>NC_136061.1:1647008424-1649523688 GCF_964261635.1 Lissotriton helveticus
AGGGGGGCTTGAACCACCTACAAATGCTAACATTGTGGCCTAATTTAAAAAATGCTGATTTTATAGACTACAATAATCACTGGATTGGTGTGCCTGTCACCGTTCAACACAACATAGAACAGGATTTAAATGCTTCACCATCATAACAGGACAGAAGTGGTATGTCTGTCACTGTAGTCATATGTGCTATCAGCACAAAATTGTACAAAAATCTCCTGAAGACTGTGACAGGCTAGAAGTGGTGTGCCTCTCACAGTTTTTTTAATCTTAACTTTTTTCTTAATAGATGGATGAACACTCCGCCCAAATTCTTTTTTTTAATTTCAAAAAGTTTTTTATTGATTGTTTCCAATAAAACCATACTGACAATACATCAAATGAGGGACATATGGAATAGACATACAGAAATAAACATTGTGTACAAAGCAATCATTACATGGCTAGAAGTCACTAGTAAACAGAATGGTACGGCAGAACCTCACAGAATAAACACATGGAGTATCAGTGTATCGCATCACAGGCGACTATATCTGTTAACGGTATCATGAGCGGTATCTTTATGAACATCAGGGAGAACTTTAGCACGAAGTACAGACCTTATGAGTATGCCACTTCCATTGACATAAGAGCACATGCATAGGAAAGATGAACATTAGCATAAGTAGATTCTGTAGAGGGGCAGTTACTACGAATGGTGTGCTTCATGGTGGTTTGTGTGGGCAAAAGTAGAGGTCAAGAGTGTCCCACATGTGTCTAGTGGAAGATTTCCATGGTGAGTTCTGGAGGGTTATATTATCAACTCCTCTTAGATTGGTGACCCAGTTTAGCCAGCATTTAAAGGAAGCTTTGCGTGTGTCTTTCCAGTTGCTGAGAATAATCTTCACCACTGATATTCGGAGTAGGTCTAGGAGCTCCCTATCATTTTCCTTGAGTGACCCAGCTTTGAGGAAACCGAATACTAGTGTCGGGAGATCCCTACTAGGAGAGTATGAGAAAAGTTTAGATATGAAGTCGAATACCTTGTCCCAGAAGGGTATAACGCATTCTCATTGAATTAATAAGTGTTGTAGGTCCCCTGTTTTGTCATTGCAATTCCAGCAGATGTAATCAGCCCTAATTTTGTGTGAGTAGAGTTTGGCTGGTGTCCAGAAGGCCCTGTGCAGTAACCAGGACTGCGTCTGGGAGAGTGTTGGGCTGATCTTATATCTCATGGTAGATTTCCAGGTTTAGGTCCAATCTAGCTTCGAGATCGTAAAAGAGGCATGTGATTCCCAAAAATATGTGAGTTTCCTATTGAGGGTAGAATGTTGTGGGCATATTAATTTGTAGATCCAGGATACCTGGTGATCTAGTTTATGTAGTTTTGAAAGGTAGCTCGAGAGGGAGGGAGGTAATGCTGAAAGTTTTGCTTGGGTTACCGCTGATTTTATTTTTAGGAAGTTATAGAAGTCTAGTGAGTGTAGGTTGTATTTGGATTGTACTTCTTTGAAGGAAAGAGCGTAGGCTCCGTTAGAGAGTTGATGGGGGAAGTAGATCCCTTTAATAATCCATGATTCATTGTGTAAGGTTTTCCCCTATAGAGTATTTTGTGGTTGTTCCAGAGGGATTCAAGATTAGATCATTTAACGCTAATGTCGAACTGTCTGTCAATCTTTAGTAGGGCGGACTTTGTGTTCTTGAAAAGAGATTTTGAACAGGTAACCATATTTAGGTTTGTGGTTAATAGGGCCGCTGGTGTAAGATTCATAAGGATTATTTTCTCGATGTCTAGCCAAACAGGGGTGTATTCGGTCGGTGGCACTAGCCAGTAAGAGCCTTGTTTTGCCAAAAATGCTGTCTGGTATAGTTTAAAGTCAGCTAGATTGACCCCTCCCAATGATTTATCTAATCTGAGTGTTTTCATACTAATTCTTGCCTTCTTCCCTTTCCATACAAATTTCGAGAGTAACATGTCTAGTTTATTGTGGAATTCCTCTGATAATATGAGGGGTAGCATAGTGATTAGATAGTTCACTAATGAGGAGATCAACATCTTGATGGCCTCGATCCTTCCCCACCATGTTATAAATCTAGGTGACCATGCATCTAGAAGGTTTTTAATTTTCTCTATTGTGACGTCTTCGTTGCGCTGGAGCGTTTCTAGTATAGTACTGCCGAATTCAATTCCCAGGTACTTAATGTATCCTGGTTTCCATGTGAGGCCTGAGTCACCTAGCATTTCATGAGAGCTGAGGAGATTCAGCGGTTTGACTTCAGATTTATCCCGGTTTAGTTCAAATCAAATCAAAATATCTTTATTTCGATTGTTGGAAGCAATCATAAAAGTACAGAATAAAAAACACATTATTTACAATATTAAAAATACATAATTACCGTACAAAAATTCATCGATTTCAAGGGGTTCATCAATTTCAAGGGATTCAAGGTCCAAGAATGGAATTTAAATATAAAGTGCGTTTTAAATGTCCATGCTTTTTCTAATGCACATCACATTTTTTAAATACAGAGTTGTTGTTGCTACACCTACATGGTTATCAAGGCATTGAATATTAAGCATTGCCACTCGACACTGACGATATCCTAATTCTCTTAGAAATGGCAATAAAACATTTTTCCTCATTGCGTCATAATATTTGCAGAATAGGAAAACATGAATGGTACTCTGAGGTGAGACATTATCGCAGGGACAAGAAGGTAGATCATGCATCCAATTGTTAGTCGTAGGAAAAGTAACCAGTCTGTGGAAAATACCAAATCTGAAGCGTGAAAGTAAATCACGCTCATATTTATTAGACACATGTATTAGATAGGGCTGAATTTTAAAAGTCGTTAAAAGCATTTGATGCTGTAGGACAGAAGGTTTTAGGACCTCCGTTGTAATTCTATGAGAATCCAGAAGAGCTAGGCCCTCGCTTTTCAGCTCTTTCCGCGAGATAGCTGAAATATTGGTAGGGTTCAAGAAGTAATCTTCTCTCCCCATATCCTTTAAAAACTTACGAACGCAATTTACCCATGGTATCTTTATGGCTCCTTCTAATTTTAAAATGTCAGACAGAACATCTCTATTTAAGTGTGTTGCTTCTTGTGTCCAGAGTCTGTGCCATAATAGCACAGGCTCTAGTTTAATTAGGTCTGTTATATAAGGAAGACACAGTTCTGCGTGGCAATTATAGTTAGAGGAGCTTTTGGGAAGTGCCAAGATATATTTTAAAAATGAATTTTCAGCCATCTGGATGGGTGCAGGATTTGCAAAACCCCAAACCCCACTGCCATAGGTAGTGCCAGCCACACATTTATCTTTGTAGATTTTAATTAATTCTACAGGTGGTCTGGTCCCTAGTTTATTTGAAAAGATTTTAAGGGAAGCAGTCGATCGTAGCAGCTCGAGTTTTTTTATAGACACAGCTTGGGTCCACATCTCATTTTGGGCAAAGAGTATCCCAAGATAAGAAAAGTGCTTGGCAAATTCAAGCTTCTGTCCTGCAATAAAAATGGGCCTCTTAGGTTTGCTATGCCTGCCACAATACATAGTGAAAGTCTTTGATGTGTTGACTTTCAGGCCCAGCTCCTTCATAAAGCGGGAAAAACTATCAACCACTCGCTGTAGGCCCACTTGAGTACGTGACATAAGTACAGCATCGTCAGCGTACAAAAGTGCTGGTATTGGGCTGCCACCTACATATGGGGGATCCAAGCTATCTATGCACAGAACTTCTTCCAATCCATTTATGTACAAGTTAAAAAGGAAAGGGGCCAGGACACAGCCCTGCCTGACCCCACTCCTGATTGGAATTTTATCTGCGCGTTCTCCCTTTAGGCCAAAGCGAACGCGGGCTGAAGCGTTGCTATAAAAACGTTTAAGATAATAAATAATATTAAGTTCAACCCCGAGTTGTTCCAGTATTGACCACAGCTTAGAGTGGATCACACAATCGAAAGCGGCCGAGAGATCGACGAAGGCCAAAAACAGGTTGCCCTGTTTTGCCCTCGTGTATTTCCCGACCAACATTAGGAGGTTCAATCCCTGTTCTACTGTCCCCAAGCCGGAACGAAAGCCATACTGAAAATCAGACAGAACAGAGTTTTTTTGTAAAGGATCATGCCTGTTCCCCTTCTTGTAGATCGGTACTATTACAGACTCCACCTAGGTGGGCAGGAAATCAGTTTCACGGCTGGCATTAAGCACCTGGACCAGGAGGGGCGCCCAGAGAGAAGAAGTGGTCTTAAATATATCTATGGGGACCCCGTCTGGGCCAGGTGCCTTGCCGCTCTTGCTTTTACTCAGAGCTCTTTCAATCTCCTCGAGAGTAAAGTGCAAATTACTATTAGGGGGGTAATCAAGAGCAGGAATCAAGCATACCGCTTGTTCCTCGCCCTCATAGACTCTCGTGAAGTGTCTGACCCAGTCCGAGTTGGGGATTGCTATTTCTATTGTTGGTGCAACCTCTTCCTTAAGAAAGGGAGTTCTGGAGGGAGGAGCTTCGCGCGCATCCGAGATGGCCGCGTGAGCACAGGGCTCCCGAGACCCTCGCCACCTCCCGCATCTATCCTGAATTTTATCCTGATTACGACGACGGGTTATTGAAGACGCAACCCAGCTGATATAATAGCTGCTTTCAGAAATCGAATTGGACTCCGGGAACCGCAACTACGATACTTTGAACTTTTGTGGCCCACTCCATGGAGCTGCCCGGGGCTCGAGTCATTATGGTGCCCAGGCAGTAGTTGAACAACATCGGCCTGCGGCGCTCTGCCACAACCTTGGAGTTAACTTTCGGTTTCGTTTTTGGTTCCCTCGCCTCCTCCCATCTCAGGACCGATCTGGTAGCCCGGGGTACAGCTGGACCCCCCAACCCCACCGTGGACCAACTGCTGAGTGTTTATGGTTGTGGTGATATCCTGCTGACATTCGCTTTTGGAGATCCCGGTGAGTGAATTGTGTGGAGCCATTTTTACCAGGTCTCAAAGGCCCTTCCGGGGCGCAACATCTACTATGACGGGCAAACCCGATAGCGAGAAACGAAAGACCAAGACCATTCCCCGGGGGGCACTATTCAATCGAATGTTATGGATCGCTATACCCATCCTAAGGGGTCCCCCAGTGGTGCGAGGAGGTTTCTGGAAGTGGCAGGTGATGGCTCAGCTGCGCCGGATGATTTGACTCTACAGGATGTCATGGGTGCCATTGCTAGTATGAAGACCTCCATTGGCCAGCAATATGAGGCTCTGGCCCTTAAGCTCGACACTGTGGCAATCGATGTCAACCTGATCAGGGTGGACTTATCAAAGACTAACGAAAAGGTCAAATCCTTAGATATGAGGACCTCTAGCCATACGACTGATGTGTCCAATTTACAGTCTGAGGTTCGCAACCTACGATCATCCAATGATCTCTTTGCTCGTCGGCTGGAGGATTTTGAAAGTCGGGCCAGACGCAATAATGTATGTATTATTGGGGTCCTTGAAAAATCGGAAGAACCATCTGCGGATCTCCTTGTCGAGGACCTCATCCTAAATCACCGCGCCCCCAAAGGCCTGAGCAACTTCTTTGCGGTGGAACGTGCACACAGATTGCCGGGTGGGAAGCCGAAGCTGGGTGCCCCTCCACGTCCTACCATCGCCAGAATTTTCAACTTCAGAGATAGAGACGCTATCCTGCAGGCATCTCGGGTGGGCGGCCCCACGAAGTTCGAAAACACAACGGTGAGCTTCTACCCAGACTTCACCCAGTTCATTCAGAAGCAAAGGATGGAGTTTCAGGGGGTAAAGCGACGACTGAGGGACATGGGTATGAAATATGCGATGCTTTTCCCAACTCGGCTACGTGTTGAATACGAGGATCGGACGTTTTTCTTTGATCGCCCTGAGAATGTGAGTGACTGGCTTGATACACTGCCTACGCAGTGTGATCGCACGGAACATCTGGAGGAGCCGAAGGTGGCCCGGTGGAGCAAGAATGAGAAGTGGTTTCTGGTTTCCGGACTTTGAGTATAACTTGCAGCTGTGGTTCGATGACTTTTACATCTGCGTTATTTATGATGGGATACCCAGGGGTGGCGGGGGGAGTGGGACTCTTTCCTCCTCCGGGTTTCTTTTTGAAGACTAGTTTAATGTTAGGGCGACAGGCACACTGCAAGTTGGGGTGGCTTTTGAGTCTAACGCAGGGGTGCAGGGTGGGGGGAGTTGTATCGGGTACTTGTTGGGGGTGGGGGAGGGGGTTTGGGTGTGTTTCATGTTTTCTCAAGGCAACGTATTGTTCTGTTTCTGGATCTGGGTTTTGTGTTCGCTATGGGGTGGGTTCTGCATTCACTTCTGGGATGGGGGTAGGGGTTTTAAGTTACTGTGTTGGAATGTTAACGGGTTGGGGTATAGGATAAAACATGGGGTAGTGTTGCAGCTATTGAGACGCCTCTCCCCTGAAATCGTGTTATTGCAAGGGACACATCTGATTGGAAACACATGCCACGCTATGAATCGGCGAGGGTATCGTCTAGTTGTCACTCCGGATTCACTACTGGTTCTAGGGGGTTGGGTATTCTAGTTAGGAGCTCCCTCCCCCTGGAGGTAGATGACATCATCCTCGATGACAGGGGGCGTTATGCTGCTCTCACTGGTAGGTGGGAGAGGAAGACTGTCTCATTGCTTTCTGTATATGTCCCACATGGTCTGCAAACCACGACTTTCGCTGATTTGGGGAGAGTAGTTCTGGGACTTCCGGAAGGCATTCTGGTGATGGGTGGAGATTTTAATTCTGTCGTCTCTGGCAGGGAAGACCGCTACCCCCCCAGGGACCTCACGAGATCACAATCTTGGCTGAGTGGCTTTCTGGAGACGCTGGGACTGGTAGATTGTTGGAGGCTGCTGCATCCGGGACAGGCGCAATACACCTTCCACTCTGGTGCTCACTGTAGTCACTCTAGACTCGACTATGTCTTGATGCCAGCAGCACAGGCCTTGTCAGTTAGGGAAGTTAGACACCTGGCTCGGGGTAGTTCCGATCACTCCCCACTGTGGCTTTTGATGGACACGAGGTCGGGGGCTGAGGGTCGAGTGGCCCCGATTAATCCGTGGTATTTCCGTAACCCCAAAACCCGGGCAGAGTTGGTCAAGTCTCTGGATCAGTATTTTACTGAGAACGTGGCATCTGTCTCCTCTTCTGTTTCACTGTGGGAGGCTTTCAAGACAGTCATCCGTGGACAGGCGCTATCATTAATCGCTGGTGCCAAGAAGAGCAAAAATGAAGCGGTGGTCCGCCTCGAGACCGAAATAGCTGAGCTGGAAGGGGATTTGGAGTTGGGATCACACATGATGGGGTTCATGTCCTCAGTCTCAAACAGCTTGATTATAGGGTGTTGGTAACAGACGCTGCTAGAGTTATGAGTAGAGAGCAGCAGGGACGGCTGTATGATGTGGGAGACAAGGCTGGGAAATTGATTGCTTGGTTAGACAGAAAGGAGAGGGCGAGTCGTGTGGTTCCTGTGATTGAGGGAATAGATGGAGTGCGAGTGACTGACCCTGTTGAGATTGTTGAGTGTTTTGCTGAACATTTTCGTAAAGTGTATTCCCCAGTTTCCGATAGACCAGAGGAAGATTCACATCAGCTGTTACGAGACATTGCGTTGCCTTGCTTGTCGGATTCAGATAGGGACCTGATGGACGCAGCACTTTCGGTTGACGAGGTGGCTCTCGCTATTCGTTCCGTCCGTTCGGGAAAAGCTATGGGCCCTAATGGTCTCCCCATTGAGCTTTACAAGCTGCGTTCTGACAAAATGGCGCTGTATCTTCGTGATATGTTTTTGGAATCGCGAGACATCGGCTCCCTCCCGCATGATCAGAGAGTTGCGACCATTGTGGTGATTCATAAGGAAGGGAAGCCGCGGGATCACTGTGCTTCTTATAGGCCTATTTCGCTGCTAAATGCGGGGCCCAAGATCCTTACAAAGTTGCTTGCTAACCGCTTGATAAAAGTAATCAGTGACCTGATCCATCCGGATCAATCTGGTTTCATTCCACATCGTAACACAGCATTGAACTAGCGGCGCATGCATGGCGTTCTCGCGAGAGCAGCGTCACTGCGTGAACCGGCCATCTTGGCTTCCTTAGATGCTACGATGGCCTTTGATACAGTGGAATGGCCGTATCTTTGGGCTGCCCTTGCAAAGTTTGGTTTTGGTCCTGGTTTCATTGACTGGGTGAAACTTTTGTATACGGAACCGTTGGCTCAGATTGTGGTGAATGGTTGAGTTTCTGAGTCCTTTGTTCTTGGGAGGGGCACGCGGCAGGGATGTCCGTTTTCCCCGCTTCTTTTTGCCCTCGCCTTGGAACCTCTTGTGGCCTGGCTGCAGTGGGAGCCATCGATGAGGGGTATTCAGTGGACCCCAGACTTTGAGGATCGAATATCACTCTATGCAGACGACATCTTGTTGTATCTCACGTCGCCTCGAAAGTCGCTGATTGTACTGTTTGATGTACTGAACTCGTTCGGGAGGAACTACGGCCTTGTGATTAATTGGACCAAGTCCTGTGTCTACGTACTCTCTGGTGATGCTCCCTCTCTGCCGCGCGGTTGCCCCATGCAGGTGACGCAGATGGGATTTAAGTATTTGGGGGTCTTTGTCACATTAGACCCCGGGGTCCGTTATGATCGTAATCTGCTTACTCCGCTCCAACGGTTAAAATCTGACGTCGTGGCCTGGCGCAAACTGCCATTGTCCCCCCTCGGGCGTGCAGCTCTTTTTAAAATGATGTCCTTGCCACGGTTTTTATACGCGCTTCAGAACACGTTTGATGTCATTCTGGCGAGCTATTTCCGGGAGGTGGAGAGTCTGCAGAGGCGGTTGATATGGGATGGGCGTTCGCGTATCGCCCTCGCCAAACTGACGCTTCCCTGGTATGACGGCGGTATCGCACTTCCGGATATTAGGCGATACTATTGGGCCTCTCAGCTGGGGGAGATTAATCATGCAATGTACGGTCCTGCGTTAAATCCTGCATTTGCGATGGATAAGTAGCTGCTACTGGGTGGTGATTATAACAGGGAGCTTTATTCCAAATCTGCTGTACGGATACTTTCGGGACCCACTAAGATAGCGGTGCGAATGTGGCAATGTGCGAATGCGGAAAGGGATGGAGGGATCGACTGACCAGGGCGACTCCGCTCTATGCGTCTGACAGACTGGGCAGCTTGTGGCAGACAAAAGGTTTTTGAGAAGTTGGATATGATCGGTATTTGCAGGGTGAGTGATCTCCGGGCCAAGGGTAGGATTAAGACCTTTGAGGAGTTGAAGGTAGAATACGAGCTTAGTGACAAGGAGTTCTTCCGTTATTTACAGATTCGCCACGCGTTAACTTCGGTTTTTCCTGAAGGTACTGTTATCCCGGAATCATCTCCACTCGAAGATCGGGTGCTTGTTAGATATGTTCCCGACAGCACTATTTCTTTGATATACAAGAAATTGATTAACAATCGAGTTGACCTGTTGGAGCACCTCAGAGAGGTCTGGACCAGTGACGGTCTAGAGCTGGATGACGAGGACTGGCAATCGGCAATATCCTCACCTAAGGAGGTCGCGATTCCGGCCCGTCTCTGACTCGTACAGCTTAAGATCCTGCATCGGATTTATGTGACCGGCCCTCGCCTGATTCATATGGGTTATTCTGTGGATGGGTTGTGTAAGCATTGATGCGGTTTAATTGGTACTTTCCTCCACATAATTTGGGAGTGTCCGGAAGTGGCAGTGTTTTGGAATCGAGTACATGCTGTGATGGAGGAGGTCACGGGTGTGGCGCTGTTGCCTGAAGCCAGGCGTTGTTTGTTGAATGTTTGGGAACCGACTGATTATGATGTGGCACAGACCCAGTGGGCGACCCTTGGGAATATGGTCGACAAGAGAGATATTGCGCAGTTGTGGGGTTCCCAGAGACCGCCCACGGTCTTGGCAAGGAAGGAGAACATGGACTGGTGTATGTTTAGAGAGAAGACGGTGTATGTGGCTCGCGGCAGACCTAAGAAGTGGAGTAAAATCTGGGGTCAATGGAACTCCTACCGGGGTGATATATGTACACCTCCCCTCGCTGATATTCCGGATGTTCCTCTTTCCCCCTGACCCGACATTCCTAGTGTTGTTTAAGCCTCAATGTGTTATGACTCTGATTTCCCCTCTGCCCCCCCTCGCATTGATGATTTGTATTAAATTGTACTGCACTTTCCTACCTCCCTGAGCGCATATCCAGCTGTATTGCTTTTTATTGCCCTGTTTGTTTATGTTTTATTATAATAAAAAGAGTTACAAAAAAATAAATAAAGGGAGTTCTCACCAGTTTCCAAAAACTCGTGCTATCATTCCTTATAGAGGCGGAATGAAGAGCCTCCAAGCTTCAACCCTCAGGGTTTTCTTCCTATCTTTAATTGCCAATTTATATTCTTTCCTACATCCACTGACTTCCTCAGTGGATCTAGGTTTTTTGTGCAGCGCCTTCTTTAGGAGCGCATAGGCCCTAGTGCACCTAGAATCAAACCACCCATCTCCTTTTTTTTGAGTCTTACATCGCCTCATGAGGGAGTCTTTAATTTTATTCGATATAACAAGAAAAGATGCAAGACAAATTTCAGGTGGTGAATCTGTCCCTAAGCACGTCATTATATCTGAAGAGCATTTATCAACCACGGTTTTGATTATCTCTGCCTCGTTTACCATTGTCCATTTTAGCGCATATCCATTAACACTACCAATTGATAAATTCATGTCCAGACTGACACTTTCTTTCTTATTAATCAGCGTGGATGCAGTGGGTAGTAGGACGGTCACACAAAACGGAAAGTAGTCGCTCAATGCTATATCAGAAACCATAAAAGAATGAATTCTGTTCCCACATTTGTTAGAAACAATGACATAGTCTATAGTTGTAGAGCAGCCCCTACCATTGAATGTTGGAACTAGTACAGAAGGTGAGGTACACATTTCATTTACAAACCCTAAATCAAAATCAGCTAGCAAACTGTTAAACTGTTCCCCCAAAACAGTATGTTTGAAATCCAAAAGACCCTCACCGCCATTCTGTGCTAGGCCACACCTGTTATCCTTTGTTAATTCGCACAAATTACAATTAAAATCCCCTAACATAATTATGATCAGTTTGTGCTTAAAGATATTTTCCTGTATAGACAGTGTTTTACTCAGTTTCCTTAAAACAGCCATTACATCACATGCGGGGATATTATTATATAGATTGACAATGGCAATTGGAGTGTCATAGACCGGGACAAGTACCAAGGTTTGAAAGTAGATGTCTTTAACAGGTTCAATAATTTTTGCAAACTCTAATTTGTTAGACAAGTATATACTCAAACCACCCTTTGGTCTTCCATGGAGAGTAGCAACAGCCGAAGTGTGAAAGGTCCTATAGCCATTCAAGTGTACTGGTTCAAGACTCCACGTTTCCTGGAAACAGAGCAAGTCTTGCACTTGAATAAAATCCCACCAAATTGGGTTTTCTATTTTTGATCTGATTCCAGCTATATTCCATGATGAGATTTTAAACACCAATGGATCTATCATAGGGACAGGCAACACATCAGAGGTCATAATGGTGGGGCCATGTTCTACAGGGGGGGGGCATTTGATCATTCCCCCCCTTCTGTGCCCTCATCTAGTATCAAAACACCCTCCATGAGTTTCTCGTCCTCACATAAAGCTGGGACTACACAAGATAGTTTTTCCCCAATTGCACCGGTATGTTATCTTGGACGCGGACCAGGAAGAAGGTCTGCATCTCTATCTGGTGAAATGGAGGTAATAGTATCTGGGTGTAGTCAGTCATTATTTTCCAGGCCACTCAGAGTTTCATAATAGTTAAATGTTGGGATGCCATATCTTCTTCCCCCATGGTTCATCCAAATTCAGGGGAGGACATGGAAGGGCAGGACATCTTGTTGGTTGAGGCGGAGAATAAAAATAATCAAGGGGAAGAATGTTAACAAAATGTGAATCATATGTCCCCATGGCTGCTCTCTCCAACACTGTATTAACCAATTGTGGGGACCGGAATGAAAGAACTACACAGTCTCCCCTTAGTGTTTTATTCGAGGTGCCTACCCATCTTACTCTCCTAGCCATTTTGAACTATGAAAAGAGATGATTTTTAAGTCCAACCCTGGAAGAGAGGAAGTAAAGAGATTTGTTTCTCAGGGTCGACCAATTTTCAAAAGTATTAAGTGGGAGTGGAGGAACATTCGTCAGAACCACCGTATATGGTGTTGCTTCTGGTGGCAAATTTAGGTTAACCCCTTTAAAGCGTTGTAAATAGACCTCCCCAGTGCTGCGCTGTCCATTGGAACTAGTGCTGAATGGACGTCCAACGGTCGTGCGCAGCACTGGGGAGGTAGTGGCCGTGACGACCGTTGGCCGACGGCAGCAATTAAGGGGTTAATAAGATTAGGTGCTACCCCTGTCTCAAAGACATCCTCCACTCTTCCATTTTGATTTTGATGGGGTGGAACATAGGAAGATGAATTCGAGGCAGCCGAAACTAAGACGGGTGGCCTATTGTCATTAGTTACAGTATCTCCTCTTAGATCTCTATGCTCTGGATGATCAATATGCTGTGGATTAGAATGTTTAAGTTTAGCTGGTGTTTTAGTTGGGACTGATGGTTTAACTGGAGCTGGTGCTTTGGATGGAACTAACACTTTAGATGGAGCTGACCCTTTAGCTGGAACTAACACTTTAGGTGGAGCTAATACTTTATCTGAAGCTGATATAATAGTTTTCGAGCAGGTAGCACCAAGTTGAGGTGATAGGTTTTCCTCCCTTATGCTCAATTTCCTATCAAGCTTTCCTTCGATATTAATCAACCTTGATTCGATGTTCTTAACTTTTAAAGTAAGAGGTTCCAAAAAAGTCATTAAAAGGGTTTACATTCTTTCCCAATATAGGTCATCTTTTGTTGGGTCCCTAACAATAGTTGATAGTGGGACAATTTCAATTTGATCATTCTCCTCACTCCCTCTACTCCTGTTTAGTTTCTCAGGATCATTATTTTGTTTATGTTTGCTACTCCTTTTGCTATTTTTATTAGTTTTGGAAAATTGCCTTTCCCTAATAATATGTTTTTGCTTATACCTAGCCTTTTGCCCTCTAGTCCTCACACAGGGGCTATCGCTAATGTTCAGGACAGGAATTGAGCTCCCCGAGATATCTTGCCCCTCTTTATCGGAGTCATCCTTATTTAAAGGAATAGGATCAGCCGTTTCATTACTGTTGAAAATTGAAGGGGTCGTAGATAGCCTTGTAGTCGAAGGTAGTAGTTCAGTAACATCGGTGGGTGCCCCGTACAGTGTCTCGTTTGTTAGCATAGTTACAGGTGCCCCAGGCAAAGCCACAAAAGAGGGGGCTAGTATGGATTCCTGGGAATTAGTTGTTAGGACTGAAATATTAGTATTAGGTAAAGGCGGAAGAGTACCAGGCGGGAGTGAGATGCATCTCTCTGTACTTTCGATAGCAGAAGCGACCACCCCAAGCGTCTTCTGCAACATTCGATCTATAGCAGTTAACATGGTAGGGGGTGTTATTAGCTGCCCTTTGTTTCCCATTAGAAATCGATTGAGTGGGAGTATTCTTCCCCATATTTCAACAATGGGCGAGAGTATATTTGGATGGTGATTCTAAAGGGCAGTAAAACCAAACTCCTCCAATTAGAGAATAGGCCTTCACAATAAAGAAACCCTGATTAACATCTAAAAATGATTGCCTCGTAAAATACGTGTCAAGTAGATAAAATACACCTATAACGTAATAAAGTCTTACTATATTGTCTGTTAATCATAAATCAGGACACAGGGCCTGTTGGCAGATCCGAAAGGGGGGGCCCAGCCCATCCCCGGCCGGCCCCGGACGGCCACAGACGGCCCGCCCTTTGCCCGGGCTTAGCCCGGCGGCGCCCGCGCGCGTTCGGCGCTGCGGAGCACCGTTTGCCCTTTTGAAGAGCCCTGGCGCT
Organism: Lissotriton helveticus; assembly: GCF_964261635.1. Classification (NCBI taxonomy): domain Eukaryota; kingdom Metazoa; phylum Chordata; class Amphibia; order Caudata; family Salamandridae; genus Lissotriton; species Lissotriton helveticus. The sequence goes on from NC_136061.1 coordinate 1,647,022,420, forward strand.
GCCTTATGACTCCAATGGCAGGCGCCTGGGTTAGGACTGGGGCTTCTGGGAGTAGTAGTTTGTCCTGTTTTTCGGCGGTTGGCGGCCGTTCCCCTCACGGCACTCAGCGGACCTGGCAACCGACTGGCCTCAGAACAGCTGGAGGAGCGGGGGCCAGTGGAAGAAAATCACCCCCAGCAGGGAAGGAAATCCTGAAATGCGCGTCCCTCGCTGCGGAGCACTGTTTGCCCATTTGAAGAGCCCTGGCGCTGCCTGATGACTCCAATGGCAGGTGCCTGGGCTAGGACTGGGGCTTTTGGAAGTAGTAGTTTGTCCCGTTTTTCGGCGGTCGGCGGCCGTTCACCTCACGGCACTCAGCGGACCTGGCAACAGACTGGCCTCAGAACAGCTGGAGGAGCGGGGGCCAGTAGAAGAAAATCGCCCCCAGCAGGTAAGGAAATCCTGAAATGCGCGTCCCGGTTTAGTTTATATCAGGAGTGGATCGAATATCTTTCTATGGTGGACATGAGTGCTTTGATGGATTCACCTGGATTCTCTGTAACCACAAGGATATCGTCTGCGTATGCGGCTAGCTTCACTCGAGTTTCTCAGAATTTAACACCCCTAATTTTTTTTTGTTGCTTTTGATATCTGTCATTAGAGGTTCTAAGGCCAAGAGAAATAGTGCATGGGAAAGAGGGCAACCCTGTCTGGTGCCTTGTTCTAAGTGGAACGAATCCGACAGGGTACCATTGATGGCGATGTGGGCGGTAGGATTAGAGTAGAGAGCCATCACCATGTTGATGTATGACTCACCAAGATTAAAGGATACCATGCATTGCTTTAGGAATGATCATGATACCCTATCAAACGCTTTTTCTCCGTCCAGGGTGATGGCAATAGAGGGGGTGGCCATTATCTTAGCTTTCTCTAGAATGTGACATAATAATCTGGTATTGTCATTAGACATGCGATATTTGAGGAACCCCACCTGCAAGTTACTGATCAGTTTTGGAAGGATAGCGTTTAGTCTGTTGGCTAAAATTTTCACATAGATCTTACAGTCCAAGTTGATGAGTGAAATCGGCCTGTAATTTTTAGTACACAGGGGGTTTTTCCCCTCTTTCGGAATGACGATAATATTGGCTTCACCCATTGAATTGAAGACACAGCCCTCCTTGGCTACAGAGTTGAATAGTTTTAGTAGAGTAGGTCTTAGCGACTTATCAAATTCTTTATAAATAGCGGCCGAGAAGCCGTCTGGGCCCAGAGCTTTATTGTTTTTGAGGGATTTTAATAGCGATCAATGGTTCTATTTCAGAGATGGGGTCCCTGGAGCAGAACTGTCTGATTCTGATAGTTTTGGTAGATTCAGTGACTCTAGGTATTTGGAGCAGTCCTCCGGGTCCAATGTTTGTTTGTTTTTATATAGATCCTCGTAGAAGGCATGGAATGTACTTAGTATCTTATTTTGTTTGGTTTGAATATTATTCTTATGATCTTTAATCGAGCCTGGGACTCACGTCTGAGCATACCCAGCCCACTCGGGGTGAAAATTGCAAAAAACACAGTTGATGGACAGAATGTGGAACAATGTCATACATTCACCCCAGTACAAGGATCTGGGCCTAAATCCATCGTTTTTTTGCACTCCACACCACCCTGGGTTAGACTACATTCTGTCCATCAACTGTGTTTTTTTGCAATTTTCACCCCGAGTGTGCTGGGGATGCTCAGACGTGAGTCCCAGGCTCTCCACACCACTGGAGTCAAACTATCCAGGCTGATGAAGGCTGATAGCCAGAAACCGGTCCTTGGATGCTTGATTCCGGTCTGGGAAAGACATGGCTTGGTAGTTCGGACTGGACTGTTCCCATGAGGCACAGGGTCAGAGCTGATTTGCATATAGCCAGTGTCTAACCCAGGGTGGTGTGGAATGCAAAAAAACGATGGATTTAGGCCCAGATCCTTGTACTGGGGTGAATGTATGACATTGTTCTACATTCTGTCCATCAACTGTGTTTTTTGCAATTTTCAGTCAGAGAGTATGTCATCGTTAATGTGCCATCTTTTTGGGTGTGGGTGCCTCCGAGCTTAGTGCTGATGCAGGAGTGGTCGGAAACTAGTTTGGGGGCTATGTCAGTTTCATCTATGAGGTGTGTGAACGGGCTTGAGAGTAGGATGTAGTCAATCCTAGAGTAGGAATTATGTGGTGCCGAGTAAAATGTGCAGTCCCACACGTCTGGGTGTTGGAGACGCCATGAGTCCTTTAGGTTAAACTTGGAGCATATTCCTATTGAGGACCTCATGTGAGCGTGAGGGTTGGTATGTGCATTTAGATTGCCGGTCTATATGGGGGTCCATTGGTAGGTTGAAGTCACCCCCCATTATAGTGAGGTCTTCCTGAGGGATGTTCTCAAGAGTGCTAGATACCGTTTCCCAGAAATCAGGGTCATCGTTGTTAGGCCCGTAGATGTTGACTATATGGATGGGGTCGTAACCTCTCTGTAGATGCGTGACTAAGAGCCTACCATCGTCATCAAGGGTGTGTGAGATAGTAGTGATGTTGGATTTTTTTGAGATAAGTGTGATCACTCCTTTTTTCTTGTGATCAGCCAGAGAGCATAAAGTATGAGAGATCTAGATGTATTTTATGAAACCTATATCTTCTTCTGAGAGTTTGGTTTCTTGGAGCAGAATTATATCTCCTTTAGTTTTCGCTGAGTAGTCAAAGATTTTCCTGCACTACACAGGATGATTGAGGCCTTTAACAATCAGAGATACAATATTAAAGTTTTCTGCCAAGGTTTTATGCTGTGTCATTTAGGGGCCTGATGTTGCTAAAGGTGCAATGAGTTCTATGGTCGGTGTACTTGTGAAAGAGTCGTCCCCGAATAGTTTACTGTAGGTGAAACGTGGATAACGGATTGTGGAGTGAGGCATTAGTGGTGTGTGTCTCGCGATGGTGCACAATTGGCTCTTGACCTTGTGGAAACGTACAAGAAAGATCACATCTGATGCTACAGCGAAATTTTATTTCCGATTTGTTAAACTCTCAATGGAGAGCACTGCACGCGCTGTGAACCACTTGACTTTAATGTTAAGAGTCGGTAAGTAACCCAAAGGCTTAAGATGGCCGCCAGTTGTTCCGAGTTTTTCACATCCGATTGGGCACATTGTATCCCAATACTGTTTCACAAACGTCGTAAAAATTACCAACCCCATTAGAAATAATGAGTGAACATCCAATGAGTTAAGATGGCTGTTGGTTAATAAGCTTGTTTCTAGGTGCAGTGAAGCTTTTATTTCCCATGCACGCATGTGCCAACACTGCAGCCTCACAGCAAATTGTGATGGGCGCCGGTGTTCTGCTTGTTTCTATGGACGCTAGAGTTTATTTTCCTTGCATGTGGCGGTGCAGCCTTCTGCCGATGCTGTGCACTATTTCGCCACAACTTGCCAGCCGCATCTGATAATAAATGCACTCGCAACTACCAGTGATGCCATTTTGGAAGCCACACACCAGATGCTTCCAGTGGTCACCGTAGGGCCATAGGTCAATATTTGTTTTCCTGATGCGCTGTACTTCAATCATGATGCACTTTGTTGTAGTGTGAGTTCTGCCTGTCCGCGGTGCCTGCTGTCCTCTCGTTGCCACATGTAATATGTTGCAACTTCCATTGTGGAATAAAATAGATTTATTGAATAATACAAGTGCTGAAGATCACCCCAAACCGCTCCAGACAAGACACAGCTCCTGACTGACTTCCTCCCAACATTCTTAAGAACCTGGTGGACACTGGATTCTAGAGCGGAACCTTGAGTCCATACAACAAAACCCCACAGATGCTTTTACACATGGAAGCACAGAATGCAAAGTACATAACGATGTTGATTAAACTATGTGAACACCACACAGTAGTTCTAATTTTTCTTCACATATTCAGGGAGGGAACAGATGGTTATAACCAGCATATAAATATTCTCCTTTGAGCTTGCAGTAACAAATCTTAGTGATTTTTTGCTTTTTTAGTTTAAGGTTGTAGACTCAGAATACAATGTATTAGAGTATGCTATTTCATTTTAGATTCTCCTCTCTGGGAAGCCACTACTAGTTTCTAAAATTTCCCCACAACCGAGTATGACCATTTCATGGAAGAAGTCCGTGCCTTCATGGCGGCACCTCATTCATTCTTGTGTGATCTGTTTGGCTATATTTTATTCAGCATTTGTTAGCTAACATGGCAAAGTGTAAAACTTTAAACTGAGTAAGGCGAAATCTTGGATTTCTGGTTACTGTTTTGTAGTAAATCAATATTCAATTTCACTCCCCATCTGTAAATGGTGCTCCATTATCTTGCTTTCATCTCGCTATGGTTACTAGTGGGGTTAGTGATTGATTCTGGATGAGTCTCCCTCCCACAGATATTGGAAATTGTTCTCCCTCTCTGTGTAAGTTTAGCGGTAGTGGTAGTGTTTTGGATTTGGGCAGACGTCCCGGACATCCTCCCTATGTGAGTTGTGCAGCCATTGTCACTCTAGAAAATGTTGTAAGTTGCCCTACCCCGATTGCAAATCTCTGTCTGGCTTATTCAAACCCTATAAAGTCTTCTCCCTCATACAAGGTCTCCCAACACTCAGCATCCTTCCTCTATCCATCCAATGGCCTCTGCTTCTCATTTCGGTTTCTGGAAGTGTGGATATCCCCGGATCTCCTTCCCATCTTGAAAGAAACCCTATTTGTAATTCTCTTAATTACAGGCTCCCATATCAATGATATCAGTGACACCAACTGGGAATTCCCCTGGCCCACCCCTCTTGGCACCAGAACTCATCCAATATTATGAGTACTATGGGATGGGGGGGGTTGAAGGCACCAGCACAACTGCAATGTACTTCCCTGAATCTAGTGACTGTTGTCAGTTGTGACTCTTTGGCAGAATTGCTCCGTCTAAGTGACTCTCCAACACTCCTGACTGTTATATCTGTAATATTGGTCACTAACAGGATGTTGGGTGCCCATATGGTCAAGAAAGCAGTGCTAGCAGAAAATCCTAGTTTAGGATGCGAACCTGAAAACCTCAGTGATGAATACCTGAACGAAGATTCTGATTGGGAGTCAGAGTTACAATCAGAAGAGTCCCTTAGTAATGATGAGCCTCTGATCATAGTTCTGTCAGGCCTACAGACACAAGCGCAGGAGCTGGCCCAGGCCAAGAAGGGGGGGGGGGAGGGTGAGTTGTCAATTGACAAGCCTTGAAGTCGGAAGCAAGTAAAGAGGGCCAAGGAAAAAATTAAACTTTCTTTAATGACGGAGCCAAGATTTTGCATAAAAGATGTCAGAGAGGCAATTTCCAAAATGTAATGGGTAATGAGAATAACACTCAAAAAAGGATGCTTCACCAGAAAAAGATTGATGGCCATTTTCATGATATGTATTTGATGCTATGCCAGCAAGATAACACGATCACACTATTAAATGATGTAATACTAAATCTTGCAACTCCAGTGGAATCAAAGGTTAAGGAAAACACCGCACACATCTCCAAATCACACAAGAATGATGGTGAAATGGCCTTTGAGCGATGAGAGAACCATTCAAGAGAAACAGTCTCCGCATTTTAGTGTACAAGAATCCACTCATATTAAAGGGTCGGTAATAGCTTTACTTTCCTTCTGTTAACATTATCTGTCACATATACTTTGTCAAAGACTTACAGAGTGTACATCATGTGCCAGCATTGTTTACTTTGAGGGAATCCCGACGCAGGGATTCCCCCACCTGGATGTGAGGGAAGCGGGAGCCCACTCCACATTTTGTGTTTGCTGTGCGGGAGTCCATCCCACATTTGTGCAGAAGAGCGGGAGCCCACCCGCGTTTTGCCAATCTGAGCGGGAGCCCACCCCGCTTTCATACATATTTAAAAAGCCGGTGCCCACCCCGCATTTGAGGTTCGTTTTAAGACGGCATACTACCCCGCACTTTGCAGCGCCGAAAGAAGGAGCCGCTGTGAGCAGCGACCAGGAAGTCAGGCAAATGCCGCCTGACTGTGGGCAGGGCCTTCTGTCGGCAGCCCGGAGCCTCGCAGGCTCCATTTCCACCTCCCTCTGCGGTGGGGAAGCCGTACAGAGCCTCGCGGTCTCCACGCCGAAGTCCCATGTCCCAGGAGAGGAACCGGGTGAAGCCAGGAGAGGTCCCTAGAGCGGGACCTGTCGAGGCACTTTGCCGGTGCCTGAGGATCAGAGGAGACCAGAGGAGGCTGAGAACTGCTCCACAGAGCCCCGGTGAGTGGGGGCTGAGACGCAAGCTGTTGAGGGTTGGTCGAGGCACGTTGTCGGTGCCTGGAGTCGTGTTGGTGCTCCCGAGGCCCGTGTAGTGCCAGTACCTTATCAATCTTCACAGCTGCGCCGCCGTTGCGGGCAGCTGCACCATGGAGGCAATCTTGTGTTCCAGAGCCCCAGAGTGGGGCTCCAACTTGCTCAGTTGTGGCCATTGCCCCTATTGCTTGACACAGAGAGAGCGAGAGCGCAGGCAGCTACAACGTGGGAGCCATTTTGGTTTCAGAGTCCCAGTGGGGCTCACGAGGCACCGTGGTGCCGGTGCTTGTTTCCTCAGCTGCACCACAAGAGCGCGGGCTGCTGCAACGTTTGGGGAGGGCATTTCTTTGGAGAGGATAAGGAAGAAATGAGATACACCCCCTGTCCCCAGTGCATTTGTGCACCAGTAATTTTGCTGCATTGGCAGCCAGAGGGCCATTGGGAAGGTCCTACATTGTGTTGCGCAAACGTTTTACACATTGCCTCTGGGATAAGCCTGACTGCTCTTGGCAAGCTACCAAGGGGGTGAGCAGGGGTTATCTTCAGCTTGTAACTCCCTTGCCCTGACTAGAGTGCAGAGATGTTTTAAGGCATGGGCAAAGTGGGCTCTGGCCCAGGGCCCCAGCCCTTCAGGGGGCCTCCTGATAGAGGCAGTTCTGTTCTGCAGTAAGTCTTGGCCTGATGATCTTGAATAATTCCAAAATCTATTTTTTAATAACACTTTCCTTTCATTTATTTTTAACCTGGGTTGTGTTTGAGAGTCTATTCCAGGCATTTTGCAGAGAGAAATGTTGTGTTTATGGTTCATGCAAAATCCATAAAAAATAGTTTCTTTAAATCACAATAGGACCTCACATATGAGAAATGGGAGTGTGTCACAGAGATTATTTGTAGTAATGCTAGTGAGCTGCTGCTGGTTAACAACATTGAAAACACGTCATTGTCCTTTAATATTAAATGCAAACACATTTAGAATTTAGACGAGTGCGAATGTGCACTGTCAGTGACCTGGCCAAAGAGGGCATGTAAGAGCTGAAATTGAATCAGCCACGCAACAGGACTCCACTGGACGGACCACAGCTGCGTCCACTTCAGCTTCAAAAGAACGACGATCCACCACCACCAGCAACAGGTTGCCCGAAGAAGCTGGAACAAGATCACAGCCGACCAGCTCACCGCTTCCCTGAGCCAGCACCCCCCCGCCAGCTCAGCGAACCCCAGCCAGGCCGCCGACAACCTCACGAAGTGGATCAACAACGGCGCGGACGAACTCGCCCCTCTGAGAACCCCGCCCAGCAGACCCTGCAGCAGAAAAACACCATGGTTCACCGACGAACTCAAGAGCTCCAAGAAGAACTGCCGAGCCCTCGAGAAAGTCTGGAGAAGGGAACCAACGACGGACAACATGACCACCCTCAAGCTCGCCACCCGGAAACACCACCAACTGATCCGCGCCACCAAGAAAAATACATACAAGGACCGGCTGGACAACAACGCACACAACTGCAAGGAACTCTTCAACATCGTGAAAGAGCTCTCCAACCCCAACGCCGGAAACAATGACATCACCCCGTCGCAAGACCTCTGCAACTCCCTCGCGTCCTACTTCCACAACAAGATCGCGGACATACACAACAGCTTCAGCAACCAACCAACGCAAGCCACAACCGCAACAACGCCACCCACCACCACCCTCCGCACCTGGACTCCGATCAGCACCGAAGACACCATCCGCACAATGAACTCCATCCATTCCGGATCTCCGACTGACCCCTGCCCTCACCACGTCTTCAACAAGGCTGACGCTGTCATCGCACCCCACCTGCGGGACATCATCAACACCTCCTTCGACACCGCCACCTTCCCTGAGAGCTGGAAGCACGCCGAACTCAGCGCTCTTCTCAAGAAACCCACAGCAGACCCCACCGACCTCAAGAACTACCGTCCCATCTCGCTCCTCCCGTTCCCGGCCAAAGTCATCGAGAAGACCGTCAACAAACAGCTGGCCGCCTTCCTCGAGACGAATGGATCCCTCGACCCCTCACAATCTGGCTTCCGAGCGAACCACAGCACCGAGACCGCCCTCATCGCTGCCACCGATGACATACGAACTCTGATGGACAACGGAGAAACAGCGGCCCTCATCCTCCTGGACCTCTCCGCGGCTTTCGACACTGTCTGCCACCGCACCCTAGTACAGCGCCTCGGCAACATCGGAATCCAGGACAAGGCACTGGAATGGATCACCTCCTTCCTCGACGGAAGAACACAGAGAGTCCGCCTACCACCGTACAAGTCAGAGGCCACCAAAGTCATCTGCGGCGTCCCTCAAGGATCCTCACTGAGCCCCACCCTCTTCAACGTCTACATGAGCCCCCTCGCGGCCATCGCACGCCAACACAACCTCAACATAATCTCCTACGCCGACGACACCCAGCTGATCCTCTCCCTGACCAACGACCCCGCCACCGCAAGAGCCAACCTGCACGAAGGGATGAGAGAGGTAGCCGAATGGATGACGACCAGCCGCCTGAAACTGAACTCGGACAAGACGGAGGTCCTCATCCTGGGCTCCTCGCCCTCCGCCTGGGACGACTCCTGGTGGCCCCCCGCCCTGGGCACCGCACCCAAACCGACGGACCACGCACGCAACCTGGGCTTCATCCTGGACTCCTCTCTCTCCATGACCAGACAAGTAAACGCCGTCTCCTCGTCTTGCTTCAACATCCTGCGCATGCTACGTAAGATCTTCCGGTGGATCCCCACCGAGACGAGGAAGACGGTCACCCAGGCCCTCGTCACCAGCCGACTGGACTACGGCAACGCCCTCTACGCCGGAACCACCGCCAAGCTCCAGAAGAGACTCCAGCGGATCCAGAACGCCTCGGCCAGACTCATCCTCGACATCCCCAGACGCAGCCACATCTCCGGACACCTGAGAGATCTGCATTGGCTCCCGGTCAACAAGAGAATCACCTTCCGTCTCCTCACCCACGCGCACAAAGCCCTACACGACCAAGGCCCGAGCTACCTCAACAACCGGATCAACTTCTACACTCCCAAGCGCCTCCTCAGATCAACCAGCCACGCCCTCGCCGCCGTCCCCCGCATCCGAAGAGCGACAACAGGAGGAAGGTCCTTCTCCTACCTGGCCGCCAAGACCTGGAACTCACTCCCAACCGACCTGCGCCTGACCCAAGACCACCTCTCCTTCAGGAAGAAGCTCAAGACCTGGCTGTTAGAGCAGTAACGGCACCCCCCCCCCAACCCAGCGCCTTGAGACCCTACGGGTGAGTAGTGCGCTCTATAAATGACCTGATTGATTGATTGATTGAATCATTAATTCAAAGTTGTTCCAAACAGGGGCCCCAAAAATATGTTTGGCCCAGGGCCCCCGAAATTCTTAAGATGTCCCTGCTAGAGTGGTGGTTTCTTCCTTGTTTAGGTGCATGCCCTAGCCAACTAGAAATCCCATTTCTAACAACACACAGATGATGGACGGAATGCAGAGGAAATCAAATCTTCATCCCCAGTCAAGAGAACTGGGTTAGTTCCTCTTGACTAAGGAGTGATTTCCCAACTCCATATTTAAATATTGGGCAGCTTTGATGTTGCCTAGGCTTGCTTTATAACTAAACGTAGGGAACCAAAATTGTTCAAAAAGTAAAATTTAAGTAAAAAAGGACCATTGCACATATATGATGGGATATACAAGTATAATTAAAGTTTATATGGGTACATATGTACAGTTCTACCTGGGCTAATCCACAAAATTCTTCATCGCAGATCCAGGTGCATTCCATAATTTGGATTTCTTAAAGAACCTGAATTGTCCGCAAGAACAGATTCATAGTTGGCCTTTTTACTATAGAGCAAAATTAAGGCAGGGATGGAACTAGAGACTCTCCGTAGAGTACTGAAGAAGCTTCAACATGCTTTTATCCCCGCAGTATATGATCCTCAGTATTCTGTGAAAGTAATTTCCGAATTTTATGAAATACTATGAAAGGTTTTTTGTCAGTCCTGAGTGGATGAATTCTTTGTGTGTTAGGTGAGAGGCATTAAATTATTTCACAGAAAACAATTATTTCGGACAATTTGCCATTCTTATGTTACTTCCGCTAAACTGAATGAAATATCCAGAGGAAATGATAATTTCACGCTAGGTGTGGCTCCTCTTTCTTTATACATATTAAAACATTTACCACACAGGTCCTCATGGCGAGTGGTGAAATTTCACCTGCACCGATAACTCCAGTTGGAATTCCACCGCCTGCAATTTCTAATGACTCCAAGCCTCAAATTATTGTGAAAACTCCAGGCCTTGTGTGCCTGAAGAATCCGGACTCTTCCACATGCTGCTGGGGGCTGGGGCAGTAGCTGCTCGACCCCCATGGACATCTTAAGGATTGTGGGGGGCCTTGAAGCACCTATTCAGAAACGTTTGAATATATGATGCAATTTCAGCTCTTTCATGCTCTTTTTGGCAGGTCACTGACGGTGCACAGGCACGCTCGTCCAAATGTTAAATCTGCTTATATCGAATATTGACTTGTGTTTTCAATATTGTAACACAGCAGCAGTTCACTAAATACTGCAAATGATCTCTGTGACACCCTCCCATTTCTCATATGTGAGATCCTGTTTTGATCTAAAATAATGTTTTTATGGATGTTGCATGAAACATGAACACAACATTTCTCTGCAAAATGTTTGTAATAAACCCTCACACCTTACCCACATTAAAAATAAATTATTGGTGGTAGGGCGCTAAGGTCTGCATAGAGAGTGGGGAGTGTGGAAGGGGGGAGTTCTATCCTTACATGTCTGTTTTGGGGGATCGGAATTGGTTTGTTCAAGGGGTGGGTTGATGCTGGGTGGGAGGAATGGCCGTAGCGGGTGGGACTGATTTTCTTGATATGACTATGGTTGATTGTGTCAATGCTTGCTAATGATTTTCTGCTGCTACCTGAAGTGTACTGTTGCGGAGCTGGTTTGTTCAATAAAAAGACTTTTAAAAATATATATTTTTTTTAATTGGAAAACAGTGTTCAAAACAATTTGTTTAAGAATTATTCAGTCATTAGGGCAAGACTCTCTGCAGAACAGAGCTGCCCCGTAAGGGGGCCCCTTAAAGGCTGGGGCCCTGTTCAGAGCCCCTTTGCCCATGCCTGAAAACGTCTCTGCCAACCCCTGCAGCAGCAGAGGAGCGAAGAAGGTGTCGCCCCCCCCCCCACACACACACAAAGGCTTACAGTAAGCCTCACTGGCTACTTGCTTTCGTTTTGACTATTCCCATTTGAATCACCCATGAACATGTGCCTGTGGAATCTGAGCTTCAAGCTTTTTCCACATAGTGATTTCCTGCTTTATTTCGGTTAGATTGTTTGGGCATCTTTTTCCGTTTCTTAGTCTGCAGTTTCTATCTCAACCACTCTCTAGAAAGTTACCCTTGAAAATTACACCTCCTGCATGTCTCTCACCTTGCACCAAACCGCCTGCAGTTGGCAGCATACTCTTGAAATGGTCCTAGTGGTGGAAAGTTGGGAGATCTGACTCACACGCATGGTAAGGATATGAAGCAAAACTACTTACAAAACGATTTCATACCCCTCTTTCAGGGCCATCTCAATCTATTTCAGACGCTTCACATTTCCCTTTTATGACCAAATCCAAGGACTTTGATAAATATTTCATTAAATACTTTGGGGGCTAATCTCCCCACTTTGTTATTCCTATTCTCACTTTTTCATAATGATGGCAAGCTCTGTAGTTGCTTCGAAGCTAGGGTTCCGTAACGCACGTTCAGGCATACATTCATGCATAAAGTAGTTCCTAGATTTGGGTAAAAAAAACAACATGAGGTAATACATGTCCTGCTCTCCATAAGCACCAGCCTTCACACAGGTGTAGATTCAGAGGCGTAGCTAGAGCTTGTGGCGCCCGGGGCTATCCTTCAGATTGCCGCCCCCCCTGGGGGGGGTGCTGGGGAAAAACGATGGCTAGCACCTGAAAGAGGTCCGAGAGACATGTAGTATCGCCGCTAATAGTTACCTCGATCATGCAAGTTACATGCACATATATGACACGGTCTGTGGCTGTTGCATTGCGTGTGTGCATGCTTGTGCAAGTGTCTGTTCTGTGTGCGTGTATGTTGATAGCTGCTTTTGAGACTGTGTTGCTTTGTGTCTGTCTGTGTGCCTGCGTGTACGAGTGTGAGGCCTGCGCTACATCCGTGTGGGACAGGTGTTGCAGACTTCAGGCTAGGGACCACTTAGCACAAGAGGATCGTTCACACATTCACACAACCCCCCAAAGGGGCATCTATTGCTTTCAAAGCTGAGGATACAGACTCGTTGGTGTGCAGCACAATAACCCAGGTCTGCACTGTGTCGAGGAACCCCCATTTTACAAGGACTCCACTCCCAGTCTTAAAGGGACGGTCACGGGATCAGACAAGCTACGGAGGCCAGTGCAGCTTTAGTGGTAACACAAAGAGGCTGAGGCTGTCTGTGATATCTCGATGTCACACATAGTGGGGAAAAAAAAGTAGGGGACTCTGGACGGAGAATCAGAGGGCGGGAATAAACCGAGTCAGTGGGCGGAGTGGCCAGAAAGAGAAAATTATTCTTATTTTTAGTATTTGTTTGGCATTTCACTACCCAGTTACTGATTATTACATTATTTAATTCAGCCCATAGATACACGTTTATTTAAGGTTAGGAGTTATTGACATTAAAATACATTCACAGAGTGGGATTCATTTTCAATCACAGAATGTCCCAAATATGCTTAAAAGTGGAATCACAAGCCATTTGTCTCAGAGCCATGCAGTTTCTCACATCAGCACTTCTCCCTCTTTCCACGAGAGCAGTTCAAACATGAATGGCAAAATATCCTAATTTGCAAATATTTTCCATATAAATATGGCTCTGCAATGTTAGCCACATAATGCATCATCTGCTGCATAATTTGACAATTTGAACTAATAAATTGTTTGTAGCTCAAACAGATCAAAAGTTAATAGAAAATGTGTTTCTGCGAAGTGGAGGACCCTTTGCAAAGGTTGACTGATCACCTTTCTCACCGATGCATTTGTATGTTACACTGGTACTAATAAGGCAAAATCTTTACAGAGACTGTTAGCATGTGTAAAAATTTCAAAATAATCAGTATCAGAAAATATACTGCATTACGCTGCAGCCTTTTTTTGCTGCATAATTTAGTCAACACTGCAGCATAATTTGTCCTCTGTTGCTGCATATTTCCAGTGGCCCCCAAACCAGGCCACATATGTTAAAAGTGCTTGTGCATGAATCAGCAAGACAATGAAGTTTATAAACTTAGTTTAGCGTGCATGCAAATCATGCATTGCAGACCCCTGGTAAGTTGCAGCTACTACTGCTGAAACAAGCCCAATGGAGTAACCAATGTGTGAGGTAGACTGGCCTCAAGGGCAACAACGGCTTTATTGCTGGTGGATCCCTGTGCACCCCAGCGACTCCCTCCACCACAGATTCCCTCACTACCACCCTTTAACAGTGCCCCTCAAGACTCTATAACCACACTCTGGCTCAGATACATTTAATTTGATTTACAGCGCCACTGATACCAGTGTAGGGTGTCAGAGCACTTTACATCACACATTACACGGACACAATCAATCAGACGTGTGTAAATCAATGTATAGGAAATGTTACATAAGACAAAACTACAAGGTGTAGGAGTCACATAACAACCATACTAGAAGTCAGTATAGTTTAATAGTGATTGGTCTGGAGAAACACAAACTCTGAATTTAGAATATAATACCATGGTTGGGGGTTCTCTTTAATAACCAAAATTCATTGCTATCCAAATGATCCCTTTTTGGAATATTAGGATAATCGAAGACTGGGGATAACCATAACGCTCTAATTTATACCTTGCAGTTTGCATGCAGCTCTTAGATGACAGTTAATAGCTCACTGTTCTATGTTAAGATTTGGAATTATAAGCTGCAAGTAATAAAAGGATCTCACTGACAAAAGCAGTAGCCCACTGACCAATTTACTTTATTTGCACTTTGTGACCTGCATGGTACATGTTCTTTGCAGCAGGCACATTAAACTCTCTGCACTACCTTTCCACAAGTCAAAACTTCCACTTGACAAAACTCCATCTCCCTCTAGGAAGAACATTAATCACCAGTTATCATGATATTTTTATGTTTGCTGAAAATTGCTGGAGGCCAGGAAGGAGGCAGGAAGTGCTTATAGAAACATAATATACTTGCAAAAATTACGCCCCCACCTGAAGTCAGCACCTGGATCGCACTAATCGCACTGCTCTAGAGCCACCCTACTCAAGGGTCCTGTGATATCAGTGACAGAGTCACTGTTGCTCTAGGGTGTGATGCGTCATTGGCCTGTCGGCAAGACTGGAGCTGAACTTCAGCATGAATTGCGATGTCAAGCCTTCAAGGTTAACCCACCCTGGCCACTGCTAGGGTCCACCGGCTGGTTCCAATGACTTCTAAGGTCTTGTGGAGCCTTCTAAGGTCTAGCATGGGAATGTGCTCCCTTAGGAGAATGGTCTGGGGGACTGGTCATGAAGGATGAACCAGGCTCCCCAGTTCCAAATTCGGCAGCTCTGGCCATAGTGACACATTCTCTCCCCCACTGAACACTAAACTGCCCCACTAAGAGAAACTTGCACTGCTTTCAACTACAACCCAAATGTGCCCCGCTATAAACACTTAGACACAATTCAAATTGCTCACACGAGTAAAATGCTGCCTGGAAAAAAAAGCAATAGCATCCTGGAAAAAGCAAACACTCATAGGGAATTCAAGTTTAAGTACAGCATGTGAAATGTAAGCGGAAACATGACTACCTTATTGGTTTCACATTCATTATTAAGAAATTAATGTGTTTTTGTTAAAGGTTAAGGACATATCTACAGGGCCTGGAAGGAACCCGTTTCAATGTCCAATGCTTATATCCTTACAAAACGTAAGCAGTATCGTTTAACAAGACCACATCCTTGAACACAGAGCCGGGGTACACAATTTGTTTTCTAATCCACCCATCAAGAATATATTGCACAGTACCTCCAGCAAAGGTGCACTTCCCCACCCAGGGAAAACAATGTTCAAAGAAAGACAAGAAAACAAAAGTAGCGCTTCACTGGCAAACTCTGTAAAGTGGTGTTAATGTGTTTGGGTGTGAATAACACCAATCTGGCCACTTTGCAACCCCTCTATCTTGCTCTATATTGTTATTTTTCACATTTTGAACTTTTTTTTTCTCTCCATCCCCAGGCTGCACTTTTGAATAGAAACATGTCAGAAAAAGACGACATGTCCAGTAAAAGTGTTTTACTTTTTTGGATCCATTTCACAGGGAAACAAATAAAGGAAAGGCGAGGAAAGAGGGTGCAATAACCGTTTCTTGAAGTCCTGGTTTTCAGTAAGTGAGGAGGAACAAGATAAAAACAGAGGGAGGAAGAGTAGGAAAGAGGGAGGGGGAGGGCAGATGACCACGGCAGAGCAGGTGAAATGGACACCGCACTTGTCTTCTCTGAGTAAGAAGAGACAAGCCTTTTCCTTCTCTGCCCGAACAGCCAGCAACACCTAACCTTATCTATTGGCTTTTTCTGCCGTCCTGGGATGCGAGTTTAAAACAAAAAATTAGGGGAACGGAATCCATTAAATTATATAAGTAGGGGCACGCCGTGCCCTGCCGATCCCGCCCCACTTCTACCACTGGACTCACCTCACTTTATGGGCACCCATCGCGCATGAGGGACCTCGGACCACACATCGTGGGAACATGCTGCTGCTGCCCAGCCCTTCCGTCTTCAAGTTGGCAGCAGACACGGGGCAAGGTCGAGGTGAGTCAGCAGCAAGTGCACTGCCACTGCAGGCAGCGGAGGAGAGAAATAATTCCCGGAGCCTCAGGGGTGCTGCGCCACACAAGAGTTCAAAAGGGCAGAGGCAGAGGCAGGGGGTGGGTGGGGCCTGCTGCTTCTGCCCTTTTGAACTCTTGTGTGGCACAGCACCCCTGAGGCTCCGGGAATTATTTCTCTCCTGTGTGAGAAAGAAGTTGTGGAAGGTTCCAGGGGCAATTCAAACGTGGCCTGTTGTGGCAGCATTTATAATTTATTTGGATACACTGACTGGCAGTAGCGTCAGTCAGTGTACCCAAACAAATTATAAAGGCTGCCACAACAGGCCAGTGCAGCACGGCCGCCGCCCTCAACATCGTGCCGCCTGGGGCGGAAGGTCCCCCCCCACCGCCCCACCCCCCCCACACACCCTCCTAGCTACGCCGGTGTGTAGATTCTCACCAAACTAAAAATAACTGAACATAATGTATACATTTAGAAAAACACTACAGTAATCACGATCAGTACGCCTGCTTATATTGCAGACAAGCTCACCATCTCTGGTGGTTCTCGGCACACCCGCATCCAGGACATCATCAGACTACAGAATAACAAATGTAAAAAAGAAAAACTTTCCATCTATGCACCCAGTATCTGGGACAACTTCCCATTGTCAACCAAAGCCTCTCCAATTTACGAATGAGTTAACAACTGACCTCTTTATAGAATACGGCATTACAATGCATTAACCATCTACAATCCTGCTTCCTTTCCTATTTCCTGTTTACCTTAGGCTTAGTTTTGACCATGTTCCGTGCTCTTCTACCTTTTGACTAGGTTCACACTATAGAAATACCATATACATACATGTATACCACAAATGTACCTATAGAAATACCATATACATACATATATACTACAAGAAATGTACCTATTTTGAACAAGATCCATTCCACAATTATCTTTCCAAAATAAGCCAAGCGTCATATTTAACAAATTCTAGCAGGAACACTACATTTTGTATAAAAGCTTCCCAGGTGCAAGCTGATGTAACAATACCTCTGTTTGCTTGCCTTCATCACCAGACACTACTTTCAACACGATATATAGGGGAAAATTTCATTTTATTATGCAGTATATATTGTTTACTGCCTACAGTTACATGGAATGTAACACTTAATGCACAATGCACTGTTCATATATTCAAAGCTACCTAATGTGTCTTTTCTAGCAAAAAGGTTTGTTCTATCATGGCCTGCCACTCTTTTATAATAGCGGCATATCTATATATATAAAAACGAATGTCTGTCTCTCTGTCTGTCTGTTTGTCCTGTATGCATTACTACACCATTCATCCGATCGCCATGAAACTTTGGGAAGTTGTTGAGTACACTCCCGCAAAGGTTTCTGGCATACATATTTTTTTTAATATCGGCCCCCCAGGGCCCTTATAATCTTTCGAATACTGATGTACGCACCAGACGGAAAAACAACAAATTGTGTATCCACAAGCACTCGAATAAATAAATAGAATTAAAACAGCATTCATCCGATCACCAGGAAACTTTGGAAAGTTGTTGAGTACACTCCCGCGAAGGTTTCTGGAATCATTTTTTTTTAAATATCGGCCCCCAGGGCCCTCATAATCTTTCGAATACTGATGTACGCACAAGACGGAAAAACAAAAAATCGTGTATCCACAAGCACTCGAATAAATAAATAGAATTAAAACAGCATTCATCCGATCACCAGGAAACTTTGGGAAGTTGTTGAGTACACTCCCGCGAAAGTTTCTGGCATACATTTTTTTTTAAATATCGGCCCCCCAGGGCCCTCATAATCTTTCGAATACTGATATACGCACCAGACGGAAAAACAAACAATTGTGTATCCACAAGCACTCGAAAAAATAAATAGAATTAAAACGACACTTTGAAATGTTTTCCATATTAAAATGAATAAGTTTCAATAAAAATGACACAATGTAAATTGAATGTTATCATAACGAGTTTCCTTGAATTTCCTTTCTTCAGAGATCGCAGCGACGCGCGACGGGTAAGCTAGTTCATTATAAATGTTTCTTTTATTTTAGGGTAAGGGGATGCAGTGTCTGCAGCTGAGATAAAGATTGCTCTGCGAAAATGGAGGTCGCACAATCTATTCCGGTTGCGTTCAGCAACCATGAAAGCAGATTTAAGAAGGTTCCATCTCTCCTTTTGAAAAGCCTAGTGGAGGAACCGAAAAAAGGAAATGTGCCTAATCATCTGCTAGACTCAAGTAAGTCTTTTTTTAATCTGATTGTTTTACTGAATACCTGTTGGAAAATAAGCATGACTTGTTGGGTGCGTACACTAGGGTGCGTTGCGATTAATTTCACATTTCATTCTTGGATCTGTCGTATTGGCGGGGAAAATCGTCCAATAAAAGGGATGTTTCTTCCACTGCCAAAGGAGCATCTTCTGAAGGCGCAGATAATTAAAATGTATAGGACCTTCCAAAATGGAACTTGAGGAAAGCCTCACATGGGATGGAGTGGGTTTAATGTTGGGGGTGTCTTTATTAAAAACATACTTAACTTGTGGGGGATTTCAAATGTTTCCTTTTTCCGTAAATACCATTTGTCACTCTGTCCATGCAACTTGTTAAAGAAGCCCAACTGGGAGGCCTTTCATTTAGGATAGACCATGCTCTTTTATGTCACCTGTTAAAAATTAACCTTATGCTAGAGCCATGTTCCCTGAGCAAAAATAACCTGCCTCTAGAATTACATTTTGTAAAAGCCAGTCTAATAGAGAAAGACAACCCTGACCTGTATTCATTGTCTTCAAACTTCTATAAAATAATATTCTTTAGCTCTGCAACTTTCACATTATAATGTATTTTATTAAATAATCTCCGTGACTTTACTGGTAGGTCCCAGAACATTTTATTTATAAATTAAAACATTAGTACCCTCTTGCCATCATTAGGAGAAAAAGGTAAAATTTCTCTCAGAAAGCTACAAATGTGATAAACAAGTGTGCAATCTTTTTATGTGTATTGTGTAGCTGCCTAGAGAAACTCTAAATTCTACCGCCTTCAACTGAGGCACGCTTTCTGTATTTGCTAGAGATTTCACAAACCGAACTGAGCATTACTTCTATGTTAGCACTCTCCTACTATCAACTCTAATAGGACCCAACCCTTGTGTAGTTCTGGTAATGATAATTGCCTTCCTACTATGTTAAATACAAGAGTGATACACAGCTGGGATTGTTGCTTGTGCAGCCAGCCATTGCTCCCCCTTATGCCAGTGCCCACTTCCATGACACCTGGCAGGCACATGGACCAAAACCAGCTCCTCAACACCTAAGAATTTATGCTTTCATTAAATGTTCTACTACTAGGCATGGTAGAGTGAACTATTGGTGGGTTGCTTCTCCCGGAGGAATGCGCCATGTTGTTTTGAGACCCCACTGAAACTGACATTAAGTAGTCTTCTTCATATCAGCAACACCTTTTGAGCAGCAGAACCTGTGCTGGTTCCCCTGCAAGGAGTAGGGGCAGATCAGAGCCATCGGTTGGGGGAAATAACAGTGTTGAAACCTCCCGCTTGATGTTTCAGAGATTCCATGATGATGGCTGCATGCATCTAAAAATACAGAAGGAGCCCTGGCTGCTAACACAGCTGTTGACATACTGCTACAATGGAGTGAAGACAGTGTCACTCTACTTGGGGAGAATACCGATGGGCCCGGCTGATGTGCCATAACTTTCCTCAAGTAGTGATTATGAGCACAAGAACGTCCGCTATCAGAATTGCCATGTTCACTTCTGTAACAATATAGAAGCCACTATTGCTGCTGGGGAATAGGTCTTCATGGTGTTACTGGAGGCCCTCCAAAAAAAGGTAAATTACATTGAAACCAGATTAACGAAAAAAACAAAAAGACCGTGACCATCTGTAACGAAACTGGTGCTTATGTAAAGCTCTCTCATACCTGATCTCTTCGGGTCTAGTTTGCGCTATATAAAACTCTAAATGTTTTAAATGATGGCAGTGAAGAACAGGTTGGGGACCGTACCCATTAGCATGGCAGGTGTGGAGGCATCCACCTTGGTACTGGAGAAGAGGACTGGAATCCTTGAGTTCTTCCACATTGAGCCAGTGTAGACCACTGAGGCTTTTGCTGATTTTGAGGTGAACTGTTTCTTCCAATGTAAGTGTGGAATTCGGTCTGGAGCAGTGAATGTATCGACTGTGTATATAGATTCCCTTAGAGTCTCAATCTTTCTCGTCTGACTGCCCACACTCCCCTATAACAGATATATGTTTGGATGTATGATGGTACAACGCGGTACATAACACCGCAGTACCATCACAACGCAGCTTTTACAGCGCAAGTCGTTACCATGACTTGCGCTGTAGGGTGCTGGACTTAGGAATAGTATGATTTACTATTCCAACTCCAGCCTACGTACAGTAGGGAAGGTGTTGGAATAGTAAATCACACTATTCCTTAGTCTAGAGCGCCCTCCAGTGCTAAAATCCGCGTTGTAATTGTACTGCGGTGTTATGACCGCGTCGTAATGGTTGTTTCCCATATGTTTACCAGGTAGCTGACTGAGTGTTTCTATGCAGTAGGTTTTGGTCATAAGAGGGTCAGGTTATTTTCTTTCCATCCCTGCCTAGTGCAATACCTTATTTTGATTGTCTATCCATTGTAATAATGGTTGATAATGGGACACCTTAAACTCAATGCATGTTAGATATGAAGTTTTCTCCCAATCCAGCTCTCTAGGGTTCTAAATATGTATCTCCTCACCACTTAATAAAATGCTTTCTCAGCATTGACCAAGAGGGCTATGCATTCTGTAGAATCAAGTTTTGTCTGTCAAAGTTGATGGGTCTAAGCAATAAGATGGTGTCTTGTCAAATGGCACAAGACATAACCCTGAGTAACCTGGTTTCAAGAATTTTTGCTAGGATCTCTACATCAACATTTACCAGAGATGTTGACCGGTAACTGGTGCAGTTCTGGGAATCCTTGCATTCTTTGTTGATATGTGGATATGATGGCATTGTTGGAGATCGGGCTCAAGGTGCTGGACCTGTTTCGCCTCTTTAAATATGTATACAACAAGAGTAATAAGAGTGATTTGCCTGTCTTGTAAAATTCACCAGGGAACCCATCCTCCATAGGTGATTTTCCTACTGGGAAAGGAGATAAGGCTCCAGCTGTTTCTTCCTCAGTCAACTCACCTTCTAACAAGACAGTACTCTCAGGGAAAAGTCTTATTAGGTGCAGATTACTTTGGAATGCTTTCTCCAGTGGTCTGGTATTCATTGTTTCTTAGCTATACAGAGTCTCATGGTAAGGGGTTTTCCCTCAGCTATGTCTACAGGGTGGGCTGATAGATGTCCCTCTGTGGTGCAGGTGGCTGAGAAACAGGCCTGTGATTCTTTTTGGTGCTATGGTCCAATTAGTAGTCTTCTGGGTTTCTCTCATATTCATAGTGTTAATGACTTTGTTTCATTAGCACTCATTCTACCTTGCCTGTAAAAAAAGGCAATGAGCATCCTTTTGGCAGTTGTCGGTTCAGGTTAAGGGATGGTCCAACGTTACAGTGCAGTGCAAAGTCCCTATCTGTATCATTACTCTCAGTTGTTTGATTTTAGATTTTGATTTGGCCAGTACTGATTCTCTCATTATGAACCCACTCCTAGTTGTCTTGCCTACTGCCAATAATATCCGTGCAGATGGTGTGAATTCTTTTTTTCTGTCACTTATTTTGTTTGTAGAAATACAATAATTTCTTGTCTTGTGTATCACTACATGCAGTCACCCTAATTCATCATGTTCGAATTGCAAAGCTAAGTATAATAGGGAACCCCGGATAATCCTACCCCAAGAATATCACATTGCAAGACATTTGGCAAGAGTGGGTTTTGCAACAACTAATCTATATGTGATATGGTCTTAAGGAGACAGAAAAGATAACTATATTTTCCATCAGCAGGGTCAGTAATCGCCAGGTGTCAGTTAAATTGTGGTGAGTAAGAAGGTCTGAGTTGGATACTTTCATCGATGAATGGAAATGGTTAAAAAAGAATGGACAATGTGGAAAGCAGGCATGACAACACCCATGACTGAGGATGAGACATTTGGTTTCTGAAAACTTAGATCATAGACCTAAAAGACATGACCAGATGAGATAACACCCTACTCTATATAGTCCCTGAAAAAGTGAGAAGATGTAATGTGTTTCCTTTCACACACCCTGCTGAAACGTCTGGATATCTCTTTTCGAGAATGAATGGAATTTCATATGAATATAGGATATGGGCAAAGACCCAGACGATGAAATACCACCCACACCAATAATCGCTTGTCTCCTATGACATGAAAACACATGCCTAACATTCCAAGCGGCTAAAAAGAAGAGTGGGCCATTCATGTTAGAGAATGACTCCATCTATTTTGCATCACACTTCTCACTCAAAAAAGTATCAAGAAGTAAAATCCTGATACTACGTCCCAAACAGCAACAATGAGACATTAAATATGACCTTAAACCGGCAGTCATGAAAGACCAAACAGTACTAGCACCTGGAGACTTCAAAACTCTCTTACTAGATGATGAATCCATGGGGACTGCCATTTCAGCTGATCAAGCACAGCTAGAGTATCAAAGAGAATAATACTGGCATCGCTGATGCCAATGCAGAGCTACAGTTAAACCACTGAAATGCCATGCCGATCTTTAGCAGAGCTGTATTGAATCAAATAGTTCAAACGCTATGAAAGGAAAGAGATAACTCCAGATCCTCATGGATGGAGGCCCTTGAATAATCTCCGCAAATCCACTCCTTGGCTTCCCCTGGTACATAGACAGTTGTTCAGATGAGTGCAACACGGACCCATCGGGAACACTAACCCTTTGACTGCTATCACTCTGTCAACCAACTTGTGAACTAGAAGACACCAGCCCAGCGATACCACACCCTTATCCTTAAGCCTCAATGGTGGTCAGCACACCAACATGCAGCATGCCTGCTTCAGGGTTATGCTTCATCACTGGAAATGCCAGGCCTGATCTCTTTGGTCTAGAGCCTATTACATAGGGCTGTTATGTTTTTGCGCAGACACCATGGCCAGATTTGTTTTCTAAGTGCAGGATCTTAAAGTAGTGTTGGCTCACCGTATTGCAGTGTGTGAGTGCTTTGTTTGAGTGCATTCATTCTTGAACCCTCAACTGCTTTTCTGATCACCATCACTTATACTTGGAAAGTCATTGGTAACCTTGCAGACTGTTTATTCCTGCCAATGGGGATGTAAACACCTAGTTTAGCTGCTAACTACTTGCCTCCTCCTTGCACCTCCGAAATGGGTATGGAGAAGAACCTTTGTACATTGGGCACTCAAAGGGATCTACTTTCTAAATCACCTGATCAGTTGATATCCTCATGGGCAGGCAGTTGATTCTGGGTTAATTGAATGTTTAGAAAGGTAATGAGTATCTCCAAAGAATTGATTTCCCTTTTGGATTGTATCTTTTGTAAAGTTACAACCAAGCCTCGTTTTCCCAAAGAGTCGAGTAACAACATATGCTCTGCATAGAAGGGTGGACATTAAGGATTTATTGTCAGGTGCCTGCACTTTTGGGTTAATTTATTTAACTCACTTCGTCAGTGAGTACTCCAAGGCGCAGCAATCTAAAATGTAGTTAATAGATTTGTCACTGCTCGCAGTAATGAAGATAGGTAATATACCCACTAATTGAATTCACATGGAACATGAGGCTCATTTGAAATATATGTGTTATGTTAGCAAACGTCAGCTGGAAAGGTAAACGCTGTTATAGATAATAAAACCATATATCAGTTTGTTATTGTACCTAATGGCTGCATACCCTACAAGGTATTCAGTAAAGTCTGACCTGACTTTCTGGTGGAGTATATTTGCTGATTGATATAAATTCTAACATGTCAATCCCATTAATGCGAGTAAATTGTGTAAAATGGCTGTTCATTTTGACTTATGGTTTCAGAGTAGGCACAGTTCCGTAGATGAAAGAAGGAAAATACAATTAGCTTGCTAAAAGATGATTAACATCTTTTTTTTGAAAGAAGGGAGTTGTGATTGGTATTATTTTGCTTGCTGAATTTTCTGCACACTTAAGAAAAAATGTACATTGCGTCTGTTTTTGCCTTTTTATTGATGGTTGCCATTTTCTCCGTTAGATTTGTATTGACTAACTTCATGTGTTGCCTTTGCAGAAATTTACACCAAAATATTAAGGAACACTGTCATACAAGCTGAGCCAAGTGTGGTGCATTTTGGAGGTTATGAACTCAAGGAGCACCACCAGCTAGTTGTGGTGAGTTAATGGGAAAAACAAATAATTTTGTTAATATAAATGAGTAGAACAAGGATCTCCACCTTTGAATGCCATGGGCTCCTTGTCTGCCTTAAAACAAAAAAAATTGTACATAGCTCCTATGACATGTTACATTTCTATTTGCCAACATATTGACATTTTGGCATATTTTCTGTTTCTCATAACATTGGAAACATTTTGTATTAGCTTCTCACCAGCCTTTATTATAGGGTAATGCACAGCTGTCAAGTGTTATACCCTTAAGGCCTATAACGAGGCAGAGGACCGTTTACAACTGCTATAGCTTGAAAGAGTATAAGACTATTAGAAAATGCCACCCACTGAAGGTAGAATGCTCCAAATTAAAAAGTGTAACTGAAAGTCAAACATTTTAATGTTGGCTCAGAAGCACTTATACCAGCCATTATAAGCCCTGAACCACTGCATTGTCTTCAGTGGAGCTTCCAACAATTCAATGTTCTAATTAAGCCTCATAGCCTGCTGTTGAGGGCTCAAACAGTTGTTAAGTGCCCTGACCCGGAGTTAGTGGTGCGGGCCTATAACAAGGAAGGGGGCCTTTGACAAATGGCATAGTCCAATGCAAAAGGGCTATAAGGCTATTAGAACATTCCACTCTCTGAGGGTAGAATGATCTAAATTTAAAAGGGAGAAACATGAAGACAAACATCAGAATGTTGGCGCTCCGGGCTCATACCAGCCATTATACGCAAAAAGCCACTCCACTGTCTTCAGGCCCAAAACAGCTTGAAACATATTGTAATTTATTTGCATAATGAGCCAGGGCCTTGAAAGGCTTGTTTGTTAACATAATTAAATTGTTTGATTTGTATTAGATCTCAGAGTCAAATAAATTCCCATACAAGGACATCTCATACTCCCAACATAAGCATTTCTCAAAGATCTCACGCTCTCCACGTCAAAAGAAAGAAATCAAATTATAAATCAGCATCTTCCACACAGAGGGTTTTTAGTATAAAGGGAACAATTGAGCTCAGCAGGATAGACGGCTGTCAAGTCGACATAACACTAAGTAAAATGGTGCTGACAGGAAAGGGGAGACCCTACTAACCCCTAATCTAGTGTTTGGAACTCCAAACCCATACAATATTAGCCAAGGACCTGTGCACACAAAAGATCAAAGACAGAGTACATTCATATTAAGTACAGATGGAAAGATTAAGATTGCCACAACTTTTCTTGTGTCTTTTAATGCTTGTTCGCATAGAGACCAGCCAGCCGACGCGTGTTTCGTCAGAGAACAGTCAACTCTGACTCTTCAGGGATGGAATTAGAATAGAGGAAGCTCACTCAGTAAACCATAAATGCAGAATCGTCATGCCTTAACATAACATAATATCAAAACTGCCAACTTAATCCGGCATCAGTGGAAACATGAAAACGTAGTTTCTCAAATGGTAAACTACTGAGCCATTACTTGAAAATACTGTGTCAAAAGAGTGGAATGGTGCGACGTCAGTACTCAAAGGGGTGACAGAATTTGTGAGTGAATCATGCACAAAAGTCAAACAAGAAATTCAAAATTTAAAAACCCAACAAGAATTCAAGTGGGTATTACTGAAATCTAAAAAACATCTAGAAAGACCAGTGAGTAAAAGAGACTGCCAATGACATCGATTTATTATAACACCCGCACACACAAGTGCTCCTATGTTGAAGAAAAAAGTGACCAATGAAATCTTTATTAAGAAAAGTGGCATGCAAAGCACATAGGGGAGTTAAACCCTATGAGTAGATTTCTGCCTCAGTAGAGGGAGAAAAAGGTGCGTAAAACACAACCCAAATAGGGACATCCTTTGTCCTTAAGAAGACCCCTCACTCACCAACCTAGTTGGTGACATGCTTCATCATCGGGGTCCCACCTGGATACAATACACAAAAGAACAGACCAGGTCTGGAAACAATGTGTGGCTATACCAGTCGCTGTGACGACACGTAGTGCAGGTGTAAGTGGAGGTTGCTGTCTGCATAAATTCATTGATAACACATTCAACCAAAGTAGTTAAACAGAAAATAAAGCAATTCCCATCAGACCACCCTTGTTGGTGGAGTTTACGTCATGTGGGGATTGCTGTACATTCCGTCCGACCAAGTAGTGCCGGTATGGGAATGGATAACAGTAATGTAGTCATAATAAACATCCTAGTGTGGTACTAGTGAAAAAGTGCAGTGCTGGAGTGATGGTGATAAAAATAAAATGACTACACAGACTCAAAAGAGGGTTTTAACAGGAGTCCATGTGCCAGAGATTAAGAAATCGCCACGTAGTAAAATTACCTACTGGCGCAGTGCAGAGTGGTCGACATGTTTCAGCCATGGGGGCAATTACCCCGGCTTTCTTCAGGACCTTTGGATGTAGGGTGGCTACTGCACATACATTG
Organism: Lissotriton helveticus; assembly: GCF_964261635.1. Lineage (NCBI taxonomy): Eukaryota > Metazoa > Chordata > Amphibia > Caudata > Salamandridae > Lissotriton > Lissotriton helveticus. The sequence continues at coordinate 1,647,049,365 of NC_136061.1, forward strand.
AAGTGAAAGATATGCAAAATGTACTACAAAACAATATATTAATTATTTATCTACCAGGAACTTCAATACTTAAGTGTCCGCTGGAGGGAGATCAATGTGTTTTCTTCCCAGCTTTGTGTATGTGCAGTAGCCACCCTACATCCAAAGGTCCTGAAGAAAGCCGGGGTAATTGCCCCCATGGCTGAAACATGTCGACCACTCTGCACTGCGCCAGTAGGTAATTTTACTACGTGGCGATTTCTTAATCTCTGGCACATGGACTCCTGTTAAAACCCTCTTTTGAGTCTGTGTAGTCATTTTATTTTTATCACCATCACTCCAGCACTGCACTTTTTCACTAGTACCACACTAGGATGTTTATTATGACTACATTACTGTTATCCATTCCCATACCGGCACTACTTGGTCGGACGGAATGTACAGCAATCCCCACATGACGTAAACTCCACCAACAAGGGTGGTCTGATGGGAATTGCTTTATTTTCTGTTTAACTACTTTGGTTGAATGTGTTATCAATGAATTTATGCAGACAGCAACCTCCACTTACACCTGCACTACGTGTCGTCACAGCGACTGGTATAGCCACACATTGTTTCCCGACCTGGTCTGTTCTTTTGTGTATTGTATATTGGCATAAGGGGTATGAGCAGACAGGTCGTTAAAGATTCCCCTCGACCCTCCACACACCTGTTTTGTTTTTTAATAGTCCCACCTGGATAGCCGTGTGCCATCCAGGTGTGCTGCGACACCTGATTACAGTGGAGCTGGTTTTTCTTTTATATGTGCAAGACAAGAAATAGTGTGTTTAAAAAGTATCCGATCCTACCCACTCAAAGAGTTTATTCTGGAGTGTCTCGGATACTGTTAAAATGTAGGACACCTGCTGCCCTGTTAGGTGGGCTGTTGGTGTGAGATGAAGTAGTGATGTGGTTTAAAAAAGGGTCTACATGTTTCAACCTATGTGTTAATTTACAGGTATTCTTCAGGACCAGTGTGTGACCAGCGGGACGGTATGCACACGCTAAGGCGCACCCTATCCACGTTGGTTTGTAGAAATAGAGTCTCAAAAATGAGTCTCACAAGTAAAAAGTGTTTTTCTCCTGTGTTTCCCGGAAAAAAAACTCAGAGCTTTAAAAGTTAAGGCTCCATGAGCACACCCGGACTGGCTTGTTCCTCGCTACGATTTGTGGAGAAAGAGTAGGGCGCCTTTTGTGCCTATGCCGTCCGTGCAGGGCTCCGTGGTGTTACTCTCCGAGAACTTACCCCGAAACCGGTGATAAGTCCAACCCGGTCGGAGTCTGGGATAGCCAAGAAATATCTTAAATACGATAAAATTGCGAAGTTCTTGACTGTGGAGAGGAAGAAGGGAAGGCGATTAAGAATATAGTCCAATAATAAAGAGTAGTGGAGCATACCAAAGTTGATAATAGGACATACCTGATATGAACACTGATGATTACTAATAATGTAGCAAGAAACGTGAAGATGACTGAATTCGTCAATCTGAATTCAAGCGTAGAAATATTCCACTGTGTGGGGAAAATATAGTAAGTCAGAAAGAGGAATGCCGTAAGGGCTAATTGCGACAAAAATTAAAAAAGGGGGAAAAGAGAATATCACTCCCACACCTCTTGTACCCACCTTAATGGTAATCAGTGAGCAAAAATCTGGCCAATATGGCGTCTAAGAAGGCCGGATACGTCAAGCTGGTTATCTGTATAGAAAAAGCAAAGAACCCTATCAGATTCAAGATCATTGGTTGCTGACAAACAAACACCCAAAGTGGAGGAAAGTAAAAATAAAGACCACTCACGGTTGCGTTACTATTGATGTGGTCCAAAACACTTCACAACACGGATCCATGTCAAGATTCTGTAATCCAGGAAGTGAAATGTAATCAATGATCAATACTGACGACAGAGCGCCGATAAGCCAAAAACACATATATAGTATTCAGAACGGAAGATCCGTTCCAATAATGTTGAGTCTTACTTACATAAAAACGAAGGAGACCCTACGTCTTGGTGGTAATCCTATCCACCCTGAAGCTGGGAATGCCAAAGGACCAGAGGTGAGGTGTTGGGCGTATAAAAAATAAAACTAGACCGCGTCACGTAATTCCGGAGTGAACATCCGGGAACACGGAAGTAAATGGCTTCGTTAATCTTAAAGTGAAGAAGAGTATGGAAATAGAATTAAAGTCCAATTGATCGCAGGTCATAAAAAATATCAAGAAACAAAATAAAAATATTGCTAAATACCAAACGACAATTACTTAGTGTCCAAATTAAGGCTGTGACACCAGAGAAAAGAAGTCTGTCTACGTGTTCTATTGCGTGGTATGAAGACAGGGTCCCGAATGGTCACGTGATGCATAGTGCATCATAAAGCATATGTAAATACAATCTCTAAATAAACCAAATAACTCACTACCTTGCAAATTAGCGCAATTATTGCGTACCAAACAGGCTCCTGAAAGATATATGTTGGTGGAAATAAGGTCATAATCCAAAAGTACAAAATTAAAGGCCGAATCACTGCACGACAATATCGAGTAGTATGCTCCCTGGATTGGGGCAGGGAGGGCTGACTGAAACGAAACACTGCCTGGGGCACACAAGCTGTCCCATGCATAGGCCAGTTCAAACCGGTGCTGGGGCACTCCAGCCCCAGCTCTGGCGCGAAACTGGACAAAGGGAAAGGGGTATAACCACCCCCTTCCTGGGTCCGACCCATAGGAGGGACCTAGCAGGTAATCCAGCCCCTTGATTTGGAATAAAAGTAGGAGCTGTGTCCTTAGACTTTAGATCATCCTGACTGAAACTTTGATACGAAACTCTGGACCCTTCGACATCCTACTCGACGTAGAAGACTGAAGAATCTCCCTTGTGGTCAAGGAGTGACCACCCTGTGCAAGCAGGCACCATCAAGCGCTCAACGGTTTGCTTTGTTGTTGCTCCCGCCGGAGCTCGAACGACAGAGACCGACAAGACCCTGACTAACAGACATCCAACAGCCCGATCCACAGCCACAGCAACGCTGAGACCCGTGGAGGCGACGAGAGACGTGGGACCGGCCATCTTGGAAAGCCAGCGAAGTGCTTTCTGTGCAGCTCCTGAGGCACCCTCGAAGCTGTGCATTGGGGATTGAGAAGCCCCAGCCCCGAGCATCCTTTGCACTGAAGATCACCTCTCCACACTCGAGTGCTGCGTGGGGCCCTTTTGCATTTTCCTGCTCAGCGTGTCTGTCCGGTCACTTGCCCATTGGCTAGTGGCCTCTGTGACGACGAACCTTTGACTTTTCAACGCTGGTCTGGTTGCTCCAGACTGGCCCTTGCTCCCCTGAAAAGGAGCAGCCCATCAGACCTTGCTGGTCTGATCCAGAAGCCATCTTTGATTCCTGCGTGGGTTGCATTTGCCAAGGCCTGTTGACTCCAAATCGAGATCCGACACCGCCGACAGCGAGAGCCTTTATGGGACAGTCCGTGACCAGCGCCTGGTCGTCGTCGACACCTCCTGGTCCACATGGCAGCGGAGACAAGCTTCACAACATCACCTGATCGCAACCCGACATTGCCTGGTTCCTTCCTGCTCACTGGCTAGTGACCCAAACTATGTCCCCTCTGCTTTCAGGTACTTTTCATCCTCGATCCACCCTTGGATCCAACCGGACTTTTCTCTCCTGGTCGCCTGCAGCATCTTTTCTCCAAGGCTCCATAGAACGCCACGACGAAACCCGACACACTTTGACACATATGCGCCCGCTTCCTGTGGGTGAGGTAATGGGAGTACTGCGGTGCTCCTGTAGAGATTTACATCCCTAGTGTCCTAGTTTTAAGTGGTTAAGTTCTAGTCCAGTCGGAAGACTTCCAAATCTGCAACTTTCTAACTTTACGCACCCATTGACTTCTATAGGTGCACACGTGTGCATTCAGACACTGCACCCGCATCCTGTGGGCCTCCCACGTCCTAACTGCTGTTAGTCCAGTGTAGCCCCAGCGATTCCCAAGGCCCTAGGCCTTACCATTGTTTGTGACGTGGTTCTTCTACCACTATTTTAGTATATGGTTTTAAGGGCCACCAGAGCCTATCCATATTTGTGCAACTTTTGTACTTTATATTAAGTTACTTGTTATACGCTTTTGCTCCTGTGCTCATAAAGAGTTAAGGGGATCTATTTAGAAATAAATACATATATATTTTGAATATATAACCTGTGTGGTGTCCTTTCATTTGGTATTAAAAGGTTTGCATATGGTAAAACAGCTGGCTTCACATGCCCTCTTGAGTTTAGCCTAGGACTGCTTTTGTCCATGCTACCCCTAGGATAGCTGGTCTATAAGGTTGACTTTACCACCATCACCATAAGGGTTGTTTGGACTGGTGCAAGGTGTTCACTAGAATAGTGAACATCATATACCTGGCCAACTTCTCACATTGGTGTGCAGCTGTTGGGATTTGAGCTTGCTGTTGTTTTACCATTGTAATCTTTGATATCATTTGAAAGATCACACTAGGTACCATAGGTACATATAACAAAGCTTAAAATACTTAAGTTCTACTGAACTTAGTTGTTGTAGAGGAAAGGGCCTAGCACACCCGGACTACAACGCCTAGAGAGGTTTAGTAGGTAAACACTCAGTGTAGGTAGGTGCACACACCACACCTCACTAGTCATGTCTGGCACAGGTGCACCCTCTGGTTCTCTACCTGTGGTAAGTGCCCTTCCCAAGGCACCCTCCAGATATGAGATGCTCAACTTCCGAGAGATGAGGTCATTGTGTACCTCCAGGAAGTTGAAATAGGGTTCCAACCCTACCATCCAACACCTGATAGACGTCCTAGAGGCAGGTGATCTTGAGAAGGCCTCTAAACCAGGTCCCTTAGATAACTCAGGTGAGGGTGTCCCCACCACAGAAGATGACCCCTTAGCCCCGGAAGTAGAGGAGGAAGAGGAGGAGGAAGAATCTGATGGAGATGATAGTCAGGTCCAAGTCAGGAGGCCTAGCCAGGCTAACCTAAGCTTACATGGTAATGGAGAGGAATTTCACCTTTCCAGACCTAATAGTAGGCTTCTCCCAGGCAATAGAAGGGAAAGGTCTCCTTCCAGGGAGTCTCTCCTCTCTAATGCTCAAGGGGTTCTCAAAGGGGAATGACTTCCCCCCAGAGAAGAGAAAATGAGGCTAGGATGAGAGCTGTCCAACTTCAGATAGAGAAAGAGGAAACAGCCCTGGCCCAAGCTAAACTTGCTTTAGCAAGGGAGCAAAAGTTAAGTGGATTAGATTCCACTGGTGGCAGCAATATCCCCAAGGATAAAGACAGGTCCTATGATCATAGAAACCTGAGTAAGATTGTGCCCCCCTACAAAGATGGGGATGACATCCACAAGTGGATAACTGCTTTGGAGAGGGCCTGCATGGTACAGCAGGTTCCCCAGAGTCAGTGGGCAGCAATCTTGTGGCTCTCCTTTTCAGAAAAAGGAAGAGACAAACTCCTCACTGTTAGTCATGAGGATGCTAAAAACTACACTGTCCTGAAGAGTGCTCTGATTGATGGGTTTGGCTTAACCACTGAACAGTACAGGTTAATGTTCAGAGATACCCAGAAGACACAGACTCAGGACTGGACTGACTTTGTTGATTGTGCCACTAAGGCTCTGGAAGGTTGGTTACTGGGAAGTAAGGTTAAGGACTATACAGGATTGTATAATTTGTTAATGAGGGAACAAATCCTTAATAATTGTCAGAACCATTTGTTGCACCAACACCTGATTGACTCAGATCTGAACTCTCTCCAAGAATTGGGAAAGAAGGCAGACAAATGGGCCAGAACCAGGGTTAAGCAGAGACCCCAGAACCAAGGTGGTGACCAGAAAAAGGCAGACCAAAAGGGTGGAGATCAAAAGCAAAAAGACCAGAAGTCTTCTTCAGGCCCCCAAAATACTTCTGAGGAAGGGGGGGGTCCCAAAACCCTAAGAAAAAGAAATAGGGTCCAAAGAAACCTTGGTGGAACTACTGTAAAACTGCCTCTCACTGGTTTAGTGAGTGCACCAAGAAAGGTATAGCCCCTACCACTGCAGCCCCTAAGGCACCTGCACCCCCTAGTACAGTCAGCAGTGGTAGTTCCCAACCCAAGGCTATATTGGGGTAAACCATGGGTACTGAGGTGGATCCTGGCCTAGTCAGGATTCCTACTCAGGCTGTTCTGATCTGTGATGTGGACATGGCTATGTCCACTACTGTGAGGCCCAATACTTTGGGCAAGTACAGACAGACACCTTTGATAAATGACAAAGTGGCTCAAGCTTACAGGGACACATGTGCAAGTGTCACTATGGTGACACCTAACTTTGTGAACCCTGGACAGATTGTACTGGGTGATAATTACCTAGTGACCAATGCTAGCAATGTCACTATTACACATAGTGTGGCAGTTGTTAATTTCTCCTGGGGAGGGGTAACTGGCCTCAAAAGAGTTGTGGTAAGTGCAGACCTCCCGGTTGAATGTCTTTTGGGCAATGATACAGAGAACTCAGTATGGTCAGAAGTGGAGTATAGGACTCATGCAGAGATGCTAGGTATTTCAGCACATGTCCTTGCTATGACCAGGTCACAGGCAAAAAAGTGCTTATCTGAACCTGTGCTGGATCTTGAAACTATAGACCAGACACAACCCAAGAGAAAGAGCAAGTGGGTTAAGGCAGTGCCTTCCCCCCTGCCTCGGGTTGAGGATCAGCCCTCCCAGGAGGATGATTCTGTGATCCAAGAGGGCACTGTCCTAGAAGAGCTTGAACCTGATCAGGCTGAGTTTCTTGGGACAGGGGGACCCTCAAGGGCAGATCTGGGGCAGGCTCAGTTAACTTGTCCTTCTCTTGAACCCCTCAGACAGCAGGCTGCTGCTGAGGCTGCTGGGAATGCTCAAGGTACCCATAGAGTGTATTGGAATGATGGGCTCCTTTATTCAGAGGCTAGAGACCCCAAGCCTGGTGCTTCCAGGAGGTTGGTTATACCTCTGCAATTTAGGGGCTTCCTTCTTACCTTGGCCCATGATATTCCCTTAGCAGGACACCTAGGCCAGAACAAGACTTGGGACAGGCTTGTCCCTCACTTTCACTGGCCCCATATGTCAGAAGATGCCAAGGAGTTGTGTCGCTCCTGTGTGACCTGCCAAGCCAGTGGCAAATCAGGTGGCACAACAATTGCCCCCCTCATACCACTACCTGTGGTGGGGGTACCCTTTGAAAGAGTGGGGATAGACATTGTTGGCCCAATGGATCCCCAAACAGCCTCTGGGCACAGATTTATACTGGTGGTAGTGGATCATGCCACCATGTATCCAGAAGCTATTCCCCTGAGGACCACAACAGCACCTGTTGTGGCAAGGGCCCTACTTGGAGTTTTCTCCAGAGTGGGGTTTCCAAAGGAGGTTGTCTCTGACAGAGGTGCAAACTTCATGTCAGGATATTTGACTGCTATGTGGAAGGAGTGTGGTGTTAATTACAAATTCACTACACCCTACCATCCACAGTGCAATGGACTTGTTAAAAGGTTCAACAAGACCCTAAAAGGGATGATAAAAGGGTTACCTAAAAAGCTTAGGCGAAGATAGGACATCCTTTTACCCTGCCTTCTGTTTGCTTACAGAGAGGTCCCACAAAAGGGGGTTGGCTACAGCCCTTTTGAGCTTTTGTTTGGGCATCCTGTAAGGGCACCCCTGTGTCTTGTGAGGGAAGGATGGGAGTTACCTCTCAAAAAGCCTAAACAAGATATAGTGGACTAGGAATTTGGTCTCCGCTCCAGGATGGCTGAATACACGGAGAAGGCTTCCAAAAACCTTGAGGCTAGCCAGGAACTTCCGAATGCTTCGCATGACCAAAAGGCTGTGCTGACTGAGTACCAACCAGGACAGAAGGTGTGGGTGTTGGAGCCAGTGACCCCAGCAGCACTCCAGGACAAATGGTCTAGACCCCACACCATTGTTGAGACAAAGGGAGAGGTCACCTACTTGGTGGACCTTGGCCCCCATAGGAGCCCCCACAGGGTGCTCCATGTCAACAGATTGAAGGCATATGTGGACAGGGCAGACATGGGCTTGCTCATGGCTACAGATGGGGAACAGGAGGAAGAGAGTGACCCTCTCTCAGACCTGTTGACTCAGAACCCTGATGATGGTTCAGTTGATGGAGTGGCCTTGGCAGACAGCCTCACTGACCAGCAGCAATGGGACTGCAGACAAGTTCTACAGGCCCATAGACATATGTTTTCATTAACACCTAGTCAGACTAACTGGTGCACCCATGTGGTGGACACTGGTGACAGTCTGCCTGTGAAGAGTAAGATCTACAGGCAACCTGACCATGTCAGGGACTGTATAAAGACTGAGGTACAGAAAATGCTTGAACTGGGAGTAATTGAGTCATCAGAGAGCCTCTGGGCCAGCACAGTAGTCCTTGTACCAAAACCTCACACCCAAGATGGTACGAGAGAGATGAAGTTCTGTGTGGACTATAGAGGTCTCAATGCTGTCACTAGGACAGATGCTCACCACATTCCAAGAGCAGATGAGCGCATTGATAGATTGGCTTCTGCCAAGTTTCTGAGCACATTTGATCTGACAGCTGGCTATTGGCAAATCAGGTTAGCTGAGGATGCCAAGGCCAAAACTGCTTTCTCAACCCCAGGAGGTCATTATCAATTTGTGGTAATGCCCTTTGGTTTGAAGAATGCACCTGCCACTTTCCAAAGGTTGGTGAACCAAGTCCTTGCTGGGTTGGATGACTTTTGTGCAGCTTATCCAGATGATATTGCTGTCTTCAGCTCCACCTGGGAGGATCACCTGATCCACCTGAAGAAGGTTTTAGAAGCCCTGCAAAAGGCAGGCCTAACTATCAAGGCCACAAAGTGCCAGATAGGGCAGAGTAAGGTTGTGTACTTTGTAGGTGGGGGTCAGGTTCAACCACTGGAGAGTAAGATCCAGACCATACAGGACTGGGCTCCTCCAACCACCCAGACACAGGTCAGAGCTTTCTTGGGCCTGTCTGGGTACTACAGAAAATTTGTCAAGAATTATGGGCCCATTGTGACACCACTCAATGACTTGACCTCAAAGAAAATGCCAAGAAAGGTTCAGTGGACAGTTAGCTGTCAAAAGGCATTTGATGACCTGAAGAAGGCCATGTGCTCTGCACCTATCTTAAAGAGTCCTGACTACTCCAAAGAGTTCATTGTCCAAACAGATGCTTCTGAGTTGGGGGTGGGAGCTGTGCTTTCACAACTTAATGTAGATGCTCAAGACCAGCCCATTGCTTTTATTAGCAGGAGGCTGACCCCTAGAGAGAAACGTTGGTCAGCTATTGAGAGGGAGTCCTTTGCTGTGGTTTGGGCCCTGAAGAAGTTGAGACCATACTTGTTTGGCACTCACTTCAAGATTCAGACCGACCATAAGCCCCTCTTGTTGCTAAATCAGATGATGGGTGAAAATCCCAAACTGCTCAGGTGGTCCTTTCCTTACAGGGGATGGACTTTACAGTGGAGCACAGACCAGGGACTGACCATGGCAATGCAGATGGTCTCTCCAGGTATTTCCACTTAGAACATGAAGACTTATCTGGTCAAGGTTAAGTTTAATGTCCCTGCGTTTGGGGGCGGGGGGTTATGTAGGAGAGTAGGGTCTGCTATCCTATGGTCACCCCATTTTTTTGCTTTTTGCTTCACTGGTTTTCAACTTATTGTGGCTGTAGGCCTGCTAATCAGACCCACAGCCCTGCTGTTCTCTTTCTAAATTTCACACCATATACTTTAGGTACATCACCAATTGGGATTTGGGTCACTCTTATGAGTCCCTGTACAGTGTACTATAGGTACCCAGGGCATAGGTGCACCCAAGGTCTACCAGGGGCTGCAGCATATCTTTTGCCACCCCTGGCTGGCCATCCAAACTGACACAACTGGCTGATCAATCAGCTGGGGCAAGGTCATGCAATCACCCCTTGCTTAGATATAGTATACCTATGTCTAACCTTATATCTGGACACATATGCACCTATAAGTCATTCCTATGGCAGGCCTTAACAATCCTGGAGGCAGAGTGCTTGGTTTTATGTGAGATGGTGCTCTAGCATGAGCTGAGCCTGTCTGCAGCTTTCGGAACCATGTCCTTATAGCTGTTCTAGGATATTGCCATACCATATACTCTTAAGTGCATTATGAACCTCGCGGTTAAATGCTATCTTTGGTTTGGCTTTATCAAAACATGTCGTGTAAGGTGTCATACGCTTTGGAATACTACCCCCTCGCCAGTTCTGGCGACGGGGGAGGCATTCCACCCTTCTAGAGGGAGAAGATATGTTACTTTCCTTAAACCCGGTTAAAGTTAACCAGAGCCTCAGCATCACAAAATGGATGCTGCTGCCACAGACACAAGTGTGATCTCCTGCTGCTGGGAGCCCTTCCAGCAAGGGAGGCTTGGACAATAGGTTTCCTGTCACAGGGAGGTGCTAGCACCACCCCAGACAGGAGATAGTGGATTGGGGCACGGAGGGCTGAATGAAACGAGACACTGCCTGGGGCACACAAGCTGTCCCATGCATAGGCCAGTTCAAACCGGTGCTGGGGCACTCCAGCCCCAGCTCTGGCGCAAAACTGGACAAAGGGAAAGGGGTGTAACCACCCCCTTCCTGGGTCTGACCCATAGGAGGGACCTAGCAGGTAATCCAGCCCCTTGATTTGGAATAAAAGAAGGAGCTGTGTCCTTAGACTTTAGATCATCCTGACTGAAACTTTGATACAAAACTCTGGACACTTCAACATCCTACTCGACGTACAAGACTGAAGAATCTCCCTTGTGGTCAAGGAGTGACCACCCTGTGCAAGAAGGTACCATCAAGCGCTCAACGGTTTGCTTTGTTGTTGCTCCCGCCGCAGCTCGAACGACAGAGACCGACAAGACCCGGACTTACTGACATCCAACAGCCCGATCCACAGCCACAGCAAAGCTGAGACCCATGGAGGCGACGAGAGACGCGGGACCGACCATCTTGCAAAGCCAGCGAAGTGCTTTCTGTGCAGCTCCTGAGGCACCCTCAAAGCTGTGCATTGGGGATTGAGAAGCCCCAGCCCCAAGCATCCTTTGCACTGAAGATCACCTCTCCACACTCACCGAGTGCTGCGTGGGGCCCTTTTGCATTTTCCTGCTTGACGCGTCTGTCCGGTCACTTGCCCGTTGGCTAGTGGCCTCAGTGACGACGAACCTTTGAATATTCAATGCTGGTCTGGTTGCTCCAGACTGGCCCTTTCTCCCCTGAAAAGGAGCAGCCCATCAGACCTTGCTGGTCTGATCCAGATGCCATCTTCGATTCCTGCGTGGGTTGCATTTGCCAAGGCCTGTTGACTCCGAATCGAGATCTGACACGCCGACAGCGAGAGCCTTCGCGGGACAGTCCGTGCCCAGTGCCTGGTCATCGTCCACACCTCCTGGTCCACGTGGCAGCAGAGACAAGCTTCACGACATCACCTGATCGCAACCCGACATCGTCTGGTTTCTTCCTGGTTCCTTCCTGGTCACTGGCTAGTGACCAAGACTCTGTCCCCTCTGCTTTCAGGTACTCTTCATCCTCGATCCACCATTGGATCCAACTGGACTCTTCTCTCCTGGTTGCCTGCAGCATCTTTTCTCCAAGGCTCCACAGAACTCCACGACGAAACCCGACACACTTTTACACCTATGCACCCGCTTCCTGTGGGTGAGGTAACGCGAGTACTGCGGTGCTCCTGTAGAGATTTACATCCCTAGTGTCCTAGTTTTAAGTGGTTACGTTTTAGTCCAGTCAGAAGACTTCCAAATCTGTAACTTTCTAACTTTATGGACCCATTGACTTCTATAGGTGCACGCGTGTGCATTCAGACACTGCACCCGCATCCTGTGGGCCTCCCACATCCTAACTGCTGTTAGTCCAGTGTAGCCCCAGCGATTCCCAAGGCCCTAGGCCTTACCATTGTTCGTGACGTGGTTCTTATACCACTATTTTAGTATATGGTTTTACGGGCCACCAGGGCCTATCCATATTTGTGCAACTTTTGTATGTTATATTAAGTTACTTGTTATACGCTTGTGCTCCTGTGCTCATAATGTGTTAAGGGGATCTATTTAGAAATAAATACATATATAATTTGAATATATAACCTGTGTGGTGTCCTTTCATTTGGTATTAAAAGGTTTGTATATGGTAAAACAGCTGGCTTCACATGCCCTCTTGAGTTTAGCCTAAGACTGCTTTTGTCCATGCTACCCCTAGGATAGCTGGTCTATAAGGTTGACTTAACAACCATCACCATAAGGGTTGTTTGGACTGGTGCAAGGTGTTCACTAGAATAGTGAACATCATATGCTAGGCCAACTTCTCACACTGTTAACCTGTTAGTTGCACAGTTTCAATTATAAAACAGAACAATACTGGCACCTTTACACTTTTCAAGGACATATAGGTTTTTTGCATTTGTGTAAGGTGCACATATTTGTCGACGGCGTTTCGATCCGTTTAGCACATTACATGGATCATCATCAGGACATGTAATAAATGCCTAATAATAAAAAGCCTCATTTGCCTAAGGGAAGGAAGGGGAAGGAAAATACAAGGAACAGTATTTAGGGCAACCAAATAATACTTAGGAAGAAAATCGCAAAACACGAGCAACCATGACAACATTTTACAGGAGCATGCACTCCGTGAGGTAAACCGGAATTTGAGACGAAACTTAGTTCGGAATGCTCAGTGTGATTCAGGCAAAAGTGCTACTAGAATACGTCTAGCTAGTAGCAACCTACCATTTCCGTGGGGGCCTGGTAGTGACTAATAACAGTGCCGAGAAGGAAATTATGGCGGCAGAGAATTGGTCGGTTGCTCCTGTTCCCTCACACATTACATGCGGTTTTACTACATGAACTGCATGTCACTCACAACTAGCTCCACGTATTCCAGTAGCACTTTTGCCTGACTTGCTGATGCGCCGAATATTCCGCTCACAATCTTCGCATGCAACTTCTACTCCCCACGTCAATTCTGTACTCTGAATCACACTGAGTATTCTGAACTAAGTTTCGTCTCAAATTCCGGTTTACCTCACGAAGTGCATGCTCCTGTAAAATGTTGTCATGGTTGCTCGTGTTTTGCGATTTTCTTCCTAAGTATTATTTGGTTGCCCTAAATACTGTTCCTTGTATTTTCCTTCCCCTTCCTTCCCTTAGGCAAATGAGGCTTTCTATTATTAAGCATTTATTACATGCCCTGATGATGATCCATGTAATGTGTTAAACAGATCGAAACGCCGTCGACAAATATGTGCACCTTATACAAATGCAAAAAACCTATATGTCCTCAAAGTGTAAAGGTGCCAGTATTTTTCTGTTTTATAATAATTGAAACTGTGCAACTAACAGGTTAACAGAACGCTAAGCTTTTTCCTAAAAGCCCTTTTTGTTTGTTTCTTCACTTGTCCTTCTTCCCTTATCTCTATTTGTACGTTAAGCTGGGTACAGGCTTGTGCACCGCCTTGTGTATTGTTTGTAAATTGTGTTTTACATTGCTCGAAAAGTAAATATTAGACCTCTGCCTGGCTGGGTACGTCACTCTCAATATAGAAACGATTGCGTCTATATTTATTGTTTATATTCCCACACTTGTAAGGGACCACTGTTGCCTTAATAGTATTGACTTCCAAGGTCCCTTGCTGACTTTTTTGGGTTCCCTTGTTGTCCATTAAATATACTCAATTACAGCTAGCCTGGCTGATGAGGTGTTATGCCCCGAAACGAGTCCCAGGATGTTTGTTTTCATTCCAGGGAGGACCTGGCTTGGCAGTTCGGGCTGGACTGTTCTCATAAGGCACATGGTCAAGACTGATTTGCATATGGCTGGGTCTAAACTGGGGTGGCATGGTGAGCAAAAGAATGATGGAATTTGACCCAGATCTATTGACTGGGCTGAATGATTGATTTGCTCTGCATTCCATCCATCATCTGTGTGTCTTTTGCCTTCTCTCTGGAGGCATGTTTATTTTAAATGTGCATTGGCATGAAGGGAGGAAATAAAGGTAATTAAAGCCTTCTTCTAGACCATGACAGCAGAAGCTTGTCTGTACTGATGTCCTTTAAATTAAGAGCATATACAGCCATTAAAACAAGAAAATAACTTGGTCTTTGCTTTCCTGTCCAGAAATGGCTCCGGGGCAGGTGGAGGGGGAATAAAGTAACACAAGAATGGGTGGCGGGTGAGGAGAAGGATAAAGTAAGACACACATTGCAGCACGATTTGTGGAGGGAAAGAAGTAACAGCGATGAAGTGGGTGGGAGGAGACGAAGTGAGGGAAAACACTACTCATGCGAAGTGCTCCAAGACAAAGAAAAAAGTAGCTTCTAAAACGGGAGCAGTAAAGGAGCACAGGTACATGCTTCATGCTCTTGGGGAGGGCCAAACAGCCGCGGCCCGTGCAGGTAAGATGGGTAAAGTGGTGGACTCAGTGGGGGGGTGGGGATTTCGACAGACGATGACCAGGGAAAATTAATAATTTATTTATTTTTCCCTCGTGTTCGTCTGTCGAATCCCCCCAACCCGGTCCAAGCATGATGCATGGATGCCATAGACAAAGGGGAAAGATTGATACAAGAGCGACATTGGAGGGAATAAATGGCAAGCCTAGGGGGGCTGAAGCCCACTGATTGACTGATTGACGGAAACACTGGTTTACTGAAACAGTAATACTCAAAGAGATAGCGCATGCTGAGACCTAAAAAGGAGAGTACTCCTATCGTTTGATAGCATTGCTAGAAGTAGATCCAAAGTACTTTAAAAAGTGTATTACTGCCTCATTTAAAAGCCTGGGAATCCAAGGAAAAACTGTTATGATTCAATCAAACTGTATTTTAAAGGAAACACTAATAACAACTGATAATTTGGTTTGCTTGGCAAATTCTAGTAGACAAGTCAATTAAAAGAAGCCATCTACATTACCCTTATTTCGACTTCACCGAGGCATTCAATCATGTCAATCGGAATCTGCTCTGGCAGAAACTGGTCCCATGGAACATTTCGGCCAATTTGCTCCATGTCATCCAACTGCTTTACACCATTACTTTGGTCCGAATAAACCTGGGTGAAAATCACGCCCTCGCCGCAAAAGTGACCACATACAAAGGGCTAACATAATGATGCATGCTCGCCCCCACTCTCTTTAATTAGTATATTTGTACTTTGAGTACTATGCTAGATCAGGTACAGCCGCACCCTCCTACCATAGGTGGTCAGAGTGTGGCATCCTTACAATATGCGGATTAAGTGGTACTACTCAATCAGTCTGGTGTAGGTCTTCAGAGACTTTCCAGCAACCAAATAATTAAAAAAAAGTGATTAAGAAAGGAGTCTGGCACCTTGGCTGAATCTTAGTTAAAAGCAGTAATAGCTATAAATACCTGTGAGCATGGTTCTAGGACAGAAGCTCGCTTCTTAATGCAATAAAACCTAAGCTGGCCGCGTTCATTCTTGCCTTCCAAGTGCTGTTTAAAAAAAAAAACCAGTCTATTATTAATTCCCCTTCTGAGTGCTATTAAGGCAAAGCTCATCGCACGCTATCTTTTGGCTACACAGCATTGCGAGGTAAAATAGGGTCCTTTCTACTGTTCTGGCCAAACATCACATTGCCAAGCACTGGAAATCCCCCAACGCTCCCTCCTTCATGAGCTGGAGGGGGGATTGGACTGTGTGCTAAATAGGAAGAAACAATTTAAAAGTATGACAACGTTGAGAGCAAATGGTTGACTTACTATGATCTGGTTGGGTGAGGCAGACCTGGGCAACCACGTCAGCTTGGGACACAATTCCTGTAAGGTCATTGAGGGGGATGTGTTTTGTGAAAGTAAATGTGTCTTTTGTACTTTTTTTTGGAGAGCCAGGTTTGGTATATCAAAACCTAATAAAAGTGTTACTATATAAAAAATTCCTGACTCTTATTATTTTACTCATGCCTCCATTATAGGTTAGTAGATGTGGTAGTAGTGAAAATAGTTTTTGTTGAGATCTTGTCTAATAAATAGTTAAAATCCATCATGTAGTCACATACCATGTAAAAAAAAAAATATCAAATCATAACAATATAATAAAATAAATCGGGCACAACATGCTAGATTGAACAAATAATTTAACTCTGACTGTTGTGGTAGCTTGTCATTTATAGATAATAAAAAATCTGGCAAAAACACAGGTTTCATCAAGAAATTCCCTTTATAAACATAAAACGAAATGCCATCAACCTCTACCTAATATATAATAATTTTATTTGGCTTTCACATTTTCCGTTGCAAAGTAAACAAATATGGACAGTCTAAAAGTATATGGACCTTTGCACAATGTCTATGAAGCCCACATCTGCACAAACCCTCTTTATTCCTCAAAGAGCACAACTCAGCAGGGTGCACATGGAGTGGGTGTAATCCCACTCTGAATTTAAAGAGAGTGTGGTGCATTTTGGGATTTGGGAGATCATTAAGATAAGAAAAGGTGACCTTAGTTACTCAAGTCTCTCAGAGGCCTTCTACTGAGGGCATAGCTCCTAAATATCATAGATTCCTTTATTTTGATTCTTACCTCCCCATTATTGATGATTCTTTCTTAGAGTGAGTTAGAGGTGATGCACATTCTAGTTATTGATATTCAATGCATCTGCCAAAGCCTTCATTGATTTCCATGCTTTCTAAGCCCTCGTAAAATTGCAGTGGATGATCATTTCCAGTCAGTGGCTGTCTTAGATTGCTTGGATATTAGTAATTTGCTCCAAAACCTTTGAGTACTTATACCTATGGCTATAGATTAGATTGCAAGGGCAAAGCAATGCATACACCACAAGATCTGTTTGACACTTAATAAAGGATCTCATCTCAAATTTTGTGATTCTCAATCAATTTACATCTATTCATTCAAATAACACAGATTTATGTACTCTGCATGAGTAGAAGCCTACCACCTTGTTGTATAACCAATTGGTGTACTTCTTATTTTCAAAGCGTCTCTGAGTTAGAATGTAATCTATTGAATTGACCTGAGAAAATGTTATTGTTGGAGATTGCCCAACACATCCTTGCAAATCAAATCTGCACAATGCATATTCCAATGCTTGTTGAGAATGTTGGTCATCAAATAACTATGACTTGTATATTTGGCAATAAATCTGTGCTGACCATCTAGTACTTGTTGTTTCCCTCCGGGTACAAGCAAAGTATCTTTATTTGGAAAAGGGCCTTTAATATTGCTTTGCTGCTGGTGGTAGGATCGTTTCCTCTAGCAGAAAATCTTTCTTCCAATTTAGCAACCTCCTATGACAATTCTGATGCTTCCAAACAGTTCGGTCTGTTCCTTATTGTTACATCTATGGGTCTCTAGTTGGCAATGGTATTCACCTTTGTCCACATAGGGACCCTTACTTCTAAGTTAGGATAAGGGGATTACACTCCTTAATAACCCCTTCTCACCCCCTTGGTAGCTTGGCACGAGCAGACAGGCTTATCTCAGAGGCAGTGTGTTAAGCATTTGTGAATATACACAGTAATACAGTGAAAACACTACAGATGGACACAACACAGATTTTATAAAAATAAGTATTCTTTATATAGACTTAACACAAGACCACAAAAGACAAAAATCCACAATACTACACTTAAGATTACTTAAAAGATTATTAAAGTGTCTTTGTTCAAATTGTTGGTAAATGCGACAAACTTCTCAACAAAGTACCTGGATGCCTAACGCAAAGTGAACAAAAGGCTTGCAAAATGGGAGATGCGTCGGTTCCGTGACCCGGGGGAACGGTTGCGTCTTTCCTCAATGCTTGCGCAGAGTAAGGGACACGTCGTGAGCCTTACCGGTGCGGAGGTGATGCGTAGATGCTCGGCTTGCGGGCCCGTTGCGGTGCGCAAGATGGCGCCTTGATGCGATGCGATGATCCGGTTGCGAAGCGGGAAGATGGTGCCCTTGGTGCGGCGATGCGATGACGCCCAGGCAGCCTTGCGACGACTCTGTACTTTGGAGCTGTGACAGGCCCTACGACACGCTTCTCCGGTGATGTGATGGCGACTCTCACGATGGCGTTACGCTTCTTGGGTGATGCGACAGCAGGCAGCTTCGATGAACACACGCTTCCAGGGAGATGCGTTGAAGGCTCGCTTCTCCGGGGATGCGACGATTTCAGCTGCGGCGGCAACACGCTTCTTTTCGATGCGTCGCGCTTCCAGCTCCCAGCGGCATGCAAGTGTCTGGAGTCAGAATTACCAGCAAAGAAATTCAAGAGGGAGCTGGAGGTGAAGTCTTTTTTCCCTGAGACTTCAGCAGGAGGCAAGCACAGTTCAAGCCCTTGGAGAATATTCTTTAGATGAAAGTCCTTTACAAAGTTCCTTTTCCTTTCCCTTGGCAATGAAGCAACCACTGCAGGCCAACCCAGAAAACCACACACTGGCAGAGGGGCAGTCCAAACTCCTGCAGCTTCCTTGGTTCTTCTCCATGACAGAAAGGTTGCTTGTTCCAGAAGTGATCTAATTTCTTGGGGTCAGGGTCTCAATATTTATACCCCAAAATCCTTTGTTCTCTGAAGGCAGAGACGCCTCTGTCTAGTCCAAACCAGTTCCTGAGCACTTTTTTACATGACTCTCTTCTTCCTTTCACTGTGCAGTGCAGAGACATCAGCCGCCCCACAGGAGGTGGAGCCAGCACAGGGGAGGTAAGATACAGCTGTGGAGCACTCTGTTGACATGATTCCTCCTCTCCTTTCACAGTGCAGGGCAGAGACATCAGCCAAGCCACAGGGGGTGGATCCAGCATTGTAGAGGAAAGGCACAGCCCTATTCAGGTCCCAGGTGCAACTCCTCCCTCCCATCTAAATGTAGATCTCTCTATTCACCACTGGGCTGCCCCAGCCTGTCTCCTAGAATTCCCCAGTCCTGTCACTCACAAACCCAGACAAGGAATACCCAACCCAGCAGAGACAGGCCTGGATGGTTAGACAAGCAAATACCTACTTTCTAAAAGTCGTATGTGCAAACTCAGAATATTAAAATAAACCTTACTAATAGATGTACTTTATTATTCTGAGTTCAGGCATACTAAGTTTGAATTTCTACCATGTTCCCTGAGTCAGTTAGGATTATAAGAATGTAATAATCCAACTGCCCATTCTGGCCTATGGAGAATAGGTAGCTGTAATTCACTATTAGAACATGCTACACACATCAGGGCATGTCCTACCTTATACTTACAATGCACCCTGCCCATGGACCTACCATAAGGGTGTCTACTATGAAACAAAGGGAAGGCTTAGGGACTGGCAAGTGGGTGCACTTGGCCAAGTCGACATGGCAGTGCTAGACTACACATCGGCCTTGCAATGACAGGCCTGAGACACACTTTACAAGCTGCTTCTGTGGGTGACACAACCAGTGCTGAAAGCTCACCAGCAGCATTTGATTTACCATCCCTGGGCACACATGGTGCACTTCACTAGGGGCTGACACATAAATCAAATAACCCAATCATGGAATAACCAATTAGTATATTAATTTAACATAGGGATCACTTGCACGGTGGCACTGATTAGCAGTGGCACAGTGCCCAAGGCATAAAACCAGCAAAAACATATCAAAACAGAGGAGGCAATCCGTCAAAAATGGAAGGGAGACTCACGCCAATGACGTTAGGTCTAACACGTGTCCCCTCCAGCTGAAATGTGGAGAGAACTACCCTACCCCTAGGGAGTTCTCTTCACTAAGGCGGAAAAATCTGGACAGACCATCAGCGTTGGCGTGTTCTGTACCAGGGCGGTGTTCCACCGTAAAGTCCATACCCTGTAGGGAAATGGACCACCTCAAAAACTTTGGGTTTTCACCCCTCATCTGCATCAGCCATCAGACGGGCCTGTGGTCAGTCTGAACCTGGAAGTGAGTCCCAAACAAGTTTGGTCTCAACTTCTTCAGTGCCCAGACCACAGCAAATGTCTCACACTCAATTGCACTCCACCTCTGTTCCCGTGGAAGTAACCTCCTACTGATGAAAGCTACAGGTTGGTCTAGGCCCTCTTCATTAATCTGTGATAGGACAGCCCCCACACCATGCTCTGAAGCGTCTGTCTGTACAATGAACTATTTTGAGAAGTTGGGCGCCTGAAGCACGGGTGCTCTGCACATGGCAGTCTTCAGGGCGTCAAAAGCCTTCTGACAGGTGTCAGTGCAGTTCACTTTCTTGGGCTGCTTCCTGGAAGTCAGCTCAGTCAAGGGTGCAACAATGTTGCCATACCCCTTGACAAACCTCCTGTAGTACACTGTGAGTCCTAAACAGGCTCTCACCTGTGTCTGAGTCTTTGGGGTTCCCATGCCAGGATGGTATCAATCTTGGATTGTAGGGGCGCCACCTAGCCGCTTCCTACCTGGTGACACAAGTACACAACAGAGCCTTTTCCAATCTGGCACTTACTTGCTTTGATCATGGGGCCTGCCTTTCACAGTGCAATCAACACTTCCCAGAGGTGCTGCAAGTGTTCTTCCCATCTGGCGCTCAACACTGCAATGTCATCCTGGTAGGTGGCACTGAAATTCTCCAGCCCAGCCAACACCTGGTTGACCAACCTCCGAAAGGTGGCAGGTGCATTCTTCATCCCAAAGAGCATAAGCCAGAATTGGTAGTGCCCATCTGGTGTGGAGAATGCTGACCTCTCCTTAGCCCCATCAGTCAAGGCGATCTGCCAGTACCCAGACGTCAAATCAAACGTGATGTGGTACCGTGCAGCCCCTAACCGATCAATGAGCTCATCAGCTCTGGGGATGGAGTGTGCATCAGTCCTGGTGTCTGAATTCAGCCCTCTGTAGTCCACACGGAACCGGAGTTCGGGTGTGCACCCGGTGAGGCACCCTTTCGGTCCAAGACCACTGGGCTGGCCCAAGGACTGTTTGAGGACTCAATGACCATTAAGCAAACATCTTCGAGATTTCCTCCTTAATGTAAGCCCTAACCTTGTCAGTCACTCTGTAAGCCTTGTGCTTCACAGGAGGACTGTCTTCAGTGTCCACATCATGTATGCACCACTCTGTGACACCAGGAACCAAGGAAAATAGATCAGAGAATTGCCCCAACAGCTGGCGACAATCTTGCTGCTGATCAGGGGTCAGTGTGGCAGAGAGGCTGACACCATCCACTGACCCATCTTGCTCTGTTGCAGACAGGAGGTCAGGAAGAGGCTCGGTCTCCTCCTCCATTCCATCATCCGTTGCTAGGAGCATGCCCACTTTGGACCTTTCTAAGTGGGGCTTTAGGTGGTTAACATGCAGGACCCGCAAGGGGTTCCTGGGAGTCCGCAAGTTCACCTGATAAGTGACATCACTCTTGCGCTTCACCACCTCATATGGACCGGTCCACCTGTCCTGGAGCGCACAAGGCTCCTCAGGGGCCATGACCCAAACTTTCTGTCCAGGCTGAAGCTCAGAGTGGCATTCTGATTGTACCACCGCTTCCTCTCTTCCTGGCTGGCTTCCAGATTTGCCTGAGCGAGATCCCTGAAACGCCGAGTCTGGTTCCTGAAGGCCAGCATGTAGCTATATACATCCTGGGGAGGTTTTCTGGGAGATTGCTCCCAGCCTTCCTTAACCAAACTCAAAGGTCCTCTTACCGGGTGACAATACAAAAGCTCAAAGGGGCTGAACCCTAGAGACTATGTGGCACCTCACGGTAGGCAAACAGAAGGCATGGCAAGAGGACGTCCCACTTACGCCTCATTGGTACTTCAAGACCTATGATCATGCCTTTGAGGTTCCGGTTGAATCTTTCAACTAGCCCATTTCCTTGTGGGTGGTAAGGAGTGGTGAACTTATAGGTAACAACACCACACTCCTTCCACAGAGACTTCATATAATTAGAAATGAAGTTTGTACCTCGATCAGACCCAACCTCTCTGGGGAACCCCACACGGGAGAAGATCCCCATCAGTGCTCGTCCCACCACGGGCTGTCACTGTCCAGTGGCCCCAGAATGTCAATCCCCACCCGTTCAAAGGGGGTACTGACTATAGGGAAAGGTTGGAGAGGAGCCTTGTGCCTCCTTCCACTTTTCCCACTTGCCTGGCAAGTTGCACAGGTCCTACAATGAGTATCTGAACTCTTCCACATCTGGGGCCAATACAAGTGGGAGACAAGCCTTTCAAAGGTCTTGTTCTGCCCCAGATGACCAGCTAAAAGAACATCATGAGCCAAACCCAGTAGGAAGGCTCTGAAGCACTGGGACACCACCAGCACATGAGCTGACCCAGGCTCAGCAACCTTAGGCTCGCTATACAGGAGACCATTCTCCCAATAGATCCAGTGTGATCCAGACTGACCACCTGCTGCCTGGTTTGTGGCCTGTTGCCTCAAACCCACAAGAGAAGGGCACTTCTGCTGCTCTTCACAAAATTCCTCCATGGAGGGACCCCCTTCTTGCTGCCAATGGGTCAGCTCAGGCAGGTTCCCCAGTTCAGAAACGTGCACCCCTGTAAGTTCCAGGGCATCCCCCTCAAGGTCTGCCTCCTCTTGGACCGTGGGAACAATGGGGGCCGGTTTCCCGCGCCCCTACCTCTTCTTCTCTTTTTTTTTTTATTTGTTTATTGATTTTACATAATACACAGTAATCAGCTTACTACCTCTTCTCTTTAAGGCAGGTCCTTGAGCCATACTTTCCGGCTCCAGGGTCTCTTGAACACCCTTAGCTGCCATAGACCGAGTGGTCACACGTGCCCACTCAGGCAGACCCAACATCTCTAAATGCGCCTTCCTTTCCACCTTAACCCAAGAGGAGCTTTAAATCCTTGCCTAACAGACAATCAACAGGCATGGATGGCCTAACAGCTACTTGAAGAGTACTAGAGACCCTCCCCACTCAAAGGGAACTTGAGCCACTTTGCAATGGCTCTCTGTGTTGTCAGCGGCAACAACTGGGAAGAATGCATGAGGGACTACCTGCTCTTCAGAGACAAAGTGACACTTGGCTGTCAGACTTGCTCCTGTGTCTCTCAGAGCCTCTACTCTATGGCCATTGATGGTCACCCACTGCCTGTATTTTTTAGTGTTATCAGGAAGCTGAGTTTTAGGGGCCATCTCAAAGTCTCCTAATGAGATAAGGGGCATTTCTTCTGGACCCCACCCACCTTGGGCACAGTGGCGTAACGAACCTTGAGGGGGCCCCCCTGCAGGGTCCGTGAAGGGGCCCCCTCTGGACTCAATCTAGAGCTCCCCAGCAGAAGAGTGGTGCTGACGGGGCCCCCTGGAGGATGAGGGCCCCCCGCACCTTGGGGGCTGCAGGGGCCTGTGTTACGCCCCTGCTTGGGCACCCATCTCCTCCCCACCCACGGCTACCCTGGCCATCTGACGGGGTGGTGCATGGGGTGGCACATACTGTCCTTTCTGAGGACACTGGGCATCATACCAACGGTGTCCCACCTGCTTACACTGAAAGCAGGTAACAGGCCCCCTATGAACAGGTTTACCTGTCGGGTGTCCTGACTTCTTTTCAGGGGGAGGCTGGGAACCCTTACCTTGGTTCCCTTGGGAATTACTTTGGGGATCTTTTGGGAACTCCCTCTGTTTACCCTTGTCCCCCCCACTCTTCTGCTGGGTACCCTGCCCACTTTTGGCTCCCACAAGACACTTGTGGACCCTGGTATTGACCCAGCGGTCCGCCTCTTCAGCAAACTTTCTAGGGTTAGTCAACTTGCTATCAATAAGGTGCTGGCGTAGCTCTGGAAAACAATTAGCAGACAAGTGCTCCCTAGCGATCAAATCATAGAGTGCTTGAAAATTATGAACATTGCTACCCCTCACCCAACCATCCATAGCTCTGCAAAAGAAAGACACAAATTCTACCCAAGTGGTTCCCTCCAACTTCTTACAATTTCTAAACCTCTGTTTATAGAGTTCTGGAGTTAACTCATACCTTGTCATCAGTGCTTGTTTCATGTGGTGATGAGACATCCTTTGCTCACTGGGTAGGTCTAACAAAGTATCCCTCCCCTCAGTCAGAAAGCGGCCTCACAACCCAGCTCCCCAATCCTTCTCAGGGACCCGGTGGGCCAACATTGCTATCTCATAGGCTGCAAACCACTGACCAATATCTTCACCTTTTCTGACAATCTTTGATGACATCCTAGGGAATATGTACTCTGCCTTCTGAAGGCACAGGTGGTGCGCTGCCACCAGAGGGATTGATTTCTAAGCCCTTGGCCTTGATCTCTAACTCCCTCAACATTCTCTCTTGCTTCATTCTCATTCTCTCTTTCCAAAGACAACCTGTTATTCTCTGTTTCCCTCTGACTCTCCATCTTAAGCTTAACCAACTCCAGCTTGTGTGCCCTATTTCTCTCCCTGTCTTCCAACTCTCTGGGGGAAAGGTCTTTGGAAGAGATGCTGCTGCCAGGCGAGGACGGCACCTCTCCCCTGGGTGGAAATACTGGCCTATCAATTTGCCCATATGCATCCCCAACAGGCTCCACCACAAGATCAGTGACATTTCTGGCTTCTACCCAAGCCCTCAGCGCCTTTTGGTAGTTTATCTTTTTAGAAATGCCTGCTGTAGCAACTTTCAATTTCCTGCAGAGATACTTGAGCTGTTTCACAGTGTAGGTTTCCAACCTCTCTTCCTCAAAATCAAGATCCATAGATGCAACAGATGCTGGTTTACTCATGGTAGTAAAAATTGGGAGTTTTCAGGAAAGAACTAACAGTCCAAGGAAAAAGGATTCTAAAAAAAAGAATGTGGTCGCGTTTGGTCTGCACTCACTAGTAGTGTACACCAATCACTGTATATGAAACACAAATGCAAAGTCCAAATCCTCACCGCTGACCACCAATGTTAGATCTGGGGGTCTCTAGTTGGCAATGGTATTCACCTTTATCCAAATAGGGACCCTTACTTCTAAGTCAGGATAAGGGGATTACACTCCTTAATAACCCCTGCTCACCCCCTTGGTAGCTTGGCACGAGCAGACAGGCTTATCTCAGAGGCAGAGTGTTAAGCATTTGTCAAGATACACAGAAATACAATGAAAACACCGCAGATGGACACAACACAGGTTTTATAAAAATAAGTATTCTTTATATAGACTTAACACAAGACCACAAACAATAAAAATCCACAATACTACACTTAAGATTACTTAAAAGATGATTAAAGTCTCTTAGTTCAAGTTGTTGGTAAATGCGACAAAGTTCTCAACAAAGTACCTGGATGTGTAACGCAAAGTGAACAAAAGGCTTGCAAAAGGGAAGATGCGTCAGTTCCGTGACCCGGGGGAATGGTTGCATCCTTCCTCAATGCTTGCGCAGAGTAGGGGACTCATTGTGAGCCTTACTGGTGCGGAGGAGATGCGTAGATTCTTGGCTTGCGGGCCCGTTGCGGTGCGCAATATGGCGCCTTGATGCGATGATCCGGTTGCGATGTGAGAAGATGGCGCCCTTGATACGACGATCCATTGACGATGACGCCCTGGCAGCCTTGCAAAGTCTCTGTACTTTGGAGCTGCGACAGGCCCTGCAACACGCTTCTCCGGTGATGCGATGGCGATTCTCACGTAGGCGTCACGCTTCTCCAGTGATGCGACAGCGGGCAGCTTCGATGAACATACGCTTCCAGGGAGACGCGGCGAAGGCTCACTTCTCCGGCGATGCGACGATTTCAGCTGCGGCGGCAACACGCTTGTTCTCGATGCGTTGCGCTTCCAGCTCCCAGCGGCACACAAGTGTCGGGAGTCAGAATTCCCAGCAAGGAAATTCAGGAGGGAGCTGGAGGTGAAGTCTTTTGTCCCTGAGACTTCAGCAGGAAGCAAGCACAGTTCAAGCCCTTGGAGAATATTTTGTAGATGAAAGTCCTTTACTAAGTTCCTTCTCCTTTCCTTTTTTATCTAGGAAACCTTTCAGAAAGTTTATTTTCCTTTTTTTTTTATTTTTTTTTTTTTATTGAGAAATAAGGTGTAATTCCATTAAGATCCAATACATATTCAATTTATACATTATAAAGATATAAGATTCAGAATGTGCAATAAATTAGTCAGCATAATTCGATAACAATATAAATACAATCATAGCTCATGATAAATTCATATTTCTAATATAAAAAACATTGAGCAGCTTTAAAACACTCATAAATAATGTATTCATAAAACTTGTCTTATTGTTAGTTCCTCCATTTCTTCAGTGGCGCCCAGATATTCCTACCAAATTCTCGCACTTTCCTCCCCTTAAATTCAGATAGACATGCCTCTAAGTTATGCATACCTAGCAACCTGGACAGCCACATATGAAACGTGGGAGCGAGGATTCGTAATACCGCTACTGCAATGAACAATAACGCTTGGGTATCTCTCCCAACATTATGTTTATCGTCTGTCCCTGTGAGAACCAAGGTAGGGGATAGATTGATGTGAATACCTAGCAGCCCCTCCAAAACAGGGTTATCTCACTACGTATTAAGACCAAGGGGCTCATTAGGATGGCGGACGGACTTGCGTGCGTCCGCCACCCTAGAGTAGGAGGGACCGTCCGCATGGGCTGCGGCGGTCCCTCCGTGCAAATTAGGATGTGACCGCCACCCTGGCGGTCACATCCTGGATATTTAACATTGCGGCGGGTGCAGCTTCAAGCTGCACCCGCCGCAATGTTAAAAAAGCATACATTGCATATGTATGCAGCAAGCAGCAGGCACCGCGCGGTGCCTGCCGCTTGCTGCATACATATGCAGGGGGGTACCACAGGTACCGCCCATGTGCACCCCCCACCCCCCCTTCACCCAGGGGGCCCGCAACGGGCCCCCGCAGTGAAGCTCCGTATGCTTTTACACGGCGGAATATCCGCCGTGTAAAAGCATTTCTTTCTGTGCATCCTAATATGGTGGACGGTGTCTGAGAGACACCGTCACCATATTACAGCTTTTCCGCCGCGGTTGTAAGCCAACCGCGGCGGAAAAGCTGCGGACGGAAACCAGTACCCACCAGCCATCCTAATGTGGCGGTGGGTCTTTGGTGGGTCCGCTGCGGTTTTTCCGCATCCTCCGGGCCGGCGGTGGATTCCGCCGGCCCAGAGGATGCGGAAAAACCGCCATCCTAATGAGCCCCCAAGTTAGGACAGTCATAAAACATATGCAGTAGATCAGCCGGACCTGTATTGCATTTAGGGCATTTATCATCTCTCTAAGTCCCCACCCATACAATTTCGCCGGGGTATAGTAGAGGTTAAACAGAGTCTTATAATGTTGAGACCTCAGATTTGATGCTCGAAATACTTTCTTACTTAAGGTTAGGGCTAGGTCTATGTCAACATCCGGATCCCCCAATTTTTGCGCCCATGTGGCCTCTGTTTTCTCCAGATCATCTGGGAGGCCCGGCAGCGAGAGATTGTAGGCTGTACCTATCATCTTTCCCCCTCTTTTTAAATATTCAACCAATTGACTGTCTGGGGGTAGCAAAATCTTTGGTCTATATGCCAATAGGGTTTGAGCAATTTGTCCATATAAAATCCAGCGGCTACCGGGAATCCCATATTTCTTCTGTATCTCATCAAAGCTAAGGACAACACCGCCTGTCATGATATCGCCCAGACATCTTATCCCATGCTCTCTCCATACTGCACAGTACGCGCTTTGGCCCAAATGAGGAAATAAACTAGATTTCCAGAGGTTTGTATTGGCATTTATTTTGGGGATCTTCAAAATTTTACTAATAGCTTTCCAGGTTCCCCAGACCCCTTCAATGATCTTACACCTTGCCTTCCTATAATACCTTCGATCCACCTCACACTGCAGTAATCCATAGGCCTTCCTCCATAATAATAGCTTGATAATAGAGGGAGGATCCTGACTCTCAGTTTGACCTTCAGATGGTAGGGGATCAGATTGAATCGGTATGTTCATTTGCGTGAGGAGGCATACCAGATGATATAATCTAAGGTTCGGCATAGCCAGGCCTCCCCTATCCCAAGGTAATGACATATGATTAATTGAGCGTCTAATTTTACCATACTGCCAAACAAACCTAACAAATGTGGATTCAATTTTCCTCAAAACACCTTCCTCTAGCAGCAGTGGGATAGCCCTAAACAGATATAAAACTTTGGGGAACATGGTCATTTTTAGAACATTCACTCTACCAATCAAAGATAAGTGTAACACGTCAATTCTTTTCTGATCTTTTTCGATTGAATTAATGAGGGGGAGGTAATTCTCTCCAACCA
This sequence comes from Lissotriton helveticus, assembly GCF_964261635.1. Taxonomy (NCBI): domain Eukaryota; kingdom Metazoa; phylum Chordata; class Amphibia; order Caudata; family Salamandridae; genus Lissotriton; species Lissotriton helveticus. The sequence continues at coordinate 1,647,077,634 of NC_136061.1, forward strand.
TCTTCTCAACTGCTGCATTAATTCTGACCCCAAGATATACGGCTGAGTTTACAAATCTATAATCAGTCTTCACGATATTTTTGGTACATATAATCTGCGTTTTCCCCTCATTTAACCGATAGCCAGATCGGAGCCCAAATTCGTTAGCCAGTTGTACCGATGCAGGCATTGCTTGGTGTGGGTCAGACGTGGTTATCGCCAAGTCGTCGGCGTAAGCAAGCAATTTTGTAGTGAAGCCATTAAACACTACAGAACTAATTTGACGAGAGGCTAAATTTTTTGTATAAAAGGATCTATATATAGGGAAAACAAAATCTGGGAGCAAGGGCAACCCTGACGCGTCCCTCTCTTAATCACTATTTTATCAGACCTTTCCCCGATAACCATAACACGAGCCACCGGGTCAAGGTACATAGCCTTAATTGCCCTCAGGAAGTTGTTACCAAAGCCTCTGCCGGCCAGAATGCCCCAGAGAAAGTCCCAGACCACTCGGTCGAAGGCTTTCTCTGCATCGAGGAGGATCATGGTCATCTCCCCCCCGCGGCACCATGGGCATCAAATAGCGCTATTGCTCTTCTAGTATGTTCCGTAGTGCCTCTCCCAGGTATAAACCCATGCTGCCACGGGGAAACGAGACGGCCAATAATCCCCCCCAACCTGCCAGCCCAGACCTTAGAATATAATTTTGTGTCCGCATTAATTAATGATATTGGGCGATAAGACCCCGGTAGTTCCTTAGGTTTCCCCTTCTTATGGAAGATAACGATGTTAGTCTCCTTCCAGGACTCGGGTATTATACCTGACCACAGGATCCCATTAAATAGATCAAGTAAAAGTGGGGCGATCTCCTTTTCTAAGCATTTATAGACCTCAAGGGGAATTCCGTCAGGGCCTGCAGCCTTACCTGCAGCTAATTCCTGTAGGGCCTTGGTTAATTCCAGCATATCGAGGTCTCTATCAAGCTCTTCTCTGGACTGTACATCTAAACCCGGACCACCATCCGCATAACCAGGATCTGAGACCTGCTCACCAATATCACCCTCCTCATTATACAACTTTTGATAAAAATTCTGAAAGACCCTTAAAATGTCTTTGGGCTCCGTATACTCCTTGTCTTCGTCCTGTATACGGGAAATTAAATTCTTAGGGCCAGATGTAGGTCGGTCGGTAACGGCCGAAAATCGGTATTTTCGGCCGTTACCGACCGGTATTACAGAAATGTTATGTAGGGGCATTATTTTACAGAATCGGTAAATTTACCGATTTGGTAAATTTACCGATTTGGTAAATTTACCGATTCTGTAAAATACCGAATCGGTATTTTTAACGATTCGGTAAATCTGAGATGTAGGTGGGACTCTTCTGAGTCCCACAAGCCTTACCGAATCGGTATTTTACCATCAAATCCAATTTGATGGTAAAATACCGATTCCGGTGTGCATGCACATGTGTGCATGCACACCTATGCCATATGACAGGCAGACCTGCCCTTAGGGCATGTATGCCTGCCACATGGCACCCAAGCCTGTTTTGGGGGGCCAGAGGGTGTCAAAGTGACACCCCCTGCAGCCTTGTGAAAATCGGTATTTACCGATTCGGTAAATACCGAATCGGTAATGCCCATTCATTCCTATGGGCTTCAAAGCCCATAGGAATGAATGGGCATTACCGATTCGGTATTTACCGAATCGGTAAATACCGAATAGTTCCGATTCGGTATTCCAGCACATCTGGAATACCTACATCTCCACCCCTCTGATTTACCGATTCTTAATTACCGAATCGGAAAAATTCGGTAATTAAGAATCGGTAAATCAATTCTACCTACATCTGGCCCTTAGTCCTCTCTTGCCTTATCTGCAGAGCCAGTGCCCTACCCGCCTGTTCCCCTGTTTCATAACGTCTTGCCTTAGACACCTGGTACTCGCTGGTTTCTTTCTGAATAACTATTTTCTGCAGGTCAGCTTTAATAACAGTTATTCTTTTTAAACTCTCCTGTCCCTCCCTTCCCTGGCCTATATCCTTAATATGCTGTTCTTCAGCTACCACTAACATATCTATAAGCTTCACAATCTCTCTCTTATCATCTTTCCTGAGCCTAGCAGAGCAGCTTATCGTCTCTCCCCGTAAAGAGGCCTTAAAGGCATCCCACACGCCGTTCCGAGACGTGCTATATCGGTTAGTATCATAAAACTCAACAGCCCATTCTCTAAGATGTTCCACAAATCTGGTATCTAACAATAGTTTTCTCTCAAAAGACCAACTAGTTTGTTTCCTTTCCATTTTAGGCATATCATAAGACAACACTAGAGGATTATGGTCGTAAATTGACTTTGGGAGTTTCTTGATACGCACCTTATTCAGCTCTGTGGAGGAAATCAAAAAGTAGTCTAGTTTGGTATATCTCAGGTTGGGGCTAGAAAAATAGGTGTAGCCTGGATCTAAGGGTTCCTTTACCGCCCACACATCCTTGAGACCATGTGACTTCATAAGAGAATCAAGCGCTCGGAACACTTTAGGTTTCCGCCCAGAATAGTCAGCTGATTTATTCCAATCTACTAAGATATTTAAATCCCCACAAACCATTATGGGCGTTGGCCAATTAGCTAGTTCCCCTTCCAAAAAGTCAAAAATTTCAGAATCATCCTGATTTGAACCGTATATCACACACAGTGTGTAACCTAAATTAAGTTCCACTATCACCCATCTCCCTGCGCTATCAGCCTTGTGACGCTTAGCTCCACCTACAAAGGGTTTAGCTAAAATGGCCACAGCTCTAACTGTTGATGTTTGAGATGAGCAAGCTAGGATTTCAAACCCCCTAAAATTCATCAAATTTCTTTTTACCCAAGGGAGGTGGGTCTCCTGTATACAAAAAATATCAACGTTATTAAATTTAGAAAAATGATCCACCCTTTGATGTTTTCTCGCATCATTCAAGCCACCTACGTTGGCTGTACAAATTTTAATGCTTGACATGTCTTTTTATTGAACTTCCCTGCTGAGCTTTACTGTCAACAACATTTAACCTAGTACACCTTATTTTCTCTCTTTTTTTATTTTTCCCCCAACCCCTTGTACATTCCCCCCCCCGCCGCCCCCTGGCCACCCACCCTTTCCTTCCACCCCCCTCATCCCCCTTCCTCCCTTGCCCTCCTCCCCCCCCCACCTTTTCCCAGCACCCCTGCACTCTAGCTAGTGAGGCGCTCAGACCAAGTCTGTGCGCGTGATGGTCACAGTGAGAGCAGTGAAGCCCTTAAAACTATAAACCAAATCGACATCCTGTTACCCCTCGCCATTTGTTTTTTTTTTTATATAAGCACCCAGACTTCAAACTCGACTGACCCCTCACCAATGCTTCAGTAGTGCTACAAAAATCAACAAATATATCCAGTAATGAACAATTCTATTTCCCATAAGAGTCCAAATATTCTCTGGCTTTAATCTCAGAGGCAAAGTACCCAAGTTCTCCCCTCATTTATGATTTTCAGCTGAGCCGGGTTAATTAGATAGGCCTGCATTTTTTTCTGCTGAAATGGGCTGATCAGTTGCCTGAGTCTCCAGCGCCTTTCCACTGTTATATGGCAGAAATCTGGGCGGACGAAGAATGAAATCCCAACAGAAAATGGGTATTAAGTTTACGGGTTTTCACGGGCGCTCAAACAGTATTAACGTGGATGTCTAGATAGGTTCCTGATTGCTGGTGCAGGCAGGGAATGGGGACCCAACAGAACCCCTCAATTAAATGTGCCCAAAACACATCAAACATATAAAACACAAAGTCCTGCGCACTCAAAATAAGTGTACAACGTAGTATGCCACTTGTATGCACCACTTGTATGCAGTTGAATAGAAAAATGTCCAATGTCGGGTCTTGTATTTTCATATATATCTCCTTTTATTTGCTCATCACACCAATGGTAATGTACAGCCAGCCGACACGTGTTTTGTTGTAGGTCTGTACATGCACAGATGCTACAACTCTTCAGGGCTGGAAGAATACAAAAAGGATGACCTGTAGCAAGCCTGCTTAAAACCGTTCAAATAATGGATATATAGAATTGTCCACCTCCATGTGACATTTAATATCCAAAAACAAAAACCTAATCCTGTAGAACCCTCAAGTGGTAGAAATTGAAATAAATAAAAGAATAACTGTATTGTCGTAACCATTTCTAGTTGTACCTCGTGATAAAAGATAGTGCAAACGACACCCGTGTAAATTCTATACACAAAAAGGGACACAGTAAAAATTATAAAATTTAAATATTTGCAACTGTAGCTACTTTGACAAAGCGTAATATTAGTGAATACAATTCAAATGTGAGAAAGGCGTGGCACATAATCCGCAAGCAGCCCAACATTGGTGAGCAAAATAAAATCGATTATAAAAGCTACCTCAATGGCTGGATCCTCAATTTTAAGGCTAAACGTATGTGCGAGGGGTAGAAAAGGACAGAAGAGAAAAAGGGGAGCGAAAACAACAAGAGGGCGAAGTATTAATGAACCAGTCTTCAATATCAAAAAGTCACCCTAAAAGCACGTGAGGCCATAATGCCGCAAGTTCTTACCCCAAGTCCGGTGATAATTCCAACCCGGTAGGGTTGCCTCTTTGTGGGAATTGAATCTGTATATGGATTTCTGCAACGTAATTAGTACCATATTTAGAATACGTAGTGCAAAGATTCCATGTATCATTGATATATCGGTAAACACGGTAAATAACATCTCAATATTGGCCAATATAATCAAAACCGTGAAGTCTGGATAGGTAGTAAAATATACAATATCACTGTATTAAAATCTATCAAAAAAGGGTGACAGCCGGTCAAATGATAAAGAGAATGCATAAAATACTATCATTGAGAACGTCCATAAACACTAAAAGAGCAACAATCTTCCGTATTAAGGTATCCCAAGTCGTACCAGTTATAAATTTCTACCGAATGTGTGACAATCCATATTGCCCTATCCGAAAGTAATTGTCTCTTACCCGATATACAGTATATATGTAGTTGTCGAAGACGCCAGAAATCAATGCATCAATGTAAATGGGAAAGTCATTGTTCCAAATCTTGTGGATAATATCATATATGACAAACACACGGGTACGTGTGGTGTCCTTCGCTGTAATCACGGAAAAAAGAGACCTATTAGTATCAATAGGTACAACGTAGTCCAGGGAATCCAAATACTACGCAAGTAAAGAAAATTAACCAAGAGGCAAACGGCATTTACCTGGGCAAAATCCCCCTCGCTAGACTGGCGTCTGAAACCCGGAAGTGAACGGGGTCACGACCCGGAAGGTAGAAATAAACCCTCCCGAGTCTGGAAGCTGGAACGCTAACCCGACAATATGCAAAGTATAGTATATAATGATTCTGTACAAATTAAAAACAAGGCATAACTAATACAACGGTAAATTGTACCAGGATTATTTAGCAAGAACCGCTAAAAACGGCATTCCTGTGTAGAAACTTGGACAAAATTATCTAGAAGTCGGTAAGACTAGAAAGCCAATTTATATTAAGTCAGTGAGACTAATATGAATTAGCAGGACCCCTCGAATCTGTTGTGTCTTGGTACTATGAAAATATCAATAGCCATCAAATTAGAAATCTAGTAACAATGTTGGAGGCACTGCAGCCACTAGCCAATTTGTGATGACAACACTAAATCCATTAAGGAATAGAGAGGGATAAAGAGGCAAACAAAAGAAAGGGAAAGGGAGAAAAATAAAGGTTAAAAGTACAGAAAGACACGATGATGTCATCAAAGGTAGAGAGGAAAGGTAATGACTAGGAAGAGAACAGGGAACCAGAAGTTATGTTATCCCAAATTCACCAAATGGACAGAAACAGATATATATGTACAAAAACTAGTATATATTTACAAAAACTACGTAAGCTTCATATCATATTACTGTCGCGTAAGAGTATTACAACACTTACTACTTCGCGAACAGCACATGTAAGAATCCATGTACTATGTTGACAATACAATTATCCAACATGATATATGTTTTTGTTTTTGTGATCCGTGTCAGTGACAGGGAAAGTATGTCTAATTCATAACTAGGTTGTCGATCAGAAGATACCCAATACAGGAGGTATTAATCAGTTTGACACATTTCAACAGATATCAAAAGATCCCAAGAGGATGTAACAGTCTAAATTCAGGAAAATTACGATCCAAAGTCAATCGCCCAAGAAAAATTGCATTTCTGGGTCACAGTTAAGTCCCCGCCCTACTGTATGAAGCCTCATGATCCTAAGCGCTTCTGCTCGTCTAAGGCGTAACTCCCTATTTCCCCCTCTGATATCTGTGGGGATATGATCTATTCCAAAGAAGACAAATTCTTTTTTGGGGCCCTGTGCCTGACATATGCTGGCATGGATAGCCACCGGATATCTAGCATCCTGTTGTAATAAAGCTCTAACGTGTTCCCCAATTCTCTCCTTCAAACTCCTAATAGTACTTCCTACGTACTGAAGTCCACATTTACATTCGATAATGTAGACCACAAATTTTGTTAAGCAATTGATATTCGTCCGAATATCATAAATTTTGTTGTCACAGCCCTTGAAACTTTTAGTTTTATGTTTGGCCCACCGGCACACTCCACAAAAACCACATTTGAAGAAACCCCTATTTGGGGAACTAAGCCAAGAGTTTGTTTTTAATGTCCTGGGTACTGTAGGGCTGTGTCTGTTACGTAGGGACCTACCCCTCCTAAATGTAATTTGAGGTTGTTTGGTAATGTGGGTGGTCAGAGTTTTATCCGCCGTGAGAATACCCCAATGTTTTTTAAGGCTTCTTCGAAGGACATGGCTCAATTCATTAAATTCAGCAATCATATGAATATTGTCTTTTTTCTAATTAGGACAGGGTTTAGGTTTTAGAGTATCTTCCCTCTTTACAATTGTAGTTTTCTGCCCCTTCTCTCTGCCAGCCTTGTTGAAAATATCCGCAATTGGGGCTGTGGCTGTAGCTGTTGCCTGCCTCGTTCTAACCACCGCTTGCTTTCTTACCGGGGGGTGTGTAGTTTACCGTCAGTGTCACCCTGCGCCGCCTCCACTCCTGCCTTCTTTTTCTTCTCCTTCTCCGCGGCAGACTTTCCTGTGTTAACCTTTGGGGCCATTACAATCCGTCTCTTCAATGCCCAGAACCTCCTTGCACTGTATTCCTCGTTGCGTCCTGCAAACCTCGGCAGCTCTGCCTCAAACGCCGCTCTGCTCCGCAGAATCCGCGATGCCTCACACGAGCCCCGCCCCCTTGCTCTACGATGGTTGCTGGAGCATACAGAGAGAGCCGCCCACGTCAACTCCCAAAGCAGCCGAAATGCCGAACTTCGGCAGATGAGTTGTAGAATCATTCGTGAGGGTTTTTCAGATTTGTTTCGAGATCCGCATTACTAAGGGTTCAATGATCCATGGTGATAGGGGAAGACTCCGTCGGGGTAGTTACGCGAGCTTCACTGCTCTGCTGTATTCGGCCACTGCTAAGCGGCCGCCATCTTGCCTCCTTCCGTGAAAAAACACAGAAAGTTTATTTTCCAGAAGTGATCTAATTTCTTGGGATCAGGGTCCCAATATTTATACCCCAAAATCCTTTGTTCTCTGAAGGCAGAGATGCCTCTGTCTAGTCCAAACCAGTTCCTGAGCACTTTTTTACATGACTCTCTTCTTCCTTTCACTGTGCAGTGCAGAGACATCAGCCGCCCCACAGGAGGTGGAGCCAGCACAGGGGAGGTAAGATACAGCTCTGAAGCACTCTGTTGACATGATTCCTCCTCTCCTTTCACAGTGCAGGGCAGAGACATCAGACAAGCCACGGGGGGTGGAGCCAGCATTGTAGAGGGAAGGCACAACCCTATTCAGGTCCCAGTTGCAACTCTTCCCTACCATCTAGATGTAGATCTCTCTATTCACCACTGGGCTGCCCCAGCCTGTCTCCTGGAATTCCCCAGCCCTGTCATTCACAAACCCAGACAAGGAATACACAACCCAGCAGAGGCAGACCTGGATGGTTAGACAAGCAAATACCTACTTCTAAAAGTGGTATTTGCAAACACAGAATATTAAAATAAACCTTACTAAAATATGTACTTTATTATTCTGAGTTCAGGCATACTAAATTTGAATTTCTACCATGTTCCCTGAGTTAGTTTGGATTATAAGAATGTTATAATCCAACTGCTCATTCTGGCCTATGGAGAACAGTAAGCCTTCAATAGTGAAAAACGAAAATGGCTATTTACTATTAGAACATGCTACACTATTAGAACATGCTACACTATTAGAACATGCTACACACATCGGGGCATGTCCTACCTTATACTTACAATGCACCCTGCCCTTGGGTCTACCATAAGGGTGTCTAATATGAAGCAAAGGGAAGGTTTAGGGACTGGCAAGTGGGTGCACTTGTTAATGTTAGTTGGCATTTGTTAAGCGCATTATCACCTACAGGTCTCTAAGCGCTGCCAGAGAGATCCTACCTAACCAAGAGAGTGGGTTATATCCACGCTTCTACAAACAGGACAGTTTTTAGTTTTTTCCTGAATGGAAGGAGATCGTGTTCCTTCCGCAGACTCTCTGGTAAGTTGTTCCAGATGGACGGGATCAAGGATGAAAATGCTCTGCCGCCTTTTGTGGACAGGTTAAATCTAGGGCAAGCCAGGAGGCTAGCATCCGTGGACCGTAGTGCCCTACTAGGGATGTATTTGACGAGGCGGTCCTTGATGTAAATAGGAGCTTGGCCATAAAGGGATTTATGAGCAATACAGAGGCCCTTGAATTTTTCTCTTTGTTTAACAGGAAGCCAATGCAACTGTTTGAGAAGGGGCGATGCATGTGCATGCCTAGGGGCTTTAAAGATAAGCCTTGCGGCATCATTCAATACCACCTGGAGTCTTGACATAATATTCTCTGGGAGACCAACGTATAGGGCATTGCCATAGTCGAGGCGAGCTAATATCAAGGAAGAGATTGCCGTTGGTAGTGTGTTAAATGTCAGGATGGGGCCAAGTTTGCGCAGTTGTCTCAACAATCCCGTGCATGTACCCACCACAGCCTAGACTTGCTGGGTCATGGTGAGCTTAGCATAAATTTTGATCCCTAGACTTTTGACCACCTTAGCAGGTTCTGGAGGTATACCCAGTTCTTGTGGCCAGAAGAGTTCCTGCCAAGATTGGGAGTCTGAGGTGACGGCTAATACTTCAGTTTTGTCTGGGTTTATTTTCAGAGAATTAGCCGACATCCAGTTCACCATGAATTTTAACATATTTTGAAAACGTAGCTGGGCAGGTGATGTATTGTCTATCGGAATAATTATTTGGGTGACATCAGCGTAGTTATAAATTTGACACTCCAGGTGATTTAAAGCTGCTATCAATGGCTGGAGATAGACATTAAAGAGAAGTGGAGATAATGCCGACCCCTGAGGTACACCACATGAGTGATCCTGGCTCAGATACAAGATCATTCAGTTGTATTCTCTGTAACCGCTTTCCAAGAAAGGAAGTCAGCCAGGCCAATGCCGTGCCCTGAACCCCCAGCTCCGAAATCCGCGACATTAGTTGGTCATGGTTGACCGTATCAAATGCCGCGGACAGGTCTAGTAGAACCAGGGCACATGGTTTTTTCCTATCTGCCCTAAGTTCATCCAGGACCGATAGCATCGCTAGCTCCGTGCTATGGTGTGCCCTGAAACCTGCCTGATTTGGTTGCAGGAGATGGTTATTGTCAATGTGGTCAGTCAGTGATTTTAGAACATGTTGCTCAAGAACTTTGGCCAAGAATGGAAGTTGCGAAATTGGCCTGAAATTTTTCAGATCTTTTGTGCTAGCCCCAGGTTTTTTTAAGAGTGGAATAACGTGTGCTTCCTTGAAATTGGAATGCACCTGCCCTATTGCCAGGGATCGATTAAGGAGTGCGGTACCTCATTTTTGATGCTTACAAATACTAGCTTAAAATTTTGGGCCGTGCAGGGATCCATTGAGGACCCTGACTTCACTCTCCCAATGAGGTGCTCCAGGGAGTCGTGCGTTAAGGTAGGGAAAGCAGTAAGTGGTTCAGCAAGGGAGATGGACGGTAGCACTGGTGATAAAGTACATGGAAACTGAGGGATGGATTGAATATCCATCAATAGATTTTTTACTTTTTCCAGAAAAAAAGACTGAAAAATATTAGTCTTCTAGGTGGAAGGTCGGTTTTTGTTCTTGACATGCCTTAACTCTTTAAGGGTACTAAAAATCACTTTCTGTTTATTGTCAGCGATCGTGATTCTTGCCTCGTAGAATTCTGATTTGCGTGATAAAATTGCCCTTTTATAAGTTGCATGGCCAAGTTGACATGGCAGTGCTAGACTGCACATCTGATTTAGTCGCAAGGACCTTCCATTGCAGTAACAGTGGCTTCACCTGTTTACCTGAAATTTAAGTGACCCTGTGTCAATTGTAAATTACTCCATACTGAGTACCACCGCTTGACCTCCCTAAATCCAATGGTATTTGCCCTAAGCCATGTTAAATTTAAATGCGGATTACTTATATCAGTCGCACTTTCTTCCAAAGACTTCCTGGCCTAGACATACAGTTGGTAAGCCGATGTGAAACCGTGTGCCTGCAAAACTGTTTAAGAGCTTAGCAATATGGAGGCGCAACTTTTTTAAAGCTTGGGAATACTGCAAGCAGTTCCAGGTCCCACAAACATCAGCAATGCAATCAGTCTCGCATTTTTGAAAGCTAGAGCTATTGGCGATGTACATGACAATGATTTTTACTTACGTTTTTTTGTTTGCAGTGGAGTGGGTTTATGTTGTTTACAGTGGAATTATGTGGTTTGAATTGGATTTGTTATTTGTTTAATTGAGTGGTGTGTAGTGTATTTGTGTAGGGGCATAGTGAATAGATAGGCATGAGAGCTGTATAGAATAGAAAGAAAGTACGATTTAGAGGGATAGGTAGTTTGTGCCTGAAGCATTGAATTAACTTTAGAGAGTGTTGCAGAAATTGTGTGAGAAAGAAGGGAAGAGATGGTTATAGACGTATAAAGAGACCGTTTTTATATAGGCTTTAAAAAGGCACTGCGTTTAGCTTAAGACGCCCGTGTAACAAATCACTGGTAAGCTTGCCCACAGTATGTTTTGCATGATAGTACCATGATAGTATCATAAAGACATAGATACTTCAGGGGTTAACTTCATGAAGAACGACTGTGCAACACAAGACACAGGCCAACGGCAACCTGTGCCTCTAATTCAGACCCTAGGGGTTTACTTTGAATAATCACATCCTGAGTGCATGCACAATCTTAAAAAAAACCTAACCGACATAACGGTTTAGGAAGATGGTTCAAATTTAGAGGACTTTCTTAAATATTTTACGAATCTCTATCTCTAACAAATGAGCTCCTTTCCTTACCCGCTGCATTGTAGAGTCTCTTATAGTAGCAGTGTGAAGAGCTGTCTTCATATGCATGTCTCATTGTGAATGTATGTATGGATGCAGGTGATTAGAGGGTGGCATTGCCGAAGACACATACTCCAGTTTGAATAATACACATACGACTAACCGTCCTCCCAGTTGGCATGTGACTTGGTGAACATCCGACACACACCAAGACACCACTGCAGTTATTTATCTCACTGTTGCTATTGTTTCCTATTCTCAAAAAAGAGAGAGTTTCCCAGGGACCAGAAAGGACTGGGTTAACGAATCGTTATCAAAGAAAAAGTTCCTTTCTGTGTAATTATTTAAGTAGGTGACCATGAGGCCTATCCATATCAATTGACAATTTTTAATTTACAATTGAGACAATTGGACTTTTTAATGTACATGATATGTTTTTACTCTTCCATTTAATTTGTGAATTTTGAAATATGATTGCATATTACTTATGGGTGACTCTGTGATAGAAACCGTAACACGGAATTGTTAGTTAGTGGATATAATAATGTACCAGAGCACCATAGTGTATAACCGAATGCGTATTTGAACAGAATTTTTAACACAAGAGCTTTTTATGAAAATAAATATCGAGTTATAATATAATTATCCTAGTGTGGAGCAAAAATTTGTTTTTCGTCTGCCTCAATTGTAAATTAAAAATTGTCAATTGATATGGATAGGCCTCATGGTCACCTACTTAAATAATTACACAGAAAGGAACTTTTTCTTTGATAGCTATTGTTTCCTATTCCAGCCCTGCAAACACCGTCGAAATTTACAGAATGAAACAAGTGCTTGAAATCCACCTAATTAATTACACGCACAACACTGCTGATGAGCTCCCCCAAAAGAACCAGAAAACAGCCTGGCGGTTGTGGTAAGCAGGAGATCAGGGAGTGAAGGAGCCCACACTAGAACAGCACTGCAAGGCCACTCTAACGGCAGCAGTGTGCTATTTAGACCTGTGTAACATACCATACTGTTACTGTTTCACAAAGGAGAGGGGGTGGGGTGCCTGCTGTGCCATAACAGGTAGCTGTGCTGTATATTAATAATTAACTGGCCACAAATAAATAGAGGGCTGGGGTGTTTACCTCCTGTCTCTCTGCGAATTCAAACTGGCTCCATCTCTCCCGACAAACACCCCCCACCCCAGTTTATCTGCATAGGTCACCCTGGATAAAGCTCCCAAGGGGTTTGTTCGGTTTGGGGAGGTAAACCCCTGCCCTGCACAAGACAGACACTCCTTTCATCAGGCCCAGCCTCTTATCTCCTGTAAAAGGGTGGTTCGGCAACACTTACTGCTGTGTTTTTATGACCGTGTGGAGGCGCTGGCTCTGTGCACCAGGAAAGGAGCAGAGCATTGCACCGCTTTCCGGCCACTCGGGTTGGACTCGCCGGGGTCGGCCGAGGGTGCTAGAGAAGACTGAGTGCTAACCGTGGATATCTCATTCACAGCCCCCCACACACGGTGACACTGGAAACAAGCTGGGGAGAAAGAGTTCTGCTGTAAGGGGCGAGGAAGGAGAAAGTCCCGCACCTCATCATAAGAGTTCGATCACGACCGACGTGCACTCAAACCCACTCTTCTCCTTCCGAGTTGAACCCCATATTCCATGAGTTATAACTGCTGTGCCCACCAAGGCGCTTTGAGTTCTAAACACTACATAGGTATAAGCCACTAACCAGTCGCTAACATGCAGTACTTGTGAAGAGAATGTGCCAAAAGTTTCCAGCTTCTTCATCGTTTCATCATGAACGCGCCAACAAAAGGACTGCATGGATGGTGCAATGGACATGAAGTATGAAGCAGCCGCCGTGATCAGACAATGGCATGGGGGGATGGGGGGTAGCAAAAACAAAACTTACCTTGAGAGCCAGGGTAAGTTTTGTTTTTTCTTTATTCTCGCCCCCACTCATTCTCGTCTGTCGCCCACACCCTTCCTCCTACCGGCACTGGACTGAGGGATTGCCCCGGTTGGCCAAAGCTCTAACTACGCAACTGTGCTAAAAAATAAACACTGTGAGAGAATTCCATTTCACCATAACATTTCTTTAATGTTCCTTAAGTCACAAAACAGTAACACTGAAAGCATCAAAGCACCTCAAAATAAAGCAACACAAACAACAAGTTTTGGAAAGAGAAAGTGCATTACAAGTCAAACGAGCGCAGCGCTGACACAACGAGAAAACACAATCATTTAAAAGAAGTGCTTGTTCTACATTTTAAAAAAAAAGTGCCTGCCCACCTAGCTCGCCTCTCTCTGTGCCTGGTGACCGGCTGCTCTGGGCAGCTGCATATGACCAAAGACTGCTCAAACACAAAGGGAAACATCCTTTTGTGAAAGGATACCCGTAATAGGCCAATACTCCAGGGGAGAAGCAAAACATGAGAAGGTGGTACATAGAAGGCAAATACATAAATGCCAATCAGCAGCGAGGGGCGGAATGAAAGCCCACATACGTATACAGCATGTCTTCCAGACTGAGCATGCGCTGCCTAGGCTCGACCTAAACACAGATATAGATGCACATGCCCGTTTTGAACACCATGCCTACACTGGTTTTCCTTCCATGGCCAAAATGTATGAATTAAGTGTATTGAGACAAAAATACATGGGTAAGCTGAGAAAGGACTTAAGTTGCTGAGCATATATGGATGGAAATCATAATATTCAGCTAGTGCATTCTAGAGCTCAAAGACTGCTAGGGTGTTGATACAGACACTCAGGTCTATATGCATGTTCAGATCTCATCTAGAGACCCCTCTGTTGTCAAAAGACCTATTATTGCCAAATTCCTAGATTGGACTTCAGATGAGCCCACATCAATGACTGGCTTGTTTTTGAATGATTTTAGAACTTTTTACATAAGATAGTAAATTACAGCTGGCAGTAACACAAAATGCAGTCCAGTCATAACATGCTCTTTACAGAAATGCAGAGCTTTGCCATCATTTCCCAACCATATTCTTGCTACGAGGGGCCACCTCCCATTTTCAATTAACATTAATAACATCTGCACAATAGTAACTCTTACAGAAAGATAAGTAACACAACATGCTTGCTCAAACGCTCCGTCCATCATCCCCTTTTGTATCGCTTTGTTCGCCCTAAGTTGGCAGGGTATGCTCAGACGTGAGTCCCTTGCTCACTTGGCCACTGGATTCAAGATAGCCTGGCTAATGAGGATTATGAATCCGAAACCGGTCCCAGGATGCTTGTTTCCGGTCCAGGGTAGACATGGCTTGGCAGTTCGGGCTGGACTGTTCCCATGAGGCACAGGGTCAGACTGATTTGCATATGGCCAAGTCTGAACTGGGGTGGCTGAGTGAGCTAAAGAATGGTGATGGCTTAAACCCAGATCAGTTGACTGGGGGTGAGTGTTTGATTTGCTCAAACGCTCCGTCCATCATCCCCTTTTGTATCTCTTTGTTCGCCCTAAGTTGGCAGGGTATGCTCAGACGTGAGTCCCTTGCTCACTTGGCCACTGGATTCAAGATAGCCTGGCTGATGAGGATTATGAATCCGAATCTGGTCCCAGGATGCTTGTTTCCGGTCCAGGGTAGACATGGCTTGGCAGTTCGGGCTGGACTGTTCCCATGAGGCACATGGTCAGACTGATTTGCATATGGCCATGTCTGAACTGGGGTGGCTGAGTGAGCTAAAGAATGGTGATGGATTAAACCCAGATCAGTTGACTGGGGGTGAGTGTTTGATTTGCTCAAACCCTCCGTCCATCATCCCCTTTTGTAACACAACATGCTTATCCTCAGACCCCCTTTTGTTATGGTGGTAGGGCATCTGGTGAAGGTATTAGTTGTTTCCATGTGTCTAAGGGCCAGATGTAGGTAATTCATATTTACCGACTCTTAAATACCGAATTTTACCGATTCGGTATTTAAGAGTCAGTAAATATGAAGGGGGGAGATGTATGTATTTCCAGATGTGGAAATACCAAATCGTTAAAAATAGGTATTTACCGATTCGGTAAATACCGAATCGGTATTTCCTATTGATTCCTATGGGCTGTGAAGCCCATAGGAATCAATGGGAAATACCGATTCTGTAATTACAGAATCTGTAAATACCGATTTTAGCAAGGGTGCAGGGGGTGTCACTTTGACACCCTCTGGCACCCCAAAAATTGACATGTGCGCCATGTGGCACACAGACATGCCCTAAGGGCATAGGTGTGCATGCACACATGTGCATGCACACCTGAATTCGGTATTTTAACACCCAATTGAAGAGTCCCACCTATATCTGAGATTTTCCAAATCGGTAAAAATACCGATTCGGTATTTTACAGAATCGGTAAATTTACCGATTCTGTAAAAAAGTGCCCCTAAATACCGAAAACCCATTTACCGGTCGGTAACGGCCGTTACCGGTCGGTAAATGGCTCCTACATCTGGCCCTTAATGTTTGTCATCATCAAAGATCTTTATTTCGGCCTATATGGCCATAAAAGCGCAGTACAATACATTCGATTGAATAAAAACTATCATTACTCTATGTGAGGCACAGAATGACAAATAATTGGTGTAAACTTACAGTAATATTACATTAAACACTCCAGTATCCCACAAACCTGCCTCAACGGACCAGAAATTACTCTATAAATATAGGATTCAGTAAAGTGTGTGTGCAATACATGAGTAGCATAATGGGCTTTAAATTGTTCGGAAGACCGGGTTCAATAAAGTGCGTGTGCAATACAAAAGCAACAAGAAGGCCATTACAGTAATCCAGTAACTCTCGGCTATCCAACATGCCTGACTCGGTGGACCAAAAAATAATTCTTTTGTCCTTAGTGATTGCTCTGCTTTCTGCCAATTTTAAAAGTTTTACAAGGGCATTTCCTAGAGGCATTTTTATCACTTATTTCCACTTCACATAGCACTTTCACTTTTCACAAAACAACCTGCTCCGCTGTAAATCAGGCGTTGAAGCACAGCTGAATTGCACTCGGCAATCCAGCTGGACCCCGATGAGGATGACCTTGTAAAAGTTTTAATAGAAGAGCCCTAGGACATGGGTAAAAACATGATCGGGATATGCATGAGGTTAAAATGTGCCTCTATATCCCTTGATATACAGGCACATTTTAACCTCATGCATTTCCCGATCATGTTTTGAGTAGTTATTCCATGATCCAGTCAATATTGCGTTCCACAGTGGTTGCGTCACCTTGTATGTTCTACTAGCCCAGAAACCTGAGTATGTAATTTTGCCTGTCCAATCCCACATGAGGAAGTGTGCTAAGCATCATGTTCACCTTTTCAACCACATGGAATAATGTTGATTTACTTCACTTTGTATTCACCACAGAAAATTCTGCAAAACACGAAATCAGGTGAAGAAAGTGCAGGGTTGATGCAGTTGACTCCAGCAGATATATCACTGTGTAATCCAAAAAAGGGGATATCACATATGCACTCTAACCAATTTCTATTCCCATTCTACACATCTGGCTTTGAAATGAGTAGGTCAAGGCAAACTAGAGTGGTAAAAGTGGGCTTCAATGTCTTGTACCTCTGTTTAAGGTCAATTGTTCGGGGTTTACACTTCTTGTCATGACTCTAGCTTTAGGTGCTGTATGCAGGAGCTTAATCCACCTCATTAGTTCCAGAGCAATTTTACACTGTTCTGGAGCTATAAACCAAAACTGGCCATCAATAACGCAACTTCACATTTATCTTGGTTAGTGTCTACAAAATTTGTACAAAGCAAAGGTGTCTCAAGTTCAGCATCATCCTCCTTCCAGGTAGAAACCCACACTACTCTGGTTGGCCCAGCTTACAAATAACACCCAAGAGGCAGATTGCTATCACTTTACTCAATATTTTGGTGTCCAGATTCAGCATCTACATAGGGGGATAGGGGGATAGGAGGGACATATCTTGAGTGGCTTACTTGGTTGTGCATCTTTCAGCCATTTCTTTAAGACATTGTCAATCACACCTTTGATAAACCCACAGACCTGGCTGTATCACTAAGGCCATACACCCATTTCTGTGTCCTTTCACCAACAATGGAGTGCACTGTAGTGCATGAAGGACTATTTTAATTCCCTAACTCTCTCTGTTTGCTGCCCTTGCTCTCTCTTGTATCTGCGAATCAAGGCTGTACTAGTATAGTATATGGTCCTCCTCTTACTGCTACCCACTGTCTCTCTCTCTGTTTCTTCCCTTCTCGTCTGCCACTATCTATCCCTCTACTATCTCTCTCCCTACTTCCCACTGCCCCCCTTCTACCTGCCAATGGTCAGAAGTAACCATCTTGTAATGAGTTTTGTTATGAATGAGTACTTTGTGATAACATAGCTGAGTTCTTTCAGTCTAAAGTAAACACTGTCTACAAAGAACTCTCTGTCCACATGCCTCTTTCAGCTTCCTGCTCTCCTTCACTGATTGTCGACAACTCAGACAACACAAGAAATGAAATGGATAGCTTTCCCTTTTTAACTATCCATGAAATTATCAGAATATTTTAAAACACCAAATCAGGCTCCCCTACCGATCCATGTCTGCCTTTTGTGTTGCATATGGTCCCAGATACCATTGCTGCTTGTCTTGTCCCACTTCAAAACAAGGAGTTAATTTCAGGGAATTTCTCAGCAGCATGAAAAAAAACATGGGTACATCCCATTTTTAAAACAGCGTCCCAAGGCCCCGCTGAGGTCAAGAACTATCGGCCTATGTCTTACCTGCTGCTCCCAACTAAAATTCTGGAAAAGGACATGAATGAAGATCCGATGGCCTTTTTGGAGTGCAACGATCTTTTCGATCCATCCCAACATGGCTTTCGACCACAGCAGTCCACAGAATCTGCTTTGGTCATGGTAACTGAGGAGGTTTACATGCAGGTAGATAAGGGAGGGAGAGCTGTTCTTATCCTACTTGACCTCTCGGCCCCATTTGACATGGTTAATCATCAGGTGCTAGTCAAGCAGCTACAGACAGTAGGAATGAAAAGGGGTTGTCCTAACTTTACTCTCTTCTTTTCTTTTACATAGAGAACAGACAGTAACATTTGGAGGGTACACCTCTGATTCGTTTCCCCTCCCATGGGGTACCTCAAGGATCTAAATAAATGTGTTAGCACACACCTATGTGGTATATTCCTCTTCAATGAGTAAAACTTACTGAACTTGTATGTGTGCACACCAGAAAGGGGTTGCATGCCCCTCAAATATGAAATGCCTGTGTTGGGAATGTACTGCCTCTTTAAAGGTCACGAGCTTTTCTCACGAGCGTGATTATGCTCGTGGGTTCCTGCTCTGAATAGTGTGGAATTCCTGGGACAGCAGTTGCTGCCGGGAGAGCTGATGTCTGGACGCAATTAAAGGAAGTTCTCTTCAACAGCGTATATTGTCACTTCCTTTCACTGGCGACGATAGTCCAGCGCTTCGCCTCTCCCAAGAGTTGCCTTTCACTTAATTTCGAAGACGAGGCAACCGGACGTCGATTTGATGCAAATTCCTTCAGAAAAAGCGGCACGACGTTCACACATCCACATCAGAGTAACCTTAGGACCGTGAGTTTTTCAAAAGACTTTCTTTTTATCCCAAGCTGTCACTTTCTTCAATAAGAATTCTTTTACCCTGGTGAAATATTGAAACGCGAGCGCGAGCTTTACCCGTGTAAACACATTTAAAAGCTAAAGCGCGAGCTCTGTTCTCTCGAGCTCATGCCCGATCTCAAGCACGTCACTTCAGTTCTGACACGCATTGACATTCGCGCTCCTGCATTCCTGCCTTCAGATGCCCTTTATGACGCGCGCTGTCACTGAAATTCTCAACACATTGTAATGCTTGTTTTTTCTGCAATTCAAAGCGCATTGTGACGTGCGTTTCCTGACTATCAATCTGCTCGCATCTCCATTGTTTCCTCATCTTGATATAGAACTTAAGCATTCTTTCTTCAACACTAAACAAATAAAGATAAAATATACATGAATTAAATAACATTTTAAAAGAATTGACTCTAATAAACCTTGAAATAAGTGAACATCGTTACTCTTCAGGAATATAATTTCTAAACTATTGCTATTTTGGGTTCAGCAACAATTTATTGGGGTTCTTGTGGCAGCAGCTCCCCACGCAAATGGAAAAGGTAGCCTCGCCACCTCCCTTTTTGCAGTCTTCTGGTCCTCCTCCTATGCCCTGGAAACAATGGAAAGCTACGTTTGACGCTTACATCGAAGCCATTGATGGTGATACCTTCACATCTAAAAAAAAGAAGGCGTTATTGGTATACAATTTGGGGCCTGAAGGAAGGTCCATTCTTGAAACCTTACCTCTTGAAGAAGTGAGAATATCCATTTCAAGTGATGACGGCGATGCACAAGTATTGGATGAATATGCTTCTCTTATCAAAACTCTAGATAAAAGATTTAGTCCCAAACGAAATACTGTTTTGGAACGTCATAAGTTCTTGCAACGTGCGCAGATGCCAGGAGAGTCTATCGACGATTTTGTTGCAGCCTTGAGAATCCTGGCAGTTAATTGCAACTACAGGGAATTTAGGGATGAAATTATTAGGGATCAGCTTATTGAACGTACTCATGATAGGAAAGTGCGTGAAAAACTCTTATCTTCTGGTGACCCTGACTTAGAAACTGCATTGACTTTAGCCAAATCTGTTGAACATTCCCAGTATTGTTTGAAGGAAATGAGTACTCCTGCAGCAACTGTTGTGAACCCAGCAGAATCTTCTGAAATCAATGCTATCACCACTAAAGCAGCAATTAAAACTTCGGAACGGAAGTCATCGAATTCCAATCCTCTTCGTTCTTCAGTGCCTACCAACAAGCCCAGGAATGATGCACAAGGATTATCTTGTTATCGTTGTGGTAGTAAATCTCATTTGGGAAACTTCAAATTTTGCTTTGCAATTAATCAATCTTGTTTCAAGTGTGGAAAAAAGGGTCATCTAGCGCGTATGTGCAAAGCCACTAGTGTGCAAAAAGGATCTTCACACATAGTTAAAAACATTGATGAACGCCTATATATTGATGATGAAGATGAGCATTATGAATTGTTGATGTTATCTTCTTCTCCCATGGATGCAGATGGTGTTGTTGAGATAGCCTCTATGGATGAATCTCGGAGAAGAAAGTCCCCGGTTTGTTCCATTAGTGTGAATGGTGTGGGTATCAAATTTCTAGCGGATTCCGGTTCTCCTTTTTCCATAGTTAATGTCAAAGATTTGGACATACTAGGAAAAATTCTTTTGTCCCAGTCCTTTATAAAAATGTTTGCATATGGGGGCAAAAGAGTGGAAGTACTAGGAAAATTTAGAGGTGAGCTCGAGTTCAAAGGAGATTCGACATCTTCCATAATTTATGTTGTTAAAAACGGTACCAACTTGCTGGGTTGGCATGAACAAGGTGAGCTTGGTATGATCCTTGATCCTAACCATAAAGACATGGTTTTATCAAGACGTGAGGCTAAGGAATATTATGCCTCCTTGCCTGATTTTGAACCTGTACACTCCCTGAGTGTTTCCTGTGAGAATGAATGGGTGCATGAGTTTCCAGAAGTTTTTTGTGACAAATTGGGTAAACTCAAGGGTTTTCAGCACCAAATTATTTTGAAAGAGGGAGTTAAAGCGATTACACACAAAGTTCGCAAAGTACCACTCAGTATGCGAAATGAATTGAAGAATGAACTGGAGAGATTGCGTCTTTTAGGAGTAATTGAACCCATAGAGGCGTCAGAATGGTTGTCTTCCATAGTTTTAGCGCGCAAGGCTGACAAATCTCTTAGGATGTGTGTGGACTTGCGTGACTTGAATGCTCGTATTTGGGTTGATCGACAACCATTACCTAATATTAATGAAATGCTATCTACATTAGAGGGTGCCAGATATTTTACCACCCTGGACATTTTTTCAGCATACCATCAAGTTGTATTAAGCAAGGATTCAAGGCACCTCACGTCTTTTGTGACTCCTGAGGGTGCTTTCCGTTATTTGAGAATGCCATTCGGACTGGCGTCGGCTTCCGCAGTTTTTCAACGCCTTATGGGAAACCTGTTCAAAGATACTGCGGGGGTCGTCTTCTTTCAGGATGACATTCTCATTTATGGGAAGTCGGTGAATGAGCATAATAACAGAGTAAGAACGGTTTTAGAAATTTTGAGAAAGTTTGGTTTAACTTTAAGAAAAGACAAGTGCAAATTTCTCAGAGATGGTGTAGATTATTTGGGTCACCACATCTCAGCCAAAGGGGTGGAACCAAAAATGAAATTGTTGGATGCCATTCAAAATGCACCAGAACCAGCAAACAAGGATCAACTGCGCTCCTTTTTGGGACTGATCGAATATTATGCCAAGTTTGTTCAAAATTTTTCTGACAAGACTGTGTCTCTAAGGAAATTGTTTAAAAAAAATGTCAAGTATGATTGGTCACAAGAATGTGCTAATGATTTTACTTTACTGAAAAATGCAATTGTTCAAGCACGTCCTCTCAAGCTTTTCAATATCAATGATCAATGTATTGTAATTACTGATGCCAGCAACGTGGGTCTTGGGGCGGTTCTTATGCAGAAGAGACCAGATGGTAAGGTGGAAGTAATTGCTTTTGCCCCCAGAACCTTACATGGTGCGGAAAGCACATACTCTACCATTGAAAAAGAGGCATTGGCTTTATGGTGGGATGTGCAGCACTTCAGGAATTTTCTCTGGGGAAATCATATTGTACTGAAGACTGACCATAAGCCTCTTGTTGATCTCTTCACCACTAAAGGTGGTGGGAGAGCTACTCCTCGCATAGCCAAATGGCAATACAGACTTAGTGAGTTTGATTATCATCTGGAATATGTCCCTGGGATTAGGAACAATGTAGCAGATTGTTTGTCCAGGTTGCCTCTCCCTCACGATAAATTGGAGTTCAGTTGTGAGGATTTGGAGATGGTGTGTGCTGTGAGTTCTGTGTCAGAGGTTGCCATTATGCTGTCGGAAGCTGATTGGAAGTTGGCTGTAACTGAGGATAAGAATTTGAGTTGTGTGATTGATTACTTGACTAAAGGTTGGCCCGATGACAAGTCCTTGTCTTCAGATTTAGTACCTTTCAGAAGAGTTAGTGATGAATTGTCCTTAATTGATGGTGTTTTACGTAGGGGTGGTTTATTAGTGGTTCCAAAAGCTCTTTGCAAAAAGGTTTTGGAATTGGCTCACGTTGGTCACTTGGGTATTCGTGCAATGAAAAGAAGGGTACGTGAAGATTTTTGGTGGCCTGGAGTGGACAAAGAAATCGAACACTGCGTTCGTGATTGTAGTGCTTGTGTTCTTAGTGATAAGTCTCAAGTTACTAGTCCCTCTCCTGTGACTCCTGTGCAGGTTAAGGAATTGCCTTGGCATAAATTGGCGTTTGATGTAGCCGGTCCATTTTATAATCTTGGGGTGACTCCGAAGTATGCCCTAGTTTTGATTGACTACATGTCAAAGTGGCCGGAGGTTAAATTTGTTGAAGGTATCAATTCCGCTACTGTTATTGATTTCTTCAGGGATATTTTCCTACGGGAAGGTTTGCCAGAAGAGTTAGTATCTGATAACGGCACTCAGTTAGTATCGGGTGAAATGCAAAAATTTTTAAAGTCTCTTGGCATCAAGCACATTCTCACCTCATTGTATCATCCTTCAAGTAATGGATTAGTTGAGCGGTTGAACCGCGTGATCAAGGACCAATTGCAGTTAGCCAACATCAATGGTTTGAATTGGAGGAAGGTCATTTCCGACATGTTGTGGGCATTGAGAGTTACCCCTCATTCTAGCACGGGTGTGTCGCCTTTTACTTTACTCAGGGGTAGAGTAGCAGGTTCGGAATTGAACAAAGATTGGATGTCGAGGAAGGATATTGATGTAGTCAAACTAGGCAGGGTGGCTGATGTTAGAGCTTGTACTCAAGCCAACTACGCTCAGAACAGTTTTAGAACATCTCCTGTGCGCTCGGGGGACTGGGTGAGGATCAAGAAACCTGTACTATTGCGTAAAGGATTAGCTCGATTTTCCCCTCCTGTTCTAGTCAAGGAAGTTAAAGACCATGTAGTAGTTCTGGAGAATGGTAAAATTTGGAACAAGTCTCGTGTTTCTATCGTTCCCAAGCACAAAGTAGAGTTAGTGAAGAGCAAATTTGGTTTAAAGTCTTGCGATTTACCCACCTCTGACTCGAGTTTACTTCCTCCCAGAACCATTCCTCGGGTTTTCCCTACTTCTAACCCAAATGCTGATCCCAATGGTACAATTACTAAACGATGTTCCACCAGGTGCAAGGTGGTTCCTGGGAGGTTTCGAGATTTTGTCACTTATTGAACAATTACATTCATCTTGTTTTGTTTTTTTAGGGAGAGGGTGGGTTAATTATCATAAAAATTTTGTTCAATGTTTTGTTATTGGGGGAAGGGGGATGTGTTGGGAATGTACTGCCTCTTTAAAGGTCACGAGCTTTTCTCACGAGCGTGATTATGCTCGTGGGTTCCTGCTCTGAATAGTGTGGAATTCCTGGGACAGCAGTTGCTGCCGGGAGAGCTGATGTCTGGACGCAATTAAAGGAAGTTCTCTTCAACAGCGTATATTGTCACTTCCTTTCAACCTCTGATTCGTTTCCCCTCCCATGGGGTACCTCAAGGATCTAAATAAATGTGTTAGCACACACCTATGTGGTATATTCCTCTTCAATGAATAAAACTTACTGAACTTGTATGTGTGCACACCAGAAAGGGGTTGCATGCCCCTCAATTATGAAATGCCTGTGAGTGATTTTTCACCCGGTATCTGATTGCACAGTGTGTATTAGTTATTCACATTATCAAAAATCAAACAACCTGTCTATGCAAAGGGTCACCATAATTAAACAATGATGCATTTGCTCATTTAATAAGTACTTTAGCCTTTATTTGGCTGCAAAAATTATTTTGAAATTAAACTGTACATAAATGCTTTTAACACAATATGACAAAAGTATGTGTAGCATAAGCATCACACTATTCATGTAACAAAATGAATTATTATTACATAGTGAAACTGTCTATGTTTTTTAACGTTGTATTTTTAAACTTGTATGTGTTATCTGCTTTTTGAAAAAATATAGTGGATCAATATATTAAGGAAATTATTGTTTTGAGGTGTACCGGTGATTATAAGAGTTTGTGCTTTATATGGATTTGCATTACCAGAATTTGAAAACAACTTGTTTTTAAAGTAATTGTTTTTAAATGAAGAGTTTTAATAAAATAATACTAATGTGATACATTTTTTAATATTGAGCTTTTTGTAATATCCTACAGCAACCTGTAAAGTAATCAGTTTCCCTCTCTTTTATTAACGGTTGTAGCTTTTTTTGTTACTATATTTTCGCTATACGTGTTGCAGTAAGTACTTATATCACATGATCCTACCTTCGGATGGTTACAGCATTAACTCAGATATCCACCTTATCTATTGTTGATCTCGTTGAAAAGGGATTTCTTTGTTTTGTGTTTAATAGACCCGTCCCTTTTCTAAGTATCAGGGTACCTCCTACATATTTTTGTAGTTTACATATTCAACCATGCCAGTCGTCGAAGTGGGCGGGATCAGCAGTGCAAGGCGTGCCCCTAATTCTGTAATTCAATAGATTCTGTTCCCCTCTTTTTGTTATTTTAAACATGCATCACAGGACTTCGGAAACAGCCAAGGCCTACAGATGAGGCTCGGCCATTCATGGCCGTTCGGGGATGGGTAGAGAGGGAAAAGGACTCTGTCTTTTCCTTCTTGCCCAGAAAAGACAAGTACAGTGTCCACTTCTCCTGCTCTGCTGCTGGCAGCTGCTCCCCCCCCTTTCATCCTCTTAGTCCCTCTCTTTCCATCTAGCTCCTCCTCACTTATTGAAAACTGTGACTTCAAGAAACCATTCACACCCTCTTTTTCCTCCATTCGTGTATTTGTTCCCCTGTGGAATGGTTAGAAAAAAGAAAAACACTTTTGCTGGAAATGTTGTCTTTTTCTGGAATTTTTCTTTTCGAAAGTGCAGCCTCAGAAATAAAAGGTTCAAAATATGAAAAATAAATAAATAACTAAATAAAGCAAGACAGAGTGGTCGCAAAGTGGGCAGATTGATTTTAATCACACCCAAACACATTAGCGTCACTTTACAGAGTTTGCCAGTGAAGCACTACTTTTGTTTTCTCGTCTTTCTTTGAACAGCATTCTTTTCCCCAGGTGGGGAAGTGCACCAATCCTGGAGGTACTGCAATGCCTGATTGATGGGTGGATTGGAAAACAAAATGTGTGCCACGGATCTGTGTTCACGGGTGTGGTCTTTTTTAAACCATACTGCTTACATTTTGTAAGGATATAAGCAATGGACAGTGAAATGAGTCTGTTCGCTCACTGAATTCTGAATAGTGAGTGTAAAAGCGTTAGGTACTCATGATGTTCCAGCTTACAGTTCACATGCTTTACTTGATCTTGCTTTTCATTTGAGTGTTTGTTTTTTCCAGGATGTTGTTACTTTTTCTTTTAAGGTAGCATATTGCTCTTGTCTAGTGTGTAATCTGAATTGAGTCGCATCCAGGTGTTTATTGGGAGGCACAAGTGGGTTGTATTTGAAGGCAGTAAAGGTTTCTCTCAGTGGGGCAGTATGGTGTTCAACGGGGAGAGGTTGTGGCACTATGGTCAGAGCTGCCGAATTTGGAACTGGGTAACCAGGTTCAGCCTTCATGACCAGTGCCCCAGACCACTCTCCTGAGGGAGCACATTCCCATGCTAGACCTTAGAAGGCCCAGCAACACCTTAGAAGCCCTGGTGTCTTAGCACTAGCAGGTGGACCCTAGCAGTGTAGTATGAGAGCCTGTCTGCCACAACCCATACTGAAGTTCCCCATCAGTCTTGTGGGCAGGCCTATGAAGCAGCACATCGTAGAGCAACAGTGACTCTGTCACTGAGGTCACAGGACCCTTGAGAAGGGTCGGTTCTAAGGCGGTGCAACCGGTGTACCTGCAGCGAGCGCTGACTTTTGGTGGGGACGACGTGCTTGCACGTATATTGTAGTTTTAAAAGCGCTTGCTGCCTCCTTCCTGACTACCAGCAAGTTTTGGCAACAATAAACATAATGTTCATGATTAATGTTCTTTCTAGAGAGAGATTGAAGTTTTGTCTAGTGGAAGTTGTGACTCATGGAAAAGTAGCGCAGAGGGTTAATGTGCCTGCTGCAAAGAGCAGGTACCATGCAGTCACACAGTAGACATATTGTAAACAGGTCAGTGGGCTACTGCTTTTGAGAGACCCTTTTGTTACTTGCAGTTTATAAGTTAAAATCCTAACTATTTACTGTCATCTAATAGCTGCATGTAAACCGAAAGGTATAAATTAGAGCGTTATGTTTTGTTTTTTCCCCAGTCTTTTGATTATCCTAGTGTTACAAAAACTGTTAATTTGGATAGCAATCAATTCTGATTATTAAAGAGAACCCCCAACCATGGTATTATGGAGTTTGTGCTTCTCCAGACCAATCACTATTAAACTATACTACACTTTGTAGTCCTTTGTCTTAGGTAAATTTCCTTTACAGTGATTTACACACACACAATTGATTGTCTCTGTGTAATGTTTGTGATGTAAAGTACTCTGACACCCTACACTGGTGTGAGTGGTGATGTAAATAAAATTAAATGATTCTGAGTGAGAATGTGTTTATGGAGACTTGAGGGGCACTGTTAAAGGGTGATAGTGAGGGAATCCGTGGCACAGGTGATCAATGGGGGGCACCAATGAACATTGTTGCACAGGGCACCACCAGTGCTAAAACTGGCCAGGCCTGGAGGCTAGTTGGCCATACACATTGGCTGATTCTATGACCACAGTTCCCTATTTTTTTCCCACTGCAACCACTGAACCATATAACAGTTCCACTGTAAAGCGCTTGCATGCCATCAGGCCATGTCTGAGGTATATAAAAGCAGTCATAAACGCATAAAATGTTTCTAAAACCGCACATCACACACATTTTGCCTTGCCTCAGTTGCATCAAATATTGATTCAACAGGACGGGATTTTAGGAATGCATTTGATATGCTAGTTAGAAAAACACATCTATAGCTACAGCTTCACGTTGTTTGTACTTGCAGGACGCCCAGGCCCGATCATTGGAGGCGACATTAAGGAAACAGCTATGGAAGAGAACTGAGTTCTCTTCTATAGAGGCAGAAGGCATCCTGTGATCGGGGCAAATAAATGAATATCTTCGTTCCTAAAAATAAAGAAATAAATACAAAATGTGACCTTGTGTGATGTTACTGTTGATCATGTAGAGTGGCCCAATACCTTTGGGTCGAGTTGGGGCTAAAACGACTGGGACCCCCAAAATAAAAGGGTTGAAGTGGAGCGTGAGAAGTTTTGGTGGAGAAAGCTTATCCAGGGGGCAGAAGGAAGGGGGAGGGGGTGTCAGACCCAATACTGGATTTGCCAGTCATATCCACGAGATGTTCTCAAATCGCGCCAGAGTAGGCCGCTGTAGGGCTTCAACACAGCAGCAGGTACTTCCAGGAGCTCTCCCAACAGACACACAGTGAAAAAACAAACACTGAAAACAAGAGCAATGCTCAAATTTAGGATGTAGTGGCCTCTGGGAGGGGATATGGGGGGTGGGGGTCTGTAGTTTGCTCCCCTACACTTGCCTAAGAGTAGTCACCCCGGGGTATGGGACACTTTCAGCGTCACAGGACATGCTTTGAAAAGAAAATAAGTTACTGAATGAAAGCTAAAAATAAACTAGAGGAGCCATAGCTGGGTCCTGCTCACCATCTGGCGAAACGCACTCTAGGTTTACAGACATTTCGATTACAGTAATTCTTTAGGTCTCCAGAAAACTGCCAGGGAAAGAAAATACAAGCATTTACAATGCAACGGTTTCGCCTTTGCTAAAGTTAGAGCGATTGGCATTGTAAATGACAAAATTGTTATTTATGTGTTGGTTTTGAAAACAGATAAATAAATGGCATTGTCATTTACAATGCCACTAGCTTAATCTCTCGCAAATGCCACACACAGACACAGCACTACACACACACAGAGCCCCCCCCAAACACACACAGAGGCACACACACACACACACACACACACACAGAGCCCCACACACACAGAGCCCAACACACACAGACCCCAACACACACACACACAGAGCCCAACACACACACGCACACAGAGTCCAAAACACACACACACAGCCCAACACACACACACAGCCCAACACACACGCACACACAGAGTCCAACACACACAAACAGAGCCCAACACACACAGAGCCCAACACACACACACACACACACACACCCACACACACACACACACAGAGGCCAACAAACACACAGAGGCCAACACACACACAGAGGCCAACATACACACACACACAGAGCCCAACACACACACACACAGAGCCCAACACACACACACACAGAACCCAACACTCACACACACAGAGCCTAACACACACAGAGCACAACACACACACACACACACACACACACAGAGCCCAGATAGAGATCTTTGTGCGCACAGCCAGTCACTGGACTGCATAGGCATATGTAAAAAACATAATTTACCTCAAAGATGCAAGTGCTCAAAAGTGCAGGCCGTATTTACATATATATGGTCACATATATATATATATATTCACTGAAAAAACCATAGGTTATAGACCATATATAGTTAGGAATTAGCATTTACAAAACCTTGAAAATTCACTGAAAAAACCATAGGTTATAGACCATATATAGTTAGGAATTAGCATTTACAAAACCTTATTTTACTCACACAAAACCATTGAAATTCCATATATAGTTAGTTGCACTAACTATATATCGCGCACCCGCAATCCACTGCTGATGATGTCACATATTACATCATTCATGACATGGTCAGTGACATCACTGATGACATCACTGATGACATCTCAAATGACATCACTGATGACATCTCAAATTAGC
Source organism: Lissotriton helveticus (assembly GCF_964261635.1). Classification (NCBI taxonomy): domain Eukaryota; kingdom Metazoa; phylum Chordata; class Amphibia; order Caudata; family Salamandridae; genus Lissotriton; species Lissotriton helveticus. The sequence goes on from NC_136061.1 coordinate 1,647,107,056, forward strand.
GCAAACAAAACCCGTAACATAAGCGCGCCGGAGCACGCTTACAGATATATATATTTTTTTTAACCTTAATTAGACAAAATCCACACGTGCACATATCTTGAGGCCTTGCAAAGGCACATCAAACAAACAGTCCCTACAATTTTTCAAAGTTTTCTTGATAATCTATTCCATAAATTTTTTTCTTTACTGTTTCTCTTGTTACGCTTACCGGGACGCTACCCGGTACGCGAACCGGACGCTCCAAAAACACAAGATGGCGGACTCCCGTTACGCTGCCAGTTAGCTGCCCGGTTCGCGTACCGGGACGCGCCTCTATGGCGAAAAATCGCAAAAAATGTTTTTTACCCCGCGGGGCACTTTAATATCCCCCTCATCAATCCTAGGGGGTCAGGAGGGGTCTGCCTTGCCCCCTTTCCTTCATTTCCCCCTTCGTTTTTCACCGCATCTTGTCTCTCGATCCTACCGAGAGACAAGATGGCGGCCGCTCCGGACTGTTTAGAATGTTGACAGACACCAGAGAGCCAATCAGCTTCGTTTCGCGAACTTCCGTTACGCGTCAGGTACGCGAACCGGGGCGCTGGCCGGAGCGCGCTTACAGATATATATATTTTTTTGAACGTTAATTTCTCAAAATCCACTGGAGCACATATATTGAGACCTAGCAAAGGCACATCGGGCTACCAGTCCCTACAATTTTGCCAAGTTTCGTGGAAATCCATTCAGCCGTTCGAGCTAAAAGTGAGGCCAACCGCCCTATGGAAAATTGCATGGGAAAAACGCGTTTTGGGACCCCCCTTTTTTCTCGGCCCCCCCTTGACGAAACCCCCCCAAATTTTCAGGGGCTGCTCAGAAACAAAATGTGCCATTTTCCTGAAAATTTCAGCCAATTCCGTCCTCAAACGCCAAAGTTATTCGACATAGAATGTTCAAAAATCCCATAGAGAAAAAATTCTAACTATATATACCTACTGGCGACCGCCAGTAGGTAATATATATATATATATATATAAGAAAGAAGTGACTCAAACAGATAGATTCACCAAAGAACAAAAATATGTAGTGGAAATATATTTTTGTTCTTTGGTGAATCTATCTGTTTGAGTCACTTCTTTCTTATATATTTTATTTCTTTGTGACTCCAGATTTTTGCCCTGGCTGGCTGTTGTTTTCTTGTGATCCTTCATCTTCAAGTATATATATATTATCTGAGCACTCTCATTGGTCACCCAAGCTGAAAGGCAAGTAGTTCCAAAAGAATCAAAATTCTATGTATAAGATATAGTTCCTCCTGATGGTTGCACGAAACAGAGTACGCAATAATAATAATAATAATAATAATAATAATCGTATGTAAAAAAGAATATATAGGCATTTTGTTTTTGTTCAACCACCAGGAGGATCTGTTTATCATACATACAATTTTGATTCTTTTGTAGTTACCTTTCACATTGAGTGACCAATGAGAGTTGGGAGTTAATTTGTAACATTCATAGTGGGCAGCCAACATTGTGGTGTCTTGGAACAGGGGATTGTGGTGGCTGATCTCTTCTCTGGCTTGTGCCCCAGTCTTCAAATACTGAGTGTTTGGACTGCTGTTGGCAATAGTGAAATGTGCAGTCGTTTGTGCCTATGATACTACAGTGGCCTGCTATCGCCATGTTCATGTGGCTGCTTAAGGGAATCAAACAGAAGGACTCCCTCTACATGGCTGACCTTAGGCAGCTCCAGCCGTGAGAGAGGAGGATGGCTTCTTCCTTCAGCAGCAGAGGATCCCTCAGCATGGACCGTGCAGAGGTGGACCCCCAGCTGCTGACTCACCCGCACGCTCTCAGGGGGGGGGAGGGCTCTCCCGCACCCAGAGCTGCACCCCTCAGACCTTTACCCCAAAGGAGCTGTTTACCGCAAACTCACCCCAGCTGCTTTCTTCACCCCCAATGCTGCCCCTCACCCCTGGTGTCTGCACCAGTCTCCAGACCCAGGGGAGAAGCCCCCCCTTCCCATGGGCGCCCCTGTCCTCCCTCCTGAGCTGCCCCCACCCCCCTCCGCACCCACCATCTGCGTGGGGATGACGCTGAGCAGGCCCCTCATGGTCGCGTCTCCTCCGCACTCTCCTCGCTGCTTTACCGGCGGCTGCTCTAGAGCTATGTACACCCAGCACAGCCAGAAGTGCGGCCCGGAAATGACCAGCGTCCACTTCCAGCCGGCTTGGGCGCCATCTTGGAATGGGACTGCTTCCTGCAAGGGTCGAGCGCGGCTGAACCTACCTCTTGAACCCGCTGTCTCGGGGTAACAAGGAAAAAACCATAAGAAGCAGGGAACAGAGGCAAAAAAAAACGATAAGAAGCACGGAACAGAGGCAAGAAAAAACCGATAAGAATCAGGGAACAGAGGCAAAAAAAAACGATAAGAAGCACGGAACAGAGGTAAAAAAATGATAAGAAGCACGGAACAAAGGCAAAAAAAAAACCGATTACCACAAAAATTGACCCGCACCAAGGTTTATATACAGGTACTGGATTATCAAAGTTCTATAATTCACAAATGTTGTCGATGATCAGAAGAAAACTTCCCACAAATAAGAATCTCAAAAGAAGTTGATTGAAGATTTTCAAACTTTCTTTATTCAATGTTGCAATTAAAATAACAGAATTGCTTGTTGCCAACGCGTTTCGTCACATCCGGGACTTCTTCAGGGCTCAATTGGTAATTTTGAAAAAGAATTGCGACAGCCACCATATAGTCTCTATGTTATCACAGTCAGATATTCTCATAATAATATGCTCGGCGTGTCCCCCTCTATCCACTCAGTATAATACAGGGAAAGTGCCTCCTGTTCTTTTGTAGAGCTTTAGTCAATTATTTTCTCTTGGCCAGCGCTCCTCTGTGTAGAGATGATTCCCAAAACGTCCCGGTCTGTGTATAAGTCGCAAAAAAATAACGATAAGAAGTACGGAACAGAGGCAAGAAAAAAAACGATAAGAAGCAGGGAACAGAGGCAAGAAAAACAAGCACTTACCCTCTGTAGCTCCGGCAGGAAAGTGGACCACGCCACAACACCACCCATCTTTCTCCGAGGCGAAGCAGAAATGCCTCGGAGAAAGCACCGCCATTTTCGGATTCGGGGGCGTGTTTTTCTTTCTCTCCTCTTCCCATTGGCTGGAAGGTAAAATTCCAGACAATGGGAAGAGGAGAGAAAGAAAAGAGAAAGAAAGTAAAAAACACACCCCCGAATCCCAAAAAGACGGGGCTTGAATAGAGTGACGCCCCTCTCCTCCAGTGGCTGGCCTCCGTTTAGGAAGCCAGCCAATGGAGAAGAGGGGCGGGTTCAAGCCCCCACACTCTTAACATAAGATTTCTCCCTGCGAGACTGCGCAAGCGCAGCCTACGCAGGTCTCGACCTAAAAAAGCACCTGCTTTAAAATGAAATGTGCTGTATATTTTAGTCTCGCAATATCGGGTCAGGATTTAATTTACAGAATCGAGCACAGGTCTATCTATAACAATAAAACTAATGAACTATAGCGAACAAGGGGAATGGGCTTGTAAAGCACCCCACATCCTCCAAAGTTGTCTTTAGGGACTGGAGAATGGGAAAATCAAACCATCCGCTACTGACAAAAGAAAAGGAAAGAAACGATTGATGATGAAGCCAACCAGTGATAAGTTATGGGTGGGCTTGAAGTCCATTTAAGGTCAAAGCCTACCAGACAGCACAGCTGGGTGCAAAGACATATTGGGGGCACGCTGAAAGCCTCCCTAGAAATCCATTTCACCCCTTGCTTACCATTGTTTTTGTAACTCACATTTGCTTGCTTTCTATATGTTGGCTGTAGTTGTTTTAGGTTGTCCACCATGTCTTTGTTCCTCCTGTGGAAAATGGCTTGTTTAACACCTCTCTGACTGGCTCCTTATATTCTTCTACAAGTGCTTGTTTTCTGGGAACTCATTTTTATCTTTTTCTTTTCACCAGTTCATTAATCTTACATGCCGGTGAGGAGCAATGTTCTGTCTACAAGCTTGTTTTTTTTTATCAGTGCTCTATTTATCATATTCTATATAATATTACTAATAGCATAACTAAAACAATCCTCTTCCTCAATTTCATGTCCTTGCTGTAGGCACTAGAAGTAGGGGAGTGGTGAGTGCCGAAGCACCCCCAAAATAACCATGCTGAAGTTCAGAAGTGAATGAGTAATGGCCAGGCATTTAAAATTAGTTTTATCTTGTCACATTTGCCATGCTATCAAAGACAGAGGTCAATTGTTAAGCTCTGTCCTTTGAGGGAAGTTACGTTTCTTTCTCTGACTGCAAAGTGAGAGGATTTATGTGACTATCTTGCTGGGGGTTTGAAAGGTAAAGGATGTTATTTTTTCTAGCACACAACTACATTTAAATGGTAGTAAATGAACTACAAATGTTTCAGAATATATAAAAATTAGGAAAGCAGAAATGAAGCATATTTTTTGTAGTATGAAATGTGGTGAAAACAAATCAATACACTAAGTGATGCCAATTTCCACACATTATCACTTGTGCACTGTACAGTTTTATCAGTAAAACTGTATGCCTATTCAAATGCAATGGTAATTTAATTAAAAATGTGTTGTCTGTAATGGCGGTAAATACACCACTCTATGCCGCTGCACTCTACTTCACACTATGCAACACCAGATTTATGACAATCTACTCCACTCTTCTCTGTATCCGTTCACTCAACTCTACAACACTCTGCTGCACTCTATGCCCCTGCACTCTGACACTCTACTCCACACTATAGCACGTCACTCTAGGCCACTTTACTCTGTGCCATTCTATTCCACTTCACACCACTCCACGCACTCCACACAAGGCACTATACTCCATGCCACTGTACGACTCTCCATTCCCCTCCACGCCACTCCACCCTATGTCATTCCACACCACTCCACTCTGCAACATACTACTCCATTCAACCCTACTCCACTCTATACCACTCCACTCCAAGCCACTCTTCTCCACTCCATGCCACTCTACTCCACTACAATCTACGACACTCTACTCCATTATATGCCTCTCCAATCCACTCCATACCACTCCACACTTCAGCACTCTTCTCTACTCCACTTTAAGCCACTCTACTCTACCCTACGCCACTTTACTGTACACCACTCCACCCTATACCACTGCTCTTTATGACACACTACATTAAAGAAGAAAGAAAGTGATATATTGTGTTATCTGATAATTGATTTTAAAATGTTTCATGTTTTTTCAGAAACTGATAAATATCTCCACAGAAGTGATGAATATGCACATCATACCACCACAGACAAAATACTTTCAAATCAAGTACAATAAAACAGTAAGTGTTCAACATCATATTTGAACTTCTTTTGTTTATTTCATATTTGTAGTTTATCACTGCTTAGAGTCACAAATCTCGTTTTAAGGTGCTTTTCTAATCATACATCCTTTAACAGAAACGACTTGTGCCCGGCTTATCCGTTAACGTTACAGTTGACTTTTGCCCCGATGAATGGCGATATTACTACGATTGCATCCGCATACATTCTAAGGTAAGAATCTGTCAGTGATCATAACGCTGTTCTTTTTTTAACTTTCTAAATATCATTCGAAGAAAGCCTATTTCCACTTCGAGTCTTTTCTGTGATTGGCACCAGTACAACAGATGTGCTTTATAGTCCAAATATGTTGGAGGGCACTGTCAGCAGTTGCTACCCATTTTCCATTAAAACCAGTAGATACTCTTCTGACCGTTTGCTTCGCTGCTGGTGATTTTTGCTAATGCTGCCCAGAAAAATAAAACTGAATTACATGTGTAAGGGTATACGACACCGTTGCCAAATGATTTTGATGGTTCCTTAAATTCTGCAAGATGTTAGGGAGGAGCTAAAAGTATTCCCTTTTCACCCTTTTCCTCCCTACAATTCTTATTTCAGAAGGATGAGGTAGTGCCCAGAAACACACATCCATGCTGCCCTATAAACTATCACATTGTTTAGCCATTTGCCTTACCCTGATGTCTTTTGTGCTTGCCCGACTCACCCAAAACTGCTGTCTATTTATTTCCCCGTGATTCATGATCATCTCTGGAAGTTGAATGCGGCTCTGTCAGTGGTGTAGCTAGACCTTTGACCTCCTTGGCCGTCCCTGCATTTACGGGGGGGGAGGGATTCTGATGACCCGAAACGACAGGTAATAGCTGGAGGAAGCCACCACCCCCAAAACTCCCCCCCCCCCCAAAAAAAAACTCCCCCCCCCCTTGCTACGCCACTGGGTTCTGTACTGAGCAAAGTTCTTGTTCTTTGTATTTTAATTCCGAATTTCCCGTGCAGCTGCTGCTAGAGCTTTTGTCACTACTCCGGGCCATATGTGCGGAGCTTTTCTGAGGTCACAAACGGCCTAATTCACAGAATCGGGCAGTGTGCGACTACACAAAAGCACCTTTTAATGTTCAAAACCCTATTTGCGATTCGGTAACCTATTACCGAATTGCAATGTGGGTTTGCGATTCTGTTATAAGGGTGTGTTTAGGCCATCCCTGCCTGATACCAAAACGCAGTAGTATGTGTGACTGTTTTGGGACCGAAATGGGGTCGCAAAACAATTGCATTTTACCGCCTACTTCATGTAGGTGGTAACCCATTTACAAATGGGAAAGGGTCCCCAAGAGACCCCTTCCCCTTTTAAAAAAACACTTTTTAATAGTGGGCAACAATCCCACGAACCACTGCCTATTAAAAAACAAGCATTTGCAAAGCAATAGGTCTCGCATTAGGAAAGTGTGAGCTATTGGTATTGTAAATGACACATTTTTTAAATATGTGTTGGCTTTGAAAATATATAAATTAATAGCATGGTTATTCACGAAGCCAATAGCTTACACTTTCCTAATGCGAGTCCTATTGGCTATGGCATTGCTTGTTGGTAGCAAGCAAGGACAGTGCTGCTGTGGTGCTGAGTGAAGTTGTGGTTGGGCTGAGTGATGTGGTGCTGTATTAGAGTGATGTGGTGGTGTCCCAGAGTGAAGTGATGGTGTCCCAGAGTGATGTGGTGGTGTCCCAGAGTGATGTGGTGGTGTCCCAGAGTGATGTGGTGGTGTCCCAGAGTGATGTGGTGGTGTCCCCGAATGATGTAGTGGTGTCCCCGAGTGATGTGGTGGTGTCCCCGAGTGATGTGGTGGTGTCCCCGAGTGATGTGGTGGTGTCCCCGAGTGATGTGGTGGTGCCCCTGAGTGATGTGGTGGTGCCCCTGAGTGATGTGGTGGTGCCCCTGAGTGATGTGGTGGTGCCCCTGAGTGATGTGGTGGTGCCCCTGAGTGATGTGGTGGTGTTCCTGAGTGATGTGGTGGTGCCCCTGAGTGATGTGGTGGTGCCCCTGAGTGATGTGATGGTGCCCCTGAGTGATGTGGTGGTGCCCCTGAGTGATGTGCTGGTGCCCCTGAGTAATGTGGTGGTGCCCCTGAGTGATGTGGTGATGTGGTGGTGTTCCCGAGTGATGTGGTGGTGTTCCCGAGTAATGTGGTGGTGTTCCCGAGTAATGTGGTGGTGTCCCTGAGTGATGTGGTGGTGCCCCTGAGTGATTTGGTGGTGCCCCTGAGTCTGTTGTGTTGTGTGTTGGACTTGTAAAGCGCACAGCTGCCCGTGAGCATCCCTGCGCTGAAGACCGCTGGGGAACCCGTCCTGGCCTTCCCTGTGAGATGGTCCCTTCTGGGTATCTCCAAGGTGAAACCAGGCATCCCCGGCGTCTGTGGGGGGCCGTTGTAGAGATGAGGCAAGCTTAATGCCCAGAGTTGCCGAGTGTGATCCCTGGTTAGAGTAGGCACCGAGGCGAGAATTGTCGAGTCCGCTGACCCTAGGTCCACGACTCTGCCGCATCGGGAATTGAACCCTGGTCCCGGGCCGTTCTCTGCTTCCGGGTCTGCTGCCTCTAACCAGTGACCACACCACTCCACTGAGTGATGTGGTGGTGTTCCTGAGTGATGTGGTGGTGTCCCCGAGTGATGTGGTGGTGTCCCCGAGTGTTGTGGTGGTGTCCCCGAGTGTTGTGGTGGTGTCCCCGAGTGATGTGGTGGTGTTCCCGAGTGATGTGGTGGTGTCCCTGAGTGATGTGGAGGTGTCCCTGAGTGATGTGGTGGTGTCCCTGAGTGATGTGGTGGTGTCCCTGAGTGGTGTCCCTGAGTGATATGGTGGTGTCCCTGAGTGATGTGGTGGTATCCCCGAGTGATGTGGTGGTGTCCCTGAGTGATGTGGTGGTGTCCCTGAGTGGTGCCCCAGAGTGATGTGGTGGTGTCCCAGAGTGATATGGTGGTGTCCCCGAGTGATGTGGTGGTGTCCCCAAGTGATGTGGTGGTGTCTCCCGAGTGATGTGGTGGTGTCCCCGAGTGATGTGGTGGTGCCCCTGAGTGGTGCCCCTGAGTGGTGCCCCTGAGTGATGTGGTGGTGCCCCTGAGTGATGTGGTGGTGTCCCTGAGTGATGTGGTGGTGTCCCTGAGTGATGTGGTGGTGTTCCTGAGTGATGTAGTGCGTGAGGGTGAGAGGGTGAGTGAGGGTGAGATGGTTGTGAGGGTGAGATGGTTGTGAGGGTGAGAGGGTTGTGAGGGTGAGGGGTGAGGGGTGAGAGGTTGTGAGGGTGAGTGAGGGTGTGAGGGTGAGGGTGAGGGTGTGTGTGGGTGAGGGGGTGTGAGGGTGAGGGTGACGGGGGTGAGGGTGACGGGGTGAGGGTGTGTGAGGGTGAGGTTGTGTGAGGGTGTGTGAGGGTGAGGGGGTGTGAGGGTGAGGAGGTGTGAGGGTGAGGGGGTGTGAGGGTGAGGGTCCAAAGTAAATGGTGGCAGGGCAGACATCATAAGATAGAGAGAAGAGACTGCGTGGTTTCAGAATCAGGAGGGGCAGAGTCAGCACAGTCTGCGAGGGATCAACGTGTCTAGAGGCAAAGCATAGCGGATGTAGCATTGCAGCTAGCAAGTCGAGTGTTTTCACGCTGAGTGACCCTAGAGAGATGGCAACACAGCAACAGTATTTGAGGAGCAAGGCTACTGTAAAGCACGGTAGGCTTTCACTTTCGACCAGAAACAAGCTCGCGGCATTGCTGTGGCGGGGGGGGGGGGGCGGGCGCCTTTGAAGTCCGATGCCGAGGCACAGACCAATGGTGGTGCGTGATGTGCATGTGGGGGTGCGGGGGAGTGGCAGCCTTTGAAGTCTGATGCCGAGGCACAGACAAATGGTGGTGTGTTATGTGGCTGGCGATGGTGTTCACGCGCATAGATCACATGAACTGTATGCGATCCGCAGCCGTTTTGGTAGACTTTTCTTTTCCGCTTACTATAATCTTGCCGGAGCAATGCGCAAGCGCATTGGCTCAGACGAGACCTAATGAAAAGAAAACTTTACATTTCTCCTTTCGAAATGCATCCTGTTTTCCTTTAAGGTGGTTGACAGGCTTAAAAAAAAAAAAAGAAGCAGCGTTGAAAAGCAATCACAGACATGGTGGTTTGCTGACCTCAGCAGGCCACCATCCTTGTGATTTTTGCGATTCCCAATGGGAAGCAAACCAGGTCCTACCTGATGAATATTAATGAGGTAGGTCTATTTGCGACCCACTAGGAATCACAAATTAGTACATGGGTGTTTGCGATTACCAAACAGCGAATCACAAAAATTCGCTATTTGGTAATCACGAACATTTTCCTACATACATCTGGCCCTTTATCCATCTGGGCTCTAGAGGGGTAAACATCTCTCAATTCATGAAGGTGGTTATTTGGTGTATCATTTGCCTCCTAGTGAGTGCAGGAGATACATTGTTTTCAGCAGCTGGCAGGGAGTGTTTGGTTAATGCAGAAACTAACTATGATTTTTCCCACTGAAAGCAACCCACTGTGTATGTTAAACGAATGCTCACTTGAAATATGATCCATACAAGCATATCCTTGCACTACAACACTTGTCAGGTCCCATTTTACAAAGAAAATCATTTTTAGAGTAAATAAAACATTACATCAAAAGTATAAAACAAGTGATTTTATTTAAAAATTAGACCTAACGAGCACCCAAGCACCTTTCCACGGCGTAACTGGTTTTTTTCTTATTTCCTGGTGTGACTTTTAATGTTAAAGGGAGACCGTTGGAAATTACTTGAGTGTTATTTTTACTATTACTATTTCTACAGGTCACAATGCTGCTCCTCGGCTTCAAACATCACTGACAAGCGCTGCTTCTGGCCCTGGCTGTGATTCTAAATGGGGACAAACTGTGGTCCCATAAAAACATATGGGGAAACCTGATACTAGTTGCACATGTAATGGTTGTTAAAGTTGGCCAGTCATATAATAAGAGTAGCAATGAATTATGTTTAAACCTGTCACACTATTTGGAGGGATATGTTTAAAATACCTTGAATTTAATTAATAAAGGGTTAAACCTGGCATCCTTGGCGTGGTTTTCCCATATCCTTTTGCTGACTTTGTTTTTGCTGGCCTTAGGACTCTGCACACATTTCCATTGCTAACCAGTGCTAACGTGCTTGTTCTCTCTTCTTAAAAAACATGTTTGGTTGGCTGATACCCAATTAGCATTAGTAAAGTAGCACTGCATGAGCTCAGTGCTTGTAATTTAAATGCTACTGGTGGTTCTGCTACACTGATTTTGCCACCCACCATGTAGCCCTTTAACATGTCTCAGGCCTGCCAAGCCCAAACCTTCCTTTTTAATACATATATGTCATCGGTAGTGTAAGCCCTGGGCAGCCCAGACGTCTGGGTGCAATGTATTTAAAACGTAGGGCATGCCTGTTCAAGTTTTAGATGTCCTGGTAGTGAAAAACTCTTAACTGTGTTTTTCACAACTGCAAGACCTAGCTCTCCCTTAGGATAACATTGGATTGCCTTAATATATATCATAAGTGTAATTTCCCAAATGGAACAGTTTGTTTCATGCCTCTGGAATCACAATTTAAAATCCCAACTGACGGTGAAGTTGGATTTTAAATTGCAGTTCTGAAAATGCCACTTAAGGAAGTTCGTTGAACTAAAAAGGGTTAGGCCCTTAATCAGTAAGGCTAGGCCATCCCTGAGACTGACCTCAGTTCTTGTGGATTTACGTATTGCTAAGAAGCGTTGACCGGATTCCATTTAGGAGAAAGCTTTTCCCGTTACAAGGTTTTCGTAAAATGGTGTAAGAGGTGCCATTCTGCTTAGAAGGCTGCAATGAAAATCATACAGTAGAGACTAAACATGGACAAAAGAGCTATATGCGTGTTTTGAGTCATGAGGAGAACCCTGTGAGAAACTAATTAGGTTTCGAAACGTGTTAACATTATTGTTTCCAAACAAGTGTGTCTTTGAAAACATTTATCATGCAGGCTCATACTATAATTTTGCATATGGTTTAACTGAGAGGAAACAGATTGAGCCCTGTTGTTTCACTGTTCGGATTCTGCCCTTGTGAAAGGACTACAAAAATAGTTTGTTGTAACGCCAGACTTAAGGGCATTGTTTTCTCTGAAGTAAAAGACAAAACAACTCGATAAAGTACAGAACCTGATCTAATTTTGATTTTCAAATGTATGTATAGGTCAAATTAATATTTCTGTTTTGGTCCATTCTCAATTATTGTTATGTAAATGTTGAAATGTTGTAGTGTCTCTTTGTCTTGTTATGGGTTATGAGATTGATTTTTCGCAGGATGAAGAATATGTCCTAATAATTGTGACAAACTAATGTGAAATAATAGCAAATAACAAAATAAATACAAAATGTGTTGGTCACATAAAGTAAATAGGGTGATTATGATGAAAGCTGCATAATTGATATCAGTACTGGCATGCACTTTAGGAAGTTGGAATTGTCTTGCCTTAGCCATTTGGTGCCTGCAGCCTGTCTCTGGTCACATGACTGGGTGTAGTTGGCAGTTGGGCATTGTGTATTCCTCTTAAACAGCAACACACAATGGGAGCTTAGGTGTGACTGGATGGGCCATCATTGTCAGGTCTCTTGTTCCCTTTGAGTGTTGATGTGTCTCACGCTCCTTGAGGGCAGCAGTAAATCTATCCATGCTTGTGGATTGTCTGCTAGGCCATGACCTGGAGTACGCCATCTGGAAGGAGGTGGAGCTCAGGTCCCACTTGGAGATGTTAGGGTTGCCTGAGTGGGTGTGCCTGACCACATAGTCCCTGTCTGCCTGAGAGGGTAGTGAGGAGGACCTAGAGCCTGAAAGAATGGCCCAGGTGCCTGCCAAAAATGGGAAGGGTAGGGGGTACTAGAAACCCACTGCTTAGGGGATGAACCTGAGGGGGACATCCCAGAGCCTACAGTCACCGTGGGGAACCTGCCTAAGCTGACACTTGGCAGTAGGAAGGGGGTCCCACCAGGGAGGAGATTTGCAAGGCACAGAGGGAATGCCCTACTCTTGAGGGTCTACTGCAGCAGGTCGAGGCTCAGGCAGCTGTCGACACCGCTGTGATCTCCTGTTTACTGGGAGAATGATCTCCTGTATAATGAGCCTAATATTATTGAACCTGGTGCAACCCATGTGTTGGTGGTCCCACAGTGCTACAGGTCCTTCCTACTGGAGCTGGCTCATGATGTACTCCTGGCACGTCATGTGGAGGCAGAATAAGACCATTGACAGGCTTGTCACCCATTTGTATTGACCTCAAATGAGGAGGGCCTCAGATACATTCTGAAGGGCCTATCCTACCTGCCAGGCCAGTGGCAAGTCAGGAGGGAAGCACAAGGCTCCCCTACAACCTTTCCCTGTCAATGGCACCCCCTTTGAAAAGGTGGGCATCAACACTGTTGGGGCTCTGGACCCCAATACAGCCATTGGCAATAGGTTTATCGCGGTGGACATCCCTTTGAGAATCTAAATCCTTTTCTATACCGTGTGGAGTGCCGCAGGGATCTGCACTGTCACCCACACTGTTCAAAGTAAACATCGCTCCACTTGACGCACTTATCAGAGAGTATGGTTTTTCGCTGGTTTCTTATACAGACAATTCCCAGATTGCCATCACTGTATCCAAACAGTCTGAGGCCACTGCCGTCAATTTCCATGCCTGTTTGATTCATATCATGAGATGGATGAGTCGTAACTATCATAAGATTAATACCGATAAAACCGAGGTGATGGAGTTTGGCAATGGTCCATCCCTAAGGAATTCAACAAGGTGGCCGACAGAGGCAGGTCAATGTCCTGTTCCATCCAACAAAGTTAAGAACTTTGGGGTTATTTTTGATGACCAGCTTAACTTTGCGGGCCAGATTTATAGTACAACTTCTTCCTGCTTCTTTGTACTGAAACTTCTCAGGAAGATATTTCCTTTCATCCCCCAAGATCTGAAGAAATCAGTAGTAGTTGCCCTTATCCTCTTGCGGCTAGACTATTGCAATGCGCTTTTTATAGGCATTGACAAAGCCCAGAGGTTAAAATTACAATCAATACAAAATGGTGCTGCTTGGCTATTGTTAAACACCCCTAGAGGGCACTCCACCTCTGCTGCTATTAGGTCATTACATTGGCTCCCGATCCAGCAAAGGGCGGAGTTCAAAGCCCTATGTTTGGTCCATAAGGCACTATTTGGCGGAGGTATATCCCCACCAGAAACCTTTAATCCACTGGCGCAGGTTTCATCTGTATTTCTAAAATTCGTAAAACCAATTGTGGAGGCAGGAGCCTGTCACATTGTGCAGCCAAATTGTGGAATCAGCTGCCTATCTTCATGAGATTGATGTCTAATAGGCTTCTCTTTAGGAAAGAGCTAAAAACATGGCTGTTTCCACCTCTTTAAAAATCCGTTACAGCCGCAGTGATTTCCCTATATCACTTCAAAGATCCAAGATGCCTTGGCATTCGAGTGCTCAATAAAACTATATCCTATCCTAACAGTGACTGTGCCTGCAGTGGCCAGGGCACTTCTGAGGAACTGTACCCATGTGGCATTCCCTAAGGAGGTGGTGTTGGACCGGGGTACCAACTTCTTGTCAGGGTACATGAAGGCCATGATGGAGTGTGGGGTAACCTGCAAGATTTTCACTCTTTACCACTCTCAAACTAATGGGCTTGTTGAGCGGTTCAACAGGACCTTAAAAGGCATGATAATAGATCTGTCAGATCCCATGAGGCAGAAGTGGGACGTCCTGTTGCTTCAAACCCTACTTTGAGAGGTCGGAATAACCATGCTTCTGGTCACATACGATGGAGTAGAAGAGTAGAGTGAACCTTTCCCTGACCTCCTTTCTTCCAAGAAGCAGGATGGGTCAGTGGTGGGTGTTAGCCTCTAGTCTACACTAACCCTAGAACAGTTTCAGAGCTGGGTTGAATACATTGTTTATTTGCCAATAGTAGTTCTTAACAAATCTGTAGAGGTACAACGTATATTTATTTTGTATTCTAATTATTTAACGATCCAATGCTGAATTCACAAAAGTATTTAGCCTATGCCCGAGCCGCCCAATTACAGACAAATATATCCCTGCAATCTTTTTATTTTGATCCACTTACCACTGTTTTCACCTACACACTCCTTGCCTCAAAAACTTCATGTGTAAAGTGCTGATATCATTTAGAATGCTTTTCTTCACATATGCCGTGAACCACAGTGTACTTTCTCTCAACAAAAATTTACTGGTTTGTTTTTACTATGTTTTTCCTTTTTATTTTTTTATTTTCTGTCTCTCTCTCGCTCTCTCTTTTTCTATTCTTTTTTTTTTACCTGCAGCCTTGAAAAAGCCCTACGCCTGTGTACCATGATAAGGTGAAAAACGTTTTGGCTGAAAATCAATAATTTGAACCAAGGAATATTAATTTATGTTATTAAAAAATCACATATTGCTTGAAATAGTTTCTGGTCTTACTTCAGTGCTTACTAAAGTATGTAAAGCAATAATAATTTTTTATTCAAAGTGTTGGAGATGTATGTCTTTGAGAAGTAAATGTTAAGCATTATCCATCTAATTATACATTTCATTATCATGCCAGAAATTGTATTAATAACAAGTATTATTAAACTATGATTCTTGTTTTTATTGTATATTTATCTATGTAAAAAGGAGAAAAACGTAGATCACTAGATGTAGAAAACAGTGTCCAAAATATTAATTTCATAAAATGTAGCCTAAAAATCCTAAAAAATGTCAAGTCTGCCAAAGAAAGTCAAAGTGCAATGTCCACAATAAAGTTCCTGACCTGCAGGGGTTACCGGACAACTGTTCCTGGCTTGGGGGCAACATTTCCTGATCTGTCTCATTCTCACTCATTACTACTACAATGTTAAAATCCTCCTCTCGGATGTTAAATGACGGGCCCTTTCAAGAGCAGGCATACCTTGTAAATTGCGTTAACAGATGTGGTGGGGTAAACATGTAACATGGATACACTGGAAGACTGGGGGGGTTCAATACTTCAATGCTTGTTTGACCTTTTACTAAGCCTGATAATTTATGACAAATGCTAGAGAAAAGTTCTAGGGTTCCATACAATCATTTGTGCGCCACCCCCTCTTCTATTTATTGAGTTTGCATCAGTTGTGTCTGTACTGTTTACTACTCCTGATTATCCATGGTAAACCTTACAACAAATATCTGTCTGTGTCATGCTCTTATCAAAGTCACAACTGTTGTAAAGTGCTTTAAAAACCGTATCCGTTTAGTGGAAATGTTTATGCTACCACGGTCGTTATATGGTTGAGTCTGTCTTTTAAATTTGCATCTACACCACCTTGCCACTCAGCAGGTTCGAGTGTGCGCTATGTAAGGCAATACATTAATAAACACAATTTAAATTTAAAAAATCGCTTGGCATGCACTCGACGAGATTAAAATGCAAAATTTTAATCAACGCATGGGAATATTGTGCAAAATGTAAAAGACAACTATACAAACCATTCTTATAAAATTCTGTTTTCAGTGTCTAGCACTGAGAGGAATCCACTGTTTAATGTGCATTAAAATGCATGGAGCAGAAACTCGTAGTGCAGCATCTAAGAGACCATTCTTATATTGCAGAAAATTCGACTCACATTGTTTAATTAACCTGAATGTTTTCCAAATATTCTTGTTCCCAGGGAGATGACACGTTAATTGTCCCGATGCACGCCTACCCAGCTATGAATGTTGTGGACTTTCCATCACACATAAATTTATCTGATATTCAACTTGGACAAAGGTCAGTAATGGAAGCCCGTGGCAACTATGTTTTGTTAAAATTATGATTCAAATATCTAAGCACTGGGAAAGCAGGAGAAGCTGATGGTGCTTGTACCTCAGAGGCTGTCGAATATGATATGCAGAAAAGATAAACTCATAAATTGACGCATGTTAGTACCGAGATGTCTGACTGTTATATTGTGACTCTGGGGCTAGAGGATCCCCAATTTCCAGGGTGCTTTTCTTGTGTTTGACAGACTTCTCAATTGTGGACATCTTACTTCTATACCTTTTTGGGACTCCATTTTGTGCATGGGAACTCTGAGAGACAAGATCCACACAAACCTGCAAAAAACTCTTTGCAGCATTTAAAACAGGCTTCTCCAATGAGCAGCTCGTGTGCTAGTGGTAGCTCTCAAGCCTACCTGTAAGTAGCTCTCCTGTGTGCAGTTCAGTTTACGAAATTTGAGGCTTTTGCTTGGCTGAATTAATAGATGTAAACAAAATTTAAAAAGTGGGCATCTGAGACAAAAATGTGTGGTTTTTTCAGACCTCATAAGCGAGATGGGAGAAAAATGGTTAAATTTCCAAAATAAATTTAAAGCTGATATTTATGTTATGAATCATGTGGCACTGGGTAAAACGTATTACTAATATTATTACCTGGACTTTGGTGCCAGGAGTTATAGCTATGTCTGCTATGTATTACCCATATAAAGGAATTCCAATTTGACAAAGTGTTTTTTACACTGCATGTGCCAAGCCTGCCTGATGCACTGGAGTGATCATTTCTGGCATCCCTTCCCTGAGGTTACGACCTCCAGTAATTTATAATAGAGGGCCACTAATTTAATCTTATACAATGTGGTCATTATTACAAAACTAATGATATTTATGGCTCAGGGTGATTTTCATTGAGCATAAGTAGCACTTAATACAGAAAAGGTTGGAGACCCCTGATTCAAAATGACCAGGTTGCCTCATAAATCTAAATAATATAAAGCCTCATACAGCTGATAAAGCAGCGAAATCTATTTGCAGGTAGGCTGCTTGCCACTCTGGGGGAGCGTGCTACCTGCTCCTTTGTTGCTTGCATATGCACTATGTAGAGGTTGTGCATTAGGGCCAGACTTATACTCTTTTTGTGGGATGTGGCCGTAGCTATGCATACATTTAATACAAAAGGAGTGGAAAATGCGCTTATGGATTAAATGGGAGAACATGGATGAATATAAAGTGTTTCACTGAAGAGTGGTCTATACAAGTTTTGATATTAAGTGCACATAACGGAGAGTGCTTAAACCAAATCATAGCTAGCATGCTGCAGCACTTATGTATGTTCTATAGAGGAAAGAGTGAAGTTAGATGCTTTCATGCATGCAAACAGCTGCCATCTTTGGGTGATCTTTATAATGCAGTTTAACTCTTAGCTGCGGCGGCTATTCCGCCGCAGCGCTAAGGGGGAGGCAGGACCACGCGGCGCTCCCGTACTCATGACGGAACCGCTCCGTCACGGCCCTCGGGTGAGCTGTGCTTGTGACGAACGGTTCCGTCACGGCCCCGCCCGCTCTTTAGAACGTCAGCGCAGGCGCGGAATTCGTGCCACGCAGGCGCGGCGAGCGGGCCGTGACGGAACCGTTCCGTCACCAGCACAGCCCACCCGAGGCTCGTGACGGAACGGTTCCGTCACGAGCACACAAAGGGTTAAACCACCTTGAATATGGTCATAGAAAATGCCCTGCGGTGAAGGGTGCTACACAAGCAAAAGGCAATCCTGCATTCCGTGCAGTGTAAACTTTGGAGTCCAGACAAGAGCAGCAGATAAACACCCCAAATCTAGGATGCTTTAAAGGTTTCCTTTTTTTTCCAGAGTTTAATATAGCACAAACTTGACCGGGAGGTATCGGGTATCAGAGCGCTTTACATGAGCACCAGTTGAGTTATACAGGGACACATTCATTCTTGTTAGGCACAGGGAGATTAAGTGATTTGCCCAGAATCACAGGATGTTGAGCATCATTGCTGAGAATCGAGCCCGGTTCCCCAGCTTCGAGGTCAACCACTCTAGCCGTTAGGCCACACCTCTCCCTAATTGAATCAATTCGTGGTAACTGTGATTCAATTCGCAGGGCTTAATTTGTGCCGGTGCTTAGCACCAGCACTTTCTTGACAGGGCCGGGTCTACACTCTTGCACTGCGCGCACCAGGCACACATCACATTTTTCAATTTAAGTTAAACTTACACTAGTACTGAGTGTGATGTGTCTAATTGACATCTCTGGCCAAACCAATCTGTATTGCATAAAGAATTACGATTCGAAAGTTGATTGCTGATACAAAGCACGTACCAATACACTAATGCATAGGTGAAGAATTAGATGGCGAGTTGTAAGTTCTGCCCACTTTTGGGTCTGGCGCTAGCCAAGTTCTTTTTGTTTTTCTCAACTTGTATGTATATATGTATAATATACATCATTCTAGGGGCTTTAGGCCACCCTTCTCCATTCATTTGTTTCATTTTTCTTCCACCCACTACAGCATAAACAGTATGAGGCAGTGGTTCAGCCCACTTAATCCATTGGCTAACTTCACAATGAGTGACGATATTAAACCCTTACACAAGGAACACATCTATACACAAAGTAGTTCCATTAAGTGCCAGGGAGATTCTCCCTGGCAATTAGTTCTTTTTTAGACCCAAAAATATTGTTGCTTATAGCCAATGTTTGTACTCATTTTTTTTTCTTTTTTTTTTACATTGAGGAGGTCCCATTAGCTTTCATACCAATAAAGTTTTGTAAAAATCAAGATAAAAATGTAGAGGAAGCAAAAGTCTGATGGTGAACGCCAGACCAATTAGCTTTGCCACTGCATGTTACGTTTTGAGATTAACCCTAATTAACAACTATTCAATGCACATAATTCAGTTCATATTGCGATTCAAGTATTACTTTCATGAAACCGCAATGAGACAATTACTATGTTACATGTAAAAGTATGTTGGGCTAGTATTATACCCGGAATGCTTAATATGTAAAAAATATATGCGATACATCTGTTTCGTGACGTAGGTGTTTGGTGGCAATGTAGGCTACCAGAGATATGCAACTCTTGGAGTGAGTGGGACTACAGAGACATGTCCCACCAGCCTGTATACAGTGTTAGTATACACCTAGGATGGTGCCAATAAACGCCTCTCCATTTGGGCCACAAGAAAGTAGGCCATCCTTACCTGTTAATGTTTATACCATGTCTTGTGTTGTGACAATTGGGATGTGATAGGCCAAACATTTTGACAAAACAATGACATTTGCACATAATAGGAAACAGAGATTAACAATCAGTTCTGAAGAAAGCCCAGGGCTCTGTGTGGGCCAAGAAGAAGGGCTGATTAATGCCGATTTAGTATGAGGGTATAGGGGTAGTACCCCTCCCCTTAATTCACTCAAGTAACTCATTCTATTTTAATCGTTCCAGTGGCACCCAAAATAAAGGGAAAACACGGGGACCACTAGGTATTTTCACTATTAATATTCACTATTAGGATTAAAATATTTTCCAAAATGCTCCATGGAACATGGTTGAGCCAACACTGGTTTTAGGGACATGGATGCGACCTGATGATGAAGCATAACACCAATTGGTTGTGCGAGAGTCCACAAGAAAAATACTGACTATACTTTCCGGCCGGAGGACTAGGATACAAATACATTATTATATTAGGGTGGTAGGATACCCATTGTGAAGAGTATTCTAGAGAGGGAGACAGTATTCTGCATTTCCCAAAACATAAATTTCTATAGCCCCTCCCCACACGTCAGTATGAATTATAAGCTGTTTTATGAAACTTCACAAAACATTTCACAAAAAAATTCATCCATCTCAGCTCCTTTCTGGGAAGTGTTGGGGTGATCCATCAAGTAGGGGCCAAGAAAAAGGCGGGGGGGGGGGGCAAAACACTTTTCCCCCAGACAGTGTCCCATAGGAACTAATGAAAACCCTACAGCCAAAATGGCTGAACAGAATTACACCAACATTTTCAGACAGCTAGATCTTTACCCAGAAAGTGTACTTTTGGTGATTTGGTGTAATTTCGGTCAGCCCTTTTAGAGGAATTAGGCTTCAAAATGTATTGATAACTAGCTGCACAGTACTACAGACGGAGAACTGTGGGAGTACTGAGGTACTAAAAGACAAATGAAGCATACTGATTAGCTGATTTCACAGAACCGAAGCCAGTCCAGCAGGACCGAGGGCCGTAATTGGCGGCTGCAATATAAAGAGAAATATTGAGGCCACCATTGTATAACTCCGGAACTCAGTCCTCATGTCCTGACAATAACAAAACAACATATAAGGAGGCATTGTAGGGGTACCCTGACCCCTTGGCCAGTGTGGAGGGGTGCCTGAGGGACCCCCCCAACCCTAGGGGTAAAGTAAAAAATAAGTTTACATATGCCCACAGACTAGCGGCACTCAGTAAAGAACTTTTTGGTTGTGCAGCAAAATTTCCCCAAGATTAGTGTGGGACAAAAAATAAAGAGAGAAAAATGTAATGGGTTTGCGTAGGCTGTTTTACGACCGTGGTGGGTTTGCCACCCATGGACAGTTCCATGACACTAATTGGCCACCTGCTGGGGGCTGGGTGGAGGGCTTGGCTGCCCCTACACACCACACAACCAAAGGCTGTGTGCGGGGGAGGCCTTCTTACTTTTGGTAATAAATATTACTTTACGTTAAAAACTAGAAATTCACTGAACAAAAATGAAGGTTAAAGTGAAATATAGTTAGCTGAAACTGTCAGTTAAAACGTTACATTTTAAACTCTGAAAACCACAACAATTCACCAATTTTAGATAACTCAAGGAACTATAACTCCCAGCCTTGCCATGCACTGCTTACGGTCTGGCATATTACATCATTCAGGGTATGGTCTATCACATCACTGATAACATTGCTAATGACATCGGAAATTACTTCATTGATGACGACTTGTGTTTGGTGGGGGCACGTTTTATAGTTCCTTGAGGTATCTATAACTGTTTTTTTTTATTTGAAATGTAACGTTGTAACTACATTTTAACCTAACTATAACGTCATTTTAAGCTTTGTTTTTTTCAATAGTTATATATAGAATGCAGGGGGCCCAGTTTACCAAGACTGCCTAGTCTTGAGGCCATCTCATACTGCTTTCTTCCACCCCCCTACACTTTCTGTCTCTTAATCTCACTCTTGCATGTTCTTTTTGTTCTCTGTTTTCTTCCTTTGTCACCATTTTACTATCTTTCTCTTCCTTCTCCATTTTTTCTTTTTTTTCTGCATTTCTCTTTCTTGATCTGGGTCAAAGACCAATGAAGTCAAATAAGCGATGGTGCTATAAAAATAAATTCCAGGGGCTACCCCCTGCACAAATTAAGCACTGAATTATGCCCCTAAACAGCACCACTTCTTTGTTGATATACAGCCAGATTCATGAAGCCAAATTGCGATCGCAATCGCTGAGAATCAGCAATTGCGATTGCAAATTGAAGAAAAGCAATTCATGACAGTGAAAACTCACAAATTGCGATTTCGTGAAATAAAAATTGCGATTTCGCAAAGTAATTCGCAGAATCCAGGAAGAAGGTCATTAGCGAATCGGAAATAGCGAGAAACCATGGATTCTGCGAATTGAGTTGCGAAATCGCAAAATAATCGCTATTCAAGAAAAATCGCAAATTGCGAAAAACCCGAAAATCGCTATTAGCCACGCGCAATTTAAGGAGAACCCAAACCAGGTGGTAACCATTAAGGAAAAGAAAAAAAAAACTTTAACAATTACCAACAGGTGCAGGCCTGACCAAACACACTTAAGGATACCCAGCTGGAGCATGAGGACTCTCACAATGCCAGGACTCTACATGGTGGTCAGGAGGCGAAGGCTACAGCGAGCAGCAGGGAACAGACGCAGGATCCAGGAGCGAATATTCCGCCAGCGGGTCACCCTTCTGGGCCAAACTGATGAGCAAATTTACTCTAAGTACCGCCTGAATGGGGCAATGATCATCAAGCTGATCCGGGACCTAGACCCCCTGACGCAGCACACAACAAAGAGGACCAATGCCGTGCCCACCCATGTCCAGGTCTTGTGCAGCCTGCACCTACTGGCCTCCGGAAGCTTCCAGGGGATAGTCGCTGTTGCAGGGGGGATATCCCAGCCCACCATGTCCCACTGCCTAAAGAGTTTCCTGGAGGCAATGCTGAGCCGGCTACACCACTACATCTCATTCCCGACCACCCAACAGGACTTGAATGACACCAAGCTTCAGTTCTTCAACATCGCGCAATTCCCACATGTAATAGGATGCATCGACTGTACCCACATCCACATCTGCCCACCAGCACAAACGGAATACATGTACCGCAACCGCAAGTCATACCACTCCCTCAATATCCAGATGGTGTGCAACGCCAAGATAATCATCGCGGACATAGTGGCACAATATCCGGGGAGCACACATGACTCCTTCATATTCCGGCACAGCGGCATGCACACACGACTGGCCAGGGGAGATTTTGGCGAAGGACACCTACTAGGTAAGTACACATGCCCCAAAATAGTACACTGTGATCATGTATCTGCGCAGATCAGGCACTCACCCTATGCTCCTTTCCTTCAGGTGACAGCGCCTACGGTCTCCGTGAGTACCTCCTCACCCCATACCTCAACCCTGCCTCACCACAGCAATGGCGTTACAATGCTGCACACATACGCACAAGAAATTGCATTGAGAGGACATTTGCACTTTTGAAGAGCCATTTCCGCATACTTCACAAGACTGGTGGGGCCATCAAATACACGCCTGAGGTCTGCTGCCGCATCGTGGCCGTGTGTGCAATACTCCACAACATTGCTACCAAGCGCAGGATACCAGTGGAGATATCTGGCAGTGAGTCGGAAGGGGACAACCGCCCACCTCCACATGTGCGTCATGCACGCGGGGAAAATCCTGCTGAAGGACACAGGCGCTGCAACCACATCCCTATTAACTGTTTCTAGTGCACCCATTCCCCTCACACAACACTGCACTCATGCATGACAAATGTAATAATGACATGAGTTGGAGTTAAGTGAGACCATAAATTTTGATTGTTAATGCACAATAATGTGGCCTTTGATTTCCTTGGTGTCACATGAGGACAGTATTGCTTCATACCTCCCTATGCAGGGGTAGAGGGCTTGCTTAGGAGTCCAGCATGGCCCTACACACAGTGTTCAGAATGTCACTAGCGCCTACGTACAGACACACCGAGTCGTCTCTCAGGGTCTTGAGGGACGGTGTTGGCCCATGATCCTGCTGTGGGCCTGCTGCTGCGGCAGCGTTCGGGCACCGCCGGCAAGGACATGCTGCTGTTGGTGGACGCAACCTCGCTGACATCGTCACCCTCCCTGGTTCACCATGGGCAGTGGGCTGCATGCTGAGCACTGCTGCTGTCAGCTGTTCCAGTGACCTAGCCACATCCAGGCAACACTGTACCATTTGCCCCTGCATGGCAAGTGATCTGGGGGGGATAGTTGTGAGGTAGCATTGCCTACTACGTGGTTTGACCTGGTGTAGGCCGACAGGCGGGCCAGTAGTTGGCCGTGGCGGCGGCGGGTCATGTCCTGCTGGGCTACCAGCAGCTGACTATTTCCACGGACAGCTGCGGTCATCTGTCCGACATTGTTGGCAGTCTTCTGCAGCTGAAGAGTTATCACTGCCAGGTGACGCGCCTGGGTTTGGTGTACCGCCAGCATGCGGCGTTCAATGGCCAGGCCAGGATTAGGTAGATGGAGTGCCCTGCCCGTGCTTGTTGAGGCTAGACGCTGCTGGCGCCTCAGTCCGCTGGACTGGGATCTTGCTCCGGCGGTGCGACTCGTCTGCCTCCTAGCCGCTGGTGGTGTGGCCTGTACAACTGCCGTGGGTGTCTGTTGGGGCGGTGGCTGGACACCTGTGGCTGCAGGGGAGGCCCTGTCCACACGGGGTGGTGGTGGTGGTGGAATCACTGCAGGTGGCTGGGATGGACCTGGTTGTTGGTCAGATTGGCCCTCACCCTCAGTGTCCTCCGGTAACTCCTCGATATGCAGGGCCTCGCTGTCAGTGCTGGGTTGGTCCGCAGCACCTGTGATGTGAAAGGGTGCATGATTATTGATATGTATCTTGCACATGAGATGTTGCTACATGCATGCAGGCTTGCTTTCCCTGACTGGCTTTTGGAATGACTTTGATTTGACAGGTCTGGCTGTGTTGGGATATCTGGGGAATTATGATTACACTACAACTACCACAATGCATTGGGCCATTTCAGGTGTGCATGGCCTGCATTACTGGGGATGTCATATTGCTAGCACAGGAGTCATGGGCATTGTTAGGGGAGGGGGTCGCAGTCGCATGGCACTTACCTTGTGATTGTTTGCTGGGTCGGGACGAGTCCAACTGAGTTACACCGACGCAGGCTTCTGGTGTGAGGGTGTCCTCGACACGGTTCTCCAATGGAGTGTTGGGTGTGGCAATTGGATCCCCTCCGCCGGTGGCAACTTGCTCCCCAAGCCTCTCCGCAATGCGCTCCTTTGCCCGACCTCTCAGGTCGTACCAGCGCTTCTTTAAGTCGTCGATTGACCGCTGGGTCACCCCGACTGCATTCACTTTCACGCGGATGCCCAGCCAGATCCGGCGCTCGTCTGCCTCTGGCACCCTCCGGAAGTCCTTGCCGAAGAGGCGTACATGGTCATTGCAGACCCTCTCTATGAGGTGCTCAAGTTCTTGTTCTGAGAACTTCATTTTTCACTTCCTGCCTTGGCCACTGCTCCCTTCTGCTTCCTGGGACATGTTGGTGGTATGTGTCCTGCTGGGGTGCTGCAAAATCACTGTAGTTCAGCTCTTCACAATGCTGCTTCCACTGGCTGGCTCAGTGATCTGTTTGTGGGAGGGAAAAGCCTACTTCCTGGTTGTGATGTCATCAATGGGCTCGAAATCAACTTCCCGTTTTTGCAATCTCGCAGTTAGCGAGATCGCAAATTGCGATTTCGCTAATTGCGAGATCGCAATTTCAACATGGGAAACGGGCGAATCTGCAAATTTTACGCGATTGTGGCACAATCGCAATCGGTAATTGCGGCCGATTGCGATTCGCATTTTTCTATCGCTTTTCTTCATGAATGCCATTCTGCGATTTTCAAATTGCGATTCGCTATTTTTCGCAATTTGAGATTCGCAGAATGGCACTTTGATGAATCTATGTGATTTTTATTTTATTTTATTTATTTTATTTAAAGAGTTTTATATAGCGCTGGCTAGAACCGAAGGTATCAGAGCGCTTTACAAAAGAATCAACAATGTAACAGAGGAGGAGCTACGCGTAGGCACAGGGCTCCCGAGTCCCTCGCTGCCCTCCGCTTATATCCTGAACGATATCCTGATTTTGACTACAGGTTCTTGCAGATGTACCTCAGCTGATACCTAAGCTGTTTTCAAAATTTCATTTGGACTTCGGGAACCGCAGATACGCCGACCGGAGTTTTGGAGGCCCGCCCCACGGCGACACCGGGAGCTGGCACACCAAGACGCCGGGGAGTAATTGAACAACAGCGGCCTGAGGGGTTTCCCCTGTTGCCCTGAGTTGACTTTCGGTTTCGTTTTTGAGCCGTTGCCTTCTCCGACTGCGTGATTGCCTCGCTCCTCCATCGGGGTCCAGCCTAACTTTGCTGCCTGGCTATACGCCAACTGTTCTAAGGGTCCGGGTGTTGGGCTGACCTGCTGCTTCTGCCCTTTCGGCCCACTTTCATTATTTGCGGTGGTCGGTGGGTGAGCGGCCATTTTCACCAGGTCTCGCGGGCCCCCTCGGGGCTCACCATTCAAGATGACCACCAGGCCTGACAACGAGAAGCGGAAGACTAAAACGCCTCTACGCGGGGGACCGATTCAAACCAACGTCATGGATCGCTATACCCAACCCAAGGGGTCCCCCGGTGGTGCCAGTCGAGCTTTCGAGGGCCCCCCTGACGATCCACCTACGATGGCCGAATTGACCTTGCAGGACGTCATCGGCGCCATTGCCAACATGCAGACTTCCATTGGTCAGCAATATGAGGCTCTCGCTCTCAAAATAGACACTGTCGCAGTTGATGTTACTTTGATCAGAGCTGATTTGTCGAAGACCAATGAAAGGGTCAAGTCTCTGGACCTGAAGACTTCTAGCCTCACGACCGATGTCTCTGATCTGCAGACGGAAGTTGGACGTTTGCGCTCCTCCAACGATCTCATGGTCCATCGCCTGGAGGATTTTGAAAATAGGGCCAGGCGCAACAACATACGCCTTGTCGGGGTCCCTGAGTCCTCTGGTGCCTCGGCAACTGATCTGCTCGTGGAGGACATCGTCTTGAATCATCTGGCCCCCACAGGCCTGAGTAAATTCTTTGCTGTGGAGCGTGCCCATCGAGTGCCGGGCGGAAAGCCGAAGTCGGGCGCCACGCCGAGACCTATCATCGCCAGGATCTTCAATTTTAGGGACAGAGACACTATCCTTCAGGCCTCGAGAGTAAGTGGCCCCGTGAAATTTGAGAATACAACGGTGAGTTTCTACCCTGACTTCACGCAGCTTGTTCAGAGACAAAGGATGGAGTTTCAGGGAGTGAAACGAAGGCTGAGAGACTTGGGCCTGAAATACGCAATGCTTTTTCCAGCCAGGCTGCGTGTCGAATATGAAGACCGGACTTTCTTCTTTGATCGTCCTGACGGCGTTAGTGACTGGCTGGATACCCTCCCCAAACAGACTGACTCAACCGGGCATCCGGGTGGAGCCGAGGGCGGCGTATCGGAACGAGAGTGACATTATGTTTCCTGATTTCTGAACATTCACGTACTATTCAGCTGGGTTCGATGTTTCTCCTATTACTCTGTCCTATTGCTATGTACCCGGGGGTGGCGGGGGGAGTGGGACTCTTTCCTCCTCAGGGGTTTCTTTTCATAGACTAGTTTAATAATGGGGCTACAGGCACACTGCAAGTTGGGGTGGCTTTTGAGTCTAACACAGGGGTGCAGGGTGGGGGGCGTTGTAACGGGTTCTCATTGGGGGGTGGTGGGGGGTTCTTGGGTGTTTGTGGTTTTTTTTCAAGGCACCGTTTCGTATTTCTGCTTGATTGGGTCATTGTGTTCGTTGTGGGGTGGACTCTGCACATCTTTTTGGGATGGGAGTTAGTGGGTTGAAACTAATATGTTGGAATGTTAATGGGTTGGGAGATAGGATAAAACTGGGTGTGGTGTTGCAGCTTCTGCAGCGCCTCTCCCCCGATATTGTGTTGTTGCAGGAAACGTATCTGGTTGGGAACACGTGCCATGCCATGAATCGGAGAGGGTATCGTCTGGTGGCACATTCTGGTTTCACCTCTGGTTCTAGGAGTGTGGGTATCCTCGTCAGGTCCTCCCTCCCCTTGGCAATCGATGCTGTGCTTCTTGACGATAGGGGGCGCTATGCCGCTCTTACGGGTAGATGGTAGGGGCAGACGGTCTCATTTGTCACTGTCTATGTTCCACCGGGTCTACAGGCCTCGACTTTTGCTGATCTTGGGCTTGTAGTGCTGGGGCTCCCGGAGGGTATTTTGGTGATAGGCGGAGACTTCAATTCGGTAGTCTCCGGTGACATAGATCGCTACCCCCCCAGGGATCTCCCCAAGTCGCAATCCTGGCTACGTGGATTCCTGGAGACACTTGGTCTGGTGGACTGTTGGAGGTTGCTACACCCGAATCAGGCGCAATACACCTTTCACTCTGGAGCCCATGGCAGTATGTCCAGACTCGACTATATTCTGTTGCCGGCGGCGCTGTCCTCCTCCGTTGGGGAGGTGAGGCACCTCGCCAGGGGCATATCCGACCACTCCCCGGTCTGGCTTAGCATGGATACTACCATGAGTAATGAGGGACGGGTCGCACCTATCAACCCCTGGTTTCTTCGCAATCCCAAGACCCGTTCCGAATTGGTGAAATCCCTTGATCATTATTTTGTAGAAAATGTGGGATCTGTGTCATCTTCTGTGTCGTTGTGGGAGGCGTTTAAGACTGTGATACGTAGGCAGGCCCTATCTTTGATCGCCACTGCCAAGAAAAGTAAGCATGAAGAGGTGGTCCGTCTGGAGGCGGAGATAACCGCACTGGAGAGTGACTTGGAGCGCGGTGTGTCCCGTGCCAAACTTCATTCCCTCAGCCTCAAACAATTAGATTATAAGGCCCTGGTTACTGATGCTGCGAACTTCATGGGCAGGGAACAGCAGGGCAGACTGTATGATGTTGGGGATAAGGCGGGTAAATTGATTGCGTGGCTGGACAAGAAAGAGAGGGGGAGTCGTGTAGTCCCTGTGATTGAGAACCTTGATGGAGTGTGCGTGACTGACCCGGCTGCGATTGTTGAATGCTTTGCGGAACACGTCCGAACAGTGTATGCTCCGGTCTCTGACAGACCGGAGGCTGACTCTCATTTGTTGCTTCGCGATATTACTTTGCCCTGCCTGTCTGCGGCTGACAGAGACCTGATGGACGCGGTGCTGTCGGCTGATGAGGTGGCTACTGCCATTCGTTCAATCTGCTCTGGTAAGGCCTTGGGCCCTAATGGTCTGCCCATTAAACTGTATAAACTGTGCCCAGACTCACTGGCTCCATATCTTCGTGATATGTTTCTAGAGTCCTGTGACTCTGGCTCCCTTACACGTGACCAGCGTCTCGCTACTATCGTTGTGATGCACAAGGAAGGGTAGCCACTGGATTGCTGTTCTTCTTATAGACCGATCTCGCTTCTAAACGCTGAACCGAAAATTCTGGCTAAGGTATTAGCTAACTGCCTGACGAATGTTATCAGCGACCTGGTCCATCCGGATCAGTCCGGTTTTATCCCGCACCGCAATACGGCGCTTAACCTGCGGCGCTTGCACGGTGTTCTCGCGAGGGTGGCGTCACTCCATGAACCGGCCATCTTGGCTTCTTTGGATGCCACGATGGCCTTTGATACTCTTGAGTGGCCTTATCTCTGGGCCGCTCTTGTGAAATTTGGATTCGGCCCCGGGTTCATCGGCTGGGTGAAACTTTTGTATGCGGAGCCGCTGGCGCAGGTGGTTGTGAATGGTCGGGTCTCAGCGTCTTTTGTTCTCGGGAGGGGCACGTGACAGGGCTGCCCATTGTCACCACTGCTTTTCGCTCTCGCCCTTGAGCCGCTGGCTGCCTGGTTGCGCTGGGAGCCCTCGCTTAAGGGGATCCGGTTTTCCCAGACTCTGAGGATCGCGTCTCGCTTTATGCGGATGATATTTTATTGTACCTTACGTCCCCTCGAAAGTCTCTTAATGTTTTGTTCGATGTGCTCACTTCGTTTGGGGAAAATTCGGGCCTTGTTATCAACTGGGCTAAATCCTGTGTGTACGTGCTCTCGGTCGGTCCCCCTCCCCTGCCTCGCAGATTCCCCATTCGGGTCTCTACGACGGGCTTCAAATACCTGGGGATCTTTATAACTTTAGACCCTGCGGCTCGCTACGCTCATAATCTGCTCCCCCCCTTCAAGATTGAGACTTGACGTTGAGCGCTGGCTCGGGTTGCCGCTTTCGCCGCTCGGGCGCGCTGCCCTTTTTAAAATGATGGCCCTGCCGAGGTTTTTGTACGCGCTGCAGAATACGTTCGATATTATTCCGGCGAGCTACTTTAGGGAGGTTGAAAGCCTGCAGAGACGGTTAATTTGGGATGGACGTTCGCGTATTTCCCTCGCTAAACTCACTCTTCCCTGGTATGATGGGGGTATAGCGTTGCCGGATATTAGGCGTTACTACTGGGCCTCGCAACTGAGTGCGATCAATCACGCGACATACGCGCCTGCTCCTAACCCGGCGTTTGAGATGGATAAGTATTTGCTACCGGGCGAGGACTACAGGAGGGCACTCTACTCCAAGGCGGCGGGCAAGGATTTATCTGGACCTACCAAGGTTGCTGTACGAGTGTGGCATGCTGCGAATGTGTCTGTAGGTTGGGAAGGTCGATTGACTCGTGCGACCCCCTTGTATGCTTCTGAAAGGTTGGGGGAAAAAAAAAAAGGGATGTCTCTGTAAGACGAAAGGGTTTGAAAAATGGGATATGATTGGTATTAGCTGCGTGGTCGATCTTTGGGTCAAGGGCAAAATCAAGACCTTTGCGGCACTACAGTCAGAATATGAATTGAGTGACAGGTAATTATTCCGATACACACAGATTCACCATGCCTTGAGTTCGGTTCTCCCTGCAGGTACTGTCGTCCCGAGTCCTCCCCCCTTGAAGATAGGCTCCTTGACGGCCACGTCCCCGATAGTACCATTTCCCTGATATATAAGAAGTTGATCAACACCCGAGTGGATCTGTTAGTGCATCTTAGGGAGGTCTGGACCGGCGATGGTTTGGAGCTGGACGACGAGGATTGGCAAGCTGCATTATCCTCGCCTAAGGAAGTCGCGATCCCTGCCCGTCTCCGTTTCGTTCAGCTCAAGATCTTACATCGTGTATATATCACTGGTCCGCACTTGATTCGCATGGGTTATTCCTCGGACGGGTTATGTAAGCGTGGTTGTGGGATGCTTGGTACTTTCCTCCATATACTTTGGGAGTGTCCGGAGGTGGTGCGGTTCTGGAATAATGTGCATACTGTGATGGGTAGAGTCACGGGGGTGGTGCTGCAGCCCGAAGCTAGGCGGTGCCTGCTGAATGTGTGGGAGCCGAATGATTATAGTGTGGCACAGACGCAGTGGGCGACCTTGGGGAATATGATTGCCAAAAGAGATGTAGCGCAGTTGTGGAGTTCCCAGCACCCGCCCACGGTATCGGTGTGGAAGGAGAATATGGACTGGTGTATGTTCAGAGAGAAGACTGTGTATGTGGCGCGGGGCAAACCCAGAAAATGGAATAGTATCTGGAACCAATGGAACGCGTACCATGGAAATTTATGTGCGCCTCCGTTTGTGGACAGCCCCGAAGTCCCTCTGTCCCCCTGATCCGGCATTCCATGTCTTGTGTGTTTTTTGTTATCCTTCAATTTGTTTCCCCGCTGGCCCCCTCCCCACAATATGTATTATTGATCTGTTGTGTAATATCGTGCCTAGGTGGCCTCCTATGTGAACACATGTCCATGTACACTGTTTTCTTTTTGCCTTGTATTTTGTTTTTATTTCTTTCAATAAAAAGTTAATAAAAAAACCAAAAAAAACAATGTAACAGAAAAAGATCAAAAATTACATAATACATCAAGAAATAGGCAATACAATTAGGAGAGGAGAGAAAGGAGAGAGAAAAGTAGTGGATGGGGCAGGGGAGGTGAGAAAGGGAGGATGAGGGAAGAGACGAAAGGAAGTCTGTCTAAAGACTGACTGGGTAGGTGACGTCCAAGGAGGGAATCCCCGACCTGTCTCCCCTATAGCTAAACCAGGTAGCTCCATCGGGCATCAGACAAAATAGCTAGGTCTCAATTTACGAGGGAAAGTTCACAGATAAACAGGGTGGGGACTAAGGGCCAGGACAGGTGAGGGCAAAGGTCAGTAGCAGGAAAGTGGAGAAGAGTAGCGCTGGCTAGACCCGAAGGTATCAGAGCGCTTTACATGAGAATCAACAATGTAACAGAAAAAGATCAACAATTATATAATACATCAAAAAATAGACAATACAATTAGGAGAGGAGAGAAAGGAGAGAGAAAAGTAGTGGATGGGGCAGGTGAGGTGAGAAAGGGAGGATGAGGGAAGAGACGACAGGTGAGACGAAAGGAAGTCTGTCTAAAGACTGACTGGGTAGGTGACGTCCAAGGAGGGAATCCCCGGCCTCTCTCCCCTATAGCTAAACCAGGTAGCTCCATCGGGCATCAGACAGAATAGTTCAGTCTCAAAACATTGAGAGAGGAGAGAAGGAGAGACATAAATAGAGGGAGGATGCAGGAGGAGACGCCAGGAGAGACGAAAGGAAGTCTGTCTAAAGTCCGACTGGGTTGGTGACGTCCAAGGAGGGAATCCCCGACCTGTCTCCCCTATAGCTAAACCAGGTAGCTCCATCGGGCATCAGACAAAATAGCTAGGTCTCAATTTACGAGGGAAAGTTCACAGATAAACAGGGTGGGGACTAAGGGCCAGGACAGGTGAGGGCAAAGGTCAGTAGCAGGAAAGTGGAGAAGAGTAGAGCGGGGAGGGGTAGGGGGAGGAGGGAGATATGGTCAGGAGAGATGCAGGAGGGTTTGTTGCGGCCGTCATTTTAGGGAGGTACAGGCAGTATTACAGGAGCAATCACTGTGTGGGGTGACTACATCGCAGCTTTGTTGTCTCTCGTGTCCCTGTAGGCTCTGAAAACTCACTGCATACCACAGTTTTTTGGGTTTGGCCACTGTATTCGTGTTGGCCGCTTTACATGCTTTGTGCCACACTGCCAGGTTCCATGTCATGCCATGCACCTTCTTTGTCGTGGGTTCACAACCCATTGGTTAGGTCTCTCGGCAGTGTGAGGGAGTGGGGGGCGCCCAGCGCTAATCCCTCGAACTGAGGTCCGTGTTGGACGGCTGTTGCGCTCCCCATTCATCTCAACAGCTCAAAGTGCCCGTCTTGATGTTTTCACGGTGATCGCCGGTCCTTCCCCTCTCCGCCGTCCTCCTTAAACTTCACCGATCAGGGACCCATCTCCTCAGCGGCACCTGCTCTGTATGCACACCGCTTCACTGCCCACGCACCAACCCCAGTGTGGGGGATAGTTCAGTGTTGGTTGCGGTGCTGGCGCAGTCTCTAAAGGGCTCCTGTCGGGCCTCCCATGTGTGGCCTACATAACTTTCACAGCGCTTAGATGTCAGCACAAGCCCTCTCAGTAAGCTCCCAGGTTCTGACCAAGGATATGTGTGTCCCCAGCGTCGCTGCCCGTGGTTTGTATGCATAAGTCAGTTGTACCATGCAGTCGTCTGTTTGGAAAGATTCACCGCCACTCGGCCGCAATAGTGGTTCACTGCGTGTTCCCACCGCATAGCAATATGACCCCAAATGAAGCGCCCAGTCTGACGCTGCAGTGTATCTCCGTCGTGGCCAGTAATGTTCCGCCTTGCGATCCCTTGTTGCCGCGATAACTCCCGCAGCGCCTCTACCGGAGCGTGCAGCCCTCACAGCGCTGTGCACACCGCGCTTTCCTCTTGTTTCTGGGCGCTACTTTTCCTGTAACCACACCTCTGTATTTACCTCCAGGTTTGCCTTGCTGAACTCAAAAACTTGCGGCAGCCCTTTTGGGAGCTCTGTTGTTTGATTGCATTCAGTTTCGGTTTCCCATATTGTTAAATGGGCTATGTGTGCATCATCGTCATTTTGTCCCCTCTGGCACCCTTAGTTTCAGTTTTGATTCGCAATCCTTCCTCTGGCATTAGATGTTTATTCTTAATTTTCCTCCATGCTGAGGAGGGTCTTATCGTTTCGCTCTGTATTATAATAATACAAAACTCTGATAATATACAAAACTGTGCTTCCGGTGTGTAAGATCAATCCCTAAAACTATGGGAATATGTAAAGAATCCTAAATATGTCCTAAATATCCTAAATAGCTTAAATATGTAAAGAATGTATTTCTTCCCAGTGGTTAAGGAGCAAATTTAGAATAAATCAAAACTTTTGAACATTTGTCAGAGGGAAGACATTTTCTTTCATTTTTCACATGACCCATTCTCTAAGTGTTTTCCTGTCTATGAAGTAAATGCCTTGAATCCCTTAGAAACCAGGTCATTCTATCGATATCATTGATATAGTGCTGTTAAGGTCAGTGCTAAATCTGTTTTCACAGTGAGAATGGGGAGAGAGCACCCGCATATAAGAGTAGGTCTGGGGAAAGGGCTTCTTCAAATGTAAAAATATTAGATATTTTACCTGTGGAACAAAATATGTTAGCAAACGCATATTAGCATAACATTTCTTAATACACACATATACTCGTTCAAATCCACACATGTGAATGTGCTCATCCAATACTTACAGGAATCTGTGAAAATTGCAGCTTCCCAGGAATACTCTTAGAATTCTTGGACAATTCCGAGCGAATCATAAATGTATTTATAGAAGCAAGAAAATGTTTTACCTAATATGAACGAAAGTATCCCACATCGCAACACGGCTCTTAACCTACGCCGTCTCCACGGAGCTGTTGCGAGGGCGGGGCTTCTGACGGAGCCGGCCATTTTGGCTTCGCTGGACGCCTCGATGGCCTTTGACACGGTAGAGTGGCCCTATCTTTGGGCAGCTCTTGAGAAATTCGGTTTTGGACCTGAGTTTATTGGTTGGGTGAAGTTGTTATACGCCGAACCCTTGGCACAGGTAGTGGTAAACGGTCGAGTTTCTGTTCCCTTCTGTCTTGGTAGGGGGACCCGTCAGGGATGCCCCCTGTCTCCGTTGCTTTTCGCGCTTGCTCTGGAACCGTTGGCTGCGTGGCTTCGATGGGAGCCTTCACTCAAAGGGATCCGTTGGTCACCGGATTTTGAAGACCGCGTCTCGCTTTACGCGGATGACATTCTTCTGTATCTTACTTCCCCGCGTAAATCTTTAAATGTCTTATTCGACTTTCTTACTTCGTTTGGTTCTAACTCGGGTCTGGTTATTAATTGGGCTAAGTCCTGTGTATATGTTCTTTCGGGTGTTTTGCCCCCATTACCGGACAGGTTTCCTATCCAGGTTGTCCAATCTGGCTTCAAGTATTTGGGGATTTTTATTACGCTGGACTCCTCACTCCGGTTCGAGCGTAACCTCCTCCCCCCGCTTCTTAGACTGCGACTGGATGTGGCCCGTTGGCGTAAGCTACCCCTGTCTCCTCTGGGCAGGGCTGCCCTTTTTAAAATGATGTCTTTGCCGCTATTCCTATACGCGCTTCAAAATTCTTATGACGACATTCCCGCTACCTATTTCCGGGAGATCGAGAGTCTCCAAAGGCAGCTGATCTGGGACGGGCGTCCACGTATCGCCCTTGCGAAACTTACTATCCCTTGGTATGACGGGGGCATGGCGCTCCCCGATATCAAGAGATATTATTGGGCTGCCCAGCTGTCTGCCATTAACCACGCAATGTATTCCCCGGGTCGAGATCCGGCCTTTGAGATGGATAGACTCCAGCTGCCGAGAGGGGATTTTAATAGAGCGCTTTATTCCAGATCGGCCGGGCGCCATCTTGTGGGCCCGTCCAGGATCGCAGTCAATGTGTGGCGCGCCGCGAATGTGAGTTTGGGGTGGGAGAACCGACTGACAATGGCGACCCCGCTTTATGCTTCTGAACGTTTGGGGTGTCTCTGGTCTACTAAGGGCTTTGACCGCTGGGATATGATTGGGATATGTAAAGTGGGTGACGTCTGTGTGCAGGGTAGAGTGAAGTCTTTCCAGGCCCTTAAGGCAGAATATGACTTGAGTGATAGAGAGTTTTTTCGGTATTTGCAGGTCCAGCATGCCCTGGCCTCAGTTCTGACTCCTGACGTGACCCTGCCCGAGTCCTCTCCCCTTGAGGATCGTATACTGGATGGGCATATGCCCGATAGCACTATCTCCCTTATCTACAAGAAACTGATTAATAATCGCGCTGACTTATTGGTCCGACTTAGGGAGGTTTGGGTCGGTGACGGATTGGACTTGGATGACGAGGATTGGCAGTCGGCACTCTCTTCTCCGAAAGAGGTCGCCATCCCCGCCCGTCTCCGTTTGGTTCAACTTAAGATCCTCCACCGGGTGTATGTAACTGGTCCGCGTTTGGTTGTGATGGGTTTTTCCCCGGATGGTTTATGCAAGCGTGGTTGTGGGATGAGTGCTACATTTCTGCATATTCTTTGGGAGTGCCCGGTGGTAGCAGCCTATTGGATTGATGTGCTTGCGGTGATGACTGTTGTGACTGGTATTACCCTGCGGCCTGAGGCCCGACGATGCCTGTTGAACGTGTGGGAACCCACCGACTATTCTGTGACCCAGACCAGATGGGCGACCTTGGGATACATGGTCGCGAAGCGGGACATTGCGCAACTTTGGGGCGCATCCAGACCTCCCGAAGTTTCGGTGTGGGAGGATAACATGGACTGGTCCATGTTCCAAGAGAAGACCGTCTATGTGGCTAGGGGCAGACCCAGGGCGTGGACGAAGATTTGGGGTCAGTGGAATGCATATCGTGGGGATATTTGTGCCCCTCCCTTGGTTGACACTCCCGATGTTACCCTGTCTCCCTAGGCTGACGTTCCCGAAAATTTTTCATATGGTTTTAGGATTTTCCTGCCCTCCCCGCTGGCCCCCCCCCTCGGCCATGCCGAGTTTCATTGCTTTGCTTTTGTCTTCCTGATTAGTTGCTTTCCTCTCCACCTTCTGGGCTGACTTGATTACTGTGCATTCGCCTTGTTCAGAGTTTGTTGTTTTTATGCTTCATATAAAAATTGTTATGTCCTGTCCTATGCTTCGAGCAATAATTGGTACATTCTTAGTGCCCGGCCACGGGAATGATCATTCGCTACTTATGTTGTGCGTAGCTATTAGCGGCCAGCCCGTGTGGTTGTAGGCCCATCTCTGTAACTCTTATTTTATTGCTCAATAAAAGTTTTTATTAAAAAAAAAAAAAAAAAAATAATAATAATATGAACGAAAGAATGAAGGGCCAGATGTACAAACCTTTCAATTAACGCCTTGCAATTTGCGGCACATTGTGAGTCGCAAATTGCAAGTCGTTAAATGAAATGTACAACAGTGTGTTTACACTGTTTTGCGATTCCCAGTGCGGCCGCAAATTGCAAGGCTCATTAATATTAATGACCCTCTCGCAATTTGCGAGCCCATTGTGAATACCAGCCCTCCCAGGGATGGGGGCTCAACAGAACACCATGTCTGGGACTGCTTTTTAATAAATAAGCTTTTTTTTTTTTTTAATGCAGCCCGTTTTCCTTAAAGAAAAATGGGATGAATTAAAAAAAAAAAAAGTTTTTGTTTAATTTTTGAAGGGCAGGCAGTGGTCACTGGGACCACTGCCTGGCCTTAAAAAAATATTTTGCATGCATTTGCAAAGGTGCTTTCCCATTTGCAAATGCATTACCACCTACTTGAAGTAGGTGGCAATTGCAAATGTTTTGCGGCCGCAATTGCGGTCGCAAAACATTAGTACATTGTTTTGAGACTCGCTATTTGGAAGGGAAAGCCCCTTCTAAATAGTGAGTCGCAAAGCCTATTTAGCGAGTCTCAAAAATATTGCGACTTGCAAAGTAGGCTATGTACATGGTCCAATATGTTTTTGCATAGGCAAAAGGGTTTGCAAACCTGTTTGCGCACCCAAAAATGGGTCGTACATCTGGCCCTAGGTCTCGGATTTACTTTGAATTATCATGATTGCTTTTGAAACGCTGTGTGATACAGAGCAACACAAAATCAACATCAATCTTCTTCAACACACACATTTGCATGCTAAAAGTTGACGCAGGCGGATCACTAAATGGCTTTGCGTTGCATTATGTCTAAACTCCCGTGAAACAAATATGTACCCTTGCAACTCCCTAAAAATATTTATTAACAAAAAGAAATTGTAATCTTTCATGTCCACCCAAGCTAGTCGAAAATTCTCACCTCCGAAGTCTGACATGCGAGTGAAACTTTAGATGTCAGAGACTGGCACAACTTGGTAACATTGGTTTGCAGTGATCGAGTACATGGCCATGCTACTACAGTCACGGTAAATCATTATTTGTATATTCCACACCATCATTTTTGCAAAGTAGATCAGCGCAAAATCCAAAAGGATTCCAATCAAAGCCAGTGTAAAGTCATACAAAGTAGCTCAACTTGACTGTACCTAGAATCTTAACACCGGATAAAATGTTGCGCAAGCAGTAGGCAAAGGGAAAATCGCATGCTTTTCCTACGCACGATACAGGTAATTTCCAGGGCATTACACATATTACCCAGATAATCCTTGGGATATTGGCAGTGCACAGATGCTTGTACTAGAGGATTTGCCTCACACAAGACTCTGCTTACCCACAGTTTGTCGGTATCGCACTCCTACATGGTGATTGGTAAGTCACAAAGCATTTTAAGGGTGTTCATAAACGTGCAGCATGTGCAGTTAAACGTTGGGCTATGTTTTGCCATCGCCACGGCTTTGCACAAGATTTCAGCACAACTTTCCATTTCACGAATCATGTAAATCTTTCCCCGAATGTATTAAATAAAAGCAATTAGAATTTTTTTCTACCTGACAATAGCATTTTCAGTCCCTGTAACTCTGGTTGTGGTTATACCCATATTTCCCTATACGACCTCTAAATTACTGTAGAGATGTTGAAATGCAGGGTAATTATTTATCTGAGATTGTACACTGTAGCATTTTCAACACGGTGCTTGTTTACAGAGCCTCTGTCGTTGTGAGCCATTGGAGATTTATTGGGCCATCTGAATATACAAAATGTAGCCTAATTCCGACATTTACAGATATTGCTGTTTGTTTGATTCTATTAATATCAATGGTTGAACTGGCCTGCGTCATCGAGCCTGCTCTAGTTTTAGATTTGTTTATACCCTTCTTACCAAACGCTGCAACAGTGGACGTTACAGAGGAATTAATCCGTTAATTCCTTTGCTAATAGCACATGGCTGCCTGCATTAAAAATACAAAAAGGAGGGGGAGTGGCCAAGCGTCGGACCAAGATGGCCGCCTAGGACCTCGGATCCATCGAGACCGTCTCCCTGGCACCTATATCCTGCCAGTAATCCTCTTTCAGTGGTTCCCCAAAAGATAATTGCCAACTTGCGGAGCCGACTCAAGTAAATTCGAACTCCGTATGATGCCCAGAACCGGAGATACGGGCCCCGTCAGTTTAGGCCTGGACGAGCATCGTATGCCGCTGGCTAGAGTACTGTGACTGCCCACAAAGCAGGGACCTGGGCCAGCTGATCGGACTGGAAGTCGCCAGTCAGAGTGCTCCTGGCGGGCTCGCTCTAATCGCGACGCCCGGTTGCGGTACCTCTGGCGGATACATCGATGCTAGGGTGAGGTCCCCCTTTGAGCCATGTGTGGATATGGCTGCGCCAGCTGGTGTGTGCTGGGGACGGGGCCGCTTGCCTGGGGAGCCCCT
Source organism: Lissotriton helveticus (assembly GCF_964261635.1). Classification (NCBI taxonomy): domain Eukaryota; kingdom Metazoa; phylum Chordata; class Amphibia; order Caudata; family Salamandridae; genus Lissotriton; species Lissotriton helveticus. Next base: position 1,647,146,292 of record NC_136061.1, read on the forward strand.
CGAGCCACGGACTGACTTGATCTGGGCGTGGAGGCGGTGCAGCGCATCTCCCCAGCGGCCCTGTGATATCTGCCGGCGAGGTGCGCCCAGAGGCGGAGAAGTGCGCGCCTCGCTGCCCACAAGCATCTGTGGGCCTGTGGCTCCGGGTACGTGGAAGCCGGCACCGCTGGTCCTTCCCAAAGAGCCGGCGCACGGAGCAGAGGGAGGGGTCACCCTGTGATCTGGGATCCACCCCACTCACCCTTCTCGACGAGCAGATGCTGACGTGATGCCACCTCACCGAGTCGCAGCGCAGTGCGAGACAACACGCACAATGCCCTTGCCTCCCTGCTGATGATCACCGCCTATTGAATAACATTGTCACTTTGTCCTGGTATATTATTCGCCCTAGGCTGTGTTACAGTGGCTGCAGTGAGACTGTGATTTCTGGTGGTGTGGTGCACGAACGCTGATTCATTGGGTGGTCCACGACACATAGTGTGCCGCACACCTCTTGCACCCTCCGTAACTGACCTTGGTATCTGGGTGGTTTCTCCTTTCCCACATCTTCCCTCTATACCTGCAAAGAGATAATCAGGTGCGGCCCGGCCGGTAGGTCTGGGGGCTTATGGACACGATGGCTGGGAGACAGGATGCAGACAAGGGCCCTGCCTGGGGTCCCAGGAACTCGAAGCAAATCCAGTCAAACAAACTTGACCGGTAAACCCTTCCCAAGGGTTCACCATCTGACTTGTGTCATATTCCTAAGGCTGTGGAATACCCTGAGAACCCCACCCCAGACCTGACACTGCAAGACGTCCTGGCAGCCTTCAACGGAGTCAAATCATCCTTAGAACACAAAATGGACACAATCTCCATTGACGTGAACCTCATTCCAGCTGACCTCATGAAAATGAATGAGAAGGTCAAAACCCTGGAAATAAAGACAGCCAGTCTGACAGAAGACATATCCCTGCTCCAATGAGAAGTGCGAGATCTCAAATCCTCCTGTGAGGCAGCCGAACGCAAACTGGACGATTATGAAGGTCGCTCCCGGCACAACAATGTCCGCATTTTAGGAGTGCCTGAAAAATCAGAGGGGCCCGCGCCGGATTTGTTTGTAGAGGACCTCATCTTGAATCACCTCAAACCTAAAGGACTGGGGAAATTTTTCTCCATTGAGCGCGCACACAGAGTACCAGGCGGAAGACCTAAGCCTGGTGTGCCGCCACGCCCACTAATCGCCTGCGTCCTGAATTTCAGAGACAGGGACGCGATCCTTCAGCATGCGAGATCCGCACCCCCTCTACACTATGAGAATGCCACTCTAACCTTTTTCCCGAACTTTACGCAGTTGTTGCAGAGACAGCATCGAACTTTCATGGCGGTCAAGAAGAAGCTCAGGATAAGGGACTTAAATACGCTATGATGTTCCTGGCTCGCATCCGGGTGGAATCTGGGGGATGGGCATGGTTCTTTGACAATCTAGAGGTTGTTTCGGACTGGCTGGACAGCCGAATTGACAGTGGCCCCGGAGGGGGGAACAGGGACGCTGATCCAGAGTTGCAGGACCGAGGCTAAGAGGCGCTGGGTGCCTCTGTCTTTCACACGACCTTGCTCAGATAACAGGACCCCGGGACCTCACAGCTGGACATAACCTCACCAGGTTCCATCTTACACAGAAGAAGCCTCAAAGATGGCCTAATTGGGTACAATTGATTTAAAGGTGTGTCGTTGGTGGAGTGTTGGCTTTCCTCCTCTTTTCTACATTTAGTTATTTCTTAGTATTAGAAATTGGGCGACAGGCATTCCGCCAGTTTGGTATGGGCAGTTATAAGTCCAGAGGGCAGGGAAGCAGGGAGGGGGGGTGTTGGATGGGGGGTTTAAGGGGATTTTTCTTTGTTAGATATTTCTCATCAACGCAGAATTTCATGCACGGCAAAGACCCAAAATATTTACTACTTCACCAATGCACACACAGTGGGATAAAAGCATTAAAATATTGAGTTGGAACGTCAATGGGCTCGGGGACAAATTTAAGTTGAGTATTGTTCTGCAGTTTATCAAGAAACAGGGCCCTGATGTAGTGCTCCTTCAGGAGACACACCTGGTGGGTCACTCCTGCAGAGCGATGAATCGGTGCGTGTATAAATTGGTGGCGCATGCAGGATTCACGACTGGATCCAGAGGAGTGGGCATTATGGTTAGAAACACTTTCCCTATCAGCGTAGACTCCACCTAGACCGACAATAGGGGTAGATATGTAGGCATCACTGGGTCCTGGGAGGGACGGGTCCTCACATTGTTGTCTGTCTACATTCCACCTGGCCTCTAAACGGCTACGTTCCAAGATCTCCGTACTACCCTTCTCTCTCTTCTGGAGGGGCTGCTGGTCCTGGGGGGGCGACTTTAATTCTGTATGCTCGGGTGGGCTGGACCGACACCCTCCTTGTGAGGGTGTCCAGCTGGTTACCTGGCTTCCTCGAGGCCTTGGGACTTATAGATACCTGGCGCACGTTCAACCCCGAAACAAAGCAATACACATTCCACTCCGGAGCCCACCACAGTTTCTCCCGCCTTGATTATATCTTGGTTCCCAGCTCTCAAACCTCACACATCCACCAGGTCTGACACTTAGCGAGGGGCATATCAGATCACTCACCGCTATGGGCACATATTCTTCTAGATCATATCCGTGTGGGTAGGATCATACCTATTAACCCCTGGCATCTTCGTAACCCAAAAATACGTAAGGGTCTTTTAGCCACAACAGACAACTATTTCAAAGAGAATGTGGGTACCATGACCTCTGGTCAACGCTCTGGGAGGCCTTTAAAACGGTGATCAGGGGAGAAGCTCTGTCCTTAATATCAGGTCACAAATGGGAGCTGCGGAAGGCAGAGTCTGACATAGAGGAAGACATTCATAGACTTGAGGGGGAACTGGAGGGGCAGGACTCTCCTGAGACGCTCCATCTACTGCAACTCAAACGGGACGAATATAAAGCTATTGTTACTGACACAGCTCTGGAGAGAGAGAAACTTGGGAGAATTTATGACCTGAGAGACAAAGCAGGGAAGCTGATTGCTTGGCTGGATAGACGGGACTGGGCAAGTAGACTAGTCCTGGTCCTCCTTGACACCTCTAACGCCAGAATAGTAGACCCCCAGGACATATAGTTAACCAATTCTCCGCCCATTTCAGGGCAGTGTATAAGGCAGGGACGTCGTATGCTGAATGTGACTTCGCCGAGCTGCTAAGAGACATTGCTCTGCCCACCCTTACTTTGGCTGATAAGCAACTAATGGACAGTACTCTGACCACAGACAAAATTGCCCCGGCAATTAGATCGCTTCAATTGGGGAAGGCCTCTGGCCCTAACAGAATACCTATAGCACTGTATAAACTTCACCCGGACACAATGGCAGCCCATCTTAAAGTCATGTTTGAGGAGAGCAGGGAGTCAGGTGAACTTCCGCCGGATCAACGCATAGCTAATATCGTTGTCATTCATAAAAACGGTAAACCTAAAACAGACTGCGCTTCATATCGACCTATTTCTCTTCTAAATGCTGAGCCTAAAATTCTTGTGAAGGTCCTAGCCAACTGCCTGGTTAAAATTATACCAACTCTCATTCACCCAGACCAGTCTGGCTTTATTTCACGGCAGAATACGGCGTTGAACCTGCGCCGCGTCCACGGGGTGCTTGGCAGGATGGACACCTTACACGAACCAGTTGTTCTAGTCTCCCTAGACGCCACCATGGCGTTCAACATGGTTGAATGGCCTTACCTCTTCGCTGTGCTCCAGAAGCTAGGGTTTGGCTCAGATTTTATCAGATGGGTCCGCCTCCTATATGCGGCACCATTGGCGAAAGTAGTAGTAAACAACAAGCAATCGGACACCTTGTCTCTGAGTCGGGGCACCCGCCAGGGTTTCCCTCTCTCTCCTCTCTTATCTGCCTTGGCACTAGAACCGTTAGCAGCTTGGATCCGGCAAGATCTAGTGATCCATGGATTCCGCTGATCAGCATACTGAGAAGACCGGATATTACTTTATGCTGATGACGTATTACTCTATCTCACCGACCACCGAAAATCACTAATTGCTTTACTAGACATTTTGGCAGTATTTGGGAGGTATTCCGGATACAAGATTAACTGAACTACGTCTCATCTGTACCCCCTCCATGGGAGCATGCCAGCTTTGCCCCCTAACTGCCCAATTCAACTCAGTAAATCGGGGTTCAAATATTTAGGTATATTTGTCTCTCTAGACTCCAAGCTCCGTTACGACAACAACCTCCTTCCTCCTCTTCAGCGTCTATGGCGTGACATAGCCAGCTGGAGAACCCTCCCATTGTCCCTCCTCGGGAGGTTTGCACTTTTTAAAATGATGTCCCTCCCTCGCTTCATCTATGCCTTGCAAAACTCGCTTGATGCCATTCCCCTTGCTTACTTTAAAGAAATTGAGCTACTCCAGAGGGAACTTTTATGGAATGGACCACCACGTATAGCCCTCAATAAATAAACCTTGAAATGGTATGATGGAGGTATCGCCCTTCCTGACATCAGAAAATATTATTGGGCAGCCCACCTGGCTGCCATCAATCATGGCACCTACAGGGCCCCTGATGACCCAGGCTAGCGAATGGACAGGTTGCTTCTCCCGGGTGGGAACTACAATAGAGCATTGTACTCCAAACCAGTTCGACCCCCACTGACGGGCCCTACCGAGCACTCGGTAACTGTCTGGCATGCAGCTAACTGATCTGTGGGATGGGAGGGCAAACTGACATTGGCCACCCCCTTATGGGATTCCGTGAATCTGGGAAACCTGTGGCAGACAAAGGGAATCGACAAGTGGGACATGATTGGTATCTCCCGCATCCAAGATATGTCGGAAAAGGGGGACATAAAAACGTTCACTTCCCTGCAGGAACAGTATGAGCTTGCTGACTCAGAACATTTCCGCTACAGACAAATACAGAATGCCTTACGCTCAGCCTTTTCCACGGGTTCCTCCCCTCCCGTATCCTCTTCACTGGAGAATAGGGTATTAGATGGACACCTCCCAGAGAAGACTATTTTGCTGATTTACAACAAATTAATTCATAACATGGGTGACCCTCTTGCACTGCTTCGACAAAAATGGGTGGCGGATGGTATTAAACTGGATGACTAAGACTGGCAGGAGGCTGTGTCCTCCCCCAGAGTGGTGGCCATCCCAGATAGACTGCAGCTGGTTCAACTTAAAATTCTGCATAGAATATACATGACGGGGCCTAGACAGGTAATAATGGGGAGGGCACCCACTGGGGACTGTCGCAGACGGTGTGGCTATTTGGGCACATCCCTGCACATCATATGGGAATGCTCCTACATCCAGTCCTACTGGAGGGACATTCATGGTGTTGTGGGGGCGGTCCTGGAAATTCCCCTACTCCCAGAGGCGCGTAGATGTTTACTCAACATATGGGAGCCAACTGACCTTAACACACACCAAACACAGTGGACACACTTTAATTCATGGTGGCTAAAAGGAACATAGCCCAGGCCTGAGGGGCAGCCACTCCTACTACTCTGAAAGAATGGAAGACCAGCATGGACTGGTGCATGTTCCGCGAAAAAACTGTTTATGTGGCTCGTGGCTGCCCTAAGAAATGGTCCCGTATATGGGTACCATGGAAATCCTACAGAGGAAACATTTGTACCCGACCGCAATCACTAGCCCTTGATGACTTGCTTTCTCCTTGGTTTGTCATAAAAGTGTACAACGTGCATTATGATTGTCAAATTTGAAGGTGCCTGAACAGATTGATTGTATCATTGTAATGTATACTTACAGTCGATGATTGTTAATAAAAAGAATAAAAAAATTAAAAAAACACCAAAAGGAAAAATACCGCAGTGCCAAGCTGCAAAGTAAGAGCAGCTTCCCGCTCACTTGATATTCACGATTCGGTCTATGAGCGCCCTCTAATGCCATGTGAGGAGACCAAAGGATTTGGATATTCTCCTTATGGTGGCCCCAAACTTGGCGGGACACCACCAATGCCCAGTAGTGCCTCGCCGAGGGAGTGCTGCAGGGCGGTGTGGGTGGGGGAGGGACAGGGTGGGGGGATAGTGGATTCCGACATACGACGGATAGGAGTAAGGTAAGTAATTCGATAAATAAAACAATTTACCTTGCACGCGCTGCATCGCCGAGTTTTATTGACGACATTGATGATTACAGTGCCACATTTACCCTTATATTGAGGTCTTTTCAATACAAAGTATAACATTTTATTGCTGTTATTAATGTGGTGACAAACACACAAAACCAGGAGGTCTGCCTTATGTCTAAAGACGCCCCCTTATATTGTGATGTTGTGTCTGGTATGGGTGTAGAGTATTGTGATTATGGGGTGCGTGTAATAAAAGTAATTTCTCTTTTTAAAAGCAATTGTAGTGACTTGGAAATGGTTTATTGAGTGTTCAAAGTTTATTAACAGATCAAAAGTAAGTTTCATTGTCAGAATACATAAAAATCAACAAAATCACATACTTCATCACAATAATCACACTATAAAAGGAACCTGCAATACCCTTTCAATCAATGAGTCAGATTTGCATAAAAATATAAAAGAGAATAAAATTAGATATATAAATAATTAAAATAATGACTACATTAAACTGAGAATAAAAATGGCAGGCCTCTACGTCTTTGTTGCAATAGATTTTGGTAATGATTTTAGCCTAATCGCCCATGCAGCGAAAATACATTTGAAAACAGCTATCACTACTACAGAGGAGGGGTCACTCTTACAAATCTGAATTGAGGGTTGTTGTTAGCCAGCGAATGGGGATTCTTAGCTCTACACTACCTATTCTGAGTAGCCCCTGTCCTAGCACCAAATAGTACCACCACAAAATATTAGCAACACCACCAACAACAATACCAGAAATAACACCACAAAGCACACCGCCAACATCACCCCAGCAACACTGATAGTACCACCAATACTACCACCACCATCAATAACAAACCATTATGAACACCACTACCAATAGCTCTCTACCACCAATACCCCACCTTTACCACACCACCAATGCTACAAAACCACAATATCTACAATACCAAACAGCTAACACTACTACTAAAGAATCAATATCTCCAATACCACCACCACCAACACCACCAATACTGATATACTAACCACCAATACCATCAACACATCAATGCCACCACCATCAATTCTACTGCAACCAATTCTGCCAATAACATCACCACTGCCATAATACCACTACTACAAATCCAGCACTACAATACCACTACAAACATTACCACTCAACCAATACCAGCACAAATGTCCTCAACAAACTAATACCGTCAGCACTAACTGCAGTAGCACCGATGCCACTAAACCATAAGCAATACCACACCACTGCAAACCAATATAAGAACACCATTTCCACTCCACATCATCACACCACCACACATGCAACCGCCAAACCAACCATTTTAACTGCCAATGCTGCCTCTGCCACCAGTGCAACACCCCCACCACTACCATGATTGGCGCAAGTCTGACTTTAATGTGCTGTTGCATTGAAATACATTTCTGAATAGCTGTTTTTGCCTCTAATGTCACATTAAAGCTGAAAGTATTGCCTTTGCCACTTCTTGCATTCTAAGTTGTCAGCTTATTGGAATGTCTTCGGTGTTGTATCCGGATGCGGCTGGAGTCACACAGCGTTTTCAAGGGAAAGAATCTAACTGACTAACGTAATATCTTAAGAGCCTGATGGGAGATTGCTCTTAAAATATATTCTTTCCTGTGCTACTAGAGATTACCACATCTGTGTCAAGATCTTTAACAGAATTGACGGGGAAATTTGTTTCCTGATGCACAATCATCTTTTTTGAGTGCCTTCATATAAATACACTCATACACCTTTGGAAAGTGATTTCTATCTAACCTCGTCATTGACAGACTTGAGATGATCTACTATATAACTTTTGGCTGGTGGAGCACATCTTTGACTGGTGGCCCATCGATTTGAAGTGCTTTCTGCTACCTCTTAGGTCCCCCGGTCCGCCCCAGTCCTGATGAAGACCCATAGCTGAGGTGCTAATTTACCCACCAATGCGCCAGGGTCGAAACGTCGACATCCATCCTCTCTTCTGGAAACCTGAATCCTCCCCACCTCCCCCTTGCTTAAAGATAATGTTTTTGAATTAGCTTTTGTTGGGTCAGGTTTCTGTTATAAGGAATTGTACCTTATTCCTTTATTGTGAATTATTAAAACTTTCTTCCTATTAATCTTTCCTTTTACACGAGCACTTTCTTCCTGCACTTTGCTACTGCACCTGGCAGTCTTTTCATTTATGTATATATAAAGTTTTTTAAGAAATTGTAAATATTCAAATAAATGTAGATGTTCGGCATGAGCATCTTTTGGAACATTTGATGGGTACATTGTATATATATATGCATATACAAGAACATTTCGCTCTCTTTTTGCTCATGATTAATTCCAATATACTAATAGTTGTCTAATAATTGATTTATTTTAGGTATTAATTATAAGTCTAGGACCACTTTCATGTTTACCATTTGATACCCAGGTCCTTGAACTATTTTGGGTGATACCCCATTTTTTAATGGTATTGGAATGTCAAGGCAGCTCCGACCGGCTGGTTGATGTCTAGTTTATCTTAAATACTCAGATTACATTGTCCACTGGGTTGGAGGAACTCTTTCCTAAACTGGCAAGTCTGGAGGACCTTTACATTTTTTTAACATATTTTATTACGTTTTTCTGAAAGCATAAAAAAGGAGAGAAGGACAAAACTCGCAATCCAAATGAGTAAAAAAAAAAACATTTCCAATGATCACATCAAATCTCCGCAGTACCATTATATTAGTATTCCAGGGGTTGACAGGGCACCAGTCTGATTGAGATTATCTTTACCTTAGCTCTGTTTCTTAATTCTGCCCCTGCTGGTAACATTTACCTTTGCCAATATTCGGTCTTATTGCGTGTGCTCTTTTTACCATACTGTGCACAGGACTATGAGATTCCTCACCTGTAACCATAGTCCTGAAGGACCTTTCTGAAATGGAGGCAACTGTTTGAGGAAGAAATTCCATAATCTTGGGCCTCCACACAGAAACACATTAGAATGTTATACATTTACACCTGAACCAAATTCTTAACTTTTATTTGAGTTTTTTCTAAGTCCGCGAATGTAACATTTGCAATTTACACATAACTGCCTTATCACTCATTGCACCTGAAATTGGAGTTTGTGGTAAAAATGATGACAAACTGCACTTGCCAGCATGGATTGCATTCATCTGTAGCTAGACCTCTGACAGAACGAGTAAGGAAACATTGTATGTCTTGGGTATGGCTACGTTATGATATAAGAATACTCAAGAGGCTTAGTAAAGTATGGGTGAAATGGATATATTATTGTGCTTAGTTCAAGTGAGAAAGGAAATACAAGTCCTACCAGTGGTGTGTTTTGGCTAGAATATTCTGATTACAGTCAACTAACCTATTTTCTGGCTACAGGGTTGTTGAACCTGACCCTGTCTGCAGGGTCATCCCCAAACCTTTCGCCTTCACCCTTCTGTACTCCATGTGCCCAGGTACTGTAAATTAAATACTACTAGTGAGATTGCTGCACTGATTGTGCAACCCACTTAAGTAGCCCTTTAGACATGACTCATACCTATCATTGTAGCCTCTGCATGCTGTTTTTAACTGCTAAGTCAACCTGGCAAAGTAAACATTTTGCCCGGCCCAAACATTCCTTTATAATACATACAAGTCACCTCTAGGGTAGACCCTGAACAGCCAAGAGGGCAGGGTGTGATGTATTTAAAAGGTAGGACATGTACACTTAAGTTTTGCATGTTCTGGTAGTGAAAAACCCTTACAGTCATTGTTCACTACTGGAAAGCCAACCTTTCTTATAGGATAACATTGGAGTTACCTTTAATAAGCTGTAACTTCCAATTGGGATCAGGTGGACAAGTCGAGTTTGGTGTCTAAACAATTGTAATTAAAAGTCCTCTTTAATGGTAGAGTCAGGTTTTTAATCATCATTCTGAAAATGCTTCTCTTAGAAAGCTGCCATTTTCTTGTCCTAACCATTTGTGCTTGCAGCCTGTTCCCGTGTCACTTGACTAGGTGTAGATGGAACTTGGTTGTATTGCTTGCAGACAATGAGATAAAGGGAGCTATGTGTTGGCAAGATGGGACACTCTGAATTATTGGGTGGGAGATCCTGTCACCTACCCCACTTGCACATCACAAAGGCTGTGCCTGAACACTCTCACAGGGGGGTTGTCACTAGTGTATTGTGACCCCAGACAAGCTAGGGCCAAGACAAAGGATGAAGGGGATGCCTGACACCTCAGTGGGGTGGACATCTCTAGAAGCTTTCTCCACTTCAAAGTGGGCAACAGGTATAAATGTTGGACCCTTAGAACCTACATGTTAGTACAAATCCGAGAAGAACCGAAGCACTGCCTCTGCTGTGTGGATTTCCCAGATGCAATTACTTGGCTTTGCTGCCCACAGCTGCTCAGGAACCTCTGCTGTGTGACACATCCTTGACGCAGGCTTTCGCTTCGCAAACCCCTCGATGACAAAGCAGGACTCTGAATTGAAAGCACCGCAGTTTCCTTTGAACTGGTAGGTGCATAACTGATCTCAGTGCAGGTCTTCACATCACAAGCCCCTCATTGATGGCATCGTCCTCGACGACGCAGGGCCTCGCATACCAGCTTCACAAGAGTCGCCACTGCATGATGCATCATTGATGTGGTACGTGGCAACGCTCCGCAACCAGGATTTAAGGTAATCTTGTTCAGCGGGCCTAGATGGAACTTTTGAGCCAGCCCACACTCCATTGCGGTCGGTCTGAACTTGTGACTTTCTAGTGCAAACAGATATCCACAGTTGGCTCTTTCTGCTCTTTGGCACTATTTTCTCTTAAATCTTTAAAACTGCATGTCTCGGGTTCAATTGATTGGATTTTTTTTGTTTTATTCTTGATTTATTTCTTAAATGTTACTCTATGTTTTATATTTGGAGTGGCATTTTTTTGTATTTTGTTTTCACATTATTACTGTTTGTAGTGTTGCACACATAGTTTACACATTACCTCTAAGTTAAGTCTGACTGCTCTGTGCCAAACTGCCAGAAGGTTGAGCACAGGTTAATTTGGTGTTTGTGTGTGACTACGCTCTGACAAGGATTGTAGCTGCTGCTTGAGTAGGGCTTAAAACCCCCCTGTCCCCGAACCAGTAACCCAATTTACTATAGGGGTTTAGCTCAATTTAATAACTTTCTCATATTCTTATATTCTGGTCTCTTGTATAGTCCTGGATGATGGTAGGGCTTCTGGCATTGGTCCTGAAACTGAAAGAATACACGTTTAGTCTCTCTTTAGCCTTAAAAGAACAGCTCTCTTATTTTGTGGTGATGTGACAGGTTTTATGTAGGACCAACCTCCTTGCTCCCACCTTCGTCATCCTAGCATTGTCCTTGAGATTGGGTGTTCTGGAGAAAAGCCCTACTGCCCCACCTGTTGTTGTCATAGGCAGACAAGGGTGATAGCCTCACATTTTGCCCACCCCCTTTAAGAGGAGGGTTATATCTCTGGCTTGACTGGGAATCCAGGAGAGATGGCATCCCTTGGATCGATTTCAGAGGAGGCCCGTGCCCTGTGTCCGGAGTGCATATGGGCTCACTTCACCTCCAATTTGTACAATCATCCCTGCCACCAGGGCTTGCTTGCATGGATATGAAGCATTGCTTCAAAACTTACAGTGGACTTATTGATGTGATGTATCCAAGAATTATGGGAGTGTTTGCCTCCCTCTGTAGCTGGAGCCCATGTGGAGGACTGGGAGAGTCCTGGGAAACCTTTGCAGGGATTAAGGAGTTACCTGTTACACAAATTCTCTCCTCTGGATCAGGAGGCAGTGAAACAGTACCTACTTTCCCAGAGTTGTCTACCAATGACCTGCACTAAGATATGTGTTTTTAACAAGCCTCAAAATACAAGGTTATTCAGGGCAGCAATAGCAACTATGATGTTAATGTTGACGCTGTGAAAAACACATTCTTTGACATTGCTAGAGCCATGTGAAAGCGAAAGGTGACCTTTGATCTACTCATGACACACAGGTCCCACAGAAAATGTATCATAGAAATATAAAAAGATGTGTTAAATCTGTTTGAGATTGTGTTCTATCTTGTGTTTTTCACTTGTTTCCTTACTTGTCCTATTGGCATGCCTTCTCATAGTTCCATGTGTGATGTCACATGGTTTCTCTGGATTCCTTGCCTGTGAGTTTGACCTAGAAGAAACTGCCCAGGGACTGAGCTGATAATCTCTGGGTCCTGGTGGGACACTGACTTCTACACCTGATTAGCTAACTACTATACTGATTTACAGGTAATAAATATTTCCACATATGTACCTGCCTGTGAAAAGTTGGGCTGGTATATGCTGACCACTAGTTATAGTGGGCACCTTGTACCAGTCCAAACAACCCTTGATGATGATTAGGTTAAAGACAACCTTTATTGAAAGCTATCCTAGTGGTAGCTATGGAGAGCAGCCTTCAGGCTAAGTCTCGAAGGAATGTAAAGCAGCTTATTTTACAAGTCTATAACCTCCTGAATAACCACATGAAAGGAGAACCACACAATGTATATATAAAATATATTAATGTATTACTAAACACTCTCTACTAACCTCTGTATGAGATTAGAGAACAAGGCACACAATATTACAGTACTAGAACGACAGTAAATAGCACAATACATAGGGGGCTCCAGGGGGAGACCGTACCATATACTAGGAAAGTGGTATAACAACCACGACTTGACTAGACACAGTGCCTAGAGCACGTAGAATCGCTGGGACCCCAAGGACCCACCCAAGGTCACAGGGGACCCACGGGGGACTCGTGCAGTGTGAGAACACAGCTGGGAACTCGGTACAATCCTATGGGAAAGTCGCGGTTGGAATTTTAAAGATTGAGGACACTTAGGAGAGGACTTTGAGCAAACCCTTTCAAACTTAGAACGTTCTAAGGCCAGCACCCATGTGAGCACCGGAGTACTTGTGTTACCTAACCCAGGGTAGCCGGTGCATAGGTGTCAAATGGTGTCGGGAATCTTCATCGTTTTCAATGGCGAGATGCTGCAAAGTGCTGCTGCCTTGAAGAGGAAAAGTGTCTGGTGTGATCCAAGCCTGGATCGAAGCTGAGAAGAACCTGAAAGCAGAGGGGACAGCATCTGGGTCACTTGCCAGTGACCAGGGGCTCTGTAGACGAATGCCCACCGATGTCGGGTGTTTCAGGTGAGAAGACGTGAAGCTTGAATCTGCAGCCACAGGGACCAGGAGAAGTTGACGATGACCAAAGTCTACAGGCGAGCAGTCCCACGAAGGATGTCGAGTGCTGGGGGGGGGGGGGCAGTGTCTGGATTTAACACCAACAAGCCTTGGCAACTGCAACCCATGCGGTCAGAGAAAAGATGCTTCGGTGAGGACCTCTAGAAAAAAACAGGGGTTATGCCCAAATCACCCTCCTATACATGAGCAAGGGACATCAAACGATGTGTATAAACAAAGAAGTAGTACAGAGGGATCAATTCAACATTTATTTACATACAAGGTACAAATAATTACCCTGATGTTGAATATGGTATTTTAAATCATTTATATTCACAAATCACAACACAAAATATATACGTGTCAAGTGACAAGGTGGGGCACAAAGAAAATTATAATACTAAAAATAATACATATACAGTAGGGACTATACAACAATGAAACACCCTAGCTTGCATTCATCTCTATATACAGTACAATATACCAGAATATACATACAACACATATACAATATATACACTACATACACAAAAGGATTCTTTTAAACAACACAAATATATATCCATATATACCCTAAAAAACACACAACATTTTTTCTCACAGTGTACACTCTTAAATCAAAGTGATACACTTCCAGGAAGTCTTAACAGCGCCAGATGTATACCACCCCTCACTAATTATTTATAGAGGCGCTTCGGTGAGGACCAGCAAGGTCCTGGAGACTCTCCAAGTGATGGAGAGTCAGAGCACATTTGGAGCAACCAGGGAAGCCCATTGAAAGTTAAAGTTTCCTTCTCAGGAATCCACAGGTCGACGGACCAGGGATAGCAAAGGGACCTCAAAACAAATCACAAAACACCAGCCCACGGAACACTTGTGGAGTGTAGGCCGGTAATCTTCAGCGGAATTACTGCTTGGGATCTGGACTACAAGTAGCCCAAAGCACAGTGGTCACTGGAAAGCAGATACGTCTGCAAATGTACACGGTGCCCAGTGGGTCGGGTTGCACGGTGCCCACGAGGGATACGGGTCTCAGGTTTGCTGAGCACACTAGTAGACCTCGGGATGCTTGGAAACCCACCTCCTGTGTTGCAAAAGTCTTCAGAGTTCTCAGGAGCTTCAGGGGTTGCAAACCGGCCAGATGTGTCTTTGGTGCCTGCTCAGCAGGGGTGTAACTCCTTTACTCCAAGGGAGATTCTTCAGTCATCTAGCGCAGTGTAGATCATCGAAGTACTTAGTTTCTGTAGCAGAGTTTTGTCCAGCCCCAATACACTTAAGCCTGTCTGGGAGGTGGTTACACCTCCCTGTGACAGGAAACCTATTGTTCAGCCTCCCCTGCCGGAGTTTTGTCCAGCAGCAGGAGGGCAGACTCGTGTCTGTGGCTGGCAGAAAGCATCTTGTGATGCCATGGTCGAGAAAGCTGGTACCGGGTATACCGGTACTGTCATATTTCTCCCTCTAGGAGGGTGGAATCATACCTCCCACACCAGTTACTGGTGTGGAGGTATGATTCCAAGGTGCTTGACACCAAACACAACAGTTTTCTGTGCCACTGTTTTAAAGTCAGAATTTACCGCAAGGTATGGCTGCATCACAGAACAACCCCGGAGAATAGATTTAGAAGGCTGCAGAGGGGCCCTGCTCATGCATGGGCACCCTCTCACATAAAACCAAGCACCCTGCCTTCAGGATTGAGAAGGCCTGCCATAGGGGTGACTGATAGGTTTATATGTGCAGTGATAAGGTAGATATAGTAAACCTATATTTAAGTAAGGGGTGCATTCACCACCATACAAAGGTTGCAGTAGCAGACCTGTGGTGTCAATTCGAGTGGCCTCTTAGGGTTAGCACAATACATGCTGCAGCCCCTGGGAGGCCTCTGGGGTACCTATGTCCTAAGTACATAGTATACCATATACTAGGGACTTATAAGGGTACCTCAGGATCCAATCTGGAGTGTACCTAAAGTACATGCAATCAGTGTTTGGAGAAAGCAGTTAGGCTGGGGTCCTGAATAGGAGGATCCCAGCCAGACTAAGTCGAAAACAGTGAAACATCAGCAAAAAGTGGGGGTAACTATAAGAAGCAGATCCTACTCCCTTACACTGCCCGTTTCCAGAGGCCTTTAGCTGCATCCACTTATCTTAAGTTGCAACACTGATTTTGTGGATGGGATCAAGTGACAGACACAAGATACAACACAGCTCTCTCCTTTAGCAATAACCAAAAGAACAATGAACCCTATTTTTCAAAAGAAAACACACAGTAATTGAACGACTATTCAAACAAATGGAGTCCATACACTCAAGCTAAATCTGCCTCCACCTAACCCTTCTCAAGAACAACACTCTCATACTGTCTCAGGTAGTTGCGCCCAGCTTGACACTCTTAATGAAGAAGAAAAGAAACTGATTCTCTGCCTAGTGGCCTATTCCCAAGCACAGAGCCACCCCTGTAATATAGCCTTTCTTCATTCTGCATATCCACACCTCTCTCTACGTTCAGCGAGTAGATCAACATTCTGCAGCACTGTAACAGGGAAATGACAACACTCATGCACCCACACATACTCCAACCAAATCGGAAGAAGATAGCCATAGCTAGTGATAATCACCATCTGAGCAGCCACACAGAAAGAATGAAAAGACCAGCATTGCCTGCGAAGCCCAGTCAATAAATTGGCGAGTTGGCCATGCAGCGAGTGCAAGGTAAATAGTTTTATTTATTTAATTACTTACTTTACTCCTGTCTGTCGTATGTCTGAGTCCACTACCCCCCGCACCCCCATCCCCCCCACCACCCAGCAACACTCCCTCTGCGAGCCGCCACTGGAGAAGGTGATCATTATAACTAGTGTCATTTCTAGAAGAGAAGTTAATATACAGAAAGAATTGTCTCATCATAGTCAAAAAAATTGCAAAACGTCTTCTATAAGTGACACCAGCCGTAGAAGTCCTGCAGACTTTACATGCATGTGCTCTGTAGCAACCACAAACACCCATACAATGTGAGGAGGCATCAGACATCAATGGTGTATGGGTGCCAGACATGATCCAGTACATGCCAGAAAAAGTAGAATTGCAGATGGTGAAGGTGCAGGAGCAGGGTAGTTGTCTGACAGAAACACAGTACCAAGCGACAAGAGAAATCATTAAAATGAAAAACATTGTTATTCTTTTTCTGAAATTTCTGTGCTTGAAAAAATATTTTCGGATTGGAATAGAGATGTAAATCTTCATGGTTGTATCTTTGAATAAACGGAAAAAGAAACATTTGTCACTTCACCAAGTAGAGCTTATGTGTATTTGGATTAAACAATAATGATGTTCTCAAAAACGTACCTTAGATATAATTGTTTGATATGTGCGATCTGCGTAATCTTCCTTCAGCTGCTTTTGCTGTATCATGTCTAGTGGAAGAACGATAGTCTTTCTTAACATCTGAATTATGGTCGTCATTGTCCATTGGAAGGACTTTTTGGGAGCTATGTTATGAAGCACAGAACCACAGGTAAATATTTTATAAGACGTCTCAGAACTAATGCAGTGCCCCCACTGATTGTGAAGTCATCTGAATCTACCTTTCCACAGGCCATATCTTTATTAAACCTCAGCCCTCTTATGCCTTTGTGCTAAGTTGTACCTTCCCGGGGCGGCAACGTCGCCCCACTGCTCTGTGAGCAGGTGAAAAACGAAAAATAAAATAATAGCGCATTGTTATTATCATTTTATTTTTCCATCCTTGCTCAGCTGGTATGGGGCCGGGCTGGCCTGTGTCAGAGGAACAGGTGGAGGAGTGGTGGCACTCTCCTATGTGTGCACGAATGTTTGGCTGGCCGTCTCGGGCTGGCCAAACAGTCTTGCGCACTTTGCATGTTCTCCACCCAGGCTGCATTACTCCCTGGGTGGAGAACATGCCCAGGCTCCTACTCCCTCTCTGAGTGCCGAACCATGGCGCTCATACCAATCACAATGCTGCTTTAAGCAGTGTCATGGTTAGCTAGGGAAGTCTGGAAGCCTGGGTGCTTCCTGGAGTGCTGGAAGCGGGTCAAGAGGACCGAGAGACGGCGGCGGCACACAGTTAAGTGTTTTTATTTTTTATTTGCATTCCCTTCCCCGGTCCCCCATCTCCCCTCACCCCTCGACCCGCCCCCCCCCCCACACCATTAGGTAGCAGCCACTACTCGTACCTTCCCGCCCTTGTTGTAACAGGATTCAGAAAAGGAGTCTTTAGCAAGGAGGTATGAAATATGCACTGTCACCCAAAGCAGTAGCATATTATGCTTAGCCTTGAGTTACTTTACATAGGTGTAATAAATTAAAGACACAACTAAATGTTATTACCCCAAATGAGCCAGTCAAAATAGTGGGTCTTAACTTTTTGATTTCTATGGACCCCTACCTAATCATTACTGAAATCCGGGGACCCTCACTGAAATATTAAATGTAAACTCTCCCCCCTCATCCCCCATCTGCCACCCTTCAACTGGGTCATTGTTGCAATCTGGGGACCCTGGCCTAAGCAGTTTTGATTAATTGAACTTAAAAACAACACACACAATTACAACTACAGAAACAAGCTTTCATCAAATAAATACACAAATGATGAAATATTTTATTTACTTCACAATCCAAATAACTGACTAATATCCACCACTCCAATTACTTTCATATTTCACTATACTAATTCACCACTAATCCTTTATGGGTTCCAAGGTAGCAGCTTCTCGCCAGAAAATGCGCTTCAACACCCCATCAGGGGTAACAAGCGCTATTTAAATGCAAACCTTTTTCCCTCTTCTATCCCTCCGCTATCCTTCTGAATCCAAATAACGGACTAACCTCTCCACCACTCAAATTACCTTCATATTTTACGTAACTAATTCAAAACGAATCTTTCTTGGGTTGCGGATTAGCGTGCTACTCGCCAAATAAAGTGCTTCAAAAACCCCATCAGGGGTAACAAGCGGTACATAAATGCAAACCTTTTTCCCTCTTCTATACCTCTGCTATCCTTCTGAATCCAAATAACTGACTAACCTATCCACCACTCAAATTGTTTTCATATTTCACTATACTAATTCAATACTAATTCTTCTTGGGTTCTGGAGCAGCGTGCTACTCGCTGAAAAAGCGCTTTGACGCCTCATCAGGGGTAGTAAGCGCTATATAAATGCAATTACAATGCAATACAATGTTTAAGATTGTGGTACAAAAACTCTGTTGCAACAGGTGGTCATATATGAGCATATGTACCACCTGTGCACCCTATAACCTGAGCAAACTGCATAGTCTTGAAAAAAATATAGTTTTGTGTTGTTCAGATGCTGAGCTGTGATGGGAAAGTTGATGTGCACATTTCATCTTAATATCATAGTCTTAAATAAAGTATGGAAAAATCTGATTGAAATACTGTGTGACACCCCACCTGCTGTAGTAACCTCTCCTTGGTAACTTTCAGAATCCAAAACATGCAGTAGACATAGACCCTGCACATGTGGTGTGTCAGCCTCCTCAGTACAGTGCCTAAATCCGTTGTAGAAAAAAGAATCTGCCTGCTCAACCTATACTTTAGATATATGTCCCCTAACTCTAAAAATATTCTCTCATTTCTTCTCTTCCTGTGCTATGCAGCCAAGATCCTCATTCACCTGGTTATTGCTTAAAGTGAAGTACTTTTAGAGAAACACGTTTGTTTTATGGTCCACCTTTTATAGTTTTCACTTGCTTACTACACGCTTCTACTAGGTGGTACTTGGTGAGTGGAAGAGCATTTTTTGTGCTAATTTTCGCTAATTGCAAATGTTGCATATGTAGCATTTGTGAATTGCAATTTGATAATCGCAGTTTGGGAATCACATATTTTTCCTTTGTAGTGATTCAATAATAATTTGGTTCACAATTACATTTTTGATAATAAGCTTTTTTTTGGGGGGGGGAATCATTCTCTCAGATATGGTCTTTTTACATTTGCTAACCATTAGCTTAGCAAATATCAAAATATTGGACGTCTGGCCAAAGTCGGGTAACCAGTTTAGTAACTTTAATCCAGTTTTCCTGTGCATTGCTTTTCTTCTTCCCTTGAATTCAGGCATGCTCCCTTCCTCGTAGCCCTTGACGACCGCCTAACACTAAATCAGAAACACACTCCACCTACTTCGCATTCAAAATACTTCAGACATTGCCATCAGATAACGCAATGACATACTTTTCAATTCTTACCACAAGCACAGAGCCTGAGAATTAGGGCAGTCCTTTTTGACCATCTTTTTGACAAATGTTTGGGTCCAAACCCAAACATTTGTGTATGGGTTCGGACCCAAACACAATAGATGGCATACAAAGTGCACTCACCCCATCACCATTTTCTCCCCTCCTCTCAATAAAGACACCTGAGTCTTGTTTGGTTTTCGCAGTGTGTACATTTTTATTAAAATACATTTCCAGGCCAATTACTCCATTGGCCTCTTTTATTTATTGTAAACTCTTTAAAACTTGTTTATCAACATCACAGTATTCAAATACTCACACGTATATACATAGTCATTCTATTTACAGCCCGTTCTCCAACGGGGCTTTGCTTGACCTTCGAGCTGTGCCAGCAGGCCACAACCAAGTTAGCCTGCTCTCTTTAAGTTAACCGCCCTCCGGTCAACAGAGCCGCAGGTAAATAATCTGCCACCACTTGTGGCAACCAACGGCTTCCAGGGTAGGGCTAGAGAATCCAGGGCCACCAGCAGGTCAGCCCCAAATCTCCCGCCAGCCCAGAGCCCATGATGATTTTAAAACCTGTTCTAGGGTAAAAAATGGCACTGACCAAAGGAGTCCCTGTGATACCTCTTGTCCAGGACCCCGCCACAGGGCGAGGCGCTTACTGGCGGACTCGACCTCCCCCCCCCTGCACTCAAGAGCTTCCGAGATGGCCCCTAGTATGGTTTGTATGAAAAGTTCATTGCCCACTTCCGACAGGTGCACTCCGTCCGTAGCGTATAGCTCCGGCCTTGACGTGTGTATTAATTTGTGCCTAATGGTACGAATGCTCGATTTTTGAAGAATTTCCGCAACTGACTTATTTAACCTTTTCACCCACTTATTCACTGCTTTTGGAGGCGCGCCCCGTGCCCATGTCTTTCTTGGAATTACTTCGGACCATAGCATGATCGCATTCGGCAACATATTCCTGATTGCTGCCAGGGCCGTGAACAATGACTATGGGGGCACGCTACGATACTCAAAGTAATTGCGGGCGAACGTAACGCTCATTACACGCTGACTTCCAACAACCTAATCTCTTAATAGTTTCCTCTGGGAGCCCCAGGCCTGCCGCTGTAGTTGCTGCCCTGATACGGAATGAATGGGATGTGAAGTCAGTTAAGGCTACGCCCATCCTAGTCAATGCCAGCTTAACCACCCTTGTGAACTGAAATCTGGTGAGGGGTAAACCGTCCTTATGCAACAGGACTCTGTCGTCGCCCCCTTGCGGCCTCATTTGCAAGAATTCCTCTGTTAGTCTTACCGGACAGTATGTCACCCCTGCTACCCTGCCTAATTGCAACCATATCCCCTTACCCAATGGGTCTGTCTTTGATCTCCGGACCCTAACTCTCAGGACGTCCCCTGCCACAATCAAGTCCCCGCACCTTATGCCCCCTTCCTTATCTGCTTTAGAGGCAGGGAGCAATTCCGATATCCTGAGTGCCCCACAAAAAGCTAGTACGTAGGCTACCCTGAATAACTGAGTTTCGTATGGGGAGAAGCAAATCTTGGGCAGAGTCTCCAGGATATTTACCAGCCTGCTCACGTCTATGGGTCTTCTTGAATCCTTCACCCCCGGGGTTAAACGTTCCCATCCCTTCACAGCTCTCCTCACTCTCTGGTCCTTTGTTGGGTCTGCCCCCTTAAGCCAGCATAGAATGCCATTGCCGACAGTTGTCTTTTCATCATCGCCACTGATTTCCCGCTAGCTCTCTGGTGCACTATGAAGCCCAGGACACTCAGGGGTGAGAATGTCTCAACTACACCCGCCCCTTGTAAGTAATCTTGATAAAGCTGCCACGACCTCTCATACATACTCTTAGTCTTGGGGGCCAGGGATGCTGTTATCAACTCAGGGGCTGCGGGGCACCAAGCTTCCATAGCCCCGCCGGGAAGTTCGTCATCTCTCTGTCTGCTTGCGACCAGTGTGTGCGGAATTCTGCCAACTTAAAACGGGACAAGGCGTCAGCGGCTTGGGTGTCTACCCCAGGAACATGCTTTGCAGTAAAATGTACATTGCGACGCAGACATTGCAACACTAATTCTTTCAATAGGCGCAACACCCATGTGCACGTTGCTCTCTGATTGTTAATCGCCATCACCACTGACATGCTGTCCGACCAGAAAACAATGTGCCTGTTTGCGAGCATATTTCCCCACAGGTGCAATGCCACAACTATGGGAAACAGTTCTAAGAAAGTAACATTGCGTGTCAGACCCTGTCGTGACCATTCTTCCGGCCAATGCTGCATGCACCACTTGTGACCCAAAACTGCCCCGAAGCCTACGCTACCTGCCGCATCAGTGAACAATTCAAGGTCTGCGTTCGAGGAACTCGGTCTACGCCATATCACGGACCCATTAAAGTTCTCTAAGAAATCCTTCCAAATGTTTAGGTCATTCCTCACTTCCGCTGACAGCCTAACTCTATGATGTTTAGGCCGCAGCCCAGACATTGCCCTTGCTATGCTCCTAGAGAAGGCCCTGCCCATTGGTATGACTCTCAAGGCAAAGTTCAGTTGTCCTACTAAGACTTGTAGCTGGTGTAATGTGACCTTCCTTGTCCCCAAACAGGTGTCAATAGCATCCTTGAAGGCAGACACCTTCGACCTGGGTAGCCTGCAAACCTCTTCTCTAGTGTCGATTTCAATGCCTAGGAATGTTAAACATGTAGTTGGCCCTTCAGTTTTTTCCGCTGCCAGTGGTACTCCCAGGGCTTTTGCCAGGTGCTGGAAGCCCAGCAGGACCTTCCTGCATGACTGCGAACCCTGGGGACCCATGAATAAAAAGTCATCTAGATAGTGTACTACTGCATGGGATTTGTCTGTAGAGAGAAATTGCTCCACCGCCCATTCTAAAAACCTGGCAAAAGACTCAAATACTGCGCAAGCAATTGAACAGCCCATGGGCATGCAAAGGTCAATGAAATAATCTCCTCTGAAGGTGAAACCCAAGAACTTAGTATCCTCCGGGTGCACTGGCAGGAGCCTAAATGCCGCCTCGATACGGACTTGGCCATTAAGGCCCCTTCCCCCATGGCCTGCAACTTTTGGATTGCGGTGTCAAACGTTGTGTAGTGCACCGTGCATAAGTCTGGATCGAGCTTGTTATTAACGGATTGGCCAGGGGGGCTAGACAAATTGTGTATCAGGCGAAATTTCCCTTTCTCTCTTTTAGGTACTAACCCCAGTGGAGAGCAGACAAGATCAGGTTTCAGCAATTGTTTGAAGGGACCCGCTACCCTACCCAAGGCAACTTCTTTCATTATTTTCTCTTCAGCTGTTTCCATGTTCTGCAGCACTGAGCTCTGGTTGCGCGGGGGGACATTGGCGGGAGTAGCTAAAGACGGGATACGGAAACCATACATAAAACCATTGTGTAGAAACTGAGCATCTTGTAGCTTGTCATACTTGCTAAGGAGGTGTGTCAGCACATGAGTCTTAATGGGAGTTGGCAGATTTTTCGGATGTCTGAGGGGGCCGCCCTTTAGCTGCAGCCTGGGCCGGCTGTTCTTTTGGTCTTCCTGACTTCTTAAAGCATCTGACCTCTGGATGTGATGGACCCCCACAGAAGGAGCAGCAATGCTTGAATCTACACGTAGTCCCTCTGGTGCACTCATTCTTGTTATACAGCCAGCAGGCCTGCTTTTTATCTCCTTCCCCCCTGTCGCTCCGAAAGGGCTGGTTGTGTGAAGGGTAACTAGTCTTGGTCACCGGTGCAGAGGAATGAAACACCGCATACCATACGTTAATCTCGCGTTGGTCCCATGCTATGTTGGGGTGTACTGCCTTCATTTGCCTGAACTTAGTGTCATATTGTAACCACCCTGTGCCTGGGAACTCTGAGGCTGCCCCATGTATCAAAGATATGTAACTGATTATCTGAGGGGCCAACGCGGGGTACCTCTCTACCATGATAGCATCGTAAATGGCGAATCCTGTAATCCAATTCTTTATAGACCAGTCAACCCATAACTTTTTCTGCTTGTACTCGCCTTCCTTACCTACCCTAGCCTTACCTGGAACCACACCTGCATTGATGAGATTGAATACGTCAATAAATTCTCCCTTTAGAATCTTTTCTTTGGTGTCTGAGGTTACATGCCACGTGATCTCCGCAGATGGCGATAGAGTCATGGACGAGGAACCGTAAATTAAAGGGCTGTAAGCTAATGACGGCTGCCCTGTCGACACCGGTCCTCCCTGAATCTGATTAACTGCTGGCCCTGCCACATTTCCACTGGTGTTTGCTGTTTGCCCCCGAGGGGACAAAGTTACTACATTTGTGGATGGACCCATCGCCACCGGTCCTACAAATCCAGGGTAAGCTGTGGAGAGTACCATTGCGCTAGCAGGGCAATTACTAATTGCCTGCCCGTGTGAAGTTGTCGCTAGTACACCTGGGGATTGCGCTACCCCCCCAGACTGCACCCAGACTTGTGCTATTCCGCTACCCGGCTGTGCTACCACTGGGGGTAAGGATGCTTGTGCACAGGGCGCCTCCGCATTTGCGACGGGCGCCGCCCCTGACTGCGTAATGTTAGACTGAGTGTTGCTTCCCCCGACTGCGCCTGAATGAGGGATACTGTTTTCTTTGGTTGTGTTAGGAATCAAGTCTATAGTTTCGAGCACCTCTTTCTCACCTGAGGATGCTGATTGGGACTCGACTGCCCTGGGCCGCTTTTCTTTCGAAGCCTCTTTAAACCTTTCCGGTGTGCGCCGAGCTCGCTTGCCTCGCCCTCTTTCTTCCTGGGAATGCGCTCTTGCCCCTTCTCTCATTTTCTTTAACGCCCAATCGCCGCCTTTTTCCTTTGTAAACTCCAGCAGCTCCGTCAAGGCCAGGTAGTCATCTCTTTTGACTACAAACAACAACCAATATGTCTAGGGTTCAAGGGAAGTATTTAAAGACCAGAGCACAGTTATACCCCCCACACAAGTATTCAGGAACAACAAATAACTGTGGGTCTAAAAAGTGAGCTCAAAACATGCTACGTGTTGCTGGCTATGTGTCTGCTACTACTGAAACGATAGAAGACAGACTGGACAGTTAACCACTGTGAAAAATGTCCATCAGTTACGCAATTTTGGGCACCCAGTACATCATTTGGTCTACTCCACAGTAGTTTCACCACCACTCTATCTCCATAGATGTATATTGGGGATACAGAGTGATGGGTGGATGTCTGGTAGATTGAGTTTATTCGTAACTGTGAGCAGTGCACAAAAAATGAGTGTGATGAAAATTATAAGTGTAAAATTGGATGGTGCATACAATTATTACTTTATTCTGGAGTCATGCACCTCCAAAGTTAAAAACAATAGTGCAAAGAAGTCAGGTGGTTCAAGCAAATACCTTCTGACTGGGCTATCTGGTCGACATGTTTCTGCGGTTACTGGTCAATCTTTATACCATCCGCTTCCTCAGGACCCATAAACTTAATTGCTACTGCTAAATTAGTGAATGTGAAAAACAGGACATTTGTGAATGAAAAAAGTGTCACCTGTACACTTCCATATTTCTCCTGTGAGTATCCGTTTATGCCAAAAGCCAGCGAATCCACATGTAATGAAAACACAAACAATCATAGCACTTACGTTAGTTCATGCTATACAAAACATTATTATACAAATTATTCTAATACTGCATCTGGGTCAAATGACCCTAGTGTGTATAACCTTGTCAGCGTAATCCAAGTCTCACCTTAATTTTTAAGGGAAAAGGCCTCACCTCACCTGGCAAACAGCTCAGGAAAATGAAGCACCGCTCTAAAGTGCAGAGAAATATATACAAAAGTCAGTGTAAAAAGACAGTGCCTGGCAAACGCAGAGTCACCACCTAAAGGATGCCAGACAGCACCCAGTAGGGGTCAGTTGTCTTATCATTGTTCGTAAATAAGGCATATTTTCCAGCATATTTTAAGCATATTTTTAAGCATACTTTAAGCATTCGGGATAAATTGCCATCACGTGTCTATCGTTATTACCTTTAGGAGCAAACCCATAGAGGTTAATCGTCTTATCAGTAATCTCAATTCTGGCACATGTAAAAGCCTGGGGCATTCAAGAAATTAACACCACGTAGTGCTTATATAACAGAAGGTGGTGATATTGCCGAAAAACACTAAGCGTCTTCAAGCATTGAACGTCTCTAGTCATTGACACAGACAGTTACATACAACAACACGTAGCATGTTTTGAGCTCATTTCCACAACAGCTATTCAGGTCACACAACCGGGTAGTTATCTGCCTTGTAAACTTAACTCTTTACTCGCTATGAGGTGCGCGATAGACCCTTCGTGTGGAAATGGTTGGTCTGCGCTTTCTTGACACAGCGCGTCTGATCCGGTGAAAACATATTGTATGTAACTGTCTGTGTCAATGACTAGAGACGTTCAATGCTTGAAGACGCTTAGTGTTTTTCGGCAATATCACCACCTTCTGTTATATAAGCACTACGTGGTGTTAATTTCTTGAATGCCCCAGGCTTTTACATGTGCCAGAATTGAGATTACTGATAAGACGATTAACCTCTATGGGTTTGCTCCTAAAGGTAATAACGATAGACACGTGATGGCAATTTATCCCGAATGCTTAAAGTATGCTTAAAAATATGCTTAAAGTATGCTGGAAAATATGCCTTATTTACGAACAATGATAAGACAACTGACCCCTACTGGGTGCTGTCTGGCATCCTTTAGGTGGTGACTCTGCGTTTGCCAGGCACTGTCTTTTTACACTGACTTTTGTATATATTTCTCTGCACTTTAGAGCGGTGCTTCATTTTCCTGAGCTGTTTGCCAGGTGAGGTGAGGCCTTTTCCCTTAAAAATTAAGGTGAGACTTGGATTACGCTGACAAGGTTATACACACTAGGGTCATTTGACCCAGATGCAGTATTAGAATAATTTGTATAATAATGTTTTGTATAGCATGAACTAACGTAAGTGCTATGATTGTTTGTGTTTTCATTACATGTGGATTCGCTGGCTTTTGGCATAAACGGACACTCACAGGAGAAATATGGAAGTGTACAGGTGACACTTTTTTCATTCACAAATGTCCTGTTTTTCACATTCACTAATTTAGCAGTAGCAATTAAGTTTATGGGTCCTGAGGAAGCGGAGGGTATAAAGATTGACCAGTAACCGCAGAAACATGTCGACCAGATAGCCCAGTCAGAAGGTATTTGCTTGAACCACCTGACTTCTTTGCACTATTGTTTTTAACTTTGGAGGTGCATGACTCCAGAATAAAGTAATAATTGTATGCACCATCCAATTTTACACTTATAATTTTCATCACACTCATTTTTTGTGCACTGCTCACAGTTACGAATAAACTCAATCTACCAGACATCCACCCATCACTCTGTATCCCCAATATACATCTATGGAGATAGAGTGGTGGTGAAACTACTGTGGAGTAGACCAAATGATGTACTGGGTGCCCAAAATTGCGTAACTGATGGACATTTTTCACAGTGGTTTACTGTCCAGTCTGTCCTCTATCGTTTCAGTAGTAGCAGACACATAGCCAGCAACACGTAGCATGTTTTGAGCTCACTTTTTAGACCCACAGTTATTTGTTGTTCCTGAGTCATCTCTTTTGGCCATGGCCCCCTTGCCCTTCGTTGGCCGTTTCGGCGGCATTCTGCACTTAATAGAATAGAAAAGTGTTAGACCTTCTTTTTAATGACAAAAGAAAACCCTTCCTGATTAGCCACCCATTTGTTACCTGGCGTCAAGATCCTTATTTCCATTAACAATTACAGCAAACACTGAGCACTCCGATTATGTACATGCATTGTTGGAGTTAAATATAAATCAGCAAATATGTTCTGTGATAGATGCTTTGTTGCTAACATGTGCTATGAACTAATGACGATGGCTACTAGGATGCCTCTCTTTCTCCGTTTCCTGAACTGAAGATATCCCTACTCTTAGGGTTGTGCTTCCCAGCGCGCCAAGCAGCATGCGGGCCAGGCAGGGAAAGTTCCCAACGAACAGGAGCATCCAGTAAAACATGCCCTCATTGATAAACTGCAAGGTAATTTTTGCCCTTTATAAAATTAGTATAATGAAAGATTCCATCGGTTGCTGTCGCGAAGCTGCTGCTGAGGCGAGGTTTTATATAGTGCTGATGTAAACTGCTAGGCGCTGCAGCCTGAAAGGCAAATTAACGGCGCTGATCTAACGTACTATACCAACTAATCTAAGGCCCTTGGGTTCACGGCATAAATATACAGCCTCGCGCCGGCGGAATGCATTTACTCTGCCAGTTATCCCGGGCAGCGGGCGACAGGCGCAGCCGTCAGGCCGGCAGAGGATGTAAACTGAAGGTTATCGCCCCGCGATCATGCACTCGAGGCGCTCACAATCATACCCGGACCCGATTCAGGCAAACTCTCACCCGCGGTGAACATTTTCCCGCATCTCTAAGCTCGCTCGCCTCAACCGTCCCACACACTATGCTGGTCACAATCACGTACACTCGCTCGCCCCGACCATCCCCACGCTCTACGCACGGATCACACATACACCTTCAACTCGCGCACCTTCAACTCATGCACGGATCACACCTACACCTTCCACACACTATCGCACTGCGAGGCCCACTCACCGGCGCCTGAAGTCGGATGACTTTCCACGCGCCCCGGCTGCCGCGACACGGTTCCACCAGGACTTCCTATGCGACGTCCGACTCTTGGGAGGCGAAGTGGACAAAGAGGGGGCGTAAACTGAGGCGCTGGCTTTTCAAGCCTCGCCCTCCCAAACTGCTTCCGGGTCACTCTGACCCTTTTCCCTGACGCACTTCCTGTTTACTACCGATATCCCTTCCGGGTCGCACGACCCGGAAGGGACCCCCTTACCTATGCGGCCCTTTGGCTGCCACTAACGGGGCCACGCCCCTTATGTGGGGTGGCCCCCTGCAATGCCCTTACTGTTGTCCTTCATTTTTTTTTCTCCCACTCAATGCCAACTTACTCCCCTCTATTCCAACGCTCAACCAAACCACCACTTTTGGGAATAATAGATCAAACGTTTCGAATGATGCACCTCAGTCTCTTCCTAAATCTTTAAGTCTTGTTTGTGATGCCACCTGCACTCCATTATCAGTAACAATTTCCATTGAAACTCCCTCTCTCAAATTTTTCTTCCAAGAATTCTATGACAACCCTTGTCTTTACAAGTAACAAAAAATTTGGTCTCAGGGCAACATGAAAAATAATCAATTGCAACCAATGCAGTCATTGCTCCTGTCCCTTGTTAAGTTAAGGACCAGTTATATGCATGGCTATTATTTTCTACCTCTCGGCCTTTCAACATCTTAAGAAGGATAAGTAGGGGTCTTCCGAGTCTTGTCATTCTAGGCACATCTAATACACTGTCTCAGCATTGTCTCAAAGTAGTTGTCTAGACGTGGCCCTCTAATGTCAGCCCTAACCATTCATCGCACTCATGCCTATGTGGCCCTCATGCACATGTCCAATATCCTTTCCCTCAGCCCCTTCGGCACCGCCACCAACTCTCGCCTGAAAAAATGCTATCTTGTCACGTCAGTTCCTTACCAACATTCTCGTAGCTCTGCTCTTCTTCACTGCCACTCTGTACCACAAACAATTGCAATGACCTTGCCCAAACATTTATCAGCCAAAAAAGACTGTGCCTACTCTTCTCAACAGACACACTTCAGTTTATCACACTCATTTCAGCCACTATGCATCCCTTCTTCAATTCACCCCACTTGTCCTTAACTAGGGGTAACTGAGATTAACTGAGTCACAGTAATATTTTAACCCCCTGGTACATGCTCCATCACCAAGTTGTGCTTCTTAGCAACGCGGGGAATCCCTTTATCTGGGGCCTTGGTGGTAAAAAGATCCACAAGAGGCCTGTGATCTGTTCTTGCCATAAACATGGTACCCAATGCATACTGCCTAAAGTCATTTATACCTAACCAAACACACTAATGCTTCCTTCTCAATTACAGTTTATTTGGCCTTTGCTGGTCCAAGCGCTTTTGACGCTTAAGCAATTGTGACCTCCAAGCCAAGCGTTTTTTTGCATTAGCACAGCACACAGTCCATAATAACGTGCATTCTTCAGTATTACTGAATGCATCTGGTTTCAAGTAGGGGGCCATACATATTTCTTCTGTAAATTCACTGAACTCAATGTCACACATTACACTCTGTCTATACTTTGTATCTTTTTTATTAATTTCCCCTTATTTGCAGTTTTGTTAGCACAATTCATCAGTGGCAGGTGCTGTGACATAAAAGTGTTGGGTAGCGCAGGAGGAAGCGTGGGGCAGCACGGGGGTGAATAAAAATAAATAAATAAATAAAAAGGAATTACCTGCCAGCCGCCGCCTCAGTGCTCTTCTGCACTTCTCCTCTCAATTCCCGGCAGTCCATGCAAGACTTCCAGTCCTCTATGCCAATCATGGTGTTGTTGGCATGCTGATAATGCATGAGAGCAGGGCCGTGATTGGGCTGAGTGAGCTGGTTTAATGCTTTGTTAGAGCCCGGGGGCCTCTGATTGTCCTCCACCCGGCTGTGCAGCAGAGTCCTGGTTGGAGAGATCTAAGTGCACATGACGGTTGGACATCCTAAGACGGGTGGCCAAACCATCATGCGCATTAGCAGCAGTGTCCACCACTTTTCCCCCTTGTTGCAGATGCTGCCTATTAGCATAGCCCAGCCTGCTGGATACAGCTATTTTTTTTACAACTGTATGTAATTCTATTTTTAAACAGTAGTATGGAGTAAAGAATTTGTGCTTTTTTTCTTTTTGCTTTCCTCAGTAAGAAATATGTCATCCCTTTACAGTGCAGCTGTCCAATAGATTTTGAATTCTGCATCACTTTTATTCAACCTCATCAAGCCTTTACTGTTGAACCAACTTCAGGTACAGTGGCTCTTGCTTCTATGAAACATTTTTAATTTCTTCCTAGCTATTATTTTAAAGTTCTATTTTGTTACTTGTGATCTATCTCTTTGTCTTAAGGTTTATTGTGCTACATGCATCATTTAATGCTGTTTGCAGGTTTCAAGGCTGGAATGGAAAAGTCAAATACTGTTCTGTTAGTACCTTTGCCAAAGCCTCCCCCCGCTAATGATTTGACACTATTGATTCCAGATTCTCTCTAGATAATAAATCCTTTAGAGAGATTTGATTGTTTCATTTGTAAATTTTATGTGTTATTCTTTTGTGGATATTTTATCCGAATAAAGATTTATTTGATTGTTTCATGCAGTAATGTCTCTTTCAAGTATTTGTATAATATAAGAAAAATAAACTCATTTTAAATGGGTGTCATGTACCCAATTGGTCTCCTTCGCCCATCCCATTAATAGGTAAAGAAACGTTTGTAACCATTCTTTTTTGCCACTGTTAAATTAGATGTATTCTTCAACAACATCCGTAAAACTCCCATGGACAGCCATTAATGTCACAGACATAGAGGATGAGGAGGGAACATGCTGTCAAGACACCTCCAAGATCCTGCAGTCTCTAGATCTAAGTTATACACTCCTAGGGGATACCAGCTTAAGGCCCACATAGCAGAATACTTCGATGACACGGCAATAGAGTGGCTTGGAGATGGAAAACGCTAGTTCCTCTAGCAGTCATTTACTTTAGACTAAATAACTAAATAAAGAAGGTAATCCACAGACCTTCCACATAAAAACCCCAGGCTCAGATGGGCTACCCGCTCAGTTATAAAAATCTTAGGTAGGGCTATTGGCAGCCCACTTACTTGAATTATTCAAAGAGACACACAAGAAGCGCATGCGTCCAGCTACACTGCACAAAGCAATAATTGTAATGTCGCACAAATCTGGGAAACCTGAACAACATTGCAAATCTTACTGACTGTTGTCCTTAGTCAGCTGTGAGACCAAGATACAGGTAAAGTTAATCGCCAATTGGCTGAACTTATTGCTGTGGGATTTGGTACGGCTACATCTGTCTGATTCGTCCCAGGCCAGTCAACAGCCCACAACTTGCGTACACTCTTTGCCCTTATGAATGAGTTACACCCAGATTTGGATGTGGTCACTGTATTTTTAGGTACTTCTCATGCCTCTGGCTCCTTGGAATGAGAGTGCCTTTTAACTATATGGCTTAGAATGGGTTTGCCTCACACGCTCATAGATTGGATTAAAACATGTTCATCTTCCCTGCTGCAAGAGTTTGAGTGAATGGAAGTTTGTTGCCCCCTTTTCCCCCCTCCCCCAATTGGCATCTCAAGAGACACAACACAGGAGTCCACTATGCCCAATATATTTTGAGCTCACTTTGGAGCCACTTGCTGATTGACTGAGGCAGCACTATTCGGACCACACCATCCGATACTAGAGTTGGCACATATTAATATCTTTGTATGCAGACAATATGACTCTATCGGTCAGGAACCCTAGGTTTTGTCTAAGTTAGATCCTTTGAGAGTAACTCAGGTAGGGGCTATGTCTGGAATTAATATAAACTGGAGTAAGTAACAGATTTCCCACTCATGGAGGGAGCAGTTAGATTTGTGTTGGATTTGCCTTTATACTGGTGTACTGACTTGCTTAAATACCTGGGCGTTTGGATACACCGTGACATGGATATTGTCATTAAAGAAAATGATATAGTAATGGTCCATAGGATAGCCGAGCAGATAAATCAATGGATATCTCTTCCTCTCTTGGATATTGTCATTAAAGAAAATGATATAGTAATGGTCCATAAGATAGCCGAGCAGATAAATCAATGGATATCTCTACCTCTCTTACTAGCTATCCACAAAGGATTCACTAGGATGGTAATGCTTCCTAAATTGCTCTATCTGTTCATAAACAACTCATTGGCACTCACCAAATTATTTTTTCTCCATATCTGTTTACAGCTAATCAGGCTGGCATGGTCGGGCAAACAATCCAGAATAGGAAACATGGACACTGCCATTTTATTATGGGGGTTTTGATGCTCCAGATTAGGAACTCTCCTATCCCTATGTGCAGGCACACTTTGCATACTATTAAGGTATTCCCATTCCTTATCTGCTTCACCTTGCCGTGGAGACTAATCCAGCAAGTCCAGTCCCTTTGAGGGCTCTGATTGGGACCACTCTCTCACTCTCAACATTGTGACCACTGTAGTCTCCTTTGGGGCATGGAACAAGATTTCCACATCTCTGTTATTTGATGCATAGCCCCTTTTTTTTAATCATTTTCCTGATCTTGTCACATTCCATGTCACCGTTTTCTTGAGGTTGGGCTTGCTTCAGGTCTTCAATTGTATTGGTGTGTCCAACCTAGCAGGAAGCAAGTTGCAGAGGCAAATACATCCAGCAGTCACTTGCTTTTTGGGGATTTTATGATTTAGACATTCAATGGTGGTAGGTCTAGTTTCTTTCACTATCTATATGTGTTTTTACTTTTGGCTGCTTCGGATTACTAGGGAGTTGCTAGTTGCAAAGGCCTTTCCAGGTGGGGAGAAGGTGACATCTAGCATGAGCCTGGTGAAATGAGAAGGCCCTCATCTGGGCCAGGCTGGGAACTGAAAGCAGCCCTGGCAAATTTTGCCAGACCAGCCCCCATCTGGCGCATAGCGAGCGAGCGCAGCGAGCGAGCCCTACCACTACTAGGGGAGTTTGGGGGGGTTCTCACCCCAAGAAAATTTTGGAAAACGACAGACCAAAATGGTGAATATTACAGCACGTTTTTCATTACATATTCAATTGTATCAACTTTCAAAGCACAGCAAATAGTAGATGATGACCTTAAAGACACTGGGGAATCCTGCGATTTTGAGGCTGCTGCGTTTTGCGTGTTAATTATGGACTTGCTGCATTTCACAAATGACCCATGAACTGCAGATTTTAACAACATCAAATAAATTAAGTTCCCACGGAACTAAAGTTACTAAAAATGCAGAAATGCATTGCAGCACAGTGGAGGGTCCTTCCTAAAGTTTGACTGGTCCCCTTTATATTCCTTATTTCTGTATTTAGAGTATTAAACTGGTAATACTGATAATATTAAGGTACAACATTTGAAAAAAGTGTTTACATGTGATAAAAAGCAAAAATATTATGCTTATGCTAACACAACATGCGCAGGATTATTTGCCTTTTGCTGCCACATAATTTAGTCAACCTACTGCATAAGTTGGTCCTCTCCTACGTATAATTCCATTGGCCCTGGCTATAATATACCAGTTGTAGAGATTGGGTACCAATAAGGGGACACCACGAGTTCCAGTTTCTTATAAAAAAGAATGACATTTCCAACTCAACCTGAGGGGGGCAGTGTCCGCTCTCTAAAATTAGTGAAGGGACTCACTCTTTCCACCCAGGTCCTCCCCGCATTTGAACTTTGATTCAGGCAATGCAGGCATGTAAGTCAACGAAGACTAACTAAGCATCCCATGGTTCCAAGATTTGTAAACTTAATAACAGCGAACAGAGTTAAGCAATATTTGCTATTGAAAACACTAAGAAATTGAAAAGTGTGGTAAGGAAGCACTATATAAAACAAGCATTGGCATAGCCAATAGGTCTCTCCTTTGGGACCTTATAAGTGTTTAGCCACGCAACAGTTAATGTTGTTCCACCAAGGATATTGTGCTGTGTAACTAAATACTTATAAGGTCCCAAAAGCGAGACCTATTGGCTATGCGAATGCTTGTAGGTAAGTTGTATTTTGGGGGAATTGAGGGCAGTTGGATGGGCTCTCTCTGGCGCCCACATAAGCCAACTACAGGAAACGTCAACTAGCCGCAAAACCAGGCATGTCCCTACCTCTTGTTGTCAACCATCCATGTAGCCACGCCGCCTCCCTGTTTGTGTGTGTCTGTTTACACCAACCAAGGAGAGTGTTGTTTGGCACATGGCTGCCAAGTGCCAACTCCCTAGCCAAGCAGAACTGATTGGGGCTGTTTCTGTTTCCTCACAGCAAAAGAGCAGGCCCTAGCAGGAGGCAGCGCTACCACCCCGCACTGAACACACAAGTGCGCATTTTACCAGCGCAAACTCCTTTCTTAGAAAGGAGCTTTCTTGTGAAATAAATCCGGACTGAAATCCGGACTATTTAAAAAAATATAGGCCACAACACAAACTGAGCCAGCGTCAATTTGTCTGCTTAAAATATATTTCTCAGCACAAGCCCCTTAGGCAGACCCTAACCTTCGCCCCAGTTATTTACAACAGCATCACACTCACAACCTCACCCCTGGACAGTTGGTTCATGAACACGGAAGTGCAGTCTTATTTTGTTTCTATCACTACTGATAAAATGTGCACATTGCACTCTTGTATAACTCCACTGTTAATTTATCATTTTCACATTTCTATTTGGTGATATAACTGAGGGGTTTCCCTATTTTCACTTAGAAGGTTGTTGCTAATGGGTGATGGTGAAGGTTGTTATGCAGAAAGAATCGTTTATGCCTACAAATGTCTTGTGATTGCTCCTTCACAACCTGGCGAAAGCTCTGTGATAAATGCCAGTGTGGAACACCTGTTGCCTGCTGTTTTCCTCAACGGATGAGTTGCAAAATCAACTTTGTCAATACTTCAATTACCAACTTTTTAGGCAGTACTGAGTGGAGGGCTACAAGTCATCATACCAAAAATGTCACACATTCTAGGTTTGAGGGGCAACGATCAAAGACATCATATGAGGTGCTCGAGCACTGAGCACATCGATTTAGACATAGCCGCACCAGCACACACAGCTTAGCAAGCATACCTTGATAAATGGGCACACAGGCATTTGTGCATGCAGATCAACAAGCAGACAAAAAAATAAACCCGTGCACACACCTACAAAGACATACTCTTACTGACAGAAAAACACACATACAGAGACACATTGCAACATACAATGTGCATCTAATCACAAACACAAAATAAAAGCATACATGGATTGAAAGTTGAACAAACGGAGAGGGGGTTGGTGGTGGTGATCACACATCTACAGGCACTTATGCACACATGCAGATGATCACTAGAGATGCCTCTTCACACAGTCAGACAGGCACCTGCACACACAAGCATAGAAGTACATATGTATACCAGTGAAAAAAGACCAATCAACAGAAAAGTACCTATGTGCAGAGGCAAACATACAGGAGCTCAACCACACACAGAAGCCAAAAGATAATCAAGAAGACCTCCCTTCATGATGTATGGGTACTTATTACCACAAACAGTACATGTACGTACACGCATAATCAGACACAAACCATGCACCCATGCACGGAGGCCAAGCCAACAAGTATAGAGGAATTTTTGCACACATGCTAACAGGCATGGATGTACCTATGCATACAGAGAGAACAAAATATAGTGGCAACACAACATCCTTAGATAGAACATATGAAGGTACACTCTCACATAAAGCACTAATAATGGCCCACATACAGGCACCCATGGATGGTATGAAGGAACAGAAAGAGCGATACCATGGATGGAAACATGAATGGACAGCTCAATGGATGTATTCAACATTGGTGAAGGGCTGATGGAAAATGGAATTCAAGGTGGAGAAAAGAGTGGATTTTCAACATCCATTCACTCTTTCTATAGTCAATGATGAACGCACTTCTACAGGGAAAATGAATGCTTCGGTCTCCATGCCCTTCCATGGCTCAATCACTGTGGAATTATCACCTGTAAGCAACAAACCTCGCCGTGCCCATTCGATCCCTGGTGTACCTGGTGTAAGCTTGTTCAAGTTGCACTGCTATTCAGTGTCTGTATCTCTTTAATAGTAACCCAGCAGGGATTCCAGATCACTCCATGTACGCAGAGAGGAGATTTCATAGACCATTGTTATTAGATGAGGTGAGTCAATTCAAGCAAAGACTACAACCCCCAGAGTACAATGAATTTATAAATGAAAGCACATACTTGAAGCATTGTGCTTCTATGAGGGGCAATTTGTCGATCAGGCGGTTATAGTTACAATGCGTTCTGCATGCATAATTTTCTACTTAGAAGATATGTTTGGTGTGTAAGATATTGACCATTTCACATGTTTTCGTTTTCTGACCTTAAAGGAATTAAGTTTATTTTCCAATGGCAGATGCAAAAAGTTAATTTGCTCCACAAACTGTTTCACTTTCCTCTTTTCTAAAAACATTTTGATCACCCTGCATTTACATTTCCTTACAGACGAGATGGGTGTGATGGAATAAATCTTTGCAGTGAGGCAGAATAGGCACAACAACAACATGACGGTAGGGTGGGACCCGGGGGAACGTTTATAGACCAAGCTCTGTGTATATCCCCAACGAGTACACAACAACAAAAAATACCAGAGGGTCTCAAAGGAAAAACAATAGATTAATGGTGTGTGTGAAACTAGACAA
This sequence comes from Lissotriton helveticus, assembly GCF_964261635.1. NCBI lineage: Eukaryota > Metazoa > Chordata > Amphibia > Caudata > Salamandridae > Lissotriton > Lissotriton helveticus. Next base: position 1,647,183,298 of record NC_136061.1, read on the forward strand.
CAAATAACTTCACAACTGACCTATAGGGAAAAGGTATCTTATGACACCCTCGAGGGGATGGTCAAAGATACCCATCAGTCACCACTCGGAACCGCCCTTCATCATTTGGGTTTCTTCCAGTGCCATCTACCCACGTGAGTTGATCTCAAGAAGAAGATGATCAAGATGTTAATAGATCTCTTCGATTGAGAAAACAGGTAGTATGATATACCACTTCTCAAGATCAGTAAGTGGAACAGTGTGAGATGACTGGTGGAGTGCAGTGCTAAAAGTGAAAGTGAAAAAATAATAAAATATACCGTGTGTTTAAAATTGGATGAGAGAGTACAGAACAAGGTTTATTCAGGTGATACCCGCTCCACCAATATTAAAAAATGTGTTAAGGCAGTCTGGAAAATATACTGTCTAGATATGGAACTAGGTCTACTTGTTTCAGCAATTGATGGACACCTATGTCCTTGCTTTCTTCAGGACCTTACAATAAATTATACGCTACTGCAACACTATATCTAAAAAAATATATTAATTAGTGACAAAACAAGTACAGAGATCACCTGCAATCTCTAGGTGAAAAGGTCTTGACTTTTCCCTTTTAGTTTATGTCGTTCACATAACTCGTGGGAAATGGAGACCTCACCCCACCTGGCAGTGGCTCAGGAGTAGAGTGAAGCACCGCTCTATCCGTCGGTACTTCAGAGCCGGCGTCTGAACCGGCTGGGGCCTCCCCAGGCGGTTCAGACGCAGAATAGGCACGTCATGCCAATTTAGAACGAATTTACTCCAAACTAGTAATACAGTGGCATGCACTTCGGTCAGCTGGCTTCAAATAGGTCCTGGAGGGACAGGAACCCTTTAATTACCTTGCCTAGGAAAACAGCAAATGCCACAACAGCACATCACATCTAAGTTTAATGCATTATGCCTGGCCTTGTGTCCACTCTATAGCAAAACATATAATTCTACAATGCAAAACAAGTCATTTTTCTTCCATCTTCAAAAGAGGTACCGTGGATGCTGCAAATATAATTTGTTAAGCTACAACTAAATGATGTACTCTGTTATAGCCTATAGAGAGTGGACAGTTCCATCCAAGGCAATTAACTTTTAATAATAACTTTCCCTTCTCAACGCTAAGAGACCTGAACTCGCAGCCTCGAGCCAAAAACTCATGAATGCACTTTTTTTGTGTCAGACGCTAATTGCGCAGTTAACATTAGACACAGGTCGTTAATGTTTAATAACCTCTCTTCCCTTCACGGCACATCCTAGCCTTTGACTCATCGTGCGTAGTTCAGTGAGCGGAAGGCTGTCCTAAATTAACGAAGATTCCATGAACATGCCTCTGAAAAATGCAGTAACACACCGGCGGGCGGCAGCAGGCAGGGGCCAGGGAGTGGGACAGGCAGGCAGGGGCTAGAAATAATTAAATTATGGGGTGCCTGAGGGGGCTAGAAATAATTAAATTATGGGGTGCCTCTCTCACCAGGTGCCATCGTCTCAGTCTCTACTCTGGCGTACTTCTGGAGTGCTCCTTGACCTGGCCTCAGTCACCGGTCACACACACTTTTTTTGCCATCGCTCTAATGCGCATGATCACCACCCTAACTTATGTGGGTCCAGGGTCAAACTGAAGAGACCGCGCAGACGCACGGCGGAGACATCTGCTGGGCGCGACACACCCTTTTAAATGGTGCACAGTGCTGGCATGCCATTATTTATGCAGATTGCAGTCATAGAATCCATTCCAGACTCGGAGATTGACAAGAGTTTTGCTTTTTTCTTCCCCGCAGGGAGCGAGGAGAGACGCATGCAGAGAGTAACAGACTACTCTGATTTTTTTTTCTGACTAACGCTGCCAGTCCAAAAACTGGCCCTAGAAACAAAACCGCCCCCCTGTCTTGTGTGAATGAAGCTTGCTCCTGCTGCTGTGAAGTGCCTGTGTTGTGTGTCTGAAGCTTCCTTCGGTGCAGTGCCTGTGTTGTTTGAATGAAGCTTGCTCTTGCTGCTGTGCAACGCCTGTGCTGTGTGAATAAAGCTTGCTCCTGCTGCTGTGAAGTGCCTGTGCTGTGTGACTGAAGCTTGCTCCCGCTGCTGTGCAGTGCCTGTGTTGTGTGTCTGACGCTTCCTTCTGTGCAGTGCCTCTATTGTGTGAATGAAGCTTGCTCCTGCTGCTGTGAAGTGCCTGTGTTGTGTGACTAAAGCTTGCTCCCACTGCTGTGAACTGCCTGTTTTGTGTTAATGAAGCTTGTTCCCGCTGCTGTGCTGTGCCAGTGTTGTTAAACTGAAGTTTGCTTTGCTGTTGCTGTGCAGTGCCTGCTGTGAGAATGAAGCTTGCTCCCACTGTTGTGAAGCGCCTGTGTTGTGTGAATGTAGCTTGCTCCTGCTGCTGTGAAGTGCCTGTGTTGTTTGAATGAAGCTTGCTCCCGCTGCTGTCCTGTGCCTGTGTTGTGTGAATGTAGTTTGCTCCCGTTGCTGTGAACTGCCTGTTTTGTGTTAATGAAGCTTGCTCCAGCTGCTGCAAAGTGCCTGTGTTGTCTGAATATTGCTTGCTCCTGCGAAGTGCCTCTGTTGTGTGAATATAGCTTGCTCCTGCGGTTCTGCTGCAAAGTGCCTGTGCTCTGTGAATGAAGCTTGCTCCTGCCACTGTAAACTGAATATGTTGTGTGAATGAATATTTCTCCTGCTGCTGTGAAGTGCCTTTGTTGTGTAGTGTAGTTCCTATATTCCCGATAGGCTCTGCGCATTGGAATAACATAAATGATAGTTTAGACGTAGGACTTAGGTCGACTAGGTCTCTATTGAATATGTTAGACTTAATTATGAATGCCAGCTAGCTCAGAGGTCACTAGAAACTTTCTCGAATTCACAAGAAGGGATTCGTTTCTGACAACCGCATAAACATGACTACTTTGCTCCCCTAGAACAAGAAGTATATCTCCAGAGTCGCGGAAACAATAGATAGCTATTTCACTCAGTCAATCGTGCATGCTTAGTTTCACCAGAAGTGCAGAGAAACAGAGAGACGGGCGTTTTCAATAAAAGAGGTTATTTATTGAACAGTCTTCTTTCTCATGCAAGAGAAGTGAATTGCTACAATTGCAATACTTGTCATAAAGTAAAATGCGTACAGTAAAAGGAGTACTGGAAAATAGTACTGGAAAAGCATGGTATGGTTTCTAAGCCATAGGGTACTTAAAATGGATAAAATACATACAATGATAAAATAATGACTAAACATACTCAACTGGTGCTTCTAAGATACGCCTACCCCGGTGTACCTAACCTAAGCCTAGTGCATGGAAGGAGTAAGTGAGCTATAGTTTGAGTTAAGATAGTTTCTCCCAAGAATCTAAATCAAGAATTCTCTAAGGGTCTAATCAGCTCCGTACCTTGGATACAGAATGAAGGAGGTCTTGTATCTCTCTCTCAGGACTCGATCTCCCAGCAACCCGCAGGGGTGACAGGGAAACACTGGAGCTGGTTTTTTCGGCAGGAGAAAAGACAGCGTCTCTCTCAGTGCGTCAATGGGAGGGTCGGCTTCCTTCGGCACTCGCTACAGCAGGACGTCGGGCAAGTAGATAGCCGATCTGCTCCAAACCACCGTGTGTTTTGCTAGGGCAGATGCTGGTATATTTATACCTGGAAGGTGCCGAGTTTGACGTAAGGTTGGACATAAGACATCACTAAGAACTCGCAGTTCTTTCAGGACTCCAGGAGTTCTAGGACAAATCAATGCAGAAGCAGGGGGAATTCCCGGGCTGCTGGAGGCTTGGTTTGTTTAAGAACACGTTGTGCTTTCTAGGAGTCTATGGGAGTTGCCTTGCCATATTTGGACTGCATTGGCTATAAATTAATATGGGTATGATTCCTATGCCTTTATAAGGATATGATTTGATATAACCGCATAAGGGCATAAATCGGGAATATTTAAATAGGGTCCTTAGATTCGTTTACAACACCCACTCCACGTATAATGTCCATCATTACTAAATACTAAGCAATTTTAAACATAACTATGCATGTGTTTTCCATCCCACCCCAAAATACATAAAATGCATTTGAAATGGTATATACACGAAAAATGAGTATTATACTGTACGTTTTCAAGTAGTGGTATCATTCAGATAATGCATATATTATACATTGAAATGGCGTATCTGAATGAATCACGAAATTTACATTTATGAAATGGCTCTTAATACAGAAGAGAAGATCGAGACCATTTCACCACATATTTATACAAGACTGTACATGTGCTAGAGGCTAAGTCAAAATATTGTCTCTAGAGTTTCAAAAATAGAAATCTTGTTCTCTAAGAATAGTTCTACTTTAAGCAGAGTATCATGTGCCAAAAAAGGTAAATATTTTGGGAACGGTAAAAGAATTTCGCTTTCAGGGAAAAAATAGTTCCAATAGTTTTTTTGAAGTTCTGTTTATCAAAACTGAAGGCCGAATTCAGAGTTCAGGGAACGCTGTGTGCTCGTGTTTTCAAAAGTTATTCTCGTTGTTAGGAGAGAACATTAACTCAGATAGGCTGGCAAAGAATTCGTCTACAACAGTAGGTGAAAGTTGGACCATGTCCGAAAAAGTAGAAATAGTGCATATGTGAGATGCATTGCCGTCATCGGTGTCTAGATCAGCAATGGTCACAGAAGGTTGTACCTGTGTGCCGCTTTCATCTTGTACCTCACCGCCACCTAATCGTAATGGTGAGGTCTCAACGAATGCCGTCATCAGAATAGGTAGCCGCTGGGGACAACACGTTGCGTGAGCCGTTACCGAACCAAGCAAAGTATCGACATCCATAGGTACTGCTGATGGGAGTGTGAGACAGATGTCTAACATACATTCTTCTCCACAGAGCAGGCATCGTAGAACAGGTAGGATGCAATCTTGCCAGATTGGTCTGATTGAAAGAAACCAGGTAGTATTCAGATCTCTTAGCCGAGCTAAGCCGAGTACTTTAGTTATTCTTTCTCGGTATCTCATCGCCAGGATCGTTTCTTCCATGGTTGCCTGAGTTTTGTTTGTGGCTGAATTTGCCATATCGGAGCAGAAGGAACAAAAATAAGATTCCTGCTACGAGTCCCAAGATGAGAGGCAGGCCGCCGAACACAGAGTGCACGTAATTCGGGAAGATGCTCAGGACTGCTTCAAAGGGTGCTAACAGTCCCGAAAAAATTGTCTTAAATACATGTGCGATGCCACTGGTATCAGACATGTTTAAGATTTGACTTAACATTTCTACGAAATGCACGGGACAATTTGTTGATAATAATGCATGTATCTCTGCTGCTGTCCTTGCGACTTGCAGATCATACGTTTCTCTAGACGAGGTTAAAGGCACAGTTGTTTGTAAAAGAATGGACTTCATTCTGCTTAAAGTATCAATTCGAATAGAAGAGATATTCAGAGAAGGCCATATCGTTGCCTCCTTGTCTGGCTTGCTGTTTGGATACAATACTTGCATACAGCAAGTGACCCTGGATGTAACACTGACGAGATAGGCCGTTCTTGGCACCATGCCACAACAGCTGCAGTCACTTAACATAACGTAACTGCCGTTGGAAAGTTGTCTGAAAAAAGGCTCTATTTGTGTAGCACGGGTGCCGTGCAGGTGACATGAAAGGTTATTTGATAAACCTTCGCAGGCTCCATGCCAGTTAATTCCTTGACACAGAAGTGTACCGCTCAGTGAGTTTTTACAGTTGTTACCACTAAGAAATACCTCTTTTTTCCCCCCACTCCAACATCTATGTGTGTAAGGTAAATTCCAGGTTGACTTGATGTATCCTTTACCCAACCTTTCATACAGGCCCGCTGGTATGTGCTTCTGGCAATATTGAAACTGAAAAGTCGTTATCGGAATTGTAATTGTGCCATGTATTATCCATTCAATGACAGGTCTTTCGGAGATAGTCAATGGTAATCTCTCTAGTTTTTCAATGCTCAGCATCGTATAGTCTGCTCCTCTTTGTGCCAAAGAGTTTTGTTTATCTGTAAGGTTAAAGACAGAAAACAATGACGTTGTGTTGATTAAACGTCATGGCACGTAGCCTGAACGGAGATTTTGTAACGTCCAGCCTAACTGTACAATAGAACGTAATTGGGACTGGCCCTGTTGTAACATTAGCATATCTCCCAGAAGTTCATCATATCTGATAGAGACTGTTCTATTATATCAATAACAGATGATACCATGCTGTCCAGTGAATAAATTCTGGAGGACAGAGTCATTAACCCATTGTCCACTACGGACAGTGTTTTTTCTAAATTAATACTATCAATTTCTCGTATTTTTTCAGCAGTTTCAATTTGCGTTTATTTCCAAGCTTTGTTGTAAGCAGCATATATACCGTCGTAAATTAAACCTTTTTGACGCTGTTTGCGAGGTCCCAATAAGAAATCTCGCATGTCAGCACCTTCTTTAAGTAAAGTCAAGTGTTGCTTAATTTCAGGTAGTGTGGATTTCTGTAGCCATTCGAGGCATAGTTTTCCTACACTGTATGTTGTTATTATCCCTGGATGTTGTCTCTGGGAATATCTTGGGTCTGGCCTGTTCTTTTTGAACCCTTGTTTGTTGTTCAGGAATCTATCCTGACAGTTATTAGTGTCTGTGGGCCAGATCAACCATTTTTTCCAATCAGGATTAGTTCTATTTTGGTGTAAAATATGGGATACGTCTATCTCCACATCTGTAGTGCTATTACTATCAGGTATGGGCTTTGGTACAGACGGTTTGTTTAAGTCTTTTATCTTGGCTAGGCCAAGACAGGTTGTTTGTTGAATGGTGTCATTCAGGAACATTATTTATTCTGGGATCATGCAGGCTCTGAATAATGATTCTAAACCTTGTACCTGCCAGTCTTTTGTACCCCAGATAGTTTTTGTCTCTATGTTGTTTTTCCAAAATTCAAAACCAAATGTAGACAATTTTTCATAACATTTTTCAGAATAAATCAGTTTAGCATTTGTCAACATGTTTTTCATTCCTGTCTTATTCATAATTTTAAAATAAAACATTTCTGGATCAGTGATATTAAACCCTGGGAATTTCTCATAAAATGTTTTCGAGCTGCCTTTTGGCGGTGTTGGACAATGTTCCCATTGATTATAAGTGAAAACATTTCTAGGATTAGCAGATTTATGCAAATAGTGGTGCCCATAATGATTAAAGCAATACATTTCTTCATAATCTGATGAACCTTCTAAATAATCATGCTCTGTAAATTTTGCTGATATTTCTAAATCATCATATTATTAATATTTTCAAAGTCCCAATCATCAGAGAAAGTACTAGGTGATACAAAGTCACTTAATGAAACCTTGAACTGGTGTGGATATTTCAAGAGTTCAACTGGGCCATAGATGTCGTAATCAGTAGCATCCCATGCTACACCACCAGGTATAGGAATGGCTGTGATGTTTACTGATGATAGTTCTCTTTTTTCGATGTGTGAAGATCTGTGAGGCTTTAGAACCAAGTTGATGTTCTGACTTGCTGTGTCCATTGTACTGTATTTTCCATCAATCATTCTTCCCAAGCTTAAAACCAAAATGAGCCAGAGTAGGAGGAAAAGTACACCTAACACAATCCACAATTCAATCCATGATGAAAGAGTTCAGTTGTTTTTTCTTTTAAAGTTTTGTTTGCTGGCTTTTCTTCATGTTCACTTGGATCTTCAGAAAAGTCATCGAAATTGATGAAGTAGCCAGATGCAATTCTGTCAATTGTTGGAATTGCTTCAGGATTCTTACTAATCTTTGTAGTTGCTTCTTCTTTTGTCATATTAGTATAGTCAGCGGCTACATCATTGTAGACAGGTGTTTCATGATGAACTGTTGCAATTTGGGTTTCAAGAGGCACAAGTTCCATGGCTTTGTTGCATAGTCCTTCTTTATTCACTGCAGGTTTATCAAAAGTGATTAGTCTCTCAGTTTGAACCTCTTTAATTGTAGCAAGGTTTGGTCTTCTGCTACTTCTTAGGAGTCCACTGGGCCTACTACTTATTATTGGCCACATGATTGTGGTTTTTACCAGGTCGACTGATACAACTCTGTTCTCCTTTTTACCAGCAAGGGGCGGTAGTACTACTGATCTTGTTCCGCTGATAGCTAAGACAGGTACTGCTTTTCTGTAAGAAGGCCCAAATTCCTTCTTCACCACAATCTTTTCTCTGACCAGATCCCCAATCTTTGAAATCCAGACAGGTCTTGCTGGGACAGGTGGTTTTTCTTCAGTGGCTGTTGGCTTTAACTTTGTGTTACTTAGACTTCTTCTTGTTTCATTTAAGTCCTGTAAAACAGCCAAACGATCTTTGATATCAAAGGTTTTTTGTTCCACCACTGAAGTCTGACTATCGAGGTATTCGATTATCATTCTTGTACCAAACAAAAGTTCATACGGAGTGATTCCACCCAGAGAATGTCTTGGCAGATTATTAACACTACGTTGGACCTAATACCCTCGCTGTTATAGATTGCTTTATGTCACGGTTTTTTCTCTCCACTACCGCATTTCCCTCAGGATGGAATGGACTAGAGTACTGCAATGCAATGCCCAAGCTGGGCATGGCCTCCTTGTAAGCTCGAGAGCTAAACGCAGGACGCTGGTCAGAATGTAGCATGTCAATTGCGTATGTGCCGATAAAGACTCGCAAATCGTTTATAACAGTTGTGGCTTCTTAATATTTATGGGATCGCATTTTTCCCTGTGGACTTCTGCGTGTAGATAGCCTAATGCTGTCTAATAGAGGTGTCTGGGCTGGTATCTGGTCCTGTTCACAACTGCGATCTCTGTTGCAGTCCTGACAATCCATTGCAAAGTTATAAATTTGCACGCTCATCCCCGGCCACCAGTATTGTGATTGTAAATCTATTAGAGATTTCAAGATTTCTTGGTGCCTCAGACCCATTCCCATGTGTGCTTCTTGAATCAAGTAAGCCCTCCCGGTTCGTGTTTGGAATTACTCTGTCCCCCACTCCAGGGATTCGAGCAAAAGGAACGGAGTTCGCATCAATTATGTATGTATTATTGAGTGGATAATTTATAGGTAATGCCGCATAATCGCCTTTTAATGAGGCTTTTACTGCCAGCATGGTTTCTCCATCTTTTTGTTTTTTAGAACGCATTTTTGTAGCTACGGAAGCCGGTTGAACAGCTGCCGTTGTGGCTTTGTTAGCCAATGAATTCCCTGCAACGTGAACGCCATCACGTTGAAGACTCTGCGTATGTATCACGTGAGACTTTTGTAGTTCTTTCTGTAAAAGAACTGCTTGTTCCCATAGTTTTTTATGCTTTATTGTGGCACCTGTCTCATCTTTGTAACCATTTTCAATCCAGGTCTGCATGAAATTATTGTAAGACTGGACGCAATAATACAAATCGCACACTATTAGTGTGGGGAATTCGCGATCGGCATTTTCAAGCGCCATCTTTAAAGCTCGTAGTTCAGCTCGCTGAGCTGTACAGTTTCGGAGTGATTCAGTTTTAGTGACCATTGGTCTGAATTTACCTATGTGCCAGCGACCTTTAACAATCGCGCATGCTGCATTGTAAACTTGTTTATCCACAACGTAGTGTTGTGCAGATACATCTGTGTAGATTACACACGTGTACAGTTCGAGAGGCAGAATTTCGATTGTGTTCTAGATGTTCTAGTTTTTTCATTTTGGGATCAAATGCGTGTTTCACGTCTGTTGCAGCAAGAGATTTAACCCATTGTATCCATCTCGGATGTAAAGCTTTAGCATTCGGAATGCTTGCTCTTGTTACTGCCTCTGGGGCAGGTACCGGTGTAACGATTATTATACGTTTACCTTGTGCGAGGGCTCTTTCTTTTGCTACAGAAGTTTGGACCGCAGTCAGAAGTTTTCTGTAGAACTGAATTTCATTTCAGCTTGTGTGTACAAGTGTGATTTATAAGCTATTGGTACCGTTTCTCCCTCATTAGAGGTCAGGTAAGTAAATCTGCATCTTCCTGGGATGACTCGGATTACAAGGTTGCGTTCGTTTGCGCGTGTTTGCAGTTTTGTTTTAGTTAACATGTCTGTTTGTATTGATCGTAAAATAATTTGTGTGATTCTGTGTCCAATTAATTGGTTTGAAATCAGGTTTTATCAATTCGTAGAGGAGTTTAACCCTCTCTGCGTAGTTTAGAATGTAAGTTCTTCCGAAATTCAGGAAACCTAGAATTGATTGTAAGTGTTTCAGCGTTTTTGGAGCTTGGAGTACTGCACACTTCTCTAAGAAGTTGTCTGCTAGGCTTTTGCCTTCACTTGATAACTCATATCCTAAAAATAGAACAGTGAGGTGGGCAATTCGTGATTTTTTAAAGTTGAATTTGTACCCTTCAGATGCGAACCCAAGTATAATGGTGTTAACTCTTTTCAAGTGTGTCTCCAGGTCATCGTCTGTAAGATAGATGTCATCGACATAAGATAATGCCTCATCATCATACATTTATAGTAATTCTGTTATCCTGGCTGAAAATAATCCTGGGCTGTTCTTGAATCCCTGGGGGAGACGACAAAATTACCTCTTGGCCCCCGTACTGGAGAAAGCAGTCAAATACCTGCTTTCTGGTGCAATGTTTTGACAGAAGAAACCATTTGAAATATCTAATGTCGTTTTATATTTTTTGCGCACAATGTTATTCATTAGTGCTGCACTGTGTGAGTTTTGTACTGCAAATGTTTTGCAACAAGAGTTTAGGTGTCTGTAGTCCAAAACTAGACAATATGAATCATCTGGTTTGGAGACAGGAAACAAAGGGTTGTTCATTTGTGAGGTGCATGTTTCAATCACCCCCTGGTATTCAAGTTGATCTAAGACCTCCCTGACTTGTTTTTTAGCTTCTTGCTTAACAGGATACTGCCTCTGTGCAGTAGGTTGATTTTTTAACTGAATTTTATGGTGAGGAGAATCCTCATCCCATCCTACATGATTTTTATATAATGCAGGGGCTTGGGCCACTGCCCATTTTCTAGAATATGTGTATTTTTTATGAATTGGAATGTGATTTGAGAAGGCAGGCATAATCATTTCTTCGCCATGTGGGCACTCCCTGACAAACTCTGGTGGCCAGTCTTTCTCTGCTAGAAGGATATCATAGCCTTTAGATAGATTCTCCCAAAAGAGACCTCTTATTTTCCTAGTTTTATCCCCTTCTATACGTAATGTTATTTCATATAATTTATGGGGTACACTAACTCTGGTGTCTGCAGTTTCCACCTGAATGTATTCATTTGTGTCCACTGTCTCCAGAAGATTCATCAGGATCTTGCGAGCTATGGTCACTTCTGCTGCGCTGTCTAGCATTGTCTAGGCCCATTCTCCGTTCTTGAGTTGTGTCCTCAGAATCCTCTGCATGTTTTATTTTAATACTAGCTACCTTCTTTTTGGGAAATTGTAATTTTTTACTTTGATGAGCAGGTTCCTTGTCTTTGGACTTGACGCACTCTACTTTATGTTCTGACTGTCCTCTTCTTTCCGATTTCTGTGAGGAAGTCTAAAAAGATCGAGAGGGACGTGTATCATTATCTTGATATCTGTCAGGTTTTCTTAAATTGTCCCTATTTCTAAGGTTGTATCTTTTTTCAGAGGGCTCCCGTTGTGGAGACCTGCCCCCCCGTTCTGAAGATCTATTTCTCCATTGGGGAGACCTTCCTCTGGACTGAAACTGTTTTTCTCTGGGAGTGGTTTGTTTATTACCCTCCCACTTCTTTTTGGTGTAATGAGATTATTCCTAATAAAGGTTTTTTCAGGATTTTCCGTTAGTTGTGGTTTTAGTGGGTTCCCACCCAAACTATCTCTACCTAATTCTTCATAGCACTTTTCAATTATTCTAGCAAGTTCAAAAGGTTGGTCTGTAATTTCTGTTTCTTTTAATTTTTGGCGGATCGCCACAGATTCTGCTTCTCCTTTTATGTTGGCTAGTAGTATAGCCGAGACTTGCTTAAAGTCTTTCAGTAATTTCATACCTAGATTTAAAGCAGGCTCTGGACCGTATTCCTTTTGAATCTGTCTTAGTACGTCTGGTATAACCGCCATAGACGGAACACCATGTGTTTTTGTGTATATTGAAGCAAAGACTGTTCCCCAAGTGTCACAGTCCTCCATATGTGGTGCGATCCCCATTGGTAGACAGATTGTCAGAATTCTGTGTTTTTCATGAGGTGTAGTATCAGTAAATACTGCCTCTATTTGAGTAATTGTTTGAGCTAACCAGAATGGAATTTGTTCCCGTTTTGCGGGTAATTTGCCAATGACTGATTGTATAGTCTGTGGTGTTATTTTATTTGTGTTCCCCTGGAGAGGGGTGTGCTGTGGAATTTTTATTGCTGGTTGGACTGTTAAAGTCCGCATGACATATTGGACCAATTGTCTATGTATTTTATTTAATTGTTTTAGCTGAACTAAAAGTTCTCTGTCTGACATTCTTCAATGTCCGGATGTGGTGTATAGCTGGCTAGAACCGGCCATGTGGCTCCTGGTCTACCTAGTGGACCGTGCCTGGTAATGTGATTTTGATGTTTTAGGGCGCCATTAAACCAGAGCTGATGCTCTTGGTAAGTTAGTGGAATTTCAACGTCCTCGAAAGGGACGTATTCCTCTAGAGGTTCCTCTGCTTTGTAGTAGTGGAAATCGCGTGTCACAGCTTCCTGCCGGTAATATTATCCATGAATAGAATACCTCTGTCTGTCGATATTCATGGGCCTCTACCACAAATATGACTGTACCACCTCTTGATGATACTCCAATATTTATAAGTTTGTAAATTACACTCTTCCTTACATTGACTGGGATGATTATAGCATCCGGATTATTTTGTTGAAGACTTGTGTCCTCAGCTAATAGTTGAGTTGCTAACACTTCTCTTTCTCTTTCCTCTTCACTTTCCGTCATTTTGCTGACAGAAAGTTTGCAGAGCAAGTTTCAAGGAAACAAAGATTAGGTGCACAATATTTTGGAACACTGTATCCTTCAACGTTGACTAAACCAAAAACTAATACATAGGATTTTCATCCTACTAAGTTTTGGCGGATATTAACCTTCCACCCACTCCAGACGTCTATTGGAGTTTTTACCGGAAAAAGGGGTCTGTGTGAAAAGCACGACTGAGTTACTCTAGTATCTAGCGTTAAATTTTCGCCTTACCAAAGGTTGGGCGCCATGTAGTGTAGTTCCTATATTCCCAATAGGCTCTGCGCATTGGAATAACATAAACGATAGTTTAGACGTAGGACTTAGGTCGACTAGGTCTCTATTGAATATGTTAGACTTAATTATGAATGCCAGCTAGCTCAGAGGTCACTAGAAACTTTCTCGAATTCACAAGAAGGGATTCGTTTCTGACAACCGCATAAACATGAAATATCAAGGAGAGAGGTAGGGAGAGTATCTGACACTCTTGTTCCCCGGTCAATAATCAATAAACAAAAGAAGAGTGTCTGGGAGAAAATAGGGAAGAAGAACTACGCTTGGAGCTCAGTAACAACCACACTAGGATGTTTAGGAAGGCCCTCACTCACCACCTAGTGATGACATGCTTCATCATCGGGCCCCACCAAAGAGACCGAGTGTCTCTTTGGTGTGCTGCAACGCCAGGATTACTGCGGAGCTGGATGGTGAATATAGGGCGTGTTGAGTGGAAATGAAAAAATTAGTGAGTGATGAGGGTATTTATAAAAATTGTCAGTAGTGTATCTGAAGCAATTTTATTAATGATCACTAAAGACAGAAAATTTAAAATGATTTAAAGGATCCAGTCCACTTTTAATTGAATGGTGGGATCCTAGAGAGTAGTCAACATGTTTCTTGCCATCGAAACGGTGTCAATTTACCCGGCAATTCTTCAGGACTGGGTGTGATAAACCCTGGCGGTATGGGCACTCTAAGGCCCACCCTTACCTAGGGACGTGAGATGTGAAAATTATAAAAATGTGAAAAAGTGCAAAAAAATTAGGAATAAAGGATTAATTCCTAATTACTCCTGGTTTAGGAGGCTTCAACTGATCGTTTCTGCACTTTTGAGGTGTTAAGAATAAACACCATAGGTCTCAGGAGGGCGGTGGAAGCGTATTTGGCACACCGCCCTCGACGCTCGGCACCCGTAGTGTACCTACGTCGCCCTTCTACCGGACCCCGACGATTCTCGTCGGACCCCGACGATTCTCGTCGGGGTCCGGTAGAAGGGCGACGTAGGTACACTACGGGTGCCGAGCGTCGAGGGCGGTGTGCCAAATACGCTTCCACCCCCCTCCTGAGACCTATGGTGTTTATTCTTAACACCTCAAAAGTGCAGAAACGATCAGTTGAAGCCTCCTAAACCAGGAGTAATTAGGAATTAATCCTTTATTCCTAATTTTTTTGCACTTTTTCACATTTTTATAATTTTCACATCTCACGTCCCTAGGTAAGGGTGGGCCTTAGAGTGCCCATACCGCCAGGGTTTATCACACCCAGTCCTGAAGAATTGCCGGGTAAATTGACACCGTTTCGATGGCAAGAAACATGTTGACTACTCTCTAGGATCCCACCATTCAATTAAAAGTGGACTGGATCCTTTAAATCATTTTAAATTTTCTGTCTTTAGTGATCATTAATAAAATTGCTTCAGATACACTACTGACAATTTTTATAAATACCCTCATCACTCACTAATTTTTTCATTTCCACTCAACACGCCCTATATTCACCATCCAGCTCCGCAGTAATCCTGGCGTTGCAGCACACCAAAGAGACACTCGGTCTCTTTGGTGGGGCCCGATGATGAAGCATGTCATCACTAGGTGGTGAGTGAGGGCCTTCCTAAACATCCTAGTGTGGTTGTTACTGAGCTCCAAGCGTAGTTCTTCTTCCCTATTTTCTCCCAGACACTCTTCTTTTGTTTATTAACCGCATAAACATGACAACTTTGCTCCCCTAGAACAAGGAGTATATCTCCAGAGTCGCGGAAACAATAGATAGCTATTTCACTCAGTCAATCGTGCATGCTTAGTTTCACCAGAAGTGCAGAGAAACAGAGAGACGGGCGTTTTCAATAAAAGAGGTTATTTATTGAACAGTCTTCTTTCTTATGCAAGAGAAGTGAATTGCTACAATTGCAATACTTGTCATAAAGTAAAATGCGTACAGTAAAAGGAGTCCTGTAAAATAGTACTGTAAAAGCATGGTATGGTTTCGAAGCCATACAGTACTTAAAATGAATAAAATACATACAATGATAAAATAATGACTAAACGTACTCAACTGGTGCTTCTTAGATACGCCTACCCCGATGTACCTAACCTAAGCCTAGTACATAGAAGGAGTAAGTGAACTATAGTTTGAGTTAAGATAGTTTCTGCCAGAATCTAAATCAAGAATTCTCTAAGGGTCTAATCAGCTCCGTACCTTGGATATAGAATGAAGGAGGTCTTGTATCTCTCTCTCAGGACTCGATCTCTCAGCAACCCGCAAGGGTGACAGGGAAACACTGAAGCTGGATTTCTCGGCAGGAGAAAAGACAGCGTCTCTCTCACTGCGTCAATGGGAGGGTCGGCTTCCTTCGGCATTCGCTACAGCAGGGCATCGGGCAAGTAGATAGCCGATCTGCTCCAAACCACCGTGTGTTTTGCTAGGGCAGATACTGGTATATTAATACCTGAAAGGTGCCGAGTTTGATGTAAGGTTGGACATAAGACGTCACTTAGAACTCGCAGTTCTTTCAGGACTTCAGGAGTTCTAGGACAAATCAATACAGAAGCAGGGGGAATTCCCGGGCTGCTGGAGGCTTTGTTTGTTTAAGAACACGTTGTGCTTTCTAGGAGTCTATGGGAGTAGCCTTGCCGTATTTGGACTGCATTGGCTATGACTTAATATTGGTATGATTCTTATGCCTTAATAAGGATATGATTTGATATAACCGCATAAGGGCATACATCGGGAATATTTAAATAGGGTCCTAGATTCGTTTACAACAGTTGTCTGAATGAAGCTTGCTCTTGCTGCTGAAAAATGACTGTCTTGTGTGAATGAAGCTTGCTCCTGCTGCTGTGAAGGGCCTGTGTTGTGTGTCTGAAGCTTGCTGCTGTGCAGTGCCTGTGTTGTGTGACTGAAGCTTGCTCTTGCTGCTGTGCAGTGCCTGTGCTGTGTGAATGAAGCTTGCTCCTGCTGCCGTGCAGTGCCTGTGTTGTGTGTCTGAAACTTGCTGCTGTGCAGTGCCTGTGTTGTGTGACTGAAGCTTGCTCTTGCTGCTTAGCAGTGCCTGTGTTGTGTGAATGAAGCTTGCTCCCGCTGCTGTGCAGTGCCGGTGTCGTTAAACTGAAGTTTGCTTTGCTGCTGCTGTGCAGTGCCTGTTGTGTGAATGAAGCTTGCTCCCACTGCTGTGAACTGCCTGTGTTGTGTGAATGTAGCTTGCTCCTGCTGCTGTGAAGGGCCTGTGTTGTTTGAATTACGCTTGTCCCGCTGCTGTCCGGTGCCTGTGTTGTGTGAATGTAGCTTGCTCCCATCGCTGTGAACTGCCTGTTTTGTGTTAATGAAGCTTGCTCCTGCTGCTGCGAAGTGCCTGTGTTGTCTGAATATTGCTTGCTCCTGCGAAGTGCCTCTGTTGTGCGAATGAAGCTTGCTCCTGCGGTTCTGCTGCAAAGTGCCTGCGCTCTCTGAATGAAGCTTGCTCCTGCCACTGTAAACTGAATGTGTTGTGTGATTGAATATTTCTCCTGCTGCTGTGAAGTGCCTGTGTTGTGTGAATGAAGCTTGCTCTTGTTGCTACAAAATGACTGTCTTGTGTGAATGAAGCTTGCTCCTGCTGCTGTGAAGTGTCTGTGTTGTGTGTCTGAAGCTTGCTGCTGTGCAGTGCCTGTGTTGTGTGACTGAAGCCAGCTCTTGCTGCTGTGCAGTGGATATGTTGTGTGAATGAAGCTTTCTCTCGCTGCTGTGCAGTGCCTGTGTTGTGTGAATGAAGCTTGCTCCAGCTGCTGTGCTGTGCCTGTGTAGTCTAAATGGAGCTTGCACCTGCTGCGAAGTGCCTGTGTTCTGTGAATGAAGCTTGCTCCTGCGAAGTGCCTGTGAACTGTGAATGAAGCTTGCTCCCACTGCTGTGAAGTGCCTATGTTGTGTGAAGAAAGCTTGCTCCTGCAAAGTGCCTGTTTTGTCCGGGTGCGGTGGAGACATCTGCTGTGCGCGACCCACCCTTTTAAATAGTGCACAGTGCTGGCATGCCATTATTTATGCAAATTGCAGTCAGAGAATCCATTCCAGACTCAGAGATTGGTAAGAGTTTTGCTTTTTTTCTTATCCGCACGGAGCGAGGAGGGACGCATGCAGAGAGTGACTGACTACTACTGTACTTGTGAACTTCTCTGATTTTGTTTTCTGACTAACGCCGCCGGACCAAAAACCGGCACTAGAAACTAAACAGGCCCCCACCACATCCAGCCTACCGGGGGATTGCCCGGTGCCCGGCATTGCCTGACCGGCCCTGTGTCCACCATCGTAATGACCCCCTTAGTGTTTAAAATGTTTTTGATGTTCTTCAATTGGCTACATTGCAGAGATATATGGGCCATTAATACACAGGGTGTGTACCTCTGCACATCTAAATTTTGTAAACAAAAAGTATTCATATCTGATTGGATGAAGGATTTTTCTTTCCGATCATCCATTTTAGTTCCGCAGATCCACATCCGGGTGAACCCCGAATGATCTCATTGTCTGGCCACAACCTGGAGAAAAATTATTACACCAGCCATTACAGGACGTGGATACTGTTACAGGAACCCAAAGCAACTCCTTTGTGTTTTACTATTTTTAAAACATGCCAATTTTACAAAGGTCTTACACCCACATGCATCATCCCGGCCGTTTTCTAAATTGCGAAAAATAGCGAATCGCAATTTAGAATTCGCAAAACGGGATGCATGAATATTTTCTAATAATATTAGCGATTCGGTAAAATTCGCATTTTTTACCGAATCGCTAATTTTATGCTAATTCTAATTTGCTAATTCGCATTTCCCATTGATTCCTATGGGAAAAGGCCCATAGGAATCAATGGGAATTGCGAATTCGCAAATTAAAATTCGCATAATCTTCATGCATTCCATGGGTGCAGGGGGGGTCCAAAGGACCCCCCCCTGCACCCCTGAAATGTATTTTTAAGTGGATGTTTCACACACACATGTCCTATGGACATGTGTGTCTGTAACATGCAAGTTTTAAAAATGCATTTTTTTGCTTTTTTAACAATTTTCGCAAATTAACACGAGGGTCAACCTCGTGTTAATTTGCACTTCCAATTTTCAAATTCGCAAATTTAAAAAAAATGATGCATTGCATTTAAGGAATCGCACAAATGCGATTCCTTAAATGCATTCGCATTTTTTAGAAATGCTAAAAAATGCGAATTGTGCACAAATGTTTGATGCATCCCAAAAACGGTTTTTGCATTCGCAAACGGCCGATTTTTCCGATTCGCACCGTTTGCGAATGCAAAAAACGTTGATGCATGTGGGCATTAAACCCTTGTTGGACCTCCTACATGGTCTGTGGCTCAGTGACTAGGTTCTTGGATATTAGGACCCTCATGGAGTAAGACTAACTCAGGGCCTGGGTCCAAGAATCTATGTGAAGCAGGGATCACTGACAGAATATCGCCAACAAAAATGTCAAGGTACAAAAATATTGGGACAAAAATATTGTTGTCCATATTATCGAAGTCCTATCTTCATAATGGTAAGTACAAAAATATCTGGGGAAAAAAATATTGTTAAAAATATCGTTGTTAAAAATATCGTTATTTTTAAATGTTTAAAAAAATAATGTGAAATAAAGTAAATGATACATATAATTTTAAAAAAATAGTTAGAATTATTAGATCATTTTTATAATTATAAATAAATATCATGATAAAAAAATAAACATACATATATATAAAATATAATATATAAATGTACTTAATATTAATAAATAATTATTATAATGCTTTATAGAATGTTAGAAACCTATACAATTATATATATATATATATATATACATTTACCTGCGCATGGCCAGAGGCGCACTGCAGCAAGCCCCTGTCTCAAGGGTCTGGACTTCTCTGCCCTGCCTCACGGCTCACTCGCTCTTTTTCCTGCTAAGGATCAGTCCAGTACCCGGCCCCCCTGCACGGCGTTTCAAGCAGTGGAGGTTGCATACCTCCGTTCGGGCACCATGCCCCTGCTTTATTTTTCGTCTTGCTGGAGAGCCTGACAGTTTGAGGGGGCACAAGGAGAAACTTTGTTTTTACATAGACTCACCGTTTGGGAATTTCGAGCCCTGCTGCTTTCTTCTCGTCTCCGCCGCAACACAGCTTTGCAACCCTGCCCCATTACACCGGCCCGGTTTGCATTTGCATGTTGCATTCTGGGAGTTGTGGTGCGCAGATGGATATCGCACCACAACAGGTGAGCGGAATTGTCTGGGGGAGGAGCGGAATGACTCCATCATCATCAAGCAGGAGGGAGGCCCATCGGGACATCCGGTCAGGTGTTGGGCGCTGAGGAAGGTCAATGCACCGAAATGCATTCGCCGCCACCGGACTGCTTTTGCTTTAAATAAAGTCCCTCCTTACACTTCCCCTCGTGGCTGCTGCCTCTTTTCTTCAGTGGAGGAGGGAATTACTGTCACATATATATATATATATATATATATATATATATATATATATATATATATATATATATATATATATATATATATATATATATATATATATATATATATATACCAGTAAAATAAAATATATATATATATAATAATTTAAAATATTAAAATGTATTTAATCTTGTACAATTAAATTTGACACTACATTAACAGCAACAGTAGGGAAAATGTTGGATAGTGGAGGGGATAAAATTACTATTCCCACTCCAGGGAGTGCAACAGTAAGGAAAGTGTTGGATAGTGGAAGGAATAATTTACTATTCCTACTCCAGCAATTACAACAGTAGGGAAATTGTTGGATAGCGTAGGGGAATATTTTACTATTCCCACTTCAGGGAGTGCAACATTAAGGAAAGTGTTGGATAGCGGAGGGGAATAATTTACTATTTCCACTCCTGAAAGTTCAACAGTAGGGAAAGTGTTGGCTAGCAGAGAGGAATAATTTACTATTCCCACTCCAGCAGGTAGAACTGTAGGGAAAGTGTTGGATAGCGGAGTGGAATAATTTTCTATTCCCACTCCAAAGAGTGCAACAGTAGGGAAAGTGTTGGATAGCGGAGGGGTAATAATTACTATTCCCACTCCAGCGAGTGCAACCGTAGGGAAAGTTTTGAATAGCGGAGGGGAATCATTTACTATTCCAACTCCAGAGAATGCAACAGTGGGGAAAGTGTTGGATAGCAGAGGGGATAAAATGTACTATTCCCACTCCAGAGAGTGCAACAGAAGGGGAAGTGTTTGTTAGTGGAGTGGATAGAATTTCTATTCCCACTCCAGCAAGTGTTATAGTAGAGAAATTGTTGAATAGCGGAATCATTTACTATTCCCACTCCAGGGAGTGCAACAATAAGGAAAGTGTGGGATAGTGGAGGAGAATAATTTACTAATCCCACTCCAGGGAGTGCAACAGTAGAGAAAGTGCTGGATAGCAGAGGGGATAAAATTACTATTCCCACTCCAACAAGTGCAGCAGTAGGGAAAGTGTTGGATAGCGGAGAGGAATAATTTACTATTCCCACTCCAGCGAGTGCAACAGTAAGGAAAGTGTTGGTTTGCAAAGGGGAATAATTTACTACTCTCACTCGGGCAAAATAATTAAAATTAATTTACAAACGATTAATTATTTAAAAAATGTTTACCTCCCACCATAGTCCCCTATAAATGACACCACCAATATTGTAAAACATAACACAATTAACATAATTAATTAATAATTAATTAATTAAAAATAACAAGCAATTTAAAAACAATCAATAATAAATTAATTCACACTATTAACACTATAAAACAACTTAAAATAAATATAATAATAAATGTAAAAATAAATATTAAATGTAAATTACAATTAAGATATTTACCAATTAAATATTAATAACAACCAATAATTAACTAATTAATAATACATTAATTACCAACATTTACCATATTAAATATTAAATACATAAATATTAATTAATACATATCGCTAATTAATTAATTACAATTAAATTACTTCCCACCCTTTTCCCCTATAAACCCACAACCGGCTATCGAACAAAAACGCAAAATGTAATTAAAATAAATGAATAGTTTCTAACAATGATTTATTAATTAATTATAATTAAATTACTTCCCGCCCTATTTCCCTATAAACCCACAACCCGCTACGGAAAAAAATGCAACATTTAATTAAAATAAATTAAGAACTTCTAAAAATTATTAATAAATGTTGTATAATCAAATTACTTCCCACCCTATTCCTCTATAACCCCACAACCCGCTAAGGACCTAAAACGCAAAATGTACTTACAATATTTAAATAACTTCTAATAATTTAACACATTTATTAAAAAACGAATGCAATAATTACACAAAAAATAGAACACATACATGTAAGCTACACACTAAAATACATAACACTAAATCAAACAACGATATTTTTAACAACAATATTTTTTCTAACGATATTAATTACATTGATATTTTGAAAAATTATATTACTTACCTTCAACTCGATATTCTTGACAACGTTGTTCTGACTGTCGATATTTTGTAGTCCGAGATTTTGGACTCGATATTACTGCTACTTGATATTTCCTACTCAATATTATGTCTGTTCACCAGGAAGCAGACCCCGCAGGGTTTGCTGATCCCAGTACCCAATCTTGTTGCTGGGTACGTGGATTCCTCTGGTGGTTTGGGTGGAGTGCCTTTGCTACCCACAGTAACTTTTCAACAGGACCAAAACAAAGACCTCTAAAAACTGTTCTGGATCTGGATCAGACGTGATAAATGCCTGAAATCCCCAGTTTTGTTTACCAGGTCACACAGCACACTCCATACCGTCTGCTGACCGCCATGTTGTCCTGTTTATGGTTTTTCCTTTATTTTTATACTATTTTCAAATTAGTATTTTGAGCATGGCAGCTGGCAAAAGTTATGGAGTGCGTTGTGCATGTTGGTAGATAGGTGTGCACTGCGGGGCATAGGCGCAGTGTCTGTTCTGCGGTGCAGCCAGGCACTGCTACAAACCTGCCCTGGGGGCTATCCCCAGTGTGCCTGGACTTTGATTCAGTGACAGTTGCCCCTACGCTGCAGTGCCTGGCATTATGCCAGTCCCTGCCCACAACCAGGCTGTGAGCAGGCCCGGCATTTAAAGAGAAGCATTTGGAGAAGTGTGGCTCAGTGGTTAGAGGCGGCAGACCCGGAAACTGAGATCGGCCGTGGACCAGGGTTCGATTCCCCGCCTCGGCGGGTCTCGGGCTCTAAAGTTCCATGGACTCGATAATTCTCGCTCCGGTGCCTACTCGACTCACGGGGTCACACTCTGCTACTCTGGGCAATAGCTTGCTTAATCTCCACTACGGCCCCTCGCGGCGGGATGCCTGGCTTTCACCTTGTGGATACCCTGCTGGGGTATCTCACAGGGGAATACCAGGACGGGTTCCCTAAGCAAGCGCTTAGATACCGTGTCGGTGATTTGCGCTATATAAATACATGTACATTTACATTTACATTTAAACCACTGTGGGCAGGTAACTCCTGCTCTTCTTAAGAAGTGGCCATGATCAGTGGGGGTGTTGGCAGGCCCTGTAGCCTATCCACCATCAGTGTCCATATCTTACTGTGCAATTCTTGCAGCCAGGCCCTGTACCCAACCTGCTCCATGTGCCTATTCACCATCCCCATCTTTCTGCACTACATTTTTTTCTTTACTCTTTGTATACTCGCTATTTACATGTGACTTGCAATATTCCACAAAATGGCAGCCGAATCCGAGAAGTGAAAATTGCTGCTTGTGAAAGTGCGATATCCTGCTGACTACCAAGTAGCAACTTTTCTTGGTATTTTATCTTTTTAATAAAATCTTGTTTTCCATTCGTCTGATTTCTTTCCAATGCTCCTTGTATATCGGGTGCCTGTGAGGGTGCCCCCTATAATGGCCGTGGATTTTGTCTTCTGCAGTATGAAAGTTGTGATTCAGTGCCGTTACAGGATGGCCGGAAAAAAAATTGTGCCCTTCTCCACCAATCACATTTGTAAAAATAAAATTAAAAAATCATAATGTGACTGTCAGAAGTCGTGATAACTCACAGATGTACAATAGTGCTAACTCTTTAAGGCCATCTCAGAATCCTTTTTTTTACATGCTGATATCTCAATAATTGCTGAATGGATTTACCCCGAATCAACAAAAGCACTCTTTCTGAGTACAGATCTACTGTCATGCTTAGTTTGCCGTAAATCCTTTCATCTGTAGGATATCGTCTCAAGCAAAATATCCTTTTTTTTTTATTTTTTTTTATATTTTTATTCAGTTTTTCTCCCCCCCACAATTTTTCTGTTAAATCCATTTACAATTTTTTCCAGTACAATTTTTTCCCCAGTACAGATTTGTTTTTACAGAATTATACATATGACAAAGAAGAGAAAAGAAGAAAGAAAAAAAATAAAGAAAACAGAACAAAGCAAACGCTGATGTAGCCCATACAGAGCCACAAATAAAAAAAAAGCAGAGAAGCTTACTTTTAATTCTTTCTGCTCTTCCATTGTTCGATGGGAAGCCAAATCCTACCCCCCAAGGCTCTTGCCCTTCTACCTTTCCTATCATATATAGCTTTCTCTAGATTGTATGTGGAAAGTAGCCTTGCTATCCAGGTCTGAAACGTCGGTGCAGATTTATCCTTCCAGGCTTTTGCAACAACTATCCTAAGCACTGCTGTAGCCATAAACAGGAATTCTGAATGCATATTATTGTCTCCTGTACTTGTACCTAATATTATCAATTCATCAGTTAGTTTAGTTTTTAACCCCAAAGATGTTTCCAAGAACTCCTCTATTGCCAATTTTAAAGTATACAGTTGCGGGCATTGTGAAAACATGTGAGTAATGTTGGCACCTGTTGAATTGCAGCGTGGACAAGTTATTCCAGTGCCTCCCCCCCATTGGGCAATTCTAGCAGGTGTATGATATAATGAATAAACTGTTTTGGAATGTTGGGTTTGTAGTGTGGCTGAGCACAGGATGGTTCGGCCAAAGTCTAATGAGGCTTGCAGGGCTTCGGGATGAGCTCTCACTTGTTCCACCCACTTGTTGCCATATCTCTCTCTGTCATCTGTTTTGTATACCTGTAATTCTGCATACAACTGTCTAATTGAGCACAGTAGACTGCTCCCCAGATAATCCATTATCCTACAGCTTGTCATTCCTCCTGCTCCCTCCTGTTTTGTATGAAAATAACTCCTCACTTGTAAGTATTTAAAGAAATTATTCCCAGCTATTTTAAATCTGTATTGTATATCTTGGAACAGTAAGAACCCTCCTTTTATATCCAATAAGTCTCCTAATTTCTTAATCCCGCTGCCGTCCCACTCTTTCATGACTGTATCCTTAAAAATCTCTGCCGGGAGATCGTCATTCGTGTACAGCCTCAGATATCTATTATATCTCCCCAGTCCTAATTTTTTCTTTATTGCCCTCCAAATTTTGTATATTGCGCTCAGGGTCTTAAACCGTGTGTGTTTAAAATAGACATAATCCACAGTTGTGACTAGGGCATTCTCTGCCACCTTTCCCAAGAGTGCTTCATAGACGTTCGCTGGGCACGCTCTCTCATCCTGCTGATCGCTTCCTCCTAATAGCCCTTTAGAATATTGTAGAGCTGTTGCCCAATAGTAAGCTTTAAAATCCGGTGCCCCCCAGCCTCCCCTCTCTCTTGATAATGTCAAAAAACGGTATGCCCTACGTGTCTTCCCCTGTGCCCAAATTAATTTATTCACTGTTGATTCTATTCTGTTGAACCATGTGCCTTCAAAATATAGGGGAATTGCTCTAAACAAATATAAAAAGTTTGGGAAAGTGACCATTTTGATGAAGTTAATACGGCCCATTAGTGTCAAATGCAAATTATTAACCCTCCCCATGTTTCTTTTGACCTTTCCTAACAATGGTTCCATATTAATGTCCACTAGTTTCTCCAAATCCGCAGTCACCCTGACTCCCAAGTACCTTGTATCTGGGACTACTCTTGTGTCTATAAATGTTGTGTATCTGTTCTGTATTACTTGTGTCTTTCCTCTGTTTATTAGGTACCCTGATACCGCGCCGAAATTCCTTGCCTCCTGTTCTATTTCAATCAGTGCCCCCTCTGGTGTTGATGTTATGATGGCCACATCGTCTGCATAAGCGAATAATTTGTAGTCCTTCTCGTGCAGCGTGACTGGAGGAATCTTGATATTTTGTGTGAGTCTTCTTAAAAACGGATCCAAGTATATAGCAAACAATAGAGGTGAGGCTGGGCATCCCTGCCTAGTCCCTCGTCTAATCTGTACCGCATTTGAGTAAGATTTATCAATTCTTATCCTAGCAGTGGGATGCTTATAAAGTGCCTGAATTGCAGTTATATATCCCCTGCCTATACCTGCCCACTCCATGGCTTTCCATAAGTATGCCCAGGAGACCCTGTCAAAAGCCTTCTCGGCATCCAGAAAAATAGCCGCGACAGGATCTCCTGAAACCTCTGCTGCATCTAAGATGGTGATCAACTGTCTAGTATGTTGGGTAGTCCCTTTGCCAGGTATGAAGCCATGTTGTGCTGGGGAAACCACCCTTTCTATAACCTTACTCAGTCTGTTAGCTAAGGACTTAGAGAATATCTTTGCGTCAGCATTTAACAATGTAATCGGCCTATAGGAGCCTGGTTCTGTTGGAGGTTTATCTTTTTTTAAGATCACTATTATATCCGCACCAGCCCAAGATTGTGGGACTATTCTGCCCCCCTGTGCCAAACAACAAATTGACCAAATGTCCTTAGCTAACACATCCCAAAAGGTTTTATAGAACTCTACAGGTATCTGGTCTTGTCCTGTTGCTTTGCCAGATGGTAGACTAAATACCGCATCTCTTATCTCCTGGACTGTTAATTGCCCATCTAGCTTGTCCCTCTCTTCTGTACTCAACCCTACCTGTGGCCCTTGTAATAGATATTCCATACTTTCTGCCTCTAGATTTCCGTTATTTATGTCTTGTTCATATAGAACCTCATAAAACCTTCTGAACACCTCCTGTACCTCCTCCACCTTGTTGACAATTGTCCCAGTGCTATCCTTAATTTCTTTTATCTCCCCTGCTGCTAGAGTTTGTCTGGTCCTGACTGCGAGCAAGTGACCAACCCTCTCATTAAATTCGTAGCATTTCTCTTTTTTTGCTAAATAGTTCCTTGCTGTTTTCTGTGCCAGTGTAACGCCAGTTTCTGCCTTCTGTACTTCCAAAGCCACTAGGATCTGTTCAATGGGTTCTTGTCTGCCTATTGCATCCACTAGCATCTCTTCTAATCCCGCCAGAGTTCTGATCTCCTCTTCCACCTTCCCCTTTTCCTTCTTACTTCTTACCAGAGTGTAACTGAGTGTCTCTCCCCTCACTCCTGCTTTAAAGCTATCCCACACCATATCCGCTGAAGCTGAATACCTGTTCATGTCCCAAAATTGAGTTATCCAGTCTTGCATTCTTGTAATGTACTCCTCCTCTTTCAGCAATCCTCGTTCAAATGTCCATGTAGATCTTGTCCTTTCCATCTTTTGGGGCACAGATAAACTTAAGACCAGCGGATTGTGGTCTGACACTATTCTGGGGAGACATTCTATTCTGGCTCTGCTTACAAGTGAGCTAGATATAAAGAAGTAATCCAGTCTGGCTATTGTTTTATGTGGAGCTGAGAAGGTTTTATGTGGAGCTGAGAAGAAAGTGCTTCCTGTACCTAGTGGATTCAGTTCCGCCCACATATCCACCAACGCATTATGTCGAACAAGGTTTTGTACAGCTTTAAATATCTTTTTTTTCCTCCCTTGGTATCTGCCCCCCTTCTTGTCTATAAGGCTGTGCAAACCATTGATGTTAAAGTCCCCGCAACATATCACAGGTTCTGGCCACAATGCTAATTCTTTTTTTTTTTGTGATCAATGTAGGGAGAAGGAAATTCTCTGATCCATCCAGTTTCCTTGTGTTAACTTTAATTATCAAGAGGGGGGTGGATCACTTGTCCTGCTGAACCCGGATTAGTCGGTATTCGTTGCGTCCCTTGGTAAAAGAACCCTCATGCCCTCGAGTTGATCAACGTGAAGAAGCGGTATATCTTGTTTCTCCGCTATGGCACTCGGGTATCTGCATAATCATCGGTTTTTTTTGTATGCAGCCTCCACCAGGAGGTTTTTTGATCCAAGGTTGTGCAGTAGTGTCCAGTGATAGTGGAAGTGGTGATAGTTAAAATAACACGGAATCCAGAGAACGTATTTTATTAGTCTGGGTTCAGAGTTAGTGAGGTTGAAAAACTTCTTGGTATGCGTAATGGGAATATTAGGATTCTCTACGCTACCTGTCTTCGTGTTTGTAAAAAGGTCGACATGTTTCAGTCCTTTTGTCAATAGATCAGTGGGCTTTATTCAGGACCAGGGTGTACGTGTGCGAAGGAGATAACTTTATCCCTTCCTTTCAGAGTTACACTTTTGGTGCCTATAAAAATAAAATATGTGTTACCTTGGAATTAAAGGAACGTCTTATCTTTATGTGAATACATCCTATATGTGAATGGTTAAAAACATTATATACATCGCCTACCACTAGCTTCCCAGCGCCACTACTTAAGGAAACCACATACTCTTATCAAGCCATCACAAGCTAGGTTCTTCTCAATGTGCATTATATCAGCTTGCTACGAGTTCACAATGACTGATTGTCAGTGTTAATTCTAAAGATGTTGTTATTCATCTTATAGCTTTATTCCTCTAAATGTTGTAGAGCTCAGAATTTTAATTTTTAGAAGAATGACCAACAGATACAATGAATTTCAAAACTCTCATTCACTTCGCATTAATATACTTATGTACTTCTATTCCTTTACTCGGTTTCTTTTGACCTCCGTCACCCTGCAAAGTGTGGTCTATCAACCATCAGTAGTGTGAAGAGTCTCTTTACTCGTATTGACATGCAGTTGTTAGAATTCATATATTTTGTTTAGCCCATGTAAATCCTAATTTAAAAAAAAAAGGTAAACCCAAGATCTAATCAAGTGGGGCTAAATTTCGGGGCGTTATACTTTGTGTGTTTGTTGTGGCCTTTCTGAAGATTTCCTATCGTTGCACCTACCTCCTCACGTTTCATTACGTGCTTCCTCGGGTGCCCATAGAGTCACTTTGACGGCCTTTCACTACAATTGGGGAGAGAGGGAGGCGGTAAGAGCTATGGTTTTAAGTGTGTTAAAGTACTTATCTGATTGTGAGCGTCCTTATCGCTGTCTTTTACCTCGCGGTCCGTCACGCGCTGCTTGTGCTGACTCTGCCGATGGAGACCCGGCAGGGTTTCTCGGCATGACGGCACCCTTTTCACTTTCGTGATATTCATAGAAAATGAAGACAGACTATGTTGCTAAGGTCAAAAAATAACAAAAGGAAAGATTTGCATGAAAAAAGCAATTTTTCTTAGTGTGTCAGTTGCTTTTCGGTTGATTAATTATTTAAATAATTATGCGCGCAACTTGTGTATTGTGTTCAGTTCGCTAATCTTTATGAAATTATTTATAACCTTATTTAATGAGATGTTAAGGAGATTGATGTATTTCTTCATTCTTAAATTGAAAAGTAGTCCGGTTGGAAATCAACTTAGATAATTAGTACCTCAGTGATAGAGTCTTCATATATTTGTGTAAATGTTGGTCTTTCTAGAGAGCTCTAGTTAAGGAATGTATTAATGTTTATCGGTTCATACTTGCCCAAGGCACATTATCATTCAGTCCTCGTACATCTGTGCCCAATCGGTGTACCCATCTCTGCTCTTTTTCGAATAGGATACGTTCCGCATTGTGATCTTTTGTCTGAAGTGTTTCTAGAATTAGCCAATGTAAGTCATCCACTGTGTGACCCTTTTCCAAATAATGTGTAGCCATTTTTGTTGTTGTTTTTCTACATTTGACGTTGCTGCGATGCTCTCAGATTCTTTGTTTTACCTTGCGGCACGTCATTCCTATATAGTTCAAACTGCAGGGACATGTGATCATGTAAATTACATGACTTGTGTTACAGTTCGTGTGTGTTCGTATCGTCCACTTGAAATTTGGTAGAAGTTCCAACTCTTTCGTTGGTTTGGATAACGGACATACTGAACATGTCCCACATGGAAAATGTCCCATTATTGGTGGTAAGTCCCAGAGTGTAGTTTGGTTTCGTGGGGCCAGTGGTTTTGGTCTTGTATGGACCAGTTGGTCCTTCAAGTTCGATGTCCTTCTATTGGCAAAGCAGGGTTTGGGCCAATTGATGCTTGCAGAGGTCAGAATTCGCCAATGTTTATTTATTATTTTCTTGACTTGGTTTGCCACTGGGCTATATGTAGTGACACATGTAAGGAGATTTTCTCCTTCTGATCTTGTTGTTTCTTCAAGGAGGTTCTCACGATTCTGGTTTCTCGCTCTATTTTTGCATTTTTTAATTGTTCTTTGTGGGTAGTCTCGTGCTGCAAGTTTTGTACAAAGTTCATTGGCCTGGCTTTGGTAATCTGATATTCTACTACAGTTCCTCCGCAACCGTAAAAACTGACTGTAGGGAAGATTTTCCCTTAGTGGGCGCGGATGGTAACTGTTAAACGACAAAAGGCTGTTTTTGGCCGTTGGTTTGAAGAATGTTTTTGTGTGCAGATGGTCATCCTCAACCCATATTGTAATATCTAGGAAGTCTATACTTTTCTTGTCAGCAACATAGGTGAATTTCAGCCATTCGTCTTGCATGTTCAGCCAGGTGTGGAATTTGATCAAACTCTCATTATCACCCTCCCAAATTAAGAGAATATCATCAATATAACGTCTCCAGAAATGTATCTGATGTAGGTGAGGGTTTTGACGTGCATGTACGAATTGTTTTTCAAAATTGCTGACGTAAAGCCCGGCCACGCTTGGGGCAAAGGTACTACCCATGGAAGTACCATGGTGTTGTTTATACATCGTGTTCTCATATTCGAAGAAATTCTCCGTCAGTGCCAAATTGCAGCACTCAAGAACGAAGTGTCGAGGTGTCTTGTAATTCCACTCTTGTTCAAATAGGAGATTCTCCAAAGTTTCCAATGTTTTTCTTTGTGGCAGGCTTGTATATAGACTTTCTACGTCCAATCCTACTAAGATCATCGTATCCTCTGAGTAGGTTGTCTGTGTAAGTTGGTTCAGGAGGTCTCTCGTGTCTTTCAGGTAGGTGGGAGTGCGTTGTACCATTGGTTTTAAGTATTCATCTGCGAATTGTGATAATGGTTCCAGCACAGACCCAATGCCAGAGACAATGGGTCTGCCTGGTGGAGGTTGGCGGGCTTTATGGATTTTTGGGAGGGAATAGAAATATGGTATCCTCGGTGTTTTCGTCATGAGGATTCTCCTTCCTTCTTTGTAATCCAATTATTTGTTTCTGCTTCTTCTATCATCAGACCGATTGTTCGTTGTAATCTCGGGGTTGGATCTATTGTTATTACCTCATAGAATCGGTTGTCTGAAAGGAGATCAAGGCATTGTTGTTGGTAGCTTGCTTTACTCAGCAGGACTATTCCACCCCCTTTACCCGCTGGTTTTATCACAATAGTTTCGTCAGTCTTCAAATTGTTCAATGCTTGGCGTTCAGATCTGGTCATATTCTGAAAAGTTTTCGTGGAGTCTTTATTCAATATTTCCAGTTCTTTCATCACGGCTTGTTCGAATGTTCCAATCTCCATTGGTACCTGGGAATTTAGTGGGCAGAATTTGGACTTCACACGTAGTTGAGTATCTCCCTCTTTAGGTGGTGGAGTCTGATTAGAGAAGAAGGCTTTCAGTTTTAATTTTCGACAAAATTCAGAAACCTCACATTTTGTTCTAAAAATGTCTACTGTTGGTGTAGGGACAAAGCCTAAGCCTTTGTTTAGGACAGCTGTCTCGTCTTGAGATAAGATCCGGTCTGACAGATTTACGACGAGGGTGCTGTACTTGGTCCTGCTTTCGCTTTCGTCACGCTCCTGGTTTGATATTGGCGTGTTTGATCTGACCATGTCACTCCTCTGCGTCGTTGGTTCTGTGGGGCACGGCCTCCCCCTAAAAAAGGAACTCGTTGGTTGAAGTTCTGTCCATTTCTTGGTTGATATTGTTGTGGATTCATCATTGGGGGGCCAGGGAAATATGGGTTCATCCATCCCTGAAAATTTGGATGGTACGGTTGGAAGGTTGGTGGACCCATTTGTTGTTGTGGCCACATGTTTCGTCCTCTACGGTTGCCTCTCCGGTTGTAATTTCCTCTTCTATTTGTGTTTTGTTGATCATCTCCACCAGAGTCACTGCCGTCTCCCGATATGCTACTATTTGAGCCGTAGTTAGATGAGTTATCAATGGTTTTATAGTCTTTACTGCTATAGGGATGTATTTTCTCTAAAGAAAACTTCTTTAGTTCTTTTTCCAATTTCTGCATCTTTGATTGTGTAAGAAATTCTTCCATTTCACTCATTTCTTTGTTGATTTTATCCAAAGATGTTTTGTAAATTGTTACATGGACCATATTCTTTAATTGAGTTTCTAATACTCGAATTTTGATTGTCAACTCATCTTTAAGTCTACTCGCTGTTTTTATAATTAGGACTAAATAGTCACGAGTACACTTCCAGGATATGGCTGACCAGTCCTTTCGGAATGCCAAGTCTTTCAAAAAAATTAGTGGCGAGTTTGTTACCCAAAGTCCTCGGGGAGCTGCATTTGCTCTCAAATATTCGATCATGATTCCATGAACCATTGTTCTTACTTGTTCTTTTTTCAGATCCGTGAGTTCATCCCATTCACTTGTGTTGGCTAGGGTTTGAGTCAGATTTCCCTCGGCTCGAAGCGGTGGGTTCGCTAGTATGGCGTCGATCTCTTCTGTGGAGTAGCTCAGGCCAAAATTTTCCGCCATGTTTTTCTCAGGATGAATGGCTACTCATACACTTGTTATTCTCAGTTCCTATCAGCCAGTAGTGTTGTTTTTACTTTTTTGCTCCCACTGCTGTTCACAGCTAAATATTTGTGATCAATGTAGGGAGAAGGAAATTCTCTGATCCATCCAGTTTCCTTGTGTTAACTTTAATTATCAAGAGGGGGGTGGATCACTTGTCCTGCTGAACCCGGATTAGTCGGTATTCGTTGCGTCCCTTGGTAAAAGAACCCTCATGCCCTCGAGTTGATCAACGTGAAGAAGCGGTATATCTTGTTTCTCCGCTATGGCACTCGGGTATCTGCATAATCATCGGGTTTTTTTGTATGCAGCCTCCACCAGGAGGTTTTTTGATCCAAGGTTGTGCAGTAGTGTCCAGTGATAGTGGAAGTGGTGATAGTTAAAATAACACGGAATCCAGAGAACGTATTTTATTAGTCTGGGTTCAGTGAGGTTGAAAAACGTCTTGGTATGCGTAATGGGAATATTAGGATTCTCTACGCTACCTGTCTTCGTGTTTGTAAAAAGGTCGACATGTTTCAGCCCTTTTGTCAATAGATCAGTGGGCTTTCTTCAGGACCAGGGTGTACGTGTGCGAAGGAGATAACTTTATCCCTTCCTTTCAGAGTTACACTTTTGGTGCCTATAAAAATAAAATATGTGTTACCTTGGAATTAAAGGAACGTCTTATCTTTATGTGAATACATCCTATATGTGAATGGTTAAAAACATTATATACATCGCCTACCACTAGCTTCCCAGCGCCACTACTTAAGGAAACCACATACTCTTATCAAGCCATCACAAGCTAGGTTCTTCTCAATGTGCATTATATCAGCTTGCTATGAGTTCACAATGACTGATTGTCAGTGTTAATTCTAAAGATGTTGTTATTCATCTTATAGCTTTATTCCTCTAAATGTTGTAGAGCTCAGAATTTTAATTTTTAGAAGAATGACCAACAGATACAATGAATTTCAAAACTCTCATTCACTTCGCATTAATATACTTATGTACTTCTATTCCTTTACTCGGTTTCTTTTGACCTCCGTCACCCTGCAAAGTGTGGTCTATCAACCATCAGTAGTGTGAAGAGTCTCTTTACTCGTATTGACATGC
This sequence comes from Lissotriton helveticus, assembly GCF_964261635.1. Lineage (NCBI taxonomy): Eukaryota > Metazoa > Chordata > Amphibia > Caudata > Salamandridae > Lissotriton > Lissotriton helveticus. The sequence continues at coordinate 1,647,216,535 of NC_136061.1, forward strand.
AGTTGTTAGAATTCATATATTTTGTTTAGCCCATGTAAATCCTAATTTTAAAAAAAAAGGTAAACCCAAGATCTAATCAAGTGGGGCTAAATTTCGGGGCGTTATACTTTGTGTGTTTGTTGTGGCCTTTCTGAAGATTTCCTATCGTTGCACCTACCTCCTCACGTTTCATTACGTGCTTCCTCGGGTGCCCATAGAGTCACTTTGACGGCCTTTCACTACAATTGGGGAGAGAGGGAGGTGGTAAGAGCTATGGTTTTAAGTGTGTTAAAGTACTTATCTGATTGTGAGCGTCCTTATCGCTGTCCTTTACCTCGCGGTCCGTCACGCGCTGCTTGTGCTGACTCTGCCGATGGAGACCCGGTAGGGTTTCTCGGCATGACGGCACCCTTTTCACTTTCGTGATATTCATAGAAAATGAAGACAGACTATGTTGCTAAGGTCAAAAAATAACAAAAGGAAAGATTTGCATGAAAAAAGCAATTTTTCTTAGTGTGTCAGTTGCTTTTCGGTTGATTAATTATTTAAATAATTATGCGCGCAACTTGTGTATTGTGTTCAGTTCGCTAATCTTTATGAAATTATTTATAACCTTATTTAATGAGATGTTAAGGAGATTGATGTATTTCTTCATTCTTAAATTGAAAAGTAGTCCGGTCGGAACTCAACTTAGATAATTAGTACCTCAGTGATAGAGTCTTCATATATTTGTGTAAATGTTGGTCTTTCTAGAGAGCTCTAGTTAAGGAATGTATTAATGTTTATCGGTTCATACTTGCCCAAGGCACATTATCATTCAGTCCTCGTACATCTGTGCCCAATCGGTGTACCCATCTCTGCTCTTTTTAGGTCTCGCCTGTCGATGCGCATGCGCATCGAGCTTGCGAGACTATTGCGGCTTAAACAACCTTTAACTAACAAGCAAGGAATCGTGGCGATTCCTTGCAGTGCCCGTGACTTTTAAGCTCAATGCGCATGTGCATTGAGCTTAAAAGCGCGTGCACATCAGTTCCCTCAGCCGCAATCGCCGTCTGTTCCCTCAGCCGCATTCCTCCGACACCTTTTGAAGTGAAGCTTAGCTTCACTTCAAAGGCCCCGGCTTCTTCACACCCACATGCCGCTCTCCCCGCTCCGCCCCCTCCCGCGTCTTCACACGTCTCACGGCCGGCAGGCCGTCTCGTATTTCTCCTCCCTCCCTCGCCTCCCTCCCTCAGCACGGGTACAGTCGGGACCACTCTGTGCGCTTGCTTTTGGATTTCGCAGCACTTTCCCAGTTGCCTTATTAGCCACCCGGGGTGTCACCAAAGTGCCTTGATTAATGCCGTGGCAGTGGAGAGGGGTGCCCCTGCTGTCACAAAGTGAATCACATTTTTCAACTTCTCGCCCCAATAGTTCCGCTCCCCAGCCTCTCTCCTGCCCGTCACTTTCCACCCTCGTTGCACTAAAAGCGAAAGTAAGTAAAAGCGCCTCGTTTAACAAAGCCCTTTACTTCCTGACCAAGAGAATGCCCGAAAATACAGGTATTTCAATGCAGGCTAGTCATGTCTTGCTCCCAGCACACAGTGTGCTCCTAAACATACATCTCTTCTTTGCTGCTCCTAAGTGTCTATCAGCGTCTATACCCTATGTCTTTGCACCCCTCCCTCCCCTGCACACCATCCCACACGGTCCCCAACTACCCCCAAAACATTTTAACCTCAGTCTGCCACACTTCCTCTCTCTCTGAGCCTGTCTCTTCTGCTATCCCAGAACTCGTGAACAGGCTCCTCTCCCCATGAGTCTTTCCCACTGCCCTCCCTACTTGAGGCCCTCAGTTCATCTCTTCCTCTCCTCCTGCAAAACTTTCAGGTGAGTTGTATCTCCCCCTGCCATTTGCTCTGGCCCCTCCCACCTGTCCATCAACCTTCCGGTGCCCTGGTGCTGCAGTCATAGCTAACTCTTGCATCGGCTCTTGCTGGCTATCGGCTTATTGCTAAATTAGCCACCTCTTTCTTCATTCAACCCTCAATTCCGTCATGATGTGGACCTGTTTCACCCTCACACAATCTGCCCTCTCTTGCCCTCGGTGCCTTTCAGTTACTCTCAATGTCCCAGTCATTTAACTCCTTAACACATACGTAAAAATAATTGCCATTTATAACGCCAATAGCGCCAACAAATACAGACCTACGACATAAGTAAAACACATTGACCTTTACATGCACAGCCACTGAAAATGAATTTGCATTATTTCTGCAAGTGTTTTTTTTATGCCGTTAGGAAATATTTATTTATATTTACGTTTCCAGGCCGTAGTTGGGTATAAGTTCCAGGAACCGAGCAGATACTAACTTTTAGTATTAACTTTCGATAAAATACATCTGCTGCTTTGAAGTTTTTTTTTTTTTTTTTTTTTTACCTGAGTCCAGTATTTTTTTTAAGCTTTCTGGTCATGTCTCATATCCTGAAGAATACCACATTTTTCCAGTTGGTAATTTTTATTTAATGCGGTGTGATGGGAAGAATCATTTGTCTCTTTAATGAGTAAAGAGTGCCAGACCCATTTAAAGAAGTTATTGCCGAGTAGATATATTAATCAATTGGCTGTGAGCCTACAAAAACATGACATCCACCGCATCCACCACCACCGCATCCACCACCACCACCACACCCACCACCACTACATCCACCACCACATCCACTACAACCACCACCGCATCCACTACAACCACCACCGCATCCACCGCATCCACCACATCCACCGCATCCACCACCACATCCACCGCATCCACCACCACATCCACCACATCCACCATCACATCCACCACCACCACCACATCCACCCTCACCTCCACATCCACCATGACATCCACCGCCACATCCACCACCACATCCACCACCGCCACATCCACCACCACCACATCCACCACCACTTCCACCGCATCCACCACCACCGCATCCACCACCACCACATCCACCACCACTTCCACCACCACCACTTCCACCACCACCGCATCCACCACCACTACATCCACCACCACATCCACCACAACCACCACCCCATCCACCACCGCATCCACCACCACCACCGCATCCACCATCACCACATCCACCGCATCCACCACCACCGCATCCACCACCACATCCACCATCACCTCCACATCCACCATGACATCCACCGCCACATCCACCACCACCACATCCACCACCACCACATCCAACACCACCGCATCCACCACCACACCCACCACCACTACATCCACCACCACATCCACCCCATCCACCACCCCATCCACCACCACATCCACCACCCCATCCACCACCACATCCACCATCACCTCCACCACCATCACGTCCACCACCGCCACATCCACCACCACATCCACCACCACTTCCACCACCGCATCCACCACCACCACCGCATCCACCCCCACCACCCCCACCACCACTACATCCACCACCACATCCACCACAACCACCATCCCATCCACCACCACAGCATCCACCACCACCACCGCATCCACCACCACATCCACCACCACCGCATCCACCATCACATACACCACTACCACCACATCCACCATCACCACCACCACCACATCCACCGCATCCACCACCACCGCATCCACCACCACCGCATCCACCACGACTCCCACCACCACTACATCCACCATCACATCCACCACATCCACCATCACCTCCACATCCACCATGACATCCACCACCACCACATCCACCACCACCGCATCCACCACATCCACCACCACCACCACCCCCACCACCACTACATCCACTACAACCACCACCCCATCCATCACCGCATCCACCACATCCACCGCATCCACCACATCCACCGCATCCACCGCATCCACCACATCCACCGCATTCACCACATCCACCGCATCCACCACATCCACCGTATCCACCACCACATCCACCGCATCCACCACCACATCAACCATCACCACCACATCCACCATCACATCCACCACCACCACCACATCCACCACCACATCCACCATCACCTCCACATCCACCATGACATCCACCGCCACATCCACCACCACATCCACCACCGCCACATCCACCACCACTTCCATCCACCACATCCACCACCACTTCCACCACTACATCCACCACCACATCCACCACAACCACCACCCCATCCACCACCGCATCCACCACCACCACCGCATCCACCACCACCGCATCCACCACCACCGCATCCACCACCGCATCCACCACCACATCCACCACCACATCCACCATCACCACCACATCCACATCCACCATCACCTCCACATCCACCATGACATCCACCACCACATCCACCACCACCACATCCAACACCACCGCATCCACCACCACCACCGCATCCACCACCACCACCGCATCCACCACCACCACCACACCCACCACCACATCCACCACACCCACCACCACATCCACCACCACAACCACCACCCCATCCACCACCACCACCACCACATCCACCATCACCTCCACATCCATCACCTCCACATCCACCGCCACATCCACCACCACATCCACCACATCCACCACCATCACATCCACCACCGCCACATCCACCACCACCACCACATCCACCACCACCACCGCATCCACCACCACCACCACCACTACATCCACCACCACATCCATCACCCCATCCACCACCACCACCGCATCCACCACCACATCCACCGCATCCACCACCACCGCATCCACCACCACATCCACCATCACCACCACATCCACCATCACATCCACCACCACCACCACCACATCCACCACCACATCCACCATCACCTCCACCACCACTACCACCACGCCATCCACCATCACCTCCACATACACCATGACATCCACCACCACCGCACCCACCACCACTACATCTACCACCACATCCACTACAACCACCACCCCATCCACCACCACCACATCCGCCGTATCCACCACCGCATCCACCACCACATCCGCCATCACCACCACATCCACCATCACATCCACCATCACATCCACCACCACCACCACATCCACCACCACATCCACCATCACCTCCACATCCACCATGACATCCACCACATCCACCACCACCACCACCACATCCACCACCGCCACATCCACCACCGCCACATCCACCACCACTTCCACCACCACCGCATCCACCACCACCACATCCACCACCACCGCATCCACCACCACTACATCCACCGCATCCACCACCACATCCACCACCACATCCACCGCATCCACCACTTCCACCGCATCCACCACTTCCACCGCATCCACCACCACCGCATCCACCACCACCACATCCACCGCATCCACCACCACCACCGCATCCACCACCGCATCCACCACCACATCCACCACCGCATCCACCACCGCATCCACCACCTCATCCACCACCGCATCCACCACCACCACATCCACCATACCCAACACCATCACTTCCACCACCACATCCACAACCACCGCATCCACCACCACCACATCCACCACCACCACATCCACCACATCACCACCACATCCACCACATCACCACCACATCCACCACATCACCACCACATCCACCACCTCCACCACCCCCACATCCACCAACACATCCACCCCCACATCCACCACCATCACCACTACATCCACCATCACCACCACCACCACATCCACCACCACCATATCCCCCAGATCCACTCACCCTCAACACCTCACCCTCAACCCCTCACCCTCACTCACCCTCAACCCCTCACCCTCAACCCCTCACCCTCAACCCCTCACCCTCACTCACCCTCACAACACATATTGTGTTACAATAGGTGTCACATTTGCGAAAGATAAAACTATCTAGAGATGTAGCATAACGACCAGAGCTGCCATATAAGTCACGTAAATACAAAACATGTTGCATTCCAAATGCTATAGGTGTCACTCATCCATTTGCAAAACGAAAAATGTCAAACTCTTCTATTGCGAGACCTATTGCATTTTCAATGCTTGTTTGAATAGGATACGTTCCGCATTGTGATCTTTTGTCTGAAGTGTTTCTAGAATTAGCCAATGTAAGTCATCCACTGTGTGACCCTTTTCCAAATAATGTGTAGCCATTTTTGTTGTTGTTTTTCTACATTTGACGTTGCTGCGATGCTCGCAGATTCTTTGTTTTACCTTGCGGCACGTCATTCCTATATAGTTCAAACTGCAGGGATCTGTGATCATGTAAATTACATGACTTGTGTTACAGTTTGTGTGTGTTCGTATCGTCCACTTGAAATTTGGTAGAAGTTCCAACTCTTTCGTTGGTTTGGTTAACGGACATACTGAACATGTCCCACATGGAAAATGTCCCATTATTGGTGGTAAGTCCCAGAGTGTAGTTTGGTTTCGTGGGGCCAGTGGTTTTGGTCTTGTATGGACCAGTTGGTCCTTCAAGTTCGATGTCCTTCTATTGGCAAAGCGGGGTTTGGGCCAATTGATGCTTGCAGAGGTCAGAATTCGCCAATGTTTATTTATTATTTTCTTGACTTGGTTTGCCACTGGGCTATATGTAGTGACACATGTAAGGAGATTTTCTCCTTCTGATCTTGTTGTTTCTTCAAGGAGGTTCTCACGATTCTTGTTTCTCGCTCTTTTTTTGCATTTTTTAATTGTTCTTTGTGGGTAGTCTCGTGCTGCAAGTTTTGTACAAAGTTCATTGTCCTGGCTTTGGTAATCTGATATTCTACTACAGTTCCTCCGCAACCGTAAAAACTGTCCCCAATTGTAGTGAAAGGCCGTCAAAGTGACTCTATGGGCACCCGAGGAAGCACGTAATGAAACGTGAGGAGGTAGGTGCAACGATAGGAAATCTTCAGAAAGGCCACAACAAACACACAAAGTATAACGCCCCGAAATTTAGCCCCACTTGATTAGATCTTGGGTTTACCTTTTTTTTTAAAAATTAGGATTTACATGGGCTAAACAAAATATATGAATTCTAACAACTGCATGTCAATACGAGTAAAGAGACTCTTCACACTACTGATGGTTGATAGACCACACTTTGCAGGGTGACGGAGGTCAAAAGAAACCGAGTAAAGGAATAGAAGTACATAAGTATATTAATGCGAAGTGAATGAGAGTTTTGAAATTCATTGTATCTGTTGGTCATTCTTCTAAAAATTAAAATTCTGAGCTCTACAACATTTACAGGAATAAAGCTATAAGATGAATAACAACATCTTTAGAATTAACACTGACAATCAGTCATTGTGAACTCATAGCAAGCTGATATAATGCACATTGAGAAGAACCTAGCTTGTGATGGCTTGATAAGAGTATGTGGTTTCCTTAAGTAGTGGCGCTGGGAAGCTAGTGGTAGGCGATGTATATAATGTTTTTAACCATTCACATATAGGATGTATTCACATAAAGATAAGACGTTCCTTTAATTCCAAGGTAACACATATTTTATTTTTATAGGCACCAAAAGTGTAACTCTGAAAGGAAGGGATAAAGTTATCTCCTTCGCACACGTACACCCTGGTCCTGAAGAAAGCCCACTGATCTATTGACAAAAGGGCTGAAACATGTCGACCTTTTTACAAACACGAAGACAGGTAGCGTAGAGAATCCTAATATTCCCATTACGCATACCAAGAAGTTTTTCAACCTCACTAACTCTGAACCCAGACTAATAAAATACGTTCTCTGGATTCCGTGTTATTTTAACTATCACCACTTCCACTATCACTGGACACTACTGCACAACCTTGGATCAAAAAACCTCCTGGTGGAGGCTGCATACAAAAAAACCCGATGATTATGCAGATACCCGAGTGCCATAGCGGAGAAACAAGATATACCGCTTCTTCACGTTGATCAACTCGAGGGCATGAGGGTTCTTTTACCAAGGGACGCAACGAATACCGACTAATCCGGGTTCAGCAGGACAAGTGATCCACCCCCCTCTTGATAATTAAAGTTAACACAAGGAAACTGGATGGATCAGAGAATTTCCTTCTCCCTACATTGATCACAAATATTTAGCTGCGAACAGCAGTGGGAGCAAAAAAGTAAAAACAACACTACTGGCTGATAGGAACTGAGAATAACAAGTGTATGAGTAGCCATTCGTCCTGAGAAAAACATGGCGGAAAATTTTGGCCTGAGCTACTCCACAGAAGAGATCGACGCCATACTAGCGAACCCACCGCTTCGAGCCGAGGGAAATCTGACTCAAACCCTAGCCAACACAAGTGAATGGGATGAACTCACGGATCTGAAAAAAGAACAAGTAAGAACAATGGTTCATGGAATCATCATGACCGAATATTTGAGAGCAAATGCAGCTCCCCGAGGACTTTGGGTAACAAACTCGCCACGAATTTTTTTGAAAGACTTGGCATTCCGAAAGGACTGGTCAGCCATATCCTGGAAGTGTACTTGTGACTATTTAGTCCTAATTATAAAAACAGCGAGTAGACTTAAAGATGAGTTGACAATCAAAATTCGAGTATTAGAAACTCAATTAAACAATATGGTCCATGTAACAATTTACAAAACATCTTTGGATAAAATCAACAAAGAAATGAGTGAAATGGAAGAATTTCTTACACAATCAAAGATGCAGAAATTGGAAAAAGAACTAAAGAAGTTTTCTTTAGAGAAAATACATCCCTATAGCAGTAAAGACTATAAAACCATTGATAACTCATCTAACTACGGCTCAAATAGTAGCATATCGGGAGACGGCAGTGACTCTGGTGGAGATGATCAACAAAACACAAATAGAAGAGGAAATTACAACCGGAGAGGCAACCGTAGAGGACGAAACATGTGGCCACAACAACAAATGGGTCCACCAACCTTCCAACCGTACCATCCAAATTTTCAGGGATGGATGAACCCATATTTCCCTGGCCCCCCAATGATGAATCCACAACAATATCAACCAAGAAATGGACAGAACTTCAACCAACGAGTTCCTTTTTTAGGGGGAGGCCGTGCCCCACAGAACCAACGACGCAGAGGAGTGACATGGTCAGATCAAACACGCCAATATCAAACCAGGAGCGTGACGAAAGCGAAAGCAGGACCAAGTACAGCACCCTCGTCGTAAATCTGTCAGACCGGATCTTATCCCAAGACGAGACAACTGTCCTAAACAAAGGCTTAGGCTTTGTCCCTACACCAACAGTAGACATTTTTAGAACAAAATGTGAGGTTTCTGAATTTTGTCGAAAATTAAAACTGAAAGCCTTCTTCTCTAATCAGACTCCACCACCTAAAGAGGGAGATACTCATCTACGTGTGAAATCCAAATTCTGCCCACTAAATTCCCAGGTACCAATGGAGATTGGAACATTCGAACAAGCCGTGATGAAAGAACTGGAAATATTGAATAAAGACTCCACGAAAACTTTTCAGAATATGACCAGATCTGAACGCCAAGCATTGAACAATTTGAAGACTGACGAAACTATTGTGATAAAACCAGCGGATAAAGGGGGTGGAATAGTCCTGCTGAGTAAAGCAAGCTACCAACAACAATGCCTTGATCTCCTTTCAGACAACCGATTCTATGAGGTAATAACAATAGATCCAACCCCGAGATTACAACGAACAATCGGTCTGATGATAGAAGAAGCAGAAACAAATAATTGGATTACAAAGAAGGAAGGAGAATTCCTCATGACGAAAACACCGAGGATACCATATTTCTATTCCCTCCCAAAAATCCATAAAGCCCGCCAACCTCCACCAGGCAGACCCATTGTCTCTGGCATTGGGTCTGTGCTGGAACCATTATCACAATTTGCAGATGAATACTTAAAACCAATGGTACAACGCACTCCCACCTACCTGAAAGACACGAGAGACCTCCTGAACCAACTTACACAGACAACCTACTCAGAGGATACGATGATCTTAGTAGGATTGGACGTAGAAAGTCTATATACAAGCCTGCCACAAAGAAAAACATTGGAAACTTTGGAGAATCTCCTATTTGAACAAGAGTGGAATTACAAGACACCTCGACACTTCGTTCTTGAGTGCTGCAATTTGGCAATGACGGAGAATTTCTTCGAATATGAAAACACGATGTATAAACAACGCCATGGTACTTCCTTGGGAAGTACCTTTGCCCCAAGCGTGGCCGGGCTTTACGTCAGCAATTTTGAAAAACAATTCGTACATGCACGTCAAAACCCTCACATACATCAGATACATTTCTGGAGACGTTATATTGACGATATTCTCTTAATTTGGGAGGGTGATAATGAGAGTTTGATCAAATTCCACACCTGGCTGAACATGCAAGACGAATGGCTGAAATTCACCTATGTTGCTGACAAGAAAAGTATAGACTTCCTAGATATTACAATATGGGTTGAGGATGACCATCTGCACACAAAAACATTCTTCAAACCAACGGCCAAAAACAGCCTTTTGTCGTTTAACAGTTACCATCCGCGCCCACTAAGGGAAAATCTTCCCTACAGTCAGTTTTTACGGTTGCGGAGGAACTGTAGTAGAATATCAGATTACCAAAGCCAGGCCAATGAACTTTGTACAAAACTTGCAGCACGAGACTACCCACAAAGAACAATTAAAAAATGCAAAAAAAGAGCGAGAAACCAGAATCGTGAGAACCTCCTTGAAGAAACAACAAGATCAGAAGGAGAAAATCTCCTTACATGTGTCACTACATATAGCCCAGTGGCAAACCAAGTCAAGAAAATAATAAATAAACATTGGCGAATTCTGACCTCTGCAAGCATCAATTGGCCCTAACCCCGCTTTGCCAATAGAAGGACATCGAACTTGAAGGACCAACTGGTCCATACAAGACCAAAACCACTGGCCCCACGAAACCAAACTACACTCTGGGACTTACCACCAATAATGGGACATTTTCCATGTGGGACATGTTCAGTATGTCCGTTAACCAAACCAACGAAAGAGTTGGAACTTCTACCAAATTTCAAGTGGACGATACGAACACACACAAACTGTAACACAAGTCATGTAATTTACATGATCACATGTCCCTGCAGTTTGAACTATATAGGAATGACGTGCCGCAAGGTAAAACAAAGAATCTGCGAGCATCGCAGCAACGTCAAATGTAGAAAAACAACAACAAAAATGGCTACACATTATTTGGAAAAGGGTCACACAGTTGATGACTTACATTGGCTAATTCTAGAAACACTTCAGACAAAAGATCACAATGCGGAACGTATCCTATTCGAAAAAGAGCAGAGATGGGTACACCGATTGGGCACAGATGTACGAGGACTGAATGATAATGTGCCTTGGGCAAGTATGAACCGATAAACATTAATACATTCCTTAACTAGAGCTCTCTAGAAAGACCAACATTTACACAAATATATGAAGACTCTATCACTGAGGTACTAATTATCTAAGTTGAGTTCCAACCGGACTACTTTTCAATTTAAGAATGAAGAAATACATCAATCTCCTTAACATCTCATTAAATAAGGTTATAAATAATTTCATAAAGATTAGCGAACTGAACACAATACACAAGTTGCGCGCATAATTATTTAAATAATTAATCAACCGAAAAGCAACTGACACACTAAGAAAAATTGCTTTTTTCATGCAAATCTTTCCTTTTGTTATTTTTTGACCTTAGCAACATAGTCTGTCTTCATTTTCTATGAATATCACGAAAGTGAAAAGGGTGCCGTCATGCCGAGAAACCCTACCGGGTCTCCATCGGCAGAGTCAGCACAAGCAGCGCGTGACGGACCGCGAGGTAAAGGACAGCGATAAGGACGCTCACAATCAGATAAGTACTTTAACACACTTAAAACCATAGCTCTTACCGCCTCCCTCTCTCCCCAATTGTAGTGAAAGGCCGTCAAAGTGACTCTATGGGCACCCGAGGAAGCACGTAATGAAATGTGAGGAGGTAGGTGCAACAATAGGAAATCTTCAGAAAGGCCACAACAAAACACACAAAGTATAACGCCCCGAAATTTAGCCCCACTTGATTAGATCTTGGGTTTACCTTTTTTTTAAAAATTAGGATTTACATGGGCTAAACAAAATTTATGAATTCTAACAACTGCATGTCAATACGAGTAAAGAGACTCTTCACACTACTGATGGTTGATAGACCACACTTTGCAGGGTGACGGAGGTCAAAAGAAACCGAGTAAAGGAATAGAAGTACATAAGTATATTAATGCGAAGTGAATGAGAGTTTTGAAATTCATTGTATCTGTTGGTCATTCTTCTAAAAATTAAAATTCTGAGCTCTACAACATTTAGAGGAATAAAGCTATAAGATGAATAACAACATCTTTAGAATTAAACACTGACAATCAGTCATTGTGAACTCATAGCAAGCTGATATAATGCACATTGAGAAGAACCTAGCTTGTGATGGCTTGATAAGAGTATGTGGTTTCCTTAAGTAGTGGCGCTGGGAAGCTAGTGGTAGGCGATGTATATAATGTTTTTAACCATTCACATATAGGATGTATTCACATAAAGATAATTTAATTCCAAGGTAACACATATTTTATTTTTATAGGCACCAAAAGTGTAACTCTGAAAGGAAGGGATAAAGTTATCTCCTTCGCACACGTACACCCTGGTCCTGAAGAAAGCCCACTGATCTATTGACAAAAGGGCTGAAACATGTCGACCTTTTTACAAACACGAAGACAGGTAGCGTAGAGAATCCTAATATTCCCATTACGCATACCAAGAAGTTTTTCAACCTCACTAACTCTGAACCCAGACTAATAAAATACGTTCTCTGGATTCCGTGTTATTTTAACTATCACCACTTCCACTATCACTGGACACTACTGCACAACCTTGGATCAAAAAACCTCATGGTGGAGGCTGCATACAAAAAAACCCGATGATTATGCAGATACCCGAGTGCCATAGCGGAGAAACAAGATATACCGCTTCTTCACGTTGATCAACTCGAGGGCACAATGCTAATTCATCATCAATAAATTCAATTAATTCAGGTTCATCCTCATTTGGGCCATATAGTGAGGTCAGTGTACATCTTCCTGCGGCAGTTTCTATATCTAACATTACCCATCTCCCATCATGATCCTCCTTTTTCTTTTTGACTTTTACAGTACCTTTTCTAGCCAAAACTGCCACCCCCTTGTTTCTCCCTTCCTGTCCCGTGTAAGCAAGAACCTCAAATCCCATTTGATCCAACATAAACTTATCTTTAACTGCTACATGCGTTTCCTGTAAGCAAATTATATCAATTCTCCAAAATCGTAACAATGCAGAAAGCTTCTGTCTTTTCTCCCCGTTATTTAAACCACAAATATGAATCGTAATTATCCTAACTGCCATGTCTCCAATTTTACTCTTACCATCTCTTCAACTACTCTCTTGACTTTATTTGTACATTTTCCTTCTTCTTCCTTATATATTTTACAAATCTGTACTGTATTGCAACACCAACCTTCACCAGTGCCGCTGTCCCTCCCGCCACCCCCCCCTTTATCCCCCCCCCTCCCAAGCTGCTGACCCACCCCCCCTGTGACAGGCAAATAGGTCACTCCTGACCTATGCCTGTCCACTGAGCGTTGTGGCGTCGCTCCCCTCTCCTCCCCTCAGCATATCTTGCCTATTTTTTTTTTTTTTTTAAATCTGGTTTATTGAAACTCTTGGTGTACAAGTACAGTTCGTTATGTGCATAATTCAAAGGGGAAACAACAATCGGAGTGGTTCGTACAGTACAAAGCAATACAGTTGATGGTTAAAGGTCCGATAATTGCGTATATACATATAAAATCTCCACTTATCGCCTCATGTGTGGGCACTGCATGCGTTAAACCATTCATTCCATTGTCTTGTCTCGGTGTGCCTCGCAGTGCCGTTCCCACCAGGACATCCAATCCTGCCCGCCCAGATGGGTAGCTTGGTGTCCAGCCTTCCCCCCGGTGTTCGCAGCCTTTTGGTCGGTAGTGAAGTGTGGTGACTCCCTACAGTTTGAACAGCCATCCAGGCCCGACTCCGGGCGGCATGTACGAGTGCTGTGGACGACTAGATTGGTCAGGATGTCGGCACCATGGGGTGGAAGGTCTCGGCAGTGGCTTGCCTATGTGCTGCACTCCTGCGTGTAGTCTCTGTATGCTAGTAGTGAGGGTGCGAGTAGGAAAGGCAGGTCTGGTGCGGTCAACTGGGGGGCGACCTCTGCCGTGTGTGTCGCTATTCCGATCTAGGGAAGAACAGGAAAGAAAGTGTGGGTGCAACGAACCTAAGCTTGGGGGGGGGTGCTGCAGTGTGGGCCTTGTCTCGTTGGTTTCGGGCGGAGTAGCCACATAGGGTGCTGCCCCGTGGTGCTCGCAGGAGGGTGTTACAAGTGGTGCGTGAGAACTCTGAATCCCGGGGTGGGAGTGCATTAGCGGAGTCGCCTGTGTGCGTGTAGCCCCCACTGACAGGCGAGGGGGGGTGGGGGGGGCGCACAAGGGGGGCGGAGCGGGTGGGGAAGCGGGGGGGGGGGGGAACCAGGGGGGGTGGGAGGGGGCGGGCGCGGGGGGGGGGCGGAAGGGGGAGGGCGGTGGATCACGGGGGTGGCGTTTCTCGTTCATCTGCGCGCGGCCTTCGTTACTCCCCTTTCTCACTACTCTCCCCCTACATCACCCCTTTATCATGGCAGGCCCTGGCGAAAGCTCTAAGGAAACCCTCCCACATCTGGGCTATCGGTATGGCCCTCCGCCCCGCCGTCTCCTCCCTGTTTAGTACCGTGCCCTCTGCGGTCGCCCAGTAGGTGAGGGAGGCACTCCAATGTTTTGTCAGCGGTGGTGTTGCTGCTTTCCAGTGGCGGGTTATGAGTCTTTTGGCGGTTATCAGCCCTAAATCCCAGAACCTCATGTGCGGTTTGTTGTGTTTCGTCCTGGTGAGGAGGCCCAATACACAGGTGTCCCAGTCGTGTCGAGCACTTAGCCCCGTCCCTTTCGCCAACAGCGTGGTGACATCGTGCCAATACGTCTGTAGTTTGGGACATGCCCATAGCATGTGTAGGAGATCCGCGTTCAGTAGCGCACAACGGGGGCATTTGGACGTGTCCAGGTTAAAGTAACGATTAATCTTGTCCGGGGACAGATATGCCCTGTGTGTTATGTAGAACTGTATGATTCTGAATCTCGAATTGCGGGGAATGTGTTGTGGCCCCTCTAAAATCCTTTCCCATTCCTTATCCGACCAGTCCTCCCCCCTGTCAGTGGTCCACCTGTCCCTGAGCGACCGCAGGGAGCATGTAGTGTGGGATCTCAGCGCCTGCATTAGCCAGTGTACGACGTGCGTACCCGCCCCCATTACGTGCAGGTACTGTATTAAGAGGTGTGTCTCAGGTTCCGCTGACATATCTCCCCAGTGTTCCGTTAGGACCCGTATCATTGATGCATGCGTCAGGAATTGTCCCGCTGGTAGTCCAGGATTCTCCACTAGCCCCTCGAACTGCACCAGGGCCCCATCGTCATAGAGGTCCGCCAACGTTTCAAGTCCCACCTGTGCCCAGTCTTGCAGGCGCGCTGCCGTCACCACTCCTCCCGGTCTGGGTAGTCCCTCCAGTGGTAATGCTGGGGCGTAGGGTGTAGTTTCCCTGGTTAATGTCAGTGCACGCTTGTAGCATCTCAGGGCCACCGCTACATGTAGTTGCGTCTCACGTGTCACGCCTCTGAGGGGGTGGAACAGTGCGAGAGCCTCCGCATGGGTCAGTGCTGGGGTTGTTGAGGCCGTATCGCTTAGGTTTCTGCCCGCGAGCCACGCTACCACCCATTGGAGCTGTGCGGCGAGGTAGTAATGCTCGTGGTTCGGGACCGCTAGTCCCCCCGAGGCCGTCGGGGCATATAATTTTTTCAGGGCCACCCTCGGTCTCCCCGTATTCCATATGAGGGTTCGCGTTAGGGCCTCCAGGTCTTTGAAGACCCGGGCCGGGACATATACCGGCAGGTTCGAATAGTAGTACAGAAGTCTGGGCAAGACTATCATTTTGGACAGGGTGATCCTGGCCGGGACATTAAGCGGGAGCGTGCCCCAGAATCGGATTTGTGCCCGCAAGGAGTTTATGGCTCGAACCAGGTTGCCATCCAGTATATCCGCCGCTTTCCTGTAAATGTGTATGCCCAGGTACTTAAAGGTGCCGGCATACCACGTCAGCGTCGTGTCCCCTAGCCGTACTACGCATTCTTGCATATCTGGGTGAAAGGGGAAAACCCCAGACTTACCCCAGTTGACCCTTAGACCCGAGTGCGTCGCGAATTCGCTGAGGGCACTGGTGAGTTCCGGGGGTATCCGCGTCAGGTCCCGGACGTAGAGGAGTAAATCATCGGCATACAAGGAAACCGCGTGCTCCCCGTCTGTCAATGGGATGCCCCACCGGGCGCCCTGCATCCTCAGAATCTCCGCCAGCGGTTCCATGGCCAATGAGAAGAGTAGGGGCGATAACGGGCAACCTTGTCGCGTTCCCCGCCTCACCTGTATAGCGTCCGAAATCAGGCTCCCTATCCGGACCCGGACGGTGGGCGTCTGGTATAGGAGTCCCACCTATTCCAGATAGTCGTCTCCCAGACCAAATGTTTGTATAACCGTTCTAAGGTACGGCCACTCCACTGAATCAAATGCCTTTTCCAGGTCTAATACTATGCAACCCGATCGTGGCCAAGGGTCTCTCGCGTACTCCTGCACCCTGAATAACCGGCGGATATTGAGCGATGTGCTGCGTGTGGGTACGAACCCGTTCTGGTCCGGGTGGACCAGGAGGGGCGTGTATTGGGCCAGTCTCCTCGCTAGAGTGGAGGCTAGTATTTTATAGTCAGTGTTTAGGAGGGCGAGTGGCCTGTATGAGCCCATAAGCGTCCCCTCCTTTCCCGGTTTCAAGAGGGAGATCAGTGTGGCTTCGCTCAGGGAAGGGGGCAGGGAGGAATCTTCTAGAGCCGTCTCATATAATTTAACGAGTTCAGGAATCAGGAGGTCCTGGTAGGCTTCATAAAACTCCGCTGGGAGTCCGTCGGGGCCAGGGGACTTGCCGTTTGAGAGCGCTGCTATGGTCTCCCGGAGCTCCTCAGGGGCGAAGGGTGCCGCGAGGATAGCTCGTTGGGCGTCGGTGAGTGTCGGCAACGTCAACCGACGGAGATACTCCTCCGTATCCGGGGCGGGTGTGGGCAGGCAAGAGCGATACAGCGCTCCGTAGTGTGTAGTGAATGCTCTATGAATCTCTGACTGTGTGTGTAGGGGCGTCCCAGTCGCATCTAGCACCTTTGTGACTGGTTTCGTTTGGTCTTCACTGGCGATGAGCCACGACAGCAACTTTCCGGGCTTATCCCCCCTATCATGTGTGCGTGCCGCATGAGCCGCAAAATTCAGGCATCGGAGCCTCTCCAATAGCCGTTCGTGGGTCGCCTGCGCATGTCGAAGACCAGCGATATTTCCTCCCGTCGAGTCCCGCTCATGTCGACTCAGTTCCTCCTCCACCCTCTGTAGGTCCCTCTCCACCTGACGTTTGAGATTCCCCTGTGTACCTAAACACTGCCCCCTAATGACCACCTTAAACGCCTCCCATTCCATTTGTAGAGAGGTGGCTGAGCCTGCGTTGTCCTCAAAGTAATGTACTATATGTGCAAACAGTGAATCTCGGAAGGGCGCGTCTAGCAGGAGGTCTGGTTGCAGCTTCCAAGTGGGGACAGGGGGGCGGGCACTCTCCCTAGTGATGGTTAACATATGTGGGTTGTGGTCCGAATGTGTCCTACCCATGTAATGCGCGTCCGTCACTAGCGGGAGTAGATCATCCGTGAGCATGAATCTGTCCAATCGGGTGTGTAGAGTGTGGGCTCCCGAATAGTACGAGTAGATCCTGGCCGTGGGGTTCCGATGGCGCCACACATCATGCAAGTTCCAGTGTGAGGCCCAGGCTATAAGAGCTTTCATGGCGCCCACTACTGGCGCATTGGGTAGTGGTGGGAATGAGCGGTCCAGTGTGGTGTCCAGTACACTATTATAATCCCCTCCCAGCACCCAGGGGACCCCATGCCAATGTGCCAGTGTCGCGGAGACCGTCTCGAGGAAGCCCTGTTGGTCCGTGTTAGGGGCATAGAGCGACGCCACCACCAGCGGTCGCCCGTCTAGGCGCCCCTTCACTGCCACAAACCTCCCCTCCTTGTCTACGTGGGAGTCCTCTACCTCAAACGGGAGCCCCGGTCTGATCCATATCAGTGCCCCCCTAGCGTAAGAGGAGAACCCAGTTGCATAAATCTGTCCGCGCCATCGCCTGCGCAGGGTGTGTACCTCAGGGGCTGTTAGATGTGTCTCCTGGAGGAGCGCTATCTGTACCTTGTGTCTCTTTAAGTAGGAGTAAATCATGTATCTGCGTGCAGGTGTGTGTATTCCGCGTACATTCCAGGTACACAGTACTACTTCAGCCATCAGCATATAACAAGTCAGTCACACCCACTCCCTCCCCACACCAAGCGCCTCCCCAAGGGGGCCCTCCACCACCCAGCGTCAGAGCATCCTCAGCTTTTTTCGAGCAGCACCCAGGAGAGCCCAGTGAGCACCCCCATAGGTCATGTATGCAGCGTTGCACAGTAGGGAAAGGGGGGGTAAACATTAACTGGGGGGAATACCATCGGGTCGGTTGCCAAACGTGCAGCCGTCCAAACTTTTTGCAAAAAGTACGAACAGTCCATGCTGGGGGGTCGCTGCCCATCGCGCAGTCCAAGTGCCCAGTGAGAGTTCGTCGAGCGTGAAGGCGTGAGTGCCCTCCCAGGGGGGTGTGTAGTGTAGGCCCGATCGGCCATCAGGCCGGCTCACTGGCTGGTTAGTAACATGTCCAGAAAGTCATGGGGTGTCTGCCCCAGCCGAGCCTGGAGTCGTTAACTATCGCCCACCTATAGGGATCCCGCAATGTAGCGGCCCTCGTGGCAGGGGTGCCACCGGGCAGCTGCTCCGTAACAAGTTACTGCAAACATGACATTGTCTCAACTTACTGCGTGTTCCGTGTCCGTCTCCACCAGGCCTCGCTGTGTCTTTACCTCTATCACTGGTGGCTCCGTGGTATGGCACTCCTCCATTAGCCAAACAGGTCCGATGTCTGTGGAGTGATGTCGGGCAGCCCATTCGAGAGCTGCGAGTCCGGGAGTCCATAGATCGCTTCGTCGTCGCTTGGTAATACTCTGGGGCTGTGGGCGGGCGGGGAGCGTTGTGAAGGGGAGCCGCTGAGCTCCGAGACCATTCGCAGAGCTTCCTGTTGTTCCCTGCGCACCTCCTCCTCTGGTGGGCTCGCGCTGTGTTGGGTGCTGCTGGCCGCTGGAGAGGGAGACCTAGCTCCACGTCTCCTGTTAGACCTCCTGCGTTTCCTTGGCCTGTCCGGGCGACCCGACCTCCCGGTGCTTTTATCCGTCCCATTGTCCAGCCAGGCTTCCACATCCTCCGAGGAGTCAAAGAAGTGCGTTTTCTCGTTCGCTACCACCCTGAGTTTTGCTGGGAAGAGGAGGGAGTACGTAAGTCCCAGCTGTCGTAGCCTCCGCTTCACCATTAGGAATGAATGTCGTTGGCGTTGCACCTGGATCGTGTAGTCTGGGAAGAACATTATATTCGCGTTCTCGACCTGTATGGTGCCCAATTTCCGAGTCTCTCTCAGGACAGCATCCCGGTCCCTGTAATTCAGGATACGGAGCAGGAATGGGCGCGGGTTGGAGCCGGTGTGCAGCGGCCTTGACGGGACTCTGTGCGCCCGTTCCACCACGAAGTGCGGTGAGAGGGTACCTTCCGGCAGCAGGGTGCGTAACCATTCTTCCACGTGGGTGGTCGGATCCTTGCCTTCCCATTTTTTCGGGCAAACCCACTATGCGGACGTTATTGCGTCTCGCCCGCCCTTCTGCATCCTCTGCCCTGTCCTCCAGGAACTCCACCCTGTTGAGGAGATCTTTAATCTGCTTGTCTGACTGGGCGACCCGAGGTTCCATGCCCGTCACCGTGGTTTCCAGGGTTTTGGTGCGCTCAGCCAGTTTCTTGTGATCTTCCTTCAGGTGCGTTAGGTCAATGGCGACTCCGTCTATTTTCGCCTCCAGGGACGTCCGGGTAGACTGGATGGAACTTTCCAGGCGTTCCATGGCTGCCAGCACCGAGTCCAGTTTAGTCGCCACCGGATCCGCGTCCGTTTGTTTCTGCGTCTTATCCATTTTGCCCTTTTGGGACGCGGTCCCCGTTCCTGTGCGTTTTCCGGCACCCCCGGACATGGGCGGGCGCTGGCCTTCGGGGGACCCCGGCGGGGTGTCGGTTTGTGGCCGCGGTACTTGTCAGAGCCACCGGCTGGGGTTCCGGCAATGTTCCTAGGTCGGGGAGTGAAGGAATGTCCACCCTGGAGTCTCCCGTGAGGTTGGACTGCGCGGGTCGGATTCCGGCCCAGGCAACGCGTGGCTCCGTGTCGCTTCTGTGGCGAAGCGTAATTTAAACTCCCCGTCGACTCCCCGTTGTGTCGGGCGTCTCGTTATGTCGCGGCCTAGAGGGCGCCGAAATCCTGTGGCGTTCAGCTGTAGCGCGTGTGGTGTGCAGTAGGTAGCGTCTTCCTGCGGCGTCCGCCACACCTAATAGTCTCTGTGGACCCGTGCCCGCGGCCTGGCTGCCGTTAGCAATGGCGGGTGGGGTGGGCAGTCGGGTTCTAGGTCTCCCAGGTGGTCCGCGGCTTCCGCCGGCTCCGCCCCACCAGTGCCTCGTGGTACGTGCTGTAGCGACTGCCTGCGGTGCCCCCCCTGGATGTTTCGCTGCTGCCTGTTCTCTGGGCCCGGTTTGTGGCGCCGCACGGGAGTAGGCCCGCGTGCTCCGCGCTGCCGTGAGTGGCGGATCTGCGCTCAGGCGGGCGCTGCGTTCTCTGCGCCTCGCGCCTCGGCACTCACCGTGCAGGGCTGGCCTCTGACCTGGGGGGGTGTTCTGGGCTTCTGGTTGCTGCCCTGCCGGAGCCTGGGGGGTGCAGCCCCTCGGGAGTCCGAGCGTCACCCGGGTCCGCGTTCTCCAGCGCCGGGCCGCACCTGTGACATTGGGCGATGGGGGATGGGCACCTTTCCGCTCCTCGGTTAATCGCGACAGTCCGGATGGCGGTCCTCTGCGGCGCCGCACTTCGCCGTCGGGACGCCTCCGTCTTCTGTGGCCTGCCGGGGGGTCAATTACCGACTGTGTGTCCTGGCGTCGCTGCCGTTTGGTCGCGTCTCCCAAGGGTCCCGTTCGCACGGCCCTTACTTCCGGTTACAGCACCGGGCTTTCCTGTTGGGTCTCGCCGGCGCCGTGAGCACCTCCTCGGCTGCGTCGGCCTCGTTGGTTCCGATGCGGTCTCGGGGCTCGTCGAACTCCGATTTTCGGTCCAACGCTGCGTGGGCACCTTTCGGTCACTCGCTGTTAGCCCTGGCCGGCCAGGCGGTGAATTTCACGGATAAATTGACCCCTGAGTGTGGGATCACGCTGGAGCTCCGCTAGGGTGCAGCCAGTCTCGCTGCGCGCGTAGCCACGCCCCTCCTCAGCATATCTTGCCTATTGATATTCCTAACTGTCAGGCTCATTAAGTTAACCATCTTTTCCCATTTATACTTTCATTGTATAGTTTCATTTCTTTTTTTGCTTCCTATTTCCTTCTAGCCCCCCCTTGCTCTGTTAGCTCTGCCAGAAACTCTCCTGCTTTTATCTCGGAGAAAAACATTCTTGTTCGACCTGCAGAGATAACCTTTAGCTTTGCTGGGAACATTAGGTAAGCCTCAAGCAAAATATCCTATCGAAGCTCAAACTGGAAAACACTTCTTTTCCCCACCCATACATTTTTTCCCCTTCCCAAATCTTCTAAAAACTTGGCATGTTTAAGCTTAGCTAGATAAGCATGTTGTTGGAAATGGCCCTTTTTGCAGGGTTGTGTCCAAACCTTTTGTTTATTCATCCTATTTCTTCCTGACCTACTGTTGTTGATTTTAGGACTCTAGGCACTTTTTTTTTGTAAACATATATTTTATTGGCATTTGTAAAAAAAAAAACAAGATGAGCATCACATTTCAAATCACCCCAGGTCGCGTTAGCAACAGTCTACACAGCATCCATGGATACTCATGCCCCTAAATAAGGAAAGAAAACCCAGAACCCCCCACCCCCCCACCTCCGTGCCCCCCTCCCCTGTCAGTGCGCCTACAACCAATATATAAAAACACAGTATCTATGGAAACTCTCCACGTATCATGAACTCACTTTGTGCCGGATAGTGTACAGGGGACAGCTTCCTAAAATACGCTTGGCACACTATCATTATCCTTTCTTCCTTTGGCAGTATCCTTGCCACCAGGGTGCTAACGCCTAAGCTAATTCCTCCTCCTCCTCACTCGAACCATCCGCTGGACGCTGGAGCGCTGTCACCAATGCCTCCCACGCTCTAGCCACTTCTAGGGATTTATCATTATCTAAGCGCCTGGTCTGCTGCAGTCGGAGTGTGCCCTCAGCTCGAGCCCAGCGCAATAGATTTGCCTTTCATCTTGAATAACTAGGGCCCAGGTTCGATTTCCAGTGCATGGTGAGTTCCCTCTTGGCCAAGATTAAGCCTAAGTCATAGAATTTGCTAGTAACTTTCATTCAGGGGGTATGTGGGAACCAGAGTAACAAACAGGTTCCCATGTCGCCTCTATCTGCCGGCCCGTGACAGCATTCAGACAAGCCACCACTTCCTTCCAATAATCTTTCAAGCCCGCGCATGACCAGAACATATGGGAGAAATCGGCTCCATCAGCCCTACATCTCGGGCAGTGCGATGTAGTGCCACCAAAATATTGCGAAATCTTAACAGGCGTCAAATACGCCCGATGTAGAGTAAAAAACTGGACTAGTTGACTAACATGCATATTCTCTCTGTGAAATTTGTATTATGGATTGGGGCTTTCATGATTGCCATATTTGATTTACTAGTCAGTCCCTTGTAGTGTGCACTGTGTGTGCCCAGGGCCTGTAAATCAAATGCTACTAGTGGGCCTGCAGCACTGATTGTGCCACCCACATGAGTAGCCCTGAAAAGGTAACTCAGACTTGCCACTGCAGAGTCTGCGCGCAGTTTGCAACTGCCACGTCGACTTGGCAAGTGCACCCACTTGCCAGGCCCTAACCTTCCCTTTCTTACATGTGAGTCACCCCTAAGGTAGGCTCAAGGTACCCCTGTAAGCTGGGTGCAGTGTATGTGAAAGGTAGGACATGCCCTGATGTGTATGACAAGTCCTGATAGTGAAGTACTGCCAATTTAGTTTTTCACTATTGAAAGGCTATCTGGCCCGCAGCAAAGCATGGGAGTTAATTTATAACATCTTATTAATATAACTTCCCATTGGGACCAGATGGGAAAATAAAGTTTAGTATGCCTAAACTCAGAATCTAAAGCTGCATCTTTTAGTAAAGGGGATTTTTACATTCTGTGTTTGAAAATACCACTTTTAGAAAGAAGGTATTTTCTTGCTTAGCCATCCTGTGTGCCTCTGTTAGGATGTGTATTGCCTGTCTGGCTTTGGAGTGACAGGGGCTGGGGATGTGCAGTGGCTTCAGAAAGTCTGGATGAGTCAGGGCTGGGCTGAATAGACCTGGGCTGCATTCAGAGTAGTGGGAGGAGTTGTCACTAGCACCTGAATAGGCCCGGTTTGCATTTAGAGTTGTGGGAGGAGATTTCCCTTGCACCTGAATAGGCCCGGTCTGCCTTGGACAAAGCTGTCTCCGGCTCCTGCTGGGTAGCTGGGCCAGAGAGGAAAAAATTGGTTTGGACTAAGCACAGTCACTCTCTGCCTAAGAGGACAAAGGAATTTGGAGAATAAATATTGGAACCCAAACCCCTAAACTTTAGAGCTCTTTTTGACCAGGAAGACTGCCAATAACAAGAGCTGGAGAAGCTGTGAGGAGGAACTACCACTTTGCTGTGTGCTTTGCTGTGTTGGCCGGTAGTGGCTGCTTCTGTCTGGGACAGTGAAAGGACTGAACTTTTACTGTCCAAGGGCTTGAGGTAGAGCTTGCCCCCTGTTCAGGAAGCCTCAGGAACAGCAAAGACTTCAAGCTCTTTTGCCATCAGCACTGGGATCTGAGTGTTTTGTGCTGCAAAAGAAGAAAAGGAACCCGATGCCGTCTACGAAGCCCCTGCCGACTCCGTGTCTTGAAGGCACCTCAGAGGGCACACCGCAACGCCGCAACGCAACCCTGGTCTCACCGACGCCACCATCTGATGCCGCCACTTGTACAGCGAACTGTGAGCACCGCATACCGCATGCCGCACCCCTGCACTTCCCACCGCAGCGCTGAGGCCTGCCGGCGCTCCCGACCTTATTTGCGAGGAGTTCGATCAGCAACGCGTGTGACTTCAAAGGTCCAGAGACTCCAGCAGCGACCTCCAGAACGGATGCCTGGGAACGCAGTGCTTTCGTAGCTCAATGAGAGATCCCTGATGCCCTGCATTTCTAAAGGTTCTGTTTTGCGGGTCTTCCCAACACCGTAGCTGGTCCACGGTCAGCCAGAACTGTTTGGATTTCACGACCCTATGATAGCCCCAGACGGAGCTTTTGACTTCAAGGATCTTTATTTCAAGTCTATTTTGATTACTGAAGATATCTAAGTACTGTATTATGGTTTTATCGTTTTCATCTTGTCTTAAGTATTTAAAAATATTGTATATTTTCCTGAACTGGTGCAGTGTTCTTTTGTAGTGCTTTCACTGTGTTACTGTTGGTTATGTGCAAATGCTTTACGCAATGCCTCTGAGATAGGCCTGACTGCTTGTGCCAAGTTACCAAGGGGGTGAGCAGGTTTTTTTTAGGAATGTAACTCCCTTATCCTGACTAGAAGGAAGGGTCCCTACTTGGAAAGGGTGCAAACCATTACCAACTAGAACCCCCCATTTCTAACACATGTGATTTACCAAATTTCGTGAATATCCTGCCACAGTGTCAGTCAAAAGTTATTGGCAAATCCAAAAGTGCCTTTTCAAAGGAAAGTTTGTCTCAGCCATAACTACACAGTATTGTCCCCCACTGTGTAATACCAAGAAAACATACATTTACAAAAGAGTATAGTTACAGACATGAGAAATAATGTACGATTGTATTGTTCTTTAAACCAGTAAATTCTTAAAACAAACACTCACTTTAAAGTTTTTGTTTTGTTTTTAGTTTTTTTGGGAAATACAACTAAATAAGCACTAGCTTAGTTACAATTGTGCTTTCAAAGAAAGGGTGCATGGAAGAATTTGAAAAACTGAAGAAAAACATCTACTTGTAACCTTGCTTATAATCTTGTTCTGCTGTGCCACTCCGTACAAAAAAGTTGGTTTGTTTGGAAGCATGGATCAGTGGATTTGTACTGGCCGTGCAATTTATCAGCTGGCACGATCTGTGGGGTAGAAGAAGATGTTCCTTCCTCTTCAAGCTCTCCCATCCTATTTATTTTCTCAGCAGAGAGCTATTTCAAACATTGACAAACATTAAGATGCTTATGCATGTTGGCCATTCTAAAGCTGCTCTTGCCTGTTTCTACTGCTGGGTTTCTTTTTATACAAAGGGGAGGTTACCTACTTAGATGTAAGTTTCTTTTCACCAGATATAATAGTGGAAAATGGATTCTGGTGGATTCTTGCTAACTTCAGTATCCGCAATCTCAAGTTCTTCTTCCACTTCTCATTACCTTTGTTCTGGATTTCTGCTCTCCTGTGTCTCCAGTTCAAAAGGCATTTCAAAAATGTAAATAGATTTGTTCCCTAAAAAAAAAAAACTACAGATAAATAACTTAGTTGTCTCCTTTGCTGTAGGACTCAGTAAAGATAAGGATGGCAATGAAGAGTTTCAGAAACCTAAGAACTATTTGAAGGGGTATGAATACGTGGTGAGATTCCAATCAAACCTCTGTAATGCTCCATGGAGAGCCCATACTCTGTAGAAAAAAGGATCTCACCCTTGTGCAGGCACCATGTGGAAGCCATCTCTGCGCAGATTTGAGTAAACACTGGGAAGGTATGCTATTTTGCAAAAGAAGCATGTCCAAGTAACCGAGGCGGCAGAGCCAAGACGGATGGATTTCCATGTAGCCACTTTGCAAATATCACTAAGAGTAATATTTTTCATGCATACAGCAATAGCCCCGGTTGAATGTACATTCGGTCTACCTGATTAAACCTTATTAACAAACCGATAACTTAGCATTATACACAAACATTGTCTGCATATTTTTCTCCTTTTCGTCAGCTAGCAAATGTAGCCGAATCTCCACTGTTCAAATATATGGTTTATTTGTGGTAAGTGTTCTGGAAACCCAGCATATAAATGGGCATGTGGTATATGAAGATACAGGACATCCAGTACTTTAGGTGAAACATGATTTGGTTTATTCTTAAGGCAGGAGCTACAGGTAAAGTAGGTATGAAGGAAACCCCACTGGGAGCAGCCTCCTTGCTACTCAACCCAAGCATTCAACTGACACTCTCTCAAACCATGCACACACAAGCATTCTAATTACATCACAATCACTCTGACTAAAAAGGGATATAACACTAAGGGGCTGATTCTGATGGGGGTTGGAAATGCTTCCCGACTGAATCGGGTTGGAAATGGTTTCCAACCCTCTCGGATCGGGAAAGTCCGACTGACGGAGTACAATGCATCCGGATGCTTCCCGATACGATTTGGTTGGACTCCCATTGAGTTCAATGGGAGTATATGTTCCTAACCGCATCATAATTGGGCCCTTGGTCGTTCCCAATCTCATTTGGAAGGAGCAAATGCCATTGGGAGGCCTTCCTAACTGCATCAGAATCAGGCCCTAGGTGGGAAAGCTTTCCAATCCGCATCAGAATCAGGCCCTAAGAGGAAAATACATGGCAAAGATGAAGATACCACAGGGCATATTCTATTTTTATATTTATAACATATTTATATTATATAGTCTACTGTTTATGACTTTAATGAAGATTCCTACAATACAGAACTATAATTTGAAGTAAGTCACGTTTCCATCCTGTGACATGAACATTTTATGTTATTGCCTATTTCTTCACAGGGATAATTCCTGCCAAAGGAGTGGTGGAAGTCACTGTTCAATTTAAACCCTTTGAATACGGAACTGCTCACATGGAATTACAGTTATTGATTTCTCAGTTTAATTCTAAGCCATTTACATGTGTTTTTACGGGGACATCATCACCTCATCTAGCAGTTAAGTATGTTATAATTATAGTTTTTTCTTATTTATCTCGAGTTAAGAAATACCTTATACAAAATGTAACTTGCTTTGTAATGAAGTTTTATTTAAAGGGAGTTTAGCAACATTTATGCCAAATATTTTGAATCTACATAAGAACGGAGTGTAGCGTGTAATGCAAGTATCACCCTTGAAATCTGAAGTTTACCTAATGCTGCTTTAACATAAACCATGTAATTGAAGAGAGGTAACTTACATTTTATGTTCTGATGACAGTACAGTTGCAAACATAATGAACAGCTAGCTATAAGCGATATACATACAACAGTGACTAGAAAAGTAATACTTAACAAATATGTTAAATACAATTTAATCCATGCTGTGTTCAAGATTTTCTTACCGCTTGTTCCAGATTAGCTCTTATTCCTGTGGACCATTTCTTGACAGATAAATGTATACATTTGGTTTTTGAGAGACATAGCACATTAAGTTCCACCCAATCCTCATTGTAGCTTGGAGTGTGTTTATTTCTCAAGATCCTTGTTGTCTGCATTTTCTGCGATTATCGGACAAAAGGTGTGGTGGGGTAGTGGTTCAGTTGATAATACTTTCCCTTTAGAATGGAATTTTTCCAACTCTGAGTTAATGTTCATCTTGCAACCTCTTAAACATTCATAGATTTTGTTCAGCATTGTTTTATTTCAGCTCATGTTGCATCAAATTAGCAATACTCATTTCCTTTAAACCTTCACACCATGTATTAGGATCCCTTCCTGAAATATTGAAAGTTTATAAGAGTACACAACATTTTTGTAACAAAACAGGGTATTCAGCTGTACGATAGTTGTTAGGAACAAGGTATCTGTTATTAAGTTGTAACCTTACATATTATGATTCTGGTTGGCATTTTGCAAAGACACCTGCCAATTGTTCTCCAGTTTGACATCCGTAGTTCATAATGAAATGTTTAGCATGCCTTAATGATGTAAACTTTACTGTAATTTCACCACAAACACTCTGCAAGGTATCCCTTCTTTCTTCAGAGGCTAAACATCTTTGATAATTGGTTTAACAATTGTTTGAAACGTTTCATAAATCAAGAATTTTACCTTGTATTTTAGCAACGGGTTGATTTTTGAGAAGAGCTGTTTAGATAGACGATGATTATCCCAGGAAAGGCAAAGAAACTTTGAAAAAGTGTCTTCAGAATATGTCCACATTAAATTAATAAGAAATATGTTACATTTCTTACACTTTAATCCAAAAAAGAAACAATAAAATGCAAACTCAGAGTAACATTTGTTTAGTATTTAATACACTGTATGAGATTTTCCAAACCAGGAGTGATCCGATTTTTTCAAAAGTGTCCAACCACCCTTCATCTCTGCTATCTCTAGGCAGGTCTCTTCAAGAGATTGTTGAACAAATGTATCCCAAAGCAGCATCGAATTGAATTGATTAATTCATAAGGATAAAGCGATTCAAGGAACAAAATGATACCCTGGAACTAAACAGGAATATATTCAATTCAAACCTTAAAGTTATTTTTTACCTAATTATTGAGAATACAATGTTTGATGCATTTTCAGTATGCAGTTAGAAATCAAATTATATCATTTAGATTTAGGGACCCCGTAGTTTGTCTAAAGAGGACTTAAGACTTATCAAATGACTACATATTAACATATACATTACGAATGAGATGGGTAAAAAATAGGTGGAGCTGTATGAATCAATATTTGAGCATTTATTCTGCACATATTAAAGCGAATATTTATCTAATTTATGATGTAAAGCTTTTATTCAAAATGACACTTCAGAAACTGGGAGTGAGTACAAGGATTTCTAATAACAAAAAAAAAATTCCCAAATTTGTGGTGTTAGCTGTGCATGATATTCAGAATATTAATAAGGGCCTAAATACTCTTCAGGTAGACTGATTGCATGCTGAATGGAGTCACTACATCAACCATTTTCATTATAATGAAATAACTTTTTATAATTGGTTATATCGACATTCTCACCATTCATATAAAATTTGAGGGATTTGAGGGATTTTCCTACAAAACTCGAATAACTATCAATAGTAGAAACACATCTAGTATTAAGTACTCAATCCTTGGGGCACACTCTAGATGTCATATTTGCACCCTTAGGACAAGCCACAGTAACACACAACTCCCCCATACCACAACATCCTTCCTTTCAGTATCTTCTCATCTATCAGTAACAACACTTCGTAAACAACAAAAACCAACAAACTCATACAGACAATGGAAAAAAACTAGCCATCCAGCAACTAAACACCCACCTTGAAAGAACCCTGGGAACCATGCGGCCAAAAGACATATACACATTCTACAACTGAATTTCCACTGCACTGGACAAACAGATACCAATAAAAATCACATCAAGGGTTTGCCACAAAAAGCACACCACAGGGTTAATGACCACATAAAAAGAATGAAAACACAACTAAATAAACTACAATGCACATGGAGAAATCAGGAGATGAAACAGAGAAAACTACACTACTCCACTATAACAGCTCCTCAAAAGAGCCATCAGAACCACAAAAACACACCACTATTCCACAAGCACTGAAGCAGACTGCGGTTCTAAAGAGCTCCATAAAATTCTAACAATTGCGCAAACCAAAGTGCTTAAACACAGAAACACCACAATTATAAGACTTCTGTGACAAAATCGCCAATATTTTGATCTAAAAAAAACTTAAAGATTGAAAATTACCTTAAAATGAACACAAATAGCACCACAGCAAGGCATAACCTAACCACCACAGAAAGAGACACCAATAATCATCCACAAATGCATATCTTCAATACCTTGTCACAAAAATATTTCTTTGAAATTATAATTGCAGCCAGATTAATCTTTAAACCTATCCTTCACTCAACCAGGGCAAAGGAGTTAGCCAGCTGCCTACTCAACTTGTCCCTAGAAAAGGGTTCATTCCGACCTGAGTTGAAAACCTCCTGCATTAGACCTCTTCTCAAAACGAAAAACCTTGTTCCATTACACTACAGTCCGGTATCAAATGAAAAGTTATAAGAGAACAGTGTTTACTCAATTCTCTAACTTTACCGAACATTATGGCTTACTGTCAGACCAACAATCTGGTTTCACACCAGGCAGAGGCAGTGTCCAAATGCAAAAAGTAACAGAGAGTAAACCCTCAAACCAAGGGGACAGGGTTGTCTAGACCAAGTTTACAAGTGCTTCCCCTGGCAACTATTAAACCTGGCAGCCAATTTTACTACACACAATTCAATTTGGCCTCTCTCACATCCATAAGCTCATACTGCACCATGAGGCAAAAGAGGATACCACAAAACTTTAGAAAAATATGTATAGTTGTAATCCTACCATCTGTGTTAAAAATATAATTATATAATATAATATATTACTCAATTTGTAGAGCGCCTGGTTACACCCAACGGTGGTCCTCGCGCTTGGATCCAGACCCCTAAAGGAGGACAGGGAAAGTACCTAACAGAGAGAGACGGATACAAACGCATGTGGAGAGTCTCAAATTATGGAGAGAATAAACAGGTTTTTAGACCTTTGCGGAAGATGCTCTCAGAGGGTTCGGCTCTCAGGGTTAGTGGTAAGGTGTTCCACTTTTTAGCTGCCAGATAACCAAATGATCGGGCTCCCATTCTGGCCCTTAGGAATTTGGGCACTTTGACCAGATGTGTCCCGATGACCTTAGAATGCATACAGTGTTATAAGGGTTTAACATGGGGTGAAGAGAACATATATCAAATATCTTAAAAATTGTGAAAATCAGAATAACACCAATTAATCTGTCTTTAACTGTACTCCTCTACTTAAAATATCATCGACAGTATGATTTTTAATTGATAACATGTGGAAACACCCTGAGCTCATACATCATGTCTTAATACTTTGCCCAAAAGTTAAGATGGAGTTGATATATAACTTCCACCTCCTTCAGCACTACCACACATATGAATCTTCCATAATTAAAACAAAACAATTTCATGTACATCTACGAAATAGAAATAACATATTTAGGGCATGGCCAAACTTCGACATAATATAATCAACATAAAGCATCCTTTCATCACAAAGAGACAGGATTTAAATATTTCCATACAAAAAAATCATATATTTCTCCAAATAAAAAAATAAAAACAATCACAGGCTAACAAAGCTTATGATTAGAAAAAAAACTAGGCATCCACCAAGTAGAACGTGGTACACACAATAATTTCACTTCCATGACGCATACCCACATACAAGGATTGCAGTGTTCATACTTAAGTGAAGTAAAACACGCTCAGTCTGCTGGGACTCAGACCATTAACATGTTGCAGACAGATTGCATGAACACTCAATCATCTAATGTTGTTCTTATTCTATATAAACATCCTACCAAATTCCTAAATCTCCCACTATAAGTCATGACTGAACCACCAATCATCCACTGTGTCCAGCACCTAGGGTAGAGGTCTAAAAACATCATGATAATCCCCTTTCGGTATCCCATCTACCAGTCTCATTGTATTACATACATATCATTACACCTTCCACATCTCAACTTCTCCACAATTCTCACCACAGTGAGCAGGAATTTTGTTTGGAAGTTTTTCTCCGCTTTGTGATAGCTGTCTTCATTGTGCAAAATGTTCTGGGTACCAAGTGGTATGTTCTCAACTCCGTAAAACCAACGGAACCCACCTATTCTGTCGCCTCTCCTTATATTATGATAAGCCTGGAAGAAGCATACAAAATCCTAGGCCTCACACCATTTGAAAGGGAAGAAGCCACAGCAGACCTTACAAGGTCCCCAACAAAGAAAGGATTAACTTGACAGAAGGTGGTGTGGCCGAAGAAAGCCAAAGGTCCGGAGAAGAAGGAAATTTAGGGGGGCTGAAGAGAAATGATCAAGCACCCTAAAGGGGTAAGCAAGGACAATTCTCCTTTAGAAGAGTCCTCTTATGTGGGCTGGCATGGTGAAATTGTGATGGCAGTGGAAGATGAAGTTTCAGCTTCTTTCTTGTACTTCAGACAAGCACTCCAATGATATGCATGAGATGGGTGAACATAAATCTTGATTGCTGTGATTGGAGAAAGTTTTGCCTTACATTAATAGTCAGTGGTAGGTTAGAACTAGATGGAGGTAAGGTTTAGCAGGGTGCATACTCCAATTATAGCAAACAGTGCAGTTTTGCAGGTTCTTTTTTCTGAGTTTTAGGTTTGGAAGGTGAGTGGAGGGTGTCAGGTGGGAAGGGTCTCTTTTGCTCTAGTAACAAGGTGGGCAGCGTGGTGAAGAGGTCATGTGCACCGTGCTGGAGGATGAAAGGAGAGGCACAGTATGTAAACAGTATGTAAACGTT
This sequence comes from Lissotriton helveticus, assembly GCF_964261635.1. Taxonomy (NCBI): domain Eukaryota; kingdom Metazoa; phylum Chordata; class Amphibia; order Caudata; family Salamandridae; genus Lissotriton; species Lissotriton helveticus. Next base: position 1,647,249,075 of record NC_136061.1, read on the forward strand.
TGAGCCTGGCTGTACTCAAATTAACCATGGAAATGTCAAAGAGCCAATCAATTGTTGCCTCAAGCATTTATTACATGAAATGGTTTACTTACTAAAGAAGACTGTCTTCTTAATGAGGCCAATTTACTGTGGTCGATCACGCTGTGCCTGTCATCCAAATTTTTCAAAGCACAGTCCCTCTTAACCAATAATAAGAAGGCGTCAGGGGTGGGAATCGTCATGAGAAAAAAATTCTAATGTAGGGTTGATAGCTACAAATTCAATGAGTAGGAGAGGTGGATCACACACGGGGAGAATGGGGGTTCATGTGACCCTTCCTTTAATGTACATACAGACCAGAAACCGAAAGCCTTCATTCACACTACAGTACACCTCATTTTAGAATGGATTCAGAAGTGAGAGTTGTAGGTGGAGATTTTAATTTAGTGATTTGTCCACTCAGATAAAAATAAAAAACAGTACTAATTTGGGGGCATTAGTGCAATCTTAGTACCGGGTAAGGCCTTGCTAGAAGATGTAGGTCCTGCGGAAAGTTGGTGTCATCAGCATTCTCTGAAGGTAGCCCCTCCCATTATTCTGCAGCCCTTAAACTTACACCAGGCTAGACACTTACTGTTCTATAAAAGGCTCCAATGCAGTTTGGAAGAGGAACACCAACCAACCCATATCCCTTCTGATCACAGGCCGCTTTAGTTTAATTCAGTTGGCTTGAAACACATGAAGAGGTGACAGGGTGAAACTCCTGGTATCAAAAAACTCAGATAGTGATGAGGTGAGTAAAGTCATGCTAGGGGATGCCATTATAATCTTTATACTGGAGGTGTCCTGTTTTGAAATAATGCTGGTAGTCTTCTTAGCAAAACTAAAGAAAGAGCTATCTAGGGCTCGGGGGAGACATAACCACATAGATTTACAAAACAGAGTAGAGGAGGGTAATAATGATTAAAAAAAACAGATCCAAAACCTAGAAATTGACTAAGCAAACTACCTCCTAGCTAAATTTGATGTTAAATATTTCAAGCAGCCAACTAAGCCTGGTGATTAAACTTAGGAGCGTGTCTTGTCTGTAGTCACATCACTGTGATCATAAACTATTCAGGAGCTTAACCCTCTGGGGAGAGCCAGACCAATTGTGAAGAAGGTTCCGGTGCTGAGAAGACGCCGAACGACTATTCTCCACTGATAAAAGTATTGAAGGGAGAAAAGACCACACTCACCGCATGGGAGTTGTGACTTGATATTAGAAAGTGGTTTCTCTTGAATGGTATGAAAGAAAAACTGGCCAACTAGCACTCAAAGCACAGTGTCTTTGGCAGTGGCAGCTCAATATTGTTTGCCCTGAAGAAATTGCCTGATAAAGACCAAGGCAATGAAACATGTCGGCTGTAAGCAGAGTGCGAATCGATAGGTAGTATTCGCATCTCTCCTTTTTATGTATATGTGTTTACTGTTTGCAACAAGAGAATGCGAGTAAAAGGTTTCTGTATCTTGTTTGCACAGTAGTTTTTTCGTTATATGTTGAATGTTGTTAGTCCTTGTCACATATAAGTTTTGTGTACACTGCACCATTCACTGTCTCTTTTCCTTTGGGTTTCGGACACGTTTACGTTAAGCTAGGTGGCACCGATGATGAGAACAGGGCCATCCTGGTGAGTACCAACCAGGGGTCCCATTGGTGGTGCGCCCGTGAGGTGCCATCTAGCTATTCACACTTTTTTCAAATGTTGTCCTTCTAGTGAATGTATGTCCTGTGCTGCTTTGTAATGTGTTGATCAGAGTATGGCTATCTTTTATCATGGCAATAGACTGGAACACGGTAATAATCTCTAGAGTTAGAGGTGTAGCCGGAATGATCATTTGACAATCCATGTCTGTTCACAAGTCCAGAAGAAAAACTGCCTAAAGGACTAGGTCTTTTTGTTTTTGTTGATTTACTGAGTGGAGGGCGACCTAGTTCTGCACTTCCCTCTTGACTCCTAGTATTTATACGCAAGATGGAATAGAGCACAAACATTGGGTCGGCTTGTCAAACAATCTGCCTGGAAACAGAGAGATTAGAGCTCCATGGCTAAAGAGGAGGTTCTCGCTGCTAATTGCACTCTGGAGTCATTCAAGGCTCTAGGTCCTGATGGAGTTTCAGAGAGGATTAATATTTTCAGGGTTGTGAGGGGGGTTCTTAACAAGATTGCCCGAGTATGGATGATTGCAATACCAACAATATATGCGATCTTCTTCATATTTAAGTCTGGTAAGGACCCTGCTGTGTTCACCTTCAGTATGTCATCTCTCTCTTAAACCGTGATGTAACCGTGATGTGAAAATCCTTACAAAACTTTGCCAGCAGGCCTTAATGAGGAGATTGTCCTGATGCACCCTGATCAAATGGTCTTCAGAGTAGACAGACAAATGAGTGACAATACTAAGAAGGCTTTTTATGTCCTAGACATATTAAAGAGGAGTAGTGGAGAGGCTATGTTACTGTTACTAGAATCCCAAAAGCCTTTGATAGAGGTGACTGGACTTTCATGCGAGAACAACTTGCAGATGATGGATCTGGGGGACAGATTCATGAGTTGGATAATGGCTACATATCAGCTGACATCATTAAGGAAAAGTGTGAATGCAGTACTTTTGAAATTAGTTTGAAAGAAATTGGTTTGGTGACATGGCAGAGGAGGCTTCTCTATTCACCTCTTTGCATCACAATAGCACCCCTTGCGCAACATATGAGTCCAATGCACGGATATAGTGATTGCATTTGGGAAAGAGGAGTTCAAACCATACATATTTACCAATGAGATTCTAGTGTCTCTTATTGACCTGAATCATTTTTATTAAGGAGTTAGTGGTTGAGTTATAACTCTACTAGGCAGTCCCTGGTTTTAAAACCAGAGTGTCTCAAGTTAAACTAAGTGACCTAGGTAAGTTAAACACTCTTTTGCAATCCACTCCTTTTCAGTGGTCCAAGGAGGGAATCTGTTATCTCAGGATAAGCCTGGCATCCATCCTGCGAGCCATACAAGGGAACAATTCCACCATTCTTTACAAAAAAGTTAAAACAGACCTTGCTACTTGGATACGTTAAACAATATCAACGGCTGGTAAGATTGCAGCACAGTGTCAGTTCTCCCCAGGATCCTCTATGTTTTTCAGGCACTGTTCATGTGGCACAAGAAGAGGGCATAAAGAAATTATAAGAGATCTACACAGACTGCATATTGGAGTAGGAAGGCTAGGTTAGGGCAGGTTTACTGCATGCTCAGCACGTAAGAGATAAGACTGGATGACCTGAGCCCATTGCGCTATTAACAATTGGTGCAGTTATGCTACATGTTTAACTTGACTAGTATGGCCACTGATTAAGTGTGGCTCGTCAATGATCATACCCAATCAAATCAATCAATCAATCAGGAGTTTGTTAAAGCGCGACTACTCACCCGTAAGGGTCTCAAGGCGCTAGGGGTGGGGGGGGAGTTGGGGGGGTGCAGGTTCCATTCCATCAAGGAGGGGGTCTGTCGAAGAGCCAGGTTTTGAGGTTTCTTGCGAAGATGGGGAGCGATGTTGTCTGTCTGAGGTGGAGCGGCAGGGCGTTCCATGCCTTGGCCGCGAGGAAGGAGAAGGAGCGGCCTCCCGATCTGGTCTTTCTGGTGCGGGGGACCACAGCGTAGGAAAGCTGGGCTGATCGTAGGGTCCTTTGGGGTGCGTGGAATTTGAGTCGGCTGTTCAGGTATGCTGGTCCGGTGCCGTGGAGGGCCTTGTGTGCGTGGGTGAGCATCTTAAAGGTGATTCTCGCCTCGACGGGGAGCCAGTGGAGTGTGCGCAGGTGCTGGGAGATGTTGCAGTGTTTTGGCAGGTTGAGGACCAGTCTTGCGGCGGCGTTCTGGATGTTCTGTAGCTTGCGGATGAGGTTTTTGTTTATTCCGGCGTAGAGTGCGTTGCCGTAGTCGAGTCTGCTGGTGACCAGGGCGTGAGTGACTGTCTTTCGGTGTTCGAGGGGGATCCATTTGAAGGTCTTACGAAGGAGGCGGAGGGTGTGGAAGCAGGAAGATGAGACAGAGTTGATCTGGCGGTCCATTTTGAGCTCGGAGTCCAGGATGATTCCCAGGTTGCGTGCTGGTCTGTGGGGGTTGGCGGGTTTCCGAGGGCGGTGGGCCACCAGGTGTCACTCCAGGCGTCGGGGTTTGGGCCCATGATGAGTACTTCTGTTTTGTTGGTGTTTAGTTGTAGGCAGCTGTTTTTCATCCATTTGGCGACGGCTTCCATGCCTTCTCGAAAGTTGCGTCTGGTGGTGTTGGGCTCGTTGGATAGGGAGAGGATGAGCTGAGTGTCGTCTGCATATGACACGATGTTGAGTCCGTAGGTTCTGACGATGGGGGCAAGTGGAGCCATGTAGATGTTGAAGAGCGTCGGGCTGAGGGAGGAGCCCTGGGGGACTCCGCAGGTGATAGGTGTGGGGTCCGAGAGGAAAGGGGGGAGTCTGACCCGCTGCGTCCTGCTGGAGAGGAAGGAGCAGATCCAGTCAAGGGCCTTGTCCTGGATTCCTGCATCGTAGAGTCTGCGTATTAGGGTGCGGTGGGAGACTGTGTCGAACGCCGCTGATAGGTCGAGGAGGATGAGGGCTACTGTTTCTCCTTTGTCCAGTAAGGTGCGGATGTCGTCTGTTGCGGCGAGGAGGGCGGTTTCCGTACTGTGGTTTTTTCTGAAGCCGGATTGGGAGGAGTCGAGGATGTTGTGTTCTTCAATGAATCAATGAATCAATGAATCAAAAGAGTTCTGTGTGGAAAGTACAGATGTGCAGATGCACCAAATTATCAACATCCTCAATGATCAGATCCCCTCTAGGGCATGGAGATAGATAGTAACCTAATGAGGTCTCAATGTTTCTGTCAGGCTTTACTTCAGAGTCAGAGCCAGTGGCGCAGGAAAACGCCTTGAATCTACGGGTCCTTCTTACATTAATCATACATTACCAAAGAGACCAGGACAACCAGCCGTGGAGGGAAGCAAGTAATTTATTAGGTCGAGCTAAGGACAGGGTCCCAGAATAGTACACAGACAATTCTACGGAGACTGCTGCTTACTTCACAGCATGACACATATTTATAGCGCTAGCCACGCCCATTTGCACAGTACAAGTTCCCTATTCAGACAAGTTCCTCATCTGACAAGTTCTTCGTCAGTCTTGTGTGGTGCAATCGTGGCCAGGGGACATCTGTCTCTGATTGCACAATGTACGCAGCCCCCTGCTTCCTTGCTCAACTGGTGTGGTCATGGGACACAGCCTTGTGCTTCCTCTATCAGTTGGTGTGGTCACAGGGTATAGCCTCGTGCTTCCTCTATCAGTTGGGGTGGTCACAGGGCAGCTGGTGTGACAGGCTGAGTTACCAACAATGGACAGGATGTGGCTGAGTCTCTGACACAGCTGTGGGGGTGAGGCACACAGGCAGCTTCTTGGAATTGGCTCAACCACAAGGAGCAGGGAGGGTTGGGCAAGTTTTGACAGGGACGTGAAAGGCAAATCTTCACCAAGTTGCCGAGAGCATGGCAACACAAAATGGAGTCATAATGGGCATTTTAAAATGCAGTCCAACAGGAATACGTTGCATGGAAGAAGTGGGGTGGTTCAAGGTGTGGGACATGTTTCACAGAGGAACAATCAAGGCCACATTCTTTAAAGAGAAAATAGAACTGATCCTGAAAGACTTGGACACCCCTCTTGACATGGACTCCCCTTCTGATCTTGGTCTGGCTCCCTCAGTAGACCAACTACCCGATTCGGCTCTGGCGCTAGAAATGTCACTGTGCAGGTTTCTGCCACTTACATTTGATTACTTTACCAAGGTAGCTAGAGGGATTGTTTCCAGCTCCCCTTTGGACCCGGTGCCTCCTAAAATCTGGAAGGAATTTGAAGATGAGTTTTTCCCCACACTCCATCTTATCTGCAATCAATCCCTGGTGACAGGCACCGTCCCTGCTCACTGGAAACGGGCGTTAGTCTCCCCCTTGTTAAAAAAACCTTCCTTGGACCCCGACTGCTCCAAAAACTATCGGCCCATTTCACTGCTGCCGTTCCCCGCCAAGATAGTTGAGCGGGTGGTCAGTAACACTCTCTCCACCCACCTGGAACATCATTTCCTACTTGACGATGACCAATTCGGCTTTCGGCCTGCTCATGGAACCGAAACAGCCCTCATCACCGCTATGGACGAACGGCAAAGGCGTGCAGACAGAAGACAGGACTCTTTTCTGATCCTGCTCGATATGTCTGCCGCCTTTGACACAGTAAACCATAAGATCCTACTGAGGCAGTTGTCTGAGGTAGGAGTGAGAGACTCGGCACTGCAATGGTTCCACTCTTTTCTGCATGATAGGCAGCAGGCAGTTTCTATGCCTCCTTTCCAATCATCCCTTTCCCCGGTGCTGCACGGAGTTCCTCAGGGCTCTGCTATCCGCCCAATTCTTTTTAATGTGTACCTCAGGCCGCTAATTAGGCTTATTAAAGGATTCGGCATTAGAATTGTTAATTATGCCGATGCCACGCAGATGATCCTCTCCTTGGAAGGAGAGGATTATATCTCCGTGGAGGTCTTACACAATTGTCCACGGAACACGTCAAGTTGGTTAAAGGCTAACTCACTTCAGTTTAATGTCGGGAAAACCGAAGTGCTTTTTAGCGCTGGAACGAGGATCCCTCGCCCATTTCCTAACAACTTCTGGCCCCTGGAAACAGGCTCCAATGTACGGCCTGCGGAATCTGTCCGCAACCTAGGGGTCATGTTAAACCAGGGGATCAGCATGGACACCCATGTACAGAAAACATCGGCTTGCTGCCTCGCCATCCTTCGCTCACTTAGGAAGGTTCTGCCCCTCTTACCCACTCATGCTCGCGCCCAAGTGGTCAGATGTACTATCCTGAGCAGGTTGGATTACTGTAATGCCCTCCTGCTCGGGGCCCCTGAGTATCTACTGGACAGGCTTCAAAGGGTTCAATCCGCGGCTGCTAAACTGGCCTTGGGGTTGCCAAGAAGATCGCATGGACCTTTTGCCTTGGCAAAACTACATTGGCTCCCTCTTAGACAAAGAATCCAATTTAAAGCCCTCTGTATAGTTTTTAAGGCTCTTCACGGATGCGGTCCAGCACCTCTACAATCCAAGTTTGTTTGGTATACTCCTTCCAGACACCTTCGCTCATCGGATGCTAGACTGGTAGTCATTCCTAGATTCAGGAAGGTCAGAGCTGGAGGTAAATCCTTCGAGATGACGGCCGCCAGACTCTGGAACTCCCTCCCCATCGCGCTTAGGTCCACAAAGGAACTCTTGCAGTTTAGAAAAAAGGTGAAAACCTGGCTCTTCCCTTGTTAGCCTCTCCTACGGTATCTGATTTTCACCCCTCTCCGGTTTCTGTTAGCGCCAGGATGCCTGCAATGGTGACAGCTTGCGCTTTATAAATTCCCAAAATAAATAAATAAATAAAGTCTTTCAAGAAAGTCAGGCAGGAGTTTGGACTTCCAAATGGTACCACTCCCATTATGTTCAAGTAAGACATTGTGTACTGTGCCTGTAAAGTGTTGCAGGGGCCACTAAAGAATTAATACCCCAAGAAAAGAAAGGGTCTTCTTGAGCAAAATATTTCCTTAAAAGCCACATGTTGTCTTTTTAGCCAGTCCAGGGTATTCCCTGGCTAGAGGAATAAGCGACTTGGGGACAAGAACTGGGGATCCATTCTGGGGAAAAATAGTGGGGCAAAATCGTCATCAGATAAAATAACTTACACGACACCACATGCATTTATCCCTGCCCGCACTCCCGTCCCATTTGTTTCCATACAAGCTTTTTCTTTTTTTCTTTATCCCCCCTTTTCTCTTATCCATTTTGTTGGCTTTTAGCCCCTATTTTCATAAGTTCTTAATTGCTGTTTATTCTTATGAGCAAAAGATGTTGGATATTGGTTGTTTGCAGGTCTTCTATCTTGCGCTTTGCATGGTGACTATAAGACGACACTGGCCACACAGTTGTAGATATCCCCCCTGAAATGAGCGCGGTACTCATGGGCATAACGCAAGAGACACACCCTGGGAATGGGGGATGATGACTAACACTGCACATGTTCTTCAATGCAGTAGTACCCTGCCTGCCCGGCTCTCCCTCACTATAACGCTCCTAGAGACTGGGATACTACCTATCACCCGGGACACACCACACCGGTCCTGCTAAATGCACTCTCGTCAGTCTCCTGACGCGACCAATTTCTTTTCATCTGTCAATTTATTGTAATAGGTACCCCACCATACGGGTTTTTTTTTTGCCGGATGAGACTGGGTAGAGCTGTAGTTCTAGCAAACTGTCGTCATGGAGAGGTATCTTTGTACAGCTGTATTTACCATCCTTGTCATTCTATGCTTTAACCTGATTTATATCCTTCATTTGTATGCTCATGTATAGATAACGGATGTGAAATGGCATGCTTTATCAATGCTACCGCTGTACTATCTTGCTTTCCTGTACTCTAATAAACGAAATGCAATAAAACATATTCAAACAAAAAAATCAGATAAAATAACTTTGCAATAACTTTCGAAGAGCCTGAATTGCTCTACAAAATAACATACAGATGGCACTATATCCCTGAGAGGATACACAACACAGACCACTTGTGCTAATTCCTATTGGAGGGAGCATTGGGGACTGGTTCTTCTGCTACATTATTTGGCTATGCTGAAAGTAATAAGTACTTTAGGAGGAAGTGATGTGGTTGGTGCAGGAGGAAATAGGTTTGCCTGTAGCTTGAAAAAGGTGGAATATGTGGCATGGAAGAATTGGGGTGTTTCAAGGCTAGGGACATGTTTCACAGAGGAACAATCAAGTCTTTCAAGAAGGTCAGGCAGAAGTTTGGACTTTCAAGTGGTACCACTTCCGTTATCTTTAAATAAGACATTGCGTACTCTGCCTGTAAATAGTTGCAGAGGCCACTAAGAATTAATACCCCAAAAAAAGGGTCTGCTTGAGCAAAGTATTTCCTGAAAGCCACATCTGGTCTTTTTACCCAGTCCAGAGAATTACGTGGCTAGAGCAATAGGCGACTTGTGTAAAATAACTGGGGATCCATCCAGGGGAAAAACAGTGGGGCAACATAGTCATCAGAGAAAGTAACTTTGCATCAACTTTGGAAGAGCTGAAATGCTCTTCAAAATACTGTACAGATGGCACTATATCTCTGAGAAGATACACACCACAGACAACTTGTGCTAATTCCTTTTTTTTTATTTATTTTTTTATTAAGAACCAGTATCAGCATAAGACAATACTCTTAACATAATAACATTGAATAAAGTACATACATTTGAGCTCAATAATAAAATAAAAAGAGATGATATAACAAATAACAGATATGATGTGCAAAAATTAACAAGAAGTCAAAGAACAGAAGAGCAAATGTGTTGACGGGGATTACAAAAGCAATAACATAACTAAACAAAGTCTCATTAAACTCAGCCAATTCCGCTAGGAAATAAACCTTCTTTCCAGATAGAGATTGGGCGCCAAAGTTCTTCACCACGAAGTTTTGTTTTAAATCCCCTGGTGGCAAATATTGCAGATTCATAATTAGAAACAGCAAGAAAACTAGCTAACCACATTTGAAAGCTAGGAGGAAGATTATCCTTCCAACGAGCCGATAAAATTAATCTCAGTACAGCTGTACCTATAAATAATAATCTTTGTTCTGATTTAGTTAAGTTTAGCGAACTATCATACCCCAGAACATATAGGGTGTCAGATTTGGGAAGTTTATGATGGAAAACTTTGTCCCAAAATGAAGCAATCATATTTTTTATGAGAAGAAGTTCGGGGCAGCTACTAAACATGTGAGTTAATGTCGCTGGGCCTTGTGAGCAACGTGGGCATAGATCAGTCTCCCTTTTACCCCACACGAATAGTTTAGCCGGGGTAAAATATAAATCATATATTGTTTTATACAATTGTGCCCTTAAATTGCTAGCCATAAACAAATTATTGTTCATGTCAAGTATTTTATCTATATCAATATCAGGGTTATTAAATTTTACCGCCCATTTAATTTCTGTTTTCTCGATATCATCATTAATATTTGTTAGAAGAATATCATAAAATGTTCCTATCCTAGTTTTTGAGATAGTGCATGCTTCTATTAGGTCGTTCTTCTGGAGACTGATTGAGTCCATTTTTGCTTTTAATTTTGCATGAAGTTGGGCGAATTTGAGAAAGTCCACTTCAGGAAGACCAACTTTTGTTTTTAGATCTTGAAATGTAGTATGTGGGCCATTTACCCAAACATCTCTAACTGTTCTTATGCCCAATCTTTGCCATCTCTTAGCCGTATGATCAAAATCAAGACCAGAAGTAATAGTAGATTGGAGTAGGGGTGTGTACCGGTCAATTTTTCCGATCTTCATATGTTTAAGTATCTGATTCCAAATTAGCCAGGCACTTTTAATGATTTCGCCCTTAAGGTGTTTATAGTGGGTATTTTCAGTTTTTCTTAGTAAAAGACCATTGGCTTCTTGCCCAAGTACCAAATCATAAATTGTAGGGATTGTGGTGTTAATAGTACCAGAGATAGACGGTAATTCTAGAATCATTGGTTTTAAATGTTTTAAAAAAGCTGCCCAATGATACAGGATAATATTCGGTGCTGTAAGCCCACCTCTATTGAACGGAATGGATAAGTAAGACAATGACCGTCTAATTTTCCCATGCTGCCAAACAAATTTAGAAATGAGCTTGTTGATTAACATAATTATCTTAGGATCTACAATTAGAGGAATTGATCGAAAAAGATATAGGCATCTCGGTAATATATTCATTTTCAAATAATTCACCCTTCCAATAATAGAAAGATATAAACCATTTACCCTGTCCAGATCTGTCTTGATCTTATCTATAAGTGGATCAAAGTTGTATTTAACTAATGTCTTGGTATTAGTAGATAAGATCACACCAAGATACGTAACAGTTTTTGCTCTTCTTATATCTAAGCATACAGTGTTGTCTGTGCACAATACAATGGTTTTCCCCTATTTAGAGAATAACTCGAGCAGTTGCCATATTGCAGAGAGAGCTGTTCAATTTCATGCAACGCTTCTATCGGGTGAGTTGTTAATACCGCGATGTCATCAGCATATGTCAAAACTTTAGTTTCATATTGATTACATAGGATTGGCTTGATATTATTATTTTCCAACAATTTTAGGATATAAAGGGCGAAAAGTAAAGGTGAGCAGGGACACCCTTGTCTTGTGCCTCTTGTAATGTTATTAAGACCGGATTCCAAACCTGATACTGAAATTCTTGCTTTAGGTTGATGATACATGGATTTTATCGATTTAAGAAATTTAGGGCCGAAATTAAGACGTGCCATGGCAACCCACAAAAAGTTCCATGAAACACGTTCAAAGGCTTTCTCAGCGTCAAGCAGGATCATAGACATCTGGCCCCCCGCGACAGACATGGCATCAAATAGGGCAATAGCCCGGCGAATATGGTCGGTGGTCCCTTTACCTGGAACGAAGCCATGCTGCCACGGAGAGACCAGGTGCCCAATGATCCCGCTGAGTCTGAGAGCCATCACTTTGGCATATAATTTGGAGTCCGAATTTATCAATTAAATGGGGCGATACGAAGTCAACTGCTCGGGTGGTTTTCCCTTCTTAGGAAAAACTATAATACCAGCCTCATCCCAAGAACATGGGGGAATGCCATTGTACTGAACACCCAAAAATAAATCCAATAATAGGGGACTTATTTGGAGACTAAGGATTTTATAAATTTCAATTGGCAATTTGTCAGGGGCCTGCTGCTTTACCAGAAGATAAAAGTGATAGGGCTACAACAACTTCATCCAATGTGATCTCGGCTTCAAGTTCTTCTCTCACCTCGTTATCTAGTAAGCTGGTGGCTGCCGAATTACTAAGAAAGCCAGCCAAGAAGGTATCAATATCTTGTTCCGATTTAGACACTTCTTCAGACTACAAATTTTGATAGTAACGTTGGAATTGTAGGATAATGTCTGTCGGTTGGACGTAGGTCCGTCCACCATCTACAATAGTGGTAATATTATTAAAAATTTTTTTTGACGTGTTCGTAATGCCAACTGTTTACCTATTTTTTCCCCACTTTCGTAAACCTTCTTTCTATAGGCTCTACAAGTTTGAGCGGCTTTTTTGGCTTAGATCAGTATTAAGTTCTGCTTTTAAAACCGCATCTCAAAGCCATTGATTATTGGAATCTTTGCCCTGTTCAATCAAGGAGGTGTGCTCTAATTCAGCTTTAGTCAGTTCAGACAACTTTATTTCATAGAAATTTCTAGTTTTGGTTCGTGCGGCATATTGAAAACTGGAGATCTCTCCTCTTAGGGCAGATTTGTATGAATCCCAAACTACGTTTCTAGATGCGCTGAAATGATTTATATTAAAAAACTCTTCGGTCCATTTTTTAATATGTAAAATGAATTCAGTATTGGAGAGTAATTTCCTGTCAAATGACCAAGATCGTTGTTGAGTAAACAGAGGAATGATTGTAACTGCAAGGATTAATGTATTGTGGTCTGAAATTATTCTTGGAATTTTTTTTATATCTGATTGTGAAATGAGCTCTCCAGTAACAAATATGTAATCGATTCGAACTTGTTTTTGATGCGGATGAGAGAAGTAGGTAAATCCTTGATCACATGGATTGTTGTGTACCCACATATCAGTTAGGCCAAGATTAGCTGTAAGCCTCCTAACAGCTTTGTATACTCTGGGTTTACGTCCTCGGTATTTTGTTTTGGAGGAGATATTAGATAAAGGTGGTATTAATGAAATATTAAAATCGCCACACAAAACTAGCGTGCCCTGCCAAGTAGGCAATTCGATCTCTAATTCTTCAAAGATTGTGGGATCGTCTTGATTTGAACCATATACCGTGCAAATGGTTATACCACAAGCGAGTTTAGCAATAGCCCATCTGCCATGGGGATCTGAAAGGTGTCGTACACTTGGTCCAAGATTGTTTTTCGCAAGTATTGCTACCCCCCTATATGCGAGGATTGTGTGGAGACAGCTAGTAGATTGTATCCATTCATATTTAACCACGATTATTAATCCATGGTACATGGGTTTCTTGGAGGCATAGTACATCTACTGGAGTTAGTTTAAGCAGCTCAGCCAAGCGTCTGCGCTTATCCCCTGTTAATAACCCTCCAACATTCCAAGTTTGGATATTTAATCTACCCATTGTTTATAGGAAATGGTTGTAGCATCGCCTCAAGCATATAAAACTTTATTATAAAACAATTATCTAAATCTGTTACTGTTCTATTTGGTACCCTTTTAAGTGTTTCTTTAGCTGAAAAACCTGGTTCTTTTATTTTCTTTTGTGTTTTCACCCCCCTAAGTGGCCCTCCCGTGTCCCCCCCGAGCAACCCCACCACCCTTCCCCTGGACCCCCCCCCATTCAGTGGGCAGTCAGACTCACACAGAGTCTGAGTGATGCAGTCACAGCATAGTATCTAATCTGCCGCTTAAAAAGGTATTTGACTCATAGAATTACCAAAAGGAAAAGAAAGAAGGATTGAGAGAAGAGAGAAGAATAATAGCGGATCGTTTATACAATATCAATGATCTACAAAAAAATTATAGACCCCGGTAGACATGCAGATATTAACACATATGAAACGTCATCTAGGAATATATTAAGCTATTAATTAAATTATAAGAGACAAGCGGGTTTTTTCTTTTCCCCTACAATTACTGCATATCTGCAAAGAACAACAGAAATTTTCATTTTCATTCATATTCTGGACATTTTTAAGAAATCTGATCTAGGTAAGCCTTTGCTTTGATTTCTGACTGAAAAAATGTTGTGAGGCCGCAATGTACAATTTTTAACTTTGCGGGATTATTGAGATATGCCTGTGCGCCTTTATCTTGAAACGGTTTGATCAAAGAGCGAAGCCGCCAACGTCTTTCCACAGTAACGTGGCAAAAATCTGGTCTTGAAAAATATGCAAAATCATTATACTGTACTTTGTTGTCAGGCCTAGCCTTATCGGCAACAAACTGTCTTACCAAAAAATTCCCAAAATAAACCAAAATAGCTCTGGGATATATGCCCGGTTTCGTAGGGATATTAAATGGCATCCGGTGGGCTCGTTGAACCTCTGCATTCAAGTTCCAATCTTTGAGGGCGGGAAGGGACTCTTCTAGCAGTTTAACCACGAAAGCTCGGGTATCACCCCCCTCAAGTTTCTCCGGGACGCCTAAAATACGAAGATTGTTCCGACATTGCCGGTTTTCAAACTCCTCCAGCTTCCACTTGATATCTACAAGCTCGGCATCTTGAAGTTTAGCACGCTCAGCATTCAACATAGTTTCTTTCTCATTAGTCACAACCCTGGCCTCCATCTAAGTGACTCTTTCACCTATCAGAGTGCATGATTTAGAGAGTTTTCTAACAACTCCTTGCATTTTTCGAAGTGCGGCGCGAGATCTCTTAACTGTCTTGAGCAGTCTCTTCTCTATGAGCCGCTATGGCCTGCAAAATAGTCTCTAGGGCTGATTGAGAAACCTCCAAATTTGCTGAGCCTGAGGCTGAGACTGAGGCATTTGAGGTTGAAGCATTTGAGGTTGCAGCAGCTAATTGTGGAGGTAAGTTAGGAACCGTCTGATTATCCTTAGAGCCCTTTTCCAGTATCCTAGTGGTGGCTTTAGGTCTGGCTCTGATCGTGTTAATGTTAGAGTCTAGCTCATCAGTGCTTTCACCATAGGAGCTGAGTGGTAGTTGAGATTCTCCCGAGCCCTCCAAAGAATCAGTCTCATCCGACCACTCCTCCTGAATATTTAAACCATTCTCATCAGAAAAAGAGTAAAATTCGCTAAGTTTCTTCTCCTTCTCCTTCTCTTCAGATAAATGATTCTTTAAAGTGCTTTCCCCTGTTGTTATTTGACTTAATGTATGGGCCCCATCTAACAAGTCTGAGCCCGCACAGTCAGCATTCTGTTGTAAAGGGGGTGCAGTCGAAAGTTCAGTAGGGGTTGTATGGAGCCTACTAGGAGACAGTTGACTGGGTTAGATCGCCCGTGATGGGGTTGAATCTATCTGTACCCCCAAAACATTTTCCCCAGCCCCTGAAAAAGACATACAATGTCGCACTGGCTCTAAGACCTGATTTGCACTAATCGGTATCTCCACTATACCAGAGAGAGAAGCAGACACATCGTTGTTACTTACAGTTTCGATGTTCACTGAGGGAGGTTGTAATTCAGGAATTGCACAATTTTCTGCAGATGAGTTTACATAGGATTGTCCCACTTGTGCCAATTGCGCAGTGGTGGTAGTGATGGAAGTGGGAGTTAAAGTAGGAGTCTCTATTGTCTCTATTGTCATATAACTCTTGTTAGAGCCAGTCAGAAGACCTTTCTTGAAAAATAAATCCAATACCGTGCCACCAGTTGAATGTAGTTTCCTACGGGCAGCGTGGAGATCCTGTCTTGCTGTTAAATCCGATGTGGCCTGCTGGTTTCGGGTCTTAGATTTGCCAGAGCTAGTTGGTAAGCGTGTTCCTTCATCTTCGTCAAGCAGCTCCTCGAGCTGCTCATGCTGCTGGCGTTCAGCCTCTTTGCGAAGAACCCTGGCCGCCTTTGCAACCCGTGCTCTAGTTGCTGTGGCAGATGCAGAAGACTTTGCCGGCATGTTTTTAGCCAAACCCGGGTCGATGTCGGATATTTTCCTCACACACCGTGATTTTATTATTTGTATCGCGAAAGCCACTCCACCAGGTTCCGCTGTAGCCAATTCAGAGCTGCAGTCAGCAACGGAGTCCGCTGCTACAATGCTTCCGGAGTCTTTGAAGTCAGAACGAAGTTGATCCTGCAGCGGAGTCGGAGTCGAAGTCGGAGCCCCACCCTCCAGCACCAATTGCAAGGAATAAACTGCAGCTGCGGCTGGGAGGGTCGGGAAGAACGCTCGCGGCACAGCGGTGAAATCGAGCGAGGCTCCCGGTACAGCGGAGGACTGGAGCCGCTCGCAGGGAACGTAGAGTTCAAAAAGAAGCATAAGGATCTCTCACAACTCAAAACAGTTCAGCGCTATTAAGTTACCAGTTAACTAGTTTTGCAGTTAACTAGTTTTGCAGTTGAGCATCCTTCAGCATGTTAGTTTTTCAAGCGGAGCTCAGACACAGTGCTGCTTACACGGTCTACGGACAGACCGCCATCTTGCCCCCCATGGATCTGTCCAACTTGTGCTAATTCCTATCGGAGGGACTACTGGGGACTGGTTCTTCTGCCACAATATTTGGCTATGCTGAAAGTAAGAAGTACTTTAGGAGGAAGTGATGTGGTCGATGCAGGAGGAAATAGGTTTGACTCTTGCTAAATTCTGACAGTTGATCAAATTATGGAGACCTACTGAAGCAGCCTACACTTTTGACACAACAAAGGCAAAATAAATATCCCACGTGGGGGCACAAGTAAAGTAACAATAGAAATATGGCAGAAAATATGGTTGCTCCTAGGGAATAAGAAATGAGCCCACATAACTCAAGGAAGGGAGAAATATTTTCAGAACCATTGAACCCAATGTTTGTATTTCATTTCCCTACTCCTTTGTGTATATTATAGTTCTCTTCCAGGGGATCCTCATCAATAGTCACAAGCATTAGAATATTTCCGCCCATGTGCGGGACCCCGGAAACACTATATTATATGTGCCCCACATATATATACTCATATATATATATATAAATACATATATATATATAAAAACATGCAATAGCAGCCAAATAAAATCAGAGCTGAAATATGCTGTGTAGAATTTCCACCATACATGAATAATAAGCATTAGAAACATGAGAAACAACAACAAAGTTTGTTTAGAAACTGTTTTAATGCTCAGAAAGCAGTAGAAATGCTCATAACTCACTGGAAGCATAGAAAGCTCCCAGGCTGCATTGCAAACACACAGTCTAAAAAGACTGAAGAGCTAACCTGTAGCTGCATAGCAATAAACTGACACCGTGCCTTTAAGGCACCCATGACCCCCAGTATCCCATCATGCCTCAGGGGTGACAGTTAGGTCAGTTGTTCTTTCCGGCTCCTTCAGGAAGGATCCTGGTTACACAGCTCCACTAGTTTTCTGTTTTCTGACAGAAAAATACTTCACTTTTGTCTATTTTTACACTTACTTTGACATTTAACAACTAGTCAAGTAAGATACTGTCTTTTTTAGTCAGTTTAGTGAACATTTTCTTCTGAGAATGCCTTCACTCTTTGACAAATGTCCATCTTGTGGCAACAAGAAAGCAAAATCAGACAATCACGACGTCTGTATCTTGTGTCTGCCTGAAGATCATGATCCAGACACCTGTCCTCACTGTGAACACTTGTCAGGAAGAACTCTTAAAGACAGGGAGAGGATTCGCATTTATGGCCTGGCTCACAGGTCATCCAGAGGAAGATCTCCGGTGAAGAAGGGTTCCAAGAAGACTCAAACATCTTCAAAAAAGAAGTCTTCACATCCTTCAACATCAGCGTCGGGCTCGACGCTGAGTAAAGAACCACCGGTGGATCAGCTCCCTTCTAAACTACCGTCGACAGCGGGCTCGCCGTCGGAGAGAAGACCAGGTACGTCAACGACGTCGAAGGATCCAGTCCCGTCGTCGAAATCCCCTCCGCCGTCGTCAACCGGGCGACGATCGGCGTCGAGGAATGTGACTCCGCCGCCGTCAACCGGGCGACGGTCGGCGTCGAGATCAAAGGCCCCTCCGCCGTCGTCAACCAGGCGACGATCGGCGTCAAGGGAGGTCACTCCTCCGCCGTCGTCATCCAAGCGACTTCCGGCGTCGAGAAGTGTGACCCCTCTGCCGTCGTCTAAGAAACGACGTTCGGCGTCGAGGAACAAGACCCCTCCGCCATCGACAAGGAAACGTCGATCGGCGTCGAGGACGCAGTCTCCGTCGTCGTCAAGTCGACTCTCGCGTCGAGGGTGTCCAATACCCCTCCGCCGTCGTCGCATAGACATTCGACGTTGAGACAGAGGGCTCCGTCGACGGCTGGTCAGCGCCGTTCGACGTCGAGACAGAGGACTCCGTCGACGGCTGGTCATCACCGTTCGACGTCGAGGCAGAGGGCTCCGTCGACGGCTGGTCATCGCCGGTCGACGTCGAGAGACCATAGATCCTCGCATCGGTCGCCGTCGAGGCATTCGAAGTCGAGATTGTTCGACCCGCCGACCCCCCAGAGGCGTTCGGTGTCGAGAAAAGAATGCTCGACGTCGAGACATTCAGAAAGAAACTCTGTTATCGTGGTTATGGAGTCAGCTTCTCGTCATTCCACTTCACAATCTTCTGGTTCCTCAACAGCATCCTCGAGGTCCAGAAGTCCTGTCCTCAGATCTCCTGTGCGTCAGCCAGATCCGTCGGCTGCGGAGGTCAGACTGTGACCCAGATGGTACAAGTCATTGGACCATTGGCTACCAAATGTATGCAAGAGTACGTCAGTCCGCAACACAGATCTCCTCTCCAGAGACCGGTGGATGAAGTGGACAGGCGTAGTCCTCCCAGGCGCCAAGCAGACAAATCACCTGTGAGAAGACCAACCAGATCTCACTCTCCCAGAAGGGAAAATCCGGTGAGATCCCGATCTCCCAGAGAAGAACCTGTCAGATCTCGTTCACCAAGAAGACAGGATCCGGTCAGATCTCGCTCTCCTAGAAGAGAAGAGCACCCAAGAAGATCACGTGAGAGGAGGCACGGTGCTCACCGTAGATGTCGAAGAACTCCGTCTACTTCATCTACCTCTTCGACCAGGTCTTCCAAGAGGGATTACTCTCCCACGTTGACGGATAGTCCTACTTCTAGATCCTCTCCAGTGGATGACATTGGCACTTATCTGGATGTCCTGCAAAGAGGAGCTCAGAAGCTGAGCATTGAAATGTCTGTCCCTCAAGTTACTACGACAGTAATTTTTGAAACTTTGCACAAAAAATCTATCTCTCGTCCACTGCTGCCTTTAGTCCCGGGGATTATGGATCCTGTCAAGGACGTTTTCCTAACCCCAGCGGCTATCAGAGCGGTTCCAGCCCGCATACAGAAAAAATACAAACCGGCTTCTTCTGACCCAGTTTTTGTAAAATCTGACCCTCCGGCAGACTCTGTGATAGTGGCAGCGGCGAGAAAGACACATGCAGTGGCCGCTACCTCTTCAGTCCCACCAGACAAGGACAGCAAATCTCAAGACTCCTGGGGTCGCAGGGTTTGCAATTCAGCTGCCTCCACGCTGAAGGTCTCCAGTGTGGCTGCGCTGCTGGGTACATACGACAGAGCCTAATGGGACTCCATGGAAAGGTTCAAGTCCAAACTGCCAAAGGAAGACCAGAAGGACTATGAAGAGAATATGACAGAAGGATGTCTGGTGGCGAACCAGTTAATAAGCACAGCTGCGGATGGTGCAGTGCTAGCAGCACATTCCTACTCCCATGGCGTCTGTGCCAGGAGATCGGCTTGGTTGCGCCTTACAGGGCTGAAGCCGGATGCGCAGCATCGCATCCTCCCTTTTCGGGTTCCTCTCTCTTCGGGGAACATGCTGAGGAAGAGATGACCCGTACGAAGACAGAACTGGACACAGTAAAAGCGGTGGGTTTGGAAAAGAAAAAAGAATTTAAACGCCGCTTTGAGACCAATAGGGGGAGAGGGGCTCAACAGAGGGTTCAACCCCCTTAGTGGTCCCAAAGTAAGAACCAGGGAAAGACCCAGTTTCGAGGCAAAGCCAACAGAGGTAGAGGAGGTCACCAACAATCCTCTAACACCACGAGAGGAGGAAAGGCCTGAGCAGTGGCTTCCTCTGGCGCCGTTGCCCACTCCAGTGGGAGGAAGTGCTTCACAACACCTGCCAGAGTGGATCAGCATCACAAAAGATCAGTGGGTGCTGAATATACTGCGCAATGGATACAAGCTTCGTTTCCGTGCGCTTCCAAAGAGAATTCCTCCAAAGAACTCTTGCCCTCACCAGCTAAGCTCACTCCGAAGAGAGGTGAAAGTTCTACTACAAAAAAGAGCTATAGAGGAGGTTCCCCCCTCTCAAAAAGGAAAGGGAGTCTACTCCAGGTACTTTCTTGTCCCCAAAAAAGATCAGGGAGACAAGTTCAGACCAATACTCGATCTGCGTCTCTTGAACAAAGTCATCGTCAGAGAAAAGTTCTGCATGTTAGCTCTTCACCAAATATGCCCACATCTTCAAACCGGAGATTGGATGTGTTCGGTGGATCTGCAGGATGCGTACTTTCACATTCCGATTGCTCTACAGCATCGCAAGTACTTGAGGTTTGTAGTGGGAAGCAAACACTACCAGTACAAGGTGCTACCCTTCGGTCTCAAGTCCGCACCACGAGTCTTCACCAAATGCATGGCAGTGGTGGCGGCTTTTCTTCACAAAAAGGGTCTCTTCATCTACCCATACCTGGACGACTGGCTCCTAAAGGGCTCGTCTCCGGTTTAGGTAACGCACGATCTGCAACTTTGCCTACACCTGTTGCACAGACTTGGTCTCCATGTCAACCTGGAGAAGTCAGTCCAGCGGCCGACACAGTCCATCCACTACCTAGGCTCCGTTCTGGACACAAGATTGGGAAAAGCGCTTCCTTCAGAGAAGAGACTTTTTTCCATGAGTCAGAAATGCGAGATTCTGCTAGAGTCTCGGTTTCCAACAACCCGACAAGTAGCATCCCTGCTGGGTTCCATGGCGTCCTGCATTTTCCTCATTCCAAACGCCAGGCTGAGAATGCGTCCTCTGCAACAAGCTCTAGAGGACCAGTGGGACCAAGCAACAGGGCATTGGGAAGATTGTATTACTCTTTCCCAAGTGATGAAGGATGCCATCAAATGGTGGACTCGGAGAACGAATGTGCGGTTAGGAGTACTTTTTCACCAACCTCTTCCATCCCAGTCTATAGTGACGGATGCCTCTCTGCAAGGCTGGGGAGCGCACATGGGTCCTCTTCAGATACAAGGTCAGTGGTCTGCGCAGGAGCAGACATACCACATCAACATGCTGGAGCTCAGAGCGTTTTTTTGAGCTCTCAAAGCTTTCTTTCCAGCGATCGAGTCCAACTCAGTCCTAGTTCAGACGGACAATACAACCACCATGTTCTATCTGAACAAACAAGGAGGCACACCATCTCGCCCGCTCTCCCGAGAGGCTCAAACAATCTGGCACTGGCTTCTCTCTCGAGGCCTCACAGTAGTGGCGGTGCACCTTCCAGGCGAGTTGAACGTAAAAGCAGACGCACTCAGCAGGCACTTCGAAGATCAGCCAGACTGGGTGCTAAACGACGAGGTGGTAGAAGAGCTTTTTAGTTGCTGGGGTCATCCAGCCATAGACTTGTTTGCAGACGACGAAAACGCCAAATGCCACGCCTTCGCGTCCAGATTCCACCGACCAGGGACGCAGGGGAATGCTCTTCTGATGGATTGGTCAGGAACATTCGCTTACGCGTTTCCTCCCCTGGCTCTGATTCCGAAGGTAGTGTCCAAGCTCCTCAGGTCGGACATGGAGATAATCTTAATAGCTCCGGATTGTCCACGGCAGTGGTGGTACCCAGACCTTCTACATTTCTCTGTGTGTCCACACAGACGACTTCCTTGCAGGCCGGACCTGTTGAGCAAGATGGACGGGAGGATACTGCATCCCAACCTCCCATCGCTGAACCTAACAGCATGGCACCTGAGGTCCTGCAATATGGACATCTGAACTTGCCTCCCGAATGCATGAACATTTTAAAGGAGGCTAAGAGGCCTTCCACGAGAGCGTCTTATGCGTTCAAGTGGAAGAGGTTTTACTTATGGTGTAGGGATCATCATCTGAATCCTACTAAAGGGCAGGAGGAGGTAATCCTGCCATACCTCCTTTCCTTGGCAACTTCTGGATTGAAATATGTTTCCATTAGAGTGCATCTGTCAGCCATAGTGGCGTACAGGAAATCGCCTCATCAGATTTCTTTCTTTCAGGTTCCGGTGGTTAAGGACTTCCTCCAGGGGTTGAAGAAAGTCTATCCCCCTGTGTGAAATCCTTCTCCTCCTTGGGAATTGAACCTAGTTCTGTCCAAGTTAATGTCACCTCCTTTCGAACCTATCCACAAGGCTTCTTTCCAACATCTATCTTGGAAATCAGCCTTTTTAGTGGCAATCACATCAGCGCGCAGAGTAAGCGAGATACAAGCTCTCTGTGCGAAGGAACCATATACTGTTTTCCATCACAATAGGGTTGTCCTGAGGGCTCACCCATCCTTCTTACCTAAGGTGGTTTCTGATTTTCATATAAATCAGTTCATTTCCCTCCCTTCTTTTTTCCCAAATCCAGCGACCCCAGCAGAGCGGTCGTTGCACTCATTAGATTTAAAGAGAGTGCTCAAGTTCTATTTGGAAAAAACCAAGGGAATCAGGAAGTCGGATCAGCTGTTCGTGAACTATGGTTCGATGAGAACAGGGTTTCCGGCGGCCAAGAGGTCCATCTCTAGATGGATTGTCTCTTGCATTAAATTGGCCTACCAGCTTGCAGGCAAGCCTTTATTGGAGTCACCCAAAGCGCATTCCACTAGAGGGAAAGCGGCCACAGTAGCTTTCTTGCACGACATTCCAATGTCAGAAATATGCAAGGCTGCGACATGGAAATCAGTTCATACCTTTACGAGGCATTACTGCCTAGAATCTGATTCCAGGGCCGATACTCAAGTAGGACAAGCCTCTTTGAGGAATCTATTTGGGTAGCCTGCGGCCTGTACGTGCTTAGTTGTTACTAGGCTTAGTATGGGTATTACTGTATTGTTACTCCTTTGCCCGCAGAAAGATGAGGTGAGGCTCGCTATTCTATTCTAATGCTTATGACTATTGATGAGGATCCCCTGGAAGAGAAGGATTAGTTACTTACCTGTAATCCTAGTTCTCTTCCAGGGGTATCCTCATCAAAGTCATAAGCAACCCTCCCGCCTCCCCAGGCAAAGAACATTCTTTAATAAGGAGATATTGTTAACCTATTTGTTACTGGGTTTGTTTTCAGTCTCCGAAAAGAACAACTGACCTAACTGTCACCCCTGAGGCATGATGGGATACTGGGGGTCATGGGTGTCTTAAAGGCACGGTGTCAGTTTATTGCTATGCAGCTACAGGTTAGCTCTTCAGTCTTTTTAGACTGTGTGTTTGCAATGCAGCCTGGGAGCTTTCTATGCTTCCAGTGAGTTATGAGAATTTCTACTGCTTTCTGAGCATTAAAACAGTTTCTAAACAAACTTTGTTGTTGTTTCTCATGTTTCTAATGCTTATTATTCATGTATGGTGGAAATTCTACACAGCATATTTCAGCTCTGATTTTATTTGGCTGCTATTGCATGTTTATATATATATATATATATATATATATATATATATATATATATATATATATATATATATATATATGTATTTATATATATATGAGTATATATATGTGGGGCACATATAATATAGTGTTTCCGGGTTCCCGCACATGGGCGGGAATATTCTAATGCTTATGACTTTGATGAGGATACCCCTGGAAGAGAACTAGGATTACAGGAAGGTAACTAATCCACATTTGATAGGGGAGGTCGGAGTAGGGGAATTTTGCCTCTTCCCCCCTTCTAAATGTGTGAGACTTCTCCTACTAACAACTGATAGGTTATTCAGGAAATAAGGACCGATTAGCTGAAGGTTAAGCCTGTGGGTCAGGTTATGCTTTGGACTGGTTGCTCTTCAAGAATGGGTATTGGCGGTCCCCAACTTTGAGTAGTATCACATAGCAGCTCCAATCCAATGGTTGGTGAGCTGGTTATTGAGTGGAGCACATGGGGAAGCAACGTTTTCATGGCTTGGTAACATTCGGATGTGATCCTACTTTACCCTTTCACTGTACCCACACCTAGATTGAGGGAGGTATCTGTCCTTGTGAGGTCAATGGTCCAATGGTGATGAAAATTGCAACACAACCAATGTCAATTTTGGATTTACTCCCTTGACATACCATTAAGAGCATTGTTCAAGGAAACTAAATGTAGAGTGTAGGAATGGAATAGCCAGAAATAATAGAAACATATAATGCACCCCGAGGTCCCTTCCAATCTTTTGGAGGTACGGTTGCGGAACTACTTAAAAGGAGGGCCCCACAATCACAACAAGCCAGACCATATCCACACCCAAAATATTATAGTATTCTGGGGTGGGGCCGCAAAGCCATCACACAATATAGGGCATTACATACTGACCTAGATGGGGTTGTTAACAATGTAAGGGATAAGTGGAAACAAAACCTAGGGTCACAGATAAGGACTATGAGACCTTATTGGAATATCCAGCCCAGATCTCTATAAAGGCACCGTTAAAGTTGCAGCTATTCTTTTACCTATATAGAATCCACCTGACTCCAAAAACACTGGGGTTTATGTTGCAGAACACAATAGGGCAATATCCAAAACCAGACTCCTGTTACGGTCTACACTTGGTTTGTCATTCTGAGCGAAAACAGGTATCGGATGCTGCTTGTAAGTACATCTGCATTTGTGGTAGAAGACCCAACTTCACTTGACTGTGCAGGAGTTAGGAGAGGGCACATATCTTACTTTCACCTGGAACAGACTGAGAGCAGGTGCCTCTCTACAAGCCATCTTACAGTTAATTGATTCCTTTCCTCTGGCTGACACTATTGCTGTTTCGAGTTTCTCCGTGGATCTAGTAGAAAATTGTCGTTTGCAGACACATATCTTGGAATCACCTGCCTTAAATTGAAATACAATTTGTGAATTACATGATTCTTGTGATTCAGTGGCTATTCTGGTATCTTTAAACAGCCACAAAGTCTCCTAAACATGTTGAGCAACAGCAAAAAGAAACACCACCATGTTGGCACACTCCTTCTGTCTGCTGGTGTTTGAAGCAATATGGAGCAACATCATCAGATAATTCATGGTGTAGAAGCTGAAATAGAAATAATAAGGAATAATACAAATAACACAAGTCTCTCTCAGCACAGATTTTTTGGGGAACAACAAATAATGCAAAGGTACGTGCAGCACGGAGGCAGACAATATAGATACTGAATGCCCAAAGATGTGACGTTGGTGACAGCTTTCATAGGCCAATACAACAAAGGAGGCGGCATCATCACATACGTAGCACAAATTGGGCCCTATCCATTTGACCAATTAGCAAAGGCCTAGATTATGCTATACCTTTTAAGGTCCGAAATATACAGTTGCTAACCACGTGTCCCAAGTGGGCAGCTATAGGGACTTTCCACTGTAATGCAATCTATCAAAGTTGGTACCTTCCCAGATAATTATTGCAACATAATAGAAAGGACCAGACATATTGCAAAATGTGCTATGCTGAAATGTCTGTCTACATGAGCATCTTCCCTGTCACGTATTATTCTTGAGCAAACCTTGTGTTACAAAAGCTGTGTCTTTGAAGCAAATTGAAAAGTACAAGCATTTTGTGCACTACTTTTTATGTCAATTTAGCAGGGCCTAACAGCTAACAGCATTTGGTATCATACAAGAAAGATGGCTTCTACAATGGTAGATGAACATGGAGGTGAGGAAGCTACCGAAATAGTACCTTCTTGCGTAGAGCTCTTTATTGTCCACCTGCAAGTATCCTCAGTTCGCATTTTCATGTTGGCAAGTGTTTCACACTGTCATATTGGGGTCATCAGGGTTATCTTCACCAGAAAACTATGTATTCTGGGATGTGGCTGTAATGCATCTTCTGCCACCTGAGATTGAGATCTTAGATTCCGTGTGTGATTTATCTCTCCTCAGATTCTGCACCTGAGATTGATTTTTTGTCAGATTCCGGATCTTCTATCTCAAAAAGGAGACAGACCAATTCTCTTTCCCTTTTCATATCTAAATTCAGTAGCCTGGTTCCTAAGGAATGAGTTCATGTTTACATAGATCTCTTTAGGTCAGGATTTGAAGTCACATCAGTGAGCAGACAATTTGGCATGAGAGCTGAAAATAAAATGAATTGACTGAGATCCTAGGAGTCATGGAATCTAGATGGATATATTTACTGCTAAGTAATCCACTGTGAAGTCTTTCAGAATCACGCCTGGTCTGTACATGCACTTCTTAAAAGAGGTAATCTAATCACATTTTGCATGATTTTGCCATGTGTTTTCTCCAGTGAAACACTCCTCTCTAAAGGGACTTGATATTTGGTGTGGTTTCATCTTTGGATAATGGTGTCTATCCCAAGTGACAACTTGGAGAACCTATTTTGATTTGACTATCCATCTGCCATTAGAGTTTATTTTTTTACTCAGCCTTGCATCTTTAGCTTTACTAATACAATGTGATGGACAGGAAACACGGTTAATTTTTTTGGGAAAACCCTAATAGAGTTTATAGCAACAAAGACATTTCCCTTTTTTTCTTGGATATCACTGTTGGAAAGTGGCTTATTAGTAGTGGTACATATCTTTCTACCACTAGCAGTAAAATCATTAACACAATATAGGGCTCAGTATAGGTCTCAGACAATATTCCCAAGTTCAACCCTTGGTAGCTTAGCTGCGAGCAGACAGGCTTAACTTCAAAGACAGGTATGTAAAGCATTTAAACCACCAATTCAGTAAATACTCAAGGCACAACACACAATAAAAATAACCAATTTATGAAAATAGGAAATAATTGTATCTGTAAAATGATCACCAAATGAAAAAAATCCAATGTAGGGGACCAGAGATACGAATTGTTAAAAAAGCCTATTGGGACACCTGGTCTCACTAGACCGGGACAAAGTCAACGTTTTGTGCTAACCGCGAGGATCCGTGCATGGCTATCCCTCACAGTAGGTCTCTGTCAAAGTTTTTACCTTCTGACTTTGAAACTTCTCTGGAGCTTTTCTTCCCAATGGTCCCTCGAAGCTCTCAGCCAGTCCGGATTCCCTGAGGGTTCGCCGACTTGCCTTGCAACAAGCTCGTTGTCATACTTATTGAAGTCATACATCTGGAGCTTTCCTGCAGGAAACTACAGGGATCCAGGCCAGCTCCTGGTTGAAGGTGGGCGGCTTGACTCTTGCGGTTGGTTCCGGTCACCTCTCCTATGTTCGGACTTAGAAACTGTTACAGAGTTATTTCTTGTGAAGTCCCTCAATGCTCTTCACCAGGCCGGATTCGGTAAGGGTTCACCGGCTTGGGTTTTGCCAACCCCCGGTCAAACTCTGGAAGTTGGACATCCAGAGTTTTTTAGCTGGACGAACTTGGATGGCAGGCTGGCTCGCGGTTGAGGGTCCCCGGCTTGGCTGGCCAGGTCGAGTCGGTCCTCTTACAGAGCTCTTTTCCAAAGTTTCTCCAAATTTCTAGAACTTCTTCCTAAAGTTCCTTTGAGGGCCCCAAAGTGTCCAAATCTTACTCCAAGGGTCTGGAAGCTCCAAGATGGTCCTTCAAAATGTGAAGCTTCACTCTCCACAATCCACTTGGACCCTTACAAATCCACTGGTGGTACTCCAGGCTGGGTATTCTGGGTGGTGATGGTCCAGGTAAGCTCTGTTAACCTGTAGCTTGCAAGGAGTCCACTCTTTAGACCTTTTGAAGCAAAGTAGGTCCACAGGGCTGTAGTTCCAGGTTGTGCAGCAGGCACAGTCAGTCAGAGTGCAAGGCCTGGTCGGTGTAAATCAACATCTCCGCATTGTTTCAGCAGCAGATCTGAGAGGCTCTGCCCCTTTCAGATACTTATTGCGAGTTCTTTGGGTCAAGCAGGAGGGCACACCTGTCCAATGAGGTACATGGTAACACCCCTGTGTATGACCATATCCTCCAAAGTGTGGCACTAAATTCTCCCAGAGAGCACCATTTCTCCAAAATGCAATATGGCTATTTTTCCAGCAGAGAGTGAAGAGCTGGCTAAACACAACTCCTGGACGGTCAATCCCCATAGTCTCTGCCCCTTGTATCTGTTCTTTCTTCCCTAATTCTACCATCTGGCTAGGTTCAAAGAGTTGAGGTGTAAATGAAACTGGCCTCTCCACCTTCTATTGAAGAATATTGTTTACAACCCCTCCCTCAGCTCTGGCAATCCTATGTAGCAGGAACCTGTCCTCCTAGAAGGGCTTTCTAACCCGGGGGGTTCTGAAAATGAAAAGATATTGCAGATCCTCACTCCACAGTGCTCCTAACACAAAAGTCGATATTGTGAAGCACTTTACCACAATGTGGGGAGGCTAAATGTATGATTTCACGAAACCGAGGGCATATAAAACTCATTTTATAATGATCCTCATAAATACCTGACCCACCCCTCCGCCACTGGGATGCCTAGGGGAGACCCTGGGAATACCTAGTATGCCCAAACATTGTCATTTATTATTTCTAAGTGCCCAAAACACTAAAGTCACGTTTGGGCACAATTTGCATTTTAAGAGCAGTCCTTCAACACAGGGCTGCTTTTAAACTGATCCCAGGCTTCAGCAGAGAACATATGCAAATGCAGAAAAGTTGCCGGCCTTTAAACTGCCATGCCCTTTAATATGCTAGGGTCTTAAAGGTATTTTTGTTATCCCCCTAACATATTATGTACTAGGGCTTTTTAGGGGATGCCATGCCAATCATGGGGGTACCATAACCCATAGTGTACCCTAGTGTATGTAGGTGTTTTCACTGTATTCTAAGTGTCTTTTCAGCACAGCACTGGCCCTGGTAGGCAGAGCCCTGGGACAGTCAGAGTCAGTTAACGCCAGTGCCTGTCAGCAAAAAACTGGGGTGGAGAGCAGGGCACAAGTATAATATTGCAAGAATCACACAGCATTGTTTCCTTAATTGGAGGACACTTTCCCAGCGGTCTCCTCACTAATTCTTTGCAACTTATTGTACTACGTTTCTTTGAACTGCTCCTTTTGCCAGGTGAATATTGGGTAGATAGCTTTATTGGTCATAGCTATACTCTTTACATTTTTAATCTTACTCCCCTGCCATACACTAGGGCCAAGATAGTATTGATAGCTTTGCTAACATGTCTGGTAAATAGACATGTAGGATAGCTATATGAACTACTTTACACATGGTCTACATCTCCATGGGTTCCTCCATTAGAGAGTTGTAAATGCATTTTAAAACTGGAACTGTTGGAAAAGTCACTTCATGTGATGCCTACTTCCAAGTTCTTTGTGTAAAATTTGTGGCTATTTCAAAGTCGTAGGTTAAGACTTGGTTAGTCCCAACATGTTCTATCAGATAATCTATAAGATCTTGTTCACAAGATAAGGACCAACACTGGTCTCTCTGGCTAAAGACAGATGGTCCGCAGTACCCTCTAAGATCAAGGAAGAAACAGATCAGCGCAGTCCCTTTACAAGCATTCTTTTTCCAAGACAAGGTGAGAACCAGTACTTAATGGAATGATAACTGCAAATGCAGGAGATTCAAGCTCTTTTAGCCAAAGGACCCATTGAGAGGGTGCCGGCCTCAGAAGTAGGTACTTGATCTTATTCCCGCTGCGTCCTTGTGCGGTAGAAGGTCTTAGACTTTCATCCTTTTTTTTTTTTTTTTTTGAAAAGCAAGACTTTATTGAAGATTTCCAAAAACATTACATTCAAGCACCTACAACCCTGAGGCCGGCTGAAAGAACTTCATACGTATGATATATAAGCAATTACGCCTGTCATTCCCGGTTGTGGGCCTACTACGGAACAGTAAACATGTCGGACCTTCAGTAACCACTAGTCTACGAACAGTACAGCCGCTTGCATTTTATATTTTATGTAAACAATAAAACAAAGAACTAAAAACAAGACTCAGTAGTGACCGACACAACAGTACTCATGTGTCTCTGTATCAGCTTATCGCCGTTAGTTGTCGCCTCTGTGGGCTATGCTCAAAACCACCTCCCCTTGCGTCGAACCCCCCTCTGTTGTGCTCACTATATCGCATGCTGCGTGATGCCCTCCTGCACACCATTCCATATTCCTTAACAATTAAACGTTGCCTGTCTCATCGTCAACTTTCATCCTTTTTAGATCTTCACCCTCTCAATGTCTTCTGCATAAGGGCAAATTCAACCTGCTCTCGCTGTCTCAAGTTCTTTCTACCCTGGATCCCAGAGACTGAATGGTGGTATTGGACTTGCAGGGCACCTATTTTCACATCCCCGTTCTGCAGACACTGCTTACTTTTCAAGGTGGGCCAGGAGCATTCTCAGTTTGTCATGCTACCTTTTGGCATCACCCGTGCCCCATGGGTGTTCACAAAGGTGATGGTAGTGATTTGCTTTGCATTTGCAGCTACCAGGGCTACCACTCTTCCCTCCTGTGATGAATGGCTGTTAAAGGCAGGCTCGCCACAATCCATTGCAGTCCACCTCCTGATAATGAGGAACTTATTGACATTGTTGGGTTTCTCAGTCAACATTCCAAACTCACACCTGACTCCTTTGTAGAAGCTCCCCATTCTGGCTATGGTGTACTTTTTGGCTTTTCCTCTGGATCAATGAACCTGGGACATTCGGGCTATGATCTCGATACTTTATCCTCTTTCCTGGTTCTTCGTAAGGATAGCTCTGAGGTTTCCTGGCTTGCTTGCCTCTGGTATTCTGCTTGTTGACCATACCCAATGACATACGCAGGCTTTGCAGTTCAATCTGATGTTTCAGTGGAGCCAGCACTGGAGAACCTGTTTTATTCTATCTAGGTATTGGAAGAAAATATCTGCAGTGGTAGCTGCTCAGCAGCAATTGGACCGGCAACAGAACCTTTTCCTTACCTCATTTAGAATTGACAGTGGTGCATCACTACTGGGTTGGAGAGGTAGAAATTGGAGGACTCTGGCCTCTGGTGGAGTCCCGCTTCCACAGAAATCTGTTCCACCTTCTCAATAGCTGTGGGTGATTCACTTGATGTTAATGGCTTCCTGACAGCAGATGAGGACAGGATTGTTCAGGTTCAAACAGACAACACCACTGCCATGTAGGACTGCAACAAGCAGGTGTGAGGTGGGGTCTTGGGTCCTGTGCCAGGAGGCTCTGCACGTCTGGAATTTTCGGAGCCATCAGAGCATTTCCCTGTTGGCACAACCCCAGCAGAATCTTTAAACACCATATTGGACAGGCTCAGCCACCGATTCTCAGCTGATCACAAATGGCATGTCACACGAAAATGGATGAGACTCTACTACAGAGGTCGTATGAGTACAATGTACTTTATGCAGAAAGTATCTTGTAGCTTTCAAATAAGGATGAATCACCACACGTTGGGGCCTTCTTTTATCTCTTACAGTGGGGCTTCTTGGATTCTGTTCCTTGCACTCAGGCGCATTGTACCCTCAGGAGAAAAGGACACAGGGTACAATGCTAAATTATGGTCCCAACACCACACCACGAGGTGAAGAGAATGCAAACAATCCCACAAGTGAAGAGAAACACCTCTCCTTAATCCAAGAGCATTTATAGGTTTTCCTAAAACCCAAAGAGATACAACTGAAGCACCTCCCACCAGCCCTTTCCCTGAACCTCTACTGATCACATGCCTGTGGCCATGGCTCTGATCCAAACTGCCTCTCCCCAGAAAAACCACCTCTGTTTTCCCGCTGGCAGCTGGAGGTGGCTCCTCAATACTCCAACCAGCCTCCAGCTGGGTACCTCCTCTAACATCCTCTTGGTGTGCTTCTGTCTTTAGGAAATGTACTACACTCCTGTCGTTGCCTGTCAGGCCTCCTGCACCCGTTCTTTAACCACTGCTCCTGCAGTATACCACGCTACTTTACCATGTACTCCTCTCATCACCACCTTCTCCGGGTCTGTGCCGCCATTAGTCTCTGGCTCGCCTGTTTTAATAGGATTGGACACACTCTGGCCAACAACTAGAAAGCTGATCTGTTTATGCATACCCCTGGAGTTTTGGTGATCAGGCAGTATGCTCGAGCGTACCAAAGTCCCATCACATGGCAGTTACACCAGGAGGTTGCAGAGGGCGTCTGTCAGCAATGGGATGTGCAGTGTCAACATTTTTGCACGTTTGAGTTACCTAGGAATGCTTTCTCTCAAAGAAGCATTCCACTTGCAATGGAGCACAGAATTCCTGTACCCATTCCGCTGCAACTTCTCCTGCCCAAAGTTCTGAAGAAGATCAAGAATGACGGGCCCAAGGCATCGTAGCTCCTTATTGGGCCAGGAGAGTGTGGTTCCCAGAACTTCCAGGCCTTTGCATTTGTAATCCGATCAGGCTGCTGCTTTGTGAAGATCTTCTCTGACAGCATGAGGTCAGGGTCTTATATCCAAGCCAGCGCAAATTGCACCTCCATGTGTGGAGATTGAGCAGTGGCAACTGATCTCAGTTGACTTTCCACCGGAAGCAATTCATTTGATCCTGGTAACCAGTTAATCCACAGAATCAGTGTATGCTAGAAGCTGGAATAAGTTTGTGACTTCATGTGACAACCCCCAGATGGATCCTTTGCATGCCAAACTGCTGGATATATCGTTGTTTGTTCTGTCTGTGGCTCAGCAAGTGCTTCCTGTGGGCACTGTTAAAGATGGGTTTTTGGCCTTTTTGGCCTTTTTTGTTTGCTGGACCAGCTGTCCTTGTTCAAGTAACCCATTGTGATGCGTATTCTAAAAGGTTTGCAATATATGTTTCTGCCAAAGCAATTTGTAATGTCATATTGTGACTTTAATGTGGTCCTCAGTGCTCCTTTTTAGCCAATTCACAGTTGTCCATTGCATTTTCTCACCTTGAAATCATTTTTACTGGTTGCAGTATTATTGGCATGCTGTGTGAGTGAACTTCAGGTCCTCTCGGTCTAGCATCCTTATACCAACTTTTTTTTTGGACTAACCGATGTTATCAACTTTAGCAATGTTCTTCCCAAAGGTGGTGATGATGTTTCATGTCAGACAGGCCATCACTCTTCCAACCTTCCTTGGCAACCTCATGCCTCGAAAGAGGAAGATAGACTCCATTGCTTGGATCCTGAGAGAGTGATGAGCTTCTATATCTATCGTACCAAGGAATATCATGTGGACGATCAGATCTTTGTGGGGTTCTCTGTTGCTAAGAGGGCAAGGAAGCGCAGAAATCAACGATCTTCTGATGGAAAGTTGTCTGCATTAAGATCTGTTATGCATTGGCTTAGAAGCTGCCTCCAAATGGCCTGAGCCATGGGCTCTATTACTGAACTGGCACGCAGTGTACCTGCCCTTAATCTGTGTCAGGCTGCTATGTGGGCATCAGTTCACACATTCATGAAATACTGCTTTGATAGCTAGGTCCAAGGGGAAGGGCATTTCCCCTGTTCAATCCTGCAAGACCTTTTGATCTGAGCCATTCCACGAATCCACTAAATTCGGAGATACTGCTTTAGTATGTATTGACAAGGTGAGGAATCTGTGGTTAAAAGTATCCAATAGTAGAACAAGTTACTTACCTTTTGTTACTCTCTTTCTGGTGGATAACTCTATCTAACCAACAGATGCCTCACTGCTCTCCCACCTCCCCATTCTATGTAATATTCTCCTTTTTCATCTAAAAATGTCCCAATGTAGAAATCTACGCACTTGTTTTTCAAATCTACTGATGGGCTCTGCCTATGAGGATGCAGACAACATTCAGAAAGATACTGAAGTCCATGCTCTTGGATGGTGCTTACTTAGCAGCACTCAGGAGCACTGCTTTTTGAGTTACTGGATCCAATCTGGTGCCTAGGGATACTCACATGGTGAGGAGTCTGTGATTAAATAGAGTATCCACCAGAAAGAACATTTTTAAAGGTAAGTAACTTGTTTTATTATTCAGTCTCATTCTTTCTATCAAATGATCCTCCCCTTACTCAACCTCATTTCTCTACATGCAGTAGCCTGTTATCTGCAATACACTGCTTCAGTGGTTCATCAGAGGTACAATACCTCAGAGGTACAATGCAATTACAATACAATTGGAGGTTTATACTGAGTCAAAGAAGGAACTTTCAAATGTTCTAAGGCAGTGAAATTAATAAACAACTCTGTTGAGCTGGACATCTCCATATGACTGACACTAGCCAAAGGTTACTCTTTCAGATGTGAAGGTGCATCAGAATCCTCCCCTCCATACATGACTTTGTAGCGTGGAGAGTGTGACTTTACTGTACACAGTAACTCATTTTGTCATTCAATTCCATTTTTTATATTTTTATTTACTTTTTTACAACTCTGTGACAGTGAGGAATTGTGGATTATGGGTCGAAGGAGGAAATATGTACAATGCAGGAAGGCTTAATGCACAAGCCGCACACAAAAAAATGATGGATTGAATGTTTAAATTAATCTCAGCAATTACTCAAGCAGCATTTCAGTCCATCATTATTTTGCACACACTCCCACCTCAGTTTGGACCCAACCATATGCAAATCAATCTTAGCCCTACTCCAATAGGAACAATCCAGCCTAAAATACCAGGCCAGGTCCTCCTTGACCAGGAATACAAGCAACCCACACCTGGTTTCGCCCTGATTGGGGCTCGTCAGTCGGGTGGAGATTGGTTCCAGTGGCATAAGGTGAACTGGACCAACATCTGGGCATGCCCGTTGCAGTGAAGTATACTAAAAAGTGATGGACAGAATACTTGAATTAATCACTACTGGTAATTACTCAGGCCTGCATCTCAGTCCATTGTTATTCTGGACACATGCTGTCTCAATTTGGACACAGGTATATGCAGATCAGTCTTGCCCCTGCTCCAAAATGAACAGTCCATCCTTAACTGCCAGTTCAGTTCCTCCCTGAACCCGAATTTAGGCAACCCAAAACCGTTTTTGTCCTGATTGGGGTTCATCAGTCCTGTCTAGCTTGGTTCCAGTGGCACGGTGAGCATGGGGCCCTTGTCTGGGCATACCGGTCTCGCTTACGGTGTCGCACAGAAGTATACAAAAAGTTGATGAATCAATCAATCAGTCACTTGTAAAGCGTGCTACTCACCTGTGAGGGTCTCAAGGTGCTGAGGGGGTGGGGGTAGCAGTTACTGATCGAACAGCCAGGTCTTGAGGAGTCTCCTGAAGGTCAGCAGGTCCTGGGTCTGTCTTAGGTGGGTGGGGCGGGTGTTCCATGTCCTGGCAGCAGGGTGGTGAATGATCTGCTGCCGGCGGTCACTCTGCAGATGCGTGGGACGGTGGCGAGGGTGAAGGCAGAGGAGCGGAGCTGGTGGTTCGGGCTGTAGAAGTCTAGTCGGTCGTTGAGATATGCTGGTCCAGTGTTGTGGAGTTCCTTGTGAGCGTGGGTGAGGAGCTTGAAGGTGATCCTCTTGTTGACAGGGAGCCAGTGCAGGTCCCTCAGGTGGGCGGTGATGTGGTTGTGGCGGGGGATGTCGAGGATGAGGCGTGCAGAGGCGTTCTGTATGTGTTGGAGTCTCTTCTGGAGTTTGGCCGTGGTTCCCGCGTAAAGGGCGTTGCCGTAGTCCAGCTTGCTGGTGATGAGGGCCTGGGTGACCGTTCTTCTGGTTCCAGTGGGGATCCATCTGTAGCTCTTGCGAAGCAGGCAGAGGGTGTTAAAGCAGGAGGAAGAGACGGCCTTGACTTGTTGGGTCATTGACAGAGAGGAGTCCAAGATGAACCCCAGGTTGCGTGCATGGTCCGTGGGTGATGGGGAAGTTCCCAGCGAGTCCGACCACCAGGAGTCGTTCCAGGCGGAGGGGGTGGAGCCGAGGATGAGGACCTCTGTCTTGTCCAAGTTCAGTTTCAGGTGGTTGCTCTTCATCCACTTGGCGATGGCCTTCATCCCTTTGTGGACGTTGGTTTTGGCGGTGGTGGTGGAGGGGACTTTGGTGAGGGAGAGGATCAGCTGGGTGTTATCGGCGTATGAAACTATCTTGAGGTCGTGCGATCGGACAATGTTGGCGAGCGGTGTCATGTAGACGTTGAAGAGGGTCGGGCTGAGGGATGATCCTTGGGGTACGCCGCAGGTGATCTTGGTGGCTTCGGATCGGAATGGAGGGAGGCGGACTCTCTGGGTTCTGTCGATGAGGAAAGAAGTGATCCAGTCCAGGGCTTTGTCGTGGATCCCTGCTTTGTAGAGGCATGTGTGAAGGCTGTGGTGGCAGACTGTGTCGAAGGCGGCCGAGAAGTCCAGGAGGATGAGGGCCGCGGTTTCGCCGTTGTCTAGTAGGGCCCTGATGTCGTCAGTAGCGGCGATGAGTACAGTTTCGGCGCTGTGGTTGCTGCAGAATCTGGATTGGGATGAGTCCAAGGTGTTGTTTACTTAGAGGAATTGGGTCAGTTGTCTGTTGACTATCTTTTTGATAACTTTCGCCGGGGACCGGAGCAGGGAGATGGGTCGGAAGTTCTTGAGGTCCTTAGGGTCTGCCTTGGGTTTCTTGAGCGGGGCGTTGATCTCTGCGTGTTTCCAGCTTTCTGGGAAGGTGGCGGTCTCGAATGAGCTGTTGAAGATCTTACGGAGTTGGGGTGCGATGATCGAGCTCACTTTGTTGAAGGTGTGGTGGAGTCAGGGGTCTGATGGTGAGCCGGAGTGGATGGTGTTCATGATCTTGATGGTGTCTTTGCCGTTTGTGTGGGTCCAGGATGTCAGCAAGCAGGTGTGATTGGGGGCGGTGGGTCTGGGGTGTCGGCGGCTGTTGGAGAGGTCTGGGAGTTGAAGCAGTCATGGATGTCTGTGATCTTGCGGTGGAAGAAGTTTGCCAGAGAGTCGCAGGGGTCTTGTGACAGTGGGATGTCATTGGAGCTGGGGTTGGCGAGTTGCTTCACGATGTTGAAGAGCTCTTTGCTGTTGTGAGCGTTGTTGTCGATGCGTTCCTTGAAGGAGGTCCTTTTGGCTGTTCGGATGAGTTGGTGGTGTCTGCGGCTGGTGTTCTTGAGGGCTGCCTGGTTGTCCGGTGGGTGTTTGCTTGTGGTGCCATTTCTTCTCTAGTCTTCTGCAGGTCTGCTTGGATATCTGGAGATCGGTGGTGAACCAGATGGCTCTTCTGCCGGTGCTTCTGTTTGAGGGGTTCTTGATCGGGTTGAGAGTGTTGGTGCAATTGTTGATCCATTGCCTGAGGTTGCGGACGGCTGTGTCGGTGTGGTCGGCTGGTGGGTTTTGGGCGAGGGTGGTGGTTAGCTGGTCTCCAGTGACCTTGTTCCAGCTGCAGTGGGGGATTCTTTGCTTGTGGTTGTGTGCTGTGGTTTTCATGATGGAGAAGTGGACGCAGTGGTGGTCGGTCCAGTGGAGTTTGGTGGTGTGGCTGATGGAGACGTGGCTGCTGGCAGAGAAAATGGCGTTGAGTGTGTGTCTGGCGGAGTGGATGGGTGTTGTGACGAGCTGTTTGAGGCAGAGGTTGGCGAGGTTGTCCAGTAGTGTGGTGGAGTTGCTGTCGTTGGTGTTCTCGAGGTGGAAGTTGATGTCTCCGAGGAGGATGTAATCTGTGGAGGCTAGGGCTTGTGAGCTGCCGGCGTCTGTGATGGAGTCGATGAACTGTGCCTGGGGTCCGGGGGCTCTGTACACGAGGGTTCCTCTGAGGGTGGTGTTGGGATTGATGTGGATCTGGAAGTGCAGGTGTTCGGCGGTGCCGACGGTGTCCTTGGTGCTGGTTGAGATTCTGAGGGTATTTCTGTGGACGATGGCGCTTCCTCCTCCCGGTCTGTTGGTGCGGTCCCTGCGGGTGATCTTGTAGCCATCCGGGATGGCTATGGCAACGTCGGGCGCCGATGAGGTGATCATCCAAGTCTCCGTCAGGAACGTGACATCCGGGGAGGATGAGTGGAGCAGGTCCCAGAGTTCGATTGGCATGCCTGTGGATGGAGTGGGTGTTGAGCAGTATGCATCTGAGGTGGCTGTTGACTGCCTTGGTGGGGGGGGGGCATCGTGTGCTTGTGTACGCTTGCTGGTGAAGCTGCAGTTTTGGCAGGAGAATGGTCCGTGGGTGTGCATCGGTGGCCTGGAAGCAGGCGGTCGATCGGGCAGCATTGAGTGCGAGGAGGTGGTCGGGTTCGTACCGGCGTCTGGTGGCATGGTGTTCGCGGGGGCCAGGGGGTATGACGCTGGACCCGGTCCAGACGGGGACGAGCTTGCCTTTGGCGTGCCAGCGGCGCCCCAGCAGGGCAACTGCGCAGTGGTCACCATATAAGATGGAAAGGTGGGAGGGGGGAGGGGCTTGCGGCTGGGAGGCGGGAGCAGCGCAGGAATCGGCGGGAATAATAACGCAGGAACAGCGTTATGGGTAGCACAGAAGGAATGGAATGAGAGGGTTAGAAGTAGAAGCGTAGTGTGGGGAAGAAGAAAAAAGGAAGGAACAGGCGAGTAAAGAGGAAGAAAAAACAATGACCAAGAGTGGGACCCAGCAGGGAGAAGGCTCGAACCCTGCCTAGTCTGGATCGAAGTGGAGCGCTGTCAGGCGGAGCTGCGGGAGGAGAGCTGATTTGTGACCGAGGGTCAGGGGTCTAGCTGGATGAAATGTTAGAACCTTGTTGGTGCCCTAAGTGCAACGGGTATAATCATGCATTTGTCCTGTGCTCATAGTACTATAGGACTCTGGCTATACCTCACTGATGCAACCTAAGCAAGTCGAAACCAGTCTGGGGTTGCATATGGTCCATTTTGAGGGGCCCTCGCCTAGCAGTTTGGGATGAGCTATTCTCATGAGGATCAGGGTCGCTACTGATTTGCATATGGCAGGCCTTTGTCTAGAGTGGCATGGTGTGTGAAAAATAATGGACTGGAATGCGCCCTGAATGATTGCCAGTGGTTGAGATTAATTCAAACATTCCATCATGCTGTTGTTGCCATTGCTAATGGTAAGCAGCCATGGGGAAGCTGGGGCCTAGCTGAATCCTTAGCGACCACAGTTATAGCTGTATAATAGCTGTAGACTGGAAGTAATAGGCAGGGCCAGAATAAAAAAAAAAACCAGACCAACGCCATATCGTACAATAGACTTATAGTTAGTGGGTCTGGCCATCTCAGGAAGTGTTTGGGAAAAGGCTCTTCCTGTGAACATGTTTTGAAAAAATTGTGAACCAATTCTACGTTTGTAAAGTCCGTTTAAAAAGTGCAGTTCCTAACATTTATTCATGAACAACGTATGCGGATATAACTATAAGGCATTTAGAGCCAGATGTACGACCAGTTTTTGCGAACCCGACCTGTTTGCGCACGCAAAAACCTACATGGCCATGTATAAACACTATTTTGCGTCTCACAAAAAATTGTTCCCTTCCTTATAGTGAGTCTCTAGCCATGTATGAATGTTTTGCGACAAAACACTTGCAATTTACTGCCCTCTTCAAGAGGGTGGTAATGGAGTCGCAAATGGCAAGGTGTCCACAATCTTCTTCCCGATATATGAAGGCTGTCTCATGATTTCACAGTATTCCTGCATCTTTAAAAGACTGATGCCCAATGTGCTGATACTACAGAGTGTGGGACTGCTAAAGCAGACGTCCTGAATCTTGTTATCCAGGACAAACTATCAGCATGTCAGAATAAGGACTAGATTACATCTCGTTGAAGCCATGCATGACACATTCAACCAGAGGTTTTGTATTTTTGCTTTGACCACCAAGGCCCTCATCGCAGGTTGCCGAGTAACCCTCTGGGGCCAGTAGCTAGAGTTTCCATTCCCCAAAGGGCTCATAAAATATGCAGGTACACCTTAAATCTTGGCAATTTCATCTTAAGATCCCAGCTGTTGCAGCAAAAATCTCCAGCTGTTATAAATTATGCAGTAATCAGTATGAAAACACCATTCCTCCTATATTATTCACCCATATCCCCTAATAAGGAGTATTTCTGCTTCAGAGTTACCAATGGCTCTGATGTCTTGAACGCCATAGGAATACCATGAGGATATTTGCCCATCCGGTAATGGAGCCCTATATGTAGCTTAAAAATTCTTATGAAAAGTGTTTTTGCCCAAACCAAGGGCTGGCTGATTGTGTTGCATGATATGATTCCTAAATTAGCTCTGAAACTTTTAAGGTATTGTCTATGACTCCTTTGACTTTGATTGGAGACTCTGGTCTGCAAGAAACTCATATTATGTATACGACCTCTAGCAGTGGAAGAATGTGGGGAACGGCTGTAGAGAATGGAGATGGAGGGAAGGATGAAAAGAGGTTGGATGAATGCATGAATGCAGCATTGGATGGAGAGGGGTATGGATGGATGGATGTAGAGAAAGATGGAGAGTTGATAGAGGGATGCAGGGATGAATTGAAAGGTGTATAGTTCCTGAATGGATGGAGACAAGAATGAATAGATGGACATAAAGTATAGAGTAAATAATGGAAGGAAAGAAAGAAGGTAAGATGGGAGGCTGTATAGAGAGAAGGTAGGATGGAGAAATAGATGGAATAATGGCAAGAAGGAAGGACGGATGATGAATGAAAAGGGATTGAAAGTCTAACAAAAAGAAGGATGGAAAGAAGAATGGTTGGATAAAAAGAAAGAAATATGGAGCGAAGGGAGGATGGATCGATTGAAAAAGCAAAAGTATACATTGATGGGAACAGAATGATAAATGGATGGAAAAAATACAGAAAGGTTAGAGAGAAGGAAGGACAAAAAACTGAATGAAGGGTAGAGAAATGGAAGGAAAGATACTAAGAATTTCTGAATTCCCTCAGAGGCAGCAATCTGTCAAACTACAGTGAGGTTCTCTTGCCTTACTCGCTCAGTCAGAGCTATTTGTCACATGGCTCATGGCACATGGCACATGGTTCAAAGTGGTGGTGGGGGGTATTTTTCTTAACATAACTGTAAGTTACAGCATTCTGCTCTTTCACAAGGAGCACACCCATACACAAAGTAGTTCATTTCAGTGTCAAAGACTGCTATGACTATGTGTGCAATATATTTTTGCTACGGGCAAAACAAGTTTATATTTGCGTGGGCTCAGAAGCTTCTCTAGCAATTACGTTTTACCAAACCATGCCAAAAACTCACTGACAAAGCCAAAAGACTGACAGCCAACTCCTGACCTATTGGTTTTGACAATGCTTGCTTCTTTAGGGTCTGCCACAGTTCCCAGCAGCAAACCTGGCGCATATCAAAATCCCCCTGCCCTCCATCTACTCCTTTAAAGCACCCCATCATTAAATGATGCTCCATAACGTTCTTAAAAATTGTATATTTTTTCAATGACGTCGGTTCTAATATAAACTGAAGAAACACAGCTGTCCTTAGTATTATTATGTGTAATAGTGTTTTATATATCTCACAGAAAAGAGGATTTTGCGAAGGAACGCATGCGTCCAAGCAAGCCAAGGAGTGTTTCAGAAAAATCAGTGCTGAATGTATCTCGCAAAAAAAGACATTTGCAGCTCTTGCAGCAAACTGCTCATCAAAAAGTAAAGGTATGCACGTCTACCTTCAAATAATTGTTTAGTGGTGATCCTATGCTGCGGCCAGCACCATGGCATACCAGTAAATACATCTTTCGGTTTTTACCAACAGGAGATAGAGTACCAAAACCTGATATTCCCAGCAAATTTGTCAACTCCTTATGCTGTGGCTACTGTTTTAAATCAACAACCTGGAAAGATGAAGGCAAAAGATCTGAGAGAAGGTAATGTGACAGAAGAGCCTTCATCTGATAGAACAAATATTATCAGGCGTCATCTGTTTATTTACTTTGATTTCAGATTAGTTTAAAACCAAACACTTGTACCTCATACCAAACATCATTGATAATATTAACCGAAATGTGTAGGCTGTGGTTATGGAAGGTCTCTCGAAACCTAAAGCGCTTTTAATTGTTTTAGGTTTTTCATCTGGGGGAGGCTTTATACCCTGTAAGTAATGAGATATTATGAAGAATAGTTGAAACCTCGCAGAAGACTCCTCAAAGCTCTTTATGTTCCAAGTGATTTCTTAATGTTTTAATATTATGTTTCCAAATATTCGTATTCCAAATGATTTTTTTAGGTCCGGTGTTAGCCAAGACCTTTTGATTTTAGTACCAATATGTGTATAATATACTTAATGATAGATGCTTCCAGCCAGCGTTCTTCCTCCATTAGTCTGTAATTGTGCCAGTCACATTTTTCTTCGCCCACTACAGCATAAGGCATAGAACAAAGGGTCAGCCCACTTCAGCCATAGACTGATTTCACAGGCATCATCCTTCTCTTTCGCAAGGAGCATTGCTGCACAGAAAGTAGTTCCCTTCAGTGGCAGGTACTACAATGGCAATGTGTGATTTTTGAGACAAAACAATATTTTTCGTTTTTTCCAGTTTATCTCTATATTAGTAAGAACCGGGCAGTTCAGCCAACAATGTTTTTTTTTTTAACCGTGTTATATGGTGCTATTTACTGTGTTTTATGGCACCTTTGTTCTGTTTGTGATGTTTGAATGCTGTTTGAAGCATTTCCTGTTGAAGCTCTGAGTTCAAGTTAGTTGCTGGCTGGGATTGGAGCGATCACTAGAGCACGCCCACTGCTGTTCTACATTCTAGCAATAAACAAATAAATCATTTTACTCAACCTTCCTGTCTGCTCCTCCCACCCGTCATCACAACACGATTTGGTGACAAGGATGAACCAAATCTGCTGTCTGGAACAGAACCTTCTTCGACAGTGACTCGGCCTACCTTTCTGCCTTTGCTTTTGATCACACCTGTGACTTTGGTTTTAATGCAAGTTGAATTAAAAAAATTTAACTTTGGCCTACGTGACCGTATTTCCTCATTCATGCGCACGCTTCTCTGCTCCGCAGTGTGCACCATAGTTTAGCACTGTTAACACAGCATGAGGCATAAAGAACTGTGCACTATAGTTATCGTGTGCATAGCCTAATGCCAGAAGAACTGTGCGCTATCTCTTCACAATCTGAGGCATGGAGAACCACGCATCATAGTGTGCACTGAACTAACAACAGAGTGTGCCAGCTGGGCACACAGCACATACCCAGGAGCCGATTTAACTTGTATCCTAATATTTTGAGGAGGCATCTCACTGTGATCTAGCCTCTGAGAAACCATTGTGACCAATAGGAAACGGCTCATTATTGTGTACATT
This sequence comes from Lissotriton helveticus, assembly GCF_964261635.1. Taxonomy (NCBI): domain Eukaryota; kingdom Metazoa; phylum Chordata; class Amphibia; order Caudata; family Salamandridae; genus Lissotriton; species Lissotriton helveticus. The sequence continues at coordinate 1,647,292,064 of NC_136061.1, forward strand.
GGATGACTCTATCACTCCTCGATGCTGATTGGATGTAGTCCCAGTAAAGATTATTAGAGAATACACCTCCTGGAACAGTGGTGTTCACTTGTTTTTGGGAGTCTACTGCTGCTTTTCTTTAACATTGTGCTCATTGCATGTCGTTTTGGCGCTCCAGTGGTGATTGGCTGTAGTCTCCCTAGAGCTTATTGGAGTAAATTGCTCCATGAGCAGTGGGGGTCAAATGTTCTTTGGAGTCTTTCAGCTGTGTTTCCAAGTTTTTGCCTTCATATTCTTGTGGCACAATGCAATTTTACCTACTGTGTTTCTCCATGAACCTGGAATACAAAACATTAAGTGGAAGCAATGGTTTTAAACTTTTGAAAGCTATGTAATTGCAATTGATGGTGTGAACGTTGATCGTATTAGAAAACAAACAGTTCTTTACAACTGTTTAGGTGCATAAGGTGAAAGGATTTTTTACCATCTTCCCATGCTTCCTCCTTCTGATTCGAGAGAGACAGATGTATACATAGAAGCAGTGAACAGACTGTAAAGATATTTCTTGGAATTTGCATTATAGTGGAATGGCACAGATTTTTTTAGTGTAGGCAACAAGAGCATGAGCCAACTCACAGATTTTTGGCAGTACTCATGATTTTGGCTTCCATATGTGCCTGTGATGGAAATGTTGATAATTATTTATGGGACCAAATTTTGATCAACTCTTATGACAGGAGAATTGAAGAAAAAATGCTATGTTGCAGAAACCCTAGCCTTTCTAACACTCTGGAAATTGCAGGGGCACCAAAAGATCTATCATGTTTCAGACACACCACTGAGGTTAATTCTGTCAATACTGTGTTCTCTAAATCTAAACCTGAATCTTTTCCACTTTACAAGAAGAGGAAAATTGATAAAGGGACTATCAATGTTAATAACATGTGATTTCGTTGTGGGTCCAAGACCCATTTAACCAATGCCAAATGTTGTCTTGCTGTTGGTAAACCTCGTTTAAAGTGTAAACAATGGATCACTTTGCAAGAGTATGTAAAGCTTTGCAAAAGGTTTTATTAGTTGCTGATCAAGGTATGTCCTCTGTTTTAGGAGATGAGTTAGTAGAAACGGCAAGTAGGGTAGTTTTAGCTATAAAAATGGTGAACTCCAAAGAAATGGCAAAAGGGCGATCAGGTATGTACCATACATATTGGTGATGTACTGAAGTCACAGTGTATTCTGGGTCACTAGTTACTTTTGTCACCGATGAGTTGTATTTCAAGGAGTAGAGTCATGTTCATCTCTTGCCTCCTGACATTCGCACTGTCTCATTTGGCGTTTTCTCTTTTGACATATTGGGTTATTTCAATTAAACATTGTATATAAAGATAGAGAGATCTTTACAAAGGTACATGTGGCTAATAAGAAGTTACAATAGTTTAGGGTGGAAGGATCAAAGCAAGTTTAGGATGGTGCTGGGACCAGGAACAGCTTGTCCCTTTTCCTTTGTAGAGGTTGGTTATTTTCAAGTGAAGTAAAAAAAAAATTGAGATAGACTAGGCTTGGTAAAAGGATTTGAACATAGAATTGTGTTTAAAGATCAGACTTTTCCTCTGGTCAGTAAGGTTAGAAATGTTCAGTTGAGCCTCTGAAATAAGTTTAGAGAGTAGTTGAATATGTTATGCAAAGATGGTGTCCTAGAGCCCATTGACTCATTGCAGCGGATCTCCCTTTTAGTGGTGGCAAAGAAAAGAACTGGGGATTTGAGATTATGTGCACATCTCAGATCCTTGAACAAGAACATTTTGGTTGACTGTTTCCCTCTTACGAAGATCCAAGAAAGTTTATCTTGGTTAGATGAAGCAAAGGTGTTCGCAATGCTAGATGTATGATATACATGCCACCAAGTTGAGCTCTGTGAGGATTCTAGGTCTCTAACTACTTTCAACACCCCATTTGGTGCATTCAGGTTTCTTCATATGACATTTGGACTGACCACAGAGGCATTAGTTTTAAAAAACGAATGTTTAATTTGTTTGGGAATATGACAAGTGTGTTAGCTTACCAAGACGAAATTAAGTGTTCCCTGGGTTTGAATCAAAATTGGGGAACTGGATCATTCATTCATTTCAACCACTGTACAGTCAACCATATGCTTTTAGTAGAACCACAAAAACAGTGAAAAATGTGTACAAAATTGCAAAATTTATTTTTTAGTTAAAAAATATTCAATACATATGTGAAACCTATAGACCGCAACACCATGCTCCATTATAACAGCGACCACCCGCGTTGCCAAAAGGATAATATTCCTTTTGGACAATTTCTGCGGCTGCGCAGAAATTGCACTGACAGACAAGACTTTGAGAAACACGCGGATAAGCTTAAGAGCAAATTACTAAATAGAGGCTACCCAAAAGGGATAATAAAAAAAGCATATAAACGAGCAAAATTTTATAATAGAGACGCCCTCTTTGAAAATAATGATCGTGAGAAAGGAGAGATGGACAAGATAGTTTTTGTCTCTAACTACTCCGTGCTCAGCAATAAAATTAAAAATATAATTAATAGGAACTGGAGTTATTTACAAGATGCCAACTCAGGAACAATAGAAAAACCACTCTACTCATACAGGAGGAACAAAACAATCAGAAATAAGTTGGTAAAAACATACAGGGAGAAACCAGAAAACAAGCAAATGAGCATCGTGACTGGCACCAAAATAATAGGAACTCATCCATGTAGTTCTTGTGTCAACTGTAAACTAATAAGGCCCGGACAAACAATCTGTCTGAATGGTGGAACACATACCCCGTTCGAGATGTACAACTGCAGGAGTAAAAATGTAATTTATTTAATTACATGCCCGTGTGGTTTAGGCTACATTGGGGAAACCGGAAGGGAAATAAGGGTCCGATTAAATGAACATCGCTCAGCCATTAGGATGAATAAGTGCAATGCCCCACTGACCGAACACTGGTTGCAAAAAAAGCACAAAGTAGATGATTTACGGTGGTGCGTTGTGGAAAAAATTACAATGTCCAGAAGAGGGGGAAATTGGGAGAAAATACGAAAAATGAGAGAACAGTTTTACATGTGCAAATTTAGAACACACACCGAGGGCCTAAATAACCGGGAGGAATGGGAAAGGCTATATCGATAAACACCACCCCCGCACAAATCAGGCATCTGGAGATAAAAAATATGCAAATATCTGGGGGAAGGAGAGATATAACAGCACCCCCCTATGCATTGGGCTTTTGGACTTAGGGACTTAGAAGAACTGTAAATATTATTTTGCTCCTAGGTCGCATACATGTTGTCACCATTTATGAATACCCTCTTTTCCATTTGTGGAATAGACAAGGGGATGAAGTAAAATAGTGCCCTAAATTTAGTTTAAAACTAGCTTATAAACTTCAATAGCCATTTAAAGATGGCGTTGAATTTTCGAGCACAACGATACCCTCGTTTATGTGCAGCATAGAAACCGCAATAGCCATGCAAAGATGGCGCCGACTTTTTAAGCACAAAGATACCCTTGTTTATGTTTAGCACAGGAAGTGGCCACGAGGAGGCAATCCAGCCCCTGCAGGTGCGCCCACGTATCTGACGTTCCCAAAAAAAACACTTAAAAGGAAGACTCTGGGATCAGGACCGCCAGGAATCAAAACTCTGGACGGACACCGGTGGAGGCTTGAATTGAAAGGACACACGGTAAGGAGAGACGTCGGAGACTCTGTGCAAAAGTTTGTGTAGAAGGTAGCTATGCGGGGATTACCTATGGAAATATCCGGGCGAGGCTTTGCTCTGAGCCTAAAATGTCGCCTTACTTTGAGCCCGATAGCCCGATATCCCGAAAACGGATATCCGATTCCAATGCAAACAGGGGAACGAGAGGGTTTTCAAATGCGCCTGACGCGGATAAGCGCCATAGGTAATATAAAACAGATCGCAAACACGATGTGGTAGAGATTTGAAGAGTACTGCTTGGAGAGATAAAAATGGTAGCGCTATGTCGGGCAAGCTGCATAATTGAAGGACTGCCCGCTAACACGCTGTAGAATACAATAGGCTCAATAACAGTCTGAAAAAGAGCGCTAGCGCGATAGCATGTAGGTATTAAAAAAAAGGGAGCCATCTGGATGGGAATAACAGAATGGGCAATGGTTAATGCAAGCGAACAGCACCGCAGCCCAAGCGTTTGGGTAAATGCAACTAAGGTGCAACTCAACCTATAATTGAGGTTGGGGTTAAAGTACATCATATTTCCAGTTAAAATTAAAACAACAATGTGCGCTGAAGTCCTAGGCAGGAGCTGCAATAAATAACGATGGCCAGTTAGTAAATGAAGTAGGAGAGAGACTAGAATGAATTGATTTCCCCATGTAAACCACAGATGAAGTACTATGAGGGAAGAGCTAGAACATCATTAAGAGTACCCAATTAAAAGAGGGGTAGTGAATAATGCATTCCCGTGTTCTCTTCACAGAGTTGGAACTCAGGGAAAATTAACCCAGAATAATCAATGGTGAATTGAAAATACCAGGTCCAGTAAGAACATAAGGACAGGAGGTGAGTGAGACTTTCTGTGCACTGGTGGGTTGTAATAGAATGGGAAACAACCCGGATTACTAATAGGAATTACTTAATTCCCACAGAATAAATAAAAACTCCAAACTATATAGAAAACGAAAGAGAAGATTACACCGGTGTAAATACCTGATGACTCCAACATAGGTGTGTAAGGTACCAAGACAATTTTATTTAATAATTGGAAACCACAAAAATAGAATGTGAACCTTATGCAGTAAATTCCTCTTCAACAGGGCACGATTGAATAGAACTGTCAAGAAAGAATTTTAATGCAAGCGAATTTAAGTGCTTAATCCAAAAAAATAAAAGGTAGGATTTCGCCAGGAGTTCTGTTAATCCTTAATATCAAAAAGCAGTGGAATAACAGTCCAGCCAATAACAAATTTCCTTTTTTGCTTAACAGTGCGTGACTTTAATAAGCCGCCAAAGAAGTGTGTACTCCGTATAGATGTCCTTACCATAGAGGGATGTTGTTATAAGGTACACCACCCGATTGATTATGTGATAGTTAAGGTGAGGGAAAAGTATGAATGTGTGGCACTTTGAACCTAATTGTCCTAAATCACAGGGGCCCCAAGGGGCGGGTTTGTGGACTATTAAAGTGTTGTCAGTGCATAGTGGGACCACAAAATGCATAGTGTATAAAAACAGTTAAAAAAGAGTAATAGAAAAAATGTAAGCAAATAATGATACTGTGAATGTATTCTTATATCGATATTTTATGCTTACAGGTTTATGTGTACGTCAAAATTGTCCTGAGGAAGGTGGGGCATATCGCCGTAACCACCGAAACGCGTCGACTACCCCGTAGGGGATGTATTAATTGTGTAAAAAAAATTTTTTTTTAAAAACATTTGGCATTTTGCAACTACTGTGTATGGAAAGTATACTTATTTGTGTATCCGAATATTTCACCATAAACTTTGAAATCTATGTCAATACAGATTAGGTGAATATTGTTTTTAACCACATATGAATGAATTCATTGTTTTTTTATTATGTATTGAATATTTTTTTACTAAAAAATAAATTTTGCAATTTTGTACACATTTTTCACTGTTTTTGTGGTTCTACAAAAAGCATATGGTTGACTGTACAGTGGTTGAAATGAATGAATGATCCAGTTCCCCAATTTTGATTCAAACCCAGGGAACACTTAATTTCTTCTTTCTACATTACCCTGTTCCTGTGGGTGTTACTAAAAGGGTACTCTCTTTCTTTTTTTAGCTTACCAAGACGACATCCTCATATTTACAGAGTCCCAGCTGGCCTTTACCTATTTTGGAAAGGTATTCAACGTTTAACAAGACCTGCCCATTTACTAGTTTTGGAAAGGTATTCAGCATCTTACAAGACAAAGGTTTTACTGTCAAGAAAAGCAAATGTCACTTTCTTGTTAAAAAGGTTGAATATCCTGGTCTTAGCATCTCAGGAGAAAGGAATAAACCTAAACTGAGTTTGGATGAGGCTATAAAAGATTGCAAATCCCCAAAGGATAAAGATCAGCTGAGATTCTTTATTGATTTGTGTGAGTATTACTCCTGTTTTGTTGACAGTTTTGCAGTACAAACAGGGCAGTTGAGATAACTGTTGAACAGTGGAGTTAATTTTAAGTAGGTGGATGAAATCTTCTTTTGAAGATCTGTAAAGTTTAATTATTAGAGCTCCAGCTCTTCATCCTTTTTGTGATGATGGTGTTTCCACTGTTGCTGCTGATGGCAGTTGGTGGATTTAGGAGCAGTCCTGAGTCAGTTTGGTAGGGTAAGTGAGAACACAATTGTGATTTCGCTACAATATTCCTCTCGGGTCATAAAGAAATTACAGCACTATTGAGCGAAAGGCATGTGTTTGAGAAGCTAGCACTTTAAAAAATATTGTGGTGAAGGAAGTGCTTATTGGTAATCAATAATAAACCTGTGGTACCGTTATTAAATGAAAAGTTGGTTGGTGAGAGATTATGGATTTATCATAATACTCCCCACTCCACAACGGGTTTAGCTCCATTTGTCCTAATGCAAGGAAAACACTCATTTGATGAGTTATGTCTGAGTGGGTGTTGGACAGTACATGGGTGTATTCTAAAGTTATATATACGCAAGATATTCAGATCAGGGTGTAGTTGGCACAAGCCAAAAATAGGTCAAGATATGATTAATTTAAGAGAGTGAAGGATGTTTGTTTTAAAGTGGGAAATTTGGTGAGTATCAGAAGGCATGTTGGTGCGGACGTGAATAAATCAAAGTTTTATCCTTGTACAAAAGTTGTCAGTGATTCCAAGCATGCTATTTTGTTGGAGAATGGTAAATGGTGGAGCAAGAGAAGGGCTGCTTTGATTAAGATGCATAGTGAGGCATTTACACCCAACAAAACTGGCAAAACAGGAATAAAGAAGGGCTGGTGATTTGGTGATGTTGTTGGAGGTGTCAGCTGTGAGGTTTGGAGGGACATGGAAAGTTGCAGTGGGGTGGTAGTGCCTTCTGTGCCTTCTACTGTGGTTCCTGGACCACGTGGAGGGGGTGATTCCTCTACGGAATATTTTTTTCTCCATTGTGGAGGAATAATCTATGTTACCAGCAGCTACGTCTTTACCTGCAGAAAAAACAGAAGATGGATGGAGTGCTGAACAAATCAAACATTCACCCCCTGTTACAGATATGGGTTTAATCCATCTTTTTTTTGCTCACCATGCCACCCTAGTTTGGACCCAATCATAAGCAAATCAGTCTAGACCCTGCTCCCCATGGGAACAGTCCAGCACAAACTGCCAGGCCAGGTCCTCCCCGGACTGGAAATAAGCATCCTGGGACCGGATTCGGAGTATCACCCCTTATTAGCCAGACAATCTTGAATCCAGTTGTACAGTGAGCACAGGACACACATCTGGGCATACCCTTCCCAGGTAAGGGCTACAAAAGCAAAAAGAACAGATGGATGCAATGCTAAACAAATCAAACACTCACCCCCAGTCACAGATTTGGGTTTTAGCCATCATTTTTTTCCTCACCACACCACACCACCATAGTTAAGACTCAGTCATATGAAAATCAGTCTAACCCCTCCTCCCCAGGGGGACAGTCCAGCCTGAACTGCGAGGCCAGGTCCTCCCTGGACCAGAAACGAGCATCCTGTGACCTGATTCGGGGTTTCACCCCTCATCAGCCAAACTAGCTTAAATGCAGCAGCAGTGAGCACAGGAGTCACATCTGGGCATATCCTTCCCACTTAGAGCAACCAAAGCAAAAAGAACAGATGATGGATGAAATGCTGAACAAATAAAACCTTTACCCCAGTCACAAATCTGGGTTTAATTCATTAATTTTTTGCTCCCCACCCTAGTTTAGACCCAGTCATATGCATATGCAGTCTTAACCCTGCTTCCCATGGAAACAGTCCAGCCCGAACTGTCAGACCAGGTCCTCCCTGGACCAGATACAAGCATCTCACGTCTTTACCGGCAGCGTCTTCTAATACTGGTGTGAGAAACAGTCTGGTGTGCCCAAATATTTGTATGATTATGTTTTATTCTAATTTTTTATGTTATTTTCATGTATCCATAGTCCTTTGAGTTGTAGTTATGGTTGTGGGTAAAGGGTGGATGTGTGTTATGCAGTGATATTTACTGTTTTGTGGGGCACCTTTGTGCCATCTGTTATGTTGGGATGTTGATTTCAGCGTTTTCAGGTGACGCTCTGAGTTCGAGTCAATTGCTGGCAGGGATTGGAGCGATTGCTAGGGCATGTGCTGTTCGGCTTTCTAGCAATTAAGTAATCATTTTTCATCAAGCTTCCTATCTGTTCCTGGTACCCTTCATGATACCATGGCAAACAAAGTAAGCATTGGCAAAGTTAAAAGGCTGACAGCTCATTCTAGGCTGATTTACTTTGTCAGTGTTTTTTGTTATGATGAACTCCATCCGACAAATGTTTCATCCTTATTCTCAATCCCACCACTCCCTAGCTCTGGCAAATACCAGCCAGCATGTAAGAACCATGGTCGTGCGCAGCTGTAGCTGGGCCTGAAAGGTTTTACTGTATCACACAATGGCTAAATCAGTCAGGGTGCTGTTTCTAGTTGAAACTTGCTGTACAAGGCTGCAAATGAAGCCACATTCATTGGCCTTGCGATTGTATGCCCTGTTTATGGAAGCAGTGCTGGATATCTTTCTAATACCTATAAGTATGCATAGGTAGTGTGATATAACACATATGTTTTAGTATGCTGAACATTTGTGAAATAGTGTAAAAAACGATTTCACTCAAGCAATTTGATTTCACTCAAGCAATTTGACCAGTTGTAATTTTGTTTGACAAATTATTCTGAACTAGTCATTAATTCCCTTAAGCAGGGCTGATACAATCAAGTGAAGGACCCAGAGTAAGACAAATGAAAGAAGCTGCATTTGAACAAATGGTACACCAAAATGTCAAAAAAGAAGAAGCAAACCAGTTGAAATGGTAAGGAACAAAGAAGTCCAACAACTGTTTTGATATTAATGTATATTTTCTCTTTTCTTAAGAAAAATGTAATTTAAACCACAATGGTTTCGAATGTATCAGTTTAGATGTAGGTTCATGTATCCCTGCATACATTTTCACTACATATTTTCTTATGTATCACAATTTTTGCCTGGTGATCTAGTTAATAGACCTTTGCAGTAAGTCAAGAACATTTCCAGAAAAATTAGATTATTCCAGTTTGTTGAAAGGAACACCTTGATATCTCTTTCTATGTTACTTGGAATGGAATTCCTCAAAAGGCGGTGGTCGTCTTTTTTCTCCATCACACATGAACATGGAAGTTGGAACCATATTAGTATTCCTCTCGGCCTCTATAGTGTAAGGTTCTCAGATGTGTATAGCCTCCCAATGCACAACCCATGCATAAGTCCGTCTTTTGAGATAGGATGGAGGAATGCAAGGAATGGGGATTAGTACCTCCTTCCTTTGTTTGTTGAATGGGTATTGTGTACATAACACAGCAAAGTACAAGTGCGTGATAGAAACAATTTACCTCCAAATATGAATAACATGTACCACTCAGACATTTAACGCCATTGACACATTTTTGGCAATGGGTATGTTAAATGCATGGGTGTACACACAGCACATAGCCTACTACCATTAACAGTGTGTGCCATCCAATATACTGATGATGCAAAGAGGGGCAGCAAGCATGGGTTCACTTATCCTGGTGCCAAACCCTGTCACCACTGTGCCAAATATAGTATTTGAGATGAAAGAGGATTTGAAAATGTTAACAAATCCATGGTGATGGAGTTCAAGTGCTCTACACCAGCAACTCAGGATGTTAAATATTTGTTCTTGATCCACAGATCTTAGAACCTCAGGATAAACTACAATAATCTCTTTATTCCACACATGCTCAGTAGATACATTATTGTTACAGAATTTCTCAAAACTGGTGACCATGGATTTCATGATTCCAAAATTACACCCATCACTGTATGTTCTGACTTCGGCTTCCCATGAAACTTATGTGGCGAATTTTATTTGAGCTGGTCTTTAACCTTATTTAACAGGTGACACTGTTAGCCAATCTCTCTGAAACTTCACAAAATCTGCCAGAATGGCCAAACTATTTTTATTGGAATGTTGCCTAAATTTGTACAGCATGTTTAAGGTTCTAAATTGCCAAACACTCCCTGTTATGATGGCAGTTTGATTGAAAATTTAACTATTGCTAACTTTGATATAAATATACATGTTGGGCGGGTGTGGAGTGCCTTGGTGTAGCATATATGAACTGGGTATTGTGGTTTAATGTTGTGATGTGTAGTTTATTTCCTAGAGATCCTGGGAAATTAAGTTTATCATTTGTTGTGTATTTCTGCAGTAAGAAGGATAACAATAGGCTGAGTGTAATGCTTGCCTCCATGCCTCTATGCCTTATATATATCCATAAAATTCTAGCTTATCAAAAAAACACTGTACTCCCTCCACAACACTTCACAACATTTTAACCAACTTCATAACACTACTCTTCACTCCTATCCAAATCACTAACTCCACTATACAGCTAGACCTATTGGCGCTACCAATGATTGTTTGATTTCTCAGGCCTGAAAAATAATCGGTTTGTCAAATGGCACCAGAGGAAATACCAAAACACTACATCAACTGATAAATCGTCACAAAAATTACATAGTAAACTAAGAAAATGCTGAAATGCTCCTAAATCAAATTGTTACAATTATTCTAAAGCTCTCTAAAGAAGATCCATTTCAATTAAGTCCCATTTAATGGACACAGTGTCCTAAGGTTCCACAGAATGAATACCTTCATATCTCGCTTAACTGATATTTTTTTGACATAGAGTGCCAGGAAAAAATCCCAGGTGCTGTTAGCAGCATAAGCATCAACAGTATCAATGATGAAAACTAATGTCTTTCCGTAAATCTCCACAATGGTTTATCAATGTGTTTTATACGTTGTGGGCCCCCCCAACGGTATATACCTGGATTCCATCACCATGATGTAGTAGATGACAAAACAGCAGAATGTTTTCTTTGACATGTCTTCCTTTCAGAACTCCCACTCCACTGGGATGAAAGCGTGACGATAATATCATACGCAGATGTTTTGACTGGAAATGTGAATACTCTTCTACTTTTGATTTGAAAGAGAAATTAAATATTTCACAATGCAAGTTTTTACTCGGAATCCATACAGAGAGATAGATGCATGTGAGGACTAAAACATGTCCACAGAGGAATTTCATGGAGCTATAGGAAGGAAAGTCGGGAACAGTCACAACAAATGCGTGGTAACATTTACAGAGAGAAATTGTCGAAAGCTAATAAAGGAAATCCGAGAAAATGGCGGTATTTTCGTGTCAAAATATTTGAAAGTGAGCAGATTAATGGTCAATAAACTGATGTTGATATAACACAGCCATGTAAGAGCGAATGTTTAATTGTCTACCACCGGAGGAGAGGCTCTGAATAGTGCAGTGGTTTGGATGGGAGAACTGCGACAATAACAGTGTGAGCGTTCTATCATTTGTGCAAGCCAGCCCACTACAGCGGAAAGTAACCAGAGCAGGACAGAAATGTGTCGCAGGGTTTATTCTGACAAACCTTCGTAGTCCACTCTGTAAATATATCTCCTGACCAGATATATTTATTATAGATCTGTGCAAACGAAGAGACGGTTTTCTTTCTTCACTTGACACGTTCACTTTTCTAAATTCCTGGAACATGTTCCATATCACATGTCCCAAATTATTTATTTGTGAATAATCAGGTCCGGTTGAAAAACTGGTTTGCTATACCTCGATAGTGTGGCAGTTCTCTAATATGACTCGGCTGCATAATTTTAATTTAAAAAATGTTAATAAAAAAATCGTCTCTTGGCGGATCATATTGTAGCCAAGGGATAATGGATGCTGTTTTAATCCGGTTTTCCACATATGCATGTCCATTCAGCATGAATCTAAAGGTTTAATGTGGAAGACCCAGTAACCTTCTGGTAAAGTAGTCCTCCGCGACTTTAAGTGGTACAAGAGCTAGAATACCTTGAAGTACCCGCCCCACAGACAGTAGTTGATATACTGCAAAATGCTGTGGGGGCAAGGAAAATTGGGGCAGATGCCCGGGTAAAGATGTTAAAATCACATTACTACCTTAAGTGGTCTGTTTCTGTCTTTTGAAGGTTTGTCTTGTGGGACTTATTCATCCTGTCGCTCTATAAATAAACCGTAACTAGGTTTTTGCATTTTATATGTATATGTGTCTATGTAGTTATATATATATATATATATATATATGCTGTGGTTGAGTTTAGCACAACGCTTCATAAGTAAACATTTTTGGACCTTTAATCATTACTGTATCGCCCTCCCTTTGAAGAAGCATTCTGACTGGCTGAATGTGCTTCGTTTTTGCAAAAATTACACAATTGGGTGCAATCCCTAGAATGTTTCCTTAAATAGAATGAAACCATCCTTTTGATTTATGTGCATAAATTACCCACTGGCAGTCGCCTGTGGGTAGCTGTTCTGCGTTTCCAAAGGAAGAGCAATTTTTGGTTTGTTTATAACTTTGGCGCTGTTTGCCAAATCTTCACAAAACTTTCCCAAAAAAGTTTGTCCACCTCAGCTCCTTCCTGGAAAGTTTAGGGGTGATCCATTAAGACCGAGAAAAAAGGTAGGTTCCAAAACCAGACTTCCCCATGCATTTTCCATAGACTTCTTAGGCAGCTTTTCTGCAAAAACTGCTGAACGGAATGACACCACGTTTGGCAGGTAGCGAGATCTTGGTCCAGACATGTATTTGTTTAAGATGTTGTGTAAATATGTTAAGTGGTTTTATAGCTATCAAGCTTAAAAAATATTTGTATATCTGGGCGGTTGGGTTTGAGAAACTCTCGCAAGTGTCCCTCGAACCCAGTTTAAAAATTGAGTGTTCCGAAAGGCCTAGTGTTTTTTTTCCCCTTTGGGACAACTTTCTCCTGCAGGAGCAGGCTCTGATTGGCTGCCAGCAACATGAGAAAACTGTTGAGGAAGCTGTAACCAGACTTGAGAGCTTAGTCCCCTGTCCTGTGTTTGTTTATAGGAAAAACATATAAGGGGGCAGGATGAGAATACCTTGCCCTGTAACCTTTGCGGGGCATCCCAGAGGGGCTCCCATAGGGGCCAACATGTAAAAAAAGTGAATAAAGACAAACCTTCATGCACAGTGGTTACCCAAGTAAGGGGTGTCCTGGTGCTAAAATAAGAAAAGGCATTATTCTGAAACAAAAAAAAACAATATAGTGAATTGCAGTAAGAGTTCTATACTTCTGTTTACCGGATAAGAATCAGTAAGTTGGGGGATGATTTTTTCAATTACTGAAAGAAAGAATGTGAAAGTAATATAACAAAAGCTCGTGAATATGACCCTTAAAGGGGAGCCAACCCATAGATTACGAGCTGCAGCTATGGCACTCTGAGGGGAGCGTAGCTCTTCTGGCCACCAGGTGGAGGTCCAGTGAAAGAGCTTTACCGAAAATTATCACCTCTGTCTTATCAGTGTTAGATATGAGGGAATTGTAGTTCATCCATTAGACATCCCTTGAGTTGCTGTGGAAGAGTAGGAGGGACATTCAACTGGGTGTCGTCAGCATAAGCCTAGCAGGTCAGTTCAAAAGAGTGGATTAGGGTTGCTGGGGGGGTGACATATATAATAAAGAGAATCGGATTGAGCAATGAAGTCTGTGGAACTCTGCAATGAAATTTCTTAAAGTTAGATTGAAACTGGGAAGAGAAACTGCCTGAAAATAATCATTAAGTAAAGAAGCTACCCAATTAAGGGCAGAGCCAGCCAATCCAATATGGGACATGCCGTCTATAATGAGCTGGTGGGATATGGATTCAAAAACTTATGAGAGGTCTAATAGGATCAGGATGGCTGCATCCCCAGGGTCTAGAATTATGCAGAGGTTCTCCTTAGTGTTGAGGAAGACCATCTTTGTGCTGAAAAAGGGCAAAGGCCTGATTGGTGAATATCAAAGACACCCTGAACTCAATGAAATTAGTGAACTGCTGGTTGAATATGCTTTCCACAGTTTTAGAAGCAAAGGACAGAAGAGAAATGTGGTGTGTAATTGGCCAATATACAGTGATCTGCAGGAAGATTTTTTTTTAACAAAGAGAAAGCATCCATGGTTTCTGATGGATACTTCTAAGTGCAGATTCCTCACCTTTTGAATATTCCCCAGGCACCTGATTGGATCCGGACGTTTTTATAGCAGTGCTTTCGCACAACTCTAGGCTCCATGCTGACCTCGTTCTGCCCCAGGAGTAGCGGAGCAGAGCAACATATAAGCGCCGGCCCTGCATGCCAAAGTCCGTTCTTTTCTCTTTTCTGTGCCTTTGAACACAGTTCTGGAGGTCCGCTACCTTTTGTGAACAGTTTGACAAGTTTTGCAAATGGAATTCCAATGTGCAAGGTAACAACAGTTCCACCTGTAAGTACAAGGATCAAACCATCCAGTGACTATCACAAACAAACTTTAATGATGGCACGAGGTATGCCTCTGGCATTTGGGCTCTGGGCATTAAGGGCCTTATAACGATGTTGGGCGGACGTACGCCCACCCAACACCATTTCGGTGTTGGAACCAACTGACCGTAGGTTGGCGGTTCTGACTACATAAAGAAATGTGTTTCTTGCCAATTACTTCAATTTGCAATTACTTTTTTATTTAAGGTGTCTGTGTTATATTTTATATGCACTTACTTGAAGGTGAAAGGCCAACAAAATAGTTGCAGAATATTTTGTTATCCTTTTAGCCACTCTCTGGTCCCGCCCTCTCTGCACTCTGGATCAAGGCGTCCATAATTTTTTATGCACTTCACTCTCTAGATGACCTGTGAAATACTTTGTACCAGGCTGTCGATAAGTCCCCATCTGCATTTTTCATTAATCTATTTTACACCCGAAAAGGAACTGTGGGTTATTGAAAAGACACACTTCCACTGAGCCAATAATCACCACAAAAACAGCTTTACAGTATGGTGGTGGCTATAGTCAGCAGCATGAGAATCGACTCAACCAGTCCTTCCAAATAAGTCCTTAGTAATCAATACAACTATAAAACATAAAGTTGCACCTTTATATATAACAAAGCAGTGAAAAATGGTTCCTTCCCTTAAAAATCAAGATAAAACAAAATGGGGAAGCCACATCAATGATATCTTAATCAATAGTTTTCAAAATGGATGGAACCTTCAAATACGTGGCATGTAAACAGAAATAAGATCCAAATGATAAAATGTCAAACAGGATTGGAAAAAGCCAAAAGCCTTCAACTAAAAATGGCCTCATGAGCAGATAGCTAATATATACGCCAGGGGTTAATTCCAAATCTAGGGCTGTCACTCAGTTATTTGAGTGAGAACATGGAGCCGTCCATCCTTAAAGTGAAAAGAGAGAATGTGTTTTTAAGCAGTTAATGTAATCGTATATATTTAGTTATTTTTATTTATTTATTTTTTAATCGTTTTATGAATTATACCAAGTACAACAACACTTTCAATACCACACCCCGAGCGTCCCAATAGGCCTGAGTTCGGCCAAAGCAGATTTACCACAACAAATTCCATGTCTTCAACCCCAGTCTACTCTGTTTCCTTGAACCACCCTTATTTCCAATCTTCCATGCAAGGGCTTCTAAGACAAATAACTGTCGCCCCTCCCCCCCAGGTCACTGCTGTGTTATGCACCCACCTTGTCTCTCTCTCAACGCACATTAGCATTCCATCCTCCCCAAATCTTATCAAATTCCATTGGCAC
The DNA here is from genome assembly GCF_964261635.1 of Lissotriton helveticus. Lineage (NCBI taxonomy): Eukaryota > Metazoa > Chordata > Amphibia > Caudata > Salamandridae > Lissotriton > Lissotriton helveticus. Next base: position 1,647,307,929 of record NC_136061.1, read on the forward strand.
CGTTTGTAACTATCCTTTTCCATTAGTCTACAATATTCCATTCCATGCTCCTAGTGTCTATGTCTAGGAGGGAGCCAAAACCTAATTTCTGGGCAATGCCCTTTTTTGCCACCATACAATCCAAATTCACCAAACTTTTCTGATAACGGGAGTGAGCCTACTCCAAGTGCATCCCAGTAAGCTTGTCTATGAGGTCAGCTCCAGAGCGTATGTAGAAAGGCGCTTTGCAGCCTAAAACCCCTAAGGCACACGCATAACCCACCGTTCCTTTCTTAAAAAGCAAGGCACACATGTAGTAGACTCTGTGTAAAACCTTAAGTTGAATCAGGCAGAAACTCATCTTTATAGCCACCATCGCTGAGAATTCCAGACTCTTCCGCAAATCATCCTCATCTAAGTCCCATAGGTCAAGTTCCCATCTATCCTGTAGTCTCGAGAGAGGGGATTGCATGTTTCTCATCACTGTCCCATAGGTCAACGAGATCAAGTTGATGTTGACCCTCCCATCTGTGGTATTGTGACGGTCCCCCAAGGATCACACAACACGCCTTATGTATTCAGGTATGTTTATTATCTGTTCATGGGACAGTGCTGCTTGCGTCCTGCCTCTGGTCCCCTTCCTCCAGAATGTTCCCTCCCCTGCCCCTTGACCGGATGTGGTGTCCGGTGTCCCCTCCCCACATTCTTATCCCCAGGGTCCTAGTGCCCCTTGCCTGGGCATGACATCTCCCCCCTTGTTACAAACAAACATTTTGTAAAACGGCCTGTGATCACTCGTCGATGAGGGTTGATGGTGAGAGAGAGAGAGAGAGCGAGAGAGAGAAAAGAGCTATACACCCTCACATGCCCTCGTCACGTTATATCTCTTCAATCAGTCTCTGTGGTCTCTTGCATGTTCTTCTCGGTCTTGCTTCTCTGTCGTCCACCTGTGTGTTTTCCTCCTCCTTGATTGCCTCCGGCGCTGGGGCCGGCAGTTCTTCTTCTTTCACTTTCAGCTCCTTGAAGTGTGAGCTGTTCCTCGTGATCTGATATCGCCCTGCCGACTCTGTTATCATTGGTCCTTTCACTTCCCTCACGGTCAGCGGGTCTTTCGAGAATGCACTGTCTGATTTCCTTTGCTGTCGCTGTCGCACCACCACTGTGTCCCCTTCCTTCAGCCTTGCTTTGGTGGCGTGCCTCTTTTGATCTGCGTAAGCTTTCATTTTTGCTTTTGCCTCTTCGTCTTTAGCAGCGATGGTGCTAAGCTCCACGCTCGCTGTTGCCTCCATCTGCGGTAGTCTGGTCCTGCCGAGCGTCCCAGGACGAGCTCTGCTGGGCATCGGCCTGTGGAGCTGTGAGGGGTGTTCCGGTAGTCCCTCAGTACCTGACATAGTGCTTGTCCGGTAGATATTTGCGTTATTCTTGCTCTTTGTATCGCCTTCTTTATGGTCCCCATGAACCGGTCCGCCACCCCATTTGCTTGTGCCCACAGAGGGGTTATTTTCTGATGTCGTATTCCTAGATAGTCCATGAACTTTCGGAACTCTTCTCCTGAGAATGGCAGACCATTGTCAGTCTTTAATGTTTGGGGCAAGCCCCATGCTGCGAATACATCATCCATGACTGGCAGTGTCGCATTTGCTGACGTTGACGCTACTTGCCTAACTATTGGAAACCAAGAAAACTCATCTATTATTACCAGCAGGTAGTTTCCTTTCTCCAATGGTCCATAGAAGTCTGCCGCCAGTTCGGTCCACACCGCTTTCGGTAGTTCAGACATCTTTAGTGGCTCCGGCTTGGGAGGCAGCCCCGTCACTTGGCAGACATGGCAACGAGTGACAGCCTTCTCGACCATGCTATCCAACCCTGGGAACCACACCTTTTCCCGTAGCATCTTCTTAGTTGCGACCATCCCTCGGTGTGACTCGTGCGCCAGTTCTATTGTCCGCTTCCTCAGTGTTCTGGGCATTACTATTCTTGCTCCCCTCATCATGATGCCATTCCCGGTCTCTGAGAGCTCTTCATTTATTTTCTTGAATGCCAGCAGTTCTTCTTTTATCACTCCATCATCCAGGATGCTGTTGTTGTTAATGTGTCTCCACCTTTGCTGTTTTGTCGTTTTCTGTATCGCTTGCATGGTGGGGTCTTGCTTTGTCTCATGTTCCAGCTCGGCCATCGTGATTGAGGCCGGCGTGTTGTGCTTCAGTATGAAGTTCAGATATTCCTCCGCCATTGTCGTAGTCTCAATTGCACGCGGCAAAGGGTGTCTGGACATGTAGTCAGCCGGGTTGTGTTCCTTGCCAGGCTTGTGTATTATTTTGAAATTATAGTCCATTAGTCTTATTCCCCACCTCTCTATCCGGGGTGGTATCTTGCCGTTGGGATTTCCGTAAATTGTCGTCAGCGCTTGGTGGTCTGTTATTATCGTGAACGGTTTTCCATATATCAATCAGGAGTTTGTTAAAGCGCGACTACTCACCCGTAAGGGTCTCAAGGCGCTAGGGGTGGGGGGGGGGGGTTGGGGGGTGCAGGTTCCATTCCATCAAGGAGGGGGTCTGTCGAAGAGCCAGGTTTTGAGGTTTCTTGCGAAGATGGGGAGCGATGTTGTCTGTCTGAGGTGGAGCGGAAGGGCGTTCCATGCTTTGGCCGCGAGGAAGGAGAAGGAGCGGCCTCCCGATCTGGTCTTTCTGGTGCGGGGGACCACAGCGTAGGAAAGCTGGGCTGATCGTAGGGTCCTTTGGGGTGCGTGGAATTTGAGTCGGCTGTTCAGGTATGCTGGTCCGGTGCCGTGGAGGGCCTTGTGTGCGTGGGTGAGCATCTTAAAGGTGATTCTCGCCTCGACGGGGAGCCAGTGGAGTGTGCGCAGGTGCTGGGAGATGTGGCAGTGTTTTGGCAGGTTGAGGACCAGTCTTGCGGCGGCGTTCTGGATGTTCTGTAGCTTGCGGATGAGGTTTTCGTTTATTCCGGCGTAGAGTGCGTTGCCGTAGTCGAGTCTGCTGGTGACCAGGGCGTGAGTGACTGTCTTTCGGTGTTCGAGGGGGATCCATTTGAAGGTCTTACGAAGGAGGCGGAGGGTGTGGAAGCAGGAAGATGAGACAGAGTAGATCTGGCGGTCCATTTTGAGCTCGGAGTCCAGGATGATTCCCAGGTTGCGTGCGTGGTCCGTGGGGGTTGGCGGGTTTCCGAGGGCGGTGGGCCACCAGGTGTCACTCCAGGCGCCGGGGTTTGGGCCCATGATGAGTACTTCTGTTTTGTTGGTGTTTAGTTGTAGGCAGCTGTTTTTCATCCATTTGGCGACGGCTTCCATGCCTTCTCGAAAGTTGCGTCTGGCGGTGTTGGGCTCGTTGGATAGGGAGAGGATGAGCTGGGTGTCGTCTGCATATGACACGATGTTGAGTCCGTAGGTTCTGACGATGGGGGCAAGTGGAGCCATGTAGACGTTGAAGAGCGTCGGGCTGAGGGAGGAGCCCTGGGGGACTCCGCAGGTGATAGGTGTGGGGTCCGAGAGGAAAGGGGGGAGTCTGACCCGCTGCGTCCTGCTGGAAAGGAAGGAGCAGATCCAGTCGAGGGCCTTGTCCTGGATTCCTGCTTCGTAGAGTCTGCGTATTAGGGTGCGGTGGGAGACTGTGTCGAACGCCGCTGATAGGTCGAGGAGGATGAGGGCTACTGTTTCTCCTTTGTCCAGTAAGGTGCGGATGTCGTCTGTTGCGGCGAGGAGAGCGGTTTCCGTACTGTGGTTTTTTCTGAAGCCGGATTGGGAGGAGTCGAGGATGTTGTGTTCTTCAATGAATGTGGCGAGTTGGCTGTTGATGGCTTGTTGGATGTTGATGTTGATGGTCGGTGGGGTCCGCTGAGGGTTTCTTTAGGAGGGGGTTGACCTCGGCGTGTTTCCAGTCGTCGGGGAATGAGGCGGTCGCCAGGGAGCGGTTGATGGTTTGGCGGAGCATGGGTGCGATGGTGTTGGCATATATGAACATGTGATAATGTTCACAGGCCCACACAACTGCCAGGCTCTCTTTCTCCAATTGAGAGTATGCTCGCTCGACATCTGACAGGCTCTTGCTTCCGTAGGCCACTACATATCTTGGTGAGTCTTTTCCTGGTTTGTGTTGCGCCAGTATTGCCCCCCAGCCCCACTAGGCTGGCATATACTGCTAGTTCGGTGCACAGCAACGGATCAAAGTACGCCAGGTGCTCTGCTGCGGTCACAGCTCCTCTGATCTCTTCAAAGGCTTTGCTGCATTCCTTTGTCCGTGCAAAACTCTGTGCTTGTTTTGTCAGTTCTCTCAGCGGCGCGCTCACTGTGGCAAAATCTTTGATGTATCTTGCACAGTAACTGGCAAGTCCAAGGAATGACCTTACTTCTGCCACATCGCTTGGCTGCCTAGCTTTTTCTAACGCGTCCACCTTGCTGCGATCTGGCCACATCCCTTTTTTGGAAAAGATGTGTCCAAAGAATACCAGTTAATCTCGCCCCAGTTCACATTTGTCTTCGTTTAGCGTGAGCCCTGCCTGCTCTAGTTGAGAGCATACTTCTCGCAGCGCCTTGTCATGTTCCTCATCCAACTTGCCGAATACTAAGATGTCGTCGCTGTAGTTCAAACTATTCTTGACTGGCCTTATCACTTGTCTGATTGTCTCTTGAAATATCTCAGCGGCTGAGGATACTCCAAAACTCAGACGCTTGTAGCGGAACAGACCAGGTGTGGGGTTTCAGGGGGGGGTGTCGAACAGATCTACCGACAATGGGGTCTTAGGTAATGCAGGTTTTATTATTTTGTAAAGCCGCCTCTTCTGAACCGGCACTCGATAATACGGGAGGGGATTTTCAGTGTCCTCCGTTGCTGCTCTTAGGGCTCCCCGCCGTCTATACTCCCATGGTCGTCTGGGAGACGTAGTCCGGGCTTCCGCCGTTGTCAAGCGAGGGCCGGTAATAAAAAAAAGAAAAGAGAAACCAGCGTTAGTCAGGAGACCGGTGTCCTCTAGATCAGGGAAGGGAGTAAGGAGTCACACGTGCCCGTTAACTACCCCGATACTTGTGATGTGTAAGGGGGGGGGGGGTGGTGCACAGGTTGTCAAGAGGCTAGTCAGGGGGGTTTGACCCGCTTACGTCCCGCCCAACCCGCGAAGCGTGACCGTACCTGTTCTAGCCACACTTCCCGGGAAGCGTGGCTGGGCGATGCGCCTTCACGTTGGCCTCCTGGCTTGTCGATGCAGTCTCGCTCGTCCCTCGGTCCTCCTCCGGTGTTCTCGTCTTCTCGGTCATCGCCTTCAGTCTCCCTCGTCCTCCGCCCATCCTGCCTCTCCTCGTCCTTCCTCGGCTCCTCCTCGCTCTCCTCGTCCTTCCTCCGCTCGTCCACACTCGCTGCACGCTCTGCTCTCCACTCCCCTCCGTCCTCTTCTCGCCACTCTTCTCCTCCGTCGCCTCCGGGTGTAACACACACCTGTGGGACTTCGGGGCAGGGTTTTACCGGCAAGTGGAGGGATGGACCCAGGTCCGGCACCGCCCAATTAAAGAAACAGTGGTCCTCCTGGTTTTGCATGGGGTTGTAGACGTCAACGTCCGAGGTCTTCCAGGTGTCGGTATGCTGTTCAAAAAGAGGGGACATATGAATAGGTAAGCCTGGAGGGCCCGAGTCCGGGTCCCCCTCGTCACACACCTCCCCCCCTAGGATTCTCCCGTTCGGGGAGAGGGAACCGGGACAGATAGTCTGCATTGGCATTGTCCTTCCCCTTTCTGTGGCGGACTTGGAACCTGAATGGCTGTAGGGCAAGGAACCATCTCATGACTCTGGGGTTGTTCGAGATGTTCCTACTCATCCATAAGAGAGGGGCGTGGTCGGTATACAGTATAAAGAGATGCCCCTCCAGGTAATAGCGCAGTTTGTCTACGGCCCACCGTATGGCGAGACATTCTTTCTCAATAGTGGGATACTTCACCTCTCTAGGGAATAGCTTTTGGCTAATGTAGAGGATGGGCTGTTCACCCCCAGCCCCCGTGTCCTGTGATAGTACGGCCCCGATTCCGAAGTCAGAGGCATCTGTGTGTAGAATAAAGGGTTTTGTGAAGTCAGGGGATGTAAGCACTGGGCTGGTCGTGATTGCTTTTTTCAGGGTCTGGAAAGCCTTCCACATAGCAGGGGACGGATTTAAGAAATTAGTGTGGTTGGGCTGTTTTTTTAGGGTGTCCGTCAAGGGCGCTGCTACATCTGAAAACGAGGGGATGAACCTCCGGTAGTAGCCTACCAGCCCCATGAATGCTCTCATTTCTTTTGTGTTTTTGGGAAAAGGGGTTTCAGCAATGGCCCTCACTTTCTCGAGCTGGGGTTCTATGGCTCCGTGTCCTAACATGTATCCTAGGTGCTTGACTTTTTGAAACCCGATTCTCGATTTCTTTGCGTTGATGTGAAGTCCGGCTTTCCGTAGTTGTTGTAGGATGATCTGCAGGTGTTGGAGGTGTTCTTCCCATGATGAACTGAATATGATGATATCGTCGAGATAAGCCGAGCTATATCCCTGGTGTTCTCGTAGTACCTCGTTCATTAGCCTCTGTAAGGTGGCAGGGGCTCCATGTAGACCGAAGGGGAGTACATTAAACTCGTAGAGGCCGTCAGGCGTAGCGAAGGCTGTTTTCTTTCGATCCTCCTCCCTCAACGGTACTTGCCAATACCCTTTTGTCAGATCGAGGGTACTGATATACTTTGCGTCCCCGAGCTTCTCAATAAGCTCATCAATTCGGAGTATGGGGTATGCATCAAAGGAGGATACTGCATTCAACGCCCTAAAATCCATGCAGAATCTGCTACTTCCGTCTGGTTTGGGTACCATCACAATGGGCGATGACCACTCACTTCTGGATGGACGGATCACTCCTAGTCGTACCATTTCCTCCACTTCTTTCTTTATGGCTTCCCTCTTGGCTGCAGGGATCCGGTAAGGACGTTGTTTGACGGTGACACCCTCAGGGGTCTCTATCCGGTGTTCGGTCAAGCGGGTTATACCCGGATGGTTGGAAAAGATAGGTTTGAAGGGTCGTAGTGTCTTTTGTAAGCCCTCTTGCTCGTTCTGATACAGCTCGTCGTTGATCACCAGGTCTCCCAACATGGTATCAGGGGGGTTTCCTGTAGGGGTAGCGAGCTTGGACGACATGGGTGGGGTTCCCAACCACTTCTTCAGAAGGTTTATATGGAAAATCTGGGTTTTCCTCCAGCCCAGTTGCAACCGATAAGTGGTCTTCCCTATCGTTTCTATGACTCTGTACGGGCCTTGCCATTCGTTCTGGAATTTTCTAGCGGGTGAGGGCAGCAAGACCAGGGCCCAATCGCCAATGATGAGTTGTCTCCACTTCTTACCCTTGTCGCAATGCGTTTGTTGCTTTCTCTGACTGGCTTCTAGATGTGTAAAGGCCAAGTCGCGTATCTTCCCCAGTTTATTCTTCAAGTTCTGGCTATACTCCAATAGGGATCGGGCTTCTCCTGTCGTCTCTGCCTCCCACACCTCTTTGGTCATCTCCAATAGGCTCCGGGGCTGTCTCCCGTACAGCATCTCGAAAGATGAGCAGCCTAAACTGCTCTGCTTCTGGCCTCGGATCACGTACAGTGCCAAGGGAAGGAGCAGGTCCCAGTCGCTTCCGTTCACTGTTAGCATCTTCTTCAGCACGGATTTCAGGGTCCCGTTATATCGCTCCACTAGTCCATCGGTCTGGGGATGATATACAGACGTTTTTATCTGGTGGAGGCCAAGCAGGTGGCATACTTCTTTCATGACTCTTGACATGAACGGGGTCCCCTGGTCTGTAAGGATTTCCTTGGGAAACCCCACACTTGAGAACAGTTCCAGGAACTTATCCGCAATGTTCCTTGATGTGGGGTCTTTCAGGGGGAACGCTTCCGGGAAGCGAGTGGCGTAATCCACGATTACCAGGGCGTATTGGTAGCCCTTCCTTGTTCGTGGCAGAGGGCCGATGAGATCCATGCCTACCCTTTCAAAGGGGGTTCCTATTACGGGGAGAGGTTGTAGTGGTACCGCCGGGGGTCTCTGCGTGTTTTTTCTTTGACATACATCGCACGTCTGACAATGGGACTTGATGTCCTGGTACACTCCCGGGCAATAGAAACTTCTCAGTACGTTCTGAGTGGTCTTCTCGCTACCTGTGTGGCCTGCCAACAAGTGCGTGTGGGCATAAAACATGATTTGTTCCCGGAAACAGGTCGGCACTATCAGCTGCATATGGTCGTCCTGTTTGGCTTGTCTGTACAGGAGGTCATCTTTTATCAGAAAGCGGGGATATCGGGGCTCAGGGTTGTCCTGATCTGTGTGGGCTTGTTACCAGGCATTGAAGAGGATGGCGTCGTTGGTCTGAGCAAAACGAAAACTCCTATCCCCCTCCCAGGGATCAGGGGATGTCAGGGCAGACAGAGATGTAGTGTTGCGCGTCCTTCCCTTTAGGAGTTGCCCCTCAAACAAGTCCAGGAAGTGGGGGTTGTCAGTCCCTAAAATAAGCTTCACAGGAAGGGCGTCCAACACGCCTACCTTCACCACCAGTGTACTCCTTCCCTCCACCTCAATGGGGATATAAGCTACCGGATAACCCTTGACGTCCCCATGCACGCATTTAATATACACTAGGGCGTCTGGCATTACCTGAAGGGGCCTCACAAAACAACCCTGTATCACGGACTGTTTACACCCTGAGTCCAGTAGGGCCCTGACTGCCGAACCGTTGACCTTGACACTCACGTGGTAAGCGCCTCCGAGTTCCGCAGTATACATGACGGCCTTGGGTATGTAGCCCACATCCATGGGTTCTTCCTGGTTGCGTTTTTGGGGGCAGAGGCGCGCAATGTGTCCCCACGCCCCACAGTCGAAACACTGTGGACCACGGAATGTGGGGGTCTCCGGTGTCAGAGGACGGGGACCAGGGAGCCCAGGGGGGACTCGAGGCCTGCGTTCCGGTCTGAGAGGCGGTCTGGTCGTTTTTTCCGGTTCGCTTGAGTGCAAGCGTGGTTGTGCCCAGACAAAGGTGGCAGCCATCTCCATGGCTTGTTTGGTGGACAAGTTGGAGTGCTGTCTTAGCCACCGCTGAGTCCCGTAGGGGAGAGCCTCTAGAAATTGCTCCAAATATATTTTGTCCATGATTTCCTCTTTCGTGCTGGACATAGGGGTGAGCCACTTGTCCGCAGCGGTCTTCAGTCGAAAGAATAATGTTTTCGGATTGTCCCCCGTTTGCCCTCTTTCTTTGCGGAAGCGTACCCTGTAGGCCTCCGCATCTAATCCCAGGTGGTCTAGGATTATTTCCTTGATCTGTCCATAGGGGGTTTGTCCGTTACTGTTAGCGACCTGGTAGGCCGCCTGTGCCTCTCCGGTCAACATTGGCCATCCACAAGCCAAAGCGACCCTCTCGAAGTTCGTCAGGAACGCATCGGGGTCCTCGCCTGTAACGTATTTCTGCAGGGAAATACCTGAGGGGGTGGGTGGTGGTCGACTCTCTCTTACTGGGTTACTGGCGGGGTCGACCGTCGGCTGCATCCCTTCGAGTCGTGCCACCACGGTGCTCCTAAGGTGTCTCTATCCTGTTGGGCAGAGGCGAGCTGTTGCTCCACAGCCCACCCCAATTGTTCCTGGCCCTTGATGAGAGCCTGAAGCATTTCCTCCATCGTTGTGTCCCGGATGGTCAGTTGTTTGCCCGCATTCTCCACCACTTGTGGGGTTTCAGGGGGGGGGTCGAACAGATCTACCGACAATGGGGTCTTAGGTAATGCAGGTTTTATTATTTTATAAAGCTGCCTCTTCTGAACCGGCACTCGATAATACGGGAGGGGATTTTCAGTGTCCTCCGTTGCTGCTCTTAGGGCTCCCCGCCGTCTATACTCCCATGGTCGTCTGGGAGACGTAGTTCGAGCTTCCGCCGTTGTCAAGCGAGGGCCGGTAAAAAAAAAAAAGAAAAGAGAAACCAGCGTTAGTCAGGAGACCAGTGTCCTCTAGATCAGGGAAGGGAGTGAGGAGTCACACGTGCCCGTTAACTACCCCGATACTTGTGATGTGTAAGAGGGGGGTGGTGCACAGGTTGTCAAGAGGCTAGTCAGGGGGGTTTGACCCGCTTACGTCCCGCCCAACCCGCGAAGCGTGACCGTACCTGTTCTAGCCACACTTCCCGGGAAGCGTGGCTGGGCGATGCGCCTTCACGTTGGCCTCCTGGCTTGTCGATGCAGTCTCGCTCGTCCCTCGGTCCTCCTCCGGTGTTCTCGTCTTCTCGGTCATCGCCTTCAGTCTCCCTCGTCCTTCGCCCGTCCTGCCTCTCCTCGTCCTTCCTCGGCTCCTCCTCGCTCTCCTCGTCCTTCCTCCGCTCATCCACACTCGCTGCACGCTCTGCTCTCCACTCCCCTCTGTCCTCTTCTCGCCACTCTTCTCCTCCGTCGCCTCCGGGTGTAACACACACCTGTGTGACTTCGGGGCAGGGTTTTACCGGCAAGTGGAGGGATGGACCCAGGTCCGGCACCGCCCAATTAAAGAAACAGTGGTCCTCCTGGTTTTGCAAGGGGTTGTAGACGTCAACGTCCGAGGTCTTCCAGGTGTCGGTATGCTGTTCAAAAAGAGGGGACATGTGAATAGGTAAGCCTGGAGGGCCCGAGTCCGGGTCCCCCTCGTCACACAAGGGTGCGTGGAGAATGTTGTTATATATCTTGACTGGGGATCGAGCTCTAGCTGGTGATACCCTTTGCATAAGTCTAGTTTGGAGAATCTTCTGGTGCTTGTTAGGCAGCTGATCATGTCGTCGCGATGAGGTCCAGGGTGTCTTTCCCGTTCGATCGCTGTGTTTGGTACTCGCATGTCAACACAGATGCGAATTTTGGACGTGTTTTTCTATGGTACAGCCATTATTGGTGATACCCAGGGCATCGGCCCTTCAGCTGGTTCTATAATGTCCTGCTTGAGCAGTGCCTCAATCTCTTCTTCTACTTGCGGTTGCAGGTGTATTGGCACTCGCCGGTGATGTTGAGCTACCGGCTTTATCGCTTCGTTGATGTGCAGCGTTATTTGGCGACCTTTCAGCTTCCCCAGCCCGTTCAGTAGTTTGGGATATTCTTTTAAGATGCTCTTTTTTTCTGACATGTTATACGTCATCTTGAGCAGGCCCATCACTTGGGCTGTGACGTTACTCAGCAGGCACGGTGCTGGAATGTCACCTCTTTTCCTTTGTTGTTTGACCTTTGTATGTTACGTTCTCTGTTAATTTTCCCAGGATGGTCACGGGCTTTTTTGATCCCCATGTGAACACCTCAACTTTCGAAGGTTTCAGTGCTGGTTTCATCTCCATCCTTTCATATTCCGACGCACACATGATGTTGCATGCGGCGCCGTTGTCGAGTACGAATCGTGCTCTGTGTGGTCCTACGTCAATGGTCACAGATTCTGTCTTCTTTATGGTGTTTTTGTCTACGAGGCGGATGCTTTCTTCAGTTTTGTCTTCATCTGTGGACATGACAGCAGTGTCTGACATGAGGTACAGTCGCTCTACCTTTTCTTCTTCTTCTGCAGACTCTATTGACGAGCTTCTGTTTGCTGTCTCGACATGCCTGACGTGTCTGCTTGTCGTCATCCGCGGTCTTCCCGGTCTGCCTCTTTCACTTCTAAATTGCAGCCCTTGGCAGACACTGGCAAAGTGATTGCTCCTGTTGCATTTCCTGCAGGTTTGACCAAACGCTGGGCACGCGCCTCTAAGTGGAAATTCAAGTCTGCATCTGTAGCATGGTGTTTCTGGTTGTTTTCTTGTCGCTTGGTAATTTTTTCCTTTCTTCCACTTGTTAGTGCGACTGTTTTCTGTCATGCGGTGTGCCTGATCGACTCGTCGTTCTTTTCCTCGCTCCATTTCCTTTGCTTGTATTGCCGCTCTTGCTTGAGCCCTTGCTAGTGATAAGATGTTTTCTAGTGATGTCGGTTCCTTCAGGATCCTCGTGCGGAACTCTGTGTCACGACACCCTTCAATGATGCGTAGGCGAATTGCTTGTTCGTTATCGTATTTATTGACCTCGCAGTGGGTTACTAGCTTCCTTAGTCTCGTCGCAAAATCATCTAGTGACTCATCGGTGTGTTGGAATGCTATGGTGAAGGTATAACGCTTGAAGTCAATGTTTCGTTGTGGGTCAGATTTGCTTGTTAGGCACTTGATTAGGTCTTTGTATGTTGATATCTCACTTTCTGGAAAGGTCACTAGTATGTCATCTACTTCATCGCCCACGAGGTTGAGGAACAGACCTAATTTCTTTGCCTCTGTGATGTCAGTGGCCTCCGTGTATCTCTCGAATCTCTTGACCCATCGCTCCCATCTTATCCCCACTTGTGGCTCAGAGGTTGAATGGGAGAGGTCTACGATATTGGGCGCTCTGTCTTTCGCTCCTTGGCTCTGCCATTTCTTATTTCTGTGTCTTATTTGTTATTTCCTTCTTGGCACCTTTTTGTGTTTTCTTTTCCTTTCTTTTCCCTGTCTTTTGTTCTTTATTGTTATTTGCTTTATCTCTTGTTTCTCTTTTATTAGGGGGTGTTTTTCGCCCTCGTGGTGCTCTTCTCGGCACTTTCCTGTCTTTTTTCGACTTTGCCTGGTTCCAAAATGGCCGCCGTCTCTTTCTTCCTTCCTATTGGTCCTCTCGCCTGATTCCAAAATGGCCGCCGAGACTCTCGCGAGACTTCGGGACCAATCAGAGCGTTGCCTGGTTTCAAACTGGCCGCTCGCTGTCCTCGCGCTCTGATTGGCTCTTTTGCCTGTCTTTAAGATGGCTGCAGAGACTCTCGCGAGAGCTCGCGCCACTTGAACATCAAATCTCGCGCTTCTTCGCGCTTACCGAGCATTCAGTGTTTCTTTTGCAGCGGTCGGGGTGAGCTCCCGCGTCATTGCTTTCTCCGATGGCACGAACCAGGGTGGGCTCCTGGCTTCGCTGCGATTTTCCTCTTCTGTACGACGCGATCCAGGGTGGGCTTCTGGTTTTCAGTCCACGAGGCAGGCGACACACACGTCGGTTCTTAGCCTCATTGCCAGTTGTGGTATCGTGACGTCCCCCAAGGATCACACGACACGCCTTATGTATTCAGGTATGGTTATTATCTTTTCATGGGACAGTGCTGCTTGCGTCCTGCCTCTGGTCCCCTTCCTCTTGAATGTTCCCTCCCCTGCCCCTTGACCGGATGTGGTGTCCGGTGTCCCCTCCCCACATTCTTATCCCCAGGGTCCTAGTGCTCCTTGCATGGACATGACACCATCTAGGAGTATATCTTCCAATGGGGAGTCTACTTGTGTCTCCTCCTCTAAAGACACACATGTCCGAAGAGAATGTCTCAACTGAGCATAGTGAAACGATTGCAATACTGATATTTGATATTCTTGCTTCAGGAAGGCAAAAGCAACCACCCCATTTGTATCCTACACATCTTCCAGCGTGGAGATTCCAATAGTGTCTCATCTTTAAAATCCCCTGTCCCGGGGGCCCCGGGATCTGAGGGGTTTCGACCACAGGGACGGGACTGACTGGAGGTGACAGGGAGAACAGAAACATAGGCGCCTTCAGTAACGGTTTCAGAGAAGGCTTTATTGGGATGTAGGTCTTTTTCATCAAGGGGGTGGCTCTGTCTCTGATACGTGATGCAGGGTTCAAAGAAAAGAAAGCTTTCTCCAGCTTGGAAGTGGTCCGGACGATCGTAGTCCAGGAGGGGACGTCTCTTCGCTCCGTGATCCTCTCCGGAACCGAAAAAGAAAGGAAACGCGGGTCAAAACCAAGGATTACACTGGGTAGACTCGTAAGGGCCAGGAGTGAGGGAAGACATCCGTGTGAAGTGCTCTATTCAGCTCAAATGGGCGTGATAGGAGGGCTCGTGCTCAGGCAGGTTATTGCACACAGGGCTGTACACAATTCACACCGGGGGCTGCCTCCTCCACCCAACCCAACCCGCGACCCGGCCCCGTACCTCTTGAAGCCACGCTCCTCCCGTGGGAGCGCGGCGGGGCGAAGCGTCCAACCGTTGGCCTCCTGGCGTGTCGTTCTCGGTCTCTCTGGTCTCGGGATACCGCCTTCCGTCTTCCTCGATGTCCGCCGCCTCCCTGGAATCGCCGTCCGTCTTCTCTCCAGTGTTTCCGCCTTTTGACGTCACGACGCTTGCGAGGGGCGTGGTCTCGTCCTCCGGGTCCGTTTTCTTAAAGGAGCCGAACGTGATATAGTCATCCGGCCATCCAGACTCGGGTTCCTCGTTCCACGTACCGGGTTGAAGCTGTGGGGAAAACGTGCAAGGTGAGAGGGGGTGGCGGACCACCAGTCCATGGGGAGAGTCGATTCCTGTCCACCTGACCCGTCACATTCTTCCCCCCCTGGCTTCTCCCGTTTGGGGAGAGGGAACACACGGGAAAGGAAGTCCGCATTGCCATTGTCTTTCCCTTTTCGGTGGAGTACAGTAAAGGAGTATGGCTGCAATGACAGAAACCACCGCAAAACCCAGGGGTTGTGGCTGCTGTTCTGATGTATCCATTTCAGGGGGGCATGGTCTGTATGTAGGATGAATGGTTTACCCTCCAAATAGTACCTCAGTTTCTCTATTGCCCACTTTATAGCCAGTGCCTCTCTCTCAATGGTGGAATATCTACATTCCCGGGGGAACAGCTTCCTGCTTACATACAGCACCGGGTGTTCAACCCCTTCCATGCTGACTTGGGACAACACTGCTCCTATCCCCTGATTGGAGGCATCTGTGGCTAGCACGAAGGGTTTGGCATGATCGGGAGATATCAGGACGGGGGCAGTAGTCATGGTGGTTTTCAGGATTTGGAAAGCTTTCAGGGCTGCCTGTGAGGGATGACTATATTCCCGGGTCTTCGTATCCTTTCTGAGAAGGTCTGTTAAGGGGGCGGCCACCTCTGCAAAACATGGAATGAACCGGCGGTAGTATCCTACTAGCCCGAGGAAGGCCCAGAGGTCCCTTTTGGAGGAGGGAAACGGGACTGCTGCTATCGCTCGCACTTTCTCACTTTGAGGAGCTATGGTGCCTTCCCCTAGCACGTAACCCAGGAAGTTCACACTCCGGAATGCGGCTCGGGATTTGTTTGCATTGATATGGAGGCCCGCTCTCCGCAGTGCCGTAAGTATGGTTTGCAAATGCAGAAGATGCTTCTCCCACTCCTGGCTGTAAATGACGATGTCATCTAAATAGGCCGAACTAAATGTTGCATATGGTTGTAAAACCCGGTTCATAAGGCGTTGGAAGGTTGCCGGGGCCCCATGTAGTCCAAATGGAAGAACTGTGAATTCATATGCCCCTTCGTCCGTAACGAAGGCGGTTTTCTTCCTGTCCTCCTCACGAAGAGGCACCTGCCAATACCCCTTCGTGAGGTCGATGGTCGTGATGTATTTGGCGTCGCCTATTTTCTCAATTAAATCGTCCACCCTAGGGATAGGGTAGGTATCGAAGAGAGATACCGATTCAATGCCCTGAAGTCCATACAGAAGCGTTTGGACCCATCGGGTTTAGGTATCATCACAATCGGGGACGACCAATGACTCTGGGAGAGCCTGATGACACCCAACTTGAGCATGTCTTGGACTTCCTGTCGGACGGCTTCTTTCCGCGCTGCTGGTATCCTGTAAGGCCTTTGTTTTACCACTGCTCCCGGAAGGGTTTCGATACGGTGTTCGGCTAGGTCGGTTCTTCCGGGTAAGTCGGAAAACACGTCGGCGTAGGGCTTCAGGGCGTCTGCCAACTCGATCTTCTCCTGGGATGTCAACCCTTGGTTGACCACCAGTTGCTCCAAGGTCGAGGTGTGGGGGTTGGTGGTCTGCTCTATGAAATGATCCGCTCGGGGTTCCGGTCCCAACCATTCCTTCAAGAGGTTGAAGTGGTACGTTTGGGTTTTAGTGGGTGATAGGTGTAATCGGTAGGTGGTTCTTCCAATGGCGTTGATAATCCGAAAGGGGCCTTGCCACTCATGTTTGTTCTTGTTACTTAGGGAGGGTAACAGCACAAGAGCCCACTTCCCGACGTCTATGGTTCTCAACTTCTTTCCTTTGTCGTACGTCCTTTTGTATCTCTCTTGATGATGATCCAGGTTGGAGTAGGCTAGTTCTCGTAGCTTTCCCAGTCTGGTTCTCAGCTGCGTGGTGTATTCTAACATACTCTTCTGTTCTTGGGATTCCTCGTTTTCCCACATTTCTCTCGTGATGTCCAGGAGGGACCGTGGCAGTCTTCCATACAAGAGCTCAAAGGAGGAACATCCCAGGCTGCTTTGTTTCTGTGCCCTTATGACGTACAAGGCTATGGGCAGGAGTCGGTCCCAGGTGGGTCCTTCGGCGGTCAGCATTTTCTTCAGGGTTTGCTTGAGGGTCTGGTTGTAACGCTCAACCAGGCCATCGGTTTGGGGATGGTACACCGATGTCTTCAGATGTTTGATATCCAAAGAGGTACAAACCTCCTTCATCAGTTTCGAGGTAAAAGGGGTCCCCTGATCCGTCAGCACTTCTTTAGGGAACCCTACGCGAGAAAACAGCTCCACGAATTTCTCGGCTATGGCTGAGGTTGTGGTGGTTCGCAAAGGAAAGGCTTCTACAAACCGGGTCGCGTAGTCGACAATCACCAGGGCATATAAATGTCCACGGCCCGACTTCGGCAAGGGCCCAATCATATCCATGCCGACCCGTTCGAACGGGACTCCTATGATGGGCATCCTCTGTAGGGGCGCAGCGGGTGGTCGGTGGGTGTTTCTTCTTTGACATACTTCACATTTAGCGCAGAAATCCTGTACGTCCTTGTATATCCCAGGCCAGAAGAAGTGCCTGATGATGCTTTCCGTGGTTTTCTCCTTGCCTGCATGGCCGGCCGTTAAATGGGCGTGAGCGAAAAAGAGCACCTGTTCCCGAAAGGATCGGGGCACCAACAGTTGCAGATCCCCCTCTTGCCTGGTCTGCCGGTATAGCAACTCGTTCTTTATTAAGAAACGGGGGTAAGACTGGGGGTTGAGTCCATCAGAGTTGTGTGCGTTTTCCCATGCGTGAAATAGGGTCCTATCTTCTCCCTGAGCAAAGCGAAAACTCCTGTCGATAACCCAGGGTTCGGGGGACAGGTAAGAGGGTAGGTCCTCTCTTTTTCCCGGTCGGGACAGGGATTCCTTAAAGAGAGAAAGGAATTCGGGGTTGTCTGTCCCTAAGATCATATCCTCGGGCAGGGAATCCACCACCCCCACCCGGACTGTACAAGGTTCTCTATCCGGTAGCGTTATGGTGATGGAGGCAACAGGGTAGGGCTTCACATCCCCGTGCACACACCGAATATACACAGGACTCTGGGGTTTCATCTGTTCGGTTTTAACAAAACGCGTTTGGATGACGGACTGCCTGCATCCTGAATCTAACAGGGCCCTTACTCTACAACCATTCATCCACATACTCACATAGAATGTGCTGCCCATTTCCGCTGAGTACATCACTGTTCGCGGAAGGTAACCGACTTCCATGGGTTCTTCTTGATTCTTTCTTTTGGGACACATTCTCGCTATGTGGCCCCACTCCCCGCACTCGAAGCACTGGGGTCCTTTATTCATGGCCGACATCATTCCTGTAGGCTTCAACAATCGGGGATCCTCTATCACGGCTTTAGGCCTTTTGTCCACCTTTGGAGGATGTATAGTCTTCAGGGCCTTCTCCTGTTCCCAAGGGGAGGTCTTAGGTTGGGCTCGGGCATACTGTGACGCCATTTCTATGGCTTGTTCAACTGTAATCCCCACGTGTTGGCGTAGCCATCGTTGGGTGGCATAGGGCAACGCCTCCATGAACTGTTCTAGGTATACCTTGTTCAGAATGTCTTCTTTACTGCACAGGTCCGGGCGCAGCCATTTGTCAGCCGCCATCTTTAATCTGAAGAACAGAGTCTTCGGGTTCTCCCCTTGTATCCCTCTTTCCTTTCTGAAGCGTACTCGATAGGCCTCTTGATCCAGACCTAGGTGATCCAAGATGACCATTTTAATGGTTGCATAGGGGGTAGTGCCCAAGGGGTTGGCTGCTTGATAAGCTGATTGGGCTTCAGCAGTGAGGAGAGGAGTTAGAAAGAATGGCCATTTCTCCTCGGGCCAACTCATTGCTCGAGCGGCCCTCTCGAAGTTTAAAAGAAACGCGTCCGGGTCTTCACCTTGCACGTATTTCTGGAGGGCCATGCCGGTGGGATGGGGGCTGTGCAAGCGGGCCACGCTGGGAGAGGACTGGGTGGTAGGCGACACATTTTTGATGCCTTCCAACTGTGCAGTTATGGTCTTTGTAAACAGTTCTCGGTCCGCCTGGGCCATCGTGAGCTGACTTTCCACGGCCCATTCTAGTTTTTCTTGGCCTTTGATTATGTGGTCGATAAGGGCCTCCATCTTTTCCTGGCAGATGGATGGTGGAGGAGATCCCACTTCTGACACCAGTTGTCCCGGGGGCCCCGGGATCTGAGGGGTTTCGACCACAGGGACGGGACTGACTGGGGGTGACGGGGAGAACAGAAACACAGGTGCCTTCAGTAACGGTTTCAGAGAAGGCTTTATTGGGATGTAGGTCTTTTTCATCAAGGGGGTGGCTCTGTCTCTGATACGTGATGCAGGGTTCAAAGAAAAGAAAGCTTTCTCCAGCTTGGAAGTGGTCTGGACGATCGTAGTCCAGGAGGGGACGTCTCTCCGCTCCGTGATCCTCTCCGGAACCGAAAAAGAAAGGAAACGCGGGTCAAAACCAAGGATTACACTGGGTAGACTCGTAAGGGCCGGGAGTGAGGGAAGACATCCGTGTGAAGTGCTCTATTCAGCTCAAATGGGCGTGATAGGAGTGCTCGTGCTCAGGCAGGTTATTGCACACAGGGCTGTACACAATTCACACCGGGGGCTGCCTCCTCCGCCCAACCCAACCCGCGACCCGGCCCCGTACCTCTTGAAGCCACGCTGCTCCCGTGGGAGCATGGCGGGGTGAAGCGTCCAACCGTTGGCCTCCTGGCGTGTCGTTCTCGGTCTCTCTGGTCTCGGAAAACCGCCTTCCGTCTTCCTCTATGTCCGCCGCCTCCCTGGAATCGCCGTCTGTCTTCTCTCCAGAGTTTCCGCCTTTTGACGTCACAACGCTTGCGAGGGGCGTGGTCTCGTCCTCCGGGTCCGTTTTCTTAAAGGAGCCGAACGTGGTATAGTCATCCGGCCATCCAGACTCGGGTTCCTCGTTCCACGTACCGGATTGAAGCTGTGGGGAAAACGTGCAAGGTGAGAGGGGGGTGGCGGACCACCAGTCCGTGGGGAGAGTCGATTCCTGTCCACCTGACCCGTCACATCCCCTCAAAGCTGTGATGGGTCGCAGCCTAGAGCCCTCCTTCAATGGCGTCCTCGGGGTCAGCCTGAAGCCCCATTCTATTTCCCTGGTCAATCTCCTCCAAGTATCAACCACCATCCTCAACACTGGACACCCCTCGGGCAACAACCCACCACCTACAGCAAGTGTAAGCAGCTAATGTCCCGATTCCTATCCTGTCTTGTCGAAATGTCGGATCTGCCCCATCTACATATGACCAATCATTTACAACACTCACTTGTGCCACCTTACTGTACCTCTTCCCATTTGGTAGGGCAATGCCAAACTCGTATTTAGATCGGTGAAGGCCCTCAGGGCTATACAAAGCTGTCCACCCACTCAGAGTAGCATCCGCACTAATGTGTCCACTTTAGAAAAGTACCCATCTGGGATATTATAGGGGCTATTCTGGAGTACATACAGAAACCTAGGAAGTGCCACAATTCTAAACATGCTGCCTTCCCAAATAGCGAGAGTGGCAGTGACTGCCAGTGTTTCACATCCTGCTCCAATCATTTGAGCAGATTAGTCAGATTTGCCTCATAGTTTGAATCCTGATAGTCAGTAACCCAGATCCCCAAATATTTAAATTGTTCTGTCTCTATCCGCAGGGGCAGAGCAAGTGACCCCCTCTGATTGTATTCTCCCAGTAGGCGCGGCAGAGATTTGTCAGTTTATGGCAAAGCCTAAGACGGCCCCAAATATACTGAAGATTTCCTGCAACACATCCAGTGTGGGGCCCACATTTGTTAGGTACAATAAAATATCATCGGCATACAGTGATATGTGCTCCTCCCATCCATTATCTCTTAGCCATCCCCATATCTGAGTGTCTACCTGCACCCATTCTGCCAAATCTTCTATAGAACGGCAAACAGCATTGGCGAGAGCGGGCATCCCTGAGTGTGCCTCTCCGCACTCTAAACTCCCGCGCGAAATAGCTATTTACCAAAGCTCTGGATATGGGCCCATCATAGAGCAGCTTGACCTACTTGATGTATCTAGGACCAAATCCCATCTTTTGAAGTACACCAAAGAGGTACGGCCATTCCACGGAGTCAATGGCCTTATTTGCATCTAATGAAGCAATCTCCGACAAGGCTGCCGCTTGGTTGTTATGTAGACGTCCTAGGGTCTGCCTGGTCAAGCGGCCAGGCATAAAGCCATTCTGGTCCGGGTGTACCACCTCTAACACCACTGCTCTAAGCCTGGTCGCTAGTAGTTTGGCCAGGATTTTGGCAATGATATGCTCCTGTACACTTCACATCTATCTCTGGCCATCCCTGGCTTCGGTACTACTGTAAAAGACTGCATGTTATCCGGCAGCTCTCCCTCCTAGAACACCTTTACAAAGGCTGCATGCAACAAAGCCACTGTTTGCCTCTGTAGTTTTGGAAACTATTCAACCAGAAACCTGATTGGTCCCAGGGCTTTCCCAGGTTCCAGTTGGACCATGGCAGAGAAAACTTCCTCCAACGTAAGGTCTGCCTCTAGATCTCTCGCCTGGTCCCTGCCCAATCGTCTCATATGGCAGTCATCAATAAATTCCTGCACTTCCTATTCAGGGGCCCGCAAGTAGGTATTGTAAAAGGTCTAGAAATACCTAGCGAATTTATCCGCTATCTCCCTACTGCCTCTCACTGTGTCGCCAGAGTCCACCCGTAACACTCTAACATCCTTACTTTCCCTTTCCTTACCTCCAATCCATGCTAACAATTTGCCTGCCCTGTTCCCCCATTCATATATCCATTATAGTTTTGCGAGGTACAACATTTTGGCCTCAGAGTTAGCCACTACCTGAAGCTTGGCTCTCTTTAGATCCATGGCCTCCTTGCTAGGGGATATGGGGCCTCTGCATAATCCCTCTCCAGCTGAGCCAGCTCTTCTCCAAGGGAGTCAATCTAGCCATTCTTTCCCATTGATCCCCTATTTCCCTTGTGATAATGCCTCTACTGATCGTGGCCTTGTAAGCCTCCCACAACATTACTGAGCTACTCACGGAGGCTTTATTTTCCTCAAAATAACATTTAGACCCCTTAATATTACATCATTTATAGAGCGCCTGGCTACACATAGAACAGTGTGTCCCCGCGCTAATCACTGATAAATTCTACAGAGGACCGGAGAGATCGGGATTATGAAATGGGGAAAAAGAGTGTTTTTAATTTCCTCCGGAATCCTATTTCAGATGGCTCCATCCTCATGTTCAGTGGTAGAGCATTCCAGTATTTGGGGGCTAAGTGCCTAAATGAGCGTCCGCCCATTCTGGCCCTAAGAATACGAGGTGTTTTAAACAGCATCGCACCAGAAGATCTTAAATTGCGAGTAGGGCGATGTATGGCCAGGAGGTTCTTAAGGTAATCCGGACCTTTGTTCTGGGCTATGCGATGTGCGTAGCAGAGGGCTTTAAATTTAATACGCTCCCTGACAGGAAGCCAGTGGAGCTTAGCCAGGGCAGACTTTCCTGATGCTCTGCGCGGGAGGCCAAGCACTAGACGTGCGGCAGCATTCTGCACGCACTGAAGTTGGTGTAGTGCTTTTTGGCTTAGCCCTAACAGCAAGGCGTTGCCGTAATCAAGGTGTGGAGTCACTAGGGCGTGAACGTTTAACCGCGTG
This sequence comes from Lissotriton helveticus, assembly GCF_964261635.1. Classification (NCBI taxonomy): domain Eukaryota; kingdom Metazoa; phylum Chordata; class Amphibia; order Caudata; family Salamandridae; genus Lissotriton; species Lissotriton helveticus. Next base: position 1,647,329,846 of record NC_136061.1, read on the forward strand.
TCTAAGCGTTTGACCTCCTGTACATTGGATAAGCGCCATGTCTCCATTTTCCACATCCCCCTGGGTTTCCGAATGTTAGTGGACAGTGTCACTCGTAGCGGCGAGTGATCACTGATTCCATGAGCTGGATATGCAACCTCGCTGAATCTAAGGAGTGAATCACTTGTAGTGAAAAAATAATCAAGTCTTGAGTGCATGTTGATCGCCCCGTAGTAACATGAATATCTCCTCTTGGCAGTGAGGAGAGTCCTCCAAACATCGCATAAATCCAGGGCCACATGAATCCTTCTAATTTCCCCTTGGTGGCCTCCCCTTCTACCCTGGAGCTCATCCTGTCCAAATGTGTATTTAGTACCAAATTGAAGTCTCCACCTACCAACACCAGTGCCGGGGGAGCTTCCAATAGAACAACACCCACATGTTGTAATGTTGCGGGCTGTAGGCTGTGGGGGGCATAGACATTGATCAATGACACTGCTTCTCCCTCATATTCTCCCAGGACCGCAGTGTAACACCCTTGTGTGCCCGCCCACGTATGTTGCACATGAAACAGGAGTGCCTTCCTAATCAGAATCATTATCCCTTTCGAGCCCAAGGAGTACTGTCCATATCCTATCAGTTTATACCTCCTCCTCCAAATGCTACAGTGCTGTTCACCAATAAGGTGTGTCTCCTGCAGATACACGATGTCCGGTTTATATCTATGAAGAACCCTGAGTATCAAACTCCTTTAGACATTGTTACCCAGCCCTTTAACATTCCAGGCCAGTAGCGCCAGTGCTTGGATCTGAGTAATGATGGACGCGTGTTTCCGTCCCCCATAAGAGACGTTGCCCCTGTAGGTGACCAATCTGAGACCTGCTCCAGCCCATGGTGCTTTAAAGTGTTGTTAAGTGCCCCTAAACCTACCCCCCACCCTACCTTACTGTGTAGTGATCGTGAAACTAATCACTCCCCAACCCACAGTACGTATAAACCCCAAACAAAACCAATATTAAACAAACTAATGCTACTGTCACTGTGGTGTAGCTCCCGGTCTCACGTGCAGGGCCGTCCATTGTTCAGGGCCCCACTGTAGGCAGTCTCTAGTCCTTAGCAAGAATCCCCCTGCTTCCACCAAGGCTCCCCATCCCAAGAGCCGTTGATGTTGAAATAAATTGAGCGTGAAATAAAGCCACTCTTGAAAATAATTGTAAGTCGGTGACCCTAGAAGTCTGATGTAATGATAAACTGTTTTTTAGTTTAATTGAAGTTATTGCAATTCATTTAAAAATGGATAAAACACTTCTGTTTGTTCTTCCAATAAGATATTTATGCCCTCTATAAGCTTCTTCTAGGGCCGGTAAAGGGAATTGCCAGTCCCTGTGAATTACAAGTTTGATGTTTCTCCAAGAACTCCAGCTGCTGAACAAATTGCTGGGTGAAACTCCGAGCTAGAATGAGGCAACACCAGTGGATTCCTGATTTCCGTGGTAATTCCTCATTTCTCAGGGAATCTCAGAATCCCATCCGTAATCTCTGGCAATTCTACACCCATAGAGTTCTTCGTACCCCTAGCTTTGGTACCTCTGAAAGTATAACATTATTTCCTCCAACACCAGAACACTCATAATGAGGCCCGTAACATTTTCTTATTGACATTCAACTTCATTTAAATGTAAACGATGATTTAAGGTATACTTCTATAGTTAATACATATTATTAGAGCACATCAATGTCTTTGGCTTGCATGCTGAAGCGCACTGGTAACTATAACAGATATAGATCCAGTGAGGAACAATGACAGGCTGGAATATTGTTTGCTGGGACTAGGCCCCAAAGGGAAGAGAGGTAGCCCAGTTACAAAATTTACTAATTTGGCCCTCATACAGGCCAAACGCAATGTTACAATGAGATGGAAAACTGCCAGATCACCGTCATTGAAAGAATGGTATGACGAGTTTATGAGATGGGGCAAGGCGGAAGGTGCAGAATTGAAAAGGGAGGAACAACGTGGCTTGCGCAAGAATCCTATTTCCATATAGTGGTAGAATATGTTGTTGGAGGAATTTGGTACTGTAGACATACTAGAATATTGCCTCTAGGGTGTACTCAGTTGGAACATAAGATGTACGAAAGTTGGGCTGTAGCGCAGTCCTGTAAAGTTCAATGTTAAATGGTTGCTATTAGGGGCCAGTATATTTGTAATTGTATATTACCTTGATATGCTGAGCTGGAATGATTGCATGATTAAAACATTTCCTTCATTGCTGCGTCTTCGGGGGAGAGAGCCGGGAGGGGGTGGTAGGGAAGTTTCTTGTTTCTTCAAAATTTCACGCTGTAAAACAAGTGACTACAGTATTGAATGGGCAGGGCAAGGCCCAAGGAGAACTAAAAAAAAGGGAATGTGGATTACTAGGGGGTGTTTCCGGACTGTGCATATAAACGTAGGCAGAAAATGTTGTAACACACGGTTTACTAGAATGTAGATATTGATTGACATGTAATTTGTGTCATTATACTACGGATGTACTGACTGGTATACCTACCCCGAGATATACTGTACTGTCACTTTCCAATAAAAACTATGTTAAAAAAAAAAAAGAAATAAAGCACACTGGTAACTGTGTATATTTACCTTTTACAGATTCTAAAACTCATTCAGTATTTTCCAGTTTCCTTAATCTGTCTGAATACTATCTCAAAACTCAAAAATATAATTGAAATGTCCCCTGGATCACACTGACTTAACTGTAACTTTTCTCATAGGCAAGTGAATCTTGGAAATGATCCAATATCAATATCTCAAAAAATGAAAATCCTCGAGGAGCGAACCAGAGGCGAAGAGCTTGTAAAGGTCGAACTTATTTTAATACTTTTTTTATTTCTTCAGAATGCAAATGTAATTCTAGAGCAAATACATGTGAGTGATGTGCACTTGTGCAGTTGGGTCAGAAAGAGTAGGAACCTTGCTGAAAAGAGTCTCCTAAAACCATGGCAAAAGAAGGAGCCAAACACGCAGTAAATTTAAAAGGAGTGTGCAGCAAAGAAGTAAAAAATCAGGAAGTGTTCTTTTTTACAAAGGTCAGTAAAAGATGAGAGACAGTCCGAGTGAAGCCAAAAGTTGTTAGGTCTGTAGGTGACACAATGGGTAGGCAAATAGGCAGAGCCAATCACTTGAGAGAGGGGGGTTTCTCTTATCATTCTGATTTACCCTGCATTGGGGCTCCTCCCCTCTTTTAGGACCACAAGCGTTATGGAGACTGGAGGGTTTTACCATCCCAAGTAAGACCCCAAATCAACCCTAGAAATGGGGAATTACTGTGGGGATTGAGAACTCTGCACCAGTTCCAACGATTGTTTCCCATTTTCTGCATAGAAATTCCCCCATGGAGCTACTTTGGATCTCGATGGGGTGGGTAACACCTGTTGCCAACCCCATCAGGATTAGCATAAGACTCGAAATGAGGCTGTTGGTAGATACGGATTACTTTACCCATTTATTGTAATTACTACGTGGCCTGTTTCCTAAGGCCACGTAGCTTGCTCATGACAAGAGGCCGACCTTTTGAGTACATCTCCCTTCTTATACAACTTTTCGAGAAGGTAAACAGATTGTACACCTTTCAATGAAGGAAGCATCAAAGTTACACACCTTTTCAAGAAGAGAAAGTGCTATACATGGCCAGCACTGGACACAATATGACTTTTTATTTTTAACTTTCTGCCAATCTGCACATCTGCCGTGCTGTTGCACAAACATGGCTAAAAGACATTGATCATACCAACAGCACTCTCATAAGCGAACCTATTGGCTTTGCCAATTCATGTTTGTTTCAGCAGGATAGGGCACATTTGGGAAGTAGAGCTCGAATGTAATTTTATGGTTTGTAGCTAGAGTGAATGTAAAACTGTATAAGACATGCAGGGAGGGCATGGCTTTCCTCCAGGATGCAGTCTAAAAAGGCCAGTTATTTGCTATTCTCAGAAATTCCTGCTGTTAGAAAATATATGCTTAAGTATGTAATAAGTGATGGATGGAATGCTTGATTTAATCTCAGCCACGGGTCATTGCACGGAGAGGAGAGGACACATCGATGGGACTGACCGCTACTTTCGCGCCAAAATTGAGAGCCAGCATCGTCTGAGCCTCGTATTATTGACCGAGTAAAACTCCGAATTTTGAAATACTTCTACTGTTTCCATACCAGGAGCGCCCTCGTGTGTATCCTGTCCCGTGCCTCTCCTCCTACGCCATTATACTGCTTGCAACACGGATCTAAGGACCAACATCATAACCTCGCTTGCCAGCTTACCTCACCCTTACTAGGGCTCCCGGCTGGGGTCCCTGTAAGTTTTTAATTTCACCATCACCTCACGGTGCCACCCTTGTTCACTCCTTGAGTTTCGCAAGCCCATGAAAGGTGCCCCTCATTGACAAGTCCTGAAGAGACCTGATGTCCTATTCAGGTCGAAACGTCGTCGACAATAAAAAAGAGACAGACTTTGTACAGCAGTGGCTTATACTCTTCTACTGTTGTATTTTCAATTGCCTATACATTACTGGGTCTTCTCTTACAAATTGAATACGAACCTGAAACCTTGTTTTCCATACAATATTATGTCACACTTTAGTAGTTTAGGTTCCTTTTTTTTGGTAATATTCACTTGGGACACACTATCACCTTTGTGATTATATGTTTGTACATTATATTGCTGATAATCTGTATAAATTGTTGATACATACTTATATAAACTTTGTGAATTCTAACTGTATATGCGTAGCCTCCTTAGTTTACATCTTTTTGTAAATCACCCACATTGCCATTGTGCAGGATATTTATTACAATAAGTTCTTATCTATCCACAGGAGCCATTGTTTCCTTTAATAACTTACACCCAGGCTCCAAGTGAGTAGGGTTCCCTTGTTTCCATTCCCACTGGAAATTACTCGGCTGATTTTAATTCAAGCATTCTATCCATCACTTTGTTTTTAGATGTCCTAAGTGTGACAGGCAAACGCGCCCCATGCAGGTAAGAGAGGTGTGGCGATGGGGCTGGGTGGGGGCGGGTTTGACAAACGATGACAAGGGAAAATGAATTATTTATTTAATTTTCACTTGTCATCACCCTGCAAAATCCCCACTGCCACACCGCTCTTACCTGCACGGGCCGCGGCTGGTGACGGGTATGCCCAGAGTTGGGTCCCGTGCTCACTGTGCTACTGGAATGAAGCTATACCTGTCTGAGGCGTTCATAACAAGGGTGATACCAGTCCTGGATTGCTTGTAATCTGATTTAGGGAAGACCTGGCCTGGCAGTTCAGGCTAGACTGTTCCCATGAGGAGCACGGTCAAGGCTGATATGCAAACTGAGGTGGCCGGGTGGGCGAAAATCGATGGATTGGGATCTCTTTGGTTTTTGATTTCAGAAAATATATCATCAGTTTAAAAATATGAAAGCATAAATGTATCCCCATGGCTATCACCTCAGTGATGGAAGAGCACCATATCTATCACTCCATCACCATGGATGGGTAATTGAGGCCTGGTATTGTCAGGAGCAAGAGAAGACGTTTCCCTGGCCTAGGGGCAGGCCACATGTCTCATTCCTCAGCTACTGAAATGCAGGGTACTACTGCCCCAGGGGGTACAGGACTGAAATCAACTTTCTCGTTCTAACATTGGCCCTGTCTTTAAAATCCGCAAGTAATTTCCAAGTGTTTTGTGTTCTTGGATCATGGTCATCTGCTACTATTAATCCTAGTGTTTTTTAGAGATACTTTACACAAGAGAGCCCCCAGTTAAAGCGTACTCTACAGTTTTCAACCAATGTTGTCCTATCAGCATATTCTTAGATGTTTTCTACTGCTCATTTTTAAATGTTTACTTCATCATCAAGCATATTTCGAAATTTATTTTTAGAATTCCATAAAATCAAATAAATACAACGTCAAAGACTAACATCACTTTTAATTCATTTTAAAAAATATGGTTACTGAAAACTGAAAGTAAGTCACAAAAGTTCATGAAATGTTTACTTCATTTTAAAACAGGTGAAACGTGGCGACCCCATTCTGGAGAGAGAATTCCAAAGAACCAAAACGGAAGCTAGTTTAAAACGAATACTCCGACCTGTGGGTCAGGTAAGCTGTGGACAGTTTTTACCGCTTCGAAAACCTTTCTACGTTTTTATGCACTTTTTCTGTGAAGAATCTGAAAACGATGTTTTCACTTTCCTGGTTTCTTTTTTTAGAATCTTTGCTCATGGATGTAACACACTTTTTACCCTAAATGATTTAATGGCTTGTACAGTCTTTATTTTTGCTTAGTTATATTGGGTGAACTGCTGGTTAATTTTATACAGAGATAAAACAGAACAAATGTGTAGTGATAAGCTTCAGCTGTCGTTCTTAAATGTAATACTATCTTTTGGCTCAGATTAATATTTGTGAGGGTGTTAATCTTACGGGAAACAATTAATACTCATGGCCTTAAAGTGTGGCGTGTCCCTTCGATCTCAGACCCAGCAGTAATTAAAAACTGGCTATTGGGACATAAGTTCATATCTTTAAGTTTACAGTTAAAAACAGTGATCGTTTTCTGACCAATGACCTTGTAAGCCATTATGGTAATCCACGTCAGCGATGCAGGCCCTGTTTACATTTCACAAGTTTTGCTTAATCTTGCATGACGTAAGAGTATTTGCTTTTTCCAGGATGTTGTGTGTCTGTAGTTTTTTTTTCCATGCAGCATATCACTCTTGTGTAGTTCTTTCTGAGAACTGAGTCGTCTCTAAGTGTCTGTGAGAGTTCAGGTTGTTTGTGGGTGTTTATGAAGGTGGATTGAGAACTCAGGAGTCCTGTGTCGAGGCAGTGTGATTTCTCACACTGCCCCTCAGTGGGTTATAAAGGAGTTCAGAATACATCTTCATCTAATCATTGGAATCCTTGCAGAGCCCAGAGAGCAATTGTCATCTGTGCCAATTGGAATTTGGATCATATACAAAAAAAGTGTGATGGAGGGACACAGCCGCCAAAATATTGTCAGGTCGAAGGTAAAAGAAAAGGCAGTGCTTACAAGTTAGTGGCTGTGTGTGCAGGGTATGCTGAAGCGAAGGAAATATAAGGTGGTACTTGAAGGAGAAATTGAAAAGAGGGTGCTGATGAGGAAAGAGATTAGTTGTGACATGTGCAGATGGAAGATTTCAGAAAGGTGCATAAGTGTTTAACATAGAGGAACTGCAAAGGAAAGTGGTGTAAAGGGAATGTTGCTATCCGCGATAAAGTCATGAGTTTCCTTCCCACTGATTACAAAGGAGTAGAATAGTATGGAAAAGAGAAGTAGCAGCTATTACTATTCCAAACAATGCATCATTCCATCAGCTGCAGAGTTTACAAGTTCCATAAATGCCCTCTCAGAATTTGAAATTGATTTAATCGCAGAGGGAAAGTATTTAGGGGTATGAATTCCTATGGACTTGACTTCTTTCCATTGTTTAACACACAATAGAATAAATCAGATGGTGGGAGGTTTTATATGTGCACAGTGTTGAGCAAGCAACCACAAGAGAATGAATACCCTACTGAGTCTTCTGTTCCTCTTAACAGTCACCTCTTTGGAGATTCCAGGTATTTTTCGGGAACTCGAAGCCTTATTTAGAAAATTTCCCCCAAAAATTAAATTTTCTGAGGCACCATCTCACAAAAAGGAAATGGAAGGATACGGAGACCCAGATTTCCAGTTTTATTACAAAGAACCACCGTTTGGACAGTCCTGAAAACCTAAAGAGGCAATGTAAGAGGGTGGACATCATTCTTAGTTACAGATATTATAAGGTATCCATAGAGGGATTTGCCCAGAACAATTTTCACTCATTCTGTTCTGGAGATGGTGTGGAAAATCTTGGCTGATAAGTCTCACATTAGTGTACTATCATCCCGCTGTCCCCCTTAAGTTTGTTATGACAACCTCCTTGTAAATTTCACATGTATAACTCAACACAGGTATCAAATAGCTTTTCAGTAAGGGATATTTAATTTATTTAGAGAAATTTGGGACAGAAGCATGAATTTACAATTTGTGTCTTTTTTCGTATATTTATAGGAACAACGAGTGTTTGAATCACGTGCTGCTTAAAATAAAAAAATAAAACGTATTCCGTCTTGAATCTGTGTTAGCAACGAGTTAAATACCTAAAAACCCAGGTGTTGTGAGAGAAGGGAACTGGAGAAGGAGCCTCGAGGTGAGGTTTAGTAAAAAAAAAAAAAAAAAATGTACAAGCATCGTAAGAGACACAGAGGGTCCTTTAGGGTCTGGCAGAAGCAGGACATCTGCTGTAAAGTGGCGGGTGTCTAGCTCGAATAAAAACTTTGCCCATCTCATTTACATGGATTTTCCAACAGTGGAACTTCAGCTGACTCCACCATCAGAAACCAGCAGGCAGCGGCCCATCTGCCATAAGGCCTCAACTACAATTCGTTCAAAGGATCGATCTTTTCAAAAAAGGAATCAGAAATGTTCCTCCCAGTGCATCTGGAACATTTTCTTTTTCTTTTTCAGAAATAATCCCATACTTCATGAGTTTGTATAAGAAAAACAAAATGCTGACTTGGCTGTCATGCATGGCAGCCCACCAAGTATTATGTATTTCATGAAAGTGTTTACAGAATAATGGATCCAGTTCCTCAGCAATGCTAGTAGCCTGGTTGTATGATAAAACGAAAAAGTTTAAATAAAACAAATCCTTAGGCAGAGGAAAGACTTGCTTCAAAAAGTGCAGCCGCTTAACCCTCAGCAACTCTAGGGAGCCATGTTGGTGCCCACTCTCGCCATAGTACTAGTGGAGGACTATATGCTGACAAAACCTAAATGTACATTACTTTACCCTCTCACTAACTACCGCCATTCTCAATCTATAATTGTCAACACTAAATGTTTGACTTAATGGCAGATTGCAACCTTATGCTTAGCCCGTCACAGCAAAGAGAGGTGTTATCTGTTTTCTTCCTCAGCTGCCTCCAATACTATAATTTTTCATTCTTCTCATTTTTTCCTAACTCTCTTCTCACTGTGCACCATTCCTTCAAACTAAGCCCTCCTCAACAATGCCTCCAGACCTCACCTTTTTATAGCTGCAACTGCAACATTGGCTAACGACAAACTACATAATATCCTCAAGATGTTCAGTTACTTCATGTTCCTTACTTCATCAACTTTCTTTCCTTATTATACTAAATTCCTGTCACAGCCTCCTGAGTGGTCTCCTCCTTTACAGTTCCCAGTTCTTTAACAAACCACTCATCCTTTACGCTCACACCCTATTCAACTTCTCCATTCCGCAAACCCCTGTCCCTTTCAAGCACCAAATACATTTGCTAATGTCCCTTCATCAGTGTTATTTAATTTATTGATCTTAACCTTTGAGTCTCTCAGCAGTCCTGCACCCAAACCCTTCTTAAACAATCAACTACTAATAACTAAGCTGGCTTTCAGATCACAAGTCCTCAGTGATCTCACTGTTCCTTCATCGACCTATTCCACCTACTGAATCATATCCTTCATGATCTTGGCTCCCTTCTACACTCTCTTTTGGTATCAGATCTGCTACTTAAATCTGTATCTTCGAAGAGAGTCTGGACCCAGCAGGTGAGTGGGTACTGTTGTTTGTCAAGGTTGAATGTTTATCCTAGGTTTGTTTGTGTCTTCTGTGTGTGCCAGCTTGCTGTGTGTGCCTAACATGGTGTCTCTGTTTACCTCTTCAGTGCCTGGTTGGTCGGCACGTGTCTCCTCAGTGTGAGGATGCGTGTATGTCTGTGTGGTGTGTTTTATGGACCTGCCAAATGCGTGTCCGCTATAAGTGAGCCTGCTCCTGTGTGTCTGCCCATGTAGGTGGTGTTTAGGAGGAGTTTTAATCTTGGGTCAGTCAAGCCTGATTCTATGTCAGGACCAGGGGCTGCTTATGCTTCTCATTTCTTCACTATTTATTCACAGCAGCCAATGAAACAAAAGTAAAATAAACACTACAATACCCATGAACATCTCAATGTCACATGATCAACCATAGAGTATCCCCTATATAAAAGCTGTGACTGAGGTGACAGTTCCTCTCTCTTTGCTGCTCCACAGCCAGTTAACTGCCTTCCCATTGTTTTGATTGTTTGTTAGTTAACTTTCCATAGTTTATGGGATATATTGAGATTTTGATAATTATATGGTGATTATTGTACTGATATTGTACATTGATATTGTTCAGTTGATCGTACCTGGTCAGATTAGTACTCGGTTTGATTTGGCATATCGCTATATTTTCTCCTTTCTCTGCGTGTGGCGAGTGATTGGGAGTGCTCTGTCTCCCCAACCGAGTGCATCGCACCCGGGTCTCTAAATAAGTGGAGCGGGAGGAAAAGGTAGCGAGGGCACTCATCAGCCGACGTGCAATCCTCATTCTATGGTATTGAGCGGCCTGCATTGCGTATGTGCGGAGGCCATATTTTCCTGCTTAAGTTTCACTTTTGGGCTTAAAACGAACGCGGGAGCAGCGCTTTCCTGCTCTTAAACCCCCAAGTGCTCATACCAGGCTCCCGGTGACACCGGACACCTGCTGCTGGTGTAGGGCTGTACAACTTTACATAACGTTTGCCTAGAGTGGTTGGCAAGCCCTCACTCCACATTTGAAACATTGGGCAGTAGTTATTTTTGCCTGGCTGCCTGGGGTTGTGCCACTCCCCCTGATATCTCTTAACCTCAAGACTTTCGCATCTTTTCCTGACAATAATTTAATCCTGGTGTAAGGGTCAAGCAGTCCTCCTGTGGATAATACTACACTTCTGTGTGCCATTATGTCGGAATACTATGAGGAGGAACCCTCTGGGTCCATGGAGCAAGACCTCGTCGAGGAACTTGATGCAGGAGTGCAACACTCAGTTAACAGAGCCGTAGTGAGGGCCATTGAAACACCATCTATGCGGCTAAGCTCAACAACAGGGCTGCCTACCCAGCTCAGGCAGCCGCCCCATATTCAATGGGAAAGGGGTCAGAAACCCCCATGCGACCAATTTTGCAAAATTAGCCAAGACCATGACTAGTGACCATGACTACAGTCCCCCAGCTCACGAGGCTTCGGTCACGGAGATGCCCCAAGATGACGATGAGTATACCTCCTCTGACCATGTGTCAGAGCAAGAAGAGGCTCCCAGACCCTCCAAGTGATCAAAGAAGAAACTTCATGCAGAGAAACCCTCCCAACCCAAGCTCCTCACTTTCGACCCTGCAGAAATAGTTCTTTCCAATTATCCTGCCTGGATTCCACCTCAAGAAGTTGCAGACTATGTCCAATCCCATTTTCCGCATGCCTTCGACAAGGACGTGAGGGCATGCCTAAGACCAGAATGCCCTAGACCAGACCTGCCAGGTAAAGTGGCGGAGACTCCTGAGGTTGATCCCTCGATGTTAACGTATTTGAAGAAGTATTCCAAAGACCCTAAAAAAGGCATTGACCGTCATGGAGATCATGTCAGGACAAACTTTTCGACATGACAGGCCCCTTGACAAAGATATTAGAGCTGGGCTTTAGGGACAAAGATTCCACACTTGGTTGGGCTCACAGGGCAGTATGCCAATTAGAAAATGCGAACTGCGCTATGTCCAGCGAGAGGCGTAGTTCAATTTTACCGAAGCTGGATCCCAAATTAGCGGAGCTTTCCTCCTCTGAGTTAGGGACCCTTGCTCAGGGCCTTCTTTTTAGCCAGCCTTTTCCAAAAGAACTTATAAAAGTCGTCTCCACCTTCAATGGGTTAGACAAAGCTCAGGGGTCTCTCAAACGGGCGTTCCACCCGGTTTTCGGCAGGGCTCGACGATACCGTGGGCGGTCGTTCATCCGGGGCTACAACCAACGCGCCCCTTGTGGCTAATACCACCAACGGTGAGGAGGTTACCTAGACTCCAATTACAATACTAACTCCTCCTTCTACCCAACACAACTAGCCAAGAATAGATTCTGAAAGGGCAGATACGGAGGAAATCAGGGTGGACAGCAGGATACCGGTAATTCAGGTGAGACTGATTCCATGTTCTGAGGGAATTCTGGGGGGCAGGGTCCAGTTATTTCTGTAAAATTGGTGCTCAATCTCGCAAGATGCCTGGATCCTAAAGACAATTCAAGGGTGCAAGATTGAACTTTAGAGCTCACTCAGTCAAGACTCTCCCAATCCTCAAATATATTTTTCCTAACAAGAGCAGGACTTTATCTCCAAAGAGAAAGACTCTCTTTTAAAGTAAAGAGCGATAGTGGTAACAGACCATCACCCCTGAGGTTTTACCAGCAATATCTTCCTTGTAGAGAAGAAGGGGGATGAATCCAGACTAGTCTTAAATCTAAAGGATTTCAATGGATGAGTAGTATATCGTCACTTCAAGATGGAGGGCATCCATCTTTTGCACAATCTCCTTCAAGAAGGGGATTGGATGGTCCGTTTGGACCTAAAAGATACATATCTATCAGTTCCCATCTACGCACCACATTGTTGTTTTCTGCAGTTCCTCTGGTAGGGAGTTTGTTTCGAGTACAAAGTCCTTGCCTTCGGCCTTTCGTCAGCACCATGGTGCTTCACGAAACTCCTTCGTCCAGTCGTGGAATCATTGAGAGCATGAGGTGTCTGTCTAATAGTTTATCTGGACGACATCATCTTCATGGCACGCTGTCCTCGGCTAGTGATAACACATCTTGAATGGGCGATCGACCTCATACAGATTCTGGGATTCATTGTGAATCCTCAGAAATGGATTCTTTCTCCAGCCCAATCTATTTCTAGGTTTTTCAGATCGACTCACGGAGTTGCCAACTTCGTCTTCCAGTTCAGAAAATCAGGTCAATAAGGAGAGAGTTGAGATTGATTTTAAACAAGCAGAGTGTATCATTGAGATCTGTAGCCCGCATAGTTGGGCTGCTTACATTGTCGATTCAGGTGATCTTCCCCGGTCCCCTTCACTACTGAGCTCTCCAACGGCTAAAGATTCAGTTTCTCCGGAAAGGTTTCGGATATGCCGAACAGATTCCCATCTCAGAGGAGGCGAGGTGGGAGATGTTGTGGTGGCTAGACCACATGTTGGCTTGGAATGGGAGAGCCCTCTTCGGACACTCTCCGGAAATATTAATATAATCCGATGCCAGCCGGTGGGGTTGGGGAGCCCGTTGCGGCCAGATGTCCACTGGTGGCCGCTGTTCACAGGAGGAACTTTGATTGTATATCAATTGTCTGGAGCTGCTCCTTCGCGATTCGCTGTCTTTCTCCCCGGAAGACAATTTGTTGTGTCTTCCACCACATGGACATTGTGTCAGCGGTACGCTACATCAACAAACTAGGGGGGGACAAGATCCTGGATTCTGGTGGAAATCGCCAAGAATTTATAGCATTTTGCCTGCAACACAGAATTTCAGTAGTGGCGGAATACCTCCCGGGCCGCAACAACGAGGTGGCTGGCTGGCACTCTTGTCATCTGAGGGACTTCAGCGACTAGAGACTCCATCCCTGGGTCTTCTGGTCACTGACCCACCTTTGGGGTTCTTGCATGCTGGACCTATTTGCATCTTGTCTCAACAGACAACTCCCAGCTTTTTACAGCTGGCGCTAGGATCCAGAGGCGATTGCCATGGATGCGTTCCTACAAGATCTGCCAACATATCTGTGCTATGCCTTCCATCCATTTATGATAATTCCCAGAGTCCAGGCTCAGAGCCAACATCATCGCTCGGAGGTAATTCTGATCACTCTGCTCTGGAGGGCCCAGGCATGGTTTCCAGTGCTCCTGGAAATGCAATGTGCAGTACCGCTCCTTCTTCCACAGAAGTGGAACCTGTTGCTGGATCCTCAAAAGGCCCTTCATCCATTGGTAGAATTGGGACAACTCACTCTGGTATCCTGGCGGGTTTCAGGGACAGATGGAAGGTCCCAAGCCTTTTCACGAGACGCTGACAGATTTGTTAGTGAAGCCTGGTCAGCTAACACCCACAAGTGATACTCATCAGCTTGTAAACAATGGTGTAGCTGGTGCTCTCAACGGGAAGTGGATCCCGCTAAAGTGCATGTCTCCCTGATTGTAAACTTATTGGCCTCTATTGCGACATCAGGCTTAGCTTATAGGTCTGTGAACAATTTCCAGTCCGCCATCTCAGCAGGGCATGTGCCAGTGGAAAACAAACGAGTTGGAGAGCATCCTTTGGTATGTAAACTGCTCAGGGGTATTTGGATGGTTAAACCCCCTTGCCCTAAATATTCAGAACTGTGGGATGTGTCTAACGTTCTGAGATTCCTGGAATCCTGACCTTCCAGTAAATATTTGTCTAGGAAACAGCTGTCGGCCAAGTTGACCATGCGGTTTTGTCTGGTGTCATGCAAATGTGTCTCGACTGTTCGAGTGTTAGACTTAGCGGGACGTAGGGTGTGACTTTTTCGCTACAACCAAGCGAACTAAGTGTAATACTTCTTCGATATCTTACTCAGCTTTTCCTAATAACCTCAAGCTGTGCATTGTGCAATGTTTAAAAGACTATGAGGTGAGTACAGCTGAGTTTCATTCAGTCATGAAGAGTCAATGGAACAAAAGCCTTTTTGCCCTGTGACTCCTTCCACCATGTCAAGATGGGTGTGTTGGCTCATGGGCGAAGCGGGCATTGATGTATCAAAGTTTGGAGCCCAGTCAGCCAGAGGAGCTATGGCTTCTAAGGCTTTTTCTTTAGGTGTCAGCAGTATAGATATTATGAATGCAGCTGACTGGTCAACAGAGACCACTTTCAAGTCTTTCTATTATATGCCTATTGTGGATGTAGCTTCTGTTGTGGTGGCTAAACTTTAAAGAAGCATAATCGGAGCCTCCGGTCCTGACAGATTTTAAATTTGCAAACAGTTGTGACAAGAATTTTCAATTCTATTAAGGACACAGAGGCGAGGATTATCCCACCCAAACACTATGTATATCTGCATTGTTCTTGCATTATAATTTTTCATAGTATGTTCATACTGCATCATGATTTCCTGTGTTTCTTCCCTTCCCTTTCTGATCATATTGAGATATCAGATTTGGAGAATGGTGTTACGGTTTATCCTTTACTCTTTCAGGTGCTGATAACAAGTAGAGCTTGATGTTACGCATCGATGTAAGGTCATCAAAATCCAAAGGAGGATTTTGTGACTCGTTGGTCCAAGAAGCAGGTTCTGAGATTGAGTCCCTTTGGGCTGCTAGTTGTCTCTTCAAGAAGAAGTTTGCTTACCACTAGGATGGTTTTCAAAGATCAAGTTTTGTTTACGGACTTAACTGTTAGATGATCACACGTAGAAAGAGGACACTGTCACCTCAGTCAGAGCTTATATACAGGGCATACTCTATGGTTCATCATGTGTTCATGGGTATTGCAATGTTAATTTTACTTTTGTTTCATTGGCTGCTGTGAATAAACAGTGAAGAAATGAGAAGCATAATCCTCGCCTCCGTGTCCTTAATATAATTGAAAATTCTGGTCACAACTGTTTGCACATTTTTGAATTCTTCCTTGTGGTTCTGCTTGTTGAGTCTGTCTACTGTGGGCCTCTCTGCCAAGGAGAGGGTGGCAACTGCTGTAGGCATGTGATTAATGTATTTTGGGCATAAGGGAGGCTTCGCACATGAGGTTTGTGTCAAATTTTAATGATCCTAACAATAACCTCAATTTGCCCAACTTCATGTTGGTATTCCAAAGTTTTTACTTTGTTGTAGACATCAGTTTAAAATAACACTAGGTCTTAAACTTAGGTTCACAACTATCATGAACTACTCTTATTCAGCTTTGTTGTTTATTATAATGTATGCTTTATTCAATATATTCACTGGTAAGCTTTAATATTTCCTATAATAACTCTAGCATGTCATTGTATTTTGTATTCGAAACAGTTACCAAGTTTTGAGCCAAAATTTGATGTCTACATTAATCGTTTATGGGCCAAGAGACAAAGAGCCCTCAGAAGGTTTCAGCAAGCTGCTCGAAAGGTTTGTATAAATTAAGGTAATATTGTATCATTCAGTGGGTGTACTCATGTGTTCGATCGTTTTCATTTCTCACGGTTTCAACCCAAAGAGCACCAAAAATTACAAAGTATATTTACTTTAATGTTCAAGGAGATCTAAAAAACTAGAACTATCGAGAAATATCCCAGTGCACAATTACAATTAAATGGACAGATGGAAAAAACCTAGGGTTGCATTTAGAATGTATCTCATGAACCGAATTGTTTCATAACATGTTGGCGAAGTCATTAATTCCTGAAGGGTCCTCAATGTTGAAACATAGGTGGCTCTTTTATTCAGACTCATTTTGATCGCACTTCAATGCTTGCATCATCCTTGAGTCCTAAATTTCTTAACTCTGTTGAGTAGATGTATTCCTGATGAATACTTCAGGAACTGCTCAGGACCCAAAAGTTATTTACGCCACACAAGTCTCTGTCAAGGGTGTCCCAAACCTTTTTTTGGAAGGCATGTAATGATCTCCAAGGGACTTAAGGAAATATAAAACTTTTTTCTACCTTAGGAGCAAGAACACCCTAAATAAAACATCTGGGTGTGTAGGCCAGATGATTACATTTAAAAAATACATTTATCTGCACAGTTTGAAAATTGCTTGATGAATGTTTTAGAGAAGGACTCGTTGTAAAAATCCATTCTGATTGCGTGTAATTAGTTTACATATGTGAACAGATTACAGATTGTAGTTTCAGATTTGTGTCACTTGCCAAAAATGATCACAAGTCTATTTAATTGTTGGCATGGTCTTAATTGTTTGAATTTGACACAAAATACATTCGTTTGTCATGGTTTTGTGTACACTGTACATTTGAAAATGTGTTAATAATTAGACACATATGATTGAGGAACCACTAGGAATACATGAATTGTACACTATATTGTAAAACAAATCCTGCTCTTGGGATACAGTCCAAAAGGAAACACGTAAAGCACATTACATTCGCGATTCTGTTAACTTTTTAAAGGAAAGAGTGCCATATAGGTAAAATGAGCTGAGTTGTCAGCACTAATTTTATATCTTGGATACCTACATCCATTATACTACTTTGGTAATATGAACTATATACTGCCTGTGATTGGCTCAGTGCTTCCAAAAAGATTTTATATATATATATATATATATATATATATATATATATATATATATATATATATATATATATATATATATATATATATATATATATATATATATATATATATATATATATATATTTGCGTCTGGGTTGACAGCTCATTCACGGTTTTATGAACTTGATCTGTCAGCTACTACTAGGAAGGACTAGTCTAACAATGGACAAGAAATTCTGAGGTTCGTCCAAGTGAGGCATTTGGGGCTGAATTGTCCATAGTAGCACCTGTCTTATTCAGAACTGGAGTGCTCCCCGCCTCTGCCGGCCCGGGCACTACTGGAGGAAAGGAACCATTGGTGAGTCACAGAGGAGACTCCGTTCAATGTTAGGGGGTCATTAGGATGGCGTGCGGACTTGGTCCGCCCGCCATCCTATCGGTAATTGGGACCGCCCGCCATAAGGGCGGGGGTCCCGTGGGGTGTATTAGGATGTGCCCGCCACTGTAGCGGGCGCATCCTGCATTTTTTTTTTTTTAAAAACCTTTATTGTAAAACGTCAGAAACAAATACGGGCCTACAACCATCCGGCCGGCCTCAACAACGTTTCGAAGCACATAAGCGCACAACATGGCATCGCAGCAGTACGTCAAACAAATTACAGTCGATTCATATCACATCGGCAGACATATACCACTGGGAAACAGGAGAAGGGGAAGGACCATCGTTAAAGGTTTTCTTTTTTATGCTTGTAAATAAAATAGTAAGTTGGAAGGACTAGAAAGGATCAAGGACCAGACAGAACAACAGAATTGAAGCGGGCAACTCACAGCAAAGATCCAGCGCGCATGAGAACATCGTCAAAATGGCGGCACCAACACAATACATAAGGATTGACATTCGCAGAACACGTCGTGCGCCAATAGCTACCCACCCCCGGACAGCTAAAACCCTTGACCCAGAAAAAGGAAAAGAAAAAGGCTTAAAATAAAAAGGAAATAAAGGCCCATAGAAACCAAAAAGAACGAAATAACCCCCCACCCTACAGCAATGCGGAGGCTACGGCCTACCCCCCCCCCAGCAGAGTGTCTGTCGCCCACTAAGGAACCCGAAATATAGACAAGAAAGGAAGAGAGAAAAAAGGAAAAATGAAGAAAAAGGAAGAAAAAGCCCTAACAGCAGAGAGAAAGGGAGCGAGAAAAGAATAAACTAATCCACTACTCCCCGAAAAAGGAAAGGTGAGGAGGAGCCCACCCAATATCAGGATCTCCCGGACATCCCGGCCAAATACACCATCTACGCCACATGCAACAGTAAATTCGGAAGACATGAAACAAAAAGAGAAGCAGAATCTGTTACACCCAGAACCTGGGGCCAAAACACAACCCCCCGCCAATACATCAGGAAGAAGAAGGACCGGAAATTTCAAATAAACGTAGGCAGGGAAAGTAAAGCAATCAATGTGCGCAACCACAATCGCCCATCCCCGAACCCCAAGACCAATACAGAACCAACACCCCACTACCCGGCATGTGGATTATAGTCCCAGCACTAAGAACTTCAGCAGGCGAAGAAAAAAAAAACAGCCTCAACCCAGCCCCTTACGGTCCAATGTGCCAACAGAGTACAACTGCGCGATATTCATCACTGGTGGGGCAAGCAGACGAGACGACCTCAGCAGAGTAGGAAACTGGCCGCCATGAACTGTCCAACACAAAGCCCAGCACGGCACGAGCACAGCAGGAGAAAGACCACGCAGCAGTAGAGCACAAAGAAAAGTCAGCCCAAGCAGTAGAATCAGTTCCGGGGGAAGATGACGAGTTCCAACAGTAGTCCCCAATGAGGCTGCCAGACATGGCTCTTGGAGAGAGTTCCCACTCCACCGCATAAGGCCATGAGCAGCAGATGTCTTCCAGGCTAGTACATGTAGCGACACGGTGGGAGCAGGATCTTGCGCCGGCAGCGCAACCGTGGACATCGGAGTAGACAATCCGCAGTAGTAGGGCATAGGATGTGGCGCAGCGCCCTGCACTCGCAGGCAAGCTTGGTCGGTCGGTATCACATTGGATGAAATAGCGTCCAGGCGGTCCCCCAGTTCTCGAGCAACAGTACGGTGGGCGACACGTAGCTCACCCAGGGCTTCCAAAACGTCGACAATCCGCAGGGGCGTCTCAGGGAATAAAGGTGCAACAATTCCCTGTGCGTCGGGCATACCAGCAGAAATCGGTGCTCGAGAATGAGCGTCGTCGTCCCAAGGGACCAGGCGATCCCCGAGTTGCCACTGCACACACCGCTCACAGGCGTATACCGAGTCCTGATGTCGGACGCCATCTCCTTGCACCGTTAGCCAGGTTCCCCGCCGGCGACCACCACAACACAGCCAAACTGGGGGTACAGGGGCAACACAATCCATTCCTGCACCTCGCACGATGTCAGGGCAAAGCAACATCAAACGGGCTCCAGCAGCACCCTGGGCAGTCTCTCCCCAATAGCGAGTGCGAGCTATCTAAAATGGCGGTCACCGCGCTGGGGGAAACAAATGTAGCGAGAGTAGCCGTCCGAGGCCGGGGCGAAGATAGAATGTAGCGGTTTCAGCCTGGAAGCAGCGTGAGGGGCAACAGAGCAGGATGAGCTGCCGAGAGGAATCAAAGGCAGCAGTCGTTCTCAACAGTCAGCGCCGCCCAGCTCGAGATGGCCGCTGTCGTTGTTCACAGGGTCGGCCACACAAGCAGAACAAAGATCCGGGCTCAGCCGCGAGGCATCAGGGAAGGGCGAGGGCGCTCCGTCAGTGTTACAGCCCAGAACGCGAAGTTAAGCACATCCCTAGAACCGGGTTCTTCTCCCGACTCCGGTAGCGCCGGTCAGATTC
This sequence comes from Lissotriton helveticus, assembly GCF_964261635.1. NCBI lineage: Eukaryota > Metazoa > Chordata > Amphibia > Caudata > Salamandridae > Lissotriton > Lissotriton helveticus. The sequence goes on from NC_136061.1 coordinate 1,647,349,818, forward strand.
AGGATCACGAGCAGGATAGGGCAGGAGACGGGAGGAAAGCGAGAAGGTCGGCGGAGCCGAGGAATCAGGCGGCCATCGCGGCTGCTGCTAGGCTCCTCCCCCGCATCCTGCATTTTTAGCATTGTGGCGGCCGGTGATCTCAGCACCTCCCGCCACAATGCTACAAATGCACGTATGCATTTGCATAAACAAAGCGGCAGGCACCGCGCGGTGCCTGCTGCTTTGTTTATGCAAGTGCAGGGGGTACCACAGGTACCCCCCGTGTGCACCCCCCACCTCTCCTTCACTCTGGGGGCCCGCAAGGGGCCCCCAAAGTGAAGACCGCATGCCTTTCCTAAGGCGGCTTCGCCGCCACTGAAATTCATCTAAAAAAGCCCATGCTAATATGGCTGGCAGTGTCTATTAGACACCGCCACCATTTAGATTCTTCCGCCCGGAGCGGAAAAGCAGCGGATGGTCTTTCCGTCTGCCGCAGTCCCCCCCGCCATACTAGTATGGCGGGGGGTCATTTAGGGGAGGATGGCGGGCGGATTGCCCCCGCCCGGCCGGCGGTGGCTACCGCTAGCCTGGCGGGGGCAATATGCCCGCCATCCTAATGGGCCCCTTAGTGTGCTGACCTAGGCAGGTAATTTGTGGATTCAGAGAAGATACTAGAGCCCCACATTCTACGCCCTTTGTGTTTTTGGGCACATGGAACTCTTTCCGAGTGTTTTTGCTATAAAGCAAGTTCTCACAAAGAGGATGCAACCTACGATTTTTCCGATTACCTTCAAAGACAATGGTTTAAGAGGTTTTCCATGTGCGAAACCGTCAAATGAAACCACACGCCCAAAGTTTGAAGCATATTTGAGGTGGCAAATCAGGCAATTCTAGGAATTACAGGTGTTGCAACAAAAAGTGCTGGTTACAAAGTGCACATTGTGACCCATCATGAATCCCAAAGGAGAGGGGGTTGTAATGGATGCCTCTGTCTTTGTGATTTGCTTTGAAGTGTATCAATGCGTTGCAACCGCATTTGTAGTTACAAACCATTGATAGACTCCTAAAGGGTGATGGTAAGGCATTCGGAGAGTGGAAGGTGACCACAAGGGGGATGTTTCATATTTTGAATGGTGGCTTGCGGCATTATTGGGGATCTCTGCATACCCCTTCCAGTTCCATTCACTGAATGGCAACTCTTATTTGTAAAAGCGGCCCTTGTCCCATTAGGTGGCAGGAACTGCATTAAAAGAACTTGTCATTCAGTGAATACAGGGTTGGATGTCTGCTTTCCCTTGTAGGCCTCCATTTCTCCATTTGCAGAAACTTACAAAAGGACTCCTGCCTCATAAATATTAATAAGGCTTCAGTTTTTGTGACGCGCTGTGAATGGGTTTCTGTGCAGTGACTGATCAGTTACAGCAGTTGCAGTGCAAAATGAACGTGATGGCGCAATGCAGTACAAAAACACCCACTGCTTTACAGCCCTACTTTTGTAAATCAGGCCCTACAACTCTGGCACCACAGTTATTAAACATCATGGAAATGCAGAATATTTAAAATATGCACGAATGTCTAATAAAAAAAATCATTTTTGTCATGAAAATATTATTAATTTTATCCCTAGATCTTGATTAGATGTCGCGTAAACCTGAGATTACGTTTATTAAGAGAAGTAATACAATACATTAAAGCACAGACGGAAGATGGACAACACATGTCAGGTAAATAAGTCTGTTGTTGGTTTTACACGCTTTGTTAAAGCATCTGATTACATTACAAATTAAACACATTGGTAGATTTAGAGACCTCAGGGCCAGTGAGTTTGTAGTGTGATTTTTAGGTCCTGTTTTCAAAGCTGTTGTAATAGCAGTTACATCTCCTCGCAAGTTTTTGGAAAGTGTTTGATTTAGTGCAGTTGGATAACCTCCAGCAATCACATGACTCACCCAGGGTTGGCTCCGCCACTAAGGCGGAGGAGCTTCGCCCCACTCCTTTCCCGCACCTCGAGGAGCAGAAACATAAAATGGTAATTATTTTCCGTTCTTACCATGTTATGTTTAGTTGCGGGCTGGCAGGTGGGCGGGGCAGGGCAGGGGGGAGTGGTGTGCCTGCCCACTCCTGAGTGCGCAAAGACTGTTTGGTCGCCCCCCTGGGGCCGCCCAAATCAGTCCTGAGCACTCTGCCCTTCACCATGCATGCTGCATTGCAGCCTGCATGGAGAACATGGCCTCCCCCTAAGCCGCTTGCTGGGCAGCGTCCCGACCAATCACAACGCTGCTAGGGGTTTGTGATTTGGTTAGTGGAGGGAGCCTGGCTGCCTGCTTCTGCTTTCTGTTCCTGTGAGCAGGAGAGCAGGAGCAGAGAAGACGCAGGACCCGGCTGGCGGGAAGGTAAGTTTATTTATTTATTATTAAATTAACCCCCCTCTCCCTCGCGATCGACACCCCCCACCTGCGAGCCTCACACTAAGTCCCTCAGCATTCCAACATTCTCGATAACTGGGGTACAGGTAACGATGGGGAAAATGTACCCATTTAGAATTGGACCCTGAGGGTCCACTTACAAATGAGGAATTACCAGGGAATTAGTAATTCCTGGTCAAATTACACTGATAATTCCTCATTTTTGTTCAAACTTTCATGTGGAGAATATGGCCGCTTTTAGAAAGCTGAACTCTCCAGGGGAAAGTTAAGAGATCTCATAATACCGATGGGGCCATTAATACCAGTCCCTAATGAGCTCCTAAAATGAGTCCGTTTGTGGACTCTGGACTAAAGATGCAGTTCCTACAGGTACCCGAAGGGCATGTTTCGTTGCAAAGATGTGTCAGACATGGAATCAGTTTCTGCCAATATAAATTCACACCCTTACCATACTAAAGGCAATCATAGTCCCCTATCTAAACATTTTAGCGAATTTAAAACCCATACAAGCAAGTGCTGAGTAGGTATGTAGGGAAAATGAACATCCACCACCCAGCATCGACTCTCACATCTAGTGTACTGTAAAAAAAGATTTGGAATTGGGTACAAACATGGATTTTGGGTGATCAAAAAGTAGATGTTTCATTTTAAACTGAGACATTCTGTCAAAAGTAGAGAGAGATCAAGGTTTTGATGTAAATTCATTCCTCGGAGAAAAAAAATTAATAAACATTATCCTGTGTAAAGGTGAAGCGAATGCATTAGTAGTTTGACAAATGAGAATATCACAGTTTTTCTCCTACTTAAATCTCCATGACAATCCAAGAGAGAGATTGTTCCCTATCATCCACATAAAAAAAGTCTTATTCTTTTTTACAAACATTGGTTAGTGCTAGTGCTGCGCTACCCTTGACTGCTATGAAAGTGCTGTGGACGAGACCATCTCATCCTGAGAAATGTAACTGGAAATCTCTAAGGTGCACAAGTTTCCTTTTGTAGGTCCCACTTTGGACTATTTGGGAACAGCTTTATCTTCAACATGTGCTCGGAGGCACTGCTCGGCCCCCTGAGCACCGATTTCAACAAGACTTAGCATTGGAAACAGGAGACTCTCCTTCTTTTAGTGGTACCTTTCCCTAGAGGATCACTGCTCATGGATCTCTACAGGAGGGCCATCCACTGGGAGGGATGCATCCACTAAATCACCAGGTAATGTTTTATGTGGGAAGAGTCCCACAACTCACAGGGTGTATCTCTCCCCAGCACTGAGGGCCAAATCAATATGTTTGCCCTCTTAGGGGGCAGATTGGAGCACATACACCCGACCTATGCAGACTTTGGGGCAATAACCTACTGGACATCAGGGATTTATTTATGAATAAACAGTTGGGTGGGAGGGGGGCAGTCTATCATAACATTGGCCCACAGTACCCAAACCTGGGGCTTATCCAGTTTTTAGGCCACTTGATGGCAGATTGGGGTTTTGCCTCAAATTATCCAGACCCAGACTGACCGTAGGCCAACTAGACACCTGGGAAGGTGTTCACACAAATAATGCATGCTACATTACCTCACTCAACAAGGCCAAGAAAGCCTTTCTGCCCTCCTGGAAGTAACAGAGTACCCTCAGTCAAGAGGGGCAAAAATCCAACTAGACACCAACAGTTTATCTATGAACAGTAAATTGCGCGGGTGCAAGCCAAGACATTGGGCCATTGCTTTAGTGCACGTACAGTCCTTATATTGTCGTCAGGGTAGAGTGAGGGGTTTGTCTCCCATCTTCCTGCTTCAGGGGGCAGAATGGGGGCAGAAAGACCACTAGATACAATTGGGATGGGATTTTTTAAAAAACATTATAGGCTGCAGCGCTCGACCACCATGACCTTGAGTTGCACGACCCAAGCCCCTGGGACTCATCGAGTTCTTCATGCCTACTCTGGGGCAGATTATAGCATTTAATCCAACTCTGCCTTCCCAAGGGAGGCAAAAGTTTCATTAAATGCCAGGGATGGATTTAAAAAAAATGAAATGGTGGAGGGCCAGCACATCTTGCCATTGTGGCATACCTCCCCACCCCTCGAGCTCAAACAGTCTTTCTACTCCTCATTGGGGCAGGTTAGGACATTTGGCAACAGAAAGCTCACTAGACACCAGGGATTTTTTTTAAAGAATTAAATGGGGTGGAGGCCAGCCTTTCATGACATCTGACAGCATCATCTCACCCTGGGTCTCATACACTCTTTCTGCCCCCTACTAGACAGAGGAGAGTATGCCCATAGTTTGTCGGCCCCAGGCAGAAAGCCCACTAGGCATAAGGAATAGAGTTAACAAAATGAATGGGGTGAGGGTCATCCAGTACTAGCAGCAATCTCTACCTCCCCACCACAAGGTCCAGACAGTCCAGCCGCATCCCCTTGCCTATACCGTTGTCATGCCAGATTCAAGTGCTTACCCTACAAACACCAAAACTACGGCTAAAAAAAGTTAATCTATTTTTTCATTGGGAATGGGGGAAGAGAGCATTGTTTTGATCTGGGGTCTGCTATCAACCAGGCAATCCTAACATCACAGGTATTTCTGAAAACTAGAGGCACAGGGAATTCCTTGGTGGTGTTGCTTGTGTATATCCAAGCACATTTTCTTACCTAGAATGCCATGGTTCTGAATAATAGGATTTACTTATGTTTGCAAGACAGATAAGTCAGGAACATCCAGCCAATGGCAAAAGTCCTATAATGCAGTGCTGATAAAAATGGTACTTAAGATGTGTGGGGTGGGCCATTTGCACTTGACAGGATTGAACCAACACTGTACCATGCTAAAACAAAATCCATTTTACATTGTCATAGCTTTGTCTTGATCTTCTCTGGTACAATAAGTTCACCCTCAAATTTGTGTTTTTTATTGAGAATGTGTAGGAAACCAGAATAGAAGGACATTTGACAATGGCTGTGAGTTCTGGATTTTCTGTCACATACATGTGAGTTTTTTCACCCGTATGTTTGCAAGGCATTCTGGGTTAAAATAAATTGTTGGATCGGCGCAAGCCACACCAGTCTGTCCTCCCCAAGATGTCTAGTTTTCAGAAATGTGTGTGAGTATGTTATGGAATCTATCCAACCCCAGACCCAATACTGTAACTGCCACCATCTCAAAGGAAGGTTTTTCACCCAAAAACTTTGAGGACATGCCAAAATCAAGAAATTGGGCATTTTCTATGCTGGGCGATTGGCCCACCTACACATGAGGAGTAGCGGTTTTATTAGGATAACTGTGGGAATACTATTTGGGGAGTTCTTTTACATTCCCTGCAAATTCTGGAAATACTTATTATTTTCAACATAGTCTCATATTTGCAGAGTATTTTGGGGTTTCTTAGCTGTCTTTGGGGTCCAGTTGTTCTTGGCATTTTTGAAAGCTAGAGGCCCAGTGAATTGTAGGATAGTGTGGCTTATAGGTGCTCAAGTATGTTTTCTTACCCAGGATGTCCTTCAGACATCTAATATACCTCTAAAAATCTCGTTCTTTTCAATTCCCTTGAAGGATAACTGTAGTATTTGGGACAGATTCTTCCAGCTACCAGGGAACTGTACCTACCAGGGGCATTTCTGAAATTCAGAGACCTAGAGAAATGTTATGTTATGTTAACAGATTTGTAGAGCTCATGGCTGCCCCAGCGACTGGGCGTCCCTGCGCTAGATCCACAGTTACTAACTGAAGAGCGGGCGAGTGACAGAAGAAATCCAGTGTGTTGTAGATTGCATGGATCCCAGAAGTTCATCATATCTGATAGACTTCTAGCCACAGATTACTTAGCTTTTGAAATATCTCCAAGTGTCAGACTGGATCCGCCAGTTCTCTTCTTTCTGCTCCAGTCAGCACAGACCCGGAGCGACTGCTTAGTCAATTTTTTACAAATTTTTTTGTCGGGTGTGGTCTTTTTGGAGGTTTTCCTCCTGGTGTGGCAGGAATGTGTTTTTGAAAGGCTGGCTTCAAGCCCTGTCACTGTTCAATGTCGGTGACTGACCCGTTTATTGTATACCTTTGGAGCCTCGAGCGTGACCATGATCCTAATGCCTGCTCTATTTGCTGCTCCCTGAAACCGAAGGCCATAAGAGAGCGATCCCTCAAGCTCCTGGCAGCTCAACGCGTGACGCAGCGACTCTATCGATCCCAGTTGAGAGGAAGGTCCCTGGAGCAGTCACGGAGTTGGGACTTTCAGGTAAGTCCCATCACAAAAAGAAGAAATCGAAGAGATCTTTGGCTTCTTGTCATCCGTTAGCCAATGAAATGGAGGGAGCATCGACATTTGAGGCCTGGCTCAACGGCAGAGACAGCACCTGGGCAGTCTCCACGCCTCCCCAAGTTTCCAGGAGCCGGAGCCCCTTGTCACCTCCAATCTGCCTTTCGTTCTTTTTGTTGCCATGGATGTAGCTTCCAGTCGCGTTCATTCCCTCCCAGCCTCCATGGCATGTAAGCTTCACAGACTCTGTGTTGCCGAGGACACGGTACCCACAGACTTCGTGGGTCGGGCAGCCAAAGGGCAGGCCAGTCTACCACTCCTCTGGCAGCTGCAGCCTTTAAACCCCTTATAGTCTGCCCTCTTACTATCATGGGCACCCAGTGAAGTGCAGGATTCGCCATCACTTGCCCCACTAGCAGTCAGTCATATCAGACCAGTGGGTTTTGCAGATCGTCCCTCCCCTCCGCATCTATCCCTCCCTCTAAGCCACCTACTTGTGCCAGGATAACAGAGGACCACCTATTCCTTCTCTGCCAAGAAGTGACGGCTCCCTTGGCCAAAGGAGCAATAGAGAGGGTGGCGACACCAGAAGTAGGTTTTGGTTGCTAATCCCGCTACTCTCTGGTGACCAAAAAGGATGGAGGTCTTCGTCCTATCCTGTACTTGGGCCCTCTCAATTTCTTCCTCAGGAGAAATTTAAAATGCTCCTACTTCCTCAGGTCTTGTTTGCTCTGGTCCCTGGAGACGTATTGGTTCTGTTGGACTTGCTGGACGCATATTTCCACATTCTCGTTCTGCCTCCCCACAGGCGTTATCTGTGGTTCACTGTGGGCCATGAGCACTTTCAGTTCACTGTGCTCCCTTTTCGCTGTAACAGTACCCCACAGATGTTCACTAAGGTGATGGCGGTGGTTGTATCTCTTCTGTAGATATCAGGGGTGCCGGTTGTCCCCCATTTTAATGACTGCCTGTTGAAGGCAAGCCCACCGCAGGCTGTCATCTCCCACCTCCAGACTATGGCGGAACTCCTGCATTTACTGGGGTTCACTATCAACGTACTGAAGGCACACTTAACTCCATATCAGATGCTCCCTTTCATTTGAGCTGTTCTTAACAAGTTGTAGTTTCAGGCATATCTTCCCAAATGGCGAGTCCAAGATATTCAGGCTATGATACTAATGTTTCAGCCTCCATCCTGGATTTCGTTCAGACTGCCTCTGAGGCTGCTGGGCCTCATGGCCTTCTGCATCCTGCTTGTGACACATGCCCACTGGTATATGCAGGGTCTGTGAAGTTCCAGTGAGTGTTCCATCGGTAGTGTGAGAAGCTAGCCTGGTATTTGATGTCCACTAATGTAAGTAGGCACCTTGCACCAGTCCAGACAACACTTATGGTGATTTAAGAGGTCTTATACATCCTTAGAAGCTCTCTAAGTGGTAGCTGTGGAGGGCAGCCTTCAGGCTTAGTTCAGAAGGAGTGCAAAGCAGATTGTTTTACCAGAATGCAAACTTCTAGTATAGATAAAGTGAAAAAAGAACCACAAAGATATTTATAAAAATATGTACTTATTATAGAATACTCTCTAACACATTTATATATCTCCTACACGGAGCAAAGCAAAATGCACAGAAATACAGTAAATAGCAGGAAATACACAGTGGACCCAGGGGGAGGGGGGCAAACCATATACTAAGAAAGTGGTATAAGAACCACGACTCTGGTCAAGACAGTGTTGAAAGGACGTAGAAGTGCTGGGGACACAAGGAACCACCCAGGGTGAGTAGATAGGGACCCCACGTAGAGCTTGTGCAGTGTGGGAACACGACAGCATGCTCCGTACAACTCTACGGGTAAGTTGCGGTTGGATTTTTAGAGATTAAGGACCCTTCCCAGTGGACCCTGAAGAAACCCAGTGGAAGACAGAAGGTTGGAGACCCACCCCAACTGTGGATATCCTAGTACCCACGTTGCCTGCACCAGGGAAGCCAGGTGCATACGTGTGAAGTGGTGTTGGAAGCTGCCGTTGAACTCATTGGAGGACTTCAGGAAAGTGCTGCTACTGAAGAAGGAGAAATTGTACGGTTGAATCTGAAAGTGGATTCCAGATGAGAGGTACCTGCAAGCAGAGGGGATAGTCTATGTCACTCAGGGGTGACCAGGAGGCTTGGAAGATGAATGCCCTCCGATGGATGGATGGATGAGGATGACCTTGACTCTGCAGCTGTGAGGACCAGGCGATGTTGAGGATGACCAGGAGCGGTGTATGAACTGTCACACATCAGATGTCGAGTGCTGAGGGATCAGTATTCCGGCGAGAGCACCAACAAGCCTTGGCAAATGCAAACAATGCAGAAACCAAAAAAGGTGCAGTGTGGGGACCAGCAAGGTCCAGGGGACTCACCAAAAGCAGGTCCCAAGCAATCAGGGTAGCCCAAAAGAAACAAATGTGACCCTCTTATGGACCCACAGGCCGGAGGCACTGGAGTCGCGAGAGGACCTCAAGCAGCTCACCAAAAGAAGCAGGCCTCGAAACACGAGATTCTGGTCATTGGAGGTGCTTGAGGTTGGGGCTGCTTGGAGCCCGAAGATCTTCTTGGAAGGAAGTTAACAAGCCTTTGCAATTGCAACTTGATGCAGTTCACAGGGGTTCGGTTATTGAAACCCCACGAGGGATACTGGCCTCAAACTTGGTGCTAGGTGCTGTGGAAAACCACCACCTGTGTTGCAGAACCTTACAGAGTCCAGAGGAGCTCAGAATCAGCAGACCGGTTGACTTAGTTGCGGTGCCTGCAAATGCAGGGGAGTGACTCCTTCACTCCAAGGGAGATTCCTTAAGGTGTCTCTGATGCCCACAGGCCTTGGAAGGTTCCTGTATGGTGCACAGGCTCAGATGATGCAGCAGACTGAAAGGTAGACAAAGTTGAGCCCATACGAAGTCCAGCAAAGTCCAGAATGCCCAGACGGTAGAAGAAGAAGTGGTGTCTGATCTGAATCTTGTCCCACAATGAATCTAGGGACCCACCCACAGGTAAGCCCTTAAGTACCTTTAGGAAAGGGTTGGGGCAATTCAGGGTTCCCTCTCAGGGGAGGGTCTGGACGGGGGAGTTTACTCCCATGTCCTTTGTCCAGTTTTGCGGCACAGCAGAGGCCAACAGCTCCCTGGTCTGGTTGGAACTGGACTATGCACAGGGAGACCAAATGTGCCCCTCATGCAGACTTAGTGAAGCTGTCAAGCTCACCCACCTTGTCCCAATACACTAAATCCTGTGTGGGAGGTGGTCACACCTCCCTGTGACAGGATGCCTATTGTTCTGCCTTCCCCTGCTCAAGCTTGGCTCAGCAGCAGGAAGGCAGATATGTGTCTCTGGTCAGCAGCAACCATTTTGTGGTGTCTTGGGTCTAGAAGGTTGGTACCAGGAACACTGAGAGCCTAACGGAGGGCTCTGCCAGTGCTTGGAATCATACCCCACACCGTTTATGGTGTGGGGTATGATTCTAACATGTTTGATACCAACCATGATAGGATTTGTTGCAGCCAGTTTCGAGATGGTCATCGTGTAATTACGCTGTGCCCCTCTATATAGTATATGACTGCTACACTGGCAACCCGGGAGAATGGACTCCGTAGGCTGAAGGGGTGCCCTGCTCATGCAGGGGCTCCCTCTCACTTAGAACCAAGCACCATGCCTTCAGGATTGCGATGGCCTGCTATAGGGACGTGACATACGTTTTAAGTCCAGTGACCCTAGATATAAGAAACCTATATCTTTAGTCAGTGGTGCCAGCACCAGCATACACAGGCTGCACTGGCAGGCCTGTAGTTCCATTTTGAATGGTCTCCCATGGGTGGCATAATACATGCTTCAGCCCATGGGGGACCTCTGGGGTACGTATGCCCTGGGTACCTTAGTAACATATACTAGGGACTGATAAGGGTATCCCAGTATCCAATATGGGATGTACCCAAGTACTAACCACAACAATTTAAGGGAGAACGCATATAGACTGGGGTCCTGATTAGCAGGATCCCAGTCAGACTATTCAGTATCAGCTTAGCACCAGGCAAAAAGAGGGGGTAACCATACAAGCAGATCCTACTTTCCTACAGGTGGAATCTCTCCGGCATGGTCCAGATCGTGGAGGGAACAGCAAAACATCTGCAGTGATGGTTAGCAAATCGGGATTGGGTGAACAGTAGACCCCTCTCCCTTCCCCAACCAGGTCTGACATTAGTGACAGATGCATCACTTCTGAGTGGGGGTGTCAATCTAGGAGAGGTGAAGATCAGAGGCCTCTGGTCTCCAGTGGAATCTGGACTACATCAGCCTGTTGGAGCGCCGGGTGTTCTGGCTGGCATTAAAGCCTTTCTACTCTCCATCAAGGGAAGGTTAGTACAGGCGTTCACAGACAACACCTCTACCATGTTGCACTGCAACAAACAGGGCAGGGTTGGGTCTTGGACCCTTTGTCAAGAGGCCTTGCGTCTCTGGACAGGGCATATCTCTTGTGGTTTAATACCTGGTGGGCTCTCGGAACGCCAGGGCAAACAAACTCAGCCGAAGATTCCTTAAATATCATAAATGGCTTCGCCATCAGGAGGTGGTGCAAGGTCTCTTTCTGCATTGAGGAGAGCCTTGGTTATGTTGTTAGTCACCAATGAGAACGTGCCTTGTCAGCAGTTGGGCCTACTGGTGTTTCCAAGGCAGCTCTCGCTCTTAAACTTTTTTCATCTCAAGTGGAGCTCAGGGCTCCTGTATGCCTTTCCACCCATACTACTCCTGCCCAGAGTTGTCAAGATGATCATGAACTACCAAGCCCAAGTCCTCTTTGTCACTCTGGAATGGGCACAGAGAGTCTGGTATTCCGAGCCGATGAGTATGGCCATTGTTCCTCCTATCAGGCTACCCCTTCGGGAGGATCTTCTATCACAGCAGCATGGGGAGGTCCCCCACTCAAACCTGTCCACTCTTCACCTTCTTGCTTGGTGATTGATCCACAACAGTTGAAAACTTTCGACCTTCCTCCTGAAGTCTGCAGCATTATCTTGGCAGCTAGGCGTCCCTCTACCAGGACGGTATACACCTGCGATTGGGGAACATTTGTGGCGTGGTGTAGTAAAAGACAAATCGTTCCCTTTCTGCCTCCCCCTCTCAGGTTCTTCTCTTTACTCTTTCTCTTCCCCAGCAGGGCTCTACTCTGAGCACTCTCAAGGGCTATCTTTCTGCTATTCCATGTTTTCTGCTGTTGCTTGACCAGCCACCCCTATCCAAATACTCTATTGTAAATTGATTTTTGAAAGGTGTGCAACATTTATTTCCTCCTTCCCCTTTAATTATGCCTGAGTGGGACCTCAATCTTGTCCTCAGCTTATGTGTGCTCTTTTTGAGGCTTTACATAATTGTCTTCTCAGGCTCCTGACCGTCAAGACGGCCTTTCTCGTGTGTATAACATCTGCCCAGAGGGTCAGCGAGCTTCAGGCTTTGTCATCCAAACTGCCATACTTAAACATCTACCCAGGCAAACTGGTGCTTAGTAAGACAGTTTATTTCTACCAAAAGTGTCACTCCCTTTCATGTAGGCCAATCCATCACTATGCCTACCCTCCGAATGACTTCACCGTGTGGACCCAAAAAGAGAGTAGGCATTCTACTTTGACCACTTATGGGAGTTCCGGGTGGATGACCCCTCTTCGGTGAGTATGTCGTAGCGAAGGAAGGACGGGCCGTGCAGAAGCAGACCATATCCTAATGGATAATGCTCTGTATCATGATCTGCTACGCATTGGCTAAAAGTAACCCCCTGAGGGCTGGCGTGCTCATTCCACTAGGGCTAAAGCTGTCACCAATGCATTAGCACTCTGAGTTCTGGTGCTGGATAATTGCCAGGCTTGCATATGTTCACCAAGCACTACTGCCTAGACAGTCAGGTCAGTTCTTTGTGGTTCCATGCTCCTGGCGTGAAAGTCACAAAAAGAAGCTGACGTTAGTGTGCAGGGGCCACCTATTTAGGAACCACGCACACCAATTCAGGCTCAGACGATGCAGGCAATGTCACGCAGAGTCTAATGACGCCACCTACCGGCGTAGAGTGGCACTGCTCGAGAAAAGAATTCTGGATCCTATCTGACATCTAGAGATAATTCTAAAGGCAAAGAATCTGCGGCTAGATTGAGTATCTACCAGATAAGGCATTACCAAATGTTAGTAACGTGTTCATCGAGAATGCCCTTCAGATATAACATCTTGCCTAAAAATGCATCACTTTTCTCTCAGTTTTATGGAAATGGATGTGGTATTCAGGGTCTGATCAGCCAGTACCTAGGAATCTTACCAACATCCTTTCACCTTAATGACATCACAGGAAGTGACATCATATGACTTTTGACCCTGACTCTTCTTAGGAAGTGATGTCACATGACTTTGCCCTGGATGACATCACAATAATTCACACCACTGAAGTTCCATAATAATTGCATGATTAACACAACACAAACCTCTTTTTTTAAGATAAACGTTCATTAGGCTGCTGGCATGATCTTTGAAAGTGACGGGATGTAATACAATAGTTCCCCTAACTGGAGAAAGCAAAGCAAGCGTGGCAGACCTTTTCTAGTGAGATCTGGGGGAGGGGAGGTCTTCCCAGAGAAAAGTTTTTAAAAAATGAGGTCAAGTAGTACATTTTATTGCAGAATTTGTGCATACATTTGCTAAAACCCTTGGCTCTGAAAGAACACTTGTTAAATATTCAAGCCCTTTTATGTTGTTCCACCAATGCAAACCTCAACCTCCCCAGGAGTTAACGCCCTTTTTTCAAAATGTGCTATTGGTGCCACAGTATGTCAAAAATGACCTCTAGTGTACTAGGGCCAGTATTTTGGCATGGGTGTCCTCCAAATGCCACAGGTGCTTCCTTATGCCAAACATTACATGCAGTATGCCAGAATGTTGTCCCTAACGCCATCAATATACAGTGTCACCCCTTATGTAAAATGTTTGTTCAGTCGATCAGGGTTAACATGTTGTCATGATTGCCCCCTCCTATATGCCATGGTTGTCCTCCCTTATGCCAATAATTTCCTCCAATGTTCTAATGCCAGCATTGTGCCACATGTACCCCCATGCCAAGAATAATGTGGTGTTTTGAAGTATGCCAACACAAGCATTTTTCCACAGGTGCCCCATATGCCATGAATTATATTTAGCATTACAGTACCACTATTTTACCCTAGGTGTCCTTATGCCAAGAAGTTCCTCCAGTGTGCTACTTTTTGCCATGGATATCCCATGCCTCATGTTAAATAATACCCCTAGCATACCAGTGCCAATATTTTGTTACATGTGCCTGTCATGCTAAGAATTGCCTCCATTATGCCAACACCAGCATTGTCCCATGGATGCCTCGACAAAAATTACCTTCAGCATGCCACAGGCAGATGTGCAAGCATAACACCACATTTTTTCTCACACTCACGTTTACTTACTGACACTCATTCTCTCTTGGTTTTTCTTAATCATTCGCACTCACTCTTACGCACTTGTTCTCACTCATACACACTTAGTCTCATTCGTACTCTGATTCCCTCTTACTTTCTCGAGTATGCTCACTTGCACTCAGTCTTACTCTAACTCCCCCATTCTCATGCACTCTGACCCACTCATATTAACTGGAATTTGATCTCACTGATTCTCGCTACCAGTCCCTGACTGTCACTCACTCATTCACTCACTCACTCTAACCTGTGAGCACAGACACAGCATATATTTAAAAGCATTTTTTTCTACGTTCAGCTGACAGTGAATGTTGCATTCCAACTCCTGCTATTTAATTTTTGTATTATACTAATGGTAAATGCTATACTATTATTTACTGTTAGTATAATAAAAAATGGACAGAAAACAGGGTAGAGCCCCTGATGCCCATAAGAGTGAGCCACTCTGTGTATTAGGCACTGATTTTGCAACCTTTGAGGGCAGCTGTAGCAAAGGCAGTGACACTGGTCGCGTGGAGTAAGCCTAAATTACTTCCAGGACTCCTCCTGTTTCAAAGGAACTTTAATTCTGGTCCTTAATATCCTCCAATATGAGTATCTATTCTAAACCATGTAGTTGCCCTTAACATCTGCACTGTAATTCAGGAATGTACTCCATACTTTGTTTGCTTTGCACCTCGTATCATCATAACCTATCCGTTATCTCTCCACGCGTTTTATTTTTCATTCACCATCATTCTCCCTAACCTTTTTATTCAAACAAAGGAAAAAAGAGAAATATTGCCCAGCACTACTTCTCAGATCCCCGTTTTCCATCCAGGGAATGTCATAAATTGAATCATGAACTGAGAAAAATAAAAATTTGTACCGAATTAGTTCATTGAACATATTTATTGTTCAAAGTTGTTGCTTGCATGTTCATAGGGTTCTCTTCATTGTGTTCATTCATCAACTTGATATAAAATTATTTTTCAACAGATACAAGGAAATACAGTCAAGCCGTGATACAAAATTCTTCCTTAACAGATGCAAAGAAATACAGCCAAGCCAACGCGTGTTTCACGACCACAGCTTATCTACCAGAGGGAGGCTACAGGCTGTATCAATTATTGTGAAATATCCCGCGAGGAGAATTTATCATTGGGAGCGATGTACTGTATGCAGGAACGTATGACACATAGAATTGTTCGTGTATCTTGAAAGCCCTGAAGAAGCGAATGTTTTTCGCGAAACACGTGTTGGCTTGGCTGTATTTCTTTGCATCGGTTAAGGAAGAATTTTGTAACAAGGTTTGACTGTATTTCCTTGTATCTGTCGAAGAAGAATTTTTTATCAAGTTGGTCAATGAACACAATGAAGATGAACTATGTGAACATGCAAGCAACAAATTTGAACAATAAATATGTTCAATGAACCACTTCAGTAGAAATTTGTATTTTTCTCAATGCATGATTCAATTCTCCCTCACCTATTACCCGCTGCATTTCTCCACTTTTCTACTTTTCTGATTGCTGCTGACGTAGGATTGTCTGGTTATTTATATGCGGACCAAAAACCTTCTAACTTGAGCACCTACCTGGACCAAAAACCTTCTAACTTGAGCACCTACCTTTGACCGTTCCACTTGTAAGTAGTTTCCCTGCACTGTGTGCTCCTATTAAGTTCTATTTTGTTGGGCGATCCGTCCTCTCCTATGGTTTGTAATTGCGCATTAGGGGTCCTTTGCCTCTATAGTTGCTACCCTAAATGCCAGCACTTTAAATGATGGTATGTTCTTGATGTTGTTGGTGTTAACGCTCTGTTGGTTCGAATTTAATCTCTGAATGTCCTGGAGCCGCATCATGCGTGCGGGGCCTCGCTGGCTCAAGGAAGAGCAGAGTGCCTGTTTTATGCGCATGCAGTGTGTAAAGTTAATTAATTTAACCTGAAATTTCTCCCATTTAGGGCTTGCTGATCAGGCCCCCTCTGTTATAAAGACTTGGGGATATGGGATTTACTGCTGTTCGTAGTTTTGGTAGTTTGCATCTGCGTCTGACAAAATACAGAAATATAGTAAAAACCATTTTTCCCCTTGACAGAAGAATGTTTGAAAAAAATCATCTCTGCACCCGAGAAAGAAGGTGAAACCTGCTCGCTCCGGTTTCAACTTCCCGTGACAAAGATATTACCTTTTGCATTCCCACCTTTCCAGCCGTCAAAGGGTCAAGACGAATTGGTAGGTAAACCAGGAACAGATTTCAGAGAAATTATTTCTTGAATTCGTCAAATAGAAGCCTAATTTGAAACGAAGTTAATGCATAAACTGTTTTACACAGTGTCGTTTTAATGATTTTGTGGGCACTGGTCAAGACATACTCTAGGGGCCTCTTTTCGCATCAATTTTGTATGTTATTGCCCGTTTTCTGCTGATTAAAACCCCATGATGCCAAACAAAATTGAAAAATACCTCAAAGGTTGCGATGGTGAAACAGACAGATTGGAGTCAGAAAGTTAGTTCACTTTCCCAGTGGCTCCTTGGAAGATGGGGGCTCTGGGCAATTGCCCACTTTGCCCATGCCTTAAAACGTCTCTTTCTTTACATAGTCCAGAGCAGATGATCACGCAGTGTTCTTTTTCTTGTAAGATTACAGTTGAGTTAGTCGTTGATATTCTTTTTCTCAGAAATCTTTTTATGTAGTTTTGTATTAAAACAAAAATCAGTAGAAAACATCCACATATAGTTCAACACACCATTACTTTTTCCTTTAGCAGTATGCAGGTAAGGTCAATTATTCCACAGCAGGAGATGGTGACGTTAGTCAGTGTAATCCTTCCATGCATACCATATTGCATGGTACTCTCGTGGACATATACGAGCTATATACACTTACCTTTCAACGGCTGCATATGCCTCAATTCCCTTTGACCATTCTGTGAGTGTTGGGGTGGTTGGGTGTGATCCAGCATAGTGCAATCTCTTGTTTTGCCAGCAGTAACCAATGACATTAAAGTGCTTGAGGCCCATCCAGTCTACCCCCAGATTCCTTAATACCTAGCATAGCATGTTTAGGGTTCGAGGTGATTGTATACCCTGCCAGTTTACTCATTCTGTTGTGTATCCTAGTCCACTATATTGTGTGAGAGGGAGCTCTAAACCATGTGGAAGAAGCCAGCGCCTTCCACAGTGCATCTCAGGCAGTGATTGTCAGGTTTGTGCCCGATACGCCAATGTTTATTTGGGTCATAATACATTTGGTGGAAGTATTTAAATTGCATTAGGTGGACCCTGGCAGATATAGATATACACCTGACAGTCATTCTAGCTTCTTGGGGCTAATGTCTCGGAGCCAGTGGGCCTTGAGTTGTGTGTACGGGTCTGGTGCATTGAGGACCAGTGATCAGTAAATACAGGAGATTTCTTTTTCACCCAGGCCCTCCATTGTGATTTTGACACAAGAGGGATACATTGTGGCACAAGTTGTAGGACAGAGGTGTGGTATGCCAGAGCATGACGGAGTTGTAAATAATGGAAGAATTGAGTTTGTGTAATTCCAGTGCTGCAGCTAATTCTTCGAAGGACTTCATGTAATTATTGGACCACATGTCTTCTATTTTGGAAATGCAGTTGAGGTTCCAACTCCTGAATCCCCGCAGCCTAGAGACTTTGTGGTAGCAGGTTTTATTAGTAATGGTTTTGTGCCATTTAATATTTTTAAGGATATTGTGCCAGCAAGTCAAGGGAGCTCGGGGCAACTCCAATATCCCCTTTGGTATCGATGTGTCATACAAGATCTCCCCCAGTCCCTATATCTGTAGGGTGGTGTGTTTCTTTTGGGCGATATATTGGGCGATCTCAATCTCCAAATATCCAATCATTATTAAATCATTGATTACTACTAGTTGTGATTCACAACAGTATAATCCCAGTCCTCCATCAAAGGAGGTATGTATGCTCGTTGATATTCTTGAATTTGTTAATGGTACCAACTGTTTGTCCTCCGTATGTTGAAGCTACATGCCTTTAAGCACTGCACCACCTCTAATGATGACATGCACACTACAATGCCCATACTTTGTCTCCCAGTCTAGATATTCCATGAATGGGCACATTTCTATGTTTTCCCTTGCTTTTAGGGGAAAGCATTGACATGTAGCTACTTCATGGAGGCTCATACTTGAAGCCGTGAGGGGCACCTGCTGCCCTTATATTGTGTTGCTGCAGATGTGCAAGTAAGGCATCTGCCCACAGTACTTCAGGCTTTCCTGAGTCCTAGCCATCTTAAACTGAATTGGTACCTCTGAGAGGGATGTTCTGCTGGGGCAGAGTCAATTACTTGTTATCTCAGAGGGAGAGCAAGAGAAACCAAACGTAGTTGCGTTTTCCCAAACAATATCCCATACACAAAAGGCCAACTAGGCGAAGAAAAAGAGAAAAGAACAAACACTTGAAGGTCCTACTAAGACATCCAAAGATTTTGGAATAGATGCCTCACCCACTAAATAGTGGCATGCTTCATCATCAGCGCCTATCCACACCCTGTTAGGGTAGTACCACCAGGGCGTGCTCAACCAGAATGGAGTTCTTATGTTAAGTATTAATCTGGATCAAGCAGGGATCCAAATTGATAAGAGAAGCTACAAATGCCTCATGGTGTACCCAAAGAGAATTATTTTCGATTAATTGGGTCCCATGGACATGATTAAAAACAGATGCAGGGTTTTAATTGAGCATTAGTATCTCAATTGCCCCTGGTTTAACATATTTCTGCCCTCGCCAAGAGCCCATCCGGTTCGGGGGCCATCCTCCAGGCTGCCGACCTATACATGCATTTCATGGACATTTATGAGACATAACTCTCTCTCCTGATGAAGGACCTTCTAATTCAGAGCTATCTACACAAAATGAAAGGGAAAATACAAAAGAAGTGAAGTTAAGAAATTAAATCAGAATGTTTTTTTTCAGGGAAGCGGGGTGTGATTTCACAAATATGTAGTTTGCATGGAGAACATTTAGATCCCCATTATCAATTAACAAACAACCAGTACCCGGGTTTAAAACTCAAGAAAGGGGGACAGCCTATACTCATCATAGCTAATCCAATCCTTGCTTGTGCAAGCAAAGTTTTTTTTCCGAATCATGAAAGACCCAATCTAAGAATTAATGGAAGATTGACTCCCATTACAGAATTCAAACCAAACCCAAGGATTTTAACATTATAAAAGTGCTCATGTGCCGTGGGACATAACCTAGAAAGGTTATCAAGCACATACGTGCACATGCACAAATTCATACCTGACTCGCGTTCCCAAGCATCCACACCTCTTACCTTACTGAAGGATGTTTCAGGGGTTATGCATGTCTGGCGGAAGGAACCGTCTGTTTGACCTGGCATCTTTTGGCATGTTTCACCTGTCTTTTTGCTTTCTGACCTCCCGGTTTTGACTATGTTTTTGCTGGTTTAGTGTCACTGTGCATTTTCTCACTGCTGTCCAGTGTTAAAGTGCAATTGCTCCTATTGTAAATTGTATTATGGGTTGGTGTTTGCCGGCATATTTGATTTACTGGTAAGTCCCTAGTAAAGTGCACCGAGAGTGCCAGGGCCTGTAAATCAAATGCTGCTAGTGGGCCTGCAGCACTGATTGTGCCACCCTCACGAGCCGCCGTTCAAAGGGTTCTCAGACCTGCCACTGCAGTGTCTGTGTGCAGTTTTTACTGTCATGTTGACTTGGCAAGTGCACCCACTTGCCAAGCCCTACCCATCCCTTTTATTACATGTAAGTCACCCATATGGGCATGGTGCAGTGTATGTGAAAGGTAGGACACGTACTGGTATGAGTGACATGTCCTGATAGTGAAATACAGTGTATTTCATTTTTCACTATTGAAAGGCTATCTGTCCCATAGGATAGAATGGGAGTTTACTTATAACATCTTAGGAGTATATATTTTCTTTGGGACAAGATAGTGAAATGGATTTTAGTATGCCAGAACTCAGAATATAGAAATGCATGTTAGGAAAGATGATTTTTATGTTCTGTGATTGAAAACACCACATTTATAAAATAAGTATTTTCTTTCTTAGGCATCCTGTGTGCTTCTGCTGAGGTGTGGATTGACTGTCTGGCTTTGGAGTGACAGGGACTGGGGATGTGGTTCTCTTTCAGACAGCCACTGGGGGGTTGAGGTGTGTCCTGCCTTTCCTGGTTGAGTCAGGGATGGGCTGAATAGACTTGGGCTGCATTTAGAGTATTGGGAGGAGATTCCCTTAACCTGAATGGGCTGGTCTGCCTTGGGCAATGCTGTCTGCACATCTTGCTAGGAAGCTGGACCCAGAGAGGACAGAACTGGTTTGGGCTGAGCACAGACACTCTCTGTCCAAAGGAACAAAGAGAAACTGAGTATAAGTATTGGGGCCCAGACCCCAGAACTTTAGAACTCGCTTGGATTAAGAGACCTGCCAAGAAGAAGAGCTGGGAGACTGTCAGGAGGAGTACTGTCCCTTTGCTGTATTGTTGCTTTGCTGTATTGGCCTGCAGTTGCTGCTTTTGCCTTGGGCAGTGAAAGGACTGGACTGGACTATCTTCACTTATTTTTGAGTATCTCCAAGCGCTTGAAATAGAGCTTCCCTTCCGTTCACGAAGTTTCAGTGACCGCAAAGACTTCACTTACCTCTCAGTGCCGCTTCTGGAACAAGGGGGAAAGCAGCAGACACCGTCACTGACGGCACAGTTGAAGGCACTGCCACACTTCGCACTGCAACTCTGGTCTTACAGACGACGACGACTGCCGCCGCCATCAAGCAATTGCACCGTGACCTGTGAGCACCGCACTCCACACCACCTCACTTCACTTCGCCACCCTGGCCTCACCGACAACATTGCTGCATGGTGACGGCAACACCTGTGGCTGCACTGTGGTTTAGGGGCACCGCTTGTAAGTCACATGACTCACTGTCCCTTCCCAAACTCCAACCTAGGCCAATTGATGTCAGCTTGCATCAACCAGCACTGCCTCTTGCACAGTGACCTGTCAGCACCGCAACGAGTACCGCCACACTTCGCACCACAGTCCTGGCCTCACCGATGCTGCTGGACAACGGTCACTGGGCCGCTGCCTGCAACGCGACTTGACGGTACCGCACACCTCACCGTTATGCTTCACATCGTAACCAAGATGGTTGCCGCTACCTGCCCGCACCAACGCAATCTGCCAGAACTAAAGGTACTATTTACGAGTCTCCTGACACTGACACTAGTCTGCACTGACGAATCGTCCGGAACTGTTAGATTCTGAGGTTTTCAGCACTGCGGTAGCCCCAGACGGAGCTACCGGATTTAAGGAACTGCATTTTAAAGTCATTCTTGCATATTTCTGATTACAATATGTTATTCTTTTATCGTTTTGGTCTTGTTTGCACAGATAAAATATTGGTTATTTTTCTAAAATTGGTGTGGTGCCCTTTTGTAGTGTTTTCACTGTGTTACTGTATGTTATGTGCAAATGCTTCACACACTACCTCTGACAGCTCATGCCAAACTACCAAGAGGGTGAGCAGGGGTTATTTCAGTAGTGTAGCTCCCTTATCCTAACTGGAAGAAAGCCATTGCCAACTGGAGACCCCATTTCTAACACTGTCCTACAGTCAAACACTTACAAAAAGACATTTAGGATAATGAATGTCTGTAAATCAATGTCAAACAAGAATTTCGAAATCACTACCACACATAATTCAATCCCCATGTCTTTATCTGTTCCTTTCAGAAGCGCCTAGGACTGTCTTATTCTTATTCTCAAGGGGCGGTAGAACAGACTAGTAGGCATTGCTTTGAGGTAAGGCATGTTAGCGCACCTCATGGCCCACCTGTTGTTGCGAGAAAATCACTGCAAAAATATTTGCACATGAAAAACATAAGTGTCATACTTGATTTCACTGGTCTAGTTATTGTTAAGTTTCAAAGCCCCCGCCAAGATTTGTGTTTTCTTAGAACGGCTAAGAAAAGGAATAACAATATAATTTGTAAGTGACCTTTAATTGTGCCCTCATAACATTACTGAAATCCCTGTGGTGGCAACAGTGGACATGGAGATAAAGCTATGCTGCATGTACCTTTATTGCATGTATGGGCGATGCTCAGTATGGCCAGCGTTAGTGTAGTTTTCACTTTTTAAAGCCCTCACCAAGGGTTGTATGTATTAAAATACAGATAGGGACCGATTATGATGTCGGTAGGAAAGCCTCCGACTGCTAGTCAGGAACTTTACAACCACGGTCGGAGGCTTACCATAATCCCCTAAGGGTGGCATTTCCGCTGTCGGGATTACGATGTCGGTGTCCGACAGCCTTTCCTTGCCAGCCTTTCCGACACGGAAAGGCTGCCAGAAAGCGACTTTGGTTGCCTAGCATGGGCCTCTTGCCTCTGCGGCCTATGGGTGGTGGTCGAGGGGGTACCCTCCTGTAAAACCCTTCACTGTGTGGCAAGCACCATGGGGTGCCTATTAGAGGGTGCAAGGTTTTACACACACACACACACCCATTGTTCCATAGGAGCCTCACAAGCTCCCATAAAGAACACTGGGAATCCGACCGAACAGTGTTTGGTCGCATCGTAATCAGGCAGTTGAAATCGCCAACCTCAGGTTGGTCGGTCCTGAGACTGAGACGGTGTTGGTCGGAGGCAATAAGTAATCGTAATAAGCCTCATAGTTGGGAGAAGAATGAGTCTAACAGAAGAGCTTAAAGAACCCTTTTGTTTGCTCCCGTAATGTTT
This sequence comes from Lissotriton helveticus, assembly GCF_964261635.1. Taxonomy (NCBI): domain Eukaryota; kingdom Metazoa; phylum Chordata; class Amphibia; order Caudata; family Salamandridae; genus Lissotriton; species Lissotriton helveticus. The sequence continues at coordinate 1,647,372,703 of NC_136061.1, forward strand.
GTAAGGGCCCCATGGGGGTCAGAGATTGCGAAAATCACTTACTGCATCAAGGAATCTGTGCCACTAGTGTCAACTATGCACACTGCTCAGACCACCACTGAACAAACTCATGTTCGTGTCAAAAGGTTTTAAAGGGGAGGTGGTCAATAATCAGGGCACAATCACTGACTTATCCCTGCCTGCAACCATCGGTCTGATGGGAAATGTAGTCCAATGGTTCATGTGGCTGCCTGAAAAAGAATATAGACATGGGAAGCAGAGCTGGACAATATTAAGTATCACTGTCAACATATTGCAGAGGTTTATTTAGTATTGGAAGGAACTGGGATTGTGATAGCCACAAAAAGATAAACCCATACATACAATGACGTATCCCTGCTTATGATAATCGAGCTTTTGGAATGTGAAGTCTGATTGTTCGCTTGGTTACCTATGTGATAAAAACAATATGGGCATGAACAATAATGCTGGCCACTATTATCACTGTCAATTTAAAACAGTACATTGGAGGATTCTGGCGCTGGATTCTCTAAACTTTAACAAACCGTTGTTTGCCTTTAAGAAAGGAAAATTGCTCAGAAATCTTTTAGTTCACTCTCGACCAAAAGACATAACACTAAAAACCCTACCATTCACAAGATATGGAATCTACCACCAGTGATCAGCCATTATTCATGCGGACATTGCAATATCTGCCCCCTTACATTAGCAACTTAGGAATTGGATCTTGGCTTGCAGACTATGTAGGTGTTGAAGAAAAATAAAAATTGTGACTAACATGGTGTACATTATGATCTGTCCATGTGGCCTAAAGTATGTGGGCATGGCCGCAAGAAAGGCAAGCACTTGCTTCAATGAACACCGGAGCACCTTTCAGTGTTAAATGCCATTATGTGTCCACCAGTCATTTGAAGAATGACTTTGCTTGGTTCTTCATTGTATAATTGCCTCCATCTGTAACAGAAGAACAACTGCTCAGATATCAGAAAAGATGGATAAAGAGGCTTTCTAGTGCAACCCTAGGGCTCAATGTTGAAATTCCATGGATGCACTTGACTGCCAGATGATAGTTTGAATCATCATACTTCAAACTCCAAAATATCCTAAGAGTTTTTGGCGTGAAATCAGTGCAGTCCTTTGCAGTATAGAGTAAATGTGAGATAACTGATGTGGGGTATGGAAACAAGTTGTGTGGATCCTTTTTCCCAAGAAAATCTCTTTAGAATGGGCTGGTCGTGACTTTCCAACACTAACTTGGACTACACCCCCACTGTGGTTATGTCCCAAGTGACTGTCACCCTTCTACAGCCAACTGCCTAGTTGGGCTTATATATTTTGTTGTTGACAGCAGAATCCCAACCTTTACTGATTTGAAAAAAAATCACTGCAATCAATTGACATTGTTACTAGTGGCCAGCATTACTGTTCATGTCCATATTGTTTTTATCACACAGGTAACCAATCAGACTTCACCTTTCAGCAGCCCTATTATCATAGGCAGGGATACGCCATTGTATGTATGAGTTTATCTTTTTGCAGCTAGCAGAATCCCAGTTCCTAACAATTTTAAATAAACCCCTGCAATCTGTTGCAAATATTACTTAATATTGGCCAGCACTACTTCATATGCCTATATTGTTTTTCAGATAGCATGCAAACCATTGGACTTAATTTCCTGTCAGCATGATGGTCGCAGGCAGGGATATGTGAGTGCATGTGCCCTGATTGATGGCCACCTCCCCGTTAAAACCCTCTGACACAAACACAAGTTTGTTCGGCAGTGGTCTGAGCTATGTGCATAGGTGACCGTGTTGGCACAAATTTCTTGATGCAGTAAGTGCTTTCCGACATCTGACACCCCCACCATGCCATTACAAACATTATGGGAGCAAACAAAAGGGTTCTTTAGTATTTTCTGTTGGACTCATTCTTCTCCAGACTATGTGTATTTTAGTACACATGGCACTTGGTGGGAGCTATAAAAAGTGAAAACGACACTAAGACTGGTCATACTGAGCATCGCACATAAATATGAAGAAGGTACACAACACACAACGTATCTTCAACTCCGTGTCCATTGGTAGCACCACGGGGCTCTCTGTAATATTATGAGGGCACAATTAAACATTCATTATCTTAAAGGGCTTTTTGTAAGAGTTTGACTATATCGCGGTTCCTTTCGCCAGACGGGCATGGCCCCTGAAACATCCTTCAATCGGGTAAGAGGTGTGAATGCTTGGGAACACGAGTCACATATGAATTTGTGCATGTGCACGCAGGACGACCTTTCTGGGTTACATCCAACGGCACATAGGCAGTTTTATAATTTTATAATCCGAACAAATAACTTTTCTTGCACAAGCAAGGATTGTACTGGCTATGATGAATACAGTCTGCCCCCCCTGTTTAGCTTTAAACCTGGGTACCAGCTGTTTGTTAATGGTGTACTTAATGTCCTCATGCAAACTACCCACCCTCCTCTTTCCAGAAAAAACACTTGTGATTTCATTGCTTAGCTTCACTTCTTTTGTATTTTCTCTTTAATTTTGTGTAGGTACCTCTGAATTAGAAGGTCCCTCCTCAGCTGAGAGTCTTATGCCTCATAAATGTGCACGGAATACATGTATTGGCTAGCAGGGATATACACAGCCCTGACCAAAGGCTCAGATGGGCTCTTGGCGGTGGCCAAAACATCTTGCGAAAACCAGGGGCAATTGAGATACTAATGCTCAATTAAAACCCTGTACTCGTTTCAATCATGCCCGTGGAACCCTACTAATTAAAAGGAATTCTCTTCGGGTATACCATGACGCACTTTTAGCTTCTCTTACCAATCTGTATTCATGCTTTAGCCAGAGAAATACTTTATATAAGAACTCCCTACTGGTTGAGTCCGCCCTGAATGCACTACCCTACCAAGTTGTCAATAGGCGCCGATGATGAAGCATGCCACTATTTGGTGGGTGAGGCATCTATTCCAAAAGCTTTTGATGTCTTAGTAGTACTTTCAAGGGTTTTATCTTTTCTCTTGTTTTTCCTCACCTCGTTGCCTTTTTGTATATAGGCAGAGTCAAGTCATTACCCTTGAATTGAATGTAGGCCTGCAGAGGTAAATCAAACGTGTTTTTTTCAAGAAGGCCTGTGTCCGGCAGTAGCATGCCAGATATACTGGGATTGATGTTGTAGAAGCTCCTACAGTTTCCGGGTAACTGGGCTCAAGTCAAGCATACATATATTACAGGTGCTTACAGCCTTCCCCTTTACTTCCTTGCCCATCTTGTACACAGGTGTGTGGTATTTGATCTTGACCTTTGTTCTATTAATGTTGAGAGCTAACAGTGATCATTTTACTGTGAATCCCCAGACTGTAGGTTTCATCTAACTGAAAAATGACCTCATCACCCTCTTCTCTGAGGGCTTTCTAGATGTAGACGAAAATAATGGTTTAATTCATTCTCCTCTAATAACTCACTTCCTTTAGAATCAGGTGTAAGAAAGACAGTTTGTTTCAGTATTTTAACTGGTATTTTTCTTTTATTCCATCTTTATTTGAAATTTGAGAGCTACTACTGTAGATTTGCACACCAAATTTAACTTTTTGTTCAGCATAATAACTCTTTAACACAAAGTGCCATAGCAAACAGCCCATCATTAAGTTACAAAAATTATTGTGAAAGAAGGACAACATTGAGCTGTGATGGGCCCATCACGCCTCTGGCTCTAGTGTCACTCCACATGCCTCACTAATAGACACTTGTTGCCTAGGTAACCTTCTGATCTGGATTGACCCCTTGACTTTTGATCTGCTCCTGTGTTGGGCAAAAAAATGGCTTCAGCGTGCTCTCATCTTGGCGCCAGTTGATACCTTCTTTAGAAAAGACGGCTAATAATACTTGGATCATGCTTGGATCACTAGGGAGGAGATGTGGCAAATTAGCTAGACCTTTGGACTTTAGAACTGCAGATCCAGGTTCAAATCCGGCATCTACTCATCAAGCTGGGATTCAGGGCAAATCCCTTAATCTCCCTGTGCCTAAAAACATTGTGTAACATAGCTCTCATGTAAAACGTATGGTTCTGGTGTACTCAACACTAGGGTTCTACAGCCTTCGGGCCAGATTTGCGCTATAAAAAACTGCACAAATAAAGAAAAATGATCCAGCCTCTGTAATAAATTTGCTGAAATGCTTCTGCAAGAAGAGCAGAGCCACAAAAAGAATATTCTGCAGTTGCACATGCTTGAGATGGAACCATGCCCTTGAATACACTATGAGCTTAGAGTTGTGTTGTCAAAGATTTGGTGAAAGAACTGTGGCCCAATTACAGTGTCTTTTTCAAGAGCTAGTCTGTCTCCTGGATATTCAAGCACATGTAATAACTATGTCAGGAATTCCACCCAACTACTCACATAAAACGGTTAGGGAAACAGTGTTGCAACTCAAGTAGGTGGAAGCAAGACATATTTCACTCTCCATATGATCCACTGTATTTGGAACTTCTTTAATGTTGAGGCATATGCAAGGTCCCAGGGTTAATTTCTGTGCAATCTGATTATAAGGTAGCAGCAAGGAGCAACAACCCAGACTAGGAATTGCAACTGCAATCGTACAATTATATACAAATCATCTCTTCAAGGGTATTGAAACCTGCTCCTCCTCCACCATACTTTCATCAGTTGTTTGTAATATCCACATGGTTTGTTGTTTTGTGTCCCTTTAAGACACAGTGTTCAATGAGATCCGGTTCCACACTGGACTTCGTTGGATAACCATTGATTAGGGAAATAGTTTTGTTTTCAGTTAATTTACTATGTAAATTATTCTTATGTGCACATCCTGAAAACATAGCTTTGATCTAGTCCTCCTGAACCTGCATTGGGCACTCCTGCAGCAAGAGCAGGACTAATAGTTTCAAGCAACTTCATTGATCATGTCTGCTGCCCTTCTCTACAAAATGGGAAACTAGTAACTCATGCCAGGATTTTGGTCATACCCGTTAGACCTTTGTAGGCCCCAGAGTCTGCTGTGGGAATAGCCTATGAGTCCTGCAGAGCAAAGAGAAAGGATAGAAGTCCCACATTTCCTCCATTGGGCTATATCACACGTAGCGTCACTAGGAGAACATGCAATCAAACTTGCTAAATACTCAGCAGGGCATTTGTACGTGGGTTTCACATTCTTGGGCCGCAGAATAAGTAACACATTTAGTCTTGTATCTTCAGATTTTATTATATACTACCCTTGTGCATAAAATCCACAGCCTAGTTATAGCAAATATAGCCATGGCATTAGTGTAAGCAAAACAATGGAAAAGTAAATAAAATCAATACGCCAAACATCACATAAATATGTAAGCACCCGGCTTAGGGGCTTGCCATAATGAGAAGTACATTACCATTCCAGCATAATGTAGCCAGGATGAGCACAACATCTGATTGAACAGCCCACGTATGCCAAAAAACTTCCCTCTGCTGTGAGCTAGAATGTTTTTTATATTGGCTTCCGTGCATGAAGATGTTAGTTTCTGCTTGTTAGCAGACTAATAAAACCCTTCATTCCAAATCTCATGATGTGAAAAAAACATGAGATGGAAGGGCTTGCTGCATGAGAAAGTGTAGGGTATCCTTGAGATCAATGTGTTATTTTTATTCTCATGCGCATTAAAAGAACATTAGTACATAGGGCCTGATTACGACTTTGACGGTCCTACAGAGGACGTTGCAATGCACCATCTGCTGTAGGACCGCCAAAGCCGTGGTGGGACCGCCTGCCAGATTAGTAGTTAAATCCTGATCTGGTGGGCAGTCCTGCGACTGTCTGATGGTGGCGGTCTGCTAGGCTCAAAGAAGAGCCTGTCATGCTGAAAGCCACAGTCAGAGCGCAAACTGCACTTTCTGTGCAGGGGGTGCAAATCCAGGGGTCATGTGCCCCCTGATTCCACTCCCAAGCCTAACTCCAGCAGGGAGGCCTGTTAGGGCGCTTTTTGTTGCCATTCCGCCAGCCTTTTCATGTGGGTTTACCACCATGAAAGGAAAAGGACTGTGAAATGGCAACTTTTAATATTCTCGGTGGGGCTGGCTGCGGCACTGGCTGCATATTCCTGCCAGAAAAAAACTGCCAGCCCAGCAGGATCCTTGATCCCGGCAGTGCTGGCGGCCTTGTGCCGGTCTGACTGCCACAGTTGTGATACTTTGGGCGGTCCAACAGTGTGGCGGTGGACCGCCAAATCATAATCAGGCCCATAGACTTGAAAAATAAGCAACTATCATAACACACAGACATTAGTAGGTGAGCATGATGAGCACAATATCATAATTCATGAAGCTAATATAGTAGCCTACAAGAGCCTATACTACAAGGTTATGTTGTGCAATATGCTTTAAAAGTGTCTCGAAGCTATAGGAAACAGATGTGGGCAGATGTGACACCAGATAGCAAGTTGTTATGACAGGGATTGTTATTTTATGTTATGTTAATAACTATTTCTAGAGCGCACGTACACCCGTAGGTTTCATGGCGCTATTTGTAAGAGACACAGGGCACACTTCTAAGCGTAAGCCTGTTGGAAAAGCCACGTTTTCAGAGACCTTTGAAATGCCAGGAGATTATTGCTTTGTCTGATGGGTGACGGAAGGGAGTTCCAAAAAGTGGCCGCCAGATAGTAAAAGCAGCTGCCACCTTGACGTTTCTTCTTAAATAGGGGAACAGTTGCAAGGGCCAAATGAGTGGATCGTAGGTTGCGCAATGGTTTGTAATTGGTGACCAGATTCCTAATGAATTTGGGACCGTTGTCATGCAGTGCCTTAAAAGTAATGCATCCTGCTTTAAAGGCGATTCTTTGGGCCACTGGCAGCCAGTAGAGTTTTTCCAACCCAGCCCTAGCCGATTGCCACTTGGGTTGTTTCCAGATGAGCCTGGCCGCCTGGTTCTGGACCATCTGGAGACGTTTTAACAGACCTGCTGGAAGGCCCAAATAAAGGCTGTTTGAAAAGTCCTGGTGGGAGAGTACAAGGGCTATAACTACTTGAATGAGTGCTGAGTGTGTTAATAAGTGAGCTATTTTTCAGATTTTTCTAAGTTGAAAAAAACTGGAAGAAACGACCGCTCCTACCTGTCCTTTAAGTGATAGATCTGCGTTAAGAGTGATCCCTAAACTTTTAACCGAGTGGGTCTTTGTGGGAGGAACTCCCATCTCAAATGGCCAAAAATGCCGACCCCAGCTCACTTCGCTTTTCCCGAGCAAGATCAGTTCTGTCTGGCCCGGGTTAAGTTTGAGATGGTTAAAGGTCATCCATCTCTGTATATGTGACATGGTAGCCAGGCATTCGGCGGCTGAATCCGGAGTGTTTAGGGGAATGATTAGCTGAAGGTCATCAGCATAGTTGAAAGTGGTGATTTTGTGATTTTTTAAAGAATGTAACAGCGGGCGGAGATATAAATTAAATAATAAAGGAGAAAGTGACGAACCTTGAGGCACCCCACAGGTAGATGGAGTCCTGGGGGCTGTGAATGTCCCTAATCTCACTGACTGTGTGCGGTTCGTAATAAAAGAGGCTATCCAGTTCAGGGCGGGGCCCCTGAGGCCGGCCTGCTCGACACGGTTAATCAGAATATTATAGTCAACCGTGTCGAACGCGGCCGACATATCAAGAAGCACCAGGCCCTGGTGGATGCCCTTATCTGCATTAAATCTTAAAGTATCCTGAACTGCCAAAATTACAGTTTCTGTTGAGTGAGATGGTTGAAAACCTGCGTGATTTGGCTCTAAATATTCAGAATTTTCAATGAAGTTGGACATACACCTAGATACATGAGCCTCAAGGAGTTTGGACAGAAAAGGGAGAAGGGAGATGGGCCTATAATTGCCGGGTCCAGGGGGTCTGCTCCAGGTTTTTTCACTAGTGGGATCACCGTGGCATTTTTAAAGTTGTCGGGAACCTTGCCTTGTGAGAGTGATTCATTTAAGAGTGGAAGGATTCCTGGTGGGATGGCTGAGCACACCTCCTTCAGAATATGAGGTGGGCAGCTATCGTTGGGGGAACCAGATTTGACACGGGAAAGGAGTTCTGAGAACGTTGTTGCATCAATAGGCAGGAATGCATCTAATGTAGATGGATTATAATAGATATCTTCAATGGGATACCGACAAGATAGGTTTTGAATACTCTTTTTTATAGTGAAAATTTTGTCTATAAAAAAGTTATTTAATGAGTTGCTAAGCTCCTTCGTGGGGGCCAAGGGAAGGGCTGTTCTTTCACTGTTACATTAATCATTTACTATATTAAAAATGTCCTTAGATTTATTTGGGGAATTTAAAAAAAAAGTCTTAGAAATAATCAGTTTTACTTTGTAAAATAATCTTTTGATAATTTCTGCGAGCAGAAATATATTCCTCCTTGTCTTGTAGCTTATATTTTGCTCTCCACTTTCTTTCTTTCTGGCGCACCTTGAGTTTTAGGTTCTTGAGATCTGAGGTGAACCACTTGTGGGCATCCATGCTGCGTGTGCGAGAGAATTTTACTAAGGGCACATGTGTATCAGTGGCCTTTAGAAGCCATTGTGAAATCCCCTCCTCCATAAGGTCTACATCCTTGAGGGTGCCGGCAGCGTAGATGCCAGTGTTTCTAGGAAGGCTGGTGTGTTAATAGCTTTCCATTTTCTAGTTTCTCCACCCACCTGGGGTGGTGGCTTTGTGTACCCGCTGATAGTTATTGTGAACTGAATTAGAAAATGGTCGGACCAAATGCAAGGCATAATGGAGGGGGGTGAAAGTGAAAGGTTATGGGACCATATTTGGTCCAGACTATGACCTTTTGCATGAGTGGGGGAATGTATGTGCTGGATCAGATTGATGTTTGGAAGCAGTTCTAAGAGTTCCGTTGCCTTGGCGTCGCCTGCGGTGTTGTCAAACCAGTAATTTAAGTCACCGACCAAGAGTATTTTCGGGAAGTTCGTCACAAGAGAGGCTATCTGTTCTGCCAGGGATATCGGGAAAGTAGTCATAGTTTGAGGGGCTGGTAAAGCAGGACAAGTACTAAAGCGCCACTAACCGTGTCGATTTTAATGACTATATTCTCAGTGTCGTTTAGAGTCAAAGAGGGAAGTATCACACATTTATAATCTTTATGAATGATGGCTGCTACCCCCCGCCCATTTTGCCAATAGGACGGTTCGCTGCTATGATATAGTACTCAGATGGAAGTGCTGCTAGGATGTCCGGTAGTGAGTCTTGGGTAAGCCAGGTCTCTGTGACCAAAAGAATGTCAGGTTTTTCGGTAGTAAGCAATAAAAATATATCAATTTGGTGCTTAACCATAGATCTAGTATTAAGGTATAAACGCCGGAGTTTTAATTGGGGGTCGATCAGGGGCGGGGTATTACTATGTTTGGCATTTGAGTGGGATAGTGTAACCTGAGAGATGCCATAGGTTGTGGTACGTCTCAGTATGTGAGGGGCAAGTGGAGGGCAGAGGTGGGAGGGGGGTCTAAGAGAGAATAGCTTACCAGCCGAGTATATCTGTTTTTGGCCATAGTCCGAGGCCCCTGGTCCCGGTCGGGCGCATACGGGCTTGCCTTAGGCGCGCCCACTGCACGCGTCCGCTGCGCGAATGTGTCATAATGTTTTTATACGTATATGGCTGGTCAACCACTATCCCACAATGGCCGCTTTGCGCAGCTCAACCAGGAAGTGAGTGCCTCCCTCCACACAATCAGCACGAGATTGCTGCGGTGAACCGGGGAGAACAGTCAGATGAGATACACGCAAGCCAGGTAATTCACAGAGGAGTTTAAAAATTAAACATTAAACATTTAGCAGTTTTAAAAATAATCACACGAGCAATTTCAAATTCGTGGAGCTAGCGCGAGGAGTTGTGCTTTGTCCTCGAACGCATCGGCCCTGTTAAGCTTCATTCAACAAGGTGGAGTACCATTATGCATGCATGGTAGATCAGGGTAACCTGTGAATGTTTTTTTCTTGGAAAGCTTTAAGTTAGAGTCTGAAGGCTGCAGTGAGATGCAGTTATGGTCTGGGCGTTGAGGGACAGAGGGCTAGGTGACGGGGAGGTGCTAGGAGAACTTGAACTTTATTCCCAGTTTTGGGTGCGTAGCTATTTCTTTTCCACTATTACAGGGATGTAATGATTACAATTGTGGCCCATTCTTGGACATTTTATGTGGAATCACAAATAGTCATGGAAATGGCATAACTACTTCTACTTTTCCAACATACCTAGATCTTCCTGAACTTAGACATTTTGTTACATGGTTATAAATTCAACTTGAGTTTTCAATATGCTGTTTAATAATAGTGGATGTATTTGCATATTATGTTGAATATTTTAGTCGCACAATCCCTCTGTTCTCAATTAATTTCTGAAAATGTACCGTTGCAAAGGCTTTGTTGTACTCTGTTTTCCATTGGGGATATTTGTGAAACAAAATGTATCATGAAAATGTATTTGATAAACCTGGGCTCTCTGATGCTGACTATTTAAACTGCGCATCCACCTCAGTTTCCAACAAAAAAAAGAGCTGAGATATTTTTTCTAAACTATTTCTGTTTTAGGCTCCTGATGCCCTTGGATTAGTTGCTGTGAGACCTGCAGATGTTCCACTAAAACAAGTTCTTCCATTCTACGACCTGAAGGTTATTATCAGCATCCTTACTTGTGGTTGTTTTTTACTTTGATTTCTTTAAACAAATAAGTCCCATAATGCATCTTTCAAACATTTGATAGAGGTATAAATCACTTCAAAATGTAATCTTCTACGCTGAACTAAAATGGGTGGATGTTTAACAGTTTGTCCTTCAATGTGTTGCCTTGTTAGAAAATCAATAGCTTTTGGTGAGCTTGTTACTTCTCATGAAGTATGGCTCTCATCAAGCAAATTTACACTGGTTACCCACCCCTTTATGTGATTTCACATGGTGGACAACTTACCATGTAACTATTTCCCGCCCCCTTTCTCTATGCTCTTTTCCTACACCATTCAGTGAATCTAATTAGATGATGGGTCCAGATATAATTCCCTCTCGTCCCTGTTCTGGCCCGGTTTGTCTTTTCTGCTTGCCTGCTACAACTTCTCGACTCTGTCTGTCCCCTCTTGTCTCTTTTCTCTTTTCTTTCCCTGTCTCACTCCGTGTCCTTTCCAAGCTCTACTTTGTTGCTGCTCACAATGCATAGGCGAATGGTCCATTCTGTTCTTACTATCCATACTCAGTAGCCCGCCCTAGTCTGTGTTGATCCCCATTACCAACACTTTATCCCTCACCACCACACTTTCCAGCAGTAGTATTGCCAAATTGCAGTTTTATTGTGGATTTGGTACAGTCATGGGGAAATCTAAATGACCTGTGAACTGTTCTTTGTCTACTACAGATCAGCCAACATACATTTGTTCACAAGGAACTCATTTTGACAAAACAAGATGACATTTACGCAAGGAGTATTGGTTTCTTGCATCTATATTAGAATTGCAGTTCAAGTGGAAAAATATAATATTCTAACCCTAATATTTCATAGGTTATATTATTGAATAAATCAAAACATTAGAGAATAAAGCCCACGTACAACAGAATTTCTGTTAGGCCCACTTTAGCCGAAAATGGGTGTAATTTTATTTGCAAAAAACCATCATTAGAAAAGGAATACGAATTTCACTGTGTATTTACATTATATACACAATAAACAAAGGTGACTGATGTGCCCCATTGTCGTGACCATAACCAACAGTGACATATTTATACAGTGACAGTAAAAAGTAGTTGGTTATTGTAATAATAAGGGAGGTCCCTTAGAGATGTGTTTTTTATACTTTTTTGAGATTATTTCTGAGGTTCTGGGACTCTCCCTTCCTTTGTTGTCGACAACATTTCAACCCTCTCGACTTAAGGGGTCTCTTCAGGACAGGGGGTTCTGGGGACGCAGGCACTAAAAAATGTCTGAAAGTGTGGAGATTTCCATCTTCCTGTGATAGTTGTAGCCAGGCGGCTAGTGACCCTATCATGGTGCTCCCAGGACTCTCTCAAATGATCAGTAGGGTACTTTCCGCAAGTGATTGCTGACATCCAGAAGATACCTGGAGTCAGGATAGCCGGTCAGGTAGTTGTAAACGCGCTGGCAACGTGGGACACTAGAGGTATTCCCTGCTGCTCTCATCAACTGGAAGCGGGTCTTATTCCCTGTTCAGTGCATCCGTGTAGTTCTTGGAGAATTCTAATGTAGATGCAAGAAACCAATACTCCTTGCGTAAATTTAATCTTGTTTTGTCAAAATGAGTTCCTTGTGAACAAATGTATATTGGCTGATCAACTATACCCAGTTGATAGGGACATTTGAGTCGCTCTTGTTTTTGTGATAATTGTCTTCTACATCACATATGCTGGTTCAGCACCTTTACTATAGTGGTGACAAACAGTAGTGAGTTCACCGATCACCTCTTAGCCTAACTAAAGAACTGTATGTGCTTATTTCTATCTGATGTAGATCTTTAAGCCCAAAACTATGAAATGACTGATTAATTCACCTTCCCCGCCCGAACAGTAATTATTATTTATTTATTATTTAGCGATTTATAGAGCGCCTGGTGACCCGGAGGCATCCCCGCGCTGTAGCATTTGTGGAGGCCAGAGGGGAGAGGGGACTTTATTTTGGGAACAGCAGCGTTTTCAATTTTTTCCGGAAAAGGAGATGGCTGGGTTCCTGCCTCAGGGGGCGAGGAAGTGAGTTCCATCCTGAGGATGCTTTTACAGAAAAGCGTCTACCGCCGGTGCGTGCCTTCCTGTATCTGGGGACGTTGGCCAGACGCTCATTGTTCGAGCGTAGGGATCTGGGGGCCTTGTAGGGGGTAACCAGGTCTCTCAGGATAGCAGGGCAGAGACCGTTGAGAAGTTTGTGTGCGGTGCACAGGGCCTTGAATTCTACCCTCTGTCGTATTGGAAGCCAGTGGAGGGCCTTGATCGCTGGTCTGGCTGAGACTCTGGAAGGGAGATTCATAAGGAGCCGGGCAGCTGCGTTTTGCGTACGCTGAAGTTTAGCCATAGTGGCTTCAGGAGCTCCTAGATAGACCGTGTTACTGTAGTCTAGCCGCGCAAGGATCAGGCCTTGGACCAAGAGTTTCCTAGATAGGGGCGGAAGTAGTGGGAGGATCCTGCGGATGGAGCGCATGAGACCAAAACAGGTGCCTGCTGTTTTGGTTGCTTGGGTTTTCAGAGACAGCTCGGGTTCCAGCCAGACTCCTAAGGTCTTAATTACTTGTTTCGGGGTGGGTACTTCCCCGAAGACGTCTGGCCAGACCGAAGAGGGGATGGTGGTCCATTGCTTGCCCAAAAGCATGACTTCTGTCTTTGATCCGTTTAGCTTGAGCGATGACTCGCACATCCAGTGGTGAATTTGTTGGAGGCAGTTCGGCAGATTGTCTGGGTGATTGTCCAGATGTGAGAGTGAGACGACCAATTGCGTGTCGTCCGCATAGCTCACTATCTTAATCCCGAAGGGGGCGACGACATCCTCGAGGGGGGCCATGTAGGCGTTGAATAAAGTGGGGCTTAGGGATGACCCCTGGGGGACTCCGCTCGCAAGGGGGAGGGAGGCAGAGTGGGAGTTGCCATCCCATACCTGGAACGAGCGCCCTGAAAGGAAGGATTCTATCCATGTGAGCGCCGAACCTGCGAGCCCTGCCACGGCCAGCCGATGGAGTAGGACACGGTGGTTAACCGTGTCGAAGGCTGCACTGAGGTCCAGGAGGATCACTGCCACTGACCCTCCTGAATCCAGGATGCACCTTGCCTCCTCGATGACAGCGAGAAGGGCGGTATCTGTGCCGTGGCCCGGGCGGAATCCAGTTTGTGACTGCCGCAGAAGGTTGTTTGATTCAAGGAACTGTGACAGTTGCCCATTGACCAGTTTCTCGGCCGTTTTGCTGACGCATGGGAGGAGTGAGATTGGCCGGTAGTTCGCCATGTCGGCGGGGTCCAAATGAGGTTTTTTTAGGAGTGCCTTGACTACTGCACTCTTCCAGCTTGGGGGGACAGAGCCTTGAGATAGCGAGATGTTTATCAGCTCCGTGATCGTAGGCACGATGACAGGGGCTACTGTTTTCAGGAATCTAATGGGGGCAGGATCTAGAGGGGAGCCGCTTTTCATTTTGGCCATGGTTGTGCTTACTTCGTCCAGTGTTACTGCTCTGAAAGCGGTCAGCTGAGGATGCATGATGTTTCCTGAGAGGTTGGAAGATGCATCATTGTCCATGTGGTTCAGCAGGCAGGGATGGGGGAGGGAGACTAGAATACGTGCGATTTTGGAGTTGAAGTAGGTAGCCAATTCGTCACTTCTGTCCGCCGGGGGAGTGATGGATGAGGGGGGAGCTGGTATTTTCAATAGCTCTTTGGCGATGAGAAAGGATTCTCTTGCCGAGTTGGTGGAGTTTTTTATTCTAGTGTCGTAGTGTGAGGCTTTAGTGAGCTTCAGGGTTGATTTGTAGATTCTCACCGACCTCTGATAGGCTTCCTTGCTGGCGTGCAGCCAGTCTTTCCTCCATAGTCGCTCTGCTTTTTTGCAGTCTTTGCGGAGAGTCCGGAGTTCCGGGGTGTACCATGGGGCAGATCCTAATTTCCAGTTTTTATCCTCACGGGTTTTTAAGGGGAGGATAGAGTCGAGTGACATGGAGATCCACTCCCTGAATTTGCTATCTGCGGTGACCGGATCTTCCGAAGGGGTAGGGGTGGTAGAGTTCAGGGTTCTGGCCCATTCCTGTGTGGAGAGTCTGGCCCATGCCCTGTTCCTGGTATAGGTGGTGGGTTTGTGGAGTTTCTTGAAGGCTCCTGGTAGGCGGAGAGAGACCATGAAGTGGTCCGTCCACGGGAGGGGTAGGGACTCTTTGGCTTGGAGGGTGGGGATGTTGGTAAACACTGGATCGAGTAAATGACCTTTAGTGTGTGTGGCTCCAGAGTTGATGAGGTGGAGACCGTAGGCAGACAGTTCTGCAATCAAGTCGACTGCCCCTGTATCTAGGGGGTCATCGAAGTGGATGTTGAGGTCTCCTAGTATCGCGAAGTTAGATGTGGAGTGGGCCTGAGACGCTATGGCTTCTAAGAGAGCGCTGGCAAAAGGGCCAGAGTGGCCAGGGGGACGATAAACTAGGAGGCCGGACAGTGAGCTAGTCGGCGCTAACTGGATGGTAAAATAGAGGCTTTCGGAGTCCAGGATATGAGCGTCGTTGGTTCTGCAAGAGAGGTAGTCCCGGTAGTAATCATTTCTGTCCCGATTTCATTTTGCCAGTATTAAATTCCTTGTGGTTCAGTTGTGCTAAAGATTCTCCTCCTCATTTTGCTGAGCTGGAAATGTATGATTTGCAATAGTCTGATTGTGATATTGGGTGTCTCGGACATATAGAATTTTCCAAATCTCTGTCACCAAAAGGCACTTGTAAGTTCACACTCACAGAATAGCTCATCCTATAAAGCAGGACTATATTTTCTTTGCAGTCTATAACTCCGACCCACTCTCTACAATCTAGCCATAGGATGGAACTAAGATCTTAAATACAGGTATGGCAATACCCTCTTTGCAATATAATGCACACAGGCAGGCCTAATAAGCAAAATCTAAGAATTCAAAACCTGGCCGCCAGATTGTACCTGAAATAACTTCACTGGATCTAATGGTTGAAAGTTCAGCCACTGTGCAATACGCCCAGGGCCATCTTAACAGCATTATAGGCCCATGGGCAAAGCAGTGCACTGGGCCCTGCCCATACAACTACTCACAGGAATAAAACAGTTTAACAGAAAATTTGTGTTAAATTCTGGTCTGCATGGGGCCCCTATGCTCGTGGGGCCCGCGGGAAACTCCCAGTGTGCCCAATGATTAAGACGGCACTGAGCACACCCCTTTTCCAGTGAAATGAGTTTGATTATCTATATATGCTAAACATTTCCTCTAAATTGCTTTACCAAAGCTTTGATTTTGGACCATTATGGTTCTAAGCATTCACTGCCGTCGTCATTAAGCCATTACATATTTAGAACTTATTCTGTGTTTCTGCTTGTAAGACTAACAGTGATGCTGTTCTTTAGACATATGGCAGACGAGGCATGGGGTCGAGTGTCCGCTCTGACTTGAACAGTCTCTGATAACACGCGGTTTAAGCTCATTCATTTTTATTTCCTACAAAGCACTTATATGACACCATTATGACTTAGCCATGCATACCCTGATCAACCTTTTTCCTGCTCCTGCTGTAATCTTGTAGGGGCTGATTGTATGTACTTGACTTGGGGTTGCTCCCTGGTGTATGCATACTGGACTCTGGCTAGTGGAAAAAATTGTACGTTCAAAATCGCTACAGGGCATCCTCTCACCCAGTTCTGCCTGTGAGACCCAAGGGTAAGAAGGTGGGCTACAAATTCCTACGATTAGCGCTGTTGCTGACCAGGAGGTGCATTGCAATTGTATGGATGGGGCAGGTGGCCCCATCGCTTGATTGTTAGGAGAAGGATGCGATGAAACAGTCTCGCGCGGAGGAGATACACATGAGGAGTAGTAGGAATGGATGAGAAGCTGCAGGAGGATGTGGGTGGCACCATGTGACTACTTTCTGGCTCCTGTGGGAGATCTCAGTGACAAGGATGTTGATGCTGATTAGGATGTGTTTGTTCGCTCATGAATTAATGCCTGGATTGAGTTGCCTGTAGTCTGCCCTTCCCTGTTGTTCCAATGTCCTTGTGTTGATTACTGCATGCATCTGAACATCTTGAGTGTAGAACAGCACCTTATTTGAAGTAATTGACTTTGACTGGTACAATATGATGATAATACTGTACGACCTACATTCTGCACCTACGTATTTGAATAATGTTTATGTAATGTTGTTTAGATAGCATACAAAAGTTTTTTTTTTAAATCGATTTTGTGTATGTGCATAATACCTCCTATAGGTGTGCTGTTTATTAATCCCCAAGCTTATGGAATAAAAAAACTGCACAGACATACGAGGTACAGCAACTGTCAGTTTGTATAGTGACATAGCACAAACAGTATGTGCACATTTGCTCATGCCTTCACTTCCATATGCTTGAGCATTAAACTCCGAACTATTGGGTTTTTTCAATACTTGTTTTTGTAGGTTGACTCCCTCTTATGACTCCCACAAACCTCCTTCCTTGTATCAGCTTCATCCCAATATGTAGGTTCCAGGACTATATTTTCCATTTTCAGTACAAACA
This sequence comes from Lissotriton helveticus, assembly GCF_964261635.1. NCBI lineage: Eukaryota > Metazoa > Chordata > Amphibia > Caudata > Salamandridae > Lissotriton > Lissotriton helveticus. Next base: position 1,647,389,929 of record NC_136061.1, read on the forward strand.
TAGTTTTTCTTTAACAGTTAGAAAGCACTTTCATGTTAACTTCATACCAACTGATGCAAATACTTCATACTTCCCTAAAGTTCTAAATTAAGAGTATTTGAAGCAGCTTCTGATCCAAACACTCTGTGGGTAGATCCTCACAAATTTGATAATGTGAACGAGCCTCTTAAATAACAGAGTCAGTATACAAATTACATCAATCCTTTTGTCATAAGTCCCTCAACCAATTTCACTAATTCCCCAAGAGTATTCAGATCTGTCCACCAACTTCTAGTTAAAGGATTGGATTTAAGATGTTTTATATGGTCTGAAGAGCCAAACACCAACACAAGCTGCTATTTCTTCCTCAATTAATTTGTGTATCTTCCATTCAGCTTGATTGCTTGATTTATAGTTTGATGAATGGGTATTCCCTCACAAACAACAGATATCTGTTCTGCATTATTACAAATGCATTAAAATATAATGGTCTTGTAATAAGGCGTACAAGACATCCACCAAACTTGAAGTTAGGCCCCTAGTTATATATTGACCCTCAAATTTAGAAATGCTTTCATTGAAGGACATACGAACAAAACAACTGCCAATACTGATAGACATTTATAAGTCTTAATTCACTAGGCGCAAGATCGATGAATCAATGGAACCTTTCACTACTTAATAGTATTTATTCAAAAAGCGTCAGTTTTTTATGTTTCTCATTTTTTACATATTTCTCATTATTTTGCACAAAAAATGCTTTATATACAAAAGTCCGACAACCACGACAAAAGTTCGACGCAAAAGATTTTTAGAAAAATTTGAAACAACAAAATCAAATGCTCATTCCACTCACAATCATACTAACTCATTCAAACAACATTCCTCAATCACCAACAACTAACATCCTACATAAAACCATATGCCCACTTCTCGGATCCCTGAATCAAATCTCTAGTTGGTGGACCAAGGTTTTTAGACCAAACAAAGCAATAATGAATACACCACTTGGTTGTGCACGCCAACTAATCTTGGTAATTCTAAATTCAGAAAACTGTTATTTACAGGTGCACAACAATATAATTTAGACAAACAATTGTTTGGTACAAAAAAGAAGAGGGTCTACGCGTTTCGAACGCGCTTTTTTCCGTGGTTCTCTTCAGGACTAAGGCACTGTAGGAAAGAAGAAAAAAGGATACATACTTTAAAAATTACCGCCTTACTGTCAGGCGCTACCTCCTTAATTCACTGCCTCAAACAGTAGTTTTATTAATTCAACTCTCACGAATGGTGGAGGTTCAACAGAAGTTTATACTGTGAATACACTGCAGAAGAAAAAGAATAGAAAAAGGAATCCTGTCAAAAACCATCTTCAGTCTGAATAGTGATATCAGCAAAGAATGTCTCAACGACAAGCACTTACTTTCATTGCTTGTGTGCCGTGTCGTGGTTTAAGAACCGGCCGCAACATGGATGTGTATCTTGTAGCAAAATGGTTTCTTTAAACAAGCCCAACTCTGAAAAGAGAATTAATTTCTTCAGTCAAGCCCCCATCTAGCAAGGAAGTTGTGGATGGCTTTACTTTCTAGAACCCGGGCGTTTGTATCAATTAAATGTCCGTTCTCAGACACACATACCTTGGAAACCTCTGAGGGCTGGGAGGATTACGAGCGGCTATCGCTCCGCAAATTACTTTGTTTCTAGCCTCTGTCACTGCAAAAAATATATGTATACGCCGGTTAGTCGGCTTCGGCGAAGACGTGGTGCAAAATGAAATTGTCAGCCTCTAAACTGCTGCCTACCTAATCACAGCGGCTGCTCCCGCATTCGTTTACGGAAATCTCTCTCTATTCCAGCGTCGTCAGCAAACTATGTGATAAACGTAAAAGGCTTCACTATGTGGCTGCGGCCAGTATCAACCAATAGCCTACAGTTTGTATAATTCTGAAAATTCATTTAGTCCTGAAACTGCAGTGTCAAATTTTACAATGAGCATTGCTTCTCGCTGAGATAATTTTAAATCCATATCTCCTCCTCTGGGGTCGCGTTCAATCTTTGAAATGATTGTCCAAAGCAAATCTCTTTCTGTATGCGATTTTTTTGCTCCAATGGTTCACCAATGGGGCAGTTTCCACATTTCTCCTGATGCGAGATTTGTGTTGTGTTATTCTTTGGCGAGCTTCTTCATTCGTTTTACCTATGTACAACAATAAGCACGGGCAAATGATACCATAAACTACATATTTCGTCTTACAATTTGTAAATGCATCATGCTTCCAATGTATGCCATTGTGGGAAAACAATGCTCCTTCAATTGTTTGTTCGCAGCGCAACCCTGTGCCGCATTTATGGTGTCCGGTAACAGGTGTTTGCCCCATCAATTCCCTCAAAGATGGTTTAGGAGTCTTTTTTACAGCTACCTAACTATATAGTTTGAAGTGCTCCTTTCCTTTTTGAATGTTAATAGTGGGCCATTTGAAAAAGCCGTATCCAGATTCTTTATGAGATGCCAGTTCTGATTGATTACTTTTTTAAGGTTGTTCGAGTTTGGACAAAGGTTGTGACAAAGACTTGCTGTTGCATTGAGGGTTTTTCCTATTTAACAGAGTCTCCCTTGGTGTCCACCAAGCCCGTTTCATAGCTGTTCTTATTAGTTTTTTGGGATACCCTCGATCCCGTAGTTTCTCCACAAGGTTATTGGCATGAAAAGTATATTCGTCTTTGTAAAAGCAATTATGACGGAACCTTAAAAACTGTCCATATGGTAAATTTTCTCTCAAACTTCAAGGATGATTACTAGAAAACAAAAGGGCCTTGTTTCTATCTATAGTTTTTATATATTACGTTGTGACTAGTCCACCCTCTGCTGGATACTCTTCCACATCAAGAAATGGCATTTTATGTGATGAATGGTTTATACTGAACTTGATGTCTGATGTTCTTTGGTTGAGCCACTCAAAGAAGTGCATTAGATGTTCCACACTTCCTGCCCATACCATGAAAATATCGTCGATGAAACTCAGCCATGTTATTATATACTGTTTGAAAGGATTGTTGTTATAGACAAACTTGTCTTTATACATCAACATGAACAGTCGGCTAATTCCGGGGTGAAGGGACACCCCATCGCTACTCCTTTTGTCTGATAAAAGAACTCATCACCGAAAGTAAATTAATTTTTCTTGAGAGCAAAAAAAGCCAATTCAAAAATGAATTCCGTTGGAACTCTGACTGGTTTTGTTCTTTTTTCCAGAAAATGTGCCAGGACTGCCAATGCTTCATCCTGTGGTATTTGGGTATATAACGAAGTGACATCAAGTGTCACCATTATATCTTTATTGGATTCAAAGGGCACATCCTTAAGTTTGTTTATAAAATCCATAGTATCTTGAAGATATGATATGACTTCATTCATAAATGTCTTCAAAAAATGATCTACGTATTTTGAGATTGGCTCAATCAATGACTCACAACCGGTGACTATCGGTCTCCCTGGAGGACAAGTCTTGTTCTTATGGACTTTAGGTAAAACATAAAAGACTGGGATTCTAGGATGTTTGTTCTGCAGAAAGTTATATTCTTTTGGACCCAAGGACCCTGTTCAAAGCCCACTTTCAATATGGAAAAAAGATGGCCTTTAAGTTCAACTGTAGGATTTTTAGGAATTTGTTTATAGCAGGCAGGGTCATTCAATTGTCTAAGCACCTCAGTAGTGTATTCAGGGGTTCCCCAAACCGCAATTGAACCCCTTTATCCGCATGTTCAATGGTGACCTAGGTAATCATTTTTAAGTGAAACTATGGCTTCCAGTTGTACTTTTGTGATATTGTGTTTCACATATTTAGTCCTTTTCTCCATATTTGAAATGGCTGACAGTACAGTTTTTTCAAACAGGAATACTTCCTTTGGTACCATATTTCCAGGGGGGCAGAACGTGGATTTTTTTCGAAGTCCTGTCACTTCATTCGAGATAGCTTGATCGTCTCCAGTGAAGACCGATTTTAAGCGAATTTTTTGACAAAAATCAATGGTTTCAGTTTTCATTTTTATAAAATCTGTCTTTTTTGAGGGACAAAGGTCAGTCCTTTTTCGAAGATACTTTCTTCTGCCTTAGTAAGTACTAGTCCGGACAAATTGAAAATTGGGGAATGCATTTACAAATTGTAAGACGAAATATGTCATTTATGGGATCTTTTCCCTGATGAAGGTCATTAGTAATGGCCCGAAATGCATTGGATATATGTAATGGACCCTGTCACGTGTTGGAAATTATGAAAGATTGATAAATGTTATATTTGGAAAACTTTTTCAAAATCTACAAAAAAAAGTATGAATAAATACTAAAGCAAAATCAATGTTGAATATTTTCGTCCTTTGAACTAAAGGCAACAAAGTGTGCACATAAGGATGGAACCAGTGGATTACTGGTTCCACGATTTAGTTATAATTCCATAGACGTCGTGGGACGCTCGACACCACTCATGTAGTACCTATAAAAGTGAAGAACATTGTCAAACCAAGCTGTGCATCTACCCTACCAATATCATCATGAGGAGAAATGTGGAAACTGCCCCATTGGTGAACCATTGGAGCAATAAATCGCATACAGAAAGAGATTTGTGTTGGACTATCATTTCAAAGATTGAACGCGACCCCAGAGGTACTGATTTGTTACCTTCATTTCCCTCAAATTGTAAAGCGCTCTGATATCCTTCGGGATCAAGTCCGCGCTATATAAAACTTTATAAAGAAAAGAAAGAAAGAAAGAGGAGGAGATATGGATTTTAAATTTTTCAGGACTAAATGAATTTTCAGAATTATGCAAACTGTAGGCTATTGGTTCATACTGGCCTCAGCCACATAGTGTAAGCCTTTTACATTAATCACATATGTATTACAAGCTTTCCGGTGAGTCACTTTGAAGTTACCTTTGATAATGGACTCCATTTACCTTAAATAAGTGGCTATTCGCTGAGGAATTTAAATTAACATACAATATGCAAGTGGATATTGTTACCAGCGTAATATACATCTTGCCGATTTCTCCCTAGCTTTCGCGGGATTTAATCTTAAATCAACCTTGACAATGGACTTCATTTCCCATAAGTCAGAGGTTAATCACTCAGTATACCAAGTCATCGCATTATACGTAAGCGGAAACAGAAACCAGCGCAATACACGTCTTGCAGATGATGCTGGAATAGAGAGAGATTTCTGAAGACGAATGCGGGAACAGCCGTTGTGATAAGGTAGGCAGCAGTTTAGAGGCTGACAATTTCATTTTGCACCACGTCCTCGCCGAATCCGACTAACCGGCATATACATATATTTGTTGCAGTGACAAAGGCTAGAGATGCAGTATTTTGCGGAGTGATCGCCGCTCGTAATCCCCCTGCCCTCGGAGGCATCCAAGGTAAGTGTGTCTGAGAACAGACATTTAATTGATACTAACGCCCGGGTTCTAGAAAGTAAAGCCATCCACAACTTCCTTGCTAGATAGGGGCTTGACTGAAGACATTTTTTCTCTTTTCAGAGTTGGGCTCGTTTAAAGAAACCATTTTGCTACACGATACATGTTCATATTGCAGACGGTTTTTAAACCACAACATGGCACACAAGCAATGAAAGTAGGTGCTTGTTGTTGAGACATTCTTTGCAGAAATCACTAGCCAGACTGAAGATGGTTTTTGACAGGATTCCTTTTTCTATTCTTTTTCTTCTGCAGTGTATTCAGTTTAAACTTCTGTTGGACCTCCACCATTCGTGTGAGTTGAATTGGTAAGACTACTGTTGGAGGCAGTGAATTATGGTGGTAGCGCCTGACAGTAAGGCGGTAATTTTTAAAGTATGTATCTCTTTCTCTACGTTCCTACATTGCCTTGGTCCTGAAGAGAACCCCGAAAAAAAGCGGGTTTGAAACGCGTAGACCCTCTTCTTTTTTGTACCAGACAATTGTTTGTCTAAATTATGTTGTTGTGCACCTGTAAATAACAGTTTTTTTTAATTTAGAATTGTAGGATGTTAGTTGTTGGTGATTGAGGAATGTTGTTTGAATGATTTAGTATGATTGTCAGTGGAATGAGTATGTGATTTTGTTGTTTCAAATTTTTCCCAAAATTTTTCTAAAAATCTTTTGCATTGCACTTTTGTCGTGGATCTTGTATTTTTGTATATAAATAATTTTTTGTGCAAAATAATGAGAAATATGTAAAAAATGAGAAATATAAAAAACTGACGCTGTTTAAATAAATACTATTGAGTAGTGAAAGGTTGCATTGATTCATTGATCTTGTGCCTAGTGAATTAAGACTTATAAATGTCTATCAGTATTGGCAGTTGTTTTGTTCGTATGGTCTAAATGGCTCAGCCTTACTGATTAGAGCCACACCCTGTATTGGTATGTAATTCATTGAAGGACCGGCATTCTCAAAGTGAGCCCTGGGACTTGAACAATTGGCTTCCTATGCACCTCAAAAAGAATGCTTCCAACTTGACTTGAGGCAGGCTTGAATAGCTCATCTCTTCCCAAGCATATGACACTATTCTTCCTTGTTAGATTAAATCAACAGCTCATTTGCTTAATAGTATACTTGACCTAATAATACCCAACATGCCATTGCACAATGACAGGCGAACTTCAAGACCAACCATAAAATGAGAGCCATTTTTATGCCTTTTGCTCAGGAATTTATGAACCATTTTACACACATTTTGGGAACGTATTGTTTACGGTTAAACCCTTGTTTCCTTATAAATCACACTGTAGTGAATTATCTGGTACATAACATGGTTAAGACCGTGCATGGCCTAATGAGATCCCTATGTTGATACCTGACTTGGAATTAGAAACAATGTATTTTATAGAAAAACAGGTGCAAAGCTTGCTGGGCTTCAAAATGGTAGTGTTCATGAGCTCCAAGAGTTCAAAGTTCTCAACACTCACTCGAGTATGTTTGAGAGAAGCACAGAATCAGGTCCTTCGGGTTGATGTGATTCTGCATGGTGTAACTGACCTCCCTAAATTGAAAGGCAAGTCCATAGAGTGTGAAGTTTATCTAACACCTTGTAATTTTGACCCTTGTGCAAGATGGTGTTTGCCCTAGTTCCACAATGTAAGATGACATTCGTAATTGAGGCAAAAGAGTATTTACTTTGAATACTTAGATAACCAATATTTTGCAGGCACTGCCAGTGGTTTGGAGTGGTGCTGGAACAATTTTCGGAGTGGGGGTGCTGCCACCCGTATTAAATCAATAAAGTCATAGGGCTTGTGAAAAATCCAAGCGTCATACAAAAAACGAGTGTAGCAAATGTGCCCCACCCATTCAGCAAAAGAGCGGTTAGGACGTAGTATGTAGTTGGTGTTGCATTTTGCAGCACTGGTCCGTTAGAATACTATCATTTACAGACAGCACATTTTCTGTTGACATTATCACTTAATTTATATAGACATGTAGTTTTACTAGTAAAACTGTATAGTGCACAAACAATAATGTGCAGTAATCCAGTTTCAGCAAATATTTATCATTTATGCATCACCAAGTCAAGTGTCTTGATTTGTTTTGATCCTATTATATTACAATCTGTAATTCCATCACACTTCAGAATTACAAAAATATGTACTTCATTTGTTCTTTCCTAATTGCTGATATATTTTGAAATGTGTGTATAATTAGTTTACTGGTATTTATCTTGTGTTACAAAAAAAGTACCATCTGTACCCAAGCAAAATTATCACCGAGGTCACTTAAAGGAAATCGTTTCACTTTGCAGTCAGAGAAATGAAAGTAAACACTATTTTCCGAATCAGCAGCAATTTATTCTAAGACATAGCCTGATATTACCTCTGTATTTGAATTCACAGGAAATGTTTTAGCGTAGCCCCACAACCTGACCTCTGTTTGCACAATGTATACACATAGAGAATTTAAGAAATGTCTTCAGTTTTTTACCAACTTTAAATATATATTTTTTAGGAGAAAGCCTATCAGACAGTGCAGTACATTCAGTAAACTAGCTTTCTCTTTGCTGGCTTTATTGGTTTTAGGCTGTCCAGGATGAGTCTTTCCCTCCTAAGGAGCAAAGCCTTTTCACATCATCTCCCCTTGTATTCTTCCATGAGTGCTCCTTTCTGTAAACAGGCCTGTAAATCTTGTTTTTATCTTGTCACATTTGCTGTAAATTCAAGGACAAAAGTCAAATGTCAGGCTCTGTCTTCCAGGGAGTTTGGTGTTTACTTTTCTTTCTCTGACTTCAAAAAGAGAGGATTTATGAGACAAAATTGCTGCAAATTGCGGGTATAAGAGTTTTTTTTCTAGCACACAACATTTAAATTGTGCAAGCATTTCAGAATCTTTCAGAATGAGTAATGCACAAATTAATCAATTTTTTGTTAATTCTGAAGTGTATTGGAAACAAATCCTTTAATATGATAAAAACAAATCAATACACTAGATAATGTCATTTCTGCACATTATTGTTTGTGTGCTGAATATTTTTATTAGTAAAACGGTTTGTTGATGCAAATGTAATGGTCATTTCAATTGAAAATGTGTTGTCTGTAATGGCAGTGTGCTACTATGCCATGCATACTCTACTCTACGCCACTCCACTCTGCCCCACTCCACTTTACCCCTCCCAGTCCACACTTCTACACTCTGCGCCACCACACTCTTCACCACTCTGCGCCGCCGCACACTACACCTCTCTACTCTATGCCAATACACTCTTCGCCGCTGCACTCTATTCCACTCCAGTCTAGGCTACTCCAATCTACTCTGCACAACTCCAATCCATCACCACTCGACAGTGCTATGCAAAACTTAATTCTATGCCAATGCACGTTACTTTCTAACTCTCAACTCTGTGACCCTGCACTCTATGCCAATTCACTGCCAATTCACTGTATGCCTCTCTAATCTACACTATGCCACTGCAATATACTACACTCTGCGCCACTTCACTGTATGCCACTCCACTGTATGATGCTCTACTCTGCACCACTCTACTCTATGCCACTGCGCTCTACGCCATTGAGCTCTACTCAACTGCACTGTACGCCACTGAACTCTACTCTCCACAACTATACTCTACGCCACCCTACTTCACACCACTCTACATGACTGCACTCTATGACTCTGCAACTCTGCACTCTCACCACTGAACTCTATTCCACTCTACTGTGCACTACTGAGCTCCAAGACAGTGCACTCTACGCCGCTCTACTCTGCATCACTGCACTGTGCCACTGCACTCTACACCACTCCACTCTGCACTACTGTACACCACTCTACTCTACGACACTCTACTCTACACCACCCTTCTCTACTCTAATCCACCCTTCTCTACTCTACTCCACTCTAATCCATGCTACTGCATTCTACAACACTACATTGTACTCTGCTGAATTCTATGCCGCTGAACTTTACACCACGCTACACCACTCTACTCTATACCACTCAACTCTACACCACTCCGTTCTGCACCACTACACTCTACTATGCACCACTCTAATCTATGCAGCTGCATTCTATGATGCTGCTGAATTCTACGCCACTGCACTCTACGCCACTACACTCTACAGCACCATATTCTACTCTGCACCACTCTGCACCACTCTACACCACTGCACTCTATGCTACTGCACTCTACTATGCACCACTTTAATCTATGCCACTGCATTCTAAAACACAGTATTGTAGGCCACTAGTTCTATGCTGCTGCACTCTATGCCATTGAACTCTGTTACTATACTCCCCAACATTGTATACCAATGCACTCTACACCAGTCCACTATGCTTCTGAACTCTACTCTGCTCCACTGTACTCAATGCTACTACACTCTACGCCACTCTACTCAACAGCACTCTATGCCACTGCACTCAATGCCACTCTACACCACTGTCCTCTACAACTCTGCAAAACTGCACTCTACACCACTGAACTCTACACCACTCTGCTGTGCACTAGTGCATTCTATGCCACTTCACTCTGCAACACTCCACTCTATGCCACTGCACTCTGCAGCCCTCCACTGTACGCCAATGCACTCTATGCCACTTCACTTTACAACACTACATTCTATTCTGTACCACTCTGTTCGGCACCCCTCTACAAAACTGCACACTGTGCTACTCTACTCTGCACCACTTCACTCTGCGCCACTGGACTCTATGCCACTCTAATCTGCACCACTGCACTCTACACCGATGTAATCTATACCACTGCATTCTATGACACTGCATTGTACACCACTGAATTTTATGCCACTGCGCTCTACACCACTGTAATCTAGGTCACCATACTCTGTAACATTACACCAGTCCACTCTACTTACACCACTGCACTCTACACCAATGCACTCTATGACACTATACACCCCTGCCCTGTATGACACTCTACTCTGCAGCCCTGCACTCTATATCACTGAACTCTCTGCCACTCTACTCTACTCTGCACTACTGCTTTCCATGCCAATTCACTCTACGCCACTCCACTGTACACAACTATATTCTGCATTACTCCACTCCACTCCATGCCACTGCAGCACTCTGCTCTATGCCACTGCGCTCTACTCCACTCTGCGCCACTCCACTGTATGCCACTCCACTGTATGCTGCTCTACTCTGTACCACTCTACTCTATGCCACTGTGCTCTACGCCATTGTGCTCTACACAGCTGCAATGTACCCCACTGCACTTTACTCTGCGCAATGGTACTGTACACCACTCTATCCACACTACTCTACACCACTGCACTCTACAATACTCTACTCTGCAATACTGCACTCTCCAACACTGAACTCTTTGCCACTCTACTGTTCACTACTGCGGTCTAAGACAGTGCAGTCTACGCCACTCTACTCTGCACAACTCTGCCACTCTACTCAACACCACCATTCTCTACTCTACACCAATCTAATCCACGCTACTGCATTATACAACACTGCATTGTACTCCGCTAAATTCTATGCCGCTGAACTCTGTACCACCCTACACAACTCTACTCTATGCCACTCAACTCTACTCCACTCTGTTCTGCACCACTACACTCTACTATGCACCACTCTATTCTATGATGCTGCATTGTATGCTGCTGCATTCTATACCACTGCACTCTACTCCACTGCAGTCTACAGCACCATATTCTACTGTGCACCACTTTAATCTATGCCACTGCATTCTACAACACTGCATTGTAGGCCACTAATTCTATGCTGCTTCACTCTATGACATTGAACTCTGTCACTATACTCCCCAACACTGTATACTAAATGCACTCTACACCAGTCCACTCCACATCGCTGCACTCTATGCTACTGAACTCTACTCTGCAGCACTGTACTCAATGTCACTTAACTCTACGCCACCCTACTCAACAGCACTCTATGCCACTGCACTTAATGCCACTCTACACCACTGCCCTCTACTACTCTGCAACACTGTTCTCTACGCCACTGAAATCTACACCACACTGCTGTGCACTACTGCATTCTATGCCGCTGCAATCTATGCCACTCCACTCTGCATCACTCCACTCTATGCCACTGCAGCACTCCACTGTACGCCGCTGCACTCTATGCCACTTCACTTTAAAGCATTATATTCTACTCTACACACTCTATTCTGCACCACTCTACGAAACTGCGCACTGTGCCACTCTATTCTTCAGCACTGCACTCTGCGCCACTGTACTCTATGCCACTCTAATATGCACCACTGCACTCTACACCACTGCGCTCTACACCGCTCTAATCTATGCCACTGCATTCTACAATGCTGCATTTTACACCAATGAATTTTATGCCTCTGCGCTCTACACCGCCCCAATCTATGTCACCATACTCTATAACATTACGCCAATGCACTCAACACGAGTCCACTCTACTTACACGACTGCACTCTACACCTATGCACTCTGACACTTCACACCACTGCACTGTATGACACTCTACTCTACAGCACTGCACTCTATAGCACTGAACTCTACGCCACTCTACTCTGCACTACTACTTTCTATGCCAATTCGCCCTACGGCACTTCACTGTACCGCACTATATTCTGCATTACTCTACCCCATGCCACTGCACTCAATGCAACTGCCCTCTACGGCACTGTATTCTACACTGCGCCACTCTACTCTGCACCACTCTACACCACTGCACTCTACGCAGCTGTACTCATTGTCGCTCTACTTTGCACCTCTCCACCCTGCACCACTGCACTCTACGCCACTGCACTCTACTATGCAACACTCTAATCTGCACCACTGCATTCCATGTCGCTGCACTCCACGCCACTGCACTCTACACCTGTATATTCTGCAGCACTGTACGTCAATCCACTCTACACTAGTCCACTCTACTCTACGCCACTCCACTGTACGTCATTCTACGTGACTCCTATACACAACACTTGATGTCACAATCTCTACTCCACAACAATCTACTCCACTCTGCATCATTCCACTCTATGAAACTCCACGACACTGTCCTCTATGCCACTAACTATTAGTCATGCTCATCAGCAGCCACGCTGGTGTACAACATGGCTAAAACACATTGGCAAAGTCAATAGCTCTTGTGTAAGCGAGACCTATTGCCTTTGTCAATTCTTGTTTATATTTCCTGGTAAAACAAAGTTCAATCATAGAAACAAGCCAGGATGCAACTTGTACTTTTGTCAACTACATTTAGTAGCAGGTTTGTAAAGGATTTGTGGGCTGTGCGAGTACGGAAAAGCGTGTGCCCTCAGCATCCTCTCAGTAAAACCATGCCAGATACTTAGATTGGAAAGATGTTCTGGTCTCTCCCTGCATATAACTGATGTCACCTCTAATATTTAATTAACTATGTGGTCACCAGACCTCTATCTTTGTGGTAGACAGTCACTTACATGTAATCTCAGATGATTAAACTATATCCAAGTTTGATTTGCCTTCCCTAAGAAATCTTATTATTGGCTGAGAGGTTCACCCTCGAGCAGGACCTATACTTGGAGGTATCAGACTTGAGTTTGTTAAGGCTATGGGAATAGCCTTCTGTTAGGCCTACCCAAAAAAATGATGTGATAGTCTACTCTATTTTTGTATTTATTTATTTTAATCCATTATTCAGAAACATAAATCATTCTTAAAAGTGCATAGGACACAATTAAAACACTTGAGAAAATAATCCGGTATAAATATTATAATGCATTACATCATAACAACACCTACATCATATGTGCATAATCAACCAAAGTGCATTGTGCTTCGGGAACAAGCAGCTAATTTAAAATAGGACCCTACATAAAAACAGCATTCACTGTTTGACAGCTGTTGAAGGTAATGTTGTGTGTCGATTTAGATACCTTATATAGGTTTCCCAACTTATGACCTTATATAGGCACAATTCCCGTTGCCCTTATTTAGGCATAGCAATCCAACCCTTATTTAGGCATTATCTATGTGAACCAAATACAGTCATAGTCACCTACATCCGTCCAACTACGTCACAACGAGTTCTTGGGAAACCAGACTCTTAAGCCTTTAGGACTTCCCCTTGCTTGCATTATTGATTTCTCCAAGAACTCATATATTAAGCATGAACATCTATTCCCTAGGGGTTCATTCATGACGTTCCTATGCCCGACTATTACATCTATACCTGCATTCCTAAAACACCTTCACTTGCCCTGGCAAACTACGGTGCACGGTACGGTCCAGCTGCATACTTGCACGACGCGGTGCGCCAAGGCAAGTTCGGAAGGAGAAAGAGTCCCCGCCTGACGCACTGACCAGATGCTGTCATCCTTCTCGCAGAGAATCCAGCTCCAGTGTTTCTGACTCCCCTTGCGGGGTGTTAGAGATCGAGACCCAGAAAGATATTCCAACCTCTCTCATTCTAAGGTATGGAGCAGACTAGAACCTAGAGGGACTTTAGGCAAATCTTAGCAACACCAATCTAAACTATAGCCAAACTAACCTATAGCGAAACAGCACCTACTTCTCACCTCATACTACACTTAGGTTTAGGTACACTGGGGTAGAACTAGCTAGTTGAGTATTTATATTTTAGCCTGTGTTATTTATGTATGTATTTTTATACATACATGTCATAGCTACAAGTCATGCTATTGCAGTATTATTTTATCTTACTGCTGACGCTGTACATATTATTCTTCGCATTCTGTCTTATGATTGTAGCAGTTCATATCTCTTGAACGAGAAATAAGACTGTTCAATAAACCCTTTTTATTGAAACACCTGTCTATCTATGTGTAACTCAGTAGAAACGAAGCATGCACAATTGACTAAATGAAACTATTATCTATTGTTTCCACGATTCAAGTTGTCATGTTTATGCGGTTGTCAGAAACTAATCCCTTCTTGTTCATTCGAGAAGTTTCTAGTGACTTCTGAGTTAGCTGGCACACACAAGTAATTAAGTTTAATGTGCTCGATAGAGACATACTGACCTCAGTCCTGTGTCAAAACTATAGTGTATATTATTCCAATGCCTAGAGCTTATCCGGGATATAAGACCTACACTACATGGCGCCCAACGGTTTGGTAAGGCACTAATTTAATTCCAGATACTGAAGTAACTCAGTTGTGCTTTTCTCATCATACTCCATAAGACGTCTGGAGCGGGTAGGGATAATATCCACTATAGCTGAGTAAGACAAAAATCCTATGTATTAGCTTTTTTGGTTTGTTCAACGTTGAAGGATACAGTGTTCCAAAATATTGTGCAACTTATCTTTATTCCCTTGAAACTTGCTCTGCATTTTTAATTAAACAATGTCGGATAGTGACAATAACACCGAAACCGGTGGAGCTACAGGCGACAACGCTGCACCAGTTTTTCACTTTACAGGTTTTGATGAAACCGATGAGAATGCTATAATCATTCCTATTAATTTAAGGAGAGCCATCACTCTAAAACCTATAAGACATGCTCTTACACCGACAAGTGGTAGAGCAGTTTTTGTAATCGAGGAACATGAATCTCACCAGACAGAGGTATTCTACTCATGGATAGTATTTCCTGAATTACATCCAGTAAGTAAAATGTTTCACTTCTACAAAGATGATTCACCTGTGGAATATATTCCTTTAGAGGATGTTGAAATTCCACTCCCATACCAGGAACATGACCTCCGGTTTAAAGGCACCCTATAACATTTTTATTTTTTATTTATAAAGTTTTATATAGCACGAACTTAATCCCGAAGGATATCAGAGCGCTTACAGTTAGAAGGAGAGGAAGGAAAAAATATCACAACAAGACTAAAATGGGAGAATAATGTGCATAAAATCATATAGTGCAAACATAACAGATCCTATATATTTCCGGGGCAACGTAGGGTGGGCTAGTCAATGATAAAATGACATCAAGGGAGTGATGATACATAATGATGTAAGGGGGGCAAATACAATTGTAACAAACAGAATTATTAACCAATGCTGGAGTATTTACAGAGCGATTAGAGCTTACAGTAGTCCATCGTGTTAAGATAAGAACTTATTCATGAGGAATCTTTTTGCTTCCAATTTGAAATCAACCTTGGAGGAAATTCTAAGAATTTCCGGTGGAAGAAAGTTCCACATTTTTGGTGCCGCGCCAGAGAAGGCTCGTTGGCATGTTCTCTTTTTCCGGTTTCCATTTTTTTTTTTCGGTCCTCATTTCACCATTTGCTAGTGCAAATAAATACTTACAACCCCATTCCATCCTGGGTGCCCATGGCTGATGTTCTTGCTTTCGCCTAGAGCTGACCCGGCCCGCCCCTTTGTTCAGAGGCGTGGTGTAATCATAGGACCTTTTTGGGGCTTTAGACCAGTCTCATTTCTCTTCCCCATTCTATCAAAGGTTCCCAAACGGTGCTATTTACATTATGAGTCATATCAGATTCTAAACGTGCAATTCTCAGTGCTGCACGAAGCCAGTTTTCATATAAGGGAGGACTAGCATCCTTCCATAGCTTGCAGATCTCTCTACGGGCAATGAGAATAAGACTAAAAAATAAAGCCACTTGTGTCCCCCTTAGCCCACTAATAAGATGAGTGTCCAAACCAAACAAAACTCTAACTATGTTCAAACGCAGTTTAACCTTAAAAATACTCTCCAAGGCCTTCTCCACAGTAACCCAAAAAGAACCCTGTATAGGACAATCGTAGAAGACATGGATATTATCTGCCTCGACTAGTGCACATCTATGGCACAGAGGGGACGGGCTAACAAAGTTTGCAATTTTTTTCGGCGTATAGTATAGCCTATTAATGGGGGGAAAAAATGATTTTTCTTAAGAGAGGCAGACCTAACATACTTATACAAAATTTGGAGAGATGTATCGTAAAGGGGAACTGAGGCATCCTCCAACCTAGAAGAGCTCCAGATTTGATATAATGGAGGGGCCTCAAGCATTTTTCTGTACCAAAAACCCACTTCCTTCTTCCTAGAGCCAGGGGATTGGAGAGCAGACTCGATATCCCAATTACCACCAATGTTCTCCTTCTCAGCGGAAAACCAGGAACAAAGTTGAATATATTTGAACCTAGAGAAGGAGTCCCCAATCTTTGATCTTAGAACCTCCAAGGTAGAACCCCCTCTGATGTTACTAAGTCCGACCATATTGTTATCCCTGCTCTTCTAATGGGGAGGGACAGACTATCCCCAAGACATATCGGCAGGCCCGGAGATTCCCAAATTGGGGCAAAGTCGGAGTAGTATTTTATGCCCCAACTTCCTTTGGCTCTATTCCATATTGAAAGAGCGAGTTTTAATACCTTAAGGCGTACCTTTTTGTAGTACTTTGGTGCGCCAAATTTATACAAGAAGCCAGGCCCACCCCCCTCTTGATCAACCCTTATATTCAAGATCCGCCCCAGTTGGAATCATCGGGGCTAGTGAGGAGGCTTCGGATATTTTTTAACTGAAAGGAGAATGCGTACCAAAGGACATCCGGAAGCGCAAGTCCCCCCTTTAATAGTTTCCTTTTTAGCTTTTTCCAGGATAACCTGGAATTTTTATTTGCCCAGATAAAGCTGCCTATTTTCCCCGGAATTTTTCCCAGAATTTTATCAGGAAATGACAGAGGTATCATATTAAACAAGTATGTTAATTTAGGCAAGATTACCATCTTGACCAAGTTGACACGGCCATATATTGTCAGAGGGAGGTTTTGCCATCTCAAGAACAGATGTTCGATATCCTTAACTACCTTCTTGATATTAGTCTGCGCTATAGTATTGAGATCTGATGTTATTATAATGCCCAAGTACCTAAACTTGCTACTTCAAACAGCCTCCCTGTTGTCAACCCCCCAACACATTATTTCGGTTTTTGAGTTATTGATCAAATAACCAGAATACAGGCCGAAATCGGTCATTACCTCCTCGACTCTAGGGAAGACTTCAGCCGGATTGCTGGTATAAACCAGCAAATCATCGGCGTATAAAGCCAACTTACAGCTGTAGTTCTTAACTCTAAAGGGTGTAATCAAGTCATCCATCCGCAAAGCCTGCGCCAGAGACTCGATAGAGAGGTCAAACAGGAGGGGCGAAATGGGACACCCCTGCATAGTTCCCCTCTTTATGTTAAAACGCGATGTCAAGAAACCGTTTAATAATATCGCAGCCGAGGCGCCCTCATAACACCCTCTCAATGTTTTAATAAAGGTTACACCAAAACCCATGGTACTCAATACATCCCACAAGAAGCCCCAGTTGACACGGTCGAAGGCCTTTGCAGCGTCATATGCGGCCACCGCCAAGGGCTCCGACCGTGCCACCGCTAAATCTATACTGCCAATCAATTGCAAGGTCAACTCGTGGATGCATCTTCCAGGTATAAACCTTTCTGGTCAGAATTGATGAGTTGTGGGGCCAACTTAGCCAATCTCCCTGCCAAAACGCTGGTAAAGATCTTATAATCCGCTTTTAGCAGGGAGATGGGCCTAAAAGAGTCTGCCTTAAGGGGGTCCTTCCCTGGTTTTAATATAAGCACAATTGTGGACTCTTTCCACGATGGCGGGGCCCTACCCTCTGGGCTGTAAACATAGTTAAACAGTTCACATAGCCTTGGCACCAAAATGTCCTGAAACACTTTATACACTTCACCAGGAAGGGCACCTGGCCCAGCCGCTTCGTTGTTCTTTATTTTTTTGATATAAGATCTAATTTATTCGCCCGAAAAGGGGCTATTGAGCATATCTCGGTCCTCATCTGTTAAACTGGGTAGAGCCTTACTCTCCAACCACCGTAAGGTGTTAGCAGAGCTTGGGGAAAGTTCCTCCTCATATAATTTAGAGAACAGGGAAAGCAAATGTTTTTCCATATCCTTTTGGAGACAGGATATGGTTCCTTGATTGTCTATAATTAGCCTATTTATGTTGTTCCTCACCCGATCTGCTTTAATCTTCGGGGCCAAATTTGCCCCAGCTTTTTCGCCATATTCGTAGTTCTTCATAGCATGTACAGCCCATTGTGCCTTGACTTTTAGATCTAACAGCCCTCGATATTCTAAACGGAGGCGTTCCAGATCAACTAATACCTGTGGCAAGTTTTCTGGGCGAGTGCTCAGTCTTATGATCTCTAAAGACGAGATTTTATCTTCCAGATTTTTAAATTTCCTTGCCTCCTCCCTATTAAATGAGCTTGTCAGGCTATGGAGCTGTCCTCGAATATGGGCCTTACACGCATCCCAAACAAACTTGGGTGGAGCTGAGCCAATGTTGTCAGAGAAATAATTATCGGTAGATGTACTGACCGCAGTGACTATATACTGATTATTTAAAACAGCCCTTTTCAGATTCAATCTAATTATTGAAATACCCCTAGCCCTACCAGTCAGAAGTGTAAACATAATGGGGGCATGATCAGATAGGATGCTAGGGAGTATTCTTATATCGACCAGGGCCTCTAAACATGACCTATCTACAAGGACATAGTCCAGTCTTGACGCATGCCCATGTTTTTTGCTAAAATAAGTGAAACCAGCAGCCGTCCCCCTCTTGATCTTGCAGGCATTAGGCCTAACTCATGCATCATATTGACCATGGCCCCACGAGATCGCGGGAAAGCAACATGCTGGCTATAATTAGATCGATCCTGTCGGGGATCAAGAAGGACATTAAAATCACCTCCTATTACCACAGAAGGAGTGACCTCCACCAAATTGGACTGAACTCTGAGTAGACAGGCAGAATCATCTGTGTTCGGTCCGTAGTAAGATACAATTGTCTGTTCGCTTCCACTAAAGTCAACCTGCGCCAAGACTCATCTTCCTGACTGGTCAGTTAATACTGACTTTATGGATCCTCCGATCCCAGTCTTAATCAGAATTGCAACTCCCTTATTTGCCACCATCTACCCAGAACAGCAAAATGATCCTATCCATCTGAGTTTCCCAAAAATCTCTTTACTCTCAGTGGAACTTAGGTGGGTTTCTTGGAGAAGAATTACTTTGGCGAGAGATTGTTCCAAAAATTTCAATATCAGCCTACGTCTCCTGGGACACCGAAGCCCGTTGACATTCCAAGATATAAATGGTATCTGATTACAAGACATTAGGTGACCTCCGTCGCCCACTCCTTAACGGAACACCCATACGCCCATCTGTTCCATTGGAAACTCTTAAAGATTGAGGTGAAATGAGGACTCCATTTTTTTTTTCTCCCCTTGCAACCCCACCCGTGCCCCCCTTCCCCCACCCCCTTCGTCCCGTGACCCCCAAACTCCCCTTCCTCCCTGGGGAACCCTCCCTTTCTTCCTGAGCATACGCTCTTAAACGGATACCCCCCCACTGTGTATGATCAAGTGTAGTGTATAAATAATACAATACAAAAATTGCCAATAGTGGCAGCTGTCTAACGAGTGGACAAATAATATATGCTATGAATAATGTGTGGCGAGTTACTAGCCCTGCTGTTCATTTACACAACTGCGTCGCTCCTCCCTACCGCCCAACTACTTGCATCGGCTCTCCACTTCCCCCCTTGCTGCCTGCCGTGATCTTTTCAACCAAACTGTCTGCATCCTCAATCTGGCGTATATTGTACATGTGATTATTCCACATTACGCGGAGTGAAGCAGTGAATTTCAACTGGGCACGGACCCCCAAGAAGTTAAATGTTGCCAATCTCTTGCCCATCTCCCATTGTTTTGTGGCAGTTATATGGGAGATATCTGAACGTATTGTAAAAGTAAATTGGCTGGAAAAGGAAGTTGACTTTATAGAGCCTGTTTTAAGGGCCAGGGACAGAATCCTTACTTTGGTGGCATAGGTAAGGAAGTTCACCAAAATCTTCCTGGGGCGCTCCTTCCCTGGGTTCCGCCTATATGTCGGCTAGTAGATCTAAATCGACATCTGGGGAATCCTTCAGAATTGTCGTTAGCGCTACCACAAATGCCTTTGTCGCTCGCTTCCAGATCTTCAAGGACATTCAAAAGTTTAAGATTATTCTTCCTTGAGTGGTTTTCAAGCCTCTCGATGTCATCCTTCATCTCCCGATTCTGCTGTACCAGCTTATCCATAGCACCTGCAGAGGTACTTAGGGCTTCCTTGATCTTAGGTAGCTCCACTTATAGTGCATCGGTCCTTAGTGAAACTTCCTCAACTTTTCGGGCCAACGCCTCACAGGACGCCTGGATGGCGATCTGGTTTGTCTCTGAAATTGTGAATCGCTTCCCTATGTCCTCCTTTAACCCCAGTAGGATATCTGCTAGAGTTCCAGGAACTGACATTGCCTGTAGAGTGTTATCTGTATGTGCGCCATTAATGGGTAGATGGGAACCTTCTCCATGGGGAGCTTCTCCTTTAGGACAGGTTGCATCGTCCTTCAAATCCCCCAAAACCGCCTGCTCAGTGTCATGGATTTCCAAAGCAGAGAAACTATTTGAGAGTTCTACTGTTGGGTGCACCATATCCTGCACCAGGGACGAAAAAAGCTGAGGAAGTGAGCTGGGTTGGAAAGGTATGCAAGTACTGCTAGCTGAAGCCAATGCAGGAGTCATAGCTAAAGTAGTATCTTCCGCCACCATAGTGATTGTGGTACTATTTGTAGCCATCCTTTTAGCTCTATCTGAAGTACCTAAGGAAAGGACTTCAGTGATGGAGTGACTCTTGGTGCAACAGATACACCGCCCTTTGTTTTTTTCCTACCTCTCCCTCTCCCGGGGGGGGGGGGGGGGGTATCTACACCGCTATGGTTCCCTTTCACTTTACGGAAGGTAGCTTTAATTTGAATTACTGGTGGAGAAATAGATGGTTTCAAGGACACTGGCGCTATACTGGCAGCCCGATTTTGCAATGTATAGCGACTGACCCCAACCGCAGAAGTGGATATTGTCAAAGGACAGCCCAAATTACTTGGGTGGTCGCTAGATTGTAGACTAGCAGCGTTGTGACCACTTTTCTCCATACAAGGCTCCCACTCCTTACTGCCAAGATCCTGTGTGGAATAGATTCGGCCAACTGCTGAGGTAACCCCAATGTCAAATATGCCCCCACAGTTTACTCGTCCCTTGCACCCCCAGGCTAAGCTCGCCCCCCTCAAATGCCTGAGAATATCTACAGCAACAAGCAGGGACTCAAGCAGGGACTCATTGTTATATCTCCCGCAACGAAAATATCTCGCAATTACAGGGGTCTTACCGGGGGCCAACCTTACCACACTGATGGCCGGGTGTATCGTCCGCCCACCTGGTCCCTGAACTAGTCTTCCGGGGTTCCGCCGCCACTCTCTGGCTGCACCGAGCTCCCGGAACGACGCCGGCTCAGTCTGCACGCCGCCCTCTCCCCTGCAAACCATCCGCGTTGCAGGTAGAAAAAAAAGCCAAAAAGCCAGACGCTGAAATGCCGAATGCCGAATGCCGAGTGGAGCTGGGGGCCGGGGAGCGTGTGACAAACTTTTTCCCCCTTGGGGACGATAGACTCTTAAGGCAATAAAAGCAAGGAGAGAGGAAAAAACAAAGGCAATCAGAGCCGCCACTGCGTCCACCGCTAGCGAGGATCAAATGCCATACACAAGGGGAGGAGCTCCGTCACAGCCGTTAGCTGCCGGCCGTCATGCTCCCCACGCCCTCAACCGAGAGAGATACTGTGTGTCTTTTTTTTTTTGCGGTTTCAAGAGGAAGTAGTTAGCACTCCTAGATGGTCTACCCCCTCCTGATAGTACTAGCTTTTGCGCAAGGTAGTTGGGGTTTTTAAGTGGAGGTCTTTGTGGGGGCTTTGTGGGTAGCTTCATAGGGCAACCAGTTTAGAGCTTTTAAGACCGGGGAGATGTGGGCATTTCGCTTGGTGTTCATGATCAATCTGGCCGCCGCATTCAGAGAGGCCTTTAGGGGGGGCCAAAGTGTATTTGGGGAGGACACATAACGTAGCACTGCCATAGTCCAGTTTCAACGGACTCTATGGGTACACCTAATATGTAAACAAAAGAAACTTATGCATATTCAGTTTATCAAAGAGAAAATTATTTGTTATTGTAGATCATAACAACAATTCCTGCGTTATACAATGAATGTTACAGTACAATTTTGTTGTCAATTCATTAAATCACATGAAAACATATTCTTATATACAGGTTCATTAATACATGAATCCATACATTGGTTCATTAAATGCAATGATCTATACATAAATCAAAGTTTATCTTAACAACAACCATCTTGGAAATGCCCGATGCATTTCGGGACAGTGGTGTCCCTTCTTCAGGGGCAATCTGTAGAAACAAAACAATTCTTCAGTATTTAAAATAGAGTATCAATGATATAATGACAATAGTTTTGCGTGAAGGCACACCATGCATGGGTCTAAATGCTCGAAAGTGCAACCATAATATTGTGATAAAAAGCAAGCAAACGAATCACAAATGTGAGTACACTGAATCAGTCTCTGAATATATGATGAAAGGAATTGCTAAGAAAATAGTACCATGGAGACCCCATGATTGTGGAGTGATATGTGCCTAATAAAAAGAAACACCAGGATCCACAGACCATAGTGTTTAATGAAGTATAAAAAAGTGCTAACACTGAGTAAAACCTCAACTACCTGATATGAACCACGGTCTGATAGCTGTGGAAAAACGAGAAAACTCACTGAAACGACCTGTTGTTGTCAGGTGATACTAGTCCAACCAATTCAATACCAATAGTCACAAAACAACACGAAGCCTACCTGTATGTAAGTTACGAGGAACACTGTCCAATATCAGCCTGCTGTTGAAATTTTGTAAATTCTATGGAATGGTCTGCAAAAATAATACCATACCCTTTATCAACCAATGTTGGGGATACGTAACTGATATACTGTTGAAAGCAAGACGAAAAAACATCAGCACTCACCCTCGGGGAATGAGTCTTCAGTCACCTCTGTGTTGCAATAGTTAACAAGTGCCCAATAATGCTGCTGTGTCCACTAAACACCGTCTGGAAATGCAAAAACGGAGACGACTCAGCCGAATTGCTATGGAAACCTCCGTAACTAGATGTGCTATTCTAAACAGCAAATTAAGGGAAAGAACTTACTGGTTTGCAGCCCAAGTTACTAGATGTACACCAGAGGCTCTCTAAGGCAGAGTCCCGATACCCACAAGTTCACGCGGTCCTGGTTGCTTAATGCGTGAGTTATGATAATGCAGCAAAATTGATGACGGACTAAAACACTGAATGGGAGGCGCCATCTTGGAGTGGGTTAAATGAGATGGAAAACGGGTGAAATACAGATTGCCCCTGAAGAAGGGACACCACTGTCCCGAAATGCATCGGGCATTTCCAAGATGGTTGTTGTTAAGATAAACTTTGATTTATGTATAGATCATTGCATTTAATGAACCAATTTATGGATTCATGTATTAATGAACCTGTATATAAGAATGTTTTCATGTGATTTAATGAATTGACAACAAAATTGTACTGTAACATTCATTGTATAACGCAGGAATTGTTGTTATGATCTACAATAACAAATAATTTTCTCTTTGATAAACTGAATATGCATAAGTTTCTTTTGTTTACATATTAAGTGTACCCATAGAGTCCGTTGGGACTATCCATGCACAGTGCACAGTGTTTACTACCAGCCTTGGCAGTAATTTTCATTTCATATCAAACTTTACACTTGTATGACAGCTGTGGCACCATTGTGATTATAGTGTATATAGATTAGGGTTTAAAATTGATGAGATTGAAGACTAGGAGTGCGCTTCCAATCCCTCTATACTTTTGTTCAATTTCTGTCACCAGGGAGCTGCACCCATTGTGCATAATGTCTTTTGACTCAATTACTAACATCACTGATAATCGTGCGACTACAAAAGCATATTCTTCAGATGAGGCAAGTAATATTTATGCTTTGATAGAGGAGGTTAAAACAACTGACACCCATGGTGGGTCCATTACCCAACAGCTTAGGCAACTAGAATTTATCACAAGACGACATTTGAACCAGAAGTTACATGCTTCCACTTTAGTCCAGTACCACAAAGCTAAGCGCATACCGCGAGGTCTGCGTTTAGCAATCAAACCACTTTTATTTCGATTCCAATTGAATTCTGTTTTCATGGAGAAGTGGTATTCAATTCTTAATAAGTGTTCTTTGGACCTTATACTATTAATTGTTGAGGAGCTGCCAAAAACCATTCGAGACCTGGAAGAGGAGATCCACATCTTGAAGAGTGAGTTAGAGGTGCGACTTGAGTCCAATGCTTGGAAATTACAATTGGAGATAATAAACCAGAAATTGGAGAAATATGAGAAAGAATTGCAGGAGGGTAAACTCAGGAAATACAAGCGAGATACTATTGATTATAAACTCAATGAAGTTTACACATGGGCGGAAATTTATTCAAAGAGACGATTTGTACCTCGCAAAACAACGATGGCTCCGAGTTCTTCAGATGAGAGCGTAGTGTCAGACAGGGAAACCACCATGAACCGCCCATCAGCCCAGGGGATTCTGAATAAACAATCAGCTGGACCATCTTCCAGTAAAATGGAGAACCCACAGTCATTATCCTCGGTGTCTTTTTTGGCCCAGGTACCAGATTTAGACAACCCACCGACGCATCAGCCTCAGCATTTGTTACCTTTAGCAGAAAAACAAGGCGAGGACAGAACAGGCAAAAGTCTACCAAGTGGCAAGACAATACCCTAGTTATGAATATTTCTTCCAAAAGTTTGGATCCCAGACAAGTTGCAGTGCTAGCTAAGGGCATGTCGTTTGTCCCGACCAACACCACTACACGACTACATGTTCAGGCTGATTTTTACAAGTTTATGCGATTGTTAAAGTTACGCCACTTTTTCACTAACGTGGTGCCTGACACATCCCGACAAACCCCCACATTGGAGTTGCCATTCAAACCTAAAAGCACATTTGTTCCTCCAGTATCCCATAAAATGCTGGACACGTTTGAAGCTCTAGTTCAAAAAGACATTGAACAATTACCCTTCAACAGTAAGAAACATGACAACTTGACTAAATTTGAACGTAAAACCATTACCACATTGGCGAACGACACCTCTTTAACTATGCAATCAGCCGACAAGGGAGGTGCCCTTGTCTTCATGGACACGGAATACTATAACTTGAAGGTGAATGAACATGTTGGTGATCCCAATACATACATGTTGCTCACTTATGACCCTACCGCACAGTTGCAGGCTATGTTAAATCTATTGTTAGTGGAGGCAGAAAACAATGAATGGATTGATGAACAGATCAAAGCATTTTTGACAACACAGAATCCTCGACGGCCGAGGATATACATGATACCTAAGATGCACAAAAATGCAAGCAATCCCCCTTTCAGGCCGATTGTTTCAGGCTGCGGATCGATTTTTGATCCAGTGGGAACATTTTTTGATTATTTCTTACAGAAGTTTGTCCAGAATTGGCAAACGTATCTAAAGGACACCACCCATTTCCTTCACATATTGTCCGCAGCTAACATTGATCCTGACACCCCAATTTTACTGTGCACCATTGATGTCACTGCACTTTATACCTCCATACCGCACGCTGCGGGTTTGGAAGCAGTAGAATGGGCAATTCTGCAGACACCAAACATCATCATGGAAAAAATCTTCATTTTGCAGCTATTAAAATTTTGCTTACAAAATAGCTATTTTGAATGGCAAAATCACTTTTACAATCAACTCACGGGGACCTCCATGGGTTTTTCTGGGGCCCCAGCTTATGCTAATATTTATATGGCGCAATATGAATTTGAGCACATTATATCTAATCCCACATGGTGGGACAAGATCGCAGTATTCTGCAGATTTATTGACGACATCTTCCTTATGTGGAAAGGGCCTGAACATCAACTCATAGAGATGATTGATCAATTGAATGATTGCAATCCACATATACAATTGACGTACAACATTGAACAAAATACCATACATTATTTGGATGTACAGATTCACAAACTTCCCTTTAACCGATTCAGTACAACTGTGTACACCAAACCGACTGATCGGAATAGTACGTTATTGTATTCAAGTTTTCACCCCAAAGGGCTAGTACAGAATTTACCCTACTCACAGTTCATTCGGGTACGAAGAATTTGTTCTGACATGACCGAATGTGAGCATCGGTTTCAGGATTTGACACGCAAATTCCAAGAGAGGGGTTATCCATCCCAGATCATTGATTCTTGTCGCCAAAAAGCATTAACCAAAACCCGTGAGCAATGTTTGCAAAAACGACCAACCCAGTGTAACACTCGCATGGTTTTTGTCTCTAAATTCTCTACTGTCTCACAAGCTGTGAGACATATCATACATAAGCGGTGGGATTTACTCCAACAGGAGAAAGATTTCAATGGAATCTTTGCAGAAAAACCACTTTTTGCCTACACCAAAGGCAGTAATCTCCGTACCCTTTTGGCTAAACCTAAACAACAAGTGGCAACACAGACACACACAGGCACCAGGAGATGCAACAGTTGTATTCATTGCAATAACATTATTCCTGGAGACACCTTGACACATCCTCTTACAGGTAACAAGATCAAATTGAGACACTCTAGTGACTGTAATTCCACCAACATTATTTATTGTATAAAATGCCCGTGTGGGAAGGCATACATTGGAAAAACGGCACGTAAACTAAGAGTGAGAATCACGGAACACAAGAGCAGGATTCGAACTAGAAACACAACATCCAGTTTAGCGATGCATTGGGAGGAAGCCACACACTCTATTTCTGAACTCAGGGTTCAAGTGGTTGAGCAGATTCAAAGCAAACCAGGGGTGGATGTGAATAAGTTGTTATTGCAACGCGAACTATATTGGATTCAAATTTTATGTACCATGCAACCTACTGGACTTAATGATCGGTTTGACATGAGCTGTTTTTTGTAAATTGGACTCATACTTGTTAACTTTGTTGAAGTGATAGATTCAAATTGTCTCCTGGTCGCTACTTTGCAACTAGGACTCTGGCTTGTTACAGTCTCTTGTAATGTATGTTCACTTTTACATTCATTTCAGTATCACAGTTCAGCTCTCTCATGCACCATATAGCAGTTTTGGGATATGCAATTGAGTTTTAGGATCCCCTTGTCAATAACTATCACATATTGATTTATTTCTTGTTCGTGGGTCATGTAGTTCACAACAGTGGTGGATACTATTCAGATTAATTTGTTTGTTTTCTCCCCTCAGCAGTTACCCTCTTTTATGTTTACACTCCACAGTACATGTATTGACGCTCACTGATGGATCACCTAGAGTCTCTCATACCGTCCTACCATACACTCGTTCCATTCCATCATTCAACTATCTGTTCAGTTTATTCCAGTCACAGCCACCACATAACAGTGATAGGAATCACAAAGTCTAGTAACATCCATTCATGTCAGTTCTTTATCAGTCGGCATCACAGCAGCAGATGTATAGGGGTTCTTATGTGGTTTCTCTGGAGTGACCCATGTTGTCCTACATAACACGTGCTTTTCTTTTTTGAACCGTCCGCATCGTCCATTCAAAACACAGCAATCTTACATTAGTGATATGAACCACACTCTTCAGCAAAATTGTATTATGTCAGTCCATCGTATGTTTGCACATCATTATTTCACCCGTTTTCCATCTCATTTAACCCACTCCAAGATGGCGCCTCCCATTCAGTGTTTTAGTCCGTCATCAATTTTGCTGCATTATCATAACTCATGCGTTAAGCAACCAGGACCGCGTGAACTTGTGGGTATCGGGACTCTGCCTTAGAGAGCCGCTGGTGTACATCTAGTAACTTGGGCTGCAAACCAGTAAGTTCTTTCCCTTAATTTGCTGTTTAGAATAGCACATCTAGTTACGGAGGTTTCCATAGCAGTTCGGCTGAGTCGTCTCCGTTTTTGCATTTCCAGACGGTGTTTAGTGGACACAGCAGCATTATTGGGCACTTGTTAACTATTGCAACACAGAGGTGACTGAAGACTCATTCCCCGAGGGTGAGTGCTGATGTTTTTTCGTCTTGCTTTCAACAGTATATCAGTTACGTATCCCCAACATTGTTTGATAAAGGGTATGGTATTATTTTTGCAGACCATTCCATAGAATTTACAAAATTTCAACAGCAGGCTGATATTGGACAGTGTTCCTCGTAACTTACATACAGGTAGGCTTCGTGTTGTTTTGTGACTATTGGTATTGAATTGGTTGGACTAGTATCACCTGACAACAACAGGTCGTTTCAGTGAGTTTTCTCGTTATTCCACAGCTATCAGACCGTGGTTCATATCCGGTAGTTGAGGTTTTACTCAGTGTTAGCACTTTTTTTATACTTCATTAAACACTATAGTCTGTGGATCCTGGTGTTTCTTTTTATTAGGCACATATCACTCCACAATCATGGGGTCTCCATGGTACTATTTTCTTAGCAATTCCCTTCATCATATATTCAGAGACTGATTCAGTGTACTCACATTTGTGATTCGTTTGCTTGCTTTTTATCACAATATTATGGTTGCACTTTCGAGCATTTAGACCCATGCATGGTGTGCCTTCACGCAAAACTATTGTCATTATATCATTGATACTCTATTTTAAATACTGAAGAATTGTTTTGTTTCTACAGATTGCCCCTGAAGAAGGGACACCACTGTCCCGAAATGCATCGGGCATTTCCAAGATGGTTGTTGTTAAGATAAACTTTGATTTATGTATAGATCATTGCATTTAATGAACCAATGTATGGATTCATGTATTAATGAACCTGTATATAAGAATATGTTTTCATGTGATTTAATGAATTGACAACAAAATTGTACTGTAACATTCATTGTATAACGCAGGAATTGTTGTTATGATCTACAATAACAAATAATTTTCTCTTTGATAAACTGAATATGCATAAGTTTCTTTTGTTTACATATTAAGTGTACCCATAGAGTCCGTTGGGACTATCCATGCACAGTGCACAGTGTTTACTACCAGCCTTGGCAGTAATTTTCATTTCATATCAAACTTTACACTTGTATGACAGCAAGTGTTACGCTGTGGCACCATTGTGAATGAATGAATGAATGAAATGTGATTTATCTACGCGCAGCTATGCCCAGTGGGCGTCAAGGCGCCTAACTCAAAACTAGCTGACGGCAACCAAAAACAGGAGCTCACTGATAGGCTTTAATGAAGCACCAAGTTTTCAAAGCTTTCCTGAAGAGATCAAGTGAAGGCTGTAATTTGATCTCGAGGGGAAGAGTGTTCCATAGTTGTGGTGCAAGAATGGAGAAGGCCTTGCTCCCCCATCTCGCCATCCTAGCGCGTGGGACTGCCAGTTGATTAAGCTCTAAAGAGCGGAGACATCTGTTTGGGACATACCTGAGTAGCAGGGATCCCAAGGCATCATTCGGGCCTGCCCTCAGGGCGCTCTAAGTAAGGCAGAGAAGTTTAAACGAGACTCTGGAAGGGATAGGCAACCAGTGGAGATTCTTCCTTGCCAAGGTCGCAGAGGACCGCCACGGGAGGGCCAGAACAAAACGCGCCGCGGCGTTTTGTACAACCTGTAGGCGTTGTAGGAGGCCCTTGTTGGCCCCGGCATAGAGTGAATTACAATAATCAAGCCCTGAGCCAACAAGGGCAATCACAACCTGTTTACGTGCCTGTGGTGAGAGATAGTGAACAATTCTTTTCAGAATCCTAATGACCCCCCAACAGGTGGCCACTGTCCTATTGACCTGAAGTTCCATGGAGAGCCGGGTGTCAAAAATGATGCCTAGGTTCCTAGCAGATTGTGTGGGTGTGGGGCAGATGCTGATTATAGTGTATATAGATTAGGGTTTAAAATTGATGAGATTGAAGACTAGGAGTGCGCTTCCAATCCCTCTATACTTATAGTCCAGTTTCGGCAGTATAAGCGCTTGGACCACTTGCTTGAAGTCAGATTGAGGTAGGAAGGGTTTGAGATTCCTGAGTGTTCTAAACACATGGTTAGCTCCTTTGCACACATTGCTAATATGGGTCTTCATATTCAGATGCTTGTCCAGGGTGATTCCTAGAGATTTAGCTGAATCAATAATGCCGGGGGAGCAGTTAAAAGCGGTGAGTTGGTTCATCCAGAGGTCTATTTTAGGAGTATGTTTCGGGGGAGAAATGAGGAGGAATTCTGTTTTGGATGTGTTTAATAGGAGGTGGTTCTCAGTTAACCAGTTTTGGGTAGTCAGTAGGGTGGAGTTGAGTGAAGTTATGTCATCCGGAGAGGAGATTTTCAGATAGAGATGGGTGTTGTCTGCATACATGTGGAAGCGAATGTCCAAGGAAGAAAGAACAAAAGCTAAGGGTTCAAGGAACAAGTTGAAAAGAATGGGAGATAAGGAGGACCCTTGGGGAACCCCTATGATGACCGGGGATGGCAGGGAGAGGGAATGGTTAGCTTTAACTCTTTGTGACCTTTGCTGCAGGAAGGATGAAAACCAAAGTAGCACCTGACCAGAGAGGCCCATCCTATGTTCAAGAATGAACAGGAGGTTGTCATGATTGACAGTGTCAAAGGCAGAGGAGAGGTCAAGTAGGATAAGGAGGCAGGATTCATTTCGATCAAGCATCATTAAGATGTCATCCATCACGTGAGTGCCGATTCAGTGCTGTGCCCACTCCTGAAACCAGATTGGTGTTGGTCCAGAAGATTGACATTTTCGATATGCGCACAAAGTTGAAACTGGACGCATTTTTCAAGGAGTTTGGCTAGTGTAGGGATACTGGAGATATGTCGGAAATTGTTAAGATCTGTACTGTCAGCTGTCGTTTTTTTTTAAAATAGGTGTTACCTGCGCCTCTTTTAGGCATTCAGGGATCGTGCCTTGTGATAGAGATGCATTGACGATCTTTGTCCAAAAGGGGGAGATTTCTTCCTTAATTACTTTGAAGATGGTGGGTGGTAACGGGTCGTTGAAATGATTAGATGGGTTAATACTCCGAAGAACCTTTTTGATCTATGTTTCAGTTAGAGGAGTAAATGTATCCCAGGAAGCGTTGTTCTTGATACCCCAGCTGACTGGTTCTGCCTTGTCTTGCAAGGCCAGGGTGGGGGTCAGGCTAGGTCCACTAGGTAGACCAGGAGCAACATGTCTGGTTTTAGCAGGTTACACACCTCATCCTGAAATCGAACACATGACAACCGTAGAATTACTTGCTCAACTCAAAAAGTGAATCAAAATCTACAGACAATTGGTCCAATATGTCATGCGGACTTTCACAGTCCAAACTCCAATAGTTATTCCAAAACAAACCTCTCACCAGGGGAATACACTAAAGATCACTCCATCAACTTTACACGCAGTCATGGGTAAATTGCCTGCAAAACGTGAGCAAATTCCATTCTGGATAGCTCAAAAAATTACTCAAATCGAAGCAGTATTTCCTGATACTAACCTTTGCCTGATAAACACAGGATCTTAACGATCTGCTTACCAAATGGGATCACACAACATCTGGAAGACTGTACCACTTGGGTACAGTCTTTGCTGCAATCTATACTAAAACACATGGTGTTCCGTCTATGGCGGTAGTACCTGATGTCCTGAAACAAATTCAAAACGAATATGGGACAGAGTCTTCTCTGAATTTAGGTATGAAGTTACTGAAAAGTTTCGACCAGGTCTCAACAATAATATTATCTAATATTAAAGGAGAAGCAGCTTCAGTGGCGATTTGCCAGAAATTAAGGGAATTTGATGTAACAGAACAACAACAAGCACTAGCCAGAATAATTGAAAAATCCTATGAAGAATTAGGCAGAGACAGTTTGGGTGGGAAACCAGTTAAACCACAACTGTCTGAGTGTTATGAAAAGGACTCTATTAAACACAATCCTACCTCTTCTAAAAAGAAGAGAGAAAATAATAGTAAACAACATTCCAAAGAGAAGCGTTCTCATTCCCTAGGTAGGTCTCCTCAAAAGGAGCTCTCTGAAAGGAGGTACAACCTCAGGAATAGGGATAATTTGAGAAAACCTGACAAGTATCAAGATACTGATACACGTTCCTCTTGTACCTTTCAGATATCGTCACAGACATCCAAAAGAAGAGGACAGTCAGACTACAAGGAAGAACGCGCATAGTCCAAAGACAATCAACACGTTCAGAAAAACAAACAAAAACCTCAAATCATAAAAAAGAAGGTAGCAGGTCTGAAGATCAGACATGCCGAGAATATTGAGAACACAACTCAAGAATGGAGAATGGGCTCAGCCAATGTTGGACAGTGCAGCAGAAGTAACAATAGCTCGTCAGAACCTGAAGGGACTTCTGGAGACAGTGGACTTGAATGAAGACATTCAAGTTGAAACTGTAGACCCCAGGGTTAGTTCTGCACATAGAAACAACCCTCCGGATGGAGGGAAACATACCAAGAAAAGTGAAAGCACTCTTTTGGGAGCGACTTTCAAAGAGTTATGATATACTTCAAGCAGAACAGGACTGGCCACCAGAATTTGTCAGGGAGTGCCCACATGGCGAAGACATTATTATGCCAGCCTTCTAAAATCATATTCCAGTACATTTAAAATATACTTATGCCAGGAAATGGGCAGTTTTCCCAAGCCCCAGCATTATATAAAAAATCATGCAATATGGGATGAGAACTCACCTCACCACAAAATCCAATTTAAAAAATCAACCAACTGCACACAGGCAGTATTTAATTAAGCAAGAAGCTAAAAAACAGGTCAGGGAGATTTTAGAACAACTTGAATACCAAGGGGTGATTGAAACATGCACCTCATCAATGAACAATCCTTTGTTTCCTGTTTCCAAACCAGAAAATACATATCGTCTAGTTTTAGATTACAGACACCTAAACTCTTGTTGTAAAACATTTGCAGTGCAAAATGCACACAGTACAGCATTAATGAACATTTTGCATAAAAAATATAAAAACACATTAGGCATTTCTAACGGTTTCCTTTGTCAAAACATTGCACCCGAAAGTAGGTATTCGACAGCTTTCTCAATAATGGGGACCCAGCGTCAATTTTTTCGACTCCCACAGGGATTCAATAATAGCCCGGGGTTATTCTCAGCAAGGGTAACAGAGTTACTACAAACTTATGATGACGAGGCATTGTCATATGTTGATGATATCTATCTGAAAGACGATGACCTGGACAGGCACTTGAACAGGGTGAACATCATTATACTGGGCTTCGCCTCTGAGGGTTATAAATTTAATTAAAAAAATTTAAGGATTGCCCATCTCAACATCCTTTTCCTAGGATATGAACTATCAAGTGAAGGCAAAAGCCTGACAGCCAACTTTTTAGAAAAGTGTGTCCTGCTCCAACACTCGAAAAACGCTGAAAAATTTACAGTCGATACTAGGTTTCCTGAATTCTGGAAGAACCTACATTCTAAACTACGCAGAAAGGGTTAAACCTCTCGACGAATTAATCAAACCTGATTTTAAAATCACACATTGGACACAGGAACACAGAGAAATCTTGCGTTCCCTTCAAGCTGACATGTTAGCAACAAATCATTTACAAACATGCGTAAACGTATGCAACTTAGTGATCCGAATCGTTCCGGGTCAATGCTGATTCACCTACTTAACTTTTAACGTAGGTGAAAAAGTACCAATTGCATACAAATCACATTTGTACACACAAGCAGAAATTAAATTTACATCAACAGAAAAAATTCTGACAGCAGTTCAAACCGCTGTAGCAAAAGAAAAAGCCCTAGCACAGGGAAAACGCCTTATGGTCGTGACACCTGTACCAGCCTTAGAGGCAGTTACAAAAGCGAGCATTCAGAATAAAAAAGCTTTACATCCAAGATGGATACAATGGGTTAATTCTCTTGCTGCAACTTATGTTGAATACATTTTTGATCCTTATTTAAAAACGCAAGCATTCCTGCAATACGAACACAAATGTCCTCTGCCTACTGAAATTCTCCCTCTTGATCAGTATGAATGTATAATTTATACTGATGGTTCTGCACAACCCGCTACAGGGGGTAAACAAGATTATAGTGCAGCTTGTGAGATTGTTAAAGGTCGTATGATATTTGCGATGGCAAATTCAGACCTATGATCACAAAAACAAAATCTCTAGGAGATTGTACAGCTCAGCGAGCTGAACTACAAGCATTCATAATGGCACTTGAAAATACAGATCGCGAATTCCCCACACTCATAGTGTGCGACTCCTTTTACTGTGTTCAATCTTACAATGAATATTTACAGAATTGACTTCAAAATGGTTTCAAAGATGCAAAAGGTGGCACAATCAAGCATAAAACGCTTTGGGAACAAGTAGTTCAGTTGCGAAACGGACTACAAAACACTCACGTGATACACACGCTGAGTCATCAATGTGATGGCGTTCATGTTGAAGGGAATTCATTGTGTGATGAAGCCACGAAAGGGGCTGTGCAAACGGCTTCTGTAACTGCAATCACTCATTCAAAAAGGAAAATAGACAGTGAATTAATACTGGCTGTCAATGCTTCGAGCAAAGGCAGCGGTGCAGCATTACCTAAAAAGTTTCCACTCATATAATTGATACGAACAATGTTCCGTTTGCTCGAATCCCTGGAGTGGGGGATAGGGTAATTCCAAACATAGAACATAGATTAGGACTAACCCTAGCAGCACATGAAGGGCTTGCCTCTGCTCATGCAGGTGTTTCCGCCACAGTGTTGTTATTAAAACAGAGATACTGGTGGCCAGGCATTAGGAAACAGACCAGAAACTATGTTTTGCAAAACACACAAGATGATGACGGAATGTTGCACAATGGCAAAACATTCACCCCCAGTCACAGATCTGGGTTTAATCCATCGGTATTTTGCTCACCAAGCCACCCCAGATCAGACATGGCCATTTGCAAATCAGTCTTGACCCTCAGCCAGGATAGCTCGACTCCAGTGGCTTAGTGAGCACAGGACCCACATTTGGGCATACCCTTCCCACATAGGGTGAACAGCAAAACACACAAGATGATGGACGAAATGTTGCACAATGGCAAAACATTCACCCCCAGTCACAGATCTGGGTTTAATCCATCGTTACTTTGCTCATCAAGCCACCCCAATTCAGACATGGTCATATGCAAATCAGTCTTGGCCCTGTGCCTCATGGGAACAGTCCAGACCAAACTGCTAAGCCAAGAAACTATGTTTTGGACTGTGAAATATGCCAGAAGATGAAAGTCTCTACAGTAAGACATCCTGCACAGATGCCGTATTAATATCAGATAAACCATTAGCTTGTGTTTACCTGGATCACTGCGGTCCCTTACAAAGGGATGGTAACTATAAATCTATCATGGTCGCAGTGGATTTGTGTTCTAGGTTCCTATGGATGTGGCCTCAGCGCTCGGCTGACGCTTGAACTGTTATAAAAGATTTGCGAGTCTGCACATACACAATTGGCACACTACACTCTGACCAGGGCCCTGCGTTTAGCTCTCGGGCTTACAAAGAAGCCATGGCCAGTTTGGGTGTAGCATTGCAGTACTCTTCTCCATTCCATCCTCTGGGAAATTCTGTTGTGGAAAGAAAAAACCGGGACATAAAGCAATCTATAACAGCTAGGGAATTAGGTTTGGGTGACGGGTGAGTCAAACACATTAAACAATTTGCCAAGAAGTTCTCTAGGTGGTGTCACTCCATATGAAGTCCTATTTGGGACAAGAATGTTGGTACCGGACCTTGATTGTCATGGGACAGGGGTGGAAAATAAAAAATGTGATATCAAAGATTGTTTGGCTGTTTTATAGGAATTAAATGAACTAAGATCGAAACAAAGCATCGTGTTCCTGAAGCCAACCACCACTGGGGAAAGTCCGGCCGTCCTAGCAAGGCCTGTCTGGATCCCAAAGCTTGGGGATCTAGTCAGAGAAAAGATCTCAGACAAGAAGGAATTTGGCCTTCTTACACACAATCAGTACCTGTCCTAGCAATCCACGGATCAAGAACAGTACTTTTGCCGCAATTGCTGGTAAAAAGGAGAAAAGAATTGTGTCCATCGACCTGATCAAGCCACACTATGCGGCCGATACTAAGCAGTAGGTCAAGTGGACTCCGACAATGTAGCAGACGCACTCCTCTAGCTACAATGCAAGAGGTTCAAACTGAGAGACTCATCACCTTTGAAGATTCTACAGTATGAAATAAAGGACTAAGCAACAAACCTATGGAACTCGTCCCTCTTGAGACCCTGATACACCTGTCTACAATGAAGTAATTAGTGATCAACTGGTTCCAGCGATTTCAACGAATCCTAATGCAATTCCAACCATCGACAGAACTGCATCTGGCTATTTCACTAACTTTGATATGTTTTCTGAGGATCCCAGCGAACCTGAAACGCCGCCAGCACAAAGAACTTTCAAAGAACAAGCAACAGACTTTTTTCATCACCTGAAAAAGACTTAACTGGTTTCACCATGGATTGAACTATGGATTGTTTTGGGATTATTTTTATTTCTACTTTGGTTAGCTCTGTTAATTACTTGGGGTATGCTGATAAATGGAAGATATATTCAAATGGACACAGTAAGTCAAAGAGTGAACTTACTTCTCCAGCCACACAAATCATCCCATTTTGAAGCAAGAGACTTGTCAGCAGTGAATATCACAGCCGTTCCTATACCAGATGGTATAGTTTGGGACAGAACTAAATATGA
Source organism: Lissotriton helveticus (assembly GCF_964261635.1). NCBI lineage: Eukaryota > Metazoa > Chordata > Amphibia > Caudata > Salamandridae > Lissotriton > Lissotriton helveticus. The sequence continues at coordinate 1,647,427,032 of NC_136061.1, forward strand.
CATTTTTGGCCCGTCAGAACTTTTGAAGATTACACACTTATTTAAGATTTCATTAAGTGACTTTATTACATCTAGTACCTTTTCTGATGATTGGGACTTCGAGACTGTTAATATTATGATGTCTGATCTAGAAATGTCTGCAGTATTCACAAATCATGAATATTTAGAAGGTTCATCAGACTATGAACAAATGTATTGTTATAACCATTATGGTCATAATTTCTTGCATAAAACTGCAACACCTAGAAATGTATTCATATCTAACCAATGAGAACATTGTCCTACACCTCCAGAGGGTAGCTCAAAAACTTTTGCAATGAAATTTTCATATTTTTCAGAGTTCAATGTATCCAAAGCTGAATCATTTAAAAATGTGAATAAGACGGGAATGAAAAATATGTTGACTAATACAAAACAGATTTATTCTGCAGCCTTTGTTGCCCAACTGTCTAGACAGGGTTTCGACTTTTGGAAAGACAACATTGAGACAAAATCTGTCTGGGGTACAAAAGATTGGCAAGTGCAGGGGGTGAAAGCTTTGTTTAGAGCCTGTATCATCCCTGAGCAAATTATGATTTTGAATGACACTGTCCAACAAACGTCTTGCCTTGGGTTAGCCAAGATCAAGGACATGAACACTCCGTCCAAACCTGCACCTGCAAGTAATAGCACTACACAGGGGGAGGTCGACGTACATACTATTTTGCATCACAATGGATTAGATCAAGATTAAAACAAATGGTTGCTCTGGCCCACAGACACAAACCACTGTCAAGATCGATTCCTGAACAAAACACAAGGTTTCACAATCAATAGGCCAGACCCAAGATATGTTCAAAGACAGCATCTGGAGGTAGTAACAACATACAGTGTAGGAAAACTTTGCCTTGATTGGCTACAGAAAGCTACACTACAGGATGTAAAACAACACTTATCTTTACTTAAAGATGGCGCAGACCTTAGGGAATTCTTTCTAGGACCAAGAAAACCGCATCAAAAAAGTTTCATACATGCCGGTATTTACGCTGCTTATAGCTTATAACGAAATATGGAAGATTACCCAAGCAGAGACTGCAGAACGAATACAAGAAATTTCTTGTATTAATTTAGAGAATTCTCTCTCTGTAGTAGACAATGGGTTAACAACTCTGTTGTCCAGAATATATTCTTTGGACAGCATTGTGTCTTCTGCCATAGACATCATGGAACAAGACTTGGTCATGTTGCAACAAGGTCAGTCTCAATTACGTCTATCATGCGATTAGGCTGGACGTTCCAAAAATTGTGTTCAGTCTATGTGCCTTGGCATTTAATCAACACCACATCACTATTTTCAGAATTCCATCTCACTGATAAGCAGATCAAACTGGCACAAAGGGGAGCAGACTATACAGTGCTGAGCATTGAAAAACTGGAAAAATTGCCATACACGGTAGCAGAAAAACCAGCTACTGAGTGGATCATACATGGTAAAATTACTCTGCCTGTTAGAATTTTCTATTTTCAGTATTGCCTAGAACATATACCAGTAGGCAAATATGAAAGGTTGGGTAAAGAATACATCAAGACATCCTGGGATTTACCTTACACACACAGATGTTGGAGTGGGGGGCGTGAAGTGTTTCTTAGCGGTACTAACTGTGAAAGCGCACTAAGCGGTTCTCTCCTTTGTCAGGGTATTAACTTACACGGGCCTGTGATGGCTCAACTACAAACTTATCGTGTCACCTGCAAGGCTCACCAGCTGCAGTGATTAATCCAATTTTTGGACAACTTTCAAATGGAAGTTACCTCATGTTGAATGATTACAGCTGCTGTGGCATTTTGCCAGGTATCCCATATCTAGTAACGGTTACGTCCAGGGTCACTTGCTGTATGCGAATCTTGTTTTCACAAATAGACACAGTCAGGGAGTCGCCTTTATGGCCTTCACTAAACATCTCTTCTATACGAATTGATACTTTAAGCAGAATTAAAGCCATTCTTTTGCAACAAACAGTGCCACTGACCTCGGCCAAAGAAACCTATGATCTACAAGTTGGAAGGACTTCTGCTGAATTACATGCCCTTTTATATACAAACTGCCCTATACATTTCTCAAAAATGTTGGAACGTATCTTAAACATGTCTGATATGAGTGGTATTGTACATGTATTTAAGAACGTGTGTTCAGGACTGTTAGCACATTTTCAAGCAGTCCTCATAATTAGTCCAAACTTCGTGCTCTCTGTGTTTGGCGGACTGCCGCTCCTTTTAGCACTCATTGCAGGGATCCTGTTTTTATTCCTATTGCTACGATATGGCTAGCCAAATTACCAGCGACACCCAATTCACCGTGGAGAGAGCTCTACTGGAGATGAAGTGTCGTGAGTTCATCGTCCAAATTTTGGCTTTACCTCGTCTACGAAAATTAAATAGACCAATCTGGCAAGATTGCATCTTACCTGTTTTATGCTGCCTGCTTTGTGGTGAAGAATGCATGCTAGACATCTGTCTAACACTCCCATCAGTCATGCCTACGGATGTCGATACTCTACTGGACCCTGTAGGGGCCCATGCTCTGTGTTGTCCCCAGCGGCTACCAATTCTGATGACAGCATTCATTGAGATCTCACAGACGCAAATTGCTACTGTTGAGGTACGAGAGGAAACAACAGGCACACTGGCAACATCCAATACAAACATTGCTGATGCGACCAATGCTGATCATCTATGTGCAATTGGTCTTCTAAACGAGGTAATCCAACTTTCACCTACAACGGTAGACGACTTTTTGTCTACAGTATTAGAAGATTTCATGTTTTCTCCATCCCCATACACTAACTTTTAATCAAGGCACACAGTGTACTGAGAAACTCTGAATTAACAAGGACTAACTTTGGAACTTTTTTCTTATGATTAATTTTTTTGCCAATTTTTTTTTTTCATTTTTGGCACAGTAATCTTCTTATAGTAGAACTATTCATAGAGAACAGAATTCTTTGAAAACCTTCCATAGACAATATGTCACCTTATCAACAGCAATTGTTTTATGTAATCTAACACAAAATGGTTTCGGACCTTTTTTCTTCTGTATTTACGAGCCATTTCATTATCCCACGACCGGAACCAGCCGTATTAACATAAACACACAAGGTTTTCCCTTTCAAGAGAGCCACACTGGTAGGAGGTTCAAATACTGTTTAATTCATGAAGCTGCAGCAAAGTCGGTAAGCAATCGCCAAAGTTCGTAACTGCCTAACTGAGTGTGGCTCTCTTGAAAGGGAAAACCTTGTGTGTTTATGTTAATACGGCTGGTCCCGGTCGTGGGAGAAGCCCTACCGCATTGCATGCGGATGATGCTGTCGTCACCTGACCGGCGGCACCTTGGTAGAAGAGGTCGTTCTTCCTGAAGAAATACCATGCAACTCAGCCCGAGTTGAACTTTCACCATATCCACTTGGTTTCTATGTCGTCACTTTTTACCGCGTGTCAGCAACTCACCTGAGGAATACCATAAACTACGAGGACCATCAGGCTCAGCGCGAGCCGACGCCCACTGGGGCGGGTGGAACCAATTAAAACACCGCTGATGTCACACGCAGGTAATAGACTTTGTGCCTCTCAAGAAATGCTTTTGCCAGCATGAAACGCGTCAGGCAGTTACGAACTTTGGCGATTGCTTACCGACTTTGCTGCAGCTTCATGAATTAAACAGTATTTGAACCTCCTACCAGTGTGGCTCTCTTGAAAGGGAAAACCTTGTGTGTTTATATATATATATATATATATCCGCGCTCACTGTTCCTGTCAATATCCGGGAGCACTCACAGATGGGTGCGTGTTGCGGTTGCAGGACCCGCAAAAATATAACGCTCAGGGTTTCCACCAGTTTTGGTAGGAACCACGCACTGAAAGGGTCATTTCTCCAAACAGATGTTTATTTCGCTTGTAACAGACTCGTTTCGGCGCTCCGCCTTCCTCAATGTTACAAACATTGTTGTTTGGCGCCATGTTTTATCGTTCGCATCCACGTGATTAGATACTGAAAACAAACAAGGGACTATAATCAGGACCATCGCATTAGTTAAATCTTTATATTCGAGGATTATATTGCCTTTATGCTGTCTGGTTTTAAAACGCAGTTATTATTTTCAAATTGCGTTTTTATTCTGTGTTGCGATAAATCTGCAACACAGACGGCACTTCAAAGTCAGGTCACATGCATAGCCACGTACTTATGTTAAGACTATCAGCGCCATGTTTGTAGTTTCAACCGACTGTGCCGGCAAAAGAATACAGCCGTGTATCGGCTTAACCAGATTGCAATTGGCAAGATGCACCTCTCATACGTTATGAAGCCGTGGATCGGCCTATATCCCTTGACACATATTGTTTCCAGTAATTACTTTCAACATATTGTCCATAATTTCATATTAGGATTGCCCAAAATCAGATTGCTAAACATTCATTCATTTCTTAAACAAAGCAATACTGAAAAAGTTCCAAAAAGGTTTCAATAAGTTCCTAGATATCTCTTCTTCTATAGGATACAGTACAGAATTCCTAAAGTTTACCAAAGTTCTCTAAAGAATTCACAAAAAATCATTACTTCACACAAATTATTATTACTAAATTCAACAAAATTTAAAACCAATGTCAATATCAATATCAGTTTCATCCCCATGTAAGTGTTACACAGTATGATTCTAAGTATCTATGTTTCAGCAGATTCTTTTATTATAGATTCTTGGGTTTTGTTTGCTTTTCTACTCATGCTTTGACTTTAGAATCCAATATGAGATGCTAATTCTTCTCCCGCATTTAATCCCTTAGGATGTTTGGTCATTAGGTCTATTATATATCGGGATTCTAATCTTCTCAATCTGTGCAGCCTATCTCCTCCCCACGGACTTTCCACTATATGGTCCAAACCAAAGTATTGTAGTTGGTGTCTATTACTCGAATGTTTAGCCTGAAAATGCCGAGCAACCGGATACGTTTGATCGTTTTTGTCGATTGCTCTTAAATGTTCCAAGATTCGCATTTTCAAAGGTTTAATGGTACTTCCAATATAGGATAGTCCGCACGGGCACTTGAGACAGTACACTGCATACGGGATACTACAGGTAAGATATTTGTTAATTGTTTTAGTAATTCCTGTTCCAGGTATCTCATAGCTCTTTACTCTCTTACTGTGCGCACAGGCTTTGCATTTATGACATGGATGGAAACCTTTCAAATCCGCAGGAGTATTGGGTTTCTTTTCCACTTTTGTTAGGTGACTCTGCACCAACATGTCTTTCAGGGATCTAGATTTCTTAAAAGTCACCAATGGAAAAGCTGGAATATCATCTTTTATGATGCTATCTGTTTGCAATATATGCCAGTTTTTTCTGAGCATATATTTGAGGTGATTGGCTTCTGCCGAATAGGGAGTTACCAGCCGGAACTTTCCCATTTCAGCTCTATTTGCCTCGACGATAGTGTCTTTTTCTCTCAACAGGTTTTGCCTGGGTATGGATTTTACTTTTTTAAAGCACTCTCCAATATATCCATGGCATAGCCTCTAAGTTTAAATCTTGAGACACATTCTGATGCTGCTATTTGGAAATCTAAGTCTCTAGTGCTGTTCCGTTTCAGCCTCAGCAGTTCCCCATAGGGGATACTCTGTATTAGCGCATCAGGGTGGTTGCTGGTTGCGTAAAGTACAGAGTTCCCTGCCGTGCTTTTTCGAAATAGAGACGTTTCAATCTTATCGTCCAAGATGAACACTTTCAAGTCTAGGTATTCCACACACTTGTTGCTTATAGACCCTGTGAATCTTAAGTTTACATCATTACTGTTGAGGACATCGATATAAGCCGTTGCCGTTTTTTCTGATCCCTGCCAGATTATAAACAGGTCGTCTATGTATCGACACCATTCAATCACACGGCCCTTTTCACCATCCAATTCCAGCGCCCTGGACACCTGCTCCTCCCACCAGCCCACAAATAAATTCGCGTAGCTGGGGGCGAAGCAGGTGCCCATCGCTGTCCCCGATGTCTGTTTGTAATATGTATCTCCAAACATGAAGATATTATTCCTCAAACAGAAACCAGAGATAATTATTGTAAAGAGGCGAATAAACAAGCAGCATATAACAATATGATGAATTAATTCATAGATGGTATCAAAAAAACATGCTGGGTAAAGAAGAGTACCTATTTTTGAGAAGCGTCAATCCGATAACTCCAACTTTTTACCACATTCCAAAAATACATAAGAACAGCATTGATCCTCCTGGGAGACCCATAATCTCATCCCAGAACAGTCTAACCGAACATCTCTCTGTTTTTGTTGATCATTTTCTCACTCCTCTAGTACAGGAAGTAGACTTGTATATAAAGGACACAAAAGACTTTTTGTTAAAAATTGAAAAGATAAAGTGGGACCCAAGCTACAGAATGCTAGTATTAGACATAACTAGTCTGTATACGTGCATAAGTCATGACAAGGGTATTGAAGCAGTGATGCATTATCTGAACAAAAGACAACTGAGGTTTTTGGAACATAACACAATGCTTGTAACTCTTGTAGAATTCTGTTTGAGGAATAATATCTTCATGTTTGGAGATACATATTACAGACAGACATCGGGGACAGCGATGGGCACCTGCTTCGCCCCCAGCTACGCAAATTTATTCGTGGGCTGGTGGGAGGAGCAGGTGTCCAGGGCGCTGGAATTGGATGGTGAAAAGGGCCGTGTGATTGAATGGTGTCGATACATAGACGACCTGTTTATAATCTGGCAGGGATCAGAAAAACGGCAACGGCTTATATCGATGTCCTCAACAGTAATGATGTAAACTTAAGATTCACAGGGTCTATAAGCAACAAGTGTGTGGAATACCTAGACCTGAAAGTGTTCATCTTGGACGATAAGATTGAAACGTCTCTATTTCGAAAAAGCACGGCAGGGAACTCTGTACTTTATGCAACCAGCAACCACCCTGATGCGCTAATACAGAGTATCCCCTATGGGGAACTGCTGAGGCTGAAACGGAACAGCACTAGAGACTCAGATTTCCAAATAGCAGCATCAGAATGTGTCTCAAGATTTAAACTTAGAGGCTATGCCATGGATATATTGGAGAGTGCTTTAAAAAAAGTAAAATCCATACCCAGGCAAAACCTGTTGAGAGAAAAAGACACTATCGTCGATGCAAATAGAGCTGAAATGGGAAAGTTCCGGCTGGTAACTCCCTATTCGGCAGAAGCCAATCACCTCAAATATATGCTCAGAAAAAACTGGCATATATTGCAAACAGATAGCATCATAAAAGATGATATTCCAGCTTTTCCATTGGTGACTTTTAAGAAATCTAGATCCCTGAAAGACATGTTGGTGCACAGTCACCTAACAAAAGTGGAAAAGAAACCGAATACTCTTGCGGATTTGAAAGTTTCCATCCATGTCATAAATGCAAAGCCTGTGCGCACAGTAAGAGAGTAAAGAGCTATGAGATACCTGGAACAAGAATTACTAAAACAATTAACAAATATCTTACCTGTAGTACCCCGTATGCAGTGTACTGTCTCAAGTGCCCGTGCGGACTATCCTATATTGGAAGTACCATTAAACCTTTGAAAATGCGAATCTTTGAACATTTAAGAGCAATCGACAAAAACAATCAAACGTATCCGGTTGCTTGGCATTTTCAGGCTAAACATTCGAGTAATAGACACCAACTACAATACTTTGGTTTGGACCATATAGTGGAAAGTCCGAGGGGAGGAGATAGGCTGCACAGATTGAGCAGATTAGAATCCCGATATATAATAGACCTAATGACCAAACATCCTAAGGGATTAAATGCGGGAGAAGAATTAGCATCTCATATTGGATTCTAAAGTCAAAGCATGAGTAGAAAAGCAAACAAAACCCAAGAATCTATATTAAAAGAATCTGCTGAAACATAGATACTTAGAATCATACTGTGTAACACTTATATGGGGATGAAACTGATATTGATATTGACATTGGTTTTGAATTTTGTTGAATTTGGTAATAATAATTTGTGTGAAGTAATGATTTTTTGTGAATTCTTTAGAGAACTTTGGTAAACTTTAGGAATTCTGTACTGTATCCTATAGATGAAGAGATATCTAGGAACTTATTGAAACCTTTTTGGAACTTTTTCAGTATTGCTTTGTTTAAGAAATGAATGAATGTTTAGCAATCTGATTTTGGGCAATCCTAATATGAAATTATGGACAATATGTTGAAAGTAATTACTGGAAACAATATGTGTCAAGGGATATAGGCCGATCCACGGCTTCATAACGTATGAGAGGTGCATCTTGCCAATTGCAATCTGGTTAAGCCGATACACGGCTGTATTCTTTTGCCGGCACAGTCCGTTGAAACTACAAACATGGCACTGATAGTCTTAACATAAGTACGTGGCTATGCATGTGACCTGACTTTGAAGTGCCGTCTGTGTTGCAGATTTATCGCAACACAGAATAAAAACGCAATTTGAAAATAATAACAACTGCGTTTTAAAACCAGACAGCATAAAGGCAATATAATCCTCGAATATAAAGATTTAACCAATGCGATGGTCCTGATTATAGTCCCTTGTTTGTTTTCAGTATCTAATCATGTGGATGGGAACGATAAAACATGGTGCCAAACCACAATGTTTGTAACATTGAGGAAGGCGGAGCGCCGAAACGCGTCTGTTACAAGCGAAATAAACATCTGTTTGGAGAAATGACCCTTTGAGTGCGTGGTTCCTACTAAAACTGGTGGAAACCCTGAGCGTTTTATATATATATATATATATATATATGTTCATTCGTTTTGCATTCTCTGTAAATATATACTTGGAATGATACATTGCTTTAATATGTACAGCACCATTGCATTTAATCATAGCAACACTTTTAGATGCATTTTTTTGAAATATGTTTTTAGACATGTTTTAGCAAATCGTGCAAAACTCTATTATAGATATGTTTAACATATTTAGGATTTAGTAATGTCATTCATACGAAAGTGGAGTGGGTGTTGATTTAGATACCGTATATAGGTTCCCCGACTTACACCCTTATATAGGCACAATTCCCAGTGCCCTTATTTAGGCATAGCAATCCAACCCTTATTTAGGCATTATCCATGTGAGCCAAATACAGGCATGGTCACCTACATCAGTCCAACTACGTCACAACGAGTTCTTGGAAAACCAGACTCTTAAGCCTTGAGGACTTCCCTTGCTTGATTTATTGATTTCTTCATGAACATCTATTCCCTAGGGGTTCATTCATGACGTTCCTATGCCCGACTTTTATGTCAATACCTTCACTTGCCCTGGAAAACTACGGCGCACTGTATGGTCCAGCTGCATACATGCACGACGCGGTTCGCCACAGCAAGTTCGGAAGGAGATAGAGTCCGCGCCTGACGCACTAACCAGAAGCTGTCATCCTCCTCGCAGAGAATCTAGCTCCAGTGTTTCTGACTCCCCTTGTGGGGTGTTAGAGATAGAGACCCGGAAAGAGATTCCAACCTCTCTCATTCTAAGGTATGGAGCGGACTAGAACCTAGAGGGACTTTTGGCAAATCTTGGCAACACCAATCTAAACTATAGCCAAACTAAACTATAGCGAAACAGCACCTACTTCTTACCTCGTACTACACTCAGGTTAGGTACACTGGGGTAGAACTAGCTAGAAGCACCAGTTGAGTATTTATATTTTAGCCTGTGTTATTTATGTATGCATTTTTATGAATATATATGTCATAGCTACAAGTCATGCTATTGCAGTATTATTTTATCTTACTGCTAACGCTGTATGTATTATACTTCGCATTCTGTCTTACGATTGTAGCAGTTCATATCTCTTGCACAAGAAATAAGACTGTTGAATAAACCCTTTTTATTGAAACGCCCGTCTATCTATTTCTGTGTAACTCTGTAGAAACAAAGCATACACGATTGACTGAGTTAAACTGTTATCTATTGTTTCCACGATTCTGAGACTGTTCCGATTCTAAAGGGAAACAAAGTTGTCATGTTTATGTGGTTGTCAGAAACTAATCCTCTTGTTCTTTCGAGAAGTTTCTTGTGACCTCTGAGTTAGCTAGCACACACAAGTATTTAAGTTTAATGTACTCGATAGAGACATACTGACCTCAGTCCTATGTCAAAACTATAGTGTAGTGTGCAGAGACTATCAGGGATATAGGAACTGCACTACAATAATACAAAGATATTCTATAGTGTCGTACTTTGTATTTCTTTAAAAACGTACTCACCTGAGGGTCTGCTTGCCGGAGCTGAATATCAATTAATTATCCTGCCAAACTGGGGGCATCTGACTTCCCAAGACCTATATTGCGACCCCATAAGTGTATACTGTGACAGGCTGTGGAATTGCATCACCAGGACAGTCGTGGGGATTGCCGGGTGCCCTGAGTCTGGCCCTATGTGCTACAGCAGTCGCCCAGGCCTATTGAGCCTGGTTGAACGTTGACTGAGATGCTGGCACTGCTTGGATTGATTGCCTCCCTCCGCTTACACTGAACGAAGATGACCAAGACCACTTGACCTGCTGTGGACTGGGGGATCACCGGCCTGCTGTGATCAGTGCCTGCGACCTCCATTTAGAGGTAGGATGCTGCTGGTTCTCGGCGGTGGGTGCCCGGCCGACAGCTAGCCCAGTGGGGCCTACCTAGGCTTTGTGGGTGCGATGGCCTGAATGGGCAAATCTAATTTCAACAGTGCCTTGTCTCGGACTTCCCCTCCCAGAACCCGTGGTGGGACCACTCCGCATTGGATTGCAGCTAGAGTTTGCTGCAAAGTGCCGAGCCCGCACGGCCTGGGCACCCTGTGTCCCCGGTGTTACTGGATGAGCGTTCCTTAAAATTGGACTGGCCCCATCCTGTAGTGAGGCCACAAATTATTAGAGGGGCTTACCGCTGACCCAGTGGGCATTGTGAGCGCAACTGCTGTGCACATTGGTGCGTGGGGGCTGCAGTGACTGCCCCTCCTGCCCGCTCCTTTGGGGCTGTGACCCTACATGTCACCCTAATGCCCATGCCTCCCTTGACTTGGATGTGTCTTCCCTACGTTGAGTGAACCTTACATCTACTGTCCCGGGTTCAGTATTGCAGAGGGCCACTGACAGACCTGCTCATACCCGCCTTGGTTGGGATGTGGCGGGGTCTGAGACAACCCGGAGTGTATCGCCCTAAACGGACATGTAATATCCACTTGTTTCTGCAAAACTTGTCACTATCACAACTGCTGGGATCTGTAAACCCTCACTTGGATGATTTCCTGACCTGCTCGTGCCACCTGCCCCTACTCAGGGTGTAACAGTGTCCTAACATCGCTGGGAATCTACCAGATCAAACCCCCCTGGCATCGGCGTGTGGCTGACATCTTGTTCATTATTGCCAGTATCTGCTTTGCTGCACTTACTAGACCCTGGTGGTGTGTCCTGCTTGAGAGGATGGGAAAAGGCGATACCAAACAGTCTAAACTTTCCTTTGATAGCCGTTGTCATACACGCGCTATGGAACCACCTGCTGGAGAGGCCCAGGGGACGCCGCGGGGGTGGAATCATATCACAGGACCTTGACATCCGCACCATGGGCCATATGTATCATCATACAGATTAGCGATTCCTAAATAGCGATTTTTAAGGAATCGCTATTTAGAAATCGCAAAACGGTATGTATGTAGGAAATCGCTTATTTTGAGCGATTCCTTCACATTCCTAAATTGCGATTAGCAAATTTCTAATCGCAATTCGCCCATTCATTTCTATGGGCCAGGAGGCCCATAGGAATGAAGGGGATATTTGCGATTAGCAATTTGCTAATCGCAAATTGCGATTATTTTCAAGGGTGCAGGGGTGTCACAAGAACACCCTGCTGCACCCCTGAAAATGACATGTGTGGGCATGTATGAGCGTCATATGGCACCTTTGGAATTTAAATAAATTTCTTTTTTTAAATAATTCGCAACTTACCACCAACTAGAAGTTGGCGGTAATCTGCGAATCCTTATTGGCATTTTTGCATAAATATTTCTTTGATACATTGCATTTAAGGAATCGCAAATTTTGCGATTCCTTAAGTGCAATCGCAAAATAAGGAATAGCAAAATGTGCGATTCCTTATTTTGCTGCGAAAATGTTTCACACATATCATTTAGCTAATTAGCATTCGCAAAGGCCGAAATTCTGCGAATTTCGGCCTTTGCGAATGCTAATTAACTTGATACATATGGCCCCATGTTCTTAGACTTGAAGCAGAGTTTAACAACATTTTATACCAAGATAGATCTTCTGGCTGACAGGTTCGATATACTGACGGAGAAGGTTGATTAACAGGATTATCATCATGATCAACTGGAGCAGTGCACATCGACACTGAAGATTAAAATTTCGTGGACAGGACAAAGCTACTGCACATAGAAAAGGTTCTTGAGGTGATATGTAATAAGAATGAAGATTTAGATGAACAATATGTGGACTATTGGTGTGAAGGAATCTACAGCAATGGGTAGACTGGAGGGCTTTGTGGAGGACATGCTGCACACACTCTTTGTTGCTGACCTTTCCCCCTTACTTGTAGTAGAAAGGGCTCACTGGTCTCTCAGCCCTAGACCAAATCCTGGTACTATGCATCGCGCCATTATTGCCTGAGTACTGAATTATCGCAACAGAGACACAGCTCTGTGTCTTGCAAGAGAACAGAAATCCTGAAATTACAAGGAAACTGAGATTTCTATTTTTCCGCATTTCACAGTGTCAGTGCATGCAGTGCTAAGAGACTTCCTACTGATCAAGCACGCCCCTCACTCTTGTATCCTGCGAAGCTCCGAGTATACCATGCTGGCAAAACTCTTATGTTCACAGACCACAAGAAGGCCGCCAAGGTCATCAAAACTATCCAGCTATGGGTGGACTTCTCCTCCACGAGAGACTGGAGCAGGATAAGACACGCCTCAGGGAAAGTGACTGAGGCTTGATTGTCTCATTGGCTGGGGTTTATGTGGGGAGACATACCCTTGTGCTCCACGTACGAAGGACTGCTGTGCCTGGGGTTACCTGAGGGAGCTCTTCTGCGCCCAGCACGTGGAGCTGCGCTGGTGGGACATTCAGCGACCTGGCCTATAGACACTGCACAAGATGTCAACTGTACTTTTCCTTTCATCCATGGATGATATCAAGAGGGAGGCCTTTCACCGCGGGATCTGTGATGGCTTCCTGTTAATCTCTCCGGCAACCCAGCTCCTATTTGTGTTACTACCTTTCTGACTGTCACTCAATCCGAACCCCTTATAACCACCACATATGATCTGTAGGCCTGGGCTCATTGCTTCTACATCTTTGGACGACACCATCATGTGGCCAATTAAAGTTGTAACCTGGAACATACGCAGCCTTAATGACTGCTACGAGGGCACGGCAGGTCTTTGCATATTTACAGACACGCTCCGTAGATGTCTGCCTATTGCAGGAGCTCCACCACACGGAGGGGACTGCGGTGCGGATGGGTTTGGAAAAGACACGTAGCCACTTATTCCAACTACAGCCGTGGAGCGGCAACTCTTATTAGAAAGGGGCTGCCATGGAACATGTGCAGTGTTATATGTAACACCCAGGTCAGATTTTTTCATGTTTTACAAGACTACCTAGTCAGGCTTCTTTTCGTATACACCCCTAATATGGATAACTTCTTTGCTGAAGTATGGAAGCTGGCTGAAACACTGGGTCCTGGAGCGGTTCTATAGGGAGGTAATTTAATGTAGTGCTTAATCCTGAGATGGATAGATATAGTGATTCCAGACATCCTCACCTATGCTCGGCAGCTCAGCTGCAACCTTTGGGTCTTACGCAAAGCCAACCAAATGGAAGGCACTTGCATCACCACGACACACGCTTCATGGTCACGAATAGATTAATGGTTTCCCCCTCGTGCTGTCACCTGAAAAGTCGCTTCTGGCACCCTGAGAGATCGGTTGTTCCAGGAGGACATCAAAGCTTTAGCGGTGGAATATTTTGACCATAACGATAATGCCAAAATATTGAGGGCTTCCCTCTGGGAGGCCTTCCAGGTGGTTATGAGAAGCCGGGTCAATATATGGTGGTCACCTATGTAAGTGTAGCACCCTGCACTAACCAGCGTGACCCTTATGGTGATTTTATGGGTTTAGATAACCATAGAATGCTCTCTAAGTGGTAGCTCTGGAGAGCACCCCTCAGTCTTAATCTAGGAGGTAGACAAAATAGCTCGGTTCACCTGCATTTAATTGTTTTGTATAGGCTAAATGAAAAAGACCCACACAGTGTACTTATAGAAAGAACTATTTATTACAATCACTCACTAACACGTTACGGTATCTCCTACGCGGAGATATTCACAATGCACACAATACTCTGGACATAGAATAGCAGTTAGCACCAATACACATTGGTCCCCAGAGAGGAGACAGACTATGTATCAAATAAGTAGGAGTTGAACCACCACCTAAGTCGAGACTGGACCCAGGAGATGTAGAAGAGTAGGGAACCCTCGGAACCACCCCAGATGAGTCGTTGAACCCCCCAACTGTCAGGTGAGAAGGAATACTTGACCGTACACTCAATACTGTTCAGCGGGAACGTCGCAGTTGCAGTCTAACCACAGAAGGGTTTGTTGGAACTCAGAAGCGAGTTCGGAGTGAAGAGTACCTCAAAGCAGCGGAAACGGAGTCTACACCACACCTGGATGTCCAGGAGGTACGGACGATTAAGGCCACTCGAGTTCAGGAAGACAAGTTAAGTGAAGATGCTTCGAGCTAAGGGACATCGAAGCAGTAGCTCTGCCCAAGCCACCGGGAAGCTGAGGACAACAGAGTTGGTCTGTCTAACCAATCGCGTCCGCACAGTTTCATTATAGCGGGGACAGACTCGTCGATAGAACCTCTCGATGGATACAACTCTGTTTAGCACGAGTCGTTCAGGGTAACCATTGCAGTCACCGGGTGATTGAAGCGATGCAGTGACGTGGTGCACAGGTGTTCGGTTCCAAAGCACTTTACGAAGGATGCTGGCCTTAACTCAACGAGAGTACAGCTCAGGCCTCGAGGGAATGCAGAACCACGACATGTGTTGCAGAGCTTGTGTAGTCCATGGGAGCCCATGTTCAGCAAACCATTCGATCTTGTTGCAGTGCCTGCAGATGCATGGAAGTTACTTCTTCAGTCCAAAGGAGATTACTTTGGATGTCTTTAGAGGTCCACAGGCCCAGGACAGAACTTATACAGAACGCGGACACTGAGGTTGCAGCGAGCTTGCAGGACTACGAGGTAAGGAGTCGACAGAGTTTTCACCGTTGTAGTCTTGGTCCGAAAGCAGAAGGATGATGCGGTCAGTTCGGCACGGTCAGCACGACTCACCCAAGATGTCCAGACGGTCAAAGAAAAAGTGGATTTGGATCTGAATCGAATCCCACAATGAATTTAGGAATTCTCTCAGAGGCAAGCCCTTAAGTACCCCAAGGTGAGGGTTGGGATGCTTCACGGGTCCCTCCCAGAGGAGGGGTCAGACATTCGGGACGATGCTCCCATGTCTTTTGTCCAGCTTCACGCCAGGGTGGGGAGATAACGGCTCCCTGATCTGGTTGGAACTGCAGTATGCAAGGAGGGCACCAAATGTGCCCTTCTAGAAGACTAAATGGCACTGGCAAGCACTCCAGCTTCGGCCCAATACACTAAGTCCTGTCTGGGAGGTGGCCACACTTCCTTGCAACAGGAAATCTATTGTCCTACCTTCCTCTACTCGGGCTTGGCCCAGCAGCAAGAGGGCAGGATCATGTTTTTGGTCGGCAGCAGCCCTAGGTTGCTGTCTGGCTTTGTTAGATCAGTTCCTAGAGCATGAAGGACCTCCCAGAGGGGCCCTACCTTGGATGGAATCATACCTCCAACACCGGATACAGTATTGGGGTATGATTCCAACATGTTTGATATCAAACATGCCCAGGGTTGTTCAAGACAGTTTAGAGATGGTTGTCGCGTAAGGACGTGATGCCCCTCTAATATGTTATATGACTGATACACTTACAACCCGGGAGAATGGACTCCATTGGCTGTAGGGGCACCCTCACTTTTAGAACCAAGCACCCAGTCTTTGGGACTGGATGGCCTTCTAGAGGGGTGACTTACGGGTCTCAAGTGCAGTGAGAGGGAGATATCAGGACACATATCTCCTGTGAGTGGTGCATGCACTCACTGGAGATGTACATGCACAAACTCACTCAGGCTTCAGAGGCAAGCATGTAGTGGTAGTTTGGAGGGCCCCCCCCTAGGTGGCATAATACATGCTGCAGCCCATAGGGGACCTCTGGGGTACCCATGCCCTAGGTGCCTGGGTACCATATACTAGGAACTTACCAGGGTGCCCCAGTAGCCAAATAGGAATGTACCAAGCTATTTACCATAACCAATTCAGGGATGACTGGGGTCCTGATTAGCAGGATCCCAGGCAGACTAGTCACAAAACAGTTGAAAAACAGCAAAACGTGGGTGTAACCATGAAAGCAGATCCTACTTTCTTACAGTGGCCCTCAGGGAAGCATGCATTACTAAGCAGGCAGGCTTCTTCTGTGCCCTGTGAGGCGACTTAGCGCAGCTACAGTGAGAAATTAGAGAACTTGAACTGCAGTTTTTCAATTATCACGTCTCCAAACTTGCAGCCAACCGGAGCAAGCTATGTGACTATTAGGAGGCTGCACAGTGGGAAACACACTACCTTAGGTGTGAGACAAACGCTTCGGGAGGGTGACAGACTGGGAAAGTCTCTCGCTCAGCTGCTTTGCAGGTCCTGGACAAAGGATTACATTACTGAGATACATGATTACTGATCTCATGTACACACTGGTAAGGAGGCTGTCCAAGGGGTTATGGTGGTTTTTTTTTCATCCCTGAACTATATTCGCCAAGTCTCAGTTTCACCTTCGGACCTACCTAGACTCAATCCATCTTTCATGGCTTGAAGATGGTTACAGGCTGTCCAACCTTCTGTGGAGTAAAATTGTCTGACTGAAATGGGGAAGGCTAGTGGATTAGAGACCTCTCCAGTTTCAGATTTCTCCACCTGATATGGCAACAGAGGAAAGTTCACCCTTGGCTGAAATATTGAGGAGGTCGGCTATGGTGTTGGATTACCATGATCCCTCAGTGGAATTGTCCAGGGATCCTTTCGTGAATATTCTTCATCAAGACGAGACAGGAATGGAACCTGTACTCCGTTTTAATGAGTCTCTGTTTGACCTACTTTTAGGAGCTTGGGCAAAACTCTTGACGGGAGCTCCAGTTGACTGGGCTTTGTGCCTTAGGATTGAGTTATTCTCTATGTGTAGGATTAGTTCTCTCTTGTACTTTTGAATTTGTACCCTATTGGAGCCTTGGGGTTTATGAATTTCACTTAAGTGAGAAGCTTAGATGCAATGACCTCTTAATAGACATGTTAAGTGTCTATTATGTTTTTGCAGGGTATGGCACTGGAGTGTCTATCCCAAAAAGTTCTTCTGAAAATTTCACAGATGGTATCTGGTAGTCTACTTTTTTTCTGGTACTTGCCTTCCGTTTACAATACAGACGAAGCTCTATACATCTGTTGATGTAGAACATTATTAGCTAAATGCTTGTCTTGTGAACCTTTACATCATTATTTTGCAATTCAGGTTCTGTCTTATGGCCAGTGATATTGAGCATGTTAATGTTTAGTCACCATTAGTGACTGCTGACTTTCATGGTGTTGTATCATGCTATTGTTGATCTTCAGGCAGATATAGTATCTTAAGTGATTCTATTCCTTCCATTGGAAAAGATTATTGAAAATGTTGCCCTTTTCTGGATTTTCATAACGCTGTGCATTATTATTAAACATTGTTTATTTGTTCTTGAAGAACATTTCCATTGAATGCTGTACCATTTCATCTCTGCAAAGAATTAATATAGGTCGAACCTTGAGGGGGAGAAGCATGGGCCTTGAGGTTTCTACCCTTTGCAGAAGACATTTATTCCTGACTTCAGGACCTTTGCTCTCTTAAGGGTCAATTCCTTTTATTATGTCTCTGTCTATAGTTGCTGGTAGGCAACTCTTTGCCACATTTCCGATCTCAAGGGCCTGTAAGTTGGGTCACACATTGTAAAATGTGGTTCCTAGAGGATTAGATTAATTAATGTTAGAGTTTTTCAATGGTCGGATTCTTTTATTTTAGAATCCCTTTTTTAAAGTTTTAGATGTTGGTCTTTTACCAGACTGTTGGTAGATGGTCTCTATTCATTAAGCAAGGGCTTGTTCAGACCTTTGTTTTTGTTAGGTCCTCTCAGTTACTTTTTATTCTTGCTATCGTATTCGATGTTGTGCTCCCACTGTTTCATGGTGGTCTTCTAGGCAACTTGCATTACCTTTATGGGTTGAATGCTATTGTTTTTCTATGGATATGATTCCGCTACAGTCATATACGGTTATGTCACTGTTACCTGTGGGTTATTGTCTATATTTATTCTCTTTTAATATAAAAAAATTATTAATGGATACATAAGCGTTGATCATGTTACTCCTATGTCTTCATATATGTATATGTACTCTTTTGTATATGGGATATTCTTGAGGTCCTTGTACAGCTCAAGTTCTTTTGTTCTATATTATGAAGGTACTTATACATCTCTTGTTCTTTTTTCTAAGGAAGGATTGCCTATATGCCAACAGGGGCTAATTTTGCCTTTGACTTTTATTTAAGCATCTGTTTTCCCCATGGAGGATGGATTTTCTCTGTGTAGTTTACAGAGTGGTCCTGACCTTCTCTGGGTTACAGGTGTTGTTCAGTTGCACGGCCAGCAGTTCTGTGTTCCCAGGTTTGAACATGCTGTTCGGACTTGAGTATATAACCAGATGGCTGTGGTTAAAGTCTTATTGCCATGGGTAGTACCATCCCATGATTTTATTGTCTTATAATTTTTCTTACTGTGGTTGTATCCACAGTTATTGTGAGATGAGAGCTTCTAAAGCTGTTTTGCCTTACTGACATGGGTAGATTATTTTCATGATGTAAACGTCTTGCAGCTTTATTTACCTATGCCCCTGTCTGGGGACTTCATATGGTTAGGTATGTTTCTGCTCCACCTATATTATCATAAATGTCCAGTCTATTCTCTTCTTCTCGACTTGGTGCGTCTTAGCACGAGACTTTTCATAGTTGCAGTTCACAGACCATCCTCTGGAGTTGATATGGCTTTGGCATTTGACTCTAAAGTAAGGAATCTGCGGCTAGATGTCTCTGTCAGATGAGCGAGTTACTTACCTTCGGTAACACGTTGTCTAGCATGCAGATTAATTATCCCCACTCAGCGATCTTGGTTCTGTTTGGTCTCGATTGTTGTGTCTCCATCTTTTGAAGTAAAAAAAAAGGAAAGGAAAGTAGAAAAAGAGAATCTAGTGAAACTGGACATAGGAATTCTTTTTATCTCAATTTTTTATTAAGATATTCATATACTTAATTCTTTGGTTAGGAATTCGGTATTTATTTGATACATGAGTGTCTTGTTTAAGCACACTGTTCCATAGGCACTTTCAGTTTGTGGCGTTGTGTTTCCAGTGCGGAAAATAGTCACAGAAGAAACTGACATTGGCACGTCGGCGAGATGGTTATAGTGACGTCACATCGTGTGACCGACGTCGATACGGAGTCATGCAACACCCTCTGCCGGTGTGCGGACGTGCTGTGGGAAAAAAAATCCGGATCCATTCTCACACCTGGGGAGGATTCTAAAGTAAGGAATCTGTGGCTAGATCCTGTCTCTACCAGATAATGCTTTAACAAAGGTAAGTAACTTGTTCTTTAATAACCATGTGCATGTCTTGCTCTCTGGCCATTGGTAGATTTTTTACTTCTTTGAGTCATTGTTCCATCTTTTTTTCAAGCCTGGATGACCTTTCTTTCTTTAATTAATTCTGATGAGAACCATGGGGCAGAATGTATTGCTTTTATTTTCCTTAGTATATCAGATTCAATTTCATTGATGAAGCTAAATGTATTATTAAAGTAAAAGTGATGGATGGAATGCTTGAATAAATCTCAGTCACTGGTAATTATTCAGGGCCGCATCCCAATCCATTTTTATTTTGCCCACCATGCCACCTCAGTTTTGGCCCAGCTGTAGGCAAATCAGTCTTGATCCTGCTCCAGTGGGAGCAGTTCAACCTGAACTGGCAAGCTAGATCTTCCCTGAACTGGAAAACATGCAACCCAGGACAAGTTTCACCCTAGTTGGGGCTCATCATCCAGGTATTGATTGGTTCTAGTGACACAGTGTGCACAGGACCCACGCCTGGGTATACCTGTCCCACTTTGGTTAACCTATTCAAATAACCAAAAAAGTAAATGTAATTAGGTAATAATTTATTTTCATTCATCGTTTTTGCTAATTATATTATTGTTAATTGAATATTAATTGGTAATTAAATTTTATTAATAGGTAATTAATTTTATTAATTGATAATTATGTTAAGTGTATTATTTTATTATTGGTGTTTGTTGTGCGTTTATAGTGTGTAAAGTAATTGATATGTAATTAAGCAGGTATTACATTTATAGTTGGGTATTAATGATTCATTTATTGGATATTAATTATTACTTGGTAATTATTTTTTAAATAATTATTTATTGGTATTTGTAAATAGTTTAGATTAATTAAATAAATATTTTTTTTAAATATTTTAAAATATTAGTTTATTTATAAGTATTTTATTTTTACCCCTACGCTATCCAACACTTTCCCTACTGTTGCACTCTCTGGAGTGGGAATAGTAATTTTTACCCCAATGCTATCCAACAATTTCCCTACTGTTGCACTTTCTGGAGTGGGAATAGTAATTTTTACCCCTACGCTATCCAACACTTTCCCTACTGTTGCACTCTGGAGTGGGAATAGTAATTTTTACCCCTACGCTATCCAACACTTTCCCTACTGTTGCACTCTCTGGAGTTGGAATAGTAATTTTTACCCCTACGCTATCCAACACTTTCCCTACTGTTGCACTCTCTGGAGTGGGAATAGTAATTTTTACCCCTACGCTATCCAACACTTTCCCTACTGTTGCACTCTCTGGAGTTGGAATAGTAATTTTTATCCCTACGCTATCCAACACTTTCCCTACTGTTGCACTCTCTGGAGTGAGGATAGTAATTTTTACCCCTACGCTATCCAGCACTTTCCCTACTGTTGCACTCTCTGGAGTGGGAATAGTAGTTTTTACCCCTACGCTATCCAACACTTTCCCTACTATTGCACTCTCTGGAGTTGGAATAGTAATTTTTACCCCTACGCTATCCAACACTTTCCCTACTGTTGCACTCTCTGGAGTTGGAATAGTAATTTTTATCCCTACGCTATCCAACACTTTTCCTACTGTTGCACTCTCTGGAGTGAGGATAGTAATTTTTACCCCTACGCTATCCAGCACTTTCCCTACTGTTCCACTCTCTGGAGTGAGAATAGTAATTTTTCCTTACTTTTTTTTTTTGGGAGTTGGAATAGTATTTTATTTCCTCTGTTACTTAATATTTTAAGTATAGATTAAGGACAGAGTTCCACAGAATCGCCCTCAAGGCAAAGGGAAAATAGGGAAGATTAATGCCCCTTGGTTCACATCTGAACTAGCAAAAATTCATCTATTGTGCAGACAAAAAGAACGTAGCTGGCGAAAAACTTATGACCTGACAGAAAGAAGCCTGTATATTCAGCAGAGGAAAATTTATCTCACGGCGATCAAAATAGCCAAGAAGAACTTTTATATCAATGCTATTAATACAGCCAATCAAAAGCAAAAAAAAAATTTCTCCATTGTCAAGTCTTTTACCCATCCTAGAGCCCTACAACCAGAAATCCCACCTTCCTTAGAATTCTGCAATCAGATTGTAGACTTCTTTGAAGAAAAAATCTCTCTAATACAAAAGGACTTCCAAGCCCCTTGTCAAGTCTTGTTTGCTACTCCACCGGACTGTGGAGAGAACCTAAAGGGCTGTCTCAGAACTTTCACCCCGGTCACACTTCTCCAGACCCGGGAGGCAATCATGTCATGTAAATCGGGGGCACCCTCGGATTCATGCCCACCTAGAATCCTTCACCAATTAATTGAGGTGGTCAATCCCATCATAAATGAGATTGTTAATGCTTCCCTGAGCACAGGCGTTGTACCTAGCGAATGGAAGCATGCAATCGTGAGACCTCTCATGAAAAAAGCAAATAAATCTCCTACAGACCTTGCTAACTTGCGCCCGATTTCACTCCTCCCCGTTCTGGGTAAGATCACTGAACAAATGGTCCATAAAGAATAAAAAAATTATGTAGACACACACCATATTCTTCACCCTCAGCAATCGGGTTTCCGTTCACACCATTCTAC
Organism: Lissotriton helveticus; assembly: GCF_964261635.1. Taxonomy (NCBI): domain Eukaryota; kingdom Metazoa; phylum Chordata; class Amphibia; order Caudata; family Salamandridae; genus Lissotriton; species Lissotriton helveticus. The sequence goes on from NC_136061.1 coordinate 1,647,449,469, forward strand.
GGAATCTGCCCTGATTGAACTCACTGATTCAATAAAGCTATTACAAGATCAGGGGAAGAACGCCGTCCTGATCTTATTAGATCTTACGGCGGAGTTCGATACCATCTCCCATTCCCTATTGATTAATAGACTTAGGGATATAGGAATCTCGGATGTTGCATTGGATTGGATAATCTCCTTCCTGGCAGATAGGTCCCAGACCATCTCTCTGGGCACTTTTCTTTCCAAAGAGAAGAAGGTACATTCTGGAGTCCCTCAGGGCTCAATATTGAGCCCTTTATTGTTCAATATATATATGGTCCCTCTCATCTCTTTAATTGTGTCATACGGCATATTAGTAACATCATATGCCGATGACACTCAGCTTATTGTTCCCTTGGAGAACAATTCTACAGATGCTGAGGCGAATTTTAAGAAGTGTCTAAGAGATGTTTTCTGCTGGATGGATCAAAACCATCTTAAATGCAACACCAGTAAGACGGAAATTCTGCCCATGTGTAAAAAAAACCAATTCTGTCCTAGCAAATGGTGGCCTGAGGACATCCCTGCGCCACCGCAAGTAGTCGCATCAGCGAGGAATCTTGGCGTTCTATTTGACGCAGAATTATCCTTCGACTAACATGTCAGGAATGTTGCAGGAAGCTGCTTTAACATCATTAAGTCACTGAAAAAGTTCTTTGACTTCCTTCCCATAGACTCAAGAAAGGCAGTCGCAGTGGCCTTAATCCTTGCACGTCTTGATTATTGCAACGGCCTGATGGCAGGCGTTAAAAAGAAAAACACCCTCAGAAAACTCCAAGGCATGCAGCACGCAGCGGCTAGACTTGTCCTCAAGTTACCTAGGAGATCATCTGCCTCGGCCGCACTTAAAACCCTTTATTGGTTACCACTCCCTAAAAGAATACTGTTTCAAATCTTAATTATAGCATTCTGTGCATTCAATTGCACTGGCCCGATTTACCTCATCAAATGGTTTCCACACTACAATCCCGTAAGGACCTTAAGATCCTCAGGTCAGAATCTGATCAAGCCGTTAAAATTAAAACTTAAGACTAAAGGAGGCAAGTCTCTGTCTTTCTTATCTGGTAAAGCGTGGAATTTTATTCCCAACCATCTTAGATCCCTAACCCAGGAAAACCAATTTAGAAAACAACTCAAAACGTGGATTTATTCTCTTTCTGACGATTATGTAATGTCCTTCATATAGTCTCCTCCCTGTTTCTGATCTTTTGCACACTGTTTAGTCAGCGCCAGGATGCTCCTTTCGGAGCGATTGTTTGCGCTTTCGAAATATACAAAAATATACAAAATATACAAATATACACATTTTTGTATTGTTTTAGTTAATGTAGTATATCATTAATTAAAAAATATATATTTATTTTATTTTATTTGTTTTGCATGATTATTACATTTTTATTTGTTATTTTATGTGTATAGATGAATTTGTAATATATAATATTTTTAATTATTTATAAGTTATTACAATAAATATTACAACTGATTATTAAGTATATATATTATATATTATATGTATGTTTAATTATTTTTTATTACACTATGTATATTACTTATTAATTTTAAATAACATAATATATTTTGTACTATGTTTATTATATTTTTAAGTATTTTTAAATTAATTTTACATATTGTTTTTAATTAAAAAAACAATATTTCTTAGAAAAAGATATTTTTTACATCGATATTTTTTTTCCGATATTTTTGTACTTACCTTTTTGTAGATAGGATGTCGATATTGTTGACATCGATAACATTGCTCCGATATTTTTGTAGGTCGATATTTTGTCTTTCTATATTTTGTCATACATCCTACTGAGATAGGTGAAAACTATTTCAGTTTATTGAGAGACATTAGAATCTGGGTTTAGTTGACTCCCCCTAAAAATCCATACTATTATGGCCATTGTGGGATCATGTGAAAAATTGTACTGAGCCTTTTAACATATCACCATTGGAATAACTATCCCGCTCGTGTGTCCTTTTGAGAGGTTGGAGAGGAGTGGTGTGTTAACATTGGCAAAAAAGATTCTAATTCAGTATAAGATATCCATGTTCAAAATAAGGAATCAAAAATGAAAAATGTGATAAGTTTTAATAACGTCTAATAGTTTGCGGCGAATTATGAGCATCACGCTGGTTCGATACGTGGTTGGTTCCCAACCTAATATGGCGCCACACTCTCGCGGTGGTGTCGGTTAACACGTGGTTCTCCGCGAGTTTTAAAATGAATGCGGTGAGAGTACGCTGGTAACAGAGGTGGAGACAACACGCTCCGTGAGGCCCCGGTTGGTAAGGAGTAGGAGGGGGATGTTGCATAACGGGTTAGACGCTGTAGGAATGCGCAGTAAATAAGTGAGTTGTTGGTCACTGTTTGCCGAGGAAGTAAACTCCGAGTGCAGACGTTGTACATATTAGCAGTACGCCAACAACGATAAGGGATTTGTAAGTGGGAGTAGCATGTAAAAACGAGATGGATAAAAATTGAGAAACTTAGTGGTGACGATAAGATGGCATGTAGAAAGGCTTGATATGCGTGTAGTGAATAGCCAAATACGTATATACATTTGCTTCTCTTTCTTGAATGGGGGGCTCTTGGGTTTAGATTCAGGCAACGACCGAAGGTTGAATCTGAGAGGAGGACTCACATGAGAAGCCTGTTCCTTTACTTTTAATCGTACCTCACAGCCGGTAGGAGACACTGTGGTTGACTGAGGGTAAATATGTTGTATATAATATAACACAATAGATGGAGCAGTTATTCTTTGACATAGTGTGTATCCACATGGGTATTTCTAAGTGTATTTTTAACCTTTTATCGACAGTCTACATGAATGGTGTGTCCAACTTTGGTGCTGTGGCGAAAAGTTTGACCCTGAAGAATTTGCCTAAAATGTTCTGGGCAATGAAACTTGTTGGCATAGGGTATTGGTGTGCATGAATAGCAGCCTGCCTTGCTTTTTAGGTAGATAGGTTTCACAATGTAAAGAATAAAGTGGTTGTGAGACGAGTGTTCCTATCAATTTTGAAACACCTTTTTTGTCACAACGTGAAGTGAGATTCTTTGTCATTTCACTGTACTTTCAGTTTGTTGTTTGGACACTTTTTCATTTGGGCAAAATGACCGCCGATGATGAGAAAAATGGGCTTATCTGGTGAGTACCTGCCAGGTATCCCGGTGGTGGGGCGCCCGTGAGGGGTCATTTTGCCCTTCACTTTTTTCACATTATGTGTGTTGGGAACTGAATGTATTGGGAATTTATATATATATATATATGTCAGTTACCTTTTCTGTTCATCTAGACTGTCATAATTGTGATGGAGGTTTTTTATGAAAGGCAGTAAAGCATGTGGCATACCACCTCCAAATAAATAGAGAAGGAGGGACATTTTTGATATAGAAAATTGCAATACGTTGCACACACCTGGTTTTCAAAGAAATCGCCTTAGAAACCGGGTCATGTTGTTTGGATGACTTTTTGAGGTTGAGGGCGACCCAGTGTTTATGTTCCCTTTGTGCTCCTTTATGATTGTATAAAGACATTGAGGTCATGTGTGTGCCTGACTACCAAGTTAGGATGAAGACCAGGAGTGACAATAAGGTCCAGTGCGCAGGCTTTGCCTTCTGTGGGTTGGGTTTTGTGATGGGCTTCTTCATTCTCTTCAAAGCATAAACATGCAGGGTAAACCTTTTGAGCTTGAACATTTGTAAGTAATTAGGTTACTGCTTGAGAGGGGTAACCCTGCTCAAACAGCAACCACAACTCTTCTCAGGGTGAAGTTGCAACTAAACCCTAAATTAACCTGTGCTCTACCCTCAGGTAACTTAGCACAGAGCAAAAGTATTTTTGCAGCACTTCAAACAGTAGCACAGTGAAAACGCAACCCAAAATGAGCCTGCAACAGAGCCCACAACAAAGTTTAAAAAATATAGTAATTTTTGATAAATAAAACAAAATTTCCAATTTGTAAAGCCAGAGAAATTCAATTTTAAATATTTTAGTGAAAATAGCGCCAAAAGGCGTAAAGTGCTAACTGTGGTTATCTAGTGAGGCCGGACCGGAACAATTTCCCAAGTTCAGGCCTACCGCAATGGGGCATGGGCTGGTTACAGGAACACAGTTAGGCCCATTGAACAGAGTACCTTAAATCCTGGTTTGCACAGCGTTGCGAGGTTCTGTTTTGAAGGTACGTTGCGCAGCCGAGGCCATGTATCGGTTCCAAGGAGCTGCAATGTGGATTCCGGGGTCATCATCGAGGCGGCTGTCCAGGGATACAAGCGCCTGCACCGAGGATGTGTCGTGCACTGGCGGTTTTGAAGCGGAGATGGGCTGCGATACAATGCTGGCCTTTGTGGTGGTTGCAATCCATGCAGTAGCAGCAACCCGCCTGTTCTACTCGGGTTTGCGCCATGCAACGCAGGAGATGCGTCAGTTCTGCTGGATCCTCATCGACTGGCAGAGCACCTTTGGCCAACTTCCAAGGTTCCAGGTTTAGGTTGGTACAACTTAGCAGAGTAGATTCACATATGGCAGTGTCTAGGTGCTGGGTCAGGAATTTTAGGCCTTCTGTCCCTGAGGCTCAAGTCAGGAGGCCAGACAACTAACCCTTGTAGCCACACTGAATTTAAGAGATGCAGGTCCAGTCCTCACCCAGGCAAAAGGGCTGCAAGCAGCAGGTCAGCACAGCAAGGCAGCAGTATGGCAATCCTTCAGCAACTCAGCAGTCCTTCTTCCTGGCAGAGTATCCACAGGCAATTTGCGAATGACCTACCCCGTAGGAGGTCCATGGTGCCTAAGATTGGAGCAGGCTGTTCACAAATCGCGCCCTTGATAAACTGTTGCTTAATGCCTGCAAGCTTTTTCCTCTGCTATTTACTATTGGAGTATAGTCCTTCCACTCATATGGTTGGGATTTTAACCCTGAAGGTATACTACATACTAGTGTGATCACTGTTGGGTTCGGTTTACATACCATTCACTTGTTACGGACCCAACCACAAGTTGATTGCCATGATCAGCTTTGACATTAAAAAGGCAATACACATGTTGCCCTTCTTTTAATTATCTTGTATTGAGCTAGTTTGGACCATGGTATCCATTCCTAGTCATTCAATCATTTTAACAATAACAAGGGGTCCTCCATGTTAAATTGACTTTGGGCATCCCTTAGTTAGTTGTAATCTCACATTACTCCAATCTACTCACACTATCATACCCAACACTGCACCTCACTCTTCACATTGGCAAAAAAAATATAAGAACTCCTATTGGCCAATGCAGCTCCGAGCCAATGAGGAGTTGCCCATAATGAAGCATGACATCCATTTGGATGTGTGAGGGCTCTTGACCCTGAGGAATCCGATTCACCGATCTGACACTTCAGGTTTTTTTCTGACCTCTTTCTCTCCTGTTAGGAACTGCATATTCTTTTGACTTACAGAGTAACCACTGGTCAAGAAGTGTACTGAAGTGATGGTGTCTGAGTTCAAGTATGTATACCCAGTTGTGTATAATGTATATGCAGGTGGTGTATAATGCTAACTCCTGTAGATTGGGCAGGAATCTTTAATTCTACTGTTAATAATCAAAGGTAAACATTCATTGCAAGCATGTTTGCAGCTGTGAGTGTTCCTACTTGGAGAAAGCTCTTAGATGGTGTTACTTGTCTAGTTGTATGATGAAATACCATACAGTCAATATTGAGTCTATAAAGATTTATGTGACATGATTGATTCAGAATCGCCTTAGAATGAAGAAAACCAGTACACTTGTTCAAAGTATCAGCATGAAAGACTGAGGACTACTCCAGACTTCCATGATCTTTCAGTATTTTTATTTCAACTGAAACTTCAAATAATGATGTGGCATACATTCACTTTCTCTTAGATAACTCTGAAAATCTGTTTAGTCCCTTGGGCATATAAAGCGGGTGCCAAGTGGTAATGGATTTTGATCTATACCCACTTTAGCAGGAATGCTCAGATTGATGGGGTGTCTTAAACTTTGCAAACCCATTTAGCAATTCCCTTGGTAATCGTCATTGTCCCTTTAAAAAGTACTAGAATCACTGGGAGAAGACAGTGATCATCATGTTATTGTAAAAATGAAAATGTCCTTGACTTTTTGAGAAAAATTTATGATTTTGCAGCATGTAGCAGTTACGGTCGTATTAGATGTTCTGTATAAGGATCTTCTAAAGTGCCTAGGTTGTCGTGTAAGAATTTCTAGAAGATCTGCAGCCCTGTTTTAAAGTCTATTACCCACGCATTAAACAGTCTATTCTGCAATATTAGGAACATGCACATTAAAAAATAAAAAATCTCTATTTATCAGGTTCCTCAGCATTACAAATTGATGGGATATCAGAAAATTAGTTTACAGGATGTGGCATCATTCCAGAAATCTCAAAGACTATGCCGCGTCCTTAGGAGTGGTGCTGAGGTAAGATCTTTAACAGTAATGTTATTGATTATATAAAATGGGATGTAGCATGACAAAACACTAAAATCTGTTTTCTTTTTTTTTTTACTTGTTACGAAGGATGAACTGATTTCAACAGAACCCCTCCCAAAGTCAAACATAGAACTTAAAGATTTTCTCAAGTGTGAATTGGATGGCAGGGAAACAGGCTCCATCAACATAACACTTGCACCGCCTGAAGCCTTAATTCAGCCTAGAGGCTACAATCCACTTCACATTTTCGTAAGTAGAAGTACAGACATTTCAATAAGAAAAGAGAATAATGTTCCTGGTTGCATTTTATATTTTTAATGTTTTTTGGACAATGGGCTCAAAGCATGCTATGAAATACTTGTAACATTGGTACAGTTTGGCAAAACCTTGACAGAAATAGGTTTTCATTTAAGTGTTAGATTCTTAAACAGCTTCAATCAAAATTATATCTTTACTAGATAGTATTAAAAAATTGCCAATATTTTTTTTCCATGAGTGAGTGCTTCTATATTTGTAATACTCAATGCAGTGTAGGTATTTGTGACATTCGTCAGATTAAATATTTTGATCAATCCCTTTTCTCTTTTTTAATGCCTTGTTTGAATGTATTTAATTGATGACATTACATACTTGTTGTCCATTGTTTTTCTGAAGAAAAGTGTTTTATAAATATTTCATAACAATGGAAAAGGGCTAAACTTGGAGCCCATTTGTTGTGGCCATAGACCTTTGGATCATTTTGGATTGATTTTTTTGCTCAGGGATGCACACTATATAGAACAATCCAGCCTGTATTAGGGAATCGATTGAAAGAGAGCCAGTGGGGAGAGGATACCAGAGAAAATGATGTAGCATCCTTAAGCATGTTTTCATGGAAGCTCAATATTACTTTATGGGAGTTGGGGGAAAGGCGTTTGAAATATCAGACAACAAATGAATGACTAAATTCTGTTCCTATAATTATCTATTTATATGCAGTTTTATATAGCAGAAATGAAACCTAAAAGGGCAGCATAATGCTTTATACTAGAAGCAAAGATATAATGTAATCATGATAAAACAGTAGCAAGATTCTAAGGAAAAACAGTATTGCTCATAGGTTAGAAAACTTTGTTTTACTAGGTTAAGAGACATTTTTAAGGAGAGTTCAACTCTGTCACTGCATGAGATGTTACCACCAAAGTAGGGCTTTAAGTAACCCTGGGCAAAGCACTACGCTATGCTTGCGTAGTTTGCGAAGTTTGCACAACTTCGCACTACGCGAACTGCACGTAGCACAGTGCAAACATGCGTAGCGTAGCGTAGTCCAGCGGTCATTTTTTGCTTATTCGCGGTCCTCAACGTCAAGTTGGCGACCGCGAGCAAACAAAATGACATCCTCGCAAGACTTTTTCCTTGTTCGCGATCAGCAACATCAAGTTACCGATTGTGAGCATGGAAAATAAACCTCCCTGTGAGATTCTCAACGCGGGGAGGTCAGGTTTCTCATTGCGAGTGGACACGCATGCTCGCGACCGCTCGCGATGAGAAACTACCAGTCCGCGTTGAGAAAGCTGCAGCTCGAGTAAAAATCTACTCGAGCGGTAGAAAAGTACAGCTCACACTGTGCAAGATGCCGTTTTCAATGATTGCACAGTTCCGAATGCTTGTCCGCACTGTGCAATCATTGAAAACGACATCTTGCACAGTGCAAACATGCTACTACGCAGTTCACGTAGTGCTACGCATAGCTCGCGTAGTGCGAAGTGCACTTTGGGTAGCTACGCGTAGCGCTACTTCGCGAACTACGCCTACCCCTAGCTTTAAGCTCTCTCTCGAAGTTCGTATGATTGCGATTCATCCTAATGGCAGGAGGGATGGCGTTCCAGATTCTGGAAACCTTTCCCAAAAAGGCTTTCTGCAGGGTTTTACCATTTTGAATGAGAGGATTTCAAGTCTTAGAGAGTCTGTGGTTTTGGAGAACCGGAGCCTCTAAATAGTCTAATTTGTGTGCCAGTTAGTTTGCTGCCTCCACATGCATTGCTTTGTGAATTGTACAGGCCAACTTGAGAATGCTCTTTGCTCAAAGGACAGCTGAGAGAGTCCATGCACGAGTTAGAGTGTTGGGGAGAGGATGAAAAATTGGGGCACTCCTTGATGAAAATGTGAGGGGCTGGAGGAAGTTTGACAATTTTGCTTGCTGTGAGAGGTGTGAGATAAGACTCATGCCTAGTCAGGGCTGTTCCATTTAACCCCTCTGTTCTTCAAGAATTTTAGAAGGAATGAGTAATTGACTGTGTCAAAAGCAGAGTAAAGGTCTTTCAAAGCAGGGAGGAAGGATGCTTTATTGTCCAGGATCCAGTGTTTTTAGGGTGTTCAGCTTCACGACTTTCAAGCACTTTAGCTAGGAAAGAATTTGGGGTGGACATTATTACGGCCATCAAAGTCAGAATCTGTTTTTTTAGAAGAAGAGTGTTTAGTCCTTTTTGTTTTTTTGCGGCCGTTATTCATGAACTACAACTTGATTAGGTGAGTCATGCACGGGACAAGGGATGAAGCTATGTCTAACACAGTTGGGGCTGATATCAGGTCAACAAAGTGGAGTGGATGGCCTGATGGTAGAGAGAGTGCTTTATTCAATGGTTTCAGTTAGCTCTTCAAAAGATGTCCAATATTTTTCAGATTTGTTGGATAGAGTCTCTAGTGGAAAGATTGATCTGCTGGTGAGAGAAAGCTCTAAATTTTTTTATTTCCTTACTGAAAAATTCTGAGAAATTTCACAGTGTTGTCTGTGATTTGAGGATTCCCTGATTGCCAAGTATGCAGTTTATGGGTATGTAGGGACTGGCAATGGACCTCCTCTGCGTAAGTACCCCCTACCGTCCTAAGGATACCATGGCCATAGGACCAGAGGGTCCAACCAGACTTACCAATAAGGACTTCCTTCATGGGGACATACTTCATCTGGTCAGCTGCCTCTTGTGCCAACAGAATATCCCTCCTAGAAGTTGTCATATGCTTCCACAAACTGGTGTCCCAGTCCTCCTCTGGGACTGAATGCGTACTTAGGGCCACCTCATGTGCTATACCCCTTACCTATGTCGTCCCCACCACAAACAAGGTACCAGTTCTTTGGGAATGTGGACTCTTTTACCTCTCCTAGGCACTTCATTGGAACTGCCAGCATGATCACTGGACTTAGAGGCAATTTATCACTGGACTCAATGGTCCATTTTGACCTCAAGTCCATTCATCATTTGCTCCTCTCATGAACCAGCATGGCATTTTCCCCTCCAAGGGTAGACCAAGGTCAGTTTAGTTTCATCCACGGCTATAGTGGCCAGTTTCAACTTCAAGGCTCTCTCTTTTTGTGTGTCCTCTAGCTCTAATGTACACAAAGCATGAGAGGAGACGCCGCTTCCTGCTACGACAACAAAGGTGATGCTGCTCCTTGGGGGACCCCTTGCACTCGGGTTTCCTCTGTGTCCTCCTCGTTTCCATCATCAACCTCATCTTCATTCTCCTCTGAAGTGCACTGTAGCTAACTGATTTCCTCACTGGCTCTCAGAGCACTATGATCATTCTCCATCTTGGAAGTCTTGTTCAGCTTGAGTCCTGTTTGCTTGCATGTGCTCCTCAACTCTGCCATGCCAATATTATTGATGTGTGAGTCCAATCCAACTCCATGTCCCAAAAACCTAAAGTACAAACATTGAGGGCAAGAATGAATTTAGGAAAACAACAAAAATTACCAAATTAAAATGAAAAGCCAATAAAAAATCCAGAAAGCCAATTCTTGCTGTCAATTAATAAAAGGATTTTTAATCTCAACATAAATCGCAGAGTGATTTTGCAAAACACAAGTCCTGAATCCCACTGCTGAGCATCAATGTTAGAAATTGGATTATTATTTGGGGGTGAGTGACTACCTGCCTCAAGCAACAATCAAAGTCCATGTGAGGGTGAACCATCCAAGGCACTAATTTAACATGACCACAGCACCCTGATACACACAGCACAGAGCAAACAAAGCTTAACTGGGGGCAATGTGTAAGCTATTTATGAGGTACCAAACTAGCAATAAAGTCAAAATGCAAACTCCTAACAGAATTAAAATAACATTTAATAAACACAAATGCACCAAAATGCAAAAAATCCAATTAGGGGAACCAGAGATATTCATTTTTAAAGTTTTAAGTAGAAATAGCACCAAAAAGCACATTGCTGTTGTGATAGTCACTGTTCGCAGGTAAACCAGGACCTAGGGGGCAATTTGAGGCTGACCACAATGAACCTTGGGTCGGATACCCCACCCAGGTTTGTCCCAGTCAAAGTTTTGACTTTCTCACCTTGTCCTTGAAGTCCCAATCCACCCCAGGAATACACTTCTAAAGACCCCAGAATTCAGAAGAGACACTTAGAAATTAACAGGGTGTCAGATAGAGGCAAACAGCAGCGTCAGTCCAGGTCCAGTTGCCACTGGTCAGCTCTATACTTGCAAGTAAATGCCTCTTGCAGCTTGGGGTCTCCCTGTACACTTAATTGTTTAGCCTCTAACAACTTAATCCCTAAACGTTTACCTCTATATCCCAAACCCATAATACTGTAACCCTTAACCCTTTATTTTTATCCCTATTTCCTATACCTATAATCTCTGATTCATAACCATGTGCCCCAGAAAACCTTAACTGATAAGTATTTGAATCCCTAACTCTATACTTAAAATTCTTAACCCTGTACCCCTGATCTTTAACCATGTACCCCAAACCCTCTACTCCTAGCCCTATACCCTTACCTTCTACACACTTATGTATCAAAAAACAGATTTGAGAGTCCTTATTAGCGATTGTTTGCAAATCGTTATTAGGGACTCGCAAACTGCTATGTATGTAGGAATCGCAATAATAATTGCGATTCCTATGCATTCCTTAATTGCGACTCACAATTAAGGGATCCCTTCCCGTTCATTCCTATGGGTCAAGAGGCCCATAGGAATGAATGGGAAATGCATGCGCAAATTGCGAGTACCCGATAGGTATTCACAAAATGTGAAAGCAATTTCAAGGGTGCAAGGGTTCCAAAAGGACACCCTGTTGCACCCCTGAAATGTGCATGTGTGCACATGTGGCGCACATACATGCCCTGAGGGCATGTATGTGCGCCACATGGCACTTTGAAAAAAGCAAAAAAGTGTTTTTTTGTAGGAAATCGCAAATTACCACTAACTTGAAGTTGGTGGTAATTTGCGATTCCTTAATTAAGGCAATATCACAATTTGCGATGCCTACTAGCTTAGCATTTAGGGAATCACAAATTGCGATTCTCTAAATACATGTGCAAAATAGGGAATTGCAATTTTTACGATTCCTTATTCTGTGAGTAGGTTTTTACTTACCTACATAGCACCCAGCTAATTTCAGCATTTGCGAACGCAATTTAGCTTGATACATCTGCCCCTTAAACTTCTTAACCCATATCTCTTTACCCCTTAACCCCAAACCTTCACCCAATGCGCCAAATCTTTAACTCTTTACCCCAAACTCTTAACCCTGTAACCATATAGCAATTATATTTTCACACTGTTGTAACATACACATATTTCGGTATCAAACTCATTTGGGAGTATTTCTTTTTTGATGTGTTTTAGAAGTAAAACAAGTGTTATTTTAGAAGCGTGGTTTTGTTTCTGTGTTAGTAGGAACTTCATATTTAGCTAAATATTCATTTGGATATTACCCATAATAGATTGCTTTGGACTGCCCCACATTCCTTACATAAAACTTATTAAATGGATACTCCCTCACCCACTGAAGTAAGTATTTTTTTTGTGCATTGACTATGCAGTGCCCATTATGCATTCTCCTCATAGTAAAACGGAATAGTGAAGGATTTGCTCTTCCTTTTTAAAATAAAAATCTGGTTGTCCCAAAAATTAATATGAACTGTTATCTTGTTTCAGAATCCAGCTCCAGGCTTACTAAATTTTAAGAAGCCACTTCCGTATCCAGAAATATATATGGAATATCACCTTTGTCCTCTTCCAAAGTATACTGTCAACATCGAAGGTACTGGGTGGTCTAATCCAACACCAACACAGAAGAAATTTCTTAACAGAGAGGTACTTTTTGTCCATATACATTTCTTGTTAGCTTCTTAAGCATGTAGATTTGGAAAATTACTTTTAGACATTGATTGGGGTATAGAAAACAGGTTGTCACCCATCATCTCGGATCCTTTTAAAGCACACATTCAAAGATGTGTTGTATTATGTTTCTTGCTGCTTATATCCACTCTCCTATACACTAATTTTGTCTTTGCAATTTGACCTATCTTTTTGAAGACGGGTGTGTGGTAATGCTGGGATTTTGCATATGCTGTCAAATTAGGCATTATTTGCACCATTGCCAAATCAACTCAAGTTGTCAATTACGTTTTTGTAAAAAAAAGAAAATCCACAAGCAATGCCCTGCAATTTTAATAACTGCACCAAATGTTTGTGACTCTGTGTATCTAATATTTTCATACAAGATATTATTTCTTAGTAGGATGTTTCTGGGATATAATCATTGAAGATGAACTGATTTACAAAAATATCATGCTCAAAACTCTCTTTTGTTTATAATATTATATATTTGCGATTTTATGTAGGGTGAACATGGCCCAAAAAGCATAAAAATGATTTGCAATTAAAAATAGTGTCCCAGGTTTACATTTATCAAGGAACAATATGTAAAAATGTAGGATTATTATAGAAACATTATACATTTATTATACCTTTTTAAAGCACTTAAAAGCCAGCTGTAGGTGAACAGTAACAAAGCACCTGTGTCTGGCCATATTTCCAATTATTGCTATTGTAGTTAGGGTGTAGTATGGGTTGCCAGCAAGTATTGGGCCCCTTAACCCATGGACCATTACCACTCTGTGATATTTGTGGGGGCATCCGTATCCGTCCTGCCCACCTATTAAAGTTGATATGGAGGCTCTTAAGTCAAGAGTCTTGGTACTGGGGTTCACACATGCCCGTACCATAAGCATAGCCCTGCCCACCTCCCAAAGATACCCCCTACCCTTCAAGAGACTTGCCTTCGGCCATGATCCTCCTGGGACATGGCATTGGGGTTCTCATCATCCTCCTGTGTCCCAAGACCTCTAGGGAGTTTTGGCTATAACTCCGTCATCAGTAGAGTTGCTCCTCTCTTCCTCGGTTATCATTTTCACCGGTATAAACACCACCTTGCTCTGGATATCACCTACCGAGAGTCCTCCTCTTCTACAGCGCTCTGACCTGTCGGACTCTCTCTCCCTATTATGCACACTTCCCCTTTCACCTGCAGTGGTGCCCTGTGGCTGACATCATCCCGACTGACTGATACTCTATTGAAGCCATCCACAGGGCATATCATAGCGCCCATGTTTGAATTCTCTGGAGTGTCTGTATCTATTACACACTTCCTGGTGCAAAATAAAAAATAAAAAAAATAGTAGTACAATTTGTTTTCTTATAAAAAAATGTTGTGCCCCTAAGAATTTTGTGCCCAGAGCAACTGCCCCATGGCACCGCCCACGCTACACCACTGAATGTAGCCTCTAAGTTCCAAACGTGGCCCAACAGGATTTTAGTGAGTTGTATTTGAATATCCATTTAGGTCTTGCCTTGAGACAACCCTCTCTTTAACCTTGTGTAATGAAAAAGACATAAAATAATCTTTTTTTTTTTAAACTTACCAATATAAATATATGGAAGGGCTTATTATTTAAACATTGGTCTGATCATATTTTGCTTCCACACACTGCTGCATACTGCATGGGATAATGGGTCCGTCCATTTCAGCCACTGGCACTTTTCCACTGCTAGTGATAGCATTTTTCCTGATCACATGTGCACATCCACTTGAAAAGACCTTAGTCGAAATTTCTTCTGGGCCCATTTTGTACTGTGCCAATGCTTTTTCTGCCACTCTTTATGTTTTTTTATTTTTCTAGTCCTTATTGTGTGTTTAAAGTTTGCCTTCGAGTAATTCAAAGCCGGTAGTACCCTTTTATTACTCCAATAAGGATCATATTTTCCTGTGACGTCCATTAAAATGAGAAAGGGTTTACTTTTTTTTTATTGAAAATATTTATTGTAAGCATATGGCTGCCATTTTTAGATGTCGGCAGGATATCTATTCAATTTTTTGTGGCTTATACTTTCAATAAAAATAAATATATACAATAACAAGCACACTAGCTTGCCAATGCCAAACCTATTGGCATTTCCAATGCTTGTTATTTATGTATTTATTTATTTATTTGGTATTTATATATTTATTGAGAGTTTGTACACGACCCTAGGATATCAGAATGCTAGAGAACAGCTACACAGAGAATGTTCACTTGCACAAAGGAGTTTGTAAAGATTACGTTACAGGTGTTTGTCTATACTTTTTTTTATACCTATTTGCCAAGAACATTATATAGTTACTCCCGTTTCTGGGTTGTTGCTGATGGTGCTTTTATAGTCTTGTATAGTCTTGTGATGTGGATTGTTTGTTATACCTGTACACATATCTGTCTGTGTGTTGTCTCCATGCTATCTTTAGTTAACACGTTTCCTAGAGTTTACCAGTAGTTGCCAGTGGATCGTTGGGTTGGGGAGCTGCTTCTTACAAAGCTGGTGCTTTATGTTTCTCATTTGTACCTTGTTTTTGACCAGTGAAATTTTGCGTTGACATCCTTGATGATCACGGGACAAGTGATTGCTATACTCTTATTAAATTAAGTGGCCAAGGTGCCTTTCTAGTAGGAAGGACTTTACACTTTTCTTGAAGTAAGCTGCTGATGGGTTTGCATGAATTTCCGGATGAATGGAGTTCCAGATTCTAGGAGCTTTTCCTATGAATGAGCGCAGGTATGATTTTTCTTATTTGCATTTCAGCAGGTCCAGAAGTAGAGTATCTGCGCTCCTAAGTGTGCGGCTATGGTTTTGAGTACTTTTGAAATACTTGGCACCCTTAAATGTCTACTCTGTATGCTCAGGATGCAAGATGTATGCTCAGGATGCAAGATAATATGTTCCTTAGATATGATTTTATTTGCTCTATCCTGGTCCCAGTACCTGATTGAACCCCTCTTCCGCATCAAGCAGTGTGTTACTTAGGTTTGTGAACTATGGAAAACACACGGAGCCCCTGAAACAAGGATAAAACACTAACAGGGAAAGTCAAGTATTTTGAAAAGAACTGTAGCACCGGGCTCAGTGCTGATTAACAATAAAGTAGTGCGCAAACTCTAGACACTTAACCACATAATATATAATATGCTAACCAATTTAGAAAAATATTTTTGATTTTATTAGTCTTTTTGTGTTATTTGTTGGTAAAAAAAAGAAATATATATATATATATATATATAGATTCAATTTATACATGATTTACTTCAAAACCTAAATAATTACACATTGCTACCTATATTACACTGGTAGATCCAACCGCAAACTTGTTTAGAATTCACAGTTAAACAGCATTTTATATTTATCACATTTTATGTTGTCTGGACACAATATGCAATAAGATTGACATTATATAGGCAAAACCACTGGTAGTGATTTGAAGAATACCACAATAACTTAGGTTTGTGTACATTAATTTTCGGCATACATTATATGTATACATATAAGACTCCTAGGTTTCCACTCACATATTAGTGCTAATATGGAATAGAAAGCCTATAACCGTACAATATCAAGTTTTATCAAACTTCCTGTGTGCCCTTTGACATTACAGAGGGCAGAGGTATGGAGCCGTTTTGTCTGTGAAAAACGTTGTTTGCCATTATTGTTTCTGTCGAAAATACTAATTTAAAGCAAGTTTTGGTTTAGAAAGTGCTCTGTGCGATATTCTTCCCCAGCGGGATATTGTGTGGGTCCCCAAGCCTTTATAGTGGACGGCAAAATTTGACCTTTACTAGACCCTGAACTTAATAATTACTGCCTACCAATCATAATGGCCTCCTTACTAAAAGTCTAGACCATATAAATGTTTTGAAACAGGGGTTTCATTTTCTCCCTAATAGCAGAGGTACATAACTCACTCCACAATAGATTTCCCCATGAGTATTGATGCAGCAGAACCATTTTCTCGACTTCAGCTTCCGCACTGGACCCATTAAGCTATCTTTTTATGAATTTCTACCGAACAGAGATTTTGCACTATGCCCGTAGAGGCATTGGTTCTCTGATGAATCCTTTTTGTCAAAGGGAGGGGTGAGACTTCAAGATGTCCAAACCACAGTTAGCAACTCAATGAGGACCATTGTTGTGGCCACCTCACAAGTTCGAAATTCGATTAAAATAAATTACTCTCAGAACAATACTGTAAATATAAAGTATTGCTATTGGAAGACCCAACCTCCTGAAGAAGTTTAGGCTGACCAAAATGATACCAACCAAAAGCTCTGTTGTTGCTACGCGGAATAAAAGCAACAGGACTTGATGTTCTGAAAACAATCTATGACTAACTCTATTACACATTTAGAATCAAACTAATGACACAGTTCAAAGAAACAACATCAGGACACAATAACAGACGCAGGCAATTTAGAAAATGTTGTTATTGTATTAATGATCCAAAATCAAAGCATCCAAGCAACATTTTAAGTAGCTCAGTTAGAATGCCAATAACATGCAGTATAAAACCACACATTTAGTCAAAGAATTTCAGAGGATGGGTTCAGCTTTATAGATTTCCACTACTAATGAAGTCAGGAGGATGGTTAATAGGCGAAAACCCTCATTCAGGAAAGGGTGAAAGGGTCAAGTTAAAGTCCTTTAGGGAAGTGTCCATGAACATGGGGAAAGAACAAAAATCTGTATCTCACGAAATCAATTCAAAAGAGTTCAGTAAGCAAGTTAATTGGAAAAGAAAAATCAGAGCATTGAGTTCATGTTGTCGGCAAGGAAAGGAGTCCAAGTCAATCAGCAATAACAGCAGCTGCTGAAAAAGCGTTGCCAATCTAATCCTCATCTTCCACTCCTCCTCCCCTGGGGAGATCGTCTTTATAGTATAGATGCAGTTGTGTCATCAGCGATTGGACCACAGTGGTCTATCCAATGTGCGGTCATTTTCCGATTGTCAGTTACCATTTGCTACTCTAGCATTGTTTCCCAAGCTAGTGTTGAGAAACCATTCTTTGCTATTCTCACAGGCTAGTTACAAAAAGAAAAATGTATTTGTAGCTCCTTCGTGGGTACAGTCCAAGGATCGGTTCCCACCAGTTCACACACACAAGGAATAAGGATTCATTCATAGTCAAATTGTTACTTTAGGCAGGAACAGTTAAAGCAACATTTGAAAGTAATATGTCAAAGTTCATGTCGCTAGGCCATTAAATAATGCAGCCTAAGTAGAGAATTTCAATGCATTAAAATAATCTTTGTTTCGTAAATCAACTCATCAATAACTATTCAAAACATAATAAAGTATATCAAGCATTTCATGTTAAGAAATAATAATAGTTTTGTCAGTGATTATTATATTAAAAATGAGCGATCCTAAATATGGCCTACTAAGAAGAATTTCAAAAGTATCAACTTTTAAATTAATTCTAAATATCATTAAAACAAAATTGCTTTTATTAAATTATGTTCTTTATGATGTCAGGTACTTATACTGAAAATGTCAAGCATGCAACCCTTATCAACATTGATTTACACCAATGTCTAGTTTGGGAAAGCACTCTGCAATTGAAATCAATAAAAATGCTTAACTACTCATTAGTCTTCAAAATATCATGTTAAAATTAATATTTGATTAATCCTACTGTTTTTAGCTAATCAAGCACGCTTTTACGGTGCTGATAATTCAACTTTTCCATTTTTCTGTGATGTTTTTTATCAGCATGTTTATGGTACGTTATTATTTAATTGTCAAATCTAGTGTATATGTTGTGTAAAGAGTAATTGATTGCTACGCTGTTACAGTCTCTTAGCATTAACCTAGAGCTGCCAGGTGTTGAAACACAGAACTCTGCATTCCGAGGATCCCCAGACTGAAACCCACCTTTATCTATGAATGCTCTCAGCCCCAAAATCTTTTCTGATTAAGAATTTAGAGGGTAGAGTCCGCTCCATTGTTCATGCTGCCTTTGCTTGGACACTTCACGTCTCCGCCCAGATCAACACCGTGATGCCCATCAGAGAATGTGTGAGACTCATTGTAGGTGTAGGGTCGTAATTTGCACTTCCTGTATACAAACCCAATTTGATATCTGCGTAGAACTGATAGAGTTACAACTACGTAGGTGAGCTATGACATTCTCTAATCCCCACGTGGGTGTACATATTTTATGTGTTACTTGTAACATACCTGGAGCCATTTTCATTATTTTTGCCTTATGTATGTCTGAGCGTTTGCAGTGTGATTGTGATCGCTTCACCACCCTAATGCCTAATCTTTTTTAAGCAATTAAATCTGCGGCCCAACTCATGGAGAAGGATCCACTGAGATCTTTCTTTTGTCTCAGTGAATATGTAATCGTTTTGTACAAGGTTAAGTACTAATTGTGGAACCTATGAGAAAATCGTTGTTGAAGAGAGTGACATTTGAGTGGAGCAAAGAGAGGGATGAGGCTTTTCAGAAAGTGCATGGGTAATAGTTAGTGGGTGAGTGGGTTCGGATGAAAAAACTTTTTTGTGTTCAGAAAGGTGAGTCTAAGTTTGTGGTGCCTGTGCAAGTTGTGCGTGTTTCTAACAGTCCTTTATTGCTGAAGAAGCGTGGGTGGTTGAATAAAGGAGCTATTATTAAACTGATTCATGAATAGAATTTTTTTTTTGCTCAATGGTGTGCAGTTTTCTTGTGAGGATAGCTGGTTTGACACTAATTTGAACAGTTCCATTGGTGTGACTATGAATGCTTGTGATACGGATTTGAGTGGTGAATGTTTTTCAGCTCAAAGCATGTAGGAGGACATCGGTGACAACAGTGTTGAGAATATGGGGAATAATCATTGCTCCATCACTTCTGATTTCACATCTAGCTGTGGTAAAGCAAGACATGTCAAGTTACCTGTTAATTTGAAGGACTACGGGCAACATGTATCAAACATTTTTGTGTTCGCAAATGGCCCGAATGCAAAGTAATGCTTTTCACATGTATCAAACCCTATTTTACAATTCGGTAACCTGTAATTCGGTAACCTGTAATTCGGTAATTCAAACAGGCAATGATTAGTACAGTCCTGATGATGATCCCGGTTTATTAGGAGCCAGGGGATCAAATTGTCGACGATTAAACAGTTCTGCAGTTAATCTATCTGTATATTGCCCTGTAGATACTGTATGTCAAAACTTGTTGAGATTGTGTAACATTTTGCAAGAAACAATTGGCTCCAACGTTTTTTGCCTGTTAAAATTCTTTTCCTCACTTGTTTACTTCTCTTACTATATGTTTTCTTACTTTGGGTTAGGTACAGGATTGTGCCCTATCTAATTGTGTGTATATGACCTCCCCTAGGTCAATTGATATCCCCTTGATCATACATTAAAAACTTCCTCACCCGGCTGGGTGGAGAAAATTGATTATAGTACTGATTCCGGTCTATAATTTCACTGTGTATTCTATTGAACTATCCTTAGGACCCTTGTTCTTTATAATAATTGATCACCCATGGTCCAAAGGTATCCATCGGGCTCCCTTGTTTACTTAAAAAGAGCTTCCTGGAAAAGGGACGCAGCACAACCCGCAATTGGAAAATGCAGTCGCAGTCCACCCGTCATCTGAATGAGGCCTTATATTTTATATTGATTCTATATTATTTTCCACTCTCAGGTCTGGTTTTGGGATTCCTGGTATGTCTAGTTTTTTTTGTTTATTTTAGTACTTTATTTCTTTTGTAATTTTTAGTTTTAGTTTTGTTTTGGGTAAGGGGGATGTTGTGTATTGGACGTTATTAGTGCTTGTTTATTGTTCGTATGCTTGAAGGGAACTTGAAATTCTGCCATGTTCCACAGGTTGTCCCGGTGATCTTTTCAGACTTGGCAGCCTATGATTCATGCCTGTTGATCTTCATTTTCCCTTGTGGACCTGTTGCTGTATTAGTAATAAAATAAAGCTTTATTCTGGCCATGGCTTCCTGTTATTCTTTGAAAGGATGTCACTACAGTCATCTTTGGGGGAACTCTAGGCCCCTGGACGTGTTATGTTATGTTAAATTATTTGTAAAGCACAACGTATACCTGAGGGTGTCTTGGCGCTGAAATAGTAAGCAACAAAAGGGGTGGAACTACCTACTGATTGAAAGCCAGGTTTTTAAACGCATCTGGAAATGAGACAGGGAAGGAGATTATCTAAGATTGAGTGGAAGAAGATACCAGGCTGTCGCAGCTCTAACCACAAAGCTGTTGCCACCCCATTTCGATTTTTTAAATCTAATTGAATTTACTCTGAAGGACCTTGCTGATCTTAGATTTTTTGATGGAGTGTACCATGATGAGGCTTTCTTCAGAAAAGAGGGTCCTGAGTCATGGAGGGCCTTGTTCTTCATGCAGAGGGCCTCCAATGTTATTCTGTTTTTGACTCTCAGCCAGTGGAGATCTTTGAGAGCAGAGAAAACAGAGTGGCACCTAGGCAGGTCTAGTAGGAGTCTTGCCGCCGAATTCTGAAGAATCTGCAATTCATTCAAATATTGAGCTTGCAGGCTGATGTAAAGGCTGTTAGAATAATCGATCTTGGATAATACAAGTGTGGAAATAACTGACTTCCTGTCTGAAATGGTCAGAAATATTAGATTTTTTTTAAGTATTCTCATGGTGTTGTATGAGGAGGAGACGACTGTGTTAATTTGATTGCCCAAGAGTAATTGGTCATCAATCATGACACCAAGACTCTTCGCTTTCCTAGTGGGTACGGGAAGGGGGCCCATCTCCCCAGGCCAGCACGGGGCAGTCCAAAAGTAAGAGTTATTACCGAGTAAGATCACCTCAGTCTTTCCAGCATTAAGCTTAACGTGGTGTCTGTTCATCCAACCATTAATATGTTTCATACAGTTGTGTATGCCTGCACCAGTGTGGTTGGTATCAGAGGCTGATATCATGATTTGCGTGTTGTCTGCATGAGAAGTGAGGAAAAAACCAAAGGATTTGACCGGGGGGCATGGTCTGCACATATATATTGAAAAGAGTCGGGCTAACAGAGGATCCCTGTGGAAACCCACAGAGCAAACGGAACGAGCTTGATGAGAAGGCGTCAAAGTTGACTATGTTTTTCCTGTTTGACAGGAAGGGTGAAAGTAATTTCAAAGGCAAGGTTTTTTTTTATACCTTTTGTTTCCAGACGGTGGATCAGGGTGGAATGTTCCACCGTGTCAAATACCGCAGATAAGTCCAGCAGGATAAGGGCGGCTGACCCCCCCCTTTATCTAGGATGAATTTGAGCTCATCTGTGGCCTTGATCAGGGCAGTCTCTGAACTATCTTCAGATCTAAACCCGAATTGAGTAGGGTCCAGGCAGTTGGAGTCCTTGATAAACTGATTTAACTGAGTGTTCAATACTTTCTTTACTATTTTCACTGGGAAAGGAAGCCTCGAGATAGGTCGATAAATGGCCAGGTCCTCAGGATCCAAATTGTCTTTTTTCAATGAAGGCAGGATGGAAGCTCGTTTCCATTGGGATGGAAAGATGCCAGTTCTAAACATATTATTAAATATGTCAGAGAGGTAGATAGCAATAATGTCAGAGACTAGCTTTATAACTGAGGGCGGACAAGGGTTGTCTGGAGAGCTTGGCGTGGTGGTTAAGATTAGTTCTTTTATTGATGCTGTGGAAATAGGGGAGAAAAACGTGAAGCTTTTAGTGGACAAATCCTTATCGGAAGCTGAGTTCGTATTAACTTGACCGGTGATTGGCGAAGAATTATTACCACAGTGTCCAAATGAGTAGAAAATATAGTCAATATTACCCCTGAGGTGTAGCAATATCATCCCAAAAGGACTGGCTTACCCAATCTTTTTTATGCTCTGGTTGTTTGGTTAATTTATTGATAACTTGATAGAGTTCTCTGACAGAGTTTTCGGAAGATTCCATTTGCGAGGAGAAGTTGGCTGCCTTTTCTGTAACTAATAAAGCTTTGTATTTAGTTAATGAGCATTTATACTTTTCTCTCTCGCATCTGTCATATTGGGCGCTCCATTTCCTCTATTGCTGTCTGCAACCTTGTTTTTCCATTCTGAGAGCCTTTGAAAACTAAGGAGCAGATGGACGGGTTCTATTTGGGCCGCCTGTTTTTATCGGTGCAAGTTGAGAGAAGGCAGAGTTAAGCCAGGTAGAGTAAGTCTCGATTGCAAGTTTGGGAATGTCATCCACCATGGGACTTAAGATAGTAAGAAGTTGCTCAAGTTGATTTTGGTTACCTTTTGCCCAGGATATGTCCTGGGAAGATTTAGACCTCTTGTTTGGGGCTATATGGGTAGCGAGACAGTTGATCTTAAAGAAAAAGGCTGAGTGATCGGACCAAATCAGAGGAAGTTACTTCAAGGCTAGAGATATATTTGTTGTTTGAAAGCAACACATCCAGCATTTGACCCCCACAATGAGTGGGATCAGAACTGAGAAGTTTAAGATCAAATGCATCCATGATTTCAATTAATGAAACTGTATCCTTATCTCCTGTTTGCTCTAAATGAAAATTAAAGTCCCAGAGGACTGTAAAATTAGAATTGCAGATATCTGCCTCAAACCAGGAACTAATGGAGTTTAGGGAGCCAGCTTTAGAGCCTGTCGGCCGACAAATCGTAGAGACTCGAAAAGTGTCACTATTTGTAACCCCAAGTTTGAAGGACAGTGCTTCAGAGTCATCCGTCTCTATAGTAGTAAAATTTGCTCTGAATTTATCCTGGTATATGACTGCCAAACCCCCTCCTCTTTTCAACGGAAGATCTTGCCTATGTAGCAGATACCCGAAATTAGTGTCTGCAAGCCGTTCGGGCATTGAGGTATTGGTGGCCCATGTTTCTGTGATGGATAAAATGTCAGGGTCTTGTAAATCGATAAAATCTGCTACTTCAAAGGCATGTTTTACTAGAGAGCCAACATTAATTAAAGTGCACCGTATACCCATACTGTCCTTTATGTCAGAAGATATCTGGCTGGAGCCGAGTGATCTGGTAGAAACAAATCTGCCATATAGCCGGAAGCCACAAGAGGTACAGGAGCCCTCCGACCCCTGACCAAGAGTTAAACTACAGGACAGTGACAGTTAACCCTCTTCTTGTATATTGCATGAAGTTTCTTGCTTGTAAAGGAAATTTGTGTTCTAGGATCTAAGCCAAAACTGACAGAGGGTCTGGCGCTGGGCAAAGTCCAGGCACGGGCGGGCGCAGACTCGCTTGCCTTTGGCACGCCCACTGCACGCGTCCACTCACACATGGCAAATAAGTAATGTCAGCCATGTCAGCTGATCAACCCCTTGCCGGTAGTATGGGGAGCCAGGAGGGAAGAGCTGCGTCTCTCCGCACAATCGGCAAGAAATGCTGCTGCGGACAGCGGACTGGGAAGCAAATGTACAAGGTGCCAAAGAAAGTGCCAGTAGGTTAGATTTGAAGCTATAACTCTTTAAAAACAATCACCAGTCTACAGATTTCAAAATACAATAGCCACGTTTGCCCCTAGAAGCACTACTTATTACGTTCTGCGTATCTGCTCACACATGCCAAATAAATAATGTCAGCTGGGTCAGCTGATCAACCCCTTGCCGGAAGTGTAGGGAACCGGGGGGAAGGAGGGGCATCCCTCCGCACAATCAACAAGAAATGCTGCAGCCGACAGGGACTGACAAGCAAAAGTACAAGGCGCCAAAAAAAGTGCAAGTAGGTTAGATTTGAAGCTGTACAACTTTAAAAGCAATCACCAGAATAGTCTACAGACTTAGAAATACAATAGCCACATTCACCCGTAGACGCGGTACTTACTACGTGCAACTTAGTAGTTTTGTAGGGGCCCACAGCTCCACTGAACTAATCGACCCTAAAGCGCCATACGGTCTTGAAGGGTGCTAGCAGATTAGGAGCAAACAAACTCCTACAGGAGCCCAGTTCTGCAATATTTTATGTCTCATTAAGGAAAGATGAGGTAGGCAAGACTAAGGGAATGATTGGGTATGGCAGACAATTGGACCTCCAAACTCATGGTGGCGTGGCAGGAACTGCTGCACTGGCGGTCTGACTGCCGCATTACGAGTTAAGTGGCCGCACTGCCACAGGATCTCCGCAACCACCTGGGATCCATGGTCCCTTGGCAGTGGTGCAGCGGTCTGTGGCAGCAATATGGTGGTGGTGCCACTGCGGCACTGCCAAGCATATTTCAACTTTCCACACCTCCACATTTTTCATGGCACCTGCCACGAAAAGTGTGGGAGTAATGAATGTTAATGGGCCCTATATGGCCCCCTGGTGCCCCTGTACAAGGGGAAGCATGCAGGGGGCACTTGTTGTGCCCCCCTGGCTGTATGCACCCTCTGAACGGTCTTTGGCACTCCCTCCATGCTGCAGTTCAGCCTTGGAACTGCACCAGCGTGACCGCCAAAGCCCCGCCTGCCAGACCACGAGGAAACTCGTAATCTGGCGGGTAGTGGTGCAGACGGCTTTGACAGTGTGGGAGCAGTGTGCTGGCATGTCAGCCCACTTCCACACTGCCAAAGTTGTAATAAGGCCCTTTGATAAGATGAGGCCCACTCTAGGTTCTGAAAATACAGCCCTGCTTGCTTTAATGAGGGTTGTATGTCACAATATTAATAGTTAAAATATTATCTGACATAATATTATTTACTTAAATATTGTTCCATTGTGTGTAGATTTTCTGTTTTAACCCCAGTGATATTCTTGTAACCAATGTTTAGGAGTCAGTATTTTTGTGAGGCAATATTTAGGCCTCTATTTTCTGGTGTTAAACCTGTTATTAGAAGCACCAATGTATTTTGAACTTCGCATGCCCCAAAGATGGAATCAAAAATTTGGAGGTATGTTTCACTTTAAAGAACAATAGTTCTGTTTGGAACCATTTAAGTTGAGGATGGTGTTATGTGCAAAAGTTTGACATGCTGCCCATGCTACGCTTGTGTTCCTTGTTCCTTTTCATACCACTCTGTTGTAATCGAATAAACACGAGTGTGACACGCCTGTGTAAAGCTCTTTCGTTGTCTTTCGTAGTGTGAACGGCTGCTCCTGGCTCGTGGACGGCTGGATTACATTTGCAGAGTGCGGTGAATATATATATATATATATATATATATATATATATACACACACATACACACACACGCACACACACACGCACACACACACACACACACACACACACACAGTTGGCTGACAGTTAGCATCATTCAGTTGCTGACTGCTTCTTACCGTGTGTGCCTGACAGAACCTTTCTTCGGTTGAAGTTCAACTTTCTTAAAGTACCCGAAGACGTTTTTCTACAGATCGTATTGTCATCCATGATTTTTGTTGATGATGTGTAGATCAAGATTGTTCATGAGCATAGGTGTGGATGTGGATATTATAGGTTGACAATGATTTTAAGGCAAGTGAAGAAGTATATAGAAGAGACCTGGTAGTGTGGAGTTATTGTGGGAGCCGCACTCCAATGTTTTACTACATCCCAATAGTTTGATCACCCCAAAATTTAACTGTGGTGCCTCAGCTTCTACATCCTTGATCTTGCAATAAGATTCACCACCCTCCTTGCCATCAGGCGCCACAAGTCTACTTAATAACTGGGTTCTAGATCATTAAAAAAGTTAATGGGTTTTAATACAGAATCTCAAAATAGGCATTACAGAGAAGTGCCATATAAACTCAGAAACACAGTGCATAGTCAGAAATCCGAATTATTCTTAGTCCGAATAAGCAACAAAAAATCATAAACTTAGTACATCTAGGACAAAAGGAAAGGCTCTCTCTAAATGACAGAGTTCTGTGAGCAATCATTAAAGTCGCTGCCTCATCCCGAAAACAAGGGATTTTTATACATGTTTTATTAATAAGTAATAAGCAAAAAAAGTAAATTCAGCATGGCACAACTAGTGATAACATATTGAGGAAATCAGAATTTAGATTGTCGTAACAAAAATATAGCACTAACCCATTTCTAAGGAAAATGAAAACTCCATCAGCTTCTACAGCAACAGCGCAGTCTGTGCATGTGCAACACAAGGTGAAACACTTTCAAACATAGGCTCATACACAAGTGTATGCTAGCAAACCGACATCGGAACTTCCAGTGGGAGTATCCTTCAGAATGATACATTCAGTACACAAAGAAAGTTTTCACTCAATCTACATGCTGTCTAAGGAAAATAACCAGTTGTGACACAGTATTCTGTGCTCTGCGAAGACTGTGGGGAAAGAAGACATGCAAGGAAGCATTGTTTGGGAGGAGTAATGAGAAGCAGCACGATGATCAGAGCAGCAAAACAACATCCATATTAATACAAAGATATCTCTGCAGAAATGTGGCATTATTAAACTGCATTAGCAAACACACTTCTAAACCTCTAAATAAAATCGTTTCAAGTGCAACAATAATAATTTATCATAAACATCATGAGTATTCAGTTTCCTCCCCTGTGATTATTTTTTAATAATAACTAAAATAAACTAGTAAACTTTATTAATCATCCATAAGTTAGCAGACATCATCATCATCTGTAGTTGCTATTGAGAATGTTCCTCTACCATTTTCTCTGGTTGTATACCTGATCCTTGTGAGGAATTGGGTTGGTGGTTGGGGTGGGGTGAAATCCTACTCAAGCAACAGCCTGAATCATTTTCAGGGTGCACCATAAAAATGTCGATAAATTAACCTGTGCTCAACCCTCTAGTAGCTTGGCACAAAAGCTGTCAAGCTTAACTTAGAATCAATACGTAAAGTATTTGAGCAGCACTTAAACAGTAATAAAGTGAAAACAAAACACAAGAAAAATCTCACATGAATTTAGAAAAATAGGTTACATTACAATATATTATTTGTGACCAAAATGACAAAAGTGCAATCAGTAGACCTGTAGATATGCAATTTTAAAGATTTAGATAAGACCCAAAGTGCCAACTGCTTGTATATGATCGCACTAGACTGGGACAAAGTAACAAGTTCAGGCCGACCACAATGGAGTGCAGGCTGGGCACAGTTCACAGTTTGGTCTGCTGAGGAATGTAGGTAAATGCAATAAGAGGGGCCCCACAGACCAAACGGGACAGAGCTCTGTGAAAGACTGGCAAGTCAAAAGTAAATCACTTTAGGACCACTGGTCATTTATTAGCTCCAAACATGGACACTCACACAGCAAACATCCATAATCCCAATCCTGAATCAGCAGAATGCTACACAGTCAAATAAAGATACATATCACAAGTTTTTTTTAATAACAAAAATTCTTATACCAAATATCACCGCAGTTTTTCAAAGGATTAAAAGGTATTCAATAAAAGAGCACAAAATCAATCATTTAAAAAGAGAGAAAACATACAAGACAATTACATCTGTCATTGATTTGGGCTGGTTTGTAGGAATCAATCAAGCCAACACATAACGACTAACCAATCCTTTTCTAATGTGTGCATCTGTTCCTCAACCTGGCACAACAAATGCGTTGATGCGTTTCTGTGGAAATTGTAACAACCACCTTCTTCAAGACAAAAATTATAAATTGCCCTCATATGAATATAATAGGTTACAAATCCACTGAAGACAGCCTTTATAATACCGCTGGTTCAACAAGGTATAAACCCACCATCAACAAGTATGTTTCGCAGGTTGGAAAGTATATCCAGAACCTCGCACAGAGGTGGAGTCATTCTTTGAATTCCAATCACATATGCCACTTGAAAAGGCTGTCTGATTATTCTGTTGATAGTATAGGGCTTGCACAATTTAAACCTCTTACTGCCTTTAATCCAGATGAGGCTCGGCTTCAATAAAAATTAATGAGGCCAACGCTGAAGCTAATAGTTTTTCTAGTTATGTGCACTCTTCTAATGCTTCCCTTTACGTGGAGGTGATATGATGCGATTCAGGCACTTTATTGCATATGATATACTTATTTATGCATTTGCATGCAAAACCAACCCATTTTCTAAGCAAATAGAAATAGGCAGTTTTCCCACAGATACTAAATTTCCCTTAGAATAGGTTCTCCACAAAGCAAATAATCTCCACTAACTTCATTAGTTATATCACACTCAGTTTCTCCCACAAATAGTACCGTACTTCCCTTTAAATAACTTTGCCTTATCATACATATCTCACCTTTATCCCATTCTCAATCTAGGATATAAACTGAAAATCTAAATTCCTCTTTCTCATTCATCTCTTCTAATGCAACATTCTGTTCTTCCCAGTTTCTCACTACCTTTACTCCTTCCTCCTTGTATTTTCTAATAAAAGTATGCTCCTCAACAGACACACATAACCTTGATCAGTGTTAGTAACATACTTGTTTTGTGCAATATCTCTCAAAAATGTACTTTATCTAATTTCTCTGCTGTCTTCTCTAATAGCCAAATCTTCTAAAAGCACATTAAACTAATTTAAATATGGAGAAGGTGACTCCTTGTGGTTAAACAAAATCTATATGCATGTTACACAACAGTGAATAAGATATAGGAAGCTGTATGTTAGTGGAGCCTTCCCTAGCTGATGTAGGAACGTAGTCACACATCTAACACGCACTAACTTTCTTCATATCTACATATTCTCTAGTCATTTTAGTATGCACATTATCATTAAATACACTTACTAAGTTTTCTCTATCTGCTGGTACATCATATTTTAACTCATTTCTTTTATTAGTAAATAATCATTAGCATTTCTACCACCATATGCAGCATATACCACAGGAGTCAGTAAGCACAGCAACAGGTACACTAATATTATTATTATTGACACCAACCCTACAATTTATAGCATTTACTCTATTCCATCTTCTATTGCAAATAAAACTCTTATTGTGGTAAAACAGTTTATTATTATTATTATTATTATTATTAAAGGCTTTTATATCGCGCTCTATTACTAAAAAAAATAGTATCCTGGCGCGTTGAAGGCAGAACAGTAGGGAGAGAACCAATGACTAATAACTGAACATAAGAAAAAACAGTTTAAACTATTGTATTAAAAGGGTGGGTTTTTAGTCCTTTCTTAAAAACATTGAGGGTCGAAGCAGTTTTTAGGTGAAGGGGAAGGGTGTTCCAGGATTTTGCTGCTCTTACCGAAATAGATTGGCCGCCAAGTCTGCAGTATTTGAATTTGGGAACGGACATTTGGCACAGGTTGGCCGATCGCAGGGGGCGATTAGGGACATACAAGCGGAACCTTTTCCACAAGTAGATAGGGCCATTTTGATGAATAGCTCGGTAGGCCAACACCAAGATTTTGAACTGAATCCTGAGGGCAACAGGAAGCCAATGGAGAGCACGCAGCAAAGGGTGTGCACTAGAACGCCTAGGAACATTGAATAGGAGCCTGGCAGCAGCGTTCTGAATGACCTGGAGGCGGTAAATCAGGTATGCTGGTAGTCCGCCAAACAGACCATTCGCGTAATCCAACCTAGAGAGTATCAAGGCGCGAATAACGGTCTCTTTAGCTTCTTTCGGCAGGAGAGGGAAGAACCTACGTAGAGTTTTTAGGGTAGCAAAACAGACCCCCGTGAGTTTCTTAATGTGATCCTCAAACTTAAGGTTCTTACTGAACCAGACTCCTAGGTTTTTTACTGGGCCAGATGTGGCTTTTGGAGGGGGTAGGTCAGCAGGCCAGAGACGCTCATTAAAGTCCTCAGGAAAAGAGCCATACAACAAGATCTCAGATTTACTTTCGTTGCATTTCAGCTGGGCACGTGCTAACCATTGGAAGACCGAGGACAAACAGTGTTGGGCCACCGACGTATCTAAATTACCTCTGGGCCAGGTAAACAAAAGCTGCGTGTCGTCGGCGTATGCCATAATTTTTGCACCCAACTGTTCAGCAAGGTAAATCAAAGGGGTAAGATAAACATTAAAGAGTAGAGGGCTTAGGATGGACCCCTGGGGAACACCTGTAGAAAGTAATTTAGGGGTGGAGGCAAAAGGAGGCAGCCAAATTTGTTGTGTGCGGTTATCTAAGAATGAAGTTAGCCAATCAAGTGCAGGGCCGGTAACACCTATATCAGCTAGTCTGGCGAGTAGGAGGGAGTGAGGCACCGTATCGAAGGCAGCAGAGAGGTCCAATAAGATCAGAGCCGCTCTGCCGCCCTCGTCAAGACACTCCCGAATGGCCTCCGAGATTTCAACGAAGGCCGTCTCGGTGCTATAAGTAGCCCTAAAGCCAGACTGAGCTGGATGTAGAGCCTCTGTTGATTCGACAAATTTATCCAGCTGCTTGAAGACGGTCTTTTCACAGATTTTTGCAAGAGCTGGGAGCAGAGATATAGGCCGAAAGTTGGACGGCGTGGTCGGGTCTAGACCATTTTTTTTAAGCAATGGGAGCAATTTTGCTTGCTTCCAACAAGCGGGGACAGTAGCCGTAAGGAGTGAAAGGTTAATAAGCTGGGTAACCTCATTTCCCACTGTTTCTGCTAAGCCCGCAAATACTCTAGCCGGGCAAGGGTCAGAAGGAGATCCTGATTTTAAGGCAGTAATAGTAGAGCTGATATCAGAATTTAATTGGAGGGTGAATTCAGCCAACTGCTCAGTGCGTGGGGGCATTGAGGGAAGCAGAGTAGTTAAAGGTAATGTAGAGACATTACAAACCTTTTGCAGGTCCTCCTGGATTTTAACAATTTTTTCAATGAAGAACTCAGATAGTTCTTCACACCATTCCTTTGATGCAGGTAACATAGGTTGAGAAGCACAGGGAGATGTAAAGCTTTTTACAATAGTAAAGATTTCCTTACTGTTGTTGTTCGCTTTGTTAATACGTCCTGTAAAATAGCTACGCTTGGCAGATCTGATGGCTGCATAATACTTTTTTTGTGCAGCCCGCAGATCTTTTTTCGCCTCGGGGAGATAAGCTTGTCTCCACGCCCTCTCAAGTTTTTTGCAGCCTGATTTGAGGTCACGGAGGGCATGGGAAAACCAAGGTTTGGAGGGGGTAGAGCGGAGCCTGCAAACCCGGCTGCTATTAGTTGATGTAGCAGTCGCACATTCCATCCATGAATTAAATGTGCTGACAGCAGCCTCAATATCAGGGGGAAGCAGAGGACGAGACGCATCAAGTCCCTCAGAGAGGGTATTCAAGTTAATCTTCTGTGTGTGGGCAGTTTGGGGTTGGGCCGCAACAGAAGTCAAAAGAGGCCAGGAAAATCTGACAAGCTTATGGTCAGACCAGATTACTGGCTCAGGTTGAGCCATGGTGATGTCAAAATTTGAACATACCAGATCCAAGATATGTCCTCCTAGATGGGTTGGAGCATCCACCCATTGTCTTAACTGGGCCATAGAAAGAGCTTCTGTAAGGCGAACTGCCTCTGGCAGGTCCGGGCAGTCAACATGAATATTAAAGTCCCCCAGGAGGAGATACCGGGAATGGCGTAAGATCCGAGGGACTATTAACTCTTCTAGGGCTTGTACAAAATTACCCACGTGGCCAGGAGGGCGATAGACCAACGTACCGCCGATGGAGGAATGAGCATTGAATTTTAGGGAGAAGTGGAGCATCTCGGCTTCAGGCAGTTGTTGTTGGGAGTCATAAGAGAAAGTCCACTGTTCCCTAAAGACAACCGCAATCCCACCACCTCTACCTAGGGGTCGGTCAGATCTAGAAATCTTGAAACCGCGTGGAATGGCCAATTCAACAGAGGGGGCACAGGTTTCATTAAGCCAGGTTTCCGTTATAAAAAGTAGATCTAGTTGACTTTCACTCAGCAGCTCATAGATATCTGCGGCATGTTTAACCAATGACCTGGCATTGATCAATCCCGCTTGAACCAGTGAAGAATCAGAGGGTCGGAGATGTACATAGTTGAGCATAGGCTGAAAGCAGAAGTTACAAACCTGGCAGACTCGAGATGCACTGTTTCCCACTTCCCAAGGGGTGTTACATGGGCAGGGGCTAGGTTTCAGCATCATGAGGTACCCGCGTGAGTACCGCATAGAATTGTTAAAGGGGCGCCTGTGGGCGTTAGTAGAGATGTTGGCCCTGGGCCCGTCCGAGGCACGGACGGGCACAGACGGGCTTGCCTTTGGCGCGCCTTCGGCGCACCACCGGCGCGCCCGCTGCGCCCGCCCGCTGCGCCGTCGGGAGGTGTTACACATTTATAGTCAGAGGAGGAGGGTGGGAGGCAGCCAGCAACTAGAGCGCTCGGCCTGCCTTCCCCCCCAAGATGGCGCCCGCTCCTGACTCGCAGCAGCCCTAAGATCGGCTCGGCGAGGATAAACAGGGAGAGGTAGGGCGAGCTACAGTGCAAATGTGCAAACACAACAGGACACAGAAAATTTCATTAAAGATTAAAATGAGTATTCGCATAATAAAAGTCTTGATATGATTTTTAAAATTCTTGAGAAAGAAAGCAAGTAAGTCTGCTTAGGTCGCGTTTCACAATTCAAGTAAACAGCCCCGGTTTTCGCTACCCAGGCTGCCTTCACACACACACAATTCAATCTGTGTGCGCGCGAAAAAGGAAACTCCTAAATAGTGTGGGAGGGCGGGAGGCAGCCAGCAACTAGAGCGCTCGGCCTGCCTTCCCCCCCAAGATGGCGCCCGCTCCTGACTCGCAGCAGCCCTAAGATCGGCTCGGCGAGGATAAACAGGGAGAGGTAGGGCGAGCTACAGTGCAAATGTGCAAACACAACAGGACACAGAAAATTTCATTAAAGATTAAAATGAGCATTCGCATAATAAAAGTCTTGATATGATTTTTAAAATTCTTGAGAAAGAAAGCAAGTAAGTCTGCTTAGGTCGCGTTTCACAATTCAAGTAAACAGCCCCGGTTTTCGCTACCCAGGCTGCCTTCACACACACACAATTCAATGTGTATAGATCAATTAAAACTATACTATATTTCTTCTTTTTTAAATTAAAATAATAATCAAAACAAAAATTTGACGTAGTCTTCTCAGCTTTCTTTTCAACTGTTTGTTTCAAAAGATCATTTCAAATATGTTTCAGGTTTCAGTTCTCTTTGTTTGACTGTGTTGTATTGTGCTCTCTATGTAGCATGAGACGTTCAATGTGGGCAATCTCTTTGGTGGGGCTAACTATGATGAAAGATTCTATGCAGGATAGCCCTGTCTGAGGTTGAGCTATATGGCCTTGTTGTATAACAGTTGTTCTACAATAAACATGTTATTGTAAATAACTTGGTGGTGTTGTCTTCAAGAAACAGCAGTCTTAAATACGTTATCTCAAAAAGTCTCCTTATTCAATTCTATGTGACTTTTCTTCTGTTTCGAAGTCAGTTTTTTCACTCTCAAACTTGTGCTGGCACTAATTCACAAACGTATTGTCATCCAACACTGTTTCATCTTCTTCACCTTCTGAAACTCAGAACACCCATTCAGGCGAGCCATCATTTCTATTTGGAACTCTTTTTCTCAATAATCTCTTGCCCACTGGTGACTCACTTCCACTAGTTATAGAATCTATTTGTATCAGACTTTTCTTCTAATTCAATGGTGTTTTCTTTTGCATGTTTTCTTCCTTGGAATATCTGTCCCAACTCTTTCTCTCTCAGCAACAATCTTTGTCGGAGTTTATTTACTGTCCAAGTAATTTTGACTTGACCTCGAACCCGGACCCCAACTTGAACTTTGATTAGCTTTGTCTGTGCCTGCTCTGTTCACTTCTTCTTTCCATTGGGGGTCATTGTAACTTTGATCTTCAACCGCAACTTATCACTGTTTGCCTCTCTCTCTCTGGCACTCTAGAGCTTAGTGCATTGCGGGATCTGTACGGTAGCAGTAGCTTTACCCTTTCACTTTGCTAAGTCTTAAGGTAAAAACAACTTTTTTGCACAATCTTTCTTTTATCTTTTCTAAACACGTTGAGTTTACTGGTGATGCGGTGAGATTTTGTTGAAGCATTTGTGTTTAGGAATTTTTAAAGCTATAGATCAATTGAATATGTGGGTGTGACCCTTACACATGTATATTCCTAATTTCATTAGAGATTACCCCACTTTTTGAATGGGGTTTAAAAAGAAACTCAAGAGTAATAGGTCCTGAAGAAGGTGGTGGAAAGTACTTGTATCCCATCAAAACGTGCGTTGACATATTTTGTTTGAAAAACTCAGTTCAAATCACATCAATGGAAGGTTAAAGAAGAATGGTCTCCTTCGTTGCTGTTAAAGAATATTATACTGGGTGGTCTAAAGGACCTGTTTATATGGAGTGGGCATGGGTGTGATGTACGAGTGCGAGCCAGGGAGTTGCAAGTGGGGCGGTCAAATGTTCAATTGTGTATTGTACTGTTTTGATTTTGTATTTATTGTAGTATTGTTTGTGGAATCTATGTATGAGTTTTAAGTAATATATGTATATATAGAAAACGTGTCTGTAAAAATGGAATATATTAAAATAAGAAAAATTGTCAGAAAATAAGTAAATCATGCAAAATAAAATAAAAATTTGAACAAATGTTTCTGGGTCATTCTATATTGGATTAATTCCATTGACTGATGTGTGTTTCTTTCTCCTTTCCTGAACCTCACATATAAATTTGGGAGCACCCTTTTTCTAATAAAAGAATAATGAGTATTCTTTGTTTTTTTATCTATTTGAGCACTTACAGTTAATATTTCACTTTTCCAGGAAGTGATTAAAGGGATAATGAACTGGAAAAAGTTCACACCAATTGCTCTATCAACCTTGTCAACTGCTTCATTGCTCACAAGCACCCATGTGCCACACAGGTAAAATTAAAATGTTTTTTATTTTTTTAGTTTGTGTTGTTTTGACCAATTCAAACAAGTGCTTGAATAGCTAAATCTCTTTTGCTTTGGAAGTATCCAAGCTTCACAGCAATAAATACATTAATTGGTTGTTCATGAATTTCTGATAGAGGGTTGGGAGGTTTATCCACCTGTTTAAAGTAGTTTTCTTCTTTTTGTATTTGGAGTCCCCCTTTTCTCGTTTTTGTTTTGTTTTCACCTATTACATTCTTGCCTTCTCAAATATATATATACCCACGCATTCTCCGTCTCTCAAAAAACTAAAGGTTACATGAATATTATAGTTAGGCTCACATTTCACTTCTAAAAAAACATAGAAATTCAGCAGTTACCGTTACCTGAGCTGACTATAACTTACACCCCCGCAATGCACTATTTATGACCTCACATATTACATCACTCATGACATGGTGTGTGACATCGCTGATGTCATCTCAAATGATATTACTCATGACATCATCCACAGCTCCACTCACACACCCACTCACACCACCTGGCTCCCATACACTGACTCACACACCCACAAAACCATTTGCATACCTATTCACAAATCCATACAACTTGTCACACACCCTCTCACTCATCCATGCAAATACTCACATACCTCCTGCAACAGGGTGTCAATGGCCAACCATTTATGCATACTGTTCCTTAACGTAATGTTAATGGCCTAACCCACTTCATTAAGAGGAAAAAGGTACGGTCTTGCATTGCATCGAACTTTCCAGACATAGCCATATTGCAAAAACCCATATTTCACATCTGGAATCTAGTAAATTGAGGAGAGATTGGGTAGGTCATGTTATTAGTAGCAGTATACTGCCCTCCTACTTTTCCGATTCCCAGTTGTCTTTAAAAAGGTTTGGAGTTGCCATTCTCGTTCATAGAGCTGCACCGGTTACTGTCTTTAAAACATTGATGGATCCATCGTCTTCATAAAATATAAATGTAGGGATCAGATTTTGATTGTGGGGTCAGTGTGGGCTAAGCAGACTATTCACTGAGTTTGGTTCCACCATGGCAATTATGGGGGGAGACTAGAATATAGCGCTTGATCCCCATTTAGATCATTCTGGTCCAATGGATAGGGCTAACGCATGAGATAGAGCAATCTTGAATGGTGTAGTCAGTGAGCATGGTTTGAAGAACCCTTGGCGGTTGTTACACCCTAGGGATAGGGAGTATGCATTATCTCCTGTGTCCATGGGTCTTGTTCTCCGGTCGATTTCTTTTTAATGTTCCATGCTGCGTTAGCCTTCATGAATGATTGTAGTATTGTACCCGGGTGACTCTCTAACCATGCCCTAACAGTTTTGGAATTGAATTTAGGACACGTGCCCGCAACATCAAAGCATTGGGAGACAAAATGTCTCCCCTTTACCGTAACCCGGAGAGTAAACAAAACCGTATTTGCCTGTTACATCAATTCTTACTAGATAATGAATCATCTACAAAATCAACGCAGATTTTATGGGCAGCAGGGAAATCCACTTTGAGAGGTATGCTCATGCGGTATTTAGCAATTCTCAAGCTAGAAATTAGTGATACACAATGTTGTTTGGAGGGGGTAGTAAGTGATCTTAATGAGAGGGTAGTACGTGATCTTAATGAATCATGTGTGGGCATCCCACAACGGCTTACTTAGGTCAATTACAGCAAGCAAAATATGATCTTAATTTCCATTTTACTACACAAACAGAAAATACCTTCCTTTGTTTGAAGTTGCATCAATATGAACAAAGTGAAAAGGTAGGCAGGCTACTTGCAGATCAGTTGCATCAGCGAGAGTAACACTCCAGCGATTCATAGCGAAACACACGGTTTACTCACACACCCAGTGCAAATCACAGAAACGTGATGCTGCTTCTGAGCACATTTTGTTTCAGGATCTCCATTTGCCTTTCTTGTCCGAGGAGGTTAGGCTGCTGCTGAAGGGAGAGATCACAATGGAGGAGATCTCAGAGGCTATCAGGAGTACTTCAAATAATAAAGCCCGGGAGATGATGGTTTCCCAATTGATTTTTATAAGATAAACATAATTGATGGTTCTGCTTCGTTATAGGCTTTATAAGGAGCTAGAGGGTGAATCTGTCATTCGACCAGTGTTTAATAGAGCGATCATCGCCCTAATCTTGAAGCCTGAGAAAGATCCTACAAATTGTGTGAGTTATCGTCCTATTTCACTTCCTAATGCAGACATGAAGATACTTGTTAAGGTCCTTGCAACTTGCCTCAAGAAAGTTGTTTCTAGCCTTATACATAGCTCTCAAGTGGGATTTAGTACCAAGTTGTTTTTCTTGAAATCACATGGGTCTCTTGTCCAATGTAATATGGCCAGTTCAGAATGACCCAGATGACAAGCTGCTGCTTTCTTTAGATGCCGTAAAGGCTTTTGACCGGGTTGAATGGGGATATCTTTGTCTCACCTTAGGTCTAGTTGTTTGCCCAAATTCAGTGACTATTCTCAGCCCCTTCAGTGCAGATTGATTGTGGAGGTCACATATCAAAGCCCTTTCTAATTTTACGAGGCATGCATTATGGCTACCCACTGTCACCTTTGTTCCTTTTAGCATTTGAGCCATTGACGGTGGCAATACATTAGTCTCCCCTTTTTCAGGGAGTGGAAACACCTGTTGGTGCAAGATCTTATTATACACGGATTATATCTTGTTGACTTTAAGTGATCCTGCCTCCTCTGTTCCCCAACTCATGGCTTTAATCAAGACTTTTTTTTAATTTTCTCCGGATATAAGATACATTGGTCCAAGTGAGGCAGAGAACCATGCAAGGTAACTTTGGTCTCATATGAAAGGCCTCAGGTTTGAAGTACTTGGGTCTGCTGATAAATAGAGGTTTGTATGATATGTGGTTGAAAATATTCAGCCCTTGATTATTAAGATGGAACAGGACTTTGTGAGATTGTCCACCTTACAGGTCTCTTTCTGGGGTAGAGTATAAATGATTAAGTTGGTGACTGCTCCTAGATTCAACTATATCTTTGGTATGCTGCCCCTTGTTATTCCTGCTTGTACCCCTCATCCCATAAATAGGAGTAGTAAGAGGCTTATCACGGCAGGCAAGCGACTGTGACTTTAATCATCAAGGTTACATGCGGATTCTAGGTCAGGTGGTCTTCAGTTCCCTGATATGCTTCTTTACTATTGGCTCAAAAAGTATTGCAAATGGCTTATCTGTTGGTTCCTGTTACTGACCAACCAGATTGGGTGATATGGGAGCAGAATACAGTTAATGCTCCTGGGGGCTTAGGTATCTTGTACAATTCTCATGTCTTAGCAACCCCACTCTGTCCTCTGACTATTAGGGCTATGTGTGCTGATAGGAGGGATATGCACTTTTGCACTTTTGAGAGCGGATAGTACAGTTCACAATGACACACCACTTTGGAATAATGAGAGAATCATTGTAGACCAAAAACCGTTTAGTTGGGCTTTGTGGGAAGAATGGGGAATTAAAATAATTGGAGACCTCCTTGATTGGGACTCGACTCATTCCCTTAGGCCGATAAAATCAGATTTTTCCCTTCCCCAGTAGCAACTTTGGAAGTATTGGCAAGTGTGACATTGCTTGAGAGGTAAATTAGGACGAGATCCAATACATCTCCCAACCTCGCCAGTCGTGGACTACCTCAGACTGTGGGGCCTTTCGAAGGGTGGTATGTCTAATATTTATCAAATACTTGTTGACAATTTGTACTCACATGAAATTTGTCTTGTAGCTAAATCCTATTGGCAGGAGCAGTTAGAAGTGGAGTATTGGTAGAAAGTCTTAGAGTATCACCATCGCTTGCTCAGAGAAGCACACTTAAAGTTTGCTTATTTTAAAATTCTGCACAATTGGAATTAGTCTCCTTTCAAATTGTACAATGCTCATCTAGTTCCCAATGCAGCATGCAGTAGGTGCTGTAGCGAAGCATGCGTTGTACCACATGCTTTGGTCATGCCTTGCGAAAGATTCATATTGGTGTTTTATATAGGAAATGCTAAATTAAACTAGTTTTATTTCTTTACATGACTTTGTTGATTTGGATAATACATCCTATTGGCATGGATGGATGGCAATGGCTCTTATGGTGGCCAAGATCTGTATTTTAAGGCATTGGCGTACTACACTGGTGTCCACGCATCAAGAGTATATAGCTGAGCTGTTTAGATTAGCTACATATAAACGCCAATATACAGGGTTGAAGATCAAATACATTTTTTTGATGAGGTTTAGGGTCCCTTTTCCTAGGCTTTGTGATCATCGACTATTTTCCTTTGGCATGTGACTAATACTTTCTTTTTCAGATTACACTAGGATGGTGTTTGGAGTGCTTTCATTTTAGGATTAGTGTTTGGGATGATATGCTTGGGGCTTGTGGTGCTATATGTTTGTTTAAGAGGATTACTTTTTATGTGGGGGAGTGTTACCCTAGGTATTGCTTAAACTGCGTTGGTTAAACATGATTACCCTTCTGTTCCTTATTTATTTGTTTATTCATTTATCCTTTCTCTTTCTTTCCTCTCTTTTTTCTTCCTTTATTATGACCTTATTATTCCTTATTGTGATCTTATTTATTATTATGTTTCTGAG
This sequence comes from Lissotriton helveticus, assembly GCF_964261635.1. Taxonomy (NCBI): domain Eukaryota; kingdom Metazoa; phylum Chordata; class Amphibia; order Caudata; family Salamandridae; genus Lissotriton; species Lissotriton helveticus. The sequence continues at coordinate 1,647,489,404 of NC_136061.1, forward strand.
GTACATTGTGGGGTACTTTATACGTTATTAACATTGCTTTCGTGTATTATAAAAATCACAATCAAGAAATGTTTAAAAAATAAATAAAATGTTGTTTTCATTGCTTGTGCTAATACTCATAGTGACTAACACAAAAGAGGGATTGTACTGTGTTTTTTGTAACCCTGGGCGTAGTTCGCGGAGCCGCACTCCGCGGAGCTACGCGCGTGCCGTTTTTCGTCTTCGGGAGCGCGGTGCGCGTGTTCGGGGCGCTGCCTGCATGCTCGGGATGGCTAGCGCGCTAAGTTACCCAAGAGGTTTGTCCCGCCCGCGTGCGTTCCCTTATTTCCTGTTCCGGGTCACAAGTAACGTGTTCGGGTTGTGCAAGACATGTTCGGGAACTCATCTTCTCGTTCGCACTACAAAAGTGCGTGATCGCGCTAAATATCGCGCGAACCTACATGGTGGCACACGCGACCGGGAAAAAGCGAACGCAGAACCAAGGTAAGCCATTGCCGCGCTCGCGATAATGTTATTCAGCGCGCGAGAACTACGCTACGCACCGGATCGCGGAGTAATCGACAGCTACGCGTTCTCCGCGGAACGCGGAGTTGCCGAAACTCCGCAAGCTCCGCGAACGGAGCGTAGTTCTTCGCCCAGGGTTAGTTTTTTGTGAGACAGACACTTCATTTGCTGTACATAGAAAAAATTAATCGGTCCATCTTACCTTTTTTTAGGAAGTTTAATCACTCAGAGTATGTTAGCATGTTCATGATAGTTTTGACATTTAATGCTTACTGTCTAAGAGGACCCTCATTGACTTGGACAATTACAGGGAAGGTGGCCTGCAGGGGACAGCAGACGACTATTCCCGTGATTGGATTGCGCAATTGATTTTCTTTCTTTTTTTTAAAAGCAGGCTGACATCTTTTTAGGAGCTGGTGCTGTTTAAAAAAAAGTTTACCATTTTGACAAACCTTCAGTGAGAGTTGGTAGTGGGCCAGTACCCACTCCCCATTGAGTGATCACCAGGGGTCTCAAAGGGCAATGGGTGCAATGCAAAACATTTCCCTTTATAAATCAGTTTGAAAGAGACTTCTAGATGCAGATTCCTTACATTTGAATTTACCAGGCGTCGGGTAGATAGAGTTTCTACCATGTAATGCGTTACAGAAGGTATGTAACTTGTTTGTTACCATCCCAACTTTGGAGTTGGTAACTAATCAATGGTTTGTGACTGGAATTACTGTCACAAACCATTGTTACATGATACAATTAAGAAGGTGTGCCAAAAACACGTTACTTCCAAAATGCGATTCAGGATAGGTTTCTGGTGGCTCAGTGGACTAATGCGTCCACTTCAGGGGCCTGTGTTCGACCTCATGGTCACAGGTTCAAATCCTGGTTTGTCCACTCAGCCTTTCATCCATCTGAGGTCGATAAAATGAGTGCCATTGAGTTGGGTAACAATAAACATCTATTATTCAGCACCAAGATACCTCCGGGTGAAGGTGCACTTTACAAATACACATGTTATGCTATGTTATGTTAAACCCATTTTATGATTATGTAAAACCTTTCGGAATCACAAAATAGCTCTGGTATTTAAGAAAATGTGATTAGTGACAAACTCTGCAATTATTTAAAGATATGCAAGGTTGCACGTGGCCCCAAGTGGGTTAGAAGCTAAAACAAGCATTGACACAGCCAATAGGTCTCGCCATTGGGACCTTATAAGTATTTAGCCATGCAGTATATTATCCTAAGTCCTACAATATCTTCTGTCAACAAAGCTGTCTGTACAAAACAGGAGAGAGACAGAATGAAAGAGGAGGGCTGAATGAGTGGGAGAAGAATAATTCTGGAGCTGTTGCAGGTCAAGACTGAGGAACATCGGAAGAGCTGCATGTTATTCAAGTGGTTGGATCACTATGAAGGGTTGTTTTGCCATTGTACCCTTTTGCTTTTTCACAACATCATCTGAAGTACAGAATACTTGATTCGTTTATTCTACAACTGTTTGGTATGGAAGAAGCGGTCAACTTCCATTTCCAGTAGAGACTGATTTTTAATGTGCCAGTTTAGGCACAACACTTTAAAACAATCTGCCTCTGCGAAAGGCGATTTGCTCAGTTTCTGACTATCCAACCTGCCAACTGGGGGTGCATTTGACCGCCAACTTGAGCTCCTGCAGGATTTGTTCTGCCCTCAAGATGTCAAACTGTTTGTGACTCATCTACCTCCACTTGACACAGAGTTCTGGCCAAGAAGCCTGCCTGAGAGTGGAAGAGCTGCCTAAAGTGAGAAAAACATCCACAAAAAGTGGCACCACAATTTACAGGGACACTTTCCCACAGCACCCTGGAGACTGCGAATGATGCATGAGTAAAGGAAAGTGCAGGTGGTTGAGCTGATCTAGTGGTCCAGGGAAGAATGGCGAAGATCTAAAAATTCATAGTGGTCAACACCAGTGTGGAAACGTTAGCGAAATTGCTCTCATGGACCAACAAAGGAAACGTTGTGCTTCCACCATTTCCCCGTCCTACACCACAGCCTTCCTACCAATTCCACCTTGGTGGGTATCACACTTGGGGGTGTAGACCTTCCCCAAGATGGACTTCAGGGGTGCCCAGGCTTCCTGGGATTTTGAAAGAGTTTCAAAGTGTTGAAAGTCTAATGCTTGCGGGAGGCCTGAACAAGAGATGTCTGATTCTGTTCTTGTGTATGCAGGCCAGAAGAAACAACTGGCGGACAGGGGCAGTGCTAGTGGTGGAAGTTGAAGATTGCTAAAGAAATTATTTGGGACCCTGCACTTATATTGTTTTTACAAAGTAAGCACTGCAGCCAAATAAGTGATTTTTTACCACATGGCCATGGCACTCCCTTACCTTCAGTGACATCCGGGGCCTCTATAAAATAAGCTGGACATGTATGCATGCAATATGTTCTTCAGGAACAGTCTTTGGTCATTTTGTGAAGGCGGGATTAGCAAATGTATTATCCAACTGATTGTTAACATAAAAGCACATCTAGCGTGATAAGGCAAAGATTTAAAAACCTACCGCTAAGATCTGCAACGCATTAACATACTCTAATCTTAGTGGGCGCACTCAGCATGTTAATCTTCAGAGGTATCCATACATATCACTGAATTGTGTTAATATCACCTATTACAGTGCTTCGAAACGGCAAGCCTGTGATAGCCGCTACCCACATTTGCATTACATCACAGTTATTCTTCTTAAAAGTGAGACGAAGCCATAGGATGCAGTACACTGGTTGTGCTTGCTGCATTCATTTACCTGATGTAGGGGACCAGGGAGTCGACCTGGTGGAGGAGGACGGAGGTGATGAAGGAGAAGATGAAGGAAGCCGAGGGCCAGAAGCACAGTCCCTGCTGGAACCACCACATGGTCTTGCCTCTGTCCGTAGATGACAATACAAACTATCTGGGGATATTTAAGCTCTTTTAATACAGCACCTGTGGAACGTAGCGCATCACAAAATGAAATAAACACAGAAACGAAGTACAGAAACCTGAGGGCAGGAGTAGTCCCCAGAGGGGGGCACACCATGCGCACTCCAGTGGCCGGGAGGCTCAGAAGCACCAACCCCGTTCAAGCGCTACCACAGCCTCACCGCTTCACATGTGCCGCTGTTAGTTTATACAGAATAGCCACGTGAGTGGCCCAAAATGCGATGTTGTACAGCTGCTCGTCTGTGCTCACTGCGAGTACTTTCAGTTTCCATTCTGTGATGTAGGGGCAGGATGAAGCCAACAGGAAAGAGCCCCTTTTTTTCTACTTTTACAAGGTCGGCAGCCTTGGTGGTGCAATTGCGTACTTTTCAGAGGCTGGTGACGACAACGATGAGGAGCGGCGATGGACTGCTGCCTGGGTCTGTTTGCACAATGTGGGCGGAGCAGCATGGGGTCTTATGGTCTAGCTCTAAACTGGAGCTGAATCAGGGGACGTGTTTAATCCCTGGCGGGCAAACCCGTGTTAACTCCTTGCGCCTCAGTTCCCTTTTCTGTGAGAACTAAAGTGCTAATAAGGAGCATAATTCCAGCCAACAGACTTTGGGGTAGATAAAAAAAAACACAAACTTGTTTAAGAGTAGACCGAGATCAACAAGCCACAACCTTGTTTAGGAGGAGACGGGTGACAAGGGAGGACGAGGGTTTGACAGGCAGGGGAGAGAGAGAGTTGAGAAATGTAAAGAAGCGCACACAGCCACGCTAATTGGAAACAGATGGCCCCTGCGCGCCGCTGCTCGCTCCCGCAAGGTGGATGCCGCCACAAGCACAAGTGTTTGAAAAGTGCAGACCAATTCCAAAAGGTCATCTCCTAGAGCAGCGCTGCGCTAGGCTCGACCTAAAAATGTATTTGCTCATGGGAACCTCAGGCCAGCAGCCCTCGGGTACAAGAATAAAACCACACATGCCACAAACTTTTCATGTAATGCCTCTAAAATCTGGAATGCTCCACAAACCCAAGTAAGATGGATACTATCTCTGGCCCATTTTAAGCATCTATTATAATATCTGATAGTCATCTAGCTGCAGATTCCTTACTTAGAATTATCCCCAAGCACCATATGGATCCGGATTTTTTTTTTTACAGCAGTACCTCTGCCATTTGGCGACGAGCGTCTCAGTAGTGACATCATCTTCTGGATGTGACATCGACAGAGTCCATATAAGCCCTCCCCTGATGTCAGTTTTGTATTTTCTGCCCTTACAACATGGATCCAATCAGCAGTTCCTTAAGCTGTTTTTTTCCTACCTCCATAGTTTTGTCGAATGGAGCTATGTGCCTTTAAAAACAACTTCTTATGTCCTCAGGGTTTAAGCCTTGTGGAGGACAAATGTCTGCCATGAACCCTCAGTCTGTTTGGCTGTGGTGCCCAGGGAAGCACCATGACTCAGAGGACTTTGACTGAAGGAACGTCGGATAAAGGTTTTAGCGATGTGGATGTGTCAGTCTTCTAAGGCATCCCATTGATGTTGGTCCCCCTCCGCGCTCCAAAGATCAGCCACCGGTCCGATCCAAGAGCCGTTCCCATGGGTGTTGCTCTCCATTGATGTCCAGAGGTAAGTCTCTATACGGTCAAAGTTGCGGCGTCAACCAACTTTGCCACATAATGCCACCCCTGATCTTCAGCTGAAGAGTCAGTGCACAAGTCAACCCCGTGTCTTCCAGCCTACTCTGGAGCAGGGGCAACTCTCTTCATAGTATTTTTGGGTCTTCTCCTTCCCCTGGAGCATCCTCAGGCTTCAAGGGGGTGCACTAGGCCATGACTGTGCCCACGCCAGCTAATACTCCCTCGGCTTCAGTTAAGTTTCTGGATTCTAAATCCGTTTAGATGCCGGTGCATAGCCCTTCAGGGTTACCACCTTCAACATCTGGGTCTGGTCATCCGACTCTGACATTGTCTTTGAGGTTGGGCCTACTGACTTTGATGACGGTGCTGTCGGCATCGCTTGATGCTTCACCACATCCCCTCTCCATCAACAAGATATCACCTTTTCGGTGCAGGATGGCGTCAGATGCAGCCCAGAGGACCCACCCGTCTCAGAAGCCATTTCTCCTGTTTTTCCTTCTGAGGAACATGATGATGGTGGTGATGGAGGGGGTTTGGAGTTTTTCCATCCCGTTGAGTTCATGGTTCAACCGCTTATGGAGTCAAGCTTATTGATTAAGCTGGGGGAAGCCAGTGGCTTGGAGTCTTCTCTGGTGTCTGGCATCCTGTCCCCTCCTGGCTCAGCTTCAGAGGCGAGCTCCTCTCTGGCGTATAGGCTCAAACAATTTTGTCATTTTGGATGTGACAAATCCTTCTATGGAAATGACAACAGACCCTTGGCATACTGTATTGAGGCCAATCAGGAGTAGAGCTGGTGCTTCTTTAGAGTAAGGCTCTTTTTGATATTCTGTTGGGGGCTTGGGCTAAGCCCAAATCGGAAACCACTGTGGATCATTCTGTTTCTCACTGGCTCCTGGATATCTGACTTGTCTTCTTAGACATCAAACTCATCAGCGTTTTGTAGTTCAGGCTGCTTTGGCCACCCAAAATGTGTATATATTCCCTGCTGTCTCTCCAGAAAGAAAGACCAGAAAATTAGACTCCAGTGGCAGGCATATTTTTTCGAAACCATTTCTGGACTGCGACCCTTCAATACTTCTTGTGTTCTTGAATGCAGCTCCCATGCATTGTGGGACTCATTGGAGCACCTGCAGCCCTCCCTTTCAGAAGAGACCCGGAATAATCTTGTCTCATTGGTACGGGATGGGCAACAAGAGGCTAAACTAATAATTTGCTGTGATATTTACACCACTGATTCTGTAGGTCAGGCTAAAGCTTCTTCAGTAGCACTATGTTGACGTGGCCGGTTACTCACCTTGGGGTTTTCAGGGGCTGTTCAAGCCACCATGATTTATATATCTCTTGATGGCACCTGTCCATTCGGCACGCATGCTGACTCTGATTTCCAGAAATGTAGAGTTAATGGAACAAGGAGCAGGATGCCTGGACTGGGCATCATTTTTGCTCAGGCCTAATTCTTTTCTAGTGCGTTGGCACTTCTTGTTGTTCAGCTTTCACTATGCACTGGAAAGAAGAATTGCTGACTATAGCTAATGGATGCATTGGGTATCAAAGGCTTATCTAATGCAATGGTCAGAACCCACCACTACCGCAAAGTAAGCTTGGTCCTGTGCCACCATCCTTCCTGTCTTTTCCCTGCTTCATTCCAAGAGAGAATGTTATTTCTTGTTGCATTCTGGAATGCCTTATTCCCTTTTTTCCTATAGACATTATTTGTTTATCAATTCTGATTACAGCCATTGCATTTTCTTACAGTATTGGTTGTTCTTCAGATGTCGCCATCTCACCCCTCTTGTTTGTTGGTGTTGTGCAAATTGTTGTTTTCGGTTTTCCTTCAGGAACATGTACCCCTGCCACATTATGGTTCCATATTTTTGAGGATTGTTTTCTAAGGAGGCTGGGGTCTCCCTTACTAACCTTTTCCTGAATGTTCTTCTTCATTATACCAATTCCACCTTATTTGGTGAATTCCGTCTACTTGGAGGAATTTTTTCTTCTGTCCTCCCTCTCTTCCTTTGGAGGATGTGGGTCAGTTTTTCCCTTTTTTTTAGTCAGGAATGCATCATGTCTCCATTTGAGACATTTCTTTCTACCTCATTTCTTTTCGTGCTTGTATTCACTGCCATCCATTGTTTTCGGTGTTTCCATTTCGTGGGGCTTTAATCCTTTACAGTTATGATGCTCGATCTTTGCTCCAGGAGTGTCAGGCAGTTATTGCCTGATATCTCTGTCTATTGGATGGAAATTGTTATCTGTCTGTGCCTTATGTGTGTTAGCCTTTATTTAGACTATACCTTTGAATGGACCCCGGGTGGTGGTCTTTATTCCCTTCATGACAGAAGTTTTCAAACCTGCTGTTTTCTTTTGATTTCTTGTTAGTCACCTCATGGTAGCTTCATTAGACAGTAGTGTTGGTTCATGGGTGGTTGCTGTTATTTTCTGGGGCTGGGAGGTGCTCCTCCACTCCCTCTCTCCTTTTATATGGTATTATGTTGCTGGTTTCCCAGCTTGGTGTTACTATTTGTATATCTATAATTTTCACTCTGTTGCTATCGCATCTTTAGTGTATTACCAATATATGTTGGTATTTATATGCATTTTTTGATAGATACCTCTATTGTTCGGGGGTTCCTTGTTCCTACACTGCTTCCTGAGGGTGGTCAGGGGTAGCTTCCCCGATGGGGATGATAATACTTTTTGTGTATTCTGATAGACTTGTGTGTAGGCGTATTTATCCATAGATATATATATATATATTTCTATGGGTGTAATGTATGTGTTTACGTATATACAGATATATATTGCAAGTAAGGTTGTGCTGCACTATTTTCATAGGGAGTACATACCTGCTTTTATCACTGCGCTTCTCCTGGGGCTCTAGTTAGACCTTTATCTGGTCTTAGCTTATGTATTTCCTTTTCCCTTCTACTCTGGGCTTCTATTTTACATAGTCCCAGAAGGTTGTCTTCTCTCTAGGAGGGTTTTCTCCGCCTGAGAGGAACCTCTACCAAACGTTGTCGTTGTCCCTCTTCCAATGCTGTTGTTCAGCATTGTAGAGATGTCTCTCTCTATCGTGGATTTGCGCTAAGATTCCCTTTCATCTGTGTCAGAGGGTGTGGTTAGATAACGTTCTACTTTGCATGAGAAGAAGCTGGTGCTCTAATTCAGTAGTATGGGCTGATGTCCTTGGTCCTTTAGCATTATCCCTCTGGTGTGGGTAGGTTGTCCACATGTTTCTCATTCAGGCTTCCCACAGTCCTTCTAGTGGAGCATCTTCTTTGCTTGTTTTACAAGGCCATGCGCCGCGTATTTGAGCAGGCAACACATCTGATGAGCCTTCGGGCCCCACGGGGTTGGAAGGGGCCCTGTCAGATTCTACACTGTTGGCTCTGGCCACGGCGTCAGTGGGGTTTCAGATGTACGATAACGGACATGGGTTGATGCCTGTCATGATACCGCCACCTCCTCTAGCGTCGGACACAAAGTCGGTGCCTGTTGCGCCTCGCCTATCCCCGATGACACATAGTTGGAACAAAGTTGCTCAATGCCGATTCCAACGTCGATTGAACATATATTGTCGCCTGAGCACTTTGTGGATGTGTTAAGCTCGGGAGAGGAATAGGAGGGGTCTATGGACCCTCCTGAACCCCAGGATGACTCTGCGGAGCAGTTGGACTGGTATGGGGAACTTGGGGAAGCCAGTGGACTGGACACTTCTCCAGATCCTGCCATGCTCTCTCTGCCAACTGGCATCCTATGCCATAGTGGTTGAGGGCAGCCGAGGTCCTTCGACTGGAGCTGCCCTCAGTGGCGGTAAGGGCTAATCTCCTGACTGCAGTGCTTCAGCCTGGGCCTTCCACCTCAGAACCCCTTTTGCCCTTTAATGAATCGCTTACTGATGTCCTTCTAGGCACATTGTCCAAGACTAGTAGAGGGGCTCCTGTGAATAGGACAATCGCCCGCCGCCATCGCCCAGCTCCTGGCAACCTAAAGTTCCTCAGCCAGCACCCCACCCCAGAAAGCTTGGTGGTGCAGACCTCCACATCACAGGGGCTGGATTCATTAGGAAAGAAATTGCTTTCTTCCTCCAGCCTGGCATTACGGTCTTTGAATACCTTGTGCTTATTGAGCCGTTTCTCCCACTCCCTTTGGGAGATAGTTGCACAAGTGCTGCCACAAGTGCCGTAGGAGGCCCAAGCTGTGCTCTCTCAGGCAGTGAAGGATGGGAGAGATGAAGCACAATTCACCATAAGGTGTGGCCTTGATATAACAGATTTGCTGGGTAGATCGATTTCCTCGACAGTGGCGTTGAGACGCCATGCCTGGCTTAGGACAACTGGCTTCTCAGGAGATGTCCAGGCAAATCTGATGGACATGCCCTTTGTTGGAACCCGCCTTTTTGGGCAGATTCGGCCCTAGTGAGGTTCAAGAACTCTCGAGCTGAGGCCAGATCCTTGGGCCTCTCTTCCACTCCTCATAGCCAGTATACCTTTTGCCCTTTTTGTGGCAATGGAAGGGGTTTCCAGCCGGTCAGTCCTATCCCAGCCACCACCCGGTGCAGGCTTCCCAAGCCGGGCAGGGATGCGTTTCATTCTGGCCCAGGAATGGAAGCCAGAAGTCGTCTGCCACCCTGCCCTCAGCAGCCGCACCCTCTAAGCACTCCTAGTCTGACTCTGCAAGACCACACCTCTCCAGTTGGGATCGATCATCATCTCCCCCACTGGAAGTCCATAACAATAGACCAGTGGGTCTTGCAGATTATTCAGGAGGGCTATTCTCTGGCTTTCCTTTCTTTTCCTCCTCCCATTCTGCCAAATCATGAAGGGCTGAGGATTATTTAAAATTGCTCCACGAGGAAGTTACAGCTCTCTTGGCCAAGGGAGCTATAGAAAGGGTTCCGGTTTTAGAAGTAGGTAGTGGCTGTTATTCCCGCTACTTTCTGATTCCGAAGAGAACAAAGGTTTGTAGCCCATTATAGATTTTCGGAGCGTCAATATCTTCCTCAAGAAGGAGAAATTCAAGATGCACACTGTAGCTCAGGTCTTGTCTGCCTAGACCTAGAAGACTGGATGGTAGTGTTGGATCTGCAGGATGCATATTTTCACATTTTATTTATTTTTCACATTTTTAAAGCGCTCTGTTACCAGACGGTGTCCTGGCGCTGACTGACCGCTCCTAGCTTGACCTGAAACTTATTGTTTAAAGAGCCATGTTTTCAAGGCCCTCCGAAAGGACATCAGATCCGGTGCCAGTCTGAGGACCTTTGGCAGGGCGTTCCAGGCTTTCGCTGCTCCCAGGGAGAAACTCCTTCCCCCCCAACCGGTTTTCCTGACTCTGGGAACCACAATTATCCCCTGGTCGGCTGATCTAAGTGATCTTGCTGGTATGTACCACTGGAAGAGCTGTGTCATACAATAAGGGCCTACTCCTTTGAGTGCCTTAAATACTACACAGAGCGCTTTATATATAATTCTTTTGCGCACTGGTAGCCAGTGTAAATTCACCAGAACCTGGGCGACCGAGGCAAATTTCGGTGTACCCGTGATCAGGCAGGATTTAAAGTTTGTTAAGCAGCCCTTGTTGAGCATTAAGCAGCAAACTGTTGCAGTAATCCAGGCGTGACATAATCAGTCCCGTCACCACTGTCTTACTGCACTCATCTGGGAGAAAAGGCAAGACTTTGTGTACTGTTTTCAGAGCGTAGTGGGTTGCCGAGGACAGCGCATTTACTTGAGGTCTGAATGACAATGTATCATCCATCAGGATCCCAAGGTTTTTGACCTTAGCAACTGGGGAGGGAGGGACACCCATTTCCTCCGGCCACCACCTTGGGGTCTAAAAATTCTCTCTGGCCCCAAACAGGAGAACTTCTGTCTTGGATGAGTTCAACTTTAGGCAGTTCTCTGCCATCCAGCTGCTGATCGCACGCATGCAGTCTTTGAACCCGTTGGCCGTGCCATCCTGTCCCCCGGGTAGCAGCGACACCACAATCTGCGTGTCGTCCGCATATGATGTTAAGTTAAAGCCAAAAGATCTAATAACAGGGGCCAGAGTGGAAACGTATACGTTAAAAAGAGTCGGACTCAGGGATGACCCCTGAGGGACCCCACAGGGGAGCACAAACGGGTCCGACTCTAGATCTCCTAGGGCCACCACCTGGCTCCTGCCGGAAAGGAAAGCCTGAAATATCTTGAGAGCTTTACCCTGAATCTCACAGGCCTCTAAACGGTCCACCAATAACCTGTGGTGGACCGTATCAAAGGCCGCGGACAAGTCCAACAGGATCAAGGCGGCTCTCCCTCCTGCATCCATCACTGTTCTGATATCTTCTGCCGACTTAATCAGGGCCGATTCTGTGCTACAGCCCCATCCTACCGGGACACAGGCGATACCTGCGTTTCAAAGTAGGCCATGAGCATTTTCAGTTTACCGTGCTCCCCTTCAGCCTTAACAGTGCCCCTCAAGTGTTCACCAAGGTGATGATGGTGGTCGCAGATCATCTGCGCAGGTTAGGGGTGTCAGTCTTCCCCCTACCTCGACGACTGGCTGTTGAAGGCCTCCTCGCCCCAGGCTGCTGTATCCCACCTTCAGACTACGACGAACCTCATGCATTTGCTGGGGTTCTCTATAACCATGCCGAAGTCATAGTCACACCTGACTCCTTCTCAGACGCTCCCTTTCAATGGAGCTGTTCTAGACACAGTGCAGTTTCGAGTCTATCCTCCGGAGCAGCGATTCCAGGATATTCAGGTTATGATTCTGATGTTTCAGCCTCTATCCTGGATTTCAGTGAGACTGACTCTAAGACTGTTGGGCCTCTTGGCCTCCTGCATCCTGTTAGTAAAGCATGCCAGGTGGGGTATGTGGGCTTAAGGGTATGTGGGCTATGCAGTGGGGCTTGAAGTTCCAGTGGGCACAGCATCCGGGAAATCTCACCAATGTGGTTCATATCTCAGAAGGAACTACGAAAGATCTGCAATGGTGGCTGATCAGCGGCACACCCCTCTCCCTTCCCCAACTAGATCTCACAGTCATAACAGATGTGTCTTTTCTGGAATGGGGCAGCCATCAGGGAGAGGTGGAGATCGGGGAACACTGGTCTCCAGCAAAGTCGGGGCTCCACATAAATTTGCTGGAGCTCCGAGCTATTCGATTGACATTGATAGCATTTCTTCCCTCTGTCAAGGAGAAGTTGGTGCAGGTGTTCATGGACAAAACCACCACCATGTGGTACTGCAACAAGCAGGGGAGGGGCAAGGTTGTGGACCCTGTGTTGGGAGACCCTGCATCTCTGAACATAGCTGGAACAGCAGGGCATAACCCTGGATGTTCAACACCTGCCAGGTTCTCTGAATGCTAGGGCAAACGATTACAGCCGTTGATGCCTAGCGGATCGCGAATGGCATCTCCAGTTGAAGGTGGCGCAAGGTCTCTTTCAGCAGTGGGGAGAACCTTGGTTAGATTTGTTAGTCTCTGAAGAGAAAGTGCAGTGTCAGCAGTGCACGCTGGAGTTTGCAAGGTGGCTATCACTCTGCATCACCTTAAGTTCCGAATGAAGCTCAGGCCTGCTGTACACCTTTCTACCCATACCACTCCTGCCCAGGGTTCTGAAGAAGATCAGGAATGACCGGGCCCAAGTCTTCCTTGTGGCTCTTGAATGGGCAAGGAGAGTCTGCCATCCAGAGCCTCTGGAGATGAGCCTCGATACTCCGATCAGCCTGCCTCTTCGGGAGGATCTTCTGTCACAACTGCAGGGGAGGGTTCTCCACCCGAACCGGTCAACCCTGCCCCGTCATGCGTGCAAATTGACCAGCAGCAGTTGATGGCTTTAGACCTTCCTCCTGAAGTATGTAACCTTATTTTGGCAGCCTGGTGGCCCTCCACTAAGACAGTATACACCTACCGTTGACAGAAATTTGTACTATACTTTACAGAAAGGTCTATTGACCCTCTTTTTGCTTCTCTTTTCAATGTCCTTTTATTCATTCTGACCCTTGCCCAGCAGGGCTCTGGTGTGGGAACTCTCAACGGTTACTTCTCAGCTCTGTCTGCTCTTTTGCAGCTGCCAGACCAGCCCTCTCTCTTTAAGTCTCCTTTTGTGCATAGGTGTCTAAAAGGTCAGGCTCACTTGTTTCCACCCACACAGTTTGTTATACCACATTGGTACCTTAATTTGGTCCTCACCTACCTAATGTGTGCTCCTTTCGATCCTTTACATAGCTGTCCCTTCTGGCTGTTGACCATGAAAACAGCCTTTTTAGTGGCGATTACATCTGCCCAGAGGGTGAGTGAGTTGCAGGCGTTATCTTGCACGCCTCCCTATCTGATGTATTTTCCAGACAGAGTGGTGCTTCGCACCAAGGCTTCATTTTTACCAAAGGTTGTGATCCCTTTCCATCTGACTCAATCCATCACGTTGCCCACCTTCTTTGCTCCCCTGCATCCCTCTAAAGAGGAGGAGCGTCTCCACCGACTGGACCCATAAAGAGCAATGTTGTTCTACCTTGACCCCACAAAAGAGTTCCGGGTGTACAGCCAACTCTTTTTGGGTTACGTGGGAGCTAAGAAGGGAAGGGAAGGGCAGTGCAGAAAAGGACCATCTTTCGCTGCTTTGTTCTCTGCTAGATCTGCTATGTCCTGGCAAAGAAGCAGCTCCCTGCGGTATTAAGGACCTATTCCACCAATGGAAGGGCTGTGACTACGGCCTTGGCTCTGGATTTGCCAGTCCTGGATATCTGTCAGGCAGCAATGTGGGCATAAATTGAGATCGGTACCAGCACTGACTGCCCGCTGGTCAATAAGGACCAGTTCCTGCCTAATCGGGGTGGGAGATGAGAACGTTGGCAGGTGAAGAACACTTTTGTATTTTCTTGTATTCATTTTGTTTAATAAGCTGCTATTTTTGCCCAATGACCATTCACTGCCATAGGACAGTGAAGGGGAGATTTTGGCCCTTATAAATTCCAGCAATGGATATAGGTTTGTTTTGGACTTGGTCCTTTTTGCAGGGTCATCCCTAAACTTGTTGCCTTCCTCTTCTATTTGTTCTGACCTGTTGTTGGCTGTTTTATGACTCTGGACACTTTCCCACTGCTGATCAGTGCTAAAGTGCATATGCTCTCCCTATTATAAATTAATGTATGAATTAGTGATTCCATGATTGGCTGGTTTGGTTTACCTGTCAGACCCTAGTACAGTGCACCAGGAGTGCCTAGGGCTGGTAATCCAAATGCCGCAAGTGGGCTTGCAGCACTGGTTGTGCCACCCACAGAAGCAGACTGTTAAAGTGTGTCTAAGGCCTGCCATTGTAGAGCCTGTGTGCAGTCTGGTACTGCCATGCTGACTGGGCAAGTGCACCCACTTGCCAGTCCCTAAACCTTCCATTTTCTTCATATCAGACACCCCTATGGTAGGCCCAAGGGCAGGGTGCATTGTAAGTATAAGGTAGGACATGCATTGGTGTGTGTGGCATGTCCTAATAGTGAATTACAGCCATTTTCGCTTTTCACTATTGCAAGGCTACCTGTTCTCCATAGGCCAGAATGGGCAGTTAGATTACTACGTTTTATAATCCTAACTGACTCAGGAAACATGGTAAAATCTCAAGTTTAGTATCCCTGAACTCAGAATGATAAAATACATCTTTTAGTGAAGTTTATTTTAACATTCTGTGTTTGAAAATACCACTTTTAGAAAGTAGGCATTTTCTTGTCTAACTATCCAAAGCCTGCCTCTGCTAGGTTGTGTATTCCTTGTCTGGAGTTTAAGTGACAGGGCTGGGGGATTCCAGGAGACAGAATGAGTCAGCCAAGTGGTGAATAGAGAGATCTGCATCTAGATGGGTGGGAGGGGTTGCACCTCGGACCTGAATAGGGATGTGCCTGCCTTCCACAATGCTGGCTCCACCTCCTGTGGTTTGGCTGATGTCTCTGCCCTACACTGTGAAAGAAGAGAAGGAATCATGTCAACAAAGTCCTCCAGGGCTGTGCTTTCCCTCCACAATGCTGGCTCCACCTCCTGTGGGGCGTCTGATGTGTCTGCCCTGCACTGTGAAAGGAAAGAAGGAGTGTTGTCAACAGAGTGCTCTAGAACTCGTTTGGACTGGGCAAAGGCCCCCCTGCCCTCAGAGGACTTTGGGGTATAAATATTGGGACCCTGATCCCAAGAAATAAGATCACTTTTGGACAAACAAGAAGAAACCTTTGCTGAGGAGTGGAACCAGAAGAAACTGAGAAGAGACTATCCCTAAGTTGAAGTGCTGCTTGGAGGATTGGCCTGCAGTGGTTGCCTGACTAGCAAAGAGAAGAGAAAGGGACTTTGTGTACTTTCATCAACTTGTAAGGCTCTCCAAGGGCTTGGAACGGAGCCTGCCTCTTGCTGAAGTCTCAGGGACAACAGACTTCAACCCCCAGCTCCCCAGAGTCCTTTTTGAAGTGCCTGC
The DNA here is from genome assembly GCF_964261635.1 of Lissotriton helveticus. Classification (NCBI taxonomy): domain Eukaryota; kingdom Metazoa; phylum Chordata; class Amphibia; order Caudata; family Salamandridae; genus Lissotriton; species Lissotriton helveticus. The sequence goes on from NC_136061.1 coordinate 1,647,504,927, forward strand.
TGCTGTTCTTCTGAGGGACTGCGTGTCGCAAGGAGCTGGAAGTGCGACTCAAGAGGAACAAGCGTGTCGCTGTTGCTGCTGCTGCCATCGTATCTTGGATGTCGCCGCTGTAGCTGTCGTATTGCACCGCATCGAGAGAAGCTTCTCACAACTAAGAGGAAGCGTGTCGCTACTGCTTCCATTGCATCTTGGATGTCGCCGCTGTAGCTGTCATATTGCACCGCATCGAGAGAAGCGTCTCGCAACGAGGAAGAAGTGTGTCGTCGTCGCTGCTGTTGCATCGTGGATATCGCCGCTGTAGCTGTCGGATTGTACCGCATCGAGAAAAGTGCCTTGCATCCACGGAGAAGCGTGCCGCCGTTGGAGCTGCTGCCGTCGCATCTGGATGTCGCTGCTGCCGTCGCATCTTGAATGTCACTGCTGCCGTCGCATCTTGGATGTCGCTGCTGTAGTTGTCATATTGTGTGGAAGCGTCTCGCAAACGTCGGAGAAGAGTGACGCAGCCGAGGCTGTTGCCGTTGCATCGCTGAACAAGGGTGTCGCCGCTGCAGTTGACGCATCAAACCAAGACGTCTTCGATCATCGGAGAAGCGTGCCGCATCTGGAAGATCTTAAAATCTTTATTTCTTTGCACCGGAACTTTGCCGCATTTCCATCGCTGCAACACTTTTGTCGTGGAACCGTCACGCATCGTAAGGTACATTGACTTAAAGCGTCGCATCTTAAGAACTGAACTAAGTTAAAACTACCATCTTAAGTATAGTATTGTGGATTTTTGTCGTATGTGGTCTTGTGTTAAGTCTATATAAAGAATACTTATTTTTAATATACAACTTTGTGGTGTCTATCTGTAGTGTTGTCACTGGATTACTGTATGTGGTCAAAAATGCTTTACACACTGCCTCTGAGATAAGCCTGTCTGCTTGTGCAAAGCTACCCCCTTACCCTGACTAGAGGCATGGGTCCCTATTTGTCACAGGTACCTACCTGTGCCAACTAGAGACCCTCAAATCTAACAGTTTGGCCCTAGAAACTAATTTGAAAGGTTTGATAAAGTCACCTGAAAGGTCAGAGCCTTTGTTTCAACTTCCTTTTGGTGCTGTGCACGTGAGCCTCTTGCATCTATGAGCACCCCCAAATAATTATATGATCGATCCACTGTCATCCTATAGCCCTTATAAAACCAGCTACTGCCTTGGTAATTTTTCTTTCCAAAAGTGACTACCTTGGTTTTCTTCAGATGGACTGCCAAGGTGTTGACTGTTGTATAGGTATGTAGCTCGTTTAGTAGTCGTTTTAGCCCAACTTGTGTAAAACTGAACAGGGCAAGATTATTGGCATATAACAAATAGCTGTTCTGTTCACCACCTTACTTGGGGGAGGTGACAGTTGAAGGAATCAAGGCAGTGCAACAGGTGGGTGAAGAACTGATTTAAAAAGATGGGGGGCAAGCACACATGCTGCTTTACACCCTGCGTTGGGGGGATTTTCATTGATACACTAGCTCCATCTCCTAGTTTGATGCGAATTCAAGTGTTGTGGTGCAGCTGAATAATTGACTCCAGGAGTTTCGGAGGGATTCCCCATTTCATTTGTTTGGCCCAGAGTGCCCACCTTGGTACATAATCAACTTTCGCTGACTTCAACTTTGAAGTCAACGAAACAGCAAAATTGACAATGTGCCGGATTTTGTGGTGAATTAAGTTAGATTCTTTGGGATAATCCTCTTTGACTCCACCCATAGTCAGAGGTCTTCCAAGAGCAAATTGGCACACAATTTAGCTTCATTGTTGAGAAGCACAATAAGTCTGTAATTGCTCAGGTTCGATCTAGAACCCCCTTTGTGGATTGGATTAATTATGGCCCAGCGCAATGACTCGGGTATTGTAGAGGTCCTAAGGCAGTAGTTGAGGAGGGAGCACAGCCATGACTCGGGTACTGTAGAGGTCCTAAGGCAGTAGTTGAGGAGGGAGCACAGCCTTCCAGCCCAGAACGGAGTGCCCTGTTTGGAGAGTGCTTGGGGGAGACCGTTGGGCCTGGGAGCCCCTTCCATTCTGTCCTTCGATATTACATGGACCAGCCGTTTCGTCAGGATGGCTTTATCTATGTCAGTGCAGGTGATCAGTCTTGATCTTGAAATGAGGCAAGGTTGTTAGTTGTTTCTGGACTTTGGAGGCCCCCATCCGGTGCTTGGCCTGCAGCCCAACTTGCCAGTAAGTAACTGGAGAGAAAGGTTGCCCATTTTGGTTCGGTAATATTCGCACAGGCTAAGCCTGCTCAATCCATTTAACTGTCTGTTTACCAAGGCCCAAAAAAATCCTAGAGTTAGGTTTCTTGATCTCACATAAGAGGGTTACCCAAAAGTGTTTTACATTTCTTAGCTTATCTGCAAGAATTGCTTGCCTGTAATTTTTCTGCGCTTACTTGAATGCAACAATTAACTCCTTCGATCCGGGGTTCTTCTAAGCCCCCCTCATTGCCATATTGCGGGTTTCTTAGGTTGCTGATTTGTGGATGAGACGTTAGCTGGATTAATAGGGCAGAGCCATCGAGTTGAACAATAACCAAGTTATGCAATGGCATTGGAAATTCTAGAGATTTGTTCAAAATTCACACATGGATAGTGACGCTGGTGCCAAACATTTCAGGACTTATTCAAATATCTTGTTTGATAGGCAATTGGGTTCTGCCATTTGTGAGGCTTTCTATTGTTTGTGTGATTTATTAGCTTGAATACCAATTTGCAATTTCGTTTTTTTCTCCTCACTTGCAGTTAAGTTAATACTGCTGAGATCTGCAAGTCGAGGAGCTGGCTTCTCTGGTTGTGCTTCGATATCTGTTCTAGGAGCTTTCCCCCAGATGCATCAAGCATCCATTTTGCGATTCCTTATTAGCGAAAAATAAGGATTCGCTAATAAAGAATAGCAAAATGCTATGCATGAAGAAATCGCTTAAAAAATTGCGATTTCTTAATATTCCTTAATTGCGACTCGCAAATTGCGAGTCACAATTAAGGAATACCTCCCATTCATTCCTATGGGCCTAGAGGCCCGTAGGAATGAATGGGAAAACATTCTCAATTTGCGATTAGCAATTAGCGAATCGCAAATTGAGAATGCAATTTCAAGGGTGCAGGTGTGTCCAAAAGACACCCTGTTGCACCCCTGAAATTAATCTGTGCACATATGTTGCGCACACACATGCCCTAAGGGCATGTGTGTGTGCAACATGAAACTTTGAAAAATGCACAAAAGTGCATTTTTCAAAGTTTTTGCAAATTACCATGAAGTTCAACTTCATGGTAATTTGCTCCCCCTATTAGCGAAATTGCTAATTTTTTTACTTTGTTGCATTGCATTTAAGAAATCTCAATTTGGGATTCCTTAAATGCAATCGCAATTTAAGGAATCTCAATTTAGAGATTCCTTAAATTGCGATTTTTGCATTTGGGAAGATGCATCCAAAATGCAAAAATACCGGTCGCAAAGGGGCAGATTCTGAGAATCTGCCCCTTTGCGACCAGATTTTCCTTTCATGCATCTGGGCCTTTCTTCGGTGCGTCTGAAGAAAATCAGTTTGAAGTGATTTAGCCATTAGTGCTCGGGCACCTTATTACTAAGGATCTCTCTCATATCTCACCTTTACGATGACAGAATTTTCTCAATCCCGTTAACCTTCTCAAGTTACTCAAAACAGTCCATTTTGTAGTCGCAAGCAAAATATAACCCTGGCCTCTTGTAAGATACATTTCAGTTGGTGGGCACAAATGGGCTTTGTTGGTGACATTCAGGCATTAATCCATGTCACATTGAAACATCATGTGAACTCTATAGTTGTCTATTTTCAAGGCGAACAACCAGATGAATTACTGGAGGCTCACTGGGGATTTCCAATTCATGTATATGATTTTGAAAGCAATAACTGAAACAAAATCTGCTCAATTATCAGGTTGGCTGAATAATGTCTTCTTGGACATAAGGCAAGGACATGTGTCAGTGCCATCTTTCTGGTCTGTTCAGCAATTCTGTCAGTAACCTGTAGCCAACAGGACATTATCACTCTGCACTCACATTCTACGTTTTCTCTGTCACTAGTTATCTGGAGCATCTCCCGGTGAAATTTAGTCAATCTAAGAAGGCTGGAACCAGGTGTATCTTATCCTGTTTATTAAGAATGCTCTTTCAGCAGCCCACCACCAAAGGATTCAGATATGCAATTCATGACAGGAAGACTTGAATACTCTTAATTACTTCATGTCTTCTATAATGGTTTTCAGTCGTACTGCTTCCATAAATAATACAAAATCCGGGCTATCGATATAGAGTCATCAGAACACCTATTGGATTAATTGTTACTCCATTCTTGTCACATTTGGGCGAGGGGAGACGTTTGTATAGTTTCAGTATTGTAGCAGGCTTCTCTGCTCATTGTTAAATTCTTGTGTGCGTCAATGTTTGAGAAATATTCGTTATTACAACTCTTGAAAGCATATTTTGTATTGATCTGCTTCCTTTGTTGTAAAACTTGAATAAATAATGTTAAGCAAAGGTGCTGAGAAGTGAAATAAGCTTATAGCGTACATTAGTGCTGGTTATATGCCATATATTCGGCAGGAATGTGGTAGATTCTGGCTCAATTTTATAAAACTTGGTTCATATTATGTGTTACAGCAGCTATTGTATTGAATTGCAATATTTATATAGCGCTTACTACCACTCTGTGGGGCACTGAAGCGCTTGCCTACATTCTTGCCTTGTAGGGTGCATGGTTGGAAGTGAGTTGTGTTTGCTTTGATCCTGTGTGTAGGTATTGCCATCAGTACTTACTGTGGGTTAATGCAAGCAGTGGAGAATGTGTAAAATGTTAACACATTTCCTTTAGGACCGTGCTGTATAAGTAAGTGTCAAACCTTTTATCAGGGAACAACTGCACACCCAGGAAGCCCACTTCTTGACTGACATTGTTTTCTAGAAATGGTCACATATTTTACCTTCTCACTGTAATCCGACCACTTCCATGATGTATGTGGGATCATGAGGTGCTTGATTCTGGGTATAGAGTCATCTAGTTGTTACATTTTTTAACTTCAGAATAAGAGCGCCGTTCCTTAACTCTAGACTCTAGTTTTGATACATGTATTGAGCTTTTAGGGTGAACTCTAATAGTTACAGAATAAAGAACTTTTGATTGATTGACTCTAGACTGTTGTTTTCATTATGACATGTTACATTTTTGGGTCATCCTTTGTAATACTTGTGATTTCCCTGTTCTGTGGTGAACTAGATCATTGTCTTCAAGTGAACTAATAGCAATTTATAGGTTAGGTCTAATGAATGCTGATTGATATTCCAAGTTGAGGCCTGTAGGGTCTAGTTCAGGACCTTATCGTAGCCTAGTGGCAGACTGAGTTGCTGCACACCCTTAGGATGTTCAGATGTTTTATGTGCTTATCCTAAGGTAAAGATAGAATTCAGTCAGGTTGAAACATCACTTTTTCACCCTCCTTGCTACACTCCATGCTAAGTGCTGCAGGTTTTGATATAGAGATATTGTTGCTGTCTAACCATCATCTCATTATGATCTTAAAGCATGTGGCTAAAACCCTTTCCTTCTGCATCTTGGAGTAGGTAGTCACCGCTCTCCATAATTCTTTATTTCACTTCCAAAAGAGAAGATTGTTTAGTGCACTCTCAAATGTTTCTAAATAGCACTAACAGTTCAGTATCAATCAATCGAGGTTCATCCCAACACTTAAATCAGAGTGTAGTTATCTCTTCAAGCCGTGGACCTATTATACCATCATTTATATGACCTATGACAAATGCCAACCAAATTTCACTTTTACAGCGATTCTATTTTTTTTATAGATTCTTGTGTTTGGAATCCCATCAGCAGAGTTGGAATCACTGTATAGCTAAAATACATAACAGTGACTTTTATAACACATTTAGAGTTATGACCTATACAGCTCATTGTGTTTCATTCCGCCTTTCAGTCAGTGTTGTGGGTAGGTTTATGTTCCAGCCCCAGAGACCACCTTCAGGCACTAGTCTGCACATAATTTGTCTCTGACATTGGATCTGTAATAAACTCACAAGCTTGAATTATTCCTGGTTGTCTAGCTGGGAGTTTCTGCAGTGATTATACATTAACAGTAAAGCTAAAGTTCTATAGAAATACAGAAAAATAGTTTAATCTCAGTAGCCCAGTCATTTAATTTGAAATGGCCCAAAGTCTAACAATGAGATCAGAGCGCATTGAACTCCACGCGGCTAGAGGTCCAACTTTCTACTGCATGGCATATGGAAAAGTGTTCTTTTTTAAGCTCTGCTTAAAATCTTTCTCCTTTATTTAAACCTCCATTTTTATTACATCTGCTATTAGGTTTCAGCTCTCCAGGCACTTCTTTTCAGGATTGGTGCTTGGAGTCTGTGCTAGTGATTTTCTAGGATTTCTGTCAACATTGTTCAATCCTCTATAAAAGGCTTGTATATACCCTGTGCTTCTTGGGTCAAAAATGACCTGTTCATGGATGATCCTCGATTTGATTGCATCTGCTGTCTCCATTTGAAACATAATACCAAAAACATTTAAATCTGTTTCAGCTAGGACCATCAATGACTACAGGTTTTCACCTGAGGAGGATTCAGAAGAGAAAAATGACTGAATAACGGTCCTCAGGACTGAACAACGGTCCTCAGGTGATGTTGGACAGTTACTCTCCTTATTAGAGGCAAAACCCAGTTAAAGCCATTAAAAAGTCGTTCTAATAGAGATTTGTAACTGGAGATTCCTCACCTTAGAATACTCTTCAGATGTCAGACTACATCTGGAAAATCTTGAGAGTACCTTTGCGCGCCAGTAGGCGTAGTTGTTCTGCTTCTCATCATCTGTGTTGAAAGTGACAGTGCCTATATAAGCACCACCCTGGTGCGCTGACATCAGTTCATTTCGTTCGGTGCCAACCACGCGGATCCAGAGAGATACCTCAGTAATTATTTTTGTTGACATTTTGAGCTTTGCTCCAGTGTTCTAGCGCATTGTATCCCCTGCAAAATTATCAGGGTTGAAGCCTTATGAGGATTTTCACAGGCATATGTCTGTGTCCAACCCCCCAACCCCCATCTGGTTTGTCTCTGGGAGCACGACCCTCAAGGTCTGTGTCGAGTGCAGATCGATCCACCAAAGGTGATTTGTGAGCAGGCGAAGAAGCTCCTAGTATGGCAGCTGAAGAAGGCTCCACTCTGCTAATGTTCCCTTGGTATTTCATGGGACTATTCCCGGAGCCATTCCTGAGGACGTTCGTTTTCCCTCTCTAAGACTTCCCTTGTCGAGGTTGAGTTAGGCGAAAAAGTACAAGAAGAAGTCGAAGTGTGCTTTGACTTCACCTTTTCGACATTGTGCTTCTAGGCCCTGCTCCTCCATTCCGCTGGCAGAGTCGGTGCTACCTGGAGTTTACTGGTGCCCGGAGTGTTGCTCGTTCACCTTAAAGAGTTTTATGACACCACACATGCCATCTTTGGCTCAACAACACCTTTTGGCATGCCTCTGGCCCCCATGTTGCCGAGCGGTGCCCCTGCTGTGTTGGTTCACCTTCTGACACCCCCAATTCCGGTTACCATAACAGTATGGATTTTTTGGGCGATCAAGCAAGGGAAAATAAATACCTAATATCACGCAGTACTTTCTTAAGAGCCAAGAATTACCCACTGCGCTATTTCTGGACTAATGGTCCTCTCTCTTTCTCTCTCTCTCTCTCTATCTCTCTCTCTCTCTCTCTCTCTCTCTCTCTCTCTCTCTCTCTGCATGAACCTTAGGGAAAATCAACAAAGACATGTATTACCATCCATACGTCTTCCTAAAATAACACTTTTTCTTAGGAGCTCCTATAAGTATCAGAATAATTCTTAGATTAATGCGAGAGATCATGAATTGCACTTCACCACTGCAGAAAGATGATTTGAAGTATGTTCATAGCAAATGACCCAAAGTCTAACAATGAGATCAGAGCGCATTGAACTCCACGCGGCTAGAGGTCCAACTTTCTACTGCATGGCATATGGAAAAGTGTTCTTTTTTAAGCTCTGCTTAAAATCTTTCTCCTTTATTTAATCCTCCATTTTTATTACATCTGCTATTAGGTTTCAGCTCTCCAGGCACTTCTTTTCAGGATTGGTGCTTGGAGTCTGTGCTAGTGATTTTCTAGGATTTCTGTCAACATTGTTCAATCCTCTATAAAAGGCTTGTATATACCCTGTGCTTCTTGGGTCAAAAATGACCTGTTCATGGATGATCCTCGATTTGATTGCATCTGCTGTCTCCATTTGAAACATAACACCAACAATGTTTAAATCTGTTTCAGCTAGGACCATCAATGACTAAAGGTTTTCACCTGAGGAGGATTCAGAAGAGAAAAATGACTGAACAACGTTCCTCAGGTGGTGTCGGTAATGACTGAACAACGGTCCTCAGGTGATGTTGGACAGTTACTCTCCTTATTAGAGGCACAACCCAGTTAAAGCCATTAAAAAGTCGTTCTGATAGAGATTTGTAACTGGAGATTCTTCACCTTAGAATACTCTTCAGATGTCAGACTACATTTGGAAAATCTTGAGAGTACCTTTGCGCGCCAGTAGGCGTAGTTGTTCTGCTCCTCATCATCTGTGTTGGAAGTGACAGTACCTATATAAGCACCACCCTGGTGCACTGACATCAGTTCATTTCGTTCGGTGCCAACCACGCGGATCCAGAGAGCTACCTCAGTAATTATTTTTGTTGACATTTTGAGCTTTGCTCCAGTGTTCTAGGGCATTGTGTCCCCTGCAAAATTATCAGGGTTGAAGCCTTATGAGGATTTTCACAGGCATATGTCTGTGTCCAACCCCCCAACAACCACCTGGTTTGCCTCTGGGAGCACGACCCTCAAGGTCTGTGTCGAGTGCAGATCGATGCACCCAAAGGTGATTTGTGAGCAGGCGAAGAAGCTCCTAGTATGGCAGCTGAAGAAGGCTCCACTCTGCTAATGTTCCCTTGGTATTTCATAGGACTATTCCCGGAGCCATTCCTGAGGACGTTCGTTTTCCCTCTCTAAGACTTCCCTTGTCAAGGTTGAGTTAGGCGAAAAAGTACAAGAAGAAGTCGAAGTGTGCTTTGACTTCACCTTTTCGACATTGTGCTTCTAGGCCCTGCTCCTCCACTCTGCTGGCAGAGCCGGTGCTACCTGGAGTTTACTGGTGCCCGGAGTGTTGCTCGTTCACCTTAAGGAGTTTTATTACACCACACATGCCATCTTTGGCTCAACAACACCTTTTGGCATGCCTCTGGCCCCCATGTTGGCGAGAGGTGCCCCTGCTGTGTTGCTGTCAGTGGATTTGTCCACGACACCAGCTGGGCCCGTTGGATCCAACCCTGGATCCGGATTGGTGTCACCACGAGTGCCTCCGTCCGCCACAGCTCTCTCCCATCCGGCGTCATGTGTCAAGACTTGACCTTGTGAGAGAACTCCTCGGGATCTGTGCGATGCACAAAATGGTCCACCTTCTGACACGCCCAATTCCAGTTACCATAACAGTATGGATTTTTTGGGCGATACACCGTACAAGTCAGAGGCCACCGAAGTCATCTGCGGCGTCCCTCAAGGGTCCTCACTGAGCCCCACCCTCTTCAACGTCTACATGAGCCCCCTCGCGGCCATCGTACGCAAACACAACCTGAACATCATCTCCTACGCCGACGACACCCAGCTGATCCTCTCCCTGACCAACGACCCCGACACCGCCAGAGCCAACCTGCACGAAGGGATGAGAGACGTAGCCGAATGGATGACGACCAGCCGCCTGAAACTGAACTCAGACAAGACGGAGGTCCTCATCCTGGGCTCCACGCCCTCCGCCTGGGACGACTCCTGGTGGCCCCCCGCCCTGGGCACCGCACCCAAACCGACGGACCACGCACGCAACCTGGGCTTCATCCTGGACTCCTCCCTCTCCATGACCAGACAAGTCAACGCCGTCTCCTCGTCATGCTTCAACATCCTGCGCATGCTACGGAAGATCTTCCGGTGGATCCCCACCGAGACGAGGAAGACGGTCACCCAGGCCCTCGTCACCAGCCGACTGGACTACGGCAACGCCCTCTACGCCGGAACGACCGCCAAACTCCAGAAGAGACTCCAGCGGATCCAGAACGCCTCGGCGAGACTCATCCTCGACATCCCCCGTCGCAGCCACATCTCCGGACACCTGAGAGATCTGCACTGGCTCCCGGTCAACAAGAGAATCACCTTCCGGCTCCTCACCCACGCGCACAAAGCCCTACACGACCAAGGCCCAAGCTACCTCAACAACCGGATCAACTTCTACACGCCCAAGCGCCTCCTCAGATCAACCAACCACGCCCTCGCCGCCGTCCCCCGCATCCGAAGAGCGACAACAGGAGGAAGATCCTTCTCCTACCTGGCTGCCAAGACCTGGAACTCCCTGCCGACCAACCTGCGCCTGACCCAAGACCACCTCTCCTTCAGGAAGAAGCTCAAGACCTGGCTGTTCGAGCAGTAGCGGCACCCCCCCCCCCTCCCAGCGCCTTGAGACCCTACGGGTGAGTAGTGCCCTCTACAAATGACCTGATTGATTGATTGATTGATCAAGCAAGGGAAAATAAACACCTAATATCACGCAGTACTTTCTTAAGAGCCAAGAATTACCCACTGCGCGATTTCTGGACTAATGGTCCTCTCTCTCTCTCTCTCTCTCTCTCTCTCTCTCTCCCTCTCTCTCTCTCTCTCTCTCTCTCTCTCTCTCTGCATGAACCTTAGGGAAAATAAACAAAGACATGTATTACCATCCATACGTCTTCCTCAAATAACACTTTTTCTTAGGAACTCCTATAAGTATCAGAATAATTCTTAGATTAATGCGAGAGATCATGAATTGCACTTCACCACTGCAGAAAGATGATTTGAAGTATGTTCATAGCAAAAGGTCAATTGTCTTTGAAATATGTGCCATCCATAAGACACAAACGATTACTTTTGAGAACGGCAATTCCTTGAAAGAGAAACCACAAGCAAATGCCATGAACTTGATTCCACATGAGAGATTCTTCAAGTAATTCAAAGTTAGGCAACATTAAAGTCAGGCTTCCAAAAGAAACCCAGGAAGGATCTCTCACCTTAAAGAACATTAACTATCAGATACTTGTAAACATACAGTACTGAAATGCCAGTGAAAAAATAGGAAAAAAGAAAAGCACCTTCCTCAGCACTGAATACGAACAAAAGCAGGGGTAGCTCCTACTCTATATCCTCCCACCCCGCAAAAAAAGGCAGGAAAGGAGAAAAAAAAACTTGTTTAGTTTCTCCTTTGCTGCTGAGTCTTGGGTTTGATGGCACTGAGGTGCTTGGTAGTGCAATTCCTTCACTGCGCATGATGGTTTGGCCGGCCGTCTCAGACCAGCCATACCATCATGCGCAGTGAACCTTTCTCAGGCACAGACTCCCAGTCTGTCCTGGAGCGCTGATCAAGGGCGATCAGACCAATCCTGCTCTCAAGTGAGAGCAGCTGCAGGATTGGTCACAGGGCTTTCTGGGAAACTGTGCAGGAAGCAGAGGAGCGCAACGCAGGACGCGGCTGGTTGAAGGTAAGTTTGTTTTGTTTATTATTATTTTTTCCCCCCCTCCCATCATGACCATTATGCCCCCTTACTTTCTCCCAATTGACCACTCGGCCCAAACACTGGCCGCTACTGAACAAAAATAGAAATTTCAGAGCGCAATGACCGGCACTAACCCCCTCGGAACACAGCTCTTCGTTCGTCAGGCTAGCAATTACTGGAAGTTCAAATACAGCACACAATACTGAATGTGCTTACCAGTGGAACCATAAGATCAAAATGCAGCCTAAGGTGGCGGCTGTAGACTTCCGTACCTGAGAGTCTCTTAGCACACATTTTGGGGCTGTAAAGGAATGTTGAATGCCCCTTGAAACACACCGCAGGCCGGACGCGTATTCTTGGAAAATGCCTCATGTTGGACCGCTCTCATCCGTTACAGCAACAGCTCCTCAGTCCCTCGATCCTCCAACTAGAATCACCTTACACAGATAGGAATTATGCTAGAGGGCCAGCATGCAACAGAAACTTTTATGACAGAATTCCACCCCGCAGCTGAGGAGTTTGGGACTTGTAGTTCTACTAGGGAAGGAATGGCATAGAAAGCAAAACCAATACCACAACAGCTGTTATATAGTCTGAATCTACATATAGTTTGCATAAAGATCTTTCAATTAAATCCTGATCATGACTGCACTAGTGAGGGGAAATCCTGACACCATCCTTGGTGCTACTGGTACCACTCGCAGCCAGCCGTTTGTTATACCCATTGATGATCCCGTGCCAACACGACTCTGCTCAACTTCATTGCTGATACCCTGGACTTTCCACCCATTGACACTCCTCAAGGGAGAGAGGAGAAGGAGATGTATGGTCCCCTAGATGACCCTGATGAGGAAAGCTTGCATGAGGAGCTGGTTGACGGCAGTGGTTAGATACCTCCCAGACTTTGGCATGGTTTCCCCTCTGGGCTAAGTTTCAGAGAAAGGTGCATCTTTGCCATCGCGATGTGCAGGGCAACAGCGATCCTCGACCTCCAGCTGCCAACTGTCAATTTCAAGACCACTGTCCTGACAGAGGTGCTTTACCTAGTAGCGGGTTCTACTGAACCCTTGCTTCCCTTCAACAAAGCTCTCTCCTGGGGGCCTGGTCCAAACCTTGCACATGTGCTCCTGTGTACCGCATAATTTCCCAACACCATCATCCTGCCCAGGAGATCCAGCCTTCCTCTCCTAGCACACCTCCCGTTAGGGCTGTAGGCCTCTTGAGCGAAGGTTACCCCAAGCGTCTTTCTGTACCACATCACCAGATAGGGAATCCAAAGGCTGGACACCTTTGGAAAGTGTATGTTTTCTTCAACCAGATTTTGACTTGTGGTTGGTAAATACCTCATACCTCGTGGCCCGGTATTCCCATGCATTGTGAGATTCAGTTGTGTAGCTGCTTCCCATGCTGCCCAAGAAAGACTGCGCCATCGTGGATCAAGTTTTGGTGGCCGACAGGGATGAAGTGAAGTTTGCCATCCAGTGCAGACTGGACACCATGGCCTTCATGGGTAGAGCCATAGCTTCTATGGTGGCACTGAATTGCCACAAATGGTTATGGGCGCTAGGTTCTCGGTCGATGTCCTTTGATGGCTCCTGCCTATTTGGCAAAAAGGCAAATGTAGCACTATAGTCCCTGCCTGATCCCTTGGCCTTTCCATCTTGGCCCAGTCATAACAGCAGTCCCATCGTCTCTACCACGGACATAGAAGGGACAACTTTCAGCATTCACAGCACCAGCTGTAGCTGGTCCAGCAGACTGCCCAATTCTTTCAAAGACAGCACTGTGGAGCCCAAAAGGATGCAGAAGTCAGTCCAAACATGCTACCCAGTTCCCCCATCTCTCCGGCTACCACAGCCTACCAGTCCCTTTAGTGCACCTTCCACTTAGCACAGCCATCCCTTAGGAGGCAGAATCTGGCACCACTTGCCACAGTGGTGATAACATCCGACAAGTGTGTGCTTCAGATCATGCAGAAGCAATACACCCTATCTTTTGTGAGTACATCTCAGCTCCTCTCACAATCCCAAGAACACCTCACAAAGGACCATCTTACCTCTGTCAGGGTGTGCAGGCTCTTTTAGCAAAAGCAACTATTGCGAGGGTGCCAACACCAGAAGTAGGGCAAAAAGTGGTTGTTATTTTCACTACTTTCTGTTGCCGAAAAAGGTTGGAGGTCTCGGCCCTATACTAAATCTACACCCTCTCAACACTTTACTAAAAAAAAAGAGAAATTCAAGATGCTCACGCTGGCTCAGGTTTGCTCTGCCCTGGATCCTGGATACTGGAAGGTAGGCTGGACACACATCCCGTCTTGACGGCCCACCAGCATTACCTGCAGTTCACAATGGGCTACAAACATGTCAAATTCACTGTGCTCCCCTTCAGCCTCACCAGTGCCCTCAAGAAAGTGATTGTGGAGGTTGCAGCCCATCAGTGGAGGTGAGAAGTTCCAGTGTTCTCCTACCTTAACGACTAGCCAGTGAATGTAGGCAGGCTTGCACTAGGCAGTTGCCAACTACCGCTAGACTTCTGTGAACCTTCTGCATTCGCTGGTGATCACTATCAACATGCCAAAGCTACACCTGACTCTGTCTCAGGCACTGCCTTTCATCTGAGCCATTCTAGATACAGTACAGTTCTGAACCCATCCTCCGGCAAGTCCTGGATATTTATGATTCTGATGTTTTGGCCTTTATCCTGGATCTCAGTGAGACTGACTCCGAGGCTGCTGTGTCTCATGGCCCCCTGCATTCTACCGGTACAACATAACCGAAGGCATATGCAGACTCTGCAGTGAGACCTACATTTCCAGGGCATGCAGCATCAGGGGACTCCCCAGCCTGGTTCAGATATTGTAGGTAACTTCAAAAAATCATCAGTGATGACTCATGAACAGCGATAGGGTCAGTGGCAGATCTCTCCATCTTCTCCACCCAGAGTTCACAGTGGTGACAGATGCATCGCTTCTGGGATGCTGTGGCCATCTGGAGAGGTGGCGATCAAAGGACTGTGTCAGGATGGCGGAATCTCAGCTCCACATGAACTTGTTGGAATTGAGGGCTATTTGCTTGGCATTGAAAGAAAGCCTTCCTTCCATCCATCAAAGGAAGCCTGGGTTCAGGTGTTCACGGACAACATCACCACCATGTTCCCTCAAGAAGTCCCCAGCCTGGAGTGCATCCAATGGACTTTTAAGGATGTGGACAGGTGCATTGTGGGAATGGTAGTCCAGACTTCCAAGGACCATCTCAGATCTTCTAGACCAGGGGTCTCCAAACAGTCGATCGTTAGCTACTTGTAGCTCGCCAATAGCCTTTGAGTTGCTCACAATCCGACATCTCCCTTTAGCCCTGTTTTATTCCATCCTTTTTGATTTGCTTAATTTAAGACTTCTTTTCAGTGCTTGTCCGCCCTCGCCCAAACCAGCTGCTGAGATTGGCTGAACTGAAGTTAGAAGGGGTGAAGCAGGTGACGTCATTGCTAAAAGCCTAACACAAGCACTATTAGACTTCCCACCGGAAACACACTCTCCTCTCTGCCTCCTGCAGCTAGGCACGGAACTTTCATCCTTCACGACCTGTGTGGCTGGAGAAGCAGAAAGGCGGAGTGGCAGCTTTGACACCAGAGCCTTATTATAAGGCCCAGGACTCTGGTTTGCATAGCATGCAGACGGTGCGATTCTCGGCACAAGAGCACAACCAGTGTAAACCTGGCAATGCCATGACTTCCAATTCGTGAGAGGTATTTCATTATAAAAAAAATATTTGTGTAAAAGGCTGGGAGAATTTGTATTTTTATTTTAATAAAGTGAAATTCTGTTTTCATTTAATCATTGTGTTTACTTACGGCCTAGTCGCACCGATTACATTAAAGCAGCGTGACTAGGCCCTTCACTCAAATCTTAATCTTGCTCATGTATTTGCTCCTCACTAATTGTTGAGTTGCCTTTGTTTTAATACATTATATTGGAATGAACCCCCAGTGCCACGCCAGAGATTTTCATTTAATTTATACTTTTCTTTGTACCAGCTGTATAAGTGTATTGAATAGCCTGACTTTTCTTTGTTTTTTCAGCTTTTTTCACACTGGTAGTGTACATTGTTTTATGTTTATTTCTGTTTTATTTGTTAACTAGCAGCCCGTCCCTACGTTGTCCAGGCATGAAAACAGAATGTCTTCAATGGTTCGGGTAGGTAATAATACTGTATTTCAAAACCTTAACACGCTCCAGCCGCAAACGTGTTTTTATTTTAAAACCTTAACACGCTCCAGCCGCGAACGTGTTTGTCCGCTGTAGCCGACTCCACTGCAATATGTACCTTAACACGCTCCAGCCGCGAACGTGTTTGTCCGCTGTAGCCGACGCCACTGCAATATGTACCTTAACACGCTCCAGCCGCGACCGTGTTTGTCTGCTGTAGCCGACGCCACTGCAATATGCAAACTGTGTCCGCTCTAGCCGCGAAAGTTTTTTTCCGCTCCAGCCGACGCGTGTGTGTATGCTCCATCCTCGAGCGTGTTTATCCGCTCCAGCCGACGCCACTTAGACGCATAACATCGCGCTAACATCCAATGCCCACAACAATGCTAAAGGACAAGCCCACTCGTATTAGAACGCTAGTCCCACACAGAACGCTTCTCGCAAGCGGTATAATCCCGCAGTCTTTTGCCGAATGCCGCGCCCATCGCTTTACAGCACAACGCACACGCCCACAACGGA
Organism: Lissotriton helveticus; assembly: GCF_964261635.1. Taxonomy (NCBI): domain Eukaryota; kingdom Metazoa; phylum Chordata; class Amphibia; order Caudata; family Salamandridae; genus Lissotriton; species Lissotriton helveticus. Next base: position 1,647,521,302 of record NC_136061.1, read on the forward strand.
CTACTTTGCACAAAACGTCCTTTTCCCCTTCTAATGTATATTTTGGGCTGCTGTATAGCCTATGTCCATCTGCTGATACTGTTGTTTGCAATGCTGTATTGGGTGTTCCGATTGGCGCTGTGGTTCTGGAGTTTACCCGCCTCAAAGGTTTGGGCTCTCTCTTTATAATATTAGTATGTAAATGTGTAAATGTAGGTGTACTTATATAGCGCAAACCTGTCACCCAAAGGGCATCCTGGCGCTTGCTTAGGGAACCCGTCCTGGTATTCCCCTGTGAGAAACCCCGGCAGGGTGTCCACAAGGTGAAAGCCATGCATCCCGCCGCGAGGGGCCGTAGTGGAGATTAAGCAAGCTATTGCCCAGAGTTGCAGAGTGTGACCCCGTGATTCGAGAAGGCACCGGAGCGAGAATTGTCGAGTCCGTGGAATTTTGAGCCCGAGACCCGCCGAGGCGGGGAATCGAACCCTGGTCCACGGTCGATCTCAGCTTCCGGGTCTGCCGCCTCTAACCACTGAGCCACGCTTCTCCACTATGTATGGATTCTTCCCTTCGAAATAGAGAGAGGAGTGAGTTTGTGGATGTGGCCTTCTAGTCAGAGCTGCTGAATTTGGAACTGGGGAGCCAGGTTTGAATCTCAAAGGTGGCCCAAATCTGGTGATTCCAAGTTTGATGAAGACAACCAACACACTGAACCCTCACCAACCACCCCTGACACAATGAAGCCAACGATCAACAACTGGACAGCCCTCACTACTGAAGACACACTGAAGACGAAGAACTCCATCCACTCTGGGGCCCCCACGGACCCCTGCCCCACCACATTTTCAACAGAGCCGCCGACAACATAGCACTCATGCCCTGCCACACCATCAACCGCTCCCTGGCAACCGCATTATTCCCCAATGACTGGAAACATGCCAAGATCAACCCCCTCCTCAAGAAACCCTCAGTGGACCCCACCGACCTCAAGAACTACGGATCCATCTCCCTGCTCCCCTTCCCAGTGAAATTCATCGAGAAAGCCATCAACAGCCTCTCTTCCGGTGGAGATTCGGTCCTGCACTGACCTTCTGCAATTCAGGAAGTCCCTTAAAACGTGGCTATTTGCACAAGCCTATGATTAATGTTTCCTCTGGTAGCATATGGAGCCTTTCACAGCTCCATGAAACCACCCGGTGTTGGTGCGCTTTATAAGTCATTTTTAACATTAACATTAACATCAACAGCCAACTAGCCACATTCATCGAAGAGCACAAAATCCTCCACTCCTCCCAATCCGGCTTCAGAAAAAAAACACAGCACGGAAACCGCCCTCCTTGCCGCAACAGACGACATCCATACCCTACTGGACAAAGGAGAAACAGCCGCCCATCCTCCTTGACCTCTCTGCGGCCTTCAATACAGTCTCTCATCGCACCCTAATACGCAAACTCCACGATGTACAGATTCAAGACAAGTCCCTCGATTGGATCCTCTCCAGCAGAACGCAGTGGGGCAGACTCCCCCCTTTCCTCTCGGACCAAACACCAACCACCTACGGAGTCCCCCAGGGGTCATCGTTCAGCCCTACGCTCTTCAACGTCTACATGGCTCCGCTCGCCCCTATCGTTTGAACCTACGGACTCAACATTGTGTCGATACCCAACTCGTCCTCTCACTATCCAACGAACCCAACACCGCCAGACACAATTTTCGAGAAGGCATGGAAGCCATCGCAAAATGAATGAAAAACAGCTGCCTTCAACTAAACACCAACAAAACTGAAGTACTCATCATGGGCCCACACCCCGATGCCTGTAAAGACACCTGGTGGTCCCCTACCCTCGGAAGTCTGCCCACCCCCACGGACCACGCACGCAACCTGGGAATCATCCTGGACTCAGAGCTCAAAATGGACCGCCATATCAACTCTGTCTCGTCCTCCTGCTTTCACACCTTCCGCCTCCTATGCAAGACCTTCAAATGGAACGCCCTTCCTCTCCACCTCAGACAGACTACATCTCTCTCCATCTTCACAAGAAACCTCAAAACCTGGCTCTTCGACAGACCCCCTCCTTGATGGACTAGAACCCGCAAAACCCCCCTACCCCAGCGCCTTGAGACACCCTTGGGTGAGTAGTAGCAATTAACAAACGCATGGTTGATTGATTGATATCCACATATCTATAAAGTCCTTTACCATGGTCTGCTCTTTGTTAGTTGGTCCATATGGCGCAAATAGTTGATCTGTCTTGCAAAATTCCTTGGGTCTGCCTAAGAAGTACTAAAATGCCCTCCCTCCATTAAGTGTATTGAAGGCTTTTTCTACTAATGCAGTTAGTTTCCAAAAGAATGAAAGCAGACGACAACACTCTGAAGCCACTTAAAGAGTAAGGAATACTCTTTGAGATTTTTTTTGGGGGGTGGAGAATGGAATTTATTCTGTTTAAGAGGTAGAATGTCTTTGTATTACTGATTAGTGCTATTTGAAAATAACATGCTGAAAGAAAATTAGTCTTTCATTTACACTGTGATAAGAGTGGCATGTTTTTTCTCCAGGGGCAGCCGCGGTCCATGCAGGTAACAGCAGTGGGGCGGTGGGGCCGGGTAAAGGGGGATTTCAAGGGACGATGCAGAGGGAAAATTAAATAAATAAATAATTTTACCTCTTAATCGTCCCTCGAAATTCCTCCTTACCTGGCCCTACTGTCCCACCGCTGTTACCTGCACGGACCTCGGCTGTCCAGGGTTCTTCAACTTTAATTTTAATGATGCGCTTTTGGAGAGCCATGTGATTTATATTTTCCCTGGTTGTTTTGTCAGATTTTGTTTGCAGGGTTTATGGTGAAAACATATATTTTGACCTTCAGTGTTTTAGATCTTTAGATTTCCACAATCCTTAGGATCATCCAAACTCATTTTTTTAGGCATTGATTTCTTTTTGGTTACAAGAACCCATCTCGAGCTCAACTTTTATTGCATATTTGTCTGTCCATGTCATTGGTGATGTCGATGGTCAAAGTATGCCTGGCTTACAAGATAGTAAACACCTCCAAAATATTAACTCCTGAATGTGTGAGGCTTAACACTATGGGGCATATGTATGAAGCCTAATTCCCGTTCGCAAACGGGCCGATTCTCAGAATCGGCCCGTTTTCAAAAGGGAAAGAGCTTTTTAGGATGTATCATCCCAAAAGGTCCTAGCAATATAGGGACTCGCAAAATTTGCCATTCCCTATTTTACAAATGCATTTAAGGACTCGCAAATTGCGATTCGCAATTAAGGAATATTATGGAATCGCAATTATTATTGCGATTCCTACCTACATTACATTTTGCGAGTCCTTAATAACGATTCGCTAAAAATCGCTATTAAGGACTCGAAAAACTGTGTCTTGATACATATGTCCCTAACTGTTTCGGGTTCAAATCTTCAAAGTTTTGTAGAGAGGTCTGGGATATGAGAAGGTTTCTGGGGTCCACCCAATGTTAACAGGTATTGCCAAAGCCAATGGATAGGGGCTTTTCCTGTTAAAATGTTTTTTTCTGGTGATTTGTGTATGTGGTTTGGTCAGTGAGTAACTCAAGAGACCTTGCTAGGGTTGATGACTGTATGGATCCATGAGTAAGTGTTTGAAATGAATGGGTGAGTGAATCAATCAATCAGGAGTTTTTAAAGTGCTGCTTCTCACCCGTAAGGGTCTGTAGGCACTGAGTGGAGGGTGGTGAGGAGGGGAGAGGGCTGCAGATCTGCCTTGGCGCCGGGTTTCAGTTGAAGAGCCAGGTCTTGAGATCCTTCCTGAAATGGGTTAGCAACAGGAATTCCCTTAGGTGGAGCGGCAGAGTGTTTCAGGTCTTGGCGGCGAGTTGGAGATAGGTCTTCCTCCTGCTCTAGTCTTTTAGATCCGTGGGACGTGGCCAGGGTACGTGGAATAAGAGGCAGTGGTTCAGATATGCTGGTCCTGTGTCATGGAGAGCTTTATAGGCCTGTGTGAGGAGGAGGTGCCTGAGTGCATAGATGGATGAGTGGGTAACTGATTGGGTATAGCATCGACTCACTATCACATTCACCTACTCACACAGCCACCCTCTCAACAAACTTACCAACCCGTCAAACAGCGTTTTCAGACAAAAAAGCCAGACCTATTGGTTTTTTGCAGTGCCTGTTTTCCCTGCACTTTCTCAATGAATTAAACTTGTTTGTAAATACTCGCAATGTTTTCAGATATGAGAAATGAAATCTTTGTGGTCTATTCTAACAATGAGATCGTCCACATCAGTGTTAAGTAAACTACAATTAGTGTGAAATCATTTCACTAGCTAAAGACTGATAACACAATTCCCATGATTTGAAAAAGACATTTAAGAAAGTATATAATCCTAACTATTGATGTTCATAGAAAATACAATTTTCTGACAAACTATCAGGCTGATTCACACATACACTGACCTAAAACGACGACTATCAGAATTATTTACATTCACTGTGTGTTAATTAATGGAGAGTGCTGCCATTCTAGACTTCTCAGTGGCTTTCGACCCAGTTGACCATTGGTGCCTCATTAGGGTTCTTGGAAACCTGACTGTGATACTATGGTAAAGTTCTCCTATGAGAGCAACTGCAGTCCACTGATGAGAATGGGAATCAACGCTTCTTACTGCTCCCTCCCCCACTCACTTCTGGAGTACGGCAAAGATCCATACTGGCCCCAAGTTCAACTTGTACTTGCAGCTAGTGCGAGTCTTGATGAAAAGGTTAAGTTTTTGCATTCACCAATATGGGGATAATGCACAACTTGTATAAGAATTGCCTCATTTGCCAATATCATAGCTCTTACAACCAGCCGTGGCCTGTGCAGGTAAGAGCAGTGATTCGGTGGGGAAGGGTAGGGGGGATTTCGATGGACGATGATGAGGGGAAATTAAATATATAATTAATTTTCCCTCCTCATCGTCTGTCGAAATGCCCCCCTCAGCAGGCCGCTCCGCCCCACTGTTCTTACCTACACGGGCCGCAGCTGCGTACAACTGTGTAACAACGGTACAAAACGGAAGTCATCACATAATTTAGGGCCTCATGTAGGTAAATGGTATTTACCGATTCGTAAATACCGAATTTTACCGATTCGGTATTTACAAATCTGTAAATGCTATGTAGGTAAATACTCGGTAAAAATTACCGAATCGTTAAGATTCGGTAATTACCGAATCGGTATTTACCGATTCGGTAATTGCCATTGATTACTATGGGCCTGAGGCCCATAGTAATCAATGGCAATTACCGAATCCGTAAATACCGATTCAGTAAAATTACCGATTAGTCAAGGGGGACAGGGTGTCACTTTGACACCCTGTTGCACCCCTGATTGTGCCTTGTGTGCCATGTGGCACACATACATGCCCTAGGGGCATGTATGTGTGTCACATGCCACAGGTGTACATGCACAGATTTGTATATACACAGGTATTCGTTATTTACCACCAACTAATAGTTGGTGGTAAATAACGAATCCTTAAGGCCCTGTGGCACTGTTTACAGTGCCACCTACATCTCAAATTACCGAATCAGTAAATTTACCGATTCGGTAAATTACCGAATCAGTAAATTTACCGATTCTGTAATTTTAAGGCCCCTACATCTCAAACTCCAAATACCGGTCGGTAACGGCCGAAATCGGCCGTTACCGACCGGTATTTGGCCACCTACATATGGCCCCTAATCTTTATGCCAGAGAACACCTGACAAAATTCAACTCTGACTCAGTAGTCTAAATGCATGAAAAAAGTATGGGAACTGTGATGCTACGCACATATGAGTGCGAGGTGAGTGAGTGTGGAGATGGGGTCAAAGGTGTGGCTTAACAATTAAAATATTCGATAACTTTTTTCGGTCTATCACCTTCAGGTAACTACATATAAAATAATGCACAGGTTAAATGAAAATTACGTGCAAATTATGTTAATTTTAGGAAACAAACTATTGCACATAATGAAAATTCTTCTAGTTAATGCACTGCACAAGAGAGCCACAAAACGGAATCCTGGTTGGGGAAGTGGAGAATGGTGACTTGTGTATGTTTAGTGCTACAAGGCTCCAGTCTGTGACAAAAATCACAGTGCACATGTAAGTCATATTTTAAATTTGCATTACACACAGTAAAGGATAGGCTGCTACAAAATGCACAAAACGTTTTAAGATAAAAAAAAGTGCTTCCAAAATATAGATTTTAGTAATATCCAATCTGTACTTAGTGGACTTTTTGTTCATAACTGTCTTTTAAAAGCACACACTTCACAGCTTAGCCGGTTGTCTTCCAGTACAATACCTCTTAAAAAAATGTGTGTCATCAGGAAGCAATTTTATTTTATAACTTTCTTTTAAAAGCACACACTTCACAGCTTAGCTGGTAGCTCCCTTACAATACCGCTCAAAAAGATTACATGTATGTCATCACAAAGCAACAAGGGATTCCATCAATTAAAAACAATCTTGGCTTCCAAGCACCCTTTACATTTGCAGATTGTCCAGTTGAGCACATTTACATTTCTTTCAGGGAAGCAGACACCCTGGCAAGATGGCTTGTTTAGCTGTCTTCCCCTCTCTTGGTTTAGCAGCAAAGTAGGCTCTCTGCCTTACACTTCATCTGAAGGATTTCACCTGCCAGATTTAACCATCCCGGGATGGTTGCCTCTTCACAAAAAGTAGGCTAACTGTTTTTATAAAATTAAAAAAGTATGGGCAGGTTGTGCCCCTCAGATCCCTCCCACTTCGAAGACTGCTCTCACTAGATATAGGAACTATCTATAGAGGCGTCAAATTTGGTACAAGAAGACAATCTGTATCCTTTTGTATTAACATGTACCTCAGGTTCAGAACGCATAGTGAACATACAGCATAATCAGCCAGAACTGCATTGTTCACACCAAAAAGACTCAAAACTTTTTGGCAGCAGTCTGACTTAATACAAGCCATTGTTACCTTGAGGATAGCCTTGAATATGTATTTAGGGGGGGCTTGGCTAAGCCATGAAGTGTGATGCCCGCGGTCTAGGGGAGCTCCGCTACTCCAAACCTTCCCCCTCAGTCATCCGGCACTCTTATCCTAAATTTGTGTGATTCCCGTCGATCGGAAGGCTCAGTGATCATAGAGCGGAGCCGGGGATGTCCCAAAATCACCGGGGAGCGGAGACTCCTTTGGGACCGGACCGGGCTTGGGAGGGAGGGGTGGGGGGGAGAAGACCACAGACAACTTCTAAGTGTGAAAAAGGCCGCTTTATTGGAACAGGTGCACATTACAACACAAAAACCTCGGCAATGCCTTACAAAAGTAGACCTCACTAAATAGGCTGTATAACTAACCCCTAATCCCCTCCCCCGCCCCTAACAGATCTTTGAGCCCCGCCCCCACCCCAGCATTACAACATTACAAAATACCATATCATAATTCAAAACATAATACATATGCTTATCAATTAACATCTTATTAAACCACAAATCCCCTGCCTGCCCCTTCACCATTTACGATCACCCAACCACTGTAAATGCCCCAACAATACACCTGCTCAAACAATCCCTGTCTAAAGCCCAACGATAACAATCCAACCCAAAAACTCAGCCAGCCCTGGCAAAACTTCCACCAATCTCCGCCACCCAGAAAGCCAGGGGGGGAGGAAACTACCCCCCTTTCTGCCCCCCACAACCACACAAAAACACCCGCTAATAAAGTCCCAAACCTATACCCTGACGCAACCAATTAGCCTACCCTGGGGTGTTCCTGAACCATAAGGCACCCCGAAAGAGCCTCACTCATCTCGTAGCCAATAAAGATCCATCCCCAACCATGATAACTGGACACCATCCCCCCTGAAAAACTCCACAGACTCAAACTTTACGTCTCTATGGCAAACTCTAGCAAAACCTAATGACCTGCCGAAACGAGAAACTTCCAAATTACCTTCCTACACGCTCTATCCCTTGCCCTAGGCTTACTCGCACCCCTCCACGTCCTACGAGGCACCAACTCAGTCCACCAAACATGGCAACCAGACCACTTCTCTTTCAAAAGAGCCAAGGCCTTCTTTATAGCGCGTAACAAAACCACCCCTTCACCCCACAAAGGTCATTCTCTCCCAAGTGAAATAACAAAACATCCGGACATTGACCCCCCACCAAACATTTTACTAAGATGGAACCAACTCTCCCATAACAGTCCTCCTTTCCTTTCCAAACAATATTAAAAAGGCGTTCATTGAAACCCAACATCTGTCCGAAGCAGCACTTACGAGCTTGCCCCTGGGCCCACTTAACAACGAATGCCCCATGATCGAAATAGTCAAAAACGAAGGACGGGGCCCGCTACAGAACCTGAAACAAGAAAAAACAATATGAGCATCAAGAAACAGAGGAGAATGCAAGCGCAGCATCTGTATCGCTCCGCACATAGCGCTGTAAACAGTTGAAAGACCAGCGCCCCAGCCACCTAATATCCCCCCTAGCCAACTCACGAATTCTGGCCTCAGGAGCTGCCCCGATCCTGAAAGAATGAGTCCCAAACTGAGCCCCCATCCAAGTCAATCTCCTTCAGTGCCTTGCGCTGCCCCCTATGAAGCTGATAATCATTTACACTGTCTCCATCCGCATGATGAAAAACCCCCGAACCAGCCTCCCCACCTGATAATTCTTTCCAAAGCCTCGCCCAGTGTAAAGGGCATGTAGACCCAGAAGAACCTGCTTCCAAACCAAACCCCTTTTCACCGCCTCCTCTGATCAGTTTTCGCACTTGCCAACCAAATACGAACCCCCTGCTCCGCGAAGGAAACATCTAGCCACGTCCAACCAACCCTCAACCTGAAACCCAATAACTCGGAAACTCGGAAAGCACCAAAAACAACCAAACCAAAGCGTTAAAAACAACATGCCTCCCAACCATCCCCACACAACGAAGGAAGCACTGCCAACAGACGCGCAAACATCCGCCAAGATACCGGCCTATGAGACAAGGCTGACCTGCCCCGTTCTCCATCCCAACCGTCTAACATCCCTTTCCCACTCTCCTGCAGAAAGGGGGTACCCCACAACAGCTTACCGGTAAAGGAAATGCCTGCTAATTTACCCGAAATTGTGACTTTTGAAAGGCCCTCCTCAATCAAGTCAAGCAGAAACTGAAGTACCTCCACGTCTCCACCCTCCTGCACGCACCTGACGCCAAAAATTCCTTCCCTGCCGAAGCATAGGCCGCGCAAGTAAAAACAGACAAAGAACCTACCACCAGTTGTACAACCCTACGTTGCCTACATACCACAGATGCTCCGGCCTAGGTGCCGGTGCCTGTCCACCTCCTTGGCCAACCCATGGAATCTCTCCCCTCGAAACGCGACAAAGCATCCGCGAAGTCATTGTCCACACCAGGAATATGCAGGGCCTTAAAAGCGATATCCTGCCTCAAGCAACCAAGGACAAACCCCCGCAACAGCTTCAGAACCTGCTCGTCCCCGGCCGACTGACTGTTGATGATTTGAACCACGCCACGCTATCAATCCTGAACAACACTCGCCTATGTGCCAGCTCCCTGCCCTACAAATCCAAGCCACCAAAACCGTAAAAAGCTCCAAAAAGGCAATGCTCCCCCCACCATTCTTCCACTGACCCGGCCAGCTCCCCCAGCAAAAGTTGTACATCCCTCACTGTCACCTTGGTTTTAGCCAGCGTATCCCAGCAAAGACAACATTGCCTCCTTCTTCTCCAACGGCAATCGCGCCTGCACCCTGACAGAATCAAGCTCGATGCCCGAGAGAGCCATAGTCGAACATGGACCCGTCGCTTTCTCGGGTGCTAAAAGCACACCCAGCTCGCCCATCAAAACCTGAAATTTGTCCAACGCCCACTGGCATTCTGCCGTGTCCGGAGAGCCCACAAAAAGGAAGTCGTCCCATTAATGTGTAACCAGCCTTTGACCAGTATGAAGTATCAAATACCCCTGTAGCAAGGTACTGAAACACTAAAAACAAAGCACAAGACCATGAACCGCCCATCGGTAAGCCTTATCCACGTACCACTGACCGTCAAACTGGATTCCCAACATCCCCCACTCATCCGGATGTACGGGAAGCAAACAAAATGCAGATTTTATGTCGCATTTCGCCGTCTTTGCCGTTGTGCCCGCGGTCACCACAAGTGACATTGCAACGTCAACTGAGGCATAAGACACTGAGGCTGCTTCCCCTCAATAAAATCATTGACCGAAAACCCCTCCGGCCACGATAGGAGTTGAATGAGCCTGTACTGCCCGACTTCCTTCTTGGGCATACATCCCCCCCCCCCTCCCCCCATTGTATACACAATCAACTCTGGCACAGGCCAATATGGAAACGGGCCTGCCATCCTGCCTTCTCGCACCTCTTTATTCAACTTGTCCTGTACCACTGACGTATGTTCAAAATTCAGAGTTCAAATTTCCTGCCCCCTCCTCTGACAAGGCCCATCATAACCCAAATGTAAACCTTCCTCCAAACCCTCCAACAGTACCTGTTCCGCTCTCAAACATCATAGTCCTGCAGAGCAGCCCTCAAACGCGCCAGCTTAACCGGCGTAGGATCCCGTGGGCCCGGACCCTTGAGGTTCTCTAGCCCCTCTATTCCCTTGCCCTGCTGTGAAGGCCCTGCAGAGTTTCCACCTGACTGATGCCACTGCTGGCTTCCTTGTGTCATGAGTCCCCAACATCTAACCAAAGGTTACTTCTTCCCACACTGAGAACATTCCTGCCTAACTTTACATACTCCGTGTGCTCATGCCCTTATTGAACTCCCAGCAAGCACCCGACCCCCCTGGAGCGGCAGCTACTGATCCCACGCCTCCCCGGGTGGCTTCCCCTGAAAGAGCCAGGAAACTAAAGGTAAACCGCTAGCCGAGAATATCGTCTTCCCCCCAACAGACACTCCCATTGTGTACTGCCATAAGCGGAAACCAGTTCACCCCACTTCGCCTCTGGGTACCAAGCCATCCTGGCCCTAAACTCCTCATCATACTGGGCCCATGCATAACCACTCCCCGTAATCTGCGCCTTCCGAATCACATCCCCATATTTAAATATGGCCACACATCGCTCTGGGTACTTCTCGCAATAAACACTGGCATATACTAGGAAGGTTGCCGTCCAGTTTTCAATTGTAAGCGCCACTTTTGGTCGTTTTGCAAACTCGTACTCCTCTTCCTTGGACCCCTCTTCAGAATGCACCTCCCTATGCAGGAGCTTTTAACTCTCAACATATTCACCTTTTCATATCCTTTCTTTCGTGGCCAGCATCACATGAGCCCCCAAAGGCTTACTCACCCCCATGTAAGGCATTTCCATTCTTCACTCGGTACTGGGTCTTTACCTGATCCTTCAGGTTCCGTATTCACCCCAGTTTCAACTTTCGCCCCTGGCGAAACATTCCCAAAGTCCCCACACCTTGATCTTTGACGTATTTACCCCTGTGGAGCTTACCACCCGGCTCCCCCCATACCCTGTCACCCCCAGTCCCCACCGACCATCGTTGGTCTGGCCCGTGGGACAACATGCTCCGGCACTGGGTCTTTACCTGACCCTGCAGGTTCCGTCTTCACCCCAGTTTCCACTTTCGCCCTGGCGAAACCTTCCCCAAAGTCCCCACACCTTGATTTTTGCGTATTTACCCCTGTGGAGCTTACCACCCGGCTCCTCCCATACCCCGTCACCCCCAGTCCCCACCGACACCATCTCTGGTCTGGCCCGTGGGACAACGTGCTCACCTGGCTCAAGCAAAGGCGCCCGTCCCGGCGCCATTCTCCAAGCTGACTGTTCAACTGGGTCCACCGCTCGAGGAGCCCTCCTGTGGGGCCGTAATCTCTCCTGGCGCCCAACGACACCGCCTGCTGCACCACGTGCTTTGCCTGTAAAACACTAGCAACAGATGAGAAGGCACCCCCCCTTCTCATCATCCCTCTATTCCCCTTCTTCGGGGCTGTCATCATCATAATCCAAAACCATCACTTCCTCTATCTGTAGAGGTTCCGCCACAAAACTGACATTACGGGCCTTGCTTGACCCATCATTTAGAAAACCAGCCCTAGTGCTGAAACTGCTCCAGATGGGGGAGCCGACCGTACCCGCCGATACTCCCCCTCGCGTTGACTGAGTCGAAAAGATCCATCCACGGAGCCAGCAGACCGACGGGCCTTGCGGGTTTTTGGGGCCAGCGAAGTCGCGCTTGACTTTCGTGCGCTGGCTGCGTCGGGGTCCCTCGCCGGTACGGGACATGCCGTGCAAGGCTCCACCCTCCCTTCTCCTCGGCGCAGCTGGGCCGTACAACGCCCTACCGAGTCTGTTGACGCACCACGGCCCCTACCCTGTAAAGAAAAACATTGGACTGGTGTACCGGGAGCTTGCCACGAACCAACTACCCTATCCTGCTGACTACACCACCAAGAAGATCTTGGCACACCTGTACTCACCTGCCCTAAAACCCCTTCCGTAACAACCCCCACCCGCGGGCAAACCGAATGGGGGTTCCCTTTCAATCTCACCCTCACTCCACTCCAGACTTGCCAAATCTGTTGGCGCCGCCACGGACGCTATATGAACCCCCTTTCTATCCCCTCGTGCCCTCCTCGGAGCCTCAGACCCCACCCCTACCGCCCCCTGCACAGGCCCTGGAAACTTAAAGGGGGGGGGCATGCTCCGTGAATTCTTGCACTGCTGGGCCTATTTGAAACCAAACCCCTCGCACCTGCAGCCCAGCGGGAAAACAGCCAACCCTTCCCAGGCCTGCTCTCCCGTAGCTGCATCCCGCTCTACCTCCTGAGAAGCATGAAAACCCCCCAGCACCCTCCTCACTTTCAAACTGACCCTAACCCAGTCCCAGGAGCTGCAACCCCAACCACCCTCCAACCTGCGCCCATTCCCCCTCCCCAGGCGAGCTATCCACTACAGAAAAAGCTTACTAGCCAGGTAGAGTCGGGGAAAAACAATAAAAGGGGGGAAAACCTCCCCCCGCCCTCACCCCATTGGGCCCCGCCACCCCTCCTTCTCTTTTCGACCAAATACCCTTTTAAAAGCAGTTTTCTGACCAGCATACACCGTGGCCCACTACTCCCCCCCCCCCCCCACTCTTGTCCCCCGCGAACTCTGCGCCAGCCCCAGGAAATTGCCGCGTACCTCCCTGAGCCAACAAAACCCTTGACCCCTCCTCCCTGCCTGGTGTTAATGTCCCCCGCCGCACTGATTGCCCGAACTGCGCACCCTGCCTCCCAACCCCAACTCTTCACTTTGCTGAGAAACGCTAAGGGGAAAAAACTCACTCGCCCCATTGAAAACCCTTCCTTACCCTCCACTCCCCTTGCCGCCGACATGAAAACGGAGCGCCTCTTCCCAAAGTGGCCCCCCCGCGCTCACTCACGCGCCCAGGAGCCGACCCAGACCTCCGCTCCAGCGCCGGACCTGCCGCCTGAGGCCCAGAGGGCAAAACCTCCTCATTCAAAACGCCTGCGTCCCTCCCGCCGTCTCGCACACCAAGGCCTACCTGTGAGGATGCGCCTTCTCCCACCTTCCGTGGCCGCCCAACCGGTGCCGACTTCCGCGCTCGCGGGAGGCCCCGTTCTACTGCTGGTGCCACTCTGGACTTCTCCGGCGACGTGCAGGCAGCCACCGCCACCCCTGCCGAGGCCTGCCGCGCGGGGCGCGACGGCCAGACCCCCTCACCAATAACCACGTCTAGGCGGCCAGCTTCGCCCCGAAGCCACAACGCTCCCAAAACGCGAACATCTTCTGCTACCATCTCTGAGGTAAGAAACCATCCAGCTGATAAAAGAAACTTTACGAACGCAAATAAAACTTAACAAACATTCCCTACACTAAGCTCCCGGCTACCAGGTCACAATGACAAAATGGTGGCCGGGAGAGGCAGCCCAAAGTACTTATACATTGGGCTGCCTGGGCTACACCAAAAACAAGCCCAAAATACAAAATGGATGTCTCTGGTCCAAAACCCTCCCCCCCCCCCGCCCCTCCCAAACAGCCCGGGGCGGGAGCCTCCCGGTGGTCGGCCGCCACCCCCAAACCCCCCTTGTCCGAGAGGTGGAAGCCGGGGCCTCACGTTTGGCCGAATGTGGTGTGATCGCACTCTCTACAAAGCGGCGACGCCCGGGGCCCTTGGGCCGGGGGGCCCTTGCAATACATACTCACTCCAGCGGATCCGGATACTGTGCTAAGTCTCTTTAAAGGTGGACACAGACGGAGCTGCGATTTCGGCGCCGTGTGACGCACCAGTAAGCCTATTACAGGCGAAGGAGAGGAGCCACCCGAGCGCCAACGCAGGCCGGAATAGGTCTGATACTGCCTCTCCAGTGAACAACTCTCCCAGGGGGCGCCTGGGGTGCGCTTCCCCCACTTCACCCCCCTCTAACGGAGTGGGGGTTTGAGTACGGTGGTGGGCCTGTGGGGGCATTTGGAGGTGTGGCGATTGCTGGGAGATGGCGTGCAAGAGGGATTGATGCGGGGAGCTGCGGTAGAGTGTGGGGCATCTGGCGGCCTCGTGACCTTGTGGCTCTTTACCCATCCGGCAAATTGGCAGAATCACGCGCAGAGGGCTGATTCCGAGAGGAGGTACCTGGAGTGCCTAGTTGTGCAGATTCCTATGGCGGCGCCCTTTGTGTTATACCCCATTGCGGCTACCACACCAGTAGCGTGGACTGGGGTGAGATACGGCTGAACCCGCCTGCACTGGCCTGATGAGATATTGACCATTGGGGGCGGCTTGGGTGCCTTATGCCACGGAGACTGAGCGCCAGGAGGAGTTTGGACTGTTCTTTCCTCAGGGGGCTTGCCCGTTCACCCATTTGCTGTACTTGCACTGTTGATCCTCCATAGTCCAGATCACGAGCAGTGGCGGCAATCCTTGAGCAATAATCAGACAAGCAGAGGCTGGGTACAGGTCTGGCACTGTGGTAGCGGGCCTCCGCCCGTCCCTCCTCCTGTAAGGGGATACTGTAAAGGGGGTCAAGTGACTGAACCGGGTGCAAAAATCCTCCAGCTCACATCCCCGTATACTGCTGGGTTTCCCAATTGCACCGGTGCTCAACCTGCTGATTGCGTCTCGACATACCATTAGCTGCGCAATGGCGTCCAACAGGGGCAGCAAATCAGGACAACAGGCCAAACTGGACAAGTTTGTACTCCCCAAAAAATCAGTCTCTGGTTTCTCCCCTGCAGGCAAAAGTGGAGGTGCGACGGGGAAGCGGTCACAGAACCCACGCTCAAAGATGTCCCGGATGCTATTGCCGGAATTAAGACCTCATTGAAAAATAAGATGGACACTATCACGTTGGAGGTCAACTTACTCCTGGCAGATATGAACAAAAATAATGAGCGGGTAAAGCAGGTGGAGCTCACCACGGCAAGCCTAGTGGAAGTTGCCTCCCATCTGCAGACGCAGGTCAAGGAATTGCAACACTTCAGGAAATTGGCGGAACTCAAGCTGGACGATTACGAAGGGTGCCTACGACGGAATAATGTGCAAATCCTGGGAGTTCCGGACTGATCTGAGGGGCAGGCCTTGTATCTTTTTGTTGAAGACCTAATTTTAAATCATTTGCAGCCCAGGGGGCTTGGGAAATGTTTTGTTATTGAGAGAGTGTATAGAGTACCCGTGGGGGGGCGGTGGCCGAACCTGGGGCACCCCCTCGCCCGATCCTCGCCAGGGTCCTTAACTTGCAGGATAGAGACGTGATACTCCAGCATGCCCAGACGGGGCCTCCCCTGAAATATGAAAATGCGGACATACATTATTTACCGGACTTCACCCAGTTAGTACATAGGCAGAGACGCTCTTTCATGGGGATCAAGCAGGAACTACGAGACAAGGGGTATAAATATGCCATCAGGCCAGCAGGCGAGATGAGCGTTTGGAACAGATATTTCGGACGTGCAGGCTTGCATGTACCGTATTACACATCGTTATGGACCGTGGGTGGGGGTGGGGGATGGAGGGAGCACCACGTACCCCACTTTTCTACTTTTAGTATCTTGTAGGGTGACAGGCACTCTGCAAGTTGGGCTATTGGCAGTTTGAAGCCCGAAGAGCAGGGGTACAGGGAGGGGGGTAGTTGGGAGGAAAAATCATTGTTTTTTAGGTTTGAGTTGTGTGTAGAGCTTGTTTTTCCGACAACACCAATAAGGATTACCGTGCAGGAACGGCTTCTAAGCCTCAATAAAGATGGGCACACAGAGATATATAGGGGGTAAAGTCTTCAGCTGGTACGTAAATGGTCTGGGTGACAAGATTAAACGGGGTATGGTTAACCAATATATCAGGAGACAGGCCCCCGATGTCATCCTCCTACAGGAAACGCACCTTATTAGAAATACATGTCAGGCTCTAAACAAGGGAGGATATAGGTTGACGTCACATGCAGGTTTCATGACGGGGTGACGAGGGGTGAGCATTTTAACCAAAAACACATTCCCTTTCACAGTACAAACCACATGGTCGGACGTACAGGGTAGATATATTGGGGTCTCGGGGTGTGGGAGGTCAAGACGGCGATGTTTGTCTCAGTGTGTGTTCCTCCCAACCTTCAAAATGACACATTCAAGGACTTGGGTAATATCCTCTTGTCACTCCCGGTAGGCCTCCTAGTGATAGGAGGAGACTTCAATGCTGTGATGTCGGGCACGCTGGACCGCCATCCACCACTGGAACTTAGCCCATCACAGAAGTGGCTACCGGACTTTCTCGACTCCATGGGACTGGTGGATGGTTGGAGGTCCCGCAATCCAGATAGGACTCAATATTAGGGGTGGGCGTAGTACTACGCTCCGTCCACAGAGTGTGCGTAGTGTTGCCTACTTTGCGATTCGCAAAGTAGGCGTAGTAGGCAACACTACGCACACGCCATGGAAGAGCGAAGTTGCCTGCCACCCGCCTCTCTCCTGCCCTCTTCTAAATGCCCTTAACATAATTTTAAAACATTCTAAAACTAGAAAACAACTTACCTGCGATGCGGCATCCCGGGGCTCCCTCTTCCTGGTATCTTGCCGACTTCTTCCTCACAAATGCGCATGCGCGGGCACCTCACAGACGATGAGGTGGCACAGGCAGTACGGGGGTAAAGTCAGGCAAGGCGTCAGGTCCGAATGGCATACCAATAGAGCTCTATAAATTACAGGCAGATAAGACAGCCCTGTACCTCCGTTCGATGTTCATAGAGAGCAGAGACAAAGGGATGCTCCCCTTTGACCAGCGAGTCGCAAGCATAGTAGTCATTCACAAGGAAGGCAAGTCCAAAACCAGTTGCGCGTCATATAGACCCATATCACTGCTTAATGCGGAACCTAAGATCCTTGCTAAATTATTGGCCACGCACCTGATAAAAGTAATTGACACATTAGTGCACCCTGATCAATCAGGTTTCATGCCACATCGGAATACCGCTCTTAATCTACGCTGCCTACACAGTGTTCTGGGCAGAGTACCAACGATCCTAGAACCCGCCATACTGGTATCCCTTGATGCTGCCATGGTATTCGATATGGTGGAATGGCCATATCTCTTCACCATGCTAGACAAGATGGGCTTTGGTCCCGTCTTTAAGAGTTGGGTCCGCCTGTTGTATTCGAGCCCCATGGCCCAGGTTGTCGTGAACAACCGTAAGTCCACAGTTTTCCAACTGAACCGCGGCACGCACCAGGGTTGCCCTTTGTCTCCACTCCTCTTCACATTAGCTCTAGAGCCGCTGGCGGCATGGGCCCGTAGAGATCAGGTGATTCGCTGGATGCGGTGGTCCCCTGGTTGGGAAGAAAAGATTTCATTGTACGCAGACAATATTTTGCTGAACCTGACCCCCGAAGAGCCTCCTTGATCGGCCTTCTGGACATCCTCGTGGTGTTTGGGAGATTCTCCGGTTTCACCATAAACTGGTCGAAATCTCTGGTGTACGTCCTACAAGCAGAACCACCCCACCTCCCGAGGGGATGCCCGTTACAGATAGTGTCGGACGGCTTTCGATATTTTAGCATATTCATCACGCTGAACTCGGAGCTCTGCTTCGCTCGCAACCTGGGGCCACCTATTCATAGGTTAAAGAGTGATGTCAAGCGTTGGAAGTCTATACCCCTCTCATTGTTAGGGAGATTGGCCCTCTTTAAAATAATGGCTTTGCCCCACTTCCTATACGCCCTCCAAAACTCAATGGACCCGGTTCCCCCTTCTTATTTTAGAAAAATTGAGAATCTTCATAGAGATCTCTTATGGGACGGTAAGCCCCGCATAGCCCTAACCAAACTGACTCTAAGTTGGTATGATGGGGGCATCAGTCTCCTGGATATTAAAAAATATTATTGGGCGTCCCCCTTGGCAGCTATTAATCAGGGGATCTATGGTACACTGGATGCGCTGGGTATGCCATGGATAAATGGCTTCTCCCTGGGGGTGCATATACCAGAGTGCTCTATTCCAGGCCCCGCAGGTACCTCTTCACTGGACCTCCTACACATTCGTTCCACGTTTGGCATGCGGCTAACAAACAATTGGTATGGGATCGTAGACTTACCCTGTCAACTCCACTGTGAAACTCAGAGCAGTTGGGAGGCCTGTGGCAATCCAAGGGCTTTGATAAATGGGACCTCATTGGACTCTCACAGTTCAAGGACATATGGGGTAAGGAGACCATTCTTCCCTTTGTCTCTCTCAAACCGCAGTACCGCCTGGCGGATACTGAATATTTTTGATATCTTCAAGTTCTGCATGCCTTGCTCACTCACGTGCCGAGCAAGTCCCTGCTTCCAGAGGCCTAACCCCTGGAGGACAGGATACTCGATGGCCACCTCCCTGAGAAGCCATCTCCCTGATCTACAGAAAACTGGTTAATAACATGGAAAATTCATTGCAATCACTGAAGGAAAAGTGGGTTGGAGATGGCTTAGAATTGGATGAGGAGGACTGGCTGGAGGCGGTCTCCTCCCCGAGAACCGTGTCGATCCAGGCAAGGTTACGTTTGGTGCAGCTCAAACTTCTGCACAAGATCTACTTCACTGGGCCGGGCTTGGTACGCATGGGTAGAGCAGAAAGTGGGGATTGCAGACGGGGGGTGCGGGGAGATCGGCACAATCATGCACATCATATGGGAATGTGTTCACATAGTCATATTTGCAGGACATACATTGTCTTTTATGAGAGGTTCTGTCTATTGACCTGCAGCCGGAGGCCCGCAGATGTCTCCTAAATACTCGGGAGCTTACAGACTTCACCTCCTACACCACACAATGGGCAACCTGGCAATAATGACTGCAAAGAGGAATATTGCGCAGCACTGGGGGTCCCGTCAGACACCATCACTGGGGAAGTGGGAGGAGGCCCTAGACTGGTGCATGTTCTGGGAGAAATCAGTTTATATAGCAAGGGGGTGCCCTGGGCAATGGAATAGAGTGTGGGGGCCTTGGAATCACTACAGAGGGGATATCTGTAGTTCACCTACTCCAATGCATGATGCTGAGACACTCGAGACCCCTTGATTAATTTTATGCTGTAAACTGTGACTTGATTTATGGTGTCCCAAATTGAAATATTGGACTTTGTGTGGTACCTTGCTCATTATTGTCAATGGTGGATTTTGTTGATGTTTAATAAAAAGAATTAAAAAGAAAGAATTTGTATTTAGGCGTTGGGCTTATCCATCCCCTTTTAGCACAGCCCATATCAAACATATCATAAAATTAGCCAGAATAGCTCTTCTTTTGGCTAAAAAACACTGGAAAACCACTTCTTTGCCCATCCAACTTTTGAACAGTGTTTCAAATACAAAACATTGTCATATCCAGAATGTGTTATGAAATCCTTGCCTAATTCAAAAGCTATTGTGAAAAGTACTCCATTCCATGGTATACCTAAGAGAACTACAATATGATAAATTCAATGTTAATTTATTTATGCATTGCAGATGCTTGATTTTGTATAGGTACAGTTCAAAGGATTTGCAGGGCAATTTCGATAGAACATTTTTATTACAGCAGGAAGATTTTAATCATGAGTATTAGATTGCAAAAACAGGATGCGAAGGAGGTGAGAGGAAAGGCCATGCATGAATCTCTTTTTTCTTTCTTTTCTTTTTTTACAGCATACGTATTTACAATAGGTTACAGGTGAGATTTGAGGCACAGTGAGAGAAAGCGATTTGCCCTAAATCAAACAATATTTGATTGTGTCAAAGCCAAGTTTAGAACCCAGAAGTGCATGAGACTAAGCCACTCAACCAAAACTTGTTCCTAATTAGAGCAGGGGGATGAGCACAAAAGAAATGTATGACAATGTTCTGCATTCTGTCCATCACCTGTTGTTGTCACAAAAGAAATGTCACCTTCGATTAAGAGAGATTTCCAGTTTACAGAAGAACATCCTGATTGGGAAAACCGGGATTCAAAAGCTCTCTGCACATTGTTACGTTCTTCTACCTCTTAATATTTGACAAAGACGTGTTTTATGACCTTTGAAATACTAACATGGCTTACTTTGCTTCCCTTGTTGAACAACTTGCATAAACATTTCAAAAGGAGACTTAACATTGATAACCTGTACTTTACCGTTGAATAGTAGATCTTCTCATACTGTGTGCATTATTATGATCCAAATATTTGAGTACTAGTTTATATCATGTTTGTTTTTTTAGAGCAGTGTTGGTACTTTAACTAAGAGGTCATCATTATCAAAGAATGCAGTAATCCCGGTTTAGCTGTAAACGCTAATTTATGGGTGAATCTGGATTCTGAGTGGAGTGGGGACACAGCATTTCAGATTTCATTCCCCATTCTCTCAGATATGCTTGGCGAAATGCGTGCAGGTTAGAAGGCATCGAATTGAGGAGAGACTTAAGAATCCGTGCACAAACCTGGATCTATGCGGTTATTCCTCATTTATGGGCTCAGAAGGTATAACTGTGCGGATAATCTATGCCATTTAACTACTGTATCCTGTTGTATCTGTAATTCTGGGTGCAAATCTATCAGTGCTTTTTGCCTACACATTTTATAACAAACTCGAGACTGGAATGATCTAAACAGTGTAGTTTCTTTCTCAAAGGCACTTGGTTGTAGAATATTGCTATTTGTTCTTTCCTGATATTGTCACCTATGGTTTTCCTTCTCATTTAGTCAGTTGCCCTAAGAAGCTCATGAAATGGCCTTGGGATAAAACATCTGCCAGCTTTTCTGGCCTTGCTCGATCTCTCTGATTTGCTGTCACTCAGATGTTTCTCTCCCACTCAGTCTATGGTACTACTATTTTGATCAGAGTTCATGATGTAAAAGAAAGAAAAGCGAGTATACTTTGAGATCTTGGGTGCACAGCTACCATCTTGTACCGATTGCCCAGCTGATGCATGAAATGAAGCTCTAATGGCTTGACCACCACTGGCCCACCGGCTGCCTCCCATCCACAGTCCATCCCATACAACACCAGTCTCTGCGGTAAGTTGGGTCCTTCATTGCCACAGCACTAGCCCTTTTCAGCTCACACATACCCCGTCTCGCCACTGACACTGACAATAGAAGCCCTCTTCATCCCTGCCATACCATGGACTCCAATGACAGCCGCCTCACAGCATGCTATGCAACTGATATATATGCGGGACATGCACAGATGACCAACATAAAGGACTTAAATATTTTTAGCAACATGCTTTAACAGGGTTTTTTTATTACAGATCTACACTAAATTACACAGTGTATCCTTTCATTATATTGATGATGGTAACCCCCCACCTCCTACCCCACTTTATGCAATATCTCCTCATTGCAGCACAGTGTAATGTTAAGTTTGGGTCTAGATCTGCCATAACTAAGTTCACAATATGTAACCGCATCCTAGATTAAATTGATCACCTTGCTAACACTGTGTTGAACCCAACTTCTGATCTGTGTGGCCTTATTTACATTGACTGATTTTCCCATTGCACCATCCCAATGATCCTCTATGGGCAGATGTACCCTCCTCTACTACATGGACCATAATGAATAACTCAAAGGTCTAGTATTTGACTCAATCCCCATGAACCCCATCCTTCTCACTCCCCACCCTATCATAGCTTCCTCTATTAGGGGATCCCCACGTTGGCTCCATGGCCCCTCTAGCTATGAGAGTCACAACATCCGACCATCACTTCCAAAAACAAAGTAAAAAAGGATTCAATCTAATACTCTCATAGAGTACCGCAAGACCTTCATTGCCAACACCTACCTCAACATAGTAACAAAGATACAACCACTGAACTTCTTTTCTTAATGCCCAACATTTAAGCTTGGGCTGCAACCTTTACCAGCTATTTTCTCAATATAACCAGAGGGTTGAGGCCACCGGGGCAGGAAGCGTGTGATCCTGGCTCACCCACACCTCCTATATAACTATAAACATCTTTAATAACAGTATATGATTCAGGCCTCACATTTAATATGCAGCCCTTCAACTCCATATTCAAATCTTTAAATACGAGCAGCAGCTTTCCCCTTACAGAATTCACAGAAGTGCCACAGTCCACTTCTCCATTGCCTCCGATACTTGCACATCCCTCATTGCTCATGTAGTGCCCTGACTTAGTCTTCTCCCATCACCTTCTCTCCCCAATCCTTTCTGATCTGACTAGAGTACTTTATTGCTCATCCTCTTTACCCCTCACCTCAGGCTCCTATCCCCACATCCCATACAATTCACACAAGCCTTCCAGACACTCATCCCCCTTACATCAGAGTACCCCCAACTCCACCTACTCCTCAGTCCACAAACCTATCAGTACACCACAATGCGATGGCAGCCATCTATCCCACAAGTAACCTATCCTTAGCCCCTTGGACTATTCTCACTAACCACCACCTTCACAGTGCTTACTGGTTGCCCGCAGAAATGCCAGATCCGCTGCTTAAAAACCCCTATAACCTCAACAACCTTATCACTATCAATGGTTTCCATTTCTTAGCCATCACTGAAACTTGGTTCACTGACTCATCCTCTGCCAACATAGCCAGTCACCTCCTACCAAGCCATAATATTCTACTAGCGAAGAGGAGGCAGGTTTACATTAGCCTAACACAAGTCCCTCACTTCAGATTACTTGAGGACTCCACATTCTAGTCTTTTGAAGGCCTCAACTCCCTTTCCTTATTCTTAGTTTTGGCAGTAATCTATCACCCACCTCGGAAAACCAGGTCCACCTTCCAATCAGACATCCCAGATCTAGCTCAATTTGTAGTAACACTATCCAACCACGCCATACTCGGGTAAATGTTGCATATGGGCTGATACTCTTTCAAACATCTTCTGTCAATTCAATTAATTCTTTATTCGATCCAGTATAAACAATCATAAAAGCACAAATAAAACATGATAAAACAGTACATGATTCATATTTCACCCTAGATAAAATTAATAGCCATTAGTCTTTCACACGTAATAAAACACTCGTATTTCAAAGACAACCCAATGGGGTGTTGCGCAAAATTACCGCTAAGCGAGCCCAATACTGTTTGCAACCCCCCCTTCCCCTTTCTCATGCAAGCCCATAGTTACCTGGCTACCGACCAGCAGACCAGGGGATCCGATAACATTTTTTACAAAATATAATGCGACCCGACATTGTTTAAAATGTTGTCACTTTGAAAATTGGTATTAGGTAGTCGTTCCTTTCTTTCTCATAGAGCCCGCAAAATAGGACTAAATGCAATTCAGTTTGTGTTGAGAGGTTGTCATAGAGCCAAACACTCTGTCAAAATATTATTGAAGACATGGGTGTCATCAACTTCAAGCATCCTGGGACTGGTTTCGGGGTATCTACCCTCACCAGCCAGGCCCCAAGATGCTTTTTTTCTTGTCCAGGGAGGACCTGACCTCGCCTGGTAGTTCGGCTGGATTGTTCCCATGGGGAGCAGGGTCAAGATCTATGTACTGGGAGAGAACGTTTGACAATGTTCAGCATTCCGTTCATCATCTTTGTGTTGCTATAGTTCCTGGATATAGACAGCTTTAAGAAGACCTATTAATTCTAATTCATTACATATACATAGAGTTGACTTTGGTCAAGCCTTTGCTTATGATTGGATGGGGTTATTATCTACCTCTCTTGCCTCCTCCTGATTCAATCTCTTTACTCTGTATTCTTATGTTTGTCCCACCCAGGAGCATTTAGGTTTCACACTGTTTGATATGTTCAAATATCCTTCCACAGCTGTCGTCAACCCTAACATTGCAGTGCATATTAGTATTTTCTCTCTCACGCTCTCTTTCTCTCTTTGCTTCTTCTTCCTATCTTCTTCACCTGATACATTTATTTGTACTCCCTCCTGTTCTCCAATCCCCATCCGTGTTGTCTTGTCACCCAGCAACCTCCTTAATTTTTGGCCAGCTGCCTAGCTAATGTCAGGTTGCTATCTTAAAATGTTTTTTGACTTTTTTCATTTTGTAACTTTATTCAGATAAAACATATCCATAAGAGGAAAATAGTATAATCAATAAAACATACAAAAACACAGCAGAGAAATAGTGCATAAAATGGTAAAAGTTACAAAATTATTAAAATACAATCATACGATGTTCATCTAATTACGAGCTCGGATAGCAGTTTTCCATAAAGCCCCTGCGCGAATAATTAATTCATCATTGCCCAATTCAAGAATAGTTCTGTACGCTTCTCTATTATCACCATTAAAACATTTCCTTTAAGAAGGGGAGAACTTTGTATATTGCACATAGTACCGACAGAAAAATAAAAAAACGTCTTAAAGATTGGCCCGAGCGCCTGTCACATTTACAGGGGAGCAATCAAGGTTAGCACAAAAATCCAAAGGAAAACATAATAGGTACTTTACCCAGCTAGTGAATGATCATTCTCAATGTTTAGGAATGTAGCCATGCTTGGTTTACTGGCCTCTTTCGCCACTCTATCTTCGTGATAGCTGGGGCTGCCTGTACCTCCTTTTTAGGTTTCGCCTCGCCGAAAGGCTGCGCAGCAGACTTTCTGCGCAAGGTGAAAGCTTATGTCTAGAGATGTGTACTCATGTCCCGCCCCTCTGTTCCATTGGCTAGCTCCATAAATGGAGGCTAGCCATTGGAACAGAGATCTGTCCGTCATGGCCGGAGCAGTTTCGTGGGCGTTCCGGCCATTTTTACTCTTCCCGCCCCCTTGCGATCGTCATGCGAGGGTGGGCGGTGTTTATTTATTTATTTTTTTACAGCTTGTTTTCCACCATTTCGGAAGTGTCCTTTGTAGGGGTGGGATGCGCGATGTCCCGCTGTCCGTTCCGCGATGTCCCGCTGTCTGTTCCCGCCCCCCTCCGGCTGTCCGTGTGCCCGTTAACCCGCCCCCCTCCCACTCTCGTACCAGCGACCAAACATGCAGTGTGTGTTTACAGAGGGGTGCACACATGGTCTCCGCGCTAGCGTGAATGCTTTTAGAGAGGGGTGCACACTGCAGCCTCTGGGTATGTGCTCGCGTAAATATGTTTTGGGAGGATCACGCACAGCCTGGGTCCCTGTGCAGCACACCACTTGTCTCGTTGCTTCTTTTGATGTATCTATGTAGATTGCTGCGCACAAACACTGGCTCTAGCTTCTGTGAACGCCCCGCAGAGACGCAGCGCAGCCATAGATACTTCAGGGCGACAGGACCCCCCACCCCACACTTAGCATGCATCCCGCAAATAACACACTAGACACCAGTGTTACATTGGGAATAAACTGCTGCAGGTTTATTTTATTACATTACAACGTTATGTAATCATAGTGGGTTATCTTACGGGCAATCCAAGGGCAGGCCGCATTCTCGCCACCTGCCCGCCTGATGAGCCAGGCAGCACCGTGGCGAACCACCATGTGCTGCCCTATATTGTAAACATAATACTCACGCCCCTTGCGGGGCGTACTAGGCAAACCCCCGGTTGCACAGGCCCACAACCGCCCGAAGGACGAATGGGGTGCCGACACGTGTTCCCGGAACCTCCCATGAGGCCCCGGGTCTTAGGCTCTGGCACCCCTATGTGCCCGCTGAGGTCCAGTGCTGAACTTCTCTGCTTCCGGATTGCCCTGTAACTCCGCCTGCAACGAAAATTAAAACATTAAAACGTTCAAACTGTCCTCCACAAGCTGACACACAGGGTGAGAGGTCGGGAGGGAAAATGTGTGTCCCCCCACGAGGACACTACGACGCGTCCGGCGCGGTAAAGAGGCAGAGAAGATGGCGAGGGGGGCTTAAGTACCCCTCGCCCTGCCTGCCGCACCGGACGTGGCCACCCAGCTCCTTCTAGCCGCCCTCCTGATGGCCACTGCGTGGCCTCCGGCAGCCGCATTCTCGTGACTTAAGGGCTGGAACGGCCGACTCTGAAGCTGGGGATCCGCGTTCGAGTCTTGGCAGCCTCGACATCCTGTGTTTCTGGACAAATCACTTTATCTACCCCTGCCTAAAAATGAATGTGTCCGTCCGTAATGCAACTGGTGCTCGCGTACAGCGCACTGATACTTTCGGGTCGAGTTTGCGCTATATAAAACGGCAAAATAATCACAATGTGTACTCGTGTGCATAGTACAACCCTGCTCACCGCTTTTGTGGATGTCCATGATGACATGTCCGGCAGGTTTTCTATGTCTGCATTTTGCTCACACATAGATATGCCTCTTTCGTCTGCACCAGCCTATCAATGATGTGTGGTCATTTCTACATCACCTCGAACACCACCCCTCCCGAGTGTCATCTACCACGACCCCCTAAGCCCCTTTCACCCATCCCTTCACTCTTGTCTCGGCTCTATACTTGCCAAACCTTCATTCCAAGACGCCTTCCAGTTATCCCAATCTCTCAGTCCACCTCCCCTTCATTTCCTCCTCCCTGCCTGTCTCTCCTGAGTCCATCTTCTCCTCTGGTTCCCCT
The DNA here is from genome assembly GCF_964261635.1 of Lissotriton helveticus. Taxonomy (NCBI): domain Eukaryota; kingdom Metazoa; phylum Chordata; class Amphibia; order Caudata; family Salamandridae; genus Lissotriton; species Lissotriton helveticus. The sequence goes on from NC_136061.1 coordinate 1,647,548,194, forward strand.
TCTTCCCACCATCAGTTTACGACCCTTCGCCTCACCTACCCCTCCATCACTCCACACAGACCCCCGCTGCATCCCGTCTGTTATTCAGCTCCAGCCCCTGCCGAGCCTCAGCCAGGCTCCCTTCCAACCCTCTCATCCTATCCTTCTCACATCTCCTTCACTTCGTCCCTCCTTCTCTCCACTACCCGGTTTCACTCAGCCATTCTTCCCTCTGCAGCCAGCTCGTCCGGCCCCCTTCCTTCAGCTCTCCTGCCGTTTCTTCTCTTCATCTCCTCCCTCGTCTCCCCCCTTCCATTCCGGCCCCTTCCGTTCGTACCCACTTCCTACGACCCTCCCTATCCCTACACCCAATAACTCTATCCCTCCCTCGTCCTTGTATACCACGTCCACCATCCGTCCTTGGCGCCCCACCCCCCTCCCTACGACCCCCTCGTCCCTCCTTCACCCCATCTCTTTTTGCCCGCCATCCCCCATTCACAGCATAATCTGAAAAAGTGTGGGCAGAAGGTGAGGTGGGGAGCTAGAAGGGGGAAGGAAGGGAGAGAATCGGGTGCTAGAAAAGTTTACGCTACATAAAACTGCATTAAGTAAAGTAAATACTTGCACCCATTCACAAAATAATCTGAAAAAGTGTGGGCAGAAGGTGACGTGGGGAGCTAGAAGGGGGTAGGAAGGGAGAGAATCGGGTGCTAGAAAAACTCGAGGAAGATTACTTCATATAATTTTTTACACATCGTTTTATTTTATTTTAATTGTAACGGATCTTTGTGCAGAGTGAGTGTGTAGAGTGCAGAGTACTGAGTGCAGAGTGCAGAGTAGTGAGTGTGCAGAGTAGTGAGTGCACAGTAGTGAGTGTGCAGACTAGTGAGTGCAGAGTGTGAGTGCAGAGTGCAAAGTGAGTGTGCAGAGTAGAGAGTGCAGTGTAGAGAGTGCAGAGTAGAGAGTGCAGAGTAGAGAGTGCAGAGTAGTGAGTGCAGAGTAGTGAGTGCAGAGTAGTGAGTGCAGAGTAGTGAGTGCAGAGTAGTGAGTGCAGAGTAGTGCGTGCAGAGTGACTAGGGAGTGCAGAGTGACTAGGGAGTGCAGAGTGACTAGGGAGTGCAGAGTGACTAGGGAGTGCAGAGTGCTAGGGAGTGCAGATTTCTAGGGAGTGCAGAGTGCTAGGGAGTGCAGAGTGCTAGGGAGTGCAGAGTGCTAGGGAGTGCAGAGTGCTAGGGAGTGCAGAGTGCTAGGGAGTGCAGAGTGCTAGGGAGTGCTAGGGAGTGCAGAGCGCTAGGGAGTGCATAGTGCTAGGGAGTGCATAGTGCTAGGGAGTGCAGAGTGCTAGGGAGTGCTAGGGAGTGCAGAGTGCTAGGGAGTGCAGAGTGCTAGGGAGTGCAGAGTGCTAGGGAGTGCAGAGTGCTAGGGAGTGCAGAGTGCTAGGGAGTGCTAGGGAGTGCAGAGTGCTAGGGAGTGCTAGGGAGTGCAGAGTGCTAGGGAGTGCAGAGTGCTAGGGAGTGCTAGGGAGTGCAGAGTGCTAGGGAGTGCAGAGTGCTAGGGAGTGCAGAGTGCTAGGGAGTGCTAGGGAGTGCAGAGTGCTAGGGAGTGCTAGGGAGTGCAGAGTGCTAGCGAGTGCAGAGTGCTAGGGAGTGCAGAGTGCTAGGGAGTGCAGAGTGCTAGGGAGTGCTAGGGAGTGCAGAGTGCTAGGGAGTGCAGAGTGCTAGGGAGTGCAGAGTGCTAGGGAGTGCAGAGTGCTAGGGAGTGCAGAGTGCTAGGGAGTGCAGAGTACTAGGGAGTGCAGAGTGCTTGGGAGTGCTAGGGAGTGCAGCGTGCAAGGGAATGCAGCGTGCTAGGGAGTGCAGAGTGCTAGGGAGTGCAGAGTGCTAGGGAGTACAGAGTGCTAGGGAGTGCAGAGTGCTAGGGAGTGCAGAGTGCTAGGGAGTGCAGAGTGCTAGGGAGTGCTAGGGAGTGCTAGGGAGTGCTAGGGAGTGCAGAGTGCTAGGGAGTGCAGAGTGCTAGGGAGTGCTAGGGAGTGCTAGGGAGTGCTAGGGAGTGCTAGGGAGTGCAGAGTGCTAGGGAGTGCAGAGTGCTAGGGAGTGCAGAGTGCTAGGGAGTGCTAGGGAGTGCAGGGTGCTAGGGAGTGCAGAGTGCTAGGGAGTGCAGAGTGCTAGGGAGTGCTAGGGAGCGCAGAGTGCTAGGGAGGGCAGAGTGCTAGAGAGGGCAGAGTGCTAGGGAGTGCAGAGTGCTAGGGAGTGCAGAGTGCTAGGGAGTGCAGAGTGCTAGGGAGTGCAGAGTGCTAGGGAGTGCAGAGTGCTAGGGAGTGCAGAGTGACTAGGGAGTGCAGAGTGACTAGGGAGTGCAGAGTGCTAGGGAGTGCAGATTTCTAAAGAGTGCAGAGTGCTAGGGAGTGCAGAGTGCTAGGGAGTGCAGAGTGCTAGGGAGTGCTAGGGAGTGCAGAATGCTAGGGAGTGCAGAGTGCTAGGGAGTGCAGAGTGCTAGGGAGTGCTAGGGAGTGTAGAGTGCTAGGGAGTGCAGAGTGCTAGGGAGTGCAGAGTGCTAGGGAGTGCAGAGTGCTAGGGAGTGCTAGGGAGTGCAGAGTGCTAGGGAGTGCAGAGTGCTAGGGAGTGCAGAGTGCTAGGGAGTGCAGAGTGCTAGGGAGTGCTGAGTGCTAGGGAGTGCAGAGTGCTAGGGAGTGCAGCGTACTAGGGAGTGCAGAGTGCTTGGGAGTGCAGAGTACTAGGGAGTGCAGAGTGCTAGGGAGTGCAGAGTGCTAGGGAGTGCAGAGTGCTAGGGAGTGCAGAGTGCTAGGGAGTGCAGAGTGCTAGGGAGTGCAGAGTGCTAGGGAGTGCTAGGGAGTGCAGAGCGCTAGGGAGTGCATAGTGCTAGGGAGTGCATAGTGCTAGGGAGTGCAGAGTGCTAGGGAGTGCTAGGGAGTGCAGAGTGCTAGGGAGTGCAGAGTGCTAGGGAGTGCAGAGTGCTAGGGAGTGCAGAGTGCTAGGGAGTGCAGAGTGCTAGGGAGTGCTAGGGAGTGCAGAGTGCTAGGGAGTGCTAGGGAGTGCAGAGTGCTAGGGAGTGCAGAGTGCTAGGGAGTGCTAGGGAGTGCAGAGTGCTAGGGAGTGCAGAGTGCTAGGGAGTGCAGAGTGCTAGGGAGTGCTAGGGAGTGCAGAGTGCTAGGGAGTGCTAGGGAGTGCAGAGTGCTAGCGAGTGCAGAGTGCTAGGGAGTGCAGAGTGCTAGGGAGTGCAGAGTGCTAGGGAGTGCTAGGGAGTGCAGAGTGCTAGGGAGTGCAGAGTGCTAGGGAGTGCAGAGTGCTAGGGAGTGCAGAGTGCTAGGGAGTGCAGAGTGCTAGGGAGTGCAGAGTACTAGGGAGTGCAGAGTGCTTGGGAGTGCTAGGGAGTGCAGCGTGCAAGGGAATGCAGCGTGCTAGGGAGTGCAGAGTGCTAGGGAGTGCAGAGTGCTAGGGAGTACAGAGTGCTAGGGAGTGCAGAGTGCTAGGGAGTGCAGAGTGCTAGGGAGTGCAGAGTGCTAGGGAGTGCTAGGGAGTGCTAGGGAGTGCTAGGGAGTGCAGAGTGCTAGGGAGTGCAGAGTGCTAGGGAGTGCTAGGGAGTGCTAGGGAGTGCTAGGGAGTGCTAGGGAGTGCTAGGGAGTGCAGAGTGCTAGGGAGTGCAGAGTGCTAGGGAGTGCAGAGTGCTAGGGAGTGCTAGGGAGTGCAGGGTGCTAGGGAGTGCAGAGTGCTAGGGAGTGCAGAGTGCTAGGGAGTGCTAGGGAGCGCAGAGTGCTAGGGAGGGCAGAGTGCTAGAGAGGGCAGAGTGCTAGGGAGGGCAGAGTGCTAGGGAGTGCAGAGTGCTAGGGAGTGCAGAGTGCTAGGGAGTGCAGAGTGCTAGGGAGTGCAGAGTGCTAGGGAGTGCAGAGTGACTAGGGAGTGCAGAGTGACTAGGGAGTGCAGAGTGCTAGGGAGTGCAGATTTCTAAAGAGTGCAGAGTGCTAGGGAGTGCAGAGTGCTAGGGAGTGCAGAGTGCTAGGGAGTGCTAGGGAGTGCAGAATGCTAGGGAGTGCAGAGTGCTAGGGAGTGCAGAGTGCTAGGGAGTGCTAGGGAGTGTAGAGTGCTAGGGAGTGCAGAGTGCTAGGGAGTGCAGAGTGCTAGGGAGTGCAGAGTGCTAGGGAGTGCTAGGGAGTGCAGAGTGCTAGGGAGTGCAGAGTGCTAGGGAGTGCTGAGTGCTAGGGAGTGCAGAGTGCTAGGGAGTGCAGCGTACTAGGGAGTGCAGAGTGCTTGGGAGTGCTAGGGAGTGCAGCGTGCTAGGGAGTGCAGAGTGCTAGGGAGTGCAGAGTGCTAGGGAGTACAGAGTGCTAGGAGTGCTAGGGAGTGCAGAGTGCTAGGGAGTGCAGAGTGCTAGGGAGTGCAGAGTACTAGGGAGTGCAGAGTGCTAGGGAGTGCAAGGGAGTGCTAGGGAGTGCAAGGGAGTGCTAGGGAGTGCAAGGGAGTGCTAGGGAGTGCAAGGGAGTGCAGAGTGCTAGGGAGTGCAGAGTGCTAGGGAGTGCAGAGTGCTAGGAAGTGCTAGGGAGTGCTAGGGAGTGCAGAGTGCTAGGGAGTGCAGAGTGCTAGGGAGTTCAGGGTGCTAGGGAGTGCAGGGTGCTAGGGAGTGCAGAGTGCTAGGGAGTGCAGAGTGCTAGGGAGTGCAGAGTGCTAGGGAGTGCTAGGGAGTGCTAGGGAGTGCTAGGGAGTGCAGAGTGCTAGGGAGTGCAGAGTGCTAGGGAGTGCAGAGTGCTAGGGAGTGCAGAGTGCTAGGGAGTGCAGAGTGCTAGGGAGTGCAGAGTGCTAGGGAGTGCAGAGTGCTAGGGAGTGCAGAGTGCTTGGGAGTGCTAGGGAGTGCAGAGTGCTAGGGAGTGCAGAGTGCTAGGGAGTGCAGAGTGCTAGGGAGTGCAGAGTGCTAGGGAGTGCAGAGTGCTAGGGAGTGCTAGGGAGTGCAGAGTGCTAGGGAGTGCTAGGGAGTGCAGAGTGCTAGGGAGTGCAGAGTGCTAGGGAGTGCAAAGTGCTAGGGAGTGCAGAGTGCTAGGGAGTGCAGAGTGCTAGGGAGTGCTAGGGAGTGCAGAGTGCTAGGGAGTGCAGAGTGCTAGGGAATGCAGAGTGCTAGGGAGTGCAGAGTGCTAGGGAGTGCTAGGGAGTGCAGAGTGCTAGGGAGTGCAGAGTGCTAGGGAGTGCAGAGTGCTAGGGAGTGCAGAGTGCTAGAGAGTGCAGAGTGCTAGGGAGTGCAGAGTGCTAGGGAGTGCAGAGTGCTAGGGAGTGCTAGGGAGTGCAGAGTGCTAGGGAGTGCAGAGTGCTAGGGAGTGCAGAGTGCTAGGGAGGGCTAGGGAGTGCAGAGTGCTAGGCAGTGCAGAGTGCTAGGGAGTGCAGAGTGCTAGGGAGTGCAGAGTGCTAGGGAGTGCAGAGTGCTAGGGAGTGCAGAGTGCTAGGGAGTGCAGAGTGCTAGGGAGTGCAGAGTGCTAGGGAGTGCAGAGTGCTAGGGAGTGCTAGGGAGTGCAGAGTGCTAGGGAGTGCTAGGGAGTGCAGAGTGCTAGGGAGTGCAGAGTGCTAGGGAGTGCAGAGTGCTAGGGAGTGCAGAGTGCTAGGGAGTGCAGAGTGCTAGGGAGTGCAGAGTGCTAGGGAGTGCAGAGTGCTAGGGAGTGCAGAGTGCTAGGGAGTTCTAGGGAGTGCAGAGTGCTAGGGAGTGCAGAGTGCTAGGGAGTGCAGAGTGCTAGGGAGTGCAGAGTGCAGAGTGCTAGGGAGTGCAGAGTGCTAGGGAGTGCAGAGTGCTTGGGAGTGCAGAGTGCTTGGGAGTGCAGAGTGCTTGGGAGTGCTAGGGAGTGCAGAGTGCTAGGGAGTGCTAGGGAGTGCAGAGTGCTAGGGAGTGCAGAGTGCTAGGGAGTGCAGAGTGCTAGGGAGTGCTAGGGAGTGCAGAGTGACTGCAGAGTGACTGCAGAGTGCTTGGGAGTGCAGAGTGCTTGGGAGTGCAGAGTGCTTGGGATTGCTAGGGAGTGCAGAGTGCTAGGGAGTGCAGAGTGCTAGGGAGTGCTAGGGAGTGTAGAGTGCTAGGGAGTGCAGAGTGCTAGGGAGTGCAGAGTGCTAGGGAGTGCAGAGTGACTGCAGAGTGACTGCAGAGTGCTAGGGAGTGCAGAGTGACTGCAGAGTGCTAGGGAGTGCAGAGTGACTGCAGAGTGCTAGGGAGTGCAGAGTGACTGCAGAGTGACTGCAGAGTGCTAGGGAGTGCAGAGTGACTGCAGAGTGCTAGGGAGTGCAGAGTGACTGCAGAGTGCTAGGGAGTGCAGAGTGACTGCAGAGTGCTAGGGAGTGCAGAGTGACTGCAGAGTGCTAGGGAGTGCAGAGTGACTGCAGAGTGCTAGGGAGTGCAGAGTGACTGCAGAGTGACTAGGGAGTGCAGAGTGGCTAGGGAGTACTAGGGAGTGCTAGGGAGTGCAGAGTGACTAGGGAGTGCAGAGTGACTAGGGAGTGCAGAGTGACTAGAGAGGGCTAGGGAGTGCAGAGTGACTAGGAAGTGCTATGGAGTGCTAGGGACTGCAGAGTGACTGCAGAGATTAAGCTAATGGCAATGTAAATGACAATGCCATTTATTTATCTGTTTTCAAAACCAGCACATAAATACAAATTTTGTCATTTACAATGCCAATAGGTCTAACTTTTCCAAAGGCGAAACCATTGCATTGTAAATGCTTGTTACTTACTGTGTCCCAATCCTCAGGTTTATCGAAAACATGTCCATAGCTAACCCTGCGCAAACAGTTTTTTGACCATTTCAAGTTGGCTGTACGAGTGTGCATTTCTGCATGATGGTTAAACATCTATTAAATTGTTTTCTTCTATTTGTAATAAATCTCATTCATTGTTGGCCACCGTTGTTGCATATACATCAATGATGTCCATCTTTGAATGGGATCTAATAAAATACAACCAAAGTGCATTCAAAGATGGCCACCATGGGTGGACGTCCACCCACAGTGTCCATTGCTAAAGGACATTTATTGACACATTACGAAATGCATTCAAAGAAGGTTATTGTGAATGCGTACACATCTGGAGTACCCATCTTTTAAAGTATGTTGTAATATTTTAAACCCTGTTCCAAGATGGGCGCCATGGATGCATGAGCAATTGCAGTTTAGCCAAATGGTTACACTGAAAGACCTATTGGCTTTGCCAATGCTTGCATTCGAGCATTTTCAGTTATTTTTGTCTAATTCTGTCCCTTTTGTTCTATATTCTGTATCTTATGTCATATCTCTATGTTTTTTCTTTTGCTCAGCCTCTTTTTTTCCCCCTTTAGGTCAAGCCTACTAGACATCACAGCTGTCTGATTGCAAAAGACCTATTGTCAGCTTAGCAACATCTTGCAGTGGGCTTAATGCTAGCCATTGATTACCATCTGTTAGCTTCATTAGCAATCTCTTTTGCTTGCTTCTTATTCTATGGATCGGTATGTCCATCTTGTGTTTGTCCCTCCTCTGGAGCATAGTCTCTTTACTCGTGTCCTTACACTGCTCACTTTTAGGGAACTACTTTTTTCTTTTTGCCTAGTTAATCCACCAAAAAGCATGTGTTTTCCAGATATCTCACTTGTTTGTGTCTCTTGTCCTTTCCTGCTTGGTGTTGCTTTCTCTTGCATATCAGATTTTCTACCCTTCCTGCTGCTGTCTCTTGGTTTTTTTTCCAGCTTTCTCCCTTGTGTGGTTCCCCCACTCCCACCCCCCTCCTTCCATGTTTCACTTTCGTCTGTGTGCTTCACCCTCCCTGCGCTCCATGTTGCACTCTCTCTCTCGCCCTTGTGTGTCTCTCTCCCAAGCCCCGCTCTGTTTTGCTCTATCATGTCCATGTGCTTCTCTCACCTTCACCCCTTAAAGATTTGTTTTCCTCCAAACTTACATTTGGGGGGAGGGAGGGGGGAGAGCAGCTGCCCTTTGCTGCGGGACTGCGCCATTTGTGAAGCACCCTTTCATGCACGTTTATTTTCACTTATTTGATTTACTGCTCTGCTGTTTTTCAGAGCCTGTCTCTGCATCTATAGCTCTTTAGTGAAAATAAACGTAAGGAAACAGCAAAATGAACACAAGAAACAGCTCCATTGTACTTTTATGAGTTATCGTTAACTCGCGTTCCCATTATGTGCAGTCGATGTTTCCATGTAGTACCTTTGCAGAGCGTGTCCGTTTCATACATTTCTGTAGTGCTCCATATCGATATGCGGAAGTCATTTATTTTGTAGACAGATGAGTTTTACTTTACAACTAATTTTACAAAGCAGCGAGGTAACATCCATGTCATAGTTGAGATAAATACATACAAGCAGTATAGTAAATGTATTTTCAATGTTTTCTAACTGTCCTTGAGTCAATGAGAAGTCAGGTGCTTGAATCCCTGTGGAAAAGTTATTTATTGCACATCTATCCTTAATTATTAATGAGTGAAGACATCCCGTGTGTTTCGCTCCCACAGTGAGGAACTTCTTCAGGGCTGTAGACCACAATTACGTATTCACTGATCAGATAAACACATAATATCAACATATATACAATTGAACCACAGAAAAAGTAGACTAATGTATTGAACAATATGCATAAATTACAGAACAATATCAGTCCATCTTCATGTCTGGAAGTAAAATTTGGCAACTGACTATAAATGTTGCTGTATTGTTTATGCTCGATATGGGGGGCCCGGCCAATACTCCTGTCTTACTCTCCTTCCACCTCATTTATCAAGTTTAAAATGCTAATTTAATTGACTTTGTAAGGAAAAGCCTGCCATAATGAGTTGTAACTGAACAGATCCACACTAAAGTCAAGATAAGTAGTTTGCCTTGTTTGTCCTTTCTAAGACTATACGCACGTTGCTCTTTTGAGTGCAAGAGCACGGAGCGCTTACCTCATTTTACGAGCATATATTTTACAGAAAATCTTTTTGTAAATTTGTCCACTTTCTGAAAGTCTTGTACCTGTGTGTCATCCGACATCCTTTGGCTGTTTACGAAACAGCAGTAACATTTCTGAGATCTAACGGATACTCAATTGATTCGTCATTATGCTTTTTTTCTTTGTTACATAGCTGTAAAATATGTATACATATATTGGCGAGAGCGTAGGGGCTGAACACACAATCAGGTGGAGTACCAAACCATCAAAATGCTCTGTGCCCAACTCTAGCCTTAATTTGTATATTTGATGAATTCGCAGAGTAATTGTAGCAGGGCCCATGATCTCTGCATATAATCTAGCCTGTAGGAATACCAGTTGAAGTGCATGTTTCCACACAACACCTATGGCAGAGATTGTTCACCTGTTCAAAGTGCTCATACGCCAGGGATGGCACATCTCTGTGCCTTGCACCTATCGCAGGGATGGCACACTTTTCCATACAACACAATAACTAGCCCAAGAAGTGCACATAGGTTTCAATGGCAGGTCTGGGGCATATTTAAAAAGACTACTTAATTGGGTGGCACACAATGAGGGCTGCAGGCCTACTGGTAGCAATTATCTATTTACTGAACCTGGGTACATGTAGTACCACTTTACTAGAGACGTACAAGTAAATTAAATGTGCCAATCAGGTGTAAGCCAGTTGTATGATGTTCTACGGAGAGAGTACAAGCCCTTTAGCACTGGTTAGTAATGGTAAAGTGCACAGAGTCCTAAAGCCAACAAAAGCAAATTCAGCACAACAGGAGGGGGTGAAAGCAAAATGTTTGTGGGAATATCACTCAATGGTGTCATGACTAACACCTGGCATGTGATAAAAATACAAATTCAGGAATGCAAAGATAGGTCTACGAAACTATGAATGCTTTTCCAACTATCCTATACTTGGTGCTCATATAGTTAAAATCAACGATTATATTTCAAATCAAATTCAGATATTTCTTATACATTTAAAATAGTGTGTCATGAGATGCAAGATCAGTTTTATATTCATTCAGAGATCTCAGAGGTTGTGATCATGTTATGTTTTATTAGTGCTCTGAAGATGTGTCCTGGCTGTGTGAGCACAACATAAGAACAAGCATTGACACAAAGCCAATAGATCTCGCCTCTGAGACCTATTGCCTTTCTCAGTTTCTGTGAAAGTGTGTGATGTAAAGTGCCCTGACACCCTACACTAGTATGAGTAGTGCTACAAAGCAAATGAAATGCATTTGAAAGAGGAGCTATGGAAAGATGAAGGGCACTATTGCATGGTAGTAGTGAGGGTATATTTGGAGAACAGGGTCTTTGGGGGGGCACCATAAAAGATTCTCGCACAGGGTGCCACCGACGCTAAAGCCATCCCGGACGGCCTGTTATAGTATTAATTTATGTGGAGTAAGTGATATATGGCTGGAAGCTATCATCTTTTGAGTGTACCTTACAGGTGTAAAGCCCTCTAGTTTTGGCTGTAAGTATATCTATCCGCAGCTGTAGCTCCTCTGCTAATGTGGAGGATCGTCGCCCCACTGCATTTTGAGCAGTGGATAAAGGAAAAATAAAATGATAATAGCACTATGTTATTATCATTTTATTTTTCTGGTTTACAGGGCGGGGCTTGACAGTGTCACAGCCAGCAAGGGGAGGAGTGGTTGAGGGTACTTAAGTGCCCATGACGGTTTGGCCAGTCATCTTGGGCTGGAAAAACAGTCATGCTCACTGTGTGTGTTCCCCACCAGGCTATAATACACAGCCTGGTGTGGAACATGTACCGGCTCCCACTGCATGTCTGAGCGCCGAACCACGGCGCTCAGTTCAGTCACAACGCCCCATGCCTAGACGAGCCCGTTTGTGCTTCCTGCTTCAAGCAGAAACAGAAGAGGATGACGTAAGGTGAGGCAGCAGACCGGCAGCTAGATAAGTTTATAAAAATGTATCTTTATATTCCCCAACTCCACCCCCCCACCTCTGCCCCGCCCCAACAGTCGTGGCCGGCATGACTCACTTGGTCATGTGGGGAGGGTGTCGCTCAGGGGTGGGGGGAGAGGGTTAATTTAAAATAATTTAAAAAAAGTTTAACTTACTTTTGCAGCCCGACCCCGCGTTGAGTCGAGTCTCCTTCTCGCTCTGCTCCTCATAGGAAGCAGACAGCCTCCCTCCCCTCCCCTCCCCTAAGCCAATCACAACTCTGCAATGGCAGCGTTGTGATTGGCTGGAACGCCAACCACACAGGTGTCAATGGGGAGGCCATTCTCTCCATGTAGGCTGCATGCAGCCTAAGATGGAGAAAATGCAGAGTGCTCCAAACTCTGGGGCTGACCAAACAGTCAGTGCCCTCAGAGTGGGCAAGCCACTCCTCCCCTGCCCTAGAGCAGGCCTGACCACCCACCCGCCCCCAACCAAACCCTTCTGCTTTATCACAGTGTGAGAAGCAGAAACATAAATGGTATTTAAAATACCATTTTATGTTTCTGCTTCTGGAATGCGGAAAGCAGTGGGGCGACGCTCCTCCGCCCACATGGTTGAGCCTCCCCTGCCTCAACCTTGCTACTTGGTGGCAGCCGCCACTGTGTTTCAGGCCAACTATACCTTTGTGAATTGGGCTGAATGTCTTCGGACTGTTAAAGACAGAATTTCCTTTTAACCAAGTAAACCTCAATGCAAGATAGAGTATAGCCTTCTGAGAAGAAAAGGGAATTGTCCTCAGCGCATCTTTTTTCCTATCATGTTTCAAAGTTGATGTCCCATAGCGGGGTCTAACAGCTAGATTCATCATAGTTCCATTTTGCGAGTCCTTAATAGCGATTATTAAGGAATCGCTATTAAGGACTTGCAAAACGGGATTCATGTAGGAATAGCAAAAAATATTGCGATTCCTACATCATCCTTATTTGCGATTAGCAAATTGCTAATCGCAAATAAGGAATAACTCCCTGTGGACTGGGGGTTGCTGCGGACCGGAATAACAGGCGTGGAGGCCGAATATATTGGGCTATGGTAGCTGTTTTTATTGTTCTGTTTGACAATTGAAACAGGAGTAGGTACAGAGGTCCGGGGTGCAGCTGTAGTCGGCTCCCAGGAATATACCGGCTGATGGATCTTCCGGAGGTCCTCACGTCTTCCGGGTGTTGGGATAACCTCGGAGGGAGATAGAGAAGCAGGGGTTAGTCCTTCCAGCATGGACTATTCAAGTACTGTTACCAACACCAGGGCCGTGCGGGAATAGAGAGGACCGTGAGGAGGGGAACGGGCAGGGGGGTAGACGGGAAGGGATCCAGGAGGTGTGGAGAGGGTATAAGAGAGGTGCTCTTGTGGTGGGTCGGGGTGTAGGGAATATGATACAAGTTCTAAGTGCAGTGACTCTACGTTCTATTATATACAGTGCTTAAGGGTGCTCTATCAGTGTGTTCGTTATCTATACATATACAAATAGTTACAGCTATATACAAAGGGGACACGGAGACGGTAACAAGGTACTCACGTGCCCCGCCGTAACTCTCCCGAGAGTTACGGCCGCTCTCCAGCCACCTCCAGAGGACTCCACCACTCCTCGGTCCAGACGTCCTCCAACTCTCCGTCTTCGATCCTCTCACTCCTTCCGCTCTCCGTCAATGGTTCGCTGCGCGCTGTCTCCTGCCACGAGTCGGCTATCGGGAACGCTCTCCTCTCTTCGTCGTCGGCTTTTGAAGTTCCAGGTCCTGGGAAGGGGTTGGGACTTCCGGTTTCCCGGTAGACTGCTTCCGGTTCGGGACTTCCGGTTCCCCGGTAGGCTGTTTCCGGTTCGGGGCTTCCGGGTTCCCGGTAGGCTGTTTCGGGGTTCTCCGTTTCCGGGAAGGGCCGGTGTCTGGTCCTCTGGTTTCGTACCTGCACAGGGAAGAAAGGAAAAGGACTCCTGGTCGTCAGAGACGCAGGAGGGTTAGAGGTCGTGGTACCCCCACACGGGTGCCGCCCGGATGAGGTAGGTGGTATCCCCCTTCCACACTCCCCTATGGGCCTACAGGCCTACAGGCCCATAGGAATGAATGGGGAGTTATTCCTTATTTGCGATTAGCAATTTGCTAATCGCAAATAAGGATGCGATTTCAAGGGTGCCAGGGGTGTCCAAAGGACACCCTGTAGCACCCCTGAAATGGAAATGTAGCCTGATATTGCGCACACACATGTCCAAAAGACATGTGTGTGTGTAACATACCACTTAGAAAAATGCACTAAAGTGCATTTTTCTAAGTTTTCGCTATTTACCACGAAGTCAGGCTTCGTGGTAAATAGCGGCAGGAAATTGCGAATTCACATATTTTAAGAGTTTCATGAATTGCATTTAAGGAATCTCAAATAGAGATTCCTTAAATGCAATTCCTCGCAAATATGCGATTACGCAAATAGCGATTTTTGCATTTGGGATGATGAATCCCAAATGCAAAAATTGCGCTCGCAAAGGGCCAGGTTCTGAGAATCTGGCCCTTTGCGAGCCGATTTTTAGTTCATGAATCTAGCTGTAAATCCGAATTCTGGCATTATGTTTTTTGTTGACTCGGGCAGGCAAAAAATTATTTTCCTGGTCAAAGCCTTATTGAAAGCTTCTTTTTTAGGTCTCGGACCTAAAGGCTGCGCTTGCGCAGTCTGGGGTCGGAGAATTAATGTTCTTTAGTAGTGCTTTGGATCCCGCCTCCCTGCCCTGTCTCTCCTCCATTGGCTGGCTTCCTAAACGGAGGCCAGCCATTGGAGGAGAGAGCCGCCCCTCCAAAGAAGCTCCGTCTTTTTCGGATTTGGGGGCGTAAGTTTTGCTGTTCTTTAGACAGTGACGTAGTCTGTCACTCAGAACCACAAAACCACGCCCCCAATTCCGAAAAATTCGGAAGCTTGCAGCCGCCATTTTGCAGCTGTCTCTCTGAGCACCTACAGGCTCGCGTGGAAGTCCGCTCCCCAAAAACTAGTAGGTTACAATAAACATATATTATTCTGCGCCTTGATATCAGTTGCCGAGGTATGGGAGAGCGTGGAAGTGTGTCCAGGTCGACGGCGTGATTTTCTTCTCTTCGAATCCTTGTTTCAGCTAGGCCGGGGTTCTATGCGGGTTTCTTTTATCGCCATCAAAATCATTGAAATATATTCAGTCAGTCTTTCACATCAGAGGTGATAACGGATGGCTTGAAAGTGAGAGTCCTTCGTGATTTTGGCACCATTCCGGCGACAATCTGAAAGCTTAACACTTTCCTGCAGCTTGGATGATGCGAAAATTGCACATCGATCGGCGGGTGTCCGGGGAGCCCCCAGGGAAGCATGGGCCTGCTAATCTCGGGCTGATCTTGTCAGAGAAGAGCCGAGGGGAGCGAGGCAGAGGAAACTCCGGCTGGGGCAGCAGCGCCTCCGAGGTTTGTCGCTTCTTTTCCTACCTAAACAGCGGCTGGGCAGGGGGTGGGCGCGGGCGGCCTCGGGCGCTGCTCCCGTGTCTGTGTGGAGAGCGCGGGGAGGGCGGGTTGCAGCGGTGTGCGTGCACGCCGAGGCTGCAGGAGCAGCAGGAGTCCTGCCAGTTCTCCGATGCAAATGACCGCTTTGCTTGTAACAAAAGCCTTGATGCTCGCTCCGGAAGAATGATCTGACAGTGTGAGAGCCCCAGGGCACTTTCGCCATGTTTGTTTATTCATGATCGCATGGCGGTGGATGTGGCACTGGGGTCCTTCGATTTTGCTGAATTTCGGGGTTGGACGTGGGGACAAGTGACATTTGTTTTTTTAGGAGTTAGCAACCAAACGTGTTCAAGAATGTTTACACGGAGCCGAGCCGCTGTAGATATGCACTTTACTCAACGTGAGCACTGGCTTCGTTAGAAAGGAACAGCTACCTACTGAGCACTGCGTGTTATTTTTGTATGTTGTTATTTGATAATTGCAAACTAATTTTTGTGTAAGCATGGCAGAAGAGACAGTGCTGTAGGGAAGGAGGGCTATTTGAAAGCCTTGCTCCTATATATAGTTTCAATATAGCTATGGGGGTGGGGTGGGTAGGATGAGGGCTTAGGTGTTACCACTAGCTGCCAATCTACAGTTATTGACTGATACTCTTTCCGTGCTTCTCACAAAGATAAATATATTTGTTATTGTTGAAAGTGAAATGTCAGTGCAGCTGGTCGAGGCGCTTGGCGAACATAGAAGCAGGGTCATTAACAGCGGTGGCAGGAATAAATGCCATTAGCTCTGTCAAGAAGATGCCCTTTCAGCTTGGCGTGGACACCGTATGTGGGGGTGAGAGCGGGGGTTGTGGAGGTCGGCAGAGCTGCACCTTGACAATGCCCCCTGCGTGACGCCGGCGACTGCCCAGGAATGAGATGCATGGACGAGCCTACTGACAACAACCTGTTTTCTGAAGCTCTCACAGACACTAAGTATCCAGGCATATTATCTTTCAATCTGAAGGAGGTGGCGGGCGGGCTGGACCCCGAGGCAGAGGGTGTGTCCCAGCGGCACGTCTTGTTTCTGTCATGTGCACGCCCCGCGTGTCCAACATGGCTTATAGCTTGTCTCCAGGCATGTCATAAACTGTGCACGCTCCCAATATGACGGCAGATAATGTCCGCCCCCCTTCCCCCGCCAGTCCACTTCGCTTTCTCCTCTCGTCGCTTGCTTTCTAGCATTATCCATAGTACCTTATTCACAAGGCATGCAGTTCAGCCCTCCCCCCCCCGCTACGCCTCTGCCATCTCGAGGCATCATGGTGAACCCCCCAGGCATGCCGCGCCACGGGCGCTTGGTGGGGGGGCAGCGGTGCGAGGCCGGACCCTGGCACGTCAGGGGCTAGTGCTCGCGTGCTCTTCGGGCAGCCATTATAGGAACTGTACACCACCCTCTTCCCCCCGTCTATGTTGTGCTGTCAGATGCAGGGTGAGCCCTGGGGGTCGGTGGACGTGTAGGCAGGGGTAGCATCTATCGCGGCAGTTGCGGACTCCTGCAGTAGGGCGGGTGCACACCTCGAGGCGATGCGGTTGGATCAGGCAAGCCTGTTACATTATGGGGGCACTCCCGCCTGGGCATGGCTCCTGCCTTGCAGTAAGTGCACACGCGCGGCCACTGCCTCACGGGACACGCCGTCTGGCGTCTGCCCGCTGATGGCATGAGGGTGCCCCCTCTTCCTCCTCCCTCCCGCTTTCAGTGCGCGAAAGTGCCCATTTGGTTTGTTGAGGTTAGTGCACATGCCCTCCCCGGATGACTGACGGGCCCAATTCAAGTGGCCGAATAGATTTCTTCTCTTTCTTGATGTGTCTCCGTAATTTTTATAGCATTAGCATCTGTTTGAAGGGGGGATGCTTGGTAAAAAGGTGGATGTTATATGGGTCCAGCATGACATACCACACAATATCCCACATCCTACATCGCATCATGCTTTGAGACAGAAAAACAATGCACACCTCAGCAAAACGTCTTCTCTAACCGACATGCACTGTATCTGATAACATCATGCTACGCAACATTCCCTTGCTTGCACTAAGGCCCATCACACAGTGGCTGCGCTACTGAAAATAAGGTGTCTGATCTGTATTTCTTGACTCCAATCACATGTTCTTTGCAGTATGGAAAAGGCCACTGGACGAATGTACCCTGGCGCACTGCTGATAGAATTGTACAGGCCCTTTTCCTAAAAGAAAGAAGCATGGGAGCAAGGAAACACACACCTGAGTAATGGGCATAAACACTTTCAGACAGTGCCCTAAACTTCTCTGATATCTAACCTGTGTGCCCTCGAGGCACCTGGACCTTTGTTAACATTAAGGTAGATAGAGAGCAGATGTTTATGCATAGCAGAAGCCTAGGGAGCTGATTTAGGAACATAGTGTTTTTGACAATCGACGCACACTTTTCGAAACGTAAATGGGAATGCAAGTTCCCACCCACTGTATCTTTGTTTGTAATGTTGCCTTGATTCCCCCTGGAATTGAGCCAGCTCTAACCTGTTACGATGTGTTGTTCCTACGTACCCAGAATGTGGAAACACTCACTGGGTGTGAAAGTACTGCAGTCGAATAATTTGCCATGATTTCTTAACTTGTAAAGGAGGTAAATATGTGGTGAACATGTAATGCATTAATAAGCTGTTGTATTGGTGGAGACGTGCAATCATCTTGATGTTCAGTGTAAACATTTTTATGATTTCTCTGTGCATTCCATTATGAATGCTTACAGCCAATGAATTCTAAGTTAGTGTTGGTGACAGAAACTGGAGTGTTGTTTGTGTCATACGGTGACCTCTATATACCCTGGTCGATGTAGGGCAGAAGACTACAGGATTTAGTTGCTTTTCTGTTAGGTGGGGCTTTCTTACCTATAACTGTTTATTTGCTGTTACTAAATGAGTACACCTCTAAAGTGTCCTTTTATTCACAGTTGTGCGAAAACTGCCAAGGCTAAACACGGGGCTGACGCAGTTATTCACACAACTCTGATGATGCACCTCGGGCACGGGGCTGACGCAGTTATTCACACAGCTCTGATGATGCACCTCGGGCACGGGGCTGATGCAGTTATTCACACAGCTCTGATGATGCACCTCGGGCACGGGGCTGATGCAGTTATTCACACAGCTCTGATGATGCACCTCGGGCCCATGGCTGACGTTATTCACACAGCTCTGATGATGCACCTCGGGCACGGGGCTGACGCAGTTATTCACACAGCTCTGATGATGCACCTCGGGCACGGGGCTGACGCCGTTATTCACACAGCTCTGATGATGCACCTCAGGCACGGGGCTGATGCGGTTATTCACACAGCTCTGATGATGCACCTCGGGCACAGGGCTGACGTAGTTATTCACACAGCTCTGATGATGCACCTCGGCCACGGGGCTGACGCAGTTATTCACACAGCTCTGATGATGCACCTCGGGCACGGGGCTGTCGCAGTTATTCACACAGCTCTGATGATGCACCTCGGGCACGGGGCTGACGCAGTTATTCACACAGCTCTGATGATGCACCTCGGGCACGGGCTCACAGCTGTTATTATTCACATAGCTCAGATGATGCACCTCAGACACGGGCTCACAGCTGTTAATATTCACATAGCTCTGTTGCGCTCTCTAATACTCTTTACTAATAACTCTCCTACTCACTATCGACTTCTCACTCTACTACTTACTGTGTGTGTGGGTGCTAATGCAATAGGTCTTGCATATGCACGTGATGAAGCTATTGGCAATGTAAAGGACAATGCCATTTATTTACGATTTAAAAAAAATAATAATGAGCAATACCAAGAGCTCTACCTTTAATGCTGCCGAGACCATTGCATTGTAAATGCTTGTTACTGTATTATCTTTGCAGACTCCCGCTGCCTTGCTACACTCAACTCCTTCTGCCCAAAGTGATAAAGCGGCAGTGACCTCATGCAATGAGGACGGTAATTAAATTTAAGCATGGCTTTCAAAATGCCAATTAGATCGACTTCATAAAGTGGAAGAATATGGATGGTTCATTTGTCCTGCAAGCTGAGTCGAGGGACCACAGAATAGATGTTGATCACTTATCTGGTTTCCAGTGGCAGCAGAATAAAATGAAAGGATTTCTAATTACTAAACAAGCTAATATCACACAGGCTTCCCACTTACCTTATTAGCAGAGTAATTCGATCTCGCCTAGGCTGGGCCTTTCAGTCACCTTCGAGTAATCTTCTAATTGATGATTAACACAATAGGAGGCATATTTGCCCTTTCTCTGAGTAGGCCAGAGTAGAACATTATTCGCTATTAGTTTAAGGAGCGACTCTTGGAACTCCTACAGCCTGATTCATCAAGCTAAATTGCACTCGCAAAGGGCAAGATTCTCAGAATCTTGCCTTTTGCGAGTGCAATTTTTGCATTTGGGATTCATCATCCCAAATGCAAAATTCGCTATTTAAGAAATCGCACATTTGCGAAGAATTGTATTTAAGGAATCTCTATTTGAGATTCCTTAAATGCAATTCATGAAGCATTTTAAAATTGCGAAAATGCAATTTTGGGCCGCTATTTACCAAGAGGTCAGACCTCTCGGTAAATAGCAAAAACTTAGAAAAATGCATTTAAATGCATTTTCCTAAGTTGCATGTTACACACACACATGTCCTTTGGACATGTGTGTGCGCAACACCAATGTAGATTACATTTCAGGGGTGCTACAAGGTGTCCTTTGGACACCCCTGCACCCTTGAAATCGCATCCTTATTTGCGATTAGGTAATTGCTAATCGCAAATAAGGAATAACTCCCCATGTAGGCCCATAGGAATGCATGGGGAGTTATTCCTCATTGCGATTAGCAATTAGCTACTCGCAAATAAGGAACATGTAGGAATCGCAATATTTTTTGCAATTCCTACATGAATCCCGTTTTGCAAGTCCTTAATAGCGATTCCTTATGAATCGCTATTAGGGGCTCGCAAAACCAGAGAATGATGAATCAGGCTGCTAGTCTTTCAAAGAATTTCGCAATGTTATCAGTGTTGGGTCTGCAGATGAGATCGTTGTCCGCACCAAGAGACAGTCTGATCTGTGGGTTTGTTTGGGCTTTATAAATGCTACAACTCGGTCAGATGTTCTTCTGGATCCCGCTGTGCTTCAACCAAATGCTTTTAGGAAAAAAAGACACAGGTCGTGTCCCATTCTAAGCAAATGCATACAGCACGTTTATCGACCGCTGACATTTTCTGTTTATTACTATATGGCCGCCGATGCCTAAAACAGACAGGCATCTAGTGTATGGGAGTAAAGACACATCGATGTGTTGACTTGAGTTACAGCAACGTATATTTTCAAGAGCTTGGAGAGCGAAAAAGCCCTTTGGAAATTCAGCCAGTTACATTGCAGTATATCACACCTGAAAGGTTGCTCTCTTCTCTTACTCTTTTTCATCCCAAATCTCACTTAAAACCTTCCCCTCTCTCTTGTCCACCTTTGGAACTGTGGTTGTCTTTCCCTCAGTATATTTTTTCCATAGCCCAGTCTTCAGCTGTCCTCTCTCCCCTATTTCACTGGATACACTCAGCCCCCCACCCCCCAACACACCTTCACACATGGCCTGTACCTTTGGTGTTATGATAAGTATCCAGCTCTCATGCAAACCGCTAGCACATTCCATGGACTGTTCAGGAATATTTTCATACTTATATAGAATATGCACACCCAAGTCCGGTGTAGCATCACTATATGATGGTAGCTACAGGAAGCTGACACTTCCATATTGAATTCCTAATGTGCCTTGGAATCCACCACATGAGCAGTTTCTTTTTACTTTTAGGTCTGGCCAGACGCCAGCTTGACAGAGTTTAGTAAAAAAAAAAGAAGCACGCATTGGAAATGCCATTAGGTCTGGCTAATAAATAAAAGAGCCTTATCAGTCATTGATGGGTTTATGCACTCAATATGTCACCATACGTGCACTCTGCCACATATCCTTGCACTCATGCATCCATTCACCCACCTTTTGCATCATTCTTACAGTCATCAACTTACTCAACCACAATAAAGCACACACAGAAACGCAACATAGGCATAGAGGGAAAATGCTTGGAGTAACAAAATTAAACATAGTAATTGGTGGCCAATTAAGCAATGGTATAGTACATAGTATATTGTTGCTTTAAAGTTGCAGTATAGCCAGCACAATTGAAATCCCCATTTTGGCCATATGAGAATGGTAAAACAAAATAATACACTAAGGACAAAACCATTCCATGGTGATTGTCTGATGATTGTAGTATGTAATTCCATTTAGTTTAGTTGTCTTTTTGTGAAAAGGGCAAGCACAAATTTCAGTGCGTAATAAATAGTCATAATAACCACTTAGCCAGTGAAGGAGCAGGAAACGTAGTGTCTGTATGTGGATAGGACAGTGACTTGCATAGCTGGGCTACTGAAAAAAGGCACGAGAAGCAGACAAAACTCCACCCACAGAATTAAACGACCACATTGTACTTATTTGGGTTCTCCTGCATTATAAAGAGTGTAATGCTTTAATTCAATTGCCTTGTTGCAGTTTTCCATTTTGAGCTGAATGCAAACAATTCTCTCAATTGGCTGATATAGTGACACGGTGCTTTGTTCGTTTGGGTTGGGGGATTCTGCGTACAGACAGAAGCGATTCCCCAAAAGTTGTAGAATTGAATGAAGGCCTTTCTCTAACCTGTGGATACAAGTAATGGCCATCCGCCCGATGGACATTTCTAAGCTTGCCTGTAGGGAACTCTGCCAGGTCGATAGAGTAAATTCTCCATCGCCCTGCCAGAAGACAGCCGACTGCCTATAGTTAAATCGGACCCCTAATTATTTCTAGTGACTGCACACTAGAGGACGTGTACTTTAAAAAAAACATTTTTTAAAATTTTTTTTAAATTTTTTTTAAATAATTGTAGACAAGCTTACTACTTGGTTTGGTTGTTGACTAGGAAGGGTTTTAACCTAGAATCCCTCTTCCCTCCCCACCTCCCGTCCCACTCTTCTCCGGGTTAGATGTTACTTGAAAAGTACAAAAAAAGCATTGCCCACTCTCCTATTTGCTTTGGTCTTCTTAATAAGGGAGATATGAATAATACTCTTTTAATTCTATAGGTGTGATCCCTTCCATGATGACCTGCTGCCTGAAGATGGACCTTCTTTACTAGATGGACTGCCTGACATAGATAAGGAAAATGTAATATCCGCAAAGTAAGTCCCCTTTCTCTGCAGTATGCATTTCATTTTTATTGTGAGTAGTGTTGATAGATTCAGGACACTGTATCTGTAATCATATGCGCTAAATGATGAAGATTTGAGATGGTGAGGATTATATTCAGATATAGCATCATTTTCTACCATTAGGTGTGTGTGAAATATGTAAACCCTAAGACGTCCAATACACTTGAATGATGCCGTAGGGTTGGCGAATACGTTTTATTTCATTTTATCTCTTGTGTGGCTGCACTATCAAAGTTCTCATACTCAAATGTGCACACAATCTGTGACTTTAGTAGAAAGAAAGAGATCCCCATCTTCAGGAGGACATTGTCCTTGACCTTGAAATGAAATGAAATGAAAAATTGCACTTGTATAGCGCGTAACTACCCGGAGGCCTCGCAGCGCTTTCGACTGATTACTGAGTCGGGCCAACGGATACTTCAGCACGTTTTTGCAAACAAGTGAGTCTTCAGACCCTTCCTGAATGACAATCGGTTGTTATTTTCTCTCAGGGATAGAGGCAGAGAGTTCCAAAGCCTCGCCGCTGTGTAGGTAAAAGAGCGACCGCCCCATCGGGCTTTATTGATTTTGGACGTGGTTGCCAGATTGAGTGTACCAGAGCGAAGAGCTCTGGATGGAGTATAGGGTGACACTAAAGGGTACAAGATGGCGGGGCCAGTTCGATGGAAAGATTTGTGCAAAATGCACATGGCCTTAAACTGCGTTCTGGCAGCCACAGGGAGCCAGTGGAGTTTTTTTAAAGCCTTCCTCGCTGATTGCCAGCGAGGGATGTTGAACAATAATCGGGCGGCGCAGTTTTGGGTGACTTGAAGCCTGTTGGTCACCACCGCCGGGGCTCCTAGATATAAGACATTTCCATAGTCCAGGCGAGAGAGAATCAGGGCCTGCACCATGACCCTTCTCGCCTGGAATGGAAGCAAAGGGAGCACTTTGCGGAGCATTTTCATTAGCCCTACACAAGTGGATGCGGTTTTGCTGGCTTGGACTGAAAAATCCAGCGCTTTATCAAGCCAGATTCCCAAACTCTTTATCTGGGGTTCCGGGGGGGGTGGGGCACCGAGACATGAGGGCCAGATGGAAACCAAGGTGGTCAAGGAGGAGTTGCCCAATAGCATGATCTCGGTCTTCTCCCCATTGAGTTTGAGGTGGGAGGATTGCATCCACTCAGCAACAGCCTCTAGACAAGGGCCCAAGGTGTTAGACGAACCCTCAGCGTGGTCCAGAGAGACCACCAATTGGGTATCGTCTGCGTAGGTGACAATCCGCACACCAAAAGGGTGGACTATCTTCTCTAGAGGTTGCATATAAACGTTAAAAAGAGTGGGGCTTAGGGAGGACCCCTGGGGAACCCCACAGCTGAGCGGATGCTTAGATGATACCGCCTCGCCCTCAAACACCTGAAAGAATCGCTCATCCAGGAAGGACGTCAGCCAAGCCAGGGCCGCGCCCGACACACCCATGCCCTTCAAACGATGTAATAATGTGGCATGGTTAACTGTGTCGAACGCAGCCCTGAGATCAAGGAGTATGATGGCTGTTTTTCCTCCCTGGTCCATTATGGCTCTAGCTGCCTCCGTCACTGCCAGGAGGGCAGTTTCAGTGCCATGCTGAGGGCGAAACCCCGTCTGGGAGACACGTAGTAGATTATTGGATTCTAAATAATCCACTAAGATCTTATTGACATGTCTCTTCAGCAGTTTACTCATCCACGGAAGCAGCGAGATGGGGCGAAAATTGGACAGATTGTTCTGATCCAAGTTCGGCTTTTTCAGCAGAGCCCTGACCATCGCGCACTTCCATGGAGCTGGAACGGAGCTTGAGGTGATAGAGGAGTTAAGGGTATCCAAGATGAGCGGGCGGATGGTGTCAATCACCTTAACTAGAGTCTGCGGGGGTGCCGGGTCATTGGGAGATCCCGAGGTAACTTTATAGACCATTTTGTCTAGTGTACTGGGATCCAAAAGTGGAAAAGTAACCAATGAACAGGCCATGGATAGATCAGAATCTGAGGTAGGGGTGAAACCCGTGTCCTCCCTACCTGTCGAGAGTAGGGAATAAATGGCCTGAATCTTCTGAGAGAAGAAAAAGGCACGGTTGTCACAACGGGCCTGTGCACCATCCGATGCCAGGAGCTCCGAAGGAGGAGAAATTAAAGATTTTGCAATTTTGAAAATTTCTCTGGGAGAGTTCGCTGCCAAGTTAATTTTAGTTCCATAGAACTCAGCTTGGGCAAGTTTTATTTCATCTTTATAATGCCTTATTGTAGTTCTGTACTCTGCTTACTTCAGCTGGGAGCGATCTTTCCTCCAGGCTCTCTCCGATTTGCGGCAGCCTTGTTTCAGAATTCTAAGGGCAGGAGTATACCAAGGGGCAACTTTAGATCTTTTTATTGCTTGAAGGGAGCCCCTTGGAAGAACTTGGTCGAGAGTGCTAGAAATCCAGTTATCAAAATTAAAAGCTGCCATATTAGAGTTACTCGTTTTCCGGGGTGGATATTCAGAGAGAGCTTGTTCCCATTTAAGAAGCGGAAGGGAGCTCCATTTCCTGCCCCACTGTTTATCATGAGTTTGTAAGATAGGGGGGGTATGTATAGACCATGTAAGGGGAATTAAAAAGTGATCGGTCCAGGGTAGTGGTATCGGTACTTCAACCGATAGGGTGTCTAGATTACTGTATACATGATCTAAAAGATGTCCCTTGTTATGTGTCGCAAAAAAACCCTTCTGGGACAGGCCAATAGCCTGGAGATTTAAACGGAGGCTATTAGCGGCAACGTCGAGCGGATCATCCAGGTGCAAATTTAGGTCACCTAGCAAAGTAAGATTTGCTGCAGTGAGCACTACGTTAGCAGCTGTATCCGTCATGTCAGTGATGAAATCACCAAGGGAACCAGGTGGTCGATAGGCTAAAATACCAGAGAAGGTGATGGTGGGAGAAAATTCAAGAGCGAAATGTAAGCTCTCACATGCTGGTGTGGTAGAGGAGGTGACACGACATCTGTAAATGTCTCTATAGATGATGGCCAGTCCTCCACCTCTACCTGACTGGTGGTCCAGTCGCTTGAGGGTATAACCTTGAGGAGTGGCCCACACTGATCCTGGATCATTTTGTAACTGGAGCCATGTCTCAGTTAGAAAGAGGGCTTCAGGGTTCAGCTCCTCTATCAATAACGCTAGTTCAGTGTGGTGCTTTGGCAAGGACCGACAGTTCAGGAGAAACATTTTCTTTTTGTGTATGGGAGGATGTATGCCAGAAATCACAGGGGATAAACACCAGTCGCATAATTTGCAACTGGCATTTATAATATTAGGAGGGACCGAGTGTAGACAAAGCGGATTAAAAGTGGGTCGTAATGCATGCAGAAAGGAAGCGCTGTAACAAATGCGATGTCCTACCATATTGCCCGGGCCAGGAGCTAGGAGCGTCTGGACGCGGACTGGCGCAGACTGGCTTCTCTTTGGCGCCTCTTAGGCGCGTCTATGGCGCTCCCGCTGCGCGTCACCGCTGCGCGAGTGAACTGGGGTATAAATAGATTGGGAGGTGAGGGGAGACTAGACCGTCACCCTCGAAAGATGGCCGCCCACCAAGGAACAGTCAGGAAGTACAAGCGCTATTTCTCCCTCCACACAAACAGCATGAATTTGCTGCGGTGGACCGGGGAGTCAGCGCGCCAAATGCCAGGGTAATCACAATTTTTATATACAGTTTTAAAATTCGTCAGGTTAAGAAGAACCCTTGCAACAAAATCGTTTCACAATGCACACGTTAGCGCTACGAGGTTAGTATTCAATCTGCTCGAGCGCGTTAGTGCACAGCCCTTATGTAGTCAGGGAGGGAGGGGAGACTAGACCGTCACCCTCGAAAGATGGCCGCCCACCAAGGAACAGTCAGGAAGTACAAGCGCTATTTCTCCCTCCACACAAACAGCATGAATTTGCTGCGGTGGACCGGGGAGTCAGCGCGCCAAATGCCAGGGTAATCACAATTTTTATATACAGTTTTAAAATTCGTCAGGTTAAAAAGAACCCTTGCAACAAAATTGTTTCACAATGCACACGTTAGCACTACGAGGTTAGTATTCAATCTGCTCGAGCGCGTTAGTGCACAGCCCTTATGTAGTCAGGGAGGGAGGGGAGACTAGACCGTCACCCTCGAAAGATGGCCGCCCACCAAGGAACAGTCAGGAAGTACAAGCGCTATTTCTCCCTCCACACAAACAGCATGAATTTGCTGCGGTGGACCGGGGAGTCAGCGCGCCAAATGCCAGGGTAATCAAAATTTTTATATACAGTTTTAAAATTCGTCAGGTTAAAAAGTACCCTTGCATCAAAATCGTTTCACAATGCACACATTAGCGCTACGAGGTTAGTATTCAATCTGCTCGAGCGCGTTAGTGCACCGTCACCCTCGAAAGATGGCCGCCCACCAAGGAACAGTCAGGAAGTACAAGCGCTATTTCTCCCTCCACACCTTAACTTCTGACTGACAATTGCCACTCTGGAGTGCCGATAGGCGCAATTTGCACTTCTTTCTAAGCATTCCATGACCAAACTCAGTTTTAAGACAAAATTATTTACAACAAGGGGTGGTGATGGACAGAGTCTCTGAATTAAGCAGAGTACTCTCACCCAGTCAAGAGATCAGGGCTAGATCCAACACCGTTTTTTAGCTCATTGCACCATCCCAGTTTCAGAACCTGGCTGTATGCAAATTAGTCTGTCCCTGGCCCAGTGCATCATGGGAACAGGGCAGACCAGACTACAAAAGCCAATTCTTACACTGGGAAGGAAACAAGCTTCCGGGGACCGGTTTCTGGCATTTCAGCCGTCTTCGGCCCGGCTTGCTTGAATCCTGATGGTGCAATGAGCAAGGGACTCACAACTGAGTATACCCTTCCACGCTTAGGGTGGACAAAATTATTTACAACAAGGGGTGGTGATGGACAGAGTCTCTGAATTAAGCAGAGTACTCTCACCCAGTCAAGAGATCAGGGCTAGATCCAACACCGTTTTTTAGCTCATTGCACCATCCCAGTTTCAGAACCTGGCTGTATGCAAATTAGTCTGTCCCTGGCCCAGTGCATCATGGGAACAGGGCAGACCAGACTACAAAAGCCAATTCTTACACTGGGAAGGAAACAAGCTTCCGGGGACCGGTTTCTGGCATTTCAGCCGTCTTCGGCCCGGCTTGCTTGAATCCTGATGGTGCAATGAGCAAGGGACTCACATCTGAGTATACCCTTCCACGCTTAGGGTGGACAAAATTATTTACAACAAGGGGTGGTGATGGACAGAGTCTCTGAATTAAGCAGAGTACTCTCACCCAGTCAAGAGATCAGGGCTAGATCCAACACCGTTTTTTAGCTCATTGCACCATCCCAGTTTCAGAACCTGGCTGTATGCAAATTAGTCTGTCCCTGGCCCAGTGCATCATGGGAACAGGGCAGACCAGACTACAAAAGCCAATTCTTACACTGGGAAGGAAACAAGCTTCCGGGGACCGGTTTCTGGCATTTCAGCCGTCTTCGGCCCGGCTTGCTTGAATCCTGATGGTGCAATGAGCAAGGGACTCACATCTGAGTATACCCTTCCACGCTTAGGGTGGACAAAATTATTTACAACAAGGGGTGGTGATGGACAGAGTCTCTGAATTAAGCAGAGTACTCTCACCCAGTCAAGAGATCAGGGCTAGATCCAACACCGTTAGTGCACCGTCACCTTCGAAAGATGGCCGCCCACCAAGGAACAGTCAGGAAGTACAAGCGCTATTTCTCCCTCCACACCTTAACTTCTGACTGACAATTGCCACTCTGGAGTGCCGATAGGCGCAATTTGCACTTCTTTCTAAGCATTCCATGACCAAACTCAGTTTTAAGACAAGCACTGTTAGTAAACCTGAAGTACACGCAAAACTGGTTAGTGGGAAAACTTGAACGTCACTGCTCAAAGGATGTATACACTGAAGCACCACCTACACCGGCACACACTGGATTACAGAAAGTACCACAAGATTCCTTTTGCGATACTGAAATTACACCATGGCCAAATGCTACCCGGATTGCCTCTGTGCCAGCATGCTCGACATGAAAGACTTTCTTCCCTAGGGTTTTAATAGTTTTTTTAACAACCATAGAAACAGAAATTGAAACTGTTTATGATCCAATCACAAGTTTCATTACTTTTTGTGAAAACCATCACTGTCTAAAAGATCATGATTATATTAAGTAGAAGTAAATTAATTTATTACTTTTTTACAAAAGAAGCCTTCTTCTGAATATAAGCTAGTCCTGCAAACCACACGAACACAACGATTCTAATGATTTGACGTGATTATGCATACTTTGCTAATTGGCATCCCTGTATGTTTGTTGTGTCTTGTATGTTTTTATGTACAGTAATGCCTTGAGATGGAACCCCCCTCTTACATATAGTGCACCTTAGCGCGTGCAACACATTTCTTTGCTCTATGAGGCGATCAGTAGCATAGTTCATACCTTCACACATCACCTAGGTCCTGAGTAAAGCCAGTTTATAACATAAGGCCTGGCTGAAACATGTAGACCACCCACTGGATGCAGGAGTACCCTAAATACTACTACACCTACATCCAACGCCTTGCTTTTATTCCTGCCAGAGGCCCAAACATTAAAGTAAACCCTTTGGGTAAATGGGACCACAGGACAGTTTTTAAACCTATCACCTCTCACGTCACTAACACCGCACACTCAGTAACATACCCGCTCCGCTGTAACACAGGCATTGAAGCACACCCGGGACCACTCTGTGTCATCGGGTGGGGCCCGATGATGAAGCATGCCACCAACTAGGTTCGTAGGTGAGGGCTTTATAAAACATGCATCATCAACCATACACCTTTGTGACTCCTATCACGTCTAGGTAGACTAGTTCTTCTTGATTAGATATAGTTGTTTAGAAGAGTCACCCAGGCACAGATTTTATTGTTGTTAAATGTAAACGATTGAATAGTGTCCATGGGTTTGTAAAACATACATTTCCACATTCCAGTGAGTCACAGAAAACACTCTTGTTTGCTATTGCGGGACAGTCATTGTTGTCATCTGACTTGACAGCGCAGCTCTCGCCAGACAATTATGTGAACATTACCAGAGAGGGGCTTGGGCTGCGCCCACATGCTATAAGCGAGGAGTACATGTTTTGATTGAGCAGAAGTTGTATGTTTCCACAAAAAAGTGCTTGCCTTCCACAAAGCTGTTATCATTTGATTCATTTATCCAACTGCCGGAGGTTGAACTTTCAGGGGCACACACATGACATTGTAATGCTATTAAAGTATCTTAGATAAGCAAGACCTATTAGCATTGCCAATGCTTGTTCATTTAGGGTCCTGCTAAAACCCCTCATGTCAGCACTCTTAGTCTGATGGCAGCTAATCATCTGTGAGTGATGCTAGTGCAGATGTGTCCTTGAGAGCACAACTGGCTCCTGCTGAATGTCTCCCAGGAGGTGGCGCTATTTGCATAGCAGGCAATTGGACTGCTACACAAAAATGTGTTTTAGCTGACCATTTCAAAATCAAAACCTTCACAAATTAGAAGATTGGAGTTTATTATTTGACTGATAAACACATACTGAGTAAAGCTTTCGCGTTCCTAGAGAGAGTCCAGCGCACGTGAGAGATAATTAATTCCTTGATTCAATGAAACCAGACAGTTTCTGACGTTGATAGGCGCATTGTCATACATCCGTCTGCTGGTATGTGAGGCCAGTGTGACAAAGAGGTATGAAGGTCAGTCAGTCAATCACTTTTATTCGATTTTTTAAAAAATCATAAAAAGACACAGGATACATTTCAAAATTACACATACAGAAAATTAAATGATCACTAAAAGAATATTTACATAATATATATACGTAATAGTTCATCGATCATAAGATCAAGGTATTGTAAAGTGGCATATGCGTGAACAATTTATATTTACAATCAAAAAGATTCAAAAAATACATCTAAAAACATTTGAGACATCAATATATCTATATTCATATAGAGGTTACATTTAAGAAAAGGTATGAAGGTAAAAGGACCCATGATAAAAAGGTTCAAACAAACCTTAAGCTGTATACATTATTTATTCTTGACAATCCAAGCTTCTACTACAAAGTCTTTGAAGCTGTTTCTTTCGTAATCTATTTACGACCTGCTTATTACAATTAGCAGTGCTTCATCCGTGCTACAAATGAAATAAGAAAAATCGAATTGCTTTCTAACAAAGCACAAAGTTTTGCTATAACACCTCAAAAACACCCAAAAATTGCGGAAAATTGGCAAATAAATAGCCTGACAAAAAAACACAAAGCCCTCGTTATCAGTAGCCCATTATAACACAAGGAACACACCCCACCCCCATGATAACTCCTCTTACTAGCATTTTGGTTACTTCCATGGTGAGTAAATAACAGACTTTATACTTTTTTGTGGAATAACTTGTGAAATTCGTACTCACCATACCATTTTCTGCAATTTCCTCCGATTTCAACCCTGTGACTTCAGCTTACAGCAAGTGAAATATACGGATAGAACACCACGCACCAGCAGTGTAATTCTGACGGGCCCAATAACTGCGATTACTGGGCCCTTTGAAATAGAAGGGCCACTAGTAATGAAGGTCTTAGTTATGTTCCCTATGGCAAATGAATTAGAGTAAAAATTACTGTAGTTGCAATAAAAAACAGTCTTCCTGAAAGGTAAACACTTAATGCTTTACTACTGACAACAAATCATAATTTGAGCTCTTTTTATAAATTTTTAGGTTGAAGCCTGAGATCGCTGATCATGCGCAGTCTCGCTGGTGAGATCTAATGAGATTGAGGGAGATTCAATAGCAGGCTTTAGCCCCGCCCCTCTTTCCCATTGGCTGGCCTCACCGTTCATGCTAAACGGTGGCCGGCAATTGGGAAAGAGCATCCTCTGACGTACAGTTTTCTCTCTTTGAGCCGTCCCACTTGGACTGGCTCACTTGACTTACTGCCGTCGCAAAAGGATCCTTATCTTTATGGGGCCATGTGTTTCAAAACACATGGCCCCATAAAGACAAGCTCCGGCGAGCCCATCCAAGTGGGCCGTCTCAAATAGAGAAAATTGTAGTCATGGCAAGCTTTTTTTTTCTTTTTTCTTCATTTTGGGTATAAGCGCGGCATCAGCGCTTTACTTTTAACATTTAAAGTAAAGCACGGGTGCCGCGATTATAACAAAAGTAAAGAAATAGAAAAAACATCTACTTCTTTACTTTCGGTATAAGCGCGGCACCCGCGCTTTACTTTTAATGTTATAAGTAAAGCGCCGGTGCCGCGGCTGCCTGGTTCTAGGTTCTGTGTCAGTACTGTAAGGGAAGCTAACGTTGCTGTTCTCAGTGGTGCACCCGATGCTAGCGGTAGGGGAGAGTTGATGAGCACATGCCTTCGATTTTACAATGATGGATCAACGAGTGGGGCGTGGGACCAATGCTGCCTGCTCATTTGCGATTTCAGATTTCCAAAGTGCGCACTTGGTTGATTCGAGCAGTGGGATTTGAAAGCGGTCTAGTGTACATACTTTCCTTGAATCAGCAAGCAATGTAAGGCTGCCACATCTTTCCGTGTGTGTTTAGAGCGTGGGCTCATTGATTTGTACCCACTGAGTACACATTAACTGCAAAGGAAACTCGAGCAGTTTTGGAGCATATCTTTCGCTCAGTTGGCTACAAACTTGCAGGTCCGTGTTGGGCCTTTAAGAAATTTTGTGATGCTGGAGGTTCTCCCTTCCTGCGAAAACTTTTCCGTACAAGCTGCCCTAACATTGACTTTAATGCATTGGATATTAGAGGCACCCAACACTTTCCACCTGCATATTAATATTTTTTAATCACTGTAGGATCTTTCTTCATTTTTACATCATCCCTCTTTCCAGTAGATTCTAAGTCATACTTTGTGACCGTAAATCTGGTTAGAAAACTAGAGTGGAAACACTGGAACTTACACAAAACCCATAATCTCAGGCTGTGCACAGCTGAGGTAAACTGATCCTACTGGCCCATACAGCAGAGGAAACGTGCAGGTAATAGTCCCTCCAGGTTCAGGTGGCAGACACATGATCCCAAATTTACAAGGTCAATCTTCAGATGGCAATAGCAGTAACAGTTATAGTAATAACTGGCCTCAAGAATTAGGATCACATCACACCCAGTCTGAGGGAACTCACTGACGTCTCTTTCTGGCCTGCACCTTCTCCAAAACCAGCAGCATCACTTCTTTTGGGGCACTGAAGGGGCATATATACGTATATTACCTCAGGGCATTGTAAGAGAGACTTCAGTGCTACCTTTGTGCTGGCCATTAACTTGACTGAGTTTAAAATGACTGGCTTGGGAAGGGACAAGAGACTGTCAGATTGGGTGGCGAGTCTAGTACTTTGTGATGTTTGGCATATTTGACTACAGAATACATACATACGTAAGCTGCCCTCAAGACTGACCTACTAGACACAACCGCCTCACAAATCCTACCCTTAGGGATGTCTGATCACTCTCCAGTCATGTTCAAACTTCGATTCCTGGGTGTGGGAGGGGGTTCCACCAAGTCTGCAGACTCAGTGCCTGGTGCAGAGTAGACAAGCAATTGTACACTTTCTAATGCAAGAATTGAAGCCTATATGGACAGTAATCTTATCTCGGTCGAATCACCTAGCATGCATTTGACAGCTGGGACAGTGAACCTGGGTGGGGTTGCCAAATCATACTTGAAGGTTAGTGAGAAGGATAAACAGCAACACACTTTACGTAGAGAATACTATTCTGGTGCTGGAGAAAGAAGAACGTGACTGGCCAGAGGAACAAGTAAGTCACAGTTGGAGGTCAAAATAGGTTTGCTGAGCTAACTTTCTTAATGAGGCATGCCAGTGCTGGATTACAGCTTCCAGGAGAGTCTGTGAATGGGGCAACAAGTCTGGCATACTACTGTACAAGCTGGCGACCAGGGATGTTGCTTCCAGGGTGATTCTCACCCTTGTTGATGTGGCCGGCAGGCAGCTCTCAAATGCATCTGACTCTTGGTCTACCTTCATGGCCTACTACCAGACCCTATAGGTGGGACAGGTGCACAGGAGTACTTACTACCGATCTGCCTCTCCCTATATGGTGTATTGGACGTGGCTGACCTGGATCAACCTTTCCAGGTGGCAGAGCTAGCTAGGGAAGGCCTTGAAGGAGATGAACTCTGGAAAAACGTCGGGCCGGCCAACTTCATCTGCTCCTTTTGCCAACCCTGCTCAACCTGTACAGTGAGATGAGGCCATTGAAAAAGGCTGGTTTTCCCCTGACATAGGCGTCATTGCTGTTTTCCAAAAGCCTTGCAGCATCCGTACCAATGGGTCTCTTATGGCCCTATCTTCCTCATAATTGTCAAAATTACAATCTGTGCTAAACAGTTGCGAACAAGCTCCTTCAAATATTAATGCTACCAAAGCTGCTTCATGCCCCAGAGAAGCACCTGGTCATGCATACACAGAGGGCATACCTCCCTATGTCTGCTGCACAGCCTTATTGACCCTAGTGCCCTTATGCTTATCAAGGTTTTTTTTGGGGGGGGGGGATTTTTGATTATTTAGACAATGGTTTCCTCAGTGGGGTGCTACTGGGCACAGAATTTAGCACCATATTTATGTCCTGTGTCGAGCCCTTTACACCCACCACCAGGTACATTTAAAGGTGAATAGAATACTCTTTTCCGCATTTTTAATCCTTACGGGTACATTGAAGGGCTGCTTTTTGTCCCCTCTTGTTTGCCCTAACCATATAATGGCTGGTGGTGTGGGTTTAGGATTGCCACCATTCCCAGAGAAAACCTCCGGCCATCTGTTCTCTTTTTAATATTTTGTAAAGGCCCGGACATGATGTTCAAGTAGAACATTAAATGAAGTCTTCTTTAGTAATTCTGAAAATGACCTTTCTGTCTTTGTTTAGTTCAGTTATCAGTTACCTACTTTAAGGCAGCTGTAGAACACATGTTGTTTTCGTCTCACATTTACTGTTTAAACTATTTTACTGCTAATGGAAAAAATACTCTACGATATTTTTCACATTTTTGTACCTGCAGAACATTAACAAGCATTTGCAATGCAATAGGTCTCGCATTCGCAAGAGTTTAAGCTATTAGCATTGTAAATGACGATGCCTTTTATCTATGTAAATAAAAGGCAATGACATTTACAATGCCAATAGCTCAAACTTGCGTAAATGCGAGACCAACTGCATTGCAAATGCTTGTTTTAAGCATGGCAGAGGCTTTGTGTGATGACAAAATTCCGCAGCCACCTGCACAGCTGGACCATTTGCACTTTTTCAACTCTGTCTTGGAATTTCTCCTTCCTTTCTGTCTTCTTTTTGTTTATATGGCCCCTAATGCTAAGGGACCCCACAGCCTGCACAGCTGGTGTTCCTTTGGTGCATCCTCCATGTTTCCTGAGATTGGGGTGGGCTCTTAATTGGTTTTGCCACTCTGTAGATTTAAGGGGATGGCTTGTCGAGCTCTTCGGCCTTTTCCTGGCTAGAGGGAGGAATATATATTTTTGGGGTGCAACTGTTCAATTCTGGGCCGGACTGGGAACCACAACTGGCCCTGGCAAAGGGCTCGGCTCTCTCCTCCCCCCCACACCCCTCCTCCCCACCCCTCCCCACTCTGGAGGTGCCGCCGAGCTCTTTGCCGGGGCCGGTTTTCGGCCGATTTTGTTACAGGCTGATGCTGCAAAAACGGCACTGTAACAAAAACGGACCCCAAGGGCCCAAAAACGGCCCCCACCCATGCGGCGCACCGGGGTATTGCCCAGTGCCCGCTATGGCCAGTCCGGGCCTGGTTCAATTCAGTTCGATGCCTACTTGCCACCTCTCATAAATTATTTCCAGTGGCAAATAAGTCCCCTCGTGGTTATTTCTTGAAATGACTGCCTACGACATCATCACATGTACTAGAAGTGATTGTTCTTAAGCTGTAGTTCAGCAAATAGGTGACTATAAAGTAAACATTATATACCTGATACCTTTGGCCATTGTATGCAATGATTTATCAGACCGTAGAGTAACAATTTGTTTAGATGCTCTTTTTTAATTTAATCATATATTCAATTAGTAGAATTGTGGCATCTTTCTTTTCTGTAGCTTTAATAATCGTACATCAGTCTACTTTTCAGAGATGTTAATTTTTTACTACAGATTTGCTAAGTCGGTGCAGTTAATCATGTTTTAAGATTATTTTATGGATAATTTTCCTAAAATCTCATAAGTAAGAAATGTTGGAAAATATCTTGAGGATGCGGTTTCTGCAGTGGTTACTGTGGCTTCAGTGGCCACAGCATCAGGGCTGGCTCACAAATTGTCTAATGCAATGCAGAATCTTAGTGAGAATGTTGTCTGAAGGGCACATGGCAGCAATGCCTCACTGACAGAGTATGGGGTGCTACTCGAGGAACTGCAGTTTGAAACTGAGGGGAATCACCATACTGATTTGTTGGTTCTAGGTATGACTAGATTGTCTTTAATGGCATATCTTCTACTAACAATGTCAGGCAATACCTCTGATTGAAGTGCACTATATGAAAAAGGATGGTAGAGTTGGTTCCTTTAGATTTTTCAGGAGGAAATGAATCATGCCGTGGCTCTTGATAACCCCAAGGAACATCAAAGTTCAGGTAGATCACTTGGTAGGGTAACGCAGTGACTAGTTGGGTGCTTTAAGCAGACTTCTCTGTTCTTCACATGAACAGATTCTTTTTTGAATGGAGCATTTATTTTGAGCTGTGGGGGGTATCAACAGGTGGCTCTCTTTGCAACTCACCAGACACCAAAATACCCTTTCTCAATTAGAGCATGTTCTGTGAAATCTCCTGAATGTACAGTGTGGTTTAAACCTTTTTACTGTTATGATCATTCAAATGGTCAAACAGATTCAGGATATTTCAGATGATAATGACCCAGGTGGGGATAGTTTGGTTCAGATTGGTCTGATACTAAGATCACTGATTTCTCAGCTAGGAACAGTTGATCAGTTTGCTAGTCTTTCAACCGCTTCACCCAAGGGAATGACAGTCTGTTGCTCATGGGCCTGAGCAGTCTTTTTGGCTCCTTGAGGCTGAAGTTGTTTCGGCATGGACTGATTGGTGCCAGCTGTATGTAATGGTGAATCCCGGACATCGGGCATCTTTATAAGTATAGGTAGGTAAGGCTTTGTATTTAGTGGGATCAGATATCTTGATCCACTTACAGCTACATGATTTAAAGGTCTGAGTTTTGCTAGCCATCCTTCCATGGATGACATGCAAGTGACAGCTGTTAGGGTTTATCTGGCAGTGCTCAAATCTGAACATCCTTATCTTTCAAGTTATTGATAGGTTCTTTATAATTACCTATGGATAAGATTTTATACAACTAACATGCTTCTTAGTGGTGTCTTCAGAATGGTAACTACTTTAGGACACGTTTATTTTAGGTGGCATAATTCCACCACATTTACCAGACAACAGATGTTTCTGTGACGATCCCAACTTGATGCTTTCATTTGTAAGTTAATTTAGAGAAAAATAAGATATTTGCTGAAAAGTAGCTTTACCCACACAACTGTAGCACATAAGGTAGAAAACTAGTAAAGGGATGCCCAGATGCAGGGCTAACAACTTGGCCCAAAACAAACTATCGAAGTCAGGAATTTGACCGCAGCCAATTTATAGACAACAATGCAGAATAGCATACTGAAAATCACATGGTGCCTATGTCACATCCACCTACCTCACCTACCCCCATCGAAATAAGCCCTCCCAGTAAGAGCTCTTGAAACAGTGAAGATGAACTATTAGGGTTTGCATTATGGAACGTGGCAGCTCTGCCTGCAAAACAGACAAATCTGGAGTGCGTACACAAAAAACATGGCTGCTATAAACTGTTTTTATTGACGGCTTTGTGACCTACTTCACTCCTTCTATATGTAAATGTAAATGTACATGTATTTATATAGCGCAAATCACCGACACGGTATCTAAGCGCTTGCTTAGGGAACCCGTCCTGGTATTCCCCTGTGAGATACCCCGGCAGGGTATCCACAAGGTGAAAGCCAGGCATCCCGCCGCGAGGGGCCGGAGTGGAGATTAAGCAAGCTATTGACCAGAGTCGCAGAGTGTGACCCCGTGAGTTGAGTAGGTACCGGGGCGAGAATTATCGAGTCCGTGGAATTTTAGAGCCCGAGACCCGCCGAGGCGGGGAATTGAACCCTGGTCCACGGCCGATCTCAGCTTCCAGGTCTGCCGCCTCTAACCACTGAGCCACACTTCTCCACATCAGGATTCATGGGCGGGGCTAAGGGAGGCCTAATTGTATCAGTCTCTCTTACATTTCTGGGCCAGGTTGTGTGGACTAACCTGCACTCTCCCCATTACCAAATGCTGCTTATAAGGTACCAAACAGAGGATATCTTATTGGTTAACTATTATTATATTGTTTTTGCCGCGAGCAACTCTGTTGTAGCTAAAGCATCACACGAGGACATCTAGCAAAGTTGGCAGCCACGTGAATGTATGGATGGGGTATTTTAATTCAAAATATTGTCATCCATCATCAGTAATGTCCTGTGGTTTGTTGAGTACTGATTGATATCCGATTAAACACTTTGAACACTGACCGTATGGTGATGAACTTAATCTGCTTCTGATCAAATATAATTTGGTGTTTGTTTTGACTTTCTAGCCAGTGGTTCATATGTCACCCCCACCTTTGTGGGGTGTGGCTGTTTTATTTTAATCAAATTCATTTTATTTTCACAACATTTTTGGGCCAGGGTTGGAGAGTATGTGTTATTAGATTCTCTTACGAGCGATGAAAGGCTTATGGCTGTCTCGGTCATTAATGCATATTTCACAAAGGTTAAGTTGACGACCCATTCATTACTGCTGACATATACCATTAACAAAGAGGTCATTATGAGCTGGGCTAGAGTTTTGGTCTCAACTTACCCTGATTTCTTGATATGTCTTGAGGATATCAAGTAGGAGGGGTTGGCAATAATCAATAGCTTTGACAGCATCTGTGGTAAGGCCAAGGAAATGCTTACTTTTACAAACAGTACTCATATCATCAAACAAGTGAGATGGTTTAGTGCCAACTGTACCAGGGTCCACAATCAGCTACTGTCATCACTTAATGCAGGGCCAAGAGATCCGGAGCGGGTGAGCATTTGTAGACCGATGTCTAAGATCGCTTTTTCGGCCAAAAAAAAAAGCAATAAAAGAGAAAGCCTATCATAGTTTAATTATGGCTAGTTGAGTGTAAGAAGAGTACACTTTTCTGGCAAACAGAGAACCGTAATTCAAACTCAGAAATCACTTTATTTGAACTGTGTTTGCAGATCATAAAAGTTCAGGAATACATAATTCATCAGTGAACCGTAATTATTTGGAGAAATCTCACCAAACTGGTCTTGACACAGTGATCCCCTTGGAGGTCTCGGTTAGATATTTCACCCATCTATATTCAGGTCCACCATATTGGGAGGGTCTTGTTTTGATTGAGAGACAGACAATAACAGTCACATTCCCTAAGTCTCCTTCCCAGCTTTTGTGTGACATAGAGATTTAACTGAATGACTTTATAGAGGCCGTTAACAAATGCCCTGGAGTGAAAATTTCTGAGCCAGATTGGATCCAGTGGATCTCTTCAGGGCAAACATACCCCTTAGGGCACTCCTCCTGACAAATGTCCTCAAGGCCTCCCAAATCTTGGGCCCTCCCAAGGCCTGGTGTCATGCGACCGTTGTCCCCATTTGCAAAAAAGGTTCTAAAGGAAACACGCAATGCTTCCGCCCTATTTACCTTATAAATCGCAACGCTAAAATCATGGGCAGGAGTTTCTTAGAAAGATGGCAGGCATTGGTGAGTGATAACAAGGTGCTTTCTGAGCTAAAGTTTGGTTTTCTCACTGGTCTTGGGACGATGGAACAGTGTTTAGACTTGCATCTTTTAATCAATTGCTACACAGTGGCCAAGGAAAGGAAGATTTATCTAGCCTTCTTGGACTTGAGTTCAGCCTTTGAACTTGTCAATAGGTCAAAACATTTGGACAATCATGATAGACCTAGCGGTAGAGCTAAGCATTGTAC
This sequence comes from Lissotriton helveticus, assembly GCF_964261635.1. Classification (NCBI taxonomy): domain Eukaryota; kingdom Metazoa; phylum Chordata; class Amphibia; order Caudata; family Salamandridae; genus Lissotriton; species Lissotriton helveticus. The sequence goes on from NC_136061.1 coordinate 1,647,586,958, forward strand.
ATTTCTTGAGGGAGCTCCATCAGGAGGTAACTGCCAGTGTGAGATTTGATCCAGCTGGAGAAACAACTGAAGCCTGCCGAAGCCCTTAGGATTGACAGAGGTGTGCGCCAGGGTTGCGTTCTGTCCCCCTTTCTTTTCTAATTGTAAATGAATGGTCTGTAGAAACATTTGTTGGAGCTTAATGTTGATTGCCCTAGAGTAAGCAACTGTAGCATACCTGCTTTGATATACGCTGACGATATGGTTTTATTGGGCAGACCTGCGATCGGCTTGCAGCATCTATTTGACCCATTCTGTGCTTGTATGAGTGGCTTGGACTTGGCGGTTAACCAAGAAAAAACACACACAATAGTCTTTGGATCCTGGATAAGAAAAACAAGGTCTTCCATATAAATAACACTGAAATGATCAAGGTTTCTTCATATCATTATTTAGGAATACTTTTCCCTGAATAAATGACGAGAGAAAAAGTTCCCTTGTCCATTGAGTGGCCTTATGTTTTGATTTTATCCAGTGGGTGGTTCACTTACTTAGTCTGCCCACAAGTAACTTATTTCTTTTTTTAAATGCTGCTAGCTTTGTAACTTTAGTGACGTTTTCTAAGAAGAGAATTCTACAAATGTAGAGTTTGCTGAATATATTGCCTCAAAAACTCACCTTTAATTGAATTCTTTCACATAAAAACATTGGTAGAAAATTATTTAGCAAGCACACTTTTGTAAAATTTTCAAAAAACTGCAACCGTTATGGAGTGCAAAGTTTGTAGATTAATATATCATACATATTTGGTTTAAGCCTCTTTTTGAAAGTGACTCAATAATTTGAAAGCTTACATATCATTACACTTGAAAAACGTACCTGTGGGGCAACTATTAGTTTCTTCACTTTCAGATAAATCTACTTTGTTTATTTATTTAATTTTTTTGTATTTCTTCATCTTCATATTTTCCTCTGGTGTGTAAGAAATCATACAGTATTAAAAACTCATAGAAGACTCAGTAAATTCTGTACATTTAGGTGCTACAGTTATACAGTTTTTATCAACACATTAGGTCGAGAAAATAGTACATGATAAAACACAAACTGTAGATTGATACGAGCAGGTGCCAGGCTTTCAGGAGCGACTGCTGCTGCAAAAAAAACCTGGTGAGGCAGTGTGGGGGTGGGGGCAAATAATACGAATAATGTTTAAAAACACTTACCTCACGCTGCTGCTCCTGCTACCAGCTGCCTCAGTGAAGAAGTATGAGGAAGTCCATTAGCCACTCCCACCCAATCCAGATGCTGCTCTCAGCATGAGAGCAGCTCCCGGATTGGTCTGAGCAGCCTGGTTAGGTGCCTTAGTAAGTGACTGTTAGCCTTTGCCATTTCTCCACCTGGCTGTACAATACAGTTGGGTTGGAGAAATCAAAGTGTGCATGTCGGTTTTGCCAGCCTAAGATGGCCGACCAAACCATCATGCTCACTTCCAGTGCCCAACAGCTCCTCCTCCCCCGGCTAGCTGTCACTCAGGATGCCCAGTCCGCCCTGCCCTTGACTCGGCAGCATCAGTTGTCTATAATAAAATTATTCTATTATCGTTTTATTTTTATTTTGCAGTAAGTGGGGCGACGCTCCACCGCCCTTGCTGGCTCTTCTCATGGAAATAATGTGAGACGATCTTAAGAAAGAGATACAACAAGCTATGGTTAAAAGGCTGACTTCGCTAAATCCTCAGTTCTTGCTTCTTTGTGCTAACTTTAGAACGAGGCTATGTTTAAGTTAACAGTGAGGCTAAATTTACATTGTACAACACAGGAGGGCAGTGTATTTAAAACTCGTGTAGAGGTGCAATAATTCTAAGGCTTTAGTGTACTTTCTGCAGATATGAAAACAAATTCACAGCTGCTAATAGGTACAGCTAGGTATGTGAAAAAGTACACCCTCACTATCAAGCAGAGTCAGTGTCTGAGCAAGGCAACAGAAGAAGAAGAGATCTGCTTTTCATATGAGTTTATGAATTTGTTATTTTCAAACGCCTTGGGGCATTTTTTGCAGAAGTGCAATAGATAGTTTCAAAACTCTTGTTTTTTTTTTATTTCTGGTAGGTGCACATGATAAAGGCACAGTAAGTAAACATTAATGTAATGTTCTTAATTGGCGCTTGTTGGGTCTAGATCAGAAACTAAACCTTTCAGTATTTTAAAACACTTATTAATCTGTGTTCTCCTCAATTCAGGGATGGACAAGATGAAACTTTGAAAGTATTCCTTACCCCCGAAATGCTGAAAGCTGAATTTACACTTCTTGACAATTTGCCAACTGAACAAAGTCTGAGGTACGTGTACTCAATTTCGCGTGTATCCTAATATTTAATTGTACTCTATAAAAAGTTTTATGATCCTTCATCGGTGCCTTAAAACAGGATTACAATGTGTGCTCAAATCGCGTGTTTGCTCCCTCAAATTGGAGCAGGTGATGTGTGCAGCAAATTGCCTGAGCAATTATCAAACATGCACTGTTTGCACAACTCTGAATGGAGAATAACATGCTTTATATGTGTTATTTCCCATCCCGAGATATCAAACTCAGAAAATATCCGCGTCTTCAACCGCACCTATTTTTTTCATTGTGATCAAGGCCTTAGAGAGTTCTCATAAATGGGATTGAGTTATGAACAGTACATGCGAATTTTCAGCTCAGCTTGAAGAACTAACTGCTGATTTACATTATGACAATATATCAGATAGAGACATCTAGCCGTAGATGCCTTAACTTTGCATTCTCCCCAGGCATCAGACTGGATCCGCACATTTTTCAGCAGTACCTCAATGCACTGGGGGACTGCGCTGTATGACTCCGTGATGACGTCGACTCTGGTCATGACATCAGTGGAGTCATAGAAGTTTCCTCTGGCGTAGGACATCAGTTTCTTCTTTTCTGTGGTGCAACGCGGATCCGGAGAAATGGTTCATCAGCATGTTTTTGGCCTACTTTGACAGTTTTTTGTTGTTGGTAACAATGTGCCCTTTTTTCTCCATATCTTCAGGCTTTAAGCCTTGTGAGTCCTATAGTCATCTAATGTCTGTTACAGACCGACATTTGGGCGAACACCAGACACCGAGGATTGTGGCTCCTGCCAAAAGCTGAAGTCTAAGGTGCTTAAAGAACGCCATATGAAGTTACTTGCAACCCGTATCTCACTATCTTCGGAGACTTCTCGGTCTTCGGGATCCCAGAAGGAGGTCCATTCGCGGGGTTGGTCTAGAAGTTGGAGCTGGTCCAGATGACGTCATTCTCCAGAGACGTCAAAAGGTAGGAAGAGGTTGAAGTTACAGCATCCCCCGATTTCACCATGTGGAGACTCTGTCTCCCACGGCTCCTCCCACTCCTGCACCGCGTCTCCCTGTCTTTCCGGGAACCGGGGCGTCGATGGCCCAGATGAGGGAGCATTATAACTCTTTACACCTCATATTTGGGACACCATCTCCTTCTGGAGCACCTTCGGGCCCCAAGGAAGTAAGTGGGGCGCTGTCGGAGGATATGACCTCAGTGACGGTTAGGCCATCAGAGTCGGGTCTGTCAGCCAGCTCCGCTTTGGCACAGGTATACAGTCCTTCAGGATCTCCACCTACAGCACCTGTTTTCGATCAGTCGACACGGACATCGGCGGAGCCGGTTGAAATAATCTCTCCTTCTTCTACCAATGTCAAGGTGTCACCTTCTTAGCATCGTATGGCGTTGAATTCGGAGTCAACAGTACAGACTGAGGGGAATGTGCTGTTGTTGGTTCCTTCTCAGGGGGAGACTTGTGAGAGTCACCTTGTGTCAGCTGGGACAGGGCTTTTTCAGACAAGTTCTGATACGTTTACATCTCAGATAGAGGAAAGCTGGATACCTGCTCTTGGAGAGGCCATTGGACTAGAATCTTTACCAGCTTTGGGCTTACTTTCTCCCTTAGTCTCGCTACCGAGGTGAGTTCCTCATCGCAGATATGCTGAGGAGAGAGGCTACAGTTTTGGAGTTGTCGCTACCTGCGGTGCAGAGGTCTACCGACCCTCTGATTGAGGGCCTTTACCAAGGACAGACGGGGAAGAGCCTGTTCTTCCATACAGTGAGGTCCTGTTTTGTTATTTAATTAGAAACTTGGGCCAAGCATGAGCCAGGGGTTTTAGTAGATGGGGATATTGCTTGCAGACATTTACCTGCACCTGTGGACCCAGTTTGCCTCCATTGACATCCTTGCACTCATAGCCATGTGGTTCAGGCTGTAACATCTTCACAAGATTTGGATTCTGTGCCAAAGACTCTAGTGAATAAGGATTCTGGGAGTCAGGATACAAGCAGCAAACACATCTTTGCTTCTGCCAACTCTGCCCTGAGATCCACCGACACATCTTGTGTGCTGGGGCATTTTTCCTTCTCTTCCGGATAACCTCTGGTCTTAGATTGGTGGCTTAATAAAAGATGGTCAACAGGCAGCTAAGCTTTCAATGGTGTGTCATGGACAATATAGATTCTGTAGGATGAGGCATGGCATCTGCAGTGGTGCTACAGTGTCATGAGTGGTTGACAGCTTCAGGTTTCTCAGAGGCTGTAGAGTTGACTTTAGTCAGCATGCCATTTGAAGGTACCCATCTCTTTGGTGCTCAGACATATGCGGCAATAAGACACCTCCATGATAGGTGAAGGAATACCGAGTCGTAATTCCTCATTCTCTCCTTATATGCTATTTGGCCTATACTGGGATTATATAGGCGATGCAAGCTCTTTCTTTATCAGTTAAGACTTGTTAGGGCATGGTCATGTCCACTTTTGGTGCACCAGATGGTGTTCGTGCGAGGGGCAGATGTTTTGTTTCAATACCATCTTTATTGGGGATAACTAATGGAAGGTTGTGCCCTTTTTTTCTTTTACCTCTGAGGAGAAGCTTTACACTCAAGAGATTTATTGAAGAGAAATGTCTTACTGGAAGTTTGTTTGCATGCTTCTATGAAGCAGTTCGGTATGCTGAATTTGCATGGCTTCTGTCTTTCAGTATTTCTTATAGAGACGTATTGTCATGCCAGTTATGAGACCTTGTACATAGGGTGTATATCAGTTTTTGCATATTCTCTGATTTTCCTTGTCAGGATAAGCAGCGCAGTCCTTTTTTGCTATTTATGCAGAGTGCATGTTCATTGTGGGTACTTCACTTTATTGAAGCATTGTGCTGGTAAGCTCAAAGTTTATGTTTTGTATTCTTTTGAATACTCACACTCTTGGATTCCTCCTTTATTGGCAGGTATATGTAATTCCTGTGTTCAGATTTGGAACATCGTGGTTATATCAACTCTGTCCAAAGTTATCTAAGAGGCAGCGTCTGAAAAGACTTTACCTTCAGGGTGTTTTTGGCCATGTCTTACATAGTAGGAGAATTTTAGGCTTTCTTAAAAGCTCTTCTTCACTTTACATTCCTACAATATTCTTAGCATTATTCTGTCTAGAGATTAGATGTTGCCTGTCTCCTTGAGGACATGTGTTCCTTCTCTAGTATGCATTTGTTATTCTCTGTACATTTCAGCCCTTGAGAGATCATGGTAAGAGCATATGGTCTGCTGCTTCCTGGAGGAGTAAGTGTGATTGTGAGTGTTTGCTGCTGGTGAGGGTTCATTTTTATGTGTTCTTGTAGATAGCATCAACTTTTTAAGATACCTTTGTCAGACAGCATTATCGTTATTCAAATCACCTACTATTGATGGTGCAATATTCTTTTCAGTGATATATCGTATGGTGTTGTGGGGCTGGTTTTTCAGTTCCGCTTATCTTTGGTGTGTACAGGGTATACATGAGTGTTTGCATATGTGTTACACATGCTTGGATATAGTTTGTGTATATATATATATATATGTATATATATATATATATTTTCACTGAAAATCACAGGTTTCAGGGACGTTATAATTAGAAATTAGCATTTAAAAAACCTTAGAAATTCACTGAAAAAACCAACTAACCCACCAGGTACCTCCATTAAGCACCACAGAGCTGCGTTGCAGAGAGGTGTTCTGAGGCCATGCTCCCTTTAATACAATGCTGCAAACGCAGCTTCTGGCGCACTGCTGCTTGGAAGATGAAGTCCACTTGTGTCCTGAGATCCTCAGGACACAAGAGGACCTCATCGCCCCACCAGCAGTGCACCAAAAGCCTTGTTTGCAAAGTGGTGTAAAAAGGGTTGTGGCCTCGGACCACCTCTCTGCAACACAGCTCTGTGGTGCTTACTGGAGGTACCTGGTGGGCTAGTTGGCCCCCAGGGACGCTCAGGATTGAAGAGGAGTTAATCCCCCAATTTACAACACACCAGGGGGCGTGTTTGCACACTTGTTGTATCATGCCCGCCCCCTCCCTGCCCCGCTGTGCAAACGCGCCCCCTGGCGCATTGTAAGTTGGGGGATTAAGTCCCCTCGAATCCTGAGGGTCCCTGGGGGCCAACAAGCCCACCAGGTATCTCCAGTAAGCGCCACAGAGCTGCGTTGCAGGGAGGTGTAAAAAGGGGCATGGCCAGACCACCTCTGTGCAACGCAGCTCTGTGGCGCTTACTGAAGGTACCTGGTGTGCTAGTTGGCCTTCAGGGCCCCTCAGTCCCTGACTTAATACCTCAACTTAGAATGCGCCAGGGGGCGCTTTCGCAGAGTGCTGCAGGGAGGGGGCGAGGCCTCTGGCGAGTTGCTGGTTTCTTTTAACTTTTTTTTTCTTCTTATTCTTATTCTTATTTATGCCCTTCCTATTTATTTAGGCCCCGCGGACTCCAACCCAGGTTCCTGCTCTCACTTCAATGAAGCAAAGCAGAGTTTGCTATGACCTGCTATAGCAAATGGCAGTGTCCCGGGGGTGGGCACTCCGGGACATTGCAGGAGCCAGACTGGGGGGGTGGCCGCCCCAGGGCCATCAAGGGCTCCTGGAAGGGGGCTGGGCGGCTCCCCTCCCAAGTCTTTAAAGCCCCGGGGAGGTGGTGGTCCCCGAGGCGCAGGGGTCCGCTACGGACCCCGCATTTTTTGTGTGTATGTGCCCGTGGAGGTGGTGGTACCCGGGGTGTGTGTGGGGGCTTTTTCCCCACTCCACGTATCTTCTTATTTTTTCTTATTTAAAAAACAGAGCCCCAGGGAGGTGACAGTCCCTGGGGCTGTGGGGGGGATTGGGACCCCTCCACTTATTTTTTTAAAAGCCCCGGGGAGGTGGAAGTCCCCGGGGCTGTTGGGGCCACAGTACCCCCACATACAATTAAATAAGCCCCAGGCAGTTGGTGAGCCCCCGCAAATTAATTGGCAAGTGCCCCCGGGACCTGGCCCACCCGGGGGGTTTCAAAAACAAAACGCGATATCCCGTGCTTCGTTTTTTAGATTTTCTTGGCCGGATTCACGACCCCAGTGCGAACTTGGCTGATTTTGTTTTAAAAATGCTTTTTTTGGCCCTGGGGGCCCTTGTGGGACCCTCTGAGCAGGCCTAGGGTGTCAGGATATTTGTACCATGCCCCCTTTTCGTATTTTTCACCTTTTTATTTACTCTTCTCTTGTGACTCGGTTATCAAGTCACAAGATGGCTGCCAACACTTCCAGGTTTGGAGTGTTGGCAGCCAGTCAGAGTGAAGCTCATTCCCGGGCGCTGCTCAGATATCAAAACTTTTCTTTTTCTAATATCTTAGAACCTACTGAACGGATTCACACCATTTAAAGGGCTCTTTCTGAACCAGGACCTACCTTTTTGCCAAATTTGGTGTAATTCCGTTCAGCAGTTCAAGCTGTAGCTTTGTCTAAATTTCCAATGGAAATTAACATGGGGAAAATGTGTTTTGGGACCCCCCTTTTTTCTCGGCCTCCGCGTAACAAATGACCCCAAAACTTTTAAGACAGGAGCTGACCTGAGCGCCCCATTAGTTTTGAAAATATTGTCAAGATTCGTCAACCGGCGCCAAAGATATTGGCAAAAGAAAAAAACGCCTTTCAAATAGAAACGAGGTCCTAACTAGTCGCCAGTAGGTAATGTATGTATATATTGTATATATATATATATATATATATATATATATATATATATATATATATAAGGAATGTGTTATTGATTGGGTTCAACATATATGCGTGAAGCGAGGTTATATAGTTCTGGCATAATTGATCATTATCTGTAGCCGATTAAAATCGTTTGTCTAGTATTATCATACCTTTTATTGCCACTGTCACTATCTCAATGATGTGGTTCAACAAACAGTGTGGTGCTGTTTTTATAGGTTTTGTTTTAGTATTACCATGACATTCATTACCATCTATGAATAGTCTGTAGAGTGTAAGGTGTTTTCCTTTGCATGCTGGCTATACACCAGGGTGCAGGGGTTCATGTGGCCCTGTTCTTCATTGATTCTTTTGGGGTTTTCCTTTAAATTCCATGCCTGGCATTAACATACAATTTGATGGTACTTCTTTATTAATCTTTCAAAGATTGCTGATCTTTTTGGCTCACTGTTTTCAACTTTTCACAACCAGTTTCTATAGTGGCTCGCGTTCTGGCGCGGAAGGTTTCACAGACGAAACGGATGTCTACGCACCATAGGGGACTTATATAACTCCACTGATGTCATGACCAGAGTGGACGTCATAAGGGAGTCATACAGGCCACCTTCCGGCGTGCAGAGGTACTGCTGAAAAAATTTCCTGATCCAGTCTGATGCCTAGGGAGAATTCAAAGTTAAAGAATCGCAGCCAGACTGTGTCTGTACCAGATAATACGTTACTGAAGGTAAGTAACTTGTTCTTTATGAAACATTGTAAAGCTAGCATTTGCATTGCTGATAGGTTTGACTTTTGGTTAGGGAAATTGTTTTGTAATAGTTGAGGTAACTGTCTGAATGCTGCTACATAGCTATCTTGGATGGACAATCCCATAATGAAGCAACATCCTGGGCTCCAACAAATTGGGAGCCAGGGGTAGAACCTGCTTCCTGGATTGGCTGCAGCAGGAGAGTTAAGCTGTACCCTCTTAGAAGAGTGTTATGAAAAGGATGCACAAAATGGGTTTTGCTTTGTGGGTGGTAAACCTTAAAGGCATACACAGTGAAATATTACATAGTAGATACTTTGAAAAGGGGCCAGTATTGTTGTTGCACCTTTAAGAAAGCCTACATGCTCACACATCTTTACTACATAAAAAACAAGCAGCAGCTAAGCGAGTAGGTCTGGCTTTGGCGGCAGCCTTTTGGCTTTGTCAATGCTTATTATATCGTAGTTTTGTAAAACTTTACTATTAGGTAAGTCACCGGGCTCTCCTCACTCTTAAAATAAATAAGTATAAGAAAAAAACAATGTTTGGGTCTCGCAATGCCAAAGTAGTTCCTGGTGCGGAAAGGAACTACTTTGTGTGTGGATGAGCTCCTTGTGAAAGGGTCTAATGGCATCATTCATAGGAAAGTTAGCAAATGGCTGAAGTGGGCTGATCCATGACCCCATATACTCTCTTCAGAGGAATTGAAACCTGTATGCCACAATAACAGACCAATTGATGAAGAGGGTTGGCTGAAAGACTCTATAAGTAAGTATATAATTCATATAATGTTAGTACAATCAAAAGGTGTTAGCTAACGCTAGACTTAAAAAACTGTAAAAGCAACAGCATGTTATCATGACAGCAAGGTAAAACATGCAAGGGCTATTAGTGAACAGTAGTGTTCCTTTAAACAAAACTAAGACATCCAACTAGCATGCACATAGTAAACAAAAAAGTCATACATTAACAATTAAAAGGTTGTGTCAGCAAAGACTATACCTGGCTCTATTCTAACAGAAGGACGACTTGAACTTTAGGGAAAGAATCTAATGGGAACACAAATGGGGCAAAGTAACCATCCTCAAATTGCCTTGTCCTTTAAGGTACAGTACGGGCAAGCAATGGCAACAGTGGCGGCCGACACTTATATTGAGTGGTGGGGTGGGTGGATGTTTGGGGGTGTGGGTGGAGCACACGGTGGAGCGCGCAGGGAGGGTTTAATAATAAATAAATGTAACAGACGTACCTGGTGCTGCCGGCTGCCTTGCGCTCCTATGCATCCAGTTCCTGGTCCCAGCCGTCTCTGGGTCAGCATCACAGACTCCCCATCCAATCCCCGCAGTGCTCTCAGGCAAGAGAGCAGCCTGAACAGGTTGAATTAATGTTCGCTCAGGCACAGGGAGTCTGTGCTGTTTCTCTAACTCAGTTGTGCAATACAGCTGGTTTGGAGAACCCTAAGTGAGCATTTCAGTTTGGCCTGCCTAAGACCGCCGGCCACACTGACGTGCGCCATTAAAAGTGTACCTATCACTCCTCCTCCCCCCTCCCATGCCCAACCCCACCCCTCCCTGCTGGCTTAGCCAGCAGCTGAAAAATAAAACGGTAATAAAATATTATTTGTTAATCATTTGCTGGCTCTGAGCCAGTGGGGCAATGCTCCTCTGCTATTGCAGGCAAACCACAGCTAAATGGCAAAGCAAGAAAAATGAATGAAAGCCACTAACTGAAGGGAATTGACTGAAAACCCTCACTGTCTGTACTTTTTATTGTTCTTTTTTTCTTGAATTGTTAAGTTGGGGATTTCTAGACAGTGTATGCTGTCAAGCAATCAGACCTAAAAATAGATTAATAAAAATGCTATGTTGAAGATTTTTGTTTCCAATTTCAGAGTCTGTTTCCCTACCATTTCCTTTAACATTTAAGTTGGTAGTACCACTAATGATTCATCATTAGGGCTCCTCAACAGCCACTTTGTTTATCACTTGAACTGATGAGGTGGGTCCTAAGTAGAGTACCTGCAAGGATGAGTGTCAGTAGAAAGCCAACCCATGTTTGTTGCTACATCATCAAAAGTGCATCTTCTGATGGATACATCTGCCAGTGGATTCCTCACCTTGTGAATATCCCCTGCGCCAGCAGCATTCAGAAACTTTTGTAGTTCTCCACGCCGACAAGGTCACGGACGACGTCCCAGAGGCACGGCATCGCTCGCGACCTCGCTGACGTCAGTGGATCCACAAGAGAGCCTCGTCGGCGCGATGATGTCAGTTCCCTTTTTTCCACGCTTTTGACGCTCGCGTTTTTCTGGGACTCTCAGTAGTTTGCCACTTTGTGTTTTCTAGATTGTATCCTGTTTTCTCTTGTTTTTTCTTTCCGAAGATGTCTTCGAGAAAATCAGGATTCAAGCCCTGCAGGGAGTGCGGTGGACATCTGTCCATAACTGATCCACACGACGATTGCGTATGGTGCTTATTATCTGACCATGACGTCAAAGATTGTGTTTCCTGCAGGAAAATGAACCTGAAGGCTCTGATAGAAAGGGAAGCCAAGCTGTTTATGGGGAAGATGCGCAAGGAAAAGAGAGGTCGAAGGAGATCGAGGTCCCAGGCTTTGGAAGATCGTCCTTTCGGACATACAGACAGCGTCAACAGCAGCAGCAGCAGCAGAACACCCTATATAAGTCTTATAGGGGCAGGAACAGAGGTCGCCCACGAGGTCATCAGCCCTCCTCCTCCTCCTCCTCTACCTCTCCCCCTCTTACCACAGCAAAGCAGCCCTAGATCTGCCATTCTGGATCATGTTGGTCCTGTGGGGGGTCAGCTTACTCATTTTTTACAAGATTGGGAATCGGTCACTACAGACCTTCGGGTTCTCAATCTTGTAGAGAATGGGTATGCTCTTCCCTTTCGGGAATTCCCTCCAAATTACCCTCCTTGTCAAGGGGTTTGCTCGGATGATCATCTTTTTCTTCTACAGGAGGAAGTTCTAGCCTTATTAAAAAAAGGTGCGATAGAGGTGGTGCCAGAGCAGGAAAGGGGTCAGGGATGCTACTCCTGGTATTTCCTGATACCCAATAAGGATGGCAGGTTACGTCCAATCAGGATCTTAAATCTTTTTCTGAAGCAAGTGAAGTTCAAGATGCTCACCCTAGCGCAGGTTCTTCAAGCGCTGCAGCAAGAGGACTGGATGGTGTTGATCGACTTGCAGGACGCGTATTTTCATATCCCAATCCTGAAGTCGCATTTGAAGTATCTCCGTTTCACGGTGGGGTCGCAACATTATCAGTTTGCGGTCCTCCCGTTTGGACTTACTACTGCACCTCGAGTCTTCACCAAGTTGATGGCAGTGGTGGCAGCCCATCTCAGAAGATCGGGGATTCCAGTTTTCCCCTATCTGGACGACTGGCTGATCAAAGCGGAGTCGCCAGAGAAGGTGCTTCATCATTTGCAGGTGACATCTCAGCTGTTGTTCAAATTGGGTTTTTCGATAAACATGCCCAAGTCTCACCTGGTGCCCTCTCAGCGCAACCTGTTCATAGGGGCAGTATTGGACACTACTGTCTGTCGAGCATTCCCTCCTCCGCAAAGGATCCTTGACATTCAGGAAATGATTCCTTTGTTTTACAATGGAGCGGTCGTTCCAGTCCTGAAGGTCATTCGCCTAATTGGTCTGTTTGCTTCCTGCATTCTGTTGGTCAATCATGCACGCTGGCACATGAGGGCGCTCCAGTGGTGCCTCTGCAGGCAGTGGTATCAGCACAACGGAGATCTCAGGGAGTCTGTGAGGATCTCCAGAGAAGCTGCGGCGGATCTATCTTGGTGGAGCGGGGAAGGCAATCGGTCTCAAGGGTAGCCCTTTCATCTGCCTCCATCGTTGGCCACAGTGATAACAGATGCATCCACCTTAGGGTGGGGTGCTCACCTGAGGGACCTGGAGATCAAGGGTCTTTGGTCTCCAGAGGAAAGGTTGCTTCACATCAACCTTCTGGAGTTACGGGCGATACGTTTGGCGCTCAAGGCTTTCCTCCCTTCCCTTCGCAGTCAGTCAGTTCAGGTCCTGACGGACAACACTACCTCGATGTGGTATGTTAACAAACAGGGAGGAGTCTCTGGTCCTGGGTTCAGGACCATCAGATTTGCCTGATGGCAAATCATCTAGCCGAAGTACTGAACGTACGTGCAGACAGTTTTCAGCCGATCACGAGTGGAGGCTTAATCCGGAGGTGGTTTGTAACGTATTCCGGGCGTGGGGAACTCCTCGGGTGGACCTGTTTGCCACTCACGAGAACTCTCACTGCCCGTCATTCTGCAGTCTCCAGTTTACGATGCAGGGAGCGCTGGGGGGAGCGTTTCAGTTGAGTTGGGGCTCACAACTCCTTTACGCGTTTCCTCCCATACCCTTGATTCCTCGGGTTCTGAGGAAGATTCGCCAATACCGTGCCCAAGTCATATTGATCGCCCCGGATTGGCCAAGAAGGGTGTGGTACACAGATCTTCTCCACCTCTCCTCGTGCCCTCTGCTCCGTCTCCCTCTCAGGGCGGATCTCCTCTCGCAGTCGCATGGGCAGGTTCTACACCTCCACCTCCAGAACTTACACCTTCATGCCTGGAGATTGAATGGGGCAATCTGAATTCTTTCTCTCTCCCGCCTCGCGTGGTGGATGTGATTCTTTCGGGCCAGGCGGCACTCCACCAAATCTATTTATTCCTATAGGTGGTCCAAATTTGTCTCATGGTGTGGAGAAAAGTCTATTGACCCTTTAAGGGCACGTTTATCCAACATCCTTCAGTTTGCTCTTTCTTTAGCCCAGCAGGGTTTTGCAGTGGCTACTGTGAAGGGCTATTTATCGGCATTCCTTTGTTTGGCAGATCAGCCGTCCTTGTTCAAATCACCCATTGTGTTACGATTCATTAAGGGCCTTACCAACAAATTCCCGCCCACTCCTTTTACTGTGCCTCAATGGGACTTAAATCTTGTCTTAACCTACTTGATGGGTTCTCCTTTTGAGCCCTTGCACAAGTGTTCCTTGAGACTGTTGTCTTTTAAAACTGTTTTTACCCTTCTTTCCTTCTATCCTCTCCCTCACCCTTCCAAGGAGGAGGAGCGGCTTCACCACTTGGACCCAAAGAGGGCGGTGAGCTTCTACCTTGATAGAACTAAAGACTATCGTGTGGATGACCAGCTCTTCGTGGGCTTTGCTGGCTGCAGAAAAGGCAGAGCGGTGCACAAGCGCACACTTTCCAGATGGATTGTCTTGTGCATCAAGATTTGTTACTCTTTGGAGCACATTCTACCAGGGCAAAGTCTTCTACATCTGCCTTATCTAGAGGTGTTCCTGTTGAGCAACTTGGGCCTCCCTCCACACTTTCGCAAAGCATTACTGCTTAGATTCCGAAGTGAGGAGGGACGGTCATTTTGTACGCTCTGTCCTACAGGATTTCTTGGTATAGAAGGGTGGACACCCTCCTCCGGGAGTGGGGACTGCTGTGGGATTCTGTTCACAAGGTGAGGAATCCACTGGCAGATGTATCCATGTATATGTTACTTACCTTTATATATGTTACTTACCTTTGGTAACGCTTTCTCTGGTGGATACAGTATCTGCCTGTGGATTCCTCACTGACCCACCCGCCTCCCTGTTGTCCATTCTTCTATGCCTGTATAATGATTATATTATGGTTAGGACTTTTAATGGAAATGTTTATTTCTTCTTGCTTTTTGTATTGATTTCACACTGTGTGCGTTGATTTGAATACTGTGTACTATGTATACTGTACCTATTTATGTCGGTCCGTCCGTGTGCCTCAAGGGCACGGAAAAAAGGGCGGAACGGACGTCATCACGCCGACGAGGCTCTCTTATGGATCCACTGACATTAGCGAGGTCACGAGCGAAGCCGTGCTTCTGTGACGTCGTCCGTGACCTCGTCAGCGTGGAAAGCTACAAAAGTTTCCGAATGCTGCTGGCGCAGGGGATATTCACAAGGTGAGGAATCCACAGGCAGATACTGTATCCGCCAGAAAAAGCGTTACCGAAGGTAAGTAACTTGTTCATCTGGACAAACTCCTGTCATACTGTCCTATTTCAAGTTTTGTCCCCCCAAAAAAATCCGCAAAGTAAATGTGGAAGAAGATGCCATGCCTACTTGGAAAACCTGTGAAAACAAGGAAGGCTTGGGCCCTGTACTCCCTAGACGGGTTCACCCAAATATTGAAATCACAGAAAGGTGTCAAGGGAGCTTTTTAAAAATATTCGCGATAAACCTGAGACCACTAGTTCTGAGGTTTTTGAGCATTTATTCTGCTTAGTTTTGATAATTCAAAAAGACATTCATAAATCAATTGTAAATGTCTTTTAAAAGGAAACGCCACATTAGTGAATGACACAATTGCAAAACATTTGTATGTGTGATTTAGAACCAATTTTTTTGTGAGACAATATGTACAACACATACATAATACCAAATGTTATTTGTGACAAAAATATATACAACAAACCAATGATCACAAGACAAACATCGATAAATTATGAGGGCCAGCCTGAAATTAAACCAGTCCTGCATATGCACTGAAAACACAAGGCGGACAATTGCTCATTCAAAGACACATGTCTACTATCCTGCCTGTGGGAGGGTGGGGATGCATACTTTAGAGTATTGACAACCTAGAACAAGGGGGAAATAATTTCAATCAGTCCCCTTGTGGCACACCCTGTTCTACTGTTCCCCACACTCAGCACCCAATGCGTTTCGTATCCCCAACAATTCCGGGATTCTCTTCAGGACTCAGACTTTGTTTGGTTTGGGCTCTAAACAATTAAAGAGAAAAAAAATGTTGCTATAAATCTGACGGCCCCTTGTATGACCAGAACTTAATGGCCAGCACATGTATGATAGTTACCTCAATTGTGCTGCATACAGATGTCCATTATATGTTCTTCAATTCATAGTATTAATCGAGGCTACAAAAAGATAGACATCAGCTAATTAAATGTACGATGTACTACATGAGAAACACATCGTATTTCAAAGGATCATGGAACGGAGTTCCTACCTTAAATTTTATGGGCGTGTGGAAACTCTTGATAATGATTTAAAAACGGTCCAGGATCTAGGGATGGTAAGTGAAATTATTATCAGTACTGACTCTGCCTGCATTCTGTGTGCGCATTAGAGTTCAACAGTGAAAAGCTGGCTTGCGCTACAATGTTACTTTGAGACTAGTGAAATGTAGTCAGAGCTCGCGGGCGCGTTGCCGTGAATTTCTTTTGCAATATTTCTAAAACCTGGCAGAGCCGGGAAAGAGAGGCACATGGCCGAAAGGTGAATGTGTTTTTTTTTAATTTCAAAAGTTTTTATTGGTTGTTTCAAAACATAGCATACAGAGGAAGGACAATAAAGCAAGAATAAAATACCATATCAATAATAAATGACAGTAGCAATAGTAATGACGGTTTGCTTGCAGAGAAAAGAATACAAACAGTAGTAAAACTAAATTGAGTTTAGTCTAATACATAATGTTGAATCTACTGATGGTGAGTAATATATGCTTTCCAGCTTTGCAATCAACTCTTGAAGTATTTTCTATCAGAAAATGCAGTGCAATGATGGATTGGAGAACAGACCCTGGGGAGACTGCTCAGCTGTCCTACGACTCCAATTTTATCCAAAACCAAAGTGGACCGGTCTGAAAAATAAATTCCTGAAATAGTGTGATTTCTTGAGCAAATAGCTTATGTTTATTCAAATGTGTTAAATCTGCACTTTAAACACATTTCCCATTTTATCAAAAATGTGTCATAATGCGCTCTGTCGCATGAGATGACACTGAAATCTCTTTTTTCATAACATCGCTTTTTGTGAATGTGTCACATGTGTGAGATGATAAATATCACGAGGATGTAAAACAGAAAATAGGGATTGCAGGTTTCACTTCCCCCAGTTCATTAGAAAAACACCATGTTTCAAATCCCTACTTAATGTAAAACGCTTGTATGTTTGTATTAACACTCTTGTCAAGTCGTTGAAGTTAAATTCATCATTTAAGACAGTGTACAAAATGTAAGGAATGAGCTGCTGCAACATCAGGAATTTTAATTTGGGACATTTTACCTAATTGTTTGGTCATGATTGACAGTGAAACTGTCGCCAGAACTTGTGATCATCCTAAAAAAGAGCTCTCAGGAGTACTCCAGAAAGGAACTTGCCTACGCTCACATGTTGGTGAACAGGAGTACATGTTCTGATTGGGCACAAATTGTATGCTTCCATGAAAAAAACTGCTTCAGTTTCACACATATGTGATTATTTCGTTTGTCCAGCTGTATGAGTCAGCAGCAGTATGGCTTCCTTGACCTTTCGCGGATACATACATTGCGCTGGCATTCCAATAAACTGTCTTAGATAAGCATATACATTACCCTGTTCTGCTTTTCTCTAACTGCAGCACATATGGGAGGAGAGCAGTCATGAGGAATGTATTGCTGTTTCCCAGAACCATCCCCTTCCATCATTAACTTTAGACTTTAAAGTGCAACTGAATGTTTGAATTCAGTTTTGGATGTCCAGGGCTACATTAATGTACATAGATTTTTAGGTCTGGCGTGGCAGTGAAGCTGTCATTCGAACGTTTGTGATGAACAAAATAGAGGTTTCCGGGTACTACTGATAAAGGGGCTTAGGCTCCACTCAAATGTTGGTTCCCCTGACTACAAGAATTGATTGGGTCGATTTTTTTGTGCTTCCACTGAAGAGTTCTTGTATTGCACTTTTTGGCTTGTGGCAAAACGTACTTACTTATGGTCAGTACAGCAGGATTGGCATGGTTGTGGTGGCCAGGGAAAGATCATGGCTATATGTATGATCTGTTTATTATGACTTTTTATGATAAAGGCAGTAGGCCCACCTTATTTATTGAAAAAAGCAGATGCTAAAGTCAATCGGCTTATAAGTGTAGTTTGTTATTACTTTCTATTAAAGCCTACCGAGAGGTACTTTATTACATGGATATTTCACAGAGACTGTGGTAGACTTTGGTGTTGGTTATCCATTGTGATACTTGATATAGTAGATTTGGTCTGTAAGATTCCTTGTTTGGCCCTCTTAGGAGAAATATTATTTTGCTTAGCCATCTGTAATTTTGTGTACCTTTCAAATTGTATGGTTGTGTATTATGTTATGGTATGTTTTTTAATTTGATATTGCTCATGAAACACCGGGTATCTCAGCGCACCAGTAGATCACTATAGCAGGGCCTGCAACAGCCGAATTAAAAAGAAAGGTTTTCAGTAATTTCTTAAATTTGAGGTGTTCATAGCATATAAGAATATTAACAGGTAAACGATTCCAGTAGGGGTGCCAAATAAGAGAAAGATTTGTCTCCACACCTTGAACATTGAATGTGAGGAATAGTAAATATCTCTTTGTCCTTAGATCGTAAATTCCTGACAGGAAGACATTGTTTCGGCTGTTGATGTAGGTATCTTGGTCTTCTCCCCACTAGAGCTCTTTTGGTAAGGCAGCAGATCTTAAACGTAATTATCTTTCTGACAGGTAGCCAATGTAATGCTCTTAAGAGTGGAAGTGATGCAGATCTGGTAGGAAGATTACAAATGAGCCTTGCAGCTGTGTTCTGCACCACCTGTAATCTTGAGAGCAGGGTTTTGTTGGCAGAAGCCAGAAGAGCATTGCCATAGTCAAGCCTGCTGACAATAAGAGCCTGTACCAGGGTCTTCCTAGCCACAAACGGAACAAAAGGCAAGGCTTTCATTAGTAGCTGTAACATGTGAAAGCAGGTACCTGTAAATGATAGGATAGGTCTTTAATTGTTAGGACTTCATCCAGTTTAATGCCAAGAGTTTTTATGACCTGACAGGGAGTGGGAGCACTCCCTAGCTTATGTGGCCACCTATCTGAAGTCCATGTTTGTTGAGCTTTTCCAAAAAGCATTATCTCCGTCTTTTCATCAATAAGTTGAAGGTAATTCTCGGACATCCACTGTGACACCGCTTTCATCCCATTTGAGAAACAGTCCTTCACTTTGTCCACCTTGTTGTCAAAGGAGATGACCAGCGTAGTGTCATCGGCGTAGGACAAGATTTTAAAGTCAAAAGATCTAGGGCAATATGTATGAAGGCAATTTTGCGATCGCAAATGCCGAAATTCGCTGAATTTCGGCATTTGCGATCGCAAAATAGCTAAGTGGTATGTATGTAAGCAAAACAGCCTTGCAAAATAAGAAATCGCAAATTTGCGATTCCCTATTTTGCAATTGCATTTAAGGAATCGCAAATTGGATCCAGCCATATGCAAATCAGTCTTGACCCTGGTCCTCATGGGAACAGTCCTGCCCGAACTGCCAAGCTAGGTTCTCTCTGGACTGGAAACAAGCATCCTGGGACCGATTTAGAGTAATCATCCCTCATCAGCCAGGCTAGCTTAAACCCAGTGGCACAGCGAGCAAGGTATGCACGTCTCAGCATACCCATCTTACTTAGGGCAAAAAATGTTGCGCAAATCCAAATTTCACCCATATGCAAAGTCATCCTTGAGCCCTTAGCATCCCCTATTTTTTTGCTGACAGGTACTGGTGGTAACTGACTCTGACTGATCCTGGGCTCTGCTCAACCAGGCCCTGGGCCAGTGCTATGCTGAAAAGGCACTTAGAATACAGTGAAAACACTAGCATACACTCAAGTACACTATGGGTTAGGGTACCCCTATGATCGGCATGACCTCCCTTAAAAGGCCCTAGTTCATAATACAGCAGGGGGATCAAAGATACCTTTAGGTCCCTTGTATATAATAGGGTATGGCAGTATAGATAGCAGTAGCTCTTTCTGCACTTGCATGTGCGCACTGCTGAGGCCTGAGAACAGTTTAAAAGCCGCCCTGTGTTGCAGGACTGCTGTTAAAATGCAAATTGTGCCCAAAGTCGACTTTGGTGTTTGGGGTACTCAAAAAATTATAACCTACAATGTTTTGGTATATTAGGTACCCACAGGGTCTCCCTGGGTGTCCCAGTGCTTGGGAGGGGGGGGGCAGGTATTGATAAGGAGGACCCTTATAAAATAGGTTTTGTATGCCTTGGTTTTAGTGAAATGCACATTTAACTCTCCACATTGTAGTAAAGTGGTTCCCAAAATCGACTTTTGTACTAGGAGCAATGTGGAGTGAGGATCTGCAATATGTTTACATATTCAAAGACCCTTAAGTCTCCCCTAGGTGTTCCAGGCGTGGGGGATCCTGTAGATATAGGTAGGGTCCCTGTAAAAGATGTTTTATAAGCCCTTATTTTGGAAAATTTGCCCAAGTCATTTTCCCCATTGCAAATCTCCAGCTACATAGGTTAACATGGCAAGAAGTTATTAAAGAATAACTAACGTCTAGGATGTCATAAAAATATAATTCAAGGACCTCCTAGAATGGTATTGATAAATCCAACAATAAGCTATTGTTGAATGTATCCTAAAATGTACAGACAAGAAGTTTTAAGACTTTCCTGTCTGTAAGCCATAATTCAGCCTTCCAACTGCCTGTCCTGATTAGTCAGTTTTAAGTGGATGAGCCAGGCTGCTTTGTTGAGGTGATAAGTAGACCCTGGGGTTAGAAAGCCTTTCTGGGGCGGCAGGGCTCTTCTACATAGGAATGCCAGAGCAGGGTGAGGAGTCACAATTAATAACCTTCAGTAGAAGGAGGAGACAGGCAGGAAAAGCCAGTTTCATTTACACCCCTACTCTTTGAACCCAGCCAAATGGCAGGATTAAGGAAGGAATGAGCAGATGCAAGGGGGAGGGACAATATGGAGATGAACCATCCTAAAGGTTTGCTTTGCCAGCTCTTGTCTTTATGCAGGAAAGTAAGTCATGTTTAATTTTAGAAAAAATGGTGCTCTCTGGGAGACTATAGTACCACACTTTGGAGGATATGGGGAATACTCTGGGGTGTTGCCCTGCACCTCATTTGACAGGAGTGCCCTCCTGCTTGACCCAGAGAACTTTGAGTAAGTATCTGAGATGGGCAGAGCCTCTCAGATCTACTGCTTGACACTTAAGAAAGAAGAAGGGTCCATGCTGGAAGTTTGATTTGCACCAACCGGGCCCTGCACTCTGACTGACTGCCCCTGCTCCACAATCTGGAACTGCAGCCATGTGAATCAAACCTGCTTCAGAAGGACTAAAAAGTGGATTCCCGGCAAGCTGCAGATTAACAGAGCTCACCTGGACAATCACCACCAAGAATCCCCAGCCAGAGTAGTACCAGTGGACTTGTAAGGGTTTTGTCCAAGTGGATTGTGGGAATTGAATTGCCAAACTTTCTAGGACCATCTTGGAGCTTACAGACCCTTGGACTAAGCTTGGGAAACTTTGGGACCCCCAAAGGCACTTCAACCGCGAGCTGGCCTGCCATCCAGGTTCATCCCACTGAAAAGCTCCAGAGGTCCAACTTCCAGAGTTTGACCGGGAGTTCGCTGAAACCCATCCCGGCGAACCATCACCGAATCTGGCCTGCTGAAGAGCATCGAGGCACACCCACGAGAAAAAGCTCCATAAAAGTTTCTAAATCCGAATGTAGGAAAGGTGGCTGGGACCAACCGCAAGAGTCAAGCCACCCACCTTCAACCACGAGCCGGCTTGGATCTCTAGTTCGTCCCACTGGAAAGCTCTGCAGGTCGGCCTTCCACAGGTTTGACCAGGAGCTCGTCGCAAGGCAAGCTGGTGAACCCTCACCGAATCCGGACTGGCTGAGAGCTTCAGGGGACTCCAGGAAGAAAAGCTCCTGAAAAGATTTTAAGTCCGAAGGTAAAAACTTTTACCAAGACCTACTGCAAGCGGTAGCCGCACAGGGCTCCTTCGCAGCCAGCCTGAACCTTTGACTTTCTCCTGGTCTAGCACGACCAGATGGTGCTATAGGTTTCTATGTGCAATATTATTCTAAATCTTTCAAAAATCATATCTCCAGTTCCCTACAATGGATTTTTTTCATTTGGTGTCATTTTAAAGATAAAATAATTTTCTATTTTTTTTAATTGGTGTTGGATTGTTATATTCCATAATGCTGCATTTCTACAACCACAGCGTGGACAAAGCAGGAAGGTGTAGGTGTGCCAGAAAAGGGAGGAAGACCAAAAGCAGCATAATCATTGAACCATGGGGGAAAAAAACCCACAAAAAACCATCCATAGTCTCACTGTTGGTCCCACTTCAAAAGGTACCAAAAAGCTCTTCTACTTTGGTTACCTGATCTCATTAAGTCCAGTTTCGACACCTGCAAACGGAAACAAGCTTCCTAGGACCAGTTTCTGGCATTTCAGCCGTCTTCAGCCAGGCTTGCTTGAATCCAGTGGCAAAGTGAGCAAATTATGGCAAACAAAGCGGTACAAAAGGGGGTGGTAATGGACGGAGCATCTGAACCAATCAAACACTGCCAGAAACCGGTCCTAGGAAGCTTGTTTCCGGTCCAGGGAAGGCATGGCTTGGCAGTTCGGGCTGGACTGTTCCCATGAGGCACAGGGTCAGATTGATTTGCATATGGGCATATCTGAACTGGGGTGGCAGAGTGGGCTAAAGAACAGTGATGGATTAAACCCAGATCTGTTGACTGGGTGTGAGTGTTGGATTGGTTCAGATGTTCCGTCCATCACCACCCCCCTTTTGTACCAACACATAACAGGCTAACGGAGTATCATCTCTCCTTGCTCCATCAGGAAGATTTGGTTCTTTTGGCCAAAGGACCTATTGAGAGAGCGCTACCATCAGATGTTGTTTGTTAATTGCTATTCCCTCTACTTTCTGGTGTCCAGAAAGGATGGACGCCTTCCTCCTATTCTGGGCTTGTGCCTTCTCAACCTTTTCCTGAAAAAGAAGTTTAAAATGCTCACTGTTAGTCCTGTCTGCCCTGGACCTGGGAGACAGGATGGTGCTGTTGGACTTACAGGACACTTGTTACCACATCCCCTTCCTGCCTGCCGTAGGCGTAACTTGCGGTTCACAATGGACCATAAGCATCATCAGTTCTCTGTGCTCTCTTTTGGCCTTACCAGTGCCCCTTGGCTGTTAACCAAGCAGTGGGTGCGGAACATCTGCGGAGGTCAGGGGTTTCAGTTTTCCCCTACCACAACAACTGCATGTTGAAGGCGGGCTTGTCCCAGGCAGTTTTCTATCCATTCAGACTACAGCAAACCTCCTGCACTCCTCACTGGGGTTCACTATCAACATACCAAAGTCACACCTGACTCCCTCTCATACATGCTCTTTCATCAGTGCTGTTTTGGACACAGTGCAGTTGAAGAATATTCAGGGTATGATTTCGATGTTGCAGCCTCTATCTTGGATTTTGGTGAGACTAACACTGAGGCTGTTGGGTCTCATGGCCTCCTGCATCCTTCTGGTGACACATATCTGCTGGCATATGAAGACTCTGCAGCTAGACCTGGACTTCCAGTGGCCACAGCATCAGTGAAACCTCCCAGACTTGGTCCAGATCTCAGAGGGAACTGCAAAAGGCCTACAGTGGTGGCTGACAAGCCGTGATAGGGTCAGCGGTAAACCCCTCTCCCTTCCTGAGCTGATAGTAGTGGCAGAAGCATCACTACTTGGCTGGGGTGACTATCTGGAAGAGGTGGAGATCAGAGAACTATGTTCACCAGCAGAGGTTGGGCTTCACATCAACTTGCTAGAGCTCTGGGCAATTTGATTGGCATTGAAAGTCTTTCTTCCTTCGATCAAGGGAAGGCTAGTGCAGGTGTTTACAGACAACATCACCACCATGTGGTATTTCAACAAACATGGTAGAGTGTGGTTGTGGACTCTGTGGCCAGAATCTCTGACCCTATGAACATGGCTGGAAGATCAGGGCATTTCCCCAGATGTTAAACACCCGTCTGGTTCTTTCAGTGCCAGAGCGGATGAACTCAGCCATCGATGCCTAGTAGATCACATCTTGAGGTGGTGCAAGGTCTTTTTTTTTAGAGTGGGGAGAGTCTTGGTTAGATTTGTCCCCCATCTCAGAGAATGCACAATGTCAGCAGTTTTGTGCTCTGAATCTCCAGACAACAGCCAAGGTGTATCTCGCTCAAAGACGCCTTTTGTCTTCAGTCGAACAACGTTGCCTTTGTTGCGCCTTTCTGCCAATACCGCTCCTGCCCAGAGTTCTCAAGAAGAACAGGATCGACTGGGCTCAAGTCATTCTTGGGGCTCCGGATTGGGCATGGAGAGTTCGGTATCCCGAACTGCTGAGCCTCCATCCTCCGATCATGCTGCCCCTTTAAGAGGTTCTTCTGTCGCAGCAGCAGGAGAGGATTCTGCACCTGAACCAACGAGCCCTCGGTCTTCATGCGTGGAGATTGAGCAACTAAAGTTGACAGCTTTCAACTTGCCTCTAAAAGTCTGTGACGGTGTCTTGGCAGCCAGGCATCCCTCCACTAAGATGGTATGTACCTGCCATTAGGATACATTTGAGGCATAGTGTGCATCCAGACACATAGACCCACTTTATCAAAGGTACTACTGTTTGTTCTTTCTTTGTCACAGCAGGGTTCCAGTCTGGGCACTGCAATTTCTGAATGTTTGTTGTTTTCCAACATCCCTCTTTGTTCAAGTCAACTGTTGTGACTAGATTCCTGAAAGGGCTCCAACATATGTTTCTCCATAAGCCATTCATTATGCCCCACTGGGAACTTAACCTCGTCTTTACCTTCCTCATGTTTTCTCCCTTTCAGGCATTACATAACTGCTTACTTAACTTATTGACAGCTTTTTTAGTGATCATAACATCAGCCAGGAGGGTCAGTGAGCAGTAGGCCCTATCTGTACAATCTCCTTATTTCACCTATTTGCTAGACAAGCTGGTTCTGCAGACTCTTACCTCCTTCCTACCAAAGGTTGTCACTCCCTTTCATGTAGTCCAAAACATCACCTTGCCTACCTTCTTTGCTCCTTCTTACCCATCGAAAGAAGAGGAGAGACTCCACCATCTGCACTCAAAAAGGGCATTGTCATTCCACATTGACTGCACACGAGAGTTCTGGGTGGACGATCAACTCTTTGTAGGATACATGGGGGCTAACAAAGGGAAGGCAGTGCAGAAACGGACCATCTCAGGATGAATAACGCTCTGTATAAAGAATACTATACTCTGGCCAAGAAGCAACCCCCTGAGGGCTTGTTGTTCATTCTACCAGAGCCAAGGCTGCAATCCCTGCGTTAGCTCACGGAGCCCCTGTCCTGGACATCTATCTATCTGCCAGGCAGCATCCTTGCATATGTTCCGTAAGCACGTAAGCACTATTATTATTATTTACCACTGCAACGTATCATCTTCAGGAGGATCTCTCCGCCACGGCAGAAACAGTCAATCATTGGCCAAGCACAGTCCGGTTAGAGGTTGAACAGCCAAGTTTTAAAACGTTTTCTAAACTGAATTTGGTTTGAACAGTTGCGAATGAAAAGTGGCAATTTATTCCAGTGGTGGGGTGCCAGGAAGGAAAAAGCATGATCACCCAATCTGATTTTATTAACACGTTTGGGACACAAAAGAAGTAACTGGTCGCTAGATCTAAGTTGCCGGGTGGGAATATATGGCAGAAGTTTATTTTTTTATGCAGTCTGGACCCCTTCCCTGCAATGGGCATTTTGCTCCTTCTGCCCTGCAGAAATTTTTGGACTAAATCTGTTTGCAGACCTACCTCTGGGAAGGAATTGCTTGGATATGTATTCTAAGGTAAGAAATCTGCTGCTAGAAGTGTCAGATGGAAAACTTACCTTCAGTAATGCCTTATTTGGTAGAGACTCTATCTAGCTGAAGATTCCTTACTCCACCATTCTGATAAACTGATTGTAAGGCTCTGCACTTCTGTGGTGGAAAGTCATGAAAAGAAGCTAATTTCAGAGCGCTGGTGGTGTGTCTGTATAGGCACAGCACACGTAACTTTTGGCGCGAATGATGCTGATGCAGAGCCGAACTAGACCACCTTCCAGTGCGCAGGGGTACTGCTTGAAAATTTCCGTATGCAATCTAATACCAAGGGATTATTTTAAAGTAACGTATCTGTGGCTAGATAGAGTATCTACCAGATCAGGCGTCACCAAAGGTAAGTAGCTTGTTCTTCCCTGCCAATAGCAGTTTAGAAAATATAACAGCTGTCTGACACTAACCTCTGATTGGCTGACACCGGCCTCCAGTGTTTGTTAAGCAGACAAAATGACCAATCTTGACATAGTTTTCAAAGTATGAAGTTCTTAGTCAGCACTGTAAGATCATAAGACAGTTAACAATTCTGGGTGTGATTAAATTTTTGGCGTATGGAGTAGTCACCATTTACCTGGTGGTGGATTTTACAAATGCCAGACCATGACTTCTTCATTCACCAAATTTATAAATGACTGCCTAGTAGTCATTTCTCCGAAAGCCCTTACTCCCCAGGGCCGTCGGAGGGGATTAATCGCACTGGAGACAGAGTAGTCTCTACCGTGATTAACTTGATGGTCCGCCCGCATGTAAATGCGGTGTGTGGATCACATTCTTGGCAGTAAGGTTACTCCATTCCTGTTGCGATGGAGTATCCTTACCCCCAATAATTAAATCGACCCCTCTATCACTTCCTAGTCCTATATCTTTTTGTGTAAACCTTTAAATCACGGGTTGATTCTATCAGATGATATTTAAAAGTTGTGTCTTGGGTTTTTAATAGCTTGTGTCACAAGATGGCATTACAAGTGAATATCCCACACATGTACTGCTCCAGTCAGGTAAGGGTACTACATTCCGTTGCTTAACTACCAGGAAATTTCAGATACAAACTGAAAAAACCCATTTCCACAACAAAGAGGATCGTGTGTAACATTGGCAGTAGGCCGTGAAAAATTTCTCACTGCCAACATTGTAAGCCCTATTACTTTTAAGATACTTGCCGTGTTTTAAATCTGTTTGATTATTCACAGTCATTACAAACAAGATGATCATGTAATGTAATTTTCAGCTTTCTTTCATTGGCTGCATGTATTCCATGGAAATGAATGTAATGAGATTTGAAAACTAATGCAAGTAATTATAGAGAACCTTGATGAGGTTTGTTTAGAAGTACATGTCTCTGTTATCGTGGCATAAACTGACAAGTCTAAATGGCTTAGCATGCTGGGCTTTCTCTCCTGGACCAATGTTTGTATCTGTAGTCCAGGCCTCCTGTTTTTGCAAGTCTACTGTTTCCTCGCAACACCTTTACTTAATATATGTGTGCATCCACATACTGCTAGATACTGTCCATGCACTTTTGGAAGCACATTTTTGGGGGGAATTTGTTTTTGGAAGGGGGGATGGTTCTTTAAGCTTTGCAGTAATTTAGCATTATGCAGTGTTGTCCATCAAAGCGCCACAATTTTCGCCTCTGCAGATGACACATGGTCTCATTTTATACTCAAATACTAGCAGCCCGTCCCGACGTTGTCCGGGTATGAATTGCTGCCGGCCAGTAGTATATTGTTTTGTAGGATTTCGTTTTGATAGCATTTCTTATCTATGACAGGCCTGTGAAACGCTCCGATTCACAGTGCACTGCTTATGCACTTAAGAGTGCGCGTTCAGTAGTGTGTGAACTCGAGTTTCCCTACTTTATTTTACTTGCAATATTATATAGCGCGAACTCGACAACATGGCAAGAGCACAATTTACATTAGAGAAGAACACATTAATTTGTGGTAGGCACGGGGAGACAAAGCGATTTGCCTGGAATCACAGGATGTTGAGCTGATGCCGAGATTAGAATGTAGCTCCCAGCTCTAAAGTTCGCAATTCTAGAACTTGTGGCGGGAGGTGTGTCTAAAAGTGTATGTCGGTGCTGGCCATCAATGAGAGAGACTTGTGCATTTTTCAAATGGGTGGTGAAAAAATATGAGTATGTTGCTGGAGATGTGGGCCGCCGTGCCACCAATGTACTTACCGGGGGAGGGTAAATACCCATTATTCCGCAACTTTCTTTCCGCATACCATCACTCCGCATACTTTCATTATGAAAGTACCATGACTCCGCAATGCCATTATAACGCATGGCATTACATTTCATATGCTTTTACCACGCATACATTTACAACGAAATTCGTTGTAAATGCATGAATGGTAAAAGCATGTTTATTTTTTAATGTTTGGATAAGGTAAGTATGGGTATAGGGGTATATGTTTTGGGGTACTGAGGTATATGTTTGGGTATGTTTGGGTATTTTAAGGGTTCAGATATAGTTTTGGGTTATGGGATACAGGGGTAGTTTTAGGGTTTAGGGATAGGTATGGGTTTTGGGGTACAGGGGTATTTTTAGGGTTCAGGGCTAGGTTTGGGTGTTGGGGTATAGGGGTAGGTGTGGGTTTTGGGGTACAGGGGTATTTTAAGGGTTCAGGGCTAGGTTTGGGTTTTGGGGTACAGGGGTATTTTTAGGGTCCAGGGCTAGGTTTGGGTTTTGGGGTACAGGGGTATTTTTAGGGTTCAGGGCTAGGTTTGGGTTTTGAGGTTCAGGGGTAGGTTTGGGTTTTGGGGTATAGGGTTATTTTTAGGGTTCAGGGCTAGGTTTGGGTTTTGGGGTACAGGGGTATTTTTAGGGTTCAGGGCTACGTTTGGGTTTTGAGGTACAGGGGTATTTTAGGGTTCAGTTGTGGTTTTGGGGTACAGTGGTATTTTTAGGGTTCAGGGCTAGGTTTGGGGTACAAGGGTATTTTTAGGGTTATGGGGTAGGTTTGGGGTTTGAGGTACAGGGGTATTTATAGGGTTCAGGGCTAGGTTTAGGTTTTGGGGTACAGGGGTATTTTTAGGGTTTAGGGATAGGTTTGGGTTTTGGGGTACAGGGTATATTTATAGGGTTAAGATGGGTTAGTGTTGAAGGGTGTTGGGGTATTTTAAGGAGTAAGGGTGGGTTATGATTATGGGGTGCAGGGGTATTTAAAGGGAGCAGGGTGGAACTTGCACACGATATGAGATATGGCATGAAGGGTGGAACGTACCACACGCCCCCAGCGTTTGTCACGCCCCCAGCACACGCCCACAGCACAAGGCAGACATGCCTACAAGGGCCTACTTTGCTGGCACGGTTCTTTTACCTTTTAAATGTATATGGTGGGCGTCTGCATAGCCTATGTCTTTCTGCTGCAACTGCCCTTTCCAACGCTGCATTGGGTGTTGTGATTGGTGCTGTGGTTCCTGAGATTACCCGCCTCAAAGGTTTGGGTTCTCTCTTTATTATATTAGTATAGATTACCTA
The DNA here is from genome assembly GCF_964261635.1 of Lissotriton helveticus. Lineage (NCBI taxonomy): Eukaryota > Metazoa > Chordata > Amphibia > Caudata > Salamandridae > Lissotriton > Lissotriton helveticus. The sequence continues at coordinate 1,647,615,968 of NC_136061.1, forward strand.
TTGGATTATGTCCTAAAACCTCAACCATGCCACAAGATGTTGTAGTAAACCGGGAATTTATCAGTATCTCATGGTTACATTTCTTTCTTTCTGTTCTTTAACAACACAACATAGTTGTTAAGACTCAGACTTGTTTTAAACCCCTGAAACAGTTATTGAGTTACGGTGAATGTGGCTAAGTGTGCTGTCTGAATCAATCAATCAATCAATCAATCAAACATTTGTAGAGCACGCTACTCACTCGTGATGGTCTCAAGGCGCTTGGGGGCGGGGAGCTGCTACTGTTCGAACAGCCAGGTCTTGAGGCATCTCCTGAAGGTCAGCAGGTCCTCGGTCTGTCGCAGGTGAATGGGGAGGGTGTTCCATGTCTTGGCGGTGAGGTGAGAGAAGGATCTGCACCGGAGGTTGTTCAGTGGATGAGTGGAACGGTGGCAAGGGCGAGCTCAGCGGAGCGCGGCTGGCTGTTTGGAGTGTAGAAGGTGAGTCGTTTGTTGAGGTATGCTGGTCCGATGTCGTGGAGTGCTTTGTGAGCGTGGGTGATCCTCTTGTTGACGGGGAGCCAGTGCAGGTCCCTCAGGGGGTGATGATGTGGCTGTGGCGGGGATGTCGAGGATGAAGCGTGCGGAGACGTTCTGTATGCGTTGAAATCTCTTCTGGAGTTTATCCGCGGTTCCTGTGTAGAGGGCGTTGCGTAGTCCAGCCTGCTGGTCATGAGGGCCTGGGTGACCGTCCTTCTGGTTCCTGTGGGGATCTATCTGTAAATCTTGCGAAGCATGTGGAGGGTGTTGAAGCAAGAGGCGAAGACGGCGTTGACTTGCTGGGTCATTGACAGCGATGAGTCCAGGATGAACCCCAGGTTGTGTGCGTGGTTGGTGGGTGTCGGCACAGCTGCCAGCGTGCCGGCCACCAGGAGTCGTCCCTTGCAGAGGGGGTGGAGCGGAGGATGAGGACCTCCGTCTTGTCCAAGTTCAGGTTCAGGCGACTGCTCTACATTCATTCGGCGACGGCCTTCATTCCTTTGTGGAAGTTGGTTTTGGCGGGATCTTTGGTGAGGGAGAGGATCAGCTGGGTGTCGTTGGCATATGAGATGATGTTGAGGTTGTGCGATCGGATGATGTTGGCGAGCTGTTTCATGTAGACGTTGAAGAGGGTTGGGCTGAGGGATGATCCTTGGTTGATAAACCATACATCCGACACCCTGAAACGTATGGTCACCACAAGTATTATGTAGTCAGGGGAAAATAACCTAGCTGTTTATATCTAAGGAAAGCAGTTTTATGTACCTAGGATTTATTACCACAAGGTATGGGGCAACATTACCTTTTTGTTTTTTACCAGCTACACAACAGCCTTATTGCATCTTATTTGCTTATAAACAAAACTGCTTAATATGTGGGTTGTGCCCATGTTTTCTCTTGCACACCTTTCTCTTCTCAAAGTGGTTTCAGTGCTGGCTTTTGCATTGTAATATGATTTGTATAACTGTTATTAAATTCTCACTCACCCACTCATAATCCTACAGTATCATGTTAAGATATCAAGGTTTAAGCTGACCTGATAGCTATTTTAGGTAATGGTGAAATATGGTCCCCAATTCAATCGTAGCTAAAATACTTCTATCTATCTTTCAACACACTGAAACTTTCCACATTTACAATAAACTCCACTTTCTCAAATTCTCAAAACATTTCTATTTTACAATTTGACAAACTACCACATGATTCCAAAATGTTACTTATTTGGTAAATTGAGAGGATAATGTGAAATATGAAAGGGAAAGATAATTCTAATGTTTGCAACTTAGAAAAAATTGCAAAACATTAAAAAATTCATAAAATCCTCTCGAAGGGCACAATCTAGTGACATTTTGAATTACTATTCTAATAGATTTACAAACTAAATTAAGTGGTTGGGTTATTTTTTTATCGCCCACTACAATATCAACACAAGCTTTGCATCTGAAACATAATAACAGAAAGCCAAAGGTTTTTGTGCAGTTTCCCAGGTTGTGAGGATCTGCAAAGCTTTACGCCAGGTATTGTAAAACCTATGTAGGTTTGTTATTACGAGTCTGTACTCATCTATCCAAATGATTTAAAAAATATGCATGTTGAATTTTTTATATGCTTCAGTTGCATTAAAGTGACTTCCTTATTTCTTGCAGGGATTCAAGAGAACAACAAGCAGAATCGAGTTTCTCCACACAAATTAATAAACTAGGAGCAAAGGTTCAAGCACGCCTGGAGCAAATGAAGAAATTAGCCGTCATGAAAACGTTGGTTCCAGAGTAAAATGTTAAGTATACAGAACTACTTGGTGTCTGTGTACACCTTGAAAAGCTAATGCTACAATATTAGTATGCTACCTAATTTCTATATAGACTAATTCCTATAGAGCTATTTATTTAAACAAATATACCAATTAAATAAAACGGCTCTCATCTGGCAATGAATTTAACATGTCAGTCAAATGTACCCGTATGAAGTTTTTAGGCTTGGTTAATTTGGAATGAAGAACATCAATATATTTTTCATTAGTGTTGAAACCTCAATTATTGTAGATCCCACCATGAAGCTAAGGATGCCTACAATGTAATCAGATATGTGCAGATTTGTTGTTAAACATTTTATTGTCAATTCTGTCAAGTTAAACATTATACTCCCCACCTGACAATAAAGTATTTTGAACTAGATTATTTATAATAAGACAATTCTTTTATTTTTTAGTATATGTTAAGAAGTATTCTTTTTTTATTTACTATTGTAATGTTAATTCTTCGTATCGTGTGACTAAAAATTGCATATAATTTTACATGTAAATAAACTATTATTTTTATACAGACTGATATCATTTTCTAACCACAACCAACCTGTAACCCAGCTTTTAAAGCATTAATGAATTTAGTTGTTGGAGCAATGCGTATTTTAAAGACCATAGTGAATTCAACTGCAGGGCTCTGTTGATGGCAAGTGAGGTGTGTTCAGACTGTGTCTTTTGACAAAATAACTGCCTGGGTATTGACAGAATAAATGTTTCATATAGATTATGGAGAATAATAGACGGACAAAAGTTCAGGATTCCACATCACTTACTAAATGCCTTTTTGGATTCACACAAGTATTAATGGAGAAAAGCTGCACTGCTTTTCTACTTCTTTTTCCAATTATGAAGGAACACCATTGCGCTGTTTTTATGTGAACAGTTGTAGGAAGTTCTTCAAGGTTGGAAGCTTTCAGCTAATACATAATAACTTGTTTTGTCACTATATTTTAGCAGGCCTTGATTCCTTTCTAATTGCTAGCATACCCTCTGCACATGTTTTAAGTTTTAAATAGCTCAGCCACAGACTGGCACCACAGAAAATATTTTACATACAGACATGGAAATGGGTGGCACAATTTCTTTTATGGGTATCTGTTGGACTTGGCCTTTTCCCCCCAAATTTTTCGCTTTTGACCCCCTTATCTAGATTGTCTCCCCCATGGGATTAAACCTGTATAGGCCATGAGTGGTGTGAGACCCCTTGTGAAAAATGTAATTACATGAAATAATGTGAGCACTTGTAAAATCCCCCATTTTAAAACTGCACCTGACTGAAATGTAGTGTTTTTAAAATGGATGCCATGGCCCTGGGTTTTGCCACTGGACTGACATAGGTCAGCGGACTAGATAATATTACCCAACTACCCCTAGCTTTTGGAGGGAAAGCCTGGCACTCAGGGTGCTCACCCCCTCCCCTAGAACCAGTTTAGGCTAGATGTGCCAACATTCTAGAAGGTCCTGGCACTGCATGGGAGGAGGGTATAAATAGGGAGAAGTGTCACCAGAGAGTCAGTCAGCGCTGGGACAAAGAAGAGAGGGGATCTGCTGTGAGGTGCTACCACCACATGGGCCTGTGAGCTGGGCCCTGCACCCCTATAAACCCCCCCCTCTGTTGTCCCCATGGGCCCCTGACAAGGGAGGGCCCCTATCCAGGTCACTGACGCTATTTGACCGGGTACCACGCCAGCGCTGAGGGAAAGAGGTGCCCAGAAGAGGAGGAATGCTGTGGGCTTGAACCCCCCAGGAGGTGAGGAGTGTGCCCCTGGGGCTGGCTGTGGAACTGTTCGCCCCCCCTCCGTGAGGTGCGCCTGTCAGACGCTGTCTGGGGAGGTTGGTGCCCCCAGGAGGCTGTGGCCCCTTTGGAGGTGCTGCTGCTGCATTGCCCTTGAGCGTTGGACTGGGAGGAGCTGCGTGTCCTTAGAAGCCCTGGACTGCCTACTCAGCGCTGTGGGAAGAGAAGCGCTGTATTAGTGTCTCTAAGCGCTATCTTGTGTGCCCCTGCGAAGCGCTGTGAAGTTGTGAGGCGCTGTGTTAGAGCGCGCTTCTGTGCCCAGGATTACTGCCACTGGTATCAGCGCTAGAGACTGTGTGCCCTGAAAAGCGCCGTATCCTGTGCCCCTGCGGAGCGCTATGAAGTAATTGACCCTTTGGAAGCGCTACTGCTGATTGCTGCCTGGAAGTGCTATGCCCCTGAGAAGCGCTATGACCGCCTGCTGAAGCGCTATGCTGCCCGGGAACTGCTGGGCTGACCGAGCGCTGCATGCCCCCTAAGATGCGCTGGCATCGTGTGCCATTCAAGCGCTGTGAAGCTTCTCCGTGCTGAAAGCGCTGCTGCCCCACTCACCGCCGCAGCCGAGGCTGCCCTGAGGAGAACTGGAGTTTGCCCCGGCGGCCCTCGGTGCCAGGAGAGGGCCGCCGCCATCCTGCAGTGGACTGCGCAGGGCCCAAGTGTGGGAAGTATGAAAGGCGGCCCCCGGAGCCTTGGAGAGGCCGCCGTTAAAATTCCTGTCAGGCCGCCGGAGTCCGTGAGGGCCGCGTTAGGCCCTGAGGCAAGAATCCCTGGATCACGTGATGGGGAAGCATCAAGCCACGCCCCCGCCGCGCACTAGTTGGCCGCGTGGTCGAGCCCCTCCTGTGCCACATCGCGATTGGTTCCCGGGCCGGTGAGGCTGTAGAAGGCCCGGGACCAGCTTGTCGACGACGGGGAGGGCTCCGAGAGTGTCAGAGCCCCCTCCGATTTGCCCCACAACGGCTGGAACTGCCTAGCGACCGGCGCTGATGCTCTGTAGTTGCTCCCTGCACTGCGCCCGATCGCGTGAGGCTCCAGAACCTGCGCAAGGACCGTAAATAGGCCGAAGAGAGAAGGTAAACATAAGGAAGGAGGGCGGGAACCACAAGGAGGTCCCGGTGCCGCCCCTCCTCGTGGGAATTTTTTTTTGCTGAGCCCTCCTGGCCCCCCCCCCACAAGTACTGGAACTGGGCCAGGATTCATTAACACTATGAAAGCCCATTAGGGACAGTTGGGCACTAGGTTAACCCATGGCTAGGGGTCCATTAATGAAATAACCTACCCAGGCTGGGGCCAATGTGTAATTTTACCATGATGCCTGGGATATTTGTTGTTGATGAAATATTCTCCCTAATTAGCAGAAATGCTTTATTAGCCTAATGTGAGGCCTATGCTTGCCTAATGAGATGTTCTTCTCTGAGCCGGATGCATGGTTTTAGGCCTGCTTAGTGAAATGTTATCTGACCTCTAAAAAGTGTTACATTTGAGCACACGTTTTACATCTGCTGGAATGTTGCCTGGCCAATTACCTGAATGGGTCTACTGCTCCTCTAGGGAAGCGTTAATTGCACGAGGAGATGTTTGCGTTTACCCTGATGAAATGTGTATGCCCCATGTTAAGGAGCCAGCTGCGCTGATCCATTACAGGTGTTCCTGTCTGGTATTATATGATGTTTTTCCCTTACAGGGGTTGGGTTGGTGTTGTCACGCATGAGGTGTACTTACGCTAATGTTGCAACTTACACTTTCAGCAACCCCCTAAGGATGAGAGCCTGAGTTGGCCCCGCCAGATTGGCCCCAGGTCTACTGATAACTTAATTACAATTTTCTTTATTTCAGCATGGACTTTGGACTCAACCTTTTTGTCCCTTGTAAATAATTCCTCATGATGTACTTGGCTCTGGCGCCAGTTGGCGCCTTGTTGTGATTACCAGTGTATTTTTCCTTTTTACCTTGCAGGTTGGAGATATCACTAAATTTATTCTTTTTCCAACCAAAGGTGGTGTCGTGACTCTTTTGTAGTGTGATGGGTGGGTCGTCTGTGGGTACTGCGTGAATGCTTCACATGTCCTCGAAGTTTGGCCTGCCCGCTTGATGCCATGCTACCCCCTTGGAGACTTGGGCAACCCCCATTTCCAACATTTGGTGGCAAGCGGTGGGATAGGACTTGTGTTTGCGCAGTACCACAGCGGCCACGGGTTACACTGCAAATAGAGCTTTGGATGTAATCCGAGCCTTGTTGTGGGGATTATTGTTGTTTGCTAAATTGCTTCCTCCTGAAGAGTGTTCTGAACTGTCCCCTTGTTCCACTGGGAGGGTGTGTCCCGGGTGTACCTCGCCACGATGGGGTTGATTTACCAGGAAGTGGAACTGATGGAGTACACCGAACAGGAGGTGATAGACTTCCTCCTGGAGAGAGGGATACCCCCAGTAGGGAACATTAGGAGGAATTTGTTCCTCTATGAGGCCCTCAAGAGGGGAGAGCCCTTTGAGATTGGTGGGGACTTGTCTGACTACCCCCCCGAAGTTTTGAAGGGTCAGTGGGTTAGAGACCAGAGAGAGGGCTCCCGATCCAGAACCCTGGGAGGTAATTGCTCCGATGAGGAGGAGGAAGAGTCTAGCAGGGCAGAGACGCCAGTAGCTGTGGAGGACACCGAAGATAGGGAGTCTCGCACTGGGTCCAGTCCCGGGGGCACTGCCCCATCCCTTTCCCTGTCCCCAGAAGAATGGGTAGATAGGAGAGAAGTAAGGGAGTATCAGCTGGCTCTGGCAAAGCTCAGGCATGCCGAGGGCTTAGCGCAGCTGAGGGTAGAAGAGCAGCGACTAGAGACTGAAAAAGTCCTAGCCCAGGAGAGGATGGCGGAGGCGGAGAGGGCCTTCGCCAGAGAGAGATCAGCTCAGTTGGGTAGGTTGTCCCCTGAGAGTGGTTTTAGGAGTCTGGATTCACCGAAGAGGGTGGGATCCAGTGGTGGCAGCGAGTGTAGGTCCAGTGCAAGGAGTCCCACTCCCGAAACCCAAGAGACTGTGCCTGATTCCCCGGAAGAGGAGGACGGGTTAGTATTTAGGGGCAGGGGAAAGCTGTTCCATCAGTCCTGGGGAGAATTCGAGGAGGAGTGTTGGACTGTACTGGAGGATTGGGTGGTGAGGAGAGCAGTGGAGGATTGGGAAGGGCTGTGCCATGCCGTTATCCAGGAGCACATGCTGAGGAGTTGTTTCCCAAGACTGCGCCACCATCTGGTGCGGTGTGGGTTCTCAGACCCCAGGGAACTTGCACGGGAGGCAGACCTCTGGGTAAGTGCCAGAGCGTCTGGGAAGGCTGAGGGGAGTGATCCTGAAGGGAGTGAGACCGGGGGGTGTCCCGAGGTGCCCCAGCTGTGGTCACCGGGCCTGGAGTGTTCTTTAAGAGAACCCCAGGTTGGGAGACTAGGCTGTCCCGATGTGTCATCCAGAGGAAGGGATCCCCTCATGTCAGGAGGACCCGGAGCATCAATAATCGGAGCTCCAGTGGTTCGGGGGTCTGACCAGTCACAGGGTTTAGATCCTGGACTGGGGTTCCAGGTTAAGGGGTTGCCTGACCTGGAGGGTGGGGTACCTGTAATTCAGGTCCCTACCAATTTGACTCCCAGGGGTACTACTCCCAGTGGGAGGGTGCAGAACTCTGGGAGGGGGTGCAGAGGGAGGAAGGTCTCTTCTCTGTCACCAGCTCAGCCACAGGGCGCAGATCCTGGGTTGGGTGGCCAGGGACAGGGGTTGCCTGCCCTGGTGGGAGGGACCTCTGTAACCAGAGTCCCCCCGGAAGTGACTCCCAGGGGTACTTCTCCGGGTAGGAGGGTGCGGAACTCTGGGAGGGGGTGCAGGGAGAGGGAGGACTCGCCCCTGTCACCAGTTCAGCCTGTGGGTTTCGACTCCAGGTTGGGGAGAGAGTTGTGTGAGGGTGTCCCCAGGCGTAGGAGATGGAGGAACCCTAGGAGGAGAAGTAGGGGGAGGAGAGCCTCACCCCTAAGGGCTGGTCAGTCTGAGGGTGTAGACCCCAGGTGGGTGGACCAGTGGCAATTTGGAGAGAGAAGAGTGGACCAAGAGAATTACAAGCCTGAGGCTAGAGCCTCCCACTCTAGGAAGGAGAAACATCCCACTAGGGAACACCAGTGGGGTGGTTTTGTTGGTGAAGGGAGGGTTGCGAAAGAGAACCATTGGGTTCCAGAGTGGAGGAGAGACTGCAGGTGCTCCTGTAGTTGCAGGCCTGCGTCCACCTTTTTCCGCCCCAAGCAGGGAAGCCCATCAAGGCATTGATCAGTCTACCCTGGCTTTTGGCTGGGGGGGAGTCGTGTTGGACTTGGCCTTTTCCCCCCAAATTTTTCGCTTTTGACCCCCTTATCTAGATTGTCTCCCCCATGGGATTAAACCTGTATAGGCCATGAGTGGTGTGAGACCCCTTGTGAAAAATGTAATTACATGAAATAATGTGAGCACTTGTAAAATCCCCCATTTTAAAACTGCACCTGACTGAAATGTAGTGTTTATAAAATGGATGCCATGGCCCTGGGTTTTGCCACTGGACTGACATAGGTCAGCGGACTAGATAATATTACCCAGCTACCCCTAGCTTTTGGAGGGAAAGCCTGGCACCCAGGGTGCTCACCCCCTCCCCTAGAACCAGTTTAGGCTAGATGTGCCAACATTCTAGAAGGTCCTGGCACTGCCTGGGAGGAGGGTATAAATAGGGAGAAGTGTCACCAGAGAGTCAGTCAGCGCTGGGACAAAGAAGAGAGGGGATCTGCTGTGAGGTGCTACCGCCACATGGGCCTGTGAGCTGGGCCCTGCACCCCTATAAACCCCCCCCTCTGTTGTCCCCATGGGCCCCTGACAAGGGAGGGCCCCTATCCAGGTCACTGACGCTATTTGACCGGGTACCACGCCAGCGCTGAGGGAAAGAGGTGCCCAGAAGAGGAGGAATGCTGTGGGCTTGAACCCCCCAGGAGGTGAGGAGTGTGCCCCTGGGGCTGGCTGTGGAACTGTTCGCCCCCCCTCCGTGAGGTGCGCCTGTCAGACGCTGTCTGGGGAGGTTGGTGCCCCCAGGAGGCTGTGGCCCCTTTGGAGGTGCTGCTGCTGCATTGCCCTTGAGCGTTGGACTGGGAGGAGCTGCGTGTCCTTAGAAGCCCTGGACTGCCTACTCAGCGCTGTGGGAAGAGAAGCGCTGTATTAGTGTCTCTAAGCGCTATCTTGTGTGCCCCTGCGAAGCGCTGTGAAGTTGTGAGGCGCTGTGTTAGAGCGCGCTTCTGTGCCCAGGATTACTGCCACTGGTATCAGCGCTAGAGACTGTGGGCCCTGAAAAGCGCCGAATCCTGTGCCCCTGCGGAGCGCTATGAAGTAATTGACCCTTTGGAAGCGCTACTGGTGATTGCTGCCTGGAAGCGCTATGCCCCTGAGAAGCGCTATGACCGCCTGCTGAAGCGCTATGCTGCCCGGGAACTGCTGGGCTGACCGAGCGCTGCATGCCCCCTAAGATGTGCTGGCATCGTGTGCCATTCAAGCGCTGTGAAGCTTCTCCGCGCTGAAAGCGCTGCTACCCCACTCCCCGCCGCAGCCGAGGCTGCCCTGAGGAGAACTGGAGTTTGCCCCGGCGGCCCTCGGTGCCAGGAGAGGGCCGCCGCCATCCTGCAGTGGACTGCGCAGGGCCCAAGTGTGGGAAGTCCGAAAGGCGGCCCCCGGAGCCTTGGAGAGGCCGCCGTTAAAATTCCTGTCAGGCCGCCGGAGTCCGTGAGGGCCGCGTTAGGCCCTGAGGCAAGAATCCCTGGATCACGTGACGGGGGCGCATCAAGCCACGCCCCCGCCGCGCACTAGTTGGCCGCGTGGTCGAGCCCCTCCTGTGCCACATCGCGATTGGTTCCCGGGCCGGTGAGGCTGTAGAAGGCCCGGGACCAGCTTGTCGACGACGGGGAGGGCTCCGAGAGTGTCAGAGCCCCCTCCGATTTGCCCCACAACGGCTGGAACTGCCTAGCGACCGGCGCTGATGCTCTGTAGTTGCTCCCTGCACTGCGCCCGATCGCGTGAGGCTCCAGAACCTGCGCAAGGGCCGTAAATAGGCCGAAGAGAGAAGGTAAACATAAGGAAGGAGGGCGGGAACCATAAGGAGGTCCCGGTGCCGCCCCTCCTCGTGGGAAAATTTTTTGCTGAGCCCTCCTGGCCCCCCCCCACAAGTACTGGAACTGGGCCAGGATTCATTAACACTATGAAAGCCCATTAGGGACAGTTGGGCACTAGGTTAACCCCTGGCTAGGGGTCCATTAATGAAATAACCTACCCAGGCTGGGGCCAATGTGTAATTTTACCATGATGCCTGGGATATTTGTTGTTGATGAAATATTCTCCCTAATTAGCAGAACTGCTTTATTAGCCTAATGTGAGGCCTATGCTTGCCTAATGAGATGTTCTTCTCTGAGCCGGATGCATGGTTTTAGGCCTGCTTAGTGAAATGTTATCTGACCTCTAAAAAGTGTTACATTTGAGCACACGTTTTACATCTGCTTGAATGTTGCCTGGCCAATTACCTGAATGGGTCTACTGCTCCTCTAGGGAAGCGTTAATTGCACGAGGAGATGTTTGCGTTTACCCTGATGAAATGTGTATGCCCCATGTTAAGGAGCCAGCTGCGCTGATCCATTACAGGTGTTCCTGTCTGGTATTGTATGATGTTTTTCCCTTACAGGGGTTGGGTTGGTGTTGTCACGCATGAGGTGTACTTACGCTAATGTTGCAACTTACACTTTCAGCAACCCCCTAAGGATGAGAGCCTGAGTTGGCCCCGCCAGATTGGCCCCAGGTCTACTGATAACTTAATTACAATTTTCTTTATTTCAGCATGGACTTTGGACTCAACCTTTTTGTCCCTTGTAAATAATTCCTCATGATGTACTTGGCTCTGGCGCCAGTTGGCGCCTTGTTGTGATTACCAGTGTATTTTTCCTTTTTACCTTGCAGGTTGGAGATATCACTAAATGTATTCTTTTTCCAACCAAAGGTGGTGTCGTGACTCTTTTGTAGTGTGATGGGTGGGTCGTCTGTGGGTACTGCGTGAATGCTTCACATGTCCTCGAAGTTTGGCCTGCCCGCTTGATGCCATGCTACCCCCTTGGAGACTTGGGCAACCCCCATTTCCAACAGTATCGAACTGGCATCTCTCGACTGCAACTGCATTTTAAGTGGCAGAGATAAAAAAGAGATTATATTGAATGCTTGAATTTGTCGCAGTTACTGGTCAATTTCTCTGGGTCGCATTATAGCCCAATATCCTGCTGATTGCAGGGGTACAGAGAGGAGCCAACTTTAGAGAAATTAGCTTGAGCCTTGCTCCAGTGGGAACATTCTGGCCCAAACTGCTATGGCAGATCATAAATCGAGCAACTCCATGCTGGTTCACTCTTGGTAGGTATCATTAGTGAGCTGCAGCTGTAATACCAAAGCACAGTGAGAAACGGGACCCACTACTCTGCATGCCTGTTGCACTTAGGTCACCCCTCACTGAAACATCTAAACACATTGATTGAATAAATGCTTGAAATATTTCAGTCCATGTTTTTTCTCACTGCATGAACTGGCCAGGATGAACCATTTCCAAATCATCTTTGGAACTGCTCCAATAGAGGTAGTCCTTTCAGAACTGCTGCACTACATCCCATCTGAACAGTTTTTGAGCATAACTGCTTAAAGTGTGATACTAACCCCTGAGTGACCTCAAAGAGTAGGTACTCAGGAAAAAATGACATTGTTAGAAAGAAAAAGACAAAAAGTGTTAGAAAGATAGAAGATTGAATGACACAAACCAACTTTAGAGCAGTGACTTGCAGAAGCAATATAATTAAGTGGCTAGGAATAGAAAGTATGTTTTAAATAACATGTTAAAGTAAAACAAGAATGTTTGAGGTTGCCACTGGCAAAGGTGAAGTGAGAGATAAACTAGTTGCTTTATTTTCTCTAGCAAACTAATGACAACACGAACAATCTAGATTTTCACAAATAAAAATGAGCAAAAGACTCCTTGAGGTACATTTGACTTTCCCTTAAAATGCAATACAGTTATGTGAACAGCCCTTGACACACTCTTGATTCAACTCTCACCAGCGTCTCCCCACATAAGCCTTTGTGATCTAAAACTGAACACGGAGAACCATTGTGATGAAGTTAATGTTTTTGCCTTATTCCTCCCATTTTTTCAGCTTGAACATCTGATGCCTTTGGAGTAGCATCATTTTGACTCCATCGTTTTAAGTTTGGCTAGGCCATATATATATATATATTTACCTTTGGCCTTATGTACTCGTCTCATGCAAGAATTCCAATGAGATATGGTGCACTAAAGGTATAGAGGGTGCATTTATTGTGTGTTTTTGATATATATGTGTGTGTGCATATTAACGTTTATCCTTTTTAAGAGACGTCTAGATTGCTGCTAATAATCTTCTATAGGTTTGTGCTCTAATATGCATTGAAGACAATGGTTCAGAGGTGGCCCTAAGGGTCCATGTATGAAGTTAGTGCTTCCAAAGGGAGACACTTTCGAACAAACTTTTTATAGTGCGCACTCATAGCGTCCCAAGCACCGGCTGCATTTTTACCATGGAACAAGATTCTCAATTAAATACGTCCACAGCGGCTCATTAATTGTAGTGTTCGCTCCTGCATTAAGGCCTGCTCAGTCATAATGATGACTTAAAACCCTTTTAATCAAAGGTCCTAATTAACCGACACTCTTCAGTTGAACCTTAGACTTAACCATAAAGCCCAATTCTTTAACTTGCCCCGATGTAACAGGATTAACGTACCATTTACAGATTCATTACTAGCCGCTAGCCTCACTGGCTCCCCCCACTATATATACCTTCCCTAAAATCGTTGCGGCCCCACTGAAAATGCTACAGGTATCAATCAACTGAGCTACAATAGGCACCTTGATTATACCAACTCTAGCCAGACCCACAGTTTATGAATGCTTTTCGAGTCGATCAAGAAGGAAGAGGAGACAATGAAGAGGAGTTTTATTGTTTGTTAGAATGTTGTTCAAGGTTCTGTATTCTGTATTCTAAGAACCTTTTTTAATGTGCTGCTGAGTGGTAGCAATAAAGGATTTATTGCATAATATTAGCCTCCGTGTCCCTAATAAAAAAACAGATTTTCAGCCCACCGTGGCTGTGGAAAATCTACATTATACCACCTCTAGCCAGACCCACAGTTTATGAAGTCAAGTGGATATTTATCACCCCCTCCTCCTGGCCGCTAATTGGGCTCCAGCATCTATCCTGACCATATGCCCTACCTTGAGACAATTCAAACTTAATTCCTCCACCCTTGAACGCGCTTTGGGCCCCAGTATCTCACGTAATTGACAAGATCATCTCTGATCTATGCCCCACCCTGAGATACTCAAGAAATTAATTCCCCTGATTCTCTGTTGTGACTGACCCTGCTGTCATTGTGCCCCATCCTATTGTGACTAATTCAGACTGCTCACCCTTAGTCCTGAAGATGATCTCAATGTCATGAGATCAAAACGTTGTCAACCCCTACAACAGGAACTCCTTACATTTTGTTAATTTGTGTGGAGTTCCATTTCTTGTTGTCAATGCGATGTCAAGATTTTAATGCACCCTTACTGTGTCACGTCATGCTTTTTTCACTTATATGTGAGCACCTGAATATTATTTAAATATTTTCAATTGTGTTTTTGGTAATAAATACCCTACCTTACAAGACACCATTGCCCCTGTACATTATTAGATACTCCCAACGTGATTAATTGTCAGTGTAAAAAGATTGTCAGAAAGTGTCTCCCTTTGGGAGCACTAACTACATACATGGACCCTTAGGGCCACCTCTGAACCATTGTTTTATCTAAACATATACTCAGCCCCAGTTCGCGTATCAGGGTACCCTTGTTTTCCCATACTCTCTAAAATGCATTGAATGCAGTGAATTTGCCAGGGATTAGTTTGAACATGAATATGATTAATTCTAAGATTCCTTTATAAATTGTGACCAGTTGTAATTTTTGGTTAATACATGTATTAGTTTATTCTGCCACATATAAGAGTACAGTATCATATATTGGATTATATGTAGGTTGTACAATTAATATGTATTTAAAGAAAACTGTAAAGTTAGAGTGATTGTGAGCCCTAAGCTTACAGTCGAAACATTTAATACTAACATGAAAGTTGTTTTGTGCATGATTTTCTCCTTTGCTGGTGCAGACCAAATTCATTAGCTTGTAAAAAGCACATTTTATTTCAGAGATAGTTTAGCGAGAAAAAACTGTGAAGGTCAATTAAGTTAATGAGGAACAAAGGAAGTGTTACCAGTTGGTGGTATAAGGTAAAGAGAGCAGAAACTGGAATATGGGAGTGTGTTTAAGGCGCCAAATTCTTTCTTGGGAACTGGAAAATAAGTATGATGTGTATGAGGTCACATTTCTCGAATGTTCTTGGTGCATTTTAATTAGTAAACCCATCTTCGGTTTGATCATTTTCCATTTAGACTTGGAGAGGTGAAGACCTCTCATGTATAGCATGAAGCCACATAATCAGAGATGACAAGACTCCTTACCTATTGAACTTCTACAGAGGTTCTGATGCTTGCATCTTTCTTGCTTCCTTGATTCAGTAGGGATTCCCCTATCCTTACTTTAGCGTAGGGTTTAGTAGATGTTGTGAATCTTTTCCATGTATGAGGAGAAGGATTGAAACCATTCTTCTAGTCAACAATTCATATTCCATTTATTTTGCATTGCTGCCACAGAAATTCTTATATGCTCCTTGCTGTTGAGGACCAATATTTTGGTCTTCCTTTGATAACCCTTTACTTTTATAGTATGTTCTTGCGATTAATTTATATTAACGCCTTAACCGTGGCGGCAATTCCGCCATGGTGCGGGCGTTCTAATGGGTGGGCAGGGCTACGACGGCCAACAGTTGTGCGCAGCACCAGGGAGGGAGTGCTTCGACGGGAGCACGGAAGGGGTTAATCTGGCTTTGAGTTTGTAATAAACCTTCAGACTTCAAGTTATTGACTCAGACCTTTATTTTGTGATCCTAATGGTCACACTGCACCTTAAGATTTAAATCTGTTCCTAACCCCTTTTTCTCTTGGGCTATTTAAAAAAGGTTTATTGACCAGAGTAAATTGGAAGAAAAGGCCCAGAACGTTCTCATCTTTAACTTCTACAGTGGCTGAAGCCTCTTTTTGTATGCTTCAGTTAAATGTGCACAGTTTAAAGCACAACACATTTTAGTATAAAATGGCTATACCTATGTGTGTGAAGGTGTGGCACATTGGTATAGTGAGCATATATAGGTAAAGGAAATTTCCCACAAATAGCTAAAACATGCTTTTAGAATTGCATTGTTACTTCAGTTCTGCTTTTTTGAAGATCTTGCAAGTGAAAGATAGATGGATGATGAGCTGTCAGTTGGCAAGGTTGTCAAGCATAAGCGTGTTTTTCTTCAGCAGTGGGAAGGTCTACAGTATGAAAAGGCCATCAGCTGGTTATATTTCAGTGCTCACATAATGTGTGAAACATTAAGGTTAGTCTGTAAGTGTTCATCAGTGGTGTTAGACACAAGGAAATTCACTTTCCTGATTGACCTCCTTTTGCTTGCACATACATTGTACATAAGGGACAGGATACAGAGTAGCAGCTATCATAAAGGAAGGAAATACAAATGGGCCCCTGACAAGGGAGGGCCCCTATCCAGGTCACTGACGCTATTTGACCGGGTACCACGCCAGCGCTGAGGGAAAGAGGTGCCCAGAAGAGGAGGAATGCTGTGGGCTTGAACCCCCCAGGAGGTGAGGAGTGTGCCCCTGGGGCTGCCTGTGGAACTGTTCGCCCCCCCTCCGTGAGGTGCGCCTGTCAGACGCTGTCTGGGGAGGTTGGTGCCCCCAGGAGGCTGTGGCCCCTTTGGAGGTGCTGCTGCTGCATTGCCCTTGAGCGTTGGACTGGGAGGAGCTGCGTGTCCTTAGAAGCCCTGGACTGCCTACTCAGCGCTGTGGGAAGAGAAGCGCTGTATTAGTGTCTCTAAGCGCTATCTTGTGTGCCCCTGCGAAGCGCTGTGAAGTTGTGAGGCGCTGTGTTAGAGCGCGCTTCTGTGCCCAGGATTACTGCCACTGGTATCAGCGCTAGAGACTGTGTGCCCTGAAAAGCGCCGAATCCTGTGCCCCTGCGGAGCGCTATGAAGTAATTGACCCTTTGGAAGCGCTACTGGTGATTGCTGCCTGGAAGCGCTATGCCCCTGAGAAGCGCTATGACCGCCTGCTGAAGCGCTATGCTGCCCGGGAACTGCTGGGCTGACCGAGCGCTGCATGCCCCCTAAGATGTGCTGGCATCGTGTGCCATTCAAGCGCTGTGAAGCTTCTCCGCGCTGAAAGCGCTGCTACCCCACTCCCCGCCGCAGCCGAGGCTGCCCTGAGGAGAACTGGAGTTTGCCCCGGCGGCCCTCGGTGCCAGGAGAGGGCCGCCGCCATCCTGCAGTGGACTGCGCAGGGCCCAAGTGTGGGAAGTCCGAAAGGCGGCCCCCGGAGCCTTGGAGAGGCCACCGTTAAAATTCCTGTCAGGCCGCCGGAGTCCGTGAGGGCCGCGTTAGGCCCTGAGGCAAGAATCCCTGGATCACGTGACGGGGGCGCATCAAGCCACGCCCCCGCCGCGCACTAGTTGGCCGCGTGGTCGAGCCCCTCCTGTGCCACATCGCGATTGGTTCCCGGGCCGGTGAGGCTGTAGAAGGCCCGGGACCAGCTTGTCGACGACGGGGAGGGCTCCGAGAGTGTCAGAGCCCCCTCCGATTTGCCCCACAACGGCTGGAACTGCCTAGCGACCGGTGCTGATGCTCTGTAGTTGCTCCCTGCACTGCGCCCGATCGCGTGAGGCTCCAGAACCTGCGCAAGGGCCGTAAATAGGCCGAAGAGAGAAGGTAAACATAAGGAAGGAGGGCGGGAACCATAAGGAGGTCCCGGTGCCGCCCCTCCTCGTGGGAAAATTTTTTGCTGAGCCCTCCTGGCCCCCCCCACAAGTACTGGAACTGGGCCAGGATTCATTAACACTATGAAAGCCCATTAGGGACAGTTGGGCACTAGGTTAACCCCTGGCTAGGGGTCCATTAATGAAATAACCTACCCAGGCTGGGGCCAATGTGTAATTTTACCATGATGCCTGGGATATTTGTTGTTGATGAAATATTCTCCCTAATTAGCAGAACTGCTTTATTAGCCTAATGTGAGGCCTATGCTTGCCTAATGAGATGTTCTTCTCTGAGCCGGATGCATGGTTTTAGGCCTGCTTAGTGAAATGTTATCTGACCTCTAAAAAGTGTTACATTTGAGCACACGTTTTACATCTGCTTGAATGTTGCCTGGCCAATTACCTGAATGGGTCTACTGCTCCTCTAGGGAAGCGTTAATTGCACGAGGAGATGTTTGCGTTTACCCTGATGAAATGTGTATGCCCCATGTTAAGGAGCCAGCTGCGCTGATCCATTACAGGTGTTCCTGTCTGGTATTATATGATGTTTTTCCCTTACAGGGGTTGGGTTGGTGTTGTCACGCATGAGGTGTACTTACGCTAATGTTGCAACTTACACTTTCAGCAACCCCCTAAGGATGAGAGCCTGAGTTGGCCCCGCCAGATTGGCCCCAGGTCTACTGATAACTTAATTACAATTTTCTTTATTTCAGCATGGACTTTGGACTCAACCTTTTTGTCCCTTGTAAATAATTCCTCATGATGTACTTGGCTCTGGCGCCAGTTGGCGCCTTGTTGTGATTACCAGTGTATTTTTCCTTTTTACCTTGCAGGTTGGAGATATCACTAAATGTATTCTTTTTCCAACCAAAGGTGGTGTCGTGACTCTTTTGTAGTGTGATGGGTGGGTCGTCTGTGGGTACTGCGTGAATGCTTCACATGTCCTCGAAGTTTGGCCTGCCCGCTTGATGCCATGCTACCCCCTTGGAGACTTGGGCAACCCCCATTTCCAACAGTATCGAACTGGCATCTCTCGACTGCAACTGCATTTTAAGTGGCAGAGATAAAAAAGAGATTATATTGAATGCTTGAATTTGTCGCAGTTACTGGTCAATTTCTCTGGGTCGCATTATAGCCCAATATCCTGCTGATTGCAGGGGTACAGAGAGGAGCCAACTTTAGAGAAATTAGCTTGAGCCTTGCTCCAGTGGGAACATTCTGGCCCAAACTGCTATGGCAGATCATAAATCGAGCAACTCCATGCTGGTTCACTCTTGGTAGGTATCATTAGTGAGCTGCAGCTGTAATACCAAAGCACAGTGAGAAACGGGACCCACTACTCTGCATGCCTGTTGCACTTAGGTCACCCCTCACTGAAACATCTAAACACATTGATTGAATAAATGCTTGAAATATTTCAGTCCATGTTTTTTCTCACTGCATGAACTGGCCAGGATGAACCATTTCCAAATCATCTTTGGAACTGCTCCAATAGAGGTAGTCCTTTCAGAACTGCTGCACTACATCCCATCTGAACAGTTTTTGAGCATAACTGCTTAAAGTGTGATACTAACCCCTGAGTGACCTCAAAGAGTAGGTACTCAGGAAAAAATGACATTGTTAGAAAGAAAAAGACAAAAAGTGTTAGAAAGATAGAAGATTGAATGACACAAACCAACTTTAGAGCAGTGACTTGCAGAAGCAATATAATTAAGTGGCTAGGAATAGAAAGTATGTTTTAAATAACATGTTAAAGTAAAACAAGAATGTTTGAGGTTGCCACTGGCAAAGGTGAAGTGAGAGATAAACTAGTTGCTTTATTTTCTCTAGCAAACTAATGACAACACGAACAATCTAGATTTTCACAAATAAAAATGAGCAAAAGACTCCTTGAGGTACATTTGACTTTCCCTTAAAATGCAATACAGTTCTGTGAACAGCCCTTGACACACTCTTGATTCAACTCTCACCAGCGTCTCCCCACATAAGCCTTTGTGATCTAAAACTGAACTCGGAGAACCATTGTGATGAAGTTAATGTTTTTGCCTTATTCCTCCCATTTTTTCAGCTTGAACATCTGATGCCTTTGGAGTAGCATCATTTTGACTCCATCGTTTTAAGTTTGGCTAGGCCATATATATATATATTTACCTTTGGCCTTATGTACTCGTCTCATGCAAGAATTCCAATGAGATATGGTGCACTAAAGGTATAGAGGGTGCATTTATTGTGTGTTTTTGATATATATGTGTGTGTGCATATTAACGTTTATCCTTTTTAAGAGACGTCTAGATTGCTGCTAATAATCTTCTATAGGTTTGTGCTCTAATATGCATTGAAGACAATGGTTCAGAGGTGGCCCTAAGGGTCCATGTATGAAGTTAGTGCTTCCAAAGGGAGACACTTTCGAACAAACTTTTTATAGTGCGCACTCATAGCGTCCCAAGCACCGGCTGCATTTTTACCATGGAACAAGATTCTCAATTAAATACGTCCACAGCGGCTCATTAATTGTAGTGTTCGCTCCTGCATTAAGGCCTGCTCAGTCATAATGATGACTTAAAACCCTTTTAATCAAAGGTCCTAATTAACCGACACTCTTCAGTTGAACCTTAGACTTAACCATAAAGCCCAATTCTTTAACTTGCCCCGATGTAACAGGATTAACGTACCATTTACAGATTCATTAGTAGCCGCTAGCCTCACTGGCTCCCCCCACTATATATACCTTCCCTAAAATCGTTGCGGCCCCACTGAAATTGCTACAGGTATCAATCAACTGAGCTACAATAGGCACCTTGATTATACCAACTCTAGCCAGACCCACAGTTTATGAATGCTTTTCGAGTCGATCAAGAAGGAAGAGGAGACAATGAAGAGGAGTTTTATTGTTTGTTAGAATGTTGTTCAAGGTTCTGTATTCTGTATTCTAAGAACCTTTTTTAATGTGCTGCTGAGTGGTAGCAATAAAGGATTTATTGCATAATATTAGCCTCCGTGTCCCTAATAAAAAAACAGATTTTCAGCCCACCGTGGCTGTGGAAAATCTACATTATACCACCTCTAGCCAGACCCACAGTTTATGAAGTCAAGTGGATATTTATCACCCCCTCCTCCTGGCCGCTAATTGGGCTCCAGCATCTATCCTGACCATATGCCCTACCTTGAGACAATTCAAACTTAATTCCTCCACCCTTGAACGCGCTTTGGGCCCCAGTATCTCACGTAATTGACAAGATCATCTCTGATCTATGCCCCACCCTGAGATACTCAAGAAATTAATTCCCCTGATTCTCTGTTGTGACTGACCCTGCTGTCATTGTGCCCCATCCTATTGTGACTAATTCAGACTGCTCACCCTTAGTCCTGAAGATGATCTCAATGTCATGAGATCAAAACGTTGTCAACCCCTACAACAGGAACTCCTTACATTTTGTTAATTTGTGTGGAGTTCCATTTCTTGTTGTCAATGCGATGTCAAGATTTTAATGCACCCTTACTGTGTCACGTCATGCTTTTTTCACTTATATGTGAGCACCTGAATATTATTTAAATATTTTCAATTGTGTTTTTGGTAATAAATACCCTACCTTACAAGACACCATTGCCCCTGTACATTATTAGATACTCCCAACGTGATTAATTGTCAGTGTAAAAAGATTGTCAGAAAGTGTCTCCCTTTGGGAGCACTAACTACATACATGGACCCTTAGGGCCACCTCTGAACCATTGTTTTCTCTAAACATATACTCAGCCCCAGTTCGCGTATCAGGGTACCCTTGTTTTCCCATACTCTCTAAAATGCATTGAATGCAGTGAATTTGCCAGGGATTAGTTTGAACATGAATATGATTAATTCTAAGATTCCTTTATAAATTGTGACCAGTTGTAATTTTTGGTTAATACATGTATTAGTTTATTCTGCCACATATAAGAGTACAGTATCATATATTGGATTATATGTAGGTTGTACAATTAATATGTATTTAAAGAAAACTGTAAAGTTAGAGTGATTGTGAGCCCTAAGCTTACAGTCGAAACATTTAATACTAACATGAAAGTTGTTTTCTGCATGATTTTCTCCTTTGCTGGTGCAGACCAAATTCATTAGCTTGTAAAAAGCACATTTTATTTCAGAGATAGTTTAGCGAGAAAGAACTGTGAAGGTCAATTAAGTTAATGAGGAACAAAGGAAGTGTTACCAGTTGGTGGTATAAGGTAAAGAGAGCAGAAACTGGAATATGGGAGTGTGTTTAAGGCGCCAAATTCTTTCTTGGGAACTGGAAAATAAGTATGATGTGTATGAGGTCACATTTCTCGAATGTTCTTGGTGCATTTTAATTAGTAAACCCATCTTCGGTTTGATCATTTTCCATTTAGACTTGGAGAGGTGAAGACCTCTCATGTATAGCATGAAGCCACATAATCAGAGATGACAAGACTCCTTACCTATTGAACTTCTACAGAGGTTCTGATGCTTGCATCTTTCTTGCTTCCTTGATTCAGTAGGGATTCCCCTATCCTTACTTTAGCGTAGGGTTTAGTAGATGTTGTGAATCTTTTCCATGTATGAGGAGAAGGATTGAAACCATTCTTCTAGTCAACAATTCATATTCCATTTATTTTGCATTGCTGCCACAGAAATTCTTATATGCTCCTTGCTGTTGAGGACCAATATTTTGGTCTTCCTTTGATAACCCTTTACTTTTATAGTATGTTCTTGCGATTAATTTATATTAACGCCTTAACCGTGGCGGCAATTCCGCCATGGTGCGGGCGTTCTAATGGGTGGGCAGGGCTACGACGGCCAACAGTTGTGCGCAGCACCAGGGAGGGAGTGCTTCGACGGGAGCACGGAAGGGGTTAATCTGGCTTTGAGTTTGTAATAAACCTTCAGACTTCAAGTTATTGACTCAGACCTTTATTTTGTGATCCTAATGGTCACACTGCACCTTAAGATTTAAATCTGTTGCTAACCCCTTTTTCTCTTGGGCTATTTAAAAAAGGTTTATTGACCAGAGTAAATTGGAAGAAAAGGCCCAGAACGTTCTCATCTTTAACTTCTACAGTGGCTGAAGCCTCTTTTTGTATGCTTCAGTTAAATGTGCACAGTTTAAAGCACAACACATTTTAGTATAAAATGGCTATACCTATGTGTGTGAAGGTGTGGCACATTGGTATAGTGAGCATATATAGGTAAAGGAAATTTCCCACAAATAGCTAAAACATGCTTTTAGAATTGCATTGTTACTTCAGTTCTGCTTTTTTGAAGATCTTGCAAGTGAAAGATAGATGGATGATGAGCTGTCAGTTGGCAAGGTTGTCAAGCATAAGCGTGTTTTTCTTCAGCAGTGGGAAGGTCTACAGTATGAAAAGGCCATCAGCTGGTTATATTTCAGTGCTCACATAATGTGTGAAACATTAAGGTTAGTCTGTAAGTGTTCATCAGTGGTGTTAGACACAAGGAAATTCACTTTCCTGATTGACCTCCTTTTGCTTGCACATACATTGTACATAAGGGACAGGATACAGAGTAGCAGCTATCATAAAGGAAGGAAATACAAAGTGCTAGAAGGTAAGACTAAATTGAGCTTCACATTTTCTATATAACAATTACTTGTGAGTAGCTTTTACAGCACACTGTTCTTTTAATTTGAGGATATCCCCAGATGTTTTTAAAAATGTCAAATTAGTGCTGGAGACGATGAGGACCTGAAAGAGAGGGAATTCCTATGATGCTTAGTGGGAATAAATTAGTCTGCTTAGGATGGATTTCAGAGATTTGAGAAGCAACCGCAGGATATCACAGATTCTGCTATTTTCGGTTTCTTTGATGAAAGGCTCTTATCAGAGAGATTTTACCTGGGAGCATGCCCCTAAAACATGAATTGCTAAAGAATACTTATGAGGAGACAGCCTGGGATTTTTTAATGATTCACTTGGAGGTCATTACCCTTTCCGCAACAGAACAAGAAGAAGTAATAAAAAACTAACATTCTACCGGTGCCAAGGAATTCCTGTCTGCCTGAAAGCAAACTATGTTTAATCCCTGGGACCTAAAACCTCCTTTGTGGCAAGTGGTGCTAGCCGTTTTCTAGTCTGCAAGGATTCTGGGTCCTGCTGGTGCAACTTGCTTGACCCTCTGAGACTTCTCATTGGCAGCTGTGGCCCCCTAGAAGAAAATCAAAGGGTCAGTTACAGCTGAACATTTCTCCTGTCTACAATTGTCAAAATCTTCCCCTGTGACTAGGGAGTGTCAAAAGTCATGTCGACATAGAAAGCTATTGCGGGGAAATCCTAAGAACCTGTAGAAATTGGATATTTTGCTGTTGATCTAAATATGTGAGGAGCCATAGTTACATTTAAATCTATGAACAGAGAGAGTGACCTATGTGGCTGTCTTTGATCGGCTCCTCCAGCAGTGGGTAAAAATCCTTGAATAATCCTATTGTTTCAAACCCGTCCATTTGTCAAAACTTACATAATTTAAAATTGCACACAGTCCTGGGTGATCCTGGCTGTTTGTGTGAGCCTTTGTAATTTGTGTCAAAGCGAAAATTGAATCAAAATACTGATCCTCCCTTAAAACTAAAATATAAGTCGCGCTATGGCCACCAACATCATTGGACCTATTGCATCTGTGAAGGTGACGGTTCCTGCTATGGATTGAGACTTAGGCTTACATCATCCCCTCATTCAGCAGTGCTCTGAGGACAAAGGCTACAGCCTGTGCTTGAAGGCCAGAAGAAAAGTGACCTGGCAGCAAATAGCTAAGGGCAGAGACTTGCAACACATGTGAATGAGATATACAAATTACAGATTGGTAGTAGTGGCATTACTATCGCACCTCTGAAAATAGATATTAACGTGAGTACAGTATAATATAACACTCAACATATGTTGGGGTTGGTTCTAGAATGATGTATGACACCCTACTACCGGAGGTGCCAAATCACAAAGGTCTGAAAGATCCTTAGTATATTAAACTTTAGAAGACACCACAGCACTCAATAAGAATCCATTTATTTGAAAGGTCATAGATCAGAGATTTGTAGTTCCATTGCAAGTGTAAAAATGTATTGAAGAAAGAGAGGTTCTTTGATCCTCTCTGCATTCAGTTTGGAACAGCAAGTCTTGAGTACATACAACATCATTCATGTGTTTTGTCACAAAGTGACTTTTTCAAGCATGTAAAATCATACGAAGTACATCAAGATCAAAAATACAAGAACATTTTTTACAAATACAAGAAACATGTTAAAAAGAAACAGAGACAAACTTAGTGCAAAGAGTTCACTAAACCATTTTTTAATAAGTAGAAAGTGTCAGCAATGATACAGCAGTGTGAAGATAAGGAAGTGCTGATAGAATCACAAAAAAGGGTGCACAAAACCGGTCTATAAAACCATCTGCAATCCCATTCTGAAACACCATGCACGCCACCTGGTGAAAATGTGATGAGATAGTGAGTTTCAATAAATTTTAGAAGATAAAATCATATCAACAACCCTAACACTAGTCAGTCAGAAAAACTTTATTCGGTTATGTTTCATAACCATAAAAGTACATAAAATCACATTAAAATTTTTCAGTCATCAAACATCAGTTAACAGTCAATTTAAGAAAAATGATAACAATCTATACTAAGCATTTATACACAAGAAAAAGTCATATTATCATCGTCTTACGCAGATAAAATACATTTTTAAGAAACGCCACCACGGAAGAAACAGAAAAAATGTCTTCAAGGGTCTGTATGGCCAGAAATGCAGGACGACACTGTCTCAAATTCATATATTTTAAAATTGGCATAATCCATCTCCTTCTAGATGTCACATAAAATCTACAAAAAAATAAAATATGAATATCCGATTGTTCAGAGACATTGTCACAAGGGCATATACACAGAACCGTGGACCAGTCATTTATGACTGGGAAGCTCAGTAATCTAAACAATATTCCGAATCTAAATCTTATCAGTAAGAATCTTTCATGATCGTTCATTTGTAAGTTTAGATAAGGCTGAAGAGTCCCTCCTTTAGTAATCATTTGATGGGAAATCACAGTCTTTTTTACCATTTCCGCTGATTCTCTTTGATTCACCATAAAGTCTAGGCACAATTGTTTGAGAGACTTCCTAGTAATATTGAACATAGTTTCTGGCTCATCAAAATACTCTGGATGCTTGATGTTATTAAAAACAGTTTTTATGTAGCGTAGCCATTTTATCCTTTTGACCCCGTCCAACTTTAACACATCTCCCAAGATAAGTCGGTTTAAGTGACATCTCTCAGTAGTCCATACCCGATGCCAAAGCAGCAACGGTTGACTTTTAATTAGATCTTCCAGAAAATAGATACCCAGTTCTGTATGACAATTATAGTTTGACGTGCTCG
This sequence comes from Lissotriton helveticus, assembly GCF_964261635.1. Taxonomy (NCBI): domain Eukaryota; kingdom Metazoa; phylum Chordata; class Amphibia; order Caudata; family Salamandridae; genus Lissotriton; species Lissotriton helveticus. The sequence goes on from NC_136061.1 coordinate 1,647,641,478, forward strand.
ATGGGAGAGACAATAAAAATCGTAAAAAGTTATTTTCACTTATTTGCAAACTAGTAACGTTTAAATTTCCCCAAATACCAGCCCCATATAGTGCTACTGAGACACAGCTACTCTTATAAATATATAGCAGCTCTTTGACTGGCTTTTTGCCCATCTTTTTGCTTAAGGACTTGAGGGCCATTGTGGCTTTGGAGAAAAGTAAGTTCCTGGCCTGTATTGCCCTGTTCCAGTTCCCAGTATGATCGAAAAGAATCCCCAAATACGAAAAGGTCGGAGTATGCTGTAGTGGGGTTGATCTAATGAACATTGTTTTCTTCTTTTGTCGAACATTTCCCCCACAATTCATCACAAATGTCTTGGTACAGTTAATTTGAAGTTCGAGTTTATCCATAAAACCACTAAAAGACTAAATCATGGCCTGCGTAGCTAACGGGGTTCTGGCCATAAGCACCGTATCATCTGCATAAATGAGTGCAGGTAACCGGCGAGTCATGGCACTTGGCATATCATTACATTCCTTTAGGAGTGAGTCCTCTAAGTTGTTAATGTAAATAGAGAAAAGGAATGGGGCAAGGACGCACCCCTGCCTCATGCCCCTCCCCACTCTGAATTCCCTTGTACACTCACCATTTAAGCCAAATCTGACCATTGCACCAGCTCCATTATATAATTCTCTTAAAAAGCTGATGATATTCGCTTCTACTCCCAGGCTAGTTAGAATTATCCATAATTTGCCGTGGTTTACAAAATCAAATGCTGTAGTGAGGTCTAAAAATGTTAGATAGAGTCTACCTCCCTTAGCCGTGGTATATTTCTCAATCAGGATTGATAGGTTAAGTACTTGCTCAGTTGTGCCAACTCCTTCTCGGAACCCATATTGGAGATCACTTATAATAGGCCCATTTCTGGAGTCTGTCTAAAATCACTCTCCCAATAATTTTTATGGTAGAATCAAGTAGTGATATGGGCCGATAACAGGCACAGCTGGATCTATCTCCTTTTTTAAATATCGGAATAATGATCGATTTATACCGTGTATCAAGTAATCCTTTAGAGCATGTGGCATTAAAAATCCTGGTAAGTATCGGAGCCCAAAGATCGATATTCTTTTTAAAGATGTCTACTGGGACACCGTCGGGCCCTGGTGCCTTGCCCCCAAGACTAGACTTAATACCCTTAATTACCTCATCAAGTTGGAAGTTAAGTTGATGGCCTTCTACATATTTCTCCTTAGCCATAGGTTCCTTTATAAAATCGATAGTGGGTACTGCTATTTTATATAGAGTTTCAAAATGCTTCACCCAATCTTCCTCACTTACGGCTATCTCCATACGGGCCTTTGAACTATCCTTAAAAAAAGGTGCATAGACTGCTTTCCAAAAAGCAGTCATGTCCTTTAGTTCTGAGGCTTCCAGAAAGGCAGACCATGCCTTATTTTTTAAAAACTCCTTTTGGGTTTTGAGTGCTGTTTTGCACTCCTTACGTAAAACCCTTATCAGGGATTAATTTCTCACTTGCTGCTGCAGAGCCAATTTTAGCAATTTGTGAGCTTTGCTACATTCCGGTGTAAACCACCCTTTGTTTCTCGCTTTACACTTGTTAGCCTTAACATCAACCCATAGACCCTTTTTTATGTTGGCAATAATCTCACTGAAATTAATTATAATTTCAGAGTCCTTTGTTTCCGGGTCTAGACATGCGTCGAAGTTTATACAACAAGCTTTCACAAGTTTACTAAGGAATATCTCAGGGACCACCTTAGTCCATTTGAGGGCATACCCATTTTGTCTATTTCTATCCACATCAATAGAGAAAACCTCTGCTTTCTTATGCACAGTTAGACATGTATCCAACAGTTCTAGCCTTATCGGAAAATGGTCGCTAAGAGGGACATTCAGAACGCTAAAATTATCAATACAATCATGGTAGCTGATAGAAATGAGGATATAATCAATAGTCGACATCGTTCCTCTGCCATTAAAGGTTGCAGTAAATGGCATTTTGTTATGGCATAGTTCATTTGCAAACCCTAGATTATAGGTAAACAAAATATCATTTAATGCGTTCCCCAATGTTGAATGCTCAAAATGGGATGTATTAGTATCCCTTCCTGTTGATAATCCACAATTTCCTGTTCCAGCTCTTGAACATAAAAAACAGTTAAAATCCCCGCCCCATATTACCGTAAAGAGTCTGTTAGAGCCATTGATGATACTGTTTAACTTGTTGTTCAGAGTTTTTAGTACCAACAATATAGTTGCAGAAGGAATGTTATTGTAAAAGTTAACTATTAGGGAAGATACAGAGCTACTAAAGTGAACCCCAACGATATGAAAGAAGGATGTGTGGGAATATAGCTGTAATTTTTTTTAATTTAGGCGATTTGAGATATACATACATAAACCCCCTTTCGCTCTTCCATGTGCCGAAGCTACAGCAGGGATAGAGACTGTTATGAAGCCACTCAAATGATGTTCCCCCTCTGCCCATGTTTCTTGAAGGCATATGATGTCACAGTTTTCAGTAAAAAGCCTCCAAGCAGGATTCTCTAACTTAGCCCGAAGGCCAGCTATGTTCCAAAATGTTATGGACCATTTTTTCCGAGAGGTTTCGTCTAATCCACCACTAGCACATCGCTCACTGTCTTTAGTTATTTCCGGGAGGCCCATCCCCACTATTTCATTGCCTATATCAGTTTCATGGTAATTTTCATTTGCCCTAAGCTCATCAAGTATGCTGGCAGGATCAGCTTGACCTATATCATCACTATTACCGTTACCACACATTTTTGGAGCATCTTCTGTTATCATTTCAACATTCAACAGGTGCCCGCCAGACAATTTTTCCCTCAAACATGTTACATTGAGTCATTCATTCTCATCCAATCCAGAGAAAGGGTGGAATAAATTTGATAATGGTATATCCCAATTATCCCTGGGATTATTGGTGTAAAAGTTTTCCCTGGGATTATTGGTATATAAGTTGTTGTTGTTAAACAATGGTTGATTTGGGTACATAGGTGAAAAGCAAGGGATGTTATTCCTGCTGTGAAAACTACGGGCAACCGGGTTCATAGTTGAATTCGATCTGTATGGTACATGAGGTCTATACATTTTAGGGAGAAGAGGAGTAGGCATGGGTTGGAGAAAAGGGGAGTCATTTCCGTTGTAATGTCTGTAAACTGGATTCAAGATTGGGTTTGATCTATATAATGCATCAAATCTCCGTTTATTTAAGGGATAATGATTTATATTCGACATTAGTGGATTATTATTATTTAGGGGCATCATTAGAGCTTCCGGATAGAAGTAGCTCAAGTTGCGCGTAGAGATGCCTCCCTCACATCTCCCTGGGAACCAGTCACTGATATATGTGACCAGTCTATGATCTTTAAAATTGACGATGATCACATCCCCTTCGATATCCTTAGGTCGAAGTCCCACCCAATTACATCGCCTAACTGAAACTATATCTCCATTTAAGTGCAAGGGAAGTGGTCTATATTTTCGCAGCCAGTGAATGACTTTATTTTTAAGACTGGAATTGTGTTCTATATTTCCAGCTGGCATGACCGGGACTCCTGTAAGAACAATAACATAATTTGAGGATTCCGGGGGCAGATCTGCGACATTTCTAATTTTTGTTCTAGTTGTTTGAGTGGGCTTACTTGGGGGTTCATTTATGGTATGGCCTCTTTTTGGTATGCCTATATGGGGTTTTTCCTTATTTGTGTTCTCGATAACTGTGGGAGGTTTAGTGCCCATCAATACATTAGATTTTACTACGGCGGGCATTTTATTTAATGTAGAAGTGGCAATTTGTTGCTTGAGTGAATTACTAGAAGGCTGTTTTACTACCGGGTGCATTATACTTTGGTCACTAGGTTTGTGACAGGCTGCTAACTTTTGCTCTTGCAGGATCTGATCCATTTTCTCTCCTAACCTTTTAACCCTTTCGGTAAGTGGGAGAATTAAAGCCTTGATAAGGCAATCAATATCCTTTAATAGCCCTTCGTAATTTGGGGCAGATATCGAATTGGCAGTCAGATGCCCCATAGAGCCCACATTCCCTGCTTCCTTAGTTATCTTGTGCGGAGAGTACATATTACTAATGAGAAGTCTATTCCCCTTTTTAATGCCACCCTTCCTTCTTCTCTTTCTTGGTGGTGAACGAAAGATATTAAATCCCTTAGTTGAAGGTGTTTTAGACTTTTTATTGTTGGACCCGGCCTCGTGGCGTGGTTCGCCTCTGTCCCTCCACACCCTGTGAGCGTAGGCCTGTGCCCCGAGTCCCCTGCGCAGCCTCCCCGTTAGTGTAGCCTGCACCCCGAGCCTGGTCGTCCTATTCCAGTTAAACCTAGATCCCCCTAGAACCTCGACCAGGCCTGCCTTTCCCGCTCCACGCCCGGCTCCGAGCGCCTAACCTTGCATGCCCCACAAGGCCCGGACGCCATCTTCCCTTCCCGACATCCCTGTCTCCCTGGGCCGAGCGTGACCCCGGCCCCAGCGAAACCCAGACTCCAAAGGCGCGCCAGTCCCGGCTGGGGGGTAAAGGGCTCCCCGAGTGAGATAAGCCAGGGAGTTTCGATGGCACCTCCGGCCTCCCCTGAGGGGCTGGCTTCTGTCACACCTTTGGCCCTCCCCTGTGGGCCAGTTTCGATCACCCCTCTGGCCTCCCCGAGTGCTGGCTCCAGACCCGCTGGGCGTCTGGGAATTCCCGGACCCATCTTTCAAAGGGATCAAAGAGCCAACCGCCGGACCTCACCAATGACCAGCCCCCCCCCCGGGCAGGAGACCTCTGCCTGCGAGGGTCCGGAGATCAAAGAGCCAAAGGACTATAACTGGGCCCGCCCGACAACTAGCGGGCAGTTGTATCTTGGACCTGAAGCCCTGCTGATCTGATCACGGCTGACCCTAAGAAGACTCATCCTGAACCTCTGAACCCTGCTGACGCTGTCGCGGCTCAAGCTGAACCTGCAACCATCGGAGCCCTGCTGACGCTGTCGCGGCTCAAGCTGAACTTGCAACCATCGGGGCCCTGCTGACGCTGTCGCGGCTCAAGCTGAACTTGCAACCATCGGAGCCCTGCTGACGCTGTCGCGGCTCGACCTCTAAAACCATCGGGGCCCTGCTGATGCTGTCGCGGCTCAAGCTGAACTTGCAACCATCGGAGCCCTGCTGACACTGTCGCGGCTCGACCTCTAAGACCATCGGAGCCCTGCTGACGCTGTCGCGGCTCAAGCTGAACCTGCAACCATCGGAGCCCTGCTGACGCTGTCGCGGCTCGACCTCTAAGACCATCGGAGCCCTGCTGACGCTGTCGCGGCTCTCACGAACCTCTCCAGATCGAGCCCTGCTGACCTCGTCGCGGCTCGAGGAGTACTCTGGTCCGGCTGGACCCTCGAGACCACCATCACGACCGAGCCGACTCGACGGAGGTGAGGCAGCCAGTACGACCATCATCCCGTACCCCCCGGCTCGAGGATTGAGAGCTGTGCGTAGGGTATGCCGCGTACTGACCCAGAGACTAAAAGACTGTCCCGCTTCCCCCTTCCCGAATCCTCCAAGACTTTGTGGTCCCTTGACCACTGTGTATACAAGAGTGCTTCCTTCGTTATTTGCTATATAAAGAATTTGTTACTAGAATCCAACGGTGTGGTGTCTGTTCGTAGTGTGGTGTGAGCTCAGTGTGTACGATCCTAGACCCGAAGTCCTCCCCGGTGGGGACCTCCCAATCAAGACTCGGCAAGTTCTGTGGGAGAGGTGGATCTTGGGGTGACCGGGTGAGCACAACCTGGCCCTCGGAGATCGCCCCTTCCAACATTGGTGGCAGCGTCGCGATAAGAACCTACGTCTAGGGATCGTACAGCACTGACACACTACCCGAACGAAGAGCAACCTGAGCCTCACGAGCGACAAGACCACCTTCCAGATGGAGCTGCTGGGAGACTATTCGCACCGTGAGCTCAAGCAATTCTGCAAAGATCTCCGTATCCCGTCAACGGGATTAAACACCAAAGAGGACTTTCAACAAGCTCTAACAGCCTGGGTAGAGACCGGAGCCCAACCTCCAGCACCGACAGAATCCGATGGAGGGGGAGCACCACTGATCGAAACCCACGCCCCAGAGCAAGAAAGAGCAGAGTCCCCGACGCGGACTCACAGCACGGAGAGAGGTCTATCTCGAGAAGAGATGACCGACCGAGAACGCAACCGAAGCCATGAGCTAGAACTAGCCCGTTTAAAGATGGAGGTAGAACTCAAGCTGGCCGAGAAAAAGCTAGCCATCGAGCAGCTACGGCTGCAAGGAGAACTGGAGGAGAAGAAACTCCAACGAGAACATGACGGAAAGAAGCTCCAGCTGGAGCACGAGCGCAGCGTATTGGAAATAGAACTCAAGGCCCGGAACGAAGGCAACAAAACATCAGCGACCCGAGAGTCTGTTCCCCCAGTGGAACCCAAGGTCCACATCCCCAAGGATGTGGTCAAAGAATATTATAAAAACGATGACATCCAGCAATGGTTCAAGGCCTAGGAGGTAGCTATGACCTCCCACCGAGTTCCGCAGAAAGATTGGGGAGCTGGGCTGTGGGGTCGATTCCTGAGTGAGGGGAGAGACACCCTACTCGACCTATCGTCTGCCGAACAGACCTCCTACAGCCACATGAAAGAGGCCCTCCTCACAAGGTACGGGCTCACCCCAGAAATGTACCGCCAACGCTTCCGAGAATGCAAGAAGATCCCCGGCACCACGTGGGTGGAATATGTCAATTTCTACAGCCGGGCCCTGGAAGGGTGGATCAAGGGCAGCAAAGTATCCACCTTCGAGGGGCTCATCGACCTCATTGCCTACGAACATTTGTCCCTGAATTGCTTTGTGGAACTCCGGCAGCACCTCCTGGACAGCAAGTTGGCTGACCCCCGGAAGCTGGCCGTCGAGGCCGATCGCTGGGTGAGCACCAGAGTCCCCCGGGGGCCCAGGGGAGATTCTGGCCGAAATGAACAGGGATCGTCCCGCCAGAGAGGAGGGGGGAATCAGAATAGACAGAGGGGTTCCCAGGTAGGGTCCCCGCGTAGTCCCCCCAGAAACCAGCCCGGCACCTCACCTCCCACAGCGCGCGCAGGGTTTCCCCCAGCTAAGCCAGGGCCCCGAGTCAGCCAAGCCTGCTACCATTGCCAGAAACCCGGGCACTATGCCAATGACCCCCGCTGCCCCTTGTTCCAGAAGCCGGCCGCTGCAGGGCTCCCAGTGCGCCACATTACCTCAGTAGCTCTAGAAGAGGAGGGGGAGGAAGAGTTCGAGGGAGCAGACCCCGCAGCTATGATGTTAGTCTCCCTGGGTGATAGGGAGATGGTCCCCGGAGCTCCCCTACCCGACAACACCGAGAAATACCGACAGCAGGTGACTGTCAATGGCCATCACATAGGGGCGCTCCGAGACACTGGGGCCAGTATCACCGCCGTCAAACGGCACCTAGTCACGAAGCCCAGATTGTTCCCCACATCTCCTGCAGGGTGATCGCAGCTGATAACTCCGTCCGCACCTGCCGGATAGCTCAAGTCCCGTTCGAATGGGGGGGCGTCTCTGGGGAGTTACGAGTGGCAGTCCGCTCCGACATGCCTGTGGACTGCCTGCTCGGCAACGATCTAGAGAGCTCCCCATGGCAGCGGGTTGAGAAAAGGGCCCACTTAGAGATGGTGGGCCTACCCGAGTGGGCCTGTGTGAGTACCCGGTCGATGACCGCCCGAAGGACCACCCCCGAAGGGGCGACCTTAGAGGCGGCACCGGCGACCCCCGAGGTCCCTGAATCCTTTGAGACCCCTGAGCTGTTCCCCAGGGAGAGCTTCCCCCCCGACGCAGGTCCCCTCGGCCCTGGTGTCGAACCGACCCCGAGCTTGGACGACCTTCCTGAGCTGGCCCAATGGCGCCAGGAAGGGGGACCGCCCCGAGAAGAATTCTGCCTAGAGCAGACAGCCTGTCCATCCTTGGTGGGGACGCGGCAGAAGGCCGCCGTCCAGGCCGCCGGGGACCAGTCTGGCTCCCACTTTGTCTATTGGGAAAACGGCCTCTTATACAGCGAGCAAAAGTCCGCCGAACTAGGGTCCGGTCGAGTGCTGGTGGTCCCCCTACGCTTCCGCGGCTTTCTCCTGAACCTGGCCCATGACGTGCCCCTGGCGGGACACTTGGGACAAGACAAAACGTACCAGCGCCTGGTCACCCACTTCTACTGGCCGGGCATGCGCTCCGATGTGGAGGCCCACTGTAAGTCCTGCCCCACTTGTCAGTCCAGCGGAAAGAGCGGAGGGAAGCGCAAGGCTCCTCTCCAACCCTTCCCTGTGGTCAGTACCCCCTTTGAGAGGGTGGGAATCGGCATTGTGGGCCCCCTCGACCCCCGGACCTCCTTGGGGCACCGCTTTATCCTTGTCTTGGTGGACCATGCCACCCGATACCCCAAAGCCATTCCCCTCCGAACGGTGACCGCCCCCGTAGTGGGGCGGGCCCTCATGGCCATCTTCTCCCGGGTGGGATTCCCCCGAGAAGTCGTCAGCGACCGAGGGACCAACTTCATCTCGAAATAAATGAAGTCCCTTTGGCAACAATGTGGGGTGACGTACAAGTTCACCACCCCATATCACCCCCAGGGTAACGGTCTGGTGGAACGCTTCAACCGGACCCTCAAAGGAATGATCATGGGACTCGAAGAGCCCCTGAGGCGTAAGTGGGACGTCCTCCTTCCCTGTCTCCTCTTCACATACCGCGAAGTCCCCCAGAAGTCCCTGGGGTTCAGCCCCTTCGAGCTGCTCTACGGGCACCCCGTCTGGGGACCCCTCACCCTGGTCAAGGAAGGGTGGGAGACGGCGGCCCCAGAGCCCCCTCCCGATGTGTTTCAATACATTTTGGCCCTCTGGAACCAGACAAGGAAGTTCCGAGAGCTGGCCGAGGCCAGCCAAGAAGAAATTAAACGGTGGTATGACCAAAATGCCACTCTGGTCGAGTTTCAGCCCGGACAGCGGGTCTGGGTGATGGCCCCCGTGGAGCCCTGTGCCCTGCAAGACAAGTGGACAGGGCCCTTCAAGGTGGTAGAACGCAAGAGTCAGGTGACTTATGTCATCGACGTGGAGTCCCCCCGGAACCCCTTGCGGGTCCTTCACGTAAACCGCCTCAAACCCCACTTCGCCCGATCCGAGTTGAGCTTACTCCTCGCCACGGACGATGGGGAAGAAGAAACGGAGCCTCTCCCCGATCTCCTGTCCACAAAAGAAAAAGATGGCTCCGTAGAGGGGGTGAGTCTCTCCTCCTCCCTCTCTCCCGAGCAGCGAGAGGACTGTCGCCAGTTACTGGGACAATTCTCAGACCTTTTCTCCCTCACCCCCGGCGTCACCAACTGGTGCGTCCACGACGTGGACACCGGGGACAGCCCACCGGTATGGCACAGAGCCTACCGCGTCCCTGACCGAGTCCGGGCCTGCATCAAGGCCGAGGTATCGAAGATGTTAGCTCTCGGGGCGGTCGAAGCCTCTGACAGCCCATGGGCTAGCCCCGTGGTCCTGGTTCCGAAGGCAGCCGCCCCCGGTGCTGTTCCCGAGCTGAGGTTCTGCGTTGACTACCGCGGGCTCAACGCAGTCACCAGAACCGATGCTCATCCCATCCCCCGAGCCGACGAGCTTATCGATCGCCTCGGGGCTGCTCGGTTCCTCAGCACATTCGACCTGACCAGTGGGTACTGGCAGATCGCCCTCACCGAGGGAGCAAAGGAAAGATCCGCTTTCTCCACCCCGGATGGTCACTACCATTTCCGGGTGATGCCCTTTGGAATGAAGAACGCCCCCGCCACCTTCCAGCGACTGGTGAACCAGGTCCTGGCGGGGTTGGAAGAGTTCAGCGCTGCGTATCTGGACGATATCGCAGTCTACAGTTCCCACTGGCCTGAGCACCTCCAGCACCTCTGGGCGGTGCTGACCACCCTGAGGAGGGCAGGCCTCACCATTAAGGCAAGCAAGTGCCAGATCGGACAAGGGTCCGTAATCTACCTCGGGCACCAGGTCGGAAGCGGCCTCGTAGCCCCCCTCCAGCCCAGCATCGATGCCATCGTGGCCTGGGAGGCCCCCACGACCCAGACGGAAGTGCGGGCGTTTCTAGGGCTCACGGGGTACTACCGCCGGTTCATCAAGAGTTACGGCAGCATCGTAGCCCCCCCTCACGGAGTTAACCTCCAAAAACCAGCCGAAGAAAGTCAGCTGGACCTCCGCCTGCCAAGAGGCGTTCGAAACGTTGAAAGACGCCATGTGCACCGCCCCATCCTACAGGCCCCCGACTACTCACGAGAGTTTGTAGTCCAGACGGACGCGTCCGAGCATGGCATCGGAGCTGTACTGTCCCAGGTGAACGAGAACGGCCTAGACCAACCAGTGGCATTCATTAGCCGGAGGCTACTCCCTCGAGAACAAAGGTGGAGCACCATCGAGCGGGAGGCCTTTGCGGTGGTTTGGGCCCTGAAGAAGCTGAGACCCTACCTGTTCGGTACTCACTTCCGGGTCCAGACCGACCACCGACCTCTCCGGTGGCTAATGCAGATGAGAGGGGAGAACACCAAATTGCTGCGCTGGTCCATCTCCCTCCAGGGGATGGACTTCACTGTTGAACACCGGCCTGGCTCTGACCACGCCAACGCAGACGGCCTGTCCAGATTCTTCTGCCTCAGCGAAGAGAACCCCCAAGAGGATGGGTAGTTCTCCCCGCCTTCAGCTGGGGGGGACGCTTGTTGGACCCGGCCTCGTGGCGTGGTTCGCCTCTGTCCCTCCACACCCTGTGAGCGTAGGCCTGTGCCCCGAGTCCCCTGCGCAGCCTCCCCGTTAGTTTAGCCTGCACCCCGAGCCTGGTCGTCATACTCCAGTTAAACCTAGATCCCCCTAGAACCTCGACCAGGCCTGCCTTTCCCGCTCCACGCCCGGCTCCGAGCGCCTAACCTTGCATGCCCCACAAGGCCCGGATGCCATCTTCCCTGCCCGACATCCCTGTCTCCCTGGGAGTTTCGATGGCACCTACGGCCTCCCGTGAGGGGCTGGTTTCTGTCACACCTTTGGCCCTCCCCTGTGGGCCAGTTTCGATCACCCCTCTGGCCTCCCCGAGTGCTGGCTCCAGACCCGCTGGGCGTCTGGGAATTCCCGGACTCATCTTTCAAAGGGATCAAAGAGCCAACCGCCGGACCTCACCAATGACCAGCCCTCCCCCGGGCAGGAGACCTCTGCCTGCGAGGGTCCGGTGATCAAAGAGCCAAAGGACTATAACTGGGCCCGCCCGACAACTAGCGGGCAGTTGTATCTTGGACCTGAAGCCCTGCTGATCTGATCGCGGCTGACCCTAAGAAGACTCATCCTGAACCTCTGAGCCCTGCTGACGCTGTCGCGGCTCAAGCTGAACCTGCAACCATCGGAGCCCTGCTGACGCTGTCGCGGCTCAAGCTGAACTTGCAACCATCGGGGCCCTGCTGACGCTGTCGCGGCTCGACCTCTAAAACCATCGGGGCCCTGCTGACGCTGTTGCGGCTCAAGCTGAACTTGCAACCATCGGAGCCCTGCTGACGATGTCGCGGCTCGACCTCTAAGACCATCGGAGCCCTGCGGACGCTGTCGCGGCTCAAGCTGAACCTGCAACCATCGGAGCCCTGATGACGCTGTCGCGGCTCGACCTCTAAGACCATCGGAGCCCTGCTGACGCTGTCGCGGCTCTCACGAACCTCTCCAGATCGAGCCCTGCTGACCTTGTCGCGGCTCGAGGAGTACTCTGGTCCGGCAGGACCCTCGAGACCACCATCACGACCGAGCCGACTCGACGGACTTGAGGCAGCCAGTACGACCATCATCCCGTACCCCCCGGCTCGAGGATTGAGAGCTGTGCGTAGGGTACGCCGCGTACTGACCCAGAGACTAAAAGACTGTCCCGCTTCCCCCTTCCCGAATCCTCCAAGACTTTGTGGTCCCTTGACCACTGTGTATACAAGAGTGCTTCCTTCGCTATATAAAGAACTTGTTACTAGAATCCAACGGTGTGGTGTCTGTTCGTAGTGTGGTGTGAGCTCAGTGTGTACGATCCTAGACCCGAAGTCCTCCACTGTGGGGACCTCCCAATCAAGACTCGGCAAGTTCTGTGGGAGAGGTGGATCTTGGGGTGACCGGGTGAGCCCAACCTGGCCCTCGGAGATCGCCCCTTCCAACATTTATCAAGTACAATGATCGGGTGAGGATCAGATCCTAAGGGTGTGAACACCGGGGAAGGTACATTTATACCATGAAGGGGTACTACATCATTAGGTAAAAGAGTACTTAAGTCAATTGGCAGATTTTGGTTTGACTCAGAAGTATTAAGATCAGGAATGACTATAATATCGTCTACGGCAGGGTGATTAGTTTGAAATATGAGCGGAATATCATCTGTGCTAAATAACTCGGCATCAGATTCTTTATGTATAATTAGATCTGATGAGGTACATATATCCACCCTCTGGGGAGCGAGAAGTGGTCTTTGTTTTAAGAGCTCAATAGAGAGACGGCGCTCAGCTCGCTTCTCTGCTAGCGTAATCTCTTTATCGACCTCGTTCTTCACTTTAGAAACAAATTTGTCCAGTGGACCAAGAGTAGAGGCTACTGATGAAGACATTTTGGTCATAAGAAAAGAGTTTAAATGGAACGTGTATGGGAAAAACCTAAGGGTGCAATTAGTAACAACCCCACTTAAACATAACAAGTCATGTAAAATATAACAATCAATAGAGAAAACAGGAATAAAGGACAAATCAAACTTTGGTAACTATACCACAGTTCCGCTTTCCAAATATAAAGGGGGTGGCCCAGCCCAGCCTCTTACGGCCCCTGACGGCCACGGACGGTCCCGCCCTTGTCCCGGGCTTCTCCCGGTCGCTCCCGCGCGCTCCCGTGCTGCGGGACTAAGCCAATGTACTTATAGGATCTAAAAGAGGGGGAGGAGCCTGCAGGGAGAGCTGCCCAGGTGTATGCAATGAGGGCGGGCGGGCGCTCCTGGGACTGGTAGTCCTGCGCCTCCGCTCGCTCGCAGCCCTGCAGGTTCGGATGGCAATTGACCCCTCTGATAGCAAATTGTTTATAGGTAGCTGCCCACACGACGCGGGACCCGCGGAGCGGGTACCACGAGTTGCTGGTGAAGGCGGAGGCAAAAGAAGAAAATTCAGCTGCTGTCGAGAAGCTGCTGCCGGTGAATCAGCCGCAAGGTAACCCTAACACTAGGTAGATTTGGTTCCTTAATACAAATACTCCACAGGAAGTAGACCAAAAGTAAGGTAGCGTACTTATAGACAGGTCCAACAGCAAATTGATTGTTGCGCAAAGCCAAATGTGTAAGCAAAGTAGTTTCAGAGAAACTAATCCAACATTGTCACGTATGCAAATATAGGGAAAAGATCAGAGCAAAACATTTTATTGTGCTGAATGTTCAGCATTGCTACATGGGCCTAACTTGGGTACATAATAGTTCCAGAGATATCAGTTATTAAGCAGATAGTAAATCACTGCTTTTCACTCAAATCACAAACAAGCATTGGCAACTACTGTGGTTGCAGGTTACTTTAAAAAAGTTTTCAAATTTAGTTTGGTTACTCCGGCCCACTTTGGGCAATCAACTCTGGCAAAGCAAGTCACAATGGCCAATAACACTTGGCAGGACAGTTACCTTGCTATCAAAGCAGTCTTCAGTCCAGATCCAGGTTTATGGGCAAACTGACACAGACTTCAATTGAATGCACCTGATTCAAGGGGTACAGGATGCTGAAGATGCTGGAGGATCCTGATCCTTTTAACGGGGATCTTTCTGGGGCTACTCCTCTGTCCACGGTAATAGTGGGACAACTTTGGCCACAGAAGTCGATGTTCCTCGAAGCCTGGGTAAAGTCCAGCCAAAAAACAGTTGCCACTGGTTACAGCAAAACCAGCAGGTCCCTTCAACTCAGACTACTGTTTGTGTTGGGTGACAAAACTGCACTCCGACTCTCACAGGTTGCGTAGACTCGTGTGCAGCATTTGAGCATCAAGACGTGGGGCCAGATGTAGGTTATCCCAGATTACCGATTCTTTAATACCGAATCATACCGATTCGGTATTTAAGAACTGGCAATCGGGATGTAGGTAATTTTACGGATTTAATTACTGAATCGGTATGATTCGGTAATTACTGAATCGGTATTTACCGATTCGGTAATTGCCATTCATTCCTATGGGCCTGGAGGCCCATAGGAATGAATGTCAATTACCGAATCGGTAAATACCAATTCGGTAATTGGGGGAAACATTGAAGGGTGGCAGGGTGTCACTTTGACACCCTGTTGCACCCCTCAATTGTGCATGGGTACACATGTTGCAGACATACATGCCCAAAGGGCATGTATGTCTGCAACATGGCACTGTTTCAAAAACAAAAGAAATGCTTTTTATAGGGTTTTCATAATTTACCACCAACTTCTAGTTGGTGGTAAATTAAGAACTCTTAAACCCCTGTAGCACTTATTACAGTGCTACCTACATGTCAAAATACAGATTCAATAATTATACCGATTCGGTATTTTACAGATTCGGTAAAATTACCGAATCTGTATTTTAACATGCCCCTACATCCCAAACTCCAAATACCGGTCGGTAACGGTCGAAATCGGCCGTTACCGACCGGTATTTGCCTTCCTACATCTGGCCCTTGGTCACCTGGGCTGCCCTTCAAAGGTTAGCAGCAGTAAAGCAATTTGGGAGCGAACTCGCCAAGGCAGGCTACTTCGGTGTTTTTGGCCCTGTAGCTGTAACAGAAAGTCAGCCAACTGACTCTTGGAGTGACTTCTTCTGTCTGGGGCTTTGGGACAACTTTTTGTTTGAGCAGGGCACCACAGGTACAGTCTTCTCTTTGTAAAACCAGGAGCAGCAGGTACAGTCAAGTCTTTGGTGCAGCCTCTCTTTGCCAACTCTAGGGAACAGCAGGTCAGTCCTTGTTCGGTCCTCTCTCCAGGGCAGATGTGATCTGAGGTCTTAGTGTCAGGGTAGCACTTTTATGCCCAGAAGCTGCCCTCAGGGGATGAAGTGACTGGTTGAAATGTGTGACATCTAGCTATCTCAGAATACAATATTCTGCCCACTTCCAATAAGTAAGAACCCCTGTTTCAGTGTGTGGAGCTTTGACGCACACCCTAGAGCTGTGGCTACCTAAGAGATACCAGTCCATGGGAAAACTGGTTTGGCAACTGGTTCTCACCATCTCTGTCTCCAAAACTAACTTTGTGTGTGTCTACCATTTGCCCTTCAAAGGCAGCTTCTCCTTTGAAGCTCACCTTTTGGGCTCACACCTTGTTTGGCCTTTCTGCCAGGTAGAGGTAGCACCCGTTCCAAAAGTAGTCCCTTTTCCTACCTGAGAGTCATTCACACCTCCCAGAGTGCTGTGTTGTGGCCAGCAACTGTCAACGGTCACTGGAAAACTTTGGGTAACAGAGAGCAACTTTATAAAGTTGCCTAAAAGGTACATTAAATTCTACTTGGGCATCAAGTTGGGTTTAATACAATGATTCCTTTGATACCTTGAAGTACCAACTTTAGTAGCCCCATTCAGAAGTTAGCACAGCTGAGTTGTCAGTGTGTAACCCTGTACTCGCCCATGATAGTGCTAGCCTTTCTACAGCAAAAATGATAAATTGGGGTTTTTACTGTTAGAAAATGTAAAAGCACATGTTCTGTTTTTTAATATATACTGCACCCTGCCTTCTGACTTAATAGTACTGACATAGGGGTGACGTATATGAATTTAAAAAGTAAAGTCTGGATTCTGTAATTTCTTTAAATGGCAAAGTCAAGTTAGCAGTTTTAAAAACTGCTTTGCCAGCCAACAATAGCAAGCCGAGAATCATGATTTCTCTTGTCACATTGTTGATGGCACAATAAGTGCCACAGTCCACATGGCACACTTTAAATTTCATACCCTGGATGCCCCTGGTACTATATACTAGGGTGTTATAAGTAAGTTCACTTATGCCAATTGTTGGTGAGCCAAACAGACGTACAGATTTTGAGGGTCGGTGCGCTGGCACAGAGGTCTGGTTGGCAATACTCTGGGGCATATTTATGTATGAGTTGCATCTCCGATGCACCCCGCAATCGAGAGCAAGAGCGACACCTCCTAAGTTTGTCTTAGCAACACAAGGCCACATCACTGGCCTTGCATGGCTTGATAAATTCATTGTAATGCAGCGTAAATCGCTGCATTGCGATACTCTGCCCCAGGGAGATTTTCCATGGGTGGAGCGTGGATGTTCCCACACATCCACCCATGGATATCGGTGTATTTCCAGATTTATCATCAGTGGTAAACCTGGGAATGTGTGAAAATGCTATGCCTTCCCAGGTCTTTATTTGTCCTTGTTGTTTCCTCTTTCTGCATGTGCTGCATTCTGAGGAACACATAGAAAGAGGTAAATGCCTCAGGAGATTGTTTTTGAGTAGGAAGCTGCCCCTTCCTTCGCAAAAACAATCCTGCTTACAATGCAGGCACTCTTGCACCATGATGCAAGGGTGCCAGCTTTGGCACTAGGCAGCCAAAAGGGCACCCGCGCAAGGAAAGGACAGGAATCCATTGTATTATGTTACATAGAGTGCATTCCAAGCCTTTCACGCCACACAGGAAGGTGGATTGCTGCGCTGCATGAAACTACATACATATGCCCCTCAGTGCATTATCATAAGCACCAGCAGCATCCCTCCAAAACTTCGAAGTTGATCATGCAAATAGAAGAAATTCCTGACAATCATCTACTTCCCATGACTAAACAAGTAAATTAGGTTGCTGCCTGCTGGTTTGTGATTCTTAGAATGCTACAGAGTCTCTTCCTCATATCTGTCATCCAGGCACTCACCACCTCTAATCTAAACCTACAGGCCAAGGATCACCACCAACAGTTACTTTGAAACCACTATGGAGTCTACAGCACCAGCTGAGTGAACTATATGTTTTCATTTACAGTATGTGAACCATGTGATCCTTCTCAAATGACATCATTCCAATGCAGCCTGTGTATGTGGGGCAAAATGCCACCTGTCCACTGCGTAGTAAGGAGAGCCTCTTCATCACCAGTGTAAAATCCTAATGATCACTTTCACCAGCAAGATACAAGAAGAACTTTATTGATATGTCTTCAAACACCAAACAACTTGACCCAGAGATAAAAATGAAGTTGAAATGCAGTTCCTATTCATTTGGGTAAGACAGAAACATAATGAAGGGTTAGTTGTCATTTCTCAAAGGAGACGCACTGAACAAAATGAAGGTGTTGTTTGGAGTGCTTAATTTATGTGTGGAGGTGGTGGGCACATTTTAGAAATTGACTTAAAGGCCACACTCTCTTTGAGAAGGCTGGAGGGGTCCTTTGTGTTTTTATAAAGACCACTGAGGGGATTGTTTTTGACTTTACTAAAATGTTCACAGTGTCAGAAATAAATGGTATAAAGGGTTATGGTTTTCCAAAGACCACCTGTTGACTAGCCTGAACTAGTTGTTTGGGATTTCCCAGAAACCACACGTTGACCAGAATGAAGTAGCTGTTTATACTGTTTAAAATTTTACAAACTGCTCAGGAGCTTAATTATGAGCCCCTTGTGACACTTTTGCGTCGCTGTTGCGTCACATTTGTGACGCAGTGGCAGCATAAACAATGCACCACGTTGTGGCATATTTACAAAGTGAAGCTTCTAGACAGATGCTTCACTTTGTGAAGCTCTGCACCACATTATACCTGCGTCAGGTATAATGTATGCAGGGTGAGCATTCCAATGCAAGAAAGACTCATAGAAATGGTGCTGTGAAATCTATCAGATTTCACTGCGGCACTTCTAGGATGCCACTGCATCAAATCCTTACGCCTGCCAAATAGCAGGCATAAGGGTGATACAGTGCTATAATCATAGGCCTCCCTCCTGCACTGCTGGGGTTGCGTCAAGCTCCCAACACAACTCCAGTAATGTCAGTTTTGCGCCAGCAGATACGTCAGTAACACTGACGTATCTCTAAATCTTTGCGACATGATGCCCCATACTGTAAATACGGTGCATCCTTGGTGTCGCATGTAGGGCGTACTGAAAAGTGTTGCATCGCTGCTTTGTTGCAGTGATGCAACACTTCTCATAAATAAGGCCCTCACGCCCTCAATATTTACGATAATAATGGTGCTTCCTTATTTCACAAAGGCCACACATTACTCCAACTAAAATATTTTTCCTCAAAATGCTAAAGATTTTTTATGATCTTACAAAGGCCATACATTGACCAACATGGCGATGGGTTTATGATTTCATAAACGCACAAGTGTGATTGCACATTGGCCAGAACAAAATGGTGGGTTTTAAGTTCATAAAGGCTACACTATGCCCTTGTCTTTGATTTCACAAAAATGCTTAACAATTCCCAAAGGTAAGGTGGTTTATAATTTTACATAAGTCACACATTGCTCAGACTAAAAGATTGATTGTTTCTGATGGGTATTCCTAACTGCAGATTCCTCACCTAGTGATTCCTCACCTTTTTCTTTTAGAGAGTATTTTTATCGAGTTTTTAAAAACATAAAACATACAATAAAACAAAACAGGCCTAGCGAAGCAAGTCGCAGTCAGCGACGACCTCCGATCATGAAACAATTACAGGATACACATTACACTCCCAAGAGCCCAATGTGCTCGCAATCAATACCCCATATCTTACGATGTTTTTGTGG
This sequence comes from Lissotriton helveticus, assembly GCF_964261635.1. NCBI lineage: Eukaryota > Metazoa > Chordata > Amphibia > Caudata > Salamandridae > Lissotriton > Lissotriton helveticus. Next base: position 1,647,660,238 of record NC_136061.1, read on the forward strand.
GAAGCCAAGGGTTGCATACACTGGCTGTTTCATTTTAGAGCACCAGTCTATGGCTCGCTGCCAAGCTTGCAAGTTTGGGGCATTCGTTGAGGCCTAGTGCCATGTGATATCTCTCTTCCTCAACGGAATACTTGACCCACCAGATAGCACTCTCACCTCATCCCACCCATATCTTCTAGTAAACCTGGGTCTGCGATCTGATGCAAGCAATCAATCGGCCTATCCAGCACAATAGATAAAATCCCCAGGAGCTTGGACAAGTATTCATGCATGATAGGGCATAAATTTACATCTATAGCAAGTTTGTGTTGGCAGTCTACCCACCCTCTAAAGCACTAATGCCGTCAGGTAAGTAGTGTGTAGAGCATTCACTTGAATCACACGTAGCCAATAGAAAATGACTAACTTCCGCAGGTTAATAAGCGCCTCTCTCCACTTCCCATCATCCAATATACCCAGCCAGGATTCCCAACAAGTGCAGATCGTTGTGAATAAATCTAGGAAATTTGATGAGCAGGGAATGGTAGATCAGGGAGACACAGAAGTGACATGAGAACTTTGACCTCCATGGGTCTCAACTCGGGGACCTCTACCAGAGCCGGCCGATGAAACAACAAGTCTTGGCAGATCTGCATAAAAACTGAAAAACTGGGAGGAGTGTAATTGAAAGTCAGCTTGTAGATCGGAGAAGGGGCGCATAGCAGAGACCTGCTACACATAACCTAGATGGGAGATGCCAAGTCAGATCCACCTCCCAAACCCCTCCAGGTCTGCCAGATGTTGAAGCAGTGTGCCCCTCAGAGGAGAGTTTGTAGTGTGACACTACCCCATCCATGGAGTCCATTTTGTAGCCACACGCCAGACCCCAAAGACCACCCAGTGAGATCCAGCAAGGAGTGGGGACTTGTCACCCATATAAACAGTTCATGATCGTCTCCCACATCATGAGCGAAAGTTAGTCCCAGTATGCCGTGACTTCACACCCTCCATTAAGCCAGTCATTGAGGATCACCAATTGTGAGGCCCAGTATTAAAGTTGTAAGTCAGCCACCACCAGACGGCCATCGAAGGTGTACTGCACACATTTGCCAAAATGCTATACGTGGAACCCAGTGGTTCCACAGAAAGGGACATACCATGACCTGAACGGAGAAAAAACACAATTTATTAATGCTGTGAGGGAAAGTTTGTATTAAAAATGGGGTAGGTACTCCTGACAGCACCATATCTCTCATATATAAAAAACTGATTAACGACGGAACGGATCTGCTTCTGCAGCTCCGTGAGGCGTGGACCGGCGATGGACTGGAATTGGACGATGAAGATTGGCAGGCGGCGGTATCCTCCCCGAAAGAGGTCGCGATCCCGGCTCGTCTCCGGCTGGTGCAACTAAAGATTTTACACCGGGTCTATGTAACTGGCCCCCGTCTGGTTCGTATGGGTCTCATTGCGGATGGAGTATGAAGGCGTGGCTGTGGTGCGCTGGGTACCTTCCTACATATTATATGGGAATGCCCGGCTGTGACTCTGTTTTGGAACCGTGTGCATGTGATTCTGGAAGAGGTCACGGGAGTCTCTTTGCTGCCTGAGGCCCGCCGTTGTTTGCTGAATATATGGGAGCCGAATGACTACACTGTGGCACAAACGCAATGATATGACTCTCCCCCATGAGAAGCATGTTCGCCGCATTGCCTCTTGTTTCGTGTGTTATTGTTGTTTCTTCTTGTCTTAACAATAATTAAAACAGTAAGACCTTCATTATATCCTACACCTCTATTCTGCTCCTGTCGAAACGATACGTTGAAGTGCTGCTGGGCCTCCGGGCTGTCAGCTGAAAGCTGTGTAAATTGGCAATACCAACTGTCTTCTATTGTTTTAGCGACTGCCGGCCCCTGTGGTTGTAGGCTCGCAAATGTAATACTGCAATTGAAATAAAGGTTTTAAAAACAAATTAAAAAAATTAAAAAATGGGGTAGGGCCACCATTTTTAACAATCCGATCCTCCCTTTGAGATTAAGGAGCAACGAAGACCAGCACTCAAGATCCTTCCTCATACAAGCCACCAAGGGTGTCAGGTTCAATGGTCATGCCAGAGTGAGGAGGGGCGATATATAGATGCCAAGATAGAGACAACTCATCCAATTGAGCGGTATAAGGCCCCACCAGCTATGGCCCTGAAAGGAGGCCATTAATGGAATTAGCAGGGAAATGGAGTTTGTTTAAATATGGAAAGTGCCTGAGGTCCAGACACCATTGTGTTGTGTAGGTAGAGGACCGTTACAGCTGCGTACAGTGCAACGCTGTCCTCTTCCGCATCGTCCCCCACGAGAAACCCTGTATCTGTGCATCACAGTGAACCCACATCACCAGGGTCTCTTTTGCAAAGGCAAACAGAAGAGGGGGGCAAGGGGCACCCCAGTCTGGCTCCAGTTAAATCAGGAAAGAGCCCTGATCAGCCGAATTCAAGCCTTGGCTCCCGTATACAGAGTTTGTACAAATATAATAAACTAGTATCCACAGCCAAGTTTAACTGGTAGGTCCCAGAGAAAGTCCCAATCAATGGAATCAAAATATTTCTCGAAATCTATGAGGAGAAAAGCATTAGAGCTGTCCCACACATGACAATATGCTACAGCTGCATGCACCCTCTGAATGCAATGACGGGTCCCCCAATGTGGCATAAACCTGCATTGGTCCAGATCCACCAGCGTAGAAATGACACAGAGGAGTCTATTAGTCAGTACCTTGTCGTAAATCTTAAAGTTCAGTGTTAATAAGGTAGATCAGTTGGTAGGACACACAAGACTCCTGAGGTTGCCCTGACTTATGAAGGACCACAATGGTGGCTTGGTTCAGTTCTGCCGGGAACGAGCCATTATGTATGGCGTCATTATATAACACCAATAGTGAAGCACTAGTGGTGTCTAATGCCTCATATAATACTCTGCGGGGAATCCATCAGGTCCCAGCATCTTGCCTGGGTTCATATCTGAACGGGCAGAATAGACCTCAGCAAGGGTAAGGGGTTCATCTAGTGCAGCTGCATCTGCCGCAACAAGCAAACCTAGAGGTAAGTCCAAGAAAAGGGGGAGGAGTTCTCGCACTGGGTTCTCAGGTGGTGTGCGTATACAGCACTGTAGTAGTCTGCAAAAGAAGCCGCAATACCAGAGGTCTCCGTAATTAAGCCTTGGCCGGGGATCTGGACACTAGGAATTAACTTATAGGCTAAGTTGCGAGAATCCAACCAGTATAAAAGCTTCCTTGAGTTGTTGCCCCAACTTTATACTCTGCTCTGAGAAACTATCCCGCGAGGATTGAGGCTTGCAATTAGACCTATGTTATATCGATTAAATAGCAATCCAAAATTTATGGAAAAATGGTTTGAGATCTTAAATAAATGTTCCCTGGACTTAATACTGTTATTGATAGAGGAACTGGCCAGGACAATTAAAGATCTTGAGGAAGAAATATATGACTTGAAAAATGAATTATCCAAAAGAATTGAGGAAGAACCGTGGGGTAGATTCCTTGAGGACATTGACATCAAGCTGGAAAAATATGGCAAGGAATTGCAAGAGACAAAATTACGAAAATTTAAGCGAGATACTATAGACTATAAGTTGAATGAGGCCTATACATGGGCAGAAGTCTATGCCAAAAGGCGTTTCACAGGAAAGAAACAACAGACAACTTCATCCCAAGAGAGCATGGTCTCTGATAGTGAAACAAGCACTTCTAGACAACCTTTACCTCAGGAACAATCACGAAAAAAGACTCTGATAAAACTGTGACAATAGATCTAGCATCTACATCGACCACGGATTCTTTTTTAGAGAAGGACATGAACCTGGGCAAACCCCCGGATCAAATAACACCGCAGCCTGGCGACAAAAGACAAGAAGAGGACAAGGCAAAAGAGAAAGAAAAGGAGAAAGAGCAAGCCAAAAAACAGGGATTACGGAGCCAGAGCAAAACATAGTCATTAACATTTCCAAATATTCACCATCTAAATTTGAGATTCAACTATTGAATAAAGGACCGACGTTTGTGAGTACCTATCGAACCAATGAACTAGAGACTGAAGTGGCCTTTTTTAAATTCATGAGACCATTACGCCTCAAATATTTCTTCACTATTCTGAACCCAATAGAGACACCGGATAATGTAGCGAATCAGTTTAAACCTAAAAGCAATTTTATGGCACCTGTTTCACACAAGAGTCTGGATTTATTTGAAACTTTGGTCAAAGCAGACATGACAAAAATTCAATACAAAAGCAAATTACAAAATTTAACACGAGCTGAACTGAGCGCTCTACGCACCCTACGTAGTAACAAGGATATAGTTATCCAAAAGGCGGACAAAGGAGGAGGTCTCGTCATTATGGATTCGGACTTTTATACAATGAAAGGTAATGAGCATGTTTTGGATGATGAAGTGTACCTCAAACTGCCACAAGATCCCACAAACGAGATATCCTGCAATTTGGATCAAATTCTCAATAAAGCTGAAGAACTGGGGTGGATCACCCTTGCAACAAAAAGATATCTCAGGCAAACGTACCCAAGGAGGCCGAAAATATATTTTTTGCCAAAAATACATAAATGTCAGCAAAATCCGCCAATTAGGCCAATTGTATCAGGGTGCTCTTCAATTTTTGAGAACTTGGGCATATTCATCGATGCCCACATGCAAGCTTTCATGCAAGACTGGCCAACCTACCTGGAGGACACTTCACACTTCCTCAGAAGTGTGACTTCTCTTGATCTGACAACAGAAGAAAACCTAATATTGTGCACAATAGACGTTGTGTCATTATACACATCGATTCCCCATCAGCTAGGCCTTGAAGCAATGGAATGGGCATTACTGAGAACGGAAAAACCAATAGAGACAAAATATCTAATCATGCAGTTACTAGAATTTTGTTTGAGTAACAGCTACTTCGTATGGCAAAAGGAGTACTACACCCAGTTGAGCGGCACAGCTATGGGTTTTCCTGGCGCATGTATCTATGCGAACATTTTCATGGCGAAATTCGAATTGGAATATATATTGGAAGATATCACTTGGCAAACTGGTATTCTGTATTACAAACGATACATCGATGATATTTTTCTAATATGGAAGAATCCGATGGAAGACTTAAAGCGCAACATACTTAGCTTAAATTTAGTTAACCCCAGGATTAAATTCACTAGTCAAATGAGTACTACAACACTACCTTTTTTGGATGTCCAGGTGAAAATTGAAGGAAACCAGATAGTCACGGAACTGTACAAAAAACCAACTGATAGAAATACTGCACTCCAGTATGGAAGTTTTCATCCGACTACCTTAAAAAACAACCTCCCAGTTTCTCAATTCATGAGAATAAAAAGGATATCATCTGATGATGCTCAATGCGTTAGAAGTCTTGAAAAACAGAAACTATGTTATCTTAATCGAGGATATCCTGAAAAGCTCATTGACTTGCAAATGGACAGGGTCAAAACGATACCAAGGACAGAACTTCTACCAAAAAAGACCAAAGTGGTAAAAAAGAGAATGGTATTTGTTTCAAAGTATTCCACTGCAACAAGAGAAATTAAAAGGACGATACTAAAAAGATGGGAAATCCTACAAATGGAAAGTGATTTTGAACATCTTTATGATCAGATACCCCTTTTTGCATATTCAAGGTCAAGAAACATAAAAGAACTATTGAATAGATCGGATGACATGGAACTAGATGCAACTACTCCCAGAGGTACAACCAGATGCTATAACTGCAAAAATTGCAACAACGTAATCCTTGGAAATAAGTTATCTCACCCCAAAACAGGAGAACAAATAAGCTTAAGACATTCGGCAAGTTGCAATGCAGAACATGTGGTATACGCTATTAAATGTCCATGTGGATTATTGTATGTCGGCAAAACCGACAGAAAAATGCGAATACGCTTGACTGAACATAAGAGTAGGATCCGCAATAAAAACATAACTTCACCATTGGCAAGGCATTGGGTTGAGAAAGGCCACACTATAGCACAAATACGATTTCAGATTATTGAAGAAGTCCCACAACGATTGGGTGTGGATAATGCAAAAATTTTACTTAGGAGAGAAACCTTTTGGATTCGAAAATTACAGACCTTAATTCCAGATGGGCTCAACGATAAATTAGATATGATATGCTTTCTATAGGTATAGATTAGTAATTGCAGCTGATTCCCCGAAGGGGTAAAAACCTACATAGTGTTACCCAGAACAGGTTGTAAAAAAACACAAATATGATTTATAACTTTGTTTTGCATATTTTTGTTGATCTGCAGTACTGATGAGTAAATTAATAATAGCATTGTTCAGCTGTTTATATATTGCACTTTTCTCCTTCTTTCCTTCTTTTCTTTCCCTTCTCTTCGTATTCCCTTACCCTAAAATTAGTGTATGAGATTTTTGTTCAACCGCAGATAGTAAGGCTTTTTTTATTATGAACATCATTTTTATTCCATTTACATCCGCACGTAATATGCCCCCTCTAAGTATGACTATTTTCAGTCTACAGAGTAGCTCATGACCTACATTCAATAAACTGGGAAGAATCCTTTTTAAGCATGGCCGCCACCAACTGGTGATGTAGTCCGTTTTCATTGTAATGATCGGGTTCGTTGCACAAACATAAGTAAAGGACTAAAGATATCGGTAATGCAACAGCGCAAGCAGTGAGGGAAGACGCCGTTACCACGCCGCTTTTCCTATACCCCCGGTAAGGAACAGAGCAACGCATGCATTTAAAACTTGACGTGAATCGGCTCAGTCGACCGAGTCTTAAACGCGGCTTTTGTTTTGTTTATCTTCCCCAGCACGGGAGTATGCTGAATCTTAGCGAGACTGGGATAAAGTAAAAAGGCTCGCAGGTAAATGAGCACTTACAATCGATCTATAATTAAAACACGCCAACAATCTAACGGTTCCACACAAGAGTGGCCCTAAAACAACTTTCATTTGTTTGTTCTAATAGATCCCCGAACTTCCCAGTTAAAATCACATAGAGCTTCAGGTGAGCATGGCGTCTCAGAATGTTTACACTATTTATATAGTGAATACAACCGCTGTGGTTTGTTTAAAACTCACAAGTATTCATTTCATTTTATTTCTAATTACTTGCAGACAGTTCTTTCGTCTATCGGGAATCAAGGTAACAATAATAAGCACTATATGACACCCCATATTTTTCAAAGCTCTAGTTAATTTACTTACATGGTCGTTGTTTTCTTTAGATACTTCTAAAAACTTCTAAAAATATGTAGTACACGCAACTACTCTACAACCAGTTATTTAGGTAAGAGAATTATGTATCATTTCGGATAATATAGATTTATTTTCCTAAAGCATCGAAATTAATTAGGTGTCCCTTTCTTTTCTTTCCTTTCATAGGCCCCTGACGAAGGGGTTCAAACCCCGAAATGCATTGGGTTGTAAATATAACTGTGTTTTGTACAAATTGAATTGTGGAAAGTGTATGATGACAATACATTAATTGTGTACTATTTATGTATAAATTGCATTGAAACATAATATTTTATTTGTTTACCATGAAATGAATTGAAACAAAGAATATGCATTAAAATTGTGCAAATTTGAAAAATTTGAAAAATTTCATTAGTTAGTGCGCACTAGAGTCCTGGTGATCTAGCGATCCCAGGCCATATTCATTGACTGAGAAACTATCCAGCATTGTTGCCACTCATCAATGTACAACTGATGAAATGAGAGCCGATCCAGAGCAAGCTGATGGAGCTTAGTGGCATCTGCAGCCGATGACTCCTCCACCTGCATAATGTGGAGTTCAAGCCCCTCAATCTGTGACAGCTTCTCTTGGTCCTGATTATGGAAGTTTGTATGGGCTATACCCTTCATAAATGCCTTTCTGGAGGCCCAAAGTACCCCAAGGGCCTCCACTGATCCAACATTTATCTGCAGTAAAGCGTTTAGTTCTGCGTCAGAAACTCAGCTGCAGCCAGGGCCATTAAGCGCCAAGTGTTAAGGTGCTCCTCTTTAGCCTCCTGGCCGAGCTGGATAGTAATGGACGTATGGCCGGAGATACTCCTGTTTATGATTCATGCTCCAGCTATAAGAAACATATCTGTGGTTGGCAGAAATATATCATCTATGCATGAGTAGTTGTGTGGGCTGCAGAGGTGTGAGTGTATGCTTGTGTATGAGGGTGCCAGGTGTGCCAGACATCACACAAGCCTAGGCCAGATACCTAGTCTGATAGGTGGGTGGTTGAGGGTGGAGGGCCAGCCAAAGCCCCCGAACTGTCAACAGCAGGGTGTATCAATATGTTGAAGTCCTCACCTACGATGGTGATCCCTTCAGGAAGTACCCGCCAATACCTTTTATTCTACATCCAGTGTCAGACAAGGTAGCTGGGGAGGAACATAGACAACCAGCAGATTGTATGTGCCTGACCATTGATTATCCCCGTAACTGTGATGTATCTGCCCTGAGGGTCTGATGTGCTGCCAGTAACCACTGTGGGAAGGCAGTTATGGATTAGGAAAGCCACCCCACGGGAGCCCTTAATGTGACCATTGTGATACTGTCTTACCCATAACAGGCCAAAAAGAGGCATTGGATGAAGTCTCCTGCAACAGGAGAATATCTGGTGCGAGGTGCTTCGCTAACCCAGGACTGCACTACGTATAATGTGGTTGTTAAAACCATTGGCATTCCCTGTCATTATTTTAAGAGCTGGAATTGCATAAGAATAGCATAAGGGCTTGGGTGAGCACCAAGCATGCATCCAACAAAAAGGAAAAGACAAAAGGTTGTAGCTCGCGTCACTAAAAACACACAGCTGAAACAATCCCCCCTACTGACCTCCCCACCCCATACTTCCCCCCAGAAGCATCTGTAGCCCCCAAATCATAATTACAAACAGAAGAAAACCACCTCTTGGGGCAAACATACCACGTAACCCCAGCTGGAGGTATCCATAGAGTGAAGGATACAGTCCCGCTGACACAGGAGTACAGTAGAGTCCAATGGGCAACAAAGAAGCTGCCTTAGAGCCAAGTGCAGTACTTTCTCCCTGTTTGAGGAAAGACCACAGGGTAATCAGATCCATCTACAGCTGCAGCCACACTTACGGCATCTCATGAAGAGGAAAAGGCAGGGTTGGGAGAGGCAGGAGATCCCCCAGCCTGCCTGCTGCATTTGCCAGGGCTGTTCTGCTGACCTCGGCTTTGGCATGGGTTCTGCTAGCAGTGGTTTTCTTGGAGCGGCAAAGCACTGCACAAGGTCCTGGTCTCCGTGGCCCACTTCCACGCCACCTTGAGGATATCAAAGAAGAAGGATTTGGAGGCATGAACAACTTGGAGAAGGGCAGGGAATAGGAGCATATAGTGCAGGTTCATCGCTTTCAGTTTCTCTTTTACAGCTTCAAAGGACTGGTGCTGATGCTGCATAAGGCAAGTGTATTCATGGAAGACCAGAATCCAGGCTGAGTGGAAGTTTGTGGGGGCCAGTTTGCGGGTAAAGTATTGAACCACATCTCTGTCTTTATAATTTAAAATTTTCACTATTATTGGTCGTGGGGATGCTCTCGGTGGAGGAGCCGCTGCCAACAATTTATGATTATTTACAACAAGGGGTGGTGATGGACAGCCGGGCCGAAGACGGCTGTAATGCCAGAAACCGGTCCCCGGAAGCTTGTTTCCTTCCCAGTGTAAGAATTGGCTTTTGTAGTTTGGTTTGCCCTGTTCCCATCATGCACTGGGACAGGAACAGACTAATTTGCATACAGCCAGGTTCTGAAACTGGGATGGTGCAATGAGCTAAAAAACGGTGTTGGATCTAGCCCTGATCTTTTGACTGGGTGAGAGTATTCTGCTTAATTCAGAGACTCTGTCCCTCACCACCCTTTGTTGTAAATATTTTTGTCCACCCTAAGCGTGGAAGGGTATACTCAGACATGAGTCCCTTGCTCATTGCACCATCAGGATTCAAGCAAGCCGGGCCGAAGACGGCTGTAATGCCAGAAACCGGTCCCCGGAAGCTTGTTTCCTTCCCAGTGTAAGAATTGGCTTTTGTAGTTTGGTTTGCCCTGTTCCCATCATGCACTGGGACAGGAACAGACTAATTTGCATACAGCCAGGTTCTGAAACTGGGATGGTGCAATGAGCTAAAAAACGGTGTTGGATCTAGCCCTGGTCTTTTGACTGGGTGAGAGTATTCTGCTTAATTCAGAGACTCTGTCCCTCACCACCCCTTGTTGTAAATATTTTTGTCCACCCTAAGCGTGGAAGGGTATACTCAGACATGAGTCCCTTGCTCATTGCACCATCAGGATTCAAGCAAGCCGGGCCGAAGACGGCTGTAATGCCAGAAACCGGTCCCCGGAAGCTTGTTTCCTTCCCAGTGTAAGAATTGGCTTTTGTAGTTTGGTTTGCCCTGTTCCCATCATGCACTGGGACAGGAACAGACTAATTTGCATACAGCCAGGTTCTGAAACTGGGATGGTGCAATGAGCTAAAAAACGGTGTTGGATCTAGCCCTGATCTTTTGACTGGGTGAGAGTATTCTGCTTAATTCAGAGACTCTGTCCCTCACCACCCCTTGTTGTAAATATTTTTGTCCACCCTAAGCGTGGAAGGGTATACTCAGACATGAGTCCCTTGCTCATTGCACCATCAGGATTCAAGCAAGCCGGGCCGAAGACGGCTGTAATGCCAGAAACCGGTCCCCGGAAGCTTGTTTCCTTCCCAGTGTAAGAATTGGCTTTTGTAGTTTGGTTTGCCCTGTTCCCATCATGCACTGGGACAGGAACAGACTAATTTGCATACAGCCAGGTTCTGAAACTGGGATGGTGCAATGAGCTAAAAAACGGTGTTGGATCTAGCCCTGATCTTTTGACTGGGTGAGAGTATTCTGCTTAATTCAGAGACTCTGTCCCTCACCACCCCTTGTTGTAAATATTTTTGTCCACCCTAAGCGTGGAAGGGTATACTCAGACATGAGTCCCTTGCTCATTGCACCATCAGGATTCAAGCAAGCCGGGCCGAAGATGGCTGTAATGCCAGAAACCGGTCCCCGGAAGCTTGTTTCCTTCCCAGTGTAAGAATTGGCTTTTGTAGTTTGGTTTGCCCTGTTCCCATCATGCACTGGGACAGGAACAGACTAATTTGCATACAGCCAGGTTCTGAAACTGGGATGGTGCAATGAGCTAAAAAACGGTGTTGGATCTAGCCCTGATCTTTTGACTGGGTGAGAGTATTCTGCTTAATTCAGAGACTCTGTCCCTCACCACCCCTTGTTGTAAATATTTTTGTCCACCCTAAGCGTGGAAGGGTATACTCAGACATGAGTCCCTTGCTCATTGCACCATCAGGATTCAAGCAAGCCGGGCCGAAGACGGCTGTAATGCCAGAAACCGGTCCCCGGAAGCTTGTTTCCTTCCCAGTGTAAGAATTGGCTTTTGTAGTTTGGTTTGCCCTGTTCCCATCATGCACTGGGACAGGAACAGACTAATTTGCATACAGCCAGGTTCTGAAACTGGGATGGTGCAATGAGCTAAAAAACGGTGTTGGATCTAGCCCTGATCTTTTGACTGGGTGAGAGTATTCTGCTTAATTCAGAGACTCTGTCCCTCACCACCCCTTGTTGTAAATATTTTTGTCCACCCTAAGCGTGGAAGGGTATACTCAGACATGAGTCCCTTGCTCATTGCACCATCAGGATTCAAGCAAGCCGGGCCGAAGACGGCTGTAATGCCAGAAACCGGTCCCCGGAAGCTTGTTTCCTTCCCAGTGTAAGAATTGGCTTTTGTAGTTTGGTTTGCCCTGTTCCCATCATGCACTGGGACAGGAACAGACTAATTTGCATACAGCCAGGTTCTGAAACTGGGATGGTGCAATGAGCTAAAAAACGGTGTTGGATCTAGCCCTGATCTTTTGACTGGGTGAGAGTATTCTGCTTAATTCAGAGACTCTGTCCCTCACCACCCCTTGTTGTAAATATTTTTGTCCACCCTAAGCGTGGAAGGGTATACTCAGACATGAGTCCCTTGCTCATTGCACCATCAGGATTCAAGCAAGCCGGGCCGAAGACGGCTGTAATGCCAGAAACCGGTCCCCGGAAGCTTGTTTCCTTCCCAGTGTAAGAATTGGCTTTTGTAGTTTGGTTTGCCCTGTTCCCATCATGCACTGGGACAGGAACAGACTAATTTGCATACAGCCAGGTTCTGAAACTGGGATGGTGCAATGAGCTAAAAAACGGTGTTGGATCTAGCCCTGATCTTTTGACTGGGTGAGAGTATTCTGCTTAATTCAGAGACTCTGTCCCTCACCACCCCTTGTTGTAAATATTTTTGTCCACCCTAAGCGTGGAAGGGTATACTCAGACATGAGTCCCTTGCTCATTGCACCATCAGGATTCAAGCAAGCCGGGCCGAAGACGGCTGTAATGCCAGAAACCGGTCCCCGGAAGCTTGTTTCCTTCCCAGTGTAAGAATTGGCTTTTGTAGTTTGGTTTGCCCTGTTCCCATCATGCACTGGGACAGGAACAGACTAATTTGCATACAGCCAGGTTCTGAAACTGGGATGGTGCAATGAGCTAAAAAACGGTGTTGGATCTAGCCCTGATCTTTTGACTGGGTGAGAGTATTCTGCTTAATTCAGAGACTCTGTCCCTCACCACCCCTTGTTGTAAATATATGCCAACAATTTATGAGCATGTTCCACCACAAAACACCAGAACAAGCACCCCTCGGGGAAAAATTACAGGATCTATTTCTCAAAAAAAACTGCGAAGCTGACCCCTCAATCCCTTCAGGGATCCCCACAAACCAAAGGTTACCCTGCTGGGCCCTATTTTCTGCATCTTCTGCCTTGATCTCTACATTACGAGATGCTGTGTTAGGTGAGCAACCACTGCTTTTAGGGTTCTGACAGAGACCTCTAAGTCAAATATGTGCCCTTCTGTACCCACCACATGGTCCACTCCATTACGGAGGTCCTGGCGTAAGAGTGCCACATTAGCGCCAACTTACTCTATCCTGAACTGCAAGGCAGATTGGGAGGCCTGAATAGCCTGGAGAATGTCAGTTGTGCTCGGTTGGCCCCCCAAATGCAGTGGTGGGGGAGCGTCTGCCCCATCTCTTTGGGTCGCATTGGCCATGGTGTTGTGTACTTGTCAATCCTGGGTTGTATCTGAGTGAGGGGTACCCCCTGCCGCATAATGATCCTGAGATGCCGGCCGACTAATGTCCCGCAATAGATATATCCTGGATTCTAGTTTTCTAACAGTGACCTCCACGCCAGAGGTCCAACTTTCAGTGCGCTTGGTCGAATTGGCAGGCTAGAGGAGAAATGAAGGTGGGAGGCAATCCATGACCCACTTGCACAGGGCGTTCCCACCCCTGGCAGCATGAGCAGTCACCCCCCCCCCCCATCTGTTTAGCAGGGAGTCCAAAACCATCATCTCCATAGGACATCCCGAAGCCTGGGCGAAGTCCGGGAAAAAAGTGAGGCAAAGGGGTGCTCCAAATTCAAGCCCCCGGTTGTCCTAGCCAACTTGGCTCCCCTAAGCGTCTCCAGGTCCTTTGTTCTCTGTTCTCAGGGCCCAGGAGCAAAATAAGTCAGGGAGTGGAATTTTGCTTACTCTGTACTTCAGAACTTCCACTCTGCCCACCCACCTCCTTGAGGGGCATTGCTGTGGTACTGATTCACAAGATGAGAAATCTGTGGTTGAAAGTATCCTTCAGAAGTACACGTTATGTATTTTTGATAGCACTCTTTCTTGGGCATACTCTATTTGAATGCAGGTACGACAATGCCTGATCTCCCGTTCTGTGGAGTGGACTTTTGGGAGTAAAAAGGTGACAAATTTGTGTTCCCACAGTGTTTGTTCAAACTCAATCTTGTCACCGATACTCACCATCTGAGGACATGGAAAAAAGTAGGAGATAATTGAATTCATGACAGAAGAGTTGGCACCTCTATGCAGATTTGTCATCCTGTCCGGAGGCAGGACAGCGACATAGACTGCGGTTGATGGTACCACCTCCTAGTATGGAGTAGCAATTGCAAGAGATTTCAGATCCTATTTCGTGCCTAGGGTGATTCACAAAGCGAGGAAACACAAGGTGAAGAGCATGCGATTAGATAGAAAGTCCACCAGAAAAATATTTACCAAAGGTAAGTAACTCATTCGATTTCACAAAGCGGGACAAGAATAAATATTGTTTTCACAAAAGCCATCCATACATTGACGAGACTCAGGGGGCCTTTATGATTTCATAAGAAAATCTATGGCGACTGCTTATTGCCAGACTAAATATGTCGTTTTTGATTTCAGAAAGGCCATAGTTTGTGGATATAACAAACAACCCCCTTCTGTCAGGTCAAAGGCCACACTTTAGCTAGTCGGTGAGGGTCTGTTAGATTTGGGGGTTCTCTAGTTGGCTCTGGTAGGTACTTGTGAAAAATAGGGACCCTCTCCTCTAGTCAGGATAAGGGGATTACACTCCTAAAATAACCCCTGCTCACCCCCTTGGTAGCTTGGCACGAGTAGAAGGGCTTTACTTCAGAGGCGTTGTAAGTTAAGCAGTTGTGACCACATACAGTAACCCAGTGACAACACTACAAATGGACACCACACAGGTTTATAAAAAATAAGTAGACTTTATATAGAGTTACCACAAGACCATAAATGACAAAAATACACAATACGATTACTTTAAGATGGTAGATTTAAGCATAGTTCAGTTCTGTTCTTAGATGCGACACTCTGCGTCAATGTACCTTAGGTTACATTGCGCTTCCTCGACTAGCAATGTTGCAGCTATGGGAAATAAGGCAAGGTTCAGTTGCAAAGAAATAAAGACGTGAAGATCTTCCAGATGCGGCACACTTCTCAGGGATGCAAGAAGTCCTCGGTTCGATGCATGGACTGCAGCGGTGACACCCTTACGATGCGACAGCAACAGCTCCAGCAGCGACGCTCTTCTCCCACGATCCGTGAAGCTTCCGCTCGATGTGACAACTACTGCGGCGACATCCAAGATGCAACGGCAGCAGGTATGACGGCGGCGCGCTGCTTGGGGATGCAAGGTGCTTTGGGTCGATGCGGTGCAATGCGAAAGTTCCGGCAGCGACACCCTCCTTCAGAGTTGCGACGGCAGGCACAGCAAAGGTGACACGCTCCTACCTCGTTGTGAGATTCTTCTCCTGATGCGGTGCAGTGCGACAACTACAGCAGCGACACCCTCCTTCGGAGTAGCAACGGCAGCGACGGCGACACGCTTCCTCTTCGTTGCGGTATGCTTCTCTCCGATGCGGTGGAGTGCGACAGTTCCAGCAGCGACACCCTCCTTCGGAGTTGCGACAGCAGGCACAGCGACGGCGCCATGCTTCTTCTCATTGAGTCGCGCTTCTAGCTCTTTGTGACACACAGTTCCTCAGAAGGCCAAAAACAGCAGTAGGCACTTCCAAAGAACTCTGGGGAGCTGGGGGGTGAAGTCTGTTGTCTCTGAGACTTCGGCAGGAGGCAAGCTCTTTTCCAAGCCCTTGGAGATCCTTCACAAGTTGAAAGCAAAGTACACAAAGTTCCTTTCTCCTTCCTTTGGCAGTAAGGCAACCACTGCAGGCCAATCCCCCAAGCAGCACGTCAGCTTGGGAATAGTATCTCCTCAGTTTCTTCAGGTTCCTCTCCTCAGTAAAGGTTTCTTCTTGTAGTCCAACGTGATCTAATTTCATGGGATCAGGGTCCCAATATTTATACCCCAAAATCCTTTATTCTCTGGGGGGAGAGGGGGCTTTGCCCAGTCCAAACCAGTTCTGAAGCACTCTGTTTACCAGACTTCTCCTTTCCTTTCACAGTGTAGGGCATGCACATCAGGAGGTGGAGCCAGCATTGTAGAAGGCAAATACAGTCCTGGAGCACTTTGTTTACAGGACTCCTTCTCTTCTTTTAGTGTTCAGGGCAGAGACATCAGCCGCTCCCAAGGGGGTGTAGCCAGCATTGTGGAAGGCAGGCACAGCCCTATTCAAGGTTCAGGTGCAACTCCTCCCTCCCATGAGATTCAGCCTGTCTATTGGAATTCCCCAGCCCTGTCACTCACAAAACCAGACATAGGAATACACAACCTAGCAGAGGCAGGTTTGAATGGTTAGACAAGCAAATACCTACTTTCTAAAAGTGGTATTTGCAAACACAGAATATTAAAACCAACTTCACTAAAAGATGTATTTTATTATTCTGAGTTCGGGCATACTAAACTCGAATTTCTACCATGTTCTCTGAGACAGTTAGGATTATAAAATGTAATAACTCCTTTAGCCCATTCTGGCCTATGGAGAACAGGTAGCCTTGCAATAGTGAAAAACGAAAATGGCTGTAATTCACGATTAGGACATGCCACACACATCAGGGCTTGTCCTACCTTATACTTACAATGCACCCTGCCCTTGGGCCTACCATACTTGTGACTGATATGAAGAAATTGGAAAGTTTAGGGACTGGCAAGTGGGTGCACTTGCCCAGTCAGCATGACAGTACCAAACTGTGTGCAGGCTCTGCAATGGCAGACCTTAGACACATTTTACAAGGCTGCTTCTGTGGGTGGCCCAAACAGTGCTGCAGGCCCACCAGCAGCATTTGGATTTACACGCCCTGGGCACACTCAGTGCACTAGACTAGGGTCTGACAAGTAAACCAAATAGCCAAACATGGAACCACTGATTAATACATCAATTTACAAAAGGGAGCACTTGCACTGTGGCACTGAATAGCAGTGGCACAGTGCCCAAAGCATCTAACTTCAGCAAAAATACATGAGGCAACAACAAAATGAAAGGGAAACCCACGCCAATGGTGCCAGGCCTAACACGTGTCCCCTCCAGCTGAAAAGTGGGGAGAACTACCCTAACTGGGAGTTATCGTCACTAAGGCTGAAAAATCTGGACAGACCATCAGTGTCGGCGTGTTCTGTACCAGGGCGGTGTTCCACCATAAAGTCCATACCCTGTAGGGAAATAGACCACCTCAACAGTTTTGGATTCTCACCCCTCATCTGCATCAGCCATCTGAGGGGCCTGTGGTCTGTCTGAACCCGGCAGTGAGTCCCAAACAGGTATGGTCTCAGCTTCTTCAGTGCCCAGACCACAGCAAATGCCTCACGCTCAATAGCACTCCACCTCTGTTCCAGTGGAAGTAACCTTTTACTGATAAAGGTTACAGGTTGATCTAGGCCCTCCTCATTCATCTGTGACAGAACAGCCCCCACACCATGATCTGAAGCGTCTGTTTGGACGATAAACTCTCTTGAGAAGTTGGGTACCAGGAGCACGGGCGCCATGCACATGGCAGCTTTCAGGGCCTCAAAGGTTTTCTGACAGGTGTCAGTCCAGATCACCTTCTTGGGCTGCTTCCTGGAAGTCAGCTCTGTCAAGGGTGCAACGATGTTGCTATAGCCCTTGACAAACCTCCTGTAATACCCTGTGAGACCTAAGAAGGCTCTCACCTCTGTCTGGGTTTTGGGTAGCTCACAAGCCAGGATGGTTTCAATCTTGGGTTGTAGGGGCACCACCTGGCTGCTCCCAACTTGGTGTCCCAAGTACACCACGGAACCCCGCCCGATCTGGCACTTACTCGTCTTGATCGTGAGGCCTGCTTTCCGCAGTGCCATCAACACTTCCCAGAGGTGGCGCAGATGTTCCTCCAAACTGGCACTGAACACTGCGATGTCATTCATGTAGGCGGCACTGAACTCATCCAGTCCAACCAACACCTGGTTGACCAACCTCTAAAAGGCAGGGGCATTATTCTTCCCGAAGGGCATAACACGGAACTGGAAATGCCCATCTGGTGTGGAGAATGCTGACCTCTCCTTTGCCCCATCAGTCAAGGCGATCTGCCAGTACCCAGATATTAAGCCAAACGTGCTGAGGTACCGGGCAGCCCCTAGCCGATCTATGAGCTCATCAGCTCTGGGGATGGGGTGCACGTCAGTCTTCGTGACTGAATTGAGCCCTCTGTAGTCCACACAGAACCGGAGTTCGGGAGTGGCACCCGGGGTTGAGCCTTCAGGACCAAGACCACCGGGCTGGCCCAAGGACTGCTGGAGGGCTCAATCATCCCAAGCGCAAGACTTCCTCTTTGATGCAAGCCCTTACCCTGTCAGTTACCCTGTAAGACTTGTGCTTCACTGGTAAGCTGTCTCCTGTGTCCACATCATGGACGCACCAATCTGTGACACCAGGAACCAGGGAGAACAGATCAGAAAACTGTCCCAGCAACTGGCCGCAGTCATTCTGTTGCTCATAGGTCAGGGTGGGAGAGAGGTGAACATCATCCACTGACCCATCTTGCTCTGAGGCTGACAGGAGGTCAGGAAGAGGCTCAGTCTCCTCCTCCATCCCAGCATCTGTTGCCAAGAGCATGCCCACTTCAGACTTCTCTAAGTGGGGCTTAAGGTGGTTGACATGTAGGACCCTCAAGGGGTTCCTAGGAGACCGCAAGTACACCAAGTAGGTAACTGGACTCTTGCGCTCCACAACCTCAAATGGTCCGGTCCACTTATCTTGGAGCGCGCAGGGCTCCACTGGGGCCATGACCCACACTTTCTGGTCAGGTTGAAGCTCTACCAGAGTGGCATTCTGGTCATACCAGAGCTTCATCTCCTCCTGGCTGGCTTCCAGATTCGCCTCAGCGAGTTGCCTGAAATGCCTAGGCTGGTTCCTGAAGGCCAGCATGTAGCTCTATACATCCTGGGGATGTTTCCTGGGAGATTCCTCTCAGCCTTCTTTAACCAAACTCAGAGGTCCTCTGACTGGGTGTCCATAGAGAAGCTCAAAGGGACTGAACCCTAGAGATTTCTGTGGCACCTCACAGTATGCAAACACTAGGCACAGTAAGAGAACGTCCCACTTACGCCTCATGGGTTCCTCAAGACCCATTATCATGCCTTTCAGGGTCCTGTTGAACCTTTCAACCAACCCGTTTCCTTGGGGGTTGTATGGAGTGGTGAACTTGTAGGGTACACCACACTCCTGCCACAGGGACTTCATATACTTGGAAATGAAGTTGGTTTCCCAGCCGGACACTACCTCGCGAGGGAATCCCACTCGGGGGAAAATTCCCATCAGTGCTCGTCCCACAACGGGGGCTGTGACTGTCCTCAGAGGTATGGCTTCCCGTTACCGGGTGGCATGGTCCACCAAGACCAGGATGAACCTGTTGCCCATGGCTGTATTGGGGTACAGCAGTCCAGCCAAGTATCACGCATTAGGCGTGATACTAACGCATTTCAGTGTGGTGCTCCGCATCCCCGCACTGAAATGCTTTGTCACGCATATCTGTAAAGTGGCTCAGCTGTCGCTGCCTTAAACAGATATGAGCTAGTGTGGTAGCTGGCAGAACGCCGTCGGTGGCATGCGCAACTGAGTTGCTCCGGTAGGCTTGGGGCATGTTAGTTGAGCTAAAGCTGCTGCGTTGCTCCAATGTTTCCTTTGTTCATTCTCACGGCGCTGTGCGTCTATCAAACAGCCTGACGTCACGCCGAGTTGTTGCCCAATCATGGCTTTACTACCTAGATATCCGGGACGGACCAGTCCAGTTTTGTGAGACACATTGGCGCCGCTGGGGCCGGGGGAGGTCACGTTCTGCTGCGAGAGCGGAAAGTTGCAGTTGTGGGAGGATTAAGGCAGCTGGCTAAGGTTTGCGGTGGCGGCGCTGCAAACATGGTGCTCGGCCTGCAAAGAAGAGCTTCAGCGCTGCGCACTGCTCGCACCGGCCCGGGCCTCAGTGTGCTGTCAGGAGTTATGTTAAAATTTCTGACCCCCAGCCCGTGCCCAATTTAAATTATTGCCGAGAGAGAAGTCACGGCGAGTGTCCCTGTTGCAGCGGCCACAGCGTGGGAGAGAGGCCCTGAAATAATGCTCCTGTGTTTTTTCAGTCGGAAACATCACGGATACCATCCCAAGCAGGTTAATTTCAAATGATTACCTTTTATGCGGCATTATTGTACGGATTGTTATTGCGTGACATTTCATCCTAAAATGACTTCAAATTTTAGGCTGTTTATCAGTACTGGAAATACTTCCCATAGTTCCTTTTTAGCAATAACCCTTCAAAGCTGCACTACCTTTGCAGCATTTCGGTACGCACCACACCCAGCAGTGGTCCACTCCGTTTTCGGAAAAGACTGGCATTTAGAAAAGAATACGTTTTATAACTTGCTACTTAATGAGCGGTTTGACAAATGAAAACATTTTTTTAGCCAGAACTGCTTTCACACTCTGCTTGTCTTTCGCCAGCAAAACAGACACGCACTCGCTTCTGCTGCAGCCCTCCTGATTTTTTTGAGTTGATCATGTTGTTACACTCTGCATACCGGCCGTTTAACAGTCACTAGACTGGATGACAATAGCATTCGAGCCTTTCTGAGACGAACTTGCCGCACTCTGGGACCGAGGTTTGACACTCTTATTTAAAATACTCTTTTTGGGGGGGTGTTTAAATGAGGCCAATATTACAACAATAGTTGAGTGCATAAAATGAGACACAAAAAAAGACAATTTGTTTCTTTTCCAGGCTAAACCCTGGATATTTCATTTTTTTTAAAGCACACAGTTTTATTGTTTCAATTCAGCAGTCTGTTTTCCCCCATTTTATTACCCTGCCCATGGTTTTCGGTTTTGACAGAAAATTGTTCTTTTATGTCAAGGGGATTTGCTAGAGCACTATCGTTTCCAGCTGTGGCATCCGTTCCTGTCCTACCTGAGTTCAATGGTGAATAGGAGAATCTTTAAAGCCCCGTGAACTTGACATGTTCATTCATTCTTTCATTTTCCCGGGAGGAGTTTCAGGCCATAGTAGTTAAGAGGGAATCTTTTTTACCAATGTAAGCATTGCTTGAAGACGCTGCTTTCTATTGTGATTGCACCATGCATATTTCTGCCCCAGGTGTGGAGTGAGATATAAGCTGGCAATAAAATTGTTTTAGAAGTAATTCTTTCAGCAAAGTGCTGCTAGTGGAGAAATGTAGTTTGTGTTTAAGCCATACGCTTAATCACATAGGCCATGCATGTCCTTTTTTAGAGACCCCACTTTTTTCATCCCACTTCCTGATGTCAAGCTCTTCCATTTCTGGTGCTTTGCAGCAGTTTAAAAACGTTGTTAGAGTTTCCCGTTGTTCAAATGGGCGTAAGTTCTAATATGTATATGTTTCCCTCATGTTCATTGCTTGATTTCGCACAAGAAAAAGTGTCACTCATACCCGTTGAAATGTCACTCAGAATTACACTGAATTTCTGAAAGTGTCACACATCGCAATCTGAAACCTTGGCAGCTATGGTACAGTGGCCCCACAATGTCAATCCCCACCCGTTCAAAGGGGGTACTGCCCACAGGGAATGGCTGGAGAGGAGCCTTGTGCTTCCTCCCACTCTTTCCACTTGCCTGGCAAGTCTGACAGGTCCTGCAATGAGTATCAGAGCTCTTGTGCATTTGGGGCAAATGAAAGTGGTGGGTGACAAGTCTCTCAAAGGTCTTGTTCTGCCCCAAATATCCTCCTAATGGCACATCATGAGCCAGCCCCAGTAGGAAGGCTCTGAACTTCTGGGGTACCACCAGCACACGGCTGACCCAGGTTCAGCAACCTTAGGCTCACTATACAGGAGACCATTCTCTCGGTAATTCAAGTGTGACCCTGACTGATCACCTGCTGCCTGGCTTGCAGCCTGTTGCCGCAAGCCCACAAGAGAAGGGCACTCTCTATGCTCCTTGCAAAAATTTCTCCCTGCAGGGGCCTCCTTCTTGCTTCCAATGGGTCAGCTCAGGCAGGTCCCCCAGTTCAGCTACTTTCTCCCCGGTAGGCTCCAGGGCATCCCCCTCAGCGTCTACTTCCTCCTGGGCCGTGGGAACTTGGGTGGCCGGTTTTCCCGCTTCTCTCTTCGGCAGGTTCCTGGGCCTCCCTCTCAGGCTCCAGGTCCTCTTGAGAACCCCTACTGGCTGACATTGACTGGGTGGTCACGCACGCCCAGTCAGGCAGTCCAACCATCTTCAAGGGAGTTGTTTTCTCTACCTTTTCCCAAGAGGAGCTCTCCAAATCATTTCCCAACAAACAGTCAACAGACATGGCGGGCCTCACAGCTACCCAAAGAGTACTAGTGACCCCCCCACACTCAAAGGTAACCTGAGCCATTGAACAATGACTCTCTGTGTTGTCGGCGTTAACAACTCGGCAAAATGCATGAGGGACAATCTTCTCTTGAGACACCAGGTGACACCTGACAGCTGTCACACTGGCTCCTGTATCTCTAAGAGCCTCCACCTTTTGGCCATTGACGGTCACTCGCTGCCCATATTTCTTAGTGTTCCTGGGCAGCTGAGCTTCTGAGACCATCTCACAGTCTCCTAAAAAGACTAAGGTCATCTGTGCGGGACCCCACCCACCTTGGACATCAATCTCCTGCCCCAAGGCTACACTAGCCATCTGCCGGGGCGGAGCACCAGTGGGTGCTGGTTTACCAAACAGGCGGCACCTGGTATATTTCGCCCTATGACCCAGGTCGCCACACTTATAACACTTCAAGGGCCCCTGGGGACAGGACTACCTGTCGGGCCCCTTAATTTCTCTCAGGAGGAGGCTGGGAACCTTTTCACGGCGTTCCCTTGGGGACTACTTTGGGGCCCTTTGCGGAACTCCTTCTGTTTACCCTTGTCCCCCCCCCCACTCTTCTGCTGAGGACCCTGCCTACCTTTGGCTGAGTCTCCCACATGACCCCTGTGGACCCGGGTGCTCACCCAGTGGTCCGACTCCTCAGCAAGTTTCCTAGGGTTAGTCAGCTTGCTATCTATCAGATGCTGGCGCAGCTCTGGAAAACAATTATCAGACAAGTGCTCCCATGCAATCAAATCAAAGAGACCTTGAAAATCATTAACCTTGCTGCCTTTTACCCAACCATCCAATGCTCTGCAAAAGAAAGTGACATATTCAACCCAGGTACTGTTTTCTAACTTTTTGCATTTCCTGAACCTCTGCCTATAGAGCTCAGGTGTCAAACTATATCTAGACATCAATGCATCCTTCATGTGGCTGTATGAATTGTGGACTTCAGTAGGCAAGTCTAACAATGTATCCCTCCCCTCACTAAGGAACCTTCCCCACAACCCGGCTCCCCAATCTCTCTCAGGGACCCTGTGGGAAGACATGGCTACCTCATAGGCTCTGAACCACTGACCAATATCATCATTTTTGTAAAACTCCTTCACCACATCTTTGGGAATATACACTCTACTTTCTGTATGTACTGACGGTATGCTGCCGCCAGAGGGAGTAACTTCTAAGCTTTTGGTTTTAAACTCCAACTCCCTCAAAACTTTTTCATGCTCAAACTGCATTTTTTTTTCCTCAAGATTTAATCTTCTATTTTCTAATTCCAGTTGCCTATTCACCTTGAACTTGGTCATCTCCATTTCATGCCTTCTTGATCTCTCTCTGTCCTCCAACTCCTCTGGAGACAGACTTTTGTTAGAACCAATGCTACTTGCGGGGAAGGTGCCTTCCTTCCTCCTGAGCCCAATGGCCCTTCCTGTTGTACAATTGCCAGGTCATCCCCCTCCTCAATTTCAGGGGTTTCCCTTGCTTTTACCCAGGCCCTCAGCGCCTTGTAGAATTCTTCTTTCTTGGTGCACCCAAAAGTGGAAACCTTGAATTTCTTGCAAAAATCTTCAGGTGCTTTACTTTGTAGCTTTCTAGCTTCTCTTCTTCCCATTCGCAATCAATAAAGGCTATGGATTCTGCTCTCTCTAATACAACTGATCAAAGCATCTTTCAAAAATAGAACAAAAATCCATAAAGGAATCTACCAAAAAGAAATCTACCAAAAAGAATGTGGTATCGTTATGGTCTGCACTCACTAAGAAGTGTTCAACCGGTCACTGGGCATGAGTCACAAATGCAAATCCAGAATCCTCACCGCTGACGACCAATGTTAGATTTGGGGGTCTCTAGTTGGCACAGGTAGGTACTTGTGACAAATAGGGACCCTCTCCTCTAGTCAGGATAAGGGGATTACACTCCTAAAATAACCCCTGCTCACCCCCTTAGTAGCTTAACACGAGCAGAAGGGCTTTACTTCCGAGGTGTTGTAAGTTAAGCAGTTGTGACCACATACAGTAACCCGGGACAGCACTACAAATGGACACTACACAGGTTTTATATAAAAAATAGGTAGACTTTATATAGTGTTACCACAAGACCATAAACGACAAAAATACACAATATGATTACTTTAAGATGATAGATTTAAGCTTAGTTCAGTTCTTAGATGCGACACTCTGCGTCAATGTATCTTAGGTTGCGTTGCGCTTCCACAACAAGCAATGTCGCAGTGATGGGAAATGCAGCAAGGTTCAGATACAAAGAAATAAAGACGTGAAGTTCTTCCAGATGCGGCACGCTTCTCGGGGATGCGAGAAGTCCTCGGTTCGATGCATGGACTGCAGCGGCGACACCCTTACGATGCGACGGCAACAGCTCAAGCGGCGACGCACTTCTCCCATGATGCGTGAAGCTTCCGCTCGTTGCGACAACTACAGCAGCGACATCCAAGATGCGATGGCAGCAGCTCCGACAGCGGCGCACTTCTCGGGGATGCGAGGTGCTCTTGGTCGATACGGTGCAATGCGGCAGTTCTGGCGGCGACACCCTCCTTCAGAGTTGCGACAGCCGGCACAGCGGCGGCGACACTCTCCAACCTTGTTGCAAGATTCTTCTCCTGATGCGGTGCAGTGCGACAACTACTGCTGCGACACCTTCCTTCGGAGTTGCTACGGCAGCAGCAGCGATGGCGACACGCTTCCTCTTCGTTACGGGACACGTGCAGTGCGACAGTTCCAGCGGTGACACCCTCCGTCGGAGTTGTGATGGCAGGCACAGCGATGGCAACACGCTTCTTCACGTTGAGTCACGCTTCCAACTCCTTGCGACACGCAGTTCCTCAGAAGGCCCAAAACAGCAGCAGGCATTTCCAAATAACTGGGGAGATGGGGGGTGAAGTCTGTTGTCCCTGAAACTTCAGCAGGAGGCAAGCTCTTTTCCAAGCCCTTGGAGATCCTTCACAAGTTGAAAGCAAAGTACACAAAGTTCCTTTCTCCTTCCTTTGGCAGTAAGGCAACCACTGCAGGCCAATCCCCCAAGCAGCACTTCAGCTTGAGAATAGTCTCTCCTCAGTTTCTTCAGGTTCCTCTCCACAGTAAAGGTTTCTTCTTGTAGTCCAACGTGATCTAATTTCATGGGATCAGGGTCCCAATACTTATACCCCCAAATCCTTTGTTCTCTGGGGGGAGAGGGGCCTTTGCCCAGTCCAAACCAGTTCTGAAGCACTCTGTTTACCAGACTTCCCCTTTCCTTTCACAGTGCAGGGCATGCACATTAGACGCCCCACAGGAGGTGGAGCCAGCATTGTGGAAGGCAAGTACAGTCCTGGAGCACTTTGTTTACAGGGCTCCTTCTCTTCTTTCAGTGTGCAGGGCAGAGACATCAGCCGCTCCCCGGGGGGTGGAGTCAGCATTGTGGAAGGCAGGCACAGCCCTATTCAAGGTTCAGGTGCAACTCCTCCCTCCCATCTAGATGCAGATCTCTCTATTCACCACCAGGTGACTCCGCCTGTCTCCTGGAATTCCCCACCCCTGTCACTCACAAAACCAGACAAAGGAATACACAACCTAGCAGAGGCAGATTTGAATGGTTAGACAAGCAAATACCTACTTTCTAAAAGTGGTATTTGCAAACACAGAATATTAAAACCAACTTCACTAAAAGATGTATTTTATTATTCTGAGTTCGGGCATACTAAACTCCAATTTCCATCATGTTCTCTGAGACAGTTAGGATTATAAAATGTAATAACTCTAACAGCCCATTCTGGCCTATGGAGAACAGGTAGCCTTGCAATAGTGAAAAACGAAAATGGCTGTAATTCACTATTAGGACATGCCACACACATCAGCGCTTGTCCTACTTTATACTTACAATGCATCCTGCCCGTGGGCCTACAATAGGGGTGACTGATATGAAGAAAAGGGAAGGTTTAGGCACTGGCAAGTGGGTGCACTTGCCCAGTCAGCATGACAGTACCAGACTGCACGCAGGCTCTGCAATGGCAGACCTTAGACACATTTTACAAGGCTGCTTCTGTGGGTGGCACAACCAGTGCTGCAGGCCCACCAGCAGCATTTGGATTTACAAGCCTTGGGCACACTCAGTGCACTAGACTAGGGCTGACAAGTGAACCAAATAGCCAAACATGGAACCACTGATTAATACATCAATTTACAATAGGGAGCACTTGCACTGTGGCACTGAATAGCAGTGGCACAGTGCCCAAAGCATCTAACACCAGCAAAAATACATGAGGCAACAACCAAAATGGAAGGGAGACCCAAGCTGGTGCCAGGTCTAACAGGGTCGCTAAAGTTTTGCAATGTCCAGACAAAAGTGTAGCTATGAAGTCGCAAACGGCACACAAGGACAGCTTTAAAGGGTTGTGTAACATTTTATAAAGATTACACTGCAACCATACTGATTTTTGTAAAGTGTTTAACAAAGACCGCCCCATAATCAACCTTATCGAATATATAAAAGGAAATATTGTTGTCAGTTGCAATATTGGTAAATCCTATCCAATAAATGTCATTATAGTTAGCAACAACGCACCCCAGTTATAATCTGATTCATTATGTGTAATTATTCAAGCTTTAGAAACATAGTTATATTTTCTCTCATCTCTGCTACAACATAGAATTGGTTTTAAGATGACTTTCACTGTTTTTCAATATTGGGAGTATAAAGAATAATGTGTTTGTGACTGTAAATAGATTGTTGTTCCTCTGATAATAATCATACATATGAAACAAAGCACTTCCTAATCACTGCAAAACACATTTAATGCATTTGTGGTTGTAAATGATTGCATTAACACAATCACAGTTGAAATGATTTAGTATCATACCCAATTAAAACATTGTTAGCTTGGCTAATAGAAAACATTTATTCTAGGTATGAAAATCATACTGTAATTTTCCCAAAATTGAAAGCTGCATCTTTATTTAATCCTTACTTGCTTGACACTAGAGACTAGAGAGGAAGATGAGATCCTTGTGAGAAAAAAATATGAACTCACTTGTCAAAGAAAGGATGTGGGTGTGCAGTTCTGCATATTATGCAGATTTGCACAATTATGTAATAAATAACGTATTAAAGTGTAGTACGCACCCTGTAGGTGTCCTTGAGCAGCAGGTTGAAATGGAATCACTCATGTAGCACTTTGACCAGTCTCTATTTAGAGAGGCATTCTGGGGGGGAAATGATGGACTAAAATGTGGCCTGAGTAATTACCAATGACTGGGATACATGTAAGCATTACACTAATGTGTTTATGTGTTAGATGCAATGTGTTTGACAGTAGGCACATAAATGGGCCATGGACTCACATTGCACCACTCTGATGAGGCCTTAAAAGATGGAAAACATTCTAAGGTTCCTTTTGTTGCCATTAAGAGAGGACCTGTTTTGGCAGCGCAGGTTGGACTGTCATGGGGATGATGTAGCGCCTGTCATAGGCCCCCCACCCATCTGGCACACGCTTATCCCAAAGCCTTTGAATATGTTTATGGCAGCCTGCGTAAATGACATTTTTAAAGTTCTTTAAGCCCAGGAGCTGTTTTAATTGCCATATTCTGTAATACAGATGGCACTGGTGCACACACAGCGCCAGCAGTACAAAGTAGGGTTGGTCCGAGTTGAAAAGTCTCAAATAGCATTTAGTAAACCAATTATTTAGTCGAACACACAATCAACAGCTTACAGCTTACTTTTCACTCACCCCTCCCTTCTTCACCGAGAGCACTTGTTTGAAGTAATGAATGTAATGATTTCACAATTACATGATAATGTCTGTTGTCTCTTAAAAATGAACTATTGGCTGCAATTTGACTTAAACTTTGCATGAATAAATGCCAATGAAATTGAAATGAATAGCCTAACTTTGTGAACAACGTACTTTAAGGAAATCACATTTAAGCTGTTGATTGTGTGTTCGACTAAATAATTGGTTTACTAAATGCTATTTGAGACTTTTCAACTCGGATCAACCCTACTTTGTACTGTTTCACGGACCCAGGTCCTGAGTTCTCAAGGGCTTACCCCTTTTTTACTCACACACACAGCGCCAGCAGCATCTTAAATGGGCATTCCATAATTCAGGGCCCGCTGTGAAAGGGTGGAAACGGGGTCCCATGGGCATCCCCATACATCACTCTGTAGGTGGGTGCAGCCACTCACTGCACCCAGCGGCAGAGAGTCATGTTGCTGATGTGAGCAACAGGAAAGCGAGTGCTGAATGGGTCAGCGCTCCAGACGATTTGGGCACTAGACTTCTGGGGAAGACACGAAGGACAGGAAGTGCTTAGGACAAGACATACTCGCAATCTGGAAAGGACAGCTTGGCGGTAGTGTGGGCATGCAAGCAATATTAAATGTCCTTCTCTAGCAAACACATCAACATCATGACCAACCTCCAAGCACTTCTGACCATCTTTGGGAACTCCACAGCCAAGATTGCACTGCAGACTGAAAATGAGGAATCCATTTGCAAGACTACTCACATACAGTGCTTTAAATGGGCCAGTACTCACCGGTACTGAGTACTCAATCAATCATAGAATTTATAAAGCGCACTACTCACCCATGTGGGTCTCAAGGCGCTGGGGGGGGGGCGTGGGGGGTGGCTGCAGCTAGCGGTCGAAGAGCCAGGTCTTGAGTAGTCTCCTGTAGGTTTGAGGGTCTTCTGTCTGGCGTAGGGATAGAGGGAGGGAGTTCCATGTCTTGGCGGCGTGGTGGGAGAAGGACCTGCCCCTGGAAGTGGTTCTGTGATGCGTTGGATGGTGGCCAGTGAGAGGTCGGCGGAGCGGAGTTCTCTGTTGGGTACGTAGAATGACAGTCGGCTGTTAAGGTATTCTGGGCCAGTGTTGTGGAATTGCCTTGTGTGCGTGGGTCAGGAGTTTGAAGGTGATTCTTCTGTCGACGGGGAGCCAGTGCAGGTCTCTCAGGTGGGGGGTGATGTGGTCTCGGCGGTGGACGTCGAGGATCAGGCATGCAGAGGCGTTCTGGACTCTTTGAAGTCTGCTGATGAGCTTGGACGGGGCTCCGATGTAGAGAGCGTTGCCGTAGTCGAGTCTGCTGCTGATGAGGGCGTGGGTGACTGTTTTCCGTGTGTCTGTAGGGATCCATCTGTAGATCTTGCGGAGCATGCGGAGGGTGTAGAAGCAGGTTGAAGAGACTGCATTGATTTGGTTGGCTATGGTGAGTTTCGAGTCGAGGATGACTCCCAGGTTGCGTGCGGGTTGGTTGGAGTCGGGGCGGTGCCCAGGGAGGTGGGCCACCAGGAGTCGTCCCAGGCAGAGGGGTTGGGTCTAAGGAGGAGGATCTCCGTCTTGTCCGTGTTCAGTTTGAGCCGGCTGTCTTCCATCCAGTTGGCGACAGCCTTCATACCACGGTGAAGGTTGGCTTTGGCGGTGAGGGAGTCCTTGGTGAGGGAGAGGATCAGCTGGGTGTCGTCGGCTTACAAGATTATGTTGAGGTCGTGGAGTCTGGCGATGCGTGCGAGTAGCGCCATGTAGACGTTGAAGAGTGTCGGGCTGAGGGATGATCCTTGCGGGACGCCGTAGATGGTCTTGGTGACTCCTGAGTAAAACGGGGGGAGGCGGACTCTTTGGGTTCTGTTGGAGAGTAAGGAGGTGATCAATTCCAGGGCCTTGTCGCGGATCCCTGCGGCGTAGAGGCGTGTGCGTAGTGTGTGATGGCAGACGGTGTCGAAGGCGGCGCAGAGGTCCAGGAGGATGAGGACTGCTGTCTCGCCGTTGTCGAGTAGGATTCTGATGTCGTCTGTGGCTGCGATGAGGGCGGTCTCGGTGCTGTGGTTCTTGCAGAAACCTGACTGGGAGGGGTCGAGGATGTTCCAATCAAGTGGAACCCGAAGCAGGCACACTAGAGTAAACCGTAATAAGCACATTATCACATGCTCCTGCCCGAAGTATGGCATGACTTGATTATAAAGTATTTGAAATTATAAATTAGCCATCGAACACCTGTCCAGACACAAGCCCAAAGTGGCCAGAAAGGGAAATGCTGGTGAGATCAAGAAGGAGAACAGGTAAAAAAAAAATCCAAATAAGATTGGAGGGAGACAGTGTTAGATACAGACAGCTCTTCAGGGTGCAGGATTGGATTCACTGCAGCCTGACATGCCCTGCCCAAAACCAAATGTTACCCTTGTTCATTATCACCATCACCAGTCACCTACTTTGCTGGGTGCCTATCCATTTGACTCTTTGGCCGCAACCCTTACAGGACAGGAACACGTAACCTAAGTTTGAAGTGTATATGACGGACTTGTAGGTGTATGAGGGGTGAGCCCACAGTTAGTCCCAAACCAAATACCCGTCCTTACCATATACATAAATGCTTCCTAATGGTTTATCTGGCCCATAATCCATATATCCATATTCGCTGAGCGCCAAACTCGGGTCTTTAATAAGACAGTCACTTCCGGTACAGAGGTGTAGAGCAGACCTGCTCAGGCAGTATTGTTGGCTACAGGAGAAACTGTCTCAGTTTGTTACAGGTAAAAGAACAGCCATCTGGGAAGCTGGTCAACAGAATGGACTCACTCATGCTCTCTGCGTTGTATGTCTATCTCTCTCTCTCGGACTCTCATTCCTTCTCTCTCTCTCTTTCTCTCTCTCTCTCTCTCTTTATCGATATTTCTATTTTATTTTCTCCCTCCTTCTCTCATTGTCTCTATTCTACCTCCCATCCACCTTTGGACCTACCAGCCTGCATGCTCCCTAACCCTGGGACTACATAATAATGAGGTTTTGTTCTGGTTCCTGTTTGGGGATCCGGACCCCTCCACTCTTCCCAGGGGGTTTCCATCTCATCTAAGCAGTAAGCAGTAAGCAGTGAAACATGTTTCGGGGTTGTGTGAACAGATGTGAGTTCTCAAACGTCCAACAAGATACACAAAACAGATGGGCATGCTTTAAATCCGTGGCTGAGGGGCCAGGTTTGTGTCTCTGGCGGTCTCTGTGACGGCGTGCTAGATTTCACCAAAAAACATTGCTTTTCTGGCTCAGAGTCTGGGGTCCAGGGAGCTGAACTGTCTCGCGTTTCGGCCCTGGAGAGTCCTGCCACTTGTCTAAGGTGGGACTAAAGTAGGACTATCTCCTCTCTTCCGTTGTGGCATCCTTGCCCACTGGCCAACACACTCATGTTCCCAGTGCCTTGAAACCCTCAGGGGTGAATAGTTGCGCTTTACCAAACCTGATTGATTAATTGATTTATGTCTAAAGCATTGTCTGCAGCCTCCTTTGGCTACTTAAAGAGGAACCCATGATCTGGCATTCCAAAGTATCAGATGAGGCCTGCTCTCCAGTCATCCCTCACATATCCCTGTGACAAAGGGCCTTACAGGAACAACTGATTTTTGGCTTGTTGAGTTTTGATGGCCTCATTTATGAGAAATGACACATCGCTGCGTGAAAGCAGCATTGCGTCACTTCTCAGTGCGCACTCCTTGCGACATACCTGGTGCGTCATATTTACTCTATGACGCATTATGTCGCATGGAGTTACAGATACGTCAGTATTTCTGACGTATCTGTATGGCGCAAAAGTGATGCATTGCTGGAGTGTGTCACAAAAGTGACGCAACTCCAGCAATGCGTCCTTTCTCATGGGGCAAGCCCCATGTGAAAGGACCTGCGTCAGTCTTACGCCTGCTGTGAGGCAGGCGTAAGATTTTGACGCAAGGGCGTCCTCGAAGTGACGTCGTGAAATCTCATAGATTTCACTGCATCACTTCTACGAGGCTTTTTCCGGGGGAACGCCCCCCTGCATAAATTATACCTGACGCAGGTGTAATGTGGCGCCGGGGTTTACAAAGTGACGCATCTACCTAGATGCGTCACTTTGTAAATATGGTGCAACAAGGCACATCTTTTACGCTGCTGGTGCGTCACTGCAGCATAAAAGTGACGCACGGCCTCATAAATAAGGCCCTGGGTGTATTGGATAGGTGTTTGGGTAAATCAGCTCGGAATGTATATAGAAAATAATATCATCCTCTTAATAAATACAAGCCACATATTTGGCTGGGGCACTAATTTAGATGAGGAAGTGACGCAACCGTTTTTTTAAAAATCTGGGATTATGAAACAGAAAAGCAAACTGGGAGGCTTGAGCTACGGTGTCCAGTGACGGGCAAGAGCTGTTATCAGCTTTATTGGCCTGAAATAAGGCAATGTCGGCTGATAAATATAATCACCCATAACTGTTTACAAAGTCGCATGCCACTTTTATTTTAAGAAGTTTCAACACAAACTATGACTTATGTTGAAGCACAAACTGATTAAAAACACTGAAATCTAAAACAGTTATCTCTTCGCCACAGGATGTTCTTTTAAAGCTTTTTGTGCTGTCCTCGCTGTACCTGTTTTTATCCTATGTAAATACACTCACTTTAAGCTCAAACTCTGTGGCCGCCTTGTGAATGAGAACTACAGCTTACATCAGGGATTATGTAAAAGAGGGATTTATTTTCAGATCAAGAACATTGATCTGTGTTTTACTATTAATCTGCTCTGCTTCTGCTATGTCTTTTCACATTTTTACTTTCCATGGGGTGATAAGAAAGTGATTGGCAATATGAACAAGCATTGTCGACTGCTGACAATTCTGCAAGCAGCATGTGTATGTGGCATGAAAAAGTAGGTGTTCCTAAATATTCACCCTGTTCTCTTCTTCCCTAATAGAGGAGAGAAATAAAAGTATAAGTCAGGAGAACCCACTTAATTATGTCACAATAGATTTTGCAACCCAACCAGACGTCATCAAACATGGGGACATTCTGGATCATATATTGCCGATGACTGTTAATGATGTAAGATTGGTTAAGGGGACAGCTTTACACTTTTGAATAGAGGTCCCCTATAATGTTTAAAATAAAGCAGATGCACTATAATTAGGTACTTTATTTTCCTTTGTATTTATGGGGTCTTGCCTGCGTACACCTTTTAGCTGTCTGTTGTTGGAAAGACCTCTTGTTGACCATACCAGACACCTATAATGGGCTTAGAACCAGCCCATTGCTCACAATTGGTTGGCTTTATTGTCACTTTTATTTGCCTGCTTCTTACTTGATGGCATTCTTTCCTCTTCTTGTCTTTGTCTCTTCCCTGCAACACAGCTTCTTCACGGTTGCATTTTTTAGAAGATTTGTTGTATCTTTCCTCTGCTTACAATCTGGGAACTGGTTATTATTTCATTTGGTTTCAGCACTGCAACACTCTAAGGGACTGCGGGGCATATTCTCAAGAACATGTGAGAACCACGCAAAAGTAACTTAACGCAACCTACAACATCACAGTCTATCGCGGGAAACTTACGCCGTGTTAACCAAGTTTTCACAAAGCGGTAGAACCGTGCGATAGTCTCTAGGTAATGCGTCAACTGACCGCGTTAAAATCAACGCCATGCCGTGAAAATGCAAAACACGAACACAAAAAAAGCTGCGATGAGGCCAATTGTGATACAAAAAGCAGCGGAAACCAGCGGCAGGCCTGCAAATCTCACCCGTCTGGTAGGGAAATTCACTATAAAAGCCACAAAACAACCCCAGAAACAATCCAAAGTGCGTAGCAACATGGATGAACCCTGACCCAGCGCAGAGGCCAACCCGAACCCTAGAAGCCCCACAGACCACCAGCAAGGTACAACGGGGTTGGGGAAGGCCAGGGAGAAGAGGGAGAGTAAGACGGAGTGCTGTCCGCAGCAAAACCAGATCAGAGTCACGAAGGTGACAGAACACTACCATCAACTGGCCCACAATTAGACTACTGGGAATGCAGTCGGAGTGTTGAGGAGGCCAATGGAGGAGGCCAAGAGGCGCTGGCATGATGTGAAAATCTAAACGAGGCACAAAGCCGCTGCCAACAGGAAGGCAGCAACGGCAACAGAAGGTGAGGGTCCTGCACCACAGGAGGAGCTGGAGGAAACGGAGGACACAGCCAACAGTGTGTAGACGGTGCAAGGAGTCGGGAGTGCAGACACAGCTCAGGAGGACCTGACACAGCATCAACTGGGTGAGTAAATACCAGGAACTGGGGGTACGGGGGAGATGGGCACAATGGCACACATGCACAATGATGTATAGCACAGTGCTCACCCAAAATAACCCTAGATCATGTCCCTCATCCCTGTGGCATACTGCAGCACACACACATAGCAATAACAGCACATCCACAGTGACGACAATGTGGTACAATGTGCTACCCCGACACTGCAGAACAGAGGACACAACAGGCTTCGTACACGCGCAGAAACTGGCCTACTACATCTGACAGAGCTGGAAACTGTGAAATGGAAATGTACACATACAACCTCACATCCGTCATGCAGTCCAAATGTACACTATCCTGCATCTAAATCCTGCACCTCCAAACAGTCACAATGTACATTGTCATACAGTCTCCATGTAAACAAGGACAATGCGCCAACATACAAGTCAACACAATGTCAACATGCATCTCCCCTTCACATTGCAGAAGGACACACAATACCCCCAGCAGACCACAGAAGACCACACATCAGTGACTCCGGAGAGGACTTTCACACCTTCGACACCGATGCCCTACAACAGCCCATGGACATCCAATGCAACCCACCACCAGGACCAGGGTAGCCAAGCTACGTAGAGGAGAACCCAGCCCCTGCAACTGACCACACAGCATGAAGCACCCTCAAGCATGGCTGGCTTACAACACTTCACCAACCCACATATGGCACCCCATGCCAGGTGTCAGAACGCCAAAAGGTGGTGGCCGAACAGTTGCGGGTGTGGTCTGAACCCATGGAAGGCGAACTTGATCACATACGTGGGTGCCCATTACCCTTCAGGAACCACCTACACCCCACAAAGGAGACCCACACTGCCATAGAGACACATGCAGATGCACATTCCCAGTACAGAACCACGCCCAGGGGCCCACAACTATCAGTCACACACCCACATTGGCTCTGCGTATGACGGCCCAGTCTACTGCCCTTACGAATTGAGTGGGTGATGAAAAAGCTACATGTCCAAGCTCTAACCCGATGCCTGCGGTGACATATCTGCGTCCGCTGTACACAGCACAATGTAATGTCGTAGGGCCCAGGGCCCTTCTTGCACACAAGACCACAGGGACACATGCAGATATCATGTTGAACTGGCTACAAGCACATGCCCCGGTTCCTTTATTGGCAGGGCCACATGTACAGTGACGCCTGTGCTGGATGAGTGTGGGGTGAGTAGAAACCAGCCTGCACGGAGTGCTTGGTGCTGGCAACAACATGAACAGTGGACACCAGTGCAATGGAAACAGAAAACACCTGCATAACAGAGTCAACTGCTGAGCAACCTGGAGGGAGCCAAAGCAAGTACAGAGGTCACCCAATATGCAAACAGAAGTGTCCAAGAGTTGCAGTGCACTGAGGTTGGGGCACTAGAGCAGAGCGTGCTCATGTGATGAAAATGACTAGGCTTGTGTCCATTCGGGATATTCCTGATGCAGGTGCTGTGGGGTGTGTTAGACCTGCAACATCTTCCTCATCAATGTCCCAGTTCTCCCACACTGCCTGAGGTCTCCCACACTGCCAATCAATCATTCAATCTATCACATCATTTGTAAAGCGCACTACTCACCCGTGAGGGTCTCAAGGCGCTGGGGTGGGGAATGCTCCTACTGCTCGAAAAGCCAGGTCTTGAGGAGTTTTCTGAAGGTCAGCAGGTCTTGGGTCTGCCGTAGGTGGATGGGGAGGGTGTTCCAGGTCTTGGCGGTGAGGTGGGAGAACGATCTGCCGCCTGAGGTCGCTCTTCGGAAGCGGGGGACTTTAGCGTGGGCGACGTCGGCGGAGCGGAGCTGGCGGGTGGGGGCGTAGAAGCTGAGTCGTCTGTTGAGGTACGTTGGTCCGGTGTTGTGGAGTGCCTTGTGTGCGTGGGCGAGGAGCTTGAAGGTTATCCTCTTGTTGACCGGGAGCCAGTGCAGGTCTCTCAGGTGGGGTGTGATGTGGCTGCGGCGAGGGATGTCGAGGATCAGGCGTGCAGAGGCGTTCTGGATGCGTTGGAGCCGTCTCAGGAGTTTGGCCGAGGCTCCTGCATAGAGGGCGTTTCCATAGTCCAACCTGCTGCTGACAAGTGCCTGGTTGACTGTTCTTCTCGTTTCAGTGGGGATCCACTTGTAGACCCTACAGAGCATGCGGAGGGTGTTGAAACAGGAGGAGGAGACGGCGTTGACCTGTCTAGTCATGGAGAGGGTGGAGTCGAGGATGACCCCTAGGTTGCATGCGTGGTCAGTGGAGTCGTACCAGGCCGATGGGTTGGATCCGAGGATGAGGACCTCCGTCTTGTCCGAGTTCAGCTTCAGTCGGCTGTTCCTCATCCATTTAGCAACGGCCTTCATTCCTTCATGAAGGTTGGTTTTGGCGGTGTGGGGTCCTTGGTGAGGGAGAGTATCAGCTGGGTGTCATCGGCGTAGGAGAGGATGTTGAGGTCGTGCCGACGGGCAACGTGGGCGAGCGGTGCCATGTGGATGTTAAAGAGGGTTGGGCTGAGGGATGAGCCCTGGGGTACGCCGCAGATGATCTTGGTGGCTTCGGAGCGGAAGGGGGGGTTACCGATGACGTTGGTCGTGGTAATGCGTTTGCAGACGAAGTTGCGAAAGACGTGGCAAGGGACGTGATGAGTTGAATGTATGTTGCAGGTCCGGCGAGATGGGTTCCGGATAGAGGAATGTGTGAGGATACGATAGAGAGTGTGAAGTCAATTCAAGCTGAAGCTACAGAGAAAGAGTTGAGTGTGTGGAGAGACAGTACGGGTAAATTGGATGCGAATGGTTGTTGGGTTGAGTTGTCAGAACATCAGCGATGGTTATTACCCGATGCGTACGTGCTTGCAGTGGTTACGATGGCACATGGAATGGCTCATATCAGTGTGAAAGGGATTTGTAAGTTGTTGGCTCCAGTATGGCAAAATGCTGGAATTCCAAAGTGTGCAGAGAATGTGGTCAAGAATTGTATGGTCTGTCTGAAGTACAATCCTGGTAAGGGAGCCCCAACTCCAGCTGGTCATTTTGCTCCTCCGACGTATCCGTTCGAGGTTTTGCAGCTAGATTTTATTCACATGGAGAGATGCAACAACCTGAAATACGTACTTGTGGTTGTTTGTGCCTTCTCCAGATGGGTAGAAGCATATCCCCTGAAAGATAACACTGCCCTGTCCACAGCCAAAGCCCTTGTCAAAGAATTCTTCCCTAGGTTTGGTTTGCCAAGAATGGTCTGGAGTGATAATGGGAGTGAATTGGTGGGTCAA
The DNA here is from genome assembly GCF_964261635.1 of Lissotriton helveticus. Lineage (NCBI taxonomy): Eukaryota > Metazoa > Chordata > Amphibia > Caudata > Salamandridae > Lissotriton > Lissotriton helveticus. Next base: position 1,647,697,698 of record NC_136061.1, read on the forward strand.
GTGATGAAGAGAGTATGTGAAGGGCTAGGAATCCGGCAAAAATTTCATGCTGCAAATCACCCCCAATCAGCTGGACTAGTAGAGTGCTATAATGGCACGTTAAACCTGAAACTGGCCAAGATACAAGCAAGCTCTGGTCTTAAATGGCCTGATGCTTTGCCTTTAGCCCTTTTATCGACAAGAATGACTGTACATTCACGAGTGGGACTTAGTCCCTATGAAATTGTGTTCGGCCGCCCGGCCAACATATGGGGAGTGCCGAGGTCGACAAAATACAGCGAGATTGAACACCCTGTACTGCTTGATTACTTATAGGATCTGACGGCTAAATTGCGTGTTTTACACCAACAGGTTCACGATTTTTCCTCTGGCTTCTGAAGATCCAGGACACGTCATCGATCCTGGCTCGTGGGTCCTAATTAAGAATTTCCAGCGGACAAAGAATGATCAGCCCCGTTGGATCGGCCCCTATTTAGTCCTGTTATCAACGAGATCCGCAGTACGAGTGCAAGGAAAGAAGAACTGGATCTACGGCGTACACTGTAAGAGGGTCCCTTTGCTACTGCCGTACGACCGGTGGGTCCAGGAGGGTATTGCTGACTCTGAGACTGAGACTGTGCCTCGTTTTCTGCCTTTTAGCGATGCACGTTTAATAGGGACAAGTTCTGAGCGTGAAAGCGATGATCTTCAGCAAGAAGCTGTGCCACCGTCAGTTCGATTGGACACTACCGAACCTGAACTCTTGTTCTGTGATCAGACATTGCCCGGGAAGGGCCGTTATAATTTACGACCAAAAGTTGTGGGACTAATAAAATAAATTCCTTTGCTATTTTTGAAAGTGCAGCTCTCTCATCTGAGAAACTATTTAGATTTTTGTTTTTCGAACCACCATCCGGGTTCAGCTGTAGGGTCGCGGCGTCAAGTCTTTGGAGTGCAAGCCGAAGACACAAGGTCGACGGTTCTGGTTGGTCCTTGGGCGTTTCCCTTGGACTGACAGGCGCATTCCTTAGCACGGAACATCCTACCTCCGCGAGCAGCAAGGTTAGAGGATGGAGTTTTTCGAGATGGAGAGACCTGCCAAAGAGATGAATTTCAGAGCCAAAATGTGTACAATGATGATTAGAAAACGTTTTCTGATATTATGCCTTTTTATGTTGTTTAGCGTAATGATGTTTTTAATCGGATATGTTTTATTCTCTTTTCGAGTGACGTTTTTACCCACTGCACAGCCTATGCCTTCTTCTACTGTTTCCTCACATTCTTTTCCCCCTCTGCCTGAACATGAATCCGTTAGAAGATTAGAGTTCGTCAATAACTCCTTCGTTCAGCTTCTGCACCAACACCGATTAGTAGTGAACACAACTAACTGTTGGGTGTGTGGTCTTATGCCTCATACTACTGATAAAGGTATTCCTTACCTAGTCCTGCCATTCAGCCACAATGGTTCTGTGTGGGCATACAGAACAATGTTCATCTATGCTCGTGAAGTCCACCCCCTACGTTCTGTAAAAGATAATCCAAAGAATAGTGCTCTAGTTAAGGGTATAGTAGATATGATTAGAGGAACTACTTTCTATGAGACTATCCCGAGAGATGAGACACTGGCGTATATTGGATGGAACGTAACCGGATATGGAGTTAGTCTGAGTGAGAACCAGCGAGCGAAAAGATCCTCCCCGATTTGGGTTGTACCCCATCAGGGTCACTACTGTCTGCAGGGTAATGGCAAGAATCCGAGAGCTCAGCTAGGGAAGAGTATCTGCAAAGAGACATATGTCTTTGCGTCCCAGACTTCCCCTTCGTTCCTAGCAGCTAAGGGTACCTATTTCATCTGCTACGATAGAGCATACACATGGTTGCCCCCTGATTTCTCGGGCACATGTTTTGTATCGTTCCTGTTGCCCCCCCACCTATACAGCTGCGGCAGATTACCACAAGACAAGAGTTGTTAGAGGTGCCTTCAATAAGGAAGATACTGCAGGACAAGAATTAGGAGATTTTTCTGAAGGGTTTTCTGCCGTTTTGGGGACCTATGGTTAACAGCAGGAACATACGGCAATTGACGAGAGTGGTGGAGTCCACCGTAGTTGAAACTGCCGGTGCCCTTAGTAACTTGACTGCTGAGCTCCAGTCGGATCGTCTTATGACTCTTCAGAACAGGGTTGCGTTAGACGTCATACTTGCAGATTGAGGTGGGGTATGTAAAGTGATCCAATCAAGTTGCTGTGTTTTCATTCCAGACAATGCTCTGACAGTGTACCAGGCCATTTCCAAACTGCATAAGATCTCCGAATCTATACACGTGGATAAAGGATATTGGTCGTTGATGGGATGTTTTTGGGAGCTGTTATCCGCCTGGGGATGGAAGATTCTAATGGTCATTGGGATGATCTTAGACATTCTTTTCCTGTTCTGTCTTTGTGTATAGTGTGCTCCTACTATATGTGGCCTCTGTGCTACATCGTGTGTAAGGAAACCTGTATCGAGAGACGAGCTAAGTAATAGGATGATGCTACAGCAACATCTCAATGATTTTATGAATATAGACCTGGACTCAGATTAGCGTGAGTGTAGGTTATTGCCTATGTAAGGGCAAAAGGAGGGTCTGAGGTTCCGTGGATTCTGGACCTGTGTCATAAACATCGTCGTATCATAACGACTTTGGTATCAGCAGACCGAGAATGACGAGTATACTATATACGAGTGTTTTCGTCGTGTTCGAGTGACGAGATCACCATGAAATCAGAGATTCCGTTCTGAACCCTCGGGTTCCATTTTGTGTACGGCAGCCATTTTGTGGTTGCCCTCACATAGGCCGATGACTAAGGCCGAACGAGTCTTTTGGGACACGTACACCTTTAGCTGACTTCTGTGTGACCTGGGCAAGCTGACTCCATTGCCCGGAGCCAAACCTGTTCGGCCAGCTCCTTTCCCAGTGGCCGATCGAGATTAGGGATCAAGGCACAGCATGCCATAAACCCTTTATTGCACACAACTATGTCTAATCTTACTCACACCTGTCTCTGTTCCTTTCTTTATGACCTGCTTTACGATGAGGAGGTGCCCGTTTTTATTAGGGGTCCGTCCGATTATCTGATGAAAAGTGTTGGGCCTTGCCGGGTAATTGATGGTGGGCTGGACAATGAAATGTGGGTTTGACATGCAATGCTTTTGTCGTATACACATGGGATTGGTTTACCGTAAATAAGGAATGTTTGCCTGAAGCATAATATTTTGTATAAAAAGGGATGGCTGGCTTTGTAAGATTGAGCAGTCTCCTACGAATATACATCACTGTACTTCGTGGACCTCTGTTACTGGTTGCAGCCAATAAATTTGTTCTTGACGTCACCAAGAAGATTCCGCGTTTCTGTAGTTTCTGAGACAGGTGAATCCGGAGACTTCGGGTGTGTCCCCTGGCACCGCTGGGTTCTAAATAACCCGGTTCTTCAAATTACCGGTCGGTAACGGCTGATTTCGGCCGTTACCGACCGGTATTTGGGAATTAGCATGTAGGGGGCATTTTATTTACAGAATCAGTATATTTACCGATTCGGTAAATTTACAGAATCGGTAAAATACCGAATCGGTAAATATACCGATTCTGTAAATCAAAATGTAGGTGGCACTGTAATCAGTGCCACAGGCCCTTACCGAATCGTTATTTACCATGGAATACTATTACATGGTAAATAACGAATTCCAGTGTACATGCACATCTGTGCATGTACACCTGTGCCATGTGGCACACAGACATGCCCTAAGGGCATGTCTGTGTGTCACATGGCACACAAGCCAGAAACAGGGGTGCAACAGGGTGTCAAAGTGACACCCTGTCCCCCTTGTAAATTCGGTCATTTTACCGATTCGGTAATTACCGAATCGGTATTTGCTATTGAATCCTATGGGCTTCAAGGCCCATAGAAATCAATGTCAAATATCGATTCAGTAATTACCGAATCGGTAATTACCGAATATTACCGATTCGGTACTTTTACTGAATATTTACCTACATAGCAATTACCGAATTGTAAATACCGAATTGGTAAAATTCGGTATTTACCATTCGGTAATGTGCTATTACCTACATCTGGGCCTTAAATCATGTAGATGTCCATTCAGACTATGTATTGCTGCTACACATGTATTATACAGCTGTCACCAAATTGACCTCCCTGTATGTAATTCATGTATTGATGTCGACCATTGTGACTTATAACGCTGTCACATTGTTCTCACATGTAAATGAACACTGTAACTGTGCCTATGCCTCGTTACGCCAAGCATCGTTGCATTACATGTATGTATTACCTAGCTGTAGCCATAACTCTCTATAGATTTATGGGCCGATCGCTCCATGCACCACATCATATACACCCCTTCACCCCCCGCTCAGTAGTCGCCATCACATCCCCCTCCCCTCGTGGGACCAAAGCGGATCCAAACCATCTGCACTCGCACCCTGGCCTCGCTGCCACATCGATCTTGCAAGGATTGACAATCCCACTGCGCACGCTCTACCGCATATACGGTTTTCCCTCGAGGAAGCCGACTAACGCGGTTATCCTCGCCAAAGCAGCCAGATTTATTCGGACTGCTCATTTGCCATCCAAGCTGTTACTCAAGGTAGGCCTCTCACCGAGATTATTCATCCCGTCCTTCTTACATAGCTGGCAGACTCCAACCTGCTGTCCCTCCTATACAGGTATTGTCCTTGGCAAAGTCCGCCCTAATCTGTGGGCCTGACTAAATTCAAGCCTCCGGAATCATTCCCTTTATCGACACAGCATCGCGCCCTACCCCTACCCCTACTGCGCCCCAGCCTTGACTCCATCGTTCACCCAGTCACAAGTACCAGTGGTAAGTTACCTAGCAGTGACCACGGATACAACTTGGTTGCACTGTTATGAACTGGTCCTAATTCTCATGTTTTCTTCCCCTGACCACTATTGACTGTCTTGACTGGTCCTAATTCTCATGTTTTCTTCCCCTGACCACTATTGACTGTCTAGAGCCCGGCAGGGCTCACTGTGAGTACTTTCGTTTCACTTTTAACTCACAGGGTTGACACAGCACACCACACGTGACCTTCATTGTATAAAGCAGGTACATACCGCCCCTTTTGAGCTTTCCACGTTTAGTTACTTGGGCATTCCCAAAGGTCCAGTTCTCACCCCATCTTTAATTTATCTTATCCTTCAGATGTCCCCCAAATTTTGGTCCTGATGAGACCCTCTATTCACAACAGGGTCGAAACGCCATCGACGATAAAAGAAAAACTAACCTTGCAAACAGCACTTATGATTGTGTAAAGAGTCTGTGTATCTCTCTTGTATATATTCAGAATGGTCGCTTTTCCTTCAAACAACAATTGCACAGAAACCTTGTAAATACGGTCACCAGTAATCACTCAAATTTTTTTGGCTCTTCATATATACACTTGGGACACTTTTTGCACTGAAATATTCCTGTTAATGTATATATCTTGATTTATGTATGTAAATATAATTGCATTATCAAAATTTCTTCGCTGTGAGCCTCCTTTTCTCTCTTTGACATCCCACATAACCCTTGTTTACTAATGCTATTATGCTCTATTGTTACTATACAAAGTAATTATATCACTCCACTGGAACCGCTGTTTCCTATTATCATGCAATACAGCGCAGAATTTTTGGCTGCTGCGCTGTGTTGCATGAGAATTTAGTAAATAGACATCTAAACTTCTAGAAATTTAGGTCAATAAATGGTGATTTGTTTGCCAACTTGCAAGGTTAAACTTTCTGCCCTCATGGGCTTCTGTACAAGGAAAACAGTGACTTGGGCTGTTAAGAGGTCAGAAAAATATTTCAAGACCTCCCTTATAGATTGTTTTTGAGTGCGCAGCAGCTGCAAAGTGCCTCTGTGCCACTCAATGTCTTTCTTGCGCTTCGTGTGGTGGTGCAGCCAGGCATGATGTCCTGCTTTTGGTCTGCTTTTGATTCAACGTGTGCTGCTCTTTTCTTACTTTTTTAGGTTTCACCTACACGGCGCTTACGAAATCACCTGTAACTAAAAAAACAATCCTAAAAGGGGCTTCGAGCCCACCCCTTACTTAACTTTGCTTTCCATTAGTTGGCTCCCACGTCATTCTTGTTTCCTTTCTTCCTGTTGTTCTGAACCTTCTCCTGCCTCCAGCTTCCTGCTGAGCTTCATGTCTTTGTCTTTGCTGTGTGGCTTGGAATAAGTACTGCTTCCGGTGGCCAGTGTACTTTCACTGGCCCAGGCGCTTGTAACATACTTCATTTATTTTCTTTTACTTTCCAGCATCTACATTCTGTTGTTTGCTTGCCCATCCCTGCCACCACCTCCCTTCTATTGCTGCATTCCCCTTCCCAACATACCCCTTCCCGGTTCTTTGCTGACCTGTCCCTCCCGCCACCTCACTCCCGTCACTGCATACCCCTGCCTCCCTCCTTCCTCCATCATAGCTTGCTTTATGAGCGTGAAGTCGACTGGAAGGACTTGGAGTGCTTTATATGAGCGCCAGTTATATTGCACAAGGACACATTAATTTTTACAGGCAGGGGAGATTATTTTCCCAGAATCACAGGATATTGAGCCCGGCATTGAGACTCCAACCTGGTTATCCAGCTCCAAAGTCAGCAGCTCCGGCCATAATGCCACAGCCCCTCCATGCTCAGTGTTCCATCTAGCTATTCCATGACATATTAGCAACTTCAATGGGCTTTCGTTCAAGAATATAGACTGTATATTAAGAATAGGGAAATTAACAATTTTAATTTGTTTGTAGGTAAATAGCTTTAAAAATTGCTTTTTTTTTACTTTAAGCTAGCACTGCTGCGCAACATTTAAAAAATACAATAACAAAGCTAATTATGCAAAACCTATTGCCTTTGCCAATGCTTGTTTTGTAATGCTTCATTGTGAATTATGGCTTTCCTTGATCAGCAGAGCGTTAGCCTGCTTTGGACTAATGCTGCATTTAAGTACGGTCGCTTGGTTTCCATGAACGATGTTGCTATGTTAATACATTTTATGTACAGATATACTTTGCCATAACGCTGATCACATAGGTTGCCAAGGCATCTCTAAAACTATACAAATTAGAGATGGTTAGCTACACTTTCAGTGTTCAAACATATTTTTTGCAATCATGTTCGCCCTTCCGGTATATCCCTGACAAAGTGTGGTAATTTTTACCGGATGTGTGCTTTTGAGTTAGGTATTTTAGGACCAAACAAAGGCTAATTGTAATTTCCGTGACTGTTAGATATACATATAGTCATGAGATCTAAGCAAGACAGATGCACTGCATGTTAGCACCTGTCTGTTGTTTATTGTGGTTACCATATCGATCTGTTCATAGATACACAAAATCTGGGCTTTTGATTCTTTTTAAAAAATGCGAAGGACAATGTAATTTATAGACTTCAAAACGGACTATCGGTCTGTTTTTGATTCTTGCCCCGTTTTCTTCTTTGTAGAGCGGGGCCTCATATCCCTGAGCCGTCGCCAGGTGCGGTGAGGCTGCTTCCTCCTGATTAATGGGTAAGCATATCAAAGTACATATCATGAAGTTGTATACTATTCTGATACTTGCAATGCTGGTCATTGTTGTACCACAGTTTGCATTGACACACATAACACGTTTTTGACCTTCTTTCCTGTTCCTGATACATCTCTCTTGTTTTTTCTGCAGGTGCCATCAGCATTCTGTAAATTCAACGGAGGACCTAGTTATCAGGTGTTAGATTTGGGGGTCTCTATTTGGCACGGGTAGGTACTTGTGACAAATAGGTATCCTTGCCTCTAGTCAGGGTAAGGGGGTTCACTCCTAAAATAACCCCTGCTCACCCCCTTGGTAGCTTGGCACGAGCAGACAGGCTTACCTCAGAAGCAGTGTGTAAAGCATTTGTGAACACATAAAGTAATCAAGTGACAACACTACAGATGGACACCACACAATTTGTATATTAAAAATAAGTGTTAGATTTGGGGGTCTCTAGTTGGCACAGGTAGGTACTTGTGACATATAGGGACCCTTGGCTCTAGTCAGGGTAAGGGGGTACATTCCTAAAATAACCCCTGCTCACCCCCTTGGTAGCTTGGCACGAGCAGGCAGGCTTATCTCAGTGGCAGTGTGTAAAGCATTTGTGACCACATACAGTAACCCAGTGACAACACTACAGATGGACACCACACAGTTGAATATTAAAAATAAGTATTGTTTATTAGACTTAACACAAGACCACAAATGACAATAATCCACAATACTATACTTAAGATGGTAGTTTTAGCTTAGTTCAGTTCAGTTCTTTAGATGCGACAATTTGCGTCAATGTACCTTGCGATGCGTTGCGCTTCCACAACAAACAGTGTTGCAGTGATGGAAATGCGGCAAAGTTCCGGTGCAAAGAAATAAAGACGTGAAGATCTTCCAGATGCGGCACCCTTCTCCGATGATGCGAGAATTCTTGATTCGATGCGTCAGCTGCAGCGGCGACACCCTTGTTCGGCGATGCCATGGCAACATCCTCGGTTGCGGCACTCTTCTCCGACATTGCGAGAGGCTTCCGCACAATGCGACAACTACAGCGGCGACATCCACGATGCGGCGGCAGCAGCTCCAAAAGCGGCGTGCTTCTCCGTGGATGCAAGGTGCTTTTCTTGATGCGGTGCCATACGAAAGCTACAGTGGCGACATCCACGTTGCGACGGCGGCAGCAGCGACGGCGACACGCTTCCTCTTCGTTGCGAGACGCTTCTCTCAATGCGGTGCAATACGACAGCTACAGTGCCGACATTCAAGATGCGATGGCAGTAACAGCGATGGCGACACGCTTCTTCCTCGTTGAGTCGCACTTCCAGCTGCTTGCGACAGGCAGTCCCTCAGAATGCCCAAAACAGCAGCAGGCCCTTCCATAGAACTCTGGGGAGCTGGTGGTGGAAGTCTGTTGTCCCTGAGACTTCTGCAGGAGGCAAGCTCTGTACCAAGCCCTTGGATATCCTTCACAAGTTGAAAATAAAGCACACAAAGTTCTTTCTCCTTTCTTTGGCAGTCAGGCAACCACTGCAGGCCAATCCCCCAAGCAGCACTTCAGCTTAGGGATAGTCTCTCCTCAGTTTCTTCAGGTTCCTCTCTTCAGCAAAGTTTTCTTCTTGTAGTACAAAAGTGATCTAATTTCTTGGGATCACGGTCCCAATATTTATACCCTAAAATCCTTTGTCCTCTGAGGGCAGAGGGGCCTTTGCCCAGTCTAAACCAGTTCTGGAGCACTCTGTTGACATGACTCCTTCTTTCCTTTCACAGTGCAGGGCAGAGACATCAGACGCACCACAGGGGGTGGAGCCAGCACTTTGGGGGGCAGGCACAGTTCTATTCAGTTCCCAGGTGCAACTCCTCCCTCCCATCTAGATGCTGATCTCTCTATTCACCACTGGGCAGACTCATTCTGTCTCCTGGAATCCCCCAGGCCTGTCGCTCAAACTCCAGACAAAGAATACACAACCTAGCAGAGGCAGGCTTTGGATAGTTAGACAAGAAAATACCTACTTTCTGTAAGTGGTATTTTCAAACCCAGAATGTTAAAACCAACTTCACTAAAAGATGCATTTTATCATTCTGAGTTCAGGCATACTAAACTCGAATTTCTACCATGTTCTCTGAGTCAGTTCGGATTATAAGATGTAATACTCTAACTGCCCATTCTGGCCTATGGAGAACAGGTAGCCTTGCAATAGTAAAAAACGAAAATGGCTGTAATTCACTATTAGGACATGCCAAACACATCAGGGCTTGTCCTACCTTATACTTACAATGCTCCCTGCCCTTGGGCCTACCATAGAGGTGTCTGATATGAAGAAAAGGGAAGGTGTAGGGACTGGCAAGTGGGAGCACTTGCCCAGTCAACATGACAGTACCAGACTGCACATAGGTTCTGCAATGGCAGGCCTTAGGCTCATTTTACAAGGCTGCTTCTGTGGGTGGCACAACCAGTGCTTCAAGCCCACCAGCAGCATTTGGTACACAGGCCCTGGGCACACTCAGTGCACTGTAGTAGGGTCTGACAAGTAAACCAAACCAGCCAATCATGGAATCACTAATCCATACATCAATTTACAATAAGGAGAGCATATGCACTTTAGCACTGATCAGCAGTGGTAAAGTGCCCAGAGTCATAAAACCAACAAAAACAGGTCAGACAAAATACAGGAGGATGGCAAAAAGTTCAGGGATGACCCTGCAAAAAGGGCCAAGTCCAACAATAAGTATTCTTTATATAGACTTATCACAAGACCACAAACGACAAAAATCAACAGTACTGTACTTAAAATGGTAGGTTTAACTTAGTTCTCTTTAGTTCATAAAATGCAACACTTTGAGTCAATGCACCTTTACAATGCGTCACTCTTCCACAACGAAAGTGTTGCAGAGCTGCAGATGTGGCAAAGATCCAGTGCAAAGAAATAAAGACGTCAAGATCTTCCTGATGCGGCGCGCTTGTCCGATGTTGCGAGAAGTCTCGGCTCGATGCATCAGCTGCAGTGGCGACACCCTTGTTCAGTGATGCGACAACAGCGGCTTTGGCGGTGACACTCCTCTCCGTGGATGTGAGACGCTTCCACTCGATGCGACAACTGCAGCATTGACACCCTTGTTCAGTGAGGCAACGGCAGCAGCTCCGACGGTGGAAAACTTCTCCGTGGATGCGAGGCGCTTCTTGTGATGCGGTGTAATGCGACAGCTACAGCGGCGACATCCTTACTCAGTGATGCGACAGCAGCGGCTCCGAAGGCGACACGCTTCTTCATTGTTGCGAGACGCTTCTCTTGATGCGGTGCAATGCGTCAGCTACAGCGGCGACATACACAATGCGACGGCAGCGGCTGCGATGGTGTTACGTTTCTTCTGGGTTGCGGGACGTTTCTTGAGATGCGGTGCAATGCGTCAGCTACAGCGGCGACATACACGATGTGACGGCAGTGGCTGCGTCGGTGACACGCTTCTCCCTCTTGAGTCACGCTTCCAGCTCCTAGTGACACGCAGTCCCTTAGAAGGCCCAAAACAGCAGCAGGCACTTCCAAAGAAATCTGGGGAGCTGGGGGTTGAAGTCTGTTGTCCTTGAGACTTCAGCAGGAGGCAAGCTCTTTTCTCAAGCCCTCGTAGATCCTTCATAAATTGAAATAAAGCACACAAAGTTCCTTTCTCCGCTCTTTGGCAGTCAGGCAACCACTGCAGGCCAATCCTCCAAGCAGCACTTCAGCTTAGGGATTGTCTCTCCCCAGTTTCTCCAGGTACCTCTCCTCAGCAAAGGTTTCTTGTTGTCCAAAGGTGATCTAAATTCGTGGGATCAGGGTCCCAATACGTATACCCCAAAATTGTTTGTCCTTTGAGGGCAGAGGGGCCTTTGCCTAGTCCAAACCAGTTCTGGAGCACTCTGTTTACATTACTCCTTCTTTCCTTTCACAGTGCAGGGCAGAAACATCAGATGCCCCACAGAAGGTGGAGCCAGCATTGTGAAGGGAAGGCACAGCCCTGGAGCACTCTGTTGACATGACTTCTTCTCTCTTTTCACAGTGCAGGGCAGAGACATCAGACGCACCACAAAAGGTTGAGGCAGCATTGGGGAAGGCAGGCACAGCCCTATTCAGGTCCCAGGTGCAACTCCTCCCTCCCATCTAGATGCATATCTCTCTATTCACCACTGGGCTGACTCACCCTGTCTCCTGAAATCCCACAGCCCTGTCACTCAAACTCCAGACAAGGAATACACAACCTAGCAGAGGCAGGCTTGGATAGTTAGACAAGAAAATACCTATTTTCTAAAAGTGGCATTTTCAAACACAGAATGTTACAACCAACTTCACTAAAATATGTATTTTATCATTCTGAGTTCAGGCATACTAAACTCGAATTTCTACCATGTTCCCTGAGTCAGTTAGGATGATAAGATCTAACATTCTAACTGCTCATTCTGGCCTAGGAGAACACGTAGCCTTGCAATAGTGAAAAACGAAAATGGCTGTAATTCACTATTAGGGCATGCCACACACACCAGGGCATGTCCTACCTTATACTTTCAATGCACCCTGCCCTTAGGCCTACTATAGGGTGTCTGATATGAAGAAAAGGGAAGGTTTAGGGACTGGCAAGTTGGTGTACTTGCCCAGGCAGCATGGCAGTACCGGACTGCACTCAGGCTCTGCAATGGCAGGCCTTAGACACGCTTTTACAGGCTGCTTCTGTGGGTGTCACAACCAGTGCTGCAAGCAGACTAGCAGAATTTGGATTACCAGCCATGGGCACCTCTGGTGCACGGTACTAGGGTCTGATAAGTAAACCAAACAAGCCAATCATGGAATCACTAATCCAGGCGGCAGGGAGAGGAGCGGTCGCCGCTGGAGGAATAAACTCTGAGCTCGGGACTGACTGGAGGACTAACAGACGGGCCGTCAGACCCTTCTGGCAACACACCAAAGCCCGCCACGGACCTGGAGGGTTGTGGCTGCACAAGGTAGGGCACATTTTGGCTTTGTCTGGGGTCGAGCTACAGAGTGTCCTAAGGGAGGGGGTGTCAGAGGAGAGAGAAATTGACCCACTTTGCGTTTCTCCAACTCGGGCCACTTTACGTGCGCTATAACACTGGTGGTGGAACTGGGTGACGTCTCCTTGCACTCCCTCGCTCCCCGCGTCTATTATTAGTAGGAAAATCACCTTCCTTACAACCCTTTATTTTCTTCCCTTATTATTTTATGTGTCTGCCATACACTGAGGAGAACGCTCTTAGAGTGCCAGGAGGAAAGAAGAAGGCAGAAGTTAACCCAAGAGTGTAGAACATAGGAAAACCAAGACGTGGAACTGTGACTACAACTCCCACAATTCCCTGATTTGAATGGACTGTAATAAACACCGTACAGTGTAACTTATCATTGTCCCTCGCTCACATCTTGTCACCAGTGCTGCCTCTCTTCAGCCTGCTCTGCTGGTCTGCTGTTAACAGTCCACGGGGGACTGCAGCGGTTTTACTTCCTGCCACACTCGCGCCATCAGTGAGGACGGGGACTACATCCCCCAGAATCCTCCTGCGGCGCCCTCCTCAGTGTCATCGCTAAGTGCCAGGAGGCGCTTCTTAAACCCTCGAGGGCTCCCGCAGCGCGGGACGCGAGCGGGCCCGTCCTTCTCCTGGATTAGGCTGGGCTCGGCCACCCCTCTAACTTCTGGACATTTGGGCGCCATATCTATTCGCCAAGTCTAAGGTACTGTAAGTTCTTTTAAGCCACTTGACTGGTTTGTTGTTCGTGTAACTATTTTTGGTTGTAATGGCTCCACCAAATCCACCTATACGTACTCAGGGGAGACATGCCTGTGCGGTCAAGCGACCTGGACCAAAGTCTAACCCACCCTCAACATTACTGCCCACAGCAATTGACTTAATGCTCCAGAAGGTGATAGGAGTTGTAGCATCCGAAATAGAACTGACTGAAAGGCATCTTTCAATTACGCCCGACTGTTTTTTCTTTGCCGCCACCTGTTTTAACTGAACCAACGAACATTATGACAAACACTATTGGAACATAGTGTTTGTCATAATGTGGCTTCAACCGATAATGAACATATTTCTACTTCAAGTACTAAGACTAGAATTGAGGGCACTACTGCTATGGTGCGGAAATCAAGGACAAGAAAACAAGGCAGTATTGGGGGCCCTAAAGGGAAAAAAGCAAGGGGTGGGACCGTAAGAGGTATTTTGAAGCCAATAATAATGGAACTCTTCTGATCAATTCCTCTATGCCCCTATCACACCAGACCTATCCCCCCTGGGCCCAAGCTCTATTGGTTGATTTTTTAGCCCCATGTAGAGTGATTGTGAGGGAAGAGATTGCTCCCATTCTCAAACACATACAGAACCTAGCACTCACTAAGAATTTACCGCAAGGCCATCCTAACCAGGAATTCACTGTTAATGCTACATCTTTCCTACATAGTGATGGGCTTCCTATATCACAGGAATTACATCCCAGTCGGGCATCCCAGCCATCTACAGACAGAAAATTGCCCCAAGATCAAGTTCTCTCAAATCTTGAAGTTTGTAATGCAATAGACATTGGAGGGTCTCCAGCCTGTGGACAAGGGCCCGTCCGATTACCATCTCAAATTTTGCAGGAGAATACTTCCTATATTATGAGGGCCCCTACCTATTTGCAACCTACCAACAGGTAAGCGTAACTGTTAATGCTACAAGTTCCCTGCCATCTGCTGTAGGGAACGCAGGGGGAGGTGTCCTTGCGACCCAACAACCCTGTCTTCCTATAATCAATCTCCCCCTGAGGCAGTCCCCTATGTAATTATTCTGGCAGGAATTCCGGAACTCAAGAAAGGGTATAAAGAATCACAGCTGAACTACATAATAAGATTCTGTTCTGGCTGGCTAGAAATAAGCAATGCCCATATGATAAGGCAGGTGAGATTTTGATGGTAAGGAGGGGTGCTTGGGTGGGCCCCACACAAAAGTCTATTTGCGGGGATTGTGTGAATAATAATTTCAGACATCCAGAAATTACCCAAAGACTAGTCTTCATTCCTCGTTCTCTATGGAACTTTCCACGACTATCAGAGCCCTTACCCTAGACTTTTTTACCCCTGTTCCCGGAGGGTGGGTGTCTCTCAGTTTCCTAATCTTTATGAGAGACGGGGTATGAATCCTCATAACATTCCTACTAGTTTTCAACAAAATCTTCCCCCTTTTAGTCTCCCACTACCTAACCAATTTGCCCCAATGGAGGATGTGGATTGACTGGGAGGGCTGGATGTCTTAAACATAGGTAGATACTCAATAAGGCCCCCTGGCAAATCCACCCATAATGCTCAGGTCATTAGTATCTCTGGGACGAGAATGGATTCACAAAATAGAGATATTCCAACAAATCTGGTTGTAATACAGCATGGTGTAATTGAAGGATTGCATCAGCCATCTTCTTTTATGCCTACTTGGCCATATATGGAGAATATAATTATTAATCCTACTAGTGAAAATAATGTTAGTCCTCCCATTGGACCAGCTATGGTTCCAATGGTCTTAACTGATAATGGTGGAGGGAAGGTGACACCTGATAATAAACTTACCATTCTGTCCTGGAACGTGGCAGGGCTTACTAATAAACTATCCTGCCCCGACTGGGGACTCTTTATAGATCAGTACGATGTCTGCCTATTACAGGAGACCTGGGCCAGGGAAATTTTTTTTAGCCTGGGCTTTTTGTCAGTTAACGATTTGGCCTCTATTGGTGAGAGGGGAAGACCATTTGGGGGTTTATCCATCCTGATTGGGTCGCACTTAGGATGCACAGTGACGCAATTGAATACCCCAACCCTAGATCTTCAATGTATTAAACGTTCCTTTTTGCCCACATTTACTGTGATCCTTATTAATGTCTATTCTCGCCCCACTAGGATGGGCAAAGAATCACCTACATTAGACATTCTAGATAATTTTATTTCTATGGTACAGGGGGAGAGCACTGTGATTGTCGCAGGGGATTTTAATTGACAATATGAACCATTACCAGGCATCATAGAGTCTATCACTAGTGAGGAGGATTCACTCTGGTCCATCCCAGACCTTCAAATACCTCCGATTAAGGCATGGTCACCACTGGCTCTTCAAATGAATTCCATCACTATGGCCCACTCCCTGAGAGCCTGCAATGGCCGAGCCCAATCTGACCTGGAGGGTAATGCTTCCTTTAACCATCCTGGTCAGTCTTCCCGTATAGATTACATCATGGTAGAGGCAAGGTCTTGGAATAAAGTTATTGATTTTGTGGTTCTTCCCCGTCACGATAGTGGCAATAATGCTTTGGTCCTTGATCTAAGCCTACCTGAGATGGGTTTAACTATGGGAGAAAGAGTGGATAACTGAGGGATTCCCTTCTCTCAAATGACAGAAGAAGGCTTAAATGGCCAACGGTGAAAAAATCACCAGATAAATTGAGTTCTCTTTATCAAGCTGTCCATCAGGCATTCTTTTAATTAAGTGGTCATATAGACCAGGGGCAGGAAATGATTTCTAATCAAATTTATAATGTACACGCAGGTTTAGTGTCTGCCCTTGCTGACCTATTAAATCCATTAATGGTCAAACCCAGGAAGAATAGGAAGGGCTCTACTTGATTCAATTCCAACTGTAAGAAAGCCAAGGGTGCACTCCTGGTCTCAACCCTGAATAGACCATTAATAAAATGTATGAGGTTAGAGTACAAGAAAGTGTTAATCAAGGCCAAACAGAACTGGGAAAATAGCAAATGGGATGGTATAAAAAACGCCCTGGGGAACAGGGATATGAGGGAATTCTGGACAATAGTACGATCTGGCAGAAGGAATGGACTACAGGCTGACGATCCAAATATTGCACTGGAGAAATGGGTTGAACATTATCAGATGCTATACGCCCCTCCTGTAGAGGCCAACCCCTATTATGACCCCTCTGCACAGCTATTGTCGCTGAACACTGATGAGGCGTCAAAATGCTACCCCGATAAACCTCCCTTAGTTTATAATAACAATGAAAAATTAGACATCAAAATAACATTGTTGGAGGTTGAACATGCTGAACAAAGGTTCCCAGTAGGTAAGGCGCCTGGCCTCGATAAAATCCCTGGAGATCTTTATAAGGACCAACGAGAGATATGGGTACCATATCTCTGTTTCTTGTTCAATGCTATACTACAGGGGTCTAAATTACCTGATACCTGGGTGGGCGCAGAGATCATACAAGTGTTCAAGAAAGGATCCCCACTACTCCCGGCAAACTAACGTCCAATCAGCCAGATCGATGTAAGTAAGAAACTATTTGCACGTATCATTCTTGATCGGCTCCAGATCTGAATGGAGTAACAGTCGATCCTGAGTCCCAATCAGGCTGGTTTTAGGGAAAAGACATCCACGGTTGACCAGTTACTAAGGCTCCAACTTTTGTATTGGAAAAGTGTGAGAGTAGAGGGTGGCAGCCTCTACTTAATTTTTGTCAACCTTAAAACGGCCTTTGACCTGGTACCTTGTCAAACACTCAGGGCAGTATTGGAGGATATGGGGAAGCCAGCATATCTTCTTAACATCATTAGGAGACTTCATTCGGAAAATTTTGCCCAAGTTAGGAGTGGTAAATGTGGAGGTTTAACATCTAAATTCCCAGTCAATAGAGGAGTAAGACAAGGGTGTGTGATGGCACCCACCCTATTTTGTCTTTTCGTCAATGCACTGATTGCCCACCTTAAGGGGGTCAAAGACATTGATGCCCCTAAACTAAAAAACGAACAAGTGGTGACATTAATGTTTGCTGACGATACTCTCCTATTGTCAAAATCGCCAATGGGAATCCAACGTGTCCTAGACAGCTTTGCCAATTTTTGTCATAAAAGGGGGTTGGAGCTCAACACCCAAAAGACTAAGTTTATGGTCTGCAATCCACCAAAGTACAGATGTGCCAATCCCTCTTTGAATGGCATTGTTTTGGACAGGGTAAGCGTATTTGAATACCTGGGTGTCTATAAAGGACAAGCACAGGGAGCAATTTTATATGGGGCAGAACTGTGGGGTCACCGTCCAGTAGAATGTATCAGCAAAACTGAAAACCTATTTTTAAGATCGCTACTGGCTCTCCCAACTAACACCCCTCTTATTCCCCTGAGAATGGATCTGGGTATTAGACTAATAGAAGAAGATGTGGCCCTATGGCCCTTAACCTATTGGCACAGACTTTGGGTAACCCCTGAGCTGACGCATTTTAGATCTGAAATTGAAAAGTTAATGGGTCTCCCTGGGAGTGAAAAATTGCCCTGGTTTGCTTTTATAAAAAAAGAAAGTACGAGGCTGGGTCTACCAGGATTCTGGTCTAATCCCGTAGTAGTCTGTGCCGAGTTGTCGCACGCTGATTTGGTTAAATTATATCACATGAATAGAATCACGGATATCCTTGGTAATTCTGGGTTGGGTTCACTTACACTTCAGTTTTTTAATATAAAAGATGAATACAAAGTTGAGCCTTACCTTGATGAGGTTTACAGCGAGAAAACTCTATCTGCAATTCAGATATGGCACACTTCCTCTCAGGGTTTTATCCTATAAATGGTCTTTTAACAAGTCAATAGACTGCCCGGCCTTTGGGGCCAAGGAAGAGACTAAGGGGCATATTATCAACGACCGGTGTTAAAATTATCGCCGTTTTATCGGCAGGAAACTGGCGATAAAACGGCGATAATGGGCTTGATAATAGGCCCTTGTTAATTCCCATAGAAGCCCATGTTCTGATGTTAACATGGGCTTCTATGGGAATTAACAAGGACGTATTATCAAGCCCATTATCGCCGTCTTATCGGCAGTTTCCTGCCGATAAAACAGCGATAATTTTATTACCGGTCCTTGATAATATGCCCCTGAGTCCCATGTATTTTTCTTCTGCCTAAAGTATAAATCTATACAGCAGCGTTGGCTTGTCCAACTTTGCAGAAACTTGGGGTTTAGATATCATAATGAGGCCCTCAGAATATTGAAGTGTAATACCTCTACCCCTCTTGTATTTTCTGTTTCGTGCTTTATCGATGCTATGTGGCGCAGGCTAAGATCCTTTCTATGAATGAAGAGGAGAGAGGGGAAAAAAAATAGGAAAAAAAAGTTTTTTTCTTTTTTTCTTTCTTTTTTCTATAGATCTTTGACTCCTAGATACTGACCCAGAACTGTAAACCTGTGTCCTTTTTAACGTTTTTATATTTTTTAAACTTTTTAATATTTCTGTATATTGAATGATAACTGGATTGCGTTCCTATTTTTAGGAAGCTGTAAATACCGTTCATTATAACGATTGTAAGAAAGTATCTTTTATGGTCTATGACCGAAATAAAGATTATTTGACTGACTGATTAATCCATGCATCAATTTACAATAGGGAGAGCATATGCACTTTATCACTGATCAGCAGTGGTAAAGTGCCCAGAGTCATAAAACAGTCAACAACAGGTCAGACAAAATAGAGGAGGAAGGCAAAAAGTTCAGGGATGACCCTGCAAAAAGGGCCAAGTCCAACACATGGTCATAAGGTTGTATCTTTTCCAACCTTGGGTTTTTCCCATTTATAGTTAATATTTTCACGCAGTAGCACTATCACATTGAGGTTCTGAGGAAGGCCTGGATCATACATAATCCATATGGCCGAAACATGTAGACCTTGTTTATACATCTTGCAGTTATTATGTTAAAACTACAGTTGCCCTGTTTTTAATTTGGTTATCGAGAGATAACTAATAAATGTTTTCTTCTCTTGCTACCCAATTTTATTCCCACTTCACACATGTATGCACTGCGCCCATCACTCACATTCACCACAATTCTTCACATCTATTAGGGAATGCTTCACATCTATTAGGGAATTTAAAAATACTAAATCCTTGTGAAAACATCCGCGAGCTCCCTCCTCTTAGTGAGGAGGTTGTAGCCCTTGATTGCACTAGGTTGCAACCAGGAGGAGATCCCAGATGATGAAGCATGTCACTTCAGTGAGTGATGGGAATCCATCCTTTTTTAAGGATTTTGCTTTGTAGATTTACAGGTTCAAAGGTCTCTGCTTTTGTGTAGGGTCTGTTTAGGCTCATCAGACCCATGGATATGTTTTGCAATATTTATTTTTGAGTGCTCCCCATTCAAATTTGCAACTTTAGAGGCTAAGAAAGAGCTCAGGGGGTTAGTAATGAGGGCCATTGAAGGGGTGGTGAAGGAATGGCTGTGTCGGAAAAAGTATCTGGTTTCGGGTCAGAGAATGAGGCTATGTCCAGCCTGGGTCTGCAGTCTGGGTTCAGTTGCCCTCTGATAGTCTATTCTTCTTAACCACGGCCAAATCCCCAAAAAGTAGAACCCCTCTTCAAGCATACCAATGAATCAATCAAATCAAGTCAAACTTATAGAGCCGCAAATAACAAAACGATGATGGAGGGCTAAAGGGATATTTAGAGACCAGCCTAAGTTGTATCCCCTGAAAGAACAGCATATACAACAAACAAACTTAGGGGTCTAAGCTAGAAACCCTGTTGGGATCTCTTTCAAACTACCTTAACGTCTAATTAAGTTCATTAAGATAAAAAAGTGACTACCATATTTGACTAACAGAACAGATCACCAAAAAATGGGCCACCTGTGATTGTCGATCAACCTCATTGAGGATTCCCATCAATGACTTGTATAGATCAATATTCTCATCTGGTAATCCTGCCAGGGTATTGTGTCTCTTGATCATTGAGACATCCAGCATACCCCCATGGTTGGCTTGGGGTAATGACCCACAATCACTTTACTGAACCATATAATGTTGATCTGATGGGAAAGTGCAGTGCAAAAAATAATAAGTGTGGTGATTAAAATAGGATAGGGAACTTGTCACAAGGCCATTTATTAAACATAAGCCCCTTCCAATTTACAAACAAGAACAGTGCAAAAAAGTTATCGCAGTTTAAACAAATAGCTGCGAGAGGGCCAACATGTTTCAGCCTATCATGGAAAGGGACCATAGGCTTTCGTCTGGACCTCTGTTCTATATAGATGCTACTGCCTAATTGTGGATAAATGTGTGAAAAAATAAAGTTATAAAAAACACACAAGTGAATTAACAACAGTAAAGGATATACTTCTCCTTCATCTGTCTGAATTCCTCCTTGGCACCTGGAGGAATTATCAAAGTCTGTAAAGAACAAACACAAACGTGGACCCAATTGAGCTAACATGGTCTGTTAGATACTGAAGTCTATTCAAAATTTGAAGATATTTAAGTACTCACCCAGTGTGCCCGCGGAAAGGACCTCACCTCTTCCTGGACCTGGCTCAGGAACTGTGAGACCCCGCTCTGCAAGGACAAAACAACCCCGCACTTATCAAGGGCAGAGAGAGCTTACTATAACCTGCTCTGTCCTATAGTTGTGCCTAGGGTTCAGAGATGTCTTGCACGCAGAGCAAAACCTACTAGTATCAACCTATCCCAAAGTGAGGACTCCACCTCACATCCACACCCATGTCTACTGCTTGCAACACTAGGTTTCATTCAATCCATTGAATCTCCTGTTGGACAGCAAAAACTTATCCCATAGTTTTATCTGAACAAATTAGATCTACCTGTGTTCAGTGAGATTATAGCCCAATTATCTTTCCCTTCTCCAAAATCGTAGGCAGAGCGAAATCAGAGAGCGAAAATAAAGTATAGCCCAACTGGACTATGTGCCTACCTGTCCGTCGTTGTCTCGGTCTGTGACTGAGTCAGGGGGAGGAACTGGGCCGTTGTAAGGAGCTGCAATTTAACTGGTTGTGCCGACCTGGCATCAGCCAATCGGAGTACGATGCCACCAACACGGAAGCCTCCCGATCGACAATCGAGGCATGCTTCTATTCTACAACATTGTCGTTATATCTTTGTATTTGTGACCAGACAAACAAAAAACTCAATCTATAGCTAAGGTGCAGTCACCCGGGCTTCACTTTACCACACCGCCGCTTGGCTCGCGTAGTCTCGCGAGAGGAGGTTAAACTACAGTGTGATGTCACTCACCCGATGTGTGTAGTTTGGCGAGCATTACACACACGAGGTGTACTTCCATTGTAAACATTGCCCCACTCGATTGATAAATTAATAGTCTTCAAAACCCAAAACAGACACCACATACTCTTTTAATAGGGTGTAGCCAAATGGGATGACATTATCGAAACGCGGCTAGTCTCGCGTAGTTTCGCGAGAGGGGAAGGGGGGAAAAAAGGTGAACTACAGTATGACGTCACTCGCTTGGCGCGTGTAGTTCGATAAACATGATATCAGGTGCTACTCTACCTTTCTCGCGATATTACAAGTAATATATCTGGATTGACTGCAGTTTGGTTTGATATGTATATCGAACTACACGCGCCAAGCGAGTGACGTCATACTGTAGTTCATCTTTTTTCCCCCTTCCCCTCTCGCAAAACTACGCGAGACTAGCCGCGTTTCGATAATGTCATCCCGTTTGGCTACACCCTATTAAAAGAGTATGTGGTGTCTGTTTTGGGTTTTAAAGACTGTTAATTTATCAATCGAGTGGGGCAATGTTTACAATGGAAGTACACCTCGTGTGTGTGATGCTCACCAAACTACACACATCGGGTGAGTGACATCACACTGTAGTTTAACCTCCTCTCGCGAGACTACGCGAGCCAGAGCGGCGGTGTGGTAAAGTGAAGCCCGGGTGACTGCACCTTAGCTATAGATTGAGTTTTTTGTTTGTCTGGGCACAAATACAAAGATATAATGACAATGTTGTAGAATAGAAGCATGCCTCGATTGTCGATCGGGAGGCTTCTGTGTTGGTGGCATCGTACTCCGATTGGCTGATGCCAGGTCGGCACAACCAGTTAAATTGCAGCTCCTTACAACGGCCCAGTGCCTCCCCCTGACTCAGTCACAGACCGAGACAACGACGGACAGGTAGGCACATAGTCCAGTTGGGCTATACTTTATTTTCGCTCTCTGATTTCGCTCTGCCTACGATTTTGGAGAAGGGAAAGATAATTGGGCTATAATCTCACTGAACACAGGTAGATCTAATTTGTTCAGATAAAACTATGGGATACGTTTTTGCTGTCCAACAGGAGATTCAATGGATTGAATGAAACCTATTGTTGCAAGCAGTTGACATGGGTGTGGATGTGAGGTGGAGTCCTCACTTTGGGATAGGTTGATACTAGTAGGTTTTGCTCTGCGTGCAAGACATCTCTGAACCCTAGGCACAACTATAGGACAGAGCAGGTTATAGTAAGCTCTCTCTGCCCTTGATAAGTGCGGGGTTGTTTTGTCCTTGCAGAGCGGGGTCTCACAGCTCCTGAGCCAGGTCCAGGAAGAGGTGAGGTCCTTTCCCCGGGCACACTGGGTGAGTACTTAAATATCTTCAAATTTTGAATAGACTTCAGTATCTAACAGACCATGTTAGCTCAATTGGGTCCACGTTTGTGTTTGTTCTTTACAGACTTTGACAATACACCAGATGCCAAGGAGGAATTCAGACAGATGAAGGAGAATTATATCCTTTACTGTTGTTAATTCACTGGTGTGTTTTTTATAACTTTATTTTTTCACACATTTATCCACAATTAGGCAGTAGCATCTATATAGAACAGAGGCCCTGACGAAAGCCTATGGTCCCTTTCCATGATAGGCTGAAACATGTTGGCCCTCTCGCAGCTATTTGTTTAAACTGCGATAACTTTTTTGTACTGTTCTTGTTTTTAAATTGGAAGGGGCTTATGTTTAATAAATGGCCTTGTGACAAGTTCCCTATCCTATTTTAATCACCACACTTATTATGTTTTTGCACTGCACTTTCCCATCAGATCAACATCATATGGTTCAGTAAAGTGATTGTGGGTCATTACCCCAAGCCAACCATGGGGGTATGCTGGATGTCTCAATGATCAAGAGACACAAAACCCTGGCAGGATTACCAGATGAGAATATTGATCTATACAAGTCATTGATGGCAATCCTCAATGAGGTTGATCGACAATCACAGGTGGCCCATTTTTTGGTGATCTGTTCTGTTAGTCAAATATGGTAGTCACTTTTTTATCTTAATGGACTTAATTAGACGTTAAGGTAGTTTGAAAGAGATCCCAACAGGGTTTCTAGCTTAGACCCCTAAGTTTGTTTGTTGTATAAACTTATAGAGCCCACAGCTACCCGACAGGGCCTCCGGGCACTAGAAGCAGGACCAAAGAACCAAAAGATGGCATTAAACAGTAAATATCAAGGTGTTATGTTGAGAGCTGAACCACACACCTTTCAAGGCTATCTCTCAGACACTTATCCTCTCCATTCTCCCATTTGTTGAAATTTGCATATTTTATGTGATTTTTCTATGCGTTATCTTTTCCATTTCTAAGCTTTTTTGATTACAATGTTGGCAAGGACAGCAGATATAAACATAAAAGCAGAGTGAAAAAAAGATAAGATTGTATCTGTGTACATCATATCGTATCATGTAGTAGAAAGGTACGAATGCCTACCTTATCTATATAATGCACCTATTGCATCTATAATGTATGCTAGTTTCTTTACTGTGGGCTGGAAATTTAGCAATTAGAATGTTCTCTATTCTTTTTTTAGAGAACCAAAAAAACATTGTTTCTCTTTAATAAGGAAAAGTACGATAACAGGAAACACACCCCTCTTCTCCCCTCACAGGATAGATAGAATGCACAGCAATGTGTTCTCTAGGACCTCTAATCCTTTAAGGGCTTTAGGTACAGCCATCACAAGGGGTTGGACGGGGGTGGGGGGAGAGTGGGAAGACATCATTATTATTTTTTTCCTGTGAAGGTGAGGGTACTGATGAGAGTGGTGAGAAGGGTAGTGTGCTGCCACTTTATTCAATCTTTGGTCAGGGGAGGTGGCTTTTGGCAGGGTACCAGGTGCATATTATTTTTAAATTACTGGCATGGAGGGGCCCTGGAGGGCCCTTGAGGAAGGTGAAACAGTGTTATGTTTGGTATCCACATGAATCCTCCTGCCAGGGGCGACTGATCTACGGAATGTGCTGCAAAGAAGGGAATTTAGAGCAGCCACACATTACAGGATGTAGTAGATACTTAGCTGTCAATCACATGGCGTTTTCCACCTCAGGGTTCAAAGTGACATCACAGACAACTCGAGCTTCACAATCTTTGCTTACCTGATTTCAGTTAGAATTGTTAGTGGAAAACATCCAAATTATTGACAGATAACTATCTATAATGCTGTATGTTTACGTAACTACGGGTAATGCTTTTTCAGCATTAGGGTGTCACCATACTTATCACGTTTTCCTTCTTCTAAGCCCGACTTAACAAAATCCAGCTTCAGATGCACTCTCGATGAATAGATAGTTTCACACGTTGTACACAGTGGAGTGTCAATCATTTTGGCCAAGATCCAGGCTGATCATTCCACATTCCATTCAGTCAGGGGAATGTTGGGTGGAAATGTTTAGCTTCAAGTAAAATAGAATTTTGTGAGCTGGAGCACTCCTCATGCTCTGAAAATGTCCCTCTTCTGATTTCTTTTCAGTAATTTGACACAATACTAG
Source organism: Lissotriton helveticus (assembly GCF_964261635.1). Lineage (NCBI taxonomy): Eukaryota > Metazoa > Chordata > Amphibia > Caudata > Salamandridae > Lissotriton > Lissotriton helveticus. Next base: position 1,647,722,820 of record NC_136061.1, read on the forward strand.
GTAGTGATTGACCCCTATGACTGCATTGTCAGAGAACAGGCGCTAGAGGGAGAACTCAGTGCGCCAGTAGAGTGTTCCGGGATTATCGTTGAGAGTAGCTGCGTGTGGGGCTGTGTGCGGAGCAGAGACGCCGAGCGCCGAGCAGCTGAGCAGCCCCCGATCCGAACCGAGCGGGGGGGTCAAGCGGCCCGGAGAACAGGAGAGCGCCGTCACAGCAGACCCCGCGGCAGGCCCCCAGGCCACAACCGGCAAACCCGCTGGCCGGTGGATTATAAGACTCGGAGGCAACACACAGCCCGGAAAGGCACGGAAAAGCCTGAGCGCTGTGCGTCTCACATCCTGCATCGCCCCAGAGCTCCAACGAGCCGCCTCCCCCAGCCTGCAGTATCGGTGAGTGAGGCTACGGGGGGAAAGCTACGGGGGGAAAGCCGAGCTAATAACGAGGCAAGTAATGTAAGCTAGCGCCGCTGGTGTTTATGGAGATGCTGTTTGAGCTGTAGAGCCGTTGAGCTGCCGTGGAGGGGCAGCAAGAGACAGCAGCGGTAACAATTTTAATCAACCTAATGACAATTTAAGTCATTTTAAAGCAGTTTAAAGCAGTTTACGATAGAGGAGTGGCAGAGGAGTTTGGACAGAGGAGTGGCAGAGGAGTTTGGGTACCGGGAATTCCTCTGTGTCCTCTGAGTTGTGAAAGCTGAATTATCCATTCAAAACTGAGTCCAATTTTTATTAACTTAGAGCCATACTCCCATCGTTCTTGCAAAAAAAGCAATCTACACAACCATCCATCCAATCCCGGATCATACTTCTAAAGTGCTTTCCCTTGACGGCAGCTGTCGCTTAAGTGGCAGATGGGCCAGGGAAGCTCTTGGAAAGATAACGCAGGATAGGAGTAGGAAGGAAAAAATTATTTTCCGCTATTTGAAGTATTGAAGATGCGGTCAGGAAAAATCCGACAGCCTCGAATACAGAAAGCAAAAAGAAGGTTGACAGTAAAAGGGAAAAAAGAACAAGGGAACAAAAACAATCCAGAAGAGCTAACCGGGAATGAACATTTAGATCAGGCTCATACCTCCACAGTCGAACCTTTCAAATTTGGGGGTGATAAAGTGACGTACAATTTTCAGTTTTTAAAAGAGCGAGGGCGAATAACACTAAATAACAGCAACGGTGCAAAACCTCAAAAAGGTAAAAAAAAAAACCAACTTGTCTGACTTCATCACACAAAAAACGCAAGATGAGCAATGACTCGGAAACATGTATGAGTCCTAATCTCAAAGAGAAATCAACAATAAAAAATTGGCTGATAAAAACATCGGCACAGGTCCACGCACCCTGCAATGAAATAAAGTTAACACCGAACAATACATCAGATGAGGTTAACGAAAATAATCCAGTACACATTACGCAGAGTAATTTGGGATCTCAAATAAATCTGCAGAAAAATGCACAAAAGACAGAGTGGTCAAAATCATTCTCGATCTTCGAAGAAACAGAATTGCGGAGAATGCTCGAAGAAAACATCCACAAGGAAGCCGATTTAACGCACCTGAGTTTTGAAAATTTGAGTAAACTAGAACATCACGAAAATATGGGTATAAGGAAAGTAAATGGACAGAAAATGAAGCCAATATCCTCCCCAATAATCCTTACATCAAGCCCAATCAGACAACCAGGAAATAAAAGCCGGGTCTTTGACATAGCAAAAAACCCAATAAAAAATGCACACCCTATAACTATTTCTTCTTCTGAAAGTTTAAACAGGACAACAGGGGTACGGTCACAACAAACTGAAGGAAAATCTACACTCTGGGGGGATGTGCTTCTAAAAAGTCTTCAACAAGCAACTAGTGCACTGAATTTTCAATCTAATAAACTTGACGTGCAGGTAGACTTAATGAACCTAATTGCAACCCACATATCGGGAATAAATTTGAAACTGGAAAAAATTTCGCTATACCTCACAAAAGAAAAACAATGGAAAAAGAAACTAACAGAGCAAAACTGTGTCTGCAAGGAAATAATAGATAAATTAGCAACCCTCCCAGACATCTTGAAAGACATACTAGTAGTAACATGTGGGAAAACCAACAAAGGGGATAACCTCAACATAGAGGCCACAGAGGCCAATAAAATCGTAAATCAAAAGAGAACCATCCACATTATAGATGAAAAAACTCTAAATGACTCAGATAAAAACGAACCACTAAAGAGAGGCCTGGAAGAAAACAAAACAATGAGTTCATCGGGCATGTCAGAACCCCTAACCAAAAGACAAAGGAAACGGGCAAGGAAGGCGAGAAAAAAAGCTATCAAAAGTAAGCAGGTAAAACAATTCTTCGCCATTTTCGAACAAAAGACAAAAGATGCCCCAACTAATCAGATTATAGACACCCCTACCAGAGATGATGGAAATAAAGGAAAAAACATAGATGAGGCAGAAGAACAAACAAGATTTCCAGATCAGATCAAAACACCATCAAGTATAGAAGGGAAATCAATAGATGAGGAAAAGTCAATTTTAAACAAAATCAATGACAAAAACGAAACTTTAAAGCCAATTCATAGAGAGGCCACAGAACAACAAAAAACACAGGAAAACATGCAAGAAAGGGTTTGTGAAACTCTGGCGCAAAAAGGATTAAGTTGGCACACGGGGGAAACCCACTATTCAATCAGAAAAAAACGGAACACGAGAACAGACAAAAAATACAGGCAGACCAAGTGAGGGAACTGAATATTCGTCTGATTATCACGGCAGGAAATAAAGGAAGAACTTGCAGAGACATTCTCGAAAATGAGTCAAATGATAAAATAGGGCAAAACGTAAACAATATACTAATAAGTCGAGAAGAAAAGCACCTCACAAAAGATGCATCCATGGTAGATTACATTCGACCGGATCCAACAACCACGGTCTGCCAGAATGATAACATATCTCGTATTCGATTTGATCCTAGTGAGGCGAAAAGGAGAGTCTATCAAACCCGACATCTCGAATCGGTTAGTATGGAAACAGAATGTACATTACTGTTCAAGCCGGAATATCAAACAAAAGGAAATACAGATACACTGAACAGAGGAAACATCCTGCGATTATTTGAAGTGATACCAAAATTAAGGGGAACAACAACAAACGACCTAAAAGCCCTAGAATTCATCCAAGGAAACAAAGACACAAACATGGAAATAAGTAGTACCACCTGGGTATCTAAAGAAATAGCAGATCTTAGTTTTTCAGCTAGAACTCATTTTTCAGAATGGGGAATAACTCTAGAACGTCACACCCCAATAAAATATCCATTTCCACTATTAAGCAATAAACTTCCCCAACCTAACAACGTAAAGGAAAAAACGCAATCAATCTTGAAGGGAGCAAGAAATACATCAATTTCCAAGGGAGCAAGAAATACATCAATTTCCGAACAAGATCAGAGCAGTACCAAATCAAAGCAGCAATACCAGGGTCAGAAGGAATACAAAGACTGGTCTTGGGTGGCACAGGCACTAAATTCTCATCGATCCTGATGTAGGTAAACTAACACAAAAAAAACAAAGACAAAACATCAATTTACTCTCAAAACCAGAAACAAAAATAAGGATTTGCTCATGGAACGTACACGGTTTTAAAGAAATGTCCCAAGATCAAGAGACAATAGACTACCTGAGCAAATTCTGTTGTATAGCTCCTATATATCCTTATATCGTGTTAAGTTAGCATAGGTACATTTGAGATTTAAACGCCATTTTTCCTTTCTTGCAACTTCTGCACACGACCCTTAATTGTTGACTTAGCTTTCAACCTAGTGGTTTGCCGTGGTGTATGTGAGAATAATATGTTATTGCTCTGATATCAGTTTTGTTTAATAAACCATGTCTGCACGGAGAGTGCTGAAGTTTCAGGAGCAACACGATATGGAATTGTTATGAGGTCTGATCTCCACGCCTTCATAGTCATAACACAAGTGCAGCCTTTGCCAACTTGGGCTTGAGGCGGGATTTGATATTGCTTTGCACGAGAATTGTTAACACACTTGATGCGGTGCACATGCAGAGAGAGCTGGTGTATGCTGATGTGATTCCTTCATGCTAGGACACTAAGGTATGGGCCCGCCCTAAAACAACCCAAAGAGACCTTCTTAGATAATAATATAATATATGTGTTAGGGAGGGTGAGATATAAGTGTTGTTAACTCTTATTCATTACAGCATGTTAACATGCTGTCACCATTCGCTTTTTATGTCTTAGTAACTATGCTGATAATTTTGCTACTGATAATAAGTGTACTTGTATTATCTAAGATACTGCGCCTGAGAAGACGGCATTAGTAAATAAACATTTCAAATGCACATGTGTCTTCTTTACTCCATGTTCTGGTTTGTAATGATAATATAACGAAAGAGTGTTCATGAGTCCCACGTACCCTGAGGTACTGTAAGTTCATGTTCTGGTTTGTCTAAACATTGGGTGTTTGATATGTCCAATGAGACACTGTAGCTAGCTCGGTAAGGGGTGAGTTGGTTGCTAAGGTAAGTTTTGGGACACCCTAATTTGCCGAGGTTCCACTCCTCTGTGCACAGTTCTGTGTGAGTACAGAAACCCTGCAACATGGCGCCCAACGGTTTCGGTGGTCTTATATCATGACACTCGAGTAGTTTATCGTTCATGCCTTAACCCCTTCACTTCCGTTTCCGGAAAACGGGGTGTTGGTGAAACCTACCTATTTCTTGGAATAGGTCTTTATTCAAGCTTGATTCTTACCTAAACGGTTTCTTTGGATTACTACCCAGTTGTGCTACAAAGTATTCTTTGTTTTTTCTTGTTTCCAGTTCTGTAATGGCGGCAGCGGTGGCTATTGCGCAGCATAGTCGCGTAGCGGTACGCAACCATCTTCAGACGTACCAGGTCCCAGTAGATGGGATGGCTGTGATTTTCGTGGTATGTGCAGATCCGGCGTTTCCTTACGAGTTGTTTTACTCTTGGGTTACGTTTCCGGCTGTGGACGCTAATTCTGGTTTGTTCCACTCCTACACCGCCTCAGATGTCCCAGCTGAATATACGCCGTACAGGGCATTGGAAATACCTATTGATCATTGGCAGCATCGAGTTTGGTTTGATGGCGCCCTCCCCCACTCTATGTCCCCTGCGAGGTTAGGTCCACTCTCAATTCCAGGTACTAATTGGCCTGCGTTGGGTGGCTTTACCCCGCACCCGAATCACGGGGCTTGCACCCTGGCTGAAATTCGCAGGCTGCATGTAGTTTCCATTTCCGTGATTCGTGCTTTAGTGCAATACATCGGTCGACATCTTCCTGGTGGTCCCCAGGGGGGTGCGGCCGCTCCCATGGAACGAGGCGGTATGCGTCTCAATCCAGTGATGGTAAATTCGGTTTTTGGTGCGCGTCCTGTTGACAACGATGACTTCCCATTCTGGCTAGCAGAGAAGTTTGATCAACTGGAGGCGGTTTTTCCGAATTCTACTCCTGCTGATAAACATAGAATGTTAACGATTACTCTACCGAAGGATATTACTCCTGAACTTGCTGACTGTGACAGCTGGGGAAAAACATTTGCGGCAGTTTATACAAGGTGTTTCGGCACCCCGTCTATGACTGCCCTGCCTGAAATCGTTAGACGTGTTCAGAATGATCACGGTCCAGAGGCAGCGGTTGAATTGGGTATGCGCCTGTGTGGTTCTTTTGAGATTGTAAGTGATCTCATTCTCTCCAATGTTAAAGGAGATGCAGTTAACTTTCAGGTGTCGAATGCTTTGGCTGCTCTGCCCGATGCCGACAAACCCCGCCAGTTAGCAAAAATTGTGGTGGCCGCTTATAAAACGATTGGCCGCACAAGTAGGGGTCTGAAATATTTTCCAGTGAAGGAGAAAAAACAACCTCAGGGACAATCTGCAGTGACAGATGCCCAGCCCAAGTCCAAGAAACAAAATTGGCCTAAAAAACAGACTCAGGGGAAGCAGACAACGCAGACTCAGGGTACTTTTCCTGCAATACAAGCTCCTGCGCCACCCGAAAAAGTTTATGATTTGCGCGACCGCGCGATGATTAAATCGCCTGATCGTTTTCAGGGTTCTGATCAACGCTCTCCTCGTTCCTTTCAGGACACATCGGCCCCGAAGACCGGTGGAGGAGGAGGGGGTGGACGTGGACGTGGTGGCCAACAAGGACGTGGCCAGTCCCGCCAGACGGACGGCGCAGTGAAGCAGGAGGATTCTACGCCTAGGCGTCCGCAGTTTGCGAAAAAGAAAGTCGCAGCCTTAACAGCGCATCGATATGCCACAGATAGTGAGAACGCGGCTTCGGAATCTGACGTGGGCTCTGACCTTGCTGGACAGCGCGGCGGAGATAACCATAGTCAGAGAGGCGTTGCGTCCACTACTGAGGGTGACAGCGACTGATGTCTACGTTGTGATAGAAACAGCGGATACGAGACTTGCTCCCCCTGAAAGACTATATGACATTGTCCTGTTAATTGAAGGTGACATACAGCGTACCGTTAAAGGTGTATTTTGGGAGAATCTGTCTTCTACATATGATATTTTACTTTCGGAGGCTGACTGGCCCCCACCTTTTGTGCTCGCGGCGCCGCGAGGGGAGGAGGTAATCCTACCCAGTTTCGCGAACACTGTCTCGAAAGAGCATGCGCAGCATTTTGCAGAAGAGTGGGCTCGGGCTCTCGCGCCGGCTCTGTACCGTAACCAATGTGGTTGGGATAAATTGTCGCCTTGCCACGAAATTCCGTTGCGGTCTCAGCCGCAGCCTCAACCTCAATATCCCATTCGGCGTGAAGCAAAATCTTCCGTCGCGGAAATCCTTGAACAATTGGAATATCAGGGAGTTATTGAAACGTGTGTGTCACCGATGAATAATCCCCTTTTTACTGTGAATAAACCTGACGGATCATATCGTTTGGTTTTGGATTACCGGCATTTAAACTCGCATTGCCGTAACTGTGCAGTACAGAATACCCACGGCTCTGCCCTAGTGGATAGTCTCGTGCGTAAGCGTTTCAAGACAACGCTTGACATATCCAATGGTTTTTATGCCCACAGATTGGACAGCTTTAGCTCCCAATGGACCAGTTTTACAAGCGCTGGAGTCCAAAAGCAATTCCGGCGTCTTCCAATGGGCTACAAGAATAGTCCTGGTGTATTTACCGCTCGAATTGTCTCTATTCTGGAGGCACTCGACCCTGATGCTTTTTCGTATGTGGATGACATATATCTCACAGACGACGATATTTGGGAGCATCTGTGTCGTGTAAATTCTCTTGTTTGCAACTTCGCAGACATGGGTTACAAATTCAACTTTGCAAAATCGCACATTGCTGAACACACAGTGTTGTTTTTGGGCTATGAGCTCAACAATGAAGGTAGAGGTTTGGCTCCTCACTTCTTGGAGAAGTGCGCACATTTGCGCGCACCAACAACTCTGAAAAAATTACAATCCTTACTGGGCTTTTTGAATTTCGGCAGAACTTACATTCCGGAATATGCCCAGCGTATCAAGCCTTTGTATGCTTTGATACAACCAACTTTCTCAAAATCGTGCTGGCTGCCTGAGCATTCAGCCATTTTGCAATCCTTGCAGGCTGATCTGCTCGCTTCTAAATATTTACTGACTCGTGATAACCACACCAACCTGGTCATAAGAATAATTCCTGGGACGGTGGGTTTCACTTACCTCACTTTTAATGAAGGTGACACAGTACCTATTGCTTACAAGTCACACTTGTACACCTCGGCTGAGATGCGGTTTCCCACCATAGAAAAGGTTTTAACTGCTGTACAGATGGCTATTCTAAAGGAACGTGCTCTGTCACAGGGGAAACGCATGCTAGTGGTAACACCCTGTCCTCATTTGGAGGCAGTCACGAAAGCGAGTGTACCAAATTCAAAAGCTTTGCACCCTCGGTGGATTCAGTGGGCTGCGTCATTGTCATCCTCGGATGTCATGTTTATTTTTGACGCTTCCTTACGGTCGCAGGAGTACTTGCAGTATGAATTCGTTCATCCTGCTCCTCTGGCGATGCGACCTTTGGAGGACTTCCATTGCATCATTTACACTGATGGGTCGGCGCAGGTTGCGCATGGCTCTAAACATGCCTACGTTTCCGCATGCGCCATTGTGGTCGGTGCTATGTTGAATGATGAGTTCATTTCCAGGGAGGTACACACGTTGCCCCTGGGCGATTGCACCGCACAATTAGCAGAGCTTCGTGCTCTCTTACTAGCTTTGGAGTACGCAGATCCAAGTGTTACTACTCTAATTGTAAGTGATTCTTACTACTGTGTCCAGTCTTACAATGAAAACTTGTTCTTTTGGATTCAAAATGCTTTTCATGATTCCAAGGGTAGCACAATAAAACATAAAATGATCTGGGTTCGAGTGGCAGAGCTTAGGGCTATGTTGCCACTCGTTTATGTGATTCATACTCTCGGTCATCAGCGCGTGGGAGTTCACGCTGTTGGCAACTCGCTTGCTGATGAAGCAGCGAAATCAGCAGTATCTACATACTTAGTTGCAGCAGTTACTAGGTCGAAAACCAAGATTGATAGCGACATCTTGGCAGCGATTGCTGCCTCTGAGAAGGGAAGTAAACATCCTTCGGGATTCCCTTCGAAGTATAAATACCACTTAAGTCCCGAAAAGGTTCCTTTTGTGACAATACCTGATGTTGGGGAACGGCTGATTCCCAACTCTGATCGCAGAACAGACTTGATTACAGCGGCTCATGAAGGTGTGGCGTCTGCGCATGCGGGCGTCTCAGCCACTGTAACGCAACTACAACAACGTTTCTGGTGGCGGGGACTGTACAAACAGACGCGTGATTATGTCCTTCTTTGTGACATATGCCAGCAGATTAAACCTTCAACTGCTACGCGTCCGCCTCAGACTCAGTTGTACATTTCTAATAAACCACTAGGCTGTGTTTATTTAGATCACTGCGGTCCATTTTCATCTGATACTGCGTATAAATACATCTTAGTAGCAGTTGACTCATGCACACGCTTTGTGTGGTTATGGCCACATCGCAGTGCTGATTCCCGGACTGTCATCAGAGATTTGCGTATCTTTATAGGGATTTTTGCCTGTGGTACCTTCCATTCGGATCAGGGTCCGGCTTTCGCCTCTAAGGCGTATAAGGATGCCATGACTTCGATGGGGGTCCAAGTCAAGTTTTCGTCACCCTACAGACCCGAGGGTAATAGTGTAGTTGAACGAATGAACCGTGATTTAAAGCAATCTTTGACAGCCCGAGTTATAGGCACTGGCAGAAATTGGCTGGCTCACCTCTATGGCGTGCAGCGTGCTCTTAATAATCTCCCTAGAAGGTCTCTGGGTGGGCGGACCCCATACGAAATGCTCTTTGGCATCAAGATGTTCGTCCCTGACCTTGACGGTCTAGACTCGGTGGTTCGCGCCACTTGCTTTGACGCAGATGAACATTGCAATGTTTTACAGAATCTACAAAAGACGAGAGACACTCTTGCAAAGGAACATTTGCCCTCCACATCGGATGATGCGTTGCAGATCCCGGTAGTTGGCTGGCTACCCCAAGTTGGAGAACTGGTTCGAGAGAAGATCGACAACAAGAAAGAGTTTGGTCCCTCCTATCGAGCTCCGGTCCCAGTGCTTGGAGTGAAGGGCACAAGAACAGTCATTTTACCACCACTTCCAGGTCGTAAGGAAAACAGGTTTATTTCTATTGACAATGTCAAGATACACAGAGTGGCCGATTCTTCTTAGCATGACACCGGCTGTTTCCTGTCCTTCCATTGTGAGAAATTCAATTATGCCCACTGCTTCTAATAATGAACCTGAGGTGGCCATCGAATTACCTGCTGTTTCCAGTCCATTATTGAATAATTTACCAGGAACTAACCTTGATGAGACAGACTATACATACCCCACTGATTTGTCCATGCCTGACCTGCAAGCTCGTTTAGCCACGGAATCCAGATTTTCATTTGACTCTGCTTCCCTTGCCTCGAAAAAACCCTCTAAAATTGCATTATATGCTAGCCTGTTTAAAAAACATTTTTTGATACCTCCTTGGATATACATTTGGCTGGTCCTTTTTTCAGTTTACCTTTTTATGTCAATTGGTTTTGTGTTTTATTTTTTTCGGATTATGAATGGACACTATGTCGAGGAGAGAACTTGCATTACTCATTTGAATGGAACTTTGGCCCCACTTTCCTCTTCACATTCTACACACAGATTAAAAAGAGACTTGACTTTGGTTAACATCACAGCGTGGCCTGTTCTGGATGGAATCGCGTGGGATGCAGTTCGTTTTCAGATTCATGGTCCAACGGAAGTCGTTAATGTCCCTAATGTACTAAGAGTTAATATGGGGGATGTGGTGAAACAAAACATTCGTTCTGATGATTGGGATGTTAATGCTGTGGAGAGTTTGTTTTCTGATTTGAAATATTATGCTGCTTTTGATGCTGAGGATTTATATTTAGAATCTGCTAATTATGGTGAATTGTTCTGTTACCATCATTATGGCAATCACTTCTTACACAAGACATCTTCCCGAAGGGATGCGGTTAATTTTACTCAGTGGGAACATTGCCCAGCACCAACACAAGGGAGTTCAGAAACGTTTCTTAAAAAGTATACTTATTTCACTGACTTTAATCAGTCCAATCCGGAGTCCTTTTATTTTAAATTTCACAAACAGCCACTGTCCAAGGTTCGACTTACAAATACAAAATTGTTATATTCAAAGGCCTTCCTGGATCAATTAGTTACTGGAGGGTATGAGTTATGGAAGGATACCATAGACCTTAAATCAGTTTGGGGCTCAAGGGCCTGGCAGGTACAAGGCACTGAGGCTTTGCACCGTGCATGTCTCATCCCAAATCATATGTGGTTTTTAAATGAAACCATTTCCCAGACCACGTGCTTTGGATTGGCTACATCTAAAAGGTTAAACACCCCGTCTTTCCCGGAGTTGGAGGAATATGAGAATTGGAGTAATTTTACTAAATTGTCCATTAGAGATATACAGGCTCTGCTTCTGAATTCCTCCTTTAACATTTCCAGTATGACTCCCAAGGGTTGGCTGCTTTGGCACCGTAGTGCTGATTCTTGTCAAAAAAGATTTTTAAATATAACTGACGGGTTTAAGACTGTTAGATCTGATCCCCGTTTTGATTTGAGTCATACTGTCACCTCTTACTCTGTTGGCAAGTTGTGTCAAGCTTGGCTGAAACATTCAACTTTACCTGCGGTTAAGTATCACCTTTCCAAACTGAATGCAGACGTGGATTTGAATGATTTCATTAAGGGCCCAGCTAGTGGCAGGTCGAAAAGGTGGTTATATGGTGTTTACAATGAAATTTGGAAACTCTCACAGATTGAGGCTGCTTCACGCCTTAGGGCTATTGATCAGGCAAATCTTGAGAAAGTGCTTGCAGTGGTTGACAATAGCATTAACGTGCTTTCCTCTAGAATTTACACATTAGATAATATTGTGTCGTCTGTTGTTGATATTGTGCATGATGAAGTGTCTGTATTATACCATGGTCAAAATCAATTACGTTCAATCATGCAGTTTGCATGGACACTACAGACTCTAAAAATGGGTAAAGTTCCCTGGGGATACATGAACGTTTCCTCTTTATTTGCACCGTTTAATTTGACAGACAAACAACGCTTGCTTTCAATGCGTGATGCTTCCTTTTCTATGCTCCATATTGAAAGATTGGAATCTTTACCTTTTTCTGTGGCAGAGACCACTGCTGCTACGTGGCTTATCCACGGTTTAATAACACTGCCTTTTGCTTTATATAAGTTTTCAAATTGTATGAAATATGTGCCAATAGGTCGTTTTGAACCCTTAGGTAGCGGTTTTCTTCATGAGGTCTGGTCACTCCCATACACATACAGATGTTTCAAGGATGAACAAGAGGTTTATCTAACAGGGGATGAGTGTACTGAGACGCCAGATCATTCTTTAATGTGCAGACACATACAGTTACACGGTTCATGTAACAAGGACCGACCGAATATGGCTTGCGTTTTACAGGGCACGCCAGTTCCTGCTATCATCCCCACGTTTAAATTGTTAGAGAATGGTAGTTATTTAATGCTCAATAATGAAAACTGTTGTGGTTTAATTAAAGGTATAGCTTTCATAGTAACGGTTAGTGAGCGAGTTATTTGCTGCAGAAATGTTCTTTATCCTCCCACACGTGAACATAGGGAGTCTTCCATTTGGCCACAGATACCGACCTTGGGAGCAGAATTCAGCGGCATGGCTAGAATAAGAGCTCTATTGTCCCAGAAAGAGGTGGCCTTGAGCTCGGCCCGTGAAACTTTCGTGCTTCACATTGCTAACACCCGTACGGAGGTTCAGGCTCTTTTAAACACTGATTTGCCTTTGCATTTCGGAGCCATGGTCCGTTCTATCTTTAACGCATCCTCCACAACGGGCCTAGCACATTTTTTTAAAGTTGTTAGCGGTGGTCTCGTGACTTCCTTTGAGAAGATTTTTGGAGTCATCCCTGCTTTCTTCCATTCTATTTTTTCATCCTTGTTTGGAGGGTTCCCGTTTTTGCTTGCATTAGCGGCTGGCGCATTGGTGGTTTTCTGCCTTTTTAAATATGGATGCCCTTCCTGTGCAAGACCACGCACAGTTACTACTGACGCGGTTTCGCAACCGCATGCTTGATTATTATGGCACACTGCCGTTGGCGACTCTAAGCACGGCGTTTGGATTATCTTTTCGGTTCTCCTATTTCACCTGTGTCCAGCCTGTATTTCACTGCCTGACCTGTGATTTCCTTTGGGCCATTGATTTGTGTCTCTGCGGACCAATATCTTCTGACGTCGATTTTGATCAACTGATGAGTCCTATCATTGCTCACGAGTTGGTTTGTTCTGACGAAAGGATTATGGCCTTGGCGGTGGCACATGGACTAATGGGTCCCTGGGATGTGTTGTCGGCAGCGCAAAATTTCTTGGAACGAAGTTTTCTTGAAAACCCACCGAGCTGTCCTCTGATGGTTATAGAGGATGCGGTGCTGGAAGATCACGTATGTTCCTTTCATCTTTTAAATTGGATGGCTGAACTGTTTTCGGATGAGGACAGTGACTTCCTCCTGGAGGCTGTTGCAGCTTACTTTTCATATACAGTCTTATCATAGACACTGCCTCAAATTGACATGCTGATTGATAGCATTTCCTTGATTTTATTGACTTTTGGTCAAGACATTTTATTTTTTGCTTGCCTATTGGCTTGAGCCACATTATACTTGTGGGCTATTTTTTAGCATTAGTTTTTATAATTGAATTTTTATTCATGCTCTTTTATAAATGGATTCTGCTCTCATGTGATGGCACTTCTGTTATCTTATTTAGTCCGTTCTCGGATCATGGGGGGGTGTTGTATAGCTCCTATATATCCTTATATCGTGTTAAGTTAGCATAGGTACATTTGAGATTTAAACGCCATTTTTCCTTTCTTGCAACTTCTGCACACGACCCTTAATTGTTGACTTAGCTTTCAACCTAGTGGTTTGCCGTGGTGTATGTGAGAATAATATGTTATTGCTCTGATATCAGTTTTGTTTAATAAACCATGTCTGCACGGAGAGTGCTGAAGTTTCAGGAGCAACACGATATGGAATTGTTATGAGGTCTGATCTCCACGCCTTCATAGTCATAACACAAGTGCAGCCTTTGCCAACTTGGGCTTGAGGCGGGATTTGATATTGCTTTGCACGAGAATTGTTAACACACTTGATGCGGTGCACATGCAGAGAGAGCTGGTGTATGCTGATGTGATTCCTTCATGCTAGGACACTAAGGTATGGGCCCGCCCTAAAACAACCCAAAGAGACCTTCTTAGATAATAATATAATATATGTGTTAGGGAGGGTGAGATATAAGTGTTGTTAACTCTTATTCATTACAGCATGTTAACATGCTGTCACCATTCGCTTTTTATGTCTTAGTAACTATGCTGATAATTTTGCTACTGATAATAAGTGTACTTGTATTATCTAAGATACTGCGCCTGAGAAGACGGCATTAGTAAATAAACATTTCAAATGCACATGTGTCTTCTTTACTCCATGTTCTGGTTTGTAATGATAATATAACGAAAGAGTGTTCATGAGTCCCACGTACCCTGAGGTACTGTAAGTTCATGTTCTGGTTTGTCTAAACATTGGGTGTTTGATATGTCCAATGAGACACTGTAGCTAGCTCGGTAAGGGGTGAGTTGGTTGCTAAGGTAAGTTTTGGGACACCCTAATTTGCCGAGGTTCCACTCCTCTGTGCACAGTTCTGTGTGAGTACAGAAACCCTGCAACAATTCGAAATAATACTACTTCAGGAAACATGGAATTTAACCCCGAAGCAAATTATGGGATACGAGGAACATCACATACTGGCAGAAAAATTGGCAAAGTATGGACACCCAAGGGGAGGTCTGTCCATCTTTATTACGAACAATCTAGACTGGAAAACTGAACTGCTCGACGCAGGGGAAAATTGGTTACAAGTGATCAAAATAGAGTCGAAAGCAAGTAAAAAAAGTCCAGGATGGAATTTAATAATTATAAACATATATATCCACCCACACAGGACCACAAAAAAGAATAAAGCTCTAATTTTAACAAATTTGATAAAATCCTTACGCAGAACTTATCAATCATACGAAATATTCATCTCCGGCGATTTTAACTGTAACCTAATAAAAGCTAAATGGACCAAGGATAAAACTCATAATATTTGGGGTGACCTGGAACCTCTAGGTTTAATAATCCTAAACGGAAATATGGAGGGAGATATACCTGCCAAAACAACTTTCTCCAGCGGCAAAAGGAACTCCACAATTGATTTCACCTTAATAAGCAACGAACTAAAAAAGAGCATTGATTATTTTGGAATACAAATTCGACCAGAGAGCGATCATTCCCCACAAGAGACAATAATGAGGAAAAACATCGAAGAGAAAACGCAATTAGAATTTCTTACCGCGATTCCGGAGATATACAAATTGAAGAAAATCAAAAGCAAGGGCCCAATAAAAAAGGAAATAATGGACTCAGTACTGGAACACGTAAATCTCATGAATGCCATAAAAAACCTATCACCCATAACAAAGTGGGAGAATTTACATAAATTTGTACTAGGAAAATTCGCGGTAAAAACTCCGGTAATTCATGGACACAAAACATGTAAAGATCCGTGGTATAACTTCAACCTAAGAGATAAGAAAAGAGAAATTGCGAAAAAATTAAGAACAATGGCCGCAGAAAAAAGGTTAGGAAAAGAAGTAGATAATATCGCTATACAAAAAATGAGGAAAGAATACAAAGAAGATTGCAGAAAAGCAAACAAATCTTACACAGAGGAAATCTGGGAAGAACTGTTAAGAACAAGCAAACTACCAAACAGTGGAGAATTTTGGAAAATAATAAACAAACTATCGAAAGGAGCAGGTGATCAGCCTAACATAGGAATAAGTGAAAATACATGGGCCGCATATATCAACAATTTGTATAACATCCAGAGCTACCCAATTAATACAGTAACATCTAATAACCTAAAAAAAGATCAAGAACAAAAAGAATGAGTTTTCGGACAGTGGAAAAACAACCAGCCTGAAGGCACGGCCCAAGAGGAACAAATGCCCTTGACAACTATTAAACAACTAACCGGCCCAATAAGGAAACTAAAAGCGAAGGGAGCGGCTGGCCCAAATGGAATGCCAAATGCTTTATTCAGACAAGACATCGACTTCTGGGCAAATTACTTGACACCATTGTTTAATTACATCCATAAAGAAAAAAAGATTCCACTGTCTTGGCAAGGAAACATCTTCCACCCTCTCCATAAAAGTGGATGTAGAATGGAACCTGGCAATTATAGACTAATAGCTCTAATCGATGTGGAGGCAAAGCTTTTTTCATCTTGTATATTGTCTCTACTACGACAATGGATTAAGGATTACAAAATAATACCCAATTTCCAAACAGGTTTTAGGGAAGGCATGGGCTGCTTAACCAACTTGTCAGCCCTGTCACTACTAATCGAAGGAGCAAGGAAAAGGAAGATCGGATTAATAGCCTGCTACATAGACCTGAAATCCGCCTTCGACCGAGTTCCCAGAAAACGCCTTTGGGAAAAACTGAACCACTGGGGTCTCCCGCCTGCACTAACGGAAACAATAATGGCACAATATAGTGGAACATGGGCAAAAGTAAAACTGGGTGATGGAAGAAGAATTTCTGCAGAACAAGAAATAACTAATGGCCTTTAACAAGGCTGCGTGCTCTCCCCAAGCCTTTTCAATATATATCTGGCCGATTTGAAAGATCAACTCAAGAATATTAACGGACATCCGCCTAAATTGGCTAATGAAAACATCCAGTTCCTCCAATATGCGGACGATATTGTAGTTCTAAGCCAAACTCCAACAGGCCTACAAAGAGCAATATCGGAGCTAACAGACTATTTTGAGAGAGAAGGCCTGGAACTAAACACCAAAGAAACAAAGGTGGTGAGATTGACGGGCACCAGTAGAAAATCTTTCAAGTGGCATACTAAAGGCAAACTCATTGAGGAAACAACTGCTTACAAATATCTGGGGGTTACAATAAGTAAAAACATGTCCCTCTCAGATCATAAAAAAATTATCGCCGCAAAAGCACAATCACTGAGTTTTGCTTATAGAGTTCTTCAAAAGAAATTGCAATGTCCATCATATGACCACCTGTTAAAAGTAATGGCAGCCCAAGTCCTACCATCCCTCTCATATGGATTGGAAATATGGCATGGGAAAGAAGCAGCTATTCTAAACGCACTCCAGACAAAAATATACAAAGCAGTTTTTCACATATACAAAGGAGCAGCCCCTGCCCAAATAAGGCTGGAATTTGGTTTGCAAAATCAAATATACCAAAGGAAAGCAGCCCTAGTGAAATGGTGCTGGAAATTGAGATTATCGGAAATAGGATCTTTAAACAACTTATGTTGGCAAGAAATTAAAAAACAATATGACCAACAGGAACCCAACTCATGGGGCAACGATCGGCGAGCATCATGAGACACCCTCAAAATAGTGGAGATCTGGAACAATCCACCGGAAACAACATCCTTTAAAAAGATTTGCAAGCTAAATGCAAAAGCCTTATCTTTGGTAGAAGATAAAAAGACTTTGGCCAAACATCGACATGCATGGACTATTCTAAACTCGTACAAACGATTAAAACCTCAGCCCTATCTTACTGCTCACTTCCGGTTATCATTAAAAATAAAATTTATGGCCTTCAGAATGGGCGACCATTTCTCAAAAGACTTGATCCCGTCATGGAAGGTCACACATCAGGAACAAAGATGTAGATTATGTGACTATCACAGTGAGACCTTGTGCCACCTCCTGTGTACGTGTGAGTCTTCTAAAGAAAAGAGGAAAATTTTACTGAAACCGATTTTTAACATGCTACAGATCCGTACCTGCAGGCAAGCCGTGACCAGCTGGATGGGAGCAGGTTCAAACATTTTAATATGCCGCGGGGTAAAGTTCATGAACTCTGTAGAGACCCAGCTTCAAAAAGCAGAAACAGACCGCCGATAATGTCTGGGTTAATTTGTAAATTAAAAAACGAGAAAATATATTTTTAACTAAAGGAACTTTTAAGTGTTTGATATCTTAAATTGTTTTTGTACATATATGCTTTATGGTTGTGAAATACCAAATAAAGTAAAATTTTTGACTTGACTTGAATACTAGGTAGTGTCCTCAGCCTGCTGCCTTACCTCCAGCCCAGTGTTCAACCATTCCCCCACTGCACTAACCAGCAGCTACACCTCCGCTAATGAGGAGGAGCGTCGCCCCACATGAAAAATAAAAAGATAATAACATTATTATTATTATCATTTTATTTTTCTGTACTGGCTCTATAGGTGCAGGGCGGGGCTGCCCTACAGGGCAGAGGGAGGAGTGGTGGGCACTTTCTAAGTGTGCATGACGTTTGGGCAGGGTTGGATTGGGATTGAAAATCAACCCGGGCATGCAAAAAAAAAATAAAAAAAAGAAAAATCGGTCCACATTTGCATAATGCCTTCCCCCAAATGACTGCTTTAGCGTGATCTTATTAGAAAAAAAAGTGGGGGTAAAAAAAAAAAATGCACACGTTAGTTTACACTGCTGAAACACACCTGGAAACAAGTGAGGCCACTTCTACTCAGGCCCTCTGCCCGCCCCCCCCTCAGTATGTGCACACGTTAATTGGACTGTCCAGCGAGACAAAGGGAGTGATTCCTCTGCCCGGGAGCGCCCATCTGCCTATAGAAAGGCCACTCAGACACCCACTGGGCCGCTGGCTGTTCGAACAATAGAGACAGCGCCCAAATTGCCCCCCAGACTGCTCACAAATGCAGCCCAAAGCAGGAACTCTGACACCGGCCCCTCGGGCATTGCCCGAATGCCCGCGTTACCAATCCAACGCTGCGTTTGGGCTTGCCAAACAGCCATGCGCACTTAGAATGTTCTCCACCCGGCTGTATTGCAAAGCCGGGTGTAGAACATTCACAGCCTCCCACTCCCTGTCTGAGCACCGAACATCTACTGCTAAAGCGTGCTTCTAGGCACATCTTTCGCAGTGGGAGACAGAGGAAAACAAGAACATAAGCAGACACAAAAAAACACAGGTATGGGGGACACACGGAGGTGCGGGTAGACACTGAGGGTATGCAGGGCAAACATAAACGCGAGAGAGCATTCAATGATGAGGCATGGCAATATGAAGATATTGGGGAGACAGGTGACATGCGAAGGCAAGGGAAGACGTAGCACAGCGAGACACAGGGAGACATGAACAACTAGACATAGACAAGCAGAGGCCTGTGTTTGGGAATACACTCAGGGAGTCTGGGGAACACAGGGAGAGGTGGGCACTGTATTCTGTCAAACAGGGACTGATTGCACTATTTCCCACACTTATGTGGAAATTCACATTTCTGAATTCTCAGAACATTTCTTCACATAAGTAACAACAGAGAGAGGTGTGCCAAATACACACAAACATAAGAAAATATAATTTTCTTTCCTTTTCCTTAGATATAGTTAGCTACACTTGACTAATTCATCTGTCCTTAATTGTATTTATTACATCTACCACGTATCTCATATATGTCATCTGAAAATGTGTTGAGTTTTTACTAATCAAAAGTAAGACCTAATTTAGATAAGGTTTAATTAGCCTGGCTAAGACTCAATTGGCTTGATTTGACAACTGTCCAATTCTGCAGAATAATAGTGTGTGCACCTTTATTTTATGAGAGCAAAGCCTTTTTCTTTCTCATGGTATGCCTATTTGTCCATTTCAGTAAAATCACTGAAAAAGAAGGCTCTGCAGTGGTGTCTGAAATGTAATATTATGTGTTCTGTTGAGGAAGCAATGTCTAGAATGGTTTCCTGCCGTAGATCTGTGTTTGCCATACATAAGCTGAACAGATTACTGTATTTCTGGTTTGCATTAAACTCACAATTCATTACCTTAATTAGCTATGCTTAATCCAGCCAATGAATGCAGTAGTAAGTAGGGATTGCTAGAAGTTTCTTATTTATTAGAATATTGATTAGTTCACGAGTCATAACATTGCAGTTCACACTTACACATCTGATTTTATACCCCCCTCTTATGATAGAATTACCAAGACAATAAGGGCAAATATGTAAATGAATGAAATATATATCTATTTTATTTATCAAATGATTCTTGTCTCTTCATTATTCGTTCTTGGCGATAAAAAACATCATATTTATTAAAAAAAATACAATACATAATAAAGAAAATTTATCTGAGAAGAAAAAGACTGTCGATGCGTCGTTTCGGTGTAAAAGATCGTCACCTTCTTCAGGACAACAATTTCATGTTTCAAAACAATCTAAATAATTAATATAAAACATTATATTTTTGTAAGAGCTAGTCTATTGTTTTAACATTTTAACATTCCTTTGCTTGCATTTGGCTAGTACAACATAACAATCTACAGATGTGTGCTCCATCTAAATTAACATATTCATTCACTTTATCTCATCACAGTTTGATCAGCAATAATCTGGTCCCTGGATATAATCTCATATATTCTGAATATGTTTCTGTTTTTCATTAGAACACCCTCTAAGCAAATTAACATTTATTCTGGTGCAGACCTCCCATGGGTCATTAAACATATGTTAATAAGTCATTCTAATTTGTTAACCTGTGGATTCACCCATTTTTTATTCACTATCTAATTAGCTAAACTGTTGGTTCATGTTTCTTTACTCTACATTGAATGAATTGTAATTACATACCTAAATTAATATTATTAATTTTCAGCCTCAGTCAATTGGCTTTCGATAATGTTGCAGTGATTTTTATGGATCAAGGGAGATACTGCAAATACAAAAAGGGCTGATTAATTTAACATTTTGTGATCATTTATAATTGTAAAGGGATCTCTTGACTCGGGAAATTATTACTACACAAAGCCATGATTATCAATACCTTTAGATATAGCCTTGGGTTTATTAATTTTCTCTGTTGTGTCCCTTGGGCTTTACATTTAAATTGGCTCGCCTCTGTTTCCACCAACTGTCAAGGTAAAATTTGTTTTCTGTTATTTTCTGTTTACAAATCCCTGTTGGGACCTTCAATCACAATTGTCACATTTATAAGGCCTTACAAGGTTAGCAAATGAAAATTAAGGGTGTTAATACCTTCTTGTGGCATAGCGTCTCATCTGTTGTCTATTTTATCGCAATATTGTGTTGTTCATACAAAATGTTCTTTCCTATAGACATAATTCAGTTATAAGGGTGAGTCTATTGATTGATTCTGGTCTTTTATTCATCCTAATTATAACAATTTCTTTAACCCCTTCCCTTAATTTATCTAAGGAATGTCTACAGGACGGTCGCTCCCTCGTTGTTTTCTTTTTATATACTGTAAGGGGCATGTTTTTATATTACCCTCAGGGTCTCATATTATTATTTCTCGAGATTTAAATTTTATGATCTATAGTCTTGTAGGATGGTTTTTAGATCTCTTACCTTGGGGAAGAAAGTTTAGACCTTATCTTCATTTCAATCTACACCTTTTCTACAATTTGGTGCATGTCCTCTTTTTTGCTTGTAGGATCAAAAAGCTATAAGGGAACCATAACCTTATAAGTAAGGACCCACTTTTAAGTGCTATAGGTCAAATAACCCCCAAGCCACTTACTTGTAGGTTAAGGGATTGTTCTCTCCGCCTCCGTCCTGCTGTCCTCTCTAGCTGCAACTGACTGTTAGTTGCTTGCCTACCTCTCTTCATACTACTCTTAATTGGCTCTTCGTTGTACAATTGGTTCTTAATTAACTTAATTATCGTAACTCCACTGTTACTTCTCCCCGGTATCATCATTAACGCGGTGGACATCTTTAAATGTGTTACCGCGCTACCTGGTATCTTACCCCTGAATGTTAAATTCTCTTTTTCCGATCGTGCATTTAACCTTTTTATAGCATTAGGGTTCCGTATTGATTGATTTTTATTTTTATTTACTTGTATTCTTTCGAGCCCGAGTTTGTTAATTACATTTTCGTCTATTTTTCGTTCTCATGGCTTCTACTTATTGTACCCGACCTTGCGAAAATTTACCTCATATTATTTTCTACAGTTTTATGCTCCGGATCTGTTTTGTAACATTGGTTTTTACCGTGGCGGTTCCTCCCACAGCATGCTGAGTTGTATTGCTGCATTGTATGTTGACATTGACACGGCGGCAATCTTTAAATGTATTCTGCTCTGTCCGATGTTTTGTCTCTAAAACTAGATTGCCTTCTTTTCAATATTACAGTAACCCTTTTATTACCATTAGGATACAATATTGTTTAGGCTCAATTTCTATTTGTTTTTCATTTTTTAAAGACCCAAGTGTATTTTTATTAAAATTTTCTTATATGTGTCGTTCTACTGGCTTCTATTTACATTGCCCGGCCTTCATAGAATTTCAGTTAGCCGTATGTTATCCTTTATAATGTCTTATCATTTGTTTTAAACCAAATCTCCTTTATATTGTTGATTTATACCACGGCGGTTACTCCCCTACTGTGCTACGGTTAATCACTACACTCCGTGTTTTTTATGGTGGCCATCTTTAAGTGGCTTACCAATTATTACTTATCTGCCTATTCTTAGAATGTATTTCCCCATTCAGCTTTATTTTAATCATTCTAACCTTAAGGACTTCATCATTGTTCGCATATGAATTACATTGCTATATAGAAACCTTTGTCATCATGATTGTTTCATGCTCATAGAGTCCAACCACCATGTTGAAAAAGGGTTATTCCTCACATTATTTTTATTGTGCTAAAGGACTATGGCAATTACCTGATGTTAACGTCATTTGAATTGCATTACTATATCAAAACCTTTATCAACATGATTGATTTATACTCATAGAGTCCAACCACCATGTTGAAGAAGGGTTATTCCTCACATTCCTTTTATTGTGCTGCAGGACTATGGCAATTCCCTGATGTTAATGTCATTTATATGATCCTTTCCCATTCCTCTCTGTTATTCAAACCACTTTTATATGTGTCAAATTTGGACATGTAATACTGTTCTCTCTTTTTACGCTTTGCATTAAGGTCACCTCCCCTGTTGTTTAATTTTACCGCTTCTGCAATACACCATATGAAATCATCTATCTGATGCTTTTCTTCTTGTCAATGTTCGACTAAAGGGGCATTTTATCGTTTAGTACGAATAGCGGATTTGTGTTTGTTCAACCTTAAACGAATTTCTCTCGAGGTTTCCCCAATATATGCTTTGTCACAGGGACATTTTATCACATAAATCACATTCTGGGTACTGCAATTTACCGGATTTTGATGACGATGAATTATTCCTTTGTATACAACTGAGGGTCCCTTCATTATTGAGCCACAGTTTTTACAAGAACCACAAGGAAAGTTACCTATCGGGGACGATCCATCAAGAGTACTTATGTGGTTCCTATTTCCTTTGTCTGGATATGTATGTACCAAGCAGTTTCTTATCATTTTGTTTCTCCTAAATGCGAAAATCAGTCTTGGTAAGGGCACCTAGCTCTCATTGTTGAGTAAATTCCAATTTCTATTTAATAAGTTCTTGACCTTATTACTGATATTTGAGAAATTGGTCACACAGACTAGTTGTTTGTCCGTTTGCTTTCTCTTTTTGTTCAAATATGCTTTCTCTATTGTAATACTTGGCCTGTTTGTATGCTTTTTTGACCATTTGTTTAGGGTATCCTCTCAGTAAATTATTTGGTTAAAACTTTGGCATGTTTCTCAAACTCTTGTCTGTTGGTACAATTTCTCCTCACCTTGAGGAACTGTCCAAAAGGGATATTTTTTTTTTGGCTGGCAGGGTGATGACTCTCGTAATGCAACATGGTGTTGCGATATGTAGGTTTCGTAAATAATTCTACATTCAAACTTCCCTCTATGTTTTTTATCTTTATATCTAAAAATTCACAAGTTTGATTACTATAAGCGGATGTGGACCTCAAATTCTCATCCCCTAAATTAATCCATTGTATAAATGAAATAAGGTCCTCTTCACTTCCTTGCCATATAAAAAACACGTAATCTATGAAACGTGACCATTTACTCACGTTTTCATAGTATGGGGCCACTTCATTAAAAATATGTTGTTCTTCGAAGGTGGCCACATACAGACAAGCCAGGCTGGGAGCGCATGTTGCTCCCATGCAAGTACCCTTTGTCTGTCTGTAAAACTCATTTTTGAATAGAAAAAAATATTGTTTTTTTAAATTATCTCCACACAGTCTACGAAGAACCTAGAATGATCTAATAGATCCTCCTGTTGAGGGGAGCCTTACTGCTTGTTTCGAGGGTGCAGAAGGGACCTGGCTGCCAGCACAGTGCCGTGAGGGGAACGGCCAAACAACGCGAAGGCGAACTGCCGTGAGGGAAATGGCCGCCAGAAAACTACATCCCCCAGAAGCCCCGGGAGGTCGCCGAGGGTGACGCGCTACACGCGCCAGCTGCCACCTACTTCTGCCGCGGGGCCCCTCTCTCCGCAGGACGTGCGCGGTCGGCGCCGGGAGAAGCCCGGGACAAGGGCGGGACAGTCTGTGGCAGTCCGGGGCAGAACGAGGCTAGGCTGGGCCACAGACCCTGGCTCAAAGAAATTGAGGACTACTCCCACCCTACTCATCAAAGACACAGGGAGACTTTATTTATTTTTGGGGTGTGATCTATGATTTGGATAGTGGGGGAGTAATACTTACTGTGCAATATATCTTAGCCAATTGGGGTTTCCCTCATAGTAGGCAGCAGTATGTCATCTCAAAACGCTCCAACCATCCTTGGTACTCTGGATAACTACTTAGTCAAAGTGGTTAAGAAAATCAACTCTGAAAGACGACAGTCCCTAGGATTAAGTTGCGATCCTTCACCATCTAACACATGTCTTTCTCCGATCGCACTGGGACAGGGTGACTGTAGTACCTGTGATAATAACGATCCCCTTGTTATGGAATTGCCTGAACCTGTTGAGCTGGACTTGGAGGTATTAACGGACTCTACGGTACAGCATCCTCCAACCCCTGTCCCCAGAGTGGTTAGAGCATGCAGAAAAACTCAGTTGAAACACATGGGTACCCGTTCTACTAGGAAAAAAGTAGCCACACCCATTACACCCACTAAAAATCTAGGAAAGGCAGACGATGTACTTGTAGACGCCAGCACTGTAAAATTGGACGACGAACAGCTCAACCAATTAGCTGGCCTTATTGATTTAAAGATTAGAGGCATCATAAAACCTTTTGTGGCAAAGCTCGACCGGATGTCCGCCGAGATAAAAAGATTGGGGGGCCTCCTGGATAAGCACAAGGGTGTTCCAGGTGGTGCTTCCGTCCCAGTTAAGGACAGTAGTGAAAGCTTGATTACTACCCCGGGGTGTACTGCTATTCCTACAGAGTCATCGATTCCGATTGTGAAATCACCAAATAGAGTATTAAATATTCTCACTGAGGCCCCAAAAGTGACAGGTGCCACCGTGAGGGAGAAACAGGGTTCTCAGGTGCCAGAAGGGAGATCAGGTCCACACATACAGCCCCTTAAGTAGAGAGAGCTAGCATTAAACCTACCAGTCGAGGCTTGCCCCCACACGATCATCCTTGCTAATGTCCCGAAAAATAAGGAGGGTCAGAATGAACATTGGTCTTCATTAAAAAATAAAACACTCTTCTATCTGTCAAATAAAACAGATCTGGGGGAACACCTGGAAAACAACATCTTGATGGTTAGAAGGGTCCCGTGGGTGGGCAACACTAAAAAAAAGCCTAGAGGGTGACTGTGTGGTTATAAGCTTGAGATCCCCAAGGCTGGTCGAGGACATATTGAGACAGGCAGGGTCATTTCGAATTGATAAAGATCATGTAAATTTACTTCCCCTGGGCTTCTTTTATCCACCACCTCTGAACAGACAAATGAACAGTGATTCATCTAAAGGGAGATTGCCCTATGATTTTGCCGTCCCCGTCTTAAATAGATTTGATATCTTTTCAAATCTGGGTGAAATCGAGTGACTAGGTAGCCAAAAAGCCAATCTTGCTCCTGTTGTTGCGGTTAATGCCCTCGATGCAACGACAACGGTAGAAGCCACAGGTCCCCGGGATTGTACTACATCTACTTTGACAGAAACCCCAGGTTATCGAGATTGTTCTTTAAAACTAATGACCTGGAATGTAGCTGGCCTCAAAAACAAGATAGATGACCCAGTATGGAGAGAGTTCATTAGTATGAACGACATCATAGGCCTTCAGGAAACTTGGGACACAGATGATATCTTGAGCTTGGATGGTTACGTGTGTTACCATATCCCTGCGGTTCAATCTAATATGGGGAGGGCGAAGGGTGGCTTGGTCACCCTAGTTGCGGCCACTATTCAAGGGGTACATACCCAATTAGATACTGGCTCACGGAATATTTTGGCTGTACAAATCTCTTTAAGTGGGGTGGGTACCATTTTAATTGTTAATTTTTATAATTGTTTGATAGAGTCACCACGACCAAGCACCTGGGTACACTAAATTTATTTTTGAAAAACTATAAGGAGTTAAATGATAGACACTATTTTCTCATAGTCTTGGCAGATTTTAACATTCATGGATGCCCGGAGGAGTGTCCGTCTTTAGATCTACTTGGCCCTGTAGAACAGGGAGACATTAATTTCGAACATTCCGAACAGGGCGGTCTCCTTGAGATAATCCTTGCAGACAATGGTCTGATGCTCCCAATATTGTTGGACAAAGAGATACCCACATTTAAGGGGACCGGTTGTCATTCATTTATTGATTATATCTTTATTAGCTTAACACTGGGGGACAGGATTTTTGGTTATTCGCCAGTGTGGTCACATTTTAGCGATCACAACCCAGTAGTTCTGAGTCTGTCGGATTTGGCCTTAAAGTCTACGATAGTCTCCAACAGAACGGACAAATCGGATATTTGTCCGACAGATCAGGCCCGAAGACTCAGATGGAGTAAGGTTATACCGGGAGACTTCCATTCTAAGTTAATATCTACAGTAGGATCAGAGATGGATATTTGTTTGAATCTGGAGGCAGAGTACGAGGAAGTTTTAGCGGCTTACTCAATTATCTGTGTCCAGGTTTCATCAGATCTCAGACAAACAGGGAAAGTTAAGGCACTTGCCGAACAGGGGTGGTTTGACCACAACTGTTCTGCAGCTAACCAAAAATTCTGCTTGATAACTTTTATTTCGGTCAGAAGACCATAAAAAGTGCATATAGAATACATCAGCACAAACATTAAAACAATAAATAATCATAAAATGTTTAAGAAAGAATTAAACTAGAAGTTATCGCAATACGAGACATTAAAAACAATATATATAGCAATTAAGTTAAAAAGGTTGGTCTCCTACGCCACATGTTAAATAAATAACGAGAAACCGCAATCACAATGGGAGGATGAGTATCATGAGTCAAATCCTGCAGGCCTGTGTGAAATGCAAAAGTCCCAAGTTCTTACAAATAGGTGTCAACCAGCATTTTCTAATTGCAGAATAGGCAGGGCAGAAAAACAGTACATGGGTTTCGTTCTCAGTTTTATAGCTACATGCAGGGCAAACTTCATTGTTAGATTTTAACCATTTAGATGTAAAGGACCTAATGGGAAGAGTGCCATGTCTTAGCTGTAGATATAGCTTTCGAGCAACTGGGGGTTCAATTAGGTCCATGAATTCGTCAATTTTAAAATTCTGGTTTAACTAGGAGGAACTCAGATGTCAACCTGCCCAGTGATACAGAGCTCATAAGTGTTTGGTAATTTAACATACGTATCTGAGAAAGGAGTTCATTCTTAGATATCCCGAGGCAAAAGATCTCAGGGGTTTCCCACAATTCAGGAAAACCTAACCGGGTGCTAACAGCACTAATGTGCTGGAGCCAAGGGATCTTTTTGCTTTTAAGACGAAACCAAATCTCAGAAAATTCCGCTCTGTACGCGGCCAATTCGGGGACTGACCACAACCTCTTCCAGTACATAATTGGTCTAGCACTTGTGATCTCCTCTATTGGCAGCATGCCAAGATCAAATCTAAGAGGGATCAGAGGCGTACTAGATGGTAACCCAACTAGTTTTCTAACAAAAGACTGCTCCACCTTTTTAAGATTCGTTATCTGCTTGTGCCCACAGAGTTCAGCCCCGTAAGTTGCTGCCAATCTAGCCTGGTGACAATATATCTCCAGGGCTGGGGACACCGGCCTAAAAGTAGACTCCCTAAAGACTTTACTTATGCCCCCCGCTAACTGGGATAGCTTGAGTGTAGATTTAGCAATCTGCATGTTCCAATCAAAATTCTCGGTTAAAGTGACACCCAAATAGGCAAATGTTTTAACCCTTTCAAGGGGGGTACCATGTAAGACAGGGTTTGGGAGTATGCGCATAGGGGGTTAAAAATCATAAACTTTGTTTTTCCTAGATTGATTTCCAATCCCCGAAGGTCGCAAAACTCCACAAAGCCATCCACTGTTTTTTGAATGCCCGATGATGTTCTAGACAGCAACAAAGTGTCGTGTGCGAACATCAGAGCGGGCACTCTACCTGTAGCCAATTTAGGGGCGTCATTCTTAACCACACCATTCAGATGTTCCACAAGGCCATTTATGTAGAGGCTTAATAACGTTGGTGCCAACACGCACCCTTGGCGAACTCCTTTTTGGACAGGGAATTGATCTGTGAGTTCGCCATGCCTACCGCACCTGACCTGGGCAAAGCTTTTACATAAAGCCTGGAAGGAATGGCTAACAAATAGGGCGGAAGGCCCAGGTCTGCTAGTACTCTCCACAGTTTTTCACGCGGGACTAGATCAAATGCTGCCCGCAGGTCCACGAACACAAGGTAGAGACTGCCACCCTCCACCATTGCTGTTTTCCAGTACAAGACCTGCAGGCGAAATATCTGATCTAGGGTGGAGGTGCCGGACCTGAAGCCTGCCTGGAGTGTAGACAACATCCCATTTTCCTCGATCCACCCCAGAATCCTATCAAGGATAACCCTACCCATCAGCTTTTGAGATGTATCAATTAGGCTGATGGGTCTATAATTAGAGGGGGTTAATGGGCAGCCCTTTTTTAAAATAGGCACGATTTCTGCTCCTAACCACGTAGGGGGCAGGTCGTCTCCCTGCAAAATGCCATTGAATAAAACAACCAAATAGGGGGCCCAGATTTTCGGTTGCGTCCTAAACAAATCCCCTGGCAATTTATCCAAACCTGGAGCCTTATTAGGAAGCAATTTGCCTATAGCTGTCTCTACCTCAGTCAAGGTGAAAAGTTCAACTGGGGCGAGGCATGGGGGACTGCAGTTAACCACACCCGCTCTTCAGCCCTACTGACACCTTGAGGTTGCTGGAGTTCAAGAGTACTAACAGGCATTCCATCAAACTCAGAGGTGCCATAGAGATCACAAAAGTAGCTTTCCCAGATTGAAGGGGCAATGTTGGGGGCAAGTGCGGGGGTATGCCCACTAAGTCCAGTTGCGACAATGGACCAGAATAATTTGGAGTCTTTGGATCTAAGTGCAGATCCCAATTCCTCCCACAAAGTGGCCTCCCATTCCTTCTTGGCATCACAGATTGTCGTTTTATACATGATGCAATGGACCCTGATTGCCTCCCTGTTATTGATTTTTATTGCTGTAAGAAGGGCCTTTTTGGCCTTCCGACAAGAGGTATTGAACCATCGAGAAATCGTGGTTCGGGGCTGGTTCGCCCTTCTCACAGGATACAAAATCTCTTTCAGTATGGCAACCAATTGAATGTGTATTTCAGATGCCCTACCCAGATGGCCAAATTTCTCCATATCTTCAATGAATGGAATGACGGTCTCATATAATTCGGCGAGTTTACTAGTGGGCATCTGGAGGTCTGGCCATTTAACCCTACGCCTACAGTTTGTTATTATTAAAGGCACAGTGGCGCAATGTTCAACCGGAGTTTGGCATTTCAACCCAAAGCTCCCCGGTTTAAGAGACAGGACCAGGGCATTATGCTCACTGTCAGATCTTTCAATGACCCTGAACTCATACAGCCTATCCCAGTGCCTGGCCTCTATGAAGATGTAATCGATTTCTGAGGTACTGAGTTTTAATCGATTAAACGTGTTTTTCCCTGGTCTATCGGGCTCCACCCTCCCGTTGCATGCTCGTAATGATGCCGCTAACGCAAATGACTGCAATTGCAGAACTAGAGGGGTCCATGCCTTGACCTGGGTAGTCAATGGCTCAGGGATGGCCCACAGCAAATCAACCTCATCCAGGTCACCCAAATTCGAATCCATGAGTGGCTCAAAGTAACAGTTAAAATCTCCACCCAGGATTAACACGGTGGAAGAGTCAATCGACTGAATGAAGGTTAACAAGGTTTCAATAGCCTCTGACTCAAGGCCCCGCCTAACTGGCCTTGAGTATACATTGATCAAAGCAATGTTTGGCCCATTTAACATACTCAGCAATACACACTGAACGTCCAGTGAATTAGTTGGAATTTGTGATGCCTTAACTCCTAGGTGCGTACCAACCCATATGGACAGCCCACCCGAAGACCTACCCCTCTCACCCATACTTGCCAAGACATTGTATGTTGCAAAACCCTGAACCCTACTTTCTTTTAACGCCCAGGTTTCCTGCAACATACAAATATCATGTAAAGCCATAAAGGAGCCCCACTCTGGAATGGGCAATTTACTCTTAAGACCCGCCACATTCCAAGAGAGGATTTTGACCTGGGCAACCAACAGGTCTTGCTTAATTGGTTCACAGTCCAAAGTACCAGAGAGGTCATTGATAACAAAAGGTCTAAAATCTGTCCCCAGTTCGGGCTCACAATTCAGTAGATGTCGGTCATCAGAAGAAGTGGCAATTGCGGGATGAATAATTTGTTCTGGTGCCAGGACTTGCGCTAAGGGGCTTGGTTTAGCATTTACATCTTGATACTCAGTAGTAGGTGGCATGTTGATAGGGTGCCCCGTTTGTCAATCGCAGTCATCAAAGCCAGAGAAGGCATCAAATCTATTTGCGACTTCCAGCGGGGTAAATGGTAACAAATGGTCCATCCTCCTATTTCCTAGCAAATGGTCCATCCTCCTATTTCCGTTTCTATAACTCCTAGAAGGTACGGAGTCCCACCCAAATACATTTTCAGCAGTCATAAGATTAGGTGCATGCATCATATACCGGTTGTTAGATGGTATAGACGATTTAATCTGCGGGCAAGCTAGAGCCCCAGGATAGATTATAGGGGTTACTAGAGATCTCGGATAAAAATAAGTCAGGTCACGTGGAACGATGGAATTACCAATGTTCCCTGAAGTCCAGTTTAGAATATATCTAACAGCTCCAGGATCTCTAAAGTTGATGACAATTAGATCCCCCTTAATGTCTTTAATTCTGCTTCCCAGCCAAGGGAGTCGACGAACATGCAGAATCTCTCCATTGATATTAAAAGGAAGTGGTCGGTTTTGAATAAGCCAATGCATGGTTTTATTTTTTAGCTGAGAAAACCCTTCCCTCCTGCCATCCTCTAATGTCAGGACTCCCGTGAGCACAACCACAAAAGGAACCGCTTCCGGGGGTAGTTCAACTTGGGGCCCCCAATGCTTCTCTGCCCTAACTGGGCTGGTAGTTCCCCTCTCATCTCGCGTGTTTCCTGTGGAAGATTTATTCCCTGCCTTCAAAGCATCACTAACAACATGTGGTACTGGTTGTTGGGCTGATTTAGGGGGTATTACCCTGTGTTGTTTAGGGTTCATAGGCTTGCTAATTTTATTTGTACCCTTATGGGCAACAGGGGTAGGAGATGGCACTATAACTGCGGGGGGTAGCACTGGCTTCACAAGGTTCTTAAGTAACCCAGCATTGTTACTTATAGCCAGCTCTAGGTTCCCCAGCCGTTGCTCCACCCTCTTCAGCCTCTCTATTATGGGTAATATAAATGACCTAATTAAGTGTTCAATACTTTCAAGAGGGACAGCAGACAGTGCTTCCTTCGGCGGACAGTGTAGAGGTGTAACTAAACCTGGTGGGGTTAGTACAGTCAATACAGGGGCTTTTGGAATTAGTACTGTTTCCGTAGGAGCCATTAGAATTGGGACAGTTGTTACAGTGGCCTTTATGGTTTTACCAAAGTCAGAGTGGCTAATCTTGCTTCTTTGCGGATCGCCACCCCTCTTTCTTCTTTTATTTGGTGGCGGACCATGAACGTTGGGCGTGGCTGGTTTCCTAACGTTTTTTTTTTTAATGGTCTCGACTACTCGTAAAGGTGGCTCAGCTATCACATCTACTCCTATGTTAGAATTGCTAGAGGGATACATTATTCGTGTACAAGGTGTTAGAAGTATCAAGTAGAGGGGGCGTGTCTCACAAGAGTATAGGGACACTATCTGTGGATAAGGGGTCCTCGTTTTCAGTGTGAGAACTTGCATCAAGTGAAATGGTTTGATCCAAAAAGTCTAAGGGAGGTCTACTTTTCATACATTCAATTGAGCGACGTCGCTCAGCCCTACGCTCGGCCAAAGCGCTCTCCCTATCTAAATCTGAGGCAACCTTAGTAAAGTAATTGTCTAATGTACCCTTACTAATCTCCCCTGCGTTTACGGGTGTGGATTTATCAAGAGTCGCGGCCATGAAGAATAAGCAGCCAAAGACTATACCCAAATAGTCCTTTACGACGTATTAGGGTATGGGCCCAACCCGGCCTCCTCGTGCCTCTGAGGGCCTCAGAGGGCCCGCCCTTTGCCCGGGCTTCGTCCCGCGCTGCGGTAAGAGTCTGCTTAAGTAAGGTTCTTGACGTTCGGCGGCGGGGCTAGCAGGGGGCGCATGCCAGGTGGAACAGGCCACACAGGGGCTCCTGGTCAAGTGAGTCCCTGCAGCGCTCCACCCTGCAACAGCTTGTCTCCTTACACACACACCCCTGGCCACAGGCAGAGTCTTCAAGCTGCGACGCGGCACCCGCGAAGTGGGTGCGGCTAGAAACAGCGGCAAGACAACCGGCAACAGCAACGAGGCAAAGTCGAACAGGACGATGTCCACAATCAGGTCAGCAGCGCATCCAGTCAGAAATTAAAAGCCGCCCTGAACTGTAAACCATGAACAGGGCAAGGGTGGCCCTGTTAAGGAAAGGATATAAAAAAGCCCTGGACATAAGAAGAGGGGAAATCAGGGAAGCTGCCTGTGAAGACCTAACCTCAGTAGACGTGCTCAGGAATAGCGCTAAATTCTGGGCCGTCGTTAACAAAACTTTTTTTCAGGACTCCTGCAATGGCCATCTAGATTGTGGTATTCAGGAACAGGCGTGGTGCTCTCATTTTAAGTCAGTCTATGAAGGGGAACATTGTGGGGAGGGGATCACAGCTACCCCTCTTTTAAATCCCTATACTTTAAAGGTATCAGAGCTAGAGGTGGCAGATGCAATCGGGAAGATGACCAGTAACAAGGCTCCGGGTCCCGACGGCGTTCCTGCCGACCTCTTTAAATCAGACGTCAAGACTTGGGCTAAAATTTTAGTTAATGTTTTTAACAGGGTTTGCAAGGCTGATATTCCGGACACTTGGTCCAAATCTGTCATTGTACCCATTTTTAAGAAAGGAAATAGGGGGGACCCTAGTTGTTACCGCCCTATTTCCCTTATTGACGCAGCAGTGAAGGTACTAGGACGAGTGGTCCTTGGTAAATTAACATCTTGGCTGGAGG
This sequence comes from Lissotriton helveticus, assembly GCF_964261635.1. NCBI lineage: Eukaryota > Metazoa > Chordata > Amphibia > Caudata > Salamandridae > Lissotriton > Lissotriton helveticus. The sequence continues at coordinate 1,647,756,132 of NC_136061.1, forward strand.
ACACAGAAACCCTTTCATGTTTACAATATGGGTTTAGGAAAGGCCGAGGGACATTAGATCAGTGCCTCAATCTTCACCTGCTAATAGGGAAATACACCATTGCTAAAAAGGGCACCTTACATTTAGCATTTATGGACCTCTCATCGGCCTTTGACCGAGTGAATAGGTCCAAACTTTGGGAATTGCTTCTCAGGTTAGGAGTTGATAAAAACATCGTGTATTTTCTTGCCGACCTTCACAGGGACCTTACAGCCACAGTTAGGTATAATCGCTTGGGAAATAGCACGGGTAAGATTGTGATCGTTAATGGTGTTAGGCAGGGCTGCATCCTGGCCCCCTTACTTTTTACCCTTTACATTAATGAACATGGGGCTGTTTTAACGGAGGCTTGTAAAGACATACCAAGGGATGGTAAATTCCCCATTCCGGCATTATTGTATGCCGATGATGCTGCATTAATAGCACGCACAGCTGTGGGCCTGCAATGTCTTTTAAATTCATTTGCTAGTTTTATGAAGGCGCTGAACCTAAGTGTAAATTTTCCTAAATCACATGTAATGATTGTGGGGAGTAAACCAAAAAAAATCAAGACCATGATTTGCGAAGAAAATGTTGTATCTAGGGTCACAAGATTCCCCTATTTGGGGGTAATTTTTGATGAGAATTCTATCTGGTTACCCCAACTAGTTGCAAAACGAAATGCTTTCGCCAGGTCTATCTTGGCGGTACGGGAATTTGCTCGTAAATTGGGTGTGAAGCCTTTGGAGGCGGTGTTGAAAATATATGATGCTAAATGCACTGCAATAGCTATGTATGGAGCTGACCTGTGGGGGTTAAAAAATGTAAAGGCCTTGCAGGTGACCGAGGACAAGTTTTTGAAATCCATGCTATGTGTCCCACAGTCTACTCCGGGATATATTGTTCATCAAGAGTGTGGGGTTGACTACTTGGAGGATCGCATTGCTTTAGCGCCGCTATTGAAGTGGATTTCTATATGGCTGAACCCTGAACTAGAACTGAATCATGAAATTATGAGGGACTGTTTATCCCTGGAGCATGGTCATTCTATTCCCTGGCTGAATTACATCAAAAAATTGGCAGCTAAACTGGGTCGACCAGAATTGTATTATTCCCCTAATAAACTGCTGAAGGGAGATATTAAATGGGTGAAAGATACATATAAACAGATGGTATCTTTGGACAGAGAAGAGAAAGATCTATGTAAACCAACTGTAAGGCCTCACCAAATGTTAATTACCACTGGAGGCATAGAACCCTATTTGAGAATCGTCAATAACATGAACCACCGATTTTTATTGACTAAATTTAGATTGAACAAATTCTACCTTCTCCTAACTGAACGTTCAGGATGGACAAAGGACTCGGAGTTGGAGATTTGTTCTTGTGACGGTTTCTCAATCAAAGACACTATGCATTTTATGGTTTTTTGTAAGCATTTGTGCCCTATTCGCAAAATGTTTATCATTCCCCTCATCAAGGATAAGGGCTTCAAACAAGTCAAGCCTGCCCTTTTATATTTACAGTTGTTGCCTAGTACATGGGTGATTTTCAATGTAGCAAACTTTTTAACAATTGCATTAAGATTGAAGAGGAAAATTAACTGGATACAATGTACATAGAGGTACACATAGGCCCTAGGATTCAGCACTTCATCTTATTACATCTTTTTTTAAATTGGCTCTTTGCAGGTTTTTATCTTTTTAATCAATATTTATAGTGTATATCCCCATATATAATATGATTTCATTGTGAAATGGTTTGTAAAAATCGCATCTGTTTTTTAAAATTAACGTCTTGACTTCAATGAATTTTGTAGTACACTTTTATGGTTTTTGCATTGAACCGAATAAAGTATTTTTGACTGACTGATCTAATAGATCTTCTTGTCCATTTTTTAAGAGGCTTGTATCATCAATATAGTATCATCTTGCGGAATATTCGTGTATAGTACCTCTATGTCTAAGGTCACTAGCCACTCGTTATTTGGATTAAAAACTATGCTCTCTATTTTGCTAATCATGTCTGTAGTGTCTTTGATATAAGCACGTTGTTGGGTCACTAATGGTTGAATAAACTTGTCAATGTACTGACTCAAAGGTTCTGTGAGGGAGTTCAGACTAGAAACTATTGGTCGCATGGGTGGATCTATCATATTTTTGTGCACTTTAGGGACCCCGTATATAGCTGGTATAGAAGGTGTTTCATTGTTCTTGTAATTGTACTCTTCCTGGCTGTTTATTTCATCTTCTTTAACAAAACGCAGACATTCACGTATTTGTCTTCCTAAATCTAGCCAATCCTGTCTGCTTGATGCTGCATAATGAATCGGATTGGTCAGAAGATTCTTAATTCTTCTTGCGTAATCATGTGTGCCCATGACAACAATGCTGCCACCCTTGTCGCCTAGTTTAATTGTAATTTCCTTACATCGTTCTAGGGCTTGTAGTGCTATTTTTTCTTTGTGTAATAAGTTATTTTTTGTCCATGTTTTATGGGTCAATATACTCTCTAGTCCCTTTTCCACTACCTTTTCAAAAGTTTCTACCTCCTTCCCAATCATAGGGCCTGTAGGGGTCCACACTGATTTGGGCCGTAATCCTGACTTGTTCTTATTAAATGTTTTTTCTTTCCCCTCCCAAAAATTTTTTTACCTAATTTTTCTGAAAAAGCTCCAAAGATCTCTTTCAAGATTACATTTGTCTGGGGGTCCTGATATTGCAAATCCTAATCCTCTTTCTAATACATTTATTTCATTTACGCTTAGGTTTCTACTGGAAAGATTGATAACTGATGCCTTTAAGCTCAATCCAAGATCTTTTGGCTCCCCGTCCTCATGTATGGACGTTGTTGGCCATGGTTCTGGGGATAGAAACTTCTCCCCCTTCCCTCTTCCATTCGGATTTAGATTCGACTTGCGTCGTTCTAAAAAAGATAAGCTATCTTTGCTAGTATTTGGGGTAGTGTCTCTTTCCCTAGGTACCTGATTTTCTTGTGCTGATTCATTTTCTGAATCAGTGCTGGTATAAGAGGTGTCTGAGAATGTAACACCCTTTCTTGGGCCACTTTGTTTATTGGTTTGCCAATTATTTCTATATATGGGATCTTCTTTTTGTTTTTCATAATAATCTTTCTGAAGATATGGATACATTGATTCAGGTTTATATCTATTTACATCTTTTCTAAATGTATTGCTTTTCTTGTTTACTAGGTAATCTTTATAGCCGTTCAGGTTTCCCTGAATCTCTTCCAATTTCTTTTTTGCGTCTTCCAAGGACGTATTCTCTCTTAGTTTTTGTTCCATCTCTCGTTTTTCTATAATTAATGTTTCATGTGCTGTCTCAATTATTAATAGTAACCAGTCTCTGCTACACTTATTTGCTATAAAAGTCCATGGTTTAATGAATTTATGGTTTTTAATGAATAGGCCAGGTTCGTTTTTTACTTGCAGACCCTTAGGAATTATTCCTTTGTTACAATATTCAATTAAGAAGTCTGCATGTTATTACCTTCTTTTTTTTCTGTTAAATATTTTTTTATTGCAGACTTATATATTGTACAACCATTCCGTGCAAGATTCCGGCTGCTAGCATTAGCAACCCATAGGCTCAAAAGAAAGCATCACACGGCCATTTAGCCCACACCCCGGAGGTCGAGCATTACCTTCTTCTTTAAGTCCCATAGTTCTTTCCACTGTTCTTCATCGCTATCTGGTATTGTTATTGTATTGATAGTTTTTGCTGGACCATTAATAACTTTATTGAAATGGTCTTCTGAGAATCCAAAATCTTAAATGTATCCATAATAAATTAGGACTATTGCGCCCCAAAAGGCGCCTCACTCATGAGGTGAGATCGAAAAAAACTCCCCAGTTAACAAACTGTGCTGAAATAAAGTCCAAGTATTATGGGAGATACCCTTTTTAGGAAAAGGGATGGGTTTGCAACAACAAAAACAAGATTCCCTTTTCCTTACTATATAAGGCAAATTGTAAGATGATCATGTGTTCAAGGCCTACTCTATTACCAAACAGTACAATAAATATGGGTAGAGTCAAAACAAGTTATCAAATATACACAAATAACTTATCACACTTACACATTTGATTATATACCCCCCTCTTATGATAGAATTAGCAAGCCAATAAGGGCAAAATGCAAAGGAATGAAATATATATATATTTTCTTTATCAAATGATTCTTGTCTCTTCAGTATTCTTTCTTGGCGATAACAAACATCATATTTGTTAAAAAATCTATACAATACACAATAAAACAAATTTATCTTAGAAGAAAAAGACTGTCCATGCGGTGTTTCGGTGTAAGAGATCGTCACCTTCTTCAGGACAACAATTTCATGTTTAAAAACAATCTAAATAAAGAATATAAAACATTATATTATTGTAAGAGCTAGTCTATTGTTTTAACATTCCTTTGCTTGCATTTGGCTAGTACAACATAACAATCTACAGATGTGTGCCCCATCTAAATTAACAAATTCATTCACTTTATCACATCACAGTTTGATCAGCAATAATCTGGTCCCTGGATATCATCTCATATATTCTGAACATGTTTCTGTTTTTCTTTAGAACACCCTCTAGGCAAATAAACATTTCTTCTGGTGCAGACCTCCCATGGGTCATTAAACATATGTCAACAATTGGTCATTCTATTATTTGTTAACCTGTCGACTCACCCATCACAATTTGGTGTATGTCCTCTTTTTTGCTTGTAGGATCAAAAAGCTATAAGGGAACCATAACCTTATAAGTAAGGACCCACTTTTAAGTGCTATTGGTCAAATAACCCCTCTTAATCTATCTCCAAGCCACTTACTTGTAGGTTAAGGGAGTGTTCTCTCCGCGTTCGTCCTGCTGTCCTCTCTGGCTGCAACTGATTGTTAGTTGCTTGCCTACCTCTCTTCATACTACTCTTAAATGGTTCTTCATTGTATAATTGGTTCTTAATTAACTTAATTATCGTAACTCCACTGTTACTTCTCCCCGGTATCATCATTAACGCGGTGGACATCTTGAAATGTGTTACCGCTCTACCTCTCTCTCTATATATATATATATATATATATATATATATATATATATATATATATATATATATATATATATATATATATATATATATATATATATATATATATATATATATATATATATATATATTCCATTTGTGACTACCCTGCAATTGAGGCACCACACAGTAGCGTTGTACGACCTTTTAATTCTTAGGATGACATGGAAAAACTGCATCTCCAGGCAGCAGAATCACAAGTTCCATACGCATTTCAGGCTTCCTCAGCCCTTGGTCACTGGATAGTTCAGGAGGAAAGCTGCTGGTTTTTCGCGCCGTATTTGCAGCGATTTTTCATTGCTTCTCGCCGTAGTGGGCATGGCTGCTGTTGCACTGTGGTTATTGTAGTGTTGCTATAATAGCGTGCCTCTATGCCTCCTCACATTATTAAAAAACCTCAAGTAGGTTTGCTGACAGTGTTAGTACCGTGTCCCATAGTAGCTCACAACAAGGTCTCTATTGGAGAAATTATAACCATTCATGGTACCACTCCACTATATAATACTCACGAAAGTTAACCTAATGGTAGAATACTGGAATCTAAATTAATGTGTGCAAAGTAACTCAATAAATATTATAAAGAATTGGGCATTTGCTTTTTAAAGACGAGAACCCTCACTCACCACTTGGGTGTCATGCTTCATCATTGGGTTCCCTCTTACACACAGTGCCCGCAAGGTGCACTGTTTCATCATTGGGTTCCCTCTTACACACAGTGCCCGCAAGGTGCACTGTGAGGGCTACAACTCTCCCTCAGGAGAGGAGCGTGAGGTGTTTTTTACTTCAATGTTAAAAGTGAGTGAGGGGCAGAGTGCAAAAATTATAAGAAAAAACGATTAAAATCATCACATCTAGGGAAAATTCTCTTTAATCGGTATCCCCAATGGAAAAATAAAACCAGTGTAACAATAAGGATAGAGATGTTCCCTATCAGACTAGGTCAACATGTTTCTGCCAGATGACAAAAATTTGCAGCATTCTTCAGGACCATTGTCATGTCACTCTGCTGGATATAGTGATAAACAAAAAAACATACTCAGGGCCAACTTCAGTCTGGTCTAATCGCTGTAACACAAAAACATTCCTCTATTATTAATGTAATCATACTTGTGCGCACATGCTTAATTCCCAAGTGTACTTGACAAGTGCCAACACACCACCATTGTGAAGGAACACATGAGTAAATTAATATTCTCACCACTAGCAGATATTTATTCTGCCTCTACCTTACATAGGACCTTTATCTATATGCGGGTACCTACAGGGAAATTAAAACACATCACTGGTCATTTCAAGGATACACTCAAAAGAATAAACATAACAAAATAGACACAAATAATAATAATAAACTTGAAAGGTAAAACCAAGTTAGGGCCTCCCTACCTCATATAGAGAGTTGTATTCTCTTCACAGATACTATCTGTAAAAAGTGAAGTCTAACCTCAACGTATCTTTTCACCATTAGACTGATTGGCTGTGTAAACAAGACGCCACCTAATCAATCCATAATGGTCTTAAAATGGCGCTCTATAACATTACTTTACATAATCTCCCAAAAACGAGACCATTTTCCTGCATTTCCTGATACCCGAGTCAATATTCTAAGACTCGTAACCACAGAGTTAGACGGGTGCTAAATCAATATTCAGGAGTCCTACACTTCGTTGCGGTCAGAGTATCGAACCAATCTTAAAATTCCCGAACCGCTTTCAAATTTAAACACACTTTCAAAATTAGTATCAAAAAGTACTGTCAGCGAGCACTCACCACATCCCCCATCATAACTGCTTAGTAGACAAAGGCAGAAGGGAGAACCTCCATGCGCCGGTTCCGCTACAAATACAATCCGCGCGTCTCATGAACCGGAAGTACAACGTACCCCTTCCGGTTCATGAAGCTCGTCTCTTAGGGTATCTCAAAATTCCCAAAGCAAACACTCCAGTTTGTTTATAGCGCGCTAATTTATCAGCGCTATGGCACCAAAGTTATTCACTGCAATGGAGGGATATAAAATGATGGTGGGAGATTTTAACTCAGCCATACCTATGTTATCCCGGTGCACGGCCTTTAGGGACATGTAGTTCAGAGTCCAAAATATCAAAAAAAGGCACGTGAAAAAAGACACTGGTTGGCTTAATGTACGTATATCTGAGAGTAGGAGATTTTAACGCAGCCATACCTATGAGCCATGTTATCCCGGTGCAAATCCTTTTGGGATATGTAGCTCAGAGTCCAAAATATCCCAAAAAGGCGTGCAAAACAGACACAGGTAGGTTTAGTGTATGTATATGTGAGGGAGTGCACACCTCAATCTTGAATTGTCATGGTCAGAACTATAATGCGCACCATGCCATACGGGAATCCCTATCACATGTCATACATGAATAAACATGTGTCTGTCCAGGTAGGAAAACAAAGACTATATTCCAGATATCCCCTATCTATAGTGCATTCCACGGTATTTCTTCATTCAGTCCCAAAATATGGCTTTTCATGTGGAACACCTATCTCTGCTCCCTACGCAATAGTACTTTGTCTAAAGGCCCCATATTGATGTCATATCTTGGTTTACCAATAATGACCCATGTAAAGTCATCCTCAGTGTGAGTTTTTTCTACAAAATGTCACGTCATGCGAGTGTTTTTTTTCTTACATCGAAACGCACTTCGATGTTCCACCATCCTGTGTTTCACCTTTCTTGTCATTGTTCTGCATGCCCCTTTACCAGGAATGTCACACAATTGGACCTAGGCCTTAGAACACCATGGGTACTTAACTCACATACAAATTGTAACACGAGTGGGGTCATATATATGACAAGTGCTCATGTCTATTGGTCTATATCGGAATGACAACAAGAAAAGTGAAACACAGGATGGTGGAACATCGAAGTACGTGTCACTGACCATGTCGTGAGTGATGTAATATGTGACGTCATCAGCAGTGCATTGCAGGGGCGCGAGTTATAGCTAGCTGAACTAGCTATAACGGGGCAATTTCTCTTGTTTTGTACGAGTTAAATGTCCAACTAACTATAACTTTCCTTAAAACCTATGGTTTTTCCAGTAGATTTTTAAGGGGTTTTAAATGCTAATTTTTAACTACAACGTGCCTGAAACCTATGGTTTTTTCAGTGAATTTCAAAGGTTTTTTAAATGCTAATTTCTAACTATAACATGCCTGAAACCTATAGTTTTTAAGTGAATTTCAAAGGTTTTTTAAATGCTAGTTTCTAACTATGCCTACAGAGGTAGGACATGTGAAGAAAGAAGAAAAAACGCACAGAAAGAAGCAAAAGAAATGCAGAAAGAAGCAACAGAAGTCCACAAAGACAAATAAAAGTGCAGGAAGAAGCAAAACATGTGCAGAAAGAACCAACAGAGAAGCAGAAAGAGGCCTTGTTGCAAAATCATCCTGTACCCACAACTTTTTCATGCGGGTACTGGTGGTAACTTACTCTGACTAACCAGGCCTAGAGCCAGTGCTATACTAAAAGACACTTAGAATACAGTGAAAACACCTACATACACTAGGGAACACTATGTGTTGGAGTACCTCTGTGATTAGTATGACCTCCTCTGTAAGGCCCTAGTACATAAAAGGCCAGGGGGATTAAAACTACCTCTAAGTCAGAGGTGCAGAAATATGCTACTTTAACTAGTAGTCGTGTTTGCAGAGTGGTGGAGAAAAGGTGCTGGGCGTCCAACCACCGCTCAGGAATTCTGCTGCGTAGGACTTACAGGAGGTACCAGGAGGGATTTTTGGCCCCTAGACTCCCTCAGGACTGAATTTGACTTGGGCCCCCACATGGCACATTTGCAGAGTGGTAGATAAAGGGGGCCATGGCCTCCAAAGACGTTTTAGCAATCCCACTGTGCGGGACTTACTGGAGGTAACAAGAGGGGTAGTTGGCCCCAGGACTTCCTTGGGGACGAACTTCCCAAACTATTACCTCCAGTCAGTCCCACACAGCAGCACTGGTAAGTACTCGTGCCAGGTCTCGGCCACTTTGCCCACCACTCTAGAAACGCGCTCCCTGGCACGCTCTTGGATTGGTATTGAAGTCCCCTTCACTGCTGGGGTTCCCTTAGGGGCCAACTAGTATACCTTTTACCTCCAGTAAGCCCCACGCAGTGGGATTGGTGAGAGGTAGATAAAGGCCATGCCCCTTTCTCCACCACTCTGCAAACGCGCCCCCTGGCACGTTGTAAGTTGGGGGATTAAGTCCCCTTGAATCCTGAGGGTCCCTGGGGTCCAACTAGCCCACCAGGAACCTCCAGTAAGTGCCACAGAGCTGCTTTGTAGAGAGGTGTAAAAAGGGGCATGGCCTGGCCCACCTCTCTGCAACGCAGCGCAGGGGTGCCTACTGGAGGTACTTGGTGGGGTTGTTGGCCTCCAGGGGCCCACAGGATTGAAAGGTAATTAATTCCTCAACTTAAAACGCACCACAGGGCATGTCTGCACACATGTCACCACAGGCCCCGCCCCCTCCCTCCATGGGATAGAGATGGGGAGATGAGATGGAGAGATGGAGGGGCATATTTGCAACAGGCAGCGATAATTATCGCTGACTTTGTATGCCGCATTATTTTCTATCGCTGGAATATTTAGCCAGGCTAGCATATTAACAACGTTTAGCGCCATGGCGATGAATATTCCAGCGATAGCGTCCTTTTCCATGGAACATCGTTGGTTTTTCAGCGATGTTCCATGTAAAACAGTGATACGCTTGATAATACGACCCTGGGGTCGTATTACATGAATCCACCTCCCATGTTAGGTATGCCTTAGTCAGGAATTTAACAGACGTTAAATTCCTGCGTTAAGGCATACTTAGCGCGATTAAAATAATCGCTTCCCCGCGTCGTAAATATCGCGAAGCTGCCTTCGCGATATTTACCCATGTTTTTTCCACAGACACTCCTACTTTGCATCTCATTAGCGATGCAAAGTTAGGCGTGCTGGAAACGGGAGCAAAATCAGCAAAACACGTGATAGCGTGTCTTTGCTGATAAGGCGATAAAATAATCACAGCTTTTTGGCCGAAAATGGCCGCAAAAGCGGTGATAATTTTATATCACCGCCTTGTTAATTTGCCCCGGAGGTGGGATGGAGAGATGGAGATGGGATGGCGATGGGGAGGTGGAGATGGGATGGAGATGGGGAGACGGAGATGGGATGGAGAGATGGAGATGAGATGGCGAGATGGAGATGGGATGGAGATATAATGGAGATAAAGTAGAGATATAATAGAGATATAATGAAGATAAAATGGAGACAAAATTAAGCTAAAATGTAGATAGAATGGAGATAAAGTGGAGATAAAGTACAGATAGAATAGAGATATATTGGAGATAAAACAGAGATGAAATGGCGCTAAACTGGAGATAAAGTGGAGCTAAAATGGAGCTAAAGTGGATATAAAATGGGGCTACTACGGGAAAAATGGGATAAAATGGAGATAAAACAGGGATAAAATGGTCATAAAATGGAGGTAAATGGAGATAAAATGGAGGCACAATGGAGATAAAACAGGGATAAAGTGGAGATAACGTAGAGATATAATGAAGATAAAATGGAGACAAAATGGAGCTAAAATGAAGATAAAACGGAGATAAAGTGGAGATAAAGTACAGATAGAATAGAGATATAATGAGATAAAACAGAGCTAAAATGGCGCTAAACTGGAGATAAAGTGGAGATAAAGTACAGATAGAATAGAGATATAATGTAGATAAAACTGATAAAATGGGGATTAAAGTGAGGTAAAATGGAGATAAAATGGAGGTACAACGGAGATATAACAGGGATAAAGTGGAGATTAAATGGAGATAAAATGGGGATGAAACAGAAATAATGAGGGTATAATGGAGATATATTGAAGATATTATGGGGAGATAATATGGGGAGATGGAGGAGACAGATGGGGAGACAGATGGGGGAGACCGATGGACAGATTGGGTAGGCAGATGGGAAAAGGACATGGGATGAGGGAGATGGGTAAGATGAGGGAAAGGCAGATGAGGGAGAGACAGATGGCGAGAGAGTGGAGAGGGAGATAAAACAGGGATAAAGTGGTGATTAAACAGAGATAAAATGGGGATGAAACAGAGATATAATGGAGGTATAATGGAGATACAATGGAAATATTATGGAGAGATAATATGGGGTTGATGGGGGAGACAGATAGGGAAGACAGATTCGGGAGACCGATGGACAGATTGGGGAGACAGATCGGAGAAGGACATGGGATGAGGGAGATGAGGGAGAGGTAGATAACGAGAGACAGATGGAGAGAGGGTAGAGAGGGAGATGGGGACAGGGTGGAGATGGTTGAGACAGATGAGGAGGGACATGGTATGAAGGAGATGGGGGATGAGGGAGATCGAGATGAGGGAGAGACTTATGGGGAGAGGGTGGAGATAGGGGAGACAGATGAGGAGAGATGATGAGGGAGAGGGAGATGAGGGAGAGACCAATGGGGAGAGGGTGGAGAGGGTGATGGGGAGAGGGTGGAGATGGGGGAGATGGAGATGGGGAGATGGGGAGTTGGAAATGGGATTGAGATGTGGAGAGGGGGAGATAGAGATTGGATGGATGGAAAGATGTAGATGGGATGGAGAGATGGAGATGGGGAGATGGGATGGAGATGGAGATGGAGAGATGGAGATGAGATGGGGAGATGGAGATGGGATGGAGATGGAGATGGGATGGGGAGATGGAGATGGGATGCAGAGATGGAGATGGGATGGCGATGGGATGGAGATATAATGGAAATAAAGTAGAGAGATAATGGAGCTAAACTGGAGCTAAAATGGGGATAAAGTGGAGCTAAAGTGGAGATACAATGGGGCTAAAGTGGAGCTAAAGCGGAGATAAAATGGGGGATAAAGTGGAGGTAAAATGGGGATATAACAGGGATAAAATGGAGCTAAAATGAGGATAAAATGGAGCTAAAGTATAGATAAAATGGGGATACAATTGAGCTAAAGTGGAGATAAAATGGGGATAATACAGGGATACAATGGAGATTAAGCAGAGATAAAATGAGAATAAAACAGAGATACAATGGAGGTATAATGGAGATATAATGGAGATATTATGGGGAGATAACATGGGGAGATGGGGGAGACAGGTGGGGAGACAGATGGGGAGACAGATGGGGGAGACGGATGGACAGATTGGGGAGACAGATCAGAGAAGGATATGGGATGAGGGAGATGAGGGAGAGGCAGATAAGGGAGAGACAGATGGAGCGAGGGTAGAGAGGCAGATGGGGACAGGGTGGAGATGGTGGAGACAGATGAGGAGGGACATGGGATGAGGGAGATGGGGGATGAGGGAGAGCGAAATGAGGTAGAGACTGATGGGGAGAGGTTGGAGATGGGGGTGACAGATTGGGGAGAGATGATGAGGGAGAGGGAGATGAGGGAGAGACCGATGGGGAGAGGGTGGAGAGGGTGATGGGGAGAGGGTGGAGATGGTGGAGACAAATAGGGGAGATGGAGATGGGGAGATGGGGAGATGGGGAGTTGAAAATGGGATTGAGATGTGGAGAGGGGGAGATGGAGATTGGATGGATGCAGAGATGGAGATGGGATGGAGAGATGGAGGTGGGATGGGGATGGAGAAATGGAAATGGGGAAATGGGGAGGTGGAGATGGGATGGAGATGGAGATGGGGAGATGGAGATGAGATGGGGAGATGGAGATGGGATGGAGATGGAGATGGGGAGTTGCAGATGGGATGGGGAGATGGAGAGGGGGTGAAGAGATGGGGATGGAGATGGGATGGTGATATAATGGAAATAAAGTAGTGATAATGGAGATAAACCGGAGCTAAAGTGGTGATAAAATGGGGATAAAATAGAGATAAAAAGGGGATAAATAGGAGATAAAGTGCAGATAAAATGGGGGTAAAATGGAGCTAAACTGGGGATAAAATGGGGCTAAAGCTGAGCTAAAATGGGGATAAAAAGGAGATAAATCGGAGATAAAATGGGGATAAAGTGGAGATAATGTAGAGATAAAATGGGGATCAAGTGGGGATAAAATGGGGATAATACAGGGAGAAAATGGAGATGAAGCAGAAATAAAATGGGGATACAACAGAGATATTATGGGGAGATAATATGGGGATATGGGGGAGATAGATGGGGGAGACAGATGGGGAGACCGATAGACAGATTGGGGTGACAGATCGGAGAAGGACATGGGATGAGGGAGATGAGGGAGAGGCAGATGAGGGAGACAGATGGAGAGAGGGTAGAGAGGGAGATGGGGACAGGGTGGAGATGGTGGAGACAGATGAAGAGGGACATCTGATGAGGGAGATGAAGGATGAGGGAGAGACAGATGGAGAGAGGAAAGAGAGGGAGATGGGGACAGTGTGGAGATGGTGGAGACAGATGAGGAGGGACATGGGATGAGGGAGATGGGGGATGAGGAAGAGCGAGATAAGGGAGAGACTGATGGGGAGAGGGTGGAGATGGGGCAGACAGATGGGGAGAGAGGATCAGGGAGAGGGAGATGAGGGAGAGACCAATGGGGAGAGGGTGGAGAGGGTAATGGGGAGAGGGTGGAGATGGGGGAAACAGCTGGGGGAGATGGAGATGGGGAGATGGGGAGTTGGAAATGGGATTGAGATGTGGAGAGGGGGAGATGGAGATTGGATGGATGGAGAGCTGTAGATGGGATGGAGAGATGGAGGTGGGATGGGGATGGAGAGATGGAAATGGGGAAATGGGGAGGTGGAGATGGGATGGAGATGGGGTGGAGATGGAGATAGATGGAGATGGGGAGATGGAGATGAGATGGGGAGATGGAGATGGGATGGAGATGGAGCTGGGGAGTTGCAGATGGGATGGGGAGATGGAGATGGGATGCAGAGATGGGGATGGAGAGGGGATGGCGATATAATGGAAATAAAGTAGAGCGATAATGGAGATAAACTGGAGAAAAAGTGGGGATAGCATGGGGATAAAATAGAGATAAAATGGGGATAAAATGGGGATAAAATGAAGCTGAAGCGGAGATAGAATGGGGATAAAGTGGGGATAAAATGGGGGATGAAATGGAGCTACAGTGGGGATAGAGTGGATATAAAATGGGGATAATGCAGGGATAAAATGGAGATTAAGCAGAGATAAAATGGGGATACAACAGAGATATTATGGGGAGATAATATGGGGATGTGGGGAGATAGATGGGGGAGACAGATGGGGAGACAGATGGGGAGACAGATGGACACATTGGGGTGACAGATCGGAGAAGGACATGGGATGAGGGAGTTGAGGGAGAGGCAGATGAGGGTGAGACAGATGGAGAGAGGGTAGAGAGGGAGATAGGGACAGGGTGGAGATGGTGGAGACAGATGAGGAGGGACATGTTATGAGGGAGATGGGGATGAGGGCGAGACAGATGGAGAGAGGGTAGAGAGGGAGTTGGGGACAGGGTGGAGATGGTGGAGACAGATGAGGAGGGACATGTGATGAGGGAGATGGGGTATGAGGGAGAGACAGATGGAGAGAGGGTAGAGAAGGAGATGGGGACAGGGTGGAGATGGTGGAGACAGATGAGGAGGGACATGGGATGAGGGAGATGGGGGATGAGGGAGAGGGAGGTGAGGGAGAGACTGATGGGGAGAGGGTGGAGATGGGGGAGACAGATGGTTGAGAGAAGATGAGGGAGAGGGTGATGAGGGAGAGGGTGATGGGGAGAGGGTGGAGATGGGAGAAACAGATGGGGGAGATGGAGATGGGGAGTTAAAATGTAGCTAAAGTGGGGATAAAATGGGGATAGAGTGGAGATCAAATGGAGCTAAAGTCGAGATAACATGGGGATAAAATGGAGCTAAAGTGGAGATAACATGGGGATAATACAAGGATAAAATGGAGATTAAGCAGAGATAAAATAGAGATAAAACGGATATTAAATGGGGATACAACAGAGATAAAACGGAAACATTGGAGATTAAACGGAGATAAAATGGGGATATAACAGAGATATAATGGAGGTATATTGGAGATATTATGGGGAGATAATATGGGGAGATAATATGGGGAGACAGATGGGGAGACAGATGTGGGAGAGCGATGGACAGATTTGGGAGGCAGATGGGAGAAGGACATGGGATGGGGATGGAGAGATGGAGATGGGGAGATGGAGATGGGATGGAGATGGGGAGATGGGATGGGGAGACAGAGATGGGATGGAGATGGGATGGAGATAAAGTGGATATAAATCAGAGATAAAATGGAGATAAAACAGAGATAAATTGGAGATAAAATGGGGATGAAACAGAGATCTAATGGAGGTATAATGTAGATATAATGGAGCTAATAGGGAGCTAATAGGGTAAATAAAAGGGAGATAATATGGGGAGATGGGGAGGCAGATGGGGGAGACAGATGGGGAGACTGATGGACAGATTGGGGCGACAGATGGAGAGAAGGACCTGGGATGAGGGAGATGGGAGATGAGGGAGAGGCAGATGAGGGAGGCAGATGGGGGAGAGGGTAGAGAGGGAGATGGGGAGAGGGTGGACATGGGGGAGACAGATGGGGCGACAGATGGGGAAACAGATGGGGGAGATCGATGGACAGATTGGGGAGACAGATGGGGAGATCGATGGACAGGTTGGGGAGACAGATGGGGAGAAGGACATGGGATGAGGGAAATGGGTAGATGAGGGAGAGGCAGATGAGGGAGAGACAAATGGGGAGAGGGTGGAGGGGGAGATGGGGGAAAGGGTGGAGATGGGGGAGACAGATGGGGAAACAGATAAATGGGATGGGGAGACAGATGGGGAGATGGAGACGGGGAGATGGGGAGTTGGAAATGGGATTGAGATGTGAAGATGGGGATTGGAATGGGGAGATGGATCTGGGATTGAGATGGGGAGATGGAGATGGGATGGAGAGATGGAGATGGGAAGATGGGATGGAGAGATGGAGATGGGACGGAGATGGGATGGAGATGGCGAGATGGAGATGGGATGGGGAGATGGAGATGGGGAGATGGAGATGGGGAGATGGAGAGATGGAGATGGGATGGAGAAATGGAGATGGGATGGAGATGGGGAGATGGAGATGCAAACTGTGCACACACACCCCGTGGTGTGTTTTAAGTTGGGGATTAAGTCCCCTTGAATCCTGAGGGTTCCCGGGGTCCAACTAGCCCACCAGGCACCTCCAGTAAGCACCACAGAGCTGCGTTGCAGAGAGGTGTAAAAAGGGGCATGGCCTGGACCACCTCTCTGCAACACAGCGCAGTGGCGCTTACTGCAAGCACCTGGTTGGCTAGTTGGCCCCAAGGGGGCCTCAAGATTGAAAGGGAATTAATTCCACAACTTTAAACATGCCACAGGGCGTGTTTGCACACATGCCACCTCAGGCCCCGCCCACTCCCTTAACCACTGTGCAAATGCACCCTGTGGTGCGTTTTAAGTTGGGAGATTAAGTCCCCTTGATGCCTGAGTAAAAAGGGGCGTGGCCTGGACCACCTCTCTGCAACGCAGGCCTGTGGAGCTTACTGGAGATACCTGGTGGGCTAGCTGGCCAACTTAAAATGCGCCACATGGAGCGTTTGCACACATGTCACCTCAGGCCCCGCCCCATCCCTTCACCATGTAAACACGCCCCGTGGCGGCTCATTTTAAGTTGGGGGGTAAAGTCCCCTTGAATCCTGAGGGTCCCTGGGGTCCAACTAGTCCACCAGGTACCTCCAGTAAGCGCCACACAGCGTTGCAGAGAGTTGTAAAAAGGGGCGTGGCCTGGACCATACCCCTGGGTGCGTTTGCAGAGTGTTGCTGGGAGGTGGCGGGGCCTCCGGCAAGATCACGTGAGTTTTTTAATTATTTGGGGGGGAAGGGGGCTGTGTGGCGCCCCTTCTTTTAACTGTTTTTGTGCCCTGGGGACCTCATAACCCAGTGCCTGACCCCCATAAAAAAAAATATATATATATTAACGGGAAGGGGGCCGCGTGGTCCCCCCTCCCGTGGCCAATTCCGGCCCCGGGGACCCCATCCCCTGGGCATTGACAAATATATATATTTTTATTATCGAGGGGGCTGCGTGGCCCCCCTCCTGAGGCCTCTATTGGCCACGGAGACTCCATCCCCCGGGCCGGGCTTTATTTTTTTAATTTTGTAAAAAAAAATTGTTTTTGGGGAGGGGAGCTGCGTAGCCCCCCTCCTGGACCCCTTCTGGCTACGGGACCGCATCCCCCGGGCCTGGCCATTGCTTTTTTATTCATTTATTTTTTAGAGCGGGCCCCCCTCCTCAGGCCAATTATGGCCCCGGGGACCCCATACCCCGGGGCGGACCTGCCTTTATTTATTTTTGTAGGGGAGTGGGGCTGCGTGGCCCCCCTCCTGGGCCACTCCTAGCCCCGGGGGCCCCATCCCCCGGGGCTGGTCCTCACCGTTAGGGACCGTGGGGGGAGCCCCAATGTCCCCACGGTCCCGCCGGCTCCCCTCGGCCTGCGGGAGCCGGCAGTGCTTTTCCACAAGGGGAGCTGCTGACATGCAGCTACCTTATGGAAAAGCAATCTGCTTTGCTTCATTGAAGCGAGAGCAGGTTTCCCTGCTCTTGCTTTAATGAAGCAAAGCCATTTGCAATGACAGGGTGGGAGCCGTGCGGCTCCCGCCCTGTCATTGCAAACAGCAGTGTCCCGGGGGTGGGCACCCCTGGACACTACAGGAGCTGGCCCTGGGGGTGGCGGTCCCTAGGGCCACGCGGCCCCCCTCCCACCTATTGCACAGCCCTGGGAGGTGGTGGTCCCCGGGGCTTGGGGGTCCGTTACGGATCCCCGAATTTAAATATTAGTGCCCCAGGGAGGTTGCGGTCCCTGGGGCGTGTGGGGAGCTACAAGCCCCCCCACACAGGTGTTATTAAAAACATAATAATAATAATAATAAAAGGGGTCTTATCTTGCGCAAACTTAGCCCAATGGGCGTCAAGGCGCCTAATTCCAAGCTGTTAAAAGTCCTGGGGGTTGGTGGTCCCTGGGGCAGCAGGGGGGCCATGTGCCCCAGCAAAATATTTAATGAAAGCCCTAGGGGTGGCAGTCCCCGGGGCTTGGGGGACCTTGGAGGGCCCCCACACATTAAAAATAAGAAGCCCCGGGGGTTGGCGGTCCCCAGAGCTGCGGCGTCCTCCCTGGGCCCACGCTATTACATTTTCGCATGCCCCCGGGACTGGGTCCACCGGGGGGCTAAATAATAACAGCCCGCGCTTCTTTTTTTCAAATTTTCGTCCGAAATTCGCACTGGGTGCGCAAATCTCGCTGATTTAAAAAAAGATGCTTTTTTTGGCCCTGGGGATCCTTGAGAAGACCTAGGGGGTCAGGGTGTTTCTACCCTGCCCCATTTTCTTGTTTTTTGCATTTGCTTTTCTGTTTTCTTGTGCCTCGGTTACCGAGGCACAAGATGGCTGCCAACACTTCCTGGTTTGGAGTATTGACAGCCAATTAGAATAAAGCTAGTGGTTGGGAGGTGCGCGGATCCTCCTATGGCTCTAAATATCGAAACTTTTATTTTTTGATTTTCTAAGCAACTGCTGAACGGAATTACACTATTTAAAAAAAAGGATGCTTTCTGAAGCAAGCACTACCTTATTGCCAAATTTGCTGTAATTCCGTTCAGCAGTTCGGGCTGTAGCCGTGTCTAAAGTTTCCTATGGAAAAAATCACGTTTTGGGAGCCCCCTTTTTTCTTGGCCCCCGCTTGGCAAATCACCCCGAAGCTCTCAAGATAGGAGCTTTTCAAAAGGTTTGAAAATTTTGCAAAGATTCCTCAACCGGCGCCAAAGTTTTTTTTTTTTTTTAATGAAAAATAAGCCCCGGGGGTGGCGGTCCCTGGGGCTGCAGGGTGCAGTGTGCTCCCCGCAATATCAATGAAGTGGAGGCCCGGGGGGGGTGGCAGAACCCAGGGCTCGGGGGGCCTTAGAGGCCCCCCTCCTCTGGCCATTTATGGCCTCGGGGACCCCATCACCTGGGGTCGGCCTTTTTCTTTTTTTTTATCGTTTTTTTATATTTTGGGAGGGGGGACCACGTGTCCCCCCTCCTCAGGCCTTAGTTTTGCCCCGGGGACCCCATCCCCGGGCCGGCCTGCCTCTTTTTTTTTATTATTATTTGGGGAGAGGGGCCACGTGGTCCTCTGAGGAAGAAGATGAAAGGCTTCGAAACGCGTCAGGCGAAATGACGGAAAGCTGTTAAAGGAATCGGAAATCGGCATGCCATCCATACCTAAATAAAGGCTTGAAAGCACGTTGCTGTTGGGGTGCTGCTTTACTGGTTGGGCAAACCTTGGAGCGTGTATATATATATATATATATATATATATATATATATATATATATATATATATACACACACACACACACACACACACACACACACACACACACACACGCACACACACACATATCATCATCATCATCAACCACCACCAGGGACCCAGTCAGCTTCTCTGGTCTCTGGACCAGCAACAGGAATCCTGCTCCCTCTCCATTAACCCTTCTGATGGTACATTCTAGAATGTGGTGTGGTGTCCCTTCCCCTTGCTCAGTAGCACTGAAACATCTGCCACGCACCATGCTATGTACAAGGGGTGGCCAAATTGTTCAACCTCGTCCATGCACACTTCTGGAAGGTTTTGTTCAATGTTGGTGATGTGTTAAAAATATTTTGCAATGGCCCAAAACTTTGCAGCTCAGAAAGTTGCAAACTCTGAATAGCACCACCTGTAGAATTTACCTGTCTCAAGTCCCTACTGAATACAATGCTCAATTCCCACCAACCGTGGTCGTGCATTATAAAAAACAATGCATACATATGAAATCCAGAAATACACGCGCATGGCTGCACCTTTAGCTGAATGTGATGCTAGTTAGCTCTTAAAGGACATTTGTTTAAGCCTAGTTTTCCCACTTTACTAAGTATAACTCCAAACTGATTTTTTTGTGTTTTGTCTTGGTTGAGAAAGTTTCCAGTTTGGTTTTCACAATTTGAAACTATGCAGCCAGAAACTTGACAAAAACCGGCTGTGGAATTTAATATTATGCTTGAGATAAATGAAATAAAAAAGGACTGCAAAGCTCTCACAGGTTAGCTGGTGTTTGATGAATGTCACATACAGACACTCTCAAACAAGCAGCCTTTTGTACGAAAAGCGCAAGGGCACACTTTCTGTTCCTATTAAGCATCCCGCGGTGACATGTTATTGGATTAAGCTGCGTGACCTCTAAAACAGGGATGATGAAAGGAAATGTACGGAACACAAAAAACGATAACATTGTAATGCTTTGACAAATGGGGTTATTAAGTGCTGTAATACGTGCTCCAAGAGTTGGACTGCTGATTTCTCACGCACAATCCCTGACGCCGTAGTTTCTTGGTGCCGACAGGGCACTGTAGGACACAGCGGCATAACATCCAAGTGCATGTAAAGCACACCCTATACAACGGCAGCTGGCACAGGTAAACGTGGTGGGGCGGGGCGTTGTGGGAGCAGGGGGCAGTCGAAAGATGACGGAATAGGTATAATTAAATAAATAAATAACACCTATTCCGTCATCTGTTGGCTCCCCCACCTGCTGCGCCCTGTCCCGCCTCACAGCGCTTATCTGTGCTGGCCACCGCTGACCATATATGGAGTAGGGCAAACCCTATTCTCAGCCCCTCACTTAAGGGCACATGCATCAAGGTAAATTGCATTCGCAAACGGTGCGAATCGCAAAATTCGGCCGTTTGCGAATGCAATTTCCTTTTTTGGGATGCATCATGTTTTTTTATTTTTTCGCAATTTAAGGAATCGCAATTATGTTGCGATTTCTTAAATTGCGATTGCATTTAAGAAATCGCAATTTGAGATTTCTTAAATGCAATGCATCACACTTTAGAAATTGCGAATTCGCAAATAGGGAGAGGTAAATTACCATGAAGTTCACCTTCATGGTATTTTGCGAAAACTTTGAAAAATGCACAAAAGCGCATTTTTAAAAGTTTCATTTTACACACACACATGCCCTTGGGGCATGTGTGTGTAAAAAATGTTCTTAAAGTTAAATTTCAGGGGTGCAGAGGGGGTCCTTTGGACCCCCCCCTGCACCTTTGAAATAGCATTCTCATTTTGCGATTCCTTAATTGCGAATCGCAAAATGAGAATGGCTTCCCATTCATTCCTATGGGCCTCTAAGCCCATAGGAATCAATGTGAAGGGATTCCTTAATTGCGATTCGCAAATTGTGAATCGCAATTAAGGAAATTTAAGGAATCGCAAAAAATATTGCGAATTCTTAATGCATAGCCGTTTGCGATTTCTTAATTGTGATTCCTTAATTTTCGCAATTAAGAAATCGCAAACGGCAACAATGATGCATGTGGCCGTTGCATCCCTTGCCTGAATCCCTGCTACGCTGTGAGGGTTGGACGAGTGTATTTAGGATGTTCTGCCTTTTCCCCACAAGGGCTTTCATTAAGAGCTCCCCTCATGCTTTTCTCGAGGCTATACCTGGAGACATAGGGGCATATTTATTAAAGGGTTGCGTCGCCCTTGTGCCACACCGCGGATGCAAGAGTGACGAATATCTTAAGTTAGATTTATCAAGCCACGCAAGGCCACCGCAGCATTGTGTTGCTGTGCTCTGGGATGGCGTTTTATTGGTGGATCATGGGTGTTCCCACGCTTCCACGCTTGATGCATTCACAGATTTACCATCAGTGGTAAAACTGGGAATGCGTCAAAATATGACGCCTCCCCAGGAGAGGCGTAATTAGGAGAAATATCTATATTTCTCCTTGTTACTTCCTCTTTCTATGTGTGCTGGAGGAAAATGCCTCACAGGATTGCTTTGTGCAGGAAGATGCCCCTTTCTGCTTGCAAACAATCCTGCTTATAACACAGGCACCCTTGCACAATGTTGCAAGGGTGCCTGTGCTGGCACTAGGCAGCACTTTGTGCACCAGCACTGGGAAATGACAAGAATGCACCTTATATTGTTTAGTATTGTGCTTTCCTGCCCTTTCTCTATCACGAACCGCACCAAGGTGACTTGCTGCATTGCCTGATAACTTGATCAATATGCCCCATAATGTATAATTATTTATTGATCGACAAGCCTTACACTAGACATAAGCTAAGTTCTCTTCCTTCTTTTGTGAGCCTTGATGGTCTGCTTTTTCTAATGAGGCAGCTCAAAATTTGAGGTGGGCTTTAGTGAACCAGGCTGCACACCAACCCCCCCTACACAGATCACTGAGCACTATACCATATGTGCAAACAGTTGTGTTTATAGTGTTACCAAGTAGAAAATGAACAGTGTCAGCCCCATTCCTATGTACCAATTAGTCCTTACAGACACTCACTCTAAACCTTAAACCTCATTTGAACGGCTCCACAGTAGTGTCTTGTAGTTGCTTTCCTTCCAAAGCCACTCCCATGTTCACTCCCCTTTGTGCATCAACACTTAAGGGCACATGTGCAGCAAAGTGCCCTTCATTTACTTGGTAACCCTGGGCGTAGTATTAAGCTACGCTTGCGGAGCATGCGTAGTTTGCGCTACTACGCACTCCGTGAATTGCACATAGCACAGTGCAAAAACGCATAGTAGGCATTTTATGCTTGCTCAGGGTCCTCAATGTAAAGTTGACGACCGCGAGCGAGAAAAATCAACATCCCTGCCAGACATTTTCCCCGTTTGCGATCAGCAACATCAAGTTGCCTATCGCGAGCGTGGAAAATAAACCTCCCGGCGAGATTCTCAATGCGGGGTGGTCAGGTTTCTCATTGCAAGTGGTCGCGTACGCTCGCGACCGCTGACAATGAGAAACTACTAGTCCGCATTGAGAAAGCTGCCGCTCAAGTACAAATCTACTTGAGCGCAGAGAACGACCGCTTGCACTGTGCTCGATGCCGTTTGCAATGAATGCACAGTGCGGACAAGCATCCGGCACTATGCAATCAGTGTGAACAGCATTTTCCCTACTGTACTACGCAGTTCGCGTAGCTAAGCGTAGCGTGCGTAGTGCAGTTCACGTAGCTATGCGTAGCGCTACTACGTAAACTCCGCCCAGGGTTAGTACTTGGTTTATATGCAGTACATTCGGCTTGATGGGAGTAGTTGGCTCGTCACCAGGCAGGATCACTATACTGCGCTTGCACCCAAAAGCACCATGCTCATGCGCTAGATTAACTAGATTATCACAGCCTAAATGCCACCCACCTCTACCATCACCCATTAGGATGGATAGGCAGCAGCTATGGGGGAAGGGCAGCCATAGTCAAAACAATACGTAATGCAGTCACTTCTGGGGAGAGGCATGGAGCACACCACAGTGGCTCGACATTTGTTTGTTTACTACAATACACACTAGCCAACTACCTATACCTCTAAAGCGTTACGTTTAGATGCAGCAGCCATTTTCGGAGTAGGGAATCCACAGCTGCTACTGCACAGGGCATCGAGTGCTGTTACAGTTTTCTCAGGGGCAAATGACATTGCAGGTGTTGGAGTTTGTAATTCCACAGCAAGGTGCATTGGGAGAGATGGTCTTTAGCAGGGCTTGTTTCCCCTGGGGCAATGCCAATGAATCTTCACTGCAATTCATGTGGACATGTGGGAACTAGTCCAAGGGTGTCCCCGGGAAAGCATACGTTAATGGGATCCAATTGTGACACATGGAGAGTTATTTATTCACTCTGGGGTTATGGAGACATCTTACAGTTGGACCCAAACCGAGCACCAAGTACACCTCTTTAGCACTTGACTCTCAGGATAACGAGATAGGGAAGACAAAGGTTCACTCAATGAGGTGGTGTGGATTAGAAACTCTCAGGTAACAAAATGTATGCCCAGCTGTTAAAAAGACAAAAGCGCATTAATATACACACAAATATAAAACCACAAGTGTATACAGTGAAAAGCAATCCTCTCAAAACCTCTTAAGCCAGAAATCGATATAAATAATTCTGTCAGTTAATCCACATAAAGCATCCTCCTATAATGTATGTCACTGAGTCATTGTGTAACACTCAATCCTATTGTGCTTGTCGATGACAGCTTCCTCTGATTGTCCAAGTAGGGGCCTTCAAAGAAAGGGCACTACACCGCCCATCCTATTTAAGATGGATGGCGTGATGCCCTTTTTATGTCTCCTATGCTCATGAATGCGGGAGCCACTGCAAGATAGAATATATTAGGAAAAGTAACTGTTGACAGAAGTAAGGATATTAATTTTACAAATTGGTTTGAGGCCCTTGAAAGTGAGTGAGTGCGTGTGTGCGTGCGTGCGTGTGTGTGTGTGTGTGTGTGTGTGTGATCTTGACATCTTTCTTGATCCCAGGACACACAAAGTCCTGTGGAGGTGAAGGGTGCAAGTCCATTTGGGTGCCATGTGGACGGATTAATCAAAGCGGTACAAATGAATGGGGGCACATGTATTTCTTCAGTGAACAGGGAATCTTCAAGAATTCATCCTTTATTAGTGTGTGAGTGTATTTGTCAATTATACTCTAGTTTTTCTTAGGTCCTTTGTTCTTTTTTGTTTTTTAAATGATTTATAATTCTTATCTAAAGCTAATGATTTACTTCATCATTTGGAAAACAGTGATGGTGGCATTTGAAATCATTCGTGAAATTTGAAAGAATGTTTTTTAAATATTTTGTGGGTACTTTATTGTAAAATAAATTGCTAGTATTGAGGAATTAATTTGTATCAATTTACGTTGTAGGTTGCAGGTAGGTGTTGAATTTCAAATGTGACAAAACATTTATTGTACAAGGGATGACGTAATTACAGAATATTGTGCCAAAGGTGAAACTGTGGAATGTACAGATGTCTATTGTCTTGCAGAATGCTTACTTGCATGTACCGGTTTATTTGTGTCATCGGAGAATCCTGCATTGAAATCAAGGGGTGCATGTTATCATTTCATTAAAAAACAATCGGGCAATGTAGATAGCCACCTAATCGCTCATGACAGAAGAAACAACCTCTGGGTAGAAAGACTGATGGTCGAATAGGACATATTTATTCCTGAGGCTTCAAACAATAGGAAGTCTAATGTATCCAACATATAAATGTTTATTTAAAAAAGAGGCAAAAGTCAGTTGTAAACTTCAAAAGGCGAGAGGAAGCTGGCCTGAATACTAGGTTTAACAAGACTTTCTTGGATTTTCAGGTTCACATGCTCAAAGCTTAAAAAAAAACATGTTTCTCTATAAACTGACAGGGAAAGGATAGAGGTTTTTGACAACAGCTAAAATTAAGAACAAAAAACAGCGTGGAAGAACTCTGGGACATATTTACAAGACAATGCCGCAGTGTAGCGCCGCAAGCAATTTTGCTGCGCCGAGCTGCGTCATTGCCTAAGTGCCGGAATGCGCCATGTTTACAAGAATATGATGCATTCCTGTACTCACCCCTGCGCCGGCGCACAAACAACAGCTGTTCGCCAACACAGACAACCTTGCACCATGGGGCAAGGGTGCCTGCGTTGTAGGGATGATTGTTGTTGTGCAGGAAGGGACACCTTCCTGCACAACAATCATTAATTGTGTTTTGCTCCTTCTATGTGTGCTGCAGAATGTAGCACGCATAGGGGCATATTCACAAGGGTAGTGGCGGAGTGAGGCGTTAGCCTTCCTGGCTTAACACCTCACTATGCCACTTCAGAAACGCTGGGCTGCACCATATATACAAGAATATGGTGCAGCCCTGCGTTTCCCCCTGTGCTGGCGCTACACTAAGCAGCCTAGCACCAACGCAGGCACCCTTGCACCATAGTGCAAGGGTGTCTGATTGCAGGGGAAGATTGTTTATGGTCAGGAAGGTCCCCCTTCCTGCACATAAACAATCTTGAAATGCTGTTTTGTGCTTAATGCAGCACACATAGAAGTTGCAAAATTGATTTTTTTTTTTAAATGATTGTTTATGTGCAGGAAGGGGGGCCTTCCTATACATAAACACTCATTGGCCTTTTGCTGTTTTCATGTGTGCTGCACGATGCCAGGTTTTCACTGATATTAATTCTGGCGCTGCCTCCTATTTATGCCTCCCTAGTAAACAGGGGGCAGCATCATAATCAATGTGTGTTGCGGCAGAATGCCCACTACAACACCCATTGCCCTCCCCTTTCACGCTATAGCGTGAAAGGGGGCCTTATTTACAAGGCAGCGTTAAGCCACGTTAAGTGGCTTAACGCTGCCTTGTAAATAAGGTGAAGCCCCTATCGCCACAGGAACGTCCTAAAAAGTGATGTTCCCATGGTGATAGGGGCGTGTATATATGCCCCATAGAAAGAGCAAACAACAAGGAAAAATAAAAGTATTTCTCCTTGTTGTGCCACCCTTACACCTCCTCTGGGAGGCGTACATTTTTTGACACTGCCTCAGATTTAAGATTCCTTCTAAATCTGGAGCAGTGACAAAAAGCCATGAGTGTTGCAGGGAACGCCCACAGCAACACCCATTGCACGCCCCTTCAACACAAAAAACTGCATCAAAGGGAACAATATTTGCAAGGCTGCATCAAACCATGCAAAGTGGCTTAGTGCAGCCTTGTAAATATGGAGCAGAACATAGCGCCACCGAAGTGTCACACAAAGTGACGCTCTGATGGCGCATGTGCCTTGTAAACAAAGCCTTCTATGTTCAAAATACCTCAAATGTAAAGCTTCACAACCAGATCAATAATTGGGCATGGACTTACTAAGGTAAAAATATATACAATTTCAAAGCATAGTAAGCGCAAAGTGGGAATATCATGCTGCACATCCTGGTGTAAGATCCTTAACGGGATTCAAGTTACAGGCCCAGTGGAAGCTATATTGTGTAAATGGAGAAGGTGAGCACTGAGCCATACTGTGTAACTGCGGTGGTATGTCCAAGAATGTCAATGCCTGCTTGGTGGCCAAACTACACGTCTGTCATCAAGCAATAGTTAAACAAAGAGCGTATTAACTAAGTCCCCCCCCCACCCAAACTAAATGCTGAATCAACTAACTGTTTTAATTTATGTATTAAAAGATTGCAAGGCCTACCAATAATTTTTTTTAAATTCTTTTTATTAAAACACTCAACAAAAAAATCGTAAATACAAACCATAAAGTGAACTGGGTTCCGATAAAGCAAAATAATAAATGATGTCACATCCTCCTAATCACAAAAATACAATACAAATAAAGACCTACGGTTCAGGGATCTTCCGACAGAGGAGTATCATCTAACACAATGGGAGGGGCACAAATATCTCCTCTGTAGGCATTCCAGGCCCCCCAGATCTTCCACCACTTCCTGGGTCTCCCCCTAGCGACATACACAGCACGCTCATGAAACATACACCAGTCAAGGTCCTCCATCCATTTCCCAACAGTAGATGCTTGAGTCGCCCCCCATAATTGAGCAATGTTACACTTAGCAATAGCACACGCAAGCGTAGCCCACACCTTTCCATGAGACGTAAGGTCAGTTGGTTCCCAAACATTCAAGAGACAATGCCGTGCCTCCAACTCAAAACCAACTCCCCACACCTCGCGTATTTTACCGGACCGCAGACCAATACCCCCGGATACCCTGGTCGTAAGGAAGCTGGCCCCGCTCCCTGCTTTTACTAAACATATCCCTGACAAAGGGAGCCAATTTGTTTGCATTTACTTTAAAAAGCTCAATGGGGAGCCCGTTGGGGCCAGAGGCCTTCCCCGAGCGAACCCCCAAACGGCATGGGCAACTTCGTCGTTCATAAACGATGAGTCCAGATAGTCCCTGTCTTCATCCGACAGGGTGGGCATCGGGATATCCCGAATCATATCCGCATTTTCAGACTCCGTGTAATCACACTCGGCAGCATAAACCTCCGAGTAGTGACCGGCGAACGTGTCTGCAATCTCCTGCGGATCTGTTATTTTATCCGAGCCATCGGGATGCAGCACCGGTACCAACCGCGACACC
Organism: Lissotriton helveticus; assembly: GCF_964261635.1. Lineage (NCBI taxonomy): Eukaryota > Metazoa > Chordata > Amphibia > Caudata > Salamandridae > Lissotriton > Lissotriton helveticus. Next base: position 1,647,784,187 of record NC_136061.1, read on the forward strand.
CACTCCCCCTTTTCCAACCAGGCAATCAATTTCCCAGCCTTGTCCCCATGCTCGTATACCCTGCTCTGGGTATCTGCCAGCTGCGCTCTCGCTCCATCACGCACCAAGCCCTTATATTCATCCCTAAGGAGACTCAGGCGGTGCACTCCCTCTGGGGTGTAGTCAAGCAACACCTCCTGTTCTAGCGCTTGTAGCTCGGATTCCACCCTATCCATCTCGCACGGCCCTTCCTTTTCCTCCCGGAGATAAACGATAGCAACTCCCCCCTAAGAACCATTTTGTAGGCTTCCCACAGGGAGCATTTAGAGTCAACCGTTCTGGCGTTTTCTCGAAAGTAGCTGTCTGTAACACGCACAATCTCCTTTTTAGCTGCCGGGTCTCGCAACCGCCAAGCACTAATAGGTGCCACCCTGGCCACATCATGCCCTCCGAGGTCTAAGCCCACCCAGACCGGCGAGTGATCCGAGACCCCCCTCGCCAGGTGCCTCACATCTCTAACCCATGCCGCCTGCGCCGCCGGTACCAAAACGTAGTCTATCCTGGAAAGGGACTTATGCGCAGCCGAAGCGTGAGTATATTGAGACTCACCAGGGTTCTTGAGTCTCCATCCATCTATCAGACCAGTCTTCTCCACAAAGTCAGCCAACCATCTCCGGGACAGCAACAGAGCCCGCGCCGGGCATCTGTCAGCCTCCCCACACATGACAGCATTAAAATCAACCCCCACAATCAACAACCCAACAGGCAACGGGCTAGAAAAATCTTGCCCAGGTCGTGAAAAGTATCGGTCTGAAGGGCCGGTGGAACATATACAGATAAAAGGGTAACTGTCCGTCCCTCCCAAAAACCTGCGATCCCAGCATATCTACCCCTATTATCGTTCCAGGAGGCCCGGATGGCCAGCGGGAAGGAGTTCTTAAGCAAGATCCCAACCCCTCTAGACCCAGATGTAAAGCCTGAATGTACTACCAACTTATATCCCCCTCTGTGGAGCGCCATGCAGCTCTTCCCCAGGAGGTGAGTCTCCTGCAACAATACCACATCTGGAGAGTGTCTGCGTATCAGCTGGCTAACCATGCCCCTCTTGATCTTGTCCCCAAGTCCATTCACATTCCAACTCAATACGGAGATCCCAACCACCCTTTTATCGGAGGACATCATCACACCAAATAGTTACAAAATCGTCTGACGATACCCAGTGCAAAATGAAAAGATATACAAAAATACCCAAACACACCCAAAACGTACCCTGCCATCCCCCCTCCCTGCACCCCTGCGTACAGCTTCCGCTCATCCCCAACCAGCAGTGTGCCTGTCTCCCTCAACTACACCACAAAAATCTAAAAGTAGAAAATAGGGGAGGGCCTACGGTCCTGCCCCCTGCCCCCCCCAAACTCTTTGTGGATATGCCCGCAACATAAAATAACGCAATCACTTGCGAACACAAATCTGCCGGCAATCCAAGCATTAGCCCTCGCTGGAACATCCCCTAAAACAATGTTCAGTAACCCCCAGTTGGCCTCATGCTACATCAAGTCATTGTTCTTCGTCGTCCCCTGGATTGCGAGACCCCCGGTCCGGCCGTTGAACAGTATCCAGCCAGTCCGCCGCCACATCCGGATTATCGAACAACCAGGTCTTCCCATCCAGTTCCACGCGCAGGCGGGCAGGAAACATCATTGCATACCTCATGCCCCTGTCCCTCAGCTTCTTGCCGCTTGCAGGATGGCGTCTCGGTCACGGAAGTTAAGGACACGCGCTTTGATCGGTCTAGGATTTGCCCCGAACCGGGGCCTGCCGCCCGGCACCCTGTGAGCACGCTCCACCATGAAAAACTTATTGAGGCCCTTAGGTTTGAGATGATTCAGGATGAGGTCCTCGACAAATACATCCGCGGCCTGCCCCTCAGCCTTCTCCGGGACTACCAGAATCCGAACGTTGTGGCGTCGGGCCCGCCCTTCATACTCATCGAGCCGACAATCCGTAGACTCCCTGGAGGCCCTAAGATCACGCACCTCCTGCTGCAACTGGTTCACTTCGTCAATAAGGCTTGTCGTTTTCACTTCCAGCGTTTTGACTTTCTCGTTTGCCTTCGAGAGGTCCGCCCTGATCAGCCCCATTTCTATCGAGACGGTGTCCAGTTTGGTGTCGAGAGTCTCCATCTGCTGGCCCAGGGACGTCCGGACCCCCGTGATGGCTGCCATGAGGTCTCGTAAGGATGGCTCCTCTTCCGCGGAGTGGTCACCAGAACTTCCGCCAGGACCCTTCTTAGAATTGAGAGGCTACCCCTTGGGCATGGTGTATCTATCCAGCTTGTTTGACTGCACATGCCTGTCACCCCTGGTGGTCTTGGGCGCCTGCCTCTCAGAGTCAGTCTTTGTCACCATGGTACCCCCCCAGGGGCCTCCGCCGTCTCACACAGCTATACTGGGTCCAGCTGTCGAAGAAAGGGGCCGGTGCCCTCAACCACGCAGCCACAGCCCAAGTCCGGAACCAGCCCCACAGAAATCAGCAGACACCGGACCAAGTATCTCTAGAGGTCCATTCAGTGCACCACTCAACTCCAACGATGGATCACTAGGGTAACCGGGCACTCAGGAGACCCAGGAGCACCCAATCTGGGCCCCGGGACAAGCACACAGGCCCAGCGTATTCCCCAGCACAAACAGGGGCGTTGCGCCAGATCCAGGCCCCCCGCAGCGAATCACCTCTCATGCAGAGGGGACCGACCGTCCCCTGACGCTCCCACCGTTAATTATGGGTGGGTCGCCACAACAAGGCCTCTTCAGGGTCCACCAGGGAGGTCACCAGGACCGGACGGCGCCCCGGAGTCAGGCGTCACACCGCCGCCGGGGCGCGAACCGCAGCCCCAAAGGAGAAGAAACCTCTAGGCTCACACAAAGGGCCAGCCAGCATCAAATCCCATTTTCAGGATCCCCCACGCATCCAGGGGGGGGGGGGGCCAGAGTAATATTCAGGGCCCAAAGGGAAAGGGCGCCTCCGGCCCCCCCAATCGCCGCAGGCCGACTCGGGCCCCTCCCGGCGGCCGCTGTTGTTCAATTGCGGCCGGGGGCTACAGTCACTCGAGTCCCCGGCTTCTTCAGGCTGCAGGCCGCAACCTGCCGATCGAGGCAGCGTGGTCCCCGGGGGGTCCAGGAGAGCCGGGACGGTCCCAGACGGCGTTGCTATACTTCCCCACCCGTGGATCGGGTCGGGGGACAGGATGTCATGCAGGATGAGGAGTCGAGAGGCGGAGGTCGGCCAGAGCTGATCGTCAAGCGGCCATTTTGGTCGCAGGCTCGGCTCCTCCCCTCGGCCTACCAATAATTAAGGTAGAAGACATAACTTTTGCATTATTATCCGAAGGTGAGAAGGCACGGTGGCCATATTGAAAAGACATATTTTTTAACAACCTAATATATAGGAATTTAATCATTGAACTCAATATTAAAAACATCATGTGCAGGCACGAAAAATGAAATAGATAAGTATAACAGTATTCGACTTTTGGATTAATGGTTACTTGCTGATGCTAACAAGAGAATATTGCATTAACATATAATCTCCTCATATGTTGAATGTAGTAGTCAGTTCAAGTTCTGAAGTTGTTGTTTTCTCTGCTGGATAGATTTTGTGCCACTTGGTTTGAGGTTACTCATAATAGGCAGAAGTCTATCTACTATTCTCCCTCTCTGTCCATCTTCCCTTCACTTTTGGCAGACACCTATGGTTCTGTGCATACATTCCATGGTATGCCAGTTTCCTCCATCCAACTGGTTCTTCACATAAGGGGGCTTCTTAACAAGCCCCTTGCGCCGCCGTTACATCACTTTTTCCCATATTAAGATAAGCCCCAAGGTTTAAAGGTTTGCCAAACCCTTTCAAAACATGGCATCCTTTCTGCCAAACCTTCGTCAACCATATCCTAATCGGTGTAGATTCTTGTTTCCATTAGTGTGCCAGAATGATCCCCTTCCTGCAAGAAGAAAAGGAGATATGAGATTCCCTGTGGGATTGTAAAGTGGGTAAATAGGGCTTCTCCTGGGAATCCCATGAGTGTATGTGGATGGGATCTTGTAAAATAATATTACCAAGAAGCAGATCACATTGAAAAGTAAGTGCCACAGATCCATCGCATCACAGCCTGGCATGCAATAGAGTGATGGCAGAGCTGCAGGTATCACCAGCAAATGTTAAGCCAAAGGGCAGCCAAAGTTCTTTAGACACAAAAGTAGTAATATAATATGGCGATGATCATATTAAATCAATCATTGAGGCATACTTAAACAATCCCCCGAAATAGGTGTAAGTAAGAAAAATGAATACCATAAAGGAAAAAAGTAATAGACTATATCAAAGCATATTATATTGTATTGGAAGGGAATCTTTTCACTTCAAACCCTAGCTTGAAACCACACACACTTGCACGATTGCAGGCAGCCAAAAGTACTCCAGTGCTAGAGAAAAAAGAAACAGTATTATATGTTATGTTATGTTATGTTATGTTATGTTATGTTATGTTATGTTATGTTATTGTCATTTTTAATGCGCACAGATGCTCCAGCGAAGGAGCGTCCTGGCGCAGGGAAAGGTGGACACAACACAACACTAAAACAGAGAAAGAAGGAAAAAACAGGAATTTAAAACAAAGAGGTTTACAGGGCCCTACGAAATGTTAGTAAATCTTCTAGCAGGCGGATTTTCAAAGGAAGAGCGTTCCAAAGAGTCGCAGCTTTCACTCGAAAGGAGCGTCCGCCCATCCGGCTAAGTCTGAAGCGTGGGACAACCACAAGAGATTGACCAAGAGATCTGAGTGGGCGAGTTGGAACGTAGGGAGATATGAGATTGTTAAGCATCTCTGGTGCCGACCTTTTTAGAATTTTAAAAGCTAGACTGAGAGCTTTAAAATGGATTATACTTTTGATCAGTAGCCAGTGCAGGGCCCGTAGAGTATTAGAGGTAGGACAGGTCCGAGGCAGACCGACCACCGCCCTCGCCGCTGCATTCTGAACCCGTTGTAGGCGGAGGATCTCTGCTTGATTCGCTCCAAGAAGGAGTGAACTAGCGTAGTCCAACCGGGAAATAATCATCGCTTGGATGACCAGCTGTCTTGTTGGGGCATCAAAAAATTTGAGCACCGGTCTTAACCCGCGTAGGACACCAAAGCAGCTTGCCGCCACTCTCTTGGTGTGGGTCGTGAAAGAGAGTGTATGATCAAGCCACACTCCCAGGTTCCTGAATTCCAAGACTGGAATAGGGGCCAACCCCAGCTCAGGCGGCCACCAACTGTCCCCCCAGCGGTCCGCATCTCTTCCAACGATCATCACCTCAGTTTTTTTCGCGTTCAGCTGGAGAAAGTTGTTATTCATCCAGCTGGCCACCTCTCTCAGCCCATTTCGGAACATGGGGGCATCCTTCTCGGCATCCCCGCTGATCGTAACCGCTAGCTGAGTATCGTCGGCTTAAGAGACCATGGTAAGGCCCCACTGCCTGGCGACCTCAGCCAGCGGTTGCACGTACAGATTAAAAAGCGTGGGACTCAGCGAGGAGCCTTGGGGAACCCCCATGTCCAAAGGATGGTACTTGGACTGAAAAGGAGGGGTGGCAACGCAGAAGGAGCGATCACTGAGGAAGGAGCGGAACCACTGCAGAGCAGAGCCACAGATGCCAATGTCCTCTAGGCGGTGTAGAAGGATGCGATGAGACACCGTGTCAAAGGCAGCGCTAAGATCTAATAGAATAAGCGCTGCCGTTTGACCTGCATCCAACACAATCCGCAGATGTTCTACCATTGCCAGAAGGGCCGTCTCCGTGCTCTGACCAGCACGGAACCCATTCTGCATGGGTTAGTAGATAAAGTGTTGTTCTGCACTATCCCTTTGAGGCAACACAGCATAACAACTTTGGTTGATGTGCTGCATTTCACCACTTTTAATACATTTCCTGCCAAAAGTAGCCTTGGCACAAAATTGTTAAAAAAAAGCCACACATTGCACTTTGTGAGTGAGCCCCAACCCTTCCAAGCATGTTTCAGTCCTCCCATTCCAGGAATTTGAAGAAAAATATAGCCAAATAGTGACTTTTCCAGCAGATTTGATGAAATAATTTAGCTAGAAAGCTGTAGGATTTATCTACAAACAGTTCTAGAAGAAAACTAATGAATGATTCCAACACTTCATGGTTTTCCAGGGTACACAGAAGCAATATGCATCTGCTGTAGAAAAGTATGTAAGTGCCTACAAATAAACCATGTGCCAGATAAAAAAAATGGATGCACAGTTGGCAAATAGTTGTGTGTAGGATATGCAGTGCCTTTTGTCTCCAGTGTGTTCCACTGAATAAATATGCATCAAAGGTTTAATGCTGAGGCAAATATCACCAGTTTGTACCAGTCATAAATATAAAGCAACCAGGTAAATAGCCTGTTAAGTCTGCATTCTGCAGCACACATAGAAAGAGGAGAATACCTCTCATTATTGTTTTTGTGCAGGAAAGTGTCCCTTCTCACCCAAACACAATCACCCCTACAATGCAGACATCCACGCACCATGGAGCAAGGGTGCCTGCGTTGGTGCATGGCAGCCCATTGTGCACCGGCGCAGGGGAAAAGGACAGGGATGCGTTGTATCTCATAAAAACGGAGCATTCTGCCCTTTTCTTTTGATGCAGGACAGCACAGCAAGATTCCTTGCAGTGCAGCCCTGTGCCAAAACCTCACAAATGAGCCCCAAGATACTTTGCCAGATGTATACATACAAACACTCCTTTGTACACAAGTAGTTTGAATGTTGTGAAAGTCTTTTATTCGTGATCGTTCTCCTATTATTCCACTCAGTACTAGTAAGGTTCCTTGGCTCTTAGCAGTGGCGTCACTAGATGGGTGCGGGGGAGCTAGAAGGAGGAAGACAGAGAGAGGGAGCTAGAGGGAAGAAGACAGAGAGAGAGGGAGCTAGAGGGAGTAAGAGGGAGAGGGAGCTAGAGGGAGTAAGAGAGAGAGCAGGAGCTAGAGGGAGTAAGAGAGAGAGAGAGAGGGAGCTAGAGGGAGTATGACAGCGAGAGAGGGAGCAAGAGGGAGTAAGACAGAGAGAGGGGGCTAGAGGGAAAAAGACAGAGAGAGAGGGAGCTAGAGGGAAGAAGACAGAGAGAGAGGGAGCTAGAGGGAGTAAGAGAGAGAGAGGGAGCTAGAGGTAGGAAGACAGAGAGAGGGGGAGCTAGAGGGAGTATGACAGCGAGAGAGGGAGCAAGAGGGAGTAAGACAGAGAGGGAGCTAGAGGGAGTAAGACAGAGTGAGAGGGAGACAGAGAGAGCTAGAGGGAGCAAGAGAGGGAGCTAGAGGGAGCTAGACATAGAGAGGGAGCTAGAGGGAGTAAGACAGAGAGAGAGGGAGCTAGAGAGAGTAAGACAGAGCGAGAGAGCTAGAGGGAGCAAGACAGAGAGAGAGAGAGCTAGAGCGAGCAAGACAGAGAGAGAGGCAGCTAGAGGGAGTAAGAGAGAGAGAGGGAGCTAGACAGAGAGAGGGAGCTAGAAGGAGTAAGATAGAGAGAGAGGGAGCTAGATAGATCAAGAGAGTGTGGGAGCTAGAGGGAGTAAGATAGAGAGAGAGGGAGCTAGAGGGAGTAAGACAGAGAGGGAGACAGAGGGAGCTAGAGGAAGCAGGACAGAGAGAGAGGGAGCTAGACAGAGAGAGGGAGCTAGAGGGAGTTGACAGAGAGTGTGAGCTAGAGGGCGCTAGACAGAGAGAGGGAGCTAGATGGAGTAAGAGAGAGAGGGAGCTAGAGGGAGCAAGACAGAGAGAGGGAGCTAGAGGGACTAAGACGGAGAGAGAGGGAGCTAGACGGAGCAAGAGAGAGAGAGAGGGAGCTAGAGGGAGCAAGACAGAGAGGGAGCTAGAGGGAGTAAGAGAGAGGGAGCTAGAGGGAGTAAGACAGAGAGAGAGGGAGCTAGATGGAGTAAGACAGGGAGAGGGGGAGCTAGAGGGAGTAAGAGAGAGAGAGAGGGAGCTAGAGGGAGTAAGACAGGGAGAGAGGGAGCTAGACATAGAGAGGGAGCTAGAGGGATTAAGATAGAGAGAGAAGGAGCTAGAGGGAGCAAGACAGAGGGAGAGGGAGCTAGAGGGAGTAAGAGAGATAGAGAGGGAGCTAGAGGGAGCTAGACAGAGAGAGCGAGCTAGAGGGAGTAAGACAGAGAGAGAGGGAGCTAGAGGGAGTAAGACAGAGAGGGAGACAGAGGGAGCTAGAGGAAGCAGGACAGAGAGAGAGGGAGCTAGACAGAGAGAGGGAGCTAGAGGGAGTTGACAGAGAGTGTGAGCTAGAGGGCGCTAGACAGAGAGAGGGAGCTAGAGGGAGTAAGAGAGAGAGAGGGATCTAGAGGGAGCAAGACAGAGAGAGAGGGAGTAAGACAGAGAGAGAGAGAGAGCTAGAGGGAGCAAGACAGAGAGAGGGGGGGCTAGAGGGAGTAAGAGAGAGAGGGAGCTAGAGGGAGTAAGAGAGAGGGGGCTAGATGGAGTAAGACAGAGAAAGGGGGGCTAGAGGGAGTAAGAGAGAGAGAGGGAGCTAAAGGGAGTAAGAGAGAGAGAGAGGAAGCTAGAGGGAGTAAGACAGAGAGAGGGAGCTAGAGGGAGCAAGACAGAGAGAGAGAGAGAGAAGGAGCTAGAGGGAGTAAAACAGAGAGAGGGAGCTAGAGGGAGCAAGACAGAGAGAGAGGGAGCTAGAGGGAGTAAGAAAGAGGGAGCTAGAGGGAGTAAGACAGAGAAAGAGGAAGCTAGAGGGAGTAAGACAGAGAGAGGGAGCTAGAGGGAGCAAGACAGAGAGAGAGAGGGAGCTAGAGGGAGTAAAATAGAGAGAGGGAGCTAGAGGGAGCAATACAGAGAGAGAGGGAGCTAGAGGGAGTAAGACAGAGAGAGAGAGAGCTAGAGGGAGCAAGACAGAGGGGGGGCTAGAGGGAGTAAGAGAGAGAGGGAGAGGGAGCTAGAGGGAGTAAGACAGAGAGAGAGGGAGCTAGAGGGAGCAAGACAGAGAGAGGGAGCTAGAGGGAGTAAGACAGAGACAGAGGGAGCTAGAGGGAGTAAGACAGAGAGAGAGGGAACCAGAGGGAGCTAGAGGGAGTAAGACAGAGAGAGGGAGCTAGAGGGAGCTAGACAGAGAGAGATGGAGCTAGAGGGAGTAAGACAGTACCTAACGCCGTACATTTCCGACAAAGGTGGTCCATGCGGTAAGTCGTGAGGGGGTGACACCATGAGTTACCCGCACCGGGTGACACCAACCCCAGTGACGCCACTGGCTCTTAGCATCAGTAAAAAAAACTTTGGGACTCATCTAAAAATAAATGACGCAGTGCTGCGCCGTAAGCCATTTGGATGCACCAAGCTGTGTCATTTTAAAAGCACAGGGATGCGTCATATGAACTACAATATTACACATCTATGTGCTTTCCCTTGCTCTGGCACACAATTGGCTAGAGGGAGTAAGACAGGGAGAGAGGGAGCTAGACATAGAGAGGGAGCTAGAGGGATTAAGATAGAGAGAGAAGGAGCTAGAGGGAGCAAGACAGAGGGAGAGGGAGCTAGAGGGAGTAAGAGAGATAGAGAGGGAGCTAGAGGGAGCTAGACAGAGAGAGCGAGCTAGAGGGAGTAAGACAGAGAGAGAGGGAGCTAGAGGGAGTAAGACAGAGAGGGAGACAGAGGGAGCTAGAGGAAGCAGGACAGAGAGAGAGGGAGCTAGACAGAGAGAGGGAGCTAGAGGGAGTTGACAGAGAGTGTGAGCTAGAGGGCGCTAGACAGAGAGAGGGAGCTAGAGGGAGTAAGAGAGAGAGAGGGATCTAGAGGGAGCAAGACAGAGAGAGAGGGAGTAAGACAGAGAGAGAGAGAGAGCTAGAGGGAGCAAGACAGAGAGAGGGGGGGCTAGAGGGAGTAAGAGAGAGAGGGAGCTAGAGGGAGTAAGAGAGAGGGGGCTAGATGGAGTAAGACAGAGAAAGGGGGGCTAGAGGGAGTAAGAGAGAGAGAGGGAGCTAAAGGGAGTAAGAGAGAGAGAGAGGAAGCTAGAGGGAGTAAGACAGAGAGAGGGAGCTAGAGGGAGCAAGACAGAGAGAGAGAGAGAGAGGGAGCTAGAGGGAGTAAAACAGAGAGAGGGAGCTAGAGGGAGCAAGACAGAGAGAGATGGAGCTAGAGGGAGTAAGAGAGAGGGAGCTAGAGGGAGTAAGACAGAGAAAGAGGAAGCTAGAGGGAGTAAGACAGAGAGAGGGAGCTAGAGGGAGCAAGACAGAGAGAGAGAGGGAGCTAGAGGGAGTAAAATAGAGAGAGGGAGCTAGAGGGAGCAATACAGAGAGAGAGGGAGCTAGAGGGAGTAAGACAGAGAGAGAGAGAGCTAGAGGGAGCAAGACAGAGGGGGGGCTAGAGGGAGTAAGAGAGAGAGGGAGAGGGAGCTAGAGGGAGTAAGAGAGAGAGAGAGGGAGATAGAGGGAGTAAAACAGAGAGAGGGAGCTAGAGGGAGCAAGACAGAGAGAGAGGGAGCTAGAGGGAGTAAGAGAGAGGGAGCTAGAGGGAGTAAGACAGAGAAAGAGGAAGCTAGAGGGAGTAAGACAGAGAGAGGGAGCTAGAGGGAGCAAGACAGAGAGAGAGAGAGAGAGAGAGAGAGGGAGCTAGAGGGAGTAAAACAGAGAGAGGGAGCTAGAGGGAGCAAGACAGAGAGAGAGGGAGCTAACGGGAGTAAGAGGGAGAGGGAGCTAGAGGGAGTAATAGAGAGAGCAGGAGCTAGAGGGAGTAAGAGAGAGAGAGAGCGGGAGCTAGAGGGAGTAAGACAGAGAGAGAGGGAGCTAGAGGGAGCAAGACAGAGAGAGGGAGCTAGAGGGAGTAAGACAGAGGGAGAGGGAGCTAGAGGGAGTAAGACAGAGAGAGAGGGAACCAGAGGGAGCTAGAGGGAGTAAGACAGAGAGGGGGAGCTAGAGGGATTAAGATAAAGAGAGAAGGAGCTAGAGGGATCAAGACAGAGGGAGAGCGAGCTAGAGGGAGTAAGAGAGAGAGAGAGAGGGAGCTAGAGGGAGCTAGACAGAGAGAGCGAGCTAGAGGGAGTAAGACAGAGAGAGAGGGAGCTAGAGGGAGTAAGACAGAGAGGGAGACAGAGGGAGCTAGAGGAAGCAGGACAGAGAGAGAGGGAGCTAGACAGAGAGAGGGAGCTAGAGGGAGTAAGACAGAGAGAGAGTGAGCTAGATGGCGCTAGACCGAGAGAGGGAGCTAGAGGGAGTAAGAGAGAGAGAGGGAGCTAGAGGGAGCAAGACAGAGAGAGAGGGAGCTAGAGGGAGTAAGACAGAGAGAGAGAGAGCTAGAGGGAGCAAGACAGAGAGGGGGGGCTAGAGGGAGTAAGAGAGAGAGAGGGAGCTAGAGGGAGTAAGAGAGAGGGGGCTAGAGGGAGTAAGACAGAGAGAGGGGGGGCTAGAGGGAGTAAGAGAGAGAGAGGGAGCTAAAGGGAGTAAGAGAGAGAGAGAGGAAGCTAGAGGGAGTAAGACAGAGAAAGAGGAAGCTAGAGGGAGTAAGACAGAGAGAGGGAGCTAGAGGGAGCAAGACAGAGAGAGAGAGAGAGAGAGAGAGAGGGAGCTAGAGGGAGCAAGATAGAGAGAGAGGGAGCTAACGGGAGTAGGAGGGAGAGGGAGCTAGAGGGAGTAAGAGAGAGAGCAGGAGCTAGAGGGAGTAAGAGAGAGAGAGAGCGGGAGCTAGAGGGAGTAAGACAGAGAGAGAGGGAGCTAGAGGGAGCAAGACAGAGAGAGGGAGCTAGAGGGAGTAAGACAGAGGGAGAGGGAGCTAGAGGGAGTAAGACAGAGGGAGCTAGAGGGAGTAAGACAGAGAGAGAGGGAACCAGAGGGAGCTAGAGGGAGTAAGACAGAGAGAGGGAGCTAGAGGGATTAAGATAGAGAGAGAAGGAGCTAGAGGGAGCAAGACAGAGGGAGAGGGAGCTAGAGGGAGTAAGAGAGAGAGAGAGGGAGCTAGAGGGAGCTAGACAGAGAGAGCGAGCTAGAGGGAGTAAGACAGAGAGAGAGGGAGCTAGAGGGAGTAAGACAGAGAGTGAGACAGAGGGAGCTAGAGGAAGCAGGACAGAGAGAGAGAGGGAGCTAGAGGGAGTAAGACAGAGAGAGAGTGAGCTAGAGGGGGCTAGACAGAGAGAGGGAGCTAGAGGGAGTAAGAGAGAGAGGGAGCTAGAGGGAGCAAGACAGAGAGAGAGGGAGCTAGAGGGAGTAAGACAGAGAGAGAGCTAGAGGGAGCAAGACAGAGAGGGGGGCTAGAGGGAGTAAGAGAGAGAGAGGGAGCTAGAGGGAGTAAGAGAGAGGGGGCTAGAGGGAGTAAGACAGAGAGAGGGGGGCTAGAGGGAGTAAGAGAGAGAGAGGGAGCTAGAGGGAGTAAGAGAGAGAGAGAGGAAGCTAGAGGGAGTAAGACAGAGAGAGGGAGCTAGAGGGAGCAAGACAGAGAGAGAGAGAGAGCGGGAGCTAGAGGGAGTAAAACAGAGAGAGGGAGCTAGAGGGAGCAAGACAGAGAGAGAGGGAGCTAGAGGGAGTAAGAGAGAGGGAGCTAGAGGGAGCAAGACAGAGAGAGGGGGAGCTAGAGGGAGTAAGAGGGAGCTAGAGGGAGTAAGAGAGAGCAGGAGCTAGAGGGAGTAAGAGAGAGAGCGGGAGCTAGAGGGAGTAAGACAGAGAGAGAGGGAGCTAGAGGGAGCAAGACAGAGAGAGGGAGCTAGAGGGAGTAATACAGAGGGAGAGGGAGCTAGAGGGAGTAAGATAGAGACAGAGGGAGCTAGAGAGAGTACGACAGAGAGATATGGAACCAGAGGGAGCTAGAGGGAGTTAGACAGAGAGAGGGAGCTAGAGGGAGCAAGACAGAGAGAGAGGGAGCTAGAGGGAGTAAGAGGGAGAGGGAGCTAGAGGGAGTAAGAGAGAGAGCAGGAGCTAGAGGGAGTAAGAGACAGAGAGCGGGAGCTAGAGGGAGTAAGACAGAGAGAGAGGGAGCTAGAGGGAGCAAGACAGAGAGAGGGAGCTAGAGGGAGTAAGACAGAGACAGAGGGAGCTAGAGGGAGTAAGACAGAGAGAGGGAACCAGAGGGAGCTAGAGGGAGTAAGAGAGAGGGAGCTAGAGGGAGTAAGACAGAGAGATATGGAACCAGAGGGAGCTAGAGGGAGTTAGACAGAGAGAGGGAGCTAGAGGGAGCAAGACAGAGAGAGAGGGAGCTAGAGGGAGTAAGAGGGAGAGGGAGCTAGAGGGAGTAAGAGAGAGAGCAGGAGCTAGAGGGAGTAAGACAGAGAGAGAGGGAACTAGAGGGAGCAAGACAGAGAGAGGGAGCTAGAGGGAGTAAGACAGAGACAGAGGGAGCTAGAGGGAGTAAGACAGAGAGAGAGGGAACCAGAGGGAGCTAGAGGGAGTAAGACAGAGAGAGGGAGCTAGAGGGAGCTAGACAGAGAGAGATGGAGCTAGAGGGAGTAAGACAGTACCTAACGCCGTACATTTCCGACAAAGGTGGTCCATGCGGTAAGTCGTGAGGGGGTGACACCATGAGTTACCCGCACCGGGTGACACCAACCCCAGTGACGCCACTGGCTCTTAGCATCAGTAAAAAAAACTTTGGGACTCATCTAAAAATAAATGACGCAGTGCTGCGCCGCAAGCCATTTGGATGCACCAAGCTGTGTCATTTTAAAAGCACAGGGATGCGTCATATGAACTACAATATTACACATCTATGTGCTTTCCCTTGCTCTGGCACACAATTGGCCACCATGAGCCGCGCAGGCACCCTTGAGTCATGTTGCAAATGTGCTTGTGTTGCGGGGATGATTGCTTTGTGCAGGAAGGGACACCTTCCTGCACATAAACGATAATTAATGGCATTTTCCTCTTTCTATGCAGCACGCATAGAAAGAGGAAAAAACTAGTAGAACTAAAAGTATTTCTCCTTTTTGCAGCACTCCTATGCCTCCCCTGGGGAGGTGTAGGATTCTGTCACATTCCCAGCTTTCCAAAACTTTGCAAATCTGGGAGTCTGTCAGGTTCCATGGAACACCCACAGCAACACGCATGGAACAACCCTTTCACACAGAGTAAAGTGTGAAAGGGGTCCATATTTACGAGGCCATAAAAAGTCACGCAGTATGACTTTACGTGGCATTGTTAATATGGGTAGGCACACTGCACAGTCGGTGCGTCAAAAACAGTGGCTCACCGACGGCGCAATGGCCTTGAATATTAGGCCCTTTGTGACGTTCACTCTTTCTCTCTCTCTCTCTCTCTCGGGTACCTGCCCTTTAGGAGGCAGCGTCCAATACTACTTCATTGGGTTTTTGAAGTATTATTACTAGGTAGGCATCTGCTTTAACTGTGAAAAAAAGGAATTTAGACAATCAACAGAGAAAACCCGAGTGGTATGTTTGGTGGGTGGACTTTTTACACCACTGACGTGAACAAGCATTGACAACACCAATAGGTCATGTTCGTTTTTTCAGTCATTGGTCAGACCTATTGGCTCTGCCCATGCTTGTTATCTCTGTTAGCACCATAGCCACAGGGTGAGGGGGCTGCAGTGTGCCTATAGTGTTTGCCTGCAGAGACCAATGGGGTCATAAGCTAAACGAGCACCAATCTGATGAGATCGTTATGCAGCAAATGCGAAGACAGAAGATGCGTTTTTTAGATTCGAATTAAAAGTGCAAATTACGCTGAAGCCCTGTCATACAATCACCTGAAAATGGATTACGGTAAATGAGCGCGCGCCCCTTCCTAGTACGACTCGGGCTGCTTTAATAACGGCTTTGATCGCCAGCACTGCTAATCAAAACGAAACAATCACGTTTGCAAACAAGGGTAATGAAGTACAAAAATAGAACCGTCAACTGCAGGGTGTACCGGCGACATCTGAGCCTGTTTCTAGGATTAACAAAGGAAGCGAGTGTTTGAAAGTTCATTAAGTCAAGTGATGCCGGGCAACCAACCGCACAGCTGGAAGTAATGTTGCAGTAAGGCTCTATCACCGTCATCACCTTTATTTTTAATTCAAGACCTATGGGCCCAAGGCATAAATTATATAGTGAATAAACTATAAAAACAGAAGGGACAGGAATGTCAAAAAGGCGAAAATATGTTTAAGCATGTATTACACAAGGGTGATCTAAAGATCTACAAACTGCTACATGGCCCGTCACTCTGGTGGTATGGGTCTTCACATATTCCAGTAGGTAACAACACAGCTACAACAACATTGTGCTCAAGATAGGGCATCTATAACAAAAATTGCGCTGAAAAGTAAAAAGAAAATCACACAGCAAAGTCCAACGAGAAAAGGCAATTATACCAGATTGGAAAACAAATTTAAAATGCTAAATAAAGTTGAAACTCATTGCCTGTGAAACATTTTCAAAAATGAGGAAATTTGTAACACATTAATGATTACATTTGCATTATTCTGTCTTTTACTGTGTGATGAAGGTGATTCGATAACTTCAGTGAGATAGGATGAATTCAAAGCTATACTGATTGCAGATACAAATATTAAAAGAACATTCAAAGTACAAATACAAAGCCGGTCTCCCCTTTTAAAAAAAAAACTATTGCTCATTTTTACTGCTAACA
Organism: Lissotriton helveticus; assembly: GCF_964261635.1. NCBI lineage: Eukaryota > Metazoa > Chordata > Amphibia > Caudata > Salamandridae > Lissotriton > Lissotriton helveticus. Next base: position 1,647,799,784 of record NC_136061.1, read on the forward strand.
AGAATTAGCAAAGAAATAAGTCTGGCCTAGTGAAGTAAGTGGGATATTTATTTTTTATTGCAAGCTTGTGTCAAAAAAAGAAAAAGAAAACAAGCATTGGAAATGCAATAGGTCTCGGATTTATTTGAGTTAGAGCTAATGGCATTGTAAATGGCAATGTCTTTTAGCCATGTGTTATGGAGTGTATGCATGTGGTGTGTAGTGGAATTATGTGGTTTGGATTGGAATTGTTCACCCTGCACACTCACACACTGTTCACCCTGCAAACTGACACACTGTTCACCCTGCACACACACACTGTTCACCCTGCACACACACTGTTCATCCTACACACACTCTCACACTGCTCACCCTGCACACTCACACACTGCTCACCCTACGCACTCACACACTGCTCACCCTACACACTCACACACTGCTCACCCTACACACTCACACACTGCTCACACTCACACACTGCTCAACCTACACGCTCACACACTGCTCACCCTACACACTCACACACTGCTCACCCTACGCACTCACACACTGCTCACCCTACACACTCACACACTGCTCACCCTACACACTCACACACTGCTCACACTCACACACTGCTCAACCTACACGCTCACACACTGCTCATCTTGCACACTCACACAATGTTCACCCTGCACGCTCACACACTGTTAACCCTGCATACTCACACACTGCTCACCCTGCACGCTCACACACTGCTCACACTACACACTCACACACTGCTCACCCTACGTAATGCGAAAAGACCTAGCAGTGCCCTTTGGCCTGTGTTGTAATCGTACAGTAGGTTGTGAGTAGTTGCGCTTGATTGGTTGAGCCGTCCCCTCCTTGCTGCTCCCCTCACAGAGGGCCGGCTGCCTCAATGAAGCTCCCAAGACACGTGTTCAGCTGTTCTTTGTTTTAGCTCCTGTGCGTCAGTGCACCGGGTAAGCGCACAAGCATACCCTGCTCTCTCTGGAACAGTCGCTCTGCCCTCAACACTCTTCCCTCAACACTCTGCCCTCAACAGCACTCTGCCCTCAACAGCACTCTGCCCTCAACAGCACACAGCACTCAACATCACACAGCACTCTGCCCTCAACAGCACTCAGCCCTCAACAGCCCTCAACAGCACACTGCCCTCAACAGCACTCTGCCCTCAACAGCACTCAACAACACTCTGCCCTCAACAGCACTCTGCCCTCAACAGCACACAACACTCAACAGCACTCTGCACTCAACAGCACACAACACTCTGCACTCAACAGCACACATCACTCTGCACTCAACAGCACACTGCACTCAACAGCACTCTGCCCTCAACAGCACTCTGCCCTCAACAGCACACAGCACTCAACAGCACACAGCACTCTGCCCTCAACAGCACACAGCACTCAACATCACACAGCACTCTGCCCTCAACAGCACTCTGCCCTCAACAGCCCTCAACAGCACACAGCCCTCAACAGCACTCTGCCCTCAACAGCACTCTGCCCTCAACAGCCCTCAACAGCACTCTGCCCTCAACAGCACACAGCACTCTGCACTCAACAGCACACAGCACTCTGCACTCAACAGCACACTGCACCCAACAGCACTCTGCCCTCAATAGCACTCTGCCCTCAACAGCACTCTGCCCTCAACAGCACTCAACAGCACTCTGCCCTCAACAGCACTCTGGACTCAACAGCACTCTGGACTCAACAGCACTCTGCACTCAACAGCACTCAACAGCACTCTGCACTCAACACCATTCTGCACTCTGCACTCAACAGCACTCTGCACTCAACAGCACACAGCACTCTGCACTCAACAGCACACTGCACTCAACAACACTCTGCCCTCAACAGCACTCTGCCCTCAGCACTCAACATCACACAGCACTCTGCACACATCACAGAGCACTCTGCACTCAACAGCACACAGCACTCTGCACTCAACAGCACACAGCACTCCACTCAACAGCACACAGCACTCTGCACTCAACAGCACACTGCACGCACCAGCACTCTGCACTCAACAGCACACAGCACTCTGCACTCAACTGCACACAGCACTCTGCACGCAACAGCACCCAGCACTCTGCACTCAACAGCACACAGCACTCTGCACTCAACAGCACTCAACAGCACTCTGCCCTCAACAGCACTCTGCCCTCAACTTCACTCTGCCCTCAACAGCACTCTGCACTCAACAGCACTCTGCACTAAACAGAACACAGCATTCAACAGCACACAGCACTCAACAGCACACAGCACTCTGCACTCAACAGCACTCTGCCCTGCTGTACCACAGCAGGTCTGTCACAAGTTTACACGGTCCCTGGAATATACATGATTCTTGCACCACAGCAGAAGGTCTGTCACGAGTTTACACGGTCCCTGGAACATACATGATTCTTGCACAACAGCAGAAAGTCTGTCACGAGTTTACACGGTCCCTGGAACATACATGATTTTTGCACCACAGCAGAAGGTTTGTCACAAGATTACACGGTCTCTGGCACAAACATGACTCTTAAACCACAGCAGGAAGTCGGTCACGGTGATGTTTGTTATGGTTCTTGCACCACAGCACGAGGACGGGCGTGCCGACACAAGAGTCAGATGCACTTGTGATTTCTCACCTTGGCGGGGCGAGGCACCACAGTCCGAGGTCACTGTTACATTCACGTTCCTGCACCACAGCAATGTGTAGTGTAAGCCAAGGGGTGGGGGGCGTGCGCCACCCCCTCCTTCCCAGGGAGGCCGGTCTCCCTCTGCACTGCCGTGTCCCGCAGAGGGTTAAAGAGAATATTTCCGAGCCCTGCACACGCTCGGCCCCTCCCCCGCACACTGACATCACACGGCGAGCCCCGGCGGCACCTGTGGCCGGTGCTGTCCTGTTGCTGTGGGGCTGGCACGCGCCTGCGGGCGCTGCCTCTGTCCGCTCATCGCTGTCCGGGGGCGGGGGGCACGGCTTGCCACCCCCCCAGAAACTTTTAATGATCTTTGTCGAAAATTACAGGGTGGAAGAAGCCGAGGTAAAGCCACGCGGAGAGCGCTGCTAGGCAGACACGGAGCACCAGGCGCTTCGAAGACAGTTGTGCCAGGACAGAACTGGAGACAAGAGAAGGGTCATTCCGGGGGAGAGGACAGGGGGAGCGGTGGAGGAATCAGGGAGAGAAAATCAAAGTGAAAGACAATAAGGGGCATATGCCAAGACAAAGGATTTTGGCAAGCATGGCAGCCCGCCTGCGCCTGCTGCTGGGCATCGCGGCGCTGTAGGCTATCTTCAATTATCTTCGCCGTGACGGCCGAAATAATTGAAGATTATGCTCCTGTTTCAGACATCTCAAGACTTAAGTCAAGGTTTTGCCGGGAGCCGGCATGCGCACACACATAGCTGACAAAAAAGAAACTCGAGAGTGATGCACGCGCGCCCAGCATCTGTCTTCAATTACCGCGGCCCCTGACAGCTGGTAATTAAAGAAATATGCCCTTCTGCTGCGCGTGTCCGCACGGAATATGTACTTGGCGGAGCTACTCTAATGCCTATGGCCTATTGCGTGCTCTCTTTTAAAAACACACGCATTCGAGGCCCAATTGCCATGCAGCTGCCAAAAAGAAGGACGCAAATTCACGAGCAGCCAGGAATTTTTAGGTAGCTTTTCGGAAACGCTAACTACAGTACTCTTGGGCTCCGCCCACACTGCTACGCAGTGTGACGTAGGCCCGGGCCCTAAAAATGAAAACTGCCTCCTAAACGTGGCAGTTCTAGGCCTGCAATATACAAAATATAAAAAATAGTGAAAAAGTAAGCATCATATCTAATATCTGTAATAGAACAGTATTCAAGCTACCAGGTATGCTTAAACCAAGTATAAAACCCTTTTTAATGTTAATGCACATCATATGATTCTTATTGGTGCAAAGAAAATGCAGTAATGGCTTTGAATTTCTGTAACGTGAAGCCACACAAGATGACTAAAACAATAAGAAAAAAAAAAGGATGTAAAGATAAATAGCATATACGTATTAGCTCCCAAGCCCTGGCTCTGTACTGTAGGTGGATGTGCACGTCATGAGGTAAAATGCTGCCACACAAGGTGCAAGAAATCAAATGGCTAAAGTGGGCCTAAGCAAAATGTGTATGCCGGTTAAACAGACCTATGCAGGAAGAGAACTGGCCCAAGGCTCATCTTTCTACCTATAGATGTATGCATATTTATTTAGGACCATTAGCTTCTTAGGAAGTTCTTTTTTTGATCATACCTTTGTCGCAGGGATCCTGCTCTCACACAGAACTGTGCACAGAGACTTGGCACCTCAGTGAATTAGGGTGTGCCAAAACTCACCTTTGTACCCAAAATCCCCTACCAGACTAGCAATCAGTGTCTCATTGGTTCTTACAAACTCCCAATGTTTAGACAACCCAGAACATGGACTTAGAACACCTCAGGTAACGTGGAACACATGAACACTCTTTCGTTACACCAACATACCAATCCAGAACGAGGAGTAAATGAAGACACGTGCACATTTGAAAGGTTTATTTCTAATGCAGTGTTCTCAAGCGCAGTATCTTAACTAATACAAACAAACATATTATAAGTAACAAAGTTATCAGGATAGTTACTAGTCCATAAAATACAAAGGGAGAAAGCATGTTAAAATGCTAAAGGGAAAAAGGCTAAATGGCACCTAAGCCTTACCCTCCCTTGCTAGCATATTATATTATATCTAAAGAAGGTATCTTTGGGTTTTAGCAGGTCGGCCCCATACCTCTTGGTCTTAGTGGAGAGTAACCACATCATCTCCTACGACAGCTCTCTGCATGCGAATATTCATCACGTGTGTAGCATGCACTGCGCAGTGCTGTATTAAAACGTGCCAAAAGCCAAAGTTGACCCCAGCTGCATATGTGTTATGTCTAGAACGGGCTCTGATCAGACCGAGCAACAACCACTGTGTTAAAATAACCTTGAAGGCCTCGGCACTCTCTGTACAGACATAGCTTACCAAGCAAAGCTGATACAAGTGAAAAACATATTATTCGTGTGTGAAGCAAAACATTCTACTAGGCTCAAAGCATTAATAACAATATGTGCCGTGTGCAGAAGCAGCAGAAAGGAAAAATGGCGTTTAAACCTCAAATAGGCTAATGCTAACTTAACACAGTGTGAAGGCAAGGCCTATCTCCATGACACCCTCCCTTGATCTGAGCATGGATAAGATAAGATTTAGATTAGATAAGGGGCAAATTTTGAATGCAGAGTTCAACAACGACAGTCAGAACCAGTATCGAATTTGCACAAAACAAGGACATTTTTTTATAAAAAAGCGCAGAATGAGACTATAAAAGTCTATATCAAAAAGTTTGGCATTGGGCCAATCCAAGTCAATAGGTCTGGGCAGAGAAAAATGTTGTATAGGTTTTGGAAAAAACAAAAATTATTCAAAATCCAACAAACGACCTCAGTTGCGGGAGAGATAAGTTATGTCATATCTCACCCAGACAATAAATATGCAAAATATGCAGCAAGAGCCTCCATCAGGAAGTCACTGTTCTCATCCGAAAACATCTCAGCCATTCAGTTTAATAAAGGAAGAGAGCACACATGTTCCTTTATTACCGAAGCCTCTAGCACCATCAGAGGACAGCTCGGTGGGTTTTCAATGAAGCTGTGAGCCAAGAAATCTTGCGCCGCTGCGAATATATTCCAACGCCCCAGAATTCCATGCATCGCTGCAAAGGCCATAATCCCTCCGTCAGAACAAAGCAATTCATGAGCAACTAAGGGACTCATAAACTGATTATAATCCACATCGGGAGACACCGTATTGCAGAGACACAAATCCAGGGCCCAGTCGAAATCGCAACTCAGGCAATGAAATACAGGCTGGACGCATGTAAAGTAGGAAAATCGAAACAATAAACCATAAGTCGCGCTCAAAGTAGCAAGAGGCAACGCTCCATAGTACTCAAGCATTCTGTTGCGGAACAGCACCAGACGCGACTGCTCTTCGAGAAACACAGGATGCGCATCCATTTTGAATAAAACAAAACAGTAAAAGAACGCCTGCAGCCAGAGCCAGCAGAAAAGGAAATCCACCAAACTGGCTAGAGAAACTCGAGTGAAAGAAAGCTGGAAAAATACCGAATATAGCTTAAAACGAAGTCACAAGGCCACTACTTACTACTTTAAAAAAGTGTGCCAGCCCTGTGGTGGAGGATGCATTAAAGATAGAATGAATTAGCTCACCAAAATGCAAGGGCAAATCAGTATTTAATAAAGCATGCACCTCTGTGCGGGTGTTTGCTACGTGAAGGACGAATGTCTCACGCGCAGATGTGAGGGCTACTTTTTTCTGGGACAAAAGAGCTCTTATGCGACTTATCCCATTGAACTCTGCCTTCAAGGTCGGAATCGTGGGCCAGATGGAAACATCAAGCTTCCCATGCGGGGGTGGATACATTACATTCTTACAGCAAACGACACGCTCACTGACTATAACCACATAAGCAATACCTCTAATTAACCCACAGCAATCCTCATTGTTTAAAAGCAAATAACTCCCATTTGCCAGTAAAGTGAACGTGGGAACAATAGCAGGGACTGGAGTACCTGTTAAAACACAGGCCAAATTAGGTTCATTCTGGTTGCAAGAGCCATGTAATTGGATGTGTCTGCACATTAATGAATGATCGGGCGTTTCAGTGCAATCTTAACCATTTAAATAAACCTCTTTATCCTCCTTAAGGCATCTATAGGTAAATGGAAGCGATCAAGCTTCATGGAGAAATGCATTTCCTAGAGGTTCATATCTACCAATTGCAAAGTACTTGACACAGTTCTCGAACTTGAATAAAGGAAATGGTAGAGTGATTAATCCGTGTATAAGCCAAGTTGCTGTATTGGCCTCAGCGACCGAAAACGGCAAGGACTCCAACTTTTCAATTTGCAACAGGGAAAAAGAAGCATCTTTCATTGACAGCAAGCGCTGTTTTTCAGTCAAATTAAAGGGGGCAAATAGAGATGACGTATTCATGTAATGCCATGGCACTTTACCAGCTTTTAGGGTTTGCAAGGTCCACGCAAATTGCATGATGGAACGTAACTGATTTTGACCATGGTACAACAGACACTTCATCTTGCACAATATCAACAATAGATGACACAATATTGTCTAAAGTGTAAATGCGGGAAGAAAGCGTGTTAATGCTGTTATCAACAACTGCTAGAACTTTTTCGAAATTAGCTTGATCTATTGCCCTAATGCGGGTAGCCGCCTCAATTTGAGAAGTTTTCCAGAATTCATTGTAAACTGCATATATCCATCTTTTAGATCTGCCGTTAGCCGGGCCTCTTATAAAATCATTCAGATCAACATCGTCAGTCAGTTTAGACAAATGTAACTTAACTGATGTCAAGGTGGAATGTCTGAGCCTATTCTGACATAATTTGCCTACAAAATAGGTAGTCACAGAAGGCCACTTTCAAAACGGGGATCCTCCCTGACCTGTGTAAAGCCTTGAGCCAAACCCAGAAAACAATGCTGACAAGAATCAGCACTCCTGTGCCAGAGTAACCAACCTTTGGGATCCAAACTGGATATGTTAAAGGAAAAATGTAGCAACAGAGTTTGCAATTCTCTGATCGAAAATTTAGTAGTATTCTCCCAACCGGAATATTCCTCTAGGTCAGGAAAAGAAGGAGCATTTAACTTTTTAGTAGTAGCCAATCCAAAGCATGTCGTCTGTGAAATGCTCGAATTCAAAAACAACATATGGTTCGGGGTGAGGCACGCACGGTGCAAAGCCTCAGTGCCTTGCACTTGCCAACTTTTAGAACCCCAAACTGATTTAAGGTCTATAGTTTCCCTCCACAACTCGTAGCCACCTATAGCAAACTTGTCTAGAAAGGACTTTGAATACAATAATTTAGTGTCGGTAAGTCTAACCTTGGATGTGACCATCTCAGTCATCTTAAAATAAAAGGCATTGGGATTTGATTGATTGAAATCGGTGAAAAAAGCGAACCTTTTCAAAAAGGTAGCAGAACTGCCCTGTATAGGTGCTGGATAATGTTCCCATTGTGTGTAATTCACAGCACTTCTCCTGGTATTAGCTTTGTGCAGGTAATGATCGCCAAAATGTTGGTAACAATACAAATCACCATAATTAGCAGATTCTAAATACAAATCTTCAGCATCAAAGGCAGCATAATACTACGGCCTGAATATCCCAATCATCTGAACGTATATTTTGTTTAACTACATCCCCCATAGAAACTCTAAGCACATTAGGGACATTTATAACTTCAGTGGGCCCATGAATCTGAAAACGAACAGCATCCCATACAATCCCGTCTAAGACAGGCCAAGCAGTGATGTTAACAAAAGCCAAGTCTTTCTTCAATCTGTGTGATGAGGAGTGGTGAGCCAATGTTCCACTGATATGTCGAATGCATGTTCTCTCCTCGACATAGTGTCCATTGACAAGTCGAAAAAAATATACCACAAAGCCAATTGACATAAAAAGGTAAATTGAAAAAAGTACCAACCACATGTAGGTCCAAGGGGAATCAAAAAATGTTTCATAAAAATGTTGCCCAAACAGCTATCCTTGAGGGTTTCTTTGCTGTTTGAGAATCAGTGTCAAATGAAAATCTGGATTCTGTAGCCAAACGAGTTTGCAAATCAGGCATCGATAAGTCAGTTGGGTAAGTGTAGTCAGTTTCATCAAGTTGGGTAGCAGGCAGTTTACTTAATAATGGACTAGAAACTGCAGGCATCTCAACCGCAACACCAGGCACTGGATTAGAAGCCGGTGTTAAAACAGAATGTCTCACAATGGAAGGACATGAGACCGCTGGTGTCATACTAAGAAGAATCGGCCACTCTGTGTATCTTGACATTGTCAATGGAGATATACCTGTTTTCCTTACGATCTGGAAGTGGTGGTAAAATGACTGTTCTTGTGCCCTTTACTCCAAGCACTGGAACCGGAGCTCGATAAGAGGGACCAAATTATTTCTTATTTTCGATCTTCTCACGAACCAGTTCTCCGACTTGAGGTAGCCAGCCAACTACCGGAATCTGCAACGCAGCTTCAGATGAGCAGGGCAAATGTTCCTTTGCAAGACTGTCTCTCGTCTCTTGTAGATTCTGTAAAACATTTCAATGTTCATCTACGTCAAAGGTGGCAGCCACAGCCGTCAATTCTAGACCGTCAAGGTTCGGGACATACATCTTGATACCAAAGAGCATTTCATATGGGGTCCGCCCACCCAGAGACTTTCTAGGGAGATTATTTAGAGCACGCTGCACGCTATTGAGGTGGGCCAGCCAGTTCCTGCCAGTGCCTATAACTCTAGCTGTCAAAGACTGCTTTAAATCTCGGTTAATCCGTTCCACAACACTATTACCCTCAGGTCTGTATGGAGACGAAAACTTGACTTGGACCCCCAACGAAGTCATGGCATCCTTATACGCCCTAGAGGCGAAAGCAGGACCCTGATCCCAATGGAAGGTACCAGAGGCAAAAATCCCTACAAAGACACGCAAGTCTCTTATGACAGTTCGCGAATCAGCGCTGCGGTGAGGCCACACCCACACAAAGCGTGTGCATGAATCAACTGCTACTAAGATGTACTTATATGCAGTATCAGAAGAAAAAGGACCGCAGTGATCTAAGTAAACACAACCAAGTGGTTTATTAGAAATGTACAACTGTGTCTGGGGCGGAGACGCAGCAGTTGAAGGCTTAATCTGCTGGCAAATGTCACATTGAAGGACATAATCACGCGTCTGTTTGTACAGTCCCTGCCACCAGAAACGCTGTTGTAACTAAGCCACAGTAGCCGAAACGCCCGCATGTGCAGACGCAACTCCTTCATGGGCCGCTGTGATCTGCGTTGGGAATCAACCTCTCACCAACGTCAGGAATTTTCACATAAGGAACTTTATCAGGACTTAAGTGGTATGAATACTTCAAAGAGAACCCCTTAGGATATTTGCTTCCCTTCTCAGTTGCAGCAACAGCTGCCAAGATATCATCATCAATTTTACTTTTGGACCGTGTAACTGCTGCAACCAAATATGACGATACTGCTGATTTTGCAGCCTCATCTGCCAACGAATTGCCAACAGCCTGGACTCCTAGGCACTGATGACCTAGAGTATAAATTACAAACGCGAGAGGCAACTGCTCTTTAAGCTCAGCCACTCGGACCCAGATCATTTTATGTTTTATTGTGCTACCCTTGGAATCACGAAAATCATTCTGAATCCAAAAGAACAGGTTTTCATTGTAAGACTGGACACAGTAGTAAGAATCACTCACAGTAAGCGTTGTCACACTAGGATCAGCGTACTCTAATGCAAGCATCAGAGCACGAAGCTCTGCCAATTGTGCGGTGCAGTCCCCTAGAGTCTGCGTGTGCACGACTCTGGACTTGAACTCATCATTCACCATGGCACCTACCACAATGGCGCAAGCTGAAACGTATGCGTGCTTAGACCCATGCGCAACTTTTGCTGAACCATCAGTGTATATGATGCAATGGAAATCCTCCAAAGTCCGCATAGCCAAAGGTGCAGGATGAACGAATTCATATTGCAAAAACTCCTGCGACTGTAAGGAGGCATCAAAAATAAATGTGACATCCGGAGACGTCAATGATGCTGCCCATTGTATCCACCGTGGGTGCAAAGCCTTAGAATTTGGTACAGTGGCTTTCGTAACTGCCTCCAAAGCAGGATACAGGGTAACAACCAACATGCATTTTCCCTGCGACAGTGCACGTTCCTTAAGAATCGCCATCTGCACTGCTGTCAAAACTTTTTCCACAGAAGAAAACCGCATTTCAGCCGAAGTGTACAAGTGTGACTTGTAAGCAATAGGTACGTTGGGCCCGATTCACAGAATGAACTTAAGACTAAATCCTAAACTTACTACTATTTGGTATTCACAGAATGCACTTACTACTTTCGGGATTCACAGAGTGAACTTACTACTTTCGGGATTCACAGAATAAACTTACTACTTTCGGTATTCACAGAATAGATTTAAGACTACTAACTCTAAGTCCGAAATCGGGGAGTAAATTCCGGCCCGGAGGCGGAGCTTACGGCCCGGAGGCGGAGCTTACGGCTCGGAGGCGGAGCTTACGGCCCGGAGCCGGAAGCTCCGCCTCCGGGCCGTAAGCTCCGCCTCCGGGCCGGAATTTACTCCCCGATTTCGGACTTAGAGTTAGTAGTCTTAAATCTATTTTGTGAATACCGAAAGTAGTACAAATAGTAGTACGTTTAGGATTTAGTCTTAAGTTCATTCTGTGAATCGGGCCCTGTGTCTCCTTCGTTAAAAGTAAAGTAAGTGAAACCCACCGCCCCAGGGATGATTCTTATCACCAGGTTGGTGTGGTTATCACGAGTCCGTAAGAATTTAGCTTCTAGAAGATTAGCCTGCAAAGATTGCAAAATAGCTGAGTGTTCTGGCAGCCAGCACGATTTGGTACAAGTAGGTTGTATCAAAGCATACAAAGGCTTGATACACTGGGCATATTCAGGAATGTATGTACGCCCAAAATTAAAAAACCCCTGCAAGGACTGTAATTTTTTCAGAGTTGTCAGAGCGCACAGTTGTGCGCATTTCTCCAAAAAGTGACGAGCCAATCCTCGACCTTCATTGTTGAGCTCGTAGCCCAGGAACAACACTGTATACTCTGCAATGTGAGACTTTGCAAAGTTAAATTTGTAACCGAAGTCCGCAAAGCTACATATTATGCGGTCATCGCGACACAGATGCGCCCAAAGTTCGTCGTCTACGAGATAAATGTCATCCACATACGAACACGCATCTTGGTCAACTGTCTCCAAGAGAGAGACAATGCGGGCAGCAAACACGCCTGGACTATTCTTATAGCCCATTGGTAAACGTTTGAACTGTTTTTGTTTGCCGCCGCTTGTAAAACTGGTCCATTGGGAACGTAGACCATCCAAATGGTGGGCAAAAAAATTTTTGGATATGTCAAGCGTGGTTTTAAACCTCTTACGCACAAGACTATCCACTAAGGCGGAGCCGTGAGTATTCTGTACTGCACAGGTACGGCAGTGCAAGTACAAATGCCGGTAATCCAATACCAAACGATATGATCCGTCAGGCTTTGTCACAGTAAAAACAGGGTTATTCATCGGTGACACACAAGTTTCAATTACGCCTTGATGTTCCAATTGTTCAAGGATTGCCACAACGGAAGCATTAGCTTCACGTCGTATGGAATATTGGGGTTGAGGCTGTGGCATAGACCATAAAGGAATCTCGTGATGTGGAGAAAACATATTCTACCCACAGTGTGTACGGTACAGAGCCGGCGCAAGGGCTCTAGCCCACTCTTCTGCAAAATTCAGCACTACTCAAGTGTCATGAAATAAGACCACCAACGGTTGGGCGCCATGTCGCAGGGGTCCTGCTCTCACACAGAACTGTGCACAGAGACTTGGAGCCTCAGTGAATTAGGGTGTGCCAAAATTCACCTTAGTACCCAAAATCCCCTACCAGACTAGCAATCAGTGTCTCATTGGTTCTTACAAACTCCCAATGTTTAGACAACCCAGAACATGGACTTAGAACACCTCAGGTAACGTGGAACACATAAACACTCTTTCGTTATAGCAACATACCAATCCAGAACAAGGAGTAAATGAAGACACGTGCACATTTGAAAGGTTTATTTCTAATGCAGTCTTCTCAAGCGCAGTATCTTAGCTAATACAAGCAAACATATTATAAGTAACAAAGTTATCAGCATAGTTACTAGTCCATAAAATACTAAGGGAGAAAGCATGTTAAAATGCTAAAGGGAAAAAGGCTAAATGGCACCTAAGCCTTACCCTCCCTTGCTCGTATATTATATTATATCTAAAGAAGGTCTCTTTGGGTTTTAGCAGGTCGGCCCCATACCTCTTGGTCTTAGTGGAGAGGAATCACATCATCTCCTACGACAGCTCTCTGCATGCGAATATTCATCAAGTGTGTAGCATGCTCTGCGCAGTACTGTATTAAAACGCGCCAAAAGCCAAAGTAGGCCCCAGCTGCATATGTGTTATGTCTAGAACGGGATCTGATCAGACCGAGCAACAACCACTGTGTTGAAATAACCTTGAAGGCCTCGGCACTCATTGTACAGATATAGCTTACCAAGCAAACCTGATACAAGTGGAAAGCATATTATTTGTGTGTGAAGCAAAACATTCTACTAGGCTCAAAGCATTAATAACAATATGTGCCGTGTGCAGAAGCAGCAGAAAGGAAAAATGGCGTTTAAACCTCAAATAAGCTAATGCTAACTTAACACAGTGTGAAGGCAAGGCCTATCTCCATGACACCTTCCTGTCTTTAGGAACATTTTCACTATATTTTGGTAGGCCTGTGTTCAGGTCCCCTGGCCTGGATCAATTTACCTTGGCCTCAAATTATACTGCAAGCCATGCCATAAAATGAGTATCCACCCGATCTCTGAACCTACACCCGCCCAATCGGGTGCAGTTTTAATACTATTGGAAATTCACAACCTTTTATACTTGTCCATAGGGGCAGGGTCTCGACTGAGAATGCCGTGTGACATGTTCCGTGAAATCTCATTTCCCAATATGAAATTGAAGGGAATGTACAATTATGTCTTTGTCTAATGCATTACAATATGCCATAGCACATCGGGCAATAAGCACGTCGTCAGGCCAAAGTGGGGTAAAAGGCCGCTTTATTGGACAGGTAATACATATTCCAATCTATCACCCCCACCCCTAAACAATTTTCCCCAACAACAAAGTACCCATCATTGTTTGACCTAATCCTCCTCCCCAACGCCTATCTACATCTCCTGCCTACCCCTTGCCTCCAACCTCGCTCCCTTGCTTCCCTCTGTCCAAAGCTATTCTTTATGCCCCCAACCCTACCTCCCTGTCTTGATCTCCTCCAACTCAGCCACCTGTCCAAGCGACAACTGCCAAAAAATTACATCATTTCTGCATAAACTAGCTGAAAAAAATGATACTCATTTTAAGGATGGGTGGGCGGGCCAAAAATAACGTCCCTACCTCACCGCACTCTGAAGCAAGTGCGCAACTGGAATTTTGGCGCTCCTGCTGCTCGCTCTAACCTGCACCAGCCAATCGGATTTGCCTCCTGTCCTGGCCATACTAAATGCCCGAGGCTGCCCGGCGGTGGACAATCTGCGAATACCACCCCCAGAAGCCCTCATCGGGCAATAAGCACGTCCTCAGGCCAGTGGGGTAAAAGGCCGCTTTATTGGACAGGTAAGCAAATCAATACATATTTATATACAAATCAGGCCTCACTAATACATATTCCAATCTATAACCCCCCACCCCTAAACCATTTTCCCCAACAACAACTTACCCAACATTGTTCACCCTAATCCTCCTCCCCAACCCCTATCTACATTTCCTGCCTAACTCGTGCCTCCAACCTCACTTCCTTTGTGGTATATAAATAAATAATACCGGATCTAGGTTTTACTGGACATAGCAATAACAGATAGCTCAATAAATAAGAGTCAAGATTCGAGGTAGTAGGAGTTTGCAGGTTTAATACAGCATAAAGGACAGGAACAGGACAACCTGCACGGGAACAGGATGGCAGCGCTGCCGGGGGCAGGATCAGAATCGGCGTAAGGGAATGGGTAACATTTAATAGCAGTGCACAAATATATATACTAAAACAGTTACATTACAATGAATTACAGTAGGCGGAGCAGTGGGTGTGGTCAATAGCAGTCGCGAAAGATAAGGGTGAAAATGGGTGTAACAGGGGCGTATACATAGACATGTGATGCAAACGTAACAGAATATGTCATAAATGGGGCGGAAACATGGAGGGGGCTACCTAAGGAGCCGGGACCTCTAACCTAATGGTGCGCGCAAACTGACAATGACGTGTTACTAGGAGAAGCTGGGGGCTATGAACTCTGTGCTAGGGGCAGAGACTGAAGTCTGGAGAGTCAGGGCGACATGTACCTAAACAGTATCTAGTATCTGATGTTTAGAGAACATGTTGATAGAATCCAAAAGTTATCGGGGTAAAGGCTAACAGACTCTAAGAATGGTGCATGCATTATTCTACATGTAGTGCGTGATGAAGAATATTAAATGACCATTAAATGCAGTATTTCTCTTACATGGAGACGTAAAGGCTAGACAATGACGGAAACCATTGATGCGATTCAGTAGCTTAGGAATGCAGAGAAGGAGGGCTGGACTGATAACTAGAATCATAACATACTCTTGGCAGACTCAGAGGCAGAGCCAGGCTGAGCCGGGCACTGTGAGGCAGGAAGTAAGTGAAGGGTCGAGGATACAGGTGGGGGCTGTATCGCTCCTCAGCGAGGCTCAGAAGACAGGAGCTGAATCTGGTGTCCGGGCCCTTTTGAGGCCTAGAAACGGGGACTTTACAATGAAATAACGTGCACACTGAGAAACGTGGCAACGTAACTTTACATAGGCCTGATACTCGTAGCTTTCACGAGAACTGGAAACTGGCATACTAGTGATGGACACAACTGTAATTGCGTCTTTAATCAAACATGGGGATACATATGCATATTTAATCATGCACACATAACATAAGATGGAGGACACGTAGGGACACAGAACATGGCAAAATTTACTTTTCCACATTCCCTCCTTGTCACTACGTTTCCATCAGGAAACATCAATATTCATGATACCATCTATCATTTCATACAGTATCATTTGCTCGTCTCGAATTTTCTTGGAACGGGATTTAGGACGGGACTTGGGACTAGGAATACAAGATGTAGCACAAATGCCGCAAATCGCAGGGCCACATTGTAAACAGAGGCAGCAACTGAATATGATCGCTACTGCAATACCCAGAAATGACAATACTTTCCATCCCCAGGCGGAAATTATATTCCAGAACCAACCGGACCATGTCCAGGTGCCTGGATCTTGGTGTAACATATGGGCAATTTTATGGAGTCTGGTAATAGCTGAATAAACAGACGGTGCGTTATTAGGAATGAAAATGCAGCAACTAGATCCGATGACTCTACATGCCCCGCCCCTATCGGCCAGTATGACGTCAAGGACGAGACGATTCTGGAGCACGACACTTCTCATAAAGGATTGCTCTTCGGTTAAGTTACCTAGAGCAGAAGTAGTCTCGATCACTACTGCTTCAAGTGTTCTGGTTAATCTACGTATCAGTTTACTATTTACAACAGTACCTAAGTAGGGGAAGACACCTTTATTGATATCTATGTATTGTTCTAGAGCAGTTTCAGTATAATCGACAATCGGGAAATTTCTCTTGTGTCTAGTATGTACTAGATGGGAATTCCTATGATAGTCAGGTGGGGCTAGGAAAACTGGTGGCAGTAGGAAGGCAATGTAACATGTACCATCCCAATCAAGGGGCAGACGAACATATGCGGTCTGACCACAAACAAAATAAGAATGACGTGAAGCTTTGAAAATAGATTTCCCACTGTCACTATACTTGATAATAGTAGTACAATCACTATGGCCTACATGTACGGAACCATTATTTCGGACACATAATTCACCTTTAACTGGTAGTACTGAAATAGCAGGTAAGTCTGGAGTAGAATCAGACTGAACATTCAGGACCATGAAATTCGAAGAATAATTACCTAGATTATAAACTTCATTTTCTAGATCTAACCCTGTTCTGTGGGGAAGACCTTGCTTGTCTGGGAAGCATGTACTGTTCAGAAAAGACATATCTGTTGAGGATGACGTTAACGTGGACCATGCTCCACACGAACCATTATGTGAAAATGGATAAGGAAAGAGTGGCAGAACTCCCTTCGGTGTCTGGAAAGGGGGGAGTCGACCACACACCCAACAATTTGTGGCATTGCTGGTCTGGTGTGAATAATGTAACATGCGGATAAAAGAGTTATTACGCATAGCAAGACGATATGAGAGTTCTACTGTAACATTAGCAGACTTATTTACATGAGAAACTGAAAAATACAAATAAAATGCATAACTGGTGCAGGAAATCATAATGCTGAAATATAGCAGAATAATTTACAACAAGGGGTGGTGATGGACAGAGTCTCTGAATTAAGCAGAGTACTCTCACCCAGTCAAGAGATCAGGGCTAGATCCAACACCGTTTTTTAGCTCATTGCACCATCCCAGTTTCAGAACCCGGCTGTATGCAAATTAGTCTGTCCCTGGCCCAGTGCATCATGGGAACAGGGCAGACCAGACTACAAAAGCCAATTCTTACACTGGGAAGGAAACAAGCTTCCGGGGACCGGTTTCTGCCATTTCAGGCGTCTTCGGCCCGGCTTGCTTGAATCCTGATGGTGCAATGAGCAAGGGACTCACATCTGAGTATGCCCTTCCACGCTTAGGGTGGACAAAATAATTTACAACAAGGGGTGGTGATGGACAGAGTCTCTGAATTAAGCAGAGTACTCTCACCCAGTCAAGAGATCAGGGCTAGATCCAACACCGTTTTTTAGCTCATTGCACCATCCCAGTTTCAGAACCCGGCTGTATGCAAATTAGTCTGTCCCTGGCCCAGTGCATCATGGGAACAGGGCAGACCAGACTACAAAAGCCAATTCTTACACTGGGAAGGAAACAAGCTTCCGGGGACCGGTTTCTGCCATTTCAGGCGTCTTCGGCCCGGCTTGCTTGAATCCTGATGGTGCAATGAGCAAGGGACTCACATCTGAGTATGCCCTTCCACGCTTAGGGTGGACAAAATAATTTACAACAAGGGGTGGTGATGGACAGAGTCTCTGAATTAAGCAGAGTACTCTCACCCAGTCAAGAGATCAGGGCTAGATCCAACACCGTTTTTTAGCTCATTGCACCATCCCAGTTTCAGAACCCGGCTGTATGCAAATTAGTCTGTCCCTGGCCCAGTGCATCATGGGAACAGGGCAGACCAGACTACAAAAGCCAATTCTTACACTGGGAAGGAAACAAGCTTCCGGGGACCGGTTTCTGCCATTTCAGGCGTCTTCGGCCCGGCTTGCTTGAATCCTGATGGTGCAATGAGCAAGGGACTCACATCTGAGTATGCCCTTCCACGCTTAGGGTGGACAAAATAATTTACAACAAGGGGTGGTGATGGACAGAGAAATATAGCAGAAAACATAAAATAATAGTGCAACTTCTAGAGTTCTCACTAACTCTCTCTCTGTGGGGGTCTATTATATACATGTCAGAAACCGGTCTAACCGTTTCACCTAGGGGAGGACTTAGACAATCAAACTGGCTGACTTATTTTACTAGACCTTAGTTTAAGCTTATACTCCTGCTGCGGAGTTTTCTCTAACAGGGAAGGGTTCGTAGCAATGTCTTTTGCGGGACAGTCCTTAAGAATAGTACTTTGGCAGTCTTTAAGATCCTCGGAAATGTTCTTTGAAACAGGTTTCAATCCCAAAAATCTTTTCACATGAGACAGATGCACCCAGCCCTTCCT
The DNA here is from genome assembly GCF_964261635.1 of Lissotriton helveticus. Classification (NCBI taxonomy): domain Eukaryota; kingdom Metazoa; phylum Chordata; class Amphibia; order Caudata; family Salamandridae; genus Lissotriton; species Lissotriton helveticus. The sequence goes on from NC_136061.1 coordinate 1,647,818,276, forward strand.
GCCTTCCAGCTTGACGGCAGTACGGGTGGCCAGGAGGACCTGTCGGGGTTCCTTCCAGCGAGGCTCCAGCGGACTTGAACGATCAAAATTCCTGACCAAAACCATGCATCCGGGAACGATTTCATGCGGTGCCACCTCGGTATTGTCTGGAAATGCGGCAGCAACCTGTGAACGACAAGAGTGTAGGGCAGACATCAAGGAAGCTAGGTAATCTGTCAGCATATTACTTGAAACATTGGTAATACTTCGAGGTCTAGGTGTACCCCACATGTTAGGGGGGCGGCCAAATACGACCTCATAAGGGGACAGACCTGATCTGGAATGTGCGACCATGCGCATATAAAATAAGGCAACTGGCAGAGCTACTAGCCAGTCCACACCTTTCTCTTTACATACTTTTGCAATTCGGATTTTCAGGGTCTGATTATGTCTCTCTACGAGACCGGCTGCTTCTGGATGGCGTACACAATGGAACTTCCACTGGTACCCTAACAACAGGGAAATATGTTTCATAAGCTCGGATGAGAATGGCTGGCCGTTGTCTGAATACACGACCCTAGGGAGTCCATAACGGGGGAAGAACTCACGAACCAACTGTTTGGCAGTGGTCGTGGCTGTGTAATCTGGGACTGGATATGCTTCTGTCCACCTGGACAAAGCGCATACAACTACAAGGACATACTTGAAACCTCGACATCGCTCCATCTGAATATAATCCATTTGGAGGACTTCAAAAGGGTGGTCAGGGGGCTGGAAACCACCTTGTTCCACCGGGACACTTTTACCTGGATTAAACTGACAACATATCATACAGGTACGGACTTTCTGCTTGGCTGCAGCTCGTAAATGCTTGTTGAACCAAATGTTCTGGATACTATCTAACATAGCTTTTTCTCCTAAATGTGCTGGACTATGTGTGGTATTGATAATGACTTGAACCATAGAATCGGGGAGAAACCATGTGGCTTTACCCTTCGTTACCCATCCCTGATCTGTCTGGACCCCTCCTTGTTCAGACCATTTCTTGATTTCCTCGGGAGTAGCATGTAACTGAATATCTATGACATCTTGAGTGGGGTCCTTAACTGTCATACATGTAGTCTGTTCTAGAGTGGATGTCGGTGTCTTGTTAACTGGAATGTCTGGTGTCTGTGCTGTAAGCTTGGCTGTGCGATCTGCTAGATCATTACCTTGGGAAATAGTGTCAGTAACTTTCGTATGTGCTTTGCATTTCATGATAGCAATAGATGTCGGTAAGTGTATGGCATCTAACAGAGCCTGAATAAGGAGACCATGCTGAATCTTGGTTCCATGAGAAGTCATGAAACCTCTCTCCTGCCAGAGCACTCCAAAGTCGTGTACGACTCCAAATGCGTAGCGTGAATCTGTGTAAACATTGACTTTCAGGTTCTTGGCGTGTATGCAGGCTTGAGTCAGAGCAACTAGCTCTGCTGCTTGAGCAGACAGGGTGTCAATACGGTGTGTTTCAATAACATCAGTGTCAGTAGTCACTGCATACGCGGCTACTAGTTCTCCTGTACTTGTTCTTATACATGAACCATCCACATAAAGTGTCAGGTCGGGATCTGGTAATGGAATATCTGTCAGATCTTGTCTTGGCTTTGTCATAATGTTAACTACTTCCACACAGTCGTGTGTGGCAGGATTTGAATTAACTGATGGTAACAGTGTTGCAGGATTTAGAACGTTGCAGCGTCTGATTTTTATGTGTGGCTGGAACAGTGTCAATTCATAACCTGTTAAACGTGCAATTGTCAAGTGCTGAGTCTGTGTTCGGTTTAAAAGAACTTCCACGGAGTGTGGAACTTGTACTGTCAAGGAATGTCCTAATACTATGGAATCACTTTGTCTGATAGCTAGTGCTATGGCTGCAACTGACTTGAGGCACGCAGGCAGAGCCTGGGCTACTGGATCTAATGTGCTCGAAAAATAAGCACAGGGCTTGTATTGTCCTGCTTGATCTTGTGTGAGAACAGATAATGCTGTACCTTCCCGTTCAGTGACAAAAAGTGTAAAAGGCTTACTGTAGTTCGGTGTTGCTAGAACTGGAGCTTGGCATAGAGCTTTCTTTAACTCATTAAAACTAAGTGTATGTTCAGATGTCCAAGGGAGGACAGTCGATACGGCTGCCTCCTGTGTCGTTAACTGTATCAGTGGTTTAGCTAGAAATGCATACTGAGGAATCCATTGTCTGCAGTAAGAAGTGAGGCCGATAAAAGCACGTACCTCCTTCTGGGTCTTGGGCTGAGGAAGACTCGCTATTAACTGGATACGGTCAGGTGTCAACTGCCTACCCCTCTTGGACAGTAAGTGGCCTAAGTAGATCACTTGCTGGACACAGAATTGAAGCTTAGAAGGGGACACCTTGTGCCCCATCTCTGCTAGGAAATACAAGACTGTAAGGGATGCTCGCTCGCAAGCACGTTCAGAACGGGCTGTGATCAGTAGATCATCGACATACTGGAGCAGGGCAGTGTCAGTTGGCATGTGAATATTGTCTAGTTGTCTCTTAAGTGCTTGACTGTAAATACTAGGACTTTCTGTGAAACCTTGAGGAGCTCGTGTGAACATATAGCTCCTTCCATTTAAACAAAATCCGAAAAGAAACTGGCTGTCTGGATGAATGGGGACACTAAAAAACGCGTTCTTGAGGTCTATGACTGTGAAAAATGAGGCTTCAGAATCAATGGCTGTCAATAGGGAAGAGATATCTGGGACAACTGGGTACTGGGGAATAATACATTTATTAAGTTCTCGTAGGTCAATCACTAATCGATATACTGGGGGTGCATTTGGATCAGTACGTTTCATGACTGGAATGATCGGAGAATTACATACATTGGAGTCAGTTTCTACAACTACTCCTTGAGCCATGAGCTCGTCAATAATTTTGGATAAGGCTGCTACAGCCTCAGGTGGCAATCTGTACTGTCTGATTCGTGGTAACACTACACCTGGTTTGAGAGTCACACGATGGGGTGTGATTTGCATATAACCAACATCAGTTGGACCTTGCGCCCATAGATGCTGCGGAACATTAGACAATCTCGGATCAAAATCTCGTAATACATAGTGACCCTTGAAGTCACGTAGGAACAGTCGTATTCCCTCTGGGGAACAGCAAATAACTGCACCTAATTCTTTCAGTGTTTTAATGCCTAATACATTTTCTGGACATGACTTCGTAAGTAACAGATCAGTAGTGCGGGACAATGGACTTACTTCTAGAGTAACTGGCTTAGATATCTCGTTTACAATAGGCTTTCCTGAAAATCCAAGGGAAACATTTCTTGAGCCTGAGAGCGGAGCCCCTGGAACTTCGGCGTGACTGATGGTGGTCCTACTTGCCCCTGTATCAATCAGAAACTTTCTGTCTTTCCCTAGTACTTGACTATGGACATAGGGACCCTCTTGATCTACAGGTATCTCGATGAGAGGCAAGCCTACCTCCCTCTCTAGGCTGTTTCATGAGTACGGCTGATACTCTGGATACTCGGATTGTGCATACTGGTACATCTGCTGTGTAACATGCTGTGTTGCAGCAATAGGCTGCGGTGCTGGAACTGTCTGTTGTGCATTCTGTGGCTGAGAAGTCTGTGAAACTTGTTCTTGTCTAGGCGGACGTGGTCTTTCTTTAGTCTTACCGGTAGCTATATTATGTTTCAGAACTGCACACTCGTTTATAAAATGACCTGGCTGTTTACAATAATTGCATGTCCCTTTAACGGGAACTGTAGGATGACTGGCTTGATTCGTACCCCTCTTCTGACTGTCTTGTGGAATAGATTGTGCAACTAGTACTTTCATTTTCGTGTCTTTCATACGTTTTCTTTCATGATCTTGTTCTTCTCTGATTCTATTCTGGTGATACTGAAGCATCTGTAACATCTGGGACGGGGTATTAGCTTGCCAGGTACTTTCGACTTTCAAAACTCGATTCTTAACTTGTGGACTTGAATTCTCGACTAATTTAGTAACAAAAAGATGAGGGTATGACTCGCTACTTGTCTTGAGGCCACTGTTGATACTAAAACATTTCTCGAATCTAGAATAAAAATCACTAGTGTCTTCATCTTGTTTCTGTTTACAGGCTGAGATTGCATCCCAGTCTTCCTTTTTAGTTGCTAATAATCTGGGCAAAACTTGTATTAACAGTTCTGGTAATTCTTTACATTTCTCTCCAAGACCGGTACCTGGTACTCGTATCTTATCTTCAGCTTCTAGAACTGCCCAATCGATCTTTTTCTCTCCCACCTCCCAATCTTTTTCCTTGAGTTTTTCATATACCCCTGCGGGCAACAGGACTTTTAACATTTTAATTATATCTGGATACGTGTATTCTCCCATACGGAGCATGTCTTTTAATTCTCGGTGGAACCCTGCTGGATCTTTATCATGACAGGGAATTAACTTTTTCATCTCTAAGAGTTCCATCTTTGTAATCGGAGTGTAAACAAACACTCGTTGCATTTCACCATCTGTTGTCCTAACTGGGTGTACTTCTCGTAACGGATTCTGTCTGTCTATGTAAAAGGGTTTACTTTCTGGAGGTGAGACATGAACAAAATGCGGGTTCAGAAACGTTCTATATTTGTGACGCTGTTCTAGAATGACACTAATTAAATCGGTACCTAAACCTTTCCATCTATACTGGAGTAACTCGTTCAGGACATCATGTAACGGACCTGGATCAGAATGTTGACCCTCATACAGAGTAATGAGGTGCTGGATCATATACATACCCACCAGTCGTTGCTCGGCTGGGGGCAGTTTCAGAAACATTTGTGCCACTATTTCGTCTGGAAAAGTGGTAGAATCAGTAATCCATCGGACTGCTGATCGGGCTAGTTCTTGTTCATGCATAGTACTTAACTCACTGTAACCGATTCGTGATTTCAGAATGTGATCGGTAGCTTGAAATACTTGTTCCAGAGAACCTTGTTCTGGTGCTGGATGATGTAAAACTGACTTGTGTTCTAGGCGCAAATGGCGATCTGGAAATCTAGATTTTCCTACATACGCTATTCTAGTGGGATTCTCGTCCTCTACCTCTTCGGTAGAGTCATTCTCTTTCTCGCTTACTTGTGCTGCTTTACGTTGTTCGTGTAACTTTAGTATTTCCTTACGAATTTTCTTGTACATACTCTCTATACTACTGATAGTTCTGTGTTTACCCTCGGCTATATTATCACTCCACCTTGTCAGGATTTTCATTTCGGCCGGATCTTTAGTCGGGTAATCTTGTTCTCTTATTAGACAATTAATCAGAAACTTTAATATCATGAGCTGGATCTCAGCTTTCCTTTGAGACATGGCTTCGCCAATACTTTCTGGATCATCCCCTGTACGGATGAAACGATATATTCTGTCTAGATCTCCTTTCATATCTGGTAGGGTGTCTAAATACCCGGTCACCCGTCTTACACGGATGGAATATATTACTGTACTATCATCACCTGCAACTGGATCATAGCGGCATTCAGTGAGAGCTCGTCGGATTTCTGCAACGGACTTAAATTTGGGCGTACGCTGTAACGCACATTCATGTAACTCGGCCAACGTTCTACGTTGGTGCGGTGGCGGGGTACCAGGAGGACCTCCCCCTGCGGCCCCTATGCTGGAATCGTCGACTGATACTCTTCGTGCTGGCAGAGTGGGAAATTGTAATGTGGGCTGAACCGGGGGTACCGTAGCAGGTACTCCCGTGACTGGAGGAGCAGGATTTACATTATTTACAGGAGCTGGCGGAACAGGATTTGCATATTCTGGGACTGTGTCGTCCAAATAGGACGAGATGAAAATATCAGCTGCGGTCGGTTTTTGACGTAGCTTAGTCGGAACTAGTGGTGGCGGAAAATTACTGGATGCCTCCGGGGTCGCTTTTGGCAAGCCCTCGGCAAGAAGAGGATACATACCCTTAATGAGGGCATGCCTCTGTCTGTCTGACTGTTCAGTTTTGACTCGTTCACCTATCTCGATTAGTTCCCTTTCTTGGGCTCGTTCTAAGGATTCTCTACTTAATTCTGACCTTCTGATTTCTTTTTCGGTTCTTTTATGAGATTCTTTGCGCCATAACTCGATGGCATCTTTCTGTGACTGTCTGGCTTTCTTTTTCCATAATGCTTCTTCTACTCGCATGATGCACTCGGCATCCCATGTACCCGATACGGGCCATCTATACTTTTCTTCTAACTGTTTGGTATACTCTACCCATAAATCTAGATATAATATGGCACTTATGCCATGCTTCTGATACATAAAATGACCTGGACTGTCCCTAGGCGGGACAGGAACTGCTGCTTCTAGCAGACCTTTTCTAGTTTTTAACTGACGTAATTTCGAGAATAAGGGCATGACTGAACTGTAATCTAGACACAATACAATACACAATGAACACGATAATTACTGCACATTCATACCACGACATTAAAATACATGAAGAATATTTAAAATAACAGTTCGAACAGAATACTACCTGGAATACTGAAAACAGAATACATGAATTTTCTCGAGAACAGAACTGACTAGAACAGAAACTAGATGCACTGCTGAAACAGTACGAAACTTACCGGTCTCATAAAGAGACACGTCAGGACCCGCATCCACCGAAGTGGACACTTCGTTTTTTTTGGGTCTGTGTACCACCAACCCACGGACCAGAGTCAATTAGATTGACCCTGTCTAGATACTACCCCAGCAATGGTACTCACCGGGCAGCAAGAACGGAAGGCCTCGGACTGGACTGGACTGCTTCGACGCCGGACGGACGAACTTCGGACTTCTGTTACGGGTGGGCCTCCGGATACCTCGGACCTTGGACTCTCGGCTTGGGCTCTGGTCGGGACTCGCCGCGTTCCTCCACCGCCTCGTCTGGATGCTGGACCGCCACCTCCGTCTCCTCCGTGGGCCTGAGGGATACTTGAAGCAGAAATATCTGCACGTGCACGGTATGGTTCCGTCACGGCTGCAGAGGGTCAGGGGGCCGGCGTGGCTTCACCGGCGCGTGGGGAAAGGGCAAGTCCCTGTTCGGGCGCCATTATGTGGTATATAAATAAATAATACCGGATCTAGGTTTTACTGGACATAGCAATAACAGATAGCTCAATAAATAAGAGTCAAGATTCGAGGTAGTAGGAGTTTGCAGGTTTAATACAGCATAAAGGACAGGAACAGGACAACCTGCACGGGAACAGGATGGCAGCGCTGCCGGGGGCAGGATCAGAATCGGCGTAAGGGAATGGGTAACATTTAATAGCAGTGCACAAATATATATACTAAAACAGTTACATTACAATGAATTACAGTAGGCGGAGCAGTGGGTGTGGTCAATAGCAGTCGCGAAAGATAAGGGTGAAAATGGGTGTAACAGGGGCGTATACATAGACATGTGATGCAAACGTAACAGAATATGTCATAAATGGGGCGGAAACATGGAGGGGGCTACCTAAGGAGCCGGGACCTCTAACCTAATGGTGCGCGCAAACTGACAATGACGTGTTACTAGGAGAAGCTGGGGGCTATGAACTCTGTGCTAGGGCCAGAGACTGAAGTCTGGAGAGTCAGGGCGACATGTACCTAAACAGTATCTAGTATCTGATGTTTAGAGAACATGTTGATAGAATCCAAAAGTTATCGGGGTAAAGGCTAACAGACTCTAAGAATGGTGCATGCATTATTCTACATGTAGTGCGTGATGAAGAATATTAAATGACCATTAAATGCAGTATTTCTCTTACATGGAGACGTAAAGGCTAGACAATGACGGAAACCATTGATGCGATTCAGTAGCTTAGGAATGCAGAGAAGGAGGGCTGGACTGATAACTAGAATCATAACATACTCTTGGCAGACTCAGAGGCAGAGCCAGGCTGAGCCGGGCACTGTGAGGCAGGAAGTAAGTGAAGGGTCGAGGATACAGGTGGGGGCTGTATCGCTCCTCAGCGAGGCTCAGAAGACAGGAGCTGAATCTGGTGTCCGGGCCCTTTTGAGGCCTAGAAACGGGGACTTTACAATGAAATAACGTGCACACTGAGAAACGTGGCAACGTAACTTTACATAGGCCTGATACTCGTAGCTTTCACGAGAACTGGAAACTGGCATACTAGTGATGGACACAACTGTAATTGCGTCTTTAATCAAACATGGGGATACATATGCATATTTAATCATGCACACATAACATAAGATGGAGGACACGTAGGGACACAGAACATGGCAAAATTTACTTTTCCACACCTTGCTTCCCTTTGTCCGAAGCTATTCCTAATGCCACCAACCCTTCCTGCCTGTCTTGATCTCCTCCAACTCTGCCACCAGGAAAAACCCTGACCTAGGAGTTTTTCTTGGCCCCCCCATTGATAAGGAAATAGCATTATTTGTCTGGACACTTGTCATCAGCTAAATAAAATACCACCACTGTCGCCAAACAGGTGAAAACTTTATTCATTCATTAACCAAGTGCTATATAGACACGCACACACACACACACTTCCGCCAAACAGGTGATAACATAACTTCTATATATTCAAAGATCCTATTACATCTCCTAATGAAAAATGGAATAAGCTGGCAATGGACTTGCGTAAATAAAAATCAGTATGTTAATTAATCAATAATAGAGAAAAAAGGGGGGATATATGGAAAAAAGGAATCACAAACTATTAGATAACGAAAAACTTTGTGTATCTATTGAATATAAACAGCAATGCTGTCGCTCCAACAGCATATTCTCAACACCATGTTTTTACTTTCAGAATTTTAAAAATCATCTCTTTTATTTTCAAGATATAAATTTCATTGCCAATAAAGGATAAATTCACACCATCATGCTTAAAAAATTGGTAGTCTTCCTTTGTGATTTCTCCGTGAGTTAACCAATATATTCTATTAATATAAAAAAACGATGTAGGTCTCTGTTTACTTTTATTCTCGCTCTTTCCACCGCAGTGAATCTCTCTGCTCCCCTCCAGATTCTGCGTGGCATTAATGCCGTTAAAACAAATTGTGCCTTGGACCAGTTCTTTGCTAAAAGTTCTACATCTGTTTTGATTTCTATAAGTAACCCCATATCTGATAACTGCACTAAGTCATTTTCCCCTAGGTGGATCAATATAACTTCGTGTTTATTCTTAAAAGACAGCTCACTCATCAAAGGCATTAGCTGAACCCACTTCATGCCACATGTCCCAAACCATGACACAGACACCTATTCAGAACTAAAACCCAAATTCTTTCGTAAATGTCTCTTCTCTGCTTGTTTTACAGCCCACTTAACGAATGAATGTCCAATTATCCAAATTTGGTGTTGTGACAATGATAAACCCGTCATCAAACCTGAAAAGAAAAAAACAATTATTATGCGTGGTCATGAACTTCAGAATCTAACTCTCTAATATAACGTAAACAACAATCTGAAGACCCACGCCCCAGTTTCCTAACATTACTGATTAAAAATCTCCACCTGGCGGCTTTTGAAGCTGCATCAATGCGGAATGAATGTGTATCAAAATTGAAAGGGTTTTTTCCCCAGCTTCTTTAATGACTTCCTCAGGATTGACAGCAATTGAAAAGCTTTCAGCTGGGATCCATCTAGATGCCTGAAAACAAAGTTTGAAGTTGCACCCCCTACTGCTAGAAAATCTAACCATGCTTTCTTGGGGCACAATTGTATGTCTATGCTTTGTAAAAATACTCTTGAACCTTTGCCTGCTTGATCTGTTTTAGAATGTTCAAGAAAAATACATATAGCTGATTGGACAAGAGAAACATTCTGTACTTTGAGATCCTCATTGCGAGCATTGCCTAGCAATTCCGATATCCAGAAAGCACCAAAAAAGAGCCAAATCATGCATAGTTTGACTAAACGATATTCAAATGCAGAGAAACAAATCTCGTGCACAATAATTGTCATCTCATACAATAATTTTAAGGATATTGGCTTTCTTTTATATTGCCCTCTCTTTTTTGTTTTTGCCCAACCTTGAAGAATTCTCCTACCCATCTCCCCTGCTGATGGCTCATTTCCCCAAAAGAACTTCCCATAAAATGACACTCCAGCTAGCTTCCCAGCTATTGTTGTAGAAGAAATGCTCTGTTCTATATTGAGCATAATGAACTTAATTATGTCCTCTCTTCGCTGCTGCAACCCTTCACTGTTATGACCGCTATACGCAGCACCTGAATCTAAGAACTCCAGCCAAGCTCTCCTGTATGCCAATTTGGTACTCTTTGCTAACGGGTTTGTTGATGAGCGGTCATTTCACCAAATCCCATACCTCGCTGGGTACATGAGTCTTCTGTAGATCTGCTCCGGGCACCAAACCACGGTATCTCTCCCACTGAAAACAAGATAGGGCATCTGCGATGTTATTTACCACTCCCGCAATATGTTTAACTTTGAAAGCTATTTTAAACTGTAAGCAGCCTAGCATAAATGTTTGTAACAACTTTAGTAACTGCTTATCCTTGGTTTTCTGACCATTTACTAAATCCACTACAGTTCTATTATCTACATTAAACAACACTGTTCTATTTGCCAACTTTGGTCCCCAAACAGCCAAAGCAACTTTTCTTTTCTGCAACCCACCTGACTAGCCATTGCTCCGTGCACCATTTTCCCTCCCAAAAGAAGCCATAACTGTTTGCACCGGAAGCGTCTGAGAATAATTGCATCTGCCAAACGAAATCCTCATTTAATGACCAGATTGTGACGGTGTTAAATTCTCTCGAGAACATTAACCACACCTCAAAATCGGCCCTCATGCTGGCAGATATCCTGATTCTATGATGTGGTAGTTTAATGCCTGACATGGAAAAACCCAGATGTCTGCAAAATGTTCTGCCTGCCCGTATGACTCTGCAAGCAAAATTTAGATGGCCTAATAAGCATTGAACTTCAGACAATGACAATTTGTCTGCCTTTCTTGCATATTCTAATAGTTTTGTCATTTCGACTATTTTCTTCTCAGGGAGTCCAACTTCCATTTTGTGTGTATCTATTTCAATGCCAAGATATGTTAAACAACAACTGGAGCCTTCAGTTTTGTCTTCTGCTATGGGAACCCCCATATCTTGTGCAAACGCTTCAAAGTCTCTCAGTGCGTTTTCACACTGTTGTGAACCTGCAGCTCCCATGAATAAAAAATCATCAAGGTAGTATGTCACATCGGTATGTCCTGTTCGAAAAGAGGAACACCACTGTAGGAATGTGCTAAAAAAAAATAAAAACCTGCATGATATCGCACAACCCATTGGAGAGCTTTATCCATAAAATATTTGTCTTCAAAATAGATACTGAGCAACGAGAAATCGGAGGTGTGCACTTGCAATAGTCTGAAAGCTGACTTGATGTCACATTTTGCCAATTCAGAGCCCTCATCCATGATTCGTTATCATGCTTAATGCCGTATCTACTGAAGCAAATTTGACCATGGAATCTTCCCTTGCTATAAAGTCGTTAACAGAGAAACCTTGAGGCCATGATAAATGCTGGATCATCCTGAATTCCCCTTCTGTTTTCTTAGGGCCACGCCTAATGGAGAAATAATAAGATTGTCTAACGGCCATGAATCAAAGGGGCCTGCCATCCTTCCTTCCTTCACCTCTGTCAACAGCTTCTTCCTTATGATGTGCGGAAAATCATTTATGGATTTTAAATTTTGTAAGAATCTGCGACATCTAGTCCCTTGATAACCTAGTTTAAACCTTTCTCTGAAACCCCACTCCAATTGTGTTGCTTCATGCGTGTCAGGATAAAATGTTAACCATTTACATACATTTTCCACCTTAATTGGTGTAGAAGCCCTTGTTCCCAGATTGAAAAGCGAAACCTCTTCCTCTGTTTTGGATCCCGCCTCCCCAATTGGATTGATCTTCAAAACATTGCATAACGGCGTGCTTCCCACCGCACCTTGAGCACTCGTGCTCATATTTGCAAGGGTTTTTTGTACAGTATCCCTTGTTAAAATTCCAGCAGGTGCCAGATATGAACGTTTGTCGTCTATTCCAAATGCCCACCCCGCAGGGTGGGTCTGTTCTGAAAAGGCTGATTAAGAACCGCTAGGCCCCTTGCCGTTTGCATGGAAGGTGGAGGCCATTGAGGGTATATCCATTGAACCCAGAGTTCATTATCTACCTCACCCCATGGCTTATCTGGAAGTAAGTAGTGAACAAAGGAGGGACTGTGGGATTTTAGACAGGTCCAGCATAAAGGCCCAGGGACAATGATTTCAACAAAAGGGTTATGCTGTTCCTCTGAAGTGAGAGACTGAACAAGGGAATTATGAACCAACCTGACCAACCAAGATCAAAGTTGGAAATCCATTTTATTAGATTATAATGCCCTTACCCACCCTGTCGGGTGTCATGCTTCATCATCGGGCTGCTTCTTGTTGGGTTGACTGTACAATACCCGACGGGCTCCCTATAGTAGGGGCACTTTATCCGAGATCTTTTTCCAACAGCCGTCAGGTGAAGTGCGGGTGGGGGGCCTCGTATGTGTAGATGTGTGTAAGTGAGAATAGTGAATGTAAAATAGGGTTGGGAGTACCTACGAAAACAACTTTAATCAGGGGGTCTCCTACCCTAAGTAAAAACAAAAACTATAAGGCGCGAGGCTGAGGTAATGTCTCAGATTGTGGCGCTCTTATAAGTAGTGGGTAAACATGTTTCTCGCCAAAAATGAGTATTCTGCAGTCGATTCGTCAGGACCAAAAGGGTAACTATCTACAACTAAAACTCAGTAGGTGTTGTGGCTACACACTCACATCAACCATAAGACTAAATTGTCAGACACCTGGTAGTGCAGGAGCTACCCAGATCAATGGATTAGCCAGGCATCACAGTACCCGGTAGGTTATACACACGAGGAGTTCCTCATGTAGTTTGTGCCGATTGCACCGAGACTGAAGACCTACCCATTCCTACCGGCCCGACGCGGAGCAGCCCGATAATGAAGCATGACACCCGACAGGGTGTGTGAGGGCATTACAATCCAATAAAATGGATTTCCAACTTTGATCTTGATTGGTCAGGTTGGTTCATAATTTAAATGGAGTGATATGTTGATTTTTTAATGTATCTTTTTCATTGTATGTGGAACTCTTCGTAGTCTCAAATCATAATAAATAAACTTGTAAGCTTGTAACCTTGAAGCATAATGCATTGTGAATGCATTGAGTAGGATATTTCTCATTTCTGGAGGGTCACCCTTTATTTTTTGGCTTTTGCTGGATGCTATATTTTTGCTAGATGTAGAACTTGGTATACTTTACCCTTTCTAATCAATGATAATGTGCCTTTTCTCCATATTCTTAACAAGGCAACATTGACATACTCCTGATTACCATATTTTACTTACCTATCAGTCCCCATTATATGGAACAAAGTGCACTCTGGCTTGTAAGATTAATGTCACTAGTGGACTGCAGCACCCATTAAGCCACCCATTATAGGGACAGTACAAACAGGCATGATGGCCTAACATTTGTAACCTGGCTAGTGCAGTTCTTAAACTGCAAATGTGACCTGTCAAAAAAACGCCTTGTGACAGGACAAAACCATAATTTAAAAAATGTATTTGTCGTCACAGGATGCATTGCATTTAAAAGTAGAGCAAGAAGGGATTTAATGTCCTTGTAGTAAAAAAGCACCAACATCTATTTTAATTGTAGCAAGGTTGTCTGTTCCCTATGGAAACACTAGATTACATCATTACGTTTAGGAATGCTAACTTCAGACTCTGATACATGTCCTCTGAACCTACCTGGCAATGTTATCAGACTGCAGAAGGATTCTGCACGGAGCCTCTAATCAGACAGCCATTCGCACATGCAGGCAAGCCCTTATAACGGCCCTCAACCCATGAATTGGTGTGAAATGCCTCCCAGGAGCAAAAACTAGGCTGACCTGAAAGGGCAGAGATTTTATTGGAAGATTAATTACCACTCCAAACTGGATTTTAGTGGTAAATGTGTGAGGATGCTAGGTTTAACACAATACACTCCCCACACACACCACCATCAGTCAGAGCCAAAGTTTAGTGTTGCCAAAGACTTCCACCATCTTGAAAATACCCAAAGTGGGTAGGGTTGGTCCTGGAAACTTTTGCCACATTGGTTATGGCATAGATAAAGAAATTACAGAGTCTTTAAAAGGCTGGTCTCTTCTGCCCCTCACGTTAATAGGAAGAGTGAACATTGTCAAAATGATGCTCCTGCCAAAACGAATATTTTTGTTTCAGAATATTCCTCTCGCATTTAAGGAAGACAAGCTAAAAAAAATCCAATCTAAATTGAATTCTTTTGTATGGGCCTCTAAAGGTATAAGGATCTCTTCGAGGAAGTTGCGGAGGGAAAAAATCAAAGGGGCTTGTGTGCCCCAGACCTGAAGCTGTATGCTTGGGCACTACTTCTTAAGGCAGGGAAAATGCTTTTCGATCAGCCAGACGGATCAGAGATGGGTGCAATGGTTAAGACAATATTGTCGGAAATTAAAGGGGGAAACTACGGCTTTCTGTACAAGTTTGGAGATCCGCGTTTCTTCAAAAAGGTTCGACTAAAACTACTGAGAGACATGTCCTTCACATGGGAAAGAATGAGGAAATCTTTGAATATTGGATACTATAGTGCTTTGGCCCCCATCTGGGAGTCACCAGGCTCTCCTGAGTGGACCAAAGACGTTCTAGCAAAACCGCTTTTGGAAGCTGATATGAAGCACTGGTCTCAGTTAATGCCTGAGGGTTTGTTATTAGGATGGGATGAGATTTCCATTCTGACTGAGAGAAACCTATCTAAGCTCAAATATATACAAATCACCAGATGGAGTTAGGCCTTGGGCTCAGTAGTCGCAGCAACAAACGATGTGGGGAAATTGCTTCATGAAAAGAGAAATAAGGTAAAGACGGCAACTTTGTACTGGACTATCTTGGAAGTCGAGGATGGTAACTTCATTTTACCTGCTCAGCACTGGGGAGATCATGCCCCTGACAAGGACACAGAAGAAATCTGGCAAGTGTCCTATGATCTATTACATACTACAGTATCGGCAGCGAATTTAGAAACACACTACTCCATGCTGTCCAAAGTGCCAGCAGGATAAAGCAGATGATCTTCACATGTTTTTAATGTGCCCTGTCTTGCATAACTTCTGGAGGGCGGTATGTGAAGGTATGAAAGCCTTGTTTAAAACTGATATTCAGGTGAGCATAACACTAATTTTATTTGGCATTTTTCCTAATTATGAATCACTCCCTCGAGATGTTAATAAGTTGTCTTTATATTTGATCATCCTTGCCCGCGGAGAAATTTGTAAATTATGGTTAAAAGATACAGCATCAACCTATCTAGATTGAATCAATGCAATAAAATATACAATGAATATAGATAAGGTAAATTGGAAAAGAAAAAAGCATTTCTGGACTCCCTGCATAGACTGGCTAGATAAGCTTTTGAGAAATGACCTATTCTGTCCAATGATTATGCCTTTCTGCAGGACAATATACCCGCAGGATAAGTACGATGGCTAGTTAGTTAGAAGAACTGAACTGGCAAGGTTTGTGGGTACTGCGGAAAGTGCTACCATTAAGATCTTCAGAGTCCACGATAGGGGCAGGCTTACATCTGCTGCGTAGCAGATGGCGTTGACAAATGCACTCTGAGCATATCTTTGGCGTATGAGGACAAAAAAAAAAAATTTGGTTATGGCATGCCCAGGAGTAATTCCCACCCACTAGCTCCTGTCGGTCATAAACAAGGCATTTCTATGCACTCACTTCAGAACACTCCTGGACTTGAGGATTTGAACTGGTGTCTGTGACCTGAGAGGAGCCTTAAAGGACTGGATCTTTTCCCTCTTGTACCCTGTACAACGATGTGGTCTCCAATGATCAGAAAGTTGACTGCCTGTTAAAGCTACATGGACACCAAGCTACCAGAGGTTTTTTTCTGCAGCAACCCAGCTGATCAGCAACAACTGGACCCGGAATGGACCCTGCTATTTTGGCCTCTGCCTCAAACACTGTGATTCTCCAAGTTCCTCCCCTGAGGTCATGACAGACTTTAGAAGTGTACTCCTGTGGTGGAGTGGAACTTAAAGGACTAAAGTCAGAGGATTTTGGGGCAGATGTAAGACCGTTTTTTGCAGTCATAAGCGGGAATTCTGCCAGTTTGTGAGGCAAAATTGGTCTGCCCCATGCACAAACAATATTTTGCGAGTCTCTGACCAATTAGTGACTCGCAAAATATGGTTTGCGACTCGGTATTAGGAAGGAGCGTGCCAATGGCGTCCCTTCCTAATAGTGAGTCTAACACCAATGTATGGTTGTTTTGCGACTGCATTTGCGGTCGCAAAACAATCACAGTTTACCACCTACCTCAAGTTGGAGGTAAACAACTTGTAAACCACTTCCCCTTTGTGAATGGGTGCAAAAATATTTTTTAATAGCAGGCAGTGGTCCCAGCGACCACTGCCTACCCTTAAAAAATGAAACTGAAAAGTTTTATTTTTATTTTTTTAATGAATCCCGTTTTCTTTTAAGGAAAACAGAATGCATTAAAAAAACTACTCTCATTGAAAAAGCAGTCACAGACATGGTGGTCTGCTGACCCCAGCAGGACACCATCCCTGTGAGTGCTAGTTATTCCCTATGGGGGCACAAATTGCGCTTGCATCATGAATATTGATGAGGCATGCAATTTGAGACATCATTGGGGAGCGCAAACAGTGTCTGGGACACTGTTGTACATTCAGTTTAGCGAGTTGCAAATTGCGAGTCGCAAATCTGCACAATTTGCAACTCACTAAACTGAATGGTTGTACATCTGGCCCATAATCTTTAACCAGGATGAACCTGGCTGGCGTATCCAACCCACACTCCATTGCAGTCATCATCAAGCTGCTCCTAGGTCCCGGTATACCCGCCAATTGACTATTTTTACTTATAACTTTAAACATTCTATCTCTAGGTTTCTTTATTTTATTTTTTTCATTTTTGGTGTCATTTTATTTATTAATATCGCTCTACGTTTCTAATTTGGTTTGTAATTATTGTTGTTTTGCATTTTTACTGTACTTCGGTTCTGGTACAGCATAAATGCTTAAACCATTGCCCTATGTTACGCCTGTCTGCGCTTTGCCTTAGATTCCGGGGGTTGACCTCAAGTAAGTTTAATAACTTAGTTAACACTGGCAAGGGTTGTGATTGTTCCTTGAGGTGGATAGTCACCCACCCGACAAAAAGTATTGCATTTCTTACACTTTAGTTTGATTTTTTGTTCCTTATAGCGAATACTAAAGTTCACTTTGACATTTGTTGCTGACTGGTCATTGCTCATTTTCTCGTTACTATTTCAGGTGAAATGTCAGTGGAGGTTTCCAGGCTACATCTGGTGATTGACTGTAAGCCGATGTATGAGTGGTATCCATTTATGTGCGTGTTTGCTAGGTGATCTTCTCTGTGGTGGCGTTTCATGGGCAGGGATTGTTTGTGTGCATAAGAGCATGTACACTCATGTGCAACTGTGTGGGTGCAAGCTTCTGTAGTCAGTGTCTACACCATCTAACAGCTGACTTCTCCCCACTTGCTCGATAGGCGCTTTCTCATATAGCGCTTAGAGACCTGTAGGTGATAATGCGCTCTACAAATAGTAATTACAATACAATACAATACAATACAGTGTATGCAGCGATGTGTGACCAGCCCACCTACACCAAACACAGCTGCAGTAAGTAAGTGCCTAGGCTGCCTTGTCAATGGCACTTTGTGCACACAGTTGGCAAATCACTTAGCTTTTCATGATCTGCAAATTGCTCACTTTAATATATTAAAATAAAACATGGTATCTTTCCTGTGCGTATCCAAAACCTCTTGCGGAGTATTTTCATCAGGAATTCAGCAGCCGGCACTCCTGTATTTGTTTTGTAATTGTATGAATATCTTGCCGTAGTTTTCTTAATACTGTTATCACAAAAGCCAAAAGTGAACATTAGATTATGCTAATTATGTGGGTTGGGCGGAGTGGGCATAGATTTGGGACAGCGGGTGTGGTAAGTAATTGATAGCTGTGGTGCAAAGTGTCCGTGGATTTTTTTTTCAAATGTTGATAATTATGAGGCCTATTAGGATGGCGGACGGAAACGTGGTCCGTCCGCCATGGTCGCGGCAAAAATACTCCCGACCGCACCGCGGATAATCCGCGGTTGTGATTATGATATTTCTGTCAACAAACACCGACCGCGGCGGACGGATCACATTAAACACCGTCCGCGGCAGACGGATCACACCAAAGACCGCCGTAAGCGGACGGTACCACAGAAACACCCTCCACCGCAGACAAATTGACCGCGGAAACAGGCCAAACCGCCGCAATACCTGCGGAGGGTCCGGCCGCACGATTAGGATAACCCCGCCATCCCAACGGAACTCACCACCTTCCTCGACCGCCGCGGAAACAATGCTTCGACAAACGGAGCATGACTGCGGAAGGACCAAACGAACATCATCCCTGCCGTCAAACCGATTCTAAAATGGCGGACGGAAGTAAATAGAAAACACACTAAACAGGACACACACCCACCTGAAACACCCACCCCCAACAACTAAATGCCCCAATGACACCCCCCCAGCACAAACAAAAGCACCCAAGTCACCACACCCACAGAACACCTGACTGGCAACAACCATTGGGACACAACAACCACAGAGAGTATAAAATGAATCCCTCCCATTACCACAATCCTTTGCATCACAGCATAGCTGCAAGAAAGAGGCAGAATAGCACAAACAGCAGACACACACAAACACACATACAACCCGCACACCAACACACCCACCACACAAACCCCCACAACACCATCCCTACATACCACACACCTGCACACCCCACCTCACCACACCAACACCTTGCACATCACGCACCATGGCACCCAAGAAAAACCCCAAGTTCACAAACAGTGAGTTGAAGGTCATGGTGGATGAAATCATCTGTGTCGAACCACATCTGTTCGGTACCCTAGTCCAGCAGACCACCTTGGCAACCAAAACCAACATGTGGGACAGGATAGTGACCAGAGTGAATGCATCAGGGACCGTGCCACGCACCAAACACGAGATCCAGAGGCGGTGGCACAACCTCAAGGCAAGGGTGAAAGGCATCAGGGCCAAGAACCACCTGCGGGCACAACACACTGGCGGCGGCACTCCCCCGGAGCCTATACCATTTGCCGAATGGGAGGAGAAGGTGCTGGGCATATTGCACCCTGAGAGCCTGGAAGGAATAGAAGAGGGACTTGAGGCTGGTAAGTACAAACAAATGACCACTATCACACTGTCATGGTCTGCCTTGCACAACTGCCAAGACACATCTCTCAGGCTCCAATCCATGCATGTGGTCCACACAGTCACCCAAATGTGAAGTCCTGGCCTCAAATGCACCCACCATGAACAACCACATGTGTTGCCTCCTACGTTCACAGGCTTGCATGTTGTCAAAGCAGCCAACACCACAACTCCCAACAGGCCCACATGTTCACAGGGAGGGTGGTGGTGGGTGGGGGGGTGAGAGACCAGCACTACAACTCCCAACAGGCCCCCATGTCTACAGGGAGGGTGGGGGTGGGTGGGGGGGGTGAGAGACCAGCACTACAACTCCCAACAGGCCTCCATGTCTGCAGGGAGGTTGGTGGTGGGTGGGGGGTGAGAGACCAGCACTACAACTCCCAACAGGCCCCCATGTCTACAGGGAGGGTGGTGGTGGGTGGGGGGGGGGTGACAGACCAGCACTACAACTCCCAACAGGCCCCCATGTCTACAGGAAGGGTGGTGGTGGGTGGGGGGTGAGAGACAAGCACTACAACTCCCAACAGGCCCCCATGTCTACAGGGAGGGTGGTGGTGGGTGGGGGGTGAGAGATAAGCACTACAACTCCCAACAGGCCCCATGTCTACAGGGAGGTTGGTGGTGGGTGGGGGGTGAGAGACCAGCACTACACCTCCCAACAGGCCCCCATGTCTACAGGGAGGTTGGTGGTGGGTGGGGGGGTGAGAGACCAGCACTACAATTCCCAACAAGCACCCATGTCTACAGGGAGGTTGGTGGTGGGTGGGGGGTGAGAGACCAGCACTACAACTCCCAACAGGCCCCCATGTCTACAGGGAGGGTGGTGGTGGGTGGGGGTAAGAGACCAGCACTACAACTCCCAACAGGCCCCCATGTCTACAGGGAGGTTGGTGGTGGGTGGGGGGTGAGAGACCAGCACTACAACTCCCAACAGGCCCCCATGTCTACAGGGAGGTTGGTGGTGGGTGGGGGGTGAGAGACCAGCACTACAACACCCAACAGGCCCCCGTGTCTACAGGGAGGGTGGTGGTGGGTGGAGGGTGAGAGACCAGCACTACAACTCCCAACAGGCCCCCATGTCTACAGGGAGGGTGGTGGTGGGTGGGGGGGTTGAGAGACCAGCAATATAACTCCCAACAGGCCCCCATGTCTACAGGGAGGGTGGTGGTGGGTGGGGGGGGTGAGCGACCAGCACTACAACTCCCAACAGTCCCCCATGTCTACAGGGAGGGTGGTGGTGGGTGGGGGTAAGAGACCAGCACTACAACTCCCAATAGGCCCCCATGTCTACAGGGAGGTTGGTGGTGGGTGGGGGGTGAGAGACCAGCACTACAACTCCCAACAGGCCCCCATGTCTACAGGGAGGTTGGTGGTGGGTGGGGGTTGAGAGACCAGCACTACATCTCCCAACAGGCCCCCATGTCTCATCCCAGAGCAAGATGGAGTCCGCCCACCATTTGCTGACCAGTGCATCTCCTCCTTCAAACCTACAGGTAGGTAGCCATCTTCACAGGGGCACCATCCAATGGCAGGACCGGACCACACATATCCAAGTATTGTCTCCCCACCTCCACACCACCATAATGCCCAGTACTGTCCACCACACCAACATGATGACACCAACAACCATGTCCTGATTCCATAGTAATTTGTAATGTAACAACAAAAAACTTGTCATGTCCACAGCATTGATTCTGAAATTCTTGTCCCTCAGGTGATCGCAACTTGACAGGCGAAAACCAGCAACCGCCAGCACCAGTCACCCCCCTCACAGTCAGGACTCTCTGGTGAAGATCCCATGGACACCTCGGGTGCAGAGGACGATGCTGGCTCAAGCACACTCCCAGGGCCATCAGGCTCCCAGGACATCGCTGCCTCCACCAGCTTGGCCAGTGTCACAACACAAACACCTTCCAGTGTGAGCTGTGCAGCTACCACCACCACCACCACCACCACCACTCCTGCCTGTGCCACCCTGCCTGACCGATCGTCCGATGATGGGCCATCAACATCTCAGGCTAGCAGGGAGAGTGGACGGGAGAGGACACAGGTGAGGCCACAGCTCACAAACAGGAGTGCAGGTGCTAGGCGAGGTCGGGAACAAGACCCACCCCATCCTGGGACCGAGACCCTGGATGCCATCGCCAGAGTCCATGCCTCCTATGAGCGGTCGCAGGCACAGGCGGATCGGGCACACCAAGACTCGCTACAGAACTGCCAGCTGTTACGGTCCATGGACACCCTCATGGGCCAAATTGTTGACCTCATGGGGCAGCAAACAGCTCTTTGGAGGGACTGGTTATCCCGCGCCACACCACCCCCCCCTCAGCCTCCCCCATGTGCCCAGCGGGACAGGGCACCAACACCACCGCCACCATTCCACTGACAGGGAGGTCGTCCCTGAACAACCTGCCCCCACAGCTGGCTCCGCTCCGGCTTCAAGACGGAGGGGCCGTCCGAGGCTGGATCCAGCTGAGAGCAGTGGCAATGCACCATCCACCCGCTCGAAGAGAGGCCGCCACTGACTTCACCCTTCCTTGAGCCTGCCATTCACTCTGCAAACTATCTTGCCCCACAATGCCAAGCATTGGCACACGTCTGTTGGACTAGGTGTACATCACACAATGTGGTGTCCCCACGGTGTTTTCATCTGCCATGACCTTCAACTCTCACTTCCCCCCAACACCTATTTGTAAATATGCACTAACAGTAATCCACACCCTGTAAATAAACACCACGCAAACACTCAATGCTGTGTGACCTCCATGTTTTAAACACAGGTTTGTCTTATTAGTTGTCATTACCAGGTTCAGGGATCAATGTTATTGAGAATCATGCCTCTGTGGGAGTGACCTAGGGATAATGAGAGAACAACAAGCACAGGTCAGGAAACAGAATCACACCCATCACACCACACCGTACTGCAACATCACACAAACCACACTCATCACTAATTAAGTGGATCACAGGACACACATCAGGGAGCATTGCATGTACACCATCTCACACACCCATTTGCGAACAGAACATACCAGAACAGGCAGCATTCACACACCACATCCACACATCACCAGCAAACATACATCACGCATTGACCAGCAGCACAAGAGGTAGTTATTCACATTCAAGGAAAGTAGCGAGCAATGAGCTGACGCCTCTGGTCCACACCTTCTTCCTCCCCACTATCCTCATCACTGGACATGGGTGGGATGGGATGCGGAGCAACCTGTTGGTCTGCAGGGTCTATGATCAGTTCAATATTATTGCGTAAGGCCAGGTTGTGGAGCATGCAGCAGGCAATCACTATTTTGCATACTTTGCCTGGTGAGTATGGCAGGGCCCCTCCAGTTTTATCCAGGCAGCGAAACCTAGACTTCAGCAGTCCAAAAGTACGTTCCACCACCTGACGTGCCCTCCCATGGGCCTCATTATAACGCATTTCACCAGGGGTAGTAGGATTCGGTAGGGGGCTCAGCAGCCACGGGCGGTTTGGGTGGGGGGATGACAGACACATACATCATTACCAATCAATCAATCAATCAAGAAATTTGTATAGCGCGCTACTCACCCGGAGGGTCTCAAGGCGCTCGGGGGGGGGGTCCGCTACTGCTCGAACAACCAGGTCTTGAGTTGCTTCCTGAAAGAGAGGTGGTCGTGGGTAAGACGCAGGTGGATGGGGAGTGAATTCCAGGTCTTGGCTGCCAGGTAGGAGAAGGATCTTCCTCCTAAGGAGGCTCTTCGGATGCGTGGAACGGCGGCGAGGGCGTGGTTGGTCGATCGTAGTTGGCGGGTGGGAGTGTAGAAGGTCAGGCGGTCGTTGAGGTACTTGGGGCCTAGGTCGTGGAGGGCTTTGTGTGCGTGGGTGAGGAGGCGGAACGTGATTCTTTTGCTGACGGGGAGCCAGTGCAGGTCCTTCAGGTGTCCGGAGATGTGGCTGTGGTGTGGGATGTCCAGTATGAGTTGTGCGGAGGCGTTCTGGACGCGTTGGAGTCTTTTTTGCAGTTTGGCTGTGGTTCCGGTGTAGAGGGTGTTTCCGTAGTCTAGTCTGCTGGTGACAAGTGCCTGGGTGACCGTCTTCCTGGTTTTGGTGGGGATCCATCGGAAGATCTTTCGGAGCATGCGTAGGATGTTGAAGCATGAAGACGAGACAGCGTTGACTTGTCTGGTCATCGACAGGGAGGAGTCCAGGATGAAGCCCAGGTTGCGTGCGTGATCCGTTGGTTTGGGTGCGCTGCCTAGGGCCGGGGGCCACGAGGAGTCGTCCCAGGCAGACGGTGATGATCCAAGGATGAGGACTTCCGTTTTGTCTGAGTTCAGTTTCAAGCGGCTGTTCTTCATCCATTCGGCTACTTCTTTCATCCCTTCGTGTAGGTTGGATCTGGCGGTGGCGGGGTCGTTGGTGAGGGAGAGGATCAGCTGGGTGTCGTCGGCGTAGGAGATGATGTTGAGGCTGTGTTGGCGTGCGATGGCTGCGAGGGGGCTCATGTATACGTTGAAGAGGGTGGGGCTGAGTGATGATCCTTGTAGCACGCCGCAGATGACTTCGGAGGCCTCAGATCTGAACGGGGGGAGGCGGACTCTCTGGGTTCTTCCGGCGAGGAACGAGATGATCCACTCCAGTGCCTTCCCTTGGATACCGGCGTTGCTGAGGCGTTGTACTAGGGTGCGGTGGCAAACAGTATCGAATGCTGCGGAGAGGTCCAGGAGGATGAGGGCCGCTGTTTCCCCGTTGTCGAGCAGGGTTCGGATGTCGTCAGTGGCTGCGATGAGGGTGGTCTCGGTGCTGTGATTGGCTCGGAAGCCAGACTGTGAGTGGCCGAGGGATCCGTTTGTCTCGAGGAAGGCGGCCAGCTGTCTGTTGACGGTCTTCTCGATGACTTTGGCAGGAAACGGGAGGAGCGAGATGGGGCGGTAGTTCTTGAGGTCAGTGGGGTCTGCTGATGGTTTCTTCAGGAGGGCACTGAGTTCGGCATGCTTCCAGCTCTCCGGGAAGGTGGCGGTGTTGAAGGAGCAGTTGATGATGTCCCAGAGTTGGGGTGCGATGACGGAGTCGGCTTTGTTGAAGACGTGGTGGGGGCATGGGTCGGTTGGTGAGCCGGAGTTGATGGTGTTCATCGTCCTAATGGTGTCTTCGGTGTTGACTTGGGTCCAGTCGCGGAGGGAGGTGGTGGGGGGCGTCGGTTCTGTGGTTGGGTGCGTGGACTGTTCGCCGAAGCTGTTGTGTATGTCTGCAATCTTGCTGTGGAAGAACGTGGCGAGTGAGTCGCAGAGGTCCTGTGAGGGAGTGATGTCGTTGTTACCGGCGCTGGGGTTGGAGAGCTCTTTGACGATGTTGAAGAGCTCCTTGCTGTTGTGTGCGTTGTTGTCTAATCGTTCCTTGAAAGCTGTCTTCTTGGTGGTGTGGATTAGCTGGTGGTGTTTGCGGGTGGCGTGCTTGAGGGTGGTCATGTTGTCTGTGGTCGGGTTCTTTCGCCAGGCTTTCTCAAGGGTGCGGCAGTTATTCTTGGAGTTCTTGAGGTCGTCGTTGAACGACGGGGCTTTCTTGCTTCCGGGCCTAATGGGATGGGTTTTCAGGGGTGCAAGGTAGTCGGCGCAGTTGGTGATCCACTGTGCCAGGTTGTGGGCTGCTTGGTTGGGGTCCGTTGATCTGGCGGGAGGGTTCTGGTTCAGTGATGCGATGAGCTGGTCGGTCGTAATCGTGTTCCAGTTCCTGCAGGGAACTTGTTGCGGGAGGTGGTGAGTTGTGGTCTTTCTGAAGCTGAAGTGGACGCAGCTGTGGTCTGTCCAGTGGAGTCCGGTGGAGTGGCTGAAGGAGATGTGCTTGCTGGAGGAGAAGATCGGGTCAAGCATGTGTCCGGTGTAGTGGGTGGGGGTGTTCACCAGTTGCTTGAGTCCGAGGTTAGCGAGGTTGTCCAGTAGGGTGGTGGTGTTGTTATCGTTGTTGTTCTCCAGGTGGAAGTTGAGGTCTCCTAGGAGGATGTAGTCGGCGGAGGGAAGGGCGTGTGGGCTGATGAGGTCTGCGATGTCTTCGCTGAATTGAGTGCGGGGTCCTGGGGGTCTGTATATGAGGGTGCCTCTGAGTGTGGTCTTGGGGTCGGTGTGAATCTGGAAGTGAAGATGTTCGGCGGTTGTGAGGGTGTCGTCGGAGTTGGTCGTGATGCGGATGGTGTTCTTGTGGACGATGGCGATGCCTCCTCCGGTTTGGTTGACGCGGTCCCTCAGGGTGATCTTGTATCCGTCCGGGATGGCGATGGTGATGTCGGGCGCTGAGGAGGCGTTCATCCAGGTTTCCGTGAGGAAGGCGACGTCTGGGGTTGTGGTGTTGAGCAGGTTCCATAGTTCCACGGCGTGTCTGTGGACGGAGCGAGTGTTGAGCAGGATGCACTTCAGGTTATTGCTGTTGGTGTTTGGCTTGGCGGGTGCGGGTGGGTTGCAGGTCCGGATGCAGGCGAACTTGCAGGATAGGTAGGTGAAGGGTCCGTGGGTGCGTCCTGGGGTGGCTCGGTGGCAGCCGGAGAGGCGTCCGGTGTTGAGTGCGCTGACGGTGGCGGCGTTGTACGTCCGGCGGGTGGGGTGGCATCTGCGGGGGCCAGGGGGTCTGGCACTGGGCGCGGTTCAGGCACGGACGGGCGCAGACGGGCTTACCTTTGGCGCGCCTTCGGCGCACCATTGGCGCACCCGCTGCGCGTACGCGCTGACTCTGCCATAAATGGAGAGTGGAGTGGCGGAGCGAGGGAGGAACAGCTGGGAGGTGGGAGCGGAGTGGCGAATGGGAGAGGCTCGGGGAAACCAGCAGGAGTGGGGACGGGGCCGTGGGGGTACAGCGGCAGGGAGCGGGGTGGGCAGCGGGGCCAGAAGCTGGGGCTAGGGCAGACGGCGGCAACAGGGGGCAGAGCACAAAATGGCGCAGATCAACACACTACAATGGGGCAAAACGGCAATAAGATACAGTACAGCGATACAAATGGGGCAAGGATTGGTGGGAACAGCATGGCACACATACAACACAGTAGTCATCACAGCACACTCACCTACAAGCCATTGACGCAGATTAGCCATCAGTTGGGGGACAATGCTGCTCCGCAGGATGTGGGAGTCATGTGCGGACCCAGGAAATCTGGCACACACATGGGAGATGATGTTGTCAGCCAGGCACACCACTTGCACGTTGATAGAATGGTAGTGCTTCCGATTGCGATAGACGGGTTCACGTGCCTGGGGTGGAATGAGACCAATATGTGTGCCATCAATGGAACCCACTACGTGTGGGATCTGGCCCAGGGCATAGAAGTCACCTTTCACTGCAGCCAGCTCTGCCGGACGTGGGAAATGGATGTAATCATCCTTGTAATGCATCATGGCATCCAGCACATCCCGCAGTACCATGCTGAACATGGATTGGGACATCCCCCCGGCATGACCAACTGTGTACTGGAAAAGTGTCTGTTGCGAAGAAGTGAAGTGCCGCCATCACCTTTGCTGTGGGTGTAATAGCTCCTGGATATGGCCTGCGTGGCTGCAGATGAGGTGCCAATTGGGCTACAAGGTCCTGCAATCTCCATAGGTCCTCCAGCACAGTGTATGGTCGGTGCACATTTGGAGCCCTCCTGTGTGGGAGTAGATGGAAGCAGATGTCAATTGACCAACACCGCACAGCTGTGCCACACTATCACATCTTGACCAACACAATACAAATAATACATCTTGCAAACACTGATTGTATGTGTGACGTGACCGAAATATAAGGCACTACAGCTAACTACACACACAATGTTCACCCACAAACAACATCCTGTGTGCAAACATGTCCAATGTAACGTGCACACATGTTGAAAGAACAACCAACATCACATGACTGAGGGCCCAAGTGTGGACAAGCGTCCCCACAGACACACATGGACGTGCACACACAACATGAACATGGAACACACCCTCCTTGTCTTCATGCACCCATGACCCCACCTACAATGCTGGGCATCCTCACATGACATGCATGGGCATACAACAGGCGACACACATACGCATACACAGAATGCATGTATACCCCCATCATTGCTACTTGCACACACAAACCACACACTCACAACAGCTTCTGAATGTGGGTACACAGCCTTGATGTACTGTGTAGATGTGTACAAATAGAAACGTGTGACCTCAAAACCAAGACGTCAACACATAGCCATGCACATCTGACACAACTTGGGTTCACATCACTGGCCTTTGTTAACCACTGGCAGCACCCGGAGGTGAGTGACCGGCCAGGGCCATCCATGCCAGGGTGACATCAATTTACAGGGCGGTCACCCACCGCCAGCACCTGGCGGTGGGTGACCGGCCATGGCCGGCGGTGGGTTACCGGCCAGGGCCATCCATGCCAGGGTGACATCAATTTACAGGGCAGTCACCCACCGCCAGCACCCGGCGGTGGGTGACCGGCCAGGGCCGGCGGTGGGTGACCGGCCAGGGCCATCCATGCTAGGGTGACATCAATACACAGGGCGGTCACCCACCCCCAGCACCCTGCGGTGGGTGACCGGCCAGGGCCAGCGGTGGGTGACCGGCCAGGGCCATCCATGCCAGGGTGACATCAATACACAGGGCAGTCACCCACCGCCAGCACCAGGCGGTGGGTGACCTCCCGCACCCGGCGGTCTGCGGTGGGTGCTGCAACATGACTGTAAGGGGGGGTACCAACTGCCATTTCCACTTGCACATTCAAATGTATGTGTTGGCCTGCCCCGCCCCCGCGGAATGCGTGCTCCGCCATTGCGACGCCAGTGAGTGATTCATTTCAAATGATGCACCATCGCGGTAGCGCACACATGCGGTTGCCGGTGTGTGACCATGACGGTCCTTGCACATGTAGCCAATGGAAACAGGTAACGCGGGGCGCGTAAGCGATTTCAAAAATAGCAGAAGCCGTGCACCGCCACAGCAGGGCCAGTCATTGGCTCATTTTGAATGAGGCAGCCCGGGAAAACCAATTTCTGCAGACGTGTGCCACTGATATCAGCTCAGGGCCCTATAAATATGTAAATTTCAGCAGCACACATCCACTGCTTCCAGCCACTGCTGCCTGCGCCCATCACCTCAACCTGCTGCTGCTGAGCTATCCAACAACTGCTGCCTGCACCCATCACCTCTACCTGCTGCTGCTGAGCTATCCAACAACTGCTGCCTGCACCTATCACCTCTACCTGCTGCTGCTGAGCTATCCAACAACTGCTGCCTGCGCCCATCACCTCTACCTGCTGCTGCTGAGCTATCCAACAACTACTGCTGTTGTGCCACAGTCCTGGACCTTGCCATGCCGAGAGTGCGAGAGATCCGGTCTCGACCCTTCACCGCAGCGGAGCTGGATGTCCTTGTGGACGGTGTGCTCCGCCACTATGAACGGCTCTACGGTGCCCCCGGACAGGTGGTAAGTTCAGTGGGGGACATGTTGGTGTGCATGAGGTGGTCACTGACTCCTGGCTTCTGCTATCTTAGCGGTGTGCTGTGGGACCTTCACATGTGTTGTACTGTGCATGGCTGCTGAAAGATACGTGTTGCTACTATGTTTGTGAATGTCCAACTGTCCACTGACATTCCCCTCTTGTCTCCCATCATGGTAGGTCAAGCTGCACCTTCGCAAGGCCGTGTGGAGGACCATAGCACGTGATATACGGGCAGTGGGGGTGTGCAATAGACGACACACACACACTGCCACACGTGCTGGGACGACATCTCCTGGCTCAGCAAGAATGTGGCGGAGATGACACTGGGGCTGATTCCAAGATCAACCCGGCTTGCACGACGCACCATGACCCCTCTAATGCACCGTATCATAGCTGTGACGCATCCTGACCTGTCCGCCCGGCTGAGAGGGGATCAGCAGCAAACTAGCGGTAAGCAGACTGAATGTGTTTGTGACTTGTGAGTGCATGCATGTATCGCTGCTTAGACACAGTAGTGACATCCGTGGTGTGTATGTTGTGCTGCAATTGCATGTTGATGCCATTAGCAGAGTGAGCGTTAGCATCCATGTCAGCCAGGTTGACATACCAGTTGCATTGGTGTGCAGGAGCTCAGGACATGCCGTTGAGGTCTGTGGTCCCATGGCATCACATGTGTGGTGGTCTGCATGCACTTGCCCTGTTTGTTTGATGTACATGTTTCACAGGCACCCCCGGTTCTTTGACATGAGGATGTCTGGTAGGGGTGGTTTGTGTGCAGGATGGGTGCTACATGTTGGTCAACAGTAAAGGAAGTTGTGATTTTATAACCTTCAGTACGTGAGTGTGGCACTTAGGTAAACCTCTTTTCTCTCTCTTTCAGCTTTGGCCGAGGGCACTGACCCACAGATGACGGAGATGAGTGGTGGCAATGCATCCGGATCCGAGATCACACACACGCAGACTGAGACTGAAGAGAGCAGCCCCGCAGAGGCGGACAGAACTGTCCCTGAGGACTCACATGTGGAGACACCATCGTCCTCATTTTCAGACAGTGGTGGTGAGTCAGCACTGTTGGTAGACACAGGGAGTGGGCAATCAACACATTTAGTCGGTACACAGCACACAGGTCCCACACTGCCACCAACTGCAACAAGTACTGCTCGTGCTCGCCAGAGTAGGGGGAGCAGAGTGGCCTTCGGTGCAGGCACCGCTGCCCCTGCCCCTGTGACACAAAGTGCCCTTTGTGCTGAGGCGGTTGATCTGCTGCGACAGCTGTGTGTAGGGCAGACCAACATGATCAATGCATTCCAAGACCACGATAGGAAGTTGGGGCAGGTGGTAGCATTCATGGTGATGTTGCTGGTCTCCACAGAACAGTTCAGTCATTATCCAACACAGTGTCTGCAGCCATTCAACAGTCGCATGGACAAGGTTCTACTTCAGTGCCCCTATCCACACCACTTGATGTCTCAGGGGAGAGTGACATTTCAGACCAGGCGTCATTTTCTGGGTATTGCACTAGAAGCAGCCACAGGCAGCAAGGCAGGGCACGGAGGGCACAGACACCATCCCCTAGGACAAGGACACTTCAAAGGAAAGGGCACCTCCCAAGGCCAGGGACACTCCCAAGGACAAGGACACTACAAAGGGAAGGGCACCTCCCAAGGCCAGGGACACTCCCAAGGACAAGGACAGTACAAAGGAAAGGGCACCTCCCAAGGCCAGGGACACTCCCAAGGACACGGACACTACAAAGGAAAGGGCACCTCCCAAGCCCAGGGACACTCGCAAGGACAAGGACTCTACAAAGGAAAGGGCACCTCCCAAGGCCAGGGACACTCCCAAGGACAAGGACACTTCAAAGGAAAGGGCACCTCCCAAGGCCAGGGACACTCCCAAGGACAAGGACACCTCAAAGGACAGGGCACCTCCCAAGGCCAGGGACACTCCCAGGGATAAGGACACTTCAAAGGACAGGGACACTACAAGGGACAGGGACACTACAAAGGACAAGCCAACTCCCAGGGACAGAGCACCGCCCACAGATAAGGCACATTCCATAGACAGGACACCTCCTACAGCCAAGGCACCTCCCAGGGCCAAGGGTTCTCCCATGGACACGAGCTCCACCAAGGCCAGGCATACATCACCCCTGCGTCCCCTGAGGCTGGTGTTGGTGAAGGAACGTAAAACACGTGTCAGCGGTGGAGTCCCCCATACCTCTACTTCCATCCACAGCCCGCTGAAGCAGAGGAAGGAGTACACTGTTGTTGCATCCCCCATTACCCATGATGCAGAGGGCAGAAGGCAGGGCCACAGCAAACGTCAAGCAGGGTCCAGCACGTCCCCAGAGAGCAGACCCCCACCAGCACATGATCCACCTTTGATGGGTGATGTTTCAGATGAGCCCGCACCACTTACCAGTCCAGTCATGTCCAGGGTACCCTTACATATCCCTAAGAAACGTAGACACACACCATTGACACCTGACCACCCCAATGTCGCTCCAGTACAGCTGTCCCCAGCTCCCAGAGCCACCCTGCCTCCTGGCCCATACAGCCCTGTGGCTCATCATTTCAGTGGTCCTAGTGGGTCAGCTGCAGTTCACTCTCATGTGTCAGATAGTGGCACTGTGTCTGTTGTTCGCGGTCATGCCTCATGTAGTAGCACTGTGTCAGTTGTGCCCTCTCCTGTTTCAGGTACTGCCACTGTGTGTGTCCCACACTCTCATGTCTCAGGTGCTGGCATGGTATTTGTTGGTCACTGTACAGGGACATGTCCTGGCAGTGTGTCTGGGTCAATGGCTCATGTGTCAGTCACTAGAGCTGTGGCTGTGTCTCACACTCCTGTATCTGGGTCTATGGCTCATGTGTCAGTCACTACATCTGTGGCTGTGTCTCACACTCCTGTATCTGGTGCTGGCAGTGTGTCTGGGTCTATGGCTCATGTGTCGGTAACTAGAGCTGTGGCTGTGTGTCACACTCCTGTTTCTGGTGCTGGCAGTGTGTCTGGGTCTATGGCTCATGTGTCAGTCACTAGAGCTGTGGCTGTGTCTCACACTCCTGTTTCTGGTGCTGGCAGTGTGTCTGGGTCTATGGCTCATGTGTCAGTTACTAGAGCTGTGGTTGTGTCTCACACTCCTGTTTCTGGTGCTGCCAGTGTGTCTGGGTCTATGGCTCATGTGTCAGTCACTAGAGCTGTGGCTGTGTCTCACACTCCTGTATCTGGTGCTGGCAGTGTGTCTGGGTCTATGGCTCATGTGTCGGTAACTAGAGCTGTGGCTGTGTGTCACACTCCTGTTTCTGGTGCTGGCAGTGTGTCTGGGTCTATGGCTCATGTGTCAGTCACTAGAGCTGTGGCTGTGTCTCACACTCCTGTTTCTGGTGCTGGCAGTGTGTCTGGGTCTATGGCTCATGTGTCAGTTACTAGAGCTGTGGTTGTGTCTCACACTCCTGTTTCTGGTGCTGCCAGTGTGTCTGGGTCTATGGCTCATGTGTCAGTCACTAGAGCTGTGGCTGTGTGTCACACTCATGTTTCTGGTGCTGCCAGTGTGTCTGGGTCTATGGCTCATGTGTCAGTCACTAGAGCTGTGGCTGTGTCTCACACTCCTGTTTCTGGTGCTGGCAGTGTGTCCGAGGCGACTAGGTCAAGCAGTCCACCAGATTCTGTGCTGTGAGGTGTAGCACCCATCACTCACATGTCATTGTACTTGGTGTCTAGATTGTCCATTGTAACCACCCTTGCATTATTAATGTCCATGGGACGGGGCTCTTGACCCACGTACTTGTGATGCCTCAGATGTACATGTTCTGTTATGAACACTGCCCTGTTGCTGTTAGGATGCTGCATTGTGCCCTCATGTGCTGCCTCAGATGTACCTGTTCTGTGCCATGGACTGTCGATGCACTTAGCCCCTCTCATTTGCTGCCTCAGATGTACCTGCTCTGTTATGAACACTGCCGTGTTGCTGTTATGATACTGCATTGTGCCCTCTCATGTGCTGCCTCTGATGTACCTGTTCTGTGCCATGGACTGTTGATGCACTTAGCCCCTCTCATGTGCTGCCTCAGATGTACCTGCTCTGTGCCATGGACTGTTGATGCACTTAGCCCCTCTCATGTGCTGCCTCAGATGTACCTGCTCTGTTATGAACACTGCCCTGTTGCTGTTATGATACTGCATTGTGCCCTCTCATGTGCTGCCTCTGATGTACCTGTTCTGTGCCATGGACTGTTGATGCACTTAGCCCCTCTCATGTGCTGCCTCAGATGCACCTGCTCTGTGCCAAGGACTGTTGATGCACTTAGCCCCTCTCATGTGCTGCCTCAGATGTACCTGTTCTGTGCCATGGACTGTTGATGCACTTAGTGTCATGCTTGTAGCAATGATCGGAAAACATCGCGCATAATGGTTGGCAAAACGGCTCCTACAGAGAAGGGCGTATGCGCAATGGAGTAGTTGTGTATTTAGTCCCTCCTTAGTGTTTCCTCAACGCTTCGAGTTCGGTTCTGTCTCCGGGGCTTAGCTGTTTCCGGCTGGGTCACGGTGGTGGCGGAAGCGGGTTCGTCGGGTTTTCGGCGTCTACGGTACGTTTCAGGGCAAGAAGTGATTGCCTCAGTTTTCTCAGTCCATAGTATGATTTTTTTTTTTGCCTAGTATTGGATGCATTGTTCCTTCCCTCCACGTTTATTTGTTGACAGACATTATTCAGAGTCAGTCTCGTTACGACTTCATGATTCCTTATATTGTGTTTGGAGAGACTACGAGGTCATAAAGACGTTGACACATTGTGTGCAAGTGTGTTGTAGAGTAAATACGCTGGCCGGCACTTCCCCGGGTAACCAGCTGTCAGAAAGGAAAAGTCGTGCAGTAACTTTTCCTTCCGTGTTTTGCAAACGGAGAATTATGGTGTACAAGCGTATATCAGCGCTTTGTCAGGAAGAATAGCAATTAATTCTTCCTTTGTTGATACAAGGCTGTGGTTATATGAGGGTGCAGTGTTTTGCACTATAAGGTGAATACAATAAGATATCGATATTACCAAGCCCTCATTTCTTGTGAGTCGTGAATATAACAAGTACTGCTTTCTTTTGGCTTTAGCAGGGGCACAGTGAGCCATTCCTACCAAGTCCCGGTATATGTGTTATACGACGATATTAGGTAAAGAGATTACCTGTTATCATACAAGGATTTATCGTTTATTCAGTAAACAGTCTTTGCATGACCATTTTTGCGTTCAGATACA
This sequence comes from Lissotriton helveticus, assembly GCF_964261635.1. Classification (NCBI taxonomy): domain Eukaryota; kingdom Metazoa; phylum Chordata; class Amphibia; order Caudata; family Salamandridae; genus Lissotriton; species Lissotriton helveticus. Next base: position 1,647,852,312 of record NC_136061.1, read on the forward strand.
ATATCCTAGGGTTGACGGTAGATACGTGAAGAATACATGGATGATACAGAGTAAAGCCAACCCTGCTTTCCTTCCAGGTAGTAAATATGAGATTTACTTCAGAATAAGCAGAGAGGCATGACTGTGCAGAACGTAGTAATTTATGTTGTTTATTTCCACTGCAGCAACTTGTAACCAGATATCCAGACCTTATGACCTCTTGAATATACGTGTCAGATAAGAAGACAAATTATCTGCTGTATCTCTCCATTCCCCACCTATCCTTGTTTTGTTCCCCTGTTTTCCCTTTCGGGCACCGCTCTATCTTACCAGTTGTACTGTTGCTATCTGGTGTAGGGTGGACCTGGGAGGGGAAGCTGTGGGTCTGGCTTCGGATCCAGGATACTCCTGCGGAAACATTTGGTAATCACGACACTTAGCTCCTCTCATGTGCTGCCTCAGATGTACCTGCTCTGTGCCATGGACTGTTGATGCACTTAGCCCCTCTCATGTGCTGCCTCTGATGTACCTGTTCTGTTGTGAACACTGCCCTGTTGCTGTTAGGATGCTGCATTGTGCCCTCTCATGTGCTGCCTCTGATGTACCTGTGCCTTGCCATGGACTGTTGATGCACTTAGCCCCTCTCATGTGCTGCCTCAGATGTACCTGCTCTGTTCTTTGCCATGGTCTGTTGATGCACTTAGCCCCTCTCATGTGCTGCCTCAGATGTACCTGTTCTGTGCCATGGACTGTTGATGCACTTAGCCCCTCTCATGTGCTGCTCCAGATGTACCTGCTCTGTGCCATGGACTGTTGATGCACTTAACCCCTCTCATGTGCTGCCTCAGATAGTACCTGCTCTGTTGTGAACACTGCCCTGTTGCTGTTAGGATGCTGCATGGTGCCCTCTCATGTGCTGCCTCTGATGTACCTGTGGCTTGCCATGGACTGTTGATGCACTTGGCCCCTCTCATATGCTGCCTCAGATGTACCTGCTCTGTTCTTTGCCATGGACTGTTGATGCACTTAGCCCCTCTCATGTGCTGCCTCTGATGTACCTGCTCTGTGCCATGGACTGTTGATGCACTTAGCCCCACTCATGTGCTGCCTCAGATGTACCTGCTCTGTGCCATGGACTGTTGATGCACTTAGCCCCTCTCATGTGCTGCCTCAGATGTACCTGCTTTGTGCTATGTACTGTTGATGCACTTAGCCCCTCTCATGTGCTGCCTCTGATGTACCTGCTCTGTTGTGAACACTGCCCTGTTGCTGTTAGGATGCTGCATTGTGCCCTCTCATGTGCTGCCTCTGATGTACCTGCTCTGTTCTATCCAGTGCCCATGCTCCTGGCTACTCTAGGATTGAACCCCTATTATGTGCAATAAAGCAAGTTAATCGTGTGTAGTGGTTTGTCTTTGTCATTCCTGGTTGTCTCCTTGCATTGTTGATATATTGGTGCTATCGTAAATGCTGTTTCCCCAACATGCCCCTCCCCCTCCCCACGTCACGGCCCCGGAAGGTACTCCCCTTCCGAAAGCAATTGGTGTGTTTGCGTACCTGCGGCGGCGACGGTCCATGACTTGCTGGTGGTGAAGCACGAAGAGTATAGGAAATGGGTGAAGCGCTGGGTCCATGACGGCGATCTGCCTGTGGTGGGTATCTCTGCAATGTTTTGTCTTTCCGCTGTGGTGAATTTGCCATGTTCAGGCAGGTTGTTTTTCCGCTGCGATTTGCTGTGTCTTTTCCGCCATCGTGATTTAGAGGACGGTCGGGGACGTCATTCCGTACGGCGGTGTCTCTGGATTGGTTACGTCCGCCACGGGGTCGGGTGTATTTCCGCGGCGGTGCGTGCTCTTCCGCGGCGTACGGACATTTGACAGTGCTTCCCATCCTAATATGGCGGACGGACTGGCCGCGGCTGGCGGACTGTAAAACCGCCTACTCCAGGACGGCGGTCGGCCTTCTGTCCGCCATCATAATCGACCCCAAAGTTGGTGGCTCCTCTTTACATCACAATAGGCACATGTGATATAACGTAGAAACCAAATTTACTGTAACCCCATCCAATCAGAATAATTTATAATTAGTCATGGATGGTCTTTAATAGATTAGCGAAATGAAAGAGAAGATACAGTGGCCTGTAGCCCTCAAAGCAGTGGCGGCTGGCATCTATGAGGAGGGGGCGCACAAAAATAAAATTAATTTAAAAAAAAAAACTACTTACCTTACACGTCTTCCTCGCTCCAGATCTCGGTCATCTTCCACCATGGGACTGGCGACTGCAGAGCAGACACCAGCAAACTCCCTTGACCAATCCTGGCACTGCTCACATGCCGTTAACCAGCATGAACACAGTGCCCTGATAGGAGGGAGCGGCCTCTCTTGGCGATCCCCAGCGCACTGTAGGCCTGCACTTGCTGTCAGAACAGCTGTCTAAAATAAGCTAGTTTGAGAGATTAAACTGTGCATGTCTGGCTGGCCATCGCAGGTCGATAAAAGAGAATCACCTGAGATGGGTAGGAGAGAAGGACACAACAGCACTTCAGCACCAGTGTATGCACCTTGCTTGCTCCTGTTCTAAATGTTGCTGCTCCAACTCTCACACTTGAGTCAAGGTACTTATTCAAAATGGTGCTGTGCGCTAGGCAGCGAGGGGGAGAAGGGTCTGGAGGGCTACCTTTGAGACAGCTCTCCTCTGACCACCAACCTGCCAGAATTGGGCTTATGGCCTTAATAGGGAAGATCACAACGGACACTGTCCTGTCATGGGACATATTTGGCTGGTTGTGGGCCGAGCAGCGATTTTAAATAAAGTAAGCAACATTACTGAATCACGTAAAATCTGTAGAAGTATTACATATCATTTTATCGGTGAACAACCTTTAAAACAAAACTTTTACAACGCACTACCATTACAACGCGGTCATTACAACGCAAACCATTACAACGCATTGCGCTGGGGGGCGCTCTACGATAGGGAATACGTTTAATTTTCTATCCAACACCTTCCCTGGTGTCCACGGGGACTGGAGTTGGAATAGAAAATTAAACTTTTCACTATCCAGCACCTTTAAGCACTATGCGTTGTAAAGGTTTGCGATGTAAAAACCACGTTGTAAAGGCAGGCCTTGTAATAGCCTGCGTTGTAACGTCATACATCCCATTTTATCACATAGAAATAACTTTGTATAAGTGGGCCTCTGGAGTTTACAGATTTGAAGAGCCTAATTAATGTTGTTCATTTTTCTATACATTGTTGCCTGCTTACAGGATTCAATCCCAATTGGTTAGATCAGGAGGTTAAGAGTCTGATGCAGCAAACTATATGTATAGGTCTATGTGGAAAAACAAATAAGCATTTTTATCCAGTGGTAGTGTTCCTTAAAAGGGGCTGATCGAATATTTTTTTTTTGTTTTTGGTCCTCCTTGTGCTGCTTTTTTGATGATAAATTGTGCCTTGAACAAACACCTAACATATTTCTAAGGTATTTTCTCCCTTAATACTCTATCGACTTATGAGGATTTTCACAAAACCTCACAGAAAAGCGTGCTTAGGTACCACCAGGAACCTAGGGGCACACGTATCATTGTAAATACAGGTGGCAAATGGGCAGATTCACCGAATATGCCCCTTTGCGACCAGTATTTTTGCACTTGGGATGCATCAACCCAAATGCAAACTCGCAATTTAGGTAATCACAAATTTTGAGGGCAAAGGTGATGAAAAAGGGTTCAGGCAGATCAGGTCGTTTTTACCCCTTTTCTAGGTTTGCCCGGCGTTAGCCGCTTCTCACCCAACTTACGATTTACCAAATAAAGAGGCAGGCGCTGGAGATTGGAAGGCAGGAAACAGGAGTTTATTTCCGACGGAACAGAACACGTCAAATCAGACAACAGGGTATCTTCTCGAGGTGCTCTCTCCACATCTCTGAGGCCTGGCCTCTTATACACTGGTTTATTACTTTATTACATGCAACACATTCTTAGTAATACTTTGAAGTACGGAGAAAGGCGTCTTTGGAATCCCCGGTTCAGGTCCGCTCCCACACATATATACAGTAGGAGTCCCCACCCCTAATCTCAGCATGATGGCTATCGCGCAGCTGGGTATTCCGCTGGGAACAGAAATGCGGGTAATCGATCGGATCTAGGGGTGTGAGGGCATTGATTAATCCCCGCTCCTTTGAAGTGAGGCGAGGTCCTACTGTAGAGGCAATAAACCGCATCTGTTGGGCTAAGTGATGGCCTGGGGTCGGGCCGAACAATCGGGCAAGGAGGAAGAGGTTATCAAAGGGCCTGTTTTATGAATGAGATGAAAGGGTGTGGGGGGTTCAGCGCGGGATGTGGCTCGGAGGCAGGGTCGCGCTGGAGGTGCGTTTAGGGCCAAGCAGGAGAGACCGGGGGCTGTCGAAGGGGGGGTGTGCTTGCGAAGCCGGGGTGTGAGGGGGTGAGACGCGCTGGCTATCGGCAGTAGGCAGAGGGGTCATGGCATTCAAAAATGGCTGCTGCTTACGCGCACGCATGGATCCGAAAGGAGGCAAGATGGCGCCGATAATGTTTACGCCACGATCTAGATTTTAACAGTCCTCCCTTTTCAACATATCTAGCCAGCTTGTCAATTTACGTCAATCCCCATTATATTTCTTATTTCGAGGTCATACAATGCTTTCATGTGTTCAGTTTTGAAGTCCGAAGTCTTAGGGCACATGCAGTTAGCAATGAGCGAACACAGAGGTGGCAAACATTGAATACCTAGGCAACACCCACACAGTATCACGACCGGTATCAATATAAATGTGAATAACCTCCATCCCCAGTCCTTCAAAGTGCCCCAAAACCAGCTTCCAAGCGACCATCCTTCCTGTTCCTGGTGAACCTCTGAGGAAAGTCTGTGGAGGTGTTCGATTGCTTTTTAGACTGAGGGCGAGTTATCTGGCACGTAGGTGCAACAGCTGGACCCAATGATGCGGCATGCTCCTCCTCGGTCAGCTAGAACCACATCTAGAACAAGGCGGTTCTGAAGAGCCACCAGGCGGACTGCCTGAAGTTCGGCTGTATTGTTAGTGAGGATGCTAGCCGTGATGTTCATGGTCGTTTCTACAGCCTGGGTCAGGTGGCGGATGGCGCGGCTGTTTGCCATTGGGCCCCACAGAGGAACCAGTCCCTTCACTGCATCCAGGAACTGTGCTCCAGTGGAGTCGGCTTGTTCAATGTCTTTCGCGCGCTTCTGTCTGTGGTGGTTTGCTGGGGCCACGTACGTTGGAGGGAGAACGAAGGCGACGTAGCAGGTACCCCCCAACTTTTCGGAAGCCAAGTGTAAGCTTTGGTGCCGCAAACAAAGTACATATTCGGAGAAGCAACAAAGGAGGGGGGATCGATGGCATCCAATGTTCTGGTGATGTGGCAGGAACTGTGACCCACCGGCTGTGTTCCCAAGCCTTCGAGGCACACGAGGCCCGTGACATTGATAACATACAGAGCCACCGTCAGAGTGGCAGCAGTTCGTTTCCGTAAGTAGGAGAAGGTGGGTCTGGCTGGATTATGGAACACCTGCATTTCGACTCGCTCCTTGGCAGGGATGTCCATCTGGAAGGAGGAGCCAGAGGTCAAAGGACAAAAGGGAGCAGAAGTCCTTCCGGTTTTGTTCAGCCAGAACCCGTGGTAGAAGTGCGACACTGTTTGACCAGAAGTGGCGTTGTCCCTGTAGCTCTCTTGCAAGAGGGTCAACCAGGCAAGGCAGGAACCGTGAACTGAGAAAGGGGAAGGGATGAAAGGGATGGAGTGTCCGGTGGCATGCGGGAGCAACCCGCAGATCAGCAGTTTGTGGCGTTGGCGGCAAGGTTGTGTTGGTGCAACAGTTGCACGAAGGAATTGTTCCAGAACTCCTTACGCCTTTCTCGGAGCTGAGGCGAAAGGGAGATCAGGTGATGTTCCTTCGTAGTAGTTGGCTGTGCAGTGGTCAGCAATATCTGATGAGCGGGTGCGCTCTCTTCCATGATCCAGAAGGAAGTCATGAGGAGGAGGCAAAAGAGGAGGACAATGAAAAGAACAATTGTCTTCGATTTGTGTATACTGTCAGTCTTTGGGTTTCGATAACGGGTATTTCCTGTTGATTCCGTCGTCTTCTTATCTGGCGCTTTCATCATCTTCAAGGTGCTCGGTAGTGGGCAGAACCGCTGACTTCGTTTAGCCTCTCTTCGGGTAACCCTTGGTTGTGTTTAGGCTACCGTTCTGAGATTCAACTTAGTCTGTGGTCTACTTAGCCGAAGCTCCCTCCTTTCGACGCAGGAAATACCCTTCCCTGGATGGTACAGTGGGATCAGAGAATTTTGCAAGTTCGAGTGCCTCGATATCAGGATAACAGTTCAATGATGGCCGGTCTTTGCTCAGCAGTTCTTCTTGGGTGGTGACGTTTTCTGTTGTGGTCAGGGTCGAGGAGACCTTCTTACAGTGGTGCGCGTGCAGCCAGTGTCGCTTCCCCTCCACTCGAAGAGCCGTTCGGGTGGTAATCAGTACTTGCCAGGGGCCCGTCCACCGGGGTTCCAGACTCTTTGTCCATTGGAAATTCCGGATCAGCACATAATCTCCCGGTTGGATATCGTGACCCGGACCCCTGGAAGCATCGGGGATGGCCTGCTGCACCTGCTGATGAATGACAGACAATGTTTTAGTCAATTTGCACAAGTAATCAGATAGTAGGACGTCTGGGACGTCGTGAACGGAGGTCGGTTTAGGGGCAGTCCAGAGGTTCATCGGTCGCCCAAATACAACCTCGTAGGGGGTCAAATGGTGCTTAGTGGGAGTGGAACGCATCGATAGCAATGCCAGTGGGAGGGCATCTGGCCATTTAAGTCCTGTGGTGGCCACTATCTTTGACAGTTTTAGTTTCAGTGTGGCGTTGTGTCGCTCAACTAAGCCCGCAGATTGGGGGTGAAAAACTGCATGAAACCTCTGTTTTACACCCAACCCTTTCAAGATTAGTTGGATAACTTCAGCTATGAAGTGGGGGCCGTTGTCGCTCCATAGAATTCGACAAAGACCGTAGCGAGGGAAAAACTCTTTCAGCAGTACCTTGGCAGTTGTCATGGCAGTGTTATCACGGGTTGGATAGGCTTCTACCCATTTGCTGAAAGCACACACAATGACTAATACATACTTCAGGTTTTGGCATCTTTCTAGTTGGATGTAGTCCATCTGGAGGACCTCAAAAGGATGGTCGGGGACCCCAAACCCTCCCCGGGGTACCACAGTTCCTTTCCCAGGGTTGTGTTGCAAACAGATAAGGCATTGCTGGGCCAGGCGTCTGGCTGAGTCGGGAATCTTGTCGTTGTGCCAGACCCTGGAGATGAGTTTGATCATGGGGGCAGATCCTATGTGTGCGGGGGAGTGTGCCATAGTCAGTATGGGGATCAAGTATGAATTGGGTAGCAACCATTTGTTGGTGTCCTTTGTCCGCCAGCAGCCTTCCTCGTCTTTCAATCCCACCCGTGCCCATTCAGTCAATTCGTGTGGTGAGCTGGCCATCTGGATGTCCCTAATCGTTTTCCTAACGTCAGTCCATTTTTCCGCTTGTGACCTGGTCACATACATACGTGTCGTTGTCCTATTCTCAGCTGTGGTTCGGGCAGTGATGTCGGCCAGCGCGTTTCCCTGTCCGACTAAGTCTGTCACCTTCTTGTGTGCCTGACATTTGATTACCGCTAATCGTTTGGGAAGGAGAACTGCTTCAATCAGGGCGGAGACTAAATCTCCGTGGAGGATGGGCGTGCCGTGGGACGTCAGGAATCCCCTCTCCCTCCATAAGAGTCCAAAATGGTGAACCACTCCGAAGGCGTACTGGCTGTCCGTGTAAATGTTTGCAGTAGTCCCTGTTGCTATAATACATGCTCGTGTGAGGGCAATCAGCTCTGCCGCCTGTGCGGATCGCTGCGCGATGCGGGCAGTTTCAACTACGGTTTGGGCTGTGGTAACTGCATAGGCAGCTGAGGTGGTGCCGTCTGGGAGTTTTATGCAAGAACCGTCTACCCATAGCTCTCCGTCAGGGTCCGTGAAGGCGGTGTCTCGGAGGTCAACTCTACTCCTAGTCTGTTCGTCTGTGAGGGTCACACAGTCATGTATAGGGGGGACGTTCGGGTCGTTTTCGGGCAGGGGCAACAAGGTGGCTGGGTTCAGTGTGGTGCATCTTCTCAGCGTGATGTGGGGTGCAAGCAGGGTTAGTTCGTACCCGGTCAGTCGTGCGCTGGTCAGGTGTTGCGTCTTAGTCTGGTTCAAGAGGGTGTCAACAGCATGGGGCACTAATACCGTGAGGGAATTCGAGAGTACGATGCCCTCACTTTGTCGGATAGAGACAGCAGCGGCAGCTACGGCTCGAAGGCAGGCAGGCAAGGCTCTCGCTACGGGGTCAAGGGTGGCAGAGAAATAGGCACATGGTCGTTGCTTGGGGCCAATGGTTTGAGTCAGGACAGACAAAGCGCACCCCTCCCTTTCGTGAGTGTAGAGAGAGAAGGGCTTTGTGTAATCGGGGGTTCCTAGGACCGGTGCAGAACAAAGGGCGTCTCGAAGTTCTTTGAAGGACGATTGGCATTCGGGGGTCCAAGGGAGTGGGAAGGGGACATCTTTGGCTAGCAGGGAAAGTAGCGGCTTTACAAAGAGGCTGAAATTTGGCAACCACTGCCGGCAGAAGGAGGTGAGGCCTACCAGGGAGCGGACTTGTTTCTGGGTCTTTGGGACGGGGGTTTCCAGAATGGCCTGAATCCGATCGGGTGTAAGCTTTCTCCCGTCTTTGGACAAGAGGTGGCCTAGGTAGGTGACCTGGGGTTGGCAGAATTGCAACTTCTTTTTGGAGACCTTGTGGCCATTTTCCGCGAGGAAGTGCAGGAGTTGGAGGGTGGCTGTGACTGCAAGTGGAGTGGTGTCGGCTGCCAAAAGGATGTCATCGACGTACTGTATCAACACCACTCCCTCTGGTAGCTGAATGGCGTCCAGCTGTCTCTTGAGGGCCTGGCTATAGATGCTGGGACTTTCTGTGTAGCCTTGGGGAGCTCTACAAAATCTATATGAGCGGGATTTTAACGTGAAGCCGAAAAGGTAGCGGCTGTCCGGGTGGATGGGGATGTAGAAGAAAGCGTTTTTGAGGTCAATTACAGTGAAGGAGGTGGCTGTGGAAGGAATCAAGGTCAGAATGGTGGCGATATCTGAGACTACAGGGTACTGGGGTACAACTACCTTGTTGACCTCTCGAAGGTCGATGATGAAGCGGTACGCTTTCTCATCTCCCTCGCCCTGCTTCTTCACAATGGGTAGGATGGGGCTGTTGCAAATATTGCTGACTACTTCCTCTACCACTCCTGCCTCTACCAGGGACTGAATAATCATTACCAATGCCTTCTCACCTTCGGGCATATCCGATATTGTGGGAGTTTTGGGAGTGTCGCATCTTGGCGGACAGTTATGCGCACGGGGTCGATCATTATTCGTCCTACATCAGCGTCAGTTTTAGCCCACAGATACAGAGGTAGAGAGTCAAGTAGGGATGCGTCAGTGTCTGAGATGGAAGACATGTGTAGTGCATGATGATGTCTGAGCAGGGTCGGGTTATCGTACAGGATGACTCGAACCCCGTCCTGTGAACACCTGATAGTAGCTCGGAAATGCTTTAGTAAATCAAGTCCCATAATGGCATCGGGGGTGTTGGAGGAAAGCAGAAACGTCGTGTCAGTGGGGTTACTGTCCAAGTCGAAGGAAACCGGTGCGGATAAAGGGTTAGTGGAGGGCGTTCCATCAAAGCCTATTGATGTTATGTGTGAGCCAGACAAGGGTGCCCTTGGAATCAGTCGTTTAGATAACGCACTACGTGTCGCGCCAGTGTCTACCAGAAATGGAGACTTCGTACCTAGGACCTTAGCGGTGACGTAAGGACCTTGCTTGGCAGTCCTATGCAAAGTTGTGAGTGTTGTCGCAGTCAGACTGTTGGCACTGGTTCTGTCGGGGGCGGTCAAATGTGTTCGGTCTGCCAGGTCTGTCATTGTTGGTGTCGTGGGTGTGCCCTCGTCCCTGCCCTCTAGTTTTGGGGCCATTTGCCATGTCTCTTGTCTCTTTATTTTTAAGCATTTCCAGGAGGACCGGGCATTGAGACTTCCAATGACCAAATCCTTTGCAAAACGCACACTGGTTCTCATCGAGGTCTGTTTGTGGAGCGCCGGGTGTGGGTGTGCGGTCTCTAGGGGGTGCATTTGGTTGGTAGTTTCCTCTATACCGTTCCCTTCCTGTCGTCACTCCCTGCAATTGAGCAATCATCACTCGCTCTTTCAAGTCCTTTTTCTTTTTCTCAGTCGCCCTCTCGTTCTCGTTCTTTTGGTGTTCGTAATACTGAGCCATCTGAAGGATAGCTGCAGGTTTGGAGGCCCCCCAACTACTCTCGCTCGTCTGTAACTTTTGGGAGACCTCTTGCGATAGACCCTTCACGTAGTTTTGCACGAATAGGTGTTGTCCGGTTGCAGTGGTCATGTCTTGGCCACTGTAGTCGGAGAACACCGTCTCAAATCGGGAGAAGTATTCCGATACGTCTTCCTGGGGTTTCTGACGGCAAGTCGTGACTACCGACCAGTCTACCTTCTTCTCTGGGATCAATGTCTTTAGCTTCTGAACTATTTTGTCCGGGAGTTCCAGTATGTCTTTTACAGGTTTCTTTCCGGGCTCCCGTTGCCTATCTAGTTCACTGAGTTGATTCCAGGTATGTCCGAACAGATCTGTGTGGTCGGCTTTTCGGATTTGCTTCCACACATCAGCCGGCAGACATAACCCGAAAAACAAGTCAATGTCCGCTAGAGTCATTATGGTTGAGCCTAAGGCTGTACCTAGTTCGGTATAAAATGCTGTCGGGTTCTTTCTTAAATCGGGTAGGGTTTGCCTAAAAGTTAAAATACTTGCCGGTCCCATGGTTGATAAACCCAGTTGTACACAACCCTCCCCTTTGCATCTGCATGGTTGATATCGTCGTTCGTTCCCTGACCTCGTGGGGGAACCCAGTAAGGGGCGGCTTCTCTGATAGGCATCATAGTGTTGCCTACTTCTGATGAGGACCCAGTCGTTTCGGGAACTGTAATCTTAACTTCCGGTTTTTGTTCCGTGAGGTGGCGGAAAACCTCAAGCGTTTGCATGAAGAGGTCCGCCGCGTCACGCTCGGCTTCGTCCCCAATATCGACTTTTCTATATAACGCTGTCAGTTTAGTAGGACCCCGATTCTGATACCTATCCTCATATGCGTTCAGGGTGTGGTAACTAAACCGTAAAATGAAATGCCGTCTGTGGCTACCGGCATGCGAATTGTGCATATCCATCGTGTATTCTTCACTCTCCTTCCGTTCTACCAGTGCCTTTGCTATCTTGTCAATTCCCTCTCGTTCATCTTTGCTCAATCTATTCAGTCTACCCGGTGGCTGCTTGCTAGTCTTGTGTTCATCTGATGTTATTTCTAATGCGGCCGGAGCGGAGGCCGTGAGGGCTGGGGCACTAGCTTCAAGGTTATTCTCATTTGCACTCGGAGCTGGCAAGTGCTGTACTAGGGGTTGGGAGGGGGCATAGGGGGGCATATAGATGATCGGAGGACTTAGCAGCAGCTCATCGTTCGCCCGTTGTTTGGTGGTCAGCTCAGGGTAGAGCGTAGAGGGGGTCCTAACAGGACACTGGCCTGTCGATTCAGATACCTGTTTTTGTCTGGCTTTCTCCCTTTCTTTTATATCTTCTTCTAGTTTCTTAGCGGCCAGGTGGGCTGCCTTTCGTAACTCTTTTCCTATTCTCGCTTCTTCTCTTTTCTTTCGTTGTTCTGCTTCTTTGCGCCACATGCCGAAACTATCAAGCATAGTGGGCGTGGTTTTATTGTTACAAAGGACTGTTTCCAGCACGTTTATTTTTGTGTCATCGAAGGATCCTATCAGTGGCCACTGACTTTCCTGATCCTTTTTAGTATATTTATTCCATAACTTACTATAAGCTACGGCGACTAGTCCATATTTTAAAAACATATCCTTATTAGGGGTGCCCTCCAGAGGAGCCGGATGATCCACCTCCAATAAGCGGTCCGGGCTGAACCAACTACTGACCAATGGGGAGAAGATAGGCATGACGGGTTACAACGGGGACAAAAGTCTGCACTACCTATCCTTCACTACTTTGTGAAGACTGGGCAGAATATTTCTATTCTGCAGTATTCGCAAATAGGGAATACCCAAAGAGAGAACCAATATCGAACAATTAATGTCCGTTCAATCAAACAATCAGTGGCGAGAAAGAAATAGGCACGACGGATTACAACGGGGGCAAAAGCCTGCGTTACCTACCCTTCACTGCCTGCAAAGGAAGAGAGAATACTTTTATCCCTCTCAGTTTGCAGACAGAGAATCTCCAAGAGAACCAACAATTCGGAGAGCAATACTAGTATTTTCCAATCAAACAATCAAATATTTCCTAGTTTGTCGTGTTACACGACCTTACCCGGACCGTATGGACAGACTCTCGTCTTCCGCTTCCAGCGCCCGATCGTCCTCTATTCTCCGTAATTGCTGTGGCACTCCTGATGGTTCCCAGTCAGGACCGTAGATCACTTGAGAGAGGTCTGCTCAGAACCAGTGAAGTTCGGATGATCGGCTGCCAGACGAGGGTCTATCGGGCAGGAGCTCTTCCCGATCGTTGCAGTTGTTCACTCCGTCGTCGGGACCTCTCCCACTGGATCCACGTGTCGCTGATGGGCCCCACGTTTGGGACGCCAATTGATGAAAAAGGGTTCAGGCAGATCAGGTCGTTTTTACCCCTTTTCTAGGTTTGCCCGGCGTTAGCCGCTTCTCACCCAACTTACGATTTACCAAATAAAGAGGCATGCGCTGGAGATTGGAAGGCAGGAAACAGGAGTTTATTTCCGACGGAACAGAACACGTCAAATCAGACAACAGGGTATCTTCTCGAGGTGCTCTCTCCACATCTCTGAGGCCTGGCCTCTTATACACTGGTTTATAACTTTATTACATGCAACACATTCTTAGTAATGCTTTGAAGTACGGAGAAAGGCGTCTTTGGAATCCCCGGTTCAGGTCCGCTCCCACACATATATACAGTAGGAGTCCCCACCCCTAATCTCAGCATGATGGCTATCGCGCAGCTGGGTATTCCGCTGGGAACAGAAATGCGGGTAATCGATCGGATCTAGGGGTGTGAGGGCATTGATTAATCCCCGCTCCTTTGAAGTGAGGCGAGGTCCTACTGTAGAGGCAATAAACCGCATCTGTTGGGCTAAGTGATGGCCTGGGGTCGGGCCGAACAATCGGGCAAGGAGGAAGAGGTTATCAAAGGGCCTGTTTTATGAATGAGATGAAAGGGTGTGGGGGGTTCAGCGCGGGATGTGGCTCGGAGGCAGGGTCGCGCTGGAGGTGCGTTTAGGGCCAAGCAGGAGAGACCGGGGGCTGTCGAAGGGGGGGTGTGCTTGCGAAGCCGGGGTGTGAGGGGGTGAGACGCGCTGGCTATCGGCAGTAGGCAGAGGGGTCATGGCATTCAAAAATGGCTGCTGCTTACGCGCACGCATGGATCCGAAAGGAGGCAAGATGGCGCCGATAATGTTTACGCCACGATCTAGATTTTAACAAAGGTCATGTGTTTGTGAGCAGCCACGTCTTTACCATTCGTTTCCGTTCAACATGGCTGTGCAGTGATCTTATTTTCTGGAATAAGTTCCAGACGTTGGCTGTCTGGGCAGAAAATGAGCTCAGACCAATGCAAGTTTTTCTGAAGAAGGGATTGCCATGAACGTCGCCAATCTAGGTTAAAGAGTCCTTTGTGGCAGCAGGAGGACAATTTGAGTTGAAGGAAAGTTGATCCTGTGCCATGGATGGGCCATTGTGTGATACATAGATCTTTAGAAATGGTCCTGTGCCAAGGACGAGCCACTGTGTGATACAGAAAGCTTTAGAAGCTATCCAGTGCCATGGATAGGCCCAAGGCACAAGTCGAGGGTACACTCTGGAAGACGTCCCAGTGTAATTTTCAGACATGTGGACACATTCAGCAGCACCTGCATGTTGTCTGCTTTCATTCAGACCAGCAAAGAGCAGGCAAGGGGGCGTTGTTATTTTAAATTCCAGCTGATCCCAAAACAAAGAATGAAGTTAAGGGGCCATCAGGACTCCTTTTGATTGAGTATCCTGGCTGGGAGCTATCTGGAACCTCACACCTAGCTGCAGATGCAATGAAGGTGAAACAAAAGTTCACAGCTTGTTATTATTTCACAGGTACTTCAGAGCGGCATGCTTTTGACACATGTATGCACAGTAAGAACGCCATATATGTTGGTCTGTCCCAGAATTTATACAAATTACAATTTAAATATCTCTATTTTGCTTTATTTCTTTTATAGCACTTCTCATCTCAATCCAGGGTGTCAGAGTGCTTTACATCACAAGAACACATCATACATTGACAATAAATCATACGCATGTAAATCAATTGTCAGGTGTGTAACATAAGGACTCTGAGGTTTTCAAGGTGAAGGAGTCACATGTCCTTCATAGCTCACTGTGCTATATTGGAAGGATTACAATGTATAAACTGCAAGTAACTAAATGATCCCTGTGTTAAAAGCGGTAACCCACTTACACATCTACATAAAATAAAGATAGCTCATCTGAGTGTCACATGATGTGCTCTGCAGTAGACATATCAACTCTTTATGCTACTTTGATTCAAAACTGGAACTCGACAGAATACAGATCTCTCCAGCAAGTGCTTTAACCTCCAGAGTTATCTTACCATTATTACTTTTCCCTGAGATTTCCTGGGTACACAAAAATCTTTGAAGCAGGTGCCTGAACCCTATAGGATATTTTAAAATGCAGACTTAGCAACCAATTAAGCAGAACAGATGTACTCCCTTGTTTCTCCTTGTTGCCAATTTCTTTGCGGCAGAGTTTAAATAAATAAATATGTAAGCTGAGCCCCAGATTTTGCGTTGGGTTATTTCACTTTTTTGACACAAATCTGACACAAAATCTAGTTTGTTAAATATTATAATATGCTCAAATGTACTCATGACAGACCTGCTAAACATATGTGTGAGGTCTTAAGATCTGATGTCACTACTTGTGATGTCAATTCATGTGAAGTCATGGGTTATGCTGCCACTTACTGTGGTGCCTCATGCAGTGTCACACTCCATGATGTCATGTGCTGTGCTGTGCTGTGATATCACGTGCCATGATGATACTTGCATACTGCCTAACTTGGTTAGTCCCCCCACTTTTTGCTAGGAATTGTGCCCTGGATAGGCCATTGTGTGATACAGAGAGTTTTACAAATGGTCCCATGCCATGGAAGGGACAATGTGTGATACAGAAAGCTTTAGAAATGGTCCTGTGCCATGGACTGGCCATTCATTGTGTGAAACAGAGAGCTTAAGAATTGCGAAACAATAAAGTAAACAGAGATTCCCTACCTTAGCCAGTTTGCGACTCCCTGACTTGCAACCAATCAAATTAATGGCATGATCAGATCATGATCAATAGACAGAGTCTGTCCAGGCTCTCTGCCACTAGGCCGACTACAGGATGTGAGCAGGGCCGCAGCGGGTATCTTCTCCCTGTGTTTTGGTCTTCAAATCTCTGAAGTTCGTTTGGCTTGCACATGAGTTTCTGTGATAGTAGGATATTTACTTGTCACTAGTGCCATCTAGTGGCCATCGAAAAACAAGCTAATCTTATGGTTTGTCCCAGCAAAGTGATAAACTGGAACTACACATTTTTATTACACTTCAGCACATAGTTCTTTTGCGTTTACAATCGCTGACGTTGGTAAAGAGGGAAAATTACTGGAAATATGTTATTCTAATGAGAGATGCGTGGCGCTTGGCAGTTCTCGCAGCAGTTCCACCTCTGACTCTGCTGCATTTGACATTCTAATCCCTCTCAACAACGCCCCCTGCCCACCCAACCGACAGAGACGACACTGGCCCAACTAAATCAGATAAAATTTTGATTATTCTGGCGTAATCTCACACAATTTCTAGAATTTCATGTTACGCTTGTTATATAAAATTCCTAAAATTACACCATTACGTCACATCAAGAAATTGAGATTGCATTCGGGTAAAAATCTTATCGCTGCAGCACGAAAACAAGGCGAATGAACAGAACATGACTGACTAGATTTGCCCTATTTTTAAAATGAAATCCATCCTCACACCCAAACTGGACGCAAGGATGCATGTTGTACTAAAAAATAATGTATAATGCTGTATCAGCATTTCATGTAGTTTTCCAGTAGCGGCTACTACCGGACTCAGGTGGTGAGGCAGGGAGGGCAGAGGGAGGGATTAGGTCAGGGAAATGAAAAGGATAACATAAAAAACACCTACCTGACTATGGCCAGTGTTGCCGTCGACTCTCCTCCGATCCTCTGCATCTTTTTGGCTTCTTCCTGCCTGGAGGCCAGCAGCAGGAAGCACCCGGGCTCCCAAGCTCCCCTGACCAATTACAACACTGCAATGCAGTGTAGAGTTTGGTCTGAGTGCCGTAAATCAGCACTCAGACAAGCTTTGGAGCCTGGGGCATGTTCTCCACCCAGGCTGTAATGCAGCCTGGATGGAGAACATGGCAAGGGCGCATGACTGTTTTGGGTGGCCCGAGAGAGCCAGCAAAATGTCATGCATTCTTGGAGTGCTACCACTCCTTTCCCTGCAGTGCTCTGGGTCACGGGGCCCGCCACGCCCCCCAGGGAACAACGGAGCCACTGCAGAAGGAAAAATAAAGTGATAATAACGGGGAACATCCTTTACAACGCGGATGTTACCCCGCAGTACTGTTACAATGCGTCTTTTACAACACAAGTCGTAACCACGACTTGCGCTGGAGGGCGCTCAATGACAAGGAATAGTAGATTTACTATTCCAACACCTTCCCTACTGTATGTAGGCTGGTGTTGGAATAGTAAATTTAACTATTCTAAGTCCAGCACCCCTACAGCGCAAGTCGTG
Organism: Lissotriton helveticus; assembly: GCF_964261635.1. Classification (NCBI taxonomy): domain Eukaryota; kingdom Metazoa; phylum Chordata; class Amphibia; order Caudata; family Salamandridae; genus Lissotriton; species Lissotriton helveticus. The sequence continues at coordinate 1,647,869,302 of NC_136061.1, forward strand.
GTAACGACTTGCGTTGTAAAAAACACGCTGTAACGGTACGCGTGGTAATACCACGCGTTGTACCGTCGTACATCTGATAATAACAGAATTTCCATTCATTTATCAAGAGGAAATTATGCACATTTCCCCCAAGCCTAAAGTCAACACTGAAGTAAAGTCAATCCAAATTGCATCTCCCATAACTTTTGTGCCTCCTCGCTTTAGAGCCCAGCAGATCATTTAACCCGGCGGAGCATTAAAAGAAATGTCTAGTAACAAAGCTACTTGTCAATTTAAGCCCTGCATCATCATTATTATATGGCCTCTAGTAGCGCGTGGCCTCATAATCATGGCAATGTCTTCTGGCAAGTAAAGAGGTCCGGTCAAGTGACCCCGAAGAGATGCAGAATATTCTGGCAGTAACCTGGGTACCACAAATCAACCTTCGAGCTGGATGTATTTACATCCAGGCCCGGTTCTAGAGGGTGGACCAGGTGGGCCAGGCCGTCCCAAGGAAGATCCTGGCCCACCCAAGGCCATCCAGAAGTGGAAAAGCAGATCCACATACCTGGGCCAACTTTCCTGCTGGTGCACAACCCAAAAATCTGCTACAGCTTGGCTGTGACTCTCAGCAAGCCACAGTCAGTCCAGTCCATTGTCATGGGCAGAATGACAAAGGCCCGGCAGAGGAGGCACAGTATGGGCCATCTCCTCCCATCTGAGGCCTCTGGAGATTACTTTGAGTTCTTGGAGAGCTGCTGGTGCTTTCGAGCAACACAATTAACAAATCTTAGGCGGGGGCGTTGGCTCGCAGCAGGCCTCAACGATCGGAAAGTAAAGCTACCAGGGGAGGTGGGGGGGTAGCTTTCTTGGTTTAAAAACTAGGTAGTAACACACCAGATGTAGTTTGGGAGTTTCATTCTGTGCACAGCGCAGAGCAATGGAACATCAGAAATGAAGCAATAAGGATTGAAATAAAGTTACCTTTGACTAGAAATGGGTAAAAGGAATATTCGATTTTGACAAAGTTGCAAAAGTGACAAAGATGCAGTGAAAAAAATAATGCACCCTCTATGTTGGTAACAAACGGAGAAGTGAGAGCAGTGCAGAGATAGAAAGACAGAGACAACAGAACATAAGAGATGGAGTGGGGAGTCAAGACAAAAAGAGGGGGAGAGGAAAGGGGGATACAATTGAGGAGAGAAGAGAGGAGAGAGATAAAGATAAGCACATTGAGGGAATGAGACAGAGACAAAAGAGAAAGGGAAACGGCTATTGAAAAGATGGAGTGAGGACAGACTAGGTGGAGAGAAGGGCAGAACAAGATATTGATATAAAGAGGGAAGGGTAGAAACAAACATGGAGAGAAGGTTGATGCAAAGGGATCAAAAGAACAGTGAATGACAGAGTGTACCCTTGATGTTTAAGCGGATGTTAGAAGTTTCCTGGCCAGTAATGTATGTAGTTGAGCTTATATAGCGCACAGCTACCCGCAGTGGGTTTCCCGGCGCTTGCTTAGGGAACCCTTCCTGGTATTCCCCTGTGAGATAGCAGGGTATCCACAAGGTGAAAGTCAGGCATCCCGCCGCGAGGGGCCGTTGTGGAGATTAAGCAAGTTGTTGCCCAGAGTCGCAGAGTGTGAACCCGTGAGTCGAGGAGGCACGGGGCGAGAATTATCGAGTCCGTGGAATTTTTAGCCCAAGACCCGCCGAGGCGGGGAATTGAACCCTGGTCCAGGACCGATCTCAGCTTCCGGGTCTGCTGCCTCTAACCCCTGAGCCACACTTCTCATAAGGAAAGGATGGTCACAGCCTCACACACACTTCTTAGTTCTGACATTCCAGCAGTCCACAGCTTGATGTAGAGGTGTTTGATGCCTAGAGTAAGTGCCATATATGGAGTAAACCCCAAGAAAGGCATAGTATGGTCAAAGAAGTGCCACCTTTGAATTCTCCACTGTTTCTAACAATTCCTCCAGAAATAGGTGGATTTTCCCTTACCACTCAACAATAAAACATACTTGTGGTCTGATCTCTACTAAAAGTAGAACAAGCTCTCTACTTTCCTGAATAACATTTGAACATTTGGGACCTGCAGACCTAAAAGCACTTACAAGGACAGGAATCTATGTAACGTTCATGGAGAATGGTCTTCTGCAAATGTCATGGTTTGATAAAGCAAGTAGTTACTGACAGCAGCAAGTCAGTAAATGGGACACGATGAAATATCAATGTTGTATGCTGTCAAGCTTGACAGAGTACCCAATCGCACTCCTTTGGGAGATATAATAATCTTTCCAATTTTTAACTCTGGTAGATAAAAATGTACTCAAAAGTATACTCAAGAAAAGATGACTTTTCACTCTGGTTTATTCATGTGCCAGAAATTTCTCTCAGTTTACGCTGTTACATCACAGCTATATGTTTATAATCTCATGGTTGGTTCAAAAGGTTCCAAAATATATGAACAATCCATTCAATGAATTCAAGTGTCCTCCAAACACCCAATGTATTTCGTGCGAGTCGCACTTCATCAGGGGAAATACATTTCAATCTATAAAAATAAATAGCAGGATAATAGGATAAAAACGTAAATAACGAAAAATCCGTTCCTGAAGTGGACACTCCAACATTGGATTAGGTAGTGGTGTGGGCTTACTGCACCATGGGGCCATATTATCAAGAAAGGGAGATACATTATCGCCACTTTTATCGGCAGGAAACTGCCGATAAAGCGGCGATAATGGGCTTGATAATATGCCCTTGTGAATTCCCATAGAAGCCCAGGTTAACATCATAACCTGGGCTTCTATGGGAAATCACAAGGGCATATTATCAAGCCCATTATCGCCGCTTTAGCGGCAGTTTCCTGCCGATAAAAGCAGCGATAATGTATCGCCCTTGCTTGATAATATGGCCCCACATTTTTAAACTTCAATGCTTTGCAAAGTGCAAAACTGGCAACTAAAAAAAATTGTTAGCGTGTTAAGACGTCAAAGTTAGACAATGTCTGTATCTAAAATATCAGATCTCTGCAATATTATTTACCATTGCCCATTCTCATCTTTGTAGCCCACCCATTCATGCTCATGGCCCTCCCGGCACAAGAATCCTAGAGCCTGGCCTGTTTACATCAATGTTGTAAAGAAAGGTTGCACCAGGGCTGTGAGGGTTACTGCAGAAAGACTCTTCTTTTACCAAAGTAACTGCTCCATTGCTGTTTTTTCTAGAATAGATTGTTCTTTCAAGAGTTTGTGTATATGCTGACAAGCGTAGAGTACAAAGTTCGACGTTCTTGCAATTATTTAAACTGCAATGCAATACTAGCTGTTGAATTGTATCTGCTGAAAGTGCTGCCAGTGTAATTTATAGGTATGAGGTTCCCTCTAGTGGTTGCAAGGTGTCATATCTTGTCCTAATACCCTTTCCTGATCTCTGAAACAATGTACACGATCAAACCGCGCTGCTGCAGGGATCGTCAGCGGCGCAGGAACTAGGGTTGATGGAGGTGTTGCAGCACCCCCAAGTAACCTTTGTGGATTTAAGGAGGAGAATCAGTTATGAAAAGGCTTTTCGTCAGGTGTCAGACATCTTTCTAGAAATAACTGCAGCTAATTCTTCTAACATGAAAACCTTTGCCTACCTTTCACTGCATTGACTGAAAAGTGAGTGCTTTTTAGGTTTCGCCTGTCGAAAGCTGCGCAAGCAGCCTTTTGCGCAGGCGAAATCTTATGTTTAGAGTATATGTGCTTATGTCCCGCCCCTCTGTTCCATTAGCTCCATAAATGGAGGCTAGCCATGGCCGGGCCAGATTCGTGGGCGTTCCCGACAGTTTTTCGCATTTTGCCCACGTCATGCGGCGGTGGGCGGTGTTTTTTTTTTTTTTTTAAAGCTTTGTTTTCGCCATTTCGGAAGTGTCTTTTGCAGAGGTGGGTTGTGCGATGTCCCGCTGTCCGTTCCCGCCCCCCTCCCGCTGTCCGTGAGCCCGTTCCCCCCCCCCTCCCGCTGTCCATGCTTAATGCTGTGGATTGCTTAACTTGCTTAACACTAGGCGGTCTCCTACCCGACAAAAAAAAACATGGGAGCGCCCGAGAAGTGGCAAGACCCGCAGTATTCGGGGCTGTCTGAAAAAAGTAGCTCATTTATATTTACTGCGCGATAGCAAGAAGAAATTGGACTCTTGGAAATCTGCTCCAAGGGCGGCGCGCTCGTAACTGATACAAACTCGTAATTGTTCCGAGAAAACGGAGCCCTTCAGCTGCAGAGGTCTGGTTGGGTGAGCGGCGATGGCGCCCTCTGCAGCTTTAAATGTGTGTGAACACGGTCAGTGTGTACATCCCAGTATTTGGGCACTCCCTCTGGTTCAAAAATGGATAGACTCCGTTGAATTTCCAAAGTTTGTTTAATTTGAATTTATGTTTTCATAAGTCTTTCATTAGTGGATTAATTTCATCCAGTTTATATGACTTTACACAAAATCATCATCGCTCCAATGCATTTCGGGTCGATGGCCCTTTCTCAAGGAGCTCTGAAAATAAGAATGATCTACGTTTGTATCAAGGTTGGATGACATTGTTACATAACAGTGTGCTGTTGCAAACATATCCCAGTGAAAAATTTAGAAAAAACGAATAAGTGTAAGGAACCGGTAAGTGTGGTGTAGAATGCCAAGGTGGCACCATAGTGCTGGAAAGTTATGGGCGCACCCAGGAAAGTAAAAAGGATCTGTGGGCGGGTAGCGGGGAGCGACTATAGGGAAAATAGAGTAGGAAAAATGCTCACGTGACCGTGTTCACACACATTTAAAGCTTATATTTTTGGCGTAAACGGACGGTTACGCCACCAGTTGGAGCACCTTTAACTCACGAGTCATTGAGAATATCCTTCCATAAAGCATACATCTCAACAACGCAGTGCATTACCCACATTGTTTTTTTTTATTCATACCTCCTCCCGCCCAATAGGTAATAGCACGCAATCAAAATGCAATACGAAACCATCTCAAAGTCAACAGAAGCCAGAGCGGACCTCCTAGCATACGGAAATGATGAAAAGGAACGTATCTACGCATTAATCCAGGATGATGTATCACAGGAATCCAGTACCCGCACAAGAGAACAATGTGTCAAACATCTTTTATATCTATCTAAACGTCGTATCAACCAGCAATTGCATGCCAAGACATTAGTGAAATACCACCAAGCTCTCCGCATTCCCCGTGGACTCAGAATCGCACTCAAACCGTCCCTGTGTAAGAACTCTAAAAACTTCCAAGCTAAATGGAACGCCATTCTCAACAAGTGCAGCTTGGACTTAATATTACTCATCATCGAAGAATTGTCCAGCATCCTGATTGAACTAACCAACGATATCAAGGAAGTAGAGAAAGAACTTGAAGCCTTCAAATCAACTGAAGACATTTCCCAAATGTTAGAGGATGTTAAAATACAATTAGAAAAACACACTAAAGACATTAACGATAGGAAATTAAGGAAATTCAGACGTGACACTTTGGATTACCAATTGGATGAGGTCTATACTTGGGCTGATATCTATGCCCAACGTCGTCGTAATAAACCGGCAAGCCAACACACCGACACCTCCTCCTCTGGGAGTGACACTTCTAACAGGCAACCAAGAAAGACAACCTTCGACGCAAACAGGACTCAACAACAAGCCAGAACACAAGTGGATGAGAGTGCTACCACATCTGATAGTGGTCCTTTTTTAGAGAAAGGCCCCCAAGGAACCGACGACCCAGGCGAAGTAAGAGAAAAGGAACCAGAAGCTCCAAATACAAGAGGCGCCAAGAAGGACAAAAAGAAGACGAATCGCTAGTTATTAACATCTCTGACATCAAACTATCGCAACATGAGACCGAGCTTCTACAGAAAGGCACTTCATTTATTCCAACCTCCTTCACCAATCAACTTGAATTAGAGACTAGCACATTTAAGTTAACTAGGAAATTAAGGTTGCGACATTTTTTTGAAAACGTGATTCCACCAACAACTGATCAAAAACCGGATCTACTATGTGGACTACGCTCAACAAGCTCATACATACCACCGGTTAGCCACAAAAGTATAGACACCTTCGAGACACTAGTCAAACAGGACCTGGGAAAAATAAACTTTAAGAAAAAGACTAAGATTACGAATCTAACACAAAAAGACAATGACACATTGAGAAAGATCGCCAACAACAAATTGATCAAGTGCATAAAGGCTGACAAAGGCGGGGCCCTCGTCGTTATGAATTCTAGTATGTACAACGCAAAAATGAACGAACACATCGGTAAATCCGACATTTACATTCCACTAGAATCCAATCCTACCAACCTATATAAAGCCGCATTAGCATCGATCATAGACAAAGCTCATGACAAAGGAACCATTGACGAGCGCACCAAAAAATTCCTATTGGTTGATTTCCCCAGAAGTCCCACCATGACCCTACTACCGAAGATACACAAGAATCTCAAGGACCCGCCAATGCGGCCAATCGTGTCTACCAAGGGATCTCTTCACGAGCCCGTAGGTAAATTCTTAGACCGGTATTTTCAACCATTTGTTAAAGAACTTAAAAGCTATGTGAAAGACACAACCGAATTCATACTCAAATTATCGGAAATTGAAATTAATCAAAATGACAATCTCATATTTTGTACAGCTGATGTGAATAGTCTGTACACCTCTATTCCACATGGAGGTGGAATTGAAGCCATCGAGAAAACTTTAGCACACAGCGACATCCCAGAAGCCATGAAAGTTTTCCTCATGGAGCTTATGATCTACACTCTTTATCATAGCTACTTCCGTCACAACAACCAATGGTTTCAACAATCCTCTGGCATGTCCATGGGCAATTGCGCCGCGCCAGCCTATGCTAATATCTATATGTCTGATTTTGAACAACAGCATATCTACGACAATCCAGTATGGACCGATAATTTGTTGATGTACGTCAGGTACATCGACGATTTATTCTTCTTGTGGAAAGGCACCAGGACAACGCTGGAAAAAGAACTGAGTAAACTAAACACTAAAGACCAACGAATCCAAATGACATGGAATCTCGACGACTCTCAAATTAATTTCTTGGATGTATCCATCACCAGATCTGACATCGGCCTAATCACTGACCTCTACAGGAAACCAACTGACCGCAACAATACGTTGCATTTTGCGAGCTTCCACCAACACTCACTGAAACGCCACCTCCCCTACAGCCAAATGTTGCGAGTAAAACGCATAGTATCCAACCCAGATACATATGTTCAAAGGATCGATGAAATGAACCTAAGATTCATCGCCAGAGGATACCCGCCAGAAACCACCGATGAAGCCATAAGAAAAGTGTCTGTTATTAAACGAGAGACAGCTTTAAAAAAGACAACGAAAAAAGAGGCAAACCGGATGGTAGTCGTCTCCAAATATTCCACATTGAGTGGAAGATACAAGAAAATCATCCTAGAACATTGGAGAATCCTGGCATCGGAACCAGACTTTAAAGAAATGTTCAAAAATCCTCCAATTTTTGCATATACCAGAGCCAATAACCTAAAGGAGATCCTTTCTAAAGAAACACCAAGCCCAACCATATACAGAGGCACAAAACCATGCCTTAATTGCAACAACTGCAACAACATCATCACTGGCAATAAAATCAATCATCCCATGAGAGGTACAGAAATTAAAGTGAAAGTCAATGCAACTTGCGACTCATCTAACCTCATATACTTACTCAAATGTCCTTGTGGAAAGATCTACGTAGGAAAAACAGAGCGTAAAATAAAAGTGAGATTGAACGAACATAAATCTAATATCAGGACTAAGCAAACAAAATCCAGCGTGGCCACACACTTCATGGAAAACAATCACACCGTGGCACAGTTGAAATTCATGGTCCTTGAAACCGTTGAGAAAAAAGAAGGAAGGGACAACAACAAGTTCCTTCTTCAAAGAGAGACTTCATGGATTTATCGTTTACAATCGTGTAAACCGTTTGGTCTTAATGACCGTATTGAACTCAGTTGCTTCCTATAAATACCCGGCCGGGTATTCAAGGACACATATATCTTGTGCGTGTTTACTGTGTTGTTTTGTACCCTTTGTTTAGATTTAACATTTACACGTTTTTGTTATGATTCCCTTGTATATTTATGTTAGAATATCCTTTATGTTTTCACACTTTTCCCCCACTTGCATCTTTGCTGACTACCCTCCCATTTAGACTTAACCTTCCCCTTCACCCGTTCCAATATGGCCCCCACCGTCACTGCACCTTAGTCCTTTCTTGACTCTCATTACCATCCACCGTGTTTACATTGAGTCAGTTTCACCGGCGAGCCCACACACTAACCCGGCGGTTTCACGCTACAGCTAACCAACCTGGAGACCTCGACAGTCCCCCCACAGAATCCCGCTTTTGGTAAGCCTAGTTTAGTCTTTGTCTGTTGACCTCCGCTTTGTGGACACTCGCACTCGGAGCGTTCCCGCTAACCCACTTGTTTTGATCTATTACAGCATTGCAGTACAGCTCCATGTACACGTGAGCATTTTTCCTACTCTATTTTCCCTATAGTCGCTACCCGCTACCCGCCCACAGATCCTTTTTACTTTCCTGGGTGCGCCCATAACTTTCCAGCACTATGGTGCCACCTTGGCATTCTACACCACACTTACCGGTTCCTTACACTTATTCGTTTTTTCTAAATTTTTCACTGGGATATGTTTGCAACAGCACACTGTTATGTAACAATGTCATCCAACCTTGATACAAACGTAGATCATTCTTATTTTCAGAGCTCCTTGAGAAAGGGCCATCGACCCGAAATGCATTGGAGCGATGATGATTTTGTGTAAAGTCATATAAACTGGATGAAATTAATCCACTAATGAAAGACTTATGAAAACATAAATTCAAATTAAACAAACTTTGGAAATTCAACGGAGTCTATCCATTTTTGAACCAGAGGGAGTGCCCAAATACTGGGATGTGCACACTGACCGTGTTCACACACATTTAAAGCTTATATTTTTGGCGTAAACGGACGGTTACGCCACCAGTTGGAGCACCTTTAACTCACGAGTCATTGAGAATATCCTTCCATAAAGCATACATCTCAACAACGCAGTGCATTACCCACATTGTTTTTTTTGATTCATACGCCCTCTGCAGCTTCCCACCCAGCCCTCCAGTTCCGGGGCATTTTTAGCGTCAGGTGGCTTCCGGTGCGCCTCGGAGGTGACTCGCCGCGGCGCGAAGGCTCCGAGTTCATGCCCCAACAGCTTCCCGTGAGTCCGCTCTTCTAAGAAGCCGAGGGGGGAGGGAGAAAACTGCTGACGAGACAGCTTGAAAGTGTGTTTGACGGGCACACCCTTGTTGGTTTCTGCATCTCTCAGCCTGCATTAATTTTTATTAATCACTTCCTCTGCTCGGCACGTAACACGGCCTCAAGGACTTACCCTGGCTTGACTGAGTTGTCAGCCGGGCCCCGCCGCTGTGCGGGAGGAGGCAGGCCGCTGGAAATCTCGGTCAGAGGTAACGCGGTGGGGCTCGGGCACCACGCAGGCTGTGCAGAGCAAACACACGCCAACGTCGCTGGCCCGGTCACACATTTTTGCAGCGGGCGGGGGCAAAGCGGTATTAGCTTTTGTCAATGCTGAGACCCGCCCTTTGGACGGCACCCATGTCCTTGGAGTTATTGGACGGTTAAGATGGGTGATCCCACCTGGTGTCACCCAGAACCTCTTTACATTTCAGCCGGGTATGCCCAATTGAGTTTATGACCTTGCCACCCTATGTTCGAGGTCAAATGCAGCAAATTAAGAAGGAAGGGAGGTTAGGGTTAAGTCCATGACCCCGGTCTCAGTCGTCCTGCACTGTGAGATCTAGAAGTTATTGTATTGTCCACCTCTACGGTGTTGCTTATGCCAACACAATGCGTTGCATTCAACCTTGAGTGGAGGAACGTCTGAGTTGGCTCTGCTCTGATTTCATTTCTGCACATTATGCACAGATCTTGGTATCCCACGCCTATACACTAAGATAGAGTCCCATGCTGGCCTTTACGTCCCCATTACCTCGTATTCACATCCCAAACCTCAGAGCGGAGCTAAGAATTTGCCACCACCACCCTCAACTCTGTGTGTGTGGCTCTGTGTGTGTGGCTCTGTTGGTGTGTGTGGGTCTGTGTGTGGGTCTGTGTGTGTGTGTGGGTTTGTGTGTTTTTGTGTAGCATTTGCCAGAGATAAAACTATTGGCATTGTAAATGACAATGCCATTTATTTATCTGTTTTCAAAACCAACACATAGATACAAATTTTGTCATTTACAATGCCAATAGCTCAAACTTTTCAAAAGGCAAAACCATTGCATTGTAAATGCTTGCTTTTTACAACTTTAAACCAACTCTTGTGTGGGTACCAGAGAGCGCAAAAGTAAGAAGGTTAATACGTAAACTTTGACTCAATACGTGAAAAAAAAATTGCTTCGTTTTCTTATTTCAAAATATTCCAACAACATGGCAAGTACAAATGTGGAACTTCATCTCTTAAACCTCTACGCAAACAATAAAGATTCATTTTACTCTGTGTGACTGATATTTTATACGCTTGAATTATCTAATTTTCCATTTAAAATTAGCAATAGCCACTGTATCTACCTTTTCTGAACTACAACAGAAATTTAGAATCCCTCTTCATGATTACTTTAAATACCTACAGATTTATAGCTTCTTAAATTCGCTTTCCCCTAATGATCGTCAAGGGTTAAAAACGATTCTGACGATAGAGAATCTCTACGTTAAAAGAAAAATAGGTTTTTTTTATAACCTTTTTATAACATTTCTTCCAGACGATCTCTCAGTGACTCAACATAGATGGGAGGAGAAATTGGGGGTAAATGACCTGATGATAAAAGAATCAATTAAGACAGCTAATGCTATTCTAATTACAGGGCGATCACAAACTCAACATTATATGGGCATGTTTGATCTCTATCACACACCAGCTAAAATCATGAAATGGGGGGGCTACTGTTGGTATAACTTGCAATCGATGTACACAGATTGGAGCAGATGCAATACATATGTTTTTTTCTTGTTCCAAATTACAAAGTATTATCTCAGAAATTCAACTTTTTATTGAAAAAAATACAGGGAGAACAATAACTTTTTCACCAGAATTGATTTTATTTGGACTATCAATAGAGACTATAGAAAGAGAACAGCAACACTTGATCTTTATTATGTTGGCCGAATTCCGGTCATGTATTACTCAGGAATGGATTAATCTGGAACCACCATCGTTTTCTATGTGGAGGGCTCGTTTATTAGCAAAATTTAATTTTGAATATGCTATATATGCAACAAAAGGAAGAAAGAAGAAACAATTAGGGATGAAAATATGGGCTCCGATACAACAATGGATCCATGAGGAAATGACCTAAATATCCTCTCGCTATATTTTTGGTGTTGTGGTCATCTTATCTTCTTCTTTAATCTGGATTCTGTTATTATGTATCTCATCCATGTAAATTGTAAACAATCTAAGTTGGTTTGGTTTGCAACTTAAAAACAATTTAAAAAAAATTTAGCAATAGCAAGCTCTCTAAAATCACTGCATAATGTATTTTTTGGCTTACATGCTGAACCAGCGCGGCTCCAGAAATTTCATGTAAACCATCCCCATACTCCTAAAGAGCTATTCTCACATTACTCGTCAATAGGGCCTATAACACCGCGAGTCATTTATATACACATTCACCCTGCTCCCAGGATTGGTGAAGAATAGAGGAGAGCTTCTGGATTTTAGCGGTATGTCTTATTTCATACAACAATTTATACACTATATACATCTACAGTTTATCGATATTACCATGGTTTTTATTTTTAAAAAAAACATTAAAACACCCCACCATTATTGTCAATGGATCTGCTAGTAAAAGTTAACTAATGGACAACAAGACCAGCTTAATTCTCCATGTATTTAATTTTTATTTTAAAAGATTAAATCTCCTAGCATGACCTTACTTTTATTCACTCTATTTCAATGATAATTTTAAACATTAATAACCTAGAGAGAAAAAGAAGTTAAATTCAAACATTTATATTTATTAACATAACAATTCAGGAAAATAAGTAAAAATTATATTACTAAGATTTCAGGACATGGACATCAACATAAGGACAGAACAGTTCCCAAAAACCACCTCTCTATTCTTTCTCAATGTTCACCTCCCATCAGGACTCCGCACCCATTCAAAAGTTAAAGTCCAGAAAAATTTCAAAGTTCTTGCACCATAAAAATTCATCGATCCGACAGCATTTGGTGGTGCAAAATAAAATTGAAAAGCAAGCTTTTTGCTTACTTCCAAACGTCCTCTTTTACACCATTTTTCCCTAACTTACTATCTAAAACTTGTAACTTTTGGGGTTTTCATTCATTCTGATTGGATAAATCAAGGGGTAGATGAGCATAACCTCAATGGTCCTTTATGAAGTCCTTTCCGCTTGTGTCCTTTCATTTGTTATTTCTCTTTATTTTCCCATGCTCACGATGCGGACATTCAAATTGTTGGCACCAGCTCGAACATTGAGGCCACGCTTTCCTTGACCCACACTGTACAGGCACAGGCTGCTTGCACTTGAGCTTAGTCGCGCATGCGTGCATCATCACAACTCGAGGTCGCGGAAAAACTCCATCTTTTTATAGGCCCCATAGGCCATAATGGGAACTATTACAGAAACAAACACAATTAAACGTTCATTTTCTAAGTATAGCCCTTCCGTTTACCTCCCCCATTCTAAGGTAACCCAGTTAGTTATTACCTAGCATATTTAGCAACAAATAAGCATGGTTAACTCACCATTCTCCATCATTTATGCCACAATTAGACATACAGAAAGCATATACACACAGATTTTATTTAAATTATGACATTTGCGCACAAGATTAGTGTAACAATTTCACTTAATTAGTAAATTATGATTCGCAACATAAGCAAATTAGTATCCCACGTGTATTTGTGTGTGTGCATTCTATTCTATGTTGGTTATTTTCAAAACCACACAATTAATACATATTACTGTTATGGAGAAGTGATTTTACCAGGGGTATACAAAACTTTTTGTTTTCATCCTCGCTCCATCAATGCCCTTTATCGTACATAATAGCACGCACTTAGAGCACAGAACACATGAATGTGTCCGAAAATCCAATGCCAGTAGGTACTCTGTTTGCACGCACTATAAGTGTAGAGGCAAGCTAGATTTTGTGATGCATTTTTACTTTACATGGTAAAACTGCACCACAGCAAGCACAAACTATGTAATATTCCTACCAGTGAAATGCAGTGGCTCAATGCATAGCTGTAAATGTTTACAAAATTCTGTAACATTTTTACTGCAAGCTGTGACTTATTTTCATCTAATAATACTCAGAGGCCTATTTATGACCCGGTTTGCATCATGTTTGCACCTAGCACCATGGTACATGTGCAACACAAACCTTAAGTAAGATTTATGAAGCCATGATAGGCCATTTTGCGTGGCTCTGAGTGTCTCCATAATTCTGGATTAAGGCAATGCAGCATAAATTTATTTATTTTATTTTATTTATTTTTTAAACTTGTAAGGCGCGACAGCTACCCAAAAAGGGTTTCCCGGCGCCGAGACACAGCATAAAAGGTAGCAGGAGATTTCAGGTTTGCTCAAGTAATTATTGTTTGAACAGCCAAGTCTTAATGTTCTTTCTGAACCTGGCATGGTTTTCCTCTTTGCGAATATAAAGAGGAAGTGTGTTCCAAAGAGATGGTCCTAAATGGGCAAAGGATCTGCCACCCATTCTTGCTAGTTTGAACCTTGGTACGCAGAAATTGGCAGCAGATTTTGACCGAAGGTTGCGCTTGGGAGTGTAGGGATGGGCAAGAGCTAAAAGATATTTGGGTGCGATACCTGGTTTGATTCTGAACATGTAGTTCAGGGCTTTGAATCTAATTCTGTTTTCAACCCTGAGCCAATGAAGCTCACGACGGTAGCTCGAGACTCCAGAAGTTTTAGGGATACTACACAGCAGTCTAACAGCTGAGTTTTGGACAAGCTGCAGCCGCCGGACTACAGCTTTGTTGGAGCCAAGGTATAGAATGCTTCCGTAGTCAAGCCTAGATGTTATGAGGGCATTGACTACGGTTTTTTGAGTAGGGGCGGGCAGCATCCAAAGGATTTTTCTCAGCCATTTAATGATGGTAAGGCATAGGCCGACAACTTTGCTGGCCTGTTGTTTCATGGAAAGGGAGCTATCCATGATGACTCCCAGATTACGTACTTGGGTGACTGGAGTGAGGAAATTTCACATCTGGTTCGGCCAGTGTGAGAGGTTCCAAAGATCACGTTGTTTCCCAAGAAGGAGGATCTCCGTTTTTTCCCCATTTAGCTTTAATTGATTTCTTGTCATCCAATTGAAAATGTTTTGAAGCCCTAATTTTAGGAGAGACGGGGATGAGAGACTGGATTCAGATAGGGAGAAGATGATCTGAGAGTCATCAGCGTAGGTCATGAGAGTGAGTCCAGATCTGTCCGCTAGGTTAGCCAGGGGTCTGAGATATAGGTTAAAAAACAAAGGACTTAAAATAGATCCCTGGGGTACTCTGTGTGGGGCTTTAAAGGTTTCGGAGCATGCTGAAGAGGATGTGATTTGGAACGTCCGTTGAGTCAGGAAGGACCTGATCTATTCTAATGCCTTTCCACGGATACCATTACTATTTAACGCCATAATGAGTGTTTCGTGGGATATAGTGTCAAAGGCCGCGCTCAAGTCTAGAAGCACGAGCGCGACCGTTTGAACATTGTCAAGGAGTTTCCGGATGTTTTCGGTGACTCCCAGAAGAGTTGATTCTGTCGAGAAGCCAGCACGGAAACCCGATTGAGAAGAATGAAGAAGAGAATTTTTTTCAGCAAAGTTGGATAAGACCGAGTGGACGTGTTTCTCTAAGAATTTAGAAAAGACAGGGAGCAGGGATATAGTTCTATAATTTGCTAAAATATCCGGATTTGCTGTGGGCTTTTTTAGCAGTGGAGTTATCATGGCGTGTTTCCAGAGGGCCGGGACTGTGGAAAGTTCTAAAGAAGAGTTTAGCGTGTCAACGATGGCTTCCAAGGAGAGATCGTCCATTTGTTTGAGTACTTTGATGGAGATTGGGTCCCGGGGGAGCCGGATTTAATGGTCTTAAAGATGGTCTTCAATTTGTTGACCGTGATGGGAGGCCAAAGTTCCAAGGTATTCTGAATAGAGGGGGCATTGTCCTTGTCAGCCTGTGGGGAGGGATCATTATTGTTGCTATTTATGTCTCTGATTATCTTATCGATTTTGTCCGTAAAGAAACAGGCCAAATCTTGGCATTGTTGTGTATTAAGTGGGGGAGCAGTGGCTGTGGTTTGTGCACTCGCAAGTTCCTTGACCTTGTTAAACAGAGTTTTGGGTTTATTTGTTGCTTCCATGATGGTATTTGAAACAAGCAAGGCTCGCGCTTTCGTGCAAGCAGTGTGGTATACATTCCTGGCATTATGATACATCTCTTTTTTTTCAGGAGCGTAGTCCCTCCACCACTGACGCTCAAGTGCCTTGCATTTCGATTTCTCAATTTTCAGAGAGTCGTTAAACCGAGGGGCTGGGTGACGGTGGCAATTACCCTTGGTGTGAGGGGTTGGTAGGCAGTGGTCAGCGGCGTCACTAAGCCATTTTTGGGCAGCTTCTGCTAAAATTTCCATGTTTTGACCTTTTCTAGGGGGGTTTTCACGGAGTGCTGTATTTAGTTTTGCCATGTCAAGTAGTTTCCAGTTTTTCCTGGAGGTAGCTGGGAAAGCTGGCTGTGCAGCGGTGACGGAAGGTAGTTTAAGACAAAATTTTATTAAGTGGTGGTCAGACCAGCAGATGGGAGTGGTATCATGCCATTTTAACTCATTGTTATTGGTAATAATAGGGTCAAGCAAATGGCCCGCTTTGTGCGTGGGTCCAGAATTTAGTACGGTCAGATTAAGAGCCATCAGATCATCAAGCAAGTTTGAGCAAGTGGGAGTGGAAGGGTCTTCAAGATGCAGATTGAGGTCTCCCATTAGTGAGAAATTTTTTGAAGCTATGTAAAAAGGAGTGATGTAGTTTGCAAGATTTGATGCCCATTGGGAAGAATTTCCGGGGGGGCGGTATATCAACAGGCCAGACATCGTAAAATTGGGGTTCAGAGATATTTTTAAAAAAGCGGCTTCACAATCTGGAATGTCGACTGGGTCTAAAGTACACTGCAGCTCTCTGTTAAAGATGATTGCAATTCCACCTCCAAGTTGGTCAATTCTATCTTTCCTAGTGATTGCGTAGTTCGCGGGGAGGGCGGTAGCAATGTCCGGGCCAGCACTCTCATGTAGCCACGTTTCAGTCAGGGAGAGGACGCTGGATTTGTCTTCCAGTAGTAAATTAAAGATGTCTAATTTATGTTTCGGTAACGAGCGGCAGTTAGTGCTGTAGAACAGGAATTCTTGCGCCTTGATATTTCGGAGCTGTTTGCGTTTCCTATGCCTCTTCCTGGAGCCAGGGTGAGGTTGGCAAACGGTGAGGGTAAGGTTGCAGCTTGGGCAGGAAGTAACTCCTATCTGGTGTAGGTCAAGTGCATTACACCTAGCATTGATGGTCGGGCGAAGGCTGAGTTGCCTTATTCTGCTCTGGGAAGGCGTTCCATGGAAGTTGTGTGGGTGTTCTCACACAACTCCCATCGTTTTTGATGCACTTCCAGATTTACCAGAACTGGTAAACTTGGAAATGTGCCAAACAATATTTCTTCCGAGGGTATGCCTTTATTCCTCCTAGTTTTTTCCTCTTTCTACATGTGCTGCATTCTGCATCACACTTAGAAAGAGGAATATGCCTCTCAGCATCGTTTTTGTGCAGGAAGGTGCCCGTGCACAAAAGCAAACTATGGTGCAAGGGTGCCTGCATTGGCGATAGGCTGCCAAAAGGGCGCCAGAGCAGGGGAAAAGGTAGGCATGCATTCTTGCCCTTTCCCTGTCACCCAGTGCAGCGCAGTAAGGTGACTTGCTGCACTGCACTGCAATGCGTGACTTTTTCTTAAATGGGCCCCTAAATCTGCAGGCTAATTTCCCGAGGAACAATTCTATCAATCATGTTTAACTACATATTTAGAACGGAATATAAAAGAGCACCCTGATACATCTTTTAACTTTGGGATTGTGGAAATTCCATATATATAGTTTCCCACTATTGTTTGTTTTATTATTTCTCACCTTAGACATTTAGCCTTGTGCTGTCACTTCTAGACTATGCCAATGCAATGTACCTTGGTCTACCACATGGCCTTACAAAACGGCTACAAATGGTACAGAACCAAGCAGCTAGATTGGTATACAAACAACCCATTGTGGAAAAACGCCTCCCACCTTCTTAGGAAGCTGCAATGGCTCCCCATTCCCCAGCACTGCACCTTCAAAGTTGGCTGCCTGGTGTTCAAGTCCCTAAATGGCCAGTGCCCTATATTCGTAAACAACCTCATTTCCCCCTAAACTCCTTCACAAAACCTCCACTCGGCCCAGCTCCAAATTCTGACTGTCCCTACCTTCAAGCTAAAGCACCAAGGGGGCTGCAGGTTCGCAACTCCAGCCCCCCGTCTATGGAACTCCATCCCCCTGGATATCAGGTCAAGCAATAGCCTACTGAATTTCAGAATGTCTCTCAAAACCTGGCTATTTATCCAAGCTTATGAATAAACAGTTTTTTGGTCGGCAACCCCACTAGTACTTAGCGCCAAGAAACCAACTGGTGTACGAGTGCTTTACAAATCTTTGATAACATAACATTATTTACATTTCCTTCTGTTTGCAATGTTGTTTGCTGTTTGCAGCAGGACCATTAGATAGCAGAACTACTGTTCCCTAATTGGTCTGCTGGCTAAGAGTCATCTTATGGTCATTAAATCTTTAGAGAGCTTGAGTTCTTCCTTTATACGTCAGGTGTCATGGTTAAAGTGCTTACTAAACTTAGTGGTTAATAATTGTTTTAAAAAATAAAGCAAAATAGCAAATCACACAACGAGCCCAGAGCTCCTCACTTATATTATAAATAAATATAAATAGATAGTACAACCCATATATGGGTAAAAGTAAACACAAATTATAGGGGTGTGTGAGGAGCACTCCGCTAGCTAATCTTTATGTATTGGATCTATCTGTGCTGCGGCTAATTAAGGTAGTCAATCCTAGTGGAAAAGATATATGTTATGACGGGTTATGAACCCATCTAGCCGTGCACTGTTCACCTGGTGTGATACACCTTATCAATTTTGAAAAACGTTTTACACATCAATATACCAGTAAACGATACATTGTTTTAATGCATAATTCTCATTTTTATGATTGCTTGTGCACACTTTCTTCAGTGTGAATTATTTCATCTTATCAACACGTAATACATCTAATACATTTTTTGTCTAGTTTTACATGTACAATATTCTTTGCTTTATCTTTTACAACACAGTTTCTCTGTCTGCCCAATGCATTTCGGTACTGTTAGTACCTTCATCAGGGGCCTTCTGTAATGAAATGAAAAATAAAAACGTGTAAATGTAATGTAAAATGTGAGGACGCCCAGGGGTGTGATATTAACGGTATTACGAGTCATACCTGTGTAAAAGGATCACCTCTCCTGGGTAAAGCTGAAAACAATGATAATATATTTGTAATCTGTCTGTCAGAGACTGACTATCGATTGCATAGCGAAAGTTATATTCTGGATAAGGTTAAATGCTTACCGCGTTCCTGAACCATATGTTATTGTCGGTAAACTGCCTGAATGAAATGAATGAAAACAATAAACGCATTCATAGTTATAATGGTACTGATTATGTCAAAATACTTCCTAACGAGATGTGCCTTGTAAAAAAGCGCAACGTACTGAGGAAAAGTCAGCCCATAACACACCTGATGCCCAGGCTGCTGGCGTAGGACGCCTCTTAGTTCCCATCTTGAACAATTACCAAATAAAGAGACGGGCGCTGGAAGCAGGAAGACAAGAATAGAGTTTTATTTCTCATGAGGAGAGCCTGTCATTTCGGACACTCGCATAGTGTCTTCAGGAGGTGCTCTAACAAGTTCTCTGAGGCTTCGTCTTTTATACACATGTTTATGATGCACAAACATTCCTTATTACAATAAAGACGCTTTGAAGTGGGAAAAGGCATGCTTGGAATCCCAGCTTCAGGCCTATTCCCATACCAGTCGCTCAGATGTCATCCTCCCCTCCTGAATGTAACAAGAGATTGTGACCTCTCAGCTGGACATTCCTACAGGGCACGAGGGCAGGAGGGGATGATCAGGTCAAAGGTTGGTCAGGTGATAAGGTCGGACACTTCGGTTGGTGTATCACGGTTTTGTTATGCTGGGCAGGGAAAAGGGGGATGTACATCCACGAGGCTTGGTCTTAGGACTTGGGACCGGGTCGAGAGGTCAAGTGCAGCCGGGGGGGGTTGTCAGCTGAGGGGAAGGGTGTTCCTGGGAGGAAATGGGGGGGTGTGGGTCAAGCAGGAGTGCTACTTCTAGAGCAGGGTCACGCAGAGGGAGAGGGTCTTGTGGCCGTTGCATGAGCAGTGCGCGCAGGGAGGGGTGTCGGGGGTTTAGCAAACGGTCAGAGAGGCCATGGTGCCTAAAATAGCTGTCGTGTACATATGTGCATGGGTCTTATGCTGGCGGGATAACACAGTCAGTGTTTCGTAATTATTCGTTCTGCTTACAACAAGGGGTACAGTGAACACAAATGAACGCCGCTTATGTACACATACATTGCCATTTTCAACAGTCACCGCTTTTTTTACATAAGCAAGTTCAATTCTATATAGTCGATACGATAGGCAGAATGCAATACATGTTAATTTACATTTGTTGGGTTCTTCATACAAGTCTAGAGATCGATATTATACTTTAGTCTGGGTTAATCAAGAAAAACGTTCAGACACATTATAGAATCATGTTCTGACTTTCTCTCCGCTGACATCAAAATACAGTAGAAAGAGCTCTGATACCTTCGGGTCTTGTCAGTGCTATAAGAGACCTTTGGAAAACTAAATGCTTGAGTGAACGATGAAACATTTTAGAAAGCAATACAAAATGGCTGAGGGAGGAGTTCAAGTTGATACAAGCAATTTGGTCAAGGGGGTGAGTAGAAAGTTCAGGAAGGGGGTTTTTCGTCACAATGTCTTTTTTAACAGAGTCCGTCTTCTTTTGTTGGCGCTGTTGAGCACCGGCGGTGGAGCTATAGGTCCAGCTCGGATTCATCCTTACACATTGCAGGGTGCGATCAGTCCTCTGCTGTTAGATCACAGTCCTGTTTCTTAACTGATTTTCTTAGGGGTGCCTCATGCTGGGCACCTGCGTGTCTTTCTTTTTCCGTGGCAAAACCTCATTCTATAGTCAAAAGTTATGCGAAAAGTGTGATGTTGTTGAATAATCAAGGGAAGAGAAGGCGGAGTGGGATCAGATCTTTGAGCACATCAAGGGACCAAAAGGAGCAAAAGATGACGAGCAGGCAGGCCCATCAGTCGGGCTCAAAAAGGGACGGGGACTTCAGGCACGAGTGGGTCAGCAAATCGAGGGCTTCAAGGCGGCCCTTTATTCCTTCATCTGCCGAGTTTGAGAGTGGTGCCTCGTCCCGCGTCTCGTTGCTCGGTGGCTCCACCTTTGGTCGCGGTCACACGTGCTTCATGATCTGTGGCCAGGCTGTGCGTCACGTCCAGCTCCTCTCCTCCGGTGATTGTATCTTTGAATGGGTAAAAAATAAGTTTTAGAAAAACTGGCAGGAGAAAACATTTATACATCTCAATTCCGTCCCCAATCCTATGTAGGTGGGAGATAAGTTCATCGGTCACAGTCAGAAGTCATCACTTATGGAGTAAGTAGGAGGGCATTACCATTGAATTCATAAACCTGTTTGGCGTTCATTCGTGACGTATGTGGAGAGAAATTGGACCTTTATATACAGTGTATTATATCAAACTCAAAATCGAGTCCTTATGTAGAGACTCGCCCTTTTTCTTTTTTAACCCAAGTACCGACAATCTTACATTTCCCTTTGGGGTCGGCTAACTCTTGCAAGCAGGGGCGTTATCGTCATGAAGAAGGGGGAGGGGGCAGATGTTAAACATGCTTTTCTTGGGGAGCGACCGTTAATCAAGGTCATCAATTACGCTTCGAGGGTAGCTGACATGAAGCTGGGGTTAATCGGGGGAAACGGGGGCGCTTTGGACATCCGCACTTAAGTGCAGAGGGGTGAAGTGATCGGTGCATTGGGAATTGCATTTCTAGCGAACTGGAAAACAGAAGGCCATTGACGTTATAGTCCCCCTATAAAAGGCCAGATTAGGGGACATCCGTCGTCTTACCTGTCCTTTCCTTCATTACCAACTCGGGTTCTATCGTTTTGCAGAAAGGAGAGGTAGTAATATGGCAAGTCACAATCGTTTTTTAGTTCCTGTCAATTTTGCCGAACACCTTTGTGTTCGAGGAGACCCAATTAAGTTTTGTGCCGGGGGGGCACAACGTCACCATACAAGGAAAGAGGGAACAGGGGGCTTTTGGAGAGAGAGAGAGAGAGGAAGAGAGAGTGAGAGAGAGAGAGAGAGAGAGAGAGAGAGAGAGAGAGAGAGACCGCACTCTAAATGGTCCATTCGGTACACGTATGACATGGAGAGAGAAAGAGAGAGAGAGAGAGAGAGAGAGAGAGAGAGAGACGTGTACAATAATGGGTCATTCAGTGCGCGCACAACACAGAACAACAGGGGTTAAGTAATACGGAAACACAGGCAGAGGGATGATGTAGCTCCATACATTACGTACACACATACTCAGGTGAGGGAGACAGTACATGTATTATATACAAAAATCCAAGACAAGACATATAACCGTTATTGGCCATAATGATCTCTTCCTGTATGCTGCGCATCCTTAGCATCCTACGCTCTTTTTACCCTTTTCTTTCCTTTTATTGTCGGCTGCCTTTACTGGTCTTTGTGGTTGTACACACTTACGCCTTTGGCAACCAGTCAAGAACTAACCTGGTCGGGCTAATGTGTTTCCAGGCTGAGGCAACAGTGGGTGTCAGTTGGGGGAACAATAGGGCAGCTTTGAGTTTCCGGTCCATGAGGGTGCGGAAAGGATGTAGTAATTTCCAAACACTGACAACATTCCTAGTCCTCCAAGCGGAGGGTACTAGAGTAAACCTCACCTCAGAATATTCTTTAAACCTTTCCCTATTTAGTTAAGTGTAGAGTGCTTAATCATGAGTGCACATTATTTTTGGTTGTATTATTCGGGGTGCGTAGGCACCATAATCGAACGCCTTTTTCCCGTCTCTTCGTCCGTTAGATCACCATTTTATTTTTCGTATTTTTAATCGATGTTCCAAAGTGACCTGCAGAAAGAGGGAAAAAGAAGGGGGCGGGGGCAGCATTTAAAAACACATCAGCGCGCATAAACCCGAAAAGGCTCTTACTTACTACATACTCAGTCTATCTCCACGGAACGCAGTTCTTGCCAACTCGGCATTTAAGCCCAGATGAACCTTTTAGTGTGGGAGAGATGATTATCGGAAGCCGGTGGATAGCATAGGTCACCCAAGTGTGGTATTACGGACCGTATGTAGGGAGGCCAGGTGGCACTCCTTCGGGGCGACTTAGGGACATTTTAGCACAATTTTCCTGATACAGGTAGCATATAAAGTATAGACTGAATTCCAGGGTCTTTTAGCGGTTGCTTTAGGCTGTACAAAAATGTGCAAAGTGCATACAACAAAAACCTGGACCATTCATATTTGCAATATTTCTGCGTACTATACTTTTTAACCCTTAACTAATCGGGCTGAGCCATTTCACCTGTAATTCAGTTATATCGGAAACAGTGGTCAGTTATTCGAGACTTACCAATTCACACGTGACAACTACGTACGTTTTTCTCCAAAAATCTTTAATAAAAAATGTCGGTGCATAAATATTGGCCTACAACCCTGTGGGCCGGCCAAAACTGTACATGTGGGGGTACTTATCAGTGCAAAACCTAATGGAGTCGGTGGTCATTGAAAAAAGTGCGATATTTTTCTATTATTCGCCTAAGTTCTGTCGTTAATTGGGCGGGGTGGGTGGTGGAGCCAAGCTGTCTCGAAGTCATAGCGTTAAGTTCGGCTTTCCTCACCAGTTTCATATTTCCTGAGGGGTTGTTCCCTATGTTTCCATTTCAGCGAGGTTGAAAAGAGATCTCATCCGCGGCCTACTGATTTCACTCTATTCCTTTTCTTTTCCCTAACGATTTTTATATATATATTTTTCTCTTTTATTTGCTAGCACGATACAGCGGCTAATCCGCATTTTTATATTTGTCCTTTTGTATTAGGGGTACCCTCCTGGCCGAGCCAGATGACCTACCTCCGATAAATGGTCCGGGTGGAACTGGTTTACCAATCAGTGGGGAGTAGATAGGCATGACAGATTACAACGGGGGACAAAGGTCCGCATTACCTACCCTTCCTTACTTGCAAAGACTAGACAGAACATTTCTATTCCACGTTATTTGCAAACAGAGAATGCCTCAAAAGAACTATTCCTTGAACAATAAATGTTCAGACAATCAATCAATCAGTGGGGAGAAAAACAGGCATGACGGATTACAACGGGGACAAAAGTCTGCATTACCTACCCTTCACTATCTGCAAAGGGAGACAGAATATTCCTATTCTTCCCCGTTTGTAGACAGCGAATGTCTCAAAGAGCAACAGAGCAACCAATCAATCAGTGGGGAGAAAAATAGGCATGACGGATTACAACGGGGGACAAAAGTCCGCATTACCTATCCTTCACTATTTGCAAAGAGAGAGGAACGTTCCTATTCGTCGCTGTTTGCAAACAGAGAATGTCTCCAAGAGAACCAATACTTCAAGTAGCAACCGAGGCTAAATGAACCAATCAATGAACAATACCAGTATTTTAAATACTGATTTCAAAACAATCAATCAATCAATCAATCAGATGGATAAAGCCATCCTACCAATCGGACGTAAAGACGTCCTACTTAACCTTACCCGGACCGGACCATGTGGGCAATTCTTCGCCTTCCTTTCTCCAGCGCCCCATCGTTCTCTTTCTCCATGTTTTTACCGCAGCATTCCTGTGGGATTCCAGTCAGGACAGTAGGTCACTTGAGAGAGGTCCGTTCAGAATCGGTGAAGTTCATTCAATCGGCAGCCGGACGAGGGCCCTCTCAAGGCAGGTATACTCCAATCGTTTAGATGTTCACCCCATCGTCTGGACCTCTCTTACCGGACCTTATGTCGCTGATGGACCCCGCGTTGGGGCGCCAATTGAGGAAAAGTCAGCCCATAACACACCTGATGCCCAGGCTGCTGGCGCAGGACGCCTCTTAGTTCCCATCTTGAACAATTACCAAATAAAGAGACGGGCGCTGGAAGCAGGAAGACAAGAATAGAGTTTTATTTCTCATGAGGAGAGCCTGTCATTTCGGACACTCACATAGTGTCTTCAGGAGGTGCTCTAACAAGTTCTCTGAGGCTTCGTCTTTTATACACATGTTTATGATGCACAAACATTCCTTATTACAATAAAGACGCTTTGAAGTGGGAAAAGGCATGCTTGGAATCCCAGCTTCAGGCCTATTCCCATACCAGTCGCTCAGATGTCATCCTCCCCTCCTGAATGTAACAAGAGATTGTGACCTCTCAGCTGGACATTCCTACAGGGCACGAGGGCAGGAGGGGATGATCAGGTCAAAGGTTGGTCAGGTGATAAGGTCGGACACTTCGGTTGGTGTATCACGGTTTTGTTATGCTGGGCAGGGAAAAGGGGGATGTACATCCACGAGGCTTGGTCTTAGGACTTGGGACCGGGTCGAGAGGTCAAGTGCAGCCGGGGGGGGGTTGTCAGCTGAGGGGAAGGGTGTTCCTGGGAGGAAATGGGGGGGGTGTGGGTCAAGCAGGAGTGCTAC
The DNA here is from genome assembly GCF_964261635.1 of Lissotriton helveticus. Lineage (NCBI taxonomy): Eukaryota > Metazoa > Chordata > Amphibia > Caudata > Salamandridae > Lissotriton > Lissotriton helveticus. The sequence goes on from NC_136061.1 coordinate 1,647,894,325, forward strand.
TTCTAGAGCAGGGTCACGCAGAGGGAGAGGGTCTTGTGGCCGTTGCATGAGCAGTGCGCGCGGGGAGGGGTGTCGGGGGTTTAGCAAACGGTCAGAGAGGCCATGGTGCCTAAAATAGCTGTCGTGTACATATGTGCATGGGTCTTATGCTGGCGGGATAACACAGTCAGTGTTTCGTAATTATTCGTTCTGCTTACAACAAGGGGTACAGTGAACACAAATGAACGCCGCTTATGTACACATACATTGCCATTTTCAACAGTACCTGTAGAGTTGTCGGTGTATGTCTATGCCCTGAAAAATATATATAAGTCGGCTGTTCTATTGGATTGCGAGCCAAAATCTCATGTGCTCAGGGTTTTTAATGTAAAATGTTCTCATACCTCTATATTTTATCGTTCATTCTAAAAATAAACGAAAACAGCGTTATTAGTACCTAACTGTAATGTCAGCTTCAAAATACTGTAACTATCTAAAAAACCGCTCATAGTCAGTGTTTACCTGAATAGGTGACACTGCCTTGCTCTCCCGTTACCGTTGTGCTTCAGTCCGCGTTCGAAAACTCCACCATTACCTAACTGTTCTTATCCCGTTGTCGTGTATTCACAACTATAAAGATAAAAAACGGACTATCAGAGTTACTCGTATGTCGATTTAGCGCCCTTGGGGGCCATCTTAACCGAGTGAAATTACACTGTTGTTGTGTGTTTACTATTTCACTTTATAATTGTGTACCAGCATATTTTGCACCCTACTGTATTAAGATGATGTTAAGATCCTGCCGTATTTGGTTTGTTTACTGAATATTAATCCGGTTGAATGGTATGGTGTGATGTCTTTAATGATGGTTACGTGCGTGTTCTACTCCAATAAATCAGTACACAATGACTTGGTGAGCAATGTTCAACATCCTTAAAGATTAAACATATGCATCATATTATACAAATGTTGAAAACATTCTGCCTCATATTGACATTGTTCTCACCAGTGTTATACTTGTTATATTATATTCACATTACAAAATAACTCAAAAAGTCAAACCTAGTTATGGTGCCGACAATAATGTACTTTGATCAAACAATGCATGACTATTCATGCTATAATGTCAAGTTCATCATACAAACAATATTAGAAACACTCTACGGTATATAGAAATCATTCACAGTATTATATACTTTCAGTGTTGTGCCTGACTGTTTAGAGTGTTTAGAGATAGCATGATAAATCATACCGGTCATTAAGTCCTATCAGGATCATGGTATTCTGATATTTAATCCAGTATAATTCACGTTGTAACAGCCTTTGGTGATTATCTATTCCTGGACGTTTGTCTACTTTCTCAATGATGAGAAAACGAATCTGTGAAATAGTGTGTTTTGTGTCTCTCCAATGTGTAACCAATGGTGATGACGAATTTAAATTACAAATTCTGATCTTATGCTCCGTCAATCTGATTTTAAACTTCCGTTCAGTTTTGCCAACATACATCATCCCGCATGGGCATTTGATGCCATAAACTACGTGTTGCGTGTTGCAATCACTTGTGTGTTTTAACTTTATCTGTGTTCCTGTTGTGGGGTGTGTGAATGAATTACCCGTAATCACATTATTGCAATGTGTGCAGTTCTGACAACGTACTGTTCCTTTATAAACTGTTCCTTCATGTGCCACTTGTTTCTGTTTCAACATTTGTCTTAGGTTTTGTCCTCTGGTGTAAGCGTGCATTGGTTTTTCTTTGAATAAGTCCTTGAAATCAGGTTCTGTGGACAACAATTCCCATCGTTGATTTATGATTCCTTTGATGGCTTTTGACTGTGTGGTGTATTTAGTAACTACAACCATTTTTTCACCGATAGTGTCAGAAGGCTCCAGAACACTTCGCAGAGGTAGTATCGCTGAAAGTCCCAATCTCTCTCCAACCAGTGCCCCCGCTACTAAGAGCAGATACACCAGCCAAAGGGAAAAGGGGAAGTGGAAGAGAGAAGAGAAACCTTGTAAATCGCTGGCACCTGTTCTGGCTGCGGACGGTTCTGTGTCTGCTACTCGCCCAATGGTAGGTGCCTAATACACATAAGAGGGAGAGAATAAACAACAACAGCCACCCCTACTGCTGATACTCTATAAGAAATACTAAATGCTTATCCTACCAGTGGTTCACTAGGCAATTCTTCTCTTCTGTATTGGAATGATATTCTGTGGAGGCTTTCTGACTACAAAATTAAGGGAGATTGGTATCACACAATATTCCAACTTAGTACTGTGGTAAACACTTGGTATTCATTTCGCCCTTTACCTGAAAGTCCACCACTCCTGCTTTAATGGGATTCTTTTCTATGCAGGTTAACTTGTAGGAACAGCTCTCATAGCAGCAAGCCAGTCAATATTCCTTGTTGCGCGCAAAAAGGTACTGGGGAAGGTTCAGGGGGGAAGGGAAAGAGAGGAAAAGCGCAAAAGGAACAAGGGTCAAAGTACGCTGCTTCCAATGTCTGCACTGCAGTCTTACTGTAAGGCTTCTGAATTTGCCCACGACGCTGCTGCAGTCCCTGCTGTTCTATGGAATGAATGATTCCTAACAGGAACCGTCGAATTTCCTCTTACTGGACGGTCTCACCAACTTGCCATAACTGCAGTCTTCAGAAATAATTACTGCTGCTGTTGGCGCTCGACACCGCCTCACGGGAAATCTTCTAAATACTGCCAAAACTAACTGAACTCAGAATTCTAAGAACCCCCTTATTTAATTACTGGAAATAATTGGCAAACCGGCGTCTTTTGAACTCCCGTCATGAACTATTGACGCGGAGCTAAACGCCCGGCTGCCTTCTCTGCCGATAACCGTGTTGAAGTGCGCAGTGCGGAGCGCGCGCTCCCAACAGGTTAACTAGAATGCTCACTGCTGCTGGAATTCGGAACGGCAGAATACGTCCGCCATCATTAAGGGAGCATTCCTACCGGGGATTACATAAACCAGGGCTCTACTGAATTACTATTTACAATTACGGGCAACTTCCTCAGTCTACCAGGGAAACCACACATTCACTAGTCTAGGTTTCACCTTCACTCGAGCCTTCCTTGACCTGACAGGAATACTGGTGGCAACAACATGAGGGGTCCTGACAATTCGTAGGTTCCTGACAGATAGTTTTATTTTTACGTCTCAGTAATGCTTGTCTGTCCATCTTCAATACTTTCTCAATGTTCTCTTATAGTTCATCTCTTGGGTAACCTCTTTCCTCATATTTTTGTGCTTGTTCATGTAGCTTCATGCGACAAGTGTTTGTGTTTGAACAAATTCGCTTAATTCTAATAAACTGAGAAAGTGGAAGGTTCTTTAGCGTTATTACGGTCTGTCGGCTTAGAATACAGTTCAGTCTCAAATCCTATAGGTGTCTTAATAATTCTAACATCCAAGAAATCCATTGTCTTCTCATCAATTTTATGAGTAAATTGTATCCTAGGGTTAACCTGATTGAGTTTCAGAATTAATTCCAGTAACGATTCCTTGGAGTCATACCATATTAAAAACATGTCGTCGATGAACCGACAATACATTTTGATGTGTTTCCATTCATTCGTGTTCATCAAATTGTCAGCCTCAAATTGAGCCATAAATATATTTGCATATGCAGGGGCCCCTGCAAAACCCATCGATGTTCCGGATAGTTGGGCAAAGTATCGGTCGTTCCACTGGAAATAACTGTTGTACAAACAGAATTTAAGGAGTTGTAATAAAAATACTTTGTCTGTTGGCAAATCTCCCATTTTTAGTAATGCCCATTCGGTTGATTCTAGGCCTGATGAATGTGGGATTGAGGTATATAACGCTGTTACGTCTATTGTGCACAAAATCCAATGCTCCTCAAAATCATGTTGGATTGTTGATAATTTGTTCAAAAAATCAGTTGTGTCCCTAATATAGGAACACCAACCTTGCACAAATTGCTGAAGGAAATGATCTAGATACCGTCCGAGGGGGTCAAATATCGACCCACAACCCGAGACGATTGGTCTAAGTGGGGGATTAGTCAGGTGTTTATGGACTTTGGGGATCATGTATAACTTCGGACATCTTGGATGCATTGTGATCAAATAAGCTTGAGTGTTTGCTTCAATCCATTGTTGGTCAATGGCATTCTGCAATAGATCACCTAACATATGTTGTAACTTAAACGTGGGATCACAATCCAGAAATAAGTATGTGTTAGTGTCTGATACATGCTCGTTCACTTTGTGTACATAAAAGTGAGTGTCCATGATAACCATCGCTCCTCCCTTATCCGCTGGTTGTATCGTAAGATTTTGGTTATTTGCGATGTTTTGGATTATACGTAGTTCTGCTTTACTGAGGTTACGTTATTTCTCTTTCTTAAAATCCAATGTTTGTATGTCCCTTTTAACCATGATCTCGAAAGTATCTAACATTTTGTGTGATACTGGTGGTTGGTAGGTGCTCTTAGGTTTGAACCGTTGTGCTTCTTCATTGATCTCCCTCACTTCTGTACGAGCAATGACATTTGTGAAAAAATGACGTAACTCAATCAAAGAATGCACGCATCAACTTTAGTGCAGTATCATAAAGCAAAGCAGATTCCCAGAGGACTAAGATTATCAATCAAGCCAATGCTGTTTCGATTCAACCTAAATGCGAAATTCATGGACAAATGGCATAGCATTCTGAACAAGTGTTCCTTGGATTTAATATTATTAATAGTGGAACAATTATCTAAGACAATACGAGAACTAGAGGAAGAAATCTTCAATTTAAAAACAGAATTGGAAACTAGGATGGAAGCGGACACGTGGAAAATACATTTTGAAGGCATCAATCAGAAACTAGAAAAATACAGTAAGGAGTTACAAGAGGGGAAATTGTGCAAATATAAGCGTGACACAATTGATTATAAACTTAATGAAGTTTATACGTGGGCGGACATTTACGCCCACCGTCAATTTCATTCAAAGAAACGACACCAACAGCTCACTCGTCTGAAGAGAGTCTTGTAACGGATAAAGAAACGTCGATCACCAGAGGACCAGTTAGATTAACACCATCAGACAGCACTGATGCCTCGCAAAGAGCAACAACAAGTGGCAATGTAGCTTTTTTGTCCCAGGAACAGAACCAAGGACAACCACCCACGCAACAGTAGGAAGCATCAGGGGGAAGCGCAAAACCCGGAGAGGAAACGGCAGGAAAATCACTCCGGAGGGGCAGGACAGTGGTTTAATTATCAATATTTCTTCTGCAGTACTTTCACTTTCGTTTGTGCCAACAACAAAAGCAAATGAAATGGAAACGGAGGGAGCAATATATTGTTTCAAGAGAAATCTAAAATTACGTCATTTTTTCACAAATATTATTGACCGTACAGAAGTGAGGGAGATCAATGAAGAAGCACAACGGTTCAAACCTAAGAGCACCTACCAACCACCAGTATCGCACAAAATGTTAGATACTTTCGAGATCATGGTTAAAAAGGACATACAAACATTGGATTTTAAGAAAGAGAAACAATGTAACCTCAGTAAAGCAGAACTACGTATAATCCAAAACATCGCAAATAACCAAAATCTTACGATACAACCAGCGGATAAGGGAGGAGCGATGGTTATCATGGACACTCACTTTTATGTACACAAAGTGAACGAGCATGTATCAGACACTAACACATACTTATTGCTGGATTGTGATCCCACGTTTAAGTTACAACATATGTTAGGTGATCTATTGCAGAATGCCATTGACCAACAATGGATTGAAGCAAACACTCAAGCTTATTTGATCACAATGCAAGTCCATAAACACCTTTTTACCCCCCACTTAGACCAATCGTCTCGGGTTGTGGGTCGATATTTGACCCCCTCGGACGGTATCTAGATCATTTCCTTCAGCAATTCGTGCAAGGTTGGTGTTCCCATATTAGGGACACAGCTGATTTTTTGAACAAATTATCAACAATCCAACATGATTTTGAGGAGCATTGGATTTTGTGCACAATAGACGTAACAGCGTTATATACCTCAATCCCACATTCATCAGGCCTAGAATCAACCGAATGGGCATTACTAAAAATGGGAGATTTGCCAACAGACAAAGTATTTTTATTACAACTCCTTAAATTCTGTTTGCACAACAGTTATTTCCAGTGGAACGACCGATACTTTGCCCAACTATCCGGAACATCGATGGGTTTTGCAGGGGCCCCTGCATATGCAAATATATTTATGGCTCAATTTGAGGCTGACAATTTGATGAACACGAATGAATGGAAACACATCAAAATGTATTGTCGGTTCATCGACGACATGTTTTTAATATGGGATGACTCCTAGGAATCGTTACTGGAATTAATTCTGAAACTCAGTCAGGTTAACCCTAGGATACAATTCACTCATAAAATTGATGAGAAGACAATGGATTTCTTGGATGTTAGAATTATTAAGACACCTACAGGATTTGAGACTGAACTGTATTCTAAGCCGACAGACCCTAATAACGCATTGAGCTACGACAGTTTCCATCCCAGGAGTTTAATAAAGAACCTTCCACTTTCTCAGTTTATTAGAATTAAGCGAATTTGTTCAAACACAAACACTTGTCGCATGAAGCTACAAGAACAAGCACAAAAATATGAGGAAAGAGGTTACCCAGGAGATGAACTACAAGAGAACATTGAGAAAGTATTGAAGATGGACAGACAAGCATTACTGAGACCTAAAAATAAAACTATCAGTGAGGGGGAGGAGCCAAGCTCGCGAGCGAAATGGTCGCCTTGTAGCTCGGCTCCGTCAGCCCTCTGGCCTGACTCACATATCCTGCTACATATCCTGCCCAGAGACGATACATTTTCGAAGAAAGAGAAACGTAACACTTCGCTCCCACTCACCGTCTGACCTGGAGGCTCCGACTTGCGGTGGATCCGGAGTTGTGCCCTCTCGCGGGAACCGGGGCCTTTGTGAAGCTGAGACCGGGGCTTCGCCTATTGGATCCGGCCTGGCGTTGTGGTGACTGTTGGCCCCGGCCGAGAGACTGCACCACGAGAGAGAGCCACTGTGAGAAATCCCCGGTGATCCTGAACCGGGCCGGACTTGACGGCCGTGAGGCTGGCGCGGGGCACGGTGCTCCATGGACTAACCGTGTAAAGGGGTTTCCCCGCCGCCGCTCCGTCCACCGACCCTGGACCCTCGCGCTCGAGCTCTAGTTTTGAGGAGCGCCGGCTCGAACATAGGCGACCCTCCGCTTGGTGGGGCTCTCTTTTCTGCACCGCGGTGGTCATTGCCGGGACCCCCCCAGACATCTGTAAAGGCCTACATCTGTGGACTGCTCCGGGGGTGGCGGAGAGTGAAGAAGGGGTTGAATTTACAAAATGGCTGCCGCAGTTTGGAGCTGTGGATTTCCTCCTGATGGCGATCTCCGGTTGCTAGATTGCGCGGAAATATGGCCATGTGGCCGTGAGCCTACGATCGGCGACGTTCTTGCTGCCCTGAGATCTTTACACGCGACCTTGGCCCCCGGTGCTCCTGAGGACTTGTCCCAATCCACCGCCATCTTGGGTGAACGCTCCTTCAAGGTCCCCTCTTGCCTCGGTGATACCATTGCCTCACCCCCCTCGATGGCTCCGAACTATGGTGCTGCTATCCACCAACGGATTTGTACATCGGCGGCTTCAGAACCTCCTGTTCGATGTTCGGAAACTGGAGACTTAGACACTGTGCGAGGGCCCGGTCATCCCCGGGTGCCTGAGAAAGATGGCGGACTGCTGCTTGTTTTTACCTTGATGAAGTCTTGTTTCTATTTTGCCAGTATACTCCCGCCTTTTCGAACGACGAGACTGCACTCCTGTTTTTTATTGTCATTTTAATGATTTGTGCGGGGTATCCGGATATTGTTTTGTTCTCGCTGAGCCTGCAATACGCCCTATCGTTATATTATACAATTAACCTATATTACTCCTGATTGCTGGCCGTATAGATCCTCATACTTCCCCCACTCTTTTAGCGACTATATTGAATGTACAATTTTACTCTGATTCTGTGACTACTATTTTGGAAATTTTTGACTGCTTTACCATGATGTGGCCGGCCAGATTGGTTGTAGGCCCAGCCTTGTATATCCTTTCTGTACAAATAAAGGTTTTAAAAAATAAAAATAAAAAAATAAAATAAAAACTATCAGTGAAAAAATGGTTCTAGTTACTAAATACACCACACAGTCAAAAGCCATCAAAGGAATCATAAATCAACTATGGGAATTGTTGTCCACAGAACCTGATTTCAAGTATTTATTCAAAGAAAAACTAATGCACGCTTACACCAGAGGACAAAACCTAAGACAAATGTTGAAACAGAAACAAGTGGCACATGAAGGAACAGTTTATAAAGGAACAGTACGTTGTCAGAACTGCACACATTGCAATAATGTGATTACGGGTAATTCATTCACACACCCCACAACAGGAACACAGATAAAGTTAAAACACACAAGTGATTGTAACACGCAACACGTAGTTTATGGCATCAAATGCCCATGCAGGATGATGTATGTTGGCAAAATTGAACGGAAGTTAAAAATCAGATTGACGGAGCATAAGAGCAGAATTCGTAATTTAAATTTGTCATCACCATTGGTTACACATTGGAGAGACACAAAACACACTATTTCACAGATTCGTTTTCTCATCATTGAGAAAGTAGACATACGTCCAGGAATAGATAATCACCACAGGCTGTTACAACGTGAATTATACTGGCTTAAATATCTGAATACCATGATCCCGATAGGACTTAATGACCGGTATGATTTATCATGCTATCTCTAAACACTCTAAACAGTCAGGCACAACACTGAAAGTATATAATACTGTGAATGATTTCTATATACCGTAGAGTGCTTCTAATATTGTTTGTATGATGAACTTGACATTATAGCATGAATAGTCATGCATTGTTTGATTAAAGTACATTATTGTCGGCACCATAACTCGGTATGACTTTTTGTGTTATTTTGTAATGTGAATATAATATAACAAGTATAACACTGGTGAGAACAATGTCAATATGAGGCAGAATGTTTTCAACATTTGTATAATATGATGCATATGTTTAATCTTTAAGGATGTTGTACATTGCTCACCAAGTCATTGTGTACTGATTTATTGGAGTAGAACACGCACGTAACCATCATTAAAGACATCACACCATACCATTCAACCGGATTAATATTCAGTAAACAAACCAAATACGGCAGGATCTTAACATCATCTTAATACATTAGGGTGCAAAATATGCCGGTACACAATTATAAAGTGAAATAGTAAACACACAACAACAGCGTAATTTCACTCGGTTAAGATGGCCCCCAAGGGCGTTAAATCGACATACGAGTAAATCTTATAGTCCGTTTTTTATCTTTATAGTCGTGAATACACGACAACGGGATAAGAATAGTTAGGTAATGGCGGAGTTTTTGAACGCGGACTGAAGCACAACGGTAACGGGAGAGCAAGGCAGTGTCACCTATTCAGGTAAACACTGACTATGAGCGTTTTTTTAGATAGATACAGTATTTTGAAGCTGACATTACAGTTAGGTACTAATAACGCTGTTTTCGTTTATTTTTAGAACGAACGATACAACATAGAGGTATGAGAACATTTTACATTAACAACCCTGAGCACATGAGATTTTGGCTCGCAATCCAATATAACAGCCGACATATATATATTTTTCAGGGCATAGACATACACCGACAACTCTACAGGTACGTTCCGCTTTTTTACAAGGCACATCTCGTTAGGAAGTATTTTGACATAATCATTACCATTATAACTATGAATGCGTTTATTGTTTTCATTCATTTCATTCAGGCAGTTTACCGACAATAACATATGGTTCAGGAACGCGGTAAGCATTTAACCTTATCCAGAATATAACTTTCGCTATGCAATTGATAGTCAGTCTCTGACAGACAGATTACAAATATATTATCATTGTTTTCAGCTTTACCCAGGAGAGGTGATCCTTTTACACAGGTATGACTCGTAATACCATTAATATCACACCCATCGGCGTCCTCACATTTTACATTACATATACACATTTTTATTTTTTATTTCATTACAGACGGCCCCTGATGAAGGTACTAACAGTACCGAAATGCATTGGGCAGACAGAGAAACTGTGTTGTAAAAGATAAAGCAAAGAATATTGTACATGTAAAACTAGACAAAAAATGTATTAGATGTATTACATGTTGATAAGATGAAATAATTCACACTGAAGAAAGTGTGCACAAGCAATCATAAAAATGAGAATTATGCATTAAAACAATGTATTGTTTACTGGTATATTGATGTGTAAAACGTTTTTCAAAATTGATAAGGTGTATCACACCAGGTGAACAGTGCACGGCTAGATGGGTTCATAACCCGTCATAACATATAAAAGTAAACACAGTCATACTAACCAATTAATATTTATGTCTCTCAACTTACTTGAGGGGGGCAGCTCATTGGTAAGTGGCAGGCAGGGTTCAACTTACCTTCCAGCCGCAAAAGTCTGCATCAGCTTTTTCACTACCATTGGCATGTGCAAGTGGGTACTTAAGGCAGTTTGGTATGCCATGTGCTTTGTGCAGCAAGGGACCTGCTCAGCACAAACTTTGCCTGCATTTCGCAGTGCTGGGAATAGGGTGTAAGATCACATTATGTAAAGGTTACACTATTATGTCAGTCCTGTACTAACATTTAACAAATTGCAGCATTCTGATAGTGGTATTTCTTATTCGCTTCCAAGGTAACCAATGACTTCTAAAAGAAAAGAATTAATACATAATAGTATCCTGCCAATATGGAGAATTCTTGCAAGCCAAGTTAGAGGGCATGACATAGGAAAGTCATAGGCCACACAATTGCTTATTTTTCACTGGCATCTCTGGTGTACTACTTTGAATACTTGTTCTTTCCTCACTATTTCAAGAATCACAGTTCTGTGGTACAGTATTTAGTTTTTATTTTTCATTTCAGAGCAGCAGTGTGCCATATTGTTTTCCAGGGCACAAAGCACTACTGAAGGGACAACTTATCTGCCTCAATATGCCTTCTTGAACACTATTATTTTGCAATTAGCATTCAGTTTTTGATGTCCTCATACTTCTCGCACTGTACTTATATTGTAAATTAGATTTAATATGACTCAGTGGTTCAAAATGAGGCAAACTGTAAAATTCCACAAACCAGATACAAAATGTTTCTCTTGCAAGGGCACGTTTGGGAAAAAATGTATGAAAAATACTGTATTCCTCCTTGAGTCTCTAACCATCTATCTTTCTTCTAGTTTTCATGGGATTTTGTGTGCACACTGGAGAGAAACCAGATAGCACAACTGAGAGCCACTACCACACCAGCAGTAGAATTATATATATTTTGTACACTCTCAGTGGCCAGTGCTTAATTTGAGATGGTAGTTACCTATGATAAGCAGCATCACTCAATTGGTTTCTGGTGTTTGGCAACGACACTTAATTGTCATCACCAGACTTATGGCATTTTGCCACATGGTGGCGCTGCTCATCTAATTTAGAAATAAGCAGAATAACGGTTGTTTGGGAATACAATATACATAAAAAAATACCAATACCTGCCTCCCCAGCTATTCCTTTAGCTTTGGGTACCTGGAATAACCTGAACTGTCGCACTTGCAGGCGAGAGAGATGCTTAGTAGTTGTTTTGGTACTGTCGTTGGCTGTGATGACGGAGCAATGGGTGGTGCAAGTTGCAGTGGCCTTGGTACAGTGGTAATTTCACTATAATTTATCAATGCAAAACCTCATCTACCTCTAATTTACAGCTGAAAAAGTGTTGGGCCCTTGACACCAAGGAGACTTTACAGAAACATGAACAGTGACAAATGCAATTATTATTTAAGCCAATAAAGAGAGCTGTTGAATATTTTAAAGGGTTTTATTTTCTAGTTAAAAGTTAAAGTTCTCTGACTCTTTATTCATTAGTCAAATATCAATCAGGTTACAGAATTGAAAATTAGGAAAAATAGAATTAAATACAGAACATATTATAGGTTGCATACAAAGCATTCCATAAAGGAAAGGAATACGGCATCAAATGTCAATCAGAGTTCTTTAAAGAGTTCAGTAATATAATTCAAGAGTGAATTATGCAAGGCTAATCAATAATTAATAATTTGCAAAAATCTCCCATAAAGAGAAATAAATGCATAAAACAAATAAATCTTTTCAAAAAAACTAATTAATTAGGCAAAGCTTAAATTTAGAATGTTAGCATCTAAATCTAAAAAACCCTTTCTATCTGTTGATCTCTCTGCCCTTGTGTGACCAATCTGCCTGTCTGTGTTTAGGAGTAAGACAGCCCGCCCTTCACAAGTCCACAGAGGAATGTGATCTGCCTTGCCAAAAATATGACGTGCAAGGACTTCTCTGAAAAAAATATGGGCAAGAAACCCCCCCACCTCTCCTCTGAAGCAATCTCCTCCCAGGCTGCAGAATCTCCTCCTGCGACATTTCTCGTAGCTAACCCATATGATGTCTGGTCTAATCTGCTCCCTCTCAAGAGCTCACAGGCCCCCCTAAAGCCTAAAGCCTAACATGCCTCCAAAGAGGTCATTATTTATACTCTAATTCTTGGCAGAATACACTAATAATGTTTCAAATCCCAGCAAAGCCTGCACTCTGACTAGTCAGCACAGATGACCAGAGGGCCTCACCATCCTGTACTTATCGTAAATTCCAAACCATGACACTTTTAACAAAAGAAGCGTTAATGATTAATATAATTATATGTTTTAGCAACATTTACTAGGAAAAATGTTTCAGTCTATTTCCTCCTTCCTGTCACATCGCACGCAGGATGGGCACATTCCACAAACACTGATACATTTGCAGGATACCAAGAATGTACAGTTAACAGTGGCCTTGACTCCTTCGTGTATTGAGGCAAGCTGGTATAATCTGCGCATGCTCTCTTCTTTCAATACAATTCACAGCATTGCTGGATTCACAGGCAGCCATTTTATCTTGGGCCCAAAAACAAAACAAACACAAAAATAGTATTAATTTACTAAATAAATCCCATATTGTTTACCTCCCCCATACTAATACCCTGTATAAATGATTACCTAGCAAAGCTATTAGTTTAAAGCAGCTTTTCTTACTATTTGTGCACAACATGCAAACATGTGCAATGCGCAACACAGCATAATACATGCACTAGTGTACATTTTTAAAGCGCACACAGTTAATACACACTCATAGCAACATGCTTTAATGTTTTAGATAGCTTTTCATGCACAATGCGTTTGCTCCATGTGTAGTGTTTTCGTGCATGGTTAATTAACACACATTATAAAAAGAGGTGTTATGAACTGAACATGTTTTGTCTAAATATGCAACAAAGCTAAAGTCTCTTAAGACAGGAACAGGCGGTGTAGATGACAAGGAAAAGGGCTGGGAAGAGAGAACACATTCCATTATTATTTTCAAAGCTAAAAAGACCACTTAAATCATAAATGTTCTCTATACTGCAAAAAACACATTTTAATTCAGCACAAGCATTTCAGACTGACTAGGCCTCATTTCATGTCTTCATGTGCCATGTGTTTTCCACTTACACAAAAATGTGCGTGTCAATTTAAATGCAGTCTGTCTGAAGCACAAAAATAAAGCAAAGCCTGACTCCAGATGAAGTCTGCGCTCCATCAGCCTCCCAGCACTTATTATTTTAATAATTAAGCACTACCAGTGGCAATAGCGAGCGAGAGAAGGAATAAGAGGGAGAGCCTCTCATGTTGGAACACAATTATTCTTCTATTTCTTCCAACCAAAGTACTGTGGACGTTTTTTAGATGGGCCACCTAGCTGGAAAGAACAGCAACTGAAAGACCAGCTGAAATGTTTTCTCATTTAACATATTTGCATACGCCAATGACTGATGGAGGCCAAGTCAGTATCTGTTAATGTGGCTGTGGAAGGCTCACAGCACAGTGTATCATGTCGAGACACCAAAGTTCCTCGGTTATATTATAGATGTACACCCTCGGAGGTTGTGAAAAGTGACCAGGATCCTTCTATTTCCCAATCGAAAGATGAGTTGGCGGGAGGTACTTGTTTCAAGTGAAATTGCTGCACTAAGAGTTCATTTCACGGAAGTGGGTGTTTTGGTTTTTTTACAAATCCCAAAATCATACCACACCATGTTTAGCAATATGTTATGAAAATTAGCTCCAGAATGCACACTGAACACTTCTATTCTCCCTGTGCTGAGGGGGGCCCCTGGAGCATTGCCCCCCCCCCGCACTGCAGGGGCTTCGGCAGCCTGTATAATGCCACTGCACATTCTTTCATCCCTCGGCCGGTCAGAGTGAGGTTGAAGATGTCAGTGCTCCTCCTCTAATTAGGAAAGGAGGTTTGGCGGGAAGCAATGGGAGAATGCTGAGCTTTAACTCTCAGTCAAGACCATTAAGAAAACCTGCACATCAATGTGTTTCCTGTTCTCAATATTTGTAGTTTTATTCAAATAATAGTGTCATTACAAAGAGCAAAAACTTTTTAGAGTCAAAGGAATTAGTATAAAACCAACATCATAACAATTGAAAATGCCATGTGCCTTTAAGAAGTTAAGTGCACACAAAACATGTGGTAAATAACCAAATCAACCCCTTGGCCGCGGTGGTAATTCCGCCGGTGCGCTGGGGGGAGGGGGGTTGTGCGGCGCCGCTATGCTTGTGACGGAACCACGCCGTCACGAGCCACGGGTAGGCTGTGCTTATGACGGTGTGGTTCCGTTACGACTCCACCCACTAACTAATTCGCCCGCACAGGAGGGGAATCAGTGGCGCGTGGACGGTGCGGCCACGGCATGAGGGAACCATGCCGTCATGAGCACACGCCACCCGTGGCTCGTGACGCCGTGGTTCCATCACCAGCATGGAAGGGGTTAATAATAAATAGGTATAACTACAGAGAGGACCATGATAATCGAGCCCTCTCTCAGCAGCAAGAAGAAAAGTCTGCTCTTTCCTAAAGAACACATATTTTATAATGTTCTCGACAAAGAAAGCACATACATTTGTAACACGATTTTACCAACGGACAGCATTAACAATGTTACTATTGCTGCAAACCAATCATCTGTCAAATTCAAAATAACATATACTTGTGCCATATTTTCATTGACTGTAAATTACATAATTTGTTACACAAAAGAAATCAGTGGCCACATTATGGTCAAGGCACATTTTCATTGTTTGCACCGGGCGCACCTTTAAAATGATGCGGCCGGTGCAAACAATGATAATGCACCCTATTACCATGAATGCGCTTTCCCCAGGGCAGCGGCGAACATCTGGTGCACTGGAGTCAGTGCATTCACATGAAATACGGAGCGGCTGCTTAAAAGCCGATCCGTGTATCACAGTACAGGCGGCAACCCGCCTGCACTTTCAAAGTGGATTAGAGATCCCCTTGCAGGTGGGTGAAGCCACCATAGAGCCCCCATTAACCCCTGCAGAGGGCTGCTCTCAGGAGAAGCACTGACAGTGCACCATCTTTTAAATCGCGCACTGTCAGTGGGTCTCCTGAGGGCTTCTTTTCCTCTGCACCTGCGTCTGTAATACAGTGCACACCCCCATGCAAATGTGGGAACGCCCCCTCGAAGATAGCACTGGCACTTTAGGTGCACCAGCGCTATCGGTATTACAGAGGGGGCCGCACAAGTGTCAGCAGCCCCTTCTGTAATACCAGACTGCCCCGGGTGCATACATAGCATGCCCAAATGCCCGTTGCACCCATAGGACAATATATGTAATATGGCCCCATATGGTTTATTAATGCAAAAACACAAGAAAACAACGGCTTCTAGACATTCATAATAATGGAGTCTCAGCTCGTTGAGTTGCATTGTTGCAACATAAGTACATCCCTTCCAGAGGAAGCTAGAGATAACTTACATTTGCACAGAGACCATAATTTGTATCTGAAATTAGATTCTTTTCTGAAGAGATATAAGGGGTTGTAACACCTCAAACATTTCCCTGCAGCTACACCACTGCTCACAAGTTACAAAGCAGGCTGTTGGAATCAAATCCGGATGTCATTATTTTCAACTGTACGATTCAGTTAGAAAATCATAATATTTAATAGATACAAGCATCTAATTCTACTTTTTGAGGGCTCTGCCTTCCCATCAATCACCACTAATGGGTAAATGAGCACAAATGTTGCAAGAATATGATTTTGGGAATTGCTTCTGGAAGGTTTTTCGATGGGGTTGCTGGCCAATAACAGCACCCCCACAAAATGTATAAGGGATATTAGTCTGTGTTTCTTTGAAAACACCAAAATGCTCACAGAAGAAAAATATTCGAAGCAATCCTCTATTGTTCATTATCCATTAAAACTCTTTCACATTTTATGGGGCTGCTGCAGCACCTCCCGCACCTCTTTTTCCAGGGCCATTACTCTTGAGGTGCAATAAAGGACCTGGTGGACTACCTATCATGACATCTTGGACCGCATAGGCATGTGGAGTAATTTTAAGACCAGCACACTGAGGAGCATGTAGCTGACCACAATGCTCTTTCAAGGAAGAGGTAAAGGAGGCTGCACCTACAGATGAGGCTTGCAAGCTATCATCACAGCCAGGCATGTCAGAAGTTCGTTCATGGCCTGGGCAGTGCTTAATTTGAGCTGGTGGCTTCCGATGCTGGGTACTGGCACTTAATTGTCAACACCCCACTTATGAGAGTCTGCCACATGGTGGCACTGCTCATCTAATTTAGATATGAGCAGAACAACGGTTGTTTATTAATGCAAGGGGCAGATTTACAAGCCTCTTGCAACACTTTTGAGCTGTTATTACGTCACTTTTGTGACGCAGTGGCGGCGTAAAAAATGTGGCCAATTTACAAAGTGACGCATCTAGGGAGATGCGTCACATTGTAAAGTCTTGCGTCACATTATACCTGCGTCAGTTATAATGTATGCAGGGTAAATGTTCCCACACAGGAAAGCTTTGTAAAAGTGACACATTGCAATCTACAAGATTTCACTGTGCCACTTCTAGGACACCACTGAGTCAAAACTTTACGCCTGCTTGAAGCAGTCATAAGGAGTGAAACAGTACAATAAGTTTAGGCCTCAACATGCATTGCTGGAGTTGCATTGTGCTTGCGACACAACTCCTGCAATGCGTGACTTTTGGGCGAACAATTATGTCAGAATTTCTGACTCATCTGTCAATCCTTGCACCATGGTGCGCCTTGTTGTAAATACGGGGCATCCATGGTGGTGCAAGAGTATCGCAGGCTACCGCAAGGAAACTGACGCATCTTTACAAATGCATCAGTTTCTTGTAAATCTGCCCCAATATACTTAACAATTACTAATACCTGCTTCCCCTGCCATTCCTTTAGCTTTGGGGACCTGGAATAATCTGTACTGTCCCACTTGCAGGTGAGAGAGACAGTTAGTAGTTGTTTTGATTACAGGGGCAATGGGTGGTGCAAGCTGCATTGGTCAGGGCCCTGACACTTATTATTTTACAAATTAAGCAAAGGGCCTGGGTCAAAAACCCAGGGCCTCGACAGGGCAAGTACAGGGTTGCCCTCTGAACAGTATTGTATTAATCTAGCCAGAAATGTTATGCCAAGACAAGTAGAAAAACAGGAAAATAATTTGGTGTTTTCCCCCATTGAATTTTACATGTATAGCAACAAACACAGTGAGAAAATACATTACATTTATTTTAAATTGCATAAAATACCCGTAAGTGATTGTTGAAGCAACTAGAGCCAGAATATCAGGGTCAGGATCACTGTCTGGTGATAACTGCTTCTTGGGGGAAAGGCTCCGGAATGACACATGGTTTATGGTGGCACCACAACACTAGAAGCACTACATGGAGGCCTCCTGAACTGTGGCCCACCTTAGGGTGCTGCGGTGGCCAGCTTGCTCCGATGTCTGGGATGGTGCTCCTTGTGACATGGTGATACTTTGGGCCTTATTTAGGAGACCTTGCAACACTTTTACGCTGCTGTTGTGTCTCCTTTTGTGATGCACCAGTGGCGTAAAAAAAGCACCATATTGTGCCCTATTTACAAAGTGATGCATCCGGGCAGATGTGTCACTTTGTAAACCCCTGCGCCACATTATACCTGCGCCAGGTATAATGCATGCAGGGTGGGTGTTAACTCACAAAAAGCCTTGTAGAAGTGGCGCATTGAAATCTATAAGATTTCAGTGTGCCACTTCTAGGACGCTACTGCGTCAATATTCTTACGCCTGCCCCACAGCAGGCATTAGACAAATGCAGGCCTTTTTACATGGGGCTTGCTGCGTGTGAAAGGACACATTGCTGGAGTTGCATCTGTTTTCAGACACACCCCAGCAACGCACCACTTTTGCGTCTACAGATACGTCAGAAATACTGACATCCGTAGTAACTCCTTGCGACATGGTGCACTGTATATTAAATACGGAGTATCCATCCTGTCACAAGGAGGGCGCAGTGAAAACTGTCACGTCGCTGCTTTCACGCAGCAATGCAACAGGCCCTTTATTTTGGAGTTTTGCTTGCTGCTTTTATATAGCCTGAACTTGATCCAAAGGTATTGGAGAGCTTTACATGAGCACCAGTTACATTACACATTCATTTTGTGAAAGGCGCAGGGAGATTAAGTCCTCATCTATGAAAACTGTTGCATCGCTGTGTGAAAACAGTTTTCACTGCGCCCTCCTTGCGACAGAATGGATGCATCATATTTAATGTACGGTACTCCATGTTGCAAGGAATTACAGGTACTTAAGTATTTCTGATGCAACTCCAGAAATGTGTCGTTCCACATGGGCCAACTGCATGTGAAAGAGCATGCGTCAGTTTTACGCCTGGTGTGATGCAGGCTTAAGATACTGACGCATCCTAGAAGTTGGGCACTGATATCTAATAGATTTAAGTGCGCCACTTTTATGAGGCTTTTTGCCGGGTAACGCCCACCCTGCATATATAATATCTGGCGCAGGTATAATGTGGTGCATGCGTTTACAAAGTGATACATCTGTCTAGATGCTTCACTTTGTAAATAGGGCGCAACATGGCGTATTTTGTACGCCACAAAAAGTGACACAACTGTGGCATAAAAGTCTCACAATGCCTCATAAACAAGGCCCTAAGTGATTTGCCCAGAATCACAGGATGATGAGCCGACGCTGAGACTCAAACCTGGTTCCCCAGCTCCAAAGTCGGTAGATCTGGCCGAATACAAGTGTTACTTCCAGGGTATGTCTCCTTTCTTCCAGCCAAGCCACTGAAGTGATGGAGAGCCAAAGTGTCGGGCAGGTGGAGCCCTCTCGGGTGGGCTCAAATGGGTGTAGAGGCCGGTAGATGAAACTCATGGATCCCATTTAGGAGAAAATAAAAAAACTAAACAGGTCGACATATGCAGAATGAAATGAGACTGATCACTCAATACAACACTGAGAGCCCGGCAAATTAGGAAGACTTTCATGAAATACTGGTCTCTATTAACACAAAACCATGATCATGTGATGCATCTCTCTAGATGCGTCACGTTGTAAATAGGGTGCATTGTTTGTGCCGCCGTTGCGTCGCAAAAAGTGACGCAATGGCTGTTCAAAGAGGCGCAAGGGGCTTGTAAATCTGCCCATAAATTTTTGGTCTCATAAAAACACACCCTCAGAAATATTTTGTTTACTACCACTTCCCCAGATGGTATGCATATGGCCATTGCAAATTTTACATCATACATGTGAAAAAATGTTGATAACGAAGGGTGTTTTTCATAATGGAGATATTTCAGGCATTTTTTTTATTTTTCTGAATCAAACATGTACATATGACTATTCGTCGAATCGAGTGTAAGTGCTAAAAACAAATTTAAGATGAATGTACTGCTTTATTTAAACGTTTGCACTCTTCAGGGTTATATAAAGATTTAGGGCTGCATGCATTTCTATCAAACATGAATAATGATGTACATGGTAGTAAATATGCGAAGATATATTTTCTATAAAATGCCAGTAGATGGTAGCATTGAGGTACAAATGAATTGAGAGATTTTACTTTTTGCTTCAAGCTTCCTTTGTTATTAATGATTTGAAGGTTTTGCTTGTCAATCAAATTTGAATGAGTCACCCTGGGGCATCAATAGGCCAAATAAGTAACTTAAAACAAAATCATTGGTTATTGAAATGATAATTATTTAGTTTGTGGTTGATGACCATTAACATAACAGTTAAAAATGTGTTATTTATTTAATTCATTTATTTATTTAGACTTTTATATAGCGCGAACAATACCCTTTGGGTGGCAGAACACTTTACAAGAATAATGAATGAAGGTCTGATACAAAACAAAATGGTGGGCAATATACAGAAGCATAGCATATGCAGACCCCCCAGGATATAGCGGCATGAACTAGTAAATTTAGTGGCACAAATCAGGAAATTTAGCGGCACAAATCTGGGAATTCTGGTTCGGTCTGTGTCAGCCCCCACGACCGCCCCAGCGCCTCCATCTTTGGGTCATATGGGTCGACGGATGAGGAACATCTGCATGACGTCACTGAGGAATCTCTGCAGGACATCACTCGGGGTCTCCCATAGACATGGTTGTGATCCCTCGCCTCGAGCCCTCTGGCCCACTCTGCACCTTCTCGATGACCTGCCTATGCCCACACAGGGGCATGCTGCGGGCCCTGGGGGGCCTAATTTATTGAATGCAAATGTAGTGTGGGGGCCTGCTGCACACAGGGGCACGCTGCCGGCCCTGGGGGGTCTAATTTATTGAGTGTGCATGTACTGTGGAGGCCATTAACTGCACTTTTGTCGCACTATTTATTTCATCACTGGGTGATTTGCACAGGCTTCACCACATTATATGTTACGTGTTGTCTATGTTTTATGGTCATACGTTGTGTTGTGCGGTATGTGAGTGAGGGCAGTTTTTTTTCCAATTTATGGATTTGCCTTAGTTTGTCTTGTGGCTTTTGTTGTGTACTCTACACCCCTCTTTGTGTGTGCACATGTACTGTGGGGGCCTGCTGTTGTAAAATAACTCAAACAGTAAGATATCTGTGTTTGTTGTCGAAAACAAAACCAAAATAAAATGCCGCTAAATGCCGCTAAATTCCCAGATTGGTGCCGCTAAATTTCCTGATTTGTGCCGCTAAATTTACTAGTTCATGCCGCTATATCCTGGGGGCTCTGCGATATGTCATGAGGACAACATTGGTTATGATGAGTGGTAACACCCACCCGATCGCGCACTGTTCACGTGGTGCTCCGCACCTTATTTTTTTCAATTCGCTATTCAATTACCTTTTAACTGACTGCATTTGCCATTGTTAACACATATTTTTATTCATAGTGTTTGACCTTATTTCATCATTAAATTATTCATGATTATCATAGCAACATTTCATTTATACATTTTGTTTGTCAAATGTTTTTTAGAACATACAGTACTTTTCAACATTATACATTTTCATCATTGCTCTAGTTGAGCCCAATGCATTTCGGCAACCGTGATTGCCTTCATCAGGGGCAATTCTGCAGAAAAATTAGAAATGAAATGAATTATTAGTACTGATTATGTGGTGTGCACGGGGGTCTTTTTCAATTGCTACATTGCTTGAATGCCTACCTTTATGTATCGGCTTTAAATTGATGTGTTTGTCCTGGTATCAAAGCGTCCAAAGTATATTCTATATAAATAAAAAATGACATCCTCTGAAACTGTTTAATGCTTGAAACTGTGAAGGAATCGCAAACTTGCGGAAGTGTTACGTACCTCACTATCTTGTGTAAATATTCTCTGAAATAACAAGCGAGCATATGTTTAGTCCAGTGCTTTGACAACCGACTGACGTCTGGATCAAAAAAATATATAACATACCTTGATTTGACGAGTGTTCTTACTCTATGAAAAATGGTTTAAATCACAAGGTTAATACCCAGCGTTTAAACGAGCATGATATTCAATATAAGACTCGAATCTTGTTGCCACTGCACTTTGTGGTTTTTGGACAAATGTCATATTGTTCAAAACCTCAGTACCCTCAATATATTTGCTATACCGACTCCAATTCATTAAGCGCTTCTAGTGCCCCAATCTATGTTGTCTGCGGCTGATGGCCTCAAATCTAAAAAGATTTAAACCACATTTCACATACCTTGTCTTCTTTACTGTTCTTGTTCTACAAGAAACCGAATGCCACCAGATTAGTACCAAATGGTTAAATATTACTGTTAACCATTAGAGACTATGTTCATTTAAAGTACCTGAAAGTGATCGACGGCCTCCTCCGACCCAGACTACCGCTGCCCTGTGCTCAGTGCTCTACTACGGTAAAACTCCGTGAAAGGTTCCTGAACTCCATTTCCTCGTAGCGGCTGCGTAGTTGTTGAAATAAAAAACGGACTAATCGGGATTGTATACCTTCCTTAGTGCGGTCTGGTGGGCGCCATGTTGATATGATTAAAGACAGTGTATTATCAGCGCTTCAAAATGTTACGCGCTATGAGAAATATATATAGCCTGGATGTTTCCTCGCTGGAGCTTGACTGAATATGAAATATAAAATATAAAGATGCTTAATCTCCTATAATAATTTCACGCTGTATTTGTAACAAATTACAGCCATAATTATTTTGAACATACATAAATCTCACGGCGATTTTCCGGTCGAAATCCCAGTTCGAAACTCATGCCTACTATACATAATGTGTGCAACCTTGATCTAACAGCTAATGTGTGGTGTTTAACCGTATAATGATTTCACACACTACCAATGAACTATTATTCATTCTACATTGCTAGTCTATAGTGTCCCGTTTATATTTGCGTAACTTTCCTTCCTGCAGTTCTTTCTCATATTTATCAAGTTTTATCTGGATGCCATCCAAACTGATCTTCCACGTGTCCGCCTCTAACCTTGACTCTAATTCAGACTTCAGTGTGTAGATTTCTTCCTCTAGTTCCCGTATTGTCTTAGCTAATTCCTCAATGATCAACAGAATTAGATCTAAAGAACATTTGTTCAATATGCTGAACCACTTTTCCATGAATTTTGAGTTAAGATTAAAGCAGAATAACATCGGTTTTATGGATAAACGAAGGCCTCTTGGAATACGTTTGGCTTTGTGATACTGTATGAGCGTGGAAGCATGCATCCTTTGGTTAACTTGCCGCCTGGTTAAATATTCTAATTGTTTCAATTGCTGAGTGACCGACCCCCCATGGACATCCATGCTTTTAACTTCTTTTATGAGTGAATAAATCTGGTCCGCCTGATCATTGGTGTAGGCCATAGTGGTGGCCCTGTTGTCCGTAATCCCGGTTATTGTGTCGAATTGCATATTCAGTTCTGTGGGTGCTTCTCCGCTAGGTTGACTGTTTAGTAATTCTAAAGAATGGGGTTCGTGTAGAGCACTCCTCAAGTTTAAAATTCTATTCTCAATTATCAATTGGTGCTGCGGTCGTGAATGCATGCTTCCACGCTCATACAGTATCACAAAGCCAAACGTATTCCAAGAGGCCTTCGTTTATCCATAAAACCGATGTTATTCCGCTTTAATCTTAACTCAAAATTCATGGAAAAGTGGTAGATCAGTTTGGATGGCATCCAGATAAAACTTGATAAATATGAGAAAGAACTGCAGGAAGGAAAGTTACGCAAATATAAACGGGACACTATAGACTAGCAATGTAGAATGAATAATAGTTCATTGGTAGTGTGTGAAATCATTATACGGTTAAACACCACACATTAGCTGTTAGATCAAGGTTGCACACATTATGTATAGTAGGCATGAGTTTCGAACTGGGATTTCGACCGGAAAATCGCCGTGAGATTTATGTATGTTCAAAATAATTATGGATGTAATTTGTTACAAATACAGCGTGAAATTATTATAGGAGATTAAGCATCTTTATATTTTATATTTCATATTCAGTCAAGCTCCAGCGAGGAAACATCCAGGCTATATATATTTCTCATAGCGCGTAACATTTTGAAGCGCTGATAATACACTGTCTTTAATCATATCAACATGGCGCCTACCAGACCGCACTAAGGAAGGTATACAATCCCGATTAGTCCGTTTTTTATTTCAACAACTACGCAGCCGCTACGAGGAAATGGAGTTCAGGAACCTTTCACGGAGTTTTACCGTAGTAGAGCACTGAGCACAGGGCAGCGGTAGTCTGGGTTGGAGGAGGCCGTCGATCACTTTCAGGTACTTTAAATGAACATAGTCTCTAATGGTTAACAGTAATATTTAACCATTTGGTACTAATCTGGTGGCATTCGGTTTCTTGTAGAACAAGAACAGTAAAGAAGACAAGGTATGTGAAATGTGGTTTAAATCTTTTTAGATTTGAGGCCATCAGCCGCAGACAACATAGATTGGGGCACTAGAAGCGCTTAATGAATTGGAGTCGGTATAGCAAATATATTGAGGGTACTGAGGTTTTGAACAATATGACATTTGTCCAAAAACCACAAAGTGCAGTGGCAACAAGATTCGAGTCTTATATTGAATATCATGCTCGTTTAAACGCTGGGTATTAACCTTGTGATTTAAACCATTTTTCATAGAGTAAGAACACTCGTCAAATCAAGGTATGTTATATATTTTTTTGATCCAGACGTCAGTCGGTTGTCAAAGCACTGGACTAAACATATGCTCGCTTGTTATTTCAGAGAATATTTACACAAGATAGTGAGGTACGTAACACTTCCGCAAGTTTGCGATTCCTTCACAGTTTCAAGCATTAAACAGTTTCAGAGGATGTCATTTTTTATTTATATAGAATATACTTTGGACGCTTTGATACCAGGACAAACACATCAATTTAAAGCCGATCCATAAAGGTAGGCATTCAAGCAATGTAGCAATTGAAAAAGACCCCCGTGCACACCACATAATCAGTACTAATAATTCATTTCATTTCTAAATTTTCTGCAGAATTGCCCCTGATGAAGGCAATCACGGTTGCCGAAATGCATTGGGCTCAACTAGAGCAATGATGAAAATGTATAATGTTGAAAAGTACTGTATGTTCTAAAAAACATTTGACAAACAAAATGTATAAATGAAATGTTGCTATGATAATCATGAATAATTTAATGATGAAATAAGGTCAAACACTATGAATAAAAATATGTGTTAACAATGGCAAATGCAGTCAGTTAAAAGGTAATTGAATAGCGAATTGAAAAAAATAAGGTGCGGAGCACCACGTGAACAGTGCGCGATCGGGTGGGTGTTACCACTCATCATAACCAAGCTTTAACCCAAGGGCTGACGACCCTTCACGGCCGCAGCACCAATTGATAATTGAGAATAGAATTTTAAACTTGAGGAGTGCTCTCCACGAACCCCATTCTTTAGAATTACTAAACAGTCAACCTAGCGGAGAAGCACCCACAGAACTGAATATGCAATTCGACACAATAACCGGGATTACGGACAACAGGGCCACCACTATGGCCTACACCAATGATCAGGCGGACCAGATTTATTCACTCATAAAAGAAGTTAAAAGCATGGATGTCCATGGGGGGTCGGTCACTCAGCAATTGAAACAATTAGAATATTTAACCAGGTGGCAAGTTAACCAAAGGATGCATGCTTCCACGCTCATACAGTATCACAAAGCCAAACGTATTCCAAGAGGCCTTCGTTTATCCATTAAACCTATGTTATTCCGCTTTAATCTTAACTCAAAATTCATGGAAAAGTGGTTCAGCATATTGAACAAATGTTCTTTAGATCTAATTCTGTTGATCATTGAGGAATTAGCTAAGACAATACGGGAACTAGAGGAAGAAATCTACACACTGAAGTCTGAATTAGAGTCAAGGTTAGAGGCGGACACGTGGAAGATCAGTTTGGATGGCATCCAGATAAAACTTGATAAATATGAGAAAGAACTGCAGGAAGGAAAGTTACGCAAATATAAACGGGACACTATAGACTAGCAATGTAGAATGAATAATAGTTCATTGGTAGTGTGTGAAATCATTATACGGTTAAACACCACACATTAGCTGTTAGATCAAGGTTGCACACATTATGTATAGTAGGCATGAGTTTCGAACTGGGATTTCGACCGGAAAATCGCCGTGAGATTTATGTATGTTCAAAATAATTATGGCTGTAATTTGTTACAAATACAGCGTGAAATTATTATAGGAGATTAAGCATCTTAGTATTTTATATTTCATATTCAGTCAAGCTCCAGCGAGGAAACATCCAGGCTATATATATTTCTCATAGCGCGTAACATTTTGAAGCGCTGATAATACACTGTCTTTAATCATATCAACATGGCGCCCACCAGACCGCACTAAGGAAGGTATACAATCCCGATTAGTCCGTTTTTTATTTCAACAACTACGCAGCCGCTACGAGGAAATGGAGTTCAGGAACCTTTCACGGAGTTTTACCGTAGTAGAGCACTGAGCACAGGGCAGCGGTAGTCTGGGTCGGAGGAGGCCGTCGATCACTTTCAGGTACTTTAAATGAACATAGTCTCTAATGGTTAACAGTAATATTTAACCATTTGGTACTAATCTGGTGGCATTCGGTTTCTTGTAGAACAAGAACAGTAAAGAAGACAAGGTATGTGAAATGTGATTTAAATCTTTTTAGATTTGAGGCCATCAGCCGCAGACAACATAGATTGGGGCACTAGAAGCGCTTAATGAATTGGAGTCGGTATAGCAAATATATTGAGGGTACTGAGGTTTTGAACAATATGACATTTGTCCAAAAACCACAAAGTGCAGTGGCAACAAGATTCGAGTCTTATATTGAATATCATGCTCGTTTAAACGCTGGGTATTAACCTTGTGATTTAAACCATTTTTCATAGAGTAAGAACACTCGTCAAATCAAGGTATGTTATATATTTTTTTGATCCAGACGTCAGTCGGTTGTCAAAGCACTGGACTAAACATATGCTCGCTTGTTATTTCAGAGAATATTTACACAAGATAGTGAGGTACGTAACACTTCCGCAAGTTTGCGATTCCTTCACAGTTTCAAGCATTAAACAGTTTCAGAGGATGTCATTTTTTATTTATATAGAATATACTTTGGACGCTTTGATACCAGGACAAACACATCAATTTAAAGCCGATACATAAAGGTAGGCATTCAAGCAATGTAGCAATTGAAAAAGACCCCCGTGCAGACCACATAATCAGTACTAATAATTCATTTCATTTCTAATTTTTCTGCAGAATTGCCCCTGATGAAGGCAATCACGGTTGCCGAAATGCATTGGGCTCAACTAGAGCAATGATGAAAATGTATAATGTTGAAAAGTACTGTATGTTCTAAAAAACATTTGACAAACAAAATGTATAAATGAAATGTTGCTATGATAATCATGAATAATTTAATGATGAAATAAGGTCAAACACTATGAATAAAAATATGTGTTAACAATGGCAAATGCAGTCAGTTAAAAGGTAATTGAATAGCGAATTGAAAAAAATAAGGTGCGGAGCACCACGTGAACAGTGCGCGATCGGGTGGGTGTTACCACTCATCATAACCAAGCTTTAACCCAAGGGCTGACGACCCCTCACGACCGCAGCACCAATTGATAATTGAGAATAGAATTTTAAACTTGAGGAGTGCTCTCCACGAACCCCATTCTTTAGAATTACTAAACAGTCAACCTAGCGGAGAAGCACCCACAGAACTGAATATGCAATTCGACACAATAACCGGGATTACGGACAACAGGGCCACCACTATGGCCTACACCAATGATCAGGCGGACCAGCTTTATTCACTCATAAAAGAAGTTAAAAGCATGGATGTCCATGGGGGGTCGGTCACTCAGCAATTGAAACAATTAGAATATTTAACCAGGCGGCAAGTTAACCAAAGGATGCATGCTTCCACGCTCATACAGTATCACAAAGCCAAACGTATTCCAAGAGGCCTTCGTTTATCCATAAAACCGATGTTATTCCGCTTTAATCTTAACTCAAAATTCATGGAAAAGTGGTTCAGCATATTGAACAAATGTTCTTTAGATCTAATTCTGTTGATCATTGAGGAATTAGCTAAGACAATACGGGAACTAGAGGAAGAAATCTACACACTGAAGTCTGAATTAGAGTCAAGGTTAGAGGCGGACACGTGGAAGATCAGTTTGGATGGCATCCAGATAAAACTTGATAAATATGAGAAAGAACTGCAGGAAGGAAAGTTACGCAAATATAAACGGGACACTATAGACTAGCAATGTAGAATGAATAATAGTTCATTGGTAGTGTGTGAAATCATTATACGGTTAAACACCACACATTAGCTGTTAGATCAAGGTTGCACACATTATGTATAGTAGGCATGAGTTTCGAACTGGGATTTCGACCGGAAAATCGCCGTGAGATTTATGTATGTTCAAAATAATTATGGCTGTAATTTGTTACAAATACAGCGTGAAATTATTATAGGAGATTAAGCATCTTTATATTTTATATTTCATATTCAGTCAAGCTCCAGCGAGGAAACATCCAGGCTATATATATTTCTCATAGCGCGTAACATTTTGAAGCGCTGATAATACACTGTCTTTAATCATATCAACATGGCGCCCACCAGACCGCACTAAGGAAGGTATACAATCCCGATTAGTCCGTTTTTTATTTCAACAACTACGCAGCCGCTACGAGGAAATGGAGTTCAGGAACCTTTCACGGAGTTTTACCGTAGTAGAGCACTGAGCACAGGGCAGCGGTAGTCTGGGTCGGAGGAGGCCGTCGATCACTTTCAGGTACTTTAAATGAACATAGTCTCTAATGGTTAACAGTAATATTTAACCATTTGGTACTAATCTGGTGGCATTCGGTTTCTTGTAGAACAAGAACAGTAAAGAAGACAAGGTATGTGAAATGTGGTTTAAATCTTTTTAGATTTGAGGCCATCAGCCGCAGACAACATAGATTGGGGCACTAGAAGCGCTTAATGAATTGGAGTCGGTATAGCAAATATATTGAGGGTACTGAGGTTTTGAACAATATGACATTTGTCCAAAAACCACAAAGTGCAGTGGCAACAAGATTCGAGTCTTATATTGAGTATCATGCTCGTTTAAATGCTGGGTATTAACCTTGTGATTTACACCATTTTTCATAGAGTAAGAACACTCGTCAAATCAAGGTATGTTATATATTTTTTTGATCCAGACGTCAGTCGGTTGTCAAAGCACTGGACTAAACATATGCTCGCTTGTTATTTCAGAGAATATTTACACAAGATAGTGAGGTACGTAACACTTCCGCAAGTTTGCGATTCCTTCACAGTTTCAAGCATTAAACAGTTTCAGAGGATGTCATTTTTTATTTATATAGAATATACTTTGGACGCTTTGATACCAGGACAAACACATCAATTTAAAGCCGATACATAAAGGTAGGCATTCAAGCCATGTAGCAATTGAAAAAGACCCCCGTGCACACCACATAATCAGTACTAATAATTCATTTCATTTCTAATTTTTCTGCAGAATTGCCCCTGATGAAGGCAATCACGGTTGCCGAAATGCATTGGGCTCAACTAGAGCAATGATGAAAATGTATAATGTTGAAAAGTACTGTATGTTCTAAAAAACATTTGACAAACAAAATGTATAAATGAAATGTTGCTATGATAATCATGAATAATTTAATGATGAAATAAGGTCAAACACTATGAATAAAAATATGTGTTAACAATGGCAAATGCAGTCAGTTAAAAGGTAATTGAATAGCGAATTGAAAAAAATAAGGTGCGGAGCACCACGTGAACAGTGCGCGATCGGGTGGGTGTTACCACTCATCATAACCAAGCTTTAACCCAAGGGCTGACGACCCTTCACGACCGCAGCACCAATTGATAATTGAGAATAGAATTTTAAACTTGAGGAGTGCTCTCCACGAACCCCATTCTTTAGTATGAGGACAATATTTACATAAGCAAATGATGAGAAGAGACATAGGAACATATAATCAATCTAAGTACGGGCATGAGCAAAGTCCGAAGGCGCGGCAAGAGGCAACAACAAACAAGCAAGATCGGGTTGCTCATGAGGAGAGGGAGTTATGTCTTCAGTGTGAGAGTAATTTGTTGAATAGTAGAGTTTTACTTCTTTCTTGAAAATGGATGTGGATGAGTTGCATCTGATCTTGGAAGGGAGAGAGTTGCAGATTTTAGGGGCAATTCTGGAAAAAGGATCGGGGGTAGGTTTTCTTTTTGTAACATTTTTGTGGTTTAAGTAGTAGGGAGCTTGTGGCTTTGGAAGATCTGTTGCCACTCTACATGGTCAGTTTCTGAGTCAGGTAAGAGAGGGTATTGTAGTGCATCACTGTGGATGTACGTTAGTACAACGCGATCTTTTAGATCGTGGTACTTTACAACGCTGCCATTACAACGCAAGTCGTTACAACGACTTGCGTTGGTGTGCGTGGATTGTGGAATATTATAATTTTATATTCTAAAACTAGCCCACGTAACAGTAGGGAAGGTGTTGGAATATAAAATTACGATATTCCTTATACAACAGTGCCATCCAGCGCAAGTCGTAGTAACAACTTCCGTTGTAATGGCATTGT
Source organism: Lissotriton helveticus (assembly GCF_964261635.1). Taxonomy (NCBI): domain Eukaryota; kingdom Metazoa; phylum Chordata; class Amphibia; order Caudata; family Salamandridae; genus Lissotriton; species Lissotriton helveticus. Next base: position 1,647,924,988 of record NC_136061.1, read on the forward strand.
TGTAAAAGCAACGCGGTGTAAACACCGCGTTGTAAACAATGTTTCCCATCACTTTGTGGGTCATACACGCAATTTACTCTACTTGACCCTAGTCAAGTAGAGTAGCCCTTTCAGTGATTGGAGGTCAGGGTGATATGGTCACATTTTTGTGATCCGGTGATGAGCCTGGCTGTCGCATTCAAATTAGCCTTCAGCTGAGCAAGTGTAATGTTCGGGAGGCCTACAAGGGTAGCACTACCATAATCTAATTTCGATAACAGAAGAGCTTGAACAGCAGTTTTGAGGTCAGCCAGATGGAGGAAAAAATGTAGTTTCCTTAAAGCGTGCAGTTGAAGGTTAGCTTCTCAGGTGGTGGCGCTGGGGTGCTTCTGCATGGAGCAGGCATTGTCCAAGATAATACCTAAGGATTTTGCTGAGTCAATGATGTGAGGGGTACAGTTCAAGGCAGTCAGATGTGGTAGCCAGTCTTTGATACTAGGGGCGATGGCGGGCGGTTCCACAGGAGAAGCAGCCAGAAGGATTAGGTAGACAGACACTGAAAATATGAAAGGTACAGTCATAACAATAGATGGAGACATTAGAATGCAGTAAGAAAATATATATTCAGTTTCAGTCTTTATGTCATTTACTTTTAAAGTTATAAACAGAAACATTAGAAAACTATAAGCAAGAAACAATACATATGTATATATGTGCATTGTAATGTTCTTTACAGATGCCTAAATCACACAGTCAGCCATGGAACCTTATAATTGACTTCATCATATTTGTCCCTTATGTTACAAATGACCATCGAGAAACATGGAGTCAATGAGTCTCAACCTATAGTTTGGTCCCAGTACAGAAATGTGAGTGATGCACTTCAAAGAAATGGGGTTGTTTAATCAGGTTGGGATTGGTCTTGTTTATTATTCCTGTAAAAATCCTATAACCATCCCATCGGTTGCTGGAAGAACAAACTCTATTCAGTACAGCAGATTAAGTTGGTCCTTTGGGTCCTTTACTCCCATGCAAACAGATCACTTTCCACAGTGAATGCACACATGACAAATACACACTGTTAGTGTCCTCGAAGCAAACAACTTATGAAGAATTTACAATGACAAAAATGGTGAACATCTAGGGATATGTCCATACTTTCCTTTAGCAGCTTAGTAAATCTACAGCCTGTTACCCCAATAATTTGATGATAATGTCACATAACTGTCAAATACGAAAGATAGTTGTGATGTATGTGCAAAATTAAAAGAGAAGAAAAAACCTGTTGAAAATTGTCTCCAAACAGTCATTCGAGCTTTTCTGACTTAGATGTAAGATACAGAAAAGCTTAAGGGTTTAGAGTTACAAGAAGATGATGTAATACTCTTTACTTTAGATGTTAACCATTTTTACACTTCTACACCTCATAGTGATGGTATAGATAGTGCTGGATCGATTAATCTACAGCAGGAATCACTAACTGCTAATTACATTTTTATTTTTCATTTATGTCAGTGTGTTATAACCTCCATATTTCACTTAAGGTCTTTTTGTTATATACTGCATTCTCAATGTATGACACGGAGAGGAGAATGCCGTTTGGTGAAGCCTGTTGAATGCGCAGTTCTCTACACTGAAGAGATCTTCACATAAATAACGCGGTTCGACTAAATTTCCCGCTACCGCGGTATTCGTTTGGACTGGTTCTACATCAGTCACATCCTTCAACCGACCCACGTTATGCCTAGGTTGACATTGCTATTACCCAATCACCTGTGGATACAGATCCCAGTAATAAGCAGTGGCATTTCGCGTACTCTAGTTTTCTCAACACCTCTCAATTTGAACCCCCGACGAAGGAACATACAGTTCCGAAATGCATTGGGTTATGTATTGAAGTGTATTGTGGCAGAAATTTTGCTTGTATAATTTATATTTTCGACATAACAGTGTTTATGAACTGTATGAAATGAATAATTGAATTTGTTAAAATGAAATTGCATACTATATGATTAAAATGGTATAATGGAATACCTCGTGGAGTTGATGCATGTCAGAGCCCTAGCTGCTTTCAGGGGCTAGGCCACTTCCATATACTGCATTCTGGCAAAATAAAAAGATGGCGGGAGGAATGCTGAACATTGTCAACCATCTACCTCTAGTACAGAGATCTGGGACTAAATCAATTTTTTTTGCTCACCATGCCATTCCAGTTTGGACCCAGCCATATGCAAATCAGTCTTGACCCTGCTCCCCATGGGAACGGTCCAGCCTGAAGTGCCAGGCCAGGTCCTCCCTGAGCTGAAAACAAGAATCCTGGGACCGCTTTCGTGGTATCACCCTTCATCCGCCAGGCTAGCTTGAATCCAATGGCATGGTGAGCCTGAAACCGGTCCCAGGATTCTTGTTTTCCGGTCCAGGGAGGACCTGGCTTGGCAGTTTGTGCTGGATTGTTCCCATGGGGAGCAGGGTCGACTAATTTGCACATGGCTGGCTCCAAACTGGGGTGGTATGGTGAGCAAAGAAACAATGGATTTAACGCAGATCTGTGACTGGGGGTGAATGTTTGACAATGTTCAGCATTCCGTCCATCCTCTTTTTGTGTTGTTGGAAAGGTATGCCCAGGCACAACTGCTCACTATGCCACTGGGTTCAAGCTAGCCTGGCTGATGAGGAGTGATACCCCAAAAAGGTCCCAGGAGGCTTGTTTTCCAGTCCAGGAAGGACCTTGTCTGGCAGTTCGAGCTGGACTGTTCCCATGGGGAACAGGGTCATGATTGATTTGCATATGGCTGGGTCAAGCTGGGGTGTCATGGTGAGCAAAGAAACAATAGTTTTAATCGAGATCTGTGACTGGGGTGAATATTTGACAATGTTCAGCATTCCATCCATCATCTTTTTGAGTTGCTATATACTGCAATCTGCCAACTTTTCCCCACTGTTACACTAGAATGCCTAGATTTCCCAACAAGCGTTAACACATATTCACTTTTTATTAGATGATTTTCTAGATTATTGCCTTACATTTTTCATTGTATAGAATGGCCCATGCGAATGGTAAGCATGTTCAAATGTTTACAGTGGCACATTTGATGTGCTGATTAGAACAATTAGAGCATAATGTTGTTACTCGTTTTATTTTAACTTTGAAAATACTCCAGATTCCAACACCTAAGTGTTGAACTTGGAAAACGTACAAGCTATAACATTCTGACCTTGCAGTGATGGAATAACTGTCTGACTCTAAACAATTCAGTCACTGCACCCATAGTCCACCAAAGTGCTGAACGTTTCTTTAATTGTCATGGTACTTTTGTATGGGATATTCTCTTGTGAAAACTACTAGAGTACTCAGGTATCTTTTCCCTTCAATACATTTATTTCACTGGTTACTAAGGCTATTCCTAGTTTTGGAATATAAGTTACACAACCCCATTCCATATACATCAGATTTAGCAGTAGTGGACACACATTTCCTCTCTCTGCCTTCTCTAGACTTTATAATTATTTTCTGGTTTTGCACAAACATTATTTTCAGATTTTTTACAGTGTGAAAAGCTGCTTAATTTTCTCTTTATTGACAAACATTTGTAGGCATTTTTTTATTTCAACATATCTTGAATGGTTCAAATGTACAACATGCATTATATATTAAAGGTGATTTAGACATTATGTTTTGGTATGTGGCAGTCACCAGTCAAGCTCTGGTGACTCCTACTGAGAAACACTTGAGAATCTCCTGAAAGAGACCAGTCTGGGACTGGGAGGCTGAAATGGGGAGGAAATAACCCCTAAAGACTGTACACAAACATACATGACGTCTTCCAGCGGTAGACTGCGGATTAAACATTATAAGATGTTTGCATATGGCACATATTCTACCCCAAAAAAACGTGCACTGATTCAAACTCCGAGCAGATTTAAAGGGGTCGATTCCGATTCGGGACAAACCGCTCCGAATAGCCGTTCGGAGCGTTTTTCCCATACGAATCGTACCCTGCAACGTCCCCCTACGTACGACGAAGTACGATTTGTACCAGGAGCCGTACTCCGTACGAGTCATACAGAGACCGTACAACTCTAATCTCCGTACGATTCTCCCTCTGAACCAGCTGTACGCGACATCTGTACGGTTCGCGGCTGGTTTTTGTGACCCAGCAAGTACGATACGTGTCGGGTACGCACCGTACGACCCTTTTTTTACGGGAGCTGAAAACAGCCGTAAAAGCAGAGTTCGAGCCGAAACAGGTATGGAACAGCCCCCCATGGGGTACGGCTCGTACACCCATCGTACAATGGGGGTACGGCTCATACACCCATCGTACAATGGGGGTACGGCTCGTACACCCATCGTACAATGGAGTATGGCTCGTACACCCATTGTACAATGGGGGTACAGCTCGTACACCCATCGTACAATGGGGGTACGGCTCGTACACCCATCGTACAATGGGGGTACGGCTCGTACACCCATCGTACAATGGGGGTACAGCTCGTACACCCATCGTACAATGGGGTACGGCTCGTATACCCATCGTACAATGGGGGTACGGCTCGTACACCCATCGTACAATGGGGATACGGCTCGTACACCCATCGTACAATGAGGGTACGGCTCGTACACCCATCATACAATGGGGGTACGGCTCGTACACCCATCGTACAATGGGGTATGGCTCGTACACCCATCGTACAATGGGGGTACGGCTCGTACACCCATCGTATAATGGGGGTACGGCTCGTACACCCATTGTACAATGGGGGTACGGCTCGTACACCCATCGTACAATGGAGTACGGCTCGTACACCCCAAGATCGCAGGGGTACGGTGCGTCTCGGACGGACGGGTACGATTCGTACGGAGAGGGCTCCGGATACAAATCGTACGGACGTTTTTCTTCCCGAATCAGAATCGACCCCCAAGTTTCTAATCTGTGGGGCACCAGAGACAAACTTCCTACACCTGGCGTGGTCTTGCCCAGGGGTGCAGGCATATTGGAATGAGATAATTACCACACTGAAGCAAATGCTTTCTTGTGATATCCCATTAGACCCCAGAGTGGCCCTGCTAGGCTAGACTGACAGAATCACTAGGATCCATTAAAAAACTCCTTGCCTTGGCACTGCTGATGGTCAAGTGTTTGGTAGCCTGCTACTGAGGAAGGGGCTGAAACCCAAAATGTAAACAATGGATACAAGCAATCACATTCTGCAACAAACAACTTGAAGCGTACGCTGAAGTGTTCCCCTCGCCACTTCCCGATCTAAAGATACATGGGATCCATTTAGACTGTATCTAATACAATCTCAGATGGAGGATGAGGGTATAGCTGAAACACTGCCCTGAATGCTACACATTTAGTAGGCAGTTCAGAGGCATGCCGAGAGAATGACAAGTGGGAGTCAATGGATCTTGGGGTGGGGAGGGTGGTGGGAAACACATGAGAATGCCCTAACGCAGCCAATTTTACTACATGCGATATTTAAAACTGGTTAACCTGTTGGGCAGTGTCATGATTAGTGGGGACATGGTCCCTACGTGGGATACGGCTACATATCCGGGAGTTAATTGTTCTCTTTGACTACCTTTCCATGATTATCACAGAATTGGTACAATGCTGTCAGAGTGAAATGATGACTATTTGAGGTTCGGTATGTTGCAGTTACTTAAGATGCAGTTTATCATTGTATGAAACTAAATATAAATAACAATAAGAAAGACCTGATGACTCCATTTAAAGGATTTTAAGGAAGTGCAAGCATGAGCTATCATAAATCTTGGTGTACAGGAGTAACAAACATCAACCAAAACCTTCCCCGAACCCTCCCTCCTCCCCCCAATTCACTCAAGCTGATTTGTGGCTAAGTATTGATGTGTAAATCTATTGTTTGTTCATGGGCCATTATTGTAGTCCGTGGGTGGGGCTGGTTCAAACAGATGTAGGATCCGGAGATATTTGGGGCAAGTCAGTTCATGAAAATCTTGCGTGAGGAGAGATATCACTGGTCTCCAAAGCTCTCCATAGGATGTCTCTTGATTAGTGAGGTAGAGAGAAATCTTCTCCATTCCTAAAATGAGCCAAAGATGATGATGCCAGCCTGTGTGGGTGGGCTTGTGTGTTGTCCCCCAGTGCGATAGGATATTTTGGATGGCTGCACCCAGCGCTATGCCAATCTGTCTGCCCCGGGTATGTGAGGGGATTGGGCAGCCCCAAGAGTGTGTATGATGGGAATCTGAGGAGCTGTGTGTCTAGGTGTAGGTCAATATCGTCAAGTACCTGAGACCAGTAGGCTAGGATCTGCAGGCTGTCCCAGAGTAAGTGAACTAATGTACCCCGGCATCGCATCCCTTCCATCAGGTCGGCTTCTACGTGGGTGGATCTTATGTAGGCATTCGGGAGTGAGATATCAGTTTGATGTTACCTTGGTAAAAGTTTCAGTAAGAGCCATGTTGCACGTAGTGTGGTGGGCCCTGTAGGAAATGTCCTGCCACTCCATGCTGGTCAGAGATCTCCCCAGTTCCATCTCCCAGTTAGATTTGCTGGGTTTGAGGGTGTGTCTAGTAGGTTGGAAAAGAAAGACATAGAGGACCGAGACCAGTCTATTGTTGGAGGTCGTAGAGACTAGCCATTTCTCATATGGGGAAAGAGGTCTTTGCATGTTAGTCTTATTGTCTGGCTGTAGAAGCCAGTGGCGTAGTTGCCAATAGTGCAGCCGTTCCATTTCAGCAATAGCATAATCCTCGCATAGTTGGGTAAAGGAGATTACCCCCTCCTCATCAAACAAGTGTCCTGCTGAATGGCAATAGGATTGGTGCTACTTGGGTAAAGCTCCTGTGTCATTATCTAGTAGGAAGTCTGGGTTATCCAGAAAAGGTGTCAAGGGGGAGGGGAAGGAGGATAGGCCATAGCTAATTCTACAGCAGTCCCAAGCCTCCATCGTCACCTTTGTAATCAGTGAGAGGTACAGACTCTGTTGTCTGTGTGCTTTTTTTTAGAAAAGGGATCTTCCATAGGGAAGTGCCCGCGACCGCCAGTACTGTTCTGACTCAGCCCTGTTCTATTCGGCTCGGTACCGCGGCTGGGTTGTCTGAAAGTAGAGTTGCAAATTTGGCATCCCTAGGCCCCCGGCATTCGGAGGGAGGTAGCTAACTTCTCTCCCCAGGCGGGGGCACTTCCCTGCCTAAACAAAGTGTTGTAATTCTAATTGTAGTTTGGTTCAGGGGGCTAAGGGAAGCGTACAAAAGAGGTATAAATCCCGTGGGAGAATGGTCATTTTGAGAACTGCGACTCTTCCCAGCCAAGAGACCTTATATGACTTCAAACACACTAACTCTGCTTTGATATGGCTGTGCCATGATTGATAGTTAATGAGCATGGTTGTTCTGAGGGTGGAGGTCAGTCTGATCCCCAGGTAAGGGAGGGGGACTGCCGGGTGATCTACTGTTGCCAGTACGTCATCCACGCCGAGACTAATCTTATGCGACTCCCCCACGAATATGATCCCGGCTATGCTGGGGTTGTCCCGTACTCTCTGGGAAAGAGGCGCCATGTACAGGGAAAACAGCAAGGGGGACAGAGGGCATCCATGCCGTGTTCCCCTGCTGATAGTGAAGGGCGTGGAGGTGCAACCATTCACCCTAATGGACGCCATAGGGAGATGTTAGCAGTTTAGCAACCAGGTTTGAAATCTCCCGGTGATACCAAAGTGGGAAAATACCTGTTCCAGGAAGGGTCAATGAACCCTGTTGAAGGCTTTCTCTGCTTCAATAGCCAAGAGCATGTACTCCCCCGGGAATCGAGGAGCCTTCTCTATGAGATGAAGCACATGCTTAGTGTTACACTAGTTTGGCGTTGGGGTACAAAACCCGCCAGGTCTCTGTTGATAATGGAGTGCATGCAGGGTCCTCATCTGGGCGTGAGGATGCCTGTGAATAGCATAAAATCCACGTCCAGGAGTGAGATTGGTTGGTATGATTCACACCTGAGGGGATCTTTGCCATGCTTAGGGATAACTGACACCAAGGCCGAGAGCATCGAAGGGGGGGTAGCCCGAGAGACGGAGAAGGAATTAAATAGCCCCGCAAGAATCGGGCGAGGGTTTGACAGAACATTTTATAGAATATAGAAGGGAAGGAGTCAGTGCCCAGCAATTTCAGGATCTGTAATCTGGAGATCGTTGAGATCACCTCCTCTACTTGGATCTCGTGGTTTCAAGGAGGTTGTCTGATTGGGAGAGAGGGAGGTCGTACGTGATTCCACGAGGTAGGATGTGTCAACATCGTATTTCAAGTTTTGGGTGGCATACAGGTCCGCATAGAAATCCTTGAAAGTTTCTACGATGGCCACATCACCCGTAACCTGTGCCCTGGATGTATCTAGGAGCAAGTGGACCCCTTTCTGTTGCTGCTGTACACATAAGCGATTTGCCAAGAGATGGCCACTTCTATCACCGCCGACAGAGAAAGCATGGCGCGATTGGAACGCTGCGTATTCGGCCCTATCCAGATGTATGCCCGCTAGTTGCGCTCAAGCAGGGCTTAGCTGCCACCAAATTCTCGGCACCCCGATGCGCTGATGTATACCCTCTAACTCTGTGACCTGCGCCGACAATTGATCCAGTTTGCTCTTGCGCTCTTTGTTATCTGCGGCTGCGATAGCTATAAGCATAGGTATCTCTATGTGTTCCAAAGAAAGGGAACAGTTCAGTAAGTCCAGGTAACGTGACCCCATCCCCAGTCCCCTCACCCCCACCGCCGCTATGCAGAGTGCAATTGTATTTGCGCCACTGGATCAAGAGGAGTCCGTTTTAGCCAGGGCCTCAGGTATCAAGATTAGAGCAACCTGCTGGCCTCTATCAATTGTGGGTGGATCTGGGTGAGTAGATCTCTACCCTGATGCCCTGGTGTGCCATCTGTGGTGTCCTCCAGATGCCCGGGTCGGGGATGTGTGTGTTGACGCACCCTCTGATGGTGATTCTATGCCCAGCATTTTGCAAGTCTCCTCCACTGATCACAGCTAATAGTCTTCCTTCTAAGCGGGAAATAATGCGAACTAGGTATCCCCAGGAGTACACCACTCCTAGGTTTCTGAGGTGAGAGGTCACCGGTTTGAAGTCTTGTTGCTTCTGTACAGTGGAGGCTGTCAGGTCCTGGAAGAAAGTGGGGCTCTGATCAAGGAAAGTGATGGGATGTTTCTCCAGGGCCTTGCAAAGGATTTCCTTTTTCAGTTGGTCGTCGTGGATGCATACCAGGATGGCCACTGGATAAGGAGACTCCACCCACAGAGGGACGACCGGGTGAGCCCAGTCTATCTGTATGTCGGTGGCCGGTGGTGCATTGAGCAACGTACGGAAGAAGTCTGTTATGTAGCTGACAAGGTCTTTGCCCTCCGTTCTCAAAGCAATGCTCCTGACTCGGATGTTGTTCCGGTGCAATCGATTCTCAAGATCTTCTGTGTGCACCTGGAGGTCCGGTTGTTGGTCTCGGAGGCGGAGTATTTCCTGCTGCAGTTTTCGACGTCTTCCGTGTGGCCCTTTTGTGGTTCTCCAGGGCAGCTACGCGATCCCCCAGGAAGTCCATATCTCTCCAGAGCTCCCTGATGTCACTAGAGAGCTCCTTCTTGACTTTCTGAAGGTCCTACCGGAGCGAAGTGAAGAGCGAGTTATCAGTTCCTCCTGATCTTCCACCTGCATCAGGGGAAGTGTAAGGGTTGTGGAGGTGCAGTCCCTGGAGTCAACCCGGCCAGTCTGGAGAGCATCTCTTTTATACTACGTTCCTTTTTGGTTTGTACCGTAGACATTCCCAGTCAGGCCAACAAAGGCAGGCAAGTGTATCGCTTGGATGGTGGTGGCACGAGAACCCCTAGTGCTCAGGGTAGGTCTGGTGGAGGAGATATCCTGGGCAGTGCCCCCGCACTCTGGTGCCATCTGTACCAACCCCTGTGGGCCAAGCACCAATTTGGCCCACTCTCGCATCCTCCTTCAGGGCACACTACTCACAGCTGTGCGGTGTCACCAAAGAAAGTTAGGGTGGGTGCTAGGTCGGACAAGAGCTCTTCAGGGATGTTCCTCCGGGTCTGACGGGCAGGACTATACTAAGGGAACGCCGTCACTTGGCGAGTGTGTGCTGCTCAAGTCGCTGGCCTGGGGCTCCCCCTCACTGTCCCCTGGTCAGATGGGTCAGATTGCTTGCTAGGACTGGTGCCTCAGAGTGAGTGTTCCACAAGTGGTAGGTATAAAGCTGCACCCTTGTGACTGGTCCCGTTTCAACTACGAGCTCCCCTCTATTTGGGGTTGTGGGCCTAGGAGCTCTTGGTAGCTATACTGTTGCAACTGGGAAGTCAAGTGATTCTGTGGCCAACCCCATCCCAGCAAGCAGGCTAGGCAGGCAGGTGCTGGGCCCCACTTGACTTGGGCCATCTCTCCTCGCAGACATGGGCTGCTGCTCACCATCTGAATCGCTGGTTATCGGCCATCCGCAGCCATCCACCGGATCAGCTCCAGCGTCTGGGTCACCCAGTCGTGCAGCAGTGCAGTTGCGTGATGCAACCCCTTGCATGATCGTCCAGTCGACTCATCTGGTCCGTGGCTTGGCTGGTGATTCTGGGCCAAGGGAAGAGCCCTGTATCCTCGCCCTCACTGCTGATCGGTTCCAGCTAATGCAGGCGTACAGCGGTGAGTACGAGCATCCGGACCGGCGAGACAGAAAGAAGCAGTTCACACAGCCTCCAGCTTAATCACGCCCCCCGAGTGGAATATTTTATAACAGTGGTTGTAATGTGCAGATCATTTCAATTACTTTGATACACAAGCAACATTATTGCCATCCAAAAAGGAAATCTATCCATGTTTAGCATGTTCACATTGCAACAATATTGGTAAAGCACCCTCCCAGATATGAAGCGATATTACTGGGCCTCCCAGCTGGCTGCTATCAATCATGGAACATATGGGCCCGGCGAAGATCCCGGATATGCTATGGACAAATGGCTCCTCCCTGGGAGCAGTTATAACAGGGCACTGTATTCTAAACCATTGAGATTCAACCTCACGGACCGACAAAACACGCAGTAAAAACCTGGCATGATGCCATGAGTTCGCTGGGATGGAAAGACAAATTAACACTGGCGACCCCGCTTTTTGCTTCGGAAAGATTAGGTAAGCTGTGGAACACTAAAGGATTTGATGAATGGGAACTGATAGGGATATCAACTATTAAGGATGTGTGGGGCAAGGGGCAGATAAAATCCTTCAAAGAACTGCAAGCAGAGTTTGAGCTTTCGGACTATGAATGTTTCTGTTATATGCAAGTCCGACATTCACTGTCAGCTGCTCTGCCTGTAGATGACGAGCTACCTGAGGCCTCGCCTCTTGAGGACAGGATCTTAGATGGACATCTCCCCGACAAAACAATCTCCCTGATCTATAAGAAACTTATCAATAATAGGGCTGACTTACTTAAGGAACTTAGGGTTAAGTGGACACGAGATGGAGTAGAACTAGATGATGAAGACTGGCAATTAGCTGTGTCCTCCCCAAAAGTGGTCGCCATTCCTGCAAGACTGCGTCTGGTACAGCTAAAAATATTACATAGGGTTTATGTCACTGGCCCCCGCCTAGTGCAGATGGGGTTGTTGGAGGATAGATTATGTAGACGTAAGTTTGGATTAGTGGGTACCTTTTTATATATTTGTTAGGAATGCCGCTATATGACCGAATATTGGGGTAGGATTCACAATACTATTCAAGAGGTCACTGGTATCTCTCTGTTGCCGAAAGCACGAAGGTGCCTTCTCAATATCTTGGAGCCTACTGATTTTAACAATGTGCGGATACAGTGGATCACACTGAGGTATATGATTGCAAAAAGAAATATCGCCCAACAATGGGGGGCTGAACTCTCTCCCACCCTCGAGAACTGGAAGAAGGATTTGGACTGGAGTATGTTCCTAGAAAAAACTGTGTATATTGCAAGAGGGCGTCCCCGAAAATGGGCCTCAATCTGGACTCAATGCAATCAGTATAGGGGAGAAATTTGTACACCACCTAGAGATTCAGTGTTGGATGTTCCCCCTTCCCCGTGATGTCTCTAATATGTATATATTTTGGGTTCTGCTTCCCTCCCTCGTCCCCCTTCCTATCATTCTTGTAATGTATTGCAGATTATAATGTGATTCATTTGTATTGTGTCTTTTTCTTTGATGCCTTGATTTAATAAAACGAATTATAAACAAAATATATATATTTTGTTAAAGCATATGCTTTTTAGGTCTCACTGGTACTGCATCCGAAGGATGCGTCCAGCTGGAGACTTAATGTTGCCCGTCTCGGGGGAATGAGGGACAAGAGGGTGCCACGCGCTTCTCTTGTGCTGGATTTAACTGCGTGCACGCGCACGTCGGCTCCGTCCACATTCCCAGCAAGTCAGCCTAACGCGCGTGCATGCACACAGACACACACACGCGTGCACACGCACTTACACTTACTTACACACACACACAGACATGCACACATGCACACACACGCAGGCACCCAGACGCAGGCAGACGCAGGCAGACACATACAGGCAACCCCCTCTCCCCTCCCCTCTCTTACCTAACAGGGCTTCTGTGGGATTATCCGCCGGGGAGTTATTTTCGCTTGTGTAACAGGAGCGACTGCATTGCATCACAGTATTCGTACCGATTGTGCGTTCCTTCCGTGGATCACTTTTCCTTCCTCGTCTACTAGAGGTTGGTATTTTGTTTGCGCAATAAATAAAACTGCTGACTCAAGCTTTTCTGGCTTCTTTGAACTTTGCTTTTAGAACTGTTGGCTGACATTAGTACAGAACTGACCGTGAACTGCTGGGGTGCGTTGCAATCGATGCCTTTTAGTTTACCTTTACTTTTCAGTGCTTTGTTTAGGGAGGGTGGAGTTATAAGAACACAGACTAACTAGGTTTATACCAGGAATCCCTGCAAACTTGTCATTTGCTAACAAATAAGGCAGTGGCGTGACAGCAGCGCTGTGGGCCCTAATGGAGGCAAGGGGACCGGACCTTGTCCCGAGTTTAGTGGTAAAAGGCAGCCATGCTTGTGTTGTGATGCGCATTTAATTGCATGTTGTGGTTCATAAGATGTTTTTAAATGTGGTACACATTCGAATGCCATTGCATGCTGCACCCGTGTTTTACGCGCACACCGCGATGTCACTGCCTGTTCTACAAGCCGCCTTGTTACCTTATGCTACACAATACACACACCAATAGAATAGTACAGTGTACAAATGCACACCGCGATGTCATTGAATGTTCTTGTATGTAGAACACACCGTGATGCATTGTGTGCTCACGTTGTCCCAGCTCCGGGCTGCAATAATTATGCATGAATGTGTGTATGTATGATACATATGCGCGGATCACAACCCCCCTTCCCCCTCTCACACACTTTGTAAGCAGGGGCAGGAAGTGCTCAGCCAGACGTTTACATATACAACCCTTTACAAACTCTGCATTTCATCCCCTCCTGCGCCGGCTTTATTGTAAATGAGACAGGACCCGTTTAGATTTGTTTTAAAAGAGGAGGGGTGCCCCGGTACTGTACTTAAGTTTGCTAAGTGCACCTTGGTACCCCTGCCCTCAGACATACTTCTATTTATGTATTTATTTATTTATTATATGTTAAAAGCGCTAACATAACCATCACGGTATCAGAGCGCTGTACGGCGGTCGCAGTCAAGTTAAACCCCCGTTACTCGAAAGTATTACATGCACAACACTCTTTTTGACACGAACACACGTTGTGTCCGTCTGTGACACGTATGTGTTGTGGGTCCCCAGCAAACAGACCCATGGTGCGTACTTACTGCGTACCTCTCACACACATACAGGTTACCAAGACACTCGGGGCTCTGTGGTGATAAATGTGTTTTATTCTCTCAGAAACAGCCCTTGAAACACTTCGAAAACCGGCGCCTCCTTTTGTACATCAAACACACAGTACTTGGGGGGGGCGTGGCTAAGCAAGCCACGATGGCGGCCGCGTTTTGCTGAGGCTCCGCGATCGGGCTGCCACTCCTTCAGGAGGTCCTACGTCGCGTGGCGGCCCTCGAAGAACGCACGGTCGATTTGGAGGGGCGGTCGAGACGCTGTAACATCCGCGTCCTGGGCCTGCCGGAGGGAATTGAGAACTCAGACCCCCTGAACTATATGGAGTCCTGGACCAAATCCTTCACCCCCGAAGCGGAGCGCTCGGCGTTCTTTTCCATCGAACGGGCCCATAGGGTCCCCGCCCGGGAGCCGAGACTAGGCTTCCCACCTAGACCCATGCTGGCCAAGTTCCTTCATTTCCGCGACCGTGACGCGGTGCTCCGCGCGGCCCGGACAGCAGGCCCATTGCAGGTTGAAGATCAACATGTCATGGTGTTCCCGGATTATGCTCGAGGGGTTCAGCAGCAGAGGTCCACATTTCTCGAGGTCAAAAGACGCCTCCGCGCCAACGATGTCCAGTACTCCCTGCTGTTCCCAGCCCGCCTCAAGGTCCTCCACAAGGGCAGGGCTCTCTTCTTCGACACGGCTGAGGAAGCACGAGATTGGGCTGAACTGCACTGCCCATTACTACCCAGGGCGGGAATCCAGCGGGACCAGAACAATCGCTCACGAAGATCCAGGAGACGGGGTCTGAAACACCCTCCAGCGAACCCATCCAAGAGCCAAGGATCCTCCCCATCAAGATCACCTGATTTAACGCAGATCATGCAAGAACGACGAGAAGCCCTGAGAGCGGTGGTTGAGCTACACTCGTCACCCCTGGCACCAGAACTAGAACGCCTTCCGCACCTCTTCACTCCGGAAAAGGACCATGACAGTGATGGCACGATGTTGGGAATTGGTCAGACTTCTTCCCCCCTGATCGTCACGCAAACTATGGACGCTATCCTGAATAAACGACCCAGCACGTCCGAGTGATATCTGAACCGACTGTATCCTCTTTCTGTACACTTTTCTAACTGAATGTGCTCTGAATTCACTTAAGCGCTCTTCCTATGGAGGCTCACGCGCGACAGACGTTACTCCTACAAAAGCCCGATCAGCGCCCAGCCTCGCATTCACACGCGCTGCCACCCCCGCAGTTACTTGTTGTATTCTCCCCCTAGTGGGACACTAGTTTGGATATACCGCCTTCGGTGATGTATCCCCTGCATTGGGACTGTTTCCCACCCCCCGTTACAATGGTTTTCCTTCCTGTCAGTCCCAGTCCCCTCCCCTCGGCGGCACGGCGCGCATGGGCATGCACACGATATGCGACTCCACATTCCCCAGGGCCCCGTGGGTGCTCTCAGGTGCTTACACACTTTCTGATTGATGGCAGCTCCACGGTCGGACGTTAACGTCCTCACACTTAATGTACGGGGTCTTCACACGCCTAGTAAGCGATATTCTGTCTAATCATACATCAAACGCATGACAGCTGGAATTGCGCTCCTGCAGGAGACACACATTAACAGCACCGAATTGGGCAGGCTACAAGCTAAATGGCGAGGGACGTTCTGTGCCACGACCTACTCGGCATTTGCGCACGGCGCTTTAATATGGGTTAGGCCGGGCACCCCCTTCCGAGAACTCAAGCAGGTGGTAGACAGGGAGGGCAGATACGCATTCCTGGAGGGACTCTTGGACGGCCAGGGGATTCTCCTGGGCAGCATCTACGCCCCTAATGCTGAACAAGATAAGTTTTGGGATCACCTTACAGGAGTCCTAGCCCAATTCACTACTATTCCCTGGATCCTGGGAGGCGATTACAACTTCACGCTTGACCCCTCCCTTGACCGTTCGCACCCCCGCCCCCCCCCGCACTCCCCAGCCCCTCGACAATCAGAGCTGTTCCGAGCTTGGGTCACACACTGGATGCTCACCGATGCATGGCGACACTTACACCCCCTTGCCCGCCTGTATTCGTTCCACTCTATCCCTCACAACCTCCGGGTACGCCTTGACAGGTTTCTGTGCTCGACACGGGTCCTCCCCATGGTTGTCTCTGCGGACTACCTGGGGCAGGTTCTTTCAGATCATAACGCTCACATACTACGACTCGCCTGGCGCCCCCCACACCCACCAGTCCTTACCTGGCGACTTCCCAAGGAATGTTTGACTGACCCAGTGTTTCGCGACTCGCACACACGCAGCATACAGGACTACTTCACGCACAACACGAACACGGCTTCCTCGACACTGATAGAGTGGGATGCATTCAAGGTGGTGGCACGGGGGGAATGCATTAAACAAATCACAGGGGTCCGGCGCACGTTAGAACAGGCACTCACGACCACGGAACAGCACCTAGCTACACTCACCAAACAGGTTGATCCCTCTGAGGAACACGCTGCACTCACGGCTGAAGCGAAGTCAGCCTACCAAGCTGCTTGTGCCGATCTCAGGCAATATAACTTTAGGGCCTATGCCTCCCGAGTCCACAGAGACAGGAACAAAACGGGCGCGATGCTCGCATGGCTAGCGCGACAAGACACCGACACCAAGCCAATCACAGAAATCGTCACTTTGGAGGGCGACCTTGTGCGCTCCCAAGCGGAGATACTTTTGGCGTTTCAACGATATTATGCCATGGTATACGACGCTCCGAACTCCCTCTCTCCATCATCCGTCGCCCACTTCCTTGATCCGCTGCCGCTTTCCGCGATCCCGGATGCCGACAAACTCGCGCTTGATGCCAAGATAGGGGCAGCGGACATTGCTCAGGCTCTACGAACCCTATCTCGCAATAAAGCCCCGGGTCTCGACGGCTTCCCACTAGAATACTATTCGACTTTTTCCCCTCTAGTGATTCCGCGCCTGACGCAGGTGTTCGCGACGGCCCTCGAGCAGGGTGTGTTACCCCGCTCATTGCGAGAATCGACGATCGCGACCTTTTTAAAGCCACACCGGGACCCGCTCTTATGGGCTCGTATCGCCCCATCACTTTACTATCAGCAGATTGCAAACTCCTCGGGAAGGTTTTGGCAGACAGGTATGCCCAGGTCATACGCCCGCTGGTCCACCCGGACCAGTGCGGTTTTGTCCCAGGGAGACACACCTCTCAGAACATCCGCCGCATCTTCCACGTTCAGGACCAAGTACGGGACAGATATCCTCGCTCCGCATGCCTCATCCTGGACCTGGAGAAAGCATTCGACACTCTCCAATGGCCATACCTCTTTTCGGGCCTCCACCGCCTCAATATCGGTCCAATACTTTCGGCATACACACGACTCCTCTATACCGACCTATCCACACGGGTTTGGATCGGGAGACACATCTCGGCGGCGTTCAAAGTCCAGCGCGGTACGAGGCAGGGATGCCCCCTCTCGCCTCTCCTCTTCGCCCTTGCAGTCGAACCACTGGCGATTAGATTACGTCAAGATGGTCTGGCCTGGGGTATCCCACTTGCGGACACCACACATAGTGTCTCAATGTACGCAGACGATCTCCTTATCTATGTCCGGGATATTACGGCTGACCTCACCCCCATTTGGATAGCGCTCACCGAATTTGCAGACGCCTCGGGCCTCCGTGTCAATTGGGATAAATCCACGGTATATCCCTTTCACCCAGACCTACCACCACGCGATACCTGGGAACGCAAAGGATCTCATGGTCCACGGATGCCCCCGATACCTCGGGGTTCGGCTTTACCATACTCCCGCTGACATCTTCGAGGGCAATCACTGCAGGGCGCTCGCGGGCCTCCGATCGACAGTTGCCTTCTGGACCAGACTCCCACTGGCCCCGATAGGACGCGTTGCCCTAGCTAAAATGGTGATGCTCCCCCGGCTCCTCTATCACTTCACCAACTTACCCGTAGTCCCGCCCAGGTCCTTCTTTCAGGACCTCAATTCTCTCCTAAGCACCCTAATTTGGGGATCGGGCCGCCACAGGGTGGCCTTGAAAACCCTCCAGCTTCCCACCACCCAGGGGGGCCTCGGAGCCCCTTCATTCGAGTCCTACTTTCTGGCGGCCCAGCTCCAATGGCTGTCGTATTGGACGGCAGACCGGTACACGCAAGAGACCACTACCCCGACGGGTAGGATCAAGTCACCGGAACTAACCCGTATACTTCTCCCGGGCACTAAACCACGACGCACATATCCTCTGCAGGTCTCAGTGGCGCGTCAATGTATGCTCCGGATTCACCGGTTGTCACCCGGGACTACCCCATACTCCCCATTGTTCCCGCTGATCGGCTGGCCCAGATCGGACTCCTACTTCCCAGCCCCCATGCTCGCCGAGTGGACGCGGTGCGGCATCACGGATATGGAGTCGCTCGTTGAGGAAGGTCAGCTTAAATCTTTCGATCGCCTAATCGCCGAATTCGATCTCCCTACCGGTCAATTCCTTCGATATCGCCAACTCCTCAATTGTTTCCGCCCTTACCACAACCTCCAGACATGCGAACCGGACACGCATCCGGTTATACACGCCATTTTGCACATGGGCACTGGACGACATCTGGTCACCTGGTTATATAAAGCGATACGGGAACTCTTAATTGTTCCCCTAGTGTCCTTGCGCACCACCTGGGAGGAGGACATCGGGCGCCCGCTTCACGACTCGGAATGGACCAAGGCGCTTCAAGCCCCAAAACGTACATCTCGGAACGCCCGTTTTAAGAACATCCAATATTACATATTGCACAGGGCGTACCTGACGCCGACGCGACTGCAGAAATTTTACCCCACCACTCACTTCCTATGCCCCAGATGCCGCTCCCCGACTGCAGATTTCCGTCACATGTTCTGGAGCTGCCCTGACCTCCACCCCCTATGGCGGACGGTACACGACACATTGAAAGACCTCACGGGCCTCACAACCCTAGACACCTGGGAGTCCAGCGCGTTGGGCATTTTCCACATTTCGAAACAGCTTCCTGCACACAAGCGCTTTGTATCCCTAGCACTACTACTAGCAAAAAGATGTATAGCTATGCACTGGCGTTCATCAGAGTGCCCCCCCACAGCGGCATGGACAGGGGCGGTGTGTAAGTGGGCGGCGGCGGAAGAGGACGCCCTGCGAGAGGAGGAGGCGAAGGGCGCCCGTAAAAACCACATTTCTATGGAATGGGCCGTGTTATTACATTGTTTCCGGCAGCGGACGCGCCCTGATGATCCGAGCACTCCCACCCCCACAACTACATCCACCCCAGCAGACCCCTCCGCCCCCGCGATCCTACAGCCCCTAGACAACAGTTAATGCCGGTTGTGGGCGACCCCCCCGGTCCCACACAGCTACCCTGCTCCCAGAGCGCCTGGCCCGATGCTCAATCTGACCCGACACCCCCGTCTTCTAGCAACCCAGCCCACTGTAAGCACGAACCCCTGACCCCTCGTACGCCCTGCCCCCGTATCTTTTCAATGTGCCCGTGCAAACGCCCAGATGCCCCTTCCCCGAGTTTCGTCCCCCCAGTTACTTGGCAACACCAATGTACAGTCTCTGCAGACCCATACAGATGCTCCCCATGATGATAATTCACATGCCTGTGCCCTTTCCCTTCTTTTTGAATTTTCTTTTCTCCTGCGTTTGCCAGCATATGTGATTACTTGAATGGTCTGTACTGCTGTAATAACGAAATGCCAATAAAAATATGTTTAAAAAAAAAGTACACAGTACTTGGGTTTATGCCCCGCACCCGAGTTTGTGTCCATGGGTAAGGCGCACATGTTCCAAAGAGCCACGCATGTTTTATAAGCACATGCTTAGTATCCTAATAATGACAGTTCGTAAGTAGAGTATTTCACTCCGAGATATAATGTGCACATGCTCGTGAAAACACCGTGCACGCTTCTGGGTACACCCGGTCCTCTATTTATGATATCTGCACGACGAATCAGTGGGCACCAGATTACACTCGTGGTGGTATGCAGCGGTCCGCCTCGCTGGGATTTAATATAGATTTTGTACAGCGAATCCTACCACATTAACATTTTAACATTTTCAGGTAAGGCTTGTTAAAATAAGCACTGAGGAAGGAAAGGATTTCCGTTTTCTCGAATTTTACTTCAATTAAGAGGCCCTCTGCTGTGTCAAATTGGCCATCCATCCATTCGCTGACTTTGATGGATTTGAGGAGGGGCTAGAAGACAAACGGCGCGTGATATCTGGTTGAGTACAATGCTGGTTTCACTGGCTCTGTGGGCAAGTCCGACCTTTAACAATCGGAGGCACAAAAACACTACGGGAGTCCAAACCACATTTATTATGTTATATGTGTATTTTAACACCTTAATTTCTTTCCTGATTCAGTGCTTCCTCCTGCTTGGGATAACGGATCAAAAGCGTCAGCATTTTGTTTACATTTAGGGACAGTGTTCTACTTTTGAGCATATTCTCATTTTACAAGCTTTTTGCTAAGTTCTTTCAGTCTGGTGCCAGAAAGGGAAAAAATGGCATTCGTTCAAATATATGGATTTGTTGAGGACATTTTGAAACTTAAGGCCTAAATAACTGCTTTCTAGGGAGTCGATAAAAGGACTACAGTAAAATTGATGAGCAAAACAGGAAACACAACAAATACAGGTTGTCAGGAATATATTTAATCAGGGACCAAGTGTGCTTATAACAAACATGTAAAAGATGATGATACACTGATGTGAGTCTGAACTTCTACAACTAGTACTGCAAATCAGGAGGGAGAATGTAAAACTGAGATTAATGTATGAAACCGGTTGTAATAACAACATCGAGGTGTAATGACATTCATATAGCGTTTACTACCCCTGACGAGCCGTTCAGTTGATTGGTAATTCGCTCATGCTGGCGTTTCCCACCATCCTTGGGGCGTTACCTCTGCTCGTTATTACCAGGATATTTATTTTCCCTTGTACACAAACGTGCAGCACGGACACAAGGCTTATTTGATACTGGACACTGGTATTTATCTGGGTGCATCTGTCTCTCTCCCTAGAACCGATAATAACAAGCCACCTGACTACCTGTTATTCAGAGACACTCGTGATAAACCATTTTCATATGAAGTGCACAAAGACTACAGCTCCCACAATCCTTCATGTTGTAGAGTGCTTTAGTGGCTTAAAAGACAGACATGCAGTGCCAAAGTAAGCACAGTAACGAATACACTTTGCAAATTACAGTTTTAGTGCTTTCTTATTCTTGTCTCTGGGCAGTGCAGTTTTTAATGCCACCTTCCTCTTGTCCTTTTTAAAAGGTTGATAATTCCAGCCCTACCGTCGCTCTTATAATTATGACTAATTACAGACTTTCAAAGCAATATAGAGAGTTAAAGGGCTCTGTTTGTCTAACATGAGGAGGGCTGTAATCTGGAGTAAGAGCTGAACTTTTGACATAAATAAATGCAAAGGTAAATTTATATTTCACTAACGAAGGAGACAATACTAGCATAACTTGCATGTTCGGCCTCACTCTATCTTATCTATCTATCTATCTATCTATCTATCTATCTATCTATATATCTATCTATCTATCTATCTATCTCTCTCTCTCTCTCTATCTCTCTATCTCTCTATCTCTCTATCTCTCTATCTCTCTATCTATCTATCTATCTATCTATCTATCTATCTATCTATCTATCTCTCTCTCTATCTCTCTCTCTATCTCTCTCTCTATCTCTCTCTCTATCTCTCTCTCTCTATCTCTCTATCTCTCTATCTCTCTTTCTCTCTCTCTCTCTCTCTCTCTATCTCTCTATCTCTCTCTCTATCTCTCTATCTCTATCTCTCTATCTCTCTATCTCTCTATCTATCTATCTCCCTCACTCTAGCTATCTATCGCTCGCCCTCACTCTAGCTATCTATCGCTCGCCCTCGCTCTATCTATCTATTGCTCGCCCTCACTCTATCTATCGCTCGCCCTCACTCTATCTATCTATCGCCCTCACTCCTTCGCCCTCACTCTATCTATCGCTCGCCCTCACTCTATCTATCTATCGCTTGCCCTCACTCTATCTATCTATCGCTCGCCCTCACTCTATCTATCTATCGCTCGCCCTCACTCTATCTATCTATCACCCTCACTCTATCGCCCTCACTCTATCTATCTATTTATCTATCTCCCTCACTCTAGCTATCGCTCGCCCTCACTCTATCTATCGCTCGCCCTCACTCTAGCTATCGCTCGCCCTCACTCTAGCTATCGCTCGCCCTCACTCTATCTCCCTCACTCTATCTATCTATCTATCTATCTATCTATCTATCTATCTATCTATCTATCTCCCTCACTCTAGCTATCGCTCGCCCTCACTCCATCTATCTATCTCCCTCACTCTAGCTATCGCTCGCCCTCACTCTAGCTATCGCTCGCCCTCACTCTATCTCCCTCACTCTATCTATCTATCTCCCTCACTCTAGCTATCGCTCGCCCTCACTCCATCTATCTATCTCCCTCACTCTAGCTATCGCTCGCCCTCACTCTATCTATCTATCGCCCTCATTCTATCTATCTATCTCCCTCACTCTAGCTATCGGTCGCCCTCACTCTATCTATCTATCGCCCTCACTCTATCTATCTATCGCCCTCACTCTATCACCCTCACTCTGTCTATCTATCGCCCTCACTCTATCGCCCTCACTCTATCTATCTATCTATCGATCGCCCTCACTCTATCTATCCATCGCCCTCACTCTATCGTCCTCACTCTATCTATCTATCGATCGCCCTCACTCTATCTATCTATCTATCGCCCTCCCTCTCTCTATCTATCGCCCTTACTCTATCTATCTATCGCTCTCACTCTATCTATCTATCTATCGCACCACCACAGTATCACTCAGGGGCACCACAACATCACTGTGCGCTACCACAGCATCACTGAATGCCACAGCGTCATTCGTCGCCCCCACAACATCACTCAGTGTCACCACAGCATCAATCTGTGCAACCATTCAAATATGTTCTCTCAATGTTGTGAGCTTTATTACAAATGTCACAAAAGATGTTAAGATTTCACTTCTGTTCTTGGATTATGTCACAATAAAAGACACTGAACATAATCTTCACAAAAGTTATTTACAAAATTTAAAGCTATTGCCATTATAAAGTACAATAACTTTTATTTAAGTATTAATTATTTAAAAAAATTAAAAGCCATTGTTATTTGTAATAGCAATACTTCTAAGTCACGTAAATACAACACATATTGCAATACAAATGCTATAGGTGTCACATTTGCAAAAGTTAAAAATATTGGCATTGTAAATGACAAAGCTATTAATTTCGCTATTTTCAAAACCAACACATAAATAAAAAATGTGTCATTTACTATACCAATAGCTCAAACTTTCCTAATGCGAGACCTATTGCATTGCAAATGCTAGTTTAATTATTGTACTGATAAAAGAATTTTAATACAACGTTCTGTTACTTTTTTGAGTTAATTCATATTTATACAATAAAATCTCCATGCAGCAATGGAATGAACACGAATCTCCTAACTAGATCGCCCATAAAACTTTACCAGTAGCCACATTGTTTTCTCAAAAATGGCACACACTTGAATAAATTCAACTTCAAAATGTGAATACTGCGTTATAATTACAAAGAGATGTAAACAGAAAGACGTCTACATCACAATGAAATGTGTTGCATAGAGAACTTGAGTAATTTGTTACCTAAAAGTGTGAAATAAATATTAGAACCAGCCTGGTTTCTTTGCACTTTAATTGCTAAAGTATGTGGGTTTTTAAAAAGTAGGGTATTTGCTCCTTTATTCCTTTAATTGAACTCCTAGACATTAATGATTGGTTAACATTGTAATAATAATGGCACTTCGTCTCATCCTAGGTAAAACATAAAGTATTGCAATCCTCTGGAAGCAAAACAGAGGGTCCATTTTTAATTAATGTTATGAGAACATTAATACATTGGCAGAGGTCAGGAGAAATGTGCATAATTGCAGTCCAAACTGTAGAGCGATCTAGAAAACTGGAGAAAATGTATAGTTCTGTAAGGGCACAAGCTAACATTGATGTTCTTGGCTGAAGATATAATGTGCCACTATTAGGAGAAAAAGAATTCTAACTAAAATTTGATCTTTAGAACCTACTATGCCTCCATCCAACAGACCCCAATTACATTAACTGACCACCAATAATTTAAATGTATTTCTGACCGCAATTGTTCTACTGCCTCATAGTTGTATTTTGTCATTTTTTCTTTTGATTAAATATAAATAAACAAACTGGAAAAATGATGCAGCAATTTGTATTCCATGAGCTTCCAGACAAGGGTGATGAATCATGCACAGCTTATTGAAATGTTGTTTCTTTATAAGCATAGTCATACTTGTGACGTTAAGCAGCATCAGCATTGTCGAAAGTGTTACATGCTAACAGGAGCAACACCACAAACAATATTACAATACCATATTCACCACACCCATCAGGGGGAACCACACACTCAATGCATTAAAATGATGACAGTGGACCAAGATGAACAGGATATGATGTGAAAAAGTAAATCACACCTAGATTGATGAGTATAATAAGTGGCATGTCACATGATAAAATAGTGCATTATATATATGAACACCTATGTACTTTGAATAGTATTACTGAAAACAGAACATCATATCTCACCAAGCGCTTCCATGGGTGTAAGCATAACACCAAATACAAATCATGCCTGTGTATGTTCCAGAATACGACCTCTGTTATGAGATATATGAACACAGCGCAACAACAAACATCAGTAGAAACTGTCATATATCCTTGGCCAAAGGAAAGGATATTTACTGATAAAATATTAGTGCATATTATTATACATTATACAAGTATATGTAGGAGCAAAACTACAGAAGCGAGAAGCCACCTTAGCCTCATGGCAAGGCTTTTGTGAGAAGCCTA
This sequence comes from Lissotriton helveticus, assembly GCF_964261635.1. Lineage (NCBI taxonomy): Eukaryota > Metazoa > Chordata > Amphibia > Caudata > Salamandridae > Lissotriton > Lissotriton helveticus. The sequence goes on from NC_136061.1 coordinate 1,647,949,813, forward strand.
AGGACTCCTCAAAAGTTGATGCCATGATACCCAGTCTGTTCCCCCACCCTCATATGATCCTATGAGTATTTCTGCCAAGGCACCTGGTATTTATCCACTGACTCGGCTACAGAAAGCCGCAGTGGGATTTGAGAATCCAGACGTTGAGACCCCTTCACAATCCACAAAAGTAATTCCTAATGTCGCCCCACAGATGTCTAAACCTAAGCATACGAGTACTACTAGACAGCAAGGAAGGGTGGGTCACTCGCAGCTTTCAGGGCAACTAGAAACACAGTTTACTCTGCATTTAGATGCAGCCTCTCCCCAGGAGGATAGAGATGAACAGCATATCCCACAAGATAGTGGTGACCAGTCACATGTTTCCTCAGCAACATTACACTTGTTGCAGAGTAGAGACATAACTGGAAGAGTAGTAGTAGTAGTAGAGCGAATGTTTACCCACAGCAAAGAGATGCTGATGATACTAGATGGAGGGACTATGTGTGTAGGGTTGCTAGAATGGCGTGATGAGCAGTATTGTGATGTATTCTTATAGGTTCTGTATCGATCCCCCTATTCCTGACCCTGTTCTGGTTAACAAGTTAACTAGCAGCCATCCCATGATGCAGAAACCGTTATCTGATTAAGCCACACTACGGCACAGGAACGTGTTATCTGATTAGGTCATAACGCTTGCCATCTAATTAGACAAGCGATATTCCTCCAGCCCCTGATAAGGCATACGGAGTTCTCAAAACAAATCAAACCTATGACAACCTGGGAAAAACCCTGCGGCCATTGTTTTGATTTCATCGAGAACTTCAGCAAAAGAATGTGCTAACGACCAAGTCGTATGACATCCTTATAGACGTATCTATGTCCATCCTTACGTCAATCTCGGCACCTTACAGGTATAAATATTACCAGTATTGCCTTAAGCAAACACACGCGGTGGTGACGAGATCGGAGCAGCCAGACTTGCCGAAGCCCAGAGCAGAGCAGACCCCGCTGGCGCAGCCCCGCCTTCCTGACGCGCTGAGAACGAGACGCTGCTTTCTCCTGCCGAGAAATCCAGCTCCGGCGCTTCCGGGTAGCCCTCGCAGGCAGCCTGGAATATCGAGACCAGAGACGAGAGATACCATCCCTCATTCATCCTAGATTCAAGGTACAGAACTGAATAACCCCTTGCAGAGAATTCTTGAGTCAGTCACTTGGCAAAACAAACTTAACTTAAACTGCTACTTTCTATTCCCGCCCACGTATTAGGCTTAGGTCAGGTACACCGGGGTAGGCGTAGTTAGAAACACCAGTTGAGTACGATTAGTCAAATGTATATGTGTATGTATCTATTTTATTCATTTTAAACCACCTTATGGCTTAGAAACCATATAAATGTTTTTACAGTATTATTTTATACTTCTGCTTTTATTGTATGCACTTTACTTAACCATAAGTATTGCGATAATATCGATCCATTTCTCTTGTATGAGAAAAGAGACTGATCAATAAATAACATCTTTTATTGAACACGCCCGTCTCTTCCTTTTCTCTACAATCTGGTGAGACTAAGAATGCACGTACTGACTGAGTAAAATAAGTTGTCTTTTGTTTTCACACGACTCTAGAGATACACTCTTGATTAGGGGAGAGCAAAGTTGTCATGTTCTATGGTTGTCAGAAACTAAATCCCTTCTTGTCTATCCAGGGAGGTTCAACTCCTCCTTGCCTATTCGAGAAAGTTTCTAGTGAACTCTGAGCTAGCTGGCAAACCCAAAACTTTAAGTCTAATATCGACAATAGAAGACCTAGATAACGTCTGGTCTAGGCCTATACTATTGAAGGTATTATTCCAATGCGCAGAGCCTATTGGGATAATAGGAACTACACTACATGGCGCCCAACGTTTGGAAAGGCGATAAAACTAACGCAAGACATTAGAGTAACTCAGTCGTGCTTTTTCACTCAGACCCCTTTTTTCCCATAATACTCCAAAGACGTCTGGAGTGGGTGAAAGGTCATATCCGCCAAACCTCGCAGGAGGAAACTCCTATGTATGGTTCTTGGTATAGTCAACGTTGAAGGATACACTGTTCCAAAATATTGTGCATCTAATCTTTTGTTCCCATAAGAAACCTGATCGGCAAACAAACAAAATAACCTTCCTGACAGTAGAATGTCAGACACTGAAGAAGAAAGAGAGATAGCTAGAGTAGCAGCTGAACTCGTAGCAGCTGATAATACTATGCAAGAAGCAGACCCGGATTTAATACTCATCCCGGTCAACATAAGAAAATCTATAACTTTAAAACTTATAGAAAATGGACTGACACCAAGAGGTGGCACAGTCATATTCGTAATAGAGGCACACGAATATCGGCAGACAGAGGTATTCTATTCATGGATAAACTTTCCAGCAGCAAACGCTGTAACAAAGCACTTCCACCATTACAAAACAGAGGAACCTCCTGAAGAGTACACTCCTTTCGAGGAGGTGGAAGTACCACTTAAATTTCAAGAGCACCTGCTCTTGTTTAATGGCGCCCTAAAACACAACAATCACATCACCAGGCTCGGTCCATTAGGTAGACCAGGAGCAACGTGGCCGGTCCTAGCCGGATACACACCACATCCAGACATCGAAAGAATGTCTGCAGCAGATCTTCTAATACAACTAAAACAATTAATAAAAGTACATAGACAATTAGTCCAATATGTAATGCGGACTTCAACAATCCAACCAGCAATTAAAATTCCACAGCTGACCCCTCATCAGGGGAACACAAATAAAATTACACCACCCCTGTGGATAAACACAGGATTCTGACTATCTGTCTTCCAATGGGAATCGCACCACACGTGGAGGACTGTGACACTTGGGGTACAGTCTTTGCTTCCATCTACACAAAAACGCATGGTGTTCCATCCATTTCGGTAATACCAGATGTGCTAAAACAAATTCAAGACGAATACGGTCCAGAACCCGCTTTAACTCTTGGTATGAAATTACTGAAAGACTTCAAGCAGGTCTCGGCTATATTACTAGCCAATATAAAGGGAGAAGCAGCAAACGTGGCGATCCGCCAAAGGTTAAAAGAAACAGATATAGCAGACCAACCAGCCGAAATTGCCAGAATTATAGAAAAATCCTATGAGGAACTAGGTAGAGATAGTTTAGGTGGAATACCAGTAAAACCCCAACTAATTGAAAGTCCTGAAAAAATATTTATTAAAAATCGTCTAAACAGTCAAAAGAAGAACTGGGATGGAAACAAACAATCCAATCCAAAAGAAAAGAGATTCCAGTCCAGAGGAAAGTCTCCTCGGCGGAGAGAAAGATCTCCGGACCAAGGACCCAAGTCTCCCCAAAGTGAGCCCTCTGTGAAAAAATACAACCTTAGAAATAGGGATAATATAAAGAAACCGGATAGATATCAAGATTTTGATACACGTCCCTCTCAATCTTTTCAGACTTCCTCGCAGAAATCGGAAAGAAGAGGACGATCGGAACCCAGGGAAGGGCACGTCAAGTCCAAAGACAAGGAACCTGCTCATCCAAATAAGAAATTACAATTTCCAAAACAGAAGGTAGCCAGTATTAAAGTAGTTAACAATGCCGAGAATACTGAGGACACAACTGAAAAACGGAGAATGGGCTCAGACAATGCTAGACAGCGCAGCAGAAGTGAGCATAGCTCGCAAAGTCCTTATGAATCATCTGGAGACAGTGGACACGAATGAATATCTTCAAGTGGAAACTGCAGACACCAGAGTTAGCAAACCTCACAAAATATATGAAATAACTTTACGTATAGAAGGGGATAAGACTAGAAAAATAAGGGGACTATTTTGGGATAATCTCTCCAAGGGCTATGACATCCTTCTAGCTGAAAAAGACTGGCCACCAGAGTTTGTCAGGGACTGCCCTCATGGCGAAGAAATAATTATGCCTGCCTTCTCAAATCATATCCCAATTCATAAAAAATACACACTTGCCAGAAAGTGGGCAGTAGCTCAAGCTCCTGCTTTATATAAAAATCACGTAGGATGGGATGAGGACTCTCCTCCTCACAAAATCCAGTTAAAATCACAACCTACTGCACAAAGACAGTACCCAATTAAGCAAGAAGCTAAAAAACAGGTAAAAGAAATACTAGACCAATTAGAATACCAGGGGGTGATTGAAACTTGCACCTCACAAATGAACAACCCTTTGTTTCCTGTCTCCAAACCAGACAATTCATATCGTCTAGTTTTGGATTACAGACACCTTAACTCATGTTGCAAAACTTTTGCAGTGCAAAACTCGCATAATGCAGCGCTAATGAGTAACATAGTGCGCAAAAAATACAAAACAACATTAGACATCTCTAATGGATTCTTTTGTCAAAATATAGCACCAGAGAGCAGATATTTGTCCGCGTTCTCAATAAATGGCGCTCAAAAACAATTCTGTCGGTTACCCCAAGGGTTCAAGAACAGCCCAGGATTATTCTCAGCGAGAGTAACAGAGTTACTACAAACATATGATGACGAAGCATTATCGTATGTCGACGACATATACCTAACAGATGATGACTTGGATACTCACTTGAAAAGAGTGAACACCATAATACTTGGGTTCGCAGCAGAGGGTTACAAATTCAACTTTAAAAAATCTAGAATTGCCCATCTAACAGTCCTGTTCTTAGGATATGAATTATCAAGTGAAGGTAAAAGCCTGGCTGACAATTTCCTAGAGAAATGTGCCGTACTCCAAGCACCTAGAACACTAAAAAACTTACAGTCAATTCTAGGCTTCCTAAATTTCGGAAGAACATACATTGCAAATTACGCAGAAAGGGTCAAGCCCCTTTATGATCTAATAAAACCAGATTTTAAAAGAACAAATTGGACTCAAAAACACACAGAAATTTTGAGATCCTTACAAACAGACATGTTAATTAAAACAAAATTAGAAACACTTGATAACACACGCAACCTTGTGATTCGAGTCATCCCAGGAAGATGCGGATTCACATACCTGACCTCTAACGAGGGAGAAAAGGTACCAATTGCATTCAAATCACTCTTGTACACAGAAGCTGAAAAGAAACTCAGCATTAAAGAAAACATTGTTCATGCAGTTCAAACCGCAATAGCTAGAGAAAAAGATAAAGCTGACGGTAGACAAATCACAGTCAGAACAGCAGAATCAGCCTTTGAGGCATTAACAACACCGTGTAATTTACCAACAACAGCATTGAATCCGGAATGGATACAATGGGTGAATTCAATTACAACGGACAAAGTAAAATACTACTTTGATCCAGAATTAAAAGAATTGAAAAATCTAGAATATGATAGAACATTGCCTCTGCCAATCGACATTCTGCCCTTACGACAGTACGCTTGTGTAATCTATACAGACGGACATGCTCAACCCTCCGTTTGGGGAGAACAAGCATACAACCCCACATGTGAGATTACAAAAGAAGTGTGGCGCGGAGGTAAACTAAGACCTCTGTTAACAAAAACACACTCAGTAGAAACTAATTCAGAACAACAGACTGAAATAATAGCATTGAAAATGGCGCTAGATAATGCAGATCGCAAATTCCCGACACTTATAGTGTCCGATTCGTATTACTGCGTCAAATCATATAACAGCGATTTGCAGACATGGATTCAAAACGGTTACAAAGATGACACAGGTGCAACAATAAAGCAAAAACTGCTTTGGGAACAAATAGTTCTTTTACAGAAAGAACTACCAAAGACTCACGTGATACATACACTGAGTCATCAACGTGATGGCGTTCACGTTGCAGGGAATTCATTGGCTAAGACAGCCACAGCGGTAGCAACTAAATCGGCTTCCGTAGCTAGAAAAAAGCGTACAATGAAATACATTGACGGTGAAACAGTGCTGGCGGTAAAAACGTCATCAAAAGGCGACTGCTCAGCGCTACCGATCAACTATCCAGTAAAATACTCATACATAACTGATGCAAACAATGTTCCTTTTGCTCGAATCCCTGGAGTGGGGGATAGGGCAATTCCAAACATGGAACATAGGTTAGGACTAATAATAGCGGCACACGAAGGGCTCGCTTCTGTACATGCTGGCGTCTCAGCCACAGTATCATTGTAAAAACAGAGATACTGGTGGCCACAAATGAGAAGACAAACAAGGAACTATGTTTTAGAATGTGAAATATGTCAAAGAATGAAAGTATCAACGGTGAGACGACCAGCGCAGACGCCCCTTCTAATCTCAGATAAACCATTAGCCTGTGTCTATCTGGACCACTGTGGTCCCTTACAAAGGGATGGTAACTATAAATATATCCTGGTCGCAGTGGATTCATGCACGAGATTCATATGGATGTGGCCCCAGCGCTCGGCTGACGCCAGAACTGATATAAAAGATTTGCGGGTCTTTATCGGCACATACGCAATTGGCATGCTGCATTCTGACCAGGGTCCTGCTTTTAGCTCTCGAGCTTATAAGGAGGCCATGACCAGCATGGGCATTGCATTGCGGTACTCTTGTCCATTTCACCCTGAGGGGAACGGAATTGTAGAAAGAAAAAAACCGTGACATAAAGCAATCTATAACAGCAAAGGTATTAGGTTCGGGAGCTGGGTGGGTCAAACATCTAAGTGTCCAACGTAGTCTAAATAACCTGCCAAGAAATTCTCTGAAGGGATTCAGTCCGTACGAATTATTGTTTGGAACTAGGATGTTAATCTTAGATCTTGACAGTCAGACTTCAGTGGTAAAGGAAAAAAGCTTTGATATCAAAGGTCGTTTGGCTATTTTGCAGGACTTAAACAAAACAAGAAAAGACCTGAGCAACATAAAGTTGAAACAGCAGCCAACAACCACTGAAGAACCACCACCTGTCCCAGCAAGACCTGTCTGGATTCCAAAAGTCGGGGATCTAGTCAGAGAAAAGATCGCGGTAAAGAAGGAATTTGGGCCTTCTTACAGAAAAGCAGTTCCTGTCTTGTCTATCAACTGGACAAGATCAGTTGTACTACCGCCGCTTGCTGGTAAAAAGGAGAACCGAGTTGTATCCATCGACCTGGTAAAACCACAATCATGTGGCCGATAACAAAGAGTAGGCCAAGTGGACTCCCGATAAGTAGTAGAACACCAAGATTTGTAACCAATACAGAGGTCCAAACTAAGAGGCTAATCACATTCGAAACGCCTACAGAAGAACAACAAGGACTATGCAACAATGCATTGGAACTTAAACCTCTGAAAACCCAAATAAAAACATTTAGTAGAGACACACCAACCTACAATGAAGTAACAAACGAATATGCAAGAAACAGTAATCCTGAAGCAATTGGAACAATTGACAGAACTGCATCCGGCTACTTCATAAACTACGATGATTCCTCTGAAGACCTAAGTGAATCAAAAACACAGCCATCAACAAAAACCTTTAAAGATAAAGCTAAAGAACTTTTGATACAGCTGAAAGAAACATATCTGATTTCTCCATGGATTGAATTTTGGGTGGGCTTTGGTGCATTTATCCTCATACTTTGGCTCATCATGGTACTAACTTTGGGACGCTTCATTGAGGGAAAATATGCTAAAATGGACACAGCAAGTCAGAAAGTAAACTTGATCCTCAAGCCACACACATCTTCACACGTCGAGAAAAGAGAACTTTCTTCAGTCAACTTCACAGCCAATCCTATACCGGGTGGGGTAGCATGGGACAATACTGACTACGAAATTTATGGTCCGGTTGAGATCCTGAAATATCCACACCAAATTAAGATCTCGTTGAGTGACTTTGTAAAACCAAGCTCATTTGCTGATGATTGGGACTTTGAAAGTATAAATAATATGATGTCTGACCTAGTGATGTCTGCTAAATTTACCAAACATGATTATTTGCAGGGTTCGACTAATTATGATAGTATGTACTGTTACAACCACTATGGTAACCATTTTCTACATAAATCTGTACAACCTAGAAATGTTTTAAATTATAATCAATGGGAACATTGTGCAACCCCTCCAAAAAGGAAGCTCAAGAACCTTTTACGACAAATATTCATACTTTTCAGGGTTCAACACAAGTAATGCTGAAACATTTTATTTCAAATTGTCAAATAAGACAGGGACAAAGACCATGCTAACAAACACGAAATTGATATATTCAGACTCATTTTTTGAACAAATGAATACTTTTGGTTTTGATTATTGGGACAAAAATGTTGAAGTTAAAAGTGTTTGGGGTACAAAAGAATGGCAAGTACAAGGTATAGAATCATTGTTTAGAGCCTGCATGATCCCAGAACAAATTATATTTTTAAATGACACTGTTCAACAAACCACCTGTCTTGGCTTAGCCAAAATCAAAGACTTAAATAAACCGTCTATTCCAAAGCCAACAATGAACAGCAATAGCTCTACAGATGAAGAGATAGACGTAAACTATATATTAAACCAAAACAGAACACATCCTGATTGGAAACAGTGGTTGATCTGGCCCACAGATACTAATAACTGTCAAGATAGATTCCTGAACAAAACACAGGGGTTCACATTGACCAGGCCAGACCCTAGATATTCCCAAAGACAACACCCAGGGATAATAACCACCTACAGTGTGGGCAAATTATGCCTTCAATGGCTACAAACTTCCACACTGACAGAAATTAAGCAACACCTAACTTTACTTACTGATGGTGCTGACTTGCGTGATTTCATTATGGGACCGCGCAAACAGCGTCAAAAACGCTTCATAGCAGCCTCTATATATGCAGCTTACAATGAGGCCTGGAAGGTAACTCAAATTGAGACAGCAGAAAGTATACGGGAAATTGACCGTATTAATTTGGAAAAATCACTTTCTGTAGTGGACAATGGGTTAATGACTCTGTCCTCCAGAATCTTTTCTTTGGACAGTATTGTGTCTTCAGCAATCGACATAATATCGCAAGACTTACTGTTGTTACAACACGGTCAGTCTCAATTGCGTTCTATTGTACAGCTTGGCTGGACGTTACAAAATCTGCGTTCAGGCTATGTGCCTTGGCGTTTAATCAACACAACGTCACTATTCAATATCTTTAACCTTACTGATAAACAAATCAGTATGGCACAGAAGGGTGCTGATTATACAATCCTGAGCATTGAGAAACTCGAGAGATTACCAGTGACAATGTCAGAACGACCTGTCAGTGAATGGATAATACATGGGATAATTAATATTCCAATATCAACCTTCAGGTTTCAATACTGCCAAAAATATATACAGGCTGGCATGTACGAAAAATTGGGAAAAGGGTACATTAAGACAACATGGAACTTGCCCTATTCACATGCATGTGTCAGTAATAAAGGACAGAAAGTGTTTCTTAGTGGCAATAATTGTGCGATGTCACTAAGCGGTACACTTCTGTGTAATGGAATTAGTTTGCATGGAGCCTGTGAAGGGAACTCAAATAACCTTTCATGTCACCAGCTAGGCACACCTGCAACAGAGATAGAACGATTTTTTCAAAGACTCTATAATGGGAGTTACATTCTAATTGTGGATCGCAGATGTTGTTGTCTTATGCCCGGGACTCCTTATCTCGTAACTACGACTGCGAAGGTCATGTGCTGTGGACACTCATTGTTCCCCAGCTCCTTTCCAGACAGGGAGGCAAGGGCATGGCCTAACTTGAAAATTACTTCTATTCGAATAGATACTTTAAGCAGAATGAAAACAGTGCTTCTTCAGACGCCGACCAGGCTCACGTCATCAAAAGAAACGTATGATCTCCTAGTCGCAAGGACGACTGCAGAGATTCACTCATTGTTATCAACTAATTCCCCCATACATTTCGCGGAAATCCTGAATGAAATCTTAAATATTTCTGATACCAGTGGAGTCTCAAAGGTATTTAAGACAATATTTTCGATGGCATTAACACCATTCAAAGCCATACTGGGTATTTTTCCAGATTTCGTCCATTCGATTTTTGGCGGGCTTCCCCTCATTTTGGGACTATTTGCAGGAATCCTATTCCTGGTCCTAATATTTCGTTATGGCAAACCATGTCACAGACAAAACACCTGCGACAAGGGAAGAAACAATCCGAGCCATTGGATACCGGGACCGGATATCAAAAATCCTGGGACTATCCCGGCTTAGAGACCTGAACATGACTTGGTTTCTTTCATTTCGACCAATGTGGCATCGATGTGTTTTACCTGTATTAAGGTGCCTGCTGTGCGGAGAAGAATGCGTGTTGGACACCTGTCTGACGCTACAATCGGATGCGCCTATGGATGCAGAAACATTGTTGGGTCCGATAAAGGCTCATGCTTTGTGCTGCCCTCAACGGCTGCCAATCCTGATGACGGCATTCGTGGAAACTTCACCACTACGATTAAGGGGTAGTGGAGTTCAAGATGAAAGCAGCATCGATCAGGTACGACCTTCTGTCAGCAATACTAATCAAAACATCAATGGAGACAATCATGCGCACGAATGCATGGTTACACCTATTTCCGAGTTAGTGGAACTCTCCCAGGAAGCTGTTGACAGCTTTTTCGACAGTCTAAATGATATGATGTTCTCACCAGAGCAGAAATAGAGACTTTTTAGCAAGCTAGCACACGGCGTTCCAAACACCCTGCATTTGGCCTTCAACTTAATAGCAAAATAACATGAACAATTTTCCCTCCAGTTCACGGACAGCGATTTTTTCAGCAGCCCCAAAATATTTTTACGATTTTTCGGGACACTTATCTTCTGCTTAAAGTAAGAACTATTCTTAGAGAACTAAAATTTCTATTTTTAGAAACTTTATAGACATTAGCTGCCCGCTGGTATGTTCATAATTATGTTTATTCTGTGATGAAATGGTCTCGAAACTTTTTCTTCTGTATTAAGAGCCATTTCATGTGTAAATTCTCATATACCAATTAGCAATAATGTATACATATGCGTGATTACTTTAGCATTATTCTACAGCTTGAGTGCATATAGTACATGTGAATATTTTTTTCCGTATATTACATTATTACATTACATTATTCGAAATGCATTATATGTATTTTGGGGTGGTAAGGTATACACGATACTCTACAGTATGTTTTACTATGCCTAGATTCGTAAACATGGCCATAGTTAGCGTGGAGTGGGTGTGCTGTATTCTTATAGGTTCTGTATCGATCTCCCTATTCCTGACCCTGTTCTGGTTAACAAGTTAACTAGCAGCCATCCCATGATGCAGAAACCGTTATCTGATTAAGCCACACTACGGCACAGGAACGTGTTATCTGATTAGGTCATAACGCTTGCCATCTAATTAGACAAGCGATATTCCTCCAGCCCCTGATAAGGCATACGGAGTTCTCAAAACAAATCAAACCTATGACAACCTGGGAAAAACCCTGCGGCCATTGTTTTGATTTCATCGAGAACTTCAGCAAAAGAATGTGCTAACGACCAAGTCGTATGACATCCTTATTGACGTATCTATGTCCATCCTTACGTCAATCTCGGCACCTTACAGGTATAAATATTACCGGTATTGCCTTAAGCAAACACACGCGGTGGTGACGAGATCGGAGCAGCCAGACTTGCCGAAGCCCAGAGCAGAGCAGACCCCGCTGGCGCAGCCCCGCCTTCCTGACGCGCTGAGAGCGAGACGCTGCTTTCTCCTGCCGAGAACTCCAGCTCCGGCGCTTCCGGGTAGCCCTCGCAGGCAGCCTGGAATATCGAGACCAGAGACGAGAGATACCATCCCTCATTCATCCTAGATTCAAGGTACAGAACTGAATAACCCCTTGCAGAGAATTCTTGAGTCAGTCACTTGGCAAAACAAACTTAACTTAAACTGCTACTTTCTATTCCCGCCCACGTATTAGGCTTAGGTCAGGTACACCGGGGTAGGCGTAGTTAGAAACACCAGTTGAGTACGATTAGTCAAATGTATATGTGTATGTATCTATTTTATTCATTTTAAACCACCTTATGGCTTAGAAACCATATAAATGTTTTTACAGTATTATTTTATACTTCTGCTTTTATTGTATGCACTTTACTTAACCATAAGTATTGCGATAATATCGATCCATTTCTCTTGTATGAGAAAAGAGACTGATCAATAAATAACATCTTTTATTGAACACGCCCGTCTCTTCCTTTTCTCTACAATCTGGTGAGACTAAGAATGCACGTACTGACTGAGTAAAATAAGTTGTCTTTTGTTTTCACACGACTCTAGAGATACACTCTTGATTAGGGGAGAGCAAAGTTGTCATGTTCTATGGTTGTCAGAAACTAAATCCCTTCTTGTCTATCCAGGGAGGTTCAACCCCTCCTTGCCTATTCGAGAAAGTTTCTAGTGAACTCTGAGCTAGCTGGCAAACCCAAAACTTTAAGTCTAATATCGACAATAGAAGACCTAGTTAACGTCTGGTCTAGGCCTATACTATTGAAGGAATTATTCCAATGCGCAGAGCCTATTGGGATAATAGGAACTACACTACAGTATCCCAAGTAAGAGATAGGGCTTAGGGAGTTTACCACCCTGGCCGTAGGAGGTGAGGAACATTATAGTTTCACCGGAAAGTTTTCAAGAATGGCTATCACAAAGTGAGGGTAGAAGAGATGTGGGAGAAGTAGGGAAAGAAGGGTATTAGGGTAACCTTTCAGGACAGATTCAGTGAAATTTTGGGAGGATGACAAATCGAATATAATCTATACATAGGCGTGTAGATAGTATGGGTGAAATACTTCAACCCTCAAAAGCTAGGCACTCTACGTATGATGGTAACATTCAAGAAAGACCCCTTACCGATTTGGATCACACAAAGGGTGTACGGTGATTGCTTAGTTACTTTGAAACTAGAGAAGGAGAGCAGCACAGGTTTTCTAGAGCTAGGAAACTTCCAGTGACAGCTCTTGAGCGGTTGCGGTTTCAGGGAACACATGGCCAGCCAGACCCCAAGATGGAATCTTGTGAGGCTATGTGAGGATTAACACTACATGATAGACCACTGCAGCAGATGAGTGTTCAGGCAGTTTTGTGCAGTGCAGATCTCACCCCTAGTGAGATAGTTGCTAAAGGAGAGAATAGTTGGCAGTATTGTTCCATATGTGGATAATTTGACAGATTGGACTGAAAAGTTGGCTCCACAGATGAGTCCATGGTTAACATGCAAAACGTAAATCTTCCAAATGCATTTTTACCTGAAGCTGGTACACCTAGGCCCTTATTAGGATGTTGGTAGGAAAGCCTCCGACCACAGGTCACAGGCTTTCTGAACAACATCCTTGGTTTGAATTCTGACCGCCGTATTACAATTATGGCAGTCAGAATTCAGACCAGCCAGTCATTCTGGCTGACTTCCGACAGCCTCAAAGAGCCCTTCAGCCAGTCAGAAACTGAACATAATCTCTTACGGACGGTGTTTCATCTGTTGGGATTATGATGTTAGTTTCCGACACGCTTTCCATGTTGGGCTTTCCAATAGTGGTGGCCAAGAAGAAATTTTGGGAATTGAGACTTCTGAATAGGCAAATCAAGAGTGACTGCTTTCTTCTACCTAAAATAGAAGAGATGTTGGCTCGGATTGGAGGCACCAAAGTGTTCTTTACACTAGAACTGAGAGTAGCATATCATTAGGTTGAACTGTACAAAGCCCATCCTTTGACTGCCTTCGATACCCCATTTGACAAATTCAAATTTCTATAAATGTTGTTTGCCCTTGCCTCGGCTGCTTCTGTCTTCCAGAAATGTATGTTTCAGTTTTTAAGAACTATGCCTAATGCTTTGGTATGCCAAGATGGCATTTTAACCTATTCTGACAATGAAGAAGAGCATTTACTCACTCTTGGCAAACGTTTAGGTACTTTAAGAGGTAATGGGATCATGTTTAAAAAAGAAAAGTGTCAGTTTTTGTTGAGATAGGTAGAATATTTGGGCAATTATATCTCTTCTGAAGTCATAGGTCCTAAGTCTGATTAATTGGTAGCTATTAAAATGCTCCAGTACCTACTGATGAGGATCAATGGAGATTCATTACGGGACTACATGAATATTATTCATGTTTTGTGGAAAACTTTGCATACCAAACTAAACCCTTAAGGAAACTTTTGAGAGGTGGTGTTAAGTATTGTTTGGGGGTAGAAGAGAGTTTGACCTTTATTTGTTAAAAGATTTAATTATAACTGCCCCAGATTTGCAAGTTCACAGTTGATGGGAATAGTGTGGGTCCTGATGCTGTGCTCAGCCAAATAGTTGATGGGAAGGAGAATACAGTGGCGTTTGCCTTAAGATGCCTCTCTTCCACTGACAAGAATTATACTGCCATCAAAAGGGAGGCATTAGTGTGTGTGAGAAACGAATCATTTTCCTCTTATTTGTGGGGAAGAGAATTGTACGAGATGAGGTAAAAGCAAGTGAAAGATTAGTTGTTTATTGAAGTCAATTTGATATTATGCTAAAAGCAGTGGATTCTGTCAATAGAATTAAGGAGTAGGCTAGTTAAGGTTGCTCACCAGGTTCATGAAGGTTTACCTAGTTCAAAGAAGAAGCTGAGCAAATTGTATTGGTTCCCAGGAATAGAAACAGAGGTAGATTGTTTGTTTTGAGTTGAGGGGGTTATAACAATGCTGACAAGTCTTTGTGCACATTTGATGCCCTTTTATCTCCATTGGAATTCCCTGCCAAGCCTTTGGAATGCAGGTGTTGGCCTTTATTGGTCCTATGCATTCTCTTAATGGGAACATGGAGTATGCTCTAGCTTGGTGGACTATCATTATAAATGGGTATTTGACAATTTTTTGAAGGAGCTCAACACAATAGCTCTGATTGCAGTCTTGCGATCTATGTAGCATATGGACGGGATTCCTAATTTTTTGGTTACTGGTAATGGGGTACAATTTAAATCTCAGTTGATGGAAATGGTTCTTTCTTCACTGTATATTAAACATTAACCCTGAGTGGGGAACTCTGCTTCGATAGTGGAGTTTACAGAGTTTTGGCAACTCCACACTCCACTGGAAGTGTGGAGTTGGCAAAAAAGCTCCACCCTTCCTTATCCCCTGTCCAAGTCCTCTCCTTACCTGGATCTCGGCGTGAGGCATTGTCCGTGCCTGGGCTTCCTCCTTCGGTGCAGGAGGATTCTTCTTCTCTTCCAGTGGGATGTAAATTGGAAACCCCTTACTGCACGACTCGCGAGGACTGCGCATGCGCGCCATGCTCTATGTGCGTGCATGCGCAGTCCTCGCTAGTCCTGCAGCAAGTGGTTTCCATTATACAGCCTACCGGAGGAGAAGAAGAATCCTTCTGTGCCGAGGAGGCAGGCAAGCAGCCCAGAGTCTGGAAGGACTGCCAGCAGAGATTCAGTGTGGTGGCAGGGCAGAGCGGAGCGCAATCCCACGGAGTTTTTAGGCAACTTCGCAGAATTCCAAGTAGTACCACTCTGCCAACTCCTCCCACCCTTATTAAACATCTGATAATTGCATTCTGTAGTCCTCAAGGTAATGGGATGGTAGAGAGAGTGAACAAAATGTATAAAGGAGACCATTTAGTTGGCTAAATGTTCGGGCAGGAGGTTCAAGCTGTGGTTGAAAATAGATTGTGGAGTTATTACAAAATACCACATTCTACAACAGGGGTCGTTGCCTTTGTGTTGCTGCGTGGCCGTCTATGTCTCATGCTTGGGTATGAGAGTGCCCAGGTAATCTTAATAATATTCCTGGTGTGAGGAAGGTTAGTCAGTGGGCCAAAAGGGTGCAGATCAGAAGTACACTCACTACAGTGAGATGAAGAAGGCCAAAGATGTTGATTTCCATTTTGGAAATTTGGTCAGAGTTAGGCGACCTTTGGATGTAAAGTTAGGAGGTTAAAAAAGTTTACCTAAAGTGCACAGTAATTCAAGTCTCTAAACAGGCTGGAAAATGGAAATGGTGGAGCTAGAGGAATGTTGCTAAGGTGTCACCTGTTCTAGGTGTTGACGCATGTGTTGACGGTAGTGTTCATGGGGTAAATGGCATGGGAGGAGATTGTGTGGATGGTTGTTTGTTTGACAGTGAGGTCTGTACTCAAGTGGAGAGTGGTTCTGCTCCTATGAGTAATCCTGATGAGGACAGTGTTGTGAGCACTAACATAAATTACCTTGAGTCAAGTGAAGGTTTACAAATTGAGGAAGGTGGTGGAGGTAGACAGTGATGGTGTTCATGTAAACATGAGGAGTAGAAGTATAACAAATGTGGTTAGACCAAGGCATATAAACAATAATATCTTGGATTAAGGCTGTGTAAGGGACACCTTTAAAGTCTGCGAAATGGTGCGTAGCACCTGCCGCCAGTAGCCTGCAATAACCGGGCACTCCCAGAGTGTATGCAACAATGTACCTTCCTCCCCGCAGCCCCTGAGACAATACGGGTAGTCAGCCCTGTGCAGTTTGTGTAGGGTGGTCCTTGTGAAGTAGACCCGGTGCAGTACCTTAAACTGCACCAGCCGGAATCGAGCCGAAACGCCCGCCTCCTTAGGGGATGCCATTGCAGCATTGCAGTCCGTCTCGTCCATGTCGCCTAAATCACCCTCCCACTGCTCCCTCAGCTTATGTAAGGGGTCTGGCAGGTTATTCAGTAGCTTTCGGTATGTGCATTAGTAGTTTTTATGAGGCAACCGAGTCTTGCATATTGGGAGTCTGCCATATGTGTTTTATCTATCACGATCTGATCTGATATTGAACTTGGTGACCAATTTGAGTGAGATAAATTAAATGGCCTTTATGTTTGGTTTCAGCTTATCTCCCCACCAGCTAGATACCCCACTAGATGGACGTTTCTTGGTAGGCATGGTGTGTGATTATTAATAACCTCAAGAGGAGTGTAAGGTTTTAGTTGAACCACTGTATTTAAACTGTGCTTAAATTTGAATCATGGTTGGGGTAGGTAGTCTAACTTCTATTGCTCGTGGAAATTGGTGCTGAGGCTGGAATGATGGCTTTCATGGGGACGTTTTGTAGTACAGGCACTGTGTGCTTCAAATTTGTACATGAATTTGTATATGATCTGGATAGTATCAGGGTAGTTTGAGTAGTGCCACTTATTTGTATAATGTGGAGATTCTGATGGTGGGCTTCTTTCTCAGAACCCCTGCTGTTTCAAGAATAAATATTGCAGTCACTG
The DNA here is from genome assembly GCF_964261635.1 of Lissotriton helveticus. Lineage (NCBI taxonomy): Eukaryota > Metazoa > Chordata > Amphibia > Caudata > Salamandridae > Lissotriton > Lissotriton helveticus. The sequence goes on from NC_136061.1 coordinate 1,647,966,951, forward strand.
GATCAACATCTTTCTCACTTTTCACCAGACTAGGATATGATTTATGGGATGGGGTTGAGAGTAGATGTTGGTGCTCGGTTGTGGCTCTGTCATGTGTGGTATTGCTTTAGAGTTGACTGGTGATTTTGTGGTTTCTATCTGCACTACTTTAGCTTATCTCCACTCCTCCCTTTTGGAACAGGTCCTCATTTCATTCCACAGTGGTTGTTGTCAACATCTGAACTGATTGATGGGTCTTGCCCCAGGTAAAGCATAAGGGTGGCATTACTGCTAGCAAGTGTTCTACTATAAAGTGGGTTTCACAAAGGTGGTCCACAACTGGTTGGGTGCCGTTGGAGACATACTTGCAATGGGGTAGCTTGGTCAATATTATTGAAGGGGGTCTGAGCTTCAGATTTCCCAACAATCACGCTGGCATATAATGTTAAAATAAATTTTACGACAAGAAGGCTGCATGAGAGGGACATAAGGGGCAATGGAAAGGGAGAGGAATGCAGATTGATAGGAGTACTAAGTGAGAGAAACACAATATTTTGTAAAACAACCAACATTTTGAGGACTTTCAAACCAGAGATGAGGGATAGTGTATGTGTGTGTTTTTGTCAGTGTGTGTGTGCAAAAATCCCAGGTGAAATCTGACAGGAACATCACTATTCCCAACTGAAAGCACCTACACCCAACTATTCAGCAGAGAATAAATTTATTAGGGTGTGTAGCACCCCAACCCCCCCACCACCACTGAAGCTACACCCCTGCATATTTTTCCACATTGTTTCTGAGATTTATTTCAGGCATGGCTCAGAAGGAAATGTAGACCAGAGGCTAGTTCTACAGTCCAAGATGTGACCAGAGGAATTTCAGAAGCACTTTCAACATCTACTTATCACTTGCTCCCACTGCCTAATTTTTTCAACAATAGGGCATTAGCTGGAGTAAGCTTATACACTCTGGTATATGTCCAGGAAAGTCCTTCTCTAGCTCCCCACCCATGAAATGAATATACAGTGTGGATAGGCTGTCCTGTTTTCAGTTTCTATTTTTGGTAAATTCTGGTGGGGTTTTTTCAGTGTTTTCAATATCTTTAAAAACAGTTGTTATCAGTGGTTACATTTTCACGCCACTAAAAACAACAGAAAAAGTGTTTTTCCGGTGTTTATGGAACGTTTTGCTTTTATCATTGCTTGCTTTCTGCACTGAAAGAACATGGTATATAGACAGTGTATGTATAGTGTATATGAGGTCCAAAGGGATTTTTGCAAATTAATCTTATTGCAGTACACCATACAATACTTCTTCAGTGATTCTTTGGTCATGTGCGCTCGTGCTTTTCTTCCCATGTAAACTTCTGTGAAAAGGCCCTCTCAGCATTCATAACCCCTTAGGATTAGAACCGTCAGCTAAGGGACACAGTTGGGATCACTCTTTCCTTGATGCCACATAAAGCACGAAATGATAAATATTTGCGTTTTCGTTCCTGAGCATAAGAAAACAGTGCACCAGAATGGACTAAAAAGTCAATAGCATCCCTCATTAACTTTGAAGATTGTAAAGATGCTTTCAGCATACCATCTAACAAGTGGCAAGGATCTCCTACAGGGAATCACTTCAGCTCGGGTATTAATTTTGACAGGTCATCACACACATTTTTTATATTCCTAGCTGAATCACTACAAATACAAACAATATCACTCCAATCTTTGTTGAACTTGGAAATAACCTTTTTTGCAGAGCATAACAAGTGACACTGCGTTCCATGCTTTCCAAAAGTCTGGTGTCACGTTTTCACCACTATCCCAGCTGCTTGGTGATATATATACTTGTCACTATACCTTGCATTTAATGTTTAAAGCCTGAGGTGTTGGCAATTCACCTACTATCAATACTGACCCACTAGAAACTATGGTCTGATGTATTAAGGGTTTTTACCCATTCTCTGTGGGTAAATGTGATGACACATATTAGGAAAGATTTTTATGAAATTAGCCATTTTACCTATCAGTGAAAGAATCAAATACAGCCAAAATATCAAATGTGAGTTTGATATGTCCTGATTCTCTACAGTTTATAAAATAATTAAACTAAACCTAAAACGTGTAACTAAACTCTGCATCTTTAGACCAAAGGCCATAAAACTGAAAAAGTAAAGGAAGAAGAAACAATATTTTAGTGGCATCCCTAAAGAACAAAACTCAAGCAGAATAATGTTAGCCAGTCTTTCTGACTGCTAGCTTGTATAACAAAGTTACATTTTATTGACCCCTTCAGAAATGAACAAAATGACTCTTTCACTTTCTTTTTCCTTTCTTTGAATGGCATTTAGTTTGTGGTTGTGCAGGTGTTTTTTCAGTGTTTATATGTTTTCACCGGTGAGGGCTATTTTTCTTTCGGTGGGGTTTTATCAGTTATTATAGGTTTAAACCTAAAACCCCACAGCCTAAGTGTGGACCTGAGGTACACTTTGCTCAGAGTATTTCTGCACTTCCACATGGCAGTGTGGCTATATTACAGCCAAGTCCAACAGCTCAGACACTGCCCTCTCCACCCTGGCACCGCAGTTGGTCTTGCCCTTGAAGTAGAAGTAGCTAGAGTTTGGCTATTTAGCAGCTAGACAGAAGCATAGGTGTAGTATGACAGAACTCCGGGCTTATCAAAGAGCAGGCCAAATATTGCAAAAGAATTATCAAAAGTGACATAGTGATTTCTTAACTTATGTCCATTTATTAGTGCTTGTGCCAAAATGTCTGAGAGTGCTGGCATACCCATATGGGAATTGAGGAGCAGTGGCATAGTTAAGGTAGGAGTTGATGGGATACATACATCTACCTCCTGATCATGAAGAGACCAACAACATCTCCTCGCTCTTATCAGACATAAAATAAGGCATTGAACACGTGGCTATCAGTGGGTCAAGTATTACAAGCTGTTGCAGAGGCTACGGCTGAGGACTGGGCAGGGAACGGAGATCAGGAAAAGAAGACCCATTTGGTCAGACCTCATCACCCTACCGTCCCTCTCTTTGCTTCGCACACCACTCTGATTTCATTGTTTAGTAAGTAAGACATGCAGATCTCCAAACCATGGTGAAGATGGGATCCCATTGTCTCCACAGAACAAGATAAAATGGAGCCACAAAGCAGCAAGACCCACCTTTAGAGGTATTGTAATGTATTGTAATTGTATCTATGTAGCGCCTACTACCCCTGATGAGGCATCAAAGCGCTTTTCAGCAAGTCGCACATTACTCCGGAGTCCAAAAAGGATTAGTGGACGATTGGTATAGGGAAATATGAGTTACATTGTGCGGTGGACATGCAAGTCTGTTAATCGAATAGGATAGTGGCGGGATGGAAGAGGGAAGAGTCTAGAAAGGAGATCATAGTAGTAAGGAGAGGTTTGGGAAAGGTAAAAGGAGGAGGGAAGAGTCTCTAGATTTAGTTTCGGGAGATCATTGAAGTAAAATGAGGGTTGGGGTGAGTCAAAGGAGGGATACATGAGGGAAGAATTTAGAAAGGGTTGTTTGGGATATCATGGTAGTAGAATGAGGTATGGGATGAATCAGAGATTGGAGGTAGAGGATATATTGAGATAGGTATAGGATGAAACATAAAGTAGTGCATTGGAGAGAGTCAACGTTTTTTTTTGTTTGTTTTCTCTTTCTTCTACAGTAGCAGTAAAGTAATAAATAAATAGATACATAAGTACATTGAGAGTGTATACATGTACATGGCAATGAGAGAATGACAAAAAAGGAAACCACGTTGTCCTCCCAGTGTGATGTCCATCTTTAGTGGACCCTACTACATTGGGCCTTTAGAGGAAGCTTTCCATCGACGAAGCCAAAGCAGTTCAATCAAAAGTTGGCCAACAGTACTCTTGACTCTAACTATGGCAGGTGAACTGCCATTTTGATGGACAGGCTACCTCACCCCCTTAGTGTCTAGGAAATATATAGGGAAATTGCAATCAAGTAAGGATACCACTTTGAATTAGAATAACTTAACATTTTCTATTGCTGTAAGGCCTTAGTATTTTCAAGTTTGTTTTGTTTGTTTTGGTTTAGTTCATCTGGATTGTACTTGAGCGGGGAGAGGTGCAGATTAGTTGTAGTAATCCCAAATAATCCAGGTAGTTAAGTCTTTATATTTAGCTAATGTTTGTTTCGGACAAGGAGACCTTGCTAAAGTAGTTCCTACAACAAACATCAATCAGATTATTTGCAATCCCAGCAAATCCTGTGATCACATGAATTATGGATTCAAGTTCAACCTTGTTACCAATCAGACTGATTCTGGTATCAACCATAACATTTGGGAGAATATTCTGTTAATTTAAGTTTCCTTTCCAGAATGTACTTGTAATGCTCTCTATGGACTTCGTGCTTTCATAGGATACCAAATAAATGCTCCACAACTTAGTAGCTTTGCTATCCTATGTTCTGCTATTCAATGTTATGGTCCGCTATGCTATGTTATGTTCTGCTATGCTATGTTCTGCTATGCTATTTTCTGATATGCTATGTTCTGCTATGCTATGTTATGCTCTGCTGTGCTATGCTATGTTCTGTTATGCTATGTTCTGCTATGGAATGTTTTGCATCTTCTATGTTATGTTCTGCTATGCTATGTTATGCTCTGCTGTGCTATGCTATGTTCTGTTATGCTATGTTTTGCTATGGAATTTTTGCGTCTTCTATGTTATGTTCTGCTTTGCTATGTTCTACTGTGCTATGTTCTGCTTTGCTATGCTATGTTATGTTATGTGTATTTGTAAAGTGCACTACCACCTGCAAGGGTATCCTGGTGCTGAGCAGGTGTTTGTGCCTAGACCTGCCTATGACATGTTGGTTAATTGAAAAGCCAGGTCTTTATCTTCGTGCAGAATTCAAGAAGAGGGAGGAGGCTATGATGTGGAGTGGGAGGCTGTTCCATGCTTTAAGAGCGATTTAAGAGATCAGGTTCTGTAGGAAATTTGAGGAGTGGAGGTGTCTTGGTGGTTGGTGGAAGGAAATGCGACGGTGCAGGTAGGTGGGGCATGAGTGTCTTAAATATGTGTGTGAGTAGTTTGAATTGGGCGTGTTTGTACCTGTAATAAAAACTGTATCGTTTTTGCTTTTGTACTTTGTGCAAGCATATTATTAATTTGGACATTTCCTCATTTCCTCATTAATCTTTAGAATATTCTTTGAGGGGAACCTGTCCACAGCAGCCAACAATTTGGCTAGTCCACTGAGGTTTTTATTATAAACATGGATCTGTCTTCACACAAAAGGATAAGATTCTCCAATGTCCCTATCGTGAAGATATGCACATATATTTACAGGTCATTAATTTACTGAAGCAAAAGGATGGGCGCCAGGAAACCGTTTTTTTTACCTCCATTTACAAGTGATCTTTCAAGATGTCTGACCTTATAAAACAAGTTTCATTTTTTAAGAGCAGGCAGTGGTCACTTGATCCGTTGGACCACTGCCTGCTTTTAAAAATGTTATTTTAACATTCTCAAAGGGGAAGGGGTCCCATGGTGACCCTTTCCCATTTACGTATGGGTTACCACCTCCTTCAAGGGGGCAGTAAAATATTAACATTTTGCAACCTGAATTCGGACGCAAAACATTAATACATACCATTTCGATTCGATATTTGGGAGGGTCGCCCTAAACAAGCCCCTGCCAAATACCAAATCGATATGAATTTGCAATTCCAAATTGCGAATTGCAGTTTGGGATTCATGCCTACCAAAAGGCTTTTTTTGCATTCGCAAACTTGCCGATTCTGCGATTTTGCCAATTTGGGCCGCAAAAAGGTTTTGTACATCTGGCCTATTGTTTGAAGATTATGATTTTGAAAATGTAAGCATTTTGGAGAGGTTTAGTGCCAGCAATTTGCAAAACCATAGGTTTTATGACACAAACATGAAGTTTGCAATGTACAAAATATACTCTGCGACCCATACCAATTTACAAAGGAAATAGGGCACGTGACACGTATCCCCTGGCCTGGGGAGTCGGTATGCAATGTATCAATGTTTTTTTTCCACCTTGTGAATGTCAGCTGCCAGCATTAGGGGGAGCTAATGGTAGCGGACAACTATGAGCTCCCAACTCACCCCTCCAATGTCATTCAATGCATCCAAATTTGTATTTAAAATGCAGAACATGTCCAATAAGGAAAGGCGTTGCTTAAAAAAAAAAAATCAGCATGCAGTTAATGCAGAAGCGGACGCCTGCTGTCCCTTGTAGGCTTCCGTCCCTGTATTTATATTCATTGGGAGGCAGTCAGAAAAAACATCCTGCCTCCGAAATAGCAATATTGCAGGTGTTTTTGTGACTTCCTGCAACAGAACATTGTTATGATGCAACTGATTAGCATATCAACTACATGTAAGAGTATCGATGACATGGCGAAGGGAAAGTGGGGTTTCAAACCAGTCAATGTGCACAAAACAACTGTGTATGACCCCCACCTTTGTACATCCCGCTTACAAGCCTACACCACCAACAAAAGTATATATGAACTCTTCAGTCGAAGACTATTTATCTAGACTCAACTTGCAATGGAGTGGTTCTGGAATCAGACCTCACCTCCACCTCAGCACTCTCATCTTTGTGCCTGCACTAGACATAACCAACGTTTGTACAGATGTCATCACAGTAAGGCATTGTCAAATGTGTTTCCTAAAGATGACATGAATACATCTTAAAAATGCTCAACAAGTCTAAGATGGAGAAGTTTGCTGAATATATTATGGCACGAAATAGCAAGGGACATAAACTCGATTACTTGTTAATTTACTACATTTATAAATCTTCTAACTAACACAGCTTATGGGTTTTTAAAGTGCATTGATGGGAGAGAAAGTGAGACTACACACGAGGATAAACTTTGTTGATGAATCAGGAGTCAGTAAAACTCATCAGTGAGATGGCAAATTTCCAATCTGTCATTCAGTTCATCAGAATAAGACCATGAGTAAATATTTTTAGATCCCACTTCATATATTTAAACATTCTGTTCATTATTGTATCTGATGGCACAAAGACCTAATAAACTGTTGACGGCTGAAAACTCTTTCTACGAGCACAATTGCCTCGGATGAGATGGTTGGAGAGGTACAAACATAGAGTACCTCTCTGATTACTCACACTACCTGTAAATACCATTCAGAAGGCCCAGTAGAATACTCACTACCTTTCTTATAAGTTTATTGAGTGTTACACACCTCTCAAATTGCAAGCAGCACATGCTTCCCTTTGTGTAATTAAAGCACATACTCCTTTAATGGTGTAATTGAATCTAATCATAATTAATCCAAGCTCAAAGCGTCCGAGAATTTTTCATTCATGTAATCATATAATTAGCAGCTCACATGAATACCAAAGAGCCGCATGTGTTGGGATTATTTCAGTTTATATGAATGGGCAGTACATTTAGATGATGACTTAATTGTAAGATTTGGCTGCAATAATTGAAACAAAACTGCAGGTATTCTTGCGAATGTACGAACACCTTGCGTTTGCCTGTCTCCATGTTCTGTGTTGAGATTCTTTCATGAGTATAGGTCGCCATGGAGAATTTGCCCACCCTGTTTAGATACAGTTTCTAGAATCCAGCTTGGAGTTAGTAGGAACAATACTGATTTTTTTCCCAAAAAGTTTCTCAAATTTACCAAGGTGACATACCTAAAATTAAATATGGGACCTGTAACCTTACCTCTTCCCCCGCCCTGGGGCCTAAAACCCAACGCCTTTAAAAAAGTTACCCGACTCCCCCCTGCCCTGAGCCCTGAAACCGACCCACATTCCTAAAAACTCGCCACCAAACCCAGTCATTAAAACAACTCCAACCCCCTCCACCCACCCTGAGCCCTAAAACCCTGCCCCCTTTTAAAAAGGCTGCCCGACCCACCCATCCTGAACCCTAAAACAGACCCCCCACACCTAGAAACAACCCCACCAAACCCGGCCCCAGCCCTTAAAACTACCCCACCCTAAGCCCTAAAACCCTGCCCCCTTCCAAAAAACTACTGTGACCCCCCTCTGAGCCCTAAAACCGACCCCACGCCTAAAAACATACCCCCCCCAACCCAGCCCCAGCCCCACTTACCTGTCCACGTCTGGAGCTTCCTGTTCCACTGCTTCCTCTTCCTCTCTCCGTCCATCCGGACACTAGACCGGTATCTGCCTTAACCACGCATATGCGTGGTTAAGGCAGATGCGTGGTTCAGGCAATTGTTGTTATGATTGCGGGAAAATGGCAAGTGTGGCTCAGCGCGTGTTGTAAGGATCATTTCCTGTAAAGTATTGTCTGGTGTACTTCATTTATCAGATGCATTTTAATTGTTGTCCTGAGACAAATCAAAGTCAGAACCAGCTTCAAAACGAAGCACATTCTATCACTGTGAGGACTGGGCAGCAAGCCTAAGATCTGTTCTGCTTTGCAGCTTGCTTTGGGGACAACTCGCAATTTCAGATTTAGCAGACTGCGGTCCACATGAGAGAATGCATGGGTTCAGTTTCTCACACAAGTAGGCGGGGACAAGCCTTACACACAAGGAAATGTCAAGAGATGGATTTAGAATACGACTGGCTTGCACATTAGCAATGAAGCAATCTCCAAAGAGAGAAAATTGATTCTACTTTCTGATGTCTATAAATCACATGGCCATTTCCAACACAAGTGTAAATGTGTATGCTGTCCTAGATGAATCTGACATAATGATCAGAGAGATTTTCCTGTAATCTTCATTAACAAGTACCCGCTAATACCCTTTTAGTTCCTTGTCCTAGACGGACTTACAACTGAGGAGGATCCAGCAGTCTGTTACCTTCCAACAATTCTTGTAATTTCCAATCTTTAAATCCTGGCTGTATCTCAAGCATTAAATAACATGACATAAATATTGATCCACTACATTAACCAAACCACTACATTGCAAATTAAGCTTAGATAAATATTCTTCAAGTTAAGAGTTATAAATAATATACTTCTGTTGATGATGTAAAGGTAGGCAATGTAGTAGATGTGATATTTGTGTAGTTCGATGTCGTTGACCTCAATATAATAAGATGCAACATTCCGTACTACTGTTTTTCAGGGATCCTTGACAGCACGGACAGACCTACAAAGAGTCTACAATTCTAAAGGACACAGTGATCCAAATTGAGTTCATTAATTAGAGGTGATGAAATAGAATTGTTTAGATTTTTAGAATCACATCAGTGGTGAAACACATTTAGAAATTTGGTGACTAAAGGTACAAGGATCACCGCACATCTTCAACCACTGAAATGGAAATAAGATTGTCTCTAAAGCATGTAGGTTTAAAGGACAATGAACATGGATAACAGCTGACTCTTCTAACTGATGAAACGAAAAACACCTTCTGGAATCAGACCTGTCCATCTCAGTCTTTGTGCCTGCACTGGCCATAACCAACGTTTGTACAGGTTTCATCACAGTAAGGCATTGTCAAATGTGTTTCCTAAAGATGACATGAATACATCTTAAAAATGCTCAACAATTCTAGGGTGAAGAAGGTTGTTGATTATATTATGGCACTATATATGAAGGGACATAAACTGACTACTTGTTCATTTACTACATTTATAAATCTTGTAACTAAACACAGCCGAGAAAGTGAGACTGCACACCAGGATAAACTTTGTTGATGAATCAGAAGCCAGTGAAACTCATCAGTGAGTTGGCAACATTTCAGTCTGTCATTCAGTTCATCAGCCTGAGACCATGAGTAAATATTTGAGATCCCACTTCATATATTTAAGCATTCTGCTAGTTCTTGTATCTGATATCAGGATATCATATTCTGATCTAATGAGATGAGGATTCAAACATTGTACAGCTCTTCTCCAGGTAGATTTACATTGAAAAATGTTGAGCTTTTAGCATCAACTCACCATCTGCCTTTAGTAGTAACTCTAAAACCAGGCTCTGACAGGTGCATCTGTGTATCCAAGGACTATACTTGTACACATTTGTTGATTTTGCCTATAGAAGCTGAATGTGTGTATGTAAAAGTATGTATAGAAAACAAACCTGGCTGGAGAGCAACACAATTCTGTACAGCAGGCAAGAGCAGAGGTCTGTCATTCAGAATTGTTTACTATGAGATCAGTAACAAGTCAGTTCTTGTTCTGTTTTGTCGTAATGCACCTCCTATAGATATGCTGTTCTTCCTGATTTGCAGGAGGGCTGCTGCAGATCTGATGTCGATTTCACCAGACCTACACCTGTGAATAAACAAAAAAATGACATTTGATCCAGGATTCATGTGGAAGTCAGTAGAGGCTGTGCTTATCGTTGGGTGTGTGGTTTCTTTTCCTAAGCCCTAGTCTAAAGACAGTCTGTATTTTGGCTTTCTGTAGCCAAACAAGCTATTTTAGAAAGTCCCAGATGCAGAATATTGCTTGAATTGGCAACAGTGTGGGTTTAGCCAGAACAGTTTGGCTTTGAGATGATTTGTTCAGTTCTGATGGATCTATTTAGAATTTAAGGCTTCATATTTTTTAATGGACCGAGAGAACACATACAATGTTGGCATGCTTGGCGTATTTAAATCTGGAGAAATCTCACCATGGCATTCTTCAGGGGTGATTTGTATAAAAAGTAATATAATCTAGGTTTGAGTTGACCACTGAATCCAAAGAGTTTACCTGACATTGGGCGGGATAAACTGACGGATAAAATTGAGGATTTCTACTTTCTGTATGGGATTAAAGACACATGGACATTCATCATTCCCCACTGATCTCTGACTGAGGGCTGTCCGCATTGAAGCGAGGGGAGAAAATGATCAGCCTTAGCTTTTCGTTTTTTTGGAGTTAAACTATCAGCAGCTGGTAGCTATCCATTTTTGAATCACTAAAAGGACGTTTTGTAGTGTCTCATACAGAGTGACTTTGGAAAACAAACAAGTGATGGTTTGAATGCTTTAATAAATGTCAGCCAGCATCAATTACTCTAGGCGCTTTACAGTACATTGTTTGCCCACACCAAATGAAAATCGAACTTTGTCCTGCTTCAGTAGGAACAGCCAAGCTCCACCTGCCACGATAGGATAGACAGACATCTCTATGTATAGTAAGTATACATTGAAGCCAGAGATTTGACTCACGACTGGCACGGTTTATTGTCCAACAGGCAAAGGTGAAACAGACTGTCAGCTCCATCTGCATGGTGGTCGCCAGTGTACTGCCAGAAAGATCTCCAAATAAAAAATTCGCAAACCAAACAAAATATTTATATTTTCGTTCTTCTACTCCTCGTATATGCTTTTTCCTATTTTTTTATCTCTATCTGAATCTATATCTGTTTCGTTCTCAGAATAATTAGTCGGAATAGCTCTTTGCATCACATGTGCTGCTTCTGTGCCTCTGGCATTAGACCTGTCACCCGCTTTGCATTATGTCGCTGCACCTGTTTTCAGGTTTACCATATGTTTTTGTATTTTCGCATGAAAAGTTAAATGGAGCTTAGAATCCATAATAAAAGGAAACAATCACATTCATGGTTGGTATTAGCTTTGTGTGTGGGTAGCACACGGTTTCAGCATTAGTGGCATGACATTTGTTGCAGAAGTGTCATAGTTTCTGCATAATGCCTTTCCAGAAGACACTTTTCACAAATTAAGACTTCTCACCTGACAAGCACAAAAGCAGATGCCACTTTTGGAGACATTCTGAACAACTAGATATTTTCACTACCCACAGAAATTAAGTTAAATTACCTTCTTTGTATGTGGCTTTAAGGAACAATGAGGGGAGGCCTGCTATGTTTGCCTTACGGCATGTCGTAAATGTTGTATTTTTTATTTGAGAGGTGAGCCTGTAAGGTCTATTATTTTCAAGATTTTTAAAAATGGAACATTTTTTTTACCCCGAAAAGAAATATCCTCTGTCTCACCTGTTCTTTCCTTCTTTTCTAGTGGGCGAAGGGCAGGCGGGCAGTTCATTTCTCTAACACCTCATCCCATTCATCAAAGAAAGCTCTCGAAACGCTCATAAATTATGGAATTCTTTTCTCCAAACAACTGTCTGCTTGACAGTTTGGACCTACAAATATGCACGTTCAAATATTACATTTATAATTGTAAGATCTATACCATATGCTTTACATATCCGTGAATTTAATGCAATAAATTAGGAACGACTGAAAAGAAATTAAGGCCGAATAATAGGGAAGTGCACTCCTTTAAGGGTTATCACTCCATGGAAGATAATGGAGAAGTAGACAGCTGATGATAATTAACACAATAAGGCCCCACGCCGCCTATAGATTCCGGACCCAACCAGCTTATAATATCTAGAGATTAATTAAAATTTTTCTGGAGACAAGGGCTCTCGTTAAACAAAGTCACCTTTTATTTATGAGAATAGTGCACCACGGGCCAGATGTAGGTAGGCTTTTACCGGTCGGTAACGGCCAAAATCAGCCGTTATCGACCGGTAAAAGCCTTTTCCTATGTAGGAGGCTATTTTACCGATTCGGTAAATAACGAATCGGTATTTACTGATTCGGTATTTACCGAATCATCATTTACCGATTCGGTATTTACAGAATCGGTAAATGAAATGTAGGAAGCACTTCAAACAGTGCTTCTGAGCTCAAAGGATTCGTTATTTACCACCACCTATTAGTTGGTGGTAAATAACGAATTCCTATGTAAATGCAAATATGTGCATTTACACCTGTCCCATGTGACAGTATGTGTGCCACATGTGCACACCAGCACTAATCAGGGGTGCAACAGGGTGTCAAAGTGATACCCTGCCACCCTTGTCTTTTTCCCTATTTTACCGAATCGGTATTTACCGATTCGGTAATTGACATTCATTCCTATGGGCCTCCAGGCCTATAGGAATGAATGGCAATTACCGAATCGGTAAATACCGATTCGGTAATTACCGAATCTTACCGATTCGGTAATTTTTACCGAATTTTTATCTACATTGCAATTACCGATTCGAAAATACCGAATCGGTAAAATTCGGTATTTTCAAATCGGTAATTGGCAATTACCTACATCTAGCCCCACATTCTGACCTTCAAGGATAATTAAGTAGCAAAAGATGTATCGATTTCACCACCTTATGCATCATTGGCAAACTGACGATTGCCCATACCAACAAAACATTATACAACAAATACGGGGAAAAAGTTCATGAACAATAACTGGTTAAAAATGTTTTTTTTGTGACAAAGAAGAGGAGTTCCTGCTTCAGGAGGCCCCCATCACTCCCTGGGATCCAGATTTCAGTCCCTCTCAGGATGCTGGTGCCGAGCAGTGTGTGAAATCATTATGGGCCCGATGTAGGTAATCCCAGATTACCGATTCTTAAATACCGAATCATACCGATTCGGTATTTAAGAACTGGCAATCGGGATTTAGGTAATTTTACTGATTTCATTACAGAATCGGTAAAATTCGGTAATTACCGAATCGGTATTTACCGATTCGGTAATTGCCATTCATTCCTATAGGCCTGGAGGCCCATAGGAATGAATGTCAATTACCGAATCGGTAATTGGGGGAAACATTGAAGGGTGGCAGGGTGTCACTTTGACACCCTGTTGCACCCCTCAATTGTGCATGGGTGCACATGTTGCAGACATACATGCCCTTAGGGCATGTATGTCTGCAACATGGCACTGTTTAGTAAGCAAAAAAAATGCTTTTTAAAGGGTTTTCATTATTTACCACCAACTTCTAGTTGGTGGTAAATAACGAATTCTGAAACCCTTGTAGCACTGAAAACAGTGCTACCTACATCTGAAATTACAGAATCAGTAATTTTACCAATTCGGTATTTTTCCGAATCGGTAAAATTACAGATTCGGTAAAATTACAGATTCTGTAATTTTACATGCCCCTACATCTCAATGTCCACATACCGGTCGGAAACGGGCGAAAATCAGTATTTTCGGCCGTGTCCGACCGGTATTTGCCTACCTACATCAGGCCTGATGGAGCGAGGTTCAGAGTAATATTTTATTCTGACTCGTAAAGTTAAACTTCCATAATATAACTATATTAATAAGCTTGAGAATGAAATGTACTAATCAACCTAGATTAAAATGCAAATAAATGACACGAGGGACTAATATATGTGCTCTTTGTTGCATTTGTAAGTGTGTCGAAAATAATAAATTAACCATGCCTATTGTCTTTGTCAGTATTAAATGCGGCTGATTTAATAATGGCATGTGCTTATTTTATGTGCTTATGTTATGTCTTTCGTCTTTTATGTGGCCTAAATTTGTGGAGAAATTCGTGGCTTGTGCTTAAAGCTAGGTAACATTTATTAACGGGTTAATATTTAGCAAAGGGGGTGGGCAACAGAAGGGTTTTCAATACTCTAATTAATTAATGTCTTGTGTTTCTTTAAATACTAGTTCTCCATGAGGGAGGCCTAAGACCTGAGGCCTGCGATAGATGGTAAATAGAATCCTGTCCATAGTGGAGCCTTGCACGTATTCTGAAGTGGAAAACTTTTACCACATTGACAGTTGACAAAGGAAAAGTCTCATGAATGGCTTTTGTGCAGGATGAGCTCTGAAAGTGACAAAATCCAAGGACGGGATAAGGCAAAGCAGCCAAGCTAAGGAAGCGATGAACTGTTACACAATAAAAAAGATACACTTCCGAGGAAGCTGGAGTCCCATGATTAAGAGGACAATAGCGTTTTAGAAAGTTTGACTTTTGGAATGAAAATGTGATGAGCTAATGTGGTCTGACATCTGTCAGCCAATCCGGACTCTAAACGGTTGAGAAAAAGAATACATTTCAGTGAAATTAGCTAGTTAGAAAGGTATAAAAATTGCCCCTTTGGGCAAGAGGGGGCTGCTCGTTTCCTGAATCCTGAATGACGTGACGTGCTGTTGGACAATTGATGCACGTAAGGATTGTAGGCCTTTATGACTAATTCTTTTTAGATGAAGTGAGTTTTAGACAGGAAAGTAGAACTTAGGTTTTGGAAAACTGATTATTTGCTTTAATTCATGCTAAATGATGATTCTATAAATTGTCAGACTAATATGCCTTTTCCTCATTAAATGCTGCTATTTTGCTAATAAAATAATCACTTATTAAAGAAATGCTTTTCCTTAAGGCAAGATGGCCGCCGTAGCTCTGTAGAGAGAAGTCGCATTTTCTCTCTCTCCTATCCTAGGATGTGGAAGGACTGGTGAATCCAGGGATGTGGGATCTGGTTAACCTGGTATACAAGCAGGGTGGAAGACGAGGTGACAGAATGGCAGACTTTCAAAGCGGATCAAGAGAAGGTGGTGGAAGACCTCCAATGGAAGCTAGAAAGTTTTGAAAATCGCCAAAGGAGAAACAATGTGAGACTTTTGGGACTGGAGGAAGGAAAGGAGGGGCAGGACCCCAGAGGATATGTGGTTAAGATCTTGGAAGAGGCTTTTCCAGAGTCAAAATGGCACTGGGATGTTGAAGTGCAGAGAGCCCATAGGTATCCGCTGTTCATTAAGAAAAACCGGGGGGGGCATGAGAATGAGCGTCCAAGAGCAATGCTGGTTTTCCCAGGTAATTTTTTAGCAAGGCAGGAAATAATTGATAAGGCTAGGCCTGATTCAAGAAAGACAGTTGACGGTAATACTTTTTTCTCTAGGCCAGACTTCTGCCACGTTACCGTGGAAAGAAGGTGGAAGTTAAGGCAGATGATAGGGCCTTTCCAAAAACAAGGAGCGGAAGCTTATTTGTTGTTCCCGTCAAGGTTGAAAGTAATCAGGAAAGGTTATACCAGAATGTTTACGTCTGAGATAAAAGCAGCGGAATACTTAGCAGAAATCACGGAACTTGACAAAAGAAAGGAGAGTAGAACCAGAACCAGAACTCCACCGAGGTCCCCTGTAAGATCCTCACCAAAGACCCCGTAAGATGGTAATTTTAAGCAAATGTATTTAGCATTGCCGGACAGAGGTGAGAACAGGACAGGATAGGAGAGAGTAGCGATTCTGCAGACTACAGGGGCTACACATAGGCCAGGATTGGCCTATTTGCCTGTAGCAAGGGGGGGGGGTTCTTGAAGGGAGGGGGGTAAGGGGGGGTGAGGGGAGGGTGGTGGGGGGGGGAGACAAACATGCTGGTTTTGGGCACAAACATGGTGAAGGTAAAAGAGTTAAAAAAGATGCATGGAGTAAGGTATGCAATAGAGGACCAAGAAAAAATATGGGGAAGAAAACAAGGAAATTCACTAAATGTTCCTGGTATAGGTGTATACAAGAAGTAGGAAAAACTATGAATTATAATGACCTGTAGAATAGTTTCAATAAACATTTGCGGACTTAATGAGTTAAATAAGAGGTTAAAAACTGCTTCTTTGTTAAAATCGCTAAAACCTGATTTAGTGTGCCTTCAGGAAACACACATTGAGGGTACCAAGGCTTATTTATTGGATCAACTGGGCTTCAATGTTTTAGCAAAAACCAATCAGAATACAAAGACGAGAGGGGTGGTGATTCTGGGCAAGAGACAGGATACACTGGTTAAGAGGAAACTGGAGGATCAATGGGGCAGATGGGTTATGGCAGAACTAGTGTTTAGGGGAGAAACTTTTACGCTTGTTTCGGTCTATGGTTCTACTGGAGATGATCCAGATATTTTTCAATTTCTAGACACGGAACTCGCGCAATGGCCGGAGCCCATAATCTTATGTGGTGATCTGAATATTCATGATGCAGATAGTAGTTTTTTAGATCCTGATAGGAAATATATGGGGAGAAAAAGAAGAACTTACAGAGCTTTAGCAGATATGGCAAGGAATAACTCGTTAGAAGATCCATGGTTAAATTGCCATCCGAACTTGGATGGGAGTACTTTCTTCTCAGCTCCTCATCAAACACTGGTCAGGCTGGACTATTTTTTAATCACGAGAGGTCTGATAGATAGTGCAAGGATAGTAAGAGAACCAAGGATCATATCAGATCACAGCCCATTAGTGTTAACTGCAATACTTGGGCAAAGGAGAATTAAAGAACTGAGGCAATGGACTTTTGACAGAATGCTCCTCCAGGATCAAACTTATAGGGAGAGAATGAGTGAATGGATTAAGGAATTTTGGGAGATCAATAGAGGTACTTCTACATCAGGGACTGTGTGGGATGCTTTTAAAGCCGGAATAAGAGGAGAAACTTTGAGTTATGTTATCAGTGCTCAAAGAAGGGAGAAGGAAAAAGCGGAGAGAGATAACAAACTAATTAGAGATGCAGAGGAAGAACTTATGAGGGCTATACACACACATTCTCCAATTGAACAGATATTATTGAAGATAGTCGCCCTCAAAGCAGAGGTTATGGATGGGATGGCAAAAAAGACCGTTGAGAAGTATGTAGCCAATAAAGAGAAGGCGTATGAACTTAGCGAAAGAGTTGGTCACATATTGGCTGTGCGAGCTAGGCAAAGAGATGGAATGGCTGATATTAAAGAGATCAAAAACGGTCAGGGAGTTAAGGTTAAGGATGCTGAACAGATTAGAGAGGTTTTCAGACAGTTTTACACGGAGCTTTATATATCAGATGGGTATGAAAGAGAGGAGGACATAGGGGCATATTTGAGGGAGATGGAGCCTTCGGTACTGGCAGAGGCAGACAGAAAAGAGCTGGAAGAGAAATTTAAGGTGGATGAACTGGCTGAGGCTTTGAGGGAGTTGCCGTCCGGGAAGGCTGCTGGTCCGGACCAGATTCCGATAGAATTTTATAAAGTCTTCCAACCCTCCTTACTAGCAGAAATGTTTAATGTGATGTTGCTAGCGCAAATGGGTGAGTCTGTTCCACAATCCTGGGGAGGGGCAGATATTATTGTTATTCCAAAAAAGGGCAAACCCGTAGATGTTCCGGGCTCCTATCGACCCATTACTTTAATGAACGCCGATGTTAAGGTGTTCTCCAAAATCTTGGCAAAAAGGCTATCTAAGATAATTGAATCCTTGGTTATTTCTTCCCAGCATGGATTTATTCCAGGTAAGGGAACAACCCAACATACTAGGCAAGTAATCACGGCATTTGATGTAGCAAGCATCCTGGAAGACCCAATGGCAGCGGTGTTTCTCGATGCCGAAAAAGCATTCGATAGGGTCTCATGGAGATATTTATGGGATGCTTTGAGGTGGCACGGGATAGGACCAGGATTTATAAAGGCTCTGCAGACTTTATATATCAACCCGACGGCTAAGATAAGAGTCAATAGAGGTTACTCGGCAGCAGTTAATATCCAGAGAGGCACAAGGCAGGGCTGTCCCTCCTCTCCCCTGCTTTTTGCTCTATATCTTGACCCCTATATACGAAAGTTGGAAAGTAATCAGCAGATACCACCGTTAGTTCTCAATGGTTGTAGACTTAAATCATTAGCTTATGCGGATGACGTCGCCATCCTGACCGCAGAACCTACAGTTGCCATTAGGGCAATTGAAGTTGAAGCTGAGAGGTTTGGTCAGTTTTCAGGATACAGTTTGAACATCACTAAAACTCAGATAGTTAAAAAATCAATGGGTAATTTGTAATGATGCTAGAGTGACGGATATGGCAACTTATCTAGGGGTACAAATAACAGCAGAAATAGGTAAGATTGTGGAAAAGAACATGGATCCCTTGATAGCACAAATGAAAAAAGATCTGGAAAAAATGAACAATCTACACCTGACATTAGTTGGCTGTACAAACATCATCAAAAGGATGATTTTACCCAAATTTTTGTATGTGTTCAGGGCGGTACCTTTGTTGTTTGAAGCCAGTTGGTTTAATGGTATAGAGACTATATGTAACAGGTTTATATGGGCACACGGCAAGACCCGGAGGGCTTATAGGCACATGACACTCCCCAGAGAAAAAGGGGGATGGGGTGCACCAGATTTTCGCTTATATTATATGGCTACCGTTCTGCAATATATTCAAGGTCTTATTGGAGGCAATACTGATGATGTAAGAATGCATAAGATGTCTACAGAGATTTATGCTGTCGCACTAGGGGTAAATGCTCATAATTGTTTCTTAAAATGTACAGATTATAGCTACTTTAAGAGAACTAAGTTTAAAACTGTTAAGGCGGCAGTCACAGTGTGGAATGCATTCTTAAAGAAAGTCAAGGTGGGGAGGTATAATAGGTATGTCTCATTAATTAACAATAGGTCACTCCCTGAGGAAATTTTTGCAGATCATACAATGACAGAGTGGGCTTTAAGGGGGATTACGCAAATAGGAGATCTATTTTCACAGGATGGTTTTAAGCAATTTTCAGAGTTAAGAGACGCATATGGCATACATAATAGGGGATTTTTAAAATATTTACAGGTTAGAAGTTTCCTTAAAAACAAAGTTGGAGGCCCAGCAGGTTTTAATAAAATAGAAATAATGGAGAAAATAAAGCTGATGGGGGATTGCTCTATCAAGTCCTTTTACGCAGCACTGGTGAAAGAAAAGCAAGATGATTTAGATAAATTCAGTAAGAAATGGGTGGACAAATTAGAAGTTGAAAGTAATTTGTTTTATGATTCTTTGAATTTAGGATGTACGATATTATGTGCTGCCCCGTTGCAGTCTCAGCATTATAAAACACTATATTTTTTTGTACTTTACGCCTGCAATGATCGCAAAATGGGGGGGATTACAGGAATTAACTGTCCCAGATGCAATGCTCTGGAAGCAGGGAGTGTACATATTTTCGCAACATGTCCCCAATTACAAACATTGATTAAGGAGATTGAGGGTTTTTTGGCAAGATCACTGGGGATTGTGATATCCCTCACACCAGCTTGGATCATGTTAGGTGTGACTGAAGGGGAGCAGGATCAATATGCTGAATTTCTGTTTATAATAATGGCTGTTTACAGACTAACAATAGCTAGGGCTTGGCTAGATAAAAACCCTCCGAAATTGCAATGCTGGCTGGCAAATACTCTGTATGCATACAATATAGAGGAAAAAATTTATGCACGAAAGGGGAGGAGTGGAAGACGACTGGGGAGAAGAATTTGGGAGCCACTATGCAAATGGAAAGAGGTGCAAAGAAGGAACAACTAGGTGTAGGGTTGGGAAGATGTTGTCTCTACTGTTATTGTTTTTTTTTTTTTTTTAGTTGAATGTATTATTGGTAGGGTAGTACTCAAGGATGGAGTTTAAACAATATAATGTATAAAGTATTGTAATGGATAAAATGTGATGCATGTAAAGCTCATAATACTTTGTTATGCTGAAGAAAAATTAAAAATTAAAAAAAAAAAAAAAAAAAAAAAAAAAAAAAGAAATGCTTTTCCTTGAAGAATAAAATTCATAAATTAGATTTTGAAATGACAAGCTGGTCTTGTTTTTTTAAGGTCTGATTACCATTAGTCGATCCATTTACCTAAGTGACTTAATTAAAATGTTATTTGCATAAAACCATGGTAAAAGATGATATACTGCGGTTGTATATAAATGTGTAAATAGTTTGAGAATAGGTTCTGATTAATTAGGTCACATGATTCAGTCGCCCAAAATTGTCTCGCTTGTTAATGGGCCTTATGAGAGATTTATGGTGAGTATTATGGTGTAAAATAGTGTATATGAGACAGTTTTTCTACACGGGCGCTGCATCAATTCCTTGGTAGCAGAGTTACGGTTACTATGGTAACGGACATGCTACATGGTAGTTACATAGGATCAATGTTTTAACACATGTTGAGTTTGTTCACTTGTTACATGTAGTTGAAATGTTTTTTACAGCAGTGTGACAATTCCTGGTTTTGTACCGGTACAAGAGTAGTGTGACAGGTGAAGTTACACAGTGCATTTGTTCTGTTTCAAAATAGTGGTATTGACATATATCACTAGTGTTGTGGACGTACAGCACAAGTTTAGGGACACTAGGTGTGCTAGGTAAAATGTATAGTGAGGATTGTCTATGAAATCGTAACTTTCGAGTATAGGGACTTGGTGCCTGTTTTAAAACTCACTGTGAAAAGAGTAGTAGAATTTATCCAAGCATCCTGGGACCGGTTTCGGATTCATAGTCCTCATCAGCCAGGCTATCTTGAATCCAGTGGTAGAGTGAGCAAGGGATCCACGTCTGGGCATACCCTGCCAACTTAGGGCGAACAAGGCGATACCAAAAGGGATAATGGACGGAGCATTTGAGCGAATCAAACACTCACCCCCAGTCAACTGATCTGGGTTTAATCCATCACCATTCTTTAGCTCACTCCACCACCCTAGTTCAGACATGGCCATATGCAAATCAGTCTGACCCTGTGCCTCATGGGAACAGTCCAGCCCGAACTGCCAAGCCATGTCTTTCCTGGACCGGAAACAAGCATCCTGGGACCGGTTTCGGATTCATAATCCTCTTCAGCCAGGCTATCTTGAATCCAGTGGTAGAGTGAGCAAGGGACCCACGTCTGGGCATACCCTGCCAACTTAGGGCGAACAAGGCGATACCAAAAGGGATAATGGACGGAGCGTTTGAGCAAATCAAACACTCACCCCCAGTCAACAGATCTGGGTTTAATCCATCACCATTCTTTAGCTCACTCCACCACCCTAGTTCAGACATGGCCATATGCAAATCAGTCTGACCCTGTGCCTCATGGGAACAGTCCAGCCCGAAATGCCAAGCCATGTCTTTCCTGGACCGGAAACAAGCATCCTGGAACCGGTTTCGGATTCATAATCCTCATCAGCCAGGCTATCTTGAATCCAGTGGTAGAGTGAGCAAGGGACTCACGTCTGGGCAAACCCTGCCAACTTAGGGCGAACAAGGCGATACCAAAAGGGATAATGGACGTAGCGTTTGAGCAAATCAAACACTCACCCCCAGTCAACTGATCTGGGTTTAATCCATCACCATTCTTTAGCTCACTCCACCACCCTAGTTTAGACATGGCCATATGCAAATCAGTCTGACCCTGTGCCTCAGGGGAACAGTCCAGCCCGAACTGCCAAGATATGTCTTTCATGGACCGGAAACAAGCATCCTGGGACCGGTTTCGGATTCATAGTCCTCATCAGCCAGGCTATCTTGAATCCAGTGGTAGAGTGAGCAAGGGACCCACGTCTGGGCATACCCTGCCAACTTAGGGCGAACAAGGCGATACCAAAAGGGATAATGGACGGAGCATTTGAGCAAATCAAACACTCACCCCAGTCAACTGATCTGGGTTTAATCCATCACCATTCTTTAGCTCACTCCACCACCCTAGTTCAGACATGGCCATATGCAATTCAGTCTGACCCTGTGCCTCATGGGAACAGTCCAGCCCGAACTGCCAAGCCATGTCTTTCCTGGACCGGAAACAAGCATCCTGGGACCGGTTTCGGATTCATAATCCTCTTCAGCCAGGCTATCTTGAATCCAGTGGTAGAGTGAGCAAGGGACCCACGTCTGGGCATACCCTGCCAACTTAGGGCGAACAAGGCGATACCAAAAGGGATAATGGACGGAGCGTTTGAGCAAATCAAACACTCACCCCCAGTCAACTGATCTGGGTTTAATCCATCACCATTCTTTAGCTCACTCCACCACCCTAGTTCAGACATGGCCATATGCAAATCAGTCTGACCCTGTGCCTCATGGGAACAGTCCAGCCCGAACTGCCAAGCCATGTCTTTCCTGGACCGGAAACAAGCATCCTGGGACCGGTTTCGGATTCATAATCCTCATCAGCCAGGCTATCTTGAATCCAGTGGTAGAGTGAGCAAGGGACCCACGTCTGGGCATACCCTGCCAACTTAGGGCGAACAAGGCGATACCAAAAGGGATAATGGACGGAGCGTTTGAGCAAATCAAACACTCACCCCCAGTCAACTGATCTGGGTTTAATCCATCACCATTCTTTAGCTCACTCCACCACCCTAGTTCAGACATGGCCATATGCAAACCAGTCTGACCCTGTGCCTCATGGGAACAGTCCAGCCCGACCTGCCAAGCCATGCCTTTCCTGGACCGGAAACAAGCATCCTGGAACCGGTTTCGGATTCATAATCCTCATCAGCCAGGCTATCTTGAATACAGTGGTAGAGTGAGCAAGGGACCCACGTCCCTGCCAACTTAGGGCGAACAAGGCGATACCAAAAGGGATAATGGACGGAGCGTTTGAGAAAATCAAACACTCACCCCCAGTCAACTGATCTGGGTTTAATCCATCACCATTCTTTAGCTCACTCCACCACCCTAGTTCAGACATGGCCATATGCAAACCAGTCTGACCCTGTGCCTCATGGGAACAGTCCAGCCCGAACTGCCAAGCCATGCCTTTCCTGGACCGGAAACAAGCATCCTGGGACCGGTTTCGGATTCATAATCCTCATCAGCCAGGCTTTCTTGAATCCAGTGGTAGAGTGAGCAAGGGACCCACGTCTGGGCATACCCTGCCAACTTAGGGCGAACAAGGCAATACCAAAAGGGATAATGGACGGAGCGTTTGAGCAAATCAAACACTCACCCCCAGTCAACTGATCTGGGTTTAATCCATCACCATTCTTTAGCTCACTTCACCACCCTAGTTCAGACATGGCCATATTCAAATCAGTCTGACCCTGTGCCTCATGGGAACAGTCCAGCCCGAACTGCCAAGCCATGTCTTTCCTGGACCGGAAACAAGCATCCTGGGACCGGTTTCGGATTCATAATCCTCATTAGCCAGGCTATCTTGAATCCAGTGGTAGAGTGAGCAAGGGACCCACGTCTGGGCATACCCTGCCAACTTAGGGCGAACAAGGCGATACCAAAAGGGATAATGGACGGAGTGTGGCAGGGTATGGTCAGACGTGAGTCCCTTGCTCACTTTGCCACTGGATTCAAGCAAGCTGGCTGAAGACGGCTGTAATGCCAGAAACCGGTCCTCGGAAGCTTGTTTCCGGTCCAGGGAAGGCATGGCTTGGCAGTTCGGGCTGGACTGTTCCCATGAGGCACAGTGTCAGACTGATTTGCATATAGCCATGTCTGAACTGGGGTGGCAGAGTGGGCTAAAGAACGGTGATGGATCAAACCCAGATCTTTTGACTGGGTGTGAGTATTTGATTGGTTCAGATGCTCCGTCCATCACCACCCCCTTTTGTACCGCTTTTGGCCGCCATAAGTGTGGCAGGGTATGCTCAGACGTGAGTCCCTTGCTCACTTTGCCACTGGATTCAAGCAAGCCGGGCTGAAGACGGCTGTAATGCCAGAAACCGGTCCTCGGAAGCTTGTTTCCGGTCCAGGGAAGGCATGGCTTGGCAGTTCGGGCTGGACTGTTCCCATGAGGCACAGGGTCAGACTGATTTGCATATAGCCATGTCTGAACTGGGGTGGCAGAGTGGGCTAAAGAACGGTGATGGATCAAACCCAGATATTTTGACTGGGTGTGAGTGTTTGATTGGTTCAGATGCTCCGTCCATCACCACCCCCTTTTGTACCGAGTCACCTGAAAAGAGCATAAATAAAATAGATTTAACGCATACCCCAAAGACTCCAGAAACTAAATTACTTGATGTTGCAAAACTAAAAGCAGATTTGGAGGAATTAATAATTGGCACAATTGGACCTGACAAATTAAAGCATTATCAGGATGAGGAATTATTGTTTATTTCTAAAAGCATACAATGGAAAATTAAAAATAAGTATGAACTGTTGGAAGAATTAGCTGCTGAACTTGAAATTGATTTGAGCAGACAAAAAAATTTGGGTAAGCATTACAGAATAGAATTTTCTGAGAACGATATTGAAAACATGAATTCTAATGGAAGAATGTTGCATATAAAAGATTTAATTGTGTACTTAAAGAGATTAGGAGATCTAAGTAAGTGGAGAGTAAAATGGACAAAGGAAAAAGAGGAAGAAAGGAGAGAAAGGGGTGAAGTGGCTAATCAGTTCCCGATGAGAGAAATAGCAGGAGGTGGGTATGTGCATGTCCCATGGTCAAGACAGGATATTTTATTATTCACTAATGATTTTCCACGGCTGAGAGAAAAGCCTGTAGAATGGTATCGACAGGTGGATAGATTCATAGTTGATGGAGCGAGGTTCAGAGTAACATTTTATTCTGACTCGTAAAGTTAAACTTCCATAATATAACTATATTAATAAGCTTGAGAATGAAATGTACTAATCAACCTAGATTAAAATGCAAATACATGACACGAGGGACTAATATATGTGCTCTTTGTTGCATTTGTAAGTGTGTCGAAAATAATAAATTAACCATGCCTATTGTCTTTGTCAGTATTAAATGCGGCTGATTTCATAATGGCATGTGCTTATTTTATGTGCTTATGTTATGTCTTTCGTCTTTTATGTGGCCTAAGTTTGTGGAGAAATTTGTGGCTTGTGCTTAAAGCTAGGTAACATTTATTAACGGGTTAATATTTAGCAAAGGGGGTGGGTAACAGAAGGGTTTTCAATGCTCTAATTAATTAATGTCTTGTGTTTCTTTAAATACTAGTTCTCCATGAGGGAGGCCTAAGGCCTGAGGCCTGCGATAGATGGTAAATAGAAGCCTGTCCAGAGTGGAGCCTTGCACGTATTCTGAAGTGGAAAACTTTTACCACATTGACAGTTGACAAAGGAAAAGTCTCATGAATGGCTTTTGTGCAGGATGAGCTCTGAAAGTGACAAAATCCAAGGACGGGATAAGGCAAAGCAGCCAAGCTAAGGAAGCGATGAACTGTTACACAATAAAAAGATACACTTCCGAGGAAGCTGGAGTCCCATGATTAAGAGGACAATAGCGTTTTAGAAAGTTTGACTTTCGGAATGAAAATGTGATGAGCTAATGTGGTCTGACATCTGTCAGCCAATCCGGACTCTGAACGGTTGAGAAAAAGAATACATTTCGGTGAGATTAGCTAGTTAGAAAGGTATAAAAATTGCCCCTTTGGGCAAGAGGGGGCTGCTCATTTCCTGAATCCTGAATGACGTGACGTGCTGTCGGATCACTGATGCACGTAAGGATTGTAGGCCTTTATGACTAATTCTTTTTAGATTAAGTGAGTTTTAGACAGGAAAGTAGAACTTAGGTTTTGGAAAACTGATTATTTGCTTTAATTCATGCTAAATGATGATTCTATAAATTGTCAGACTAATGCCTTTTCCTCATTAAATGCTGCTATTTTGCTAATAAAATAATGACTTATTAAAGAAATGCTTTTCCTTGAAGAATACAATTAATAAATTAGATTTTGAAATAACAAGCTGGTCTTGTTTTTTAAGGTCTGATTACCATTAGTTGATCCATTTACCTAAGTGACTTAATTAAAATGTTATTTGCATAAAACCATGGTAAAAGATGATATACTGCGGTTGTATATAAATGTGTAAATAGTTTGAGAATAGGTTCTGATTAATTAGGTCACATGATTCAGTCGCCCAAAAATTGTCTCGGTTGTTAACCGCATGCACGCTAGCCGTTTTCCCGCTGCGCGCTGCGATTTTAAAAAAAACGCGTTACATGACGAGCTCAGCTCGTCATCCGCGTAGCGCAGGTTACGCTCATGACGAGCTGAACTCTTCATGAGCGCCGAAGGGGTTAATGGGCCTTATGAGAGATTTATGATTAATGGTGAGTATTATGGTGTAAGATAGTGTATATGAGACAGTTTTTCTACACGGGCGCTGCATCAGGCCCTAAGTTCAGTAGTATTCCACAGGACTAACAAAAGGCAAGAAACTGTGGTGACTACAAATATAATTCTGCACCTTCAGTGGGACTGAAATAAAGACGTTCTCAATTCAGAGCGTAACGGCGGCTGCCATCGAGCATAAATTAATTTGTTTAGAAAAAACATTTGAACATTTTAATGAGTGTTTGTGCAATATTTTTACTATTGGTATTAGGTTTTGTTGGTATGGACATTGAAATTATCAGTTTTGCCAAAAATCACGCAGTGGGATAGAACCACCTTTTGTGCCACTTAATTACCCTTGGAATAAAAATTGAGGTGACTTGACTAAAAGTGATTCCTTGTCACGAAAACGAATTTAATTGTGTCTCTAGAGGCCATGAGCCAGAAATCTACAGGTAGTAAGAGGTCTTGTTGTATTAGCTATTATAAATAGGAAAGGATCACTATATTTCTTTTCAATTACAGCAGCCTTTATATAGCGCTTTTCGTACTGTTGTATCCTGAGTATTCTGCAATGCATTCTTCCCTGGTGTTCTGGTGCTTGCTGCTCAGCCAGTGTGTGAGCTCATTAGAATGTGTAGGGTGTGTTTGTGATTGCATGAAAGAGCAGTTAGAGAGAGTGGGCGGAGCAGCAAAAATGCAGCTCCTTGTGGGGCTTATTCGTGAGCTTACCTGACAGCTTATTTACCATCTTACCAGTTACCTGGAACTGACTGGAACTGAGTCTTAATAAACCTCTTCTGATATCTACTCCACTGGCTACTGGACTAATTACCTACAAGGTCCTTACTTCGTTTACAAGACATACTTCTTGTGAGACTTAAGCCCAGATACTCAAGAGAATGCAGAGCAGCAGACTAAAATACTGTGCTACGTTACCTGACAGTGAGGGAGCAGGACAGCACCATATCTACAGAGATATGTCTCTCTCCTCCCGGCGCTGATTTCAGCTGCCGTGCGCCAGGCACACAGACTTAGTGCCATAATGCTGGGGGGCGTTCCAGAGGCTACCATAAGTTTTGTACTGGAAGGGTACCCTTTGAGTACAAAATGCCATGCTTAGACACACGTTAAAACTTTTCCTACTCTGTATGTGTGCTGCACAGTGCATCACGCATGCAAAGTAGGAAAAGAAATAGGAAATAAAAACACTTCTCCTTTCAACACCTTCTTTCAAATGGCATGAACTTTTGGCTCTAAACCCTGACTACTATTGTTTGTGGATAGAATTTTGCATCAAAAGGCATTATTGGTTGCATGGATAAATGCCCATGTACCACCCATGTAACTCCCCCTTGACGTAAAGTAATGCAAAGCAGTGCTTTGCGCTGCTTTGCTTTACTTTTAGGGTCGTTTCCAGTGCATAACAAGTTTTGCACTGCAAAAGTAAATTAGGAAGAAAATGATCTTGTGCTGGTTAGCAACACTTTTGTGATGCTAACCCAGCGCAAAATGTTTGAGAATCTCGATTGCAAAGTGATTAACTGCACCACATGAATAATTTAGATAGCGCTTCATAGCCCAGGCGAGGTCATGAGCATTCTGATTTTTTTTGAAAATTGTCTTTTTATTAAGCATCATGCACGACCAAACACAAAAGACCGTCTCGATGGTACGAGAGGCGAGCAATCGCCCGCGTAACAACAGAAATAGCTATGAAGAGTTCAGCTTCGCAAAGTCTCCAGGCTGGGCCTTGCCCTGCACAGTTGAGTGAATCCTATTTTCCAAAAAACAAAGAACTCCCCCCCCCCCAGATAAAAAAAGTTTTTTCTTGAGGTTGCTCTACGTAGGGGAAATGATTCGGTGCCAAGAGTGCAGTTTGGAAGTAGGGTAATATTGTTGCATTGGTCTACAATAGTGCATAGGTAGGGGAGGTGTAAGAAACAGCCACGCATGTAGGTACCAACTATACCTTGATATTATTATTATTACAGATTTGTTGTTGGTGCTGCCTGTATAATCCATTGTTATAACACTACCCTGGGCTGAAAGTAGTTATGACGAAACTCAGGATCCCTACAAATCTGGTCTATACATTGGCACTGTGGATCACTGTCATTGATGAATCTTTCGGAGTCGTTTGGACCCATTTGATAAAGAGATCGTAAATAGACCTCTAACTATTGAGCCAGGAACCAGCCAAGTTTTTATTGTTTTTCCGAATTCTAGGTGGTCAATGAGCATCCTTATTTTCTTTAGTGGGTTTCATGGATTGTAGAGAAAGACCAATTTTTTCCCTCTGAAAAGAGATACGTTTAATAGCGGTGTGAACGTGGGATTAGGGTTCCTTTTTCAGCGTAGAGTTTGAATTTGGGTTTGAAAAAAATTGGTTCAGTTTTATGGCTTGCCTCATGGACAATATCATGAGTTCTGAAAGATATTCCTCTTGCAAGTGGTAACGGGTGCTGGGCTTTGAAGGGCAACTGGGATGTGGAAACGAGAGAGCAACCCCCAAGCCTGAGGACAGACTACCACGGATAAACCGGGGGTGAAGAGCGTCGTAAGGGGAAGCAAGAAGACACATCCAGAGAGTCCAGATCTGAAGACAAAGGTCGTGGAACAGAGGAACATATAGACAGCACAAAAAAGAGGACGGGAGGAAGCAGCGGAGGCCATTAGTATTAAAATGCAGACGCCCCTGAATGCAAACAGCCCTCAATATTAATACCTTACTTGGTGCTGCAGTGGATTCGGGGGGTGAGGGGGTAAAGGTGTCTATGCTGTTGGTTGCTCCTTTTTGGCCTCGCTGCCTTCGGTTTCCGCTCCTGTTGCTGCTGGCGGGGCAGGTTTGGCTGGCTTCCCTTGACACTGGCCCTGCTTCTGTGTCAGCACCTGTCTTTGCCCTGTCTTTCTCACCTGCATCTGTCGGCCTGGCTCTTGAGTGACTGTCGTTGGCATATTTAGGCTGATCTTCTGTGGTGGCCTATGGCATTCAGTTGTCGCTTCGGCCTTCAACACTTAAGAACTATGGTGTGCATTGGGGCTCTTTTGTCTTCTGGTGCTTGTTAGAAATGGGATCTCTAGTTGGCTAAGGCTTGCGCCAAAGCCAGGCAGAGACCACTACTCGCGTCAGCGGTACAAAAGGGGGTGGTGATGGACGGAGCATCTGAACCAATCAAACACTCACACCCAGTCAAAAGATCTGGGTTTGATCCATCACCGTTCTTTAGCCCACTCTGCCACCCCAGTTCAGACATGGCTATATGCAAATCAGTCTGACCCTGTGCCTCATGGGAACAGTCCAGCCCGAACTGCCAAGCCATGCCACCCAGTCAAACCCAGATCTTTTGACTGGGTGTGAGTGTTTGATTGGTTCAGATGCTCCGTCCATCACCACCCCCTTTTGTACCGCTTTGGCTGCCATAAGTGTGGCAGGGTATGCTCAGACGTGAGTCCCTTGCTCACTTTGCCACTGGATTCAAGCAAGCCGGGCTGAAGACGGCTGGAATGCCAGAAACCGCTCCTCGGAAGCTTGTTTCCGGTTCGGGGAAGGCATGGAATGGCAGTTCGGGCTGGACTGTTCTCATGAGGCACAGGGTCAGACTGATTTGCATATAGCCATGTCTGAACTGGGGTGGCAGAGTGGGCTAAAGAACGGTGATGGATCAAACCCAGATCTTTTGACTGGGTGTGAGTGTTTGATTGGTTCAGATGCTCCGTCCATCACCACCCCCTTTTGTACCGCTTTTGGCTGCCATAAGTGTGGCAGGGTATGCTCAGACGTGAGTCCCTTGCTCACTTTGCCACTGGATTCAAGCAAGCCGGGCTGAAGACGGCTGTAATGCCAGAAACCGGTCCTCGGAAGCTTGTTTCCGATCCAGGGAAGGCATGGCTTGGCAGTTCGGGCTGGACTGTTCCCATGAGGCACAGGGTCAGACTGATTTGCATTTAGCCATGTCTGAACTGGGGTGGCAGAGTGGGCTAAAGAACGGTGATGGATCAAACCCAGATCTTTTGACTGGGCGTGAGTGTTTGATTGGTTCAGATGCTCCGTCCATCACCACCCCCTTTTGTACCACTACTCTAGTCAGGGCAAGGGAGTTACACGCCAAAGATAACCCCTGCTCACCCCCTTGGTAGCTTGGCAAAAGCAGTCAGACTTATCCCGGAGGCAATGTGTAAAGCGTTTGCGCCACACACAAACACACACACAGCGGTGACCCACTAGGCACACTACAAAAGAGACTCCACACAAGGTTATATAAAAATAGCC
Organism: Lissotriton helveticus; assembly: GCF_964261635.1. Classification (NCBI taxonomy): domain Eukaryota; kingdom Metazoa; phylum Chordata; class Amphibia; order Caudata; family Salamandridae; genus Lissotriton; species Lissotriton helveticus. The sequence goes on from NC_136061.1 coordinate 1,647,997,764, forward strand.
TTTGTATTATAAAAACACATTAGAATCACAGCCGTATACACTGTGCCTACAGGCACCAGGACATTATTTACAGGGGATTATTTACAGGGCAGCGCCAATCATGTCGCTGCCAGAACCATCACACAAGTACATGTAGTAAGTATAAAATAACCAGTAATAACTGCGCATAGCTACTGGTAAAATAATGAACTTAGCATCCTTGCAATAAGCATAAACCACATTAGATCAGACATGAACCTAATGACCTGACGTCAGGCATCCCCCTAGCATAAATGCAACATTGTAAGGCTTAAACAAATACATTGTGCAATAACCATAGGGCATAAGTCACGTTTGCATGAGGCATCTTCCTAAAACATCCTAGCATGACATTAGGCATAAAAAACATTATGCACCTACTTAGGCGTAAAACCCATTAGATTAGGTATGAGCACCTTAAGCATGAAACCAGCAAAGTAAACATTAGGGGAGAAGCATCAGGTGCCATCATTAGCATAACTACATTAATCAGACATCATGGCATTACTGAGAGAGGGTAACAACCAAATCATCAGCATCAGTGCCCCATGCATATAGCATTACCACCAAGGGCAGATGTGGCCCCCACTCTGGGACTCTCCCAATAGACTTTGCCCAAAATGTTGCAGCTGCCCACTGTCCTGCGGGGCACCTGTGCAGAGTACCACCAGTACTGCCACGGTGGAGTCCCTCTCTGGGACTCTGAACTTAGAAATATGCCCGAAAGTTGCAGCAGCCCACAACTGCGGTGCCGATGTGAAGCCCCAAATACGCTGGAACCACTGTGCTGTGGAAGTACTCAAGGCAGCTGCTCACTACCATCCGTGGCAGCTGCTACTGCAGGGGAATAGAGCTGCGCTACCCCCACCTCTCCCATGGCCTCTCACCTGGGGGTTGTGGGGCTTTCCACGTGGCCGGGAATGGCCCGCCTTTCCGCTTCCTTCGCTGGGGGAGCAGGAGTCTCATTCCTTCGCCCGGTCTCTCTTTCACTTGGGTTGTGTCGCAGGAGAGCGGGGTTAGGCTCCCGTCTGCTTCCTGCTTCTTTCTTGGTGCAGCGCGGGGCTCTCCTTCAAGATGCAGGGCTCTCTCCAAGCATAGGAGCCCCGCCAACGAGCCTTCGTCTAGCCTCACCTCACTTCACCAGAGCACCCTCCTGGGACCAGGGACTTTGCAATGGGAACCCGCCAGTTACGCTCACACGCGGATAGGGCTCCGGCTGAAAACAGCCAACAATGCTTTGCACATGCGGGATGGGCACCCGCCTGATTTAAATTCAAGATGTGGTAAAAACGCGGGGTGGGCTCCCGCTTTAGAAAGGCAGTGTGGGGGTAATCCCACACATTGAAGCTTCGTGCTGCAGGCCACCAGCGCTCCCCAGAATGAAAGTAAAACAGCCCTCAGGAACAGAAAGCCCTAGCGCTGTCCAGACGTCCAGTCCAAAGTCCAGGGTAAAAAATGGAGCGCTCTTCCGAGCAGTAAAGAGCAAAGCGCTCTTCCAAATAACAGACAAAGTTCAGGGGGCACAAGGCTGGGCTCAGGAAGGCCAGCACACAGGGCCCTCCAGCAGGGAGGCAGTCCCTTGTGGCGGTTCCTCCTGGAGCCAAGCAGCAGCAGCCCGAGCGTCAGGACCAGCACAGTAGAGAGCCCTTTCATGGGGTCACAGCCCCTATATTAATACACCCTTTTTCCTTTTGTGTCACATCACAGGGCTTAGGGATACCAGTCAGAACTGGTTTGGGGGAGCTTTGGAGCACTTTGTTTTGCTGAGCTCCTCTCTCCTTTGTCAGGTGGGGGCTCAGGGATCAGACGCACCACAGGGGGCGGAACCGGCAGGCAGACACACAGCACACAGAAATGGCAACTTCTAAAAGTGGCATTTCTCCACCAGTCACCATACATCTGCGCACACCATTGCGCAACATTTATTCTCACGAGTTCATACATACTAAACTCGCTCCTGCACTCCTCTCATACCAGGAATTACCATGGACACACATATTCCCCATGCATTCCTATGGGAGGGCAGGCCACACACACTCAGAGCACGCACGCACTTTACACTGGGCCACAGTGCTAAAGTGCGCAGAGGCCAAAAACTACTAATATCAGGTCACAGAAAAGGCAAAAAGTTTAGGGGTGAACATGCCAGAAGGGCCAAGTCCAACAGTGCTCTTCTCTTGGTCTGGGTCAGTGGTTGTAGGTCCGGCTTCTATTCTTGTCTTTCTCTGAGATGGGTTTTTGAAGGACCTTCCCTCTTCTGCCTTGTCTGCTTGTTGGGCTGTGGTTCAGGCTTGTCGGCGTCCCGGGACCTCTTTGGAGGTTGTTGCTCCTTTGGTGAGTCAGATTCTGCATTGTTTTCTGCTTCAACGTCCGGTCTCTCCTGTGTTTGTGCCTTTTTGGGTTTGCCAACTGTTTTGCGGGGTCTGCAGTTACACCCTTTTGAGCCTTTGTTGGAGGCTGTTTGTTGTGGTTGTCCGCAACGGTGGCTTTTTTGTTGACCGTCTCCTCCACGTGGCGGTTGGGTGAGTTGGGTGCTTTGCTTCTCTCCTTCCCTTATTTGCAGTTTCTGCTGGATGGGGTTGTTTTGTGGCTGGGCCCGGCTTTTTTCCCTGAGCTTTCTCTGTGTTCCATTTGCAGCTGGAGGTGATTCCTTCCTATTTTTCCTGGGGATGGGGATTCCTTTGTTCCTTCATCCATGGATGTTCGCACCCTTCGGTTTTTCTTCCTCCCTACAACCATCTCCCCTCTCGGGATGGTTGTTTTCTCCTTCCACCTTCACTCGCTATATGCGTTTGGCGGTCTGCCTCTCTTGTGGGCCTGCCTCCTCCATCTCTGATGCTGGGTCGTTCGACACGTCCTGGGCTGAGGAGGCGGGGGGCTCTGTCCGGGAGTTTTGTGGTGCGGCCTCTTGGCTATCCCTTCGCACTTTTGTTCGGCATTATTGCCTTGCTGTTTTACATGCCTCTGAGGACAGCTTTGCTGTTGCCGTTTTGCACGCTGCTGTTCCTTAATCATTTGTTTGATTAAGTTTTGTACTTTTGCAAGGATCCCTGGTGTCCTGCATTTTTTCTTCTTGGGTCTCTGCTTGTGAGTTCCTCACTATTTTAGGACTGGTACGAGGAAGACCCAATGTCTTGTTACTTACCGGTAATCTTCATTACCCCAATTAGGGTCCTCCTCTTACCAGTCCTGTTCCCTCCCTCCCACTCGCTGTGTTTGTGTGTGGACTTGTTGATAACATGCATGGCGGTGGGTGGGAGGGGGTTATATGACCTTTGAGATTATTCTAAGCATTCTGATTGGCTGTCGGGAAGCAGGATTGCCTCACTATGTTAGGACTGGGATGAGGAGGACCCTAATCGGGGTAATGAAGATTACTGGTAGGTAACAAGACAGCAGCACGTGCGAAGGAGGCTCGGGAGATGAATTGTTCCTGGTGAGTTGATTTATTTCTATTAACCCTAGTAATTACATGTGGCCTTCTGGTGAAGGAGCTAGCCTTCTCCTCATTCTGTTTCATCCTTGAGTTTTTTGATCCCTCCGATTTTCTGGCCAAACAACCTTATTTCCTGTGAGAGTGAATGGCAGACTAGAGAGGTGGCCCAATTGCCCAATATGGTGACAATGTCTCAGCAACATGACATCAATAACACTATGAGGCGGTACATACTAATTTACCACTGACAATATAAGTGTGTTAAAAAGGCTTCTTTAATGAGACAGGTGTGCATCGCATATAAACAACCTCGGCAAGAGGCTAACAAACTAAACTTAGACCTCGCTAACATGTCATATCCCTGAATCACCCCCCCCTAAATTTCTCCTTCTTGTTTATCTAATATATTCCTCACAGTGCCACCATTTTCTCTTTGTCCTAGTAACACTTTTCTGGCCAACGTGACCTCTTTACCTCTAAACAACTTTAAACTCAACGACCCCCTCCATCCAAACTGATCCGCCCATGCCGCAGCAAAATCAACCCTGTTTCTAGCCTGGCAAACAAAGTAAAACATGCCAGCACCAGCTTATTTGTGACAAACACAAATCAAAAGAGTGCACCAACGAAACAACACACCTGTCCCTTTACAACTGTACCTTTAACAATTCTCCAGAGATGTTATAACCGACCTAAAAATCCCTTGGTAAAGTGTGAGCGTGCTGCGCTAAATACCAGCCACACAGTGGCCAGTGTGTATCCACCTAGAAAGAGATCACACCCCAACTGGCTATGACTGATGAACCCCTTAGCCTCTCAACTCCAGTTCTTTTAACCAACCCCTGTTCAGCAGGCTTCTCGGCCTGCACCACTGGCCCGAAGACCCACGAGGGCAAGGCTCCGAGACATCTGCTCCATCGGGTGAGACGGTGGATACCACTTCACCACTGGCACCATAAGTGTGTGAAAAGAGCCGCTTTAATGTGACAGGTGGGCATCATATATAGACAACCTTGGCAAGAGCCTTACAAACTAAACTTAGACCTCACTAATACATCATTTTCCTGAATGAATACCTCACCCAAATTTCTCCTTGTTTATCTCACATATCCCACACAGTGCCATAATTTTCTCTTGGTCTCAAAACCTTCTGGCCAGCATGACCTCTTTACCTCTAAATGACTATAAACTCAGGGACACCTACTCCTCCTCAGCTAATCTACCCATACCACTGCAAAACCAACCCCACTTGCTCCTCAATTTGTGAATTCAATCCAAGCTTGCCGATAGGTGCTCCTCGTGGATGGTGGCAATTATGCTTCCATCAGACTCAGCAATCTGCACTGCCTACTTCCCAGAGCTCCACTGCCATGTATGTTTTCTCCCTGTCTGCTTCCAGTGCGAGCCCAAATAATCTACTCAACTGTGAACGAGACAAGGCTCCACAATGTTATTGTCAACTCTGGAGGCAGGGCTCATCTGAAACGTTACATTATGCATCAAACACTCTAGTACATAAACTCCTAACAGTTGAAGATGCTTTGGGTCCCTTGCAGACTGCCTATTCTCAAACCAAAACTGCTTTGTTCGCAACTTTATAGGATTTTTTTTGTGAAAATGGCCATTCCACAGAGTCATTGCCACTACCAGTAGGAAGGATTCCAGAAATGTGATGCGCTGTCTGCCATGGGTCCAAGCTTATGGCCATACCTTTGTGCACCATCTCCCCTGCTAATGTAAGCCAAAACCCCTTACAGCTGCTACACCCAAAACTGTTTGAATCAACCATTCTCCTTCCTCCATGCCTTTCAGAGGTACACTATTAAATCTGTCCAGAAACATTTCTATACTCTTAAATCCGCCTTGACGCCTGTTGATAATCAAACTATGTTGTGCTGTTACTGTTTTCCCACCAAAGCAAAACCCAGCCTCCTGCAAGACGTTTGCATGCAGAGTTTAGGTGACGCAACAAAACTTGAATCTCTCTCACCTCATGTAGACTTTCTCTTTATCATTATTTCATCTAGAAGCTGCAGCACTGCTTTTGGTTTTTCACTGGGCTTCCTGGCCTCCATGATTTCAAAATCAAGCTCAATGCTCAAATATGACAAAACTTTCTGTGGGCCAACAGTCTTCTCTGGTGCCAAGGGAACGCCAATCTCCTCCATCACCTCCTGAAAATTAGCCAGAATGTTTGTGCATACAGCTATATCAAGTGACCCCACTATCAAAAAAGTTTTCCAGGTAATGCGCCACTTTCCTATACCCTGAGTAATGTTCAAATGCCCATTGCAGAAAGGAACTGAACCTCTCAAAAAGGGTGCAGGAAACTGAAAACCACATAGAACGCGCTTTCTCTACAAAGAAATACCATTGAGACTGGATTCCCAATAATTCAAAATCATCCAGTGTACCGGCAGTAACCGAAAAGCAGACTTAATATCCGATTCTGCTGTGTAAGCTGCCAGCATGTTCGTGCATACAGCTATATCAAGTGACCCCACCATCAAAAAGTTTTCCAGGTAATGCGTCACTTTCCTATACCCTAGTAATGTTCTAATGCCCATTGCAGAAAGGAACTGAACCTCTCAAAAAGGGTGCAGTAAACTGAAAAACACGTAGAAAGCGCTTTCTCTACAAAGAAATGCCCTTAAGACTGGATTCCCAATTATTCAAAATCATCCAGTGTACCGGCAGTAACCGAAAAGCAGACTTAATATCCGATTCTGCTGTGTAAGCTCCCGCACCTACCTGCACGATGAATTAAAAGCAATGTCGATAGGAGCACATGAGCAGGACCACTGGAGTTATGCGATTCTGCGGCCAAGTCTTTTTTCCCATAATTAAGGCTTTGTTGCATTTGCCACATAATCCATTATCTGCTGCATACTCTGCAGATTTTAACCCATAAAATGAGTTTCTAGCTCAAAGGAATCAAAAGTTACTACAACCATGGCAATATGTGTTCATGCGCATTGGAGGACACTTTGCAAATGTCAACTGGTCATCTTTCAGTTGCTTATTTATGTATTTGGTTGTTAAACCGGTACAAATGAGGCGAAATCTTTTCCCAGGCATTATAACCATGTGTAAAAATGACAAAATAATGAAGTAATACAATCAAAAAATGCACCGCATTGTGACGCATAATTTGCCTTTCTTGTTGCATAATTTAGACAACCCTGACCCATAATTTGGTGCTCCCCTGCAGCATAATTCCAGTGGTCTTTTTTATGGCCCCTTAGTCAGCTCTTCTGCTATGTACTCACCTTTTTTTTTTAAGGATCACCCCAATTGGAGAAATGATTACATTCTGCAAAGCCAATCCGGAAATGATCCCTCCATCTGACCTTCAATTACATCTGTTGTCAGTTTGGCGAAAACCATATCAGGTGAGGCCTTTGCTGAACGTAAATTTTCGGCCGAACATGCCTCTGTTGGCCCATCGTACCCTGATGTAGCGAAATCTCATTTCATTTGTAGGGGTGCCTAATAATCAAGTGTAGAGCGCAACCGTATATAAGCTTGCAATTGTATTAAAGTGAGATTGTGAAATGTATTAACACACTTTCGTGACATGTCTTAGGTTATTGCCAAGTAATATGGAGAATTACCATAGGAAAAAAATGTAATTAGTAGAAAAAGTTACCATGAAGAGCATGTGTTGTGAAGTTAACACCACCCATATGCTGAATGTTATGTTATGTTGTGTTATGTTATGTTATGTTATGTTGTGGTATGTTATGTTATGTTATTAAACATTTGTATCGTGCACGGATACTCAAGAGTGTCCCGGCGCGGTTGGTGGACATAACAGCAAAACAGCAAAATTAGGTGGCTTGATTGAAAAGGAAGGTCTTCAACTGTTTCTTAAATAGCATGGTATGCTGAATATTACGCAACTACGGAAGAAAGGGAATTCCAGGCCTCCACTGCTTTAACAGAGAAGGAACTATCCCCTAGCCGAACCCTACGAAAGCGGGGAACGATTGTCAAGTGCTGAATAGCAGAGCGGAGATTTCTGCGAGGAACATAGAAGGTAAAGTGCCTCTGGAGGTAGACCGGGCCTAAGCCATGCAAGGCTTTATGAGCCAGAGTAAGGGCCTTGAACTGGACTCGGTGGACCACAGGCAGCCAATGCAAGTCCCGTGGGTGCTGTTTCATACTTGAGCGCCCAGGGATTTGCAGCAGAACCCTAGCTGCCGCATTCTGTATTACTTGTAATTTTTTTGACTGATACCCTGGAAGTCCAATGTACAGACCATTAGCGTAATCAATACGGGACAGGATGAGAGCCTGAGTCACCATTTACCTGGCTGACCTAGGTAGCAGAGGGAAGAACTTCCTGAGAGATTTTAGAATACCAAAGCAATTGTGTTTAAAAATTATGGGCCAGATGTAGGTGGCAAAAAAGCGAGTGCTAATGCTGCAATTCTGCGAATTTCAGCGTTTGCGATTGCTATTTGGCAGCGAGTAATGTAGGCAAGTTGAAACCTACTAGCAAAATAAGGAATCGCAAAATTGCGATTCCTTATTTTGCTCTTGCATTAAGGACCGCAAAATGCAATTCCTTAAATGCAATGTAAGTAGCACAAAAGAAAGTGCGCTATAGCCTTAAGGAATCGCTAATAACCACCAGCTTCAAGTTGGTGGTAATTAATGATTTCCTTTAAAAAAACACTTTTTTGCTTTTTTTCAAGTGCCATGTGGCACACATTCATGCCCTCAGGGCATATATGTGCGCCACATGTGCACACATGCACATTTCAGGGGTGCAACAGGGTGTCCTTTTAGAACTATGGCACCCTTGAAATTGCTCCCGCAATTTGCGAGGGCCTCTTGGTGACTCGCAAATTGCGGGAGCAATTCGTACTCATTCCTATGGGCCTCTAGGCCCATAGGAATGAATAGGAAGGTATTCCTTAATTGCAAATCGCAATTTACGATTCACAATTAAGGAATATTAAGGAATCGCAAAAAATATTGCGATTCCTACCTACATGGCATTTTGCGATTCCTTAATAGCGATTCCCTAAAAATCGCTATTAAGGAATCGCAAACATGCATTTACCTACATCTGGCTCAAAATTTCTATAATTTGCTAAATATGTTAGTTAAAACGCCCTTATGTTATGCAAATCTGTAATGCTTAAAGTGACACTTATGTTAGCTTAAATTGTAGTCCTGAAATGCAAGTCCCTAACAACTCATTTAGAATTAATAGTTTGAATTTCATGTGCATTGTAGAATCTGTTCTTTCTCACATTTGTACTGCAAGTTGAGAAGCACTTATTAGGGAAAAGTAATGTCTTTATTTTAGTAGCTAGGCAAGGAGAGAAGAAGTTACAGTTACATGGCTTGGAGGTGAAAAAGATGGAGACAAATTCACATGGGAAAAGGCATAGTAACCAAGGTCTAATTGTTGAGAAGGAGCTACATGGAGAACATCGTGGAAAAATACTCGCATAACTGTGCCTATTGTGGACCAGGTGCATGCTGTGCATTATGAAATATTCCACTTGCTGGCCCCTACCCTTATACTGAAGATGCTTATGTAGGATGTCACCTTGGCAATAGTGTAAGGATAAGTTTAATACGTTTTACTCACCAACCCTTGATGCAGGGGAAGTTGGAATCATGCTTGCTGATTCTCTGTATCCTAGTTCTTGAATTAATAGTTTTGTTCATGTTGCAAAGTTTGAGTTGGATGAGTAGATTTGGCTTCATTTTAATTCCTCTGTATTTTTATACCCTCGTGTTTTGTTGTCTCTATGTCCAGTTATTCTTGACTTTGTAATAAATTAACTAACCTTATATCATTGTCCATGAGTTATTATGTATCAAGGATGGTTAAAGGCTAATGGATTGTGAACTAATGAGTTTTCCTTTCCTTTACACTTTCATGCTGGTGAAAAAGAACCATCGGAGTGTGTCTCTAGAAAAAGTCTAGACCTTATGGGCCCGGCCCTTTCAACCCCAACCAAAAACCTCAACTGAAATTCTTACATTGCCTCGCTGCCTCCTCTCGCTCCCCATATTCCTGTAAGCAGAACTGCAACTTCTCCAATTTAATTAACGTATGCGCCTTTTTCCCCATCAAGTGGGGCCCTTCCAGCTCCCGCATGATCTGCTGTAGCTGGTTTTCCGCATTACTGGTTTTTTGAAACTGTGTTTGTCAGTACTTTGCAGTGGGTGACCAGATGTTTCCCATTGCACTGTAAGTATTCATGCCTGAAGCAAAAATATTATCTAATGAAGTGGCCTTCTTATAACTACAGCACACTCCTTGTGGTCCTGCACCACTCTGTACCCTGTTAGCGCAACCCACCCCTGACTGGGCGTGGCGAGCTTGAAAAGCTAAACTACTCTCTGTGTAAGTCGTGTGTGCTGATCTACTGGGTGTTGTAGTATGGAGCCATGAATCATTATCCGATTCTCTCCATTTACCCTCCACGTTAGCTGACAATTGGGCTCTAAATTCTTCATTGTATCGCACCCATGCCACAAAAACATATCTGAGCTTTTCGTATTACATCCAAGTATTTAAAGAGTGCAATGCAATACTCAAGGTACTTTCACAGTAGAAGCTGGCATAGATAAAAAATGCAGCTGTCTAGTTTTCAATGGTCACTGGCAGTCTGGGCAGCCTTGCCTGATCGTATTCTTTCTGTTATAACCCTTCCTTAGCTTGCTCCTCCATATGTTATAACTTAAAAACCTCTGTATATTCGCCCTTCCAAATCTTCTACTTCATCACCACCATCAGATAAGCTCCTGATGGCTTTGTACTCTCCATATAAGGGTGTCTCTTCTGCTAAATGTATTTGCTTTTGTGCTTATCCTGGACCCCATGCTCTTTCTGACTCTTTTCCAGTGTGTCTGTGTCTCCCCCTCCCCTTTGTTGCCTTCCAATTTGCCATCGGCGTTCACTACCTTGTTCATCATGCTGTCCTCCATATCCGTACCTTGTTTCACCACATATTTACCTTTCCACAAGAGACCTCCAATCTCCCCATCTTTGCCCCTCCCACATCCACAAAGCGCACTGCTCTGTCTGACTGGGCTACTTGTCTCTTACCTGCCCGCAGGATCGTGCTGACTCCGAAAACAACTGCCCAGCGATGCTCTCCCTGCCAACTGCAGTAGTCTCTTCCATTGTCCTGCACTGTCCCGTAAAGAACCACTCTCTACTTGTTAGGACCCCCCCATTTTTCCTCAGGTGCCCATCTCGTCTCACCAGTGCCACTCATAATTGTTTATGCTGACATACACTTGACTACCCACAATTTCACCCTCTTCAATTTCCTCAACCTTCTCATCATAATCCAATTCTCTATCATCTACAGGGACCTCCCAGACCACTCTCACTCATCATGACTGGTGCTCGGCCTCTCTCCATCACCCACAACTCTGTCACCCCAAGCATCAGAATCCCGATTTTCGAAGTATGCTGGCTTGAGCATGTTGGCAGCCCAAAGCTCGCCCTGTAAGTCCATCGCTGCCACCAGGCCAGCCACACAAAACCAAGCCTTTTCTTCATGCCGGAGAAAGCAACCTCATGGGACTTTCCCGGCTCGCTGTCGTTGTCATCATGCCAAGGCCAACCACTTACCTCTGCCACTATACCACTGACAAGTTGTCCGGCAATCCCTCTGTATCGTTCCTCCAACTTCTGATCTTCTGATTAAAACAATATAAAAGAATATCGGCAGCATAAACTGACATCTTAACTTGATGAGAGCCAAAATGAAACCCTGTAGTATGATCATCTTGTCTGATTTTAGATAGGAAAGATTTTAGGGCTATGACAAATAACAATGGGTATAAAGGGCATCCTTGCCTCACCACCCTACGTAATGAGAAGTAATCGGAAGCCTGACCATTAGCAAATATTGAAGCCCAGGGATCTGAATATAATAAAGATATTAAAAGATATTAAAGCAATTAATTTAGAAGGAAAACCAGCCCATTTTAGAGCTTGAAACATAGAATCCCAACCAATCCTGTCAAAAGCTTTTTCAGCATCAATGGTAATCGATGCGATAGGATGATCTAGGGAAGAGGCCTTGCTTAGAATATTAAAGAAGACTCAAGAGTTGTCAGATGCCAGTCGTCATTTAACAAAGCCTGCTTTTTTCAGGACCAATGAGATCAGGTAAAATAGGATCAATACGGAGTGCCAAGATCGTCGCAAAAATGGATGTTTGTCAGAAGTGTTGGGATGGTATCTGCCCCGCACCCCCCGATTGGGGCTCCTTCATGTACTAGAAGGTGTAGGGGGAATATGTACAAGCGCCACCTGCTGTTCCTGGGGTTGGTGGTCGCAAAGAGAGATCTAGCAAGGGCGTGGAAGGGAGTGAGAGCCCCCCCGCTGTGTGCATGGAAGGCGGGTCTGGACTACTTCATGGGGTTGGAGCGCCCGGTGTTTGAGGCCAGAGGATGCCCCCGTAAGCACTATAAAATCTGGAAACGTTGGGCGGAGTATAGGGGGTTGCTTCTGGACCCTCCGGCAAACCAAGAAGAGGATATGCAAGTGGAGGAGGACCCTCGGGCCCAAGGGGTTGCGCCCTATTAAGCGCACTAATGCCGAACACTGACAGTTTATTGTGATCACGTGCAAGGGGTTAGGGAGGGATAAGGGGTGGGTTGAAGGGAAGTTGGGTGGTTGGGGTGAGGGGGTCGAGGTGGAGGTGGGGGGTTTGTTTTCTCCTCTTTCATTGATTAAGCTATGCAACAATACTGAAATGTGTCATGATATGTGGTGGTGATCTCCGGTTGTGGGGAGCCACATGCTTGCTTTGCCTAATCGATCAATACAATTTGTTGTGAAAAAAAAAAAGATCGTCGCAAAAATCTTATAGTCTGTGTCGCTAGTGAAATAGGCCAATAATTCTTGCAGAGAGAATGATCCTTATCATTAAGGAGTTTTTTTACAGGACGTACCCAAAGAGTCATACTGGGCCCTTACCGGTCTGAGGAGATGGAGATCTCTAAGGGGGTGCCACAGGGCTCCTGCTTGAGCCCAACATTATTTAACATCTACGTGGCACCCCTAGCTAACATCATGAGATCCCATGGGTTTATCCCTGTATCGTATGCAGACGATACCCAACTCCTCTTCCCCTTTAAAACTATGACTCCGCAAGTACGTAGCTCCTTTGCCCTAGGGATGAAAGAGGTGGCACACTGGATGGCAGCAAACTTCCTCCAGTGTAATGTCTCTAAGACGGAGGTGATGCTCTTTGGGGAAGCCAAACGTTTGTGGACCCCTGACTGGTGGCCTCATGACCTAGGCCCAGTCCCTGAACCCAAGGTGGTTGTGAAAGATCTGGGAGTGAAACTGGACCAGGAACTCAATCTTAAACATCATACCAAGTGGTGAGTTCCTGTTTCCATGTAATTGGGCTTCTCCGACGAGTATTTCCATTGCTTCCAGATACCACCAGGAAAACCTTAGTTCAGTCGCTCGTTTTGAGCAGACTGGACTATTGCAATGGTTTGCTGTTAGCCGCGAATGAGGGGATTACTGCCAGACTGCAAGTGGTGCAGAACACGGCCGCTCGCCTTGTTCTTAATGCCCCAGCCCGCACTCCCTCTAAACCTCTGCTAAACAAACTCCACTGGCTCACGGTGAAACAGAGAGTGTTGTTTAAAACTGGGTGCATTATTCACAAGTGTATCTCGGGTAATGGTCCCCAGTACTTGTCACAAAAATGTCATTCTTACATTCCCTCAAGATCTTTGAGATCTGTAGACCGTGAATTGTTGGCCGTCCCCAGGTTTTGGAAGACAAGACAAGGGGGAAGGGCACTATCAGTAGCTGGTCCGAAGTTCTGGAATGAACTTCCTTATGAACTTAGATCATGCAGGGAACTCCTCCCCTTTAGAAAAAAACTAAAAACTTTTTTATTTAACTATTAGTTTCCGTTGGACTTTTCTAAAAACACAGGAGAGGATAATGCTCTGAGATGATGCCAAAGGCGCGGAGATACTCCTCAGGGAGTCGATTCCCAGCGCGGTACAAATGTGCAAATAAATCAAATAAAATATAAGTGCTTCTTGAAACGTACCACTAGAGAAATTATTATCTCTGAAGGATTGGAACAGAAGTAAAATATTAGGTAAAAGTATATTTGCAAAGTGGGAATAAAATTCAATGGTAAAACCATCTGGCCCAGGCGCTTTCTCACGTCGTAGTACTGAAACAGCTTGGGATAGGTCCGCTAAGGAAATATCAGCTCTTAAAGGTTCTAAATCAATGTGATTAGATGAAGGAGAGGGAATGGATCGAAAATATGAAAGAAGGCCAGACTCATCTGGTAAGATTCAGGGGTATAAAGATTTTTATAGAAGGAGACAAATTCATTTAGGATAACATTATCTTTAAAAATAGGAGTGCCATCAGAGCCTTCTAAAGACTCTATTTTTGATCTCTCTTTACTTACTTCTAAGTAGTTTGGCAATAATTTACCCATTTTGTTTTGGCCACCATAATAGCGAGAACTACTTTTTAGTAGGTAGTTGGAAGCTGCATCAGTGGATAATTTATTAAAAGTAATTTTAGCGTCAAGGAGATTTTTTAGAGCTGATTCATGATGAGAATGATAATAGGTGTATTCCTATTGCTTACTTTTCTCAAGTAACTGAGAGGACTGAGTCTTTAAAGGCTTCTTCTTTTGTGCTACAAAATTTATAATAAAACCTCTGGCAGCTGCTTTAAAGAAATCCCATACCATCACAAAAGGAGAATCTAGGGTATTATTGATAGTAAAAAATTCTGAGGCAAAGGATTTAATGGTTTGACAAAAATTAGGGTCAAGTAATAGGGAATTGTTAAAACGCCATCTTCCAGGATGAGGGGAAAAGGGAACCAGGTCAATATCAACAAAAACAGGAGTGTGATCTGATGTTAGGATTGAACCGATTTCAGATTGAATGGCATGTCTGGAAAGGGATTTGCTTAAAAAAAAGGTAATCAATACAGGACTGAGAGTGGTGGGCAGCCAAGTAAAAACTGTATTCTCTAAGTTCAGGATGACAAAGTCACCAAATATCAACTAGCACTTTACGCCGCACTGTGGAGGCAAATTTTAACTAGCATTTGAACTAGCATTTTAGATGGGATAAACTTAACATTAGAATGCCTATCAAGAAGGGGGTCGAGAATTTGATTGCAGTCACCACCAAATATAATGTAATCATCATCATATGTAAACAATTTATCAGATATATTAGCCCAGAAAAGTTTATCAATCGAAGTAGGTGCATATATAGTACAGATAACTAAAGGAATATTATCTATAACAAGCTTAACAATAACCCAACACCCTTCAACATCAGCTTCCTGGTGGACAACAGAAACATTTAATTTCTTGTGACATAAAATCAAAACACAATACCTTACCTAGGGCAGGAGAATTAAACACATGGCCCACCCAGCATCTCTTCAGCTTGGAAGCTTCAATTTCAGAATTGTGAGATTCTTGAAGTAAAGCAATGTCTGTTTTCAACTTTGCCAGGTAAGATAACACCTGTTGCCTTTCAATAGGATTATTTAATACTTTAATATTCTAGGTAGTAACCCGAAATGTCCTTTAATGAGAAGAGTATGAACAAACAATATGCTGACGATAGACAAAGCTAATATTACTTGGGATATGTAGAAGGAGAGAAAGTGAAGGAAAAAAAGCAGTTGAGTTAGCAAAGAGGATTTACAAGTATGAAACATATAGGAAAAAGAAATGATACTTATTTTAGAGAAAAGAACATGGGAGAAGAAAGAGATAAAAAGAAAAGTAAAAAAGATAAAGGAAGAAAATCTAGGAAGGTGAGTAGAAAGAAACAAGAAACAAGAAGGGAGAAGATAATGAACAAAGAGACAGTACATGTCATACAATGACGACTGGAAAACATACCTACAGATACAAAATGAAAAGGGGTGTGACTACACCAGAAGATGACGATGACAGCAGCGAAACTCCACCGAACACCGAATGGATTACACTCAAGACTTCAACGTAACAAAAAGATCAATAAGGAATACAATTGTAGGAGTAAAACACCTGTATAAGAGAGAAAGAAAAGTTAATGAAAGGTGAAGTAGTAACTTTGGGGAGAGAAATATGAGAAAAATGTACATAACAAAGTACATTAATTAACACAGTACGAAAATATAAACAAAACAACATTCAAAGTGTAATCAGAACAAGACAACAACTACACAACATGGACAGATACAATAATTATGCAGGTTTTGAAGTGTCCATATCGTGAGCTCCATGATGACGAAGAAATTCCTGCAGTGCTGTTGGATCTTCAAATGTTGTAGTCTTTTCCCTGCAAGTAACCTTAAAGATTCAGGGATGAAGGAGTCCAAATCTGGCGTTAATTGCACGGCGTTAAGGGCGCAGATCATGAAACTTCTTCCAACGGTCTGCCGTAATTTTAGCTACATCTTGAGAAAAATATAGACGATGACCTTCCCAAAAAAATTGTTTTTTAAACTTGACAGCAGACGACTTGTAGGAGATCCGTGTATTGCAAGAAAAGCAAGATGAGACCACGTGGCTTCACAGAAATTTTAGGGCCAAGTCTATAAGCTCTTTGGATGTTAATAGAAGAAGTAGCAGGTAAGTCCAAGAGTTTAGGCAAAAATGACTGAAAAAAGAGAGTTACGTTGGAATCCTCAATATTTTCAGGGAGACCATAAATTCTAAGATTTTTCCAAATCCTCCGCTTGTTTCTTAAGTAGAGATACATCTGCTTTAGCGATGAAATACGAGAGCAAGAGGCTCGAGGAGACTCTGTTATTTTTTCTACTATGAGCACTCGCAAATCTAATGAACCATTTATCGTGCAAAAACTGTAGAGTCTTGTTAGTTTCCTCTATGAAAGGTTTCAGGGCACGAATTTCTTCAAGAATTATATCCATCGAGGCTGAGGAAGCATTCACTGGAGAAGGAGGGTCTTTTTTTGGAGATTTGTAGAAATTGCAGGTATGTTAGCAACGCAATTGTGGCTGACCAAGGTTTCGCACTTAAGTTTCAATAACGGATAGTCAGTTTGACATATGTGCACAACAACATCCGGAGCTTGCCACAAAAAACTCCACTGTCAAGACAGATACCAAATTCTATAGGAGATGGATGGTGCACCAAAATTAGCAGTCCAGATAGGTTGTCGTATTTCGAAAAGTCTTTTATTATTTTCAATCTTTTTTTAAAAAGGTTTGAAACATCGGGCTCTGAAACGCCAACTCGGGACCGACGGAGAATACGAACTCCTCTTGGGGAGACCATTACTGGTGGTTTATGGTTATATATGCCCTATCCCACGGCCTGTGTATTTACTTACAGTCACTATCCCCATTCCGTACGTTTACTTGATTCTCAGTACTTTACGGGCCACATCCAACCATTTGACAGGTGATCATCGATTCTAACTAGTATATAGGAATTCTATCAGAGTGTGGTTCGCTTGACTTTGGACCGCGAAGACTCTTGCCCGATGACGCTTATTGGCGCTTGAAACCCCCTCTAATACGTCGCATCTATTCATATTAAGAATTTGAATTATTGACGACGTGGCGGTTTCAACTCATAAATTTGGCTTGGTTGCCTTACGTGTCACCAAGTTTCTCTCTAGCCCTGAAGAAGTTCATATGGGAACGAAACGCGTTGGCTGAGGCTTGTTTTTTAAAAAAAGATTGAAAATAATAAAAGACTTTTCGAAATACGACAACCTATCTGGACTGCTAATTTTGGTGCACCATCCATCTCCTATAGAAATTGCAGGTAGTTTTCTTAAAAGATGTGTTTTAAGAATGATGCCTGAAGAATGATCGGATTTCTGGGTAGAAAGGTCTTCCATTTCATTAAAGTTGGAGTTAGAGTCTGAATCTGAACACACAACAGCTTTGGTTGAAGCAGTAAGCTTGAGATTCCTCAATCGCAAACTAAATTCTTAGAGACTGAGATTTATACATCTTTAAACCACTGTTAGAATGAGCCTAAAATCCAAAGTCTTTGAAATGTAGACAACCTTTCCCAAGGGATTGTGGTGTAATTCAGCCAAGAAATCACAAAGTCGAGAAAAGCGGTATTAATGGATTAAGAAATTACCTCATAGAAAACATTGAGTGAAGCACAAAATGAAGGCTGCTCACAAAGAGGAGAGAGGGGTTGGCCTAACGGCTAGGGCGCTCGACCTCGGACCTGGGGATCTGGGTTTGAGTCTCTGTAACGACGCCAATAACCCCCTGTGATTCTGGGCAAATCACTTAATCTCCCCGTGCCTAAAAAAAAAAAAAAAAAAAATGAAAGTGTGTCCTCATGTAACGTAACTTTTGCTATGTAAAGCGCTCTGATAACTGATTCGGTTCGGTTCTAGTTCGCGCTATATAAAACTCTACAAAAAAAAAGAGGACAAACCTCAGGTATCACATGTCAAGGTGGAATGTGGAAGCAGCTTCATTTAAAAAATAAAGGTGATCATCTGATGTACACAAAGAGTTAATAAACAAACAATAATGTTTCATGTGGGGATAATAAAGTCAGAAGGAAACATCCCGAAAAAACGGTGGGCGCGATGAATAAGAAACAAAATGGCTGCCTTTGAACATGCAAGCCATGTTGCGCCATCTCAAAATGCCATAAATCGATGAAAGCAGTATCCAAAGAGTCAGAAGGAAACATGTTGAAAAACGGAGGGCGCAATGAATAAAAAACAAAATGGCGGCAGTTAAACATACGAGCCGCGTTGCGCCTTCAGAAAATGACAAAAATCAATGAAAGCAGCATTAAGAGGTATCAGGAGGCTCAACGCTGCATGTAGTAAAGATTCCTGATGTCCAATAATTCATTTGATAAACATTTCCCTCCCGAAGAGAGTAACATCGAAAAAATGTGACGCGGAGCTCCAGAGCTCCGCGGCCATCTTGTTTGGCACGTAAGCTACGCCCCCATTACAGTTGTTTTCTGACTGGAAGTAAATGCCAGATGTCATTGGGATGCGCAGATGCACACAATCACACCCTTCTTCCACACCCAATAGTTTCTCTGCGGAAACAATAAATGGGTGTGTAGCAGACAATCACACTTGTTCACGCTCATAGAATAAACAAACCTGTGCATAATTAAATGGTTAGTGTTTTACACCCCCAAAATAGAAGTGGTAGAACAGCGCATAACGCATAACAGATATAAATTTCAAATATTTCACCAGCCTATGCCAGTCATAAAGTATGCAAATTTTATTATCTTCTACCTAACTTAAAATATAAGGCAAACAATATGATGTTGCTTTGCAATTAGATAAAATAATGCTTTTCAACCAGGTTCAATGTTCAGAGTATCCAGTGGGTAACTATATTATTTCTGTTGTGATTTCATGGGGACTCTAACCTTTTTTATAGTGAGAGCTACTTCTGATCAGTGAAAATCATTGTGAGATACTGAAGGCCAAGAAACTTGCGCATTGTTACGAGACACTCTCACACCCAGTTTCATTGACCTTAAGCCTGAAGTCCATAGAGCCAGATACTATTGTTTGAACAAAACACTTTGACTGGGGGCACCATGACAGTGAGATCGTGGTCTTTGGGGATGTATGAACATGTTTGCGTGTGAATGGGATACATATGTATGGGTGACTGACAGCTGGTGTCATATGCACTTGTGGCTAAAAATATACCTTTCTCCATATGTGGCACTGTTGTTACATGTATGAACAAACATACAACCATTTTTTTAATGTGAGAAAATTAAAGTGCAAGAAAATGTTCTGCAAAAATGGTCATAATATGGAGCATTTGTCTGCACTTTAATTTATTCCCACTTAAAATAATGGCTTAATTTTTCAGTTATAAATATGCCACCATGCTTACTAGCCACGAGAAGCAATATTCCCTGCTGTGTATAAACACAATGCTTTGAAATGGGCAAAAAATAAACTGAAGAGTTGACTTTATGTTCATATATATTCCACAACCCTCATCATTTAAATAGTCTGCCGTATCCAAATGTCACATTTACAAACAGCAAGCATCTTGCTCCCAGTGGTCTGTAGACATGGTGCCATATTTAGAACTGAAAATTACAGCCATTTGTTTAAATGGGAGGAATTTAAAGTGAAGTAATGTGTTTCCTAAAATATTAAGGCATAATTGGCTTAATTGATAGTGGAGGAAAACATTAAGACATGGGGCCTCATTGCGATGTCGGACCAACGTTGCGGTATAGGGACCGACCGACCTATGGTCGGCGATCCCAACACCTCTCTTTCAATGCAACCACACATGGCGCGGTTGCATACTCCCATTTCTCTATGAGAGTTTGTGCTGTGGCCGTAAACTGCCAGCAGCAGAAGCTCCCATAAAGAAATGGGAGTTTCTGTTAATCCCTTCACCGTGTGGCAGGTACCTCACGGTGCCAGCCACACTGTGCAGGGATTGACATGGTGCCCCCTCAGCCCCAACCGGAGACCACAGGGAGAAGGGGACCCTGCTAGGGACCCCCAAAGTCACTTTCCGACAGGCTTTCCATGTCGGAAAGCCCGACATGGGAAGCCTGTGTGACACCAACTTCATAATCCTGATGGTGGAAAAGCTATCCTTAAAGAATTACGTGCCGGTTCCGACTGCCCGACAGGCTCCTTGAGCCCGTCGGAAGCCAGCCGGAATGACAGGCTGGTTTCACTTCCACCCGCCGTCATTGTAATACAGCAGCCAAAAGTACTGGAGATGTCAGTTGGAAACCCTCCGACCAACATCATAATGGGACCTTAATGTTTCATATGTTTATTTGTAATAAGTAAAACAAGACCAAAACAACAAAAATCCAATCATTGGAACCAGAGCTATGCAATGTTACAGTACCAAAAAGCACAAAGCACAAACTGTGAATATCCAGTTGAGCAGGACCAGGACAAAGTTACAAGTTCAGGCTTACCACGAGCACCATGGGAAGACTACAGGGATCCAGTTAGGACATCTGGATCCCTGTACCTTAAATCCTCGTTTGCTGAGAGTTGTCTAAGATGAGTCTCACAGCTGAAGCGGTGTCAATTCGGAGGGGCGGCAAGGCTGCAATGCAAGGATTGCATCAACAGCAACAAGGGCTAGCACTGTGAAGTCTGGCATTGAGGATGCGTTGGCAGTCAGGGTGGTGCGTCGGTTCCGATGAGCTGCAAGGTAGTGAGGCAAAGTTAGGCATCACTGTCAAGGCTACAGTTGACAAGAGTTGCGAGAGCCAGGGACGCAATTGCATTGCGCTCCAAATATCTAGGGGTTTGCCCCATTGATCCCACCACACCTGGTCACAAGGTAAATGTAGGAAGTAGGATCCTTCTGCATGTGTACCCCCACTTTTTGCCTGGTGCTAAGCTGGTTTTTGACTGGTCTAGCTGGGATCCTGTTAATCAGTACCCCAGCCTATCTGCTTGCTCCCTAAACTGTTAGGCTATGTACTTAGGTACACCCACATTGGAGACTGGGGAACTCCTGTCAGTCCCTAGCATATGGGCCCATGAACCCAGGGCATTGGTACCCCAGAGGTCTCCCATGGGCTGCAGCATGTATTATGCCACCCATGAGAGACCATTCAAAATGGAACTACAGGCCTGCAATTGCAGCCTGTGTAAGTTGGTGCATGCACCACTTACTTAAAATATAGGTTCACTATATCTAAGGGTCACTGCACTTAACACCTATAAGTCACCCCTAAAGCAGGCCTTTACAATTCGTTCCAAGAACTGAAAGCCCTGTGTGCCTCTTGGAAGCTGAAGACAGGGAGGAGTTCCAACACTCAACGCCTGATAGAGGTGTGACTGTTAGGTGACTTAAGGAAAACCCCTGGGTCCGATGAACAGGACAGAGTGGGTGGGACAGGGAATGAGGATGGGCCAGGAGGAGACACCCTCTATGACCAAGAACCTAACCCTGACCAGATGGGTCCTGATGGCTCCCACCTGGACAACACCGATCTTCTAGAACAAAATACAGAAGGCCCCGAGGCCCCCTCTTCATTCCTCCTGGAAGAGTGCAGAGTTTACCTAGGAGATCTAGATCTCCCTCTGCAGAGTCTAATCACTCAGGAAAGTCTGTAGGGACCTCTGTATCTAGCAAGAGGGACCACTCTTTTGATAGGGAGTACCAGCTTTTTGAGCTTGAGAGAGCTAGGCTTACGCTCAGGCGAGAGCAGTTGGCCCTTGACATGGAGTCCCTTGAAGTCCAGAGGGCTAAAAAAGAGTTGGGACTAGAGTCCCATTGTGGCAGCAACAGTGTCCCTAGAGTGAAGTAACATTATTTTGATAATAGGAACCGGAGCACGAATGTCCCTCCCTTCCATGTTGGGGATGACATCCATGAATGGATAACTGCTTTAGAGAGGGCCTGTAAAGTTCAGAGGGTCCCACAACAGCAGTGGGCAACTATCTTGTGTCTCCCCTATGCTCACATAGGTAGAGATAAGCTCCTCACTGTTAGAGAAGAGGATGCTGACAATTACTTAGTTCTGTAGAGTGCTCTCATTGATGGGTTTGGCTTAACCACTGAACAGTAAAGGATTAAGTTCAGAGACATCCAGAATACACATAATCAGGACTGGGTAGACTTTGTGGATGGTGCTATGAAGGCTCAGGAAGGTTGGTTGCTTGGCAGAAAAGTGCATGACTAATTAGGATTGTACAATGTGATTATAAGGGGGCAAATCCTTAATAATTGTCAAAAACAGCCTTTGCACCAGTAACTGGTGGACTCAGAGCTGACTTCTCCCCAAGAATTGGGAAAGAAGGCCGATAAATGGGTCAGAACCATGGTTAAGCAGAAGAGCCAAGGTGGTGGTGACCAGAAGAAAGGTACTTCTAAAACCCAAGAGAAAGGTGAGAATTAATCTACAGACAAGTCCTCTGAAGATCCCCAAAAGTCCTCTACTGGGGGTGGGTCCCAAACTCATGCTTCCCCTGGGAGGAAACCTTATTGTTTTGATTGTAAAAAGCAAGACCACAAGAAATATGATTCTGATTGCCCTAAGGCCTGCAATAAGGAAAGCATTCCTCCTACTACTACAGCATCCCCTAGTTCTCCCGGCAGTACTCCCCCAGGTAGTAATAGCACACCCAAAAATTGAGTTGGGTTCTCATGGGGTACTGAGGTAGATACTGGCCTAGCCAGATCCCCCACACAGGCCATCTTAGTCTGTGATGGTGGCATGGGGTTTGCCACCGAAAGCACCGTTACTTTGGGCAAGTAGAGACAGAAGCCTCTGATCAATGGTCAGAAAGCTGTAGCCTATAGGGACACATGAGCTTGTGTCACCATGGTGACAGGAAACCTAGTGCCCCAACCTCAGCTTTTACCTGAGTACAAGTACCAGGTGACCAACACTGATGGTGTTAGGACAGATCATCCCATGGCCATAGTCAATCTCAGCGGGGGAGGGGTCACTGGTCCCAAAGGAGTGGCAGTGTCCCCAAACTTGCCTGTAGATTGCCTCTTGGGCAATGATCTGGAAACTTCAGCGTGGGCTGAAGAGGAACTGAACAAAGGCTCCCTGAGAAAGTTGCTGTGACCCTTAAGGCACACACAAACAATAAGGAGCTGCAGAGGGAAAAAGACAAACAGGTCGCCCTCCACTCAACATGCAATATCAATATAACAAGACCTGTTAATCAAAGACACCTTGTTTTGGAGGGCGTGGCCTGCTGCATGGCCGAGTGAGACGTGCCTCGGTGCAGCTCCCAGCTCCCGGCAAGACTGCATTCGATCCGACGAACTAACTACCTGGAAGCGACGAAACTTGCTGAAATCGACTGGAGAGGCGTCAGAAGGTGTACAGCACCTGGGGAGAACACCGACCCCGTCCTACATCCGAGCGGTGGCGAGATAATAGGCGGCATACCGCCCGGAGACGGCGGCCCTGGTCACCTAAGATGGCGGCGCCCGGAGCCACTGAGACCCTCGGCTGAAGTGACGGTGAGGCGGTGAGGGAAACGGGAGGCGCCTCCCCACCCACACGGAGGCGGAATACCCTGGGCCTCGCTTCGCCTTCCTGCTGGGGACTCCCCCCCCCCGCGCTCTAGAAGTCCCGGAAGCGGAGACGGGCCGGGGACTGTGAAGCCGGGGCCTGGATTTGCTGCTCCCTGTCCGTCGATTGGGCTGCCTGGACTGTGAGGCCTGCGCAGGGTGGCCCCCCTGGGCCTGACACGGCTCTGTGGCGGTCGCGGAAAGATCGGAGCTGCTGCGGTGACCCGCGGGGTCTGAGCGTGGTGGGCGTCCTGCCCCCCCCACCCCCTCCCCCGCCAACGGCGGCGATGCCGACCTGCGAGGCCCAGGCCTAGACCCGGAGGTGACAGGTGGATCTGGGGCCCTGTCTTGTGAACTTGGACTCCCTGCTCGCCCCCCCCTCCTCTCCCCCGGAGTGCGCTGGGAACCCTCGGAGACCTCAAATCGCGACGGAGACCCGGGGGCATCGCGGACGGGGCCTGACCCACCGGGCTGGCTCTGGTCGCCCTACCGAGGAGGACCCACTGGATCAGGAATAGTGCTGGAGAAGTCCGGAGGTGCGGTGGAGGCACGAGGTCTCGTACCAGACCCTGTGTTCATACCACCTTGGGAACGTTGAGACCACTGCCCCCTCCTAGCACCTGCTTTCAAGACACCAGCGGCGGGGGGCCCTTCGGTGGGCAGCATGGGCAAAAGAGACCCGGCGTCAAGGCCTGCCAGGCAGGAGTCCATTGAGAACTATACCACTACGCGAGCACAGAGGGACACGACCGTGGGGGCCCGGGAAGCATAAACAGACACCGCTATGCTCCTGGAAGCGATTCAGGCCTCGAGAGCCGACATCCAGAACTCTAGAGCAGCCTTGGAGACCAAGATCGAGGAGGTGGGTTCAGAGGTACTCTTGCTACGCCAGGACCTCAGGAACTTATCTGACAGAGTGGGCACGGCGGAGACCAGGATCTCGGAAGCAGAAGACTCCATTACCTCCCTCAAAAAAGGTATGGCGGAATTGCAGGCCTCTCATAGACAGCTGCTGTGGCGGGTGGACGATGCGGAGAATAGGGCGCGCAGAAACAACCTGCGCTTTGTGGGCCTGAGGGAAGGAATTGAGAAGACCGACACTGCGGCTTTCCTACACTCATGGCTTACGTCTATGTTCCCGCAGGCTCACTTTTCTAACAGTTTCGTGATCGAGAGAGCGCATAGAGCACTCCTAGCAAAACCACCGGAAGGAGCGAGACCTCGCCCGATCATCGCAAGGTTCCTCAATTATGCGGACAGGGACCTCATTCTTAGAGAAGCCCGGAAAATGGGAGAAATCAAGTTTGAAAACACCATCATCATGATCTTCCCTGACTATAGCCAAGATGTGCAAAAGCAAAGGCGCTCGTACGACACTGTGAAGGCTAAACTACGAGAACTGAACATATCCTATATGCTACTCTTTCCTTGTTTAAGGGCAAGTCACACTTCTTCAATCGCCCAGAGGAGGCCTGGCACTGGCTGGAGGAGAGACCGCTACTACGGGAGGCGGAGGAGGAAGGTCGTAGAATCCGGGATGAGCAGGCGGCGGCCAACTTCAGGAGAAGCCCGACCGGGTTGCAGAGAACACGTCACCACCGGGCAGGCAGGCAATCGCAACGGACACCGTACCCGCCCCAACAAGTAGCGACCGGAGGAGACCGGGGAGGTGGCGACGTTGCCAACAATGGGGACCCCACTCGGGGGTCCAGATTCAGGTGCCTGCTTCCAACGTCAGGAACTGAGACGGAACACGAGGAGGATACGAATATCTCAGACGTGGAGGAACAGACGGAGCAATCCATACACCCACTAGCCGTTGCCATCCGAGATCTGGAACAAGGAGAGTCGGGCAATGCAGAGGCTACTGAAACTGAAACGCAAGACTCCCATTCCTAAGAAGCTACGGGACTGAGATCCAGCATAGCAGTTCTTGGCTTTGGGACACGCAAGTAACATTTTTTGTCCTTTGGGGTGGGCATACGCCACTTCAGAACTTGAGTTTGGACAGCTAGACATTTCTTAGCTGGGGTTGTTTGAGGGGTGGGCGACAGACCTTGCTACCTGGTAGTCCGAGCCGTCGATGGTTGTACGGGCGGGATGGCCGGGGGGTACAGGTGGGGTGGGGGAGGGGGGAGCAGAGGTTGTTCATACAGTTTGGTTGTTTGAGGGGGGAGAGAGGGGAGGGGGTACGCTGTTGGGTGAACACAGTCATGGAGATTGGCGCATTCTGTGGTATTTTGATACGGGCGACCGCCCACCTTGTTTAATCCCACTGACTGGATGGCAAGTAAATTGCTGTTATACTTATGGCCACTGAAAAACTGCTCGTCTTGACGTGGAACGTAAATGGTCTGGGTAACAAGATTAAGCGGGCCTGGTGAACAACTACCTCAAGAGAGTAGGCCCAGACATCATTTTCTTGCAAGAGACTCATCTGAGGGGCACGGCCTGTGCATTCATAGCAAGGGGTAGGTATAAGGTGTTGGGCCATGCGGGATACACAACCGACTCTAGGGGAGTAGCGATTATTGTTAAGAATACTTTCCCATTCCGAGTCACGCATACGGGGGGACCCGCTGGGGACATGTGTAGGAGTACAGGGGTCCTGGCGTAGACGCACATACACTCTTGTCTCAGTATATGCTCCACCCAAACTGCAGGCGAATGCGCTAAAGATGCTTGCGACCATACTCTTAGACACCTCAGATACCATACAGATAGTGGGGGGTGATTTCAATGATGTGATGGATAGGGGTCTAGATAGGTCAGGAGCGACTGGCAACCGAGGACGTAAGACTCCCCTTGCTCAAATGATGTCCGAGATAGGCCTGACCGATGTTTGGAGACTGCTCCACCCGAACGCTATGGCCTACTCATTTTACTCGGCCGCGCACAAGATGTTTTCCAGGCTGTATTATGTCTTTATGCCTAGACAGGAAATAACTATGGAGGGCACGGCGGAATATTTGGCAAGAGGTCTCTCAGACCACTCGCCGCTACTAGTATCGATGGGCCGGTCTGAACACAGGAAGGAGACCGCGTGGCGCCTTGCCGCCTGGGACCTGGCGAACAAGACCATACTTAAAGGCATTAGGGCGGATGCACGGGTGTACCTGGCTGAAAATGATGGGTCGGTGGACTCGGCGGTGACCTTATGGGAGGCGCTGAAGCCAGTGATGAGAGACAGAATAAATGGCAGATTAGGGGAGGAGAGGAAGAGGCTGCAGGAGGAGGTGGGGACTGTGGAACGAGATATAGTGGAGCTGGAGAGGGAACACTTGCTTACTAAATGCACAGCAACCTTGCGTAAGCTGCTGGACAACCAGAGATGCTATCGGGAATTGGTGTCGGAGGAGGCGAAAACGCAAAACCTGGCCACACTCCACTGACTTTACGACGTGGGAGATAAGTCGGGCAAACTTCTAGCCTGGCTTAGTCGTAAGGAGAGGGCGGCGCGATGGGTAGATGAAGTCATTGATGAGAAGGGGAGGACTGTGTGCTCAAAACCCCACATTGCGGATGCGTTTGCGGCTTATTATGAACGCTTCTACGAAGCCAGACAACTGGGCACGTGTGAGGACTCACTCCTCTATATGTCACAGGTCACTCTCCCTGAGGTGGATGCTGAGGCCCTACCTGCGTTAGAGGCCGACATCTCCTTGGAGGAAGTCAAAGCTGCCATTTCCGGACTAAAGCCGGGCAAAGTGCCGGGACCAAACGGTTTCCCCCGGAATTCTTTAAGTGCACGGCCGACATATTAGCTCCGCACCTGAAAAATCTCTTTCTTGCAGCATATAAGGAGGGAGGTCTGCCCACTGACCTCACCATGGCGACCATAGTCCCTATCTACAAAGAGGGCAAGCCACGGGGGGACTGCGCCTCCTACCGCCCCATCTCCCTACTGAATACGGAGGTGAAACTCCTTGCCACGGTCCTGGCGCGACGCCTGAGAACAGTGCTACCTGACGTGATACATTTCGACCAAACCGGCTTCCTACCAGACAGGGCCGCGAAATTCAACCTCCGACGCACGCATAACTGGCTGCAGGAGGTGAGAGATAGGGAACCGCCGCATTGGTTCCTTTCCTTGGATGCCGAAAAGGCCTTTGACTCTGTGCACTGGCCGTTCCTGGAGGCCGCCCTACAAAAATTTGGTTTCAGCCCCAAATTCCGATCATGGGTACACCTGCTCTATACCAACCCGCGGGCCAAGGTGAGGGTAAACGGGAGACTCTCCCACGAAATTTTGATCCAAAGAGGCCCCCGTCAGGGGTGTCCTCTATCGCCGCTCCTTTTCACATTAACAATTGAGATACTGGCGGCCAGGATTAGGCAAAACCAGAAGATCTCAGAATTTCGAGTTACGGACGCAGACGAGACGCAGGAGAAACTGTCCTTATACGCAGACGATGTACTCCTCTACATCACTGACCCACAGACCACAATACCTGAACTGTTCCGCGAGTTGGACTGCTATGGCAGTTACTCCGGATACGCTATAAACTGGCACAAGTCCGTCCTTTTCGACCCCAAGGGAGACACGAGTGAGGGAGCCCTTCCGGACAGGTTGGTGGTGTCCGCGGAGGGCTTCCAATATCTGGGAGTATTCATTACACTGGACAGGCAACTGTCGCGCCACAAAAATGTTGAAAGAATACTCGTGAACTCCGCATTTGATATGGACCGCTGGCGCCAGCTCCCTTTGACACTCCTGGGTAGAGCGGCAATGTATAAAATGATAGTACTGCCTAAATATTTATACGCCCTACAAAATGAATATTATCTAATCCCAGACAGCTTCCTCCGTAAAATACACGCTGACCTCCGATCTTTTATATGGCTGGGTAAGCAGCCGAGAATAGCGCTGACCACCCTCCAACGCCATCAATACATGGTGGAATATCGCTTCCGAACCTTGAAGCCTATTATTGGGCGGAGCACTTGTCCCCCATTAATGACTGGCTCCACACCCCGGCGGACCACCCTACGTATGCGTTGAAACGTAACAAACTGTCCCCACATAATTTGCTCTCGTACTGGGATAAGAAGCCCACCCGACAGACTCCACTCTGGCACTGCACATGGCTCCCTGAGCTGCATAAACTCAAAGGCTTTAAGCAGTGGGATGATATTGGAATTTCCACTGTGGGAGATGTCGTCGCCAGAGGACAACTGAAATCCTTCGCGACCCTGAGGGCAGAATATGGGCTCCATCGCTCGCAGTTTTTTAAATACGTCCAACTGCGCCATGCATGGAGGGCGCAGGCTTTGACCCTAGAGGGTCTCCCGGAATATGCGCCACTGGAAGGCAGACTACTACAGGAGCAGATACCAAGCAAGGCCGTATCACTCACATACAAAATACTCACAAACAACATGCTGGGAGATCTGGCGAAGCTTAGAGACACTTGGGAGCAGGAAGTAGGAACACTTGAAGATATCGACTAGGACCTAGTACTAATGCACCCGAGGGAGGTGGCTATTAAATCCCGGCTCCGCCTTATCCAATACAACGTGCTCCACAGAACATACTTCGACAGGGTGAGATTGTTCAGAATGGGGAAAACATCAGATGATAGGTGTCTACGATGCCAACATGAGGGAGGGGATTTCTTCCATATATTATGGGCATGTGATAAAATACAATCCTACTGGACACTCATCGTTACTGAACTGAGGGAAGTCCTTTCGGTGCCGCTTGACCAGCAGCCCAAACTGGCCATCCTGGGAATGACTAATGATGTTGACCTCCCCCGCCCCTTACTGGTGTTCCTGACACTGGCCCTGGTAGTAGCGAAACGAGACGTTGCAAAATATTGGGGGGCGGTGACCATCCCCACTGTGGAGGAGTGGAGAAGAGGGTTAGACCTCTATATGGCGGCAGAGCGAGTGACATATAAATCAAGAGGCTGCCCGAAGAAGTTTAAAAGGGTCTGGTCAAAGTGGAGACAGTACCATGGGCTGGATGGAGGGTTGGGGGTGGGAGGCTCGTGACTGAGCCCCAGGTTAGGAGGAAGGACGAGTTGGAAGCAGAGGTGCACGTTTGGAGTGGAACTCGATGAAACAGCCACGCAATGCTTAATGAAATGTCTTTGCACCACTTGTATACCAGGCGCGGGAGAGAGGGATGGGAATTGAGGGAAATGTATGATGCCAATACCATGACTGTAAAGTTAAGTCTTGAACAAGGGGATGTTATGCCGATTTTACATTCACAGAAATGCTCGTTGTGGAGGGGTGGGGGTGGGGGGAAATAAAACTGAAAAAGCAGATGCCTAGATGGCTGACGTGGATACCCCCTATGCTAAGGTGATGGTATGCCGGGAAAGAATCGCAGATGTTGTCAGACTGACTTTTGGGTTACGCACCGAGGAGACACCTGGGATTCCATGCTCTGAATTCTACTATGTAACACTGTTTTCCTTAAATATCAATGCCAACGTCGTCCTTATCATATCTGAGTATCTGCAATAAAAATTTATATATAAAAAAAAAAGACACCTTGTTTTGAAGATAATTATATAAGTAGAGGAAGGGGTTCCATAACTCTTTTTCCCATAAATACTCCTCATTTACAAACAGAGGTAGTGTCCTCCCACTTTATTGCCTAAACTTTTCTAAAAAAACGTTTTACAAATGACACTGTACTAACGTACCCTTAAAACCATAAACAGGTATAACTGTAAATGGTGTGTCAGAAAAAGATCACATCAATCTATATGTGTATTTAGAAAAAATGTGAGAGGACAAGATGGCACCTCACGTGCTCACCACCAATGGAGCTTGCTGATTGGTACTCACCAGCTATGCCTACATGTTTCATCATTGGTAGCCATCTTGCCTTAAAGAATAAAGGAGTGTCCAGAAAAAACAATACATAAATAGTGCTGAAAAATGTGTAGTGTGTATGTCACAAATACCACGAAGAAGTCCCCATGAAAGTAAAATTGAGATAAGTAGCACATTAACCGATACCAACTTTATTCTTCACTTGTGCACTTATTCAAGTTAAAACCGGTTGCAATTTATGCATACCGCTTCATACTGAGCAGACATGTTTTATTGCCACCACAATTTTGAGGCAATTTCGTCAGGGCAGTGAAGTCATCAAGCACCAGTACTGGACACTGATATTTTCTTAAACAGTGACTGTCAAAAGCAAAAACAAAGATCCATAGCCCAATTACTCTCCAGGGTTCTCCCTCTCCAAATTATGTCACACACCGTATGTTCGTTACACACACATTCTCATTACCATGTAAGAGCCAAAATTCCTTCGTACCAGCTCTCCCCTTCATCACTTATGAGCTAAACTCCAAATGTGAGTCCTCATTACAGGCTTGTAATCTACTGTAGTACCGATCTAAAAATGATAAAAGCACACACTTTTTTATTCAACAGCAGCATTCCGAAACCATAACGGAGACCACTTAAGTACTTTTCAGTCCGATTAGCACAATTACTATGGAAATATATCCTAATCACTGATAACCCACCCACTCACTCGACAGTATTCTCAATTTCTTAAATCTAGGGTTGTGGTAGTATTCGTTGACCCTTAAGTCTCCAGTCCAACCACAGGGAAGTTCGGGAGCAGTGAAGCCTGAAAGAATGGCCCAGTCTGTTCCACCAGAGAGCCAAGGGGATGGAGAAACATCTTTCCCCCCAGACTATAGGTAAGGGTCAGCTTCCTCAGGGAACAGATCCTACCCTTTGTGAAGGAACTGCCCCAGAGGTGGTCAGGCCTGTCCTGGCAGAGCCACTGAGGGCAGAGTAATCTTTCAAGGAGGTACCCAGTCTGCAGCAGGTATCCTGCCCCTCTCTACCCAGCCTCAGACAGCCTAGGGCGGCAGAGATCAGGGATGTCAGTGGACCCTTAAGGGCCCACTACCAAGAGGAATCCCCTCATCCATAGATGAGGGACCCCCAACCTAGTAGTACTAGACAGGTGGATAATCCTCAGCTAGCTGAGGGATCCCTCTTACCCTTAGGCCATGCCATCCCCCGGATGGACTATGATGGGTAAAGGGAAACCTGGGACCAGGTTGTCCCATACCTTCACTGGCCCTTCCTTGTTCCAACCAGGAGGGATCAACCGAAAGCTGTAGGCAGCCAGAGGTTGGCCCCTAGGGATATATATCAGTCAGTCCTAGAAAG
The DNA here is from genome assembly GCF_964261635.1 of Lissotriton helveticus. Classification (NCBI taxonomy): domain Eukaryota; kingdom Metazoa; phylum Chordata; class Amphibia; order Caudata; family Salamandridae; genus Lissotriton; species Lissotriton helveticus. The sequence continues at coordinate 1,648,029,398 of NC_136061.1, forward strand.
AAAGGCCTACATGATGGCCAGTGCTCTGAGGAAGCTGAGACCAATCCTATTAGGGCCTCACTTCCCTACTCAGTCTCCCCATCAGCCTCTTTCTTGGCTAAAACAGAATACAGGCAGTCACCCCAATTTTTTTAGAGGATCCAAGACCCTACAGGGGAGGAACTTCTCAGTGGACCATAGGATAGGGGGTATCCATGCAAATGCAAGACCTTCCTTATATGGCCACTTAGGGAATAAAGTCTCAACTAGGCAAGGTAAGCCTTGTCTCCTATCATTTGGGGGGAGGTTCTGTAGGAAGGTAGGACCCTACTGCATGTGTACCCCGACTTTCTGCCTGGTGCTAATCTGGTGTTTGACTAGTCTGACTGGGATCCTGCTAATCAGGACCCCAGTCTATCTGCTTTCTCCCTACACTGTTAGGGTATGTACTTAGGTACACACCAGATTTTATACTATGGTACCCTTGTCAGTCCTTATGTTATAATAATGTTATAATAAACTGTTTTGTAACGCGCTCAATTACTACCAGAGTATCCTGGCGCGGTATACCGCTGGGGAACCCGTCCTGGCTTTCCCTGTGGGATGGTCCCTACTGGGAGTCCCCAAGGTGAAGCCAGGCATCCCCGGCGTTGATGGGGCCTTTGTGGAGATTAGGCAAGCTAATGCCCAGAGTTGCTGAGTGGGACCCCTGGTTAGAGTAGGCACCGAGGCGAGAATTATCGAGTCCGCTGACCCTGGTCTATGACCATGCCGCGTCGGGATTTGAACCCTGGTCCCGGGCTGACTCCTGCTTCCGGGTCTGCCGCCTCTAACCATTGAGCCACACCACTCCACCCATTGAGCCACCCACCTTACTATATGGTACCCATATACCCAGGGCATAGGTACCCCAGAGGGTCTTCCATTGGCTGCAGCATGTATTATGCCACCCATGAGAAACCATTCAAACTACAGGTCTGCCATTGCAGCTTGTGTAAGTTGGTGCATGCACCACTTACTTAAGATATAGGTTCACTATATCTAAGGGTCACTGCACTTAAAACCTATAAGTCACCCCTATAGTGGGCCTTTACAATCCTGAGAGCAGGGTGCTTGGTTCTAAGTGAGAAGGTGAACCTGTATAAGCAGGACACCCCTGCAGCCTACGGAGTACATTCTCCCGGGTTGTCAGTGAAGCAGACATATACTAATATAGAGGGGCATTACACGACCGCATGATGACCATCTCGAAAACGTCTGCAACCAACCCTATCGTGTTTGGTGTCAAATATGTTGGAATCATACCTCCCACACCAGTAACTAGTGTGGGAGGTATGATTCCACCCACCAGAAAGGCCCCCTCCGACAGCACAAAATGGTTGCTGCTGACCAGAGACACATTTCTGCCCTCCTGCTGCTGAGCCAAGCTCGAGGAGGGGAAGGCAGAACAATTGACAGTCTGTCACAGGGAGGTGTGGCCACCTCCTAGACAGGATTTAGTGTATTAGGGCTGGGTGGGTGAGCTTGCCAGTGGCTGAAAACCTGCAGGAGGGGCACATTTGGCGTCCCTGCGCATAGTCCAGTTCAAACCAGTCTTTGCAATGGGTCTAATCCACTCTGTAGCAGCGATGCAGCAGTTTTGCTCTGGGCTGTGCCGCTCAGCAGAGGGGATGCATTGGTTCTACTGGGTCCACAGAGGCTGAAGAAGCACCTTGGGGTCACTTTCAAGGGCCCAGGACTGGAGTGGCACCTTTTGGCAGGGTAGACTCAAATATGGCAGAGTCCAGGTGCAAGGTTGTTGGAAGCCTGTTCTGTCCCTGAGGCTTTAAATCAGGAAGCCAGCCAACTATCCCTTGGAGTCACTCCGGGGTTCTGGGTTCAAGAATTGCAGGTCCAGTCCTTCTCACATAGGCAAGAGGACAACAAGCAGCAGGTCAGCACAGCAGGGCAGCAGTTCCTTAGAGCAACAGTCCAGCAGAGTGGCAGTCCTTTCAGCAACTCAGCAGTCCTTCTTCTTGGCAGACTATGGACAGGTCCAGAAGTGTACTGAAGAGGTAGTGTCTGAGATCCAGTATTATACCTGGTACTCTTCTTCTGGGAAGTGGAGACGCTTCTACACATTCCTTTAAAGTCCCCAGACATCCTGCCTTCCCAGTCCTGGCTCCAGACTAATTACAGGGGGTATGCAGCCCTTTGTGTGAAGGCATGACACAGCCTATTCAAGTGTAAGTGGGGCAGTGCCCAGTGATGGTCCATTAAATAGCTAAGGCAAGAAAATACCAACTTTCTAAAAGTGGCATTTTCAAAATTGAAATTGTAATGAAAAAATCCTCTTTCATAGTGAAGTCGGATTCTAAAGTACAAATACACCAAACATAAACTGGTGACTTGCTCCCATTTGGAAATTACAGTGTATTAAATGTAACAAGGTAACTCCAATGTTATCCTATGGTAGAGGTAGGTGTTGCAGTAGTGAACAACAAATTGAAAGATTTTTCACTGCCAGGACATGTGAAACTTTAATTTTAAATACATTGAACATTGCCTTGTAAGCTGTTTAGGGCTTACTCCAGGGGTGATTTACATGTATTATTAAGGAAGGTTCGAGCCCGACAAAGGGGTTATTTTTTCAGGCCAACATGGCAGTTTGAAAACCTGCACACAGCGGCTGCAATAGCGGGTCTGAGACATGTTTGAAAGGGCTAATTAAGTGGTTGATACAGCCAGTGCTGTAGGCCCACTAGTAACATTTAAATGTCAGGCCCTAGGTACACATTGTACAACTTTATTAGGGACTTTTAAGTAAATAACATATGCCAATTGGGTATGAGCTAATGTGATCATGTTTTAAGGAGTGAGCACATGCACATTAGCCTTGGTTAGCACTGGTAAAGAGCACAGAGTCCTAAGGCCAGCAAATAAGAGATCAGCAAAAAGGATCAGGATGGCAAAAGGTTTGGGGGATGATCACCCTAAGGCTGACAGGTCTAACACTTGCCTATTTCAAACAAACATAACTTAGAAGGTCCTGGTCTTATCTCTGTATTCTGGGACATAGAGTCCTGAATTTACAATTGGATAAATGGGCTCCAAATGCTAGAATAACCTGAAAATAAAACTGGACTCAAGAGTTACTTGTGAATTCAAATTGGAAGCTTAATTGCTCTGCACTTCCTACGTGTTCCTCTTTCCAAGATAATTCTGAATTTAAATTCTATACTTGTCATTATGTGTGTAGTTTTCTTAGTTATTTTCTTCAAAGTTCATCTGCTACTTCTTTTATTGGAGAGTGGAGCAGTGAAACAGATATAATGGTAATTGTCCACGGATTCCCGCTTCCTACCTACCAGTCTGAGGAATGTCCCAATAACGTGTTACTATTTTGCATCTCTATATGGTGAATCAGACTTTAACTAGTTTCCCCCAAACACAGACAAAATAATGTTGTGTGTACAACCCCACAGGTTTGAGATGTGACAGCCCCCATTAAAATGTTCTGCATAAAGAGCTCTGGAGTTCTGTTTAAACCCTATCAAATACCTAACATAAAATAAAATAACCAGGAGCAGCTCCTGCATAGTGGCGGAGGAGCATCGCCCCACTGGTAAGAGTCAGTCACAGAAAAATAAAATGATATTAAAACTATAAAATATTTAAATTTTCAGTGACGGGCTCCGGCTGACGGTGCATGCGTGCAGGGCCATGGCAGGCAGGAGTGATGGGCACTTAGAAGTGCGCATGTAAGTTTGGCCAGCCGTTTTACATCGGCCAAACAGACATGCGCACTTCTATTTCTCCAATGCAGCTGTGTTCACAGTGGGTTGGAGAAAAGCCACAGGCTGTGAGGCACTTTCTGAGTGGCAGACCAGGCCATTTGGATCTTATAGGTAGCCTGTGCGCTTCCAGAGACTGCCGGGAGTGAAGTACCGAGGTGGCCGTCAGAGTCAGGGCAGCGAGCGGTAAGTTTAAAAAATATATTATTTTTATCCTGGATTTAACCCATCCCACACTCCCCCTCATCCCCCTCTCCCACTTTTGTTGTGCAGCGGCCGCCACTGAAAATAACCCTGAAGTTACCTCACATTTATGCAAGAAACTGGCAGGCATTAGAATCTAAAATATGCAGGTTATACACAGATCACTGCAGCAGGCACTTAACCTAACCTTCCAATGACTATACCTCCCCATGCTTGTCGATAGTTATTTCGGTACACCAAACTGATCGTTGGGAAAGGCACCTGACAGTCACTGTCACCCTTATATGCAGCACCGACTTTTGCGCTGGTGGCCTCCAGTGCTTCAACGTTTGATGGCCCCCCCTTCCCTCGCAAATCCAACTCTCCATCATTAATTCACTCACCACCATGCTCCACCGGTGTGCCCCATCTCTCCATAGCCTGTCTCGCCTATGCATTCCATTTCTTTTATAGCGCTACTCATACCAGTGTGGTGTATCAGAGTATTTTATATCACATGCACATTATACAGAACCAATGAATCATATGTGTAAATCAGTCCATAATAAATGTTACAAAAGACAATGGGGATTACAAGGTGTAGTAGGACTCACATGTCACTGATACTAGTCATCAGTATATTTTAAAGGAGTTTGGACTGGAGAAGCACAAACTCAGGATTTAAAACGTACCACAGTGGTTGACTTTACTAATAAAAATGTATTTCTACCCAAATTAACTCTTTTTTAGCAACATTAAGCTAAGAAAAGACTGGGGGAAAACATAACGGTCTTCTAACCTATACCATGCAGTTTGTGTGAAGCTTACTTTGCTCTATTAGGGTGGTAACTTATGAATTACAAGTAACCAAAGGATACCTGTAATGAGAGCAGTAATCTACTCAGCAATTAACATAAAATATAGTTCGGTGATTTGGGTGGTACACGGTCTTTGCAGAGGGCAGTTAACCCTCTGTGCTACTTTGTCATGAGTAGAAACTGCCACTAGATAAAACTCTGATCTCTCTCCAGCAGGAACGTTAATCAACAGAGTTTTTGTGACACTTTTATTGTTGCCTGAAAACTTGCTAGAAACACAAGGAACTCTCCAGCAGGTGCTTTTCAAACCCATTTTATTTCTAAACATGGCGGCCTACAGGGCCAGCGCCAGGTGCAGCTGCACCATTCGCACTACCGTAGAGCTGGCCCTGCGTGTGTGATATAGTGACCTATTGAATAAGAATGTGGCATGACTCGCACATTTCCAATACAAGCTCGTGGTCACGTGTAGCCAACACATTCGGTGCACAAGTTTAGACATGCTCTAATTTGCAGCATGACTGCTTGTTAATTATATCCATTGGCTAATTGCTCACTGCACAATTACTATCTGTTAAGATCACAGGAAGGAGTACATAAGCTCATATGCTAGAAATTGCTGCGCCTTCAATCAGTGGTAAGGGTATTAGTTCGTTTCCTCTTCCTGCTGTTATCCCTTTAGGATCCTGGGGCTGCACTTTCTCCAGGCCGGCTGGCTGCTTTTCTGATACTTAGGTGCTTAAGCAGAGCAAGGGAGATTATTTTGGAGTGGGTCATTGATCACTCAAAATGTGAAGGAGGGAAGCTGTGCAGCCGTAAAGCATATTGACAGATCATGTACTGTGCCAAATTGTCGCAAAATGCCCTATAATGAGTTAAATGAATGAATAAATTCATACGTGTATAGCGCACTTATACCCTTAGGTGTCTTGGCGCTGTACGCATACCGCTGTGGAACCCTTCCTGGCTTTTCCCTGTGAAATGCCCACTCCTGGGCACCCCCAAGGTGAAGCCAGGCATCCCAGCGCTGTTGGGGCAGTTGTGGAGATTAAGCAAGCTATTGCCCAGAGTTGGACCCATGATTAGAATAGGCACCGAGGCGAGAATTATCAGCTCAAAGGAAATTGAGCCCAAGACCCGCCGAGGTAGGAATTGAACCCTGGTCCCGGGCCAGACCTCTGCATCATGGTCTGCCGCTCTAACCATTGAGCCACACTTCTCCGCAAGGTAAGGAAGTATTGGCGATGCCAATGGGTCTGGCCTTTGAATTAAAGTGTCTTTTCTGTCATGGATGATTTTTAGGCACTCAATAAGTCATCATTCATTGGCTCTGGTATTGATCTTTTCTCTAGTGCGTTCATTCATCCATCCATTTACTGACTCATACTTGCATTCGCCTTCTGACACAATTGCAATAAAACACACACAAAGTCAACAACATATGCAAAATTCATTCAATGAATACACGTATAAGAAAGAAATCATGCTACTGTCTAAAAATGGTGGGCATGTGCTTGCAATCACTAAACTAAATATAGCACAGAGTGCCCATCTTTCAGAGGTATTGTAAATAGCCTATTGTTATTTTAAAGTTCCAGAATGGCTGCCATATTTAGAAACAAAGCGTAGGCCATCTTGGAATGGTAAAGCAATAATATACTATGGACAACAATATTCAATAATGGCCTCCTGGTTTAGCGGCCAGTTATGCAGTGCATTTACAGATGAAATATGCAGCAAGCAAGTGACCCGTTAGCACTGCCTGGAGAGCTGTGGTATCCACTTAAGAAACATTAAAATAAAAAGAGAAGGAAAGAAATTACAGGAAAATTAAAGAAGGAGAAAATTGAAACCGTAAGGACTGGCCAACCAGCCCTGACACAGAGGCGTACTCCTTCTCAGGTGAATGTGCACATGTGATCTCAAAATACATCATTCACAGGGCAAGAGAAACAATGACTGATGTGGCCTGAACCATTATCCCATGCAGTATGCCATTGTGGATGGAAGCAGAGCGTAAATGACAATCAGACAGACCAATGGCAGAACAAAGCTGCCCCAAAGGCTATCTACGTATGTTAATGGGATTTATAGAGTGCAAAGCTACCCAAAGACTTCCCAGCGATAAGCAGTGGACTGATGAATAACAGCAAGGGACAGGCAGTTAGTAGACCTCGGTAAACAACCATGTTTTCAGCTTTTTTCTGAATGATGTTTCTGAGGATGTGAATCTAATCTCCCGCAGGAGTGAGTTCCACAGCTTCGGCGCCAGGTGGGAGAAAGCACTTCCCCCCATCTGGCCCTTTTTATTTTGATGGTTTTTAGTAAGTGCTCAGAGCCTGATCTCAGACATCTGTTGGGGAGATGTAGGCACGCCAGTTTCTTAATCTTGCTGGGCCCTTTATTAAGTGTTTTAACCCTAATTCTCACTTCCATCAGAAGCCAATGTAAGCCTCTACTGTGTTCTGAGACTGATTCTTTCATGGGGATTTGACACAGGAGCCTGACCGCGGCAATCTGGACTACTTGTAACTTCCTAATGACATATTTAGGTGATCCCAGAAAGAGCGAGTTCCCGTAGTCCAGTCGTGAGATGACCAAGGAATGTATGACCATTTTCCTTAACTGTACAGGGAAAAGCACAAGGATATTACGAAGCATTCTTAATAACCCAAAGCACGTGCCTGCCACCTTCCTTGTTTGGGTCTCCATGGTCAGCTCCTGATACAACCAGAAACCAAGATTCTTAATGGCCGTCTTGGGGGCCTGGGCCTCTCCTAGGCAGTCGGGCGAGCTTACATGGGGCCTAGGTATTCCTGCATTACCAAGGACCATCATGTCGGTGTTATCGCCGTTCAATTTCAGACAGCTCCCTGTCATCCATTTGATAACTTGTACTAGGCAAGGGCCAGCTGACCTGACTCCCCGCTGATCCTAGAGTCCAATGACACCACCAACTGGGTGTCATCAGCATAAGAAGTAACTGAGATCCCATGTTCCGGTACTATATCAGCTAATGGCTGCATATAAACATTGAACAATGTGGGGCTTAGTGACGAGCCCTGTGGAATGCCGCATGTCAGGCATTTGCTGTCAGACAAGAAGTCGGCCTCCTTGACTTAAAAGGACCTACACGCCAGGAAGGATTCTAACCATTTTAATGCTTTGCCCTGAATACCTGTTTCACTTAGTTTATGTGCCAGCCATCCATGATCCACCATATCAAATGCTGCGCTTAAATCTAGCAGCAGTATCACAGCAGATCCCCTTGATCAAGGGTCATCTTTTAATTCTTCAGTTACCGCTAATGAAGCCGATTCTGTGCTATGATGTGGACAGAAACTGATCTGTGTGGGATGTAACCGGAGGTGAGCTTTCAGGAATTGGGACACAGTTTTGTTGACATGCTTCTCCAAGATTTTACTTTTAAAAGGGAGCAATGATATTGGACGTAAATTCTCAGGTAAGGCTGCATCCAAATTGGGTTTCTGTAGTAGCAATTTAACTACTGCTTGCTTCCATGCCACAGGGACTCTACCTGTCTGCAGGGAAAGATTTAGCATATCCACTATTGAAGGCAACAGGACCTCCATAGCCTTCGCAAGGATATGTGGAGGTGCTGGATCTAAAGGGGAGCCTGATCTAATCTCCTTGATAATCATTTGAACCGTGTCGGTGTCCAGATCTGAGAAGAAGGATGAGACAGAGGTTGCAGCCTCCTGGTGACCTGATTCTGAAATGGCAGGGTCGTACAGAGTTGATTTCCCCTGTTGGGAGCTGTAGATATCTGTGACCTTTTTATGAAAATAAGCGGCTAGCGCGTTACATTACTCTTTTAAGGCTTCGTGGTGAGGGGAGTCTTGCTTTATCCTGGTTAAGGATCTTACCTCTCTAAACAACTCTTTAGAGGAATTGTGCACCTGTATAATGTTATTCTCGAAGAACACTGCTTGAGCCTCTTTTATTTTCATATGGTAGCTTCTGATCGCTTGTCTATGTCTCTGTTTAAGTAAGACATAAAAGTTCTTTCTCCAGTCCCTCTCCAATCTTTTGCAGCCTCTCTTCAGCAATATTAGCTGATCATTAAACCACAGGGTATTTTGGTCCAGTTAGTAGGTTTAGAAATTGTCAAGGGAGCAACTTCCTCTAGAGCCCGAAGGACCCAACCTTCCCAGTTGGTATTGACTTTGTCAATGTTTCCCCCATTATTGAAGCCTGAAGATTGCAAAGCTTCAACCCAGACTTCGGATCTCAGTTTGGCCGAGTTTCTCACTTGAGGTACTGAGGCCAACTTAGTGGGTCGAGTCCTCCTGGTCTTGTTCTTCCCCAAAGTGATTGTAATTAAATAATGATCTGACCAAAGTACCGGGGTCTGAATGCGTATTGATATTTTAGGGTCATTTGTTATAACCGGATCAAGTATGTGCCCTTTGGAGTGGGTGGCCGATGTTATAAGCTGGGAGAGTGCAGGACTCTCTAGTTCATGCTCCAACCTCACAACATCCTGGCTACTATGATCCCCGAAGTGCAGGTTCAGATCCCCTAGGATAGTAATGTGGGCTTTTTTTATCAAGAGGATGGAAGTTGTTTCTATAAGTCCTTCTAAAAATGTTATTTCCGCCCCTGTGGGCCTGTAAATTAACAGCCCTTAGAAAGTGTGGGTTGGTGAGAAGGAGATGGTAAATTGACCGCTCTCACAGTCAGGAATACAAAAAATAGAAAAATACATTTAAACTCCTCCCTGATCACGATTGCGGGTCCTCCTTCCACCTTTCCAATTCGATTGAGAGTGGCAAAGGCATCACAATATCTGGGGCCGAGTTGTCATTGAGCCAAGTCTCCGTGACAAATAAAACATCAAAACTACCTTCCTCTAGCAGCATACGAATTTGCACTTGATGCTTGGGGAGCAAGCGACTATTGATGAGGCCCAGAGTCAGGGAGGTATACTATATTGCATTCTTTGGTCCCTCAACATTACTACCCCCCCAGGGTTAGTCGAGTATTCACAACATTTACATAACTGTTGCTTATCAATATAGCAATCTATAAGTCCTCCCCTCTCCCTACAAGGTACCTGTCTTCCTGCCAGTGATAGTAGCTAATCTCTTGATTTTTAAAAAAAACAATTTTAACTTCTGTTTTTATTATACTTTTCATCACACACATTATACATTCGGCTGTTTGTTTACTCCGCAAACAAAAGTTCATTTTAGTATTACAGTACAAACATTTTCAGAAAGAGAAAAAGAAAATAAAGACAGAGAAAATCATAACCACAGCGTTGTAATTTGATTATTCTGACATCCCCTTATATTAAACCAAAATAAAAAATTTGAACAGAATCATAATCATATTACCCTATCCCAGCCCTCCATAGAGCTAAAGGCTCCCATATTCTTTCACCCTGAGCTCTCCCTACCCTTCCCTTCCTGGCATATATAGGTTTCTCCAAATTATATGCAGCTATTAAGTTCGCCAACCAAATTTGCATAAGCGGGGGCATCTTGTCAAGCCAAGCCCTTGCTAAAGTTAATCTATAGACTGCCATTACCAAAAACATAAAATCAGTCTGTACAATATTACTTCCGTCGGATCCAATTCCCAACAGAATCCAAATGGGGGTTAAGATTATCTGTATCCCTAATGACCTATCCAAGAAGCCCTCTATGTCTTTAATTAAAGAGTGTAGTTGTGGACAGGTAGCGAACATGTGGACAATATCTGCTTCTGTGGAATTACATCTGGGGCAAGTCGTCCCCTCAGAGCCCCCCATTTAGCGATCCTAGCTGGTGTGTGGTAGAGTGAATATAAGGTCTTATAGTGCTGGGATTGCAGGGGAGCTGAACACAGGATAGTGCGGCCCAGATCCAATGACTCCTGGAAGACTTCAGGTTCAACCCCTAATTTCTCTACCCACTTACTCCTATACTTATCCATATCATCCGGTTTGCCACTTGCTAAGTACGCATATACTGATCTAATCGTAGACTCTCCACTGGTACTTATACTCTCCATGAAATCATTGCAATTATACCCTGCTGGGCCCCCCTGTTTGTTACTCAGGAAGCTCCTGACTTGTAGATACTTAAAAAAATCTCTTCTGTCTACATTATATCTACTTACAAGGTCCCCAAACTGTACTACTCCCTCAGGATTCCTTAAGTCACCGATCTGCGTAATTCCTTTATCCTCCCAGGCAGCCATTACTGAGTCAGAGAAAATTTCTGGAGGAAAAGATTTATTGTTATATAGTTTGATATATCTGTTGTACCTACCCAAGCCCGACTTTTTCAGAAAGGCATTCCATATTTTAAGAGCTGCACTGATGGTCTTAGACGGTTTCCTTCTAAAGTATCCTAGCTCAGCGTGATACAAGAAACAATTTTCTGCCTCTTGCCCTAACACTACTGCATATACTTCCGTGGACATAGTTGTTATTTTCTGTAGGATACCACCCCCTCCAATCAATCCCTGCATATATTGCAGAGCAGCCGCCAAAAAGTACAGCCTAAAATCTGGGGCGCCCCAACCCCCTCTTTCTCTTGGTAGAGCCATAAATCTATACGCCCTTCGAGTTCTTCCATGAGCCCATATGAACATATTTAGAATGCCTTCCAGCGTGTTAAACCATTTGGATTTTAAAAAAAGGGGAATCGATCTAAATAAATAAAGAAACTTAGGTAAGATGACCATTTTTACAACATTAGTGCACCCCATCAGAGAAAGATGCAGATTATTCATCCTCTCTAAGTCTTTTTTAACTTTAGCCAGTAACGGAGCCATGTTGCTCTCGACCACAGTATCCAAGTTCACGGAAATTGAAATCCCCAGATATGTTGCTGAACTAACCACCCTGGTGTCATTACTCCTAGTGAAATGGTTCCTAACTATTTGCGTCTTGGACTTATTTAAACAATAGCCCAACACTTGGCCAAACAAATGAGCCTCTGTTTCCACCCCCCTAATAGCTGTGTCTGGGTCCGGGGTTAATATAGCCACATCGTCGGCGTAAGCTAAAGATTTGACTGTGCAGCCATTCAATTTCATTGGTGGAATCCCTTCATTCCTTTCTAGTCTTCGTAATAACGGCTCAAGATATAATGCAAGAAGCAGTGGGGATGACGGGAACCCTTGCCTCGTCCCCCTTAGAATTTTGACTGCCTCTGAGTGCCCCCTATTCACTCTGATCTTCGCGGTTGGATCGTTACACAAGGCTTGTATGGCTGTTATAAAGCCTTTACCTATGCCACTCCACCTCAGGACTGCCGATAGGAATTCCCAGGCGACCCTATCAAAGGCCTTCTCGGCGTCTAAAAAGAGTGCCGCAATAGGATCGCCCCGGACCCCTGCAGCATCAAACATAGTAACTACCATTCTGACATGCTGAGTCGTGCTCTTACCAGGGATGAAGCCGTGTTGTGATGGGCTTACCAAATGCTCAATACTCCCTGCGAGCCTTTTTGCCAGCATTTTCGAATATGTTTTAACGTCTGAATTCATCAGGGTAATGGGTCTGTATGAGCCAGGAAGTGTTGGAGACTTTTTTGCGATAACAATAATATCCGCTCCGCCCCAGGACTCTGGAGGTAAACCACCCCGTTGTGTGTGTAGCATAATATCAAACATGTCAACCAACAATACATTTTGGAACACTTTATAAAATTCAACCGGAATTTGGTCTGGCCCAGCCGCTTTCCCTGAGGGGAGGCTACCCAAAGCCCCAATAAGCTCCTCCAAACCGAGTGGGGCATCTAATATCTCCTTCTCCTCAAGAGACAAAGAAGGGGAACGAATATCACTAAGATATCTATCTATCTCGTCCTGGCTCCTTGCATCACCCAATGAATATAATTCATCATAGAAATTCCTGAAAACTACTCTGGATCTGTTATTGAAGCTCCCTGTGAATCCAGAATCTCCTTGATATCGGCTGCAGCTGTGCGCTGCCTGGTTCGCACTGCCAGGATATGACCAACTCTCTCACTCAGTTCGTACGCATCCTGCTTTTTGACCAGGTAGTTCTCAGGTGCTTTCCTACTGAAACCTTCTATACCATCCCCTTTGAGGGCTATGATTTTAAGCAAAAAGGGCTCAAGTGAGATATTCTGTCTTATAGCTGTAGCTAGATTTTCTTCTTCTACAATTAGCCTTTGCCGAATTTCTTCTATTTTAATTCTTTCCCTCTTTCGTCTTGTCAATACATAGCTCAACGTCTCCCCTCTTACGCCAGCTTTGAAGCAGTCCCATACTACCCCTGGAGATGCCGAGCCTCTATTAGTATCCCAATAGAATTTTATCCAAGCTTCCATATGCTTCTGATAAGCCCCATCCTTTAATAAAATACGTTCAAAAGTCCACTGGGTGTTCCTGTTCTGAACCATAGGCATATTAAATGTTAACACCAGGGGGCTGTGGTCTGAGATAATCCTAGGTTGTTTTTCCACTTGCACACCAGGGATTAAAGATTTTGAAATTAGAAAGTAATCCAGTCTGACCAAAAGTTTGTGAGGGGAGGAAAAAAAAGTACTACCATCCAAGAAAGGATGTCGCTTCACCCACGGGTCAACTAAAGAATTGTGCTGAACCATATTGCCTTTCTTTCTCCCTGCATATCTCCCCCCCGGTTCTGTGAATGAACTTTCTGGGTCATGGATGTTGAAGTCCCCACAACATACAATGGGCTCTGGCCACTGAGCAAGTTCAGAATCCGTGAACTGCCAAACATCAGGATCATCGTTGGTGGAGCCATATATTGTAACCAAAGTAAACCTTACCCCTTTAAAGCATATTTCCACTATAACCCACCTACCCCATTGATCCTCCTTTTTCCTACGAACCACAACATCCCTATTCCTCCCCAAGATTGCCACCCCTCTAGTCCTGGTTCCTTGTTTACTGGCTGCTAATACTGCAAACCCCAACTGACCCAAAAGGTATACCTGTGTTGCTTCAATATGGGTCTCCTGGAGACATACCAGGTCTAAATGGAGAGCTCTCAGCAATCCTGCTACTTTCAATCTCTTATTAGCATCGTTGAGGCCGCATACATTAATTGAAACAATCTTACAAGACATTAAAAAACGTCAAACAAGTCTCTGCTCATAAACCGTCCTACAACAGGAAAAATTTAAAAACAATTGAAAACAACATCCTACATTCTTTATGCGCTGCCTGTAGTGCCTGTACTGTACCCGACACCCAGTGAAAATGTGTGTTATTACACTAGAAAAACCAACAATTTTAACCGTGTTTAAAACCCCCAACCCCCTCCCTTGCCTTCCCCCCCCCTGCTGTCCCCCCCCCCGCTATAGGCAAATAGGTCTGGTATGACCTATACGTGACCGTTTTTGGGTTGCGTCAGTCGCACCCCTCTCCATCACCACTCTCCAATTGATAACCCCCACAAAAAAAAACTCCTAACCCGATGATCCTTTTAAGACCCGCATGTCTCTTGGTGTTACTACTTCACTACAAAACCAGCAATTCAATTCGATTTATTCCTTGTACATCCTATTTTTTCAGCTCTTCCATGTACTGCTGTGCTTTAATCTCTGATAAAATCATTCTGACTCTCCCTTTCGTGACTACTTTCAGCTTGGCAGGAAATAATAGATAGGCCTCTGATCCCAGAGCCTGAAATTGTGAAATCAACTGCCTCAACCTCCACCTTCTCTCGACCGTCACATGACAAAAATCCGGCCTGGCAAAAAATGTGGTACCCTGAAAAGATCTCTTACTGCCAGGTCTCGCCTTATCAATAATTTCTTGCCGTAACAAAAAATTCCCTACGTAGACTAGAATAGCTCTAGGAAAGGACGCCTGACCTCCTCCCTCTGCGCCGTGCACCTTCTTCTTGGTGAAATGGAACCTACGAGCCCTCTGGATCTCCCTGTCCCACTGCCACTGGGACTCCGGAAACACACCCTCAAGTAAGTTGATCACAAAGCGCCTGATATCCTGCCCTTCCAGCCCCTCCGCCACACCCAGGAGTCTAACATTGTTGCGTCTTTGACGATTTTCAAAATCCTACATTTTTCACTGGAGGTCTTCTGACATCCTTTCCTGTGTCGTTTTAAATGATTGCCAGTTACCAAGATCATCTTCAAGCTTGCCCGTTCGCTCCTCCACCTCCGTGACTCTACCAACAAGATCATCGTAGAGCTTATTCGTCTTCTTCATAGTCAATTGTATTTTTTTAGAATCCGGCCTTGCTTTCTGGCTCACTGATCTGGCCTCAGCTTGCATTTGCTTTAACATGTTGAACAAAAGATCAAATGGGGCGCTGTGCTTTGAAGACCCAGCCGACTCCTCTTCCTGATATGTCCGGGAGGTTGCTGAATAGTCCCAAAGGAGTCGCTTCTCCGTGCCCCCCGGGGAGCCTGCCAACCGTCTACTCAGTTTTAACTGCCTTTTCTTCTGCGTAGTATCATTACCCATATAAGTACCTGAAGAGCTAGAGCCTGACAATAAATCCTCGTCGGCGTCATCCTCTTCCTCTGAAGTCTCCTCACTAGGCTGCACTGAGTCAGAGTCTTCATTTACAGAGTAAAAGTGCTCCCCTTCGATTGAGCCCACATCACCCTTTTTTAATACTTCCTGGTCTCCAGAGCTCCCAACAGTACACATTCCTTTGTTTGCAAGGCTAACTGAGCTCCCCCATGTGGCCTTAGCATTTTTTGAGACACGCAGCTCTTCCTCTAGCGACATAATAGCACTCATCATGTCCGCGCTCCCAGTCTCACCTTTGAATGCGCTCCCCACAAGCTCCGGCATCGCGTCTCCCATTCGTGATTCAGAGGCTAAGTCTTTCTGCTGCTGAGGCCGTTCTACATCCTGGGACCCAGAGACGACGCTTCCTCGACTCACAGCGCTCTGACTAGGCTGTTGCCTAGCAACGGTCGGGGAAGCATTCAGTACGTCTGCAGCGTCCTCGAGGACGCCTCCACCATCACCAAGACCTCCCGGATTGCTACCGCCGAGCTTGCTTGGGATTCCGTCAGCTTGCCCCGCTGATCGTGCGGTAAAGACCTCCGATAAGGTAGGCTGCCTGAGGGGTGTTTCCCTGGATTTACTTTTTTCCGTTCTGTCAGCGAGTGTTCCCGGCATCACAGAATGCGTCTCGGCAGGGCTGCTCAAATCAGTACTGGAGACCGCGCTGGGTTTACCCCGTGACTCAGTCTTCATCTTCTGCTGTGGGGGCACCGTTTTCCTTATTGCCCCTGGATTCTTGGCAGGAAGCGTAACCTCTTCAGAAGAAACATTTTTCCCCGTGTCCGCTTGCACTTTTGCCTTTTCTTTTCCTTTATCGATTTTAGCAGAGCGCGGGGGCATTTTAGCTGGCTGCTGGTGTTGAGCTCTTTTAGAGCCGAGGGAACTCATAAGGTCAGAGAGCCTTCCCTTTAACCAGAGAAATTTCGCTAAGAATCGTTTTTTAAATACCACACCGACAGAAGATGTAAGTCGCGCTTGCCACCACCATTCAGAGGCCATCGGGGGTCATTTAACAGATCATAAAGCCATCAGTATCTTGATGATGACGGGAGAGAGGTCTTGATGCGACCTTTCAGCACAACCCGTCCGCGGCCATCTTGCCTGTAGCTGATCTCTTGAATAGTGTAATTTTGCTGTTTGTTTCTGGCCCCTGGTCCCGGTCAGGCGCAGACGGGCTTGCATTTGGCGCGCCTGCTGCGCGCTTCAGCTGCGCCCGCCTTCCCGGTGCCCAATCTACCTATCTATCTATCTATCTATCTATCTATCTATCTATCTATCTATCTATCTATCTATCTATCTATCTATCTATCTATCTATCTATCTATCTATCTATCTATCTATCTATCTATCTATCTATCTGTCTGTCTGTCTGTCTATCTATCTATCTATCTAGCTATCTATTTATTCACTGAAAAACCCATAGGTTTCAGGGATGTTATAGTTATAAATTAGCCTTTAAAAAAACTTGGAAATTCACTGAAAAAAAACATTGGTTTCAGGGGCCTTATAGTTAGTAATTAACATTTAAAAAACATTAGAAATTCACTAAAAAAAAGCATAGGTATCATGGATGTTATAGTTAGTTGGACATTTCACTCGTACAAAGCCAGAGAAATCCGCCCGTTATATTCAGTTGAGCTAACTATAACTCGCCCCGCCCACTATGCACTGCTAATGAGGTCACATATTACATCACTCATGACATGGTCAGTGATATCACTGATGACATCACCGATGACATCTCAAATGACATCACTGATGACATCATCCAGAGACTGGGTGATTTTTAAAAGTTTAAGAATGTTATATATAGATACGCAAAGGTGTATAGAAGAATAAGTAGGTGTATGAGTGTTTGAATGGATGATTTAATGGGCGTGACTGACTGTATAAGTGAGTGATTAAATGTGTCTTAGTGAGTGCATGGATGAATGACTAAACTGTGTGAATGTCTGCATCACTCTGTCAGTTGATGTGTAAGTGGCTGCATGGGTTGGTGATTGGTTGTCTGAGTACTTGTATGGGTGCCTGAGTGTCTGTGTGGGTGGGTTGGGGGATGGAACTCCCTTCTGAGGGTCATTAGGGGCCAACTAACCTACCTGATACCTCCAGTATGCCCCTGATAGTGGGATTGCTGACAGGTGGGCACAGGCCATGCCCCCTTTCTCCATCACTCTGCAAACGCGCCTCCTGGCGAGTTCTTGGTTGGCGGATTTAGTCCCCTTGAATCCTGAAGGTCCCTGGGGGTCAGCTAGCCCACCAGGTACTTCCAGTAAGCCCCACACAGCTGGATTGCTAAGAGTGGCCCGAGGCCATGCCCCCTTTTTACACCACTCTGCAAACGCGCCTCCTGGTGCACTGCTGCTCGGGGATGAAGTTCACTGTAGTACTGAGGTCCTCAGGACACATGTGGACCTCTTCACTTTACCAGAAGTGCGCCAAGAGGCGCCTTTGCAGAGTGGAGTAAAAAAGGGGCGTGGCCTCGGACCACCTCTCATCAATCCCACTGTATGGGTCTTACTGGAAAATCTGAACCTAACTATATTGTTCCGGTAACCTTTGTTTTTTTCAGAGAATTTCTATGTTTATTAAAATTTTCTTTCCTAACTATAACTTCCCTGTAACTTATGTCTTTTTCAGCTAAAATTGTAAAAAACAGATATATATATCACTGAAAAAACAAAGGTTAATGTGGCGTTATAGTTAGGTGACCACTTCAGTGACAACATAATGTTTAAGACTTAAACAAAAACTGAAATCTACCAGTTATAGTTATTTCAAGTAACTATAACTTGTGCTCAAAATTAATTATAACACGTGCCCCCGCCATGCACAGTCTTATCATAAGCAATGTCATTTCAGATGTTGCAATGATGTATTCAGTGATGTCATAAATCATGTCATGTGTGGAGTAATATGTGGGGTAATTAGCAGTACATGGCAGCCAGGCCCTGCCTCCAACCACTTGCAGGCAAGCATGTGTGGTTGGTCTTGCACATCCTGACCGAACTCAGGCAGACTTACCTACTTTGTCAAAGAGTCACAACACTAAACTGGAATGCACTCTGATACGAACAGGCCTCTTAGAGTTAGATATGTGTGTGCTGGGTCTTTACCCTAAGCTGAAAGCTGCAAAAGTGAACACTAGGTTTCTAGCTCTTGCTCTGGAGTTGGCTACGTTTCCCATTGCAATGCACTGGAGATCCCCTAAAGGCTTGTCCCATATTGGTTGGAAGAGATATGTGGAGCAATGGCTGATTGCTGCGGGTGGTGCTCTTAGAGCACAGAAAAGTAGAGGACCACAAAAAAACTATTGCAGATAAATGGTCGAACATTTTAACCTTTGTTATAGAAGCGACAAACCACTGACTGTTGAAACCTTCATAAACCAAGGGGCTGTGGAGATAAGAATGGTGGTTCAGCAAATGAGATGAGTGACCACAATTCCACCCAATGGCCTTGCCTAATGTCATTATGTCTATTGATAGCCATGCAAAGAGAAAATCTATCTTGTGCCTATTCGGAAGATACCTAATGGTAGTTCGTTGTTTTAGTTTGAGCGTTTAGGATGAAATGTCGTATTTGGATGCATGGTCAATTACATCCTTAGTGCACCATTGTGCAGCCATAGTGCAATATACTAATACATGCTATCAAACATGACATCTGATATCTGAGCCTTGCATGGGCATTTGAATCAAATGTTGTACTATGAAAGTGCCTAATTATACTGTGCTCATATGCTTTATTATGATTTAAAAGCAAATAATTCTTTTTTTTTACTGAAAAACAATTAAGATGATGCAGTACTTGGATATTGCACCTGAGGAAACCCCGATTCACTTTCCAGGAATCTATCTGACATATAGCGCCAGTCTGGATATCATTAAGGACTTTTTCATCAGCTCCTACCATTTTAATCTGTATTTCTTCATCCACTCTTGGGTGTCCTTATACCACAGTGCAACTTTACTGTTGCAAAGTCATCCTATGCCCTAGGCACCCCCCAACTTTTTGCTGACTGAAACTGGTGGTCACTGACTCTGGCTGACCCTGTGCTCTGTTTAACCAGGCCCAGGGCCAGTGCCAAGCTAAAAGGAACACATTAGAATACAGTTAAGACACCCAACATACACTAGGGTACACTATGGTATGGTGGGGTACCCCTGTAATTGGCATAACCTACCCCATAAGCCCCTAGTATGTAATAGGGCAGGGGATTGAAACTACCTAGAAGTCTCCAGTATCCTGGGGTATGGCAGTTTAGAGGCCAGCAGATTCTCTGCACCAGCATGTGTGCAGTGCTGAAGCCTGAGGTCAGTTTAAAAGCAGCACTGGTAGCCAGGGCAGCTTTTAAACCTTAAATTGTGCCCAAACTCGACTCTGGGGGTAGGGGCCCTTAAAAATAAAAAATATACTACCATGTGTTTGCATATTAGGGACCCCAGGGTCACCCCTAGGTATCCCAGGGGTGTGGGGTCAGTTATCTATAAGGTACACCCTTATAAAATGAGTTTTTATATGCCTGGGTAAAGTGAAATTTTACATTTCACTCCCCACATTGTATTAAAGAGCTGCTCAAATTCGACTTTGCTGCTAGAAGAACTGGGTATGGAAAATCTGCATGATTTCTGAAGATTCCGAACCCCTGAAGTCTCCCCTAGTTGCACAGGGCGTGGGGGTCCCGTAGAAATTAGGGAAATACTTATAAAATATGGTTTTATAAGCCCTGGTGCTAGAAAAGTGGCCCAAGTCATTTTCCCCATAGCAAACCACATGGCCCATAGGTTAACATGGTAGGAAGTTATTGATTAATAAATATTGATAGGAGAGGACTAGCCGGACCATTCAAAGACTTCATAGAATGGTAGTAGTAAATCCAACAATATGATATTGTTGAATTTCTCCTAAAGTGTACATACAAGAAGTTATAAGACTTTCTTATTTGTAAGTCCAAATTCAGCCTTTCAGTGGTCTGCCCTGATTGGTCAGAATTAAATGGGTTAGCCAGGCTGCTTTGAAGAGGTGATAAAGAACCCCTCTGCTGGGAGGGCAGTTTGCTGGTCTATAGGAATGCCAGGCCAGGGGGTGGAGTCTTAAACCATCCTCTTCAAAGGCAGAGGGTGTCAGGATTGCATAGCCGCGCCTACCTGACTGTTAAACTGCAAATCCCATAATGCTGTTGTAAGCCCTTGATGTATAAATAAGGGCAGGACCAAGGGTAGGTGTGCGTAATTTTGGTTCGTTTCCAGGTGCCTAGAGTTCCTGTATTGGCTGCGGTTTTCAGTCGTTTTGCACGGAGTTCTGCTCGGGTTCCCGAGCACAGTGGTTGCTAAGGCCCTTTCCTTTTGTCACTTCATTGTCCACAAAAGGGATAGGGGAGACTGAGTCACACCTGGTGCTCAATATGGTCTTGGAATGTGAGCAGAAGTCCCATCATGTGTTAGTTATGCTTGACTCAGGGGCGACTGGTAATTTTATCGATGACGGATTAGTATCCCGTTTGGCTTTACCCAGGGTACCCAGGGACAACCCGGAGGAGGTGTTAGCCTATTAAATCGGGGCGTATAACAGAAAAAACGGGGGAAGTGGTGGTGTCAATTGCGGTGCATGATGAGAGGCACGCTGAAGTGCTAGAACTAAATATAATAGATGCACCTCAATATGAGCTTATACTGGGGATGCCCTGATTAAGTTAGCACAACCCCTCCATTGATTGGAAGGCTAAGACTGTGCGGTTCTTGCCAGAATATTGTCAGGAACACTTCGTTCCCTGTGTGGTTTCGCAGGTGGCGGTGTTGGCCAGTCCTTTTCTAGTGGCCACGGCCGCAGAGAAGGAGGTCAAACTACCGGTGGAGTATGTATCTTATCAGGATGTGTTCAGTAAAAGCAAAGCAGAAACACTGCCTCCTCATAGGGAATACGACTGCCGCATAGACCTGGTGGATGGTGCCACTATTCCCTCATGTAGAGTGTATGCCCTATCTGTTCCCGAAACCACTCATTTGAAGGAGTACTTAGACCATCATGTTAATATAGGCTTTATAAGACCATCCCGCTCCCCTGCAGCCTCTCCTTTGTTTTTTATAGCTAAGGTCAATGGGGATTTGAGGGCATGTGTGGACTACTGCGTCTTGAATAAAAACACCATCCGTAACAGATACCCTCTCCCCCTCATACCGGTTTTGCTTGATCAAGTGAGGGAAGCTAAGATCTATACCCACTTGGACTTGCGGGGTGCTTATCACTTGGTCAGGGTCCGTGAGGGGGATGAATGGAAAACAGCTTTCAAGACGCGGTATGGTCTGTATGAGTATTTGGTCATGCCCTTTGGCCTATGCAATGCCCCTGCGGCCTTCCAATTTTTTATCAATGATGTGCGGAAAGAGTTCATTGATTGGTTTGTGGTGGTCTATATTGACGATATTCTGGTGTATTCAATGGAGGTTTCTAGCCACACAGAACAGGTGTGTAAGGTTTTGGACAAATTGAGGGAGCACCAGTTGTATGTGAAGCTGAGCAAATGTGAATTTGGGGTGACAGAAGTTGAATTCCTTGGAGTAATGCTCAGTCCCAAAGTTTTACAAATGTCTGAGCGCAAGGTACTAGCGGTTCAGGAATGGCCTGCCCCCAAAAACGTTAGAGAAGTCCAGAGTTTTCTGGGCTTCGCTAATTACTACCGACCCTTCATTTTACATTTCTCGCAAGTGGCTGTACCAATCACCAAGCTGTTGAGGAAGGGGGTGCCTTTTGTATGGACTAAAGAGGCTGGGGAGGCATTTGAAAGTCTAAAGTCCTCGTTCATCACCGCTCCTGTGCTTTCCCATCCGAATCTAGAACACCCATTCGTGGTAGAAGCGGATGCTTCGGATGAAGCCATCGGGGCAGTTCTATTCCAAAGAGACCCAGGTACAGGACAGCTCCATCCGGTAGCTTACTTGTCCAAGAAATTAAGTCCGGCTGAGCTTAATTACACAATAGCTGAGAAAGAACTCCTCTCCATCAAGAGAGCTTTTCAGGAGTGGAGACAGTACTTGTGGGGGGCTCGTCACACGATTACAGTGTACACTGACCATAGGAATCTACAGTACATGTCTTCTGCCAGACATCTCACGCAAAGACAAATGCGCTGGATGCTATTCTTTGCGGAATATGAGTTTGTGGTTACGTTCAGACCAGGTAGCGAGAATCGCAAGGCAGATGCACTGTCCCGACAAGTAATGCCAGCCCTGCCCAAAACAGAGGACTCGCAGGCTATCATACCTGCCAACAAAGAGGTGTGTGTGGTGAGGGCTGAAAACTTTCTGGTAGAGGTGAAGAACCACACTTACCCTGGGGGTTGGAACGCTTGGGCGGACAGTGACCCTGAGAGAACAGTGAGACAGGGGTTACCCTTTCGGCATGATCGCTTGTTTTTACCCACCTTACAGTTACGGAAGAAGGCTTTTCGTTGGTGCCATGAAGTTCCTTTGGCGGGGCATCCTGGTATACGGAAAACCATCGCCACAGTACAAAGACATTTTTGGTGGGAGACGTTGGTCAAGGATGTCACGTTATGGGTGTTTAGATGTGATGTATGTGCAAGGGCTAAAGGTGTGAACACCAGGAAGGCAGGGAAATTAATGCCTATGCCTACCCCCAGACGTCCTTGGCAGAACATCAGTCTGGATTTTGTGACAGGTTTACCTCCTGACCAGGGATATTCAGCCATTCTGGTAGTTGTGGATAGCCTCACGAAAATGGGGCATTTCATACCATATAAGAACCTTCCCACAGCAGGGCAGACAGCACAATTGTTAGCCAGTAACATCATACGGTTGCACAGAGTTCCAAGAGTAGTTGTCTCGGATAGAGGGCCCCAGTTTATCGCCCGTTTTTGGCGCACATGGTGTCGCGCTATGAACATAGAGACATCTCTCTCCACCAGTTTCCATCCCCAGACGGATGGTCAAACAGAGAGACTAAATCAGACCTTAAAGAAATATTTGAGATGCTACTCGAAAGAGGCTCATGAATCATGGGTTGATTTGTTGTGGATGGCGGAGTTGGCCTACAACAATGCGTGGCACAGCTCCACTGGAATGTCTCCTTTCAAGGCCAATTTTGGGTATGATGCTTCCACCTTGCCCATAGACATTCCAGAGGACGTGCAAAATCAGCCTTCTGTAAAGGAAAACGTGCAATCGCTGAGGAGGGTGCATAAGGAAGTGCAAGCGCACCTGATAAAAGCAAAAGAGGTGTATAAGAAGTGGGAAGATCGGCATCGCATGAAGGGGCGCCAATATGAGGTGGGGGACAAGGTGTGGTTGTCAACGAAAAATATTCATTTTAAACTACGAAGTGTCTTTTACCCCCGTTACATTGGTCCTTACCCAATTGTGAAAAGAATCAATCCAGTGGCTTATAAATTGAAGCTGTCGGGGTCGCTGAGAATACACCCGGTGTTTCATGTGCAGCTACTGAAACCAGCTTTGACCTCTAGGAGGGTGGCTCCTCCGCCAGTGGTGAGCGATGGAGGGCTTGAGTACGAGGTGAAGAGTATCAGGGACTCTAAGTGGCGGAGAGGCGTGCTCTGGTATCTGGTGTCATGGAAGGGCTATTCTGCCGAGGATGATTCCTGGGAGTCGGTCGCTAACGTCCATGCCCCGTGGGCGGTTAGATCCTTTCACAGGAGGTACCTAGCGAAACCTGGCCCTAGGAGGCGCTAGGGACGGGGACATACTTTCAGGATTGCATAGCCGCGCCTACCTGACTGTTAAACTGCAAATCCCATAATGCTGTTGTAAGCCCTTGATGTATAAATAAGGGCAGGACCAAGGGTAGGTGTGCGTAATTTTGGTTCGTTTCCAGGTGCCTAGAGTTCCTGTATTGGCTGCGGTTTTCACTCGTTTTGCACGGAGTTCTGCTCGGGTTCCCGAGCACAGTGGTTGCTAAGGGTCTTTCCTTTTGGCCCTTTTCTGTTTCCGGGTCGTCTCCTCGAGATTTCCCTTGCCGGCTAGGAGCTGGTGTTTTTTCGCGTGCAGCAGGGTTTAAACGGAGACTAACCAGACATCGGAAGCGTGAGTAAAACGCTTTCGGTTTTATTCCGAACATTTTCTCAGTACTGCACGGAATCACGGGGCTTGCCTGTGTGTTGTTTTGGTCTACGAAGCTGTAACATTCAGGACGAGTGTTCAGTGAGCGGAGCGCGGTGGCATTGCTACACGCTACCGTCACGAAGTACCCCCATAAGCTTGGGGGCGTTTCAGGAAATACATATCAAGTGCCAAAACGGAGAGTAGTGGAGAAATCTACACTCTACCGGATTTGGAGGCTACAGTTGTCTATACTTTGTTGTTTTCATATTTCTAAGGAACTTTGTGTTGGACTGTACAGCGGAGGATTCTAGTAGGATGCTACAGCTTGCCGTCTGTTTTATGAGTTAAATTGTATTCCTATGGAGTGGGTGATGAAACCCTTTTCTATGGACTTCGGATTCATATCAAAGTAGAAAAACCAGGAGAAGGTTTCCACAGTTCTTATTAATTTTCGGGACCAGTACTACTATGGAATATCTTTTCAGTATGAATAATTAATACTAGGGGGTATGTTTCCTTCCCAAATGTATCATTCAATATGAAGCTCTTTCCACTACTGTTTATGGGTCTGAGGTATAACCTGTCTTTTCTATCATAGGGAACAGGAGGCTGTACAGTTGTGTATATATTACCTACCAAAGCAGGAAGGCCATTGTTGGGAGAACCTAAGCCAGGTGAATAGAGAGACATTAGCGAGAATGAAACGAGAGTAGTATTACTTATATGTAGTATAACCTTATGTGTTTTCTTTTTCAGCTATCCCTTCCCTGCTGCTCCCTTCCGTCCCTCCCTGATTTCTTTATTTCCCTCGCCCGATCACTCGAACACCCTGTGTATTTGATATATCAGGGTGTTGGTGAGGTCAGGAGGTGGAGCCTACATTGCTGCAATTGGACCCTGTGGAGTGCACCCTGACAGAGGGGAGGCCTGGGTTTCAGTTCCAATCTGACACTCTTGACACAGAGTCAGGGCTAGGTTTAAGGAAGTTATGTGCAGATGGTAGGGGGAGAGTCCATGGAAATAAGCCATCCCAGGGGGTGTGTTTAGCCAGCTCTTACCTCCTTGCTGGAAAATCAGCCATTATGGATTTGGAAGAATGTTGCACTCTGGCACAAACTAATGCCACACTCTACAGGATGTGGTCATAACTATGAGGAGTTGCCCTGCTCTCATTGGTCAGCAGTGACCTGGTGCTTGACCCAGAGAATTTTGAATACGTATCTGAGAGGGGCAGAGCCCTCCAGATCTGCTGCTTGAAACTGAATCAAGCAAGAAGTGCCCTGCTGAAAAGATTTTGCTGTGCAAGGAACTCTAAGGCCTGACCTCTGAAGACTGCACCAAGTGAAAATGCAGCCCTGTGGATTACCTTGCTGCAAAATGACTCAGTGGACTCCCTGCAAGCTACAGGTTAAGAGAGCTCACCTGGACAGCCCCACAAAGAATTCAAAGCCTGGAGTACCAGTGGATTTGTAAGGGTTTTGTTCAAGTGGATTGCGGGATTGAAGTTTCACACTTTCAAGGATCCTCTTGGAAATTTCAGAACCTTAGATTGTGTGTTGGATACTTTGGGACACGTACGCAGAACTCCAGAATGGTGTTCTAACTGGACCCTGCTTGCTGAAGAAGGCGGCCCACAACAGTGGTGAGAAAATTCTTCAGAACAATTTATAAAGGTGTGTCCCTGACAGAGAAAATGAAATGACTAAAAGGGGCACTGTTTGTTTTTAAGCACTAGAAAGTGACTAATGTTTAAAAATTCATATCTCTGGTTCCCTACAGTGGATTCTTTTAGTTTTGGTGTCATTTAAAAGATACAAATATTACCTATATTTATACATTGGTGTGGGATTTTTATTGTGTGTTGTGTCTTAATTATTTACTGAAAATGTGTTTTTAAATGCTTTACATACCTGTCTTTGAAGTTAAGCCTGTCTGCTCGCAGCCACATTACCAAGAGTTGAGCATCGGAATAATTTTCTAAGACCTATGCTGGGTCCTATCATGTGTTAGTGGCCTGATTGCCGGTGGCAGACCTACATTTGTCCCTACCAATAGCCCACTTTCCAACATTTACACTCATAAATGTGGCTCTGTCCTCTGGAATAGGGGTGGAGGCATGTAAGTCTACACTTTTTAATATCTTTACACTTGTAAATGGTGAATAGTCGAAAGTAGTAAATTTACTATTCACATGCAAAGTTCACCTTTGTGACTAGCTCAAATAGACGTTATTTGGAAACCCAATGTAACAAAATCATGCTTTTGTTCGTTATTTGTTTCAGAGTTTTTCCACTTATTGTTGTTACTAATCTCACCTGTTTCCTTGTCATGACTGACTGCTACACCATCCATAGCCAGATGGAACATCTACAGTATACGTAAATATGCATGGACCACATAGACACCACCAAGTGGCTAATGAACCAGCACTGGAAGTCATACTTCTCCTCCAAGGGAGGCTTCCAGATTGAGAGCAAGGACCAGGTGAGCTCAAAGCTCAGCTGAGGAAATGGTGTATCCCTGCATCCATCAACAATTCCTAGGAGGCCTTGCAAGGATGGGAGTGAGAATTAGACGGAGCCTCAGGGTCCTGTAAAAAGTAGGAGCAAGAGAACTGGGTTGAATCCAGGAATTAGAGAGGGTGGGAGGAGGGAGGACGTTGCCAAAACCTCCCACAAGACCCACCCACAAGGATAAATTCCCTACATTTAGGGTCATTATAGGATCGCCAAAGGAACTTGCTGAACCATTTACAAGGAGAGAAGGGGAGCTGATATCCATCTCTCTGACCACCTGCTCTCCTGTACTGCATACACAGTTCTTCTTTGAACTCTGCCACAGTGCTAATTTCCCCAAAACTAGCTTTAATATCTTGAAGTTGTCTAGTTTCTCTCTTTAACATACTTTTTAAAAACAATACATTAGTCTTTCCTGTAATGTGCTGGTTTATGTTGTATCATCAAGCACATTGGGGTGGTTTCAAATAATCTCACGTTTTAATCCATTAGTCCATTTGTTATGACATTTTATCACATTACCACATTTCTTTTATGCCCCAATGCATTTCAAACCA
Source organism: Lissotriton helveticus (assembly GCF_964261635.1). Taxonomy (NCBI): domain Eukaryota; kingdom Metazoa; phylum Chordata; class Amphibia; order Caudata; family Salamandridae; genus Lissotriton; species Lissotriton helveticus. Next base: position 1,648,056,795 of record NC_136061.1, read on the forward strand.
CTCCGGTCCTTCATCAGGGGAACAATATGATCAACAATGCAAACAAAAATGCAACCAAAACCAATAAGAAGCTTGTACCTTCAATACATTGATTAAAACAATTCAGTACTCCAATGCACATTTCCTCTCAGAATTAAAATTAATCCTTCTTAGATATAAATAGAAGGTGAATGATTTGTATAATCAATCAATGAATGAACTGAGTGTGTCACTGAAGTAATGAAAATCACTAAAGAAGTTAATAAAAGAATAAGACATTTGTACACTTGATGACTGTTTGGATTTTTATAGCTCAGGATGAGTGCTTAGTGCCAGCACACATTGGGACTGCACTCACCTGAGTACAGCTAATAGTGTCTGGTCATAGATTACCAGATCGTCAGCGTATTGAATGATCTAGACCATATGCTGATGGATCCTGGGAGAGGAAATAGCTTTCGAAAAGGCCTCGCCTAAATCTTGAGTATACCTATTAAATAACAGGGGGGTGAGTATGCATCCCTGTTTAAGTCCCCGTTGGTGTTTATACTTTTCCGACAATTCGTTCTGAGTCTTTCTTTCATCTTCACCCAGGTCTCTAAATATAGTGAATGAATGGCTTTAATCAGGGAAAGGGGAGAACCCGATTTAATTAATTTCCGCCATAGTATGTGGCGATCAACAGCATCAAAAGCCGCTGAGTAGTCAACAAAACAAGACAACAATGGATTGCAAGCAAGACTTGTAAGCCATATATGACAGTGCAATTATGTAATGAAAGGTGGTATTCCTCTGTCTTAATCCTGTTTGGTAAAGAGGTATGATACTGTTTTTGTCCACCCAGTCCTCTAGTTCACTTAAGTATTCTTGCGTAGGCTTGTTGTTCAACATCCAATAAGGCTTTTAGTATGTAGTTGGCCAAGACCAGTCTATCCTCTCTCTTATAGATAGGATGACAAATGGACCCTCACACAGATTGTCGGACATGAGTTTACCAGAATGATGCTTGATGGAGTGGGGTTAACCATTCTGTCCAAAATTCAATATTGACTGTAAACAGAGAGTCAAGGAAGCCGTTGGGACCTGGGGCCCCATATTCTCCTATCGATTTTACTGCTCTTGTGGTGCCCATCATGGTAATCTATACATAGTAATGGGGTAACCCTGTGTCCCTCAGCACCTGGGCATTGATAAGGTAATCTACAGCTGATGGTAATCTATTCAGGAGAAGAGTTATGTTTCTCAGATTAATGAATTGGCTGGCTAGTGATGAGCCGTTGCCCGTTCTTGGTGTTGTGCAGAGTGTTTTAATATATCTGACCCACTTGGCTTGTGGGACCCGTTTTCCCCTTGAGTATGGCTTATTTGTGAGACCATTTACAAATTACTAGAATTTACTCTGCTCTGCACTTCTCTACACCATCGACTCAACAGTGGCACTGGAACACTTGGTGATAGCTCTCTTCGCCAACAGCAGGAACCGTCCCAGAAATCTATTTCACAATTTTTTCTTGCGTAAGGAGGCTAAAAGGTTTATCAAGCAGCGTGTTGATGCATGTAGATTAGTATGTTCCAAATTCTCTTCCAGTATCTTAGTGACATTTTTCCAATATCTATTAATGATGGGGCATGTGGAAGAAGCCTACATCAACATGAACACACCTGGAGCATGATAGAGTGGCTTGTGCATGTATGGCACTGGGGCTTTTGGGAGTCAATATCTGCTCTGTGAATGCAATTAAGATGAATATATTTACAGTGGGGATTCCTGGAAACTGGATGTCTTCTTAAGTCTTCTTCCAGTTCTAATCAATAAACTCTCTTCAAAGATCCAGGTTCCACTTACTTATGGCACTATTTAAACTGGTCTCAAGATGAAACTTAAGGCCCTGTCTCCAGGGTGACCAGTCTCTTATCCTCGCTCAAAGTGATCTCTTGAAGCAGTGCATGGATTTGAGGTTCCCGTTCCACAGCGGATGAGGGTGCTCCATAAAAGATATTGTCCTGCTACGACTCCATTGCCCTTGATCCATTGCTCTAATGTCTTCCACACTCCTGAGAAATAGCAGTTGCCCATCATTGCCACTCCCACCCAGGACCAGGGCATGATTTGCCAACTTGTGAAGTAAACCTGCGGCGACTGCAGGCCTACCACGGGAAGATACTGGGCCTACACTGGGACTGTTTGGTAAATACAGCGCATCTGCCCTAGCATTTCAGCGCCATACAGAGGAACCTCATGCCTATGTTAGTTGTGCCCCCATCCTTCATAAGTAGACTTTTCAGTATACCCTTGGCCTGCATGTTCCCAAGCAATCCAATGTTGTGTAGGTGTGCCATTCCTATCCACTGCCCCAGCCAGTCATTGCATCTTTGCTGACAAGCTGTAGCCTTCAAAATACAGTGTGCCAAGGCCACCCTCAGTAACAAAACGCTTTAGTTCATCAAGAGCAACGTTGTGTTTGCCAAGCGCTCAAATCAACTCATTCAACAAACAATACAACCCTTTAAAGAAAGTTTTTAGCACCCATATAGGAATAGTAAAATAATGTATGAGGCAGGGTAGCATAGACATCTTTGCTAGGGCTATATGTATCATTACAAATACTGGCCGGCTGTTCCAAACCTCCACACCTCCCCTGGGGAATTCTCCTTATGTAGGTCAGGATCAGAGGGGTAGATTTGGATTCTTAAATATCAAAACAAGTCAGGTTCTGGGGCTATGCCCTGGTTTGTCTTCCAATGACGGTTGATCGGGTAGGCACAGTCTTGCTCCAGCTGCCCATAATACCTGATCGTTGACCAAACTCTCGCTGACAGTCAATTGAAGTGTACAAGTCTTGTAGATGTTCTTCGACAAAGGGTTGGAGGCCGCTTGCGTATAAGAAGATCCAGGCTGAAAAAGCGAGGGGCTGGTGTGAATATTTTTGCCTGGTTTGCTTGTGTTTACCAGCTTAGTTCTGATTCCAAGCAACTCAGGGAAGGGCACTCAGGAACACATCTTCTAACCTCTGAATTTTCTGTAGAAGAATGAGAGTTGTTTTGGGAGAATGTGATTTGCCCATTGACAAACTCGGAGTCAACTTAACTCCTGAAATAGGCATGGATATTTATTTTCTAAATTGTAGATATACATTTTTTCTGAGCCTAGCAAAATTAGCTTTTTAGAATAATACAAAGACACCTGGCAAGAAATTATCAGACTTCCGCAACAACACATGTGGAAAGACACTTCTTTAAAACCATGGAGTGTGGATCTCCAAAAGAAGTGAGCTTGGTCTTTCCACTAAGAACAGTCAAAAGTTCTGCAGCACCATGGAATTTATTAGTCAACAGGCATTCTAGATTGAGGTGTGCAGGCGCATGTGGTAAAAGGTAACCTATTAATAGTTAAGTGAACTTGAAGAAACTGAGTTAAATGAATTACTATAAAATAGACAGATGGGTGGATGGATGGATGAATGTATTTCATTTTCGTTTTAAACTCACTTAGTTTGGATTACTCATTACTCCTTCAACTGACATAGAGCTACATATGGAATTGCGAGAACAGGAGATACAGGTTTAACTTCGGTTTTAAAATAAATTAGTACGACGTGAAGTAATCGAGAAGCAAGGCAAGGCCCCACGAAACTGCGGAGAGAGGGAACAAGCAGCGAGACAGGAAAATCAGGTCTGAGCTGAAAGGTGAATCAGCGGGGCACGAGGCCTGCCAGTTGCGGCCAAGATTGTAAGGAATTTCTAGTTACTTGGAAACCAAAAAGAGGATCCCTACTTGAGTTTTGTAAATACCACAAGGAGCTCTGTCCATTCAAGTAAACTAGCAGTCCTATGAAGATTTGTATTTATTTTGTGCAACCGTGTATTACGCATTGACATGTTTAAAAATAAATAAAGATCCATCACAAAATAAACAAACATGAAATGAAAGCCGAGATTGGCCCACCGGTCCTGGCACTGGAGTATGTTTTAGTAAGGTGTACAGAAGCAAAATGCCACCACTCACAGTGAAGAGTGCAGAATAGGTATGTAGATCTGACTAGTTTCCCTGGTCCATGCGTGATGTGTTGTTCTAGTCCAGGTTCTTTTCGTTGAATTCTGGGACCATTACAAAACAGGACTACAAGTCCCAGAATGTGAAGAAAAAAACACCTGGACTGGAGTAGCAAATCACGCATGGACATGGGAACCTTGGCAGCTATGTGTATACTGTGTTTGATGGAAGCAAAATGTGAATGACATTTGTTCTGGCCAATGGTTGAACAGGGCAAATTGAAAGCACCTCTTTCTCTCGATATTTGTATGTATTTTTATATGGAAATTTTGGGAAACGTGAGGCTGGTGAGACGTTTAAAGCTGTCTCCAGACCATACCTAAAAATTCTAAGCGCTGCAAAGATACCTCCCACAGCACCCAGCTTTTTAAAGGGGCTTTTTTTTATTACAACGCAATGTTAGACTTCAATCAATTTTCATCACTGCTATAATGCCTGTCAAAGCCTCGCCGCAGCAGAATCGACCCATAATGGGGCTTTTTAGGTTTCGCCTCGCCGAAAACTGCGCAAGCAGACTTTCGCGCAGGCGAAAACTTTTGTTTAGAGTATGCTGTGTGTAGTCCCGCCCCTCTGTTCCATTGGCTAGCTCCATAAATGGAGGCTAGCCATTGGAACAGAGATCTGTCCGTCAATGCCGGACCAGATTCGTGGGCGTTCCCGCGATTTTTACTCATCCCGCCCCTTTACAATCGTCATGCGGCGGTGGGCGGTGGTTTATTCTTTTTTTTTTAAAGCTTTGTTTTCGCCACACTTCCAAAATGTCGTTTTCAGGGGTGGGTTGCGCAATGTCCTGCTGTCCGTTCCCGTCCCCCCTCCCGCTGTCCATGTGCCCGTTCCTGCCCCCCCCCTCCCGCTGTCCGTGGGCCCGTTCCCACCCCCCCTCCCGCTGTCCGTTCCCGCACCCCCTCCCGCTGTCCGTGTGCCCGTAGGTGCTTGTTTACTTCTGGCATCCTTCCAGATGCGCGGATGTGCTCGCTGCTGACAGCCTCAGATGGGTGGGATCCACTACACCACTGATAGTGGTAGCTTGGGAGGATAAGTAGGTCTTAGTACTGAAGAGGTTGGAGCCCCCTGTATTGGAGGGTGCTGAAAGGACCGACCCCCTGGGTGATGGAAGTCCGAGAAGCCCAGAAGGGTGTCGTGGGAGCAGCAGTCGTGTAGGGACAGTACGTTAGGTGGACCCAGATGGAAGGATGGGCAGCACAGATGCCCCCGTCTGTCTGAAGGAGTCACAGCCTGGTGTTGCACGTGCGCTTCCGGTGCCCTCGGCTTGTAAACAGACTCGGTGTCACTTTCCCTGGCTCGGACATCACAAGAACTCCCCCGCTGCGGGCTCTGCTAATAGACTCCTTCCTGCTCTGTATCGACTTCTGCAAAGCCCCGGGAGGGGGGAAGAAGGGGCCTCTCTCCACTCTGGTGCAACAGGCCACCTTACCTCTTGTCTACACTGAGCCCCCATCGGCTGCTTTGTCAGCTTTGTTTGCAGTTGCTGTTTTGCGCATGTTTTAAGTACACAGCCCACGGCCTCCATTGTGCGCGGCCTGTGGCTGCGTTTTGTTTTCCTCCACGGGGGCTGAGTGGGTGTACAAAGCGGCAGCAGCACGAGGAGTTTATGGTCTAAAACGGGCCTGTTCCTAAAGTAAGGGCAGTGTTTGGAATGCGTCGAGCCCTGTGCCTCTGCTGCTCGCAGAAGCGGTAAGTGCAATGTACAACGTTGAAAGGCCACCCTGCGAAAGTATACATGTTATTTTGCCTGTAAAGAGTTAAATGACCCTCTCACCACCCGTGTTTGCCCGTGCAGTTGCATAAGACTTTGGGGAAGGGTATCTCATTCAAAAATCCCTCTGTTCCCATACACAGGGGTCTACTGGAAGTGTCAAAACAAATATAATGTTGCAAACAATCAAGGGTCTTCGGGGAGCTGGCCAGTTTGGTATACATTTTAGTCATTTTCTTCCCTCGGTGTCTTTAGTTCTAGACATATCTACTAACGAGTAATAAACGTCGCAGCCTTGTAAAGCGCCGTGTAAAGCACCCGATGGCTCCTCTTGGCCCTGAAACGGTTAACTGTGAAATGCATCACGAGTATGTGGACTGGTGAAGAAACAGGCGGGGCTCAGGGGTCTTCCGAAAGGTCAGATCTAATTCAAGAGCTTTCAGACTCGGGCCTGGCGCTTAAATAGCGCCAAGGGGAGGCGTACCGCTTAAACCATGCCAGGCTGGCTTGCATTGGACTCAATCTTGCAGACTTCGCCTGCACCCGGGCCCGTGTCTAGAGATGGCCCTGAGGCCTTAGACTTGGCGGACGAGTGCAGAACCCCGCCCAGGCCCGGGGTGGCTTGTTTCACAGGGCCCAGGACACTGCACGAGCAGGAAGACCCCTCATACGAGCTCCGCAGAGTGGGCTGGACCTGGGGCCCTAGTACATTTCAGAGTCCGTGGGGTGTAGGCCTGGCCGCAGAGGACGGGAGACCACTATGTTGTCTTAGCTGAGACAGCTTGGTTCAAAGGCGGCACTGCCTGCCGCGTGCATCACTATCTCCATTCATCTGTCATCGCTGCCCCTTCTCTGCCCTCTGTCTCTACAACCGCGATCTGCCCGCTTTTCCTCTCTCACCCTCTTTGGTTATTTTACTTCATTTATTTATTATTTATTTATTATAACACTTGTAAAGCGCACAAATACCAGTCGGTGTCCTGGCGCTGAAGTGGTAACTCCCTATGGTTCAGACATTAATGTTTAGAGGGAAAAAAGCCAAGTTTTAAGATTTTTCCTGAAGGCCAACAGGTTGGTGTTTGATTTAAGGGACAGGGGGAGGGAGTTCCATGCTTTTACTGCTCCTCCCACAAAGCTTCTGCCTCCCCAGCGTACTTTCCTGATCCGTGATGTTTTAATCAGTCCCATTGTGGCAGACCTCAGTTGTCTCCCTGGTCTGTACCACTGGAAAAGCTCCTGGAGAAACGCCGGTCCCACACCATGCAGTGCCTTAAAAACGATACAGAGGGTCTTGAATAAAATCCTCTTCCTCATCAGGAGCCAGTGCAGCCTCTCCAGTTCCTAAGTGACTGATGAAAACTTGGACAGGCCCCCGATCAGGCGGGCAGCTGCATTTTGTAGGACCTGAAGTTTATTAAGCACCCCCTGTTGTGCCTCTAAATAGAGGCTGTTGCAGTAGTCAAGGCGCGAGAGAACTAGCGCCGTCACCACTGTTCTCCTACTTCCCTCTGGCAGAAAAGGAAGAACCTTCCTAATGGTTTTCAGTATCCAGTATATTGAGGAAGTCAGCGCCTTTACCTGGGGTTTAAAGGTCAGTTGGTTATCCTTGCCTTCTCTTTATTGCCTTTTTCTCTCCCACTCCTTCTTTTCCCTCTTTGTTTGCCTGCAGTCCTTCTGTTCTCTTCTCTCTCCTGCCTCCCCTCTCGTGCTTTTCTTTGCCTCCTACTTTATTCCTCTCTTTCTCCCTCTCTCACTGCCACACGGGCCTGTGCCTCCTTGAAGTGCCCTGCTTGACACACGGCTCTTCCGGTTGCAACACACAAAACCTCCCCCTTTCAGTGGAAAAGACTAAGGTTTTGTTCCTGAAGCAGAAGGGGGGTCTCAAATCTATGATTTCGCTTTTATTTTTTGCAAGCTTAAGATAGTCAGCGGGGTGGGGTGACGCCGGCCTCCTAAAAACGGGCCCTGAAATGATAGCTCTGTTCTGTGGCCGAGGCCTCCTGATTTGCATGAAAACGCCTTGTGGGTTTTAATGAGTGTCTGGGCTCGCGGGCCTCAGCCCTGGAAACCCCACAGTGCACATACATCTTGTAAGGGGGGGGAGGGGGGGTCTGTTCTCTTCTCCGTGGAGCTGCCATAAACCAGAACGTGTGTCAGCGATGCCTTATCTTCCTTTATAGCGCCTTGTCATCGTCACATGATGCGTTCAATGACATAACTTTTGTATCTTGCGATGGGGCTTCAAGCGCTATATCCCGTTTCAGAGCAGGGCTTCCGGAGTGGGAAGTACTGGACATGCACTGTGTGGTCACCCAGCAGTGATGGCGTGTACTCCCGGTTAAGGACGTCACAGCCCGAGCCAGCCTTTACTGTAGCATTTATATAGTGTTTAATGTAAAGCTGACAAGGGTGGCGAAGCGCTTAAATTCCCATCATCTGCAGTGAACAGGTACCTGCGTGGAATCATGAGGTTCTACAGAACAATGTGAGTAGGGGCAGGGTCGTATCTACCTGGAGCTGACCCTACGACTTGCATCAGCCCTGCCAAGTACCACGCATCAGCCGTTAGAATAACACATTTCAGTGTGGTGGTCCGCATCATTGTACTGAAATACAAAGTCACGCGTTCTAGCGCCGCCTCAGATGTCCAGCCGAGTCGTGCTTTAATGCACCCTATTGAGTAAAAGCTGTGGCAGCGCGCTACTCCCAGCTGGCCAAGGGGGCTGGCTGAGCTGCTTGCAGCTCTAGCAGCTACTCTGCTACAATGTAACATAGGACACCACGGCGCGCCAACGGCATTACGTTTACTGACATCAGGAGTCCGTGCTCCTACGACAGATCCCGGTGAGGTTAGGACCTGTGAAACACACTTTATTAGGCGGGTCCGTCCTGCAGCATGACCTGGCGTCAGTTCATGAGATCATGATCGAATAAATGTTTGACTGTTGGTGGCAATGGCAGTACAGCTCACCGCCGCTCACACTGCAGCAGTTAATTGGGAAATCTGTCCTGCAACCGGATCCGACCCCACCTGACTTGAACCTGCTCAGACTACTGCTGGTAGTGGCAACACAGCTGCTCGCCGCTGCTCAGGCTGCATTAAATAATCCCGCAACTGGACCCGCCCCCACCTGCACTGGTGGCAGAGTGAATCTGTGGAAGAACAAGCGGCCGTCGGAGTGTTCCTCAGCAGAACAGAACACATGTAGCTAAGCCAGAATCATGCGCCATTGCCCCGGGAGTCCACGAGTTGTTGCAGTCACGTTTCGCCAATTGCCGCCGGCTCACTTCGCAAAGAGTAAGTGCCTGGGTGACCGGTATCTTCTCCTAGGCTAGTTAAGTTGCTAATGCTAATATATAGTTTCTTGTTGCTCATAGGGAGCACTCATTCTTTTTATCCTGTGACGTGCATTCACACACATTTACACACTGCTATGCATACATCACCCAATGCAGCCCTCATCCAGACTCACCCAGGAATCCAGTACCTGCTTTTTTACGTGCCTCTAGGTGTATATAGCTGCATGCACGGATGTTTTCTGGTTGTGGGTCCAGATTTTAGACACCAATTAATATATTGACTAAAAAAGAACCCTTGCACGTGAAATAATTAGGCAACTCTTGTGCCTTTGCCAATGCTTGTTTCGGGGTTAAGAACACAGTATGTGTGTGAGGGGTACAGTGTTCATTTCCATCCACTTGTTTACAATACTTTTTAGGTTTCGCCTGTCGAAAGCTGCGCACTGCGCAGCCTTTCGCGCAGGCGAAATCTTATGTTAGAACAGTGTGGCCTTCGTTCCGCCTCTCTCTTCCATTGGCTAGCTCCATAAATGGAGGCTAGCCATTGGAAGAGAAAACTGTCCGTCATTTCCCGAGGCGATTGGTGGGCGTTCCGCCGATTCTTTCCCTCTCCGCAACGTCATGAAGACGTGGCCACTGTGGGCGTGTACTTTTTTTTTTTTTACACCGATGTTTGTGTTCATTGTTAACCTTGTCTCTGTCCCGCTGGCTGTTTCCTGACCACCTTCCCGCTGTCCGTCCCCTCTCCCGCTACCCCCCTCCCGCTGTCCGTGTGCCCGTTAACCCGCCCCCCTCCCGCTGTCCGTGAGCCCGTTCAACCGCCCCCCCCCGCTGTCCATGAGCCCGTTAACCCGCCCACCCTCCCGCTGTCCGTGAGCCCGTTCACCCTCCCGCTGTCTGTGTGCCCGCCCCCCCTCCCGCTGTCTGTGTGCCCGCCCCCCTCCTGCTGTCCGTGTGCTGTTAATCCGCCCCCCTCCCGCTGTCCGTGAGCCCGTCCCTCCTCCCGCTGTCCGTGTGCACGTGCTTCTTGTTTCAAAGTGCAATTGTATAACAGAGATTAAGTGGCCATTACTTGAACGCACATGCCTCTACGGAGACAGATGTGCACCAAGAAGTTGAGATGATGTGTCAGATTACCATTCTGAGAAATATCGTCTGTAATAAATATAGTTTCCCAATTATCGTTTGTAGCTGTTCTCTTGTTACCTCCAGTACAGTGATATTTTAGTAAACGGTTTCTAGGAGACGATATTCATGTCAGTTTGTCAGTTGATATTCTGACAATGTATTCTAGTGCTACCATGCCTGTGTGTCTAAGCACTAACTTTTAGGCGCATGCTTGGTTGTGCTCTGTTTATGCCGGAATCGTGCTGTTTTGCAGTTGCGCCCTGAACCTCAAACTTGTATGCCATTTCCAGGGGCCGATGTCTGGAGCAGCCAAGGATACCAGCTGCTGTGGTATAAATTGAGGGCAGGGGCCTGAATATTTATACCCAGAGGCAGTCCCAGTTTTTGCTTCTCAAAATCTGGCCACCATACTTAGCTGTGTTATAAGTTTATACCACTGTGTTCATCCTCATTCTTTCTCCATTCACGTCTCCTCTTTTTATTCTTCCCTGACCCTTTCTTCCTTCCCTCGCTTCAATCTTCATCCTGCCATTTCCTCTCTTCCTTTCCTCTTCCATTACTTCCCAGGAAACTTTGCGCCTGTCTACCCTTCAGAGGACATTTATGAGTGCCTGTGAGCCATAAAGCACATTTCTTGTGCTTCATGCAAAACGGTCAACCACCAACCAGCCCTTTGATAAAGCTCTTGTTGAGCGTAGGTGCTTGTATTGCCCACATTTGTATAATTACTTTACATATATATATATAGAAGACTCTGGAGAAATACAAAATTGGATACAATGGGGGGGGGGGGGGGAGGGGGAGGTTCCTGGAAAAAAAAATGAGCCCTGTATTAGAACTCTATTGGGACAGCATTACTGTCCCAATGGACAGGAAGTTATTTTTCCAGTTAAGGTCTGGTTCACTACCCCTGAGATCCCTGACGGGCAGATGGCGGAGCTCGAATACTTCATGCTGCCCGGTGTGTGGTGCAACCAACGAAAGTATAGGCCACTTTTTATTTTTGTGTGAGGCATATGCTATCCCAAGGAGAGTATGGCTGGCCCCAGTTTGCCGAAACCTTGGGGTACTTAGTGGGGTTGAAGGCCTAAGAATTATTTGTACCGCCACCGATATGCCTATTGTACTGGGAACAGCTAAGTATTTGGGGTGGGCATGGTCCATTAGGCGGAGGGCAATATGTGCTAATTAAAATTGATATTTCTTTTAAAGATCAAACAACTTTTTTTATTGTTAAAGCTTGCACAACTGTTTTAAAAACATTGTATGTATAAATATTGATTTTAACAAATATGTATTTTTATATGTACATTTGTGCTTTTATGAGTATATATCTCGAATAAAGCTTTACAACAAAAAAAAATATATATATATGGCTCTGGGTGTGTGTGTGTGTGTGAGGCTCTGGGTGTGTGTGTGTGTGTGGCTCTGGGTGTGTGTGTGTGGCTCTGGGTGTGTGTGTGGCTCTGGGTGTGTGTGTGTGGCTCTGGGTGTGTGTGTGTGGTAGTAATTGCTGTCTGCTGAGCTCGTCCGTAGGGTACAATAGGTCCCACATTTGCGAGAGATTAAGCTAATGGCAATGTAAATGACAATGCCATTTATTTATCTGTTTTTAAAACCAACAGATAAATAGAACATTTTGTCATTTACAATGCCAATAGCTCTAACTTTTCCAAAGGCGAAACCATTGCATTGTAAATGCTTGTTAAAATAGCCATCCAGTGTAGAGTTAAAAAAAACTGTTCTTCCCACCCAGTCCTGCATCGCAAGCAATCACCAACAAAGGCGCTCTAAAGTTGCTTGGGTTTTGAGCGTGGGTTATTAGTTTTGTTTTCAGATATCAAGTGACATCACTCATTGGATGGTCACTTGAATGTTTTTTAACTTCATACATATCCAAGATGTGTGTATAAAAAGATGTTTGATATTTGCCAGTGACCGTTGAGAATACTCTTGAGGAATACTGTTCGTTGAGATTCAAAAACGGAGGCTTTCTGCGACTGGATGTCCTTCATTGATATATTTCAGTATTTTTTGTGGTTTATTTGCTTACAATGAGAAGCTGTTCACATTGAACAAGTGCAACAGTTTGAAATCTCCTGGTGTTGGAGTGCATTTAAAAACACAATCTACGAATTTTCATTTATTCAGTGTCTGCCTACATAAAGTAAAACAAATCACATATACTAAATCAAAACATGTTACACTTCAAAGCAAATCCAAGTATTCTCTGGTTATGCATGTCACATTGAAGAATAGTCATCAGCAACTGCAGGAGTGTCATCCTTATTGGAACTCAGGCAAATTATTTAATTATTGTTTCGTTTCAGGCTGCTAGCTTTATTGGGGGATTAAAGTGAGTGGAAACAGGCCAAACTGCTTTGGCAAAAGTGTGTGAGAAGGCAGTCTACAAACAGCTGGCCAACTTTGGAGAGACATCTGACGCCCTCCACCCAGCCCAATCGGGATTCAGGGCCACTTAAAGCACAGAGACGGCCCTCGTTGAGATGTTGGAGGCTATAGGAGAATGTTTGGATGCAGGTGGCAGACCGGGCCTGATTTTATTGGATCTCTCTGCCACCTTTGATACGGTGCCCCATTGCCAACTACTTGCCCATCTTTCAAGCATTGCTAAATACACAAATGATGCCTATGGTATTTTTTTGTCAATAATTTTTAAACAGGACCGATACCATTTTAATTATCTATCCTAAGAGCTATTATGCTCAATGAACTAAATCAATTTATAAATATGGTTTTACACTCATTCATCTAATTACCATCCATGAAATTCAATAAATCGAAAACAAACAGAAAAAAGTTGGTTTGCATAATTCTTTTAGTAAACCATATCTTTTTTTTAAAGAAAATCAATTATCTTTTTTTCTTATTCTTCTTTTCACACATATATATACACATCTTTCAAGCATTGGCATATCAGGTCTGGCATGTGTTTGGCTCAAATCATTTCTAGAGGATAGAACACAGCAAGTATGGCTGCCTCCTTTCTCATCTGCCCCAAGAAAAGTAACCACGGGAGTTCCGCAGGGCTCCACTTTGAGTCCCCTTCTCTTCAATCTATATGTTACTCCTCTGATCTACCTAGCAGAGGATCTGGGAGCTAAGATTATATCTTATGCAGATGATACACAGCTCCTCTTCACGTGGAAGGAAAATGACTTGTCCCCGGATCGAGCTAAAATTGTCTTTCAGCCTTTTTAGGGCTCGGACTCCTCCCCACTGAAAGTGGGAGGAGTTTCGAGATCCTAATGTTAAAGAAGAGAAAAAAAAGTATCTCCTAGGGCTTTGGCGAGACAAATTCCACACATTCCTTAGCGTGTTCTGTCATCTGGCCAGTGATTCGTCTTCGTTGTGTTGTCGTTTTAATAGGCTTGAAGTGATAGGGTAAATGTAGTTTTGTTCCGCCATCTTGGGCATTTTTCGTTCGTGCTCGCGCAAAGAAGTACATTAATTATAATTAGGAGCTGTCAGGGTGCCTCCGTAAGTGAATCCAGATGGCCGGGCGCGTTCACCATTCAGCAGCGCTCAGCGCGCAGCTGCTGCATGCCAGGCCAGGAAAGGGCTTCATCAGCCTCACTCATCCGGATCACAAACTCGGATCCTCACCATGATGGAACACACCCCTTGCTGATCTAAACTGTTCCAGTTCAGACTGGGCTTCCACACGCAACTCTTATTTCAAAGTTCAGGTAAGGTAAACCGAACTGCAACTCCAAGCTATATTTGTTTTTTTTCGTTTCGTAATTGAGGCCAAGACCGAACTTTGCAAAAAACACAGGCTGTGAACACATTGTGTGTGTTTTAATGTTGCACTTCGTTGTAAATCCTTGACATACCTTTTTTTGCACTTTGGCTGCAGCTTGTATAAAGAGACTCGCCATCCTAAGTGTGCAATTCATTCCTTTCTTAGTTCGTCTCACCTCCTCCCTTCTTTTCTACTCTCCCCCCGCCCCTCCTATTTTCTTGCCATCGCTGGTTGCACTCTCTCCTCTCCGCTACTAGTAATACCCGATGCAGAGTGGGGGTGCAGAGTGGTGGTGCAGAGTGCAGAGTGGCGGTGCAGAGTGGCGGTGCAGAGTGGCGGTGCAGAGTGGCGGTGCAGAGTGGCGGTGCGGCGGTGCAGAGTGCAGAGTGGCGGTGCAGAGTGCAGAGTGGCGGTGCAGAGTGGCGGTGCAGAGTGGCGGTGCAGAGTGCAGAGTGGCGGTGCAGAGTGGCGGTGCAGAGTGCAGAGTGGCGGTGCAGAGTGGCGGTGCAGAGTGCAGAGTGGCGGTGCAGAGTGGGGTTGCAGAGTGGCGGTGCAGAGTGGCGGTGCAGAGTGGCGGTGCAGAGTGGCGGTGCAGAGTGGCGGCGCAGAGTGGCGGCGCAGAGTGGCGGCGCAGAGTGGCGGTGCAGAGTGGCTGTGCGGCGGTGCAGAGTGGCGGTGCAGAATGGCGGTGCAGAATGCAGAGTGGCGGTGCAGAGTGGCGGTGCAGAGTGGCGGTGCAGAGTGGCGGTGCAGAGTGGCGGTGCAGCGGTGCAGAGTGGCGGTGCAGAGTGGCGGTGCAGAGTGGCGGTGCAGAGTGGCGGTGCAGAGTGGCATGCAGAGTGGCGGTGCAGAGTGGCGGTGCAGAGTGGCGGTGCAGAGTGCAGAGTGGCAGTGCAGAGTGGCGGTGCAGAGTGCAGAGTGGCGGTGCAGAGTGGCGGTGCAGAGTGGCGGTGCAGAGTGGCGGTGCAGAGTGGCGGTGCAGAGTGCAGAGTGGCGGTGCAGAGTGGCGGTGCAGAGTGCAGAGTGGCGGTGCAGAGTGGCGGTGCAGAGTGCAGAGTGGCGGTGCAGAGTGGCGGTGCAGAGTGGCGGTGCAGAGTGGCGGTGCAGAGTGGCGGTGCGGCGGTGCAGAGTGGCGGTGCAGAGTGGCGGTGCAGAGTGGCGGTGCAGAGTGGCGTGCAGAGTGGCGGTGCAAAGTGGCGGTGCAGAGTGGCGGTGCAGAGTGCAGAGTGGCGGTGCAGAGTGGCGGTGCAGAGTGCAGAGTGGCGGTGCAGAGTGGCGGTGCAGAGTGCAGAGTGGCGGTGCAGAGTGGCGGTGCAAAGTGGCGGTGCAGAGTGGCGGTGCAGAGTGGCGGTGCAGAGTGGCGGTGCAGAGTGCAGAGTGGCGGTGCAGAGTGGCGGTGCAGAGTGCAGAGTGGCGGTGCAGAGTGGCGGTGCAGAGTGGCGGTGCAGAGTGGCGGTGCGGCGGTGCAGAGTGGCGGTGCAGAGTGGTGGTGCAGAGTGCAGAGTGGCGGTGCAGAGTGGCGGTGCAGAGTGGCGGTGCAGAGTGCAGAGTGGGGATGCAGAGTGGGGGTGCAGAGTGGGGGTGCAGAGTGCAGAGTGGCGGTGCAGAGTGGCGGTGCAGAGTGGCGGTGCAGAGTGGCGGTGCAGAGTGCAGAGTGGCGGTGCAGAGTGGCGGTGCAGAGTGCAGAGTGGCGGTGCAGAGTGGCGGTGCAGAGTGCAGAGTGGCGGTGCAGAGTGGCGGTGCAAAGTGGCGGTGCAGAGTGGCAGTGCAGAGTGCAGAGTGGCGGTGCAGAGTGGCGGTGCAGAGTGCAGAGTGGCGGTGCAGAGTGGCGGTGCAGAGTGGCGGTGCAGAGTGGTGGTGCAGAGTGGCGGTGCAGAGTGGCGGTGCAGAGTGGCGGTGCAGAGTGGTGGTGCAGAGTGCAGAGTGGCGGTGCAGAGTGGCGGTGCAGAGTGGCGGTGCAGAGTGGCGGTGCGGCGGTGCAGAGTGGCGGTGCAGAGTGGTGGTGCAGAGTGCAGAGTGGCGGTGCAGAGTGGCGGTGCAGAGTGGCGGTGCAGAGTGCAGAGTGGGGGTGCAGAGTGGGGGTGCAGAGTGGGGGTGCAGAGTGGGGGTGCAGAGTGGGGGTGCAGAGTGCAGAGTGGCGGTGCAGAGTGGCGGTGCAGAGTGGCGGTGCAGAGTGGCGGTGCAGAGTGCAGAGTGGCGGTGCAGAGTGGCGGTGCAGAGTGCAGAGTGGCGGTGCAGAGTGGCGGTGCAGAGTGCAGAGTGGCGGTGCAGAGTGGCGGTGCAAAGTGGCGGTGCAGAGTGGCGGTGCAGAGTGCAGAGTGGCGGTGCAGAGTGGCGGTGCAGAGTGCAGAGTGGCGGTGCAGAGTGGCGGTGCAGAGTGGTGGTGCAGAGTGGCGGTGCAGAGTGCAGAGTGGCGGTGCAGAGTGGTGGTGCAGAGTGGTGGTGCAGAGTGGCGGTGCAGAGTGGCGGTGCGGCGGTGCAGAGTGGCGGTGCAGAGTGGCGGTGCAGAGTGGCGGTGCAGAGTGGCGGTGCAGAGTGGCGGTGCAGAGTGCAGAGTGGCGGTGCAGAGTGGCGGTGCAGAGTGCAGAGTGGGGGTGCAGAGTGGGGGTGCAGAGTGGCGGTGCAGAGTGCAGAGTGGCGGTGCAGAGTGGCGGTGCAGAGTGGCGGTGCAGAGTGGCGGTGCAGAGTGGCGGTGCAGAGTGCAGAGTGGCGGTGCAGAGTGCAGAGTGGCGGTGCAGAGTGGCGGTGCAGAGTGCAGAGTGGGGGTGCAGAGTGGGGGTGCAGAGTGGCGGTGCAGAGTGCAGAGTGGCGGTGCAGAGTGGCGGTGCAGAGTGGCGGTGCAGAGTGGCGGTGCAGAGTGGCGGTGCGGCGGTGCAGAGTGCAAAGTGGCGGTGCAGAGTGGCGGTGCAGAGTGCAGAGTGGCGGTGCAGAGTGGCGGTGCAGAGTGCAGAGTGGCGGTGCAGAGTGGCGGTGCAGAGTGCAGAGTGGCGGTGCAGAGTGGCGGTGCAGAGTGCAGAGTGGCGGTGCAGAGTGGCGGCGCAGAGTGGCGGCGCAGAGTGGCGGTGCAGAGTGGCGGTGCAGAGTGGCGGTGCAGAGTGGCGGTGCGGCGGTGCAGAGTGGCGGTGCAGAATGGCGGTGCAGAGTGCAGAGTGGCGGTGCAGAGTGGCGGTGCAGAGTGGCGGTGCAGAGTGGCGGTGCAGAGTGGCAGTGCAGAGTGCAGAGTGGCGGTGCAGAGTGGCGGTGCAGAGTGCAGAGTGGCGGTGCAGAGTGCAGAGTGGCGGTGCAGAGTGGCGGTGCAGAGTGGCGGTGCAGAGTGGCGGTGCAGTGGTGCAGAGTGGCGGTGCAGAGTGGCGGTGCAGAGTGGCGGTGCAGAGTGGCGGTGCAGTGCAATGTTGGTGCAGTGGTGCAGAGTGGCGGTGCAGAGTGGCGGTGCAGTGCAATGTTGGTGCAGTGGTGCAGAGTGGTGGTGCAGAGTGGCGGTGCAGAGTGGCGGTGCAGAGTGGCGGTGCAGAGTGGCGGTGCGGCGGTGCAGAGTGGCGGTGCAGAGTGGCAGTGCAGAGTGCAGAGTGGCGGTGCAGAGTGGCGGTGCCGTGGCGGTGCAGAGTGCAGAGTGGTGTTGCAGAGTAGCGGTGCAGAGTGGCGGTGCAGAGTGCAGAGTGGCGTTGCAGAGTGGCGGTGCAGAGTGGCGGTGCAGAGTGGCGGTGCGGCGGTGCAGAGTGGCGGTGCAGAGTGCAGAGTGGCGGTGCAGAGTGGCGGTGCAGAGTGGCGGTGCAGAGTGGCGGTGCAGAGTGGCGGTGCAGAGTGGCGGTGCGGTGGTGCAGAGTGGCAGTGCAGAGTGGCGGTGCAGAGTGGCGGTGCAGAGTGGCGGTGCAGAGTGCAGAGTGGCGGTGCAGAGTGGCGGTGCAGAGTGGCGGTGCAGAGTGGCAGTGCAGAGTGCAGAGTGGCGGTGCAGAGTGGCGGTGCAGAGTGGCGGTGCAGAGTGGCGGTGCAGAGTGGCGGTGCAGAGTGCAGAGTGGGGGTGCAGAGTGGGGGTGCAGAGTGCAGAGTGGCGGTGCAGAGTGGGGGTGCAGAGTGCAGAGTGGCGGTGCAGAGTGGCGGTGCAGAGTGCAGAGTGGTGGTGCCGAGTGGCGGTGCCGAGTGGCGGTGCAGAGTGGCGGTGCAGAGTGGGGGTGCAGAGTGGGGGTGCAGAGTGGGGGTGCAGAGTGGGGGTGCAGAGTGGCGGTGCAGAGTGGGGGTGCAGAGTGGGGGTGCAGAGTGGGGGTGCAGAGTGGCGGTGCAGAGTGGCGGTGCGGCGGTGCAGAGTGGCGGTGCAGAGTGCAGAGTGGCGGTGCAGAGTGCAGAGTGGTGGTGCAGAGTGGCGGTGCAGAGTGGCGGTGCAGTGGTGCAGAGTGGCGGTGCAGAGTGGCGGTGCAGAGTGGCGGTGCAGAGTGGCGGTGCAGTGCAATGTTGGTGCAGTGGTGCAGAGTGGCGGTGCAGAGTGGCGGTGCAGTGCAATGTTGGTGCAGTGGTGCAGAGTGGCGGTGCAGAGTGGCGGTGCAGAGTGGCGGTGCGGCGGTGCAGAGTGGCGGTGCAGAGTGGCAGTGCAGAGTGCAGAGTGGCGGTGCAGAGTGGCGGTGCCGTGGCGGTGCAGAGTGCAGAGTGGTGTTGCAGAGTGGCGGTGCAGAGTGCAGAGTGGCGTTGCAGAGTGGCGGTGCAGAGTGGCGGTGCAGAGTGGCAGTGCGGCGGTGCAGAGTGGCGGTGCAGAGTGCAGAGTGGCGGTGCAGAGTGGCGGTGCAGAGTGGCGGTGCAGAGTGGCGGTGCAGAGTGGCGGTGCAGAGTGGCGGTGCAGAGTGGCGGTGCGGTGGTGCAGAGTGGCAGTGCAGAGTGGCGGTGCAGAGTGGCGGTGCAGAGTGGCGGTGCAGAGTGCAGAGTGGCGGTGCAGAGTGCAGAGTGGCGGTGCAGAGTGGCGGTGCAGAGTGGCGGTGCAGAGTGGCGAGTGGCGGTGCAGAATGGGGGTGCAGAGTGGGGGTGCAGAGTGGGTGTGCAGAGTGGGGGTGCAGAGTGGGGGTGCAGAGTGGGGGTGCAGAGTGACAGTGAGTGCAGAGTGACAGTGAGTGCAGAGTGAGTGCTGAGTGACAGTGAGTGCAGAGTGACAGTGAGTGCAGAGTGACAGTGAGTGCAGAGTGACAGTGAGTGCAGAGTGACAGTGAGTGCAGAGTGACAGCAGAGTGCAGAGTGACAGCAGAGTGACAGTGAGTGCAGAGTGACAGCAGAGTGACAGTGAGTGCAGAGTGACAGCAGAGTGAGAGTGAGTGCAGAGTGACAGCAGAGTGACAGTGAGTGCAGAGTGACAGCAGAGTGACAGTGAGTGCAGAGTGACAGTGAGTGCAGAGTGACAGTGAGTGACAGTGAGTGCAGAGTGACAGCAGAGTGACAGTGAGTGCAGTGACAGCAGAGTGACAGTGAGTGCAGAGTGACAGCAGAGTGACAGTGAGTGCAGAGTGACAGTGAGTGCAGAGTGACAGCAGAGTGACAGTGAGTGCAGAGTGACAGTGAGTGCAGAGTGACAGTGAGTGCAGAGTGACAGTGAGTGCAGAGTGACAGTGAGTGCAGAGTGACAGTGAGTGCAGAGTGACAGTGAGTGCAGTGTGACAGTAGAGTGACAGTGAGTGCAGAGTGACAGTAGAGTGACAGTGAGTGCAGAGTGACAGTGAGTGCAGAGTGACAGTGAGTGCAGAGTGACTGCAGAGACAGTGTGTCAGGGTGCACATTGTGTGAGTGTGCAGAATGAGTGTGCAGGGTAAACAGTGTGTGACTATGCAGGGTGACATTGGGAGTGTGCGGGTGAGCAGTGTGTGAATGTTACGGGGCAGTGTGTGAGTGTGCAGAAAACACCACACACACATACACCACACACACATAACGCACACACAAACCACACACCTCAGTCTCTCAACACCACACACTTGTCACCACTCAACACAACACACTCACCACCACACTCACTCCCCAGGCTCACCCCCACAGACTCACCAGCACACACTCACCAGCACACAGAAAACAACACACACAACAACACACCCCCAGCCGTCAATAAATGCTTTCACCATGCACAAACACCAACAACCATCATCCATCTGTGCACGCTTTTACCAAGCACACACCCACCAGCCGTCAGTGCACCCTTCCACCAGGCACACACACCTCCAGCCGGCAGTGCACTTTTCCACCAAGCAATCGCAGTATGGTACACTTTACTTTTAAACATATTCATATAAAGCACAGCATGCCACCATTGGTAAAATTACAATTCAACCAACATACTTCCACTACACACCACATGCACACACTCCATAACACATGGCAAAAAGACATTGGCATTTACAATGCCATTAGCTCAAACTCAAATAAATCCGAGCCCGATTGCATTTCTAATGCTTGTTTAATTGGCTTGCACTGGTGTAGCTTAAATGCAATGAGGACACATCTGAGTTACTTCTGTATGGGTCTTTTCCCCCACAATTTAGGGAGGATCTTTAGCCCACAGAGTACCCTATGGCTAATTCTGTGGGCAATCCTCCATTGCATAGGCAGTTGGTTCACGCGCCGGGACACTCTTGAGTATCAGTGCGTGATATAAGTGTTAATTCCATAACATAACATTTGATGGAGAGTGTTTTCTAAGTATATATCAATTACATTTGACTGATATGTTAACAGTGTAATTTCTTCAATCATTTGTTTATACGTGAATTTTTTTTGTTTGTTTCATTTACTTTCTTTTCAGGTTGTGGAGTTTATTTAGAAATTAGGAGGGGCATATGTTAATTTCATTAAATAATTGATATTACATTATATACATACATTTATTTCAAAATTGGTAATTATTTACCAGTTTAATTATTTTTTACATTATTTAATTATTTGTATTTGATTGTATGGTTTATCCTGTGTAAATTAATATTAAAAATAATATTACTTAATCATATTTTTTAAGACATCTGTTAAATGATTTTGGTTAGAGAGTAAATTTGACATTAATATGAGAATTTCTATTAATACTGCATTTTCCACAATGTGTTGCGACTGGATTTAGAATAGTACATCTAACCCTCCAAATATAAGCACTTTCTACAGTGTGATTTGAAACAGAGTTAGAATCATAAATCTGACACCCCTGAATATGTGAACTTTCCTCGCTGTTTGATGGACTGGAGTTAGAATAGAAATTCAGATCTCTCTAAATATATGACTTTCCCCAGTGTTAGTTCGACTGGCAATAGAATAGTAAATCAGGCCCGATTTCTGCCACTCAACAGTAGAAAGGCGCCGGAGGCTGAGGCAGCTTATAAAACCTTTCCAGGACAAAAGTACCCAGGCCTATTTTATTAATCCTGCGCAACTAAAAGTGATCAATCAGGGGATTACGTGATACTTTTCATCGGAGATAAAAGCAAAAGAGTACCTGGACTCCCTGGACAAATAAAGATGCTTTTGCTGCTTCTCACAGTGGGGGGGAAAAGGATGGAATCTGCTTGCTGGTGGATAGAAAGGGATGGGGGGGTCTGGGATGGAGCTGTGGGTGGGAAAGATGTGGTATAGTAGAAGCGGAGTGGTTTGATGATATTTTGGTGTTAGGATAGTTACAAGGGTTTATTATAACCTAGTCAACGTTATGTTTGAAAGGACCCACTGGCCACTAGTACTGCGCACATCGCATGCACAGATTAAGGTCTGAGCGTCTCTATGGGGTGGAGAGGCGAGTCGAGCTAGAGGAGGGTGTGGTGGGGGGGTTCACGGAGGGTGTGGGGCTGGGGGGGAGGGGGGATGGTGGTGGGTTGCACTTCACAAGGAAGGGAGGGATAAAAAGGAAAAAAAGGATATTACCTGGTGCTATACTGTTTATGTTTGGTTTTAAAGTGTCTTCTATAAAACAGTGGTTTCGGCTGAGACGAGGGTCATGCGATAATTCAGTAGAGAACAATGGGAAAGCTTAAGATCTGCTCAGTTAATATAGGGGGCTTGAATGATTGGAGTAAGAGACAGAGGCAGTGGCAGTTTGTTAGATCAAATCAGTTAGACATGATTTTTTTACAGGAGACTCATCTACTCTGGGTTAAAAAACACTTGTTAAGTATTAAAGGGTTTGATCTGTTGGCATGCTCCTCACAGACATCTACTGTTAGAGGGGTGGCAATACTGGCTAAATCCAGTTTGGGAGGTGCTAGACGCTGCCTGGCAGATACCTTGGGCAGGTGGGCAATTGTGGAACTTGAGGTGGGATTTACACTTTGGCTCCAATCAGGATGAACCCGGAGGTTTTTAATCAACTGGAGGTAGAATTATTGAACTGGCCATGCCCCCTCGTAGCGTGTGGGGAATTCAATATCTCTGCAGATCTCACAGATATCGAGAATAATATAAATATGCTGTCCGTAAGCCCAAGGTATTTAGAGCTTTGAGCTCCTTAATTAAATCACATAGTATGATGGGTGTGTGGGGGGATAAAGAACCTCATAATACAGGGTTCACGTATTTTTCATGCCCTTTTAGGAAGTACACTAAGCTTGACTACTTTCTTATTTCTTCTACGGAGGCGCGGAGAGTAGACATTAAAAAATGATCAAAAGTGATTTCCGACCATAGTCCACTAATTTTACAATATGAAATAGATAAGGTTATTAACTCTCAATCCAGATGGACTTTTGAGAGGAGATGGCTAGTGGATCCCAAATTCGTAGAACACCTAAAGAACTGGGCCCAAAATGTTTTTGACATAAATCGGTACAGTGCATCCCGAAACAGTGTGTGGGACTCATTTAAGGCAGCGTTGAGAGGTGAGACGATCACCTTCTCTGCTAGGCTGAGGAAAGAGGCCCGAGAGGAGCATGAGAAACTGGTGGGTCAGCTGGCAGAGGCAGAAGAGCGGCATATGAGGGATATATCACATGGAAATGAGTCCGATGGCATTCAGCAGAAGATACTAGCTATCAAGGCGGAATTACATAAGTGGATAGCTCAGAAAAACGCCGATGAATACCAGACACACAGGGGTAGGATGTAGGAGACTGGAGAGCAGGCGGGTAAACTCCTTGCACTAAGGATTAGGAAGGGCTACAGCAAAAATATAATAACAAAATACATGAAGGAAACCAGGGGTATGCGGAGTCAGAGGATATCCGTAAGGTTTTTAAGAATTTCTATCAAAAATTATATAAGGAAGAGGACAGGGCAGATTTTGCTAGTTTGGCGTTTGAAGATTTTGGCTCTAATATGGCCGAGCAGGATAGAGCGGCGTTGGATAATGATCTGGCACTAAGTGAAGTGGTAGAAGCACTGCAGGATTTATCAGCAGGGAAGGCTACAGGGCCATATAGTATCCCACTTGAATTATACAAATGCTTACAGGATGTGATAGCTCCCCTGCTGTTGGACTTATTTAATGGCATAATCTGCTCTGGGAAAATTCCAGATTCCTAGAAAGAAACGAATATCATTGTCTTCCATAACAAAGGCAAACCTAAGGAAGATCCTGGTTCGTATCATCCAATATCCCTCATAAATATTGATACCAAAATCTATGCTAAGGTCTTGGCTAAAAGGCTGGGAGGGGTTATTGGCAATCTGTTTTCCCCGTGGCAGCATGGGTTTATCCCGGGTGGAGGGACAACTGACCATATCAGGCGGGCCATCATGTTGTTTGATGTGCAGGCTGTCGCGGGGGGACGGATCGCCATGATCCTTCTGGACGTGGAAAAGGCCTTTGATCGCGTCACGTGGAAGTATTTGTGGGGGATATTGGAACGGAGGGGCTTAAGCCCTAAAATAATGAGTGCTATAAAAGGTATGTATGCTGATCCTATAGCCAGAATTCAACTAATGGGAAGTAGCTCAGATGAAATTTATATCTCACGGGGGACTTGACAAGGGTGCCCGGCTCGCCAATCTTATTTGCCCTGTACATCGATCCACTGGTACGGAGGATACTAGGGTGTGAGGGTATTAAGCCAGTGGTTTGTAAAGGTTTTAAAACCAAACTGCTGGCTTATGCTGATGATTTGGCTATAACAATTACAGAACCAGATACGTCTTTGACTGCTCTTATAGGGATAACTACGGAATTTGGTCGTTGTTCAGGGTACCTCCTCAATGAAAGTAAGACCCAGATAATCTGTTCGAGCAATATTATAAAGCAGGATGGAAGATACACGGATTCAGCAGTTTATCTCGGGGTTAGGATTAGCCATGTAATGGATACAATTATTAAAGAGAATTTTATCCCGCTTGTTACCTTAATTGCAGTAGAGTTAAAAAGAATAGACTCCATACATTTGTCTATAATAGGGTGAGCCAATGTGCTCAGGATGACTATGCTCCCTAAACTACTGTATCTTTTTCGCTCTATCCCACTCATGGTGGGGGAGGGCGTGCTAAAATCTATAGAGGAAGTTTTTGTGAATTGTATCTGGCAGTATGGGAAAACTAGACGATCTATAAAATATCTGTCTCTGCTGCAAGATAAGGGAGGGCTGGCAGTCCCCAATATAAGATTTTATCATGTGGCCTGTCTTTTTAATCAGATGGAGATATTATTATAATGTGCCACAAACCTGTCTGGCTATCCCTTTGGGGAATGTAAATCCCCCATCCATCCTTGAATTGCTCTTAGGTAGAGATGCCATGGGGTTCCTGTTGCGTAAGACCGACAGACGCTATTATAGCAAAATGCGATATATATTGTGTTAGATAGCGTCTGGGGGGTCTGGAAAGTAATTCAGAAATTGATGGCAATCCCGAAAATTAACTATTACACACCCCTCTGGAACTCCAGTATCTTTCCACACCTTAGCAATGATAGGCTGTGGAGATTGTGGGAGCATCAAGGAATTAGAAGAATAGGGGATCTATTTGAAGGGTATAACTTGATGAGTTTTGATGATATTCAACAGAAATTTGAATTCCCAGCCAATCAAGGCTTTAAGTTCTTACAAATTTATCGAACATTAACGAGTATTAGGCCACGGATTTCTCCAGGAGGTAAAATCAATATGGTTGAGTATCTATTGGGAGGGGGTATTAAAATTAATATGATTTACAGGTCACTAATCTCAACAATACAAGACGATATGGATAAGGTTGAGGCCTCTTGGATGATGAAATTAGGGGATTCAGATGTTAGCTGGGAAACTATTCCACTCCACGAATTTGAGAGCTCAACATTACAAAACTTTGTTTAACTTATACTTCACACCAGCCAAGCTATTTGATTGGGGTAAAAGGGACGACGATAAATGCCCAAGGTGTCACGCAGGGCCTGCTAATTTGGTGCATATGTTTTATCACTGCAAAAAGCTAAGCAAAATTTGTGCTGAGATTGAAAACTTTTGGGAGGGCCTGCTAGGTGTTAAGATCAACCTATCCCCTACCCTAATGATAATAGGAACCAATTGCAATTTGGGTCTTTATAAAGAGGAGGAAGCCTTTGTTTTTATATGTGTGGCGGTTCTTTGGATATTGCTGGCTACAGGCTGGAAGGACACTACGGCCCCCTACTTCCAGATGTGGCTATCTAGACTCCTGGGGATTCATAACATCAAATCCTCCTTATATACCCGAAGAGGCAGGAGAAAGAGGGAGATGGGGCAGAACATCTGGGCCCCCCTTAAGGGTTGGAGGGATTTCCGTCTATAAACCGGCCCTATGCTATTATATTATGTCTTTTTAACATTTGCTCCCTTATCATGATACCTTTGTAGTAACGTTGTGTATATATATTAAGTTTCCTAGTATTGAAAAATCTGATTTTAGCTTAAAAATTGTTTGATTCTTATTGGCTATAATTAATATGTGTACAATGACTTTCTAATTGAAGTATTTATAAAATGTATGGATTGTTGATTGCACCAGGTATTTAATAAATACATATTTTTAGAAGAATAGTAAATCAGAACATATATACATATATATATATATATATAAATGTTGGATGGCTTTGATGAGGAATTCACTTCCTTTATATTACAGTTTTGTAGATTTCAAATCGGCTTTTGTCTGAGTTAACCTACAAATTCAGTGGAACAATGTGAAATAATATTCGATTGACTCTGAGCTACTGCCTGCAATCAAAATTTATATACAAATTATTAAATATCTTTGTGGCTTGGGGATATTAAAAAAACACACAGCTAAAGTTCCAGTCCACAGTGGAGTATATGAAGGGTGTGTTTTAGTTGTTGCATTATTTACTTTGTATTGGTCATTGAATCATGTCAAACCAATAATCATCCACTTGAAAGTGAAATTGACATCCTCCCAGATATGAATTATGCTGATAATATAGTACCTATGTTGTAGTGTAGTTCCTATATTCCCAATATGCTCTGCGCATTGGAATAATATACCCTGCAGCTTAGACGTAAGACTGAAGTCGACTAGGTCTCTGCCGAATATATTAGACTTAATTGTGAGTGCCAGCTAGCTCAGAGGTCACTAGAAACTTTCTCGAATAAACATGAAGGGATTAGTCTCTGACAACCATATAACATGGCAACTTTGTTTCCCCAGAATGAAACGTATCTCTAGAGTCGCGGAAACAATGGGCGGCTATTTCATCCAGTCAGATGTGAATGAGATGTTTCACCTAAGTTGCTTAGAAAGAAAGAGACAGGCGTTTTCAATAAAAGTATTTATTGAACAGTCTAATTTCTTAAGCATAAGAAATGCACTGCTACAATTGAAATGCTAGTTAAGAAGTACACTGCATATAATACGAATAGTATTAGAAAATAGTACTGTAAAAGCATTATATGGTTTCTGAGCCATATGCATAAAATACATAGAATGCATAAAATACATACAGTGATAAAAGAGTGGCTAAAAGTACTCAACTGGTGCTTCTAACATACGCCTACCCCGGTGTACCTAACCTAAGCCTAGTACGAGGGAGGAGTAAGTGAGGAGTAGTTTTAAGTTTTAGTATTTCTCTGCCAAGAATCTGTTCAAGAATTCTCTGAAGGGTTTAATCAGCTCCGTACCTTGATTTTAGAATGATAGAGGTCTTGTACCTCTCTCTCGGGACTCGATCTCCCAGCAACCCGCAAGGGTAGCCTGGAAACACTGGAGCTGGATTTCTCGGCAAGAGAAAAGACAGTGTCTTCTCAGTGCGTCATTTGGAGGGTGGGCTTCCTTCAGCACTTGCAGCAGCAGGGCGTCGGGCAAGAAGTTAGTCAATCTGCTCCTGAACCACCGTGTATTTGACTGAGCAAATGTAGGCATATTTATACCCCTGAAGGTGCCGAGTCTGACGTAAGATTGGACATAATATTGTCACTAGTGCCTCAGTTCCTTGAAAACTCCCGGATTTCTTGGATAAATCAGTATTCAAGCAGGGGGAGGTTCCTGACTGCTGAAGGCTGGTTTTTCCAAGAAATCGTTGTGGATTCTCGGAGTTTAGTGGAAGTAGCCTTACCGTATTAGGGCTGCATAGGCTGTTACTAAATAAGGCAATGATTCTTTATGCCTATATAAGGACTGGGTAATTTATACCTATATATGGGCAAGAATCGGGAAAAATTACACTAGGGTCCTAGATTCCCATATAACAATGTCACACATTAAAGTGGAATTGTAGTGTAGCCTTGTGTACCTAAGCAATATTTGTTTGATTAATGATAAAACGAATGTGTAGCAACACTAAATCTGTGACCGTTAGGCTAAATAAGAAGGATGCTTGTTATTGGAACAACTTAAAGCTTGAGAATGCTTGTTCATATAGTATATGGGCCTTTTATTCAATGAAAGATTCAAGTGGAATGACCAATGTGTGTATTTAGGACTGATAATCAAAAATATCTACAAAGGATTAACACAGTTTAATAGGTTGTGTGGTGGGTTATTTTAGAAATATATTAAATTGGTCATTTTTTCACAAAGATTCTACCAATCATTATTAATAGACTCATTTTGGTTTAATGAACAAGAATATAATTTTGACAGAACAGGAGACTCATTTGGAAAAAGACTTATGAGTGTCCACAGCTCAGTGGCAATTTGGGATCCAATTTGTAAACAATCTCCTACTGAGGTGGAACAATATACACTATTGAGACAAAAAGAGTTGATGCCTTAAAAGTTAAAAAAGGTAAGCTAGCAGTAAAGAAAGAAGAAATATCAGTAGATGGAGACACCATTCCAACAGTCAAATTCAAGAAGACTAAAAACAGAAGTTAAGATCATTGAGGAAAGTCGTGACTACTTATGTTAGAAATCGCTTTCCACTTATCGTCCATATAATTACTGTTAGGATCTTAGATTGAACATCTGCTGTTTAATGACTCTATCAACAATTGATAAGGCACACCTAGGCCCCCATTAGGATGGCGGGCGGACTTTGCCCGCTCGCCATCCCTGTGGAATACGGGACCGCCTGCGACTGAGTGGCGGTCCCGCCATGCCTATTATGATGCGCCCGCCACACTGGTGGGCGCATCATGCATTTTTAACATTGCGGCGGGCGGTGCTGAAAGCACCGCCCGCCGCAATGTTAAAAACCGCCCACCGCAATGTTAAAAATGCATGGCATAAATTTGCATACACAATGCGGCAGGCACCGCGTGGTGCCTGCCGTTTGTGTATGCAAATGCAGGGGGTACCACAAGTACCCCCCATGTGCACCCCCCACCTCGCCTTCACCATGGGGGCCCGCAGGGGGCCCCCAAAGTAAAGACCGCGTGCCTTATCTGAAAAAGGCCATCATAATATGACTGCCCGGTGTCTGATAGACACCGCCAGCCATATGAACCCTTTTCCGCCCCGGTCGCCTTGCGGCGGATGGTGTTTCCGTCCGCCGCGGTCCCACGCCATTGTAATATGGCGGGGGGAAATAGGTGGCGGGCGGTCAAGGATGTTGGGCGAATCGCCACCGCCTGCATGGCGGTGGCGATCCGCCCGACATCCTAATGGGCCCCCTAATGTTGTTTAGCTTGGGGAAATTGCAATTACTTGACATTATTGGTAAATGGAAGCGTAACCAAGGTTTTCTTAAAACATTGCCATTTATGTATGAAATTTGAAGGAGCTATTCATGTTATTTCATTGCCCGGCTCTCAATGAACTGAAAATGTGAACCATTTGATTGCTACTTGAAGACATAGGGCCTCATTATGATTTCAGGCGGAAACCCATCCAATAGGTCATCTGAGTCTTTACGGCGGACATGATGGGCTCACGGAACCCATCAGGGCGATGGTCGGAAATGTAATCCCTAAATGGCAGTGGAGCCACCATCGGCTCCTTCGTTGGGATTCCAATTTCACTTTCTGTCTGTCCTTTCATGACGGTCAGGCGGGAAGTGACTTTGGGGTCCCCTAGCAGGGCCCCCTTCCCTCCAGCCCTCCGCTATGAGTTCTGGGGGGCACCTGTGGTCCCCCCTAAACATCCCTGCACCGTGTGGCAGGCCCACATGGTGCCTGCCACACGGTGCAAGGATGAACATCCTTTCATATGACTGTGAACTGAGTACCATAAATTGGGTAATCATAACAATTGTTATGACTCATTCTGTATAGACTAACAGAAGGAGGATGGGGCAGGATGCTACCACAATGAGATATCCCTTTATAACCCCTCAGATGTAACTTTTGAAAAGTGTCACATAGTGACAGATCAGAGGCGAGAAATCAGTGTGCCTGTATGGAACTCTTGACTGAAATTCCTCTGAATGTAGTGTGTTCATGAGAATGTCAGAAGCAATGGACCGATAACCTCCACATCATTGTAACATGGTATAATATGACACAGTATTGTCCTGCAGTTATTATGCCTTTAGCCATGTTCACCTGATTATTGTAACCATTAGGATAATCTTATTTTGTTTGCAATATTCTGCCATTAATGATGGACCCACAGACCACATAAGTGAGCCATAATTTGTGTTTTTATTTATATGAATATATTTGTCAATATACCTAAAATTTACCAAAATGTGTAAAATAAAATCTTATCATTTGTAATGTACATTGTTTAGAACTGGTATGATTGAGGTGCTTGGCACTATAGAAAAAGCAAGTTAATATTATTATTATTAATATTGTTACTTTTTTGTTTTGCTCTCAAATTCTCTGACATGTCCAGGTTGTCCATAAGGGAGTCTTTTTTTAACCAATTTTAGGTATACAAGGGTATGTAATTATTTCATAAGAGACACATAAAAACTAAAATCTTTAACCTTACCTTCATAACACATGTGGGTTTGGTAGACCAGAAAGAGTACTACTAAATTACTTTATTTTATGTCATTGCCCAATACAGATACATATATATATATATACCTGCAGTTCTGGACTACACCCGGATTGTGGTCAGGTGGGGAGAATTACATCATGGGCGGAGCCTGAGCCACTGGGCTACTGAAAGCAGCAGAACAGTCTTTCAGCGCAAGATGGAGGGTTTCCAATCGCTTGTGGCGCTGAGGAAGGCAAAAGAATTGCCGAAATGCATTCGCCTGTGACCTGTGGTTAATAAATGCCTCCAACAATGTCCCCAGGTGTCTCACTAAATATAGTGGATAGTGACTAAACTGTGTGAATATCTGTATCACTTTGTCAGTTGTTGTGTAACCTGATTCTACAGTTGGTTACTAGCTATGTGAAAGTCTATATTAGTTATTGATTAGTTAACTGAGTATTTGTATGGGAGTGTGAAAGTGTGTGTGGTTCGGTGGGGGGTGTGTGACTGTCCAAAGATGTGTGAATAGTTGATTCAGCAGATATATGAAGTTAAAACTACATGTTCTAACAGTTTGGGTGAGGGAATCTCTTTATGGGTGTGGTGATGAGCAAATATATTTCTCAAAGGTACAGGTCCAACAAACTAGAAAAATAAAAGGCAGTGTATGTGTCAGTTGTTGTATATAAATAAGTATACATAAGACACAATGATTGTGTGAGTGACTGTATGGATAACTGTATACTTGTAATAATGATTTTATAATTCACTAAGTATGACTTACTATCTAAATGAATAGAAGAAGTGGTGTTTGTATAAGTGTTTTGCTAAGTAAATATTTAAGTATGATCCATTGTTTGCATAAGTGAGTAGGATGACTTCATATGTGAATAGGATGCGTGCTGTTGTTTAATGTCGATATAGGTGTATAAGTATTTTTGATAGTGTTCTATTGTTCATTGACAGCATGTATGAGTGAATCTACAGGTAAGTGATTAGATGTGGGTATACATCTATGAATCACTGAGTGGATTTTTAGATACTTGTATTGTTGTGACAATGGATTCAAATATGATACTGTGATTGTCAAGTGGATGATGTCATCAGTGATGTCATCAGTGATGTCATTTGAGATGTCATGAGTGATGTCACTGACCATGTCATCAATGATCTAATATGTGACATCATCAGCAGTGGATTGCAGGTGCGTGAAATATAGTTAGTACAACTAACTATATAGGAGCAATTTCAATGGTTTTGTATGAGTGAAATGTCCAGCTAACTATAACACCCCTAAAACTTATAGTTTTTTTAGTGAATTTCAAAAGGTTTTTAAAAGCTAATTCCTAACTATATAAGGCCTGAAACCTATGGTTATTTCAGTGAATTTCAAAGGTTTTTTAAATGCTAATTCCTAACTATATAAGGCCTGAAACCTATGGTTTTTTCAGTGAATTTACAAGGTTTTTTAAATGCTAATTCCTAACTATATAAGGCCTGAAACCTATGGTTTTTTCAGTGAATTTGCAAGGTTTTTTAAATGCTAATTCCTAACTATATATGGCCTGAAACCTATGGTTTTTCCATTGAATTTCGAAGGTTTTTTAAATGACAATTTTTAAAAGTATTAATTGTTATTTTTTTATATTGATTTAGCTACATTTTTGCAGGCAGGTGTTCAGAGGGCTCGCCCCCTTTTTACAACGTTCTGCAGCGCAACCCCTGGCGCGTTTGCAGAGGAGGAACTAATTCCCCTTGCATACTGGGGGTCCCTGGGAGGCAACTAGCCCACCAGGAGACTCCACTATAAGCCAGGGATCTGCATTACAGAGAGGTGTAATGAGGCCACACCCTTTTTACACCTCTCTGCAACGCAGCCCCCGGGCGTGTTTGCAGAGGGGGAACTAATTCCCCTTGCATACTGCGGGTCCCTGGGAGCCAACTAGCCCACCTGGAACCTGCAGTATGCGCCAGGGGGCTGCATTGCAGAGAGGTGTAATGAGGCCACACCCTTTTTTATACCTCTCTGCAGCGCAACCCCTGGCGTGTTTGCAGAATGGGAACTAATTCCCCTTGCATTCTGGGGGTGCCAGGGGGCCAAGTAGCCCACCAGGAGCCTCCAGTATGCACCAAGGGGCTGCGTTGCTTTGGCCCGGGGGCGGCGGTCCCCGGGGCAGTGTGGGGGGGATTGTGGACCCCCCACACTTCTTTATCACTATGCCACCGTAATTTGGTCCCCCCGGGGGGTAATTTTTAAAAAAACAGACCAGGTTTTTAAAAAAAAAATGTGGGCCTTTTTTGTTCTTGTGGGACCACCTGGGCAGGCCTAGGGGGTCAGGGTGTATCTACCCTGCCCCCTTTTTGTCTTCTTCACGTTTGTTTTTCTCCTTTCTTGTGCCTCGGTCTATCTACACCCACACATATATATATGCATATATATGCATTCATATATATGTATGTGTATATATATATATATATATACATACATATATAAACATATATAATCTGCATATCTATATAAATACAAATATAAATGCATGCATACATATACATATATGCATACATATGCATGTTATTTACATGAAAGTTTGAAAAACACTATTAAAAGCAAAGCTAAAAAGCCACCTCATTACAAACAGAATGGCTTTAACTTAAACGAGGGCGAGATCTATTGCATTTTCAATGCTTGTTTACTTTGGTTCCATAAAGAAGGCATTCAGATGTGTCACACATTTGCCATAAATTCTGAATGTTAGCACTCTAGTCGCTCATTATATCACTGTAGTAAAGCTACTGCTCACCAGGGAAGTCTGCTGCTGGTATTCAAAGTGCATGTTTCAGTCTGCATGTCAGAATTTTTTTAATGAAATAAAAGAGGATTTGAGAAGTCACTCAAAATGTGCCCTAATTTTTCTTTCTGAAGCACTAATCATACTTTCTATGGCAAAATGAACCCCCTCATTTTGTTCCTTTTTAAATTAAATGTTTTCAGACTTACCACTTCATTCCAATCAAAATGGCTTCTGGTGTGCCATACTTTTGTCATAAGTAAGACTGTTAGCGCTCTAGGTGTTCTTTAGAACACTCTGGGACATTCTGTCATTGGGCTATACTTGGGCTACATCTGGGTGATATTTGGGCTACATTTGGGCTCTTTTGTCTCTGGTGGCCATCTCGGGAGACTGCATGTCAGAATTTTTTAATGAAATGGAAGAGGCTTTGAGAAGTCACTCAAAATGTGCCCTAATTTTTCTTTCTGCAGCACTAATCATACTTTCTATGGCAAAATATACCCCCTCATTTTGTTCCTTTTTAAATTAAATGTTTTAAGAGTTACCACTTCATTCCAATCAAGATGGCTTCTGGTGTGCCATACTTTTGTCATAAGTAAGACTGTTAGCGCTCTAGTTGTTCTTTAGAAAACTCTGGGACATTCTGTCATTGGGCTATACTTGGGCTACATCTGGGTGATATTTGGGTTCTTTTGTCTCTGGTGGCCATCTTGAGAGACTGCATGTCAGAATTTTTTAATGAAATAGAATAGGATTTCTATGGCAAAATGAACCCCCTCATTTTGTTCCTTTTTAAATTAAATGTTTTCAGACTTACCACTTCATTCCAATCAAGATGGCTTCCGCTGTGCCATACTCTTGTCATAAGTAAGACTGTTAGCGCTCTAGTTGTTCTTTAGAACACTCTGGGAAGCTGCAGTAGAATACAAAGGAATCAACTGACAGTCTCTGTCCTTGTTGGATGTATATGTTTTACTGAGAATGTCAGACTTCATTCTCACATGACTGAGAAAGATAATGTGAATTTACAGAATTAAATATGCTTTCAGTTTAGCTTATAGATCCCCTTCCAAACCACTGTGGGAAAAGCATGAGATAATAGTTTTCTTTCAAACATGATTCATGATATCCCAGCAGAAGGCTTTTTCACATGGTAAAATCACCTTAGAACACACCACAATTCCTAAAATGAGTATGGTACCATCAACAAATGATTTATAATGTAACTAAAGTCCCAAAACCTTCTATTAACTGCAATGCTTTTTAATGAGGTGATATCATGTATATTGGTCCCAGGATGGCTGCCAACACTTCTTGGATGAAGAATTTGTGTTTTGAAAACAATTTGTTTTGCCTTGGGGGTCCTTGTGGGACCCCCTGAGCCTGCCTAGGGGGTCAGGGTGCTTCTACCCTGCCCCCTTTTTGAGTTCTACACGTTTGTTTTTCTGCTTTCCTGTGCCTCAGTCTACCGAGGCACAAGATGGCTGCCAACACTTTCTGGTTTGGAGAGTTGACAGACATTGGCAGCCAATCAGAATGCAGCTCGTGCTCGAAAGGTAAGCTTACAGTAAGCTTACACGTAAGCTGCTATAGATATATATATATTTTCTCTTTTGATTTTCTCAGAAACTGCTGGAGGGATTTTCACCAAATATAGCAAAGGCACATCTGTGTACCAGTCCGTACAATTTTGCAAAGTTTGGCGTAATTCCGTTCAGCGGTTCGGGCTGTAGACTTGTCAGAACGTCCTATGGAAATTAACATGGGGAAAACACGTTTTGGGACCCCCCTTTTTTCTCAGCCCCCACTTCTCGAATCCTCCCGAAACTTTCAGGGAAGGAGCGCAGGGGAGCTGGCCAAAATTTTGGAAAATTACACGCAAATTCCTCAACCGGCGCCAAAGTTATTCCCAATAGAATGTTGCGGATTTCCTATGGCAGCTAATCCTAACTATATATATACCTACTGGCTATCGCCAGTAGGTAATATATATATATATATATATATATATATATATATATTTCATTGTCACAATGTTTCAAAGAATAATCAATGTCTCCTAAATGTGGACAGCCAAACATATCATCCCATAGTTCTGCATGATCATTTCCAGGACAGCCTGCATTTTTTCCTAGACCACATAAAACTTGGTAGAATTGATTTAACCGGTGAAGTGAAGCAATATTAATGAAGATTGGCAATTTTCAGCAAAGCAATGCATTTGATTATTGAATGACAACGTCTATTCCTTTTGTTTAAATAGATGTTATTAAAGTTGTTATAATAAAGTTTTGTACTTGGCCTCAAACAGTTTCAAAGATTACTTGGTACTTCTAACACCTAGATATTTTCAACTGACTGGCAGTTATCTTAGTGTGTGTTTCAATCCAGGCCATAAATACCATTTTGCACAGGTTGATTTTTATGCCCTTAATACCACTGTGACTTGGTAACTAAATTGGGAAAAAACAGTTTTACAACTGCCGGCTTACCCTACCCAAACTGTTTTTAACTGGCTCATTTGCAGCACTGCTTCCACAATTGACAGAAAGAGGATTAACGGTTACATTTTCTCCTCTGACACAGTCTATGTGCTGTATCACAGTTGTGGGCCACAACCCCGCCAAATTCACTCAGACCATCCTCAGTTTGCATGAATGGTACTGTACAATGTGGTTTTACTAGATGGGTGTGTTATTAAGCTTCTCCCAACTATCCTCTACTCATTGTCTTCAGCAGTGCATATTATTTTGCACCATCACAATTGCTGCCACCAAATTGCTATAACCGAGATGAGTCATGGCGGGTCAGGGCTAGGAGCAGAAAACAGTAACCAAAAAAGTCCTCGCAGCAGAAGACAGAAATTAAAAGCTGTACCAAGCTGGTGCAGAATTCCGGAATATCAGATTCCGGATCATGAAAATAGATGTGCAGGTCCAGAGTGGCAAACTGCAGTGCAGGTCCAGAGTGGCGAACTACAGTGCAGATCGAGAGTGGTGAACTATAGTTCAGGTCCAGAGTGGTGAACTATAGTGCATATCCAGAGTGGCGAACTACAGTCAGGTCCAGAGTGGCGAACTACAGTGCAGATCCAGAGTGGTGAACTATAGTGCAGGTCCAGAGTGACAAACTACAGTGCAGGAAAAGGGACAGGTCCTGAAGAATAGCACTGAATCAAGACTTGCGATAAGTGCGGGCCTCCATCTTGAGTTGTAAGTCATGCTCCAGAAAGGTAAGTTGACAAGTTCTACAGGGGAAGGCAGAAACAGGTAATTCATTGTATGGTGACAAGAGGATTTGGGGCATGTTGCCAATAGGAGAGGGTTGATAGTGAGGAAACAGAGGAACAGGCACCAGATGTGCAGGAAGAATTTAACTTCATTTGTATTATGTACTTTTTTTTAACTCTTTTTTATTGTTTTATAAACATAAGTAGGTGGTGGTCATCACAGTTAAGGCAAATCTCATTTACATGTTCATCTCGGGTAATCACATAAGAGACATAACATACCTAATGCAAAAACATTCAGAATAGTGCATTACAATATCTTTACAGTGCGAGCGGTTCGTCAATTGGAGCAATTCGGGGGGGTTCGCAAATGTT
Source organism: Lissotriton helveticus (assembly GCF_964261635.1). Classification (NCBI taxonomy): domain Eukaryota; kingdom Metazoa; phylum Chordata; class Amphibia; order Caudata; family Salamandridae; genus Lissotriton; species Lissotriton helveticus. The sequence continues at coordinate 1,648,093,338 of NC_136061.1, forward strand.
GCCCCTATACTCATTCCAACTGGACCATACTTCTATCCATTTCCGCGGGCATCCACGGGCCATATACACCGTTTTTTCCCGGAGCATGCACCAATCAATATCAGTCTTCCAGTGACCCAATCTAGGAGGTCTGGTTGCCCCCCATTGTTTGGCTATGTTACGCTTGGCGATGGCAAAACCTAGTGTCGCCCATAGCTTCCCTAGGGGCGGCAGATCTGTGGGTTCCCATATGTTTAGGAGGCACCTCTTTGCTTCCACTCGGAGCTCCACCCCCCACACCTCCTGCATACAGCGGGTCACTCGGGCCCAGTAATTCCTAATCAGCGGACATTCCCACAGTATATGGAAGTATGTCCCTGCATCCCCTCCTACAAAGTCCGTCCTCACTCCGGCCCATGCGTTGTTGTCTAGATTCTGAGAAGTATGCTCGGTGCAAGATTTTCAGCTGAATCATCCGGAGCCTTGCTGATTTGGCCCCTCCTTAGGGGAGGCCAGTGCATTCCCCCATTCTTCCTCATCTATTTCCAGCCCGTCCACTTCCCATTTCCCTTTGAGGGGGAGCAGGGGTCTGGGGAGTTGTTAATGATTTTTTTATATGTAAGCGATAAGACATGTTCAGGGAGGTGGCCGTCTAGGAGTCTATCCTCCAAGGGGGAGTAGCTAGGGGGCTGTGTATCCGCGGGAATGTTCACCTGGAGGGAGTGCCTAACCTGTAAGTATCTGAAGTATTCTGTGTGGGCCAGCTCGTAAGTACATTGGAGCGAGGCGAAGGACAGCACGCCCTTCGGGCCCCATAGGTCCCGAATGTGGGAGATGCCTATGAGGTCCCAGTTCCGGAACCCCTTGGTGCGGCCCGCCGTTCCTAACTTCTCTGCGACCCATAGGGGAGTAGCCATCGTAAGGGTGTCAGCCCATCCCAACTTTCGCTGCACAATGTGCCACAGCTGTACCGAGTGTTGCGTGGGTCCGGTAAGTTGGTACCTGCCAGGCCTAGTAGAGTAGTAGAGCGCCGCCTCGAAGTTTCCCCCCGGCAGGAGCCAACGATCCATGCCGTACCTTGGGTCATTACCAGCACAGTACGTGCCCTGGTTGATGGCCGCAAGGTGGGCAGCCCAGTAGTACTTATGGATGTCTGGGAGCGCTATGCCTCCGTCAAACCACCCCAGGGTCAATTTTAGAGGGATATACAAGGTGTTCCAGACCACAACAGCTCTCTCTGTGTGGCCTCGATGGCCTTAAAATATGAGTGCGGGACCAAGTCCGGGTGGTTCTGTAGGGCAGCGCCATCATTTTGAAGAGTGCGGCTCTTCCAAGGAGTGACAGTGTGAGCTTCCGCCAGGAGGCTGCGTCCCTCGTAAATCGTTGCAGGGGCGGCAGGAGATTTTCCTCAAATCTAGTGGTCTTTTCCTTAGAGATAAAGATCCCAAGCTATCGGAACCCCTCAGTGGCCACCGTGATCGGGCAGTTTCGCGGAGCGGCCGGAGGGCTGCCCTGTAGGGTGTATAGAATGAATTTGCCCCAGTTGATGCTGTATCCTGAATTCCTCCCAAAACTGGCAAAGATGTCCATGGCCTCTATAAGGGACTTACGAGGCCTTGTTAGATATAGGAGGATGTCATCCGCATAAAGCGAGATCCTGTCCTCCCATCCGTCCGCCCAGCGTATCCCTTTCAGGGAGAGGTCCTGTCTGATCCAAGCAGCTAGTGGTTCTAATGAAAGCGCAAACAATAGAGGTGAGAGGGGACACCCCTGCCGTGTCCCTCTCTCAAGCGCAAACACTTCAGAGGTTTTGTTATTGACAGAGACCTGGGCCAGGGGCTCCGAATAGAGAAGACGCACCCACCCTATGAAGCTAGGGCTGAAGCCCAGTTTCCGGAGGACTGCCATCATGTATGGCCATTCAAGCGTGTCGAATGCCATTGCGGCGTCTAGAGACACAACCACTGCATCTTCTTGGAGGGTGTGGCAGCGCCCCAGCACCCCATGTAGCCGCCGGACGTTAAGCGCTGCGTTGTGGTGGGGCATGAAACCAGACTGGTCTGGGTGGACCAGAGCGGGAAGGACCGGTTTAAGCCTATTCGCGAGTACCTTGGCCAGGATTTTAGGTTCTGCATTTAGCAAAGATATGGGCCTATAAGAGGCACAGGAATCCCTTGGTTTCCCTTCTTTTGGGATAGCCACTATGGCAATGCGTTGGTCTCGTGGTATAGTGCCCTTCTCCTTGCTCTCCTCAAACATTCGTTTTAAGTACGGGCTCAGGCCGTCAGGCGTCAACTTGTACAGCTCTATCGGAAGGCCATTAGGCCCAAGGGCCTTCCCCGGCTTGAGGTCCCTGAACGCCCAGCTAAGTTCTTCTACAGCGAGAGGTGCCTCCAGGGCTTCCCACTCCGTATCAGAAAGGACGGGCAGACGGATGTCAGTCAGCAAGGAGACCGAGTCTTCTTCCGGCCTGTCTGAACCCCTGCTATAAACATTTTGGTAGTGTGACGCAAATTCCCTTACTATTTCACGGGGCTCCGTAATGACTTCACCGGACTCCGTCCTGAGCTCTGCCACAACTCTCTGAGCCTGTTGCTTTTTATCTAGCCAGGCTATTAGTTTGCCCGCTTTGTCCCCTTGATCGTATATTCTACCCTCCTTATCTCTGGCCATGGTCCTAGCTGCGTCAGTGGCTAGGGCCCTATACTCCGCCGCCTTGAGTTCCATCAGGTGTATTGTTCTCGGTTCACCCCCCGTTTGAGCTGCCGTCTCCAGCGCATGGAGGTCCCCCTCCATAGTGGCCATTTGTTTCTCCCGTTCCCTACAGCGGCCAGTAATGGCGGACAGGGCCTCCCCTCTTAGCACAGTCTTAAAGGCCTCCCACAACACCGATGACGAGGCTACAGTACCATCGTTGTCCTCAAAATAGCAGTCAATCGAGAGAGTAAGCATTTTCCTTATTTCCTCGCTACGTAGGTACCAGGCGTTTATTGGCGCGATGCAGCCCCCCTGCTTGTCCCCGAATGTGAGGTGAGCAACCAACGGTGAGTGGTCCGATATTCCTCTTGTGAGGTGTGTGATTTTATGAATCGTTGTGTCGTGCTGCAGAGGTGTTAGTATGTAGTCAATGCGGGAGAACGATCTGTGTGGGCCGGAGAAGAACGTGTACTGAGTGTCCCTCGGGTGCCGAAGGCGCCACAGGTCAGTGAGACCAAATGTCTCAAGAAATTGTGATAACCTCCTGTGTCCCGTTGGTATGTCCCTGGGTGGGTTCGGTCAAGGGTCCCTGACACCACAGCGTTAAAGTCGCCTCCCACTAGGAGGCTCCCTTCTGGTAGGGAAAGAAGTAACTTGCCCAGGTCCTGGTATGATTGGGTTTGAAGACCAGGTGGAATGTAGGTCGTAATCAGATTAATCCTACGACCCTCCCATCTGCCCGAGATAGCCGCAAAGCGCCCTAAGGGGTCAGAGTCTGTGTGGTCGATGACTAGGGGAAGATTGCAACGGAGCAGAATGCCCACCCCTCTGGATCCCGAGGTGAAGCCGGCATGCACCACTAAGGTATATCACCATCTGTTCAGCACGTGACACGTGTTGCCAAGTAGATGCGTCTCCTGCAGGAATACCACATCAGGGAGGTGCCTCTTTACAAATTGTAATACTATGGTTCTCTTAAGCTTGTCCCCCAGCCCGTTGACGTTCCAGCTCATTATCTTCAAACTCTTATCCCTCTTCATAGCAACCACGTGCACATGTACATACATATATTTCTGAAGTGACACCTTGTGTGAAATGATACGACTCTCAATAACAACAGGACAGTCCTTGTGTGACCTTACCAAACTTATTCGTTCGTCCCCAACTGTCCCTCCCCTCTCCCAACCTGTCCCTCCCACACCCCCCGACCCCTCCCCCCTCCCTGCTTCCCTGCTCCGTAGGCTTTGAACTACCCACATCCCCAATTAGCAGAGTGCCTTTCGCCCTGTACTCACCCCGGAAGAGGAAGAAACAAACAACTCTAAGTAACCTGTCTTCCCTTCCTAGTGGACCTGTTGTCAGGAGCGTGCACTGGCCCCGGCCCACCCCGCCGCCCCGCCACCCGAGCCCCCCCCAAACACAACAAATAAACAATGCGCATCACATCCCGCGTTCAGCTAGAACTAAGGTAAGTCCGGTACTAGTCTGTAGCTCACCCCCGTGGTCCAAGAGGCAACCCCTGCAGGGCCACCCTGGGTCATCAATTATAGGGTACGGGGGGAGGGGGGGAGGGAAGGAAGAGGGGAGGGGAAGGTGATAGGAGAAAGGAGGCGGGGAAGATGAGGGAGTTTCAGCAATAATTGTCAACAGGTTGGTTCCCCCTCGTTGCTGGTCACATATTGTGCCCCCCCCAAGGAAGACCAGCGGGTGGATCGCGGCCCTCACCAACAGGCACACTCAACACAGTACTTTACGGTTCATGCCGACACAGTTCCGCAGAATCTTCATTCTCCGTGGCCAGCCGCACCACGTAGGGTGTCCCATCTGGGGCTTGCAGACAGGGATCTCCAGGAGCGCTGACTTTGGCCATCCAGTTCCGATCTCCCTGCAGCTGATCCCGGAGATCCGGCCTGTGTGTCTCTCCAGCTCTGAGCCCTCAAGCAAAGCTACTATTTTTATCACAGTGGAATAATCATGTAAAGCGAAATAGTGTGAGTAGGTCTGATTAGAATTTTTATTATAAACTGTATGGACACAAACTTTTCAATCACTCAGATTATCAGCATTTGTAGTCTGCCATCTATTTCCTTTAAAGAGATGACTACATCTTAGTCCCCCAACGCTTTTCATTAGTTTTTGTATGTTTTGTATGCAGTCTGTCATCTATTTCTCCTAAAGGGACGACTACACCTTAGTCCCTCAACGCTTTTTATTAAGTTTTTGTATATTTTCATTTAATCTGTAGTCCTTTGGCGCTTTTTCCCCTCGTATTTATTCACTCAGCTGAGAGTGTTAAACCTAATTAGAATCAATTATCTGTGGATTGTAAAGTATAAATACCGAGCGGCTACTGCCACTCGGGATATACGCCTTGAACAGTGCAGAACCCAGTGCCTCGCTCCTGGACCCCGCCGGACTGATATTAGGACTTGATTTTTTGTAAGTAACAACTCTCCCCCCTTTCATCTATCTGACTCCTTAGAGACGGCTTATCCTTTAGACAGATAGTTGACTCTGGGCTATTTTTATTTTCAGTAATTATTGACATTAGGAAGATCTTCATATCGAGAAGGCCTCCTTTGTTTTTACCCGGCTGTGAAACATTTAAAGCCCACGAGGTAATTCACTCTTTATATGTTCCCTATAAGTATAACATTTTCTCATAAAATAAAAGCTATTGGCCTCTACCTGGAATTATTTATTTATTTGTTTCTGTTTAGGTTGTTCTAATCATTTAAAAAGGTCTAAGGAGCGAGTGCCTGAGTTTTAAAGATTACATCAGGTAAACATGGTTAAACTGCATAAAAAACTCTTTTAGATCGATAGGCCACGACTCAGATGATCCGGAAAAAATAAATTCTTACATTACGTATATTACTTCATTCCCTGTAGGTTGTTCTAACCTTTTAAAAGATCTAAAGATGAAAGTGCCTGGGTATTAAAGATTACATCAGGTAAATGGGTTCACATTATACACTATTTAAATTGGTCAAATGACCAAAACATATATTCTGATATTATATATTTCATTTTTTAGGAAATTTACCATTTTTTTGCAAGAATACATTTATCAACAATAGATATAAGAGATACGAAGGTGAATATTATAAATCAGGTAATAGTTGTATGCTTATTTTTGAGCTAGTATTAATCTAGTGTTTATATAAATAACTTTTTCGTATGGCTTACACTTAGATCAGTTTAAAACGTAACCCCTTTGATAATAAATTAGGAACACCGCTTTCTTTAGCACTTGAGAATATCATTCTAAAGAGTATAGAAAAGCGCGAATATATAAATTAAATAAATCATTAATAAATATAATGAATGGATATCATTTTCATATGAATCTCAATATCTAGTTTTCGAACATTTAGTAACCTGTTCTTTGGTATGATTTATAACATATAACACCTAAGGCCATAGGCAATACACTAACATCATGGTTCCTCTTTTCAGTTTTTTAATCCAGCTATCATCAATTACCAAGAGTTTTTCATTTTGGTGTGCTCTGTTAAAGAGTGTAAGTATAATATTTTGTAAATCATATAAATCATAATAAAGCGCTAATGGTTTTTGCGATTACTTCAAAATATGAGATGCCCCTCTAAACTGAAAATAGTTTAGTTCCACCCCCACAGCAAATTCATTGTTCGAGAGAAATGCACAGAGAAATGAAAGCCCTAATTTTAGGGCACACTTCTGAAATGTAAAGATGTCAATTCCTTTTGTATATATGAAATAGGTTTGATGTAGTAGGTGATGTATGGTTTTTTAATTTTCCATTTTGATTGAAATGTGATTGAAATGACATTGTTGTTTTTAAACAAATATCCGTGAAATTATTGTTTAGAATCTGTTTCTATTTTTCCTTCTACATTTAGGATATACGTGGCTGCTCCAGAAGAAGGCGCTGGTCGCCGAAACGCGCGTAGAGAATTATTCCCTTATGCCACTTTTTAAATTTTGCTTTTGAAAGTTCCTCTTTATGTACTGATTGTCCTCTTATATATTTCAGCAATCTGTTGAATTTTAATTATTGTTTAGTCTTATGAATTGTGTGATATAATTGATATGATTTATTTATTTTGCTGATATATTGTTTAGCAAATTTTGGTTTTTATGTCTTTCTTAATTTGTTACAAAATATTGTGTTCATGATTTCAAGATTCGAATCATATATTTTTAGTGATTGAAAATTTTGTGTCCATACAGTTTATAATAAAAATTCTAATCAGACCTACTCACACTATTTCGCTTTACATGATTATTCCACTGTGATAAAAATAGTAGCTTTGCTTGAGTGCCTTGGTTGTTATCTCTCATGCTATTTATCCCTGACCATGAACTTGTAGTATCTACTCTCTCAGGGGGTCCTAGATATATGCACATTAATCTCCAGCTCTGAGCACCAGCTCCTTCGCCAACGGGCGATGCCTCCCTGTCGTGTCAGTCCTGCACCTCCGATGGCGAAGTAAAGAATATGGATTTGCCCCCCGTTATGACCTTGAGCCTGGCGGGAAAGAACATCATGTACTTGAAGCCTCTTTCTCTCAGCGCCGCCTTTACACCCACAAAGGATTGCCTCTCACGCTGAACCTGAAGAGTGAAGTCCGGGAAAAAGCGGATTGTGGCATTCTCGTATTGCAGGTCCCCGGCCTGTCTGCCCGCCTGTAAAATAGCGTCTCTGTCCCTATAATTAAAGATTTTTGCGATGATCGTCCTCGGCGGTGCCCCTGGTTTCGGCTTTGGGATGGGTGCCCGGTGTGCTCGTTCTACAGTGAATATGTTGGACAGACGCTTGGGCTTGAGATGGTGAAGGATCAGGTCCTCAACAAAGAGTTCCACGCTGGACCCCTACCAGGCGGATGTTGCTCCTACGGGCCGTTCCTTCTTGATCCTCCAGGCGGAGTGCCATCTGACGGTGTTGATGTACAAGGTCATTTACCCGCTGTTCCAGCTTCTTGGTGGATGTCTGTAGCTCCGCAATACCTGCCTCGTTGACCTTGGTTTTCTCAGACGTTTTATTTAGAACCGTACGCAGGAGGTTGACTTCTATGGAGACTTTGTCCATTTTCGTTTCCATGGTGGCGCCCAGCGTTTGAATGGCTGCCATTATGCTGGTCAATGACGATTCATTCTGGTTGGACGGTTCCTCCGCCGCCCCCCCCTTCTGCGGCGCGCACTTCTGCACCGTATATTTATCGAGTTTGCTGGTCTGGGGGGCCGTTCCCTGCTTGGGCCTCATCTTTGCGAGTTCTCGATCACGTAGCCCGGTCAGCGGTATGTCCAGTCCCGCTCGGGAGTCAAAGTCAGTGAGCGGATCGATGGTGCGGATCCGGTATCCGTCTGCAACCCAGGTCTCTCAAAGAGGGGGGGGGGGATCCGCGGGCTCTCCGCTGGTGCGTCGTGAGTTTTGGGCCGTTCACCCCCCTTCGCCACTGGGGCCTCAACGGCCCGAGGCTGCCTCCGCCCGGTGTTACCGCTTCCTTGGCACGTGTCCGCCCACCTCTGCGGTCTGTTTCAATGCAGTGGCCCCGCCTGGTCCCCTCCGGCAGTCCTCACCTAGAATCACGAGCCCTCTCTGAAGAGGTTCAGCAGGGCTCCTCGACTGCTTGGCTCCTCGGGGGGTACCTCTCAGCAGCCAGCCAGGCCGCAACTTGCCACACAATTACTCGAGGCGGGCCCTCAGGAGGCAGTCGTGCGATGTTCTTGGCCGACCAGAAGTCACCGCTCAGCGCTGGGTCTGCTTGAGGCGTCACTCTGATATATGGTGGCCGCAGGACGCCATTTTAGGTCGCAATTGTTCCTCCCGCCGGGCCCCCGCTCCCGGTAACTGCGGTGTAGGGACAGCCTCACCTTTATCCCGTAGGCTCACACCGTTGCTCGCAGTGGGATCCGTGTGGGAATGAGACCCCCAGGAAGATGCCTCACAGTTACCGCCTTCTGTCTCGCTTGCTGCTGAAGGCTTCCTCAGGCCTTTATGTGCATCCTCAGGCCCCGTGTCCCATCTCCAAACCGAGGGGGCAGTAGTAGCTACTCCGGCAGGCCCCCGCCCTAGGAAGAGCGCCGCGTTGAGCACGCCGATTTTCCAAGCTCCGCCCCGACCAGGCCTCGAGGCCGGGGGCTCGCCTTTGATGCAGGCCGACCACGGCGCACCCTCGCTCCAGGCCGGCCCCCGGGTGCCGGAGTTCAGGGCCGCAGCGCGGCAACAGAGCAACGTAGCGGGCCGGGTTTAGACCGCCGAGTGCAGCTTCGGGAGGGCTGTGCAGCGCTGCAGCCGAGTCGCGGGATCCGTCGGATTTGCTCCGGATTTTAGAGGGTGGAGGACTCGGCGAAACGGAGCTCTCTGGTTAGGCGGCCATCTTAGCCGGCGCCTAGCCACGCCCCCAGTATTATGCACTTTTAAGTGTTCCTTGTCTCTGGTGATGCTATGCAGAAGAATGATATTAGTGAGTTAGCTAGTAGTATAAGCTCTCTCTATAGACTACACCATGAATTGCCTCTTGGTAATGAGTGGCATCCATGTAACAGTCGGATCACAGTAATAACAAGCATGTTTTATCAATTTCCTATTGACGACTCTCTGCAAAGCAGTGGGAAAAAATAGACTTATCAGAACATTGAGAATGGTTAACCATTTGGGCCCATAATTGTGTAACTGGTGCACTGTCCCTATTTGCTCCACTGCACACCTTGAAACGTGTGTCAGGCGCAAAGAGGGACAGTGCGGCCTATTACAATCAAGGTGCTGCAACCAGGCCGACCCTGAAGTCACCTCTGCCCTGGGGGTAGAGCCTTAGGGAAAGACCCCACGGCGGTTTCAAGCAGCTGCTTTGTTTTTCGTTGCACAGGTGGCACCTGCTTGCACTTCAAATGGGGGATAGAGATCCCCCGCAGGCGGGTGCAAAGAGGAACTGCACTCGCCTGCAGGAGTATGTGGGGTCCATGGGGCCAAATGTACCCCACCAAGAGGGATGCCCTCACTGTGTGACACCTTTTAGTTAGTGTGCCTTCTGGCAATCTTGTTGTCTTGATATGGCACAGGCGCAGAGGAAAAGTGTTTTCCTCATTTATATGGGGCCATGCCCATGCAAATGAAGGAACGCCCCCTTGAGATAGTACTGGCTCTCTCTGTATTTCAGAAGGGGAGCACAAGCATCTGTGGACCTTTCTGTAATAAACAGTGCCCCAGGGGTGCAGAAAACTGGTACACATGCCCATTGTGCCCCTGGGGCATAGTATGTAAGGTAGCCCATGGAGTTTTTTGGTTGATGTGAAGTGAAATTAGTTAAACACGCCATATATTCGCAATAATAAGGAGGGGATGACAGCTTTTGATGATGCCATCTTTTTTTGATTTTGCAGCTGACTGCTTTAATGTGAAAACAATGGGGTAAGGAAGCTGATGTAAACAGTATTCTCTAGGAAAAGTAATACAAGGGCTCAAGTCATACCAATTATTCTGATTCTATTGTATCCATACACAGCTTACAGGTACAAGTGTTTGGTTGGTTGAGAAGGTCTCGTAAGCTACCGGTTGTTGTCTAATGCTTGTGGGTGCCACATTTTCCTATGCTTTCATGATGACGTGCAGAAGGGGTGATTTGCACTGTGAATGGCTTTGCCAGGCACAGGCGTCCGCAAAAAAGAAACAAGAAAAGGCATTGGTTCAAATACCAGCTAGTAAAATATTATTGAGGATATCCTAAAATGTGCGTTGGATTCCATCTAACATAACACCAGAGCAGACTGAGATGGTATCGAAGCAACTGTAGAACCACAGCGCCTATATTTGATTGAACATGCTTAATTTCATATTCCAAATTGTTGCCCACCTTGCTTCAATAGAAGAGTTGTGAGGGGATTACTCCAGAGCGGGATGCACCACCTCAGTGGCGGTGTGGGGTTCTTGCTTAAAATGAACGTTTTTTCTTCCACCCATATTGGTGTCAACGTGGTTTGAACTGTTCCTGCTGCTCCCTGCAATACCTGAGCTTCAAGTCAAGCAACTCTTGGGGTGCCAACTGGGTTAGTAGGTTGCTCATCCTCTATTGTGCTGGTGCTAAATACACAGAAGTACACCAAAGGGGAGAGACATTTTGGTCACACCATTAACAGAATCATTCTTATGTTCCCTTCACAGCTTAAAGGGAGGAGGAGGAAATGAGACAGCTTGCACAATAAGTCTGTGTGCACACAAGCTTTGCCATGCTTCAAGTGGTGAAGCGATTAAGAGAGGCTGCAAGGATTAAAGTGACTATAGTGGGTCCCAGAAGTGGGTGTACAGTGTGAGATTTGGTAGTTCCTAGTGAGTGAACCTGACAAGACCCCGAGGTTTCAGAGGAAGCACCCTTTGATGTCATATGTCATCTGAGCCTGACAGGACCAGAACTGGTTTGAAAGCCTTTTGACTTATGGAAGCCCTGAATATAAAGCACAGTAGTCTGTGTTGAATCCACCCCTCAACCAAGTCCTCAATACTTCTTCTGACAAGAAATGATGCTTCTTCCCCTTGGTGTCTCCAAATTCCCAGCAGTATTCTTCTTTTTGGGGGAGTTGACAAACTCTTTATTGTAATGCCCAGCAGTGATGGATGTAAAACTCCTGGCTATGTTCCTACACAGTTCTCTCCCCTACTTTTAAACACTTCCTCTGCTTTACAGCAAATGCTACCCCAGTAAGCAATATTCCAAGATGGTGACAGGGATTCTCATAGCTGCTGGCTCTCTGAGCTCCCCAAGCCAGTCAACTCCACTTGGTCATGCTAATTAAGGGTATTCCCCTCTACTTTTAAAGAGAAGCATACAACTTGGCCTCCCGATACTTTACCCCTCAAGGGTACAAGGCACCAAGATTACTTGACAGAGGCCTTCATCAATTGCCCTTCCAGACTCAATCGGGCCTGAGAAGTCTGAAAGCAGAGGCCTGGCTATCCTACATGTGTTGTGGACTTCCACTCTGTGTGCTCTCATTTTTCTTCCCACTGCAATCTTTATCATAGCTACAACCTATTTTTTTTTTTTTTACAGATGAGAGATCTGGATTCAGATGAAGGACAGCTACAGTCACTGGCTGGGCTCTGGCTGCATAACTGGTCAGAATATTCTGAGATCATATTGCAGAAAATAAGAGACTTTCTAAAAAACATATCTGAGACATTGGTATGACAAACGTACGTTTTCCAAGTTTTTAGAATTTTGCTTTGTATTACAATTTTACAAAGATGGAACCTGAAATTTGTTCTTGAGCCAACATATCTGCTAGCTACAAAAAAAACAGACACTGACACTGCCATTTTTGTCAATTGAAAGTTGCCAGCAGTGGAACACTTTCAGAGAGGCTACTGCTGACACATGCGTGTTTAGCAAGACTTGCTGGCCTCTTTTCTAAATAGTAAGCACCTACGCATTGGGACTTCAATGGGCATTCTCCAGATGACTTATTAATGTTGAAGAAGGCCACTTAGATGTAAAAAAAAAGATGTATTCTGACATGGTACAACTACATAACTTCTCACTATCCATCTAGTTATGTTTTTAAAATTCCACATTGGATATATAGCAATTTTTACTACAGGTGCATGTGTTACTTACCTAATAATCAAGCAGATGCACCTGTGTTAACCCTAAATTTAAAACTAACCTGCTTACTCAAAAGCATTTCCCATTTTTTAATCAATGTCAAAACAATAACAATAGCAACAAGTTTTGCCACCCAATTATGGAGAGAAATTAATCTAAATAAGCTTGGTTTTCCACAATCTCCCTTTCTATAAATTGGCTTAATGTACAAGCCAAGTGGGTGGAAGTATCTTACTTCCTACAATACACTTATATGCCAGGAAAAAGATGCTTGATTTGTATGCTGAAAAAATAGATATCAAATTGTCAAGCGTAATATTTCCAATAATCAGCTCATACAGCTGCAAAACACCTAGAAACATGTTCTATTATGACAGAATCCCCAGACAAATCTGTTATATATTTAACCCAGCCTGCTTCAGGGATCATCTTCTTGTGACATAAACTTGGATCTGCCAAGCCACTCCTACAAGGGCCTAGAACATCCTTGAATTTCCTCCATCACTTGCTGCTTTCATTTCAAGCGACCTTCCCTTTACAAATGTTTTCTTTCTTTTAATTTGTTGTTTATATCACTTACGTTCAACTGTATATTTCTAAAACAAAATGCGTAACAGTACACTTTTAGACCCAGCAGTTTCCAGCTGGCTGGGATGCATCGGAGCCAGTCAGAATCCACCATCCTAGATAGGATGAGTATGATCCACATGTCCGATAACCTGTGCCCACCCTTGGGTAGCTTGGCACCGAGCAGTTAGGCTTATCCTCAGGGCCAAGTGTTAAGTATTGGCACAACACCACCCTTGCAACACAGTGCGCATGTTACAGAAAGACTCCACACCATATGTATAAAACACTGGTCTTTGTAATTACACACACATTGAAATCAAAATGTGATACACATTGTATATATACACTTTACAGTTAAATGAATTGTCAAACTTTCCCACTAGCAGTAGAACGGCATGAACTTATATGCCCTAATCAGAGGAATTCATCCAACACGACATTCCCGAATATTGCATACTCCCCAACAGTTGCAATGGTCAAGGTCTTTGACTACATCTTGTTCTCCAGCCCCTCAGTCACTCAACTACACCAGCCAACAATACAAGTTGCTAGTACTGGTGCCATGTTAATTAGATTGTCGAACCACCTAAAACGGAAAAACTTAGTTACTTATTTTCATCCGTCTCATTTAGACCGCCAGGTGCCCAGCGCCCCTGCTCGAGTGTGGGATCACTATCCTCCACGTAGACAAAAGGTTGTGACCCAGGAAGCTGGTGCACTTCTAAGTCTGGAGAAATGTTTACCCTCAAGCGGAGGTGCGAGCAATCGTAGCTCCTGACTGCCAGCCACAGGTACCCACATGGCACAACTAAACGCTTAGCCCCGTCACGATGTTCTCCACAACAAAGTGACATGGGTTCAAGGAGAGGGAGTAAGAGACATTGGATGGAGGCCAAAATGTCAGACACTGTCATTCTACTGATCTGGAGGTCGAAGACAGTCTCAGCTCCCAGCTCAGGTTCCCCAACATCCCTCGGACACCAAACGCTCCTGAAAGCAAGCTACTACAGATCCCCTGGTTGCAAGCAATGGTCCCTCAGACCCTGTAAGCTTCCCTGCACTCCTCAAAATCCTCACGTCCCAGCACCTCAGGGGGCTGCTGATATTTATGAACACACTCCTCTGCACAGTGTGATGATGGTGTACATCAAGACAGTCGTTGTCCCGACCAAAGATCACTTTCACCTATTTCCCCCACACCCTGTGTGGTCCTTATGATCTGGTGGAAGCTGTGAGATCTTTTGTGTCCCTGGGATCTCGTGATCAGGAGGCCAACCAACTTGCCCTTGGAGAGTACTTACAGACCCGGACCACAACAGTCAGCACTTAGCTGCAGGCCAGCAATGTCCCGGCAAAATCCACCAAGTAACAGTTTCATTCCTGGAGCACCGCAAGTTCCAGGCCACCACAAGTATGTGGATAATCCAATTGCAGTCCCTCCTGCCCAACGGATTCCTTAGGTCGATGTTCCCGCCTCAAACCATCATGGTTTGGTTCCAAATCCCAAAAGCGTATCTAACTTCTGAGCCTATACCCCAGTAGTTATACCCACAATAGCCTTTGAAGATGCGATCAGTTCAAAAGGCCGCCTTTGAAATGCACAGACCCTCTCTAAATGTTGTCCTGTCTGAAAACCTACTCAGTGAGGTTTGATCACTATCTTTAGTGGAGTCAAGACCCTGCCCCTTGGAATGCAGGTCCCAATTCCACCCCTCTTAACTGTCCCAGAAAGGCCCCTCAGAGTCAGAGTTCTGCAGTTTACCTTGAGCCCTTAGTTTATAGCCTTCTATCAGGAATGCACAGATGTAGCAGTCCCCCCAGCACCCAGATGTGAAAAGGAGACAGGCCGACAGACACACAGAGCTGCGAGCATCAAAATGCCCATTTTCCCAAAGTGACATTTCCACATACGTAATGTCGGATACGCTAGCACTACCGGAGAGGATTCGCCATTATGAACTCATTGATATCAAACGCTACACTGCTACTATTCTACACATAGTAAATACTGCTCAATAACCTTTCCCTACATTCCCCCATGCTAATCCAATGTGAGAAGCAGGCCCCGTCGTACCGAAGACACCGTCGAGTGCCATTCACGACTCTTGCATGTAACGCACACATGCACATATTCTTCCTCTTCCCAACACTGCGTCATGTCCCCATGGAGAACTCTGTTATAGCAAGAGACATGCAGAACCTTGGCAAATAGCTTTTTAAATGCCAAGTTACAGTAACCTGCGCATGATCAATGAGCTACATCAGTGGATTGCACAACCAGTGCTTCAGGACCACAGTGGAGCATTTGCAGTACAAGCCCTGGGTATATGTCTTACCCCTAGACAAGGAACTTACGGCTAACTCGAATCAGCAATCATGTATACACCAATTACCAGTATGTATATGACAAGCGCAGTGCTTTGGCACTGAATGGCAGTGTAAAATGAGCTCAATTTCCTGAGGCTAGCAACTAGATCAGCGGAAAACCAGGAAGGAGTAAAGCAAAAAGTCGAGGGAAAGCACCCTAGAAATGGCCATTTCCAACATACACTCTTAAGTAACATCTTAATTCCTGCATCATTTTTTGGTGTAACTGTATCTACAGCACACAGCTTGCACTTGTGAGGGTTTACTCACAGCAGTCTCACGCAAGATGACTCTTAGAGATAGTATTAGTTTCTTTTAAAAATCACCCAAGGGAAAAACTTCAACTACATATTCTGACATCTTTATTCCAGCCCTTGAGAAATCATTGCTAGCACCGTAGATTTAACCGTTTCTTTCAGTTAGAAAGCAGAACATTTCTAATACTTTAACACCGTGTTTTATTTTTACAAAGTGAACTGCCTTCATAACCTGGCTAATATTACTTTTCAGTTTTGGCATTCCCGCACATAAGGAAAGTAGTTCTGTTTATGAATGGTGCAAATATCCCACCAGTTAAAGGAGAGACAACCTATATCGAAAAAAAACATTAGAGTCGCGGAAATCTGCTTTGATTCCATCAGCAGAAGTTGCAAATCGAAAACTGAATATCTTGATATTAGTAGGTTCAACACCACTACTGTTTACATTTTGAAACTCCATCCCTTTGCTCAAATTGCTTTCCTCTTCATTTACTTTATTAGTGTTGTTGTATTTTTATGTTTCTTACATAATAACTTCTTGACCTTTGAGGAGACTATTTGAAGACCAGAGTAATCATTACTGACCTTTTTAGGACCTTGTTTCTATTGAAAAAGTATTTTTTCTTTAGCCAATATCTTTGGTTCTGTTTGACTAATCTTCGTTAAGTTTTCCAAACTAATGGTTCACTCAGGTCAGCTCCGGTCTTGAACGTTTCGGGGTGATTCATCAAGCGGAACCCGAGAAAAAAGGAGGGTCCTAAAACGTGTTTTCTCCATGTTAATTCCCATTGGAATTTTGGAACAGGCTACTGATCTTGGTTCAGAAAATGTC
This sequence comes from Lissotriton helveticus, assembly GCF_964261635.1. NCBI lineage: Eukaryota > Metazoa > Chordata > Amphibia > Caudata > Salamandridae > Lissotriton > Lissotriton helveticus. Next base: position 1,648,109,627 of record NC_136061.1, read on the forward strand.
CTTTTTTTAAAATAGTGTAAATCCATTCAGTAGCTCCTGAGAAATTCAAAAAATAGAAATTGATATATCTGAGCATCAAGGAGGAGCTGCGAACCCTCCCGAGCATGAGCTTCATTTTGATTGGCTGCCAACACTCCAAACCAGAAAGTGTTGGCAACCATCTTGTGACTCAGTAAAACCGAGTCACAAGAAAAAGGGAAAAAAAGTTAACAATTAAGAAAAGGTGGCTGGGTGAAACACCCTGACCCCTAGGCCTGCTCAGGGCCCCCAGGCCGAAAAAAAGCATTTTTTTTTTAATTCAGCTGGTGTCGCGCTGGGTGCTTTTCTCAAAGCCCACAAGTGGGCTAGGTCCCGGGGGCAATATGTGATAATGGTTTGGGGGCCTGAGGGACCCCCGCTGTCCCCGCTGCCCCGGGAACCGCCACCTCCTCGGGGCGATCCTTATTCAAATGAGGGGGCTCATAACCCCCCTCCTTGGGGCTTTATCATTAAAAATTCCATAAAAAGCATGAGGGGGGTTCTTGCCTCCCCATGCAACCGGGGACCGCCACCTCCCCGGGTCTTTAATCATTAAATGTGGGGTGCATCGCAGCCCCAGGGACCGCCACCTTCCTGTGGCATTTTTTTTTATTAAAGGCAGGCAGGGCCCACCTCCCCGGGGCTTTCAGTAAATTAAATACGGGGGTCCGTAGCACCCCCCCCTGACCCTGGGGACCACCACCTCCCCGGGCTATGCAAATGTTGGGAGGGGGGCGCGCGGCTCTCCTTCTAAAGTCCTCGATGGCCCTGGGGGGGTGCCAGTTGCCCCCCCCCTCCTCTTTATTTCCTTTTTTTTTTTTAAATAGCAAGGCCGGCCCCGGGGAATGGAGTCCCCGGGGCCATAATTGGCCCTAGGAGGGAGGCCATGTAGCCCCCCTCCCCAGAAAAAATCCAGGCTGGCCAGGCCCCGGGGGATGGGGTCCCTGGGGCCAGAAGTGGCCAATGGAAGGGGGGCCACGCGACCCCCTTCCCTACTGTAATATATATATTTTTTAAAGCAGCAATTCCCCGGGGTATGGGGACCCCGGGCCATTATTGGCCTCAGGAGGGGGGCACACGACCTCCCTACAAAATTATAAAAACAAAATGTAGCCAGGCTCCTGTTGATGGTGTCCCCGGGGCCAATAGTGGCCCAGGAATGGAAGGCCACGCAGCCCCCTTACCGTTTTTTTTTTTAATGCCCAGGCCCTAAGAGATGGGGTCCCCAGGGCCCAAAAAATACTAAACAAATTGGGGCCACACAGTTCCACTTCTAAAAATATTTTTTTTAAGAAATGCCGGCATCCCGCCAGAGGCCCCGTCCCCTCCCTGTACCCCTCTTCCAACGCACACCCTGGCGTGTTTTAAGTTTGGGGATTAAGTCCCCTTTATTCCCGAGGGTCCCCGGGGGCCAACTAGCCCACCAGGTACCTTCAGTAAGCCCCACACAGTGGGATTGCTGAGAGGTGGTCCGAGGCCACACCCCTTTTTACACCACTCTGCAAACGCGCCTCTTGGTGCACCGCTGGTGGGGCGATGAGGTCCTTTTGTGTCCTGAGGACCTCAGGACACAAGTGGACTTCATCCCTCGAGCAGCAGTGCGCCAGGAGCCGCGTTTGCAGAGTCGTGTAAAAAGGGGGCATGGCCTTTGAGCATTTTCAGCAAAGCAGCTGTATGGGGCTTACTGGAGGTAACAGGAGGTAAATAAATTGAGTTTAAGTGGTATTTGCTGCTTTCGAAAAAAGTACAATATTGAACAAACAGAGTTTGGTGAGCTGCACCTTTCTTTTCTTCAGTGAGGCCCGCCAAACTCTATTGTTTTTATATTATATGCTTTTAGTAATCGGTGTGGCACAGACAGCGTGCTGCGCTGCAATTGAAAAAATTACAGTATTGCAAAAATAGAGTTTGACGAGCAGCACCATTCTTTTCTTCGGTGCGACTCGCCAATCTCTATTTTTTTTATATTATATGCTTTTAGTAAACAGCGCAGCACAGGGTGCGTGCTGCGCTGCTTAGATAAACATACAATATTGAAAAAATAAAGTGTAGCCAGCTGCGCCTTTCTTTTTTCGCCAACGCTCAACAAACTCTATTTTTTCTTCAATTTTAATAATGCGGGCCACACCTTTCTTTTCTTTGGCGCGGCCGCCCAACTTCCTTCTCTCCCTTTCTCTCCCTATGCACCTAATATAACAAACAGTTGCAATGCAATAGGTCGCGCATTACTAAAAGTTTGAGCTATTGGTGTTGCAAATAATAATGCAACGCCAATAGCTCAGACTTTCAGTAATACAAGGCCTATTGCATTGCAAATGCTTGTATTTCACCTTATCTGTATGTAACCCTCCAATGGCAGACTGGTTGCACCACATTCACTTTCAGTTTGTAGCACATGATTAATCCAGGATGAGGAGTCTGATTTCAGTTTCTATCAATCTAAACGTGGTGCGTAACCTTGCGTTACTTAATAACATCACTTGCGATCCCCATTTTCATTCACCAAGAGGCTGTGCGTACGCGTCCTGTCTCAGGATTAGTTCATTCTTGAGTAAATCTGGGTTGTTAATTCATTAACTTAGCTTAGCAATTATGCCAAGGTATTTAGGCTACTTAAATATGAAACGCTGCTATTATTTGTAGTTGCCACCTCGAAATTTCTTTTTGCAATGTGGTGTATACGTGGAGGTATCTTAAAAGGGAAAGAGCGGGGTTCCAATTAGATGTTGTGTGACCGCTAAACTATGTACTGTCCCATGTTTTAATTAGCACATTAGTGAATTGCAATATTATTTTCGCTTCTGGAAAGCAATCTTAATGTTTTTCTTTTAATGTATTTTTTTTAACTTAGTGGAAAATTGGAATCAGTTTTAACAGTTATATAATATCCCAGTACGGTGATCTGTCTTACTCTGTATCTTATCTTGTTGCTTATTTAGTTGCTTATGTATGTTAAGTTTGGGGGGGTTGGGTAGTCAGCCGGGGAAAGACAATATCACAATAAGAATGTATTACAGTACTCTTTAACAAATTCACTGATGCCTAGGACACTTTACTTGACTCCTATACTTATGTATAATTACCAACCAATTTTTATGAAATGTTTTATAAATTGTGCTTTTATGGCTGTACAGCCGAAATAAAGTTTTTTTTTACTTGACTTGACTTGAATTCATTAACTCCATTTTTCTTTCTTTTTGTCATTGCTGCCACATACTGTCTAATACTGTGCGCTCTGATTGACTGCAAAATTCTTGACTTGTCTAGTCAGTTTCTGTTCCGACGTTCCAGGTACTTTGCTTGGAGGAGGAGGCTAAAATGTGTAATTCAGCCTACAAGAATGACTGTGTATACATAGCTTAATTAGTCCAAATGGATGACTTACCCTACTGTGGTTTTACAGGAATTTTAAACCTTGTTTTTAATGGATATTTTGATAATACTCTTTTAATGTACATTAACTGTTTTAATTTTGATGTGCCGTGTTTTTTTTTTTTACGATGTGAATGATCATATTTTTGATCGAATAAAACAATAATAATAATAATACTTTTCATCCTTATTTCACTGATATTCCTCACATCTTTAAATGCAGAGCGGAGTTTCATGATTTCATGTTTCTTTTCTTTGCAGTCATATTTTTAGGTCTCACTGACCAATGCATAAGCATTGTTCGGCGAGATTATAGTAAGGCTTCCGAAAAGTCTCCCCAAACTGCGGATTAGGCACAGTTCATGTGAGCCAGGCACGTGCACATCACCAGCCACATCTCACTCCATACACCATTTGTCTGAGCCTCGGCATCAGACTTCAAAGGAAGCCGCTCCCCCGCCCACCCCTTGAGATTTCAAAGGAATGCGCTCCCCCGCCCCTCCCCTAATGAAAGTCTTTACATAGTTCGTTTTCCCCACATTTCTGTGCACATTTCAATACCGCTTTTCTGTGCCTCGTACATTAATTCATTTATTTTTATACTCATAAGAGTGCTGTTTGCTTTTCAGCCGTCGCTCATGTGCACCTCTCTCCCAATCTACTTTCCATGTTGCTCTGTCGCCAGCGTCCTTCCCCACCCACTCTGCACTGCTCTTTTTTTTTACAAGCACCAACGGTGGATCGCCCTTGTAAATTTCAAAATAAATCAAATACTATGTTATCGAAAACATATTCTATGTATCTGTTAGGAGCCTGGCGGTAGCAATATCTGTTCGAGATGTTGTTTTCTGATGACCTGCACTTAGTTTGTTTAGTTGTTTACCTTCTTACTGATCAGAGTGCCCTGTATGTGGAATTTATATGGAGGATTTGCTTTGCATTTCAACCAAACCCTTCCAAGGACCCATGTCTCAGGTTCCAGCAGGCGGGGTTATTCAGAAGATGAGAAGGGTCGATTATTTTTCTTGAGTTGCAATTTCACAACATGCTTCTCTATTAACGATTTCTATGAAATTACATTTTTGCCCCATGGTTGAATACATGTATATTGAAAATGCACGGGTGTGATTTCCATACATCAAATATGATTGAACGATGGAGGTGCTGGAGTTCGTTTCAATCTAAGCAGGTGGTGTGCATTGAAATGCAGGTACCGTGGCAAGCAGGCACTGCGTCAGTTGAGTGAGTTGGCCCCACTGAGACTTTATAAGAACACATCTTCTCTATGTAGCTGGATAAGCAGCATCGTTGAATCTACCGCCCTCACTCTACCACTCTCACTCTACCGCCCTCACTCTACCGCCCTCACTTTACCATTCTACTGCCCTCACTCTACCGCTCTCACTCCACCCCCCTCACTGTACCGCCCTCAATGTACCACTCTACCACCCTCTCTCTACCGCCCTCACTCTACCGCCCTCACTCTACCACTCTACCGCCCTCACTCTACCACTCTACTGCCCTCACTCTACCACCCTCACTCTACCACTCTACTTACCTCACTCTACCACTCTACTGCCCTCACTTTACCGCTCTACTGCCCTCACTCTACCGCCCTCACTCTACCGCCCTCACTCTACCACTCTACCGCCCTCACTCTACCACTCTATCGCCCTCAGCCCTCACTCTACCGCCCTCACTCTACCACTCTACCGCCCTCACTCTACCGCCCTCTCTCTACCACTCTACCGCCCTCACACTACCACTCTACTGCCCTCTCTCTACCGCCCTCACTCTACCGCCCTCACTCTACCACTCTACCGCCCTCACTCTACCACTCTACTGCCCTCACTCTACCACCCTCACTCTACCACTCTACTTACCTCACTCTACCACTCTACTGCCCTCACTTTACCGCTCTACTGCCCTCACTCTACCGCCCTCACTCTACCGCCCTCACTCTACCACTCTACCGCCCTCACTCTACCACTCTATCGCCCTCAGCCCTCACTCTACCGCCCTCACTCTACCACTCTACCGCCCTCACTCTACCGCCCTCTCTCTACCACTCTACCGCCCTCACACTACCACTCTACCGCCCTCACTCTACCACTCTACTGCCCTCACTCTACCACTCTACTGCCCTCACTCTACTGGCCTCACTCTACCACTCTACCGCCGTCACTCTACCGCCCTGAATCTACCGCCCCCACTCTAGCACTCCACTGCCCTCCCTCTACCACCCACAGTCTACAACTTTACCGCCCTCACTCTACCGCCCTCACTCTACCACTCTACCGCTCTCACTCTACCACTCTACTGCCCTCACTCTACCACTCTACCGCCCTCACTCTACCACCCTCACTCTACCACCCTCACTCTACCACTCTATCACCCTCACTCTACCGCTCTACTGCCCTCATTCTACTGCCCTCACTCTACCACTCTACCCCCTCACTCTACCACTCTACCGCCCTCACTCTACCACTCTACCACCCTCACTCTACCGCCCTCACTCTACCACTCTACCGCCCTCACTCTACGACTCTACCGCCCTCACTCTACCACTCTACCGCGCTCACTCTACCGCCCTCACTCTACCGTCCTCACTCTACTGCCCTCACTCTACCACTCTACCGCCCTCACTCTACCACTCTACTGTCCTCACTCTACTGCCCTCACTCTACCACTCTACCGCCCTCACTCTACTGCCCTCACTCTACCACTCTACCGCCCTCACCCTACCACTCTACCGCGCTCACGCTATCACCCTCACTCTACCACTCTACCGTCCTCACTCTACTGCGCTCACTCTACCGCCCTCACTCCACCACTCTACCGCCCTCACTCTACTGCCCTCACTCTACCACTCTACTGCCCTCACTCTACCACCCTCACTCTACCACTCTACTGCCCTCACTCTACCACTCTACCGCCCTCACTCTACCGCCCTCACTCTACCACCCTCACTCTACCACTCTACTGCCCTCACTCTACCACCCTCACTCTACCACTCTACTGCCCTCACTCTACCACTCTACCGCCCTCACTCTACCGCCCTCACTCTACCACCCTCACTCTACCACTCTACTGCCCTCACTCTACCACCCTCACTCTACCACTCTACTGCCCTCACTCTACCACTCTACCGCCCTCACTCTACCGCCCTCACTCTACCACTCTACCGCGCTCACTCTATGGCCCTCACTCTACCACTCTACCGTCCTCACTCTACTGCGCTCACTCTACCACTCTACCGCCCTCACTCTACCACCCTCACTCTACCACTCTACCGCCCTCACTCTAACACTGTACCGCCCTCAGTCTACCACTCTACCGCCCTCACTCTATTCTGAAATAAAGAGCAGGCGGGGCCGTGACGGAACCACGCCGTCATGAGCACAGCGCACCCATGGCTCGTGACGGAGTGGTTCTGTCACAAGCATGGCGGCGCCGCACGAACTCCCCTCTCCCCAGCACCGCGCCGGATTTACCGCCGCGGCGAAGGGGTTAACAAAACTTCCTTGTGGACACAGGTTCTTTTAGTCTAGCCTGCATGTTGACCTTTCCCCCACTACCTTACAGAAGTAACACTAGACGTTGTAGCACCCAGGATATTGTGTTGCATGCCGAAATACGTATATGGTCCCGCAAGGGAAGATACCCAGTCTTGATTTCACCTTATCCCTCTTTCTTCTACCAACCTGCACTTCCTGTCTCTTTCTCTATGCTCTTTTTTAAGCCCTGCTTTTCCACAGTTTCATCTCCATCCCCTTTCCTTCCTATCTCTTTAAATAGGTCAAATAATCCTCCACCGAAAACAAAAAAACATAACTAAAATGCATTGTCATTGACTCTTTTACAACGCCATTAGCTCTATCTTTCACTAATGCAAGACAGATTGCACTACAAACGCTTGTTTCAATGACCGCGCTGCTCTCAGCCTGCCCACTGCAGCGCAGCCTCTGCGCGGACCGCCGAGCACTCTCGCTCGGGAGCCCTGGGCCAGGGAAGGGCGTGCCGAGCTCCGAAGGGTGGCCTTGGACGAGCTCCCACGCCCTCCTCGCGGGGCGGGGCCGGGCAGGGTGTGTCCAGCGAGGGAGCGCTCTAATTACAAGAGTTTGAGGCTCCTCAGCGGCAGGACCCGGTGAGAGGGCCGCTGCGGGTGGGTGCGGTCCCGATGGGCAGTGCCCTCATTACCAGAGTTTCGCAGTCCCCGGCTGTGCCTGGCCTGGATGAGGTCGGGTGTGGTAATATCTGCCAAGGGTTCCTGGTGTGAGATGGGGGTGGTAGATGCACCGCCGCGGGTCCGCAAATGAACGCCAGCTCCCGCCTCCTTTACTGACCGGGCTGGGCCCGCGTCTCTCACCCGTGGCCCCTGGAGCCGCGGTGGTCCCGCTCCCTGAGCCTCCTCAGAGCGAGCGAGGGCTGTCCCCCATGGGAGGGGCGTGGACGCCGGGCTCCTCTCCGCCTCTGCCCCGCCTCCTCGTCCGCCTGTCCGGAGGTAGACACACATACCTATCGGGAGACTCACGGCCTCGGCTGCTGCTGCCATGGCGGGCGCGGGATGAGACACCGGCAGGAGAGGAATAAAACCGCGCGGCCCGGGCCGGGCAGCTCAGAGAGAGAGAGCGCCGCCGGCCCCGAGACACCTGGAGCAGGGCACAGACACTGCCCGCTCACCCACCCCTGCGCCAGGCTTGAGGAACAGACCCCCGGGGTGGCAGTGCCCCGCTCGGACCGACGCACGCCTCTGACTGGGAGTTACTTCTGCACAGCCACAGCCTTGTACCTGTCCCTGGCTGAACCCGGGCAGGGAATAGTGTCCCTAGCCGCGCTGCCCGGACAAGGAGGTGTGTGCCCGGGCTTCACCCTCTGCTGACCCGACAGGGCGGCAATAGCTGCTTCTACTGCTCTGTCCCAGCCTGTTTGGTATCCGGGCAGGGAGTTGTACAGCTGAGAGTCGGACCCTCCTACCTGGACTGTGGCTGTGTCCGACCCTCTGTTACCTGAAGTAAATAAGTGCTGTCAGTCGGGCCTCTTCACACTCACACCCTGGTGCCTGGTTTTTGAGCCCTCGTTCTCTAGGCGCTGTCTAGTGTACCGGCTGATTCCGCTGACAGGCCCCACTCCCCTCGCCCGGATCTCCTCAGGGCATCTCTCAGCGTGGATCCTGAACTCGGCCCCTGGTCCTCATCTCTACTGTTCTTCTTAGGCGTTCTGTAGCTCCTTCATCAGGACTTCACCTGTCCTGGTTCTTGTTCTCACCGACCACCCTCGCCCGGCTCTAGCAGCAGCATGGGGGAGCAGGGCAGGGCAGCTAACAGGGACCCGGGCCCCCAGAGGCGCCAGCAGAGAGGGGGGACCCCGGAGCCCGAGCCCTCCCAGGAGAAGGAGTTCTCCCCCACGGCCGTGAACCTGCTGCTCCTGGAGATGATGTCCTACCTGTGCAGGGCCGTCTTCTACCTCATCCCCGTCTACCTGTGCGGATACCTGGGCCTGGGCGTCAGCTGGGTGCTGCTCGGCCTCCTGCTCTGGATGTGGTTCAAGAAGAACAAGGGCAGCAAGCTGAACCGCCTGACTGCGGCCTACGAGCTGCTGGAGCAGGAGAAGGAAACCATCTGCAAGCAGATCGGCAGCCAGCACCTGCCCGCCTGGGTGAGTACAGCTGGCATGGCCACCCCCACCTGTGCACAGGGGTCTGAGGAGGTGGGACCACAGGCTGGCATGGAGCATTTGTGAACTTTGTTTTACTATTTTGAGTTTTACAAACACCTTATTGATCAGTTATATAAGATAAACATTTTGTTATAAAGGAGTATGCTTTAAAATAGAAATAACGTAGAATATAACTTGTAGAATTATACATGTAGGACTATGAATAATTCAGAACATTAACGGAAGGCATGTAAACAAATATACATACATAATAACTAAGGACATTAGAAAAAAAATGAAAAAAGATGGAGAAAAAGGATTGAACAGTGGTATATTAAACTCAAATTAGAAACTTTTGAGACTTAAATGAGAAGTGAAGAATACGTAATATTATACGTAGAGCATTTCAAAACTCTGTTTTAAAACCAGATCACACCCAACTGCGTCTTGGGGAATCTTCGATTTCAACTCCAAAAATGAGCCTTTGCTGTTGAAAATAATAAACACTGTATCCAGTGCAGTTCCTGGGCAGTTGCAAACTGTGCCACATGTAGACAAGGAAAGTACACAGCGTGGCTTTCTAAAGTTGACAAATATAGACATTATCCACATATACTATCATTCCAAATATTCCTGAAGAGCAGTAGTATAATTTCAAGTCATCCCATGTCATCAGTGGATTTTTAATACGCGTTTTTTTTAGGTGCAACTTTAATGTTGCTGTTATTAGGAATTATACCATTATTGGCTATATTATTAACGCCGAGACTGGAATGCAAAATAGCTGGTAAAGGTATGCATGAAATGTTGGGTTAAGCAGTTGCACCATTAGTATGGCATTTCCTCAGTCATTGGTATGCAATATTTAAGACAAGCCTGTCGGCCCAGTGGCCATGATTGGTGAAGGCGTCTGCAATAATTGGCTGTTCAGAGCGAACCCTGCAAACTTTTCCTTCAGAAGAACATGTCAGTTGATTAATGTCAGACTGACTCTTAATCTCACAATGAACTCATTCATTTTTCACAACATCTGTGCTCTTTTTTTTTTCTGGTTACATCAAATGTATTTGTTTGTATATTTTCACAACAGTATATAGATATGAATGTTTTGGTTTTTCAGATGCGTGTTTTGCGCACAACATGGCGTGCAATAAGAAACCAAGTACTCTTTACCCATAGTTCTTTAATACTTTTGGAACTCAAACGGTAGCAAAATACAAACATAAGAAACACATTCAGTCCCCTCAATGGAGCAAAAAAAGCTAGGTCAAAATCATAAACACCAAATGTATTTTTTTGTGTGTTTTGCTGTTGTCTTCCTTGATTCTAGCCCTCTATTCAAGTTCCTGTCGTTTATTGAAGCAGCCTACCTATTTCAATTAACCATTGCCTAACGCACAATGAATGGGTGGTAACTACTGAGATGGAGAATCCTCTAGTGGCCCAGCCTACCCCTAGGTACCCCTAGGGAGTATACACAGTTGGTGGCTACTCCTCCCCAAAACAACCCACATGAAGATAAGTACCAGCATACCTACCTGCATTTGTTCTTATACCAACCACAACAACCATTCTAATGAACTACACCACTTCCACTCTGCTCATTGACCTCACACATTTCATCCATGTTTTCTCACACATAGGCCAACTCTCTCCCTTACAGCCAGTGCACCCCAAAGGCGCTGTGGAACCCAATGGAACCTGCAGCAGTCTGTGGCCTTGTTGGGGTTATGACTCGCTACATATATGATACATATAGAGTACATACTCAAAACGGGCATTAAGCCGTGCATGGGGTGCGGAAAGCGCGAAGTGAATCCCCACACATTCTAACTTGCAGTAGGAGTTGCATGCCTGCAGAAACGGCACAGCCCAAGAATAACAGGTCATGCACATTTTCATGGAGAATGTGTATTTTTTTTTAACTAAAGGTCTGCGCCAAGCCAGCCTGTGAGCCGTGGCTGAAGGGGCTGGTTATAGCAGCCAGGCAACTCGAGAGATCTCCTCTCGACTGGCTCTTCCTGTTCTGTGACCAGAAGCATCTTTTTAAAATGAGCCCGCGTGTTTTGTCCCATTCTTGGTCAGTGTGGCTTTGTCAGTGGTTACATTGTGTTTCTGTGTTATGGTGACGGCGGAGGTTACCTGGTGATTCTGTGGGGTGTAAGGATTAGTTGCTGCTTACACTCCTCAGTGTGAGACTGTAGAATAGATGCATCCTTCTTTTTTTTTTTTACGAGGAATGTTTAGCTTAATACGTTGATCGACAGGTAGTGAGGTAAAATCAGGTGGACTGCAGTTTGATTAAGAATACATTCCATTAATGATCTCTTGAATCTGTGGTCACTTCAAAGTCGTTCAAGGGTTTAAGTTTTTGGAAGTTGAGAGCGGTGGTTAAAAATGACCCATGAGGATTTCCTATTCAGGCCTCTTTTGGCAAGCTCATGTCCACAATACCCAGAAGTTGGCCTTCAACTGTATGTATGCTTCTTGGTGCCTTTCACCTGTATTTTTGTTTGCAGTGACCTCATTATTTTATCTTTGTTAACACACCTAAATATCTCTCTCATATGACATGTGTTTCTGTTTGCTAGGTACAGTGCTGTACTGCTCTATGGGCCTAGGCAGGCACTTTATAAATCCATCCCCCAAAATAATGTTGGCATATTTAAAAGTTTCTCCTGCTAAGAGTTCCTCTCCGAATGCATAAGGGGTTATGGTTTATTAGTGTGAGTCACCAGGCCTCAGTGTATCTCAGTTATGCGCTCTTTCATTACCCAACAGGTGTAGTGGAAAGGCGCTGGGCCTATTTTCCTTGCATGTACCACAGCCCATGACACGCATTTGATGCTAACAACAACTGGTTACAGTTGACAGAGGCGTGTTCGAGGAGTTCTCCGCCTGTGTTTGCCTCTGCTTGCCTTGGGGCTGTAGGTGCCGCAACGCTTCTTAAGCGGATAATTGTCTGTTCCTGATCAAATCAATATGTACATTTTACCGAGCCTTCACACCAGAAAGCTAAACATCCGGTCAGACCACTGACACCTCCGCAGTCTGTATAGAATAGATGCATCCTTTCCGGTGCTTCGGAAACCAATTTCATTGGCGAACTGTCATGTTATCATTTGAAAGATTTTGATCATGGTACAAGTTAAGAAAATGAATAGTTTCATAATATATGTATAATTTACGCCTTGTCACGCTGTTTCTTTATCGATCGTACTTTTTACAGCTGAGATATAATCTGCCTCTCATCAACATCAAATTACCATCTCATTTACTGCATCTCTTGAGACTCTGCCCCCAAACTCCCACCATCGCTCCCACGCAGATGGTCAAACCTAACAAAGTCCAGTGTTTCGCGTATAAACGTGATATTTATAGTTCCTGGTGAAAATCCAGTGCTGAAATATAGTGAGATGTTTACAGAGCTGGTGATGCAGCATTTCTTTCCCCTGTAATGCAGTTTTGTGCGCACGAGTCATCTTTAATCCAGTCAAAGGGGTGTTTATATCTGATGCTCGAGACAGGATACACAGTCAGGAATTCCTAAATGTTGCCCTGCCGGTTTCCAAAATTAGTCTGTGGATTCTGGAAGAGATGGTGGGGCAGGGAGTTTCTTCGCAGGCTGGCTGAGCCTTTTTTTGTCTTTATTCATGTGTGAATTATTTGTACCTGAAACACTGTGTCTGTTCCAAACACTGTGCAGTAGGTCTCTGTAGGTAATATGGCGACGAATGGTGGCGGGTAAGAGAAGAAAGTGCAGTTTTTTGACCACAGCAACATCACATTTTACTTTCTTGTATAGGACAACATAAGCTGCACTGTTCAACAAATTTCCCTCAGCCGGATTGGATTTTGAGCAATCCAGTGCTCCATCAGACACAGGACTGTACCCCCCTGCTAGCTGTGTGCTCACTCCTCTATTCTAACCATCAGGTTCTCAATCAATCCACACCTTTCCTGACTGAAGGACCAGCCTGGATGTTTCATACGGATACAACACCCCAGCCAGGAACTGCATAACACCGTATAACCCCAAGTGTCCCTCACCCGTTGATTCAACCACTTTGGGAGAGTGTCGCTGTGGGCAAACACTCTCCTGAGAGGGATCATTTGGATTTCTTTTGGTTTCCTCTTTGTCCCTTCCTACTCCATGTGGACGTGTCAGGCATATTCCATGGAGGCTTGAGGCCCAGGCCCCCAGGTTAAACATTAGTTCAGAAAGAGTAGAGGTCAACCCTCATTTTCTTAGATGTGGGAATTACCACATTCTGATCTTGTGGAGAGGTTGTTGACTTGATGTTTGAAGGTGAAATGTGATGGAGGTTAACAGGCAGGCATATGGGTTCAGCTTGGCTTGCGTGAGGGGTGAAGATAGGATGGGTAGAGTTGGAGAGAGAAAAAGCCGGATGGGGCAAGGGCAGAAGAAGGGCCACGAAGAGGGTCACTTTTAATAGTGCCAGTCCAATAGTGCACAACAGTCCCTTTATTGGACACTCCTGTTCAAATACCTCCTATCAGGCAATACACTTGTATCGATGACACTGAATGCCCTTTCACGCTTATGTAGAGTGCAATGAGAGCGGCTCTTCAGAGAAGAAAAAACATGAAAGGACAGATAGAAGTCTGAAGTGCAAGTACATTGATCTCCAACTCCCCTTTTGAGGAGTTCGGGGCCTCAAACCATTAACCACAAACAAAAGGAGCATATTCAAGCCAAGAGTTGCATCCCCTTTCAGCCTCCTGTGATGAACCGTGAGTGCTTGCTTCCACTTAGTTCTTCTTGTACTCTTACCATATTTAACATCAAAATGTCCTCACTGGGTGCTCTTATTGCTTCATTTAGTCTCGAGTTGTCCTGGTACACATTTGAAATGCAAATGCTAGTAAGAGCAGATGAAGGTCTTGCAGTGAGTGCGCGTTATCTGCGTATATGGCCTGTCGATTGCTTGAGAATCCCTGGTACTGCCCGAAGCCCATTACAATAAGACACATGTAATGATGTTTGCTGTGGGAGATTTACCACTGTGGTTTCTCCCAAATGTATGGCTTGTTCTCTTGTCCCACTCACAATACAGAGGTATCTTTGGTTGCTTATGAACAATAGAAAGGCCCTGCCCTTAACAATAAATGTTATCTCCTTCACTACATGTACTAACTAGCTTGTCACAACCCGGTGACCAGGGGAGCTCTTTGTCCAGCACTGGATTTACTATTATGGAGCAGGGCCAAGGTGCTCGTGCTGTGGTGCATTTTTGTTTTTACTCTTCAGTTAGCACAGCAGTACAGTCAGGAGTGGAGGCCTGCATGGGAAGCCGACCTCATCACAGTCTGTTCATTTGCAAAGTGCCTTCATTGCAACCACTGGCCCTTAAAGTGACAGAGATTGCAGTGACAGTACAATGGAGCACTTTGAGCTGCTGCCACCTTGCAAATAAATAGTAACTACCTACTAAAGTGCATGTTGATACATTCCCTTGTGTGTAACAAAGCGGAGCCCCTGGTTGCACACTTTCCCTCATGTTCTCAGTGGCACACGGCGTGTGCATTGCAATTCATAATGCCAGCTGTGTATCGGAGTGCCCCTCTTGTTGATTCTGCTTGTGCAAACCCAGCTACTCTCTGCCGCCATGTTTTGCAAGTGGAGATACATTTGATGCATTTTTCTGTGTTCAAATATAAATCACAAAGAAAATACTTATCTGAAACTCTTCATCCTTCAGTCACTGTCATAGTATGAAACGATAATTAAAAACAATTCAGTATAAAAATATCTTGCTTGTTATGTTGCATTGTGATGATGCGTTCTACCTTGGGGTGCATAAAATACGGCAACGGGTATGTGGCTCAGACAGGCTCTATAATTGCAAAGAATAAAGTGAATTTTCAGAACTTTTACTCATTCCACAAATTAATTTATTTGATATGCCCATCATTTGAAATCTCCAGCTGGCTTTCATGCAGCCTTCCTCATTCCGTAGGATCATATTCACTGTAGGTTTTGACATATCCTTATTTCATTACAGTTGGAAAGGGATGCTCCTCTCTCTGTTGAATTGAATCCTCCTCCATTAAGTTTAATCTTCATCCCCTTTGCATTTCCAGAATTCCACTGCTATCTACCTTTACAGCAAAAAATGGAGCAGTTTGCATTTTACCCAGTCATAGGACATGGTGTTAGTTCCTCTCCTGTAATTTTCTTCACCAGCACAGAACAGTAGCCATGCGCTTTGCCATAAGGTTAACAGAACGTATGTATATCACACAAGCCACTTAGCTAGATGCAATTCCATAAGTAATAAAAAGAGAGTCTAGAGCGAAGAGTCAATAAACTGAAATGTATCCATTGGCCAGCTATTTTATTAGTAGGCCACACAGGACAGCTGCACCTTGCCTGTTTCCGTCAAGAAGAAAGTGGTGAAAGTGAATGTGTTGGATATAAGCAGGGCTTTAAGTGGACCGGGTCTCACCTGGTCTGAACACCAGCATTTTTGTTGTAAATAGAAGCTGGAGCCTGGTATCATGTAGGTTACTTTATTCAAGTCTTCAAGATGGTAAGTTAAGTTACAGAGAAGACCCACCAGGAGTGACTAGTTTGTCACTCAGCCTGCCTGGTTCCAACTGCCAGTTGTCACCAGGTCAAGCCCCAAACACTCCATTATGTCACCCAAGGTTCTAGTGTTGACATCATGTGAGTGACCATGAAATCCCCAGAGGTAGAAAGAAGACAGGCTAAATATAACACATCTCCTTTCTTTAGGGAAATCAACAAGATGGAAATACAATAGATAAAATTAGCTTGTGCGTACACATCCATATAAAAGTACACATAGCATCCATTCCACAGATGGAGAACAAACACATCCCAAACAGTTACAAACACAAGTCAATGACAACACATCCCAAACACAACTAGTCCCAAGTCCCATCCCCTTTCCTTGGGAAACACAAACACAAACTAAATTAGACGAAAAATAATGGAGACCACTTTGCTCCGTAACGGGGTACAACCCTCCCCGTGAACTACACCTTGGAGTAGCCATTGCTCCGTCTCCAACTTCCTAAATGAGGCACTCAATGGGGTACAACTCTCCCCATGAACTGCACCTTGGAGCAACCATTGCTCCGCCCCCAATTCCCTAATGGGGTACTCACCATCCTTAAATTTTAAGAACAAACTCTACAACGTAACGGGGTACAGCTCTCCCCGTGAACCATAACTGGGATACAATCATAATTCCAAAACCACAAAAGAGACGGGGTACACATCTTTAAAATAGGAGTATATAAGTTTATAACTCCCAACACTCAACCACACATGGAAACCATGTATACAGATTCCAAGAACAACTCCTCCTATAATAAACTGTACAGGGCCCTCCTGACCCCAAAAAACAACAAGCCATAAATGCACACCACCCTGTAGGTGCACAATAATACGACACTTGCCACTCACACGCCACTCACGACACCTGAAAATACTTCACGTGGCTTACAGCAGTCCAAACGCAACACTACGCAGGTACTCACTGTACACGCCATTAACTTGTAACCAACCAAACCAAAAAGAAAACACACTCTTCCCTGAAACATACACTCACCAACCACCACTCCCAGAAAGCACGAGACAAACACTACAAATGACCAGCAAAAATAATGTTAAATAAAGTCCCATGCTCCGGTGAGCGGTCTCTCACCCGAGTTCTCCTCAAAGTTCTCTTCAGTAGTAGGAAATGCTGTAAATACGGCAAGATTTTTTTTTTTTTTTAACATTTAGGTTGCTTTATTCATTATAGTCACTAGAACCTTTGGTGACATCATGTCAATGACAGTGAAATCCCACAGGCAGAAAAGAGACAGGCTAAATACAACACATCTCCTTTCTTTAGGGAAATCAAAAAGAGACAATTATGAAAGGTAAAATTAGCTACGATGTACTCCACCACATAAAGGTACAACATCCCAAATAGTTACTAACATATCCCAAACTCAAGCCCCAAACACTCCATGATGTCACCCAAGGTTCTCGTGTTGACATCATGTGAGTGACCATGAAATCCCCAGAGGTAGAAAGAAGACAGGCTAAATATAACCATTTTTTTAAAGGGGGCCTCGAAACGGGTCTCTATCGGGCTCTGTTTTGTGCCCTGGCACAGGCATTTCGTTTTTTTTCCGGACTGCAGTGACCGCAGGCACATCAATGTGCACGTGCTCACACTGCTCACTTCTCACTAGTGGAGAAGTTACGGCATGACGTCATGCCAGGTGAGTGTTGTAGGAAAAGGGAAATCCTTTAATGAGAGTCATTTTCTCTCTGGATTTTCCTTCTCTTTTTGAAACCCAGGAGCAGCAACATTGTCGTGGTGTCACCAGGGCTTTAAATGGAAGCTTTTTTAAATATTATATACAAGCCAAACCCAATATTCCTAACTTTTTGTCATTATCTGGATGCAATGGCAGAAACGGCAAAATACAAGTCAGATGACACACTATGCTAAGTACTGATTTTTAGCTTATGTGTTTTTAAGCCATGCCCTTAATTACCCCCTTTGTGAGACCCCCATCTTCCCCCAGTTGTTTCATCCCACTTAAAGCCCTGGCAGAGGTAGTCGGATACCACAAAGTGCCCCAGGCAACTGTGAAGACATTGAAGTCCCATGCTACATTTTTCTCCATTTCCCTTGTGCAGAGAATGTAAGAAAGGAAAGGCAGAGGCTATCCCTACCGATGGATGAGCGTCCCAGAGCCAGAGTATTGGTTTTATGCTTCTGCAAGAAGTAGTGACCTTCATGCCAGTAATGTGGAACAGTATAAGAATCTTCAGTTTGCAAGAGGCATTGTGGGAAAAAATCAGAGTGAGCAGAGGAGGAGGTGGCCTATGCTCGCTCAGTCAAGTAATGCACATACTGTATTGCTTAAGAAATCAGTCAAGGGCACAGGTGCATTGTACCTACCTCTTTATAAGTCTCTTGAGTGGTCAGTCAGCCTAGGTCTCTCCGATGTCTCAAAACCGTGCGTGTGGACTGGGTAACTTTGGTTCGACTTCAACGATGCAAGCACTCTGGGGCTCCAGCCGTGGCGGAGTCCCACTGGCCTCAGTGAGGATCATGGATGTGCGGTTCTTCTCACTAGGTGCTTCTCACTTGTGTGGTAAGTCTTCCAGTGAGGTGCTCTGGTGTTCATCTTAAGGTTGGACTTTTAACTAAAGTAGCCTCTCCTTTCTTTGTCTGACTTAGCAGTGCTTAGTAACTCGTGGCAGCACAAAAATGGGATCTTCGGCTCTGTGGTCGCCATGCAGGGTCTCAGCTCTCAATCCAACTTCCTTTTCAGCGCGATCAGGGGCATGATGTCCACGTTACACGGTCTTTATCCCATACCCTTTTAACAAAAACTGTTGTGAATAGTTTCCCTGGTCCTCTGTTTTGTCCACACTTATTCGAGGAGTTTTGAGTACGAAGAGGTGAACACTGCATATGCAGTAGGGGCTCATTGGCATTTCCAAATGGCCAGTCAAATTTAACGTTATCCACACATTTTTGGGAGAACCAATCCGTGCAGAGTGCATTTCTCTTTTAGACACCCACATCTCTATGACAATCGTATGGAATTTAAACTATCGATTTTTGTCTTGTGTATTACAGGTAGACTGTACTTGTCTCTGACACTAAACACAGAATTTGCAAGTGGGCGACCAGCCATTTGGCTAGGCCAAATTATTGGTACAAGTTTTGCTGTGTCTCCGGTCATGCTGCTGGAAGGGGCTCCTAGTTTCTAGCAGATCACAAAAGGTCCTTCCTGGGAATGTGTATTGAAAGAGGCAATACACTTTGTCTTACAGTGCATTCCAGAATGTGGGGAATCCTATAGAGTGGTGCATAGACACCCTGGGAAGGGCAGATGGCAAATGTGTTGAACGGTTTCCTAAATTACTAACTCATACTTGATTATCTCCCAGCAAATCTCCAGTTGGCTTTTGGATTTTGCGTTGGGGTTTTGAGTGGTTTTGATTGCTATGCATTTCCTGGTTTCAACTGAAAGCATATGCTGCCCTGAAACAACAGTGGGTGTAAACCGTGTGGCACAACTTCACCTTCGATCCAGCCAACACTGTTCCCATGAAGTAGACCCAAGGCCATGCTCTGGATACAGCTTCTTTTGGGAAGAATGAAGTGTCATAAACCTGCTTGAGTGTGGGAAGAAAGCAATCCTGCTAATGGCCAGCAGCAACCCTCTATTGTGGAGCTTCAGATTAATATATTGATGGCATGCTCATTCCGAAGAAGGGCTGCTTCGTGGGACGGGGGTTAAGCGGGAAGTAGAAAACAAAGATAGAAGCAAAGACGAGTTTACTGTTTGATACTTCTATTTACTCACCAGAATTTACTCTCTATAAACTCATCTTGTTACCTGAATATTAAGGGTCCACAAAAGCTCCAAAGAGTGGAAATGGCACGTTTAAGCTTTAGAAGACCAAGAAACACTATAGCAATCCAATAGTCACCTCTCCGTTCATCTAAAGGACTTGGTGACCAGCGTAGGGTTTTGTGATGTACACATCCACATAATTAATTTACATGCTCTGAATTTTAACTATTCAATAAATGTAATATTTAAGTTAGTATTGATTGATATTTCGTTTATGAGATTTAATGTGTTCTGGGTTTTTACTATTAAATTTTTTAGGCACAGAGCCTTTCTTATTGACTCTGTTTTGATGTATTCATAGACGGTCTCCAAATTTACAATTCCCTTCTTCCATGGTCTGTGATTGCAAAAAGTACCTGGATCACAAGGAGTTTGTGCTGCTCGTCCTTGAAATGCAGCACAAAGGCAACAATATATTGTCACTACTGTCACGTGAGCAGGTACATGTGAAATTTGAACGGGCTCATGTTCAACTGTAATAACTGTGGTGGGACAATTTCACTGCCATGTGTCGCAATGAGCTGGCACAAGTAAACTGTTATAGGTGTGGGATGAGCAAGAGATGATTTTGAATGAGCAAGAGATGATTTTGGACCAGTGGCGAATCCGAGTGCGTCACTGCGCCTATGTTTGGACATATGATTGTTTTGAAATATGTTGACAATCTGTTGTCCTGGGAAATTTTTTGAGAAACAGTGTTGTGAATCACTAGGGCCCTTATGTCGAGTTATTTGGAATTATCGGTATGGGTGGAATAATGAGTTTGTGTCCGATTTGGGAAGTCTGAGAAATGCAATAATTTTGCATGCCATATTATCGATGCAGAATTTCCATGGGTGTTTCTTGGGAGACAATCACCAGGCCATGCCCTGTAGAAAATGTTCTGGGCATAGTCCTGGAATTCAGCAATTACTTGCAGCTGTCTGTGCTGAACCACTAATTTGAGGACTAATCCCTCATTTAATGACAATACTTAAGTTATTTTGCACTCTGATCCCTGCAGGATTTGTAATTCCATTCCAGAGGCAAAAGTAACATATTGAAGTAGCTGATCACCTTGGACTGAAAGCTAAATATGAGAAGCCCAAAACAAAACTCTACCAAAATACATTTTAGTTGCCATTTTAAATAGAACAGTTTTTTCACATTACAACAAATTATGTGATTACAAATTTTTACTTTACAAAATATCTTATTTTCCTTAATCTATGCCTCTCCAGACCACACACATATTCCGCCAACTATTCACCAGTTTGGGAACGGGCATTCACAGAATCATAAGACTTTTTTTTATTTCATAGATCTTACATCTCCTGTTACTTCAGCTAGTCACGCGTTACTAATTCAGAGAAAAAATAGTTCAATATCTCTTCTTACCGTACCTTTACCTTGCAGGAGATGTTCCAGCAATTGATTTTGGCTTTCCCCGATTTCTGTGCATTTGATTTCCACTGATCAGTATTGGAGTCTACTCACGGGGCTTACTGTTGATTTTAGATCGGACATTCGCCCAGACCTTTTAATTTTTTTTAAATGTGTATATATATATATATATATATATATATATAGTATACTTATAATAAGGGCTGACAGCCAGCCAACCATCGTTGTCCGTTGGTCTGTTATTGATGAATTCACGTTTTTAGGTTTCGCCCGCACAGCACTTGCGAAAGCTATTGTGTTTAATATAAATCTTAAAAGGGGCTTACATCCTGCCCTTACTTTTTTATTGGTTTGTGTGCTTACCAATTACTTTTTCTCCATTTCTATTGACTGTTGCTCACTATTTCCTGTTCCGTCTGTGTTTGCTCTCATCAGTGTCCCAAGGCCCAAGTAATCCTTTTCATCTACCAAACATCTTTGTGAGGCTGATGTCTTGATGTCGACAAAGGTCAGCACTGTAGTATTCTTGCTCTCCAGTGTGCACCTTGGCTGCACGCCAGTTCCTGTTTGTTTAGCCCTCGTAATCTCACAGTGGCTGTCTCTGTGAAACCAAGAGCTGCGGCTTAAGCAGGGACCCACTTGCGTCGAAGATGCGTCTTTCCTGCCCTAAACTTCCCTGAAATGTTGTGGGAGTGGTGCAGGCTAGGTATGCTCGCCGAGGCATGTTCATTGAGCTGTGAAGGGGACCTTTTTCAGTTATCTTGTCCCCAAACTAACTTCCAATTACAGACGATGTGCACCAAGTTTATTTGAATGAAAATGGCTCAAGAAGCGTGCAGCCACATTGTATACCCAATGCTGTTACCCCACTCACATGATAACGTTCTAATTTTCACGTGCTGCCCCACTCCGCTTGCATGCCACCCTCCTCTCCAATGTGTGCAGACAGTGATGGAACTAGGGCTTGGGCAGACAGTGACAGGCCATCTATTTTCCCAATCACTTGATCCACCTTGAGTCAGACACTGGTGGTAGGGGGTGTTTTATTTGAGGCAGGAGCTTAGCATAATGCGAGGAAAAGGCTGAAACATCGATGGCAATATTTACGGATATATCCTAGTGGCCACTACAAATACCCAAACTCGAGGAACCTCCATCGTTCATCTTGGTAGAGTAAGTAGAACCAGAGATTTGGGTGATTTGCGTAGTAAAGCCGAGGGTGTCTTCTGCAAGTGACTACTTCTACCCCTTACTTGAAAAAATCCTCTGTAGCAGGCAATACCATACTTATAACGAGATACAGGTAACAGTTCTTCGTTATAAGCGCTTACTTCTCTTGATGTAAACACATTATTCCATCCTCGTAGCCATATGTAGCGTTGACCCCAGTACCAGAACCACGGTGCAGGCTCGAAGCGCGTTCATTAAGCTGTTCAGAGGTCCCTTTGGTTTCAGTTTAGTTTGTACCCAAACTAACTCCCATTACATACCATTTGCACCAAGTTTATTGAAATAAACGGCTCAAAAAGCGTATATGCACATTTTGTACCCAAGGCTGTGACCCCACTCACATGCTACTGTTATCATTTTCACGTACTGCCCCACTCCTCTTACGTGCAACCCTCTGTTCTGGGGCAATATATATATATCTTGCCCTCTGTAATTTGGGGGGATGTTAGAAGCCTCCCCGCAGAGAGCGCCTGTCCTCCCAGCTCCAGAGATTTCCCTTTAGACCACAATGAACAGGCTTCTCGGCTGCACGCTTGTGGTGAGTGTTAAGCTTTCATTCTTAAGGGAGCTCGATGCTTCCCGGGCTCTGCTCCTTCATGACACCCTTTGCTTATCTCTGTGCATTAGTAATATGACTGAAGTAAAGTGAGAGAAACTCTTATGATCTGCTTTGCTGCTCTTTGAAAGGGAAGTTACCTCCTTACTGCTGCAGGCATGATGGTTGCATTTTCGGGGCAGTGTTTTTATTTCTCTTTTCGCATTAGATCTTTATGAATTATCTATATCAATATTATTCAAAGTCTCCCGGTTAGAAATGATCCCCACATTTATGTGACGCACTGTATGAGCTATGTGTTTATTTACCCATTTCAGTGGTACTAGTTGTATCGACCTCGGAAGGATTGGAGACTAAGCTGCCTGTTAAGGATTCAACCAAGAAACTTTTATCTTAGACGCAGATTTCTGCGATTAATGCCCACGATCAGCTAGCTCTTCACGATTGCTAGAAGGTAACCCCGGAGCTTGGATTCTTATGGTACCAGAAGGAATTATGTTTTGCTTCCCCTCTGCCACCTTACGTGGTACTACCCCAAGTGGAGAAGTGTGGCTCAATGGTTAGAGCGGCAGACCCTGATGCAGAGGTCTGGCCCGGGACCAAGGTTCAATTCCCGCCTCGGCGGGTCTTGGGCTCAATTTCCTCGGACCTGATAATTCTCGCCTCGGTGCCTATTCTAATCATGGGTCCCACTCTGCAACTCTGGGCGATAGCTTGCTTAATCTCCACAACGGCCCCAACAGCGCTGGGATGCCTGGCTTCACCTTGGAGGTGCCCAGGAGTGGACATTTCACAGGGAAAAGTCAGGAAGGGTTCCACAGCGTAATGCGTTACAGCGCCAGGACACCCCAGTTGGGGTATTAGTGCGCTTTACAAGTACAAATTACAACTATCTAATCTTCACACTTTATAATACCACCAGTAACAGCACAATAAACTGCCATTACAAAAAAATCATAACACTTGAACGGAGTTTCAGTAACTTATATTGCACAACTATTTACCAAGCTACAATTCACAACTGAAAACAGCTTATTATTAACCTAGACAAAACCTAATGCTTTCAGCAATGCTTGTTCTGCCCACTACTGCATATAGCATGTACATGTACATGTATTTATATGGTGCAAATCACCGACCCGGTATCTAAGCGCTTGCTTAGGGAACCCGTCCTGGTATTCCCCTGTGAGATACCCCGGCAGGGTATCCACAAGGTGAAAGCCAGGCATCCCGCCGCGAGGGGCCGTAGTGGAGATTAAGCAAGCTATTGCCCAGAGTCGCAGAGTGTGACCCCGTGAGTTGAGTAGGCACCGGAGCGAGAATTGTCGAGTCCGTGGAATTTTTGAGCCCGAGACCCGCCGAGGCGGGGAACCGAACCCTGGTCCACGGCCGCTCTCAGCTTCCGGGTCTGCCGCCTCTAACCACTGAGCCACGCTTCTCATATAGCATGGGGCACTGGGGCCTCCCACTTCAGCCACTGGCTAACTTCACTGTGAGTGACAGCATTCTGCCCCTTCGAAAGAAGCACATTTACACACACAGTAGTTGCCTTGATATGCCAGGGAGTACTACAGCATTGTGTGCTTTTAGAGAACAAAAATTAGTTTTAGCGTTTTTTTTTTATTGGGGAGCCACGCACTCCTTTAACAATAAAGTTTTATTAAAAAAACCATAACAAAACCAGTATTGATAAAGCCAAAAAGCTGGACCAGAAAATGCTTTGCTCTTTGAACAGTTGCACTGGATAATCGAAGCATTTGGAGGAAGCCGTGTTTACAGCTCCAGGTGTTTGTAATCCAGGCTGTAAATGTCTAGCAACATGAACTGCGGATGCTAAGCGAGAGCACACCAGGGACCTCGAACCTCTTATTTTAATTGAAGGGGAAACTCGAATTCATGGCTCAATCTCCTAGTAATGCGAAATTCGCCTGGGAGAATGCTTGTTACTCGATAACGTGTGCAGGCGGCGAGTACTTTTGTGTTTTTTCACACATGGCAATAACCCGGAAAACGCGCACTTGCTCTTTTAGTTGGAATTATATTTGTATATATGTACCTCGTGCTACCCCTGACGAGGCGTCGAAATTGAATGCCCCAAGGCAGAATGCTGAATTTGTTGTTCTTTACCATCAGACCATAGAACAAGTGTGTTTCGAGGGAAAAAGCTTTTATTTTACCTGAAGAAGAGCAAACTATAGATTTGGGCGTGAGCGTGTTATTCTTATGAACACATGAAACTTGAGCTGTACACTGGAATTCTGGCGTAGAGCTGAGTTGGTTCATTAGCATTAGAAAAAAATAATAATGTGGGTTCAGGAGTTTATTCGCTGTTTGTAGTCGTTTTTTAAAAATAAATTAAGTCTTGTTCATCCAACTACAATCGACTCTTGACTTCCTGTTATGTTTATTCCCCTCACCCTTTATTCGGTTGACCTTTGCTCCTTCGTTATGTTTACTGCCTAGTGCTGGCAGTTGGCACTATTCTGCATGGTGCCAGGGTCAGGAGATGAATAAAGATTTAATTCATGTTGGCTGGTTTCCTCCTTGCCTCAGAACATACATTGGCGTCGAGGATGAGATACGAATCCATACTTGAACACAAAGAAAATACATGTAACACTTCCCTATTTTCTGATACCTAACCCCTGAGGGGACCCACGTAGGCGCTGGTTCTCTAGCCATCAGCACTTTGCATTTTAGGATTTGTAATTGTAGTTTTGCTTCTTTGGTTATATATATCGGCAAACAAATATTAACCCGAGACGCCATTGGCTAAAAAGCCTGGATTGGCTGAAAGTACCATTTAGGACAAGGGGTCACGTGACACTTAAACTGAAGTAATTTAGTGGAGGAATTTACAAGACACATGGCACAAATTCCAGTCAAATAAGGTTGTAATGCTAGCGTTTTCACGAAATCAAAATTAATGCCTGGAATACCTTCAAAACAAAAATGTTGGAGAAACCGAAAGTAAATGCTAAGGAGCCGTGGGCAGGTGCCACTGACGTCTGATACCGAGTTGACCACTCATACCGCGTAAGATGGAGACCAGTTATACCTGTATTTCACGAAAGAAGCGGTAACGGGCAGGCTTGGTGAGCCTAGTGGCTGTAACTTGCTGTCACGATCTGTGTATTCATGAGAACGAATGGAGTTGAGGGAAGATCGTGGTAGATGTTCGTAGTGTCATCTTTTAGGGAGAAACCGTGCACTGACACAAAAAAGTAGAGGACCAAAGAAAACACATTCGGGTAGCTGAGCCTTGTATTTTTAAAGCGAGGAATAGAACATTTGTAAAATGCTACAACTGTAGGGCCGATGAGATTCCCATTTGTCAATTTAGCTACCACCATGTGGCGAGGAACATTTGAAGACTAATCTAGCCGTAACTTTCCTAGGGTTTGACTCTGTAAATGAAGCATTGTGCTTTGAATAACTATGGTCATGTCACCACAGCTACCTTTGTTTACTAGTAGGTACAACTTTGAATATCTTAATGTAGCCATGTGTAAGGCACCAGCCTTTTCTCGGAAGTATATGAAGTGTTACTGTTGTTACCAAGGAGAACTTTTCAAGTACATACCAGCGTAATGTAAGACTATCTGTTTACGGTGATGGCTGACTAATGACCGGGTGAGTAAAGCGGATTCAGATTTCCATTGACATTCTGCGCCCACGCTGTGGTTACTTGCTGGCACCCTTTCATTCTCGCACGGATTCAGGTTTTCATTTGTGTTTTATAAAATACACTGTACTCGTGGTGCTAAACAGAGTAGCCAAAAATTGCAAAATAGGTAAGAGATTAGATTTTACCCAAAAATGTTTTGACATTTTTTTTTCTCCAGAAAAATACTACATAAGAATAAGGTGCAACCATGCTACTATCTTGTCTTGGAGAGATGATGCAAGCATGGGGGGGGGGGGATTGGGATCTCTGCTTGCCAGCATAACTGTACTAATTGTAGCATGCATGTTTTTAATATGTGGTAAAATACAGAATTCTAATAGCCGAGACAGACGTCGGCTATGTGTGCCACTGCTGAGAGATGGCCAGTCTTGTCAAGGGGATTCATTTTATGTAAGATGAGTAAAGAGTGCAGATCTGGGACATTGAGGAGATCTATATATGCATCTAATGTTTAGGCTCCGATACTTTTATTATGGCACACAAGGTGTACCAAAATGACACATTATCCAATAACAAAGTCGCTGAAAATTGCCAAATAAACAGTAAGGTAGCCCCAGCTCAAACATACTGCATTTAGTCACTCCTTGCCTAAAAGAGAACAGAGTTCTTTGCTGATTCGACCTGCTGAAAAACTATTGGTGACGTTCCCCACTACTGTTGTTGTCTCCTTTTTGATTCTGGGCTAGTCTAAGGGCACCCCACCACACATTGCATCCCCCTACGTTTCCATATTCAATACTTTCTCCTAGCACTGTGCACAATTCCGTCTGCAGTGTGTCCGCTTGGACAGTCGCCAGGATCCCAGCACCCTCCTGGGTTCCTCTCTGGACAATATCTAGTTGATCTGGCTTGGCTTCCTGCAGTGTCATGCTACTAGTCACGTTGTTTCTTAAAGCATCCAGCTCTCTTTCTGCATCCGATGATTCCGGTACTTGGCTGCCCAAAGTCTGCAGCCTCCATCTCTCTCAAAGCCTAACACTCTGTTGGGTCAGTTCCCCCACCTCTGCTTTTACTGCTTGTTTAGTGTTCGTTGTTTTTTCAAATATATCTAAGCACATTGCATTAATGGAGGACAGTAGGCATTTCTTACTTGGTGTAAGTTCTAGTTCTTGTCTGGACGATGCAAGGTGTTCAATTTTGCTTTTGCCCGGTGGACCACTCTGGGGGGTTAAAGAAGTCTTCTTTATGCTGGGACATGGCACCTACCACGTACAATCCAAAGGAGCACTGCATAATCCAAGATCGTTAACATCAGTCCTCTCATGCACACCGGCCTGTCTGGAAAGTGCAAATGGGCCACTCGCAGATCATCGCCAGAGTAAATCGATGGACCTGGGTACATGGTGCGTGTGGCATCCAGCAAACCGTGTCTGATTCTGAGCCGCCAAGTTCGACTGCAGGGTCTCCTTCATCCATCTCTCTCCCCTTGCATCACCTTGAAAATGCTGTAGCTCTGACCTGGCCCCCCCCTGCAGGAATACCTCCTTTTCTAGGTATCATGTCCGGCAGCACCACCAGTACTAGTGCTCTCCAGGCCACTTAACCCGTACCGCAGCACAGGATCACCACCACCGCTACTGGTGTCCATGCCACTGCACCTGTAAGTCAGCTGGGAAGTGGAGATCTCTGCCCATTCATGAAATTGATGTGATGTCAGAGTCGCTGCACTACAAACACCATCTGAGGTACCAGTGCCTCCAGTGCCGCTGTCTGTGCTCTAACGGCTCAAATGCCCCGATAGAGGTGTCAGCAGGTAGATATTAGGTTCAGTTAGTAGGAGCACTGGAGAGGCTCTGCCTTCCACCACATGCATCAGATGTAAAGCATAAACTGCAGACTGTAGCCACGGGATTAGGCCATGGCACTAACCGTGTGGGCAAAGAGGATGGGCCCCAGAGATCAGAAACCACATCCTCTCTTTTGTAAAGCGTTTAGGTTGTCCCCTCTAAGTGATAACGGAATACTTTTCACACTGAATGAGTATTTGAGTATCCTCTGCGTATGTGTAAAACACAAGGACATGGGCCAGCTGAACTTATGCTTCAACTATACCTGGAGACACGTTGGCTCCATCATCCTTCTCGCTTGTGGGGAGAAATCATCGATTGCCTCCTCTCCGATGCCATGCATGAGGTAACAACATCCCATAGACAGGCAAGTGCTAAAGCCTGGTCGATGGTGTCAAATACTGCTGATCTGAAAGGAGGAGGGTGTGACACTGCCACCATTTCAATTCTTCAAACCCACCCAAGAAGAAAGAAAAGTGAAAACCTGCTCAGAAAGGATTGCAGGTTCCTGACCGCTGAAGAAAAGGATGGCATGGAGTCACCGTAACATTCTGAGCGGTTCAAGTTTAAGTTTCACAAGCACAGAATTGAGGTATGTGGAAGGCCAACAGTTGTAAGTCCATTTGAAATGACTTCAAATAGGAGGAGGAAATTGAAAATATCTGTTATCGTGACACCAAAGTCTGCCTTCTATTATGTAATATTTCTGACAGGTGGCATCAAAGCTCGAGAAAGCCTTGCAAAAGAGAGGTTAGACCAGGCTTCTCCAACGAGTAACTCATGGCTGCCGGTAACTCCCCAGCTACCTGTAAGTAGCTCTCCTGTGTGCATCCCAGACTACTAAATTGGAAACTTTTGATTTGTTTATATAATATATGTATGCCAAATTTGAGCATTCAAGACACAAATGTTGTCTTTTCAGAACTCAGAAGGGGATGTTTGAAAAAAACCTGAATTTCCTAAAAATATTTAAAGCTGATTTTCGAGTGAAAAATTATATGGGAAGACTTATTACTAATAGTATTCCTTTCATGCCAGGAGCACTTCAGCCGAGGCTGGCATGTATTAACTAGTCGGAGGCATTCTTAATGCACGGAAGTGATCACTACTGGTAATCTTGCATTGGATGTCTGCTAATTTCATCTTGTTTGATGTAGTCCCTATCACAATACTAATAATATTAGTAGCTTGCGGTAATTTTCATTTAACATAAGTAGCTCTTCTTACACAAAACGTTGGGCACCCCTGCGTTAAACTATCGGGATCTATGTTATGTTATGTTATTAAAATATTTATTGAGCGCACTATCACCGATTGGTTTCTTGGCGCTAGAATCAACAGTGACATAGACGTGGATGAGGAATAGAGGATTATTGCAGTGCTTGTCTGAAGAGCCAGGTCTTCAAGGCTTTCCGGAAAGACAGGAGGCCTGGGCAGTTCCGAATCTCAAGAGCGAAGGTGTTCCATAAGCAGGGGGCAAGTGTTGCAAACCTGTGGCCTCCAGCGCGCTTAAGTTTGAAAGAAGGCGTCTGAAGGAGGCCCTGATGGAGTGAGCGTAGGTTGCGGGGTGGTATGTATCTGGTGATTAGTAGGTCGATGAATTTGGGGCTTTTGCAGTGCAAAGACTTAAATATCATACACCCTGTTTTGAATGCACAGCGCTGGGTGACTGGAAGCCAATGCAATTTCCTGAGTAGGGGAGTAGCTGCCTGTCGCCTCGGTTGATTCAAGATTAGCCTCGCGGCATAGTTCTGTACCATCTGGAGACGTTTGGATAGGTAGTTGGGAAGACCTAGATAGATGGCGTTTGCGTAGTCCAGATGGGACAGAACAGTGGCAAGCACGACCTGGGTGATTGCCTCGGGCGTGAGTAGGCGCCGAACCTTTCGGATTTTTTTAGCTGGAAAAAGCACTTGGAGACCACCTGGCCCACTTGTGCTTTTAATGAGAGGTCACTGTCCACGATGACTCCAAGTGTTTTAGCCGATGGGGAGGGTGTCGGGGCTTGACCTAAGTCCGGAGGCCAGTAGTGAGGGCCCCAGTACTTGACGCTGTCCCCAGTAAGGACCAGCTCGGTTTTCCCTGGGTTCAGCTTTAACTGGTTTTGGTCCATCCAAGATTTTATGAACCTCATGGTTGACTGGAAGTGCAGGATAGAGTTTTCAGTATTGTCAATAGTGAAAAGTAGCTGTAAGTCGTCGGCATAATTGTAGACCCTCACCTGTTCGTCTCTAAGAGTCTGGATCAGAGGGAGTATAAATTGAACAGGTGGGGTGACAGGGAAGAACCCTGTGGCACTCTGCATATGATGGATTGCCTGGTGCCAGTAAAATCTCCGAGACGTACTGTCTGCGTGCGGTTCTCCAGAAAAGAACTCAGCCAACCAGCCGCCGTGCCCCATATGCCGGCCTGTCCGACACGGTCGATCAAGATGTTGTGGTCGACTGTGTCAAACGCGGCCGACAGGTCCAGGAGCACCAAGGCCTGTGGGGAGCGTTTGTCCGCACAGTCTCGCAGCGTATCCAGGACTGTGGTGACTACTGCCTCTGTGGAGTGTGCCAGTCGAAAACCAGCCTGGTGAGGATCAAAACAGGAGGAGTCCTCAAGGAAATTAGAGAGGCATTTAGCCACATGGGCCTCCAGGACCTTAGCCAGATAGGGCAGTAAGGAAATGGGCCGGTAATTAGCCTTACAGGCTGGGTGAGCCCCGGGTTTCTTCAGAAGCGGTATGACTGTGGCTTCTTTAAACGATGAAGGAACTATGCCGGAAGTCAAAGAGCCATTCAGGAGTGTGAGGGCAGGGGCCGGATAGGTGGAAAAACACTCTTTCAAGATGTGGGGAGGGCAGCAGTCTGAGGGGGCGCCGGATTTTACTCTTGTCAGTAGTTCCAAAAACTAGTTCTGAGTTATAGGCGAGAACTTACTGAGGGTCCCAGAGCTTGATTTAATTGCCATACCAGTAGTGAGTGGGAACGCCGGTTGAGGAATGCTGGTTTTAATATCTAGTAAAAGTATCTAATCTAATCACAAACGTTTTGGTATCATCATCCGCTTGCCTCGTGGCAAAAACGTACACCCATCTATACTATGAAATTATCTCTCTAGACTTGCTCAAGTATTGTTCACATACAACTTCAGAATCGAAAGCTATCAGTTCCTAAATTATTGCAAACATTTCTTTGTTTTTTTGAAGCTTGAAGAGAGCAGTAAGCAGCTTTTGTTTGAGTTCCTGAATTTATTTTTGAAAGTGGGCTCAAAGGCAGAGCGGCATTTACGTTTGCCCTTTTTTACCGCTGATTTACATTTAGTTATGTGTTTATTGATTCATGGAACAGTACTCCTATACATTGTTTCATTTGGCTTCCTTATAGGAAGGTCTGCAACTCCGCCTAACTTCAGAAGCGACAATTCAGTATACGCAGTTTGCAGTCATGGCCTTCCCTTTTGGATACTTTGAAAAGCAGTGTTATTAACTCACAACCACTTGGTACTTTTGGTCGTCAAGTTTTCATTTCATGAGGACCTTTATGATTAACACATGAGATCCAACCCACAAAGAGATTGGCAGAGTGATTTGACCACAAAGCTGTTTCCATGTTAGCCCAGAGCTATACAGTTTGTGGCAAAAATCCTATCTGGTGTGTGTCCATGGATATGGCCTGGGGCTCCCAATAATTGAGGGATTCCAGGAGCATTTGTGTTATGAATTTGATTATGGACCATGTACAACTTCCTGCTTTTCACCAGTACGATACAATCACCTAAAATGTACACTTGATCATAATACAACGAACCAGTGGCTAAATTAGCCAGAAAGACTGCACTGTTGGCCTTAAAGCCATGTAGTAGATAAACCAAGTCAAGGATAAAAAAAAGGTTTTGAGAAGTGGAATAACCTACAGAGGAGTTTGGCCTCAGTAGAATGAGAAATGTGTTTCAGCGTGAGCCAAGAGTCTATTAAAAAGCAGGGTAACCACTCCTTCCATATGGGAAATGTAATTTACGTGCCATGAATCTCATGCCACTGAAGTCAAGCTCACCTGGCTGATGAGGGTTGATGCTGCAAAACTGGCTGGTTTTCATTTGGTGTCTGTTACCTCATTTCCATGTAGACTTTGCGTTTGTTTAGTTGCATAGTATATAATTTTTATTTGTATGTGCTGCCTCTTAATTCGCATTAGAGACTGAGGTATTTCCACCTGATGTTCAGATCTCCTCTTCTCTTGAGTTGCTGGTGTGGTGTTTGTATGTGCTTCTGTCGCTATGTGCTGTTACAGCCAGATGTCCGTAGGATCCATGAAGCATGAGTGCTCTTGGGACCGGCTATAAGATTTGGGTGTAGTTCGCTCTAAAGTAAAACGCAAGCCCTTGGAGCACATACATGATTGCTCCTATCGTTTTTAATTACCAATGGGAATTAATTGCGACTTTTCGTCAAAGTATTAGCTGATGGCTCTCCATCCTTGATAGCTTTCTCTAGCGGTGCGCCTTGTTTCTATACAGGGCAAAATACATGGGAACTAGTCCTAGAAACGTCACAGGAGGTTTCAAATAGCATTGGAAATAACTGTGTGCGAGACGTCATCACCCCGCTGACAGTTATATATTGTTTGACAGTTCCTTACATGTCGAAATGCAGCAAAACCAGTTGAATCATGTTTTCTCAATACTCCGTACAGAACATTCATTGTAATCTTAGCTTTCGATTCTGAAGTTGTATGTGAACTATACTTGAGCAAGTCTAGAGAGATAATTTCATAATATAGATGGGTGTACGTTTTTGCCACGAGGCAAGCTGATGATGATACCAAAACGTTTGTGATTAGATTAGATTGGATTAGATACTTTTATCGGGATTTGTGCGAGAAGAGGAACTTTTTACTACTTGGCACTTTCGGCTGAATTCCCCAATTGTGTTTTGATAGTTTCATGTAATGTAATGACACCAACAAGCTGACTTCCAGCAGTGTCCCTTATCTCCTCTGAAAGACCAAGCCTGACAGTTTTAATTTCTGCCCCCATCCTAAAGTAGTGCATACCAAACTATCTAGAGTAAAACACCATCTCTTCAGTGACTTCTTCAAAATATTCAAACGTTGAAATGCTGATAAATTTCTGCTGTTCTCCCAACAGAAAAGTTTCACCTTAAAATGAACACCAAGCATTCGGGAAATTATTCCATATTTGTTAACAGGCACAGAACCTTGTCATCTGCTCCCCAAAACCAAATCCAGTAACCTTTACCCAAGTGATCATTTTCAGATTGTTTAACCCAAATGCACTGGGAACGAGCAAACTCTTTATATCCCTGCCCTCTGGCACCCAAAACGTAGTAACTCCAATAAACACCTCCACCAGTCTTCCTCAATATGTCACTGGCAGCCTGGTGCCGCTTTCGTCTTCCCAGGCTCTCTTCCCAGCCGTCTTACCAGTATTCTCTTGTTTAGATCATCCAGTGATGTTCCAAGGCCTCAAAAATACTTCAGTAAAAATCAGTTTCTAATTTCGCAAACATTGTCACTGAAGATAACCTGGCTCCAATCAGACCCATGAAAAAACATGCCAAATTGTTACACCTTTTTCTAAATTTCGACATTGAATTTTCTCTCCACTTAATCAGAAACTTCCACCATACCTACCTACCGGTACTGTGTCCTAATAGACTGCACCAATAACTTTTCTACTAACTCCATTGCCGTCAAACCTCTAACTCTCAACATTCCGACGGCATTTTGGGTTTCTGTGGCTCTGCTCCCTGCATAAGCTCATGGGATCTTTGCCACTGCAAGCAAGACAACACAACCACTATATTATTGTCCACACCAAGCACGTGTGTGGCTCTAAACCAAGTATAAACAAATGCGGACAACCCAACATGAAAACTCTCAGCAGACACAATACCCTCAGCTCTGTGGCCCATTCGACAATTTAACCAGTTTCATTTTCCACAATGAAAGTTACCTTCCTGATAACAAAGTACTTGCTCTGTAGAACCAGGGCAGCTATCAAAGGAAAGCAAGCACTACTCATCCACTCCTGCAACCAGAATTTAAGCTATTGTTCTACATACTCTTTACTGTTTCAAAAGAGACCAAAATCCCCTGCAACTAAAGCACCTGAAAATATTTGTACCTGCCACATCATCTTATCAACCAACGCACAAAATTGCCACTCCAATAAAATCTGTCAAGAAAAATGTCCACACCTTGAAAGTCTGGCAAGACTGCTCCTATTCCAGCAATAAAATGCACTCTGTGATGCAGCAATAATGCTCTAAACATCCAAACCCAGCTTTCTGAAGAATGTCTATCCTGCTCTTACAACTCTGCAAGCAAAATTCATATCACCCAACACCCATGTTTTTTTGAGTTCCATCCTCTTCACCATAAGGTGAAAGCTGTGCTCAGGCCCTCCATCTTTTCTGGAGCTAGGGGGACTCCTAGTTCACCAATTAAATCCTGAAATACAGCTGATTCCAATCCACAAGTACATGTACCATGTTCACATACAAAAAAAAAATCATCCAGATAGGTGTCACCCTCACATCATTTGTGGATGCCAAGAAATTCCATTGCAAAAAAGTGCTAAACCTTTCTAACCATGCACTCCACGGACAATAAGTTGTCCGCATCAACAGCACTTCCAAACTGAAACCCGAATAAGGAAAAATCACCAAGATAAACTGGAAGCAATCTAAAAGCTGACTTTATATCACACTTGGCCAAATCTGCCCCACAGTCACTCTCCATCACCAGCCCGATATTCCCTTCATCTGGAGCATAATGCACTGAAGCATCTTCCTGTGGCATGGTATCGTTCACGGAGTGACCTTCCTGCCAAGACAAATTTATAAACCAGCTAGTTCTCCTTAGCTAACTTCTTTGATGCCAGATCTGGGTGTGGAGGGGCTGGGGAGCGCTATTGAATTAGTCAGCAGCCACTCATTGAGCTGGGCTAGCCACCATCATGTCAGTCATTTCTTTATTCAGATGTTCAGGTCCTTGTGCATCAAGGCTTTGGCTGATTTCATATTTGTCACCCTTTTTCTTTATCAAGGGACCCAATAATCCAATCTGAACCCATCTTTAAATCCCCATTCCAGAATCTTTGGCACCTTTTTGTTTGAGGTATGACACAGAGGTTGGTCTTTTATCCAATCTTAACTTCTGTCTGTGCCCCTACTACAGGTGGCTGCTGCACTCACCCTTTTCCCTGTTGCCATCACCACCTCCCCCCAGTTAACTGGCCATGACATTGCACAGCTGGTTGCTTTCCCCCCACATTTAGCCTATTCATGTGTTAGTTTACAGAGTGCTCTTGAAAAGAAACCTCTTTTGAAACTCCATCATACTTTGTTTAACTGTACCCTGTCCTCCGGTCATACTTCACACCCCGAACTAGGTGGGGTATTCACATAGGGTTAATATTGTATCTGTAAGCCAGTAGGGAATGGAATAGCAGGTGCCATATTGTACGGGCCACCCTTCGGTTGCTGTCTACTTCACCAAATTTCTTATCCGGGTTAATATCTCAATGTATCCTAGTCAAGCTCACCATCCAATATCCTGCAGACCCTTTCTAATGACATCAGTATTCTTAAAGGGAGCAATGCATCTCTTAGGATAGTATTCACAGTAAACACTTATATTAAAACGGTGGAAGCCCAGGTCTCTGCATTAACCAGAACCTTATCGTGTCTTTCTCACTTGTTCTCCAATTTGAACTTTTCTTTGCCTACATTTCCTTGTGTAGCAATCTATAAGCCTCAAATTCTCCTTTCCAATTCTTTTAACTTGTCACATGTAGATAAGCATCCAGAGGCATAATAATGCCCATATATGGAACTGTCTTCTTTGCATCCTTCCCAGAACCTGTCTCATCTATCTCCTCTCATACTTTACTTGCATCTAAACTATTATGCTTATCCCATTGTTCGGTCACTGTCTTCTTAACAGATTTTGGTGCCCATCCCTGCCATCTCCATTCCTATTTACTCCTGTCTGATGCTCACTGTCCTTGCAAATGCCGGGGGAGGGAGCGGAAGGCTCCTTTGACAGACTGCTTCCTAACAAACAAAACCCATGCCTTCCCTTCACTAATAGTGAGAGGGCTGTGGTTGGTGCCCTGCTGCATGACGTGCTGGCGCAGGTGGTCTCTCCTCTTCCCTGTTAGCGCCCGGCCACGCCCCTGCCCCCTTGTACCTCATGGTAGTTAGCCTCCAAGAGTGTATGAGCCTATGAATGCAGGGAATGTTGTCCACGTGCATAATACACTTCTATTTTGTCTTCATCCAGTGCCTTCTGCATATGTCAGGGAGGTTTTGCATATTTAGAGCACTTGCTGTTCTGTTTGGCTTATGATTTGCATGGTTATGCTATTGTTTGATTTATCACCGTCACAGCAATAATAATACACACAGTACCTTTTTTCAGAAAAATAAATGCATATTCCTCGGGTATTACACAGAAGTGACACAGCCAGGCACCCCGAACCGCGTCTCACGTTACCGCTCTGTAATGTGTATAACCAAGAACCTGTATTGGAACCTTTCCTGGTTGGAATGTTCAACTTGGAGGAAAAATGTCATTTAGTACTGCACACGTGTACGACGTGTGCTACAAAATTAGGTTTTCAGAACCTAGAAAACTTAAAATGCAGTCTGATGTCTCCTACGGTAACCTTGCTGGGCTGTGGGAGGTAATCTCATAAAATGTTCATTTAGAAATTGGGACTCCAGGCCAGCCTAGTCATAACTATGCGGACCAACTAACACTCTTTTTTTCGTGGCACACTCTTCCTCGGCCCTATGGCATTGACCTGAGGTTGTTGCTACTTGCTACCCCCCCCCCGCCATATTTTCCTATGCAACTGGCAAACAAAACCTCATAGTTAACCAAAGAGAGATGGGTGGATAGAAACGGTAAACCAGGATGGAAGTTACAAGGAAGGATGGGGGAAAGGATGCACGGAGGAGAAAGGATGTGTGGGAGCTCTAAAACCCTCACGGGTCATGTTCGCGCTGTATCAACTTTTAAATCAATAAATAAAGGATAGGTGAAAGTATGTATGTATGGGTGAAAGGGTCGATGGGTGATAGGATACCTGGGTAAGTGAAAGGATAAAAGGCCGGATGAGTGAAAGGATTCATGTGTGGGTGAAAGCATGGGGGAAGGGGTAGATGGGTGAAAGGATGCATATGCGGGTGAAAGGATGAGTAAAATGGCCTATGGATGAAATGATGCATTGGTGGGTGAAAGGATGATTGAAAGGATAGATGTGTGAAATGATTTGTGGGTTGGAGAAAGGATGGGTGAACAGAAGCATATGAGTTACAGGATGGATAGAAGGGTGGATGGTAGAAAGGATGCATAGGTGAGTGAGAGGGTGAATGGATGAAAAGATGCATGGGTGTTTGAAAGGTTGGGTGGATGGCTGAAAGAGTTGATGGGTGAAAAGTTGTGGGGGTGAAAGGCTGAACGAACGGGTAGTTGGATGAAAGGATGCACGGATGGGTAACAAAATGGGTGGATTGGGTGAAGGGATGCATAAGTAAATGAAAAGATGTTTGAAAGGGTGTATTAGTGAAAGTTTTGTGGGTGAAAGAATGGGTGAAGCGGTAGATGAGTGAAAGGATGGGTGTGTGAAGGGGTAAAAGGTTGCATGGGTGAAAGGGTAGAAGGGTGACGGGATGCATGGATGTGTCAAAGTATGCGTGGGTGGGTCAATGGGTGAAAGGATGCATGGGTCATGGGTGAAAGAATGGTTGGGTGAAAGGATAGATGAAAGTGTGGATGATTGGATAGATGGAATGTTGTATGACTGAATGATGAGTGAATAAACAAAAGAGTGTTAAGGTGAAAACATATCTATTAGTGGGTGGATGGAAGGGTGAAAGGATGCATGGATAGATGTTTGGATGGGAGAGACAAGGGAGCTCTTCTAGGACGTGTCTGGCTAACTTGCTTCTCTTTCTTGGTGCCATCAGAGCTTTTGTTCAAAGTGGAGGGTATTTTAATATTCTGGCAACTCCCTTGATTGAGTATGGAATCCTGTTGTTGTACAAAACATGTTTCTATGTGTGTGTTTTTATGGACAGCAATGCTAGCCTACTCATGGCTTAGGTTTAAAGCTTTTGGGATATTAAAACAAACCATGCACATTCTTTTGCTCACCACATTATGATCTCTGTGTGTTGTGTTTCCTATTGGCAAATCACACCACTGTTACCTACCCTATCAATAGTTCTCGGTTCTTTCTCTCTCTTCTCGTTTTCTTGCTTTTGCTCTCTCTTCTTGCTCTTTCTCTCTCCCCCCTTTATAGTTAGGACTTAGTTACCATAGGAAGGAAGATTTTGCTAATAATTTTGATGCCATTCGATGAATCTTCAAGAAAGTTTCCACACAAAAAATACATTAACCCACCTGAGCTCCTTCCTGGTACGTTTCAGGAAAATCCATAAAGTGGGGGCCGAGGAAAAAAAGAAGGGTTCCAAAACGCAATTACCCCATGTAGTTTTCCATAGGAAAATTGAACAGTGGAACCGCAGATGGAATTACACCAAATCTCGCAGGAAGCTAGATCTTGGTCCAGAAAGTGTGCTTTTTGTAATTTGATGTAAATCTGTTCAGTAGTTTTTGAGAAATTAAGGTAAACTTTCTATATCTGGACTGTTGGGGCTTGTGGGAGGCTCGTGCGAGTCATGCAAACGCGCAACTTCAAATAATAAAGCAATCTGATTGGGCAGTGGGGCTTATTTTCCCGTTGAGCGCCTGGCTCCCAGGTACTCCTGCAGGAGCTCGCAATATTGCTGGCTGCAACATGAAGAGAAAGGTTGTGTCCGCCATTTCAGGGCACGCGGACTCTGTCCCTGTGTTTTGAAAATTAATAGGAAACAAAGGGTAGGGATATGGTATACCCTGGCCCCCTGGACCTTGTTGGCCTGTGGCCAAAATGTAAAAAAATATTTATTTTGGGGTTTCTGCAATCCCACGGGTGTCCCAGGGGGAGCACAATGGCCCCAATTTCACCCGTGAGAGTCTTGCGGGAAAATTATTTTTTTGATATAACGGGGTGGGCCTTAGTGTCTGCAGTGGGTTGCCACAAAGAAGCGCAGTCATGCGCAACCGGCGGTGGGGTGGCCAGCCTCACTGTGCACTGTTTATGACCTCTCATATTACAACACTCAGGGCATGTTCTGTGACCTATTTGATAACATTACTGATGACAACTGAACTGACTTCATTGACAACACTGTGTGTGACAGAGACACAAGTTATAGTTACTTGAAATAACTAAAAATTTTGATTTTTGTTTTGTTTGTTTGAAACATTGTTTAAGCTGAACTTTTCACCTAACTATAACATTACTTTATATACATATATAAAGTGTGTATTCTGTAAAGCACTGGCTTGTGGCTCCAGGCTGCAGAGGGAGCAGTTCTCCTGAAGACTTTCACCTGGTGCGCTCAATTTCCCTATTGCACAAAATCTTTCCAAGCCCTTGCGGCGACCAAGTTCTGCTGGTAAATCCCCTCACTGGGAATCCTCGTTAGTCTGCCTTGTAGCAGAAAGTAACCTCTTCAAGTATTTCACAGAACTGTCCTAACGCGACCAAGAACTTGTGACCCAAAACTCTAGAAGCAAAGATCTGACCAACCATAAACATTCAGGAATCTAGGTTCTGTACATGCATGCCTCCCCAACATGGCCACCCTCACCCCAGTTGAGGGTCTTTTTGGTTGCCATTCCAAACATTACTCCCTTGGGCGCATATGGCGTAGACTACCCCCTGCATCTATTACTATGGGAAGCAAAGGCTCCATTACAGGCAATAACTTCCGGACAGGAGACTGCGTCCAACAGAAACTTGGAGTAATGGTTCACCACTGCTCTGTTTCTTTGGAGGGATCACCTGTCCATCCCAAAACTTGAGCTTAGATGCACCCAACATTGTGTTTGCCTTCAGGCCCTTCTTTCCTGCTTTAGGGGCTCAAGTATAGCTGCCGCTGCGCATATATATACGGTGAGACCCCTTTTGCACTTTCTCTGTTTGAGCTTGAGGCACGGTTCCACAGAACTGATTAAACTAACGCCTGACAAAACATTTTAGGGTAAATTCTCCTGATAGGGATCATTTTTGGCTGTGACCTGGAGTGAAGTAGCCATTCTCACAAAAGGATCTTTTTTTCCCCAGCCCCAGCCTCCTCGATAAGGGCTCCGTTTCATGGAGTTTATTTAAGAGTATCTTGGTTTCGATGTCACTTGTGCATAAGCCCAGGTGTTTGCTGCACATCATTGGTGTAATGTTGTTATAATGAGCAGGATAGGTGATAATATCGAATAACGTGGATTGCGTTTGTGTAGAAATGCTCTCTTGTCGCTTCCCCTTTAATTCACTTTCTCCTCGGATCTGACGGTCTTCTATTTCTGAGCTCCACCTATACTTAATATTTTTGGACCATTCATGGTTCTGCCCAGATCGACATGAGAGGCAGGCTGCAGCAGACATGGATACGTTACTATTTTTTGTATAAGAAGAGTAAGGTGGCCTAAAAACAAACAAAAAAAATGCATCATTCATTTGTCTCCGCAAAGGTCATGGGAAATGGTGTAATGTGAAGTGATGTTGGGCTGGGGTTTAAGTAATACTGTTTAGGAGTCCATGGGCGTGGCATTCTGTGAGCACTAAAGTGTGTCAAGTCTGCAAAATACCCTCCTGGATGAAGTGAGTGTAGCTCAAAGAATGCTCTTTACCACGTGACCCAGAGGAAACCGGTAGCTCTGGCGTCAGTTACCCATGTGCCTAAAACGTGCAGGCCTGTAATTAACAAATCACGTGACCGACCAGTCGCATTTTATGACCAATGCTAATGGTATGCACATGGTGTGCCACGGCTTCCATGGATTAAGTGGGAGCAGGAATGTTTGCTGTGTGATCTAAACCAGTCATGCTGCTCCCAACCACATGCTATTCTGTTCACATCCAACATCCTCTTGAATTGTAAAAGATGTCTGGATTTGAGAGAATGAATATCCGCCTTCATTAGATTTGGGTAGCAGTTGGATTTGCCAATTAACCAGCTTTTTGTAATAACTTAAATGCATTTATGTAACAAAGTCGTTCCTTAACAGTGTTTTTTTTTGGGCGGGGGGGGGGTGTTTTTTTTTTTTTTTTTTTTTTTTACAATGTAAGATTAGTCAAATGTCTCTCTTTATTATAAATGTGGCAAGGAAATGGTATTTCCTGATTTAAGCGTTTTATTTCTAGAAATTGACTATGCCATTTACTGCGAATGAAGTGTGAAATTTGCCTGAGTCTTTCAGGCATTGCATATCTATTGTGGGAGGGTCAGCCACTTCATCCCTGCTGTGGAAATTGCAAAAATGTGCCTCTGTCTTCAGTACACACACATCTGACATTGGTTTGTAAGTGCCCAGTGGACACCTCCAGGTCTCCCAGGTGGAGATGCCCGCTGTTCAGAAATGCTTCCAGCAGTGAATTCTATAAAATGTTACCAGTTGCACTGTAAGTATGTACAAATATTGCACGAGTAAAGAACATATTGCACAGTCACCCTTAATCTGCCGACTTTAGTAAAAATATATTCTCAGTTGGACCTAGTTCGAAATAGTGCTTTGGCAGTGGGTTCAGTAGTTCAACTTTGCATTTTCTTATAGAAGAAATGAGCACCCACTCATAGTTATGAAATGGTGTTAATAACCAATTAGAAAGAAAAACATCAAAACAGAGGACAACAGATAGTAATGCTGTGTAAAGGGGCAAGTGAAGGAATATGCAATTAGCCCGCCCTTTAAAGTGATTGGGCAATACCATCACAGTCACTAGGAAGAGGATTATTAGTTGTAAACAATATCTGAATCTCCCAAAGATTTGCAAACTTCGTGATTTCAGGTAACTTTTCCCTACTGGAGGCTGATTCACCCAGAAAATGTTTGGAGCAGAATATGTCTATCAGTTAATCCATTATCCTGCTGGTTTCTCGTGTGACTTTGACGTGTGGTACGCACTCCTATGAAAAAAGCAATGCAAGTTACTGCAACTCCCGTTGCGCCTTAAAAATCTAATTTTGTGTAATTTCATGGAATTTCGCAAAACAAAAATGCAGTTTCTCACACCTTTAGTGATAGCGAATGCT
Organism: Lissotriton helveticus; assembly: GCF_964261635.1. Classification (NCBI taxonomy): domain Eukaryota; kingdom Metazoa; phylum Chordata; class Amphibia; order Caudata; family Salamandridae; genus Lissotriton; species Lissotriton helveticus. The sequence continues at coordinate 1,648,151,899 of NC_136061.1, forward strand.
TGAGTTTATTGAGCCTGCTCTAAAGAAGTGAATCCCAACAAAGCCTTGCAGAGTTGACACCAGGGCCAGACTGGCCGTTGCGGGCAACAGGCATTTTCCTGGGAGGCCGGAAGGGTGGGGGTCGTGTTTTGTTTTGTTACTGGCGGCCGGTTATGCAATGGTGTTGCTATATTGGCCCCCAGTAACAAAAGCAGCAGGGGGTGGTCTGGCAACATTGCCAGGGCTGCTTTGGGTTCCCAGTCCGTCCCTGGTTGGCACACAGTCACTAGTTTAATGCCACAAACACACAGAAGGGGCCAAGTAGCAAAGAGAAAGAAACCTAAGATGCAAGCAGACATAGAGAGGCAAACACTGGGTCACATTAACCACATACACAGTTGTGATATAACGTTCTGCATAACTTGAAGCAGTGTGTCGTGCAATTCTGTGGGTTCAGCACACGTGGGTGGCACAGGTAAGAGCGGTGGGACGAGACGGGTGGGGGAAGTTGACTGACGACTGAATTGGTCAAATAAAAAAGAAATAAATCCACTTACCTTGCGCTTGCTGCATCGCTAAGTAGTTTTATATATTTTTGTATTTAATTTTATCTATCCTGTCGTCTGTCGACTTCCCCATCACCCCCACCCCAGCCAGCCCTACCGCTCTTACATGTGCCGGTCACGCCTGGTGTTCAGACAACCTATCAGCTCTAAAGGAATTATAAGTGCTGTAAATCTAAATCAGAACTAACAAAGTCACCAAACGAGCACCTCAGAAGTACCCTACGTTAATTTGTCCCATACCGGCAGCTGGAGAGCTACAAGTAGTTCACGATCTACTTGCTGTAGAAGCCTGGTTTGAACTAATACTTCTAGAAGGACAGCATCTATTTTTCAGAAAATGTATTTTCAAAATTATGCCGAGACATATTCTAGTTATCTTGTGCAACCACGGGTGGTGTTCTCTGGCAGTGTCCTCTGGTGGAGCAGAGGTATCTACAGACGTAAACAAGGGCTTGCTCAACCAATTGTCTAAATATGGTTTAGTGGAAATTGTGCGTCTGCCAAAGGCTCCTGTTTTGTGTGGCATGCAAACAAGGTTGGCAAATGCCAACTGTTGTATGAAATGTAGTTAATCCACGGATGGTCAAGCAGGTGTCAAAGTTTAAGAAACTGGTCTGTGTTTTTTGTTGTTTTTTTTGCCATGCCAAATATTTTTCAAGATTCCTGTTTGTTTATTAGTTTTACATGGAAATAGGTAAAAACCAGAACAAATCTGCCAGAAAGCCTTGACACCAGCAGTGTTTTTTTTTTAACCATACTCTCCCCATGAAGGAGCTTGTCGCGTGTTAGAAAGAGCTGAACCTTTAGGATCATATCGTGGAATGAACTCCTGGTTTGTCCAGCGCGGATGACCTGTGCCAGAGTCTGGTCCAGTTAGATGATTACAACACCCCATTTGTGTACGTCTAGAGCGAACTAAGATTAGAGCTAAACATACAAAGGACTCCTCTACCAAAAAGCGATCTCCTTTATTTTTTTAAATTAATATTGCCCTTCCAAGGGCAAGATTGCACTGCCTGCCAGTTCCAGTCAGGGGGACATATAAAGTGGTGGCATTGGGACGTAAGATGTTGTCAATGCTATGCAATTGATGCTCTTCCATAAATGCGCAGTCCGGATGCCTTCCATTGAGAAGTAAACTGTAGAGAGAACAGTTAAAGCACTTGATGATCTAGATCCACTATTTACTTTTTTGGTAATCACAGTTGTACAATATCACCACATGCAGTATAATAGACAAAGTATTGTAAACATCCGTGTAGAGCCACAATTTTCAAACTCTATACCAGCACCTATAACGGAAAATGGCCTGCTTTATTTTTGTATACCACAAAAAACTATTTTGCTTTAAACTGTGATTGTGTGTGGAACAGCAAAGATGCATAAGGGGTGTGTGTGGTCCTTTAAGAATGAGGATGAGGTAGGTGGCTCTAACAGCCCACAATAACCCCTAGAAATGATCTTCAGTCAGTGCTTAATTTGTACCTGTGGTTGCCGGTGTGGTCCACCGGTGCTAATTTTTTCGGGGCCAGGACCTATTTTCCATCAGCAGACTTTGACCCCGAGCAAGAGAGAACGCGAGGAAAAAAAGGGGGAAAAGAGGAAGAGAAAGATCGATAAACTGCGACAAAGGGAGAAAGTAGGAAATAAAAAGAACATACAAGAGTGAGACAAAGTTTAGAGTGGTGGTAGAAAGAGGATAAGGTGGAATCGAGACTAGGCAGCTTTGGCATTCGGTAATGGTTACTTTGGGATTCAGCAGATCCAGCGACTGACTCCTAAAAACTTTAGGGTCGTGGCTACTACTCATGCTCTTAAAAGTTCTACAGGTGCTTCCAGCGTGTTAATGTGATGCCTTCACCCACAAACAGTAGGATAACCTGAAGTAATAGGCCCAGTGCTCTCATAAACTCCTAGATCTAAGCTTATTCAGATGTTTGCCTGATCACTCAGTACCCAAGCTTCGCCATGTCTCTATTGCCCCTTATATGATTCTGCCAGTTCCGTATTGCAGATTTTGACCATGTTGGCTCTCCACTGTGCATGTGTTGCTTGTGTTATAGCCAATTGCTTTGTCTTCTATACCTTCATTTTTCTCTCACTCTCTCTCTTTACCACATTTAATAAAATTCTCTCGTGAACGTGCCCACCCATTCTTCGAGCCCTTTACCTATTTTTGCAAATCATTTGATTCACGTAGAATCAGGCATCTAGAGATTCGGAAAAGAAGGTCCCGGGGTTGAAGATATGCCAGATGATTGCTCCTGCAACCCGCCTTATGAATATTCAGTGCATGGGTGTATGGGTATTAATCGTCCAGCATCCCAAAAAACTTAAGAAGGAGAATCGGAGGAAACAAATGTTTGCTAATACACCTCTTCCACTTTATTGTACATCACGAACAGAAAAGGGTTAGCAAACCACAACTAGATACAAAGAAAGCACAGCCATTATAACTAAATCTGACATACCAACTAGATAATGTAATAAGACTGTTGGGATCCTGCCCTACTCCTCTCTCAGAAGAGCTCTCTATTTGGGGAGTCCACTCAGGCAAAGGGCCTGTCCGGAATGAGCAGTCCTCGGTGGGTTAGGATTCACAACCTCAAAGGGAACACTCTCCGATCCTACATTTACTTTCCTGTCTCGTGCTTCTTGTCGCGTTGTGGCTCAAGTTCCCTTCTTTGTGTGGATGCACGATTGTTTGTTTGATCTGCTTCAGGGCTGTGTATCTGGTTCTCTCCAAGCTCCAGGTATAATTGCATAGGGGGCTTTCCACTGTTCTATCGCGATTCCACAGGATGGTAGATCTGCTTTTATATAATGCTGCTGTGGGCTTGTTCTGTGCATTATGTAAAGACGTTCAGTGGCCATCTCAGTGCTCAAATTGGAACTATTGGCAACATGGTGTTTTCATTATGTACTGATACTCCTGTTTGCATTCACTTGCCTTGACGAGGGACTGATATCTTCTGCATATCTATGTTGCTGTGCAAATCTTATATTTTGTCTGCAAATAATTACAAGGAACATTTTTTTAAGCCCTCCACAAGAGCCTGTTTGTTTCCTTTTAAGGAAAAATGTGTGCTTTTGAAAAACTGACTTCAGACAGGTAGTTACTAACCTTGGGATGTTGGATAGGTTTCCCGTTGCTGTTTTTTTATTAGTCATAATTGACCAGCTTTTGGTAATTAAAATAGGAGTGCCATTAATCGTGACGTTTATGGAGTGTGTTTTAAGAGGCATGACTTGGCCCGGTTGGCATTTCCTGGTTCTTAATGTCCAGCGTCTTAATTTATTTTTGGTGTGTAACTCATCCAAGACTACATTAAAGGCAATTGTCCTCAAATAAGTGTTTTCTTTTAAATTCAGTTCGTACTTAACCCGTACAGTCTCCTTACTAGTGAGGATGTTAAAAGTCAGCATACTATGCATCTGCGCCAGGATCTGTCAGTTGTGTCTACTTCATATAGGTTCTGGGCAAGTTTGGGTTTTGCCTGACTGTGTTGCAGTTGCAGTTGCGGTAGCGGCGGTGCCATCTTGCAAGGCCTTGAAAAATCTATGTCTTCACTTGTGTTGTAGATTTATCGGGTTTAGATGGGAGCCATTTGTAAAGTCTAAATAGTAAGTGAACACTTTAGTGGTGTAACACGGATACTGTGATCGCAGGTGTGTGCTGTCACCCAATGCCATGATGATTGTGATGTAACATCTCCAGTTGGACCTCTAACAGATTGGCATTATTGTGAAGCGGAAATGAATGTTTAGCATCATCGGAGTGCGGATTTTCAGTGATACATTTCAGTTGTCGCAAGACCTCTCTATGGCCCTTATGTTGAGATAGGGTACTTTTGGATACTGGTTTCCATAACTGCAGCAGGGAACTTTCTGATACTGATGAAAGTTTCCATCATTTATACTACAAGTCTCTTAACATATACCGCCTTTGATGCTAGGAGCCAAAGCAGTTCTGCCATTACTATATGCAACACTAATGAAGTTGGGTTATTAATTGGGAGCGAAGGATGAGGAAGGACAGTTGACCTATTACTCGCCATCTCTGTGATAGTCACATGCTCAAGGGAGTTGAAACTTATGAAATACTAAATATTTCTGGAAATTAAATGTCAAGTAATTAGACTTATTTTGGAAAGTTGCTATTTTCTACTCTTTCTAAACCAGCAAAACAAAGTATTTCGCAATACTCCTTTAAAGAAAAAAAATCTCCTAGCAGTTGAATGGTGTTTCACATCAATCCAAGTCTAAGACCTCCTCATCAACTTAATGTTGGTAACCTTTAGATGAACAGAAAGATACAATTCAAATTCGACCGAATAATGTGCAGAGAAAGTTTTTACTTAATAATGTTGCTAGCATGGCCTACGTTTTCAAACTAATTTTAATTGCAAAAAAAGCACTCACTTTCCAAAAGTAACATCCTTTATGTACAACCATTACTTCACCAAAACCATAGGGGTTGTGTAGTGTAGGTGACACCAACGGCCCTCCCCCCACACATGACATCACATGAGGTGGCATCATTCAGTTTTTGAAAGCAGGGTCATTCACGTTTTAAGTTAAGCTATCTGTACATCTTTATTAAAAACCAAGCCCACTCACTCATGCTAAAAGCATTCTTAGTTTGAAATAGCTGGTTCAGTGAACTAAATTGAGAGAATGCAAGGCTGCGAACTGAGTCACAAGGCACAGGAAATAATTTGCAGACACTTCTTATTCCTAATTGAACAACTACCACTATGAAAGATTTGACTTCATATGAACTATGATAGACTAAATCCACAGTGATTAACCCTTAAATTTCCATTATGTAGACTGAATTTGTTTCTCGTTTGTGGAGATGGAGATCCGAAACATCAGAAGAAGTTCGTGAAAAGAGATCAGAAACATGAGGAGATGTTAGTGAGAATAGAAGGCATGAGGCAACAGAGTCTCATTGTGCTCAGTCCTATGCTAGGGTGGTTGGCCACTGCATGCTCTCCAAAGAGGTCCGCGGTTATCCTGACAGAGCGGTACCAGCAAGTGGTTCATCCATACGTTGAAATCCTAGAGAAATCTGACTTATGTTACTACAAGTCCTGAAAAAGGCACTGGGCCCTGTGACTCATTCCCAGTACCTAAGAAGGCCAAACATTGCAAATTAAATTTTTGTTATGAGGCAAGAAAAGAATGAAAGCTTAACGCTTTGTTCATTTTTGCAGTTAACCAGTGCGCACGCGCCAGACTCTTTTTAAAACGGAATCCCTCAAGATGCTGAAATCACTGACCGATCAAGAATGGTAAAGATCGTAGCCCTGACTTCTGAACCATATTACTTGTTATAGACAAATGATAGTAACCTACTGGCTTATATATGTTACTTTGCATAAGTGAGTTAAAGTATATAAATGATAATCTCATGCATTGTGTGCACCCGAGTAACTTGACTAAATGCCTCGTTTTGGATCCTCCTCATTTCCCTCTGCATCTTTGTAGGAAGTGTAATGCATAGTTTTGGGCCGCTTGAGACTTTTTGATACCAGTTAGTTGAGACTAGTCCGAGTCTGCGAATTGTCCCGTTCTACAGGGTGGATCGATATTTCAAAACATCTTAGTCGTTGTACAAACACCTTTCCACTGCGTCTTGAAAAACAGCATTTACATTTTCCAGGTCACAAAATGGAGGTACCTTTAGTCCTCTCCTTAAAGGCTGGTGTCTATGCATCTTCAGCGCATCCGAAATCCTGTCCTGATTCAGTGATCTGCCCCATGTTCTCTCCATCTGGCTATCTTTATAGTATTGTATTGGGTCAGGTTCCACGGGCTACTGTGCAGAGAGGGTTATATTGCCTTGGAGTTGTGAATTGTGGCTGAAAATGTGTACCATTCCATATTTCTCGATCCACTCCTACTTAGATCAGATGATTTTTTCTTTTGCTTCCTTTGCACATTTTGTATCTTATTAGTGCGATAAAGAGCAAATGTACGTTTTAGCTCCTCTGCTTTTCGTTCTGTACCATCTTAAAAACTGGATTTCCAATACAATGCCAAATTCTTTCAACAAAAAAAGGGTTGATGCCAGGTTGCCTGATTAACTTATGCCGATTATGCTGTCTTACTATCTGACCCACCTAGGCCGGGAGTACCCAAGAGTAAAGCAAGTTATTGGTTTCAAAATTATCTTGTAATAAATCTGGGTAAAACCCAAGTAAATGTTGTTGAAAAAGAAAATATTCTTCAAATTAGAGTTATTGACTTTCTCCTGCCTGCCGTTGCAGTCAGGACATGCTCTCAACTGCTTTTATTTTTTCTAACCAGTGTGCGCTTTCCTTTAACCAGCACGCACCTTTCTTTGTGTCCCTCCTCATATAAATGTTTTTTTTTATTTAAAGTGTTGCGACGCGACGCTTTAACATTAAATATTATTAATGAAAGCAAGGCATGGGGCTCTTTAACAAGTAAAAAACATTTGTTTGTCAACTTAAACCAATGTTTTTTTGGGTAAAAGCGCCCCATACCACACTTTCACTTTAATGGCGGTCGCGCACCTTTCTTTAGACGTGGATCAAGAAAGGGACATGGCCACCTTTTTAAAGTGAAAGCGTGGCATGGGGCGCTTTTACAAACCAGCATGCGCAATGCAATAGGTCTTACATTTGTGAGAGTTTAAGCTATTGGCATTGACAATGCCTTTTATTTATATTTTAAAAACCAACACAAATAAAAAGCATTGTCATTTACAATGCCAATTGCTCAAACTCTCGCAAATGCGAGCCCTATTGCAGTGCAAATGCTTGTTCTTATTTGATGCTTTTAACTACACTCTTAGTTTATAGAGCAACAGGGGTAGGAGTGCTGATAGAAATGCAAAAAATTATAAAATATTAAAGCAGTGGAGGGAGCAAACTGTTCAGAAAAGAGAAATTCATTGTTAAAATGCTAGCTTAGAGAAATTAATTGTTAAAATGATAATTGTGTAGTCCAAGATATTATTTTGATTAATACTTGGGTCTTTGTTGCAGTTTGTAAACCACAAAAATACTTATTGCTCTTGATAATCGACTAGAACTTTAGACTAGGGTTTATTCCAGTCTCCAAACAGTCTCTGGACAAAAACTTTGTATAAGAAAAGCTAACTGTAGCACAGGAAGGTTTTTTGGAAGAAATGAAGCCGTATGCCTGTTTTACTTATAAAACTTGTAGACTGTTTACACATCTCTTTTCTCGCACCGTGATTTTCTGATCAGTAAATGAGAGATCTTTGTCACTTTAGGGTTCTGATGTTTTTGGGTCTCATAATTGATTTTCACATTGCATTTTCCACCTTAAAAAGTATGTTTATGGGTGGAGTATTTGAAATTCCCAACAATTGCATTGAGTAGAGGCTTTTTTTATTTTTTTTATTTAATATTTTATTGAAAAACAAAAACCAGAGTCATCATCCAATAATTAGTCCATACAATACAGAATCCGGTACGATGGGCAATACAGAAAGAATATTACATCAAGGATCAGTACAACGTCTAGGTCCAGCCTTCTCCATAGCCATATCCACAGTGGGGGAAGTACAGATCTCACCTCTAAATACATTCCAGTGTGCCCACTTTTTGTCCCATTTCTTGAGTAGAGGCTTTTTTGATGCAGAAGGTGAATTATTATGATCCAGTTCTTGGGTTTTTCTAAGCATTTTTGAGTCAATAACTATGAAGCTAACTCAAAGGGGATGTTTGGAGTGGGGCTCATACTTGTCACTAAGGCGCTGATTACCAGTTAGGAGTACATGTATGCGGAGAATACAGGTGGCTGGAATTTCCTTTCCCAACGAGTTTCAACACCCATATTTACTCCTCTTATGAGGTAAAGCCCTCGGAATGGGGAATAACTGTCCGGATTCTATTTCTTGCCTAATATTCTGCTCCGACTTTTCAGTTCTCTGTAGTTTGATACACACAGATACTAGCTGCCTCCAGCTGGGGTTAAATATGTGCGGTGGGGCTTGTGCAGCATGGGGGTGAGCATTGTAGGCAGAGGGACGGAGACGATGTTGCTAGTCAGGTTGAGAGCATTTGTCACTGTTGGTCAAAGGAAGGGGGTTGTCCATTTTCACGAGCATTACTCTAGCTGGATTTTCGTGCTTTTAAAATCGCGTCCGCCGTTTACACAACCAGGAAATCCAGGTGCAGGATCAGTTCCCTCTCAAGACCGAGTTGATGTGGAATTCGACTGTGTATCCGGACCTGTGGATGTCGAAGGTGTTTTTTAGAGTGCCTCCTGGGTTTTGTGGAAATCTAGGGCCTAGTTTGGATAAGGTGCTGTTGTCGTGGAGTGTTAGTTTTGTAATTGAGGGTATTTGAAGCTTTTTTTGGGAGAGGCTTTCAGTGGCAAAAACTGTGAGTTAAAATGTCTCACTCCACACACCAGAGGGAAGAATGCAGCCATAATTAACAGAGTGAGATAAGTGTATTATATACCCCCAAAAACCAGTTTGCCAAGTAACCCTCGGCTAGTAGTCTGACAAGGTGCAGCTGCTAGGCCTACTTCACTTGCAAACTGTATACTGGTGAAGCACATGCTCTTCCTAACCTTTTACCCCGTCAGATTAATTGGTTGAAGCAAGGGAGTGGACAGAATTCTAGGAATGTGTGTAAAAGAATGAACATGGTTTTCTAAACTTCAGTTTCATAATTTAACATTGGCAATGGCATTTTGTTTTTGCAAATGCTTGGCAGTGTTTGAACAAAAAGGGGGCGTTTGTCTGCCATGGCATGAATAAATCCTCGGGTTGCTCTGTACAAGAGGTGCCGACCAGTTGTCCGAGTTTAGCTTTTGGGAAGGCTGCTAGCACATTGTGGCAAGAGTGAACCGTGACACTTAACCATTCCCTGCTATTACTCCATAACATGTAATGGAGCAATAACTAGTTCAAGGCGGGTATCCTTTGTTGCTTTTATTTCTAACTTCTTCCTTTTTGGTTTCTATGAGGGTGAGAGATCATCTTTGACCGAGCTGTGACTTCTCTCCAGATCATAACCTCCCTCTTTGTCTCGTACCACTTTCTACAGTCTTTCCACCCAGGACATGGTGTCCTTGGTCCAATGAAGTGGGCTGATGAGTTAATGTGCAGGTGTGAGTATTTGAGCTGCTTCATATGTGTTGTTTCCTTCGAATGATCTTGCCCTTAACATCACATAGATCCTCTTCTGAGAATGCTCAAGGGTCTGGGATGTTCCTCTCATAGTAGGCCCTCGCTCGTTTCATGGTCTTTCGGGGCAGATAAAATGTCTAGCATTCGGCATCATTGAACCTTTACAGTGATATGAAGTGGTTTGTCATCCGCTATGGTGGAGGAGCGTCGACCCACTGCTGAAATGCAGCATATAGAAGAAAAATAAAATTACAATAAAACTTTTTTCCCTTCCAGTTGCGTAGCGTTGGCAGCAGGGGGAGGAGGAGTGGTAGGCACTGAAAGTGCGCATGTCAGTTTGGCTGCCCATCTTAGGACGGCCAAACTGGCATGCGCACTTGGATATCTCCAGGCTGTTCCTTGGAAATATCAGCAGTGCTCATGGGCACAGGCTCCCAGTCCCTGCTGAAGCTTGAACCAGTCCTCTCTGCCCAATCCAAGCGTTTCTCACAAGCTGGAAGCAATAGCATGAGAGCAGCGCTGGGATTGTGTGAGGAGTCTGGGAGCTTGTGCTCATGGGGATTTCAGTGCCGGGAGCAGCAAGGCGAGGGAGCACAAGATCAGGCCTGGTGAAAGTCTATATATATATTTTTTCCCTGCGCTGTCCCCCCACATCAGATTGGTAGCAGCAACCGCTGTTTAACTTTCTTGTTGGCATGCTTGTTATGTTGCTTTTTTTGTTGCTAAAACAGAGCACCTTTACCGTAGTGCAACACTTTAGCAACCCTACCTGTATGTAAATCTTATTTTATATCCACTAGAGTGTCTTGATGGCAGCACATCTATCCAGGCTCTTCAAGCTGTTACTGTCAAAGCAGGATAAACACACAGTGAATAGGTGCTTTAATGGAGAAGAAGGCAGGGATCCTTCACTTGTCATTGGATAAACTCCTGTGTCGCGGGTGTTGATGCCAGTTGGAGAAATATGATGGAAGTGGTTCCTGTCGCTTGCTGCCCAAGGAGAAGCTCTTGTGTTCGCACCGATAACTGTGTTTTTAGGGCTCGCGCAGCGAGATCCTTTTGTAGGGGGTTTCAAAATGTACCTAGAAATTGCACATGCTCGTGCATGTGCTTTTTCTTTTGTGTTACGGGATTGGCTTGTGCATGCGTGTATTTCACAAACAGAGCACGCAATAGGCCAAAGGCGGGCGCATTGCTCCGCCCATGGCCTATTGGTGTCTGTTACGAGCACCGGCCGTTATGTGGTTTCAATTATCGTGCCCAGACACGGGCAAGATAATTGAAGCCACATGTCTCGCTGTGGTAGGCGTGTGCACCACTCCCGGGCTGCTTCTTTTTTAGATCCATTTCACGGAGAAGCAAGTAAACGAAAGAACCACGGACACAGATTTTGAGTTTACATTACTTCTTATTCTAAAGTCAGGATTTGACAGCCGGTATGTTATTCTGACTGGCTCGCTTTCTGCTATCAACATGAGTCTGAAGGCAGAGAGCAGTTAGTTGAAAAGTGAAGATCTCGATACAGGTGCTCCTAAGAATATAAGGCCTGACTCGACGACTGTAAAGAAGATAGACTACAATGCCTATGAGCATGAAGACTGAACTGACATACCAGGGCTGGTGCCAGGATCCAGCCAGGGCCGATGATGCTTGACGACAGCTGCTGGCCTCTTGTCCAGTCAAAGAATCCTCTTGATGGTGAAGGAGCAGCTGGAGGGCTTGGGACTCTCTATGCCCTTCTGCAGCGCGGGACGGAAGCCGCCATGCACCGCAAGGGCTGTCGGGCCGGCCGGGCTTCCGGCTGCACGGCACCGGAGGCCGTTCCGATGCGAGTAGGAGAAGCCGCCGTAAGCTGTGCACAGGGCCATGTTCCCGCTGGGCCTGAGAGCACACACACCCAGGCCTTCCTGCAGGCCCGCCTTATAGCCATGTTGACAAGAAGCAGGGGCTGGGTTTAAAACGTCATTAATTACAGCCCCCATTAGAAAGTTTTAGCATCTGAATGAGTACTCTCCCACCGAGGGGCGAGGGGGCTTAACTGTTTATTTGTTTGCAAGTAATTAGCAACTAATGGGGACACGAGGGGGCGGCGAGTGGGACATGGAGTGTTATCTCGGCCGACGAGAATATCTACTTAACTTTCCCAGGACGGCCCGGCATAAACATCGCACCTCTTCATTATTCGAAATCATTAATGTATAAAATAATGCCCTTTCCGACGTTATACCCTAATGGACGCGCAAGCCACCTAAACATTCTAATAAAATAGGAAATCAGTCATGTCATACGTAATCTTGTTTAGGTGAATTTTCTTCCAATTAAATAAAAAAAATCTCTTAATGCAATTAGGGTAATCCTCCTGAAAATGCCTCCTTTTTGGGGCTCGCATTTATTTTTAGTATAATCGCAGCGCGGGTGCCGCGATTATGCCAAAAGTAAAGAGATAGATTTTTATTCTCTTTCTTGACTTTTTTGGTATAATCGTGGCAACTCCCGCTTTACTTTTAATGTTATAAGTAAAGCGCGGGTGCCGCGATTCTACCAAAAGTAAAGGAATAGATAAAAATATCTATTGCTTTACTTTTGGTATAATCGCGGCACCTGCACTATACTTTTAACATTAAACATCCACGCGCATCCTCTGGTCCAAGCCCCGTGGTCCCAGTGAGCTTGGCATCAGCAGCCTGGCAACAGGGTTCAAACATGCCAGCTTAATGCCATCTGCCTGCCCGGGGTCTCCAAAAGGCAGGGCCTCTGGTGCAAGACCCCTGGTGGTAACGAGAGGTGGGCGCAGTCGTGAGGTTGCTATTTCGAAGTTACTTTTTAAAATAAAAAACTTGATCAATATTGCCTGTCTGAGGAATTAAAACCTGGGAAAAATCAGGTGACACAATCCAGAGAAAGTTGGCTTCGGGGTACCAAAGAACTTCACTAAATTGCAATTTGTGAGTAGTGGCTTCTTGTTTGAAGGTGGAGGTTGTCATTGAGTGAAGGCGTTCATTTGCGGTTCGTTATTCCCCTTTCAGATGAAAAAATTAGCGAAACCCAGAGATTGTCAGACATTTAACCCACTACTGGGGCAGGGCAGGGGCGTGCAGGATAAGAGGATTAACCAGATGTGCAGTGAATGTAAGCCCCGTGTCTGCTGGGGCAGGGGAGGGGTGTGCAGGAGAGAAGCATTAACCAGATGTGCAGTGAATGTAAGCCCCGTGTCTGCTGGGGCAGGGGAGGGGCGTGCAGGAGAGAAGCATTAACCAGATATGCAGTGAATGTAAGCCCTGTATCTGCTGCCTCTGTGCGTCTCTGTCTCTGCGTCTCTGTCAGCATCCCGCTAGGCGCATGGGTACTCACAAACTTTCTCTCGGGGGGGGGGCAAATTTACAGGGTGGTTTGTAGCCAAGGGCGGCACCTGTGGGGGCAGGATCAGGGGAGGCGGGGCTAGAGCAAAAAAAAAACTGTGACCAAGAGGTTGAACACAGGCCCCTGCAGTGGAGCATTAGTCCACTGAGCCACCAGACCCAGCATACACACGTCTGTCTGTCTGTCTATCTGTGTATGTGTCTCTGTCTGTCTGCGTGTCTCTGTCTGTGTCTGTCTGTGTGTGTGTCTCTGTGTACCTCTGTCTGTCTGTGTTTCTCTGCCTGTGTGTCTATCTGTGTGCCTCTGTTTGTCTCTGTCTGTGTGTCTCACTTTGTCTCTGTCCGCGTGTCTCACTGTGTGTCTGTGTCTGTGTTTCTCATACTGTGTGTATCTGTCTTTGTGTCTCTGTCTTTGTGTCTGTCCCTGAGCTATTGGTGTTGCATTATTTAGCAATGCCAATAGCTCAAACTTTAATAATGCGAGACCTATTGCATTGCAAATGCTTGTTTGAAATGAGAGAGGTTGCTGCGATGTGCGGTGACAGGGTGGATGTAGTCGACCTGTGCTGGAACACTTTTTTATTTTAATGATGGGCGACATTGACCTTGCTGACTCCCGCGTTTCCATAGTTAAAGCATGCCTGCTTCAAGGTGCCTGCTCCTTGGCTGTCGCATAAAATATAATTGAGTGGACTGTGATTTTTGCAGTGTTGCTCGCAAATATCTGTGCCCTCCTCACGTCCATGATGCACCACGTTCTGTGAAAGCCTCTTTTTGTTTTTTTCCCTTCTGACGTTTTCGCTATCGTTGTTGCTTGGTTATAGTTCACCAAGGTTCTCTGAAGTGCACTGATGGTGATCTATTAATTCTGTGTAGAACACAGAAGATAAATGGCTGTAGTGAAGCGCTACGAGGCCTCACAACTGATAGCAATGCGCTATACAGGTTGATGTAATATTAACCTCTATCGTTCATTTCCACTCCTGCTGCTCTTTAACCTTTGCTCCCGTTTACTCTCATTGCTCCTCTTCTCCCCCTCGATCTTAGCTTATGTCAGTCATGTTGTCTTCTCCTTCCTCTCCTGCCATCATGCTCTTTTCCCTCCTAACACCCCCCACAAAGAAGCTGAGTGGACTGAAGGCGGCATGGAAGGGGGTTCCATGCAGCCTTCGGTTCTCCTCTGCTTGTTTGCGCCATCTTGGCTTTCGGCCCTCTCACCTGGGCCTTCCTACCCTTCAAGCTCTTACCTCTGCTGCTACCCGTGCCTCCTGCTCTCCCAGATTCTTCAGTGTCCTCTCGCACTTCACAGGCAACATTGGTTCATTGGATACACACGATTGGGAATCAAAAGCATTAATGCCCGCACAAGTCCTAAATTCCCTTTTCAGTGGCAAAGGAGCAACAAGCATTTACAATGCAATGGTTTCGCCTTTTGAAAAGTTAGAGCTATTGGCATTGTAAATGACAAAATTTGGATTTATGTGTTGGTTTTGAAAACAGATAAATAAATGGCATTGTCATTTACAATGCCAATAGTTTAATCTCTGGCAAATGCCACTCATCAAGCTGAGACACTGAGCTGCAGTCACAACTGTGGTTTGGAAAAGACACGGACACGCTGGAAGTAAATATAGTGTTACTGGAAATCACAGCACACATTAGTCAATTTCCTGAAAGAACCTCGATTCTATTAACTACCAGCAGGGTACATGCTGTTTTTGACCGAGCTGACATTTTTGGCCGCATTCATAAGTGATGACATTTGTAGTGGTGGCCTCGGGCGAATTATTTGGCTTAGCAAGCGAAAAATGAAAACTGGCCCCAAACACCAAGTGTTCATCACATGGTGATAATCACAAGGGGATAATGAGCTGAGAAAAAAAGCAACGGCAGAATGGATAGAAGAGCAAATCGGACCCCCTCGATGTCCCCACCCCGCCCGTCACTCTCCACGCCACATGACATGCCAGCGCCGCAGAATAAAGTCGGGCTTAGGCTGAGTGATTCATGTCAAGCACTGCATGACACGTGACTGACTGACTCCGTTCCAGCCCATGTGTCCGGGGGTCCGAAGTGTCTGGAATCTCAACTTACACCCGGTTCCACTCTAGTGACGCGCTTCAGTTGTCCACATGTTCTATCAATGTGCTACCCATACAGTTTTGTAAATCACCGAAACATCACCTAGGTCAATTCAGAGCGCTAAGATGTGACAACCATATGTTCGTCTAAATTGGCTTTTTTTAAGATATCTCATATGGAAGGTGTTCAGCTATGGTGACATGGCAAGATGCAAACATCAGAATCCAGCTAAACCCTGCCACCTTCGTGCAGAGGCCAGACTATTCCGGATTCCACCACAGCCCATTCTGAACAGACTGTGGGCAGTCCTTTGCCTAACAAAATAATAAAGCGATCTATCTACATAACCTCAATCACAGACCACAGACCACAGCCCAAGCAAACTCCCAGAAAGACACAGAGCAAGATGTTGAACGACGCCGACAGGCACAAGGTGTGCACAATAACCTAAATTACAAGCAGGGTGGGTTTGTACATCCAGCTACAAAGCTCACACTAGTGCACTAACCACGCAGAGAGATTTCACAAAAACTTTCCTCACGTCTTCCCAAGTAATGATTTTGCCAGAACACCACAGTCGCCCCAGAAACAGAAGGAAACACACAGCTCTCCACAGCAACGGGCACACGGACAGCGGGAGGGGGGGACGGGCACACGGACAGCGGGAGGGGTGGACGTTCACACAGACAGCGGGAGGGGGGACGGGCACACGGACAGCGGGAGGGGGGACGGGCACACGGACAGCGGGAGGGGGGACGGGCACACGGACAGCGGGAGGGGGGGGCAGGCACACGGACAGCGGGAGGGGGGGATGTGCACACGGACAGCGGGAGGGGGGACGGAGGAAGGCAGGACAGCAGCAAGCACTCACCAGAGGTCGGGCAAATGACAAAATAAATGGCGGTCAAAAAAAATAAAGTAAACGCCCACCGCCGCAATGACGTGCTAAAAGGGGCAGGATGAGAAAAAATCGCCGGAACGCCCACGAGTCGCCTCTGTGAATGACGGACAGATCTCTCTTCCAATGGCTAGCCTCCATTTATGGAGCTAGCCAATGGAAGAGAGAGGCGGAACTAAGGCCACACTGTTTCTAACATAAGATTTCGCCTGCGCGAAACGCTGCTGCGCAGCTTTTGACAGACGAAACCTAAAAAGGGAACAATGACTCCATCCGCGACAAAGAACACCCACCAAGGGAAACCGCAGGATAGGAACTCGCCAACCCCCAACCCTTAGAGACCGTAACTGCCAGGCCACAGCGTAAAAATGAAAACAAAATATGAAAACGCATCAACTCCAGACAAGTCGACATGACAAGCAGGACACAAACCCTCGTGCTGAGAGAGACAGTGGCACCAGAGGCACAGAACATACCATTGAGCTATAGCTCCGTGGTAAGTAACGCAACCAAGGGAGGAAAATCCACACCTGTAACAGTACTCTCATGTAACGTAACTGGTTCAATTGAACAGTGCTCTGACACCTTCGGGTAAAGTCTGCGCATTATTAGAATGCATTAAAGAAACAAATAAAGTAG
Source organism: Lissotriton helveticus (assembly GCF_964261635.1). Lineage (NCBI taxonomy): Eukaryota > Metazoa > Chordata > Amphibia > Caudata > Salamandridae > Lissotriton > Lissotriton helveticus. Next base: position 1,648,168,564 of record NC_136061.1, read on the forward strand.
AAGAGCAACGCACAAAAAGCACAACTGACCGCACCAGGATACAGAAAGACCAGCAGGCAAAAACCATAAAGACAGTGCGCCAGACCTGAAATATGCAGAAAGCCAAACCCCTAAAAATAAGGAGAGGAGTAGACCAAAAGCACAGGAACTAGAGCGGCGAAGCCGAGACACGAACCGGCAACCCCAGCCACAGGGACAAGTACACTAGCCACTAGGCTATCTTCCAGCTCACTCACACGCATGCATAGTGCACAGAAGTATGCAGGAACAAAGGGGAAACCAATACCCGCAGAGCGGGAAAAATAACCCCAGGACAGGAGAAAGGTGTACACAGACTCATGGCCGGAACCTGAGTCCGAAACCCCCAAAAGGAGAGTACGTGGAATCCGACGCACAGCAATGGGACACCAGTGCCCAGCTTAGAGAAAATGTCATATGTAACAAAACAAACTGGAAGCATTCATCCGAAACGAGAGCCCCTTTCAACAGCACTCGCCCACTCCCCTGACAAAAGTAAACCAGACACGCAGCTGGAAAACTAAGCGGAGCGCAGGCGCAAGTGCAAGCTCCAACCAACTGAAAACACCGGAGGCTACAAGCATGAAGGAGATAGACGAGAACCCCACACAGCCCACAAGCCGCACGCCGACATCCAGAGGCATGGGAAAATATGCGGCAACCCTTGGGACCGGGACCGTCTGAGGCAACGGCCGCAGAGAAACCGGGCCAGCAAGGTAAGCCCCCCCACCCCCCAGGCAGAGTCCGCCCCCGCCAGGCCGCAACCAGAGCCCGCTAAAGCAGTGCAAAAAAAAAAAACAAGTCGAGGGGGGGAGGGGTGAAAAGCATACAGCAGCCCCGGGGAAGGCAGTGAGCGGCTCTCAACACAAAGCGGCAAAAATTATCACGAGGCAGGAGCCAAAGCAATCGGCGGGCAAAAGCGGCCCACGCACGACAAGCGCAGGCAGCCACTGGAGCGACATAAAGGGAGCCCTCACAAATACGAGGCACAATGCCCACAACCTCCTGCAGTGGGTACAACGTAGCACTGAGGTACAGCAGCCGTCGCAACGCCAGCACCGGGCCGAGAGGGTGGACTCGAGCGGAATGCAAGAAACCCCATAACAAAGCCTGTAGCCCTCCCGGGGGCCGAAGGGACCCAGACAGAGAATGTATCCACAGTGCGGTCCAATAACCGAGAGGGACTCCCAGGGCTATGTGGAGCAGTGAGGCAGCCGAGCCGAACCACAGAGCCCGCTAAAGCAGGGCAAACGGCCCCAGAAGCTGAAGGAAACGCACAGCTCACCACAGCAACGGGCACACGGAGAGCGGGTGGGGGGACGGGCACACGGACAGCGGGAGGGGGGACGGACAGCGGGAGGGGGGACGGGCACACGGACAGCGGGAGGGGGGACGGGCACACGGACAGCGGGAGGGGGGATGGAGGAAGGCAGGACAGCAGCAAGCACTCACCAGAGGTCGGGGCAAATGACAAAATAAAAGGCGGCCCAAAAATAAAAAGTAAACGCCCACCACTGCATGACTTAGGCAAAAGCCTAAAAATCTCGGGAAAGCCCACGAATCTGCTCCGGCTATGACGGACAGATCTCTGTTCCAATGACTAGCCTCCATTTATGGAGCTAGCCAATGGAACAGAGAGGCGGTGACCAAGCCACAAAACTGTTCTCATTAGCTTTCGGCAGGCGAAACCTAAAAAGGTGCAAAAAAGGGCTGGAGGCACAATTCCCTATACCCCTAAAGGTTTAGGAAGCCTGTCCAAAAACAACCAGCTTACCCAAATGCAAATACATGCGATAGCCCAGCACACTTTATACACAAAGTATAGCAATTATACAATCAAGAGATGCAGAGTTATTTCAAAGACGAGTCGATGTTATATTCCAATTCATCCCTTATTTTTCATTGTAAAAACTTTTGAAATCGCCAACGCGTTTCGTCCCATCCAGGGACTTCTTCAGGGCTTGTAATAAGTATAGAGAGAAGTCTGGTATGATAATTCCTCATGTATTAGGAATGGGTAATTTCTATTAGTCAGTTTGCACGCTTCCCCATAGATTTGTATTCCAAGTGATTTTGACAATTTTTTTTCTTTAGTAGAAACAGTATCCCGGATAGTGGAGTTCCGGTATAACGATCCTCAGCGAAGTCGGGTTGTCCCTTCAGAGGCTCGCACTTCCTGTTGCTTCTTATTCTTCTCTTTTTTACACTGCAGTTTCCCCTTTACTTCCTCAACCTCTCACTTTACGGGACAGTAAGTTGTTAATCCTTTTCAGCTTTTCCAGACATGGCTGCAGGATGTTGAGTGGGGGAGAGCTCTTTACTGGTGGCCTCTACATTCTATAATGTGTGTCATGCTTGGAGTTCTGCGTTTTGCTCTTCTCAGTTTCCATGCTGTGCCCAATCTCATTTTCCTTGTTTCTGAAAGTTGAAGTCTGACCGAAAAACAAGGGTCCCATCATTGAATACCCTTGGGAATTCCTCTGGAGGTCTTTGAGAAATCCCAAGGCCTTTTGAACGCCGACCAACAGTGTTGACTTACCTTACGTTCATAACACTTTCAAGAAGATACTTGGTAGTTTATAAAGCAGGGAGCCTGGTCCCTCAGGATCCAGGTACGTAGGATGCAAAGGAGGTGGAAGAATGAAATGGGTCATTATTAGCGCACATGGGCGCTCATCTGCTTATCACATAATTATTTGCGTGCTTATTTTGTTTCCATAACTCTCATCCCATCCTTTGAAAATCCTTAAATCCTTTTGGTGTGTCAGCATTCCAGACTGGATTGATGCCCTCTCAGCAGGTGAACTTTCCAGCCTCTGTTAGACCTTCCTGGAATGTTTACCAATAATCAAGCTTTTGTCCCAATATTGCTATAATTCCGAGCGCCTTCAGGGATTCCATGCTATTTGTAACAAAGATTAAAGTAATTACTTAATTGGTAACAATAATTCTTGCAAACACATGGGCTGTCAAGCCAGACTTAACAAGCATTGGCAAAATTAATAGGTCTCGTCCATGAGAGCTATTGGCTTTGGCATTGTTTTGTACCTATGCTGTACAGCAGCACTGATGCTTTGCAGTGTGGCTAAAATTAATTTAGAAAAGTGTTATGATCCCCAGGCTAATGCGCGTATTTTTTAAAGTTCATTAGCACTGGATGCATCATAGTCCTTTCTTACTATCACAAATTGGAAAAATGTGTGATACTGACCATTTTAACAGAAGACCAATTGTGTATTATGGAATGACTTCTGATATATATAACACAAAGCCATAATAGCTTGTACTGTTTATACGAACACAATCAATAAAATTGTTTTAAAAAAAGAAGTGGGCAAGGATTACTATGCTTTTCTTTAGGAAGACCACGCATTCCCATGGAGGTCACTTATGGCTATAATTGAACACTGCAGTATTCTCTGATGCTTATGAGGTAGAGACAATCATCTAATTTTCCAAGGCTTAGATATAATTTAAAACAAATCCTGCTGGTCTGCCATGGATTCTGCTTTCGTGGACAACATCCTGCTCTCATTAACATTACAATTGAAGTCTTGAAAGAACTGGGCTAGTAATAATATTACTAAGCCTAACTTGGAGGGGCTTCATACTGTAATAGACGGTGTTAAAATATCCCAAGACTCCAAAAGGTTTGTGAACAACCTAAGAGGTAAACCTATATAATTGTGTGAACAAATTATTCATAACAAAAAAATTGCCACGGCATTACTGGAATCGGAGAACAGTGTCCACATTTCGTGCAAACAAATCCAGTGCAGTGCATTGCAAATCTTCCGGGATTATGACAGAAGACCACCATAATAGATAGTGTTATCTTTTCTGCAATTTTAGGAATCCCCAATAGATCTCATCTTTGAGACTGATGGCTCTGCCATTGTCTTTTGCTCATGCAGTAGAGCATGGGCAATGCCGACTTTGGCAATGATTTGTATCCACGCTGTATTGAATATATTTAAATGTAGCATTCTGGGACACTTGGGGAACTCAAGGGCATATGCCTATTCTTTATCTGTTATATCCCTGTCTATCCCTCACCCATTTTTCCTGTACAGGCACCAGAGATGTCCCAACATGTGTTCTAGCTCCTCTGTACAACCAACAGGTTAAGCGACGTCCCTCTCCCTTCAAATAAACTGCATACACCAGTCCATGTGTGGAGGATGCGTTCCCGTTCGGGGACCGCTGTTACTCAATATAATGAACTATAGTAGCATATACCATAAATAGTGTATTGGGAACACCCTGACTATGGATGAAATTATCGTGATAAGCTATCATGCCATCCACAAATAGGGCACCTACAGTTATCACTCCCTCCTGTGCCCATTGTAAAATCCTTCATCTGGTAATTAGTCCTGTTGTGATGGGTATTCCAAGTAGTGGGACATGAGGTGAATAAGGGGCAGATCATTTGGTATATTGTAATGCCGGTCTCCAATATAGTAGCGCTGTTTTGAGAAAAGAGAGAGCTTCAGGTGGTATTTTGGAGCCAGGCAGTAGAAATGTGTGCAGCATTCCTGGATCTACTTTTTGTGTTGTGTATCCAATCTCATTTAGGTTGCGTCCTGCTTGCCAATAAGATAACCATTGCAGTTGGCTAGCCATGCAATACTCTCAGAAATCAGGAGCCCCCAGTCCCCCCTCCTCTGGCTTCAGTTGTAGTTTTGTCAGACTCACCCTCCTGCGTCCTTTAGCCCATGTCAACCCCATGAGGAGGATGTCCAGTGTCCGAAAGACACTGGCTAGGATCAGAATCGGTATGTTAGTGAAATAATAGAACAGTCGTGGGAGTAACACCATCTTAGAGATGGCTATTCTACCCATAACCGAAAGAGGCAATGATGTCCAGAAGGAGACCTGGGCTCCTTGTTATTTAATTGCATCCTTGCCCACTTCCTCTGGTAAAAGCTACAATACTTGAAAATATGTCTTAGACTACATCTATTTCCTCGTTTATTGACACCCCCTTCACTCACGCAAAAAATATTGAACTTTTTATTTCTCAAGTGCCGACATGTTTCTGCCTCATGTCAAGATCCTTCACCTTTATCAGTTCTGTCTTCAAACCAGCCTTTTACCAGCCCACTGTAGACCCCTGTGTATTTAGTTTGTGGAAGGATTTGAAGAATACACTTGAATTTGGTCGATCCACGTGTGAGTCAACAGACCTTTCCCTGTGCTTCTGGCTCGGTTACCAGCATATTGGTATCAAATACTGCCCTTGAGCGCACTGGGCGTCCTAGTGTCCAATACTTGTTTCCACTAGGGCTCTACCTGCACGGGACTGGTAGCTCCTCATAAATCTGTAGGATAACTACATGAGATAGATGTACAGTTAATCTAAATGGGAATCACTTAAACCAAACACCGGGGACCAGTGTTGAACACCCCTGAGTTAAAGACCAACCTTCTAGCTGATCCTTTATGCATCACTTATGTAAAAGCAAAACTTTCAAAATACATAAAGATAATCAATACGATATTTCGAAAATAATATTTCTTATTATTATACCACAAACATCGTGAAATGCTTCAGATAACCAACCCTGATGCAGGGCAGGTGTACAAACCATACCTTTCTTCGCACATACTGATCACAGATATTGTGCTTTGCAAGCCACAAGTTCGAATCCTGGAAAGGTGAGCTCAGCCACCCATCCTTCCTCTTTGGGTAATTTGAGTACCATTAAATTGGGTACTAATAACACCCGTTATCTAGGGCACTTACAGATGACAGGGGTCTGTCATTAAGCACGAATTCGAAACAAGATATTATTTTCAAGTTTTGCTTCAAAACTATTCTCTGTAAATCTATTCTTGCTTTTACAAAGTTAATATATTAAATGACATTTGCTTAATTCCGCCAATCCTCAAACTAGGGTGAAGTTATGCCCTTTTCTTTGTTTGTTCTCCTGTCCTTGACATTGAGGGTAAGTAGGCGTGTTTAGAAGAAGAGCAAAAGAATTATAGATGATGTACTAATGGATCAGCCTCTCTTACTCTTGTAGTTTTAGTGCCGAGCCCTTGCTGTTCTAATAATACCATGCATTAACCCAATACAGGTCTTTGTATTCCAATGAGTGAGAATGCATCTATCAACTGTAATGTAATGTAATGTAAATTGATACTTGTATAGCGCACTACTCACCCGCAAGGGTCTCAAGGCGCTTGTACGAATACCGCTGTGGAACCCATCCTGGCTTTCCCTGTGAGGTGTCCACTCCTTGGCACCCCCAAGGTGGAGGCCAGGCATCCTTAGCGTTGTGGGGGCCGTTGTGGAGATTAAGCAAGCTATTGCCCAGAGTTGCAGAGTGGGACTCCATGATTGGAATAGGCACCGAGGCGAGAATTATCAGGTCCGTGGAATTTTTGAGCCCAAGACCCGCCGAGGCGTGGAATTGAACCCTGGTCCCGGGCTAGACCTCTGCATCAGGGTCTGCCGCTCTAACCATTGAGCCACACTTCTCCACTGTAATGTGATATATTACCTTTGAGGGTTTCTGGTGACATTTGTAAACCTCGACGCTGATGGGCTGAATGAATACCCATCATGTACTCTGTCTCGATTGATCCATATTCCACTGGGTTTCGCGTTTCGGCATTTGCCTTTCTCAAACCGAATTGCGCATCATCACCCTTCGATGCCAACACTCGTGCGTCAATGACCGTGAAGACAGACAAAATACCATGGTACAAAAACCCATTCTCATGCCTCCATGTTGGATGGAGTAGATTGTTAAAACAACACCAATTAACTCAATGTTGTTCTATCAAGCCATCAAGATGTAGTTCATATCCATGCATGTTATTGCAAATATGTCATTATTCTATACTGCACTTATTTAACAATAGATGGTAATACAATTTGAAACTAGAATGATATACTATATATGTCGATGTTGCAGTCAACTAATACATTCTAAAAACTGAAATTACAGATGTTTGTAGACCATGAAATATGCATAAAGTGCAAACCGTACACATTTTTATTGTTTTAATCCTGCCACTCATTCCTCCACAGTCTTTGGGAAGTGTGATGATTTCACCTTCCCAATACCGCCATTGCCTATATGGTTCCAAATCAAATGTTGATGAGAAAGGCAGACGCTGAAACACATTGCTAAATAAACTTGGCAACTAAAAATGATCCTGGAGTGCTGGCGTCTTTCCTTCGGGGGAGTCCAGTTAAATAAATAACAGGCGCTGCACTTATACCCGCATTACAAGAGCAGGCGTGGCGGGCATTGCAGTATATACATGTATGTGTATATGCAAACTGGCTGAAAAAAACAAAGGTTACAATGACGTTTATAGTTAGGCTCAGATAACACTTGTACAAAACCATTGAAATTCAGCAGTTATAGTTACCTTACCTAACTGTAACGTATGCCCCCGTAATGCACTGCTTATGACCTCACATGTTACATCAGTCATGGCATTGTCAGTGACATCACTTATGACATCATCCAGAGAGTGTTTCATAAACATTTCTCAGACTTAAAGATACGTACTAAGCTACTGCATAAGTTAATTTACTATTCTCTTTGTACTACTACTGAGTGATACTGTTTCTAATATATGTCATCTGAGTGGCACTGTGATTGTCTATCATTGTGGGTGTGGGTGTCTGAGTGGCTGTATGGTTGTGTGAGTGGCTGTATTGGTGTGTAAGGGTGTGTGTGAGTAGCTGTATGGGTGGGTGATTGAGTGGCTGTATTGGTGAGTGGGTAGGTGTGTGAATGGCTGTTTGGGTAGGTGAGTGGCTTGCTCTATGGGTGACTGAGTGGCTTTGTGAATGGCTCTATGGAACGTGACTGGGTGTGTAAGTGGATGTATGAGTAAGTGAGTGGCTGAGTTACTGTAGGGGTATGTTGGTGTGCGAGTGGCTGTTTTGCACAGTAAGTATCTGTGTGGCTGTGTAGGTGAGTGAGTAGGCATGTGAGTGCTTGTATCGATGTGTGAATGGGTATGTAAGTGGTTTTGTGGATGTGTGAGTGGCTGTATGGGTGAGTGAATGGCTGTATGGGTGAGTGGTTGTGTAAGTGGTTGTGTGGGGGAGTAAGTGGATCTGTGAGTGGTTTTGTGGACATGCGAGTGGCTGTATGGGTGTGTGAGTGACTGCGTGTGTGTCAATGTATGTCTGTGAATGGGTATGTGAATGGTTGTGTGAGTGGGTGTTTAAGAGGTTGTACGGGTGTAAGTGGGTGTTTGAGTGGTTATGTGGACTATGTAATCAGTGATGTCATTTGAGATGCCATCAGTGATGGCATTAGTGATGTCACTGACCATCTCCTCAGTGATGTAACATGTGAGGTAATAAGCAGTGCATGGAGGGGCATAAGCTATAGTTAGCTCGGGTAACTATAACTGCTGAATTTCAGTGATTCTGTATGAGGGAACTCTGAGCCGAACTAGATCGTTCCCAGCTAGTGTACTAAGCAGACGTACACAGTGCAGAGAGTCCAGCGGGTCTCCAATTGATTTACAGAGATAATACTAACACTCTTTTTTGTGGTAGTGTGGACAACCAATTAGGCTCATCAGAGGGTAGTGCTAAGCATTTGTTGTACTCGGAGGCAATAAATAAGAGAGACACTCAAAGAAGGATCCTAACTACAGGGTATGGCGAATGCAAAGCAAGTGTCTTTTCTTTGCAATTCCATATTAAACAAGCATTTGCAATGCAATAGGTCTTGCATTTGAGAGAGTTTGATATATTTCAATTGTAAATGACAATGCCTTTTATATATGTGTTGGTTTTTAAAACGGATGAATAAAAAGCATTGTCATTTAAAATACCAATAGCTTAAACTCTTGCAAATGCAGGACTTAATGCATTGCAAATGCTTGTTTGTAAAAGTGCCTCATGCGGCGCTTTCACTTTAATGGCAGCCATCCCCCTGTCTTTAGATGCTGCTCGTCTAAAGAAAGAGGCGTGGCCGCCATCCAAGTGAAAGCGCCGCATGCGGCGCTTTTACAAATAAAATGTTTATTTGGCAAGCTGATAAAAAAAGTTTTTTTTTTTGTGTGAATGCGCCCCATTCGGCGCTTTCAATTTAGTAGCGGCCGCCCACCTTTATTTAGACAAACTGTGTCTAAAGAAAGGGGCGCAGCCACCATTAAAATGAAAGCGCAGAATGGGACGCTTTAAAACCAAAAAGTTAAGAAATAGAAAGAAACAAAAAACATGTGGCCGCATTCAGTGCTGCAAACAACAAACCAACAGCACGGCGATGCGAGGAAGCGTGTTGCAGGAGAAAACAATTTGCCAAATAGTTCTCAGGGGCTCTAATTAAAGCCTAATGAGTAACAACGCATGTAACAGAGGGTGTCCTCATAGGAGGTGACAAGGCGATACTAAGGAGGGACCACTTAGCCTATTGACCAATATAAAGCCGTAGTTTACAAAGGGCAGTGACAGGAGGCAATTACAAAGATGGCCAGAAAGTGGTAGAATCTTCAAGTCCATACCTGAATACAGCATGTCTCGAAGAGACTGCGCAAGGGCTGTCTAGGCTTGACCTAAAATGATCTGAAATCCTTCGTGGAGGTGACTGCATCTTTGATTTTATTGGAGTGCAATCTCTGACTGTCACAAGTGAGTTCTTTCTTATCCACTCCTGGTAAAAGCAGAGTCCATGGTTCTCCCTTTAAATTGCTAGGAGTATGCAAATATGGAAATCACTTGGATGCTTCTCTGTTTGGCCCCTCCTACCGTAGTAGTATCCAAAGGTCTTCCTGCATTTTGCTAGGATGATGGGCAGCTTCACAAGCGGACTCACCAGCGTGTTACCCACTGATTTTGGTGAGGAATTCTTGAGACAGAGGAATATGACTACATCTCCACCAAATAAAGAAGCACTTACTTCATATAGTTAAGAGGAACAACCCTTATTTTTTTTAGATTTACGTCTTTGTAGTCTCGCTATCTTCTCTATTGGAAGAATCATGTGATCGCATATTTTCGGCTAAAGCCGCACCAGGAACAATCCCTTTGCCCCTGTGCACCTGCCCAATCCTCCTTTGTCTTTGTGCTTGTCCTGGCAACGCCTGTGCACCCCCTATTGTCTCTTTGCTTGCCCCAGTTCCTCCCTCCACACTCCGTTGATGGAGTGCCTGCCCCCAGCCACTCCCAACCACCCTTGTTGTCTGTGTGCTTACCCGCAGGCCCTCCAGCCTACCCTCTGTTGTCTGTGTGGATGCCCCCAGCCCTTCCCACCAATCCTCTGTTGTCTATCTGCCTGTCCCATACCCTCCAGCCCACCCTCTGTTTATGGGGTTGCCCCCTGGTTCTCGCACCCACCCTCTGCTGTCAATGTGGATAGTGCCCAGCCCTTCCCACCAGGGCCAGCTCTAGGGCGGTGTGACCGGTGCAACCGCACCGGGCGCTGACTTCGGGTGTCGTATTTGGAAGTATTGTGTGGTTTCAAAAGCACTTGCTGCCGCATTCCTGTCCTCCAGAAATTTACAGGCAAACCTATTAATGTCAAGATAACTGCGGTGATTAATGTGCTTTTTAGAGAGGGGTTGGTTTGTCTTTTGAAAGTTTTGACTCCTGGTAAGGTAGTGCAGAGTGTTAATATGCCTGCTGCAAAGAACGTGTACCATTCAGTTCACAAACGCATATTATACAATTAGGTCAGTGGGTTACTGTATTTTTTCCGGAAAGATCCTTTTGTGACTTAGTTAATAGCTCACTGTTTTATGTTAGGATTATAATTTATAAACTGTCACCAAAGAGCTGCATAAAAACTGCAAGTCATAGATTAGTTAGCGCGTTATGATTTTATCTCTTCTTTTATTATCCTAATGTTGGAAAAACTGGTTCATTTTTGGATAGAAATCCATTGATTATTAAAAAGAACCCCCAACCATGGTTTTAAATTCAGTTTGTGCTTCTCCAGACCAAGCAATGTTAATCTTACACTGCGTAAGGTTTTTTTTGCACGCAAACTATACTGTCTACCAGAATGGATGACGTGACACCTGTACCTTGTAGTCCTTTGTTTTATTTAACATTTCCTATAACACTAATCTACACACCTATGATTGATTGTCTCTGTTTAGTGCGTGTGAGGTAAAGTGCTCTGACACCCTACACTAGTATGAGTGGCAACGGCGCTATAAAACGAATTAAACGTCTCTGAAAGAAAGTGGCTATGGAGACTTGAGGGGCATTGTTAAAAGGTGGTAGTGAGGCAATCCATAACGGCCGTGGTTATTGGGGGGGCGCCAACAAACCAGGGCGCCAACAACGCTAAAGCCGGCCCTCCTTCCCAACCACCCTCCGTTGTCCATCTGTTTGCCCCCAGACCATCCCACCACCTGGGACCTGTTGGCTTTACCTATGCTTGTATTAAATGAGCATTACACCTTGCAGAGTATGAAGCCCCCCCCCCCCGATAAACAGGGAGATTAGCAATTGGGTGTGCAGAAAGCGCTGTGTCACCAGGGCCCAGGGATGTGAGGGACTTTGTGAATCCCATTTAATGCAGGATTTGGGCACCATTTCTTTTGCCAACATTAGGGTTTTTGACACCGGTGTCACATCCTACAAATTCAGTGCCATAAGTGTTTGTTTGTAAACCATTTCATATTAGCATGCACCGCTGGTGGTTGCCTCTTGGACTTTTTTAATTGTTTGCTTCGTGGGTAGCTTCCCAGCAGACTGGGCTGTTGAAAAGCAGGCCTATAGTAAATGACGGATTTCGTGACACCCTTCGATATGGTGAGATATTTAAACATTTGCTGCCACGCCCGAGTATCGTATCCATTCGTCCGTGTGCCGCATTCCTCCGTCATACCATGTCTCAAACTGAGACACAATGCACTCGGGTGCCAGGCTGTGCCGAATAGTCACTTAAAACAGAAGTATGATCGGTGCCCGTTCTGAAGCCAATGTATTGACGCTGATGAGGGGAGGAGGGAGGGAGTTGTCCATCACTGGATCGCTGTTGTGGGATCTGACTTGGTGACAAACACTACTGTTGTTCACAATAAGGTCTGTGTGCTCGTCTGCAGCTGTGGCACTGTGTCGGCCTTCTTGGCTTCCCGTCGGTACAACAAACAGACCCTTATTGAGAAAGCTTTGGAAAGTAATTGACATTTGGTGGATGTTGTTCACTGTGTGACTAAAGACGTTCTTGAATTCGTTTTTTTTGTTCTTTTTTTGTTCGCCCATTTTTTTACTTACCTTCTTGTTCTGATACCCATGCTCGGACTGGGACAGAATATAGGCCCGCGCACTAAAATAAAAGTGGCCACCAATAGTGAATCCGATATCTAAAAAGTGTCCCTCGTTTGCAAATCGGGATAGTTTTGAACTTGTAAACACGCATTGTATAGGTGTTTTCAAGATTTGGGCAACTGAAGAATTTGTGCTCGGTGAAGGTAATGTTTGTGGTAATATCAGGTAAAACAACATTAAAACCGGTCCAGCACACCATAAATCCGACAAACAGCCAAAAAGCCGCCCATACCCCCGGGCATAACCTGTCAAACCAGTCCCTTCTTGCTGATACCCCTTAACTTCTTTTGCAGTAATCTACTTTTTTGCCGCGAGGGTTTCTCAGTGGATTTAAGACCAGAATTCCCAACGTTTTTTGCAAAGGATTTCGAATTAAACATTGTGTCGTGCACAAGACAAGTGTCTGCTCACTTCACAAGCAGAATCACTTACGTTGTATTCACACTTCACTCGCAGGCCCCCTGTATTCGAACGAAACTTCAGCGGCCCCTGCATCATATCCACATTTTACAAGCTGTGCAATCTCCATCAACACAATTCTCACTCCTCTGAGGTAAGGGCCCCTTGCCACATATAATATTTATATATCGCAAGATGCCCTCCACATAATAGTCACATTTTACAAACACACCCTGTATCTTGTACATACTACCCAAAGCTCAGTCTCCTGCATCCCATCCATATTTTACAAGCTGGGCCACCTGCATCACATTTATCCTTTGCAAGCAGAGGTTCCTTGTAGATGGCCACGATTCACAAACTGGCCCTCTTGCGCCATACCCACAATTCACAAGCTGAGCCCCTTGCCTCTTATTCACATACTGTGCCCCTTCCATCATGTCCTAGGTACACACGCTGGGCCTCCTTTCCATATCTGTAATTTACAACTAGAAGTCCCTCATAGAGCAGTTTAGTCACATTGGCAAAACTTGCCATTGGGTTTATGCATTAGTTTTGTTGCTTGGCATTGGGATTTGCTTTATATTGTGCTTTGATATCCCCATAATTGTCTTCTTCATGATTAAATATTTTATTATTCAGAAAAATTATGTGCGATCTGAATACAGAATATTGGCCCACAAAATCGCCAAAATGCTGCAGCCTATATGTGTTATAGTCCTCTGACTGCTGCATATTCTCGCCTCCGGATGAGGCAACCGACTGAGGGGGGAAAGTCAGACTCTTTATCTGTAGATCATATCCTTGGCAAATAAGATAAGGGCCACGAGCTGGCACTGTCGCCATTCTGTTTTACAGAAAATCTTTTTTTAATGGGTGAGTGAAAGTGGTAAGTTATGCATTGTTGAACTAGCGCGCTCTTGCCATTCTGCAACCCTAGAGTACTTTGTCTTTCAGACACGTGTCTACTGAAGTGAGTTTTCCCACTAAGGATCCTTCTTGACCATCCCGAGGAATGTGAATGTGGTTGTGTGGAGGTGAACAGTTTTTCGTTGTCAGTGTGGTGTGTGTCACAGTGGGAGTGCGGTGGGTCTTCCGACTCTATTCTGAACTGGTGTCTGCCTCGTTACTTTATCCCTCAGTGTGGGAGTTGTCAGACTTACTGTTGTAGGTAGTTTCTGAACCTTCCTATGTGCCTTTTGGGTTCTTGCGAGGGAGAGCTGGGGGCCCAGGTGGGGCTAATAGCCTGATTGGCTTATCTGCAACAAAGCAGGATATTGAGCAGATGGTCAGTGCGTGGAATTAAATAGTTAGGTTCATTTCAGACCTTCCCCTTGCTGTCCTTTGTGTTAGTTGCCCAATGGATAAACGGGGTAGGGTGTATGATAGGTGCAGAAGAACAGCAAAAAGCTTAAGCTGAGCATTGATGGTGACGTTTTCAGTTTAATCCAGTGTGTGAAGTAACTTAAAATATTAAGACAAACCCAAATGAGGGGTAAGTCCATCTTCTACTGGTGGACAAAGACTACTTTTTCTGCTATCCGATTGCTGTAGCATGCTGACACATAAAAAGTAAACATATTGCTAAATCAATGAGTGATCTGCTCACTAAACCCCATAGTCCTTTGCAGAAATTCAGCATCTTCTTTGGGTTAGGTGTGTGTTCAAAGTGCTGTTTGCTTCCACAGTGAAATGCTTGAAGACCATCGGCCTTGAGAATAAATGCTCATTGAGTCGTTATCTTTTCTGTTGCAGGTCCATTATCCTGACGTGGAGCGGGTGGAATGGCTGAATAAGGTAAGGGAAGACTTTATTTTAATCTAGTTTAACCTGTTTAGCATGTTTTTCTGGTCTCACAGCGGATATACAACTTTCAGTGTTTTAGTTAAATTAGAAAATTTTAAATTTATAAGCACTCCATATTGGTTAGTATCACCCAGAAGTTCAGAATATAATTTTTGAGTAGATCAAGATTCCAAGACTTAACAACATCCTGAGACTAGAGTTTCTCTTAGGCTGTCATTTTAGTGTTTTATTTTACCTGGATTGGGTTTTTTTTTCCTTTAGAGCTGTATGTGGGAAAACTGTATTTTATCATTGTTTTTACTAGTTTATTCTTTTTGAAGTGCTTTTATAAAAGCTCCATACAAGCTCAAAAGGAAATACAGAATCACAATTAATATTCTGATATTCTCCCTGGTCGTGGGCAAATGTAATAGGACTAGCCATAAGGACTAGCCGTACCCTCCACCAACACTTGTTTGAATCCTAAGGCTTAGGGACTAACTAGACTTCTTGCCAACTCTGACCCATACCCTATTAACTAGTACAACTTACCACCATTCATTTGAAATAAAACTTGTAGAACAGTAAAGCTGAACGTAGCAACATGGCAGTGTGCAACATAAATTGTGTATCAGTGAGGATTAAGACAGAACCTGAGACTGTGCAGTACGTGTGTACAAAGGATACGTTGGTCTTGCAGAACTAGGCTGGCTGATGTCTAGGGCCAAAAGTCAAGGATGAGGGATTAAGTCATCTCTGACCAAGAATCAACTATGCATACACAAGTTTATGTTGGGTTTTAAGCGTGGGCTTAAAACAGGAACGAATGATTTACCCTGATGTTCAATGAGAATGGTGATCTAATAGAAAAGCCCAGGTCCCTTAAAGTACCGTAAACTGGGTGATACCCAGGGAGGCTGGTGGATATATATACAGGCTGAAGGTTATCACGCTGCTGAGCTGAAGAAGATAAATATGTGGGACGGTTCTGAGAGAGACAAGGAAGAGGGATGATTTTGTATCTCCTTGAATACCCTGCAAACACGCTTAGATCGTTCTCTACAGTTATACAGGATGCTCAGTGATGGTATGTAGAAGATGTTATTTGGAGGTTGAAAAGTGTTCACTTAAAACTGCTAATAATATTGTTGTGTGGGGGTAAGGAATGCTGGTACAGGGTGTTCAGAAGGTCTAACAGGAGAACAGATTCAAAGATGGGAGGAGAAGCAGTTCATCAAGATGATGCCCGTACCCAGAGATGGGAACACAACTAACCTGTTCAGGTGGCTGACCATGTTACATGTTGCAATGAGGTTTAACATGAAAGAATTTTGTGGATAGGAAGTTAAGGTGGGCAGAGTTAAGAAAGTCTAAAATGTATGTGTGGTGTTTAATTTGAGCAAAGTTGGTATATGCCATATTGTAGGGAATTGTGGATGGAGAGAGGAGAGAATGATTTAAGTTCAAACCAGGAGGCTGCCCTGGTTTACTGTGGCAATTCCTTGATTATTTGGAGTGAGGATGCATTAAATGAATTGTCGAAGGGTTCCCTGACCAGGCTGATTTTGTTGGGTAAGTAGAATACAAAGTATCTACCCAACAGGTTGGTCAGGGTTATGTTGTGCATTGATTTGGGGACGAAAAGAAGGTTTAGTGTGCAAGGTAGCAGCTGTGGTTGTGGCTAAAGTGAGGTGATGAGGTCATGGTAGTGGGTTAGTTTTGATACATCTGTGATTCTCAACAAGGTGCTGAGGGGCCTGCTTGTTAGTTTCGGAGTGTACTTACAGGCATATGCGAGATTTCATTAGCATGTTGCGTCTCACTGAAAGTGTTGTAAGAGGCGGAGTGAAGGGCAGGAGACTGAGCGTATTGGATCTGATCAAGGTAAGAGATTCATGAGTCAAATTAGATGTTACATTTGGATCTGGGGGCTCTTAGTGGGTGTAGGTGTGTTGATAGTCATGTGAATTAGAGCACAATGTGATCAAGGGTCTATCTTGAGGCAGGAATAGGTCAATGAATCCCTGAAGTTTCCTTTTGGAGTGGGTAGGGCTACAGTCTGTTTTGGAAAGTAAGTAGTCCTCGAGTAGTGCAGCAAAGAGAATTCTTTTGGGCAATTCTTCTTTTTGAGACTGAGATCCTCAAGCACAACGGGGGGGGTGTAACAGTACGTGCATGGTCACATTACAGTCCAGCAAGGTACTGGTCATTCAAGACCAGAATAGCATTGATGGCCTGGATACATTGAGCGTGGAGTTCAGCAGTTTGCTAGCCATTCTCTTCATGGACCCATCTCAAGTTCTCTGGCCCTTCTGCTAAGTTTACCAGATTATACTATGTCTCCAGGCCCACAATTTTACTGTCCTGGGCTTTCTTTGTAAATGTAAATGTGCTGGACTTGTAAAGCGCACAGCTGCCCGTAAGCGTCCCGGCGCTTGCTTAGGGAACCCGTCCTGGTATTCCCCTGTGAGAAACCCCGGCAGGGTGTCCACAAGGTGAAAGCCAGGCATCCCGCCGCGAGGGGCCGTAGTGGAGATTAAGCAAGCTATTACCCAGAGTCGCAGAGTGTGAACCCGTGAGTTGACAAGGCACCAGAGCGAGAATTGTCGAGTCCGTGGAATTTTGAGCCCGAGACCCGCCGAGGCGGGGAATCGAACCCTGGTCCACGGTCGATCTCAGGTTCCGGGTCTGCCGCCTCTAACCACTGAGCCACGCTTCTCCACCTTTTAGCAATCTATCACATTCTGGAGGCAGTAACCCTGGCTCACACCAACTTAACCAGTTGGACTCTCACAAATGTATAAAATGATTTGGATATCCAGTATTATAGCTCGGGCGGGGGTGTATACACAGCTGCACCTCTTATAGAGTTTAGGAATGACACATACACGGTAAGATGAACTTTCGAATACTGGGAATGTCAAATCTCTTAGTCCAGTAGTTCCCAAACTTTTGACTTCTGAGGACTCCCACTTAATCATTACTGGAACACTGGGACCTCCATGAGGCATTACTGGAAGCCAGGGACCCCGGCCTCACAATGTTGATAATTTGAACTGTTAAACAATACATAAAATTACAGAAAAAAAACGTTCACCAAGCAAATACACAAATGACACATTTTTATTTAATTGGCAACCACATATAAATAAAAAAGAAATCAAAATGTAATTTTAATAGAAAGGTTGGAGCTTTTCTAAATTCAATTGAGGCCCCTCATTATCCATACTATATTCAGTTTGATGCACCTGCACTGCTCCCTCGAATCAATCGGAGGATAATAATTAAATTTTTATCCTCCAGTTTAAAATTCCTTCACATTCAAAGTATGTTTTAAAATGTTCAATTGTACTTTTAACTTCTTTATTTATAAACACTTTATTAATCTGTTATTATTTGATTTTCAAAGTAGTCGCGGACCCCCTGAGGAGGCTTTGAGGACCCCCAGGGGTCCGGGGACCTCAGTTTGGGAACCACTGTCTTAGCCATTCTTGAAAGTAATTAAACATGGACTATCATTTTTTTAAACCTCTAAATGCTCTGGCTTCCAGTTGCAGTGTATGAGCCTTTACCTTGGTGCATCCATAGACAATGTAGGTACATTTTCAGGGCATGCCAATCAGGAAGGGCAGTACAAGACACCAAAAAACATACTGCTTACTTTATATCAATATGTCTTGCAATATTTGGTAGGACATAGCCCTGCAGCTTGGAGGGACAGGTCCTGACGAATCCCGCCGCACCTTTTTGGTTTTGTGGAGTATTTATGTAGTGCTGTCAGTAGCGAGACCGCAAATAAGGCAAGCATGGCTGAGCATCTTACACCTGATGTTGGAGAACATGATGTTCCTGAATTTTCACTTTACATTGAGTTAATATACTGACGTTTTGTCCACATGTGTTTTTGAATTTGCATCTTAGAAGATGGAAAATGATCCATTTTTTCCACCTCCCTGCAGATCCTGGCTCAGGCTTGGCCATATTTCGGAAGATACGTTGAGAAACTGCTACAAGAGAAGATAGTGCCAATCATCCGAGCATCAAATATGCACCTCAGTGCATTTACCTTCACCAAAATCGATTTTGGACAAAATGTAAGAATCATCTTTATTGCATTTTTCACCATATGTTTCTTTTAGTGACGGTGCCCTGCTAATTCGCTGTACGAACTGGAAATGTGTTCTTAATTAAGACCAGACCATATTCTTCGACTTCATTCTTAGACCGAACCTAACCATTGATGTTGGGGGTGTCACGCCAGGTCCGCCTCTGCTTTTTTCAGAAGCAAACAAGGAGGAGCATTAATCATAGCGATAAATGAGGTTATGTGATATTCGTAGTGTACTTGTTGAAATCTTTGAACCATAAAACGCACCACGTCATGGCCAGATTGACAGACCGGGTTTTGTTAGTTTGTGTTTCTTTTTTTGCATTTTTTTAAATCTGATTTTAACTCCCTGAATAGATGTATTCATGTAGCAGTAATGGCTAACCTATTTTATTGCATAGTTTTGCTTTTGCTTTAGCTTTTCCTGCCCCTGATGATACCCATCGGAGGGTTGTACATCGTACACAAGAAAGGTGATTGGAGGAATGATTGCAAATAGTCTAAACCCGGGACAATCGCTCTGGGTAGCATTCCGACCCATTGTTTTGGCCACTGATCTTCTCCAATCAGAGACCCACCCTATACATGAGTATGGACCCGGCTCCTTATGGATGGTTGCCAGTGGTTAGACTGTTTACAAGCAGTCCATCGCCTTTTGTGTTCGATATGATGCCTTGAGTGCTAAGGCTATGTCAAGACATGGGTCCATTGCTCAATGTGACACAAGATCCAAGCTATACCTCACTGACAAAGCCTAAGAAAGCCGAACCCAATCTGGGGTTCCGCACAGTCACTTCTGGATGGACCCTTGCCTGAAAGGTTGGGATGGACTGTTCCATGAGGAGCAGGGTCGGAGAAAGCAGGCCTTTGTTTACAGTGGTACGGTGGGCTAAAAACGATGGTCTGGCATGCTTTCCAGAGGGCTTTTAAGTGGTTAAACTATTTGCATGCATTCTCACATCATCTTTTGAGTGTTCGATACCCATTGAAGGACTTTAGGGAATAGGGCCCATTTTAGCATGTTAGGCAGTAAGATTTGTATTTCCATTTAACGTGGTTTGTGCTTACGTTGGCGGCAAATGCCCATAGAGAGACTCCGCTTGCGTAATGGCTGCACCGAGATTTGTTACTTAAACAAGGACCTGTAAAATAAAGTCATCCTTTGAGTGTTTTAGGCCAAGTTTGGCAGTTTTAGTGATAACGCAGTTAAGAAACTGTTTGTGCAGCAGAATGTCGTAACACTATCTCTACTGTAGCATGAGCAGCTCATTTCAGCGAATTTAGAAATGTAACTTGCATTTTCCTCCCTCCTGAATGCCCCCATGCAGCATGTATAGCTCCCAGTTCCTTGTGGAAAGATAGTGCCTACATTCCAGAGTCACTAAATGCTGTTGTCTACTAATCTAGCAGCAGCAAACACAACCCCCCCCTCATTCCCCCGCCCACCCAAAGCTGCTTGGTGCTAACATGAAGTGCACCATTATACAAGAAGGTAGTAAGTGATTTGTTTGGTTTATGCCCCCCCCCTAATTATTAAATGCTGAGAAGAGTACTGTGCATATCGCTAAGTCACTAAGGACTTCTTTTGATTTTGGTCTGAGGGAGCTTTAGCATTATGGGAAATTAGAAGAATTCTTAGGCCCACCTTAAATCCCTCCTTGCTAAGATTAGCAACATGTTTATCCCTCTAAGTGCTTGTTACTAAGGTAAGCAGTACTGCCCCCCCCCTACCGCTCACGTTATTTATTCCTAGTATTAGCAGCAAGCATAATCAAGGGTTGCTTAGTTCTAAGATCAGAAGTTTTAAGTTTCACTCCCTATGTGACTCGGTTATAGAATTAGCAGCATATTTATGCCTCCCTAAAAAATCACTCAATTAAAATATGATAAAGTTACTAATGGCTAACATTAGTAACACATATATGCACGCTTCAGTTAATGCTACCTTAAGCTGTACAGATACCGCCTAAGTCACTTGGTACTCAAAAATAGCTACAGGAGGGAAAAAGTAACACATACAGGTTTTATCCTTTGCCATCCTTTGTTAGCACAGTCAAGACCTCTTGTTACCTGCATTTGGAATAAAGACGTAGACCTAGAAAAAGCATTACCTCCAGCCCAGTAGTTAGCAAGATTAAAACCTTAATGTGTGATCAGCTAGCGGGACATTTGCAGCACACTATATTGCTGAAATCTTTTTCTCTTCAAAACGATAAAAAAAAATGTAACTCTTTTTATTAATAAAGAACAGACAGACATGTCAATAAAAAGCAGTACAGTTGGATATGTGTTCAAGGAGGAAGGAAAGTGCATTACAGTATAATACAAAGAATCATTAGTGCGGGGGGGCAGGGGAGAAACCAGAGTCAAAAAACATAGAGGCTAAACAACACTAGGAATGTCGGGTCAGGGGGAAAGAGGAACATCCGGAATATCTGCAAGGGGAGGTGTGCATATATCTCCACGGTAGGAGTTCCATTGACCCCAGATTTTACCCCACTTCTTAGGTCTGCCCCGCGCCACATACACCGTCTTCTCTCTAAACATACACCAGTCCATGTTCTCCTTCCATGCCGAGACCGTGGGCGGTGTCTGGGAACCCCACAACTGCGCAATGTCTCTCTTGGCAACCATATTCCCAAGGGTCGCCCACTGCGTCTGCTCCACATCAGTCATTCGGTTCCCATACATTCAACAGACCACGCCTGGCTTCAGGCAACAGCGCGACACCCGTGACCTCCTGCATCACAGCATGCACTCGATTCCAAAACACAACCACTTCCGGACACTCCCAAATTATATGGAGGAAAGTACCAATTAAACCACAACCGCGCTTACACAACCCATCCACAGAATAACCCATACGAATCAGGCGAGGGCCAGTCACATAAATCCGATGCAGGATCTTAAGCTGGACGAGTCGGAGACGGGCCGGAATCGCGACCTCCTTAGGTGAGGATATCGCCGATTGCCAGTCCTCGTCATCCAACTCTAAACCGTCACTGGTCCAGGCCTCCCTGAGTTGCGTCAACAGGTCCGCTCGATCGTTGATCAATTTCTTATATATCAAAGAAATAGTGCTGTCAGGCACATAGCCATCAAGCACCCGATCTTCAAGTGGGGATGATTCCGGGATGTCGATACCTTCAGGAAAAACCGAACTCAACGCGTGGTGAATCTGCGCATAACGGAAGAATTCCCTGTCCCTCAGCTTATATTCTACCTTCAACGCCTCAAAAGTTTTAATCCTGCCCTTGACCCAGAGATCACTCACCCTACAAATACCAATCATATCCCACTTCTCAAATCCTTTCGTCTTCCACAGGCTACCCAATCTTTCCGACGCATAAAGCGGAGTCGCCTGGGTCAGTCGATCCCTCCATCACATTGCCGCATTCGCACAGTGCCACACTCGTACCGCTATCCTAGTGGGCCCCGAAAGTTTCCCTCCAGCAGATTTGGAGTAAAGCGCCCTGTTATAATCCCCACCCGGTAGCAACCACTTATCCATCTCGAACGCAGGATTTAACGCTGGACCATACATTCCATGATTGATCGCTCCCAGCTGAGAGGCCCAATAATATCGCCTGATATCAGGAAGTGCGATACCGCCGTCATACCAGGGAAGAGTCAGCTTGGCGAGGGGAATACGCGAACGCCCATCCCATATCAACCGCCTCTGCAAACTCTCCACCTCCCGAAAATAGCTCGCCGGAATTACATCAAACGTGTTCTGGAGCGCGTATAAAAACCGCGGCAAGGACATCATTTTGAAAAGAGCTGCACGCCCGAGGGGGGATAGCGGCAACCTGCGCCAGCCCACAACGTCCGATTTTAACCGTTGGAGCGGAGGAAGCAGATTACGATCGTAGCGAACCCCGGGGTCTAATGTTATAAAGACCCACAGATACTTGAATCCCATCTGTGTCACCTGGATGGGACACCGCGCGGTAAAGGAGGGATGTCACCCGAGAGCACATACACGCAGGACTTGGTCCAATTAATCACAAGGCTGGAGTTCTTTCCGAACTAGTTTAGCACATCAAACAATACAATCAACGACTTCCGAGGCGACGTGAGGTACAACAAAATGTCGTCTGCATAGAGCGATATGCGATCTTCAAATTCCGGGGTCCACTGAATACCCCTCATCGATGGCTCCCATCGCAGCCAGGCAGCTAAAGGTTCCAAGGCAAGGGCAAAAAGAAGCGGAGACAACTGACATCTCTGCCGCGTACCCCTCCCAAGAACAAAGGACTTAGAAACCCAACCATTCACCACAATCTGCGCCAATGGTTCCTCATACAAAAGTTTCACCCAGCCAATGAAACCAGGACCAAAACCAAACTTCGCAAGAGCAGCCCAAAGGTACGGCCATTCCACAGTATCAAAGGCCATCGTAGCGTCCAAGGAAGCCAAAATGGCCGGTTCACGCAGTGACGCCGCTCTCGCGAGAACGCCATGCAAGCGCCTCAAGTTCAGTGCTGTATTGCGATGTGGAATGAAACCGGATTGATCCGGATGAATCAAGTCACTGATTACCTTTTATCAAGCGGTTTGCCAACAACTTTGCGAGGATCTTAGGTTCCGCATTCAGAAGCGAAATGGGCCTGTAGTACGCACAGCGATCCCGCGGCTTCCCTTCCTTATGAATCACCACAATGGTCGCAAGACGCTGATCACGAGGAAGGGAGCAAATGTCTTGCGATTCTAGGAACATATCACGAAGATACGGCGCCATTTTGTCGGGACGCAGCTTGTAAAGCTCGATGGGAAGACTATTAGGGCCCATAGCTTTTCCCGAACGGACAGAACGAATAGCGAGTGCCACCTCGTCAACTGAAAGTGCTGCGTCCATCAAGTCTCTATCTCTATCTGAATCTGACAGACAAGGCAACGCAATGTCCCGCAACAGCAAATGGGAGTCTTCCTCAGGTCTATCGGAGACTGGGGAATACACATCTCGAAAATATTCAGCGAAACACTCGACAATCTCAACAGGGTCAGTCACTCGCACTCCATCAGTTCTCTCAATCACAGGAACCACACGATTTGCCCTCTCCTTTCTATCTAACCACGCAATCAGTTTCCCAGCCTTGTCCCCCACATCATACAGTCGTCCCTGCTGCTCTCTACTCATAACTTTAGCGGTGTCTGTTACCAACGCCCTATAATCAAGTTGTTTAAGACTGACATGAACCTTGTCACGAGTAATACCCAGCTCCAAATCCCCTTCTAGCTCAGCTATTTCGGTCTCGAGGCGGACCACCGCCTCATTTTTGCTTTTCTTGGCACCAGCAATTAACGATAGTGCCTGTCCACGGATAACCGTCTTAAATGCCTCCCACAGTGAAACAGAAGAGGACACCGACCCCTCATTCTCAGCAAAATACTTATCGAGAGACTTGACCAACTCAGCCCGGGTTTTGGGGTTACGGAGATACCAGGGATTAATCGGGGCCACCCGTCCCTCAGCACCCATCCTCGCGTCCATCAGGAGCCACAGTGGGGAGTGATCTGAGATACCCCGAGCCAGATGTCTAACTTCCCTAACTGACGAGGCCTGTGCTGCAGGCATCAAGACATAGTCTAGTCTGGAGTGGCAACCGTGGGCACCCGAGTGGAAGGTGTATTGTGCCTCTCCCGGATGCATCAACCTCCAACAGTCTACCAGTCCCAGCGTCTCCAGAAAGCCACTAATTTTTTTTTTAACAGTAAATGTAAATGAAATATATAAAAGAAAACAACTTGACACCTGAATTTCCAGCCCTTCCTTGAGTGACAGCTTCTGTTACCCAACTACTAAGAGCTCTTTCATGAATGGATTTCTCTATAGACTAGAACTAGGTAGGCAAAATAAGGCCTAGGATTCCAAATTGACGAATGTATTAGTTGAGTTCATAAAGACTTATTACTGGGTGGAAGGAATCTCTTTTCAGTCATCAATGGATCTGGTTGCTCCGTGGGAGAAGGGGGGCTTAGGGAGAAAGGGGTGGGTCCATAAACTTAGAGATGTCTTGCTCAATCCTCATTTATTTGCAATAAAGATGCAAGCTCTTGGTAAACTGTTGATCCTAAGATAGCACAATCCCGAAATGTGGATCTGAGGTTTCTTGGGGGGAGGACCTTTCATTAGAAAATCTTAGGCCAATAATTTGTTGGATAGAGTCAAATCTTGAATTTGGAGAGACTTCTTTGGAAAAGTTGCAATAAAGTTAATGAAAGAAACAAGTTGCTCAATCCTAGCTGAAAAGTTGAAGGACTTTGGTGGAACTGGCACTGAATAAAGCGTATTTACTTAACGAGCTGAAGATGTATGGCACAGTACTTTTGTGTACTGGTATGTTATTTACTATATGTGTAGACTTGGACTGCATATCCTGTTTAGCGGGTGCCATAAGTTATTGAAGGTGGGCAATAGGTGGCTTAGTTGAGTTATTTTAGACCATGATGCTATGAGACGTGTGTGTTTGTCCACATGCGGATCTTCCTTCAGTTCTAAAAACAAACTTGTACATAGTATAAAGGTGCATTTTCATTTTATTTTTTGTAGTAAATGTATGTGATGTAAGGTATTCAAGTGTGGGTGTATTTGCATCTGCTCATGTGCACAGCTAAAGCAAGCTCCTGGTAATAGCTTGTTTAATACGTTTTTCTAAGTAATTGGCAAGAGTTCACTGGCTCTTTTTAACTCTATTTTTTGCTTTAATTTATCTACCTTTGATTCTTCACACTGTGATCAAGACACTAGTGTGCAATATTATTTGAAAACTACATCTAGGGACGTAGTCTAGCTCCCCATTTGTATGGGATGGTCCATTTATACTGATAGCTCTCAATCTTTTATCATTTCTGTGGCATACACTAGTTCCTTCAGTGGTTGGAAAAATGCAAATCTCCAACTATTAAATCATGAGTTACATAAACATGATTTCATTACATACTCAAGGTTTGAACCACCCAGTCAAAAATAGTTAATATTAGACTTTTTCCTTAAACTTAAAAGGAGATGTGATGTTCTGCAGCTGACCAACATGGGACTGGGAGAAGCCATAAGCATGCAAAACACATGGGCTGGTGAAACAATTCTCCTCTGTCTCTGCATAAAGAAAACAGGGTGATAGCCCTCATTGGTAAGAAATCCAAGTTTTTCTAGGCAAAGACAGATGAGGCCTATTAGGCCAAAGAAAAACAGCGGTTCTCAGATTTATGTCATTAACATGCATGACCATACTGCTGATGACCCTAACTTTTGGAAGATACTCAATAAGAAGTTGGATTCTGTTCCCTCTGTTGCAAACGTTACTCTAGCTGGAGACTTCAATGTCCCTATAAATGGGATGGGAATAAGGATCTATTTGTAAACTCCACCAAACCAAATTGCATAAATATATGACACTACTCTGCAAAAGGTACAATGTAAAAGATGTCTGACTTTATCAAACTTTCAGATGACAAGAATCTCGCCTTTTTTCATACCCACATCATAATTGTTTGAGGATTGATTCCAACCCATTGTTCTCTAGTAGAGGTTATGTCAACAGAACCTGTGCTGATTTCTGACCACACATGCAACTAACTCACACTATCGCAACCAAACACAACACAACTAGATCCTGAGGAATAAATGCCTAGCTTTTCCAAAATCCAAATTCATTGGTGTTCATTATAGATGGCATTTCTGTATTCCTTCACGAAAATACGAATTCTTATTCTCTTCCCTCCTCCTCAAAAAAGTATTTGGCATGATCTAAAGGCCACATTAAGAGAGTTTACGATTAAGATTACAGCAAAGAAAAATAAGCATCAGAATACTAAACTAGCAAGATTTGAAAAAAGAATAAGGAGAACTTAAGTAAGAGTGTAACTGTATATTGAGTAGGGAAGCAATCTCATGAGTTCATTTACAGAAGGCTAATAAGCTACATTGGAGTAATAGAGCTAGAATAGCCTACGCTAAATAAAAAACAAGCAGACTGAATATTTCAGCGATGCCAGATAAAGATGGTAAGATTCATAACACTACAGCTGACATTGCTGGGGTCTTCAGAAGTTGAACGAATTAGTGAATTGATATTGAGTATTGCATGACATTTTCGTAAAATATAACACACAACGATTTCTGATAAATAAAAAAAGATAGAAAAGCATATAGTAAAAAAATCTTAGTCTATCCAATCTTTAAGACTGGGTAAGTCCAGACAGCCATGGGTTTGTTCCCATTTTCCATAAACTATTTATTGCTGAGCTAATAAAGCCCCCCTTTTTCATTTAAGCAGTTTGACCACTTAAAGGTTAAAGTGCTACAATGCTGGGATTCCTTAAGATGTGAAAAATACGATGCTTGCCAAAAATGGTAAACCTACATCACTGATTAACATAGATTGTAAGATATTTGCTAAAATCCTTGCATGCAGATTAGAATCGCTCCTCCAGAAACGTATTAACCCCGCACAGACCAGCTTTATGAAAGAGGGATTTTCCAACGATACGGTCAGTCTCTTTTGCCATGTTATTGAAAAGGCTTGGCTCGTAACCTTTCCAGTGGCGGTGATTGACTCGGATTGCATGGCCATTTTCAAGCTGTTCTTCAAATCGTAATTCATCTATATGATTATGGTACTCTATGAAGCACCATCTGCTAATTCGAGAGTGAACAGTGTACCAGTTAGCTATTTCTGTTTGAGTCAAGGCTATGCTTCCCCTTGTCTTCTTTGCTATTTTCCTTAGCAGTTGAACCCTGGTTGGAAAGCCATAGGGGGATTGACATTGGGAAAGCTATGCATAAAGTTGAAACCATTTCGGTTAATATTCTGATTCTTACCTTGGGGGCGTCTAGGGCTATTCTGTGTTAGAAAACATTAATATGCACCTGTTGCAGGATACACTTTAAACAGAGACAAGATGGAAGACTATCTTCATAACATTGCTTTTACTCCTGATGATGCAGGACAGTCCAGACTTAGCTGCCAATTGAAATGTCTAAATTATTTAGGAATCTGGTTTAACAATGGCATTAGGGCTCCGTGGCTGAGCTTAAATGACCTAGAAATAGAAGGGACAGGAACTAATACAAAGCACCTACCTACACAAAAATTGAATACAGTTTGAGACTTCCATCACCGCACGCCATGTATGCATTTTAGCAGGAGGGAGCTACAGCTAACGGCGAGAAGGTGAAGGAGAGGGGGATGTGACTCTGGGAACGAATCCTTGTAACCTTGTTTCCTAGAGAAGACTACTGAGTGTATTGATGCAAGATGGTCTAGTTATAATGAGTCTCTTACCGATGTTATGACTAAGGTTTTTGTATTAATTGAAAATTAAAAAAAAATGTTTTTATTAGGGAATCAATGCACTTAAATGAGAAGTGGCATGCTTTAGGAATGGTCCCCTAAGAACATGCCATGGTGGGGCAGGGTTGAAAACCTCAACATGATGATTACCCTGATTATTTAACAGGCATGCTCCCCATCAGACTCTCAGATAATTCCTTCAAGAGCCTAGGACATCTGATCTCAACCTTCTGTGCAAAGCTGTAAAGACCAGTATTTTGGAAGCTAACGGTCTTTCTTTTGCTTAGGTGACTGAAACTTTTCCAAAAAGGCTTACTTGTGCAAAGAACGCTATTTGCTGGGTGTAGCTTCGATCCAGAGGAGTGCCCCTAGCATTTGATACCTTGTGATCAGTCAGCTACGAAACAGAGATTTTATAATTTGGATAGTCTCTGTAATCTTCATCGTGCTGCAGGCAAAACAGAAGCCTAATTTTGGAGACTACTCCACTTATGTGCCTCAAATATCGAAAGATTGTGAGCAAACTGAACGCATGTCACATCAGTTGGTGCAGCACTTCAAGGTTCTAGTCCAGCAGACTCCAAATTGCAAGTACCAGGAAGGTCACAGGTAAACAAAACAAAAGTTTATGGCATGATAAAAATCTGACCGTGTTTGCGTAAGGCATATATATGATCATTGCCAATAAAAACGAGCCAGGACTGGGGTGAAATGAATTTTTTTCTTCAGTACTGGGAGCAATAAGTTGGAAGGCGTCTTGTGCCATGTTGTTTTTAGGTCTCGCCTAGCATAGCAGCGCATGCGTTGCTCGCTCGGCGAGACATATAAGTGAGAGAGGAGATTTTAGAAGGGGCCTTGAAGCCCCGCCCATCATTTCCATTGGGTCGCATCAGCGTTTATACTAAACGCTGGTTTCCCATTGAAAATGATGCTTTTGGGCCACTGCCCTTTCTCTCTTTCGTCCAGCCCATCCGGACTGGCTTGTCTGCTTCACGGCTGTCGTGAAGCAATTTCTTATCTCCACATTAGCTGCGTGTTTATTTTTGCATCGCGCTTTCACTTAAAGTGAAAGTGCGAAGCAAATATAAACAAGTGGCTGCCTTCCCGCAATGGCGAGCGCTTGTTTTTAATTCTCTGTTTCAGTACATATATTTCACATTTTTTAACTGGGGTATTTTAATATTTAGGGAGTCATTGTGTTTTTAAAGTATTACATATACGTGAATGACAACCCATTTCCCGCATTTGACAAAGCATCTTGTTCTCTTACAAATAAGTAACATACCTTCAGTTCATTACAGTGACTTTCGTAAGTCATGTTACATGTTCTGTAATACCATACTGTGGTTAGGGTTTTTGTGTGAGTCCTACCACCTGCCCACTCTACCGTGAATTTAAAGCGTCCTACTTCATTGTAGCGCCGAGAAGAACGGAGCGTACCGCGCAGTGTAGATTCACCATCAAGGTGATTGTTGGCGCTCGGTTATCTCTCCGCCTGGTCACAAGGGCAAACCTCTCTCAAATAGCACACCTGTAACTCTTTAAATACTTGCATTCCTGTTATTTCGGGGTTCACACGGTAACGCTGCTCTGGGGTGAAGCGATGGTAAAAGAATACCCTAACAAAATGAAACAAAAAAAGGTACCCGGGAGGCAGACTGGCAGTCGGATCACCCTCGAGAGGAAAGAGTTCCGGAGCTGGCAGACACCCGGGGAGTGACTCGCAGTGGCGTAACGATAATTGAGGGGGCCCCCCTGCCAGGTATGTGGAGGGGACACCTGCGGACTCTATTAGGAGCTTTCAGGTCGAAGTGCAGTGCTGAGGGGGCCCCCTTGAGCTTGAGGGCCACCCTGCACTGCAGGGGATGCGTGGGCCTGTGTTACGCCCCTAGGAGTGAGCAGGCCGGAGCAGGGACAGGCGCAGGCTGAACCTTCCCGGTGGTCTCTATGTGCCGCCATCACCCATGATTACTTGCAACATAAACAGGCAGTAATTGGGGGACTTGCGCAGCTAATTTAGGGGCTTAGCGGAGGTGTCTGCTCCGGCCAATCAGCGACCTCAAGCAAAGCGTGTGCACGCGGACTCTTGTGATCGTTATCAGAGAGTGCCTTCGTCCGAAGGGACTCTCATGATGGGGGGTTGGGGGGGCTTCTCCATAACACCCACGTTATATGCAACAAAGGGGGTCTTGATATACATAACTCAAAAGAGAAAGAACAGAAAGGCTTAAAAAAAAATAAGCACACGAGAGTTCAGTGACACAGTAAAACATGAAAAAATATAAAATTATATATAATAATGACTATTGTTTATATAGCGCTTCAAGCAGCACTCTTGTCGTTTCTAGGTGCTGTAAGATATGGAATTTAATTATTCTGGAAAAAATGCAGGCCACAGAGCCATTGTTAAAATGACACGCGCACACACAGGCCACTCCTGTGAAAAGATGCATCATTCTTTCATCAATGCGCTATATTCCCTTGACCTGGCCTCTCAGCGGGTCGACGCACCTGATATTTGAAGGGTTGAGAGAAAGCAGAAGACGGCTGGCAAATCCGCTCGGCCTGGAAATTGGAGAATTATTATTTGTACAGCGATTTGGGGGGGCCGTGAAGGTGGGTGAGCTCTGGTGAAATAGAAACGGAACGGAGCCAGGTGTGGGCACCAGACAGCAGCAGGTGATGGTCGGGGTGGAGGGCCCGCCCAGTGATCGGAGCCACAGCAGGGCTCGGACCCGCCACACACCACTAAAGAGAGGGTATCTGGGGCGCCACTGTAGGGTGATCGCTTGGGGGACAGAACCCAGTTGTGGGCTCTTTCAAACAGTTAATGCGTGTGAGAGACTTGGGGGAGGCCCACCAAGACACTAAGTTTAATGAATCATCTACGAGGTCGGACTGCATCTTAACACGAACATATCAAATTAAAATAAAAATGTACTACGTTTTGAAAATAATGCAGACGTCCAATGGGAAGAAAACCAGAGCGCCAGAAATATACTGCGTTGAGAAAATAAATGGAAAATTTACCAGGTAACAGTTATGACAATAATGGCTCCTTTTCTTATTATTAATAGGCCAATGTTGTGTTTATTATACGTGTGTCCCTTACAGGACACCTTATCTAATGTGCCCGCAGAGTCAAGACAACGTCAATATACCACCCAGCAGGCAATGGTGCTGTAGAGAGATTTAACAGAGTACTCAAAGGTATCATACAGATTGCAACCTCAAACCAACTGGACTGGTAGAAAGAAATAATGAAAACAGTGTGGGCCTACAGAATTACACCATGTGAGTCTACTGACCATAGCCCATTTGAACTTATGCGCGGACGGACCCCACTTACAAAGGACAATGTGGGTTGGGTTAAGGCTGCCCGCAGAGTACACTGGTCTTCAGAGATGGTGAAGGAAAAACTGGCCCAAGCACAAACCAGGAGCAAGTATTACTATGACAAAAAACATGGGTGCAAGGAGGTGGAAATCAAGGCAGGCGATGTGGTGAAGGTAAGAAGGAGTGGACATGTCGGCAAGGGCCAAGAGAGATACACCAAACCTCTTACTGTTCGTGAAGTGTACTGTAATTCCGCACGCCTGAGTGATGGGAAGGTCTGGCACTTTTCAGCACTGTCAGCCCACAAACATCCCGGAAACGATAGAGTGGACAACACACCTTTAGATGCCACTGCAGAGCAATCCAGGACGCAGATGGGAAGTACTGCAAGACTATATTTTTCTGACACTGAATCTGACATTGAATTTCCTGCAACCCCAGGGATGAGAAGTGATGACGGTATGCATGAAGACACCCAGCCAGCGGACTGTTCTGCTTCCTTATCCAGACCTGCAGGCGCAAGGCGCAGACTACTTGCCATTTCAACCTGTGACCTGACGCGACCTGTGGACACCAGCAGGGCTGGTAGACTGTTGGGACCTCCGGCTAAACTTAAGGACTATGTATGTGGGTAACGGAACCCCTTCGCTCCTTACTAGTTCCATTGGTTCCATTGCTCCCCAAAGGAGGGGGATGTGTTGTGTTTATTATACGTGTGTCCCTTACAGGACACCTTATCTAATGTGCTCGTTAGTGTCCCTGCGAGGACACCGTCCCAGCAGTGCGGTCACCAGCTGATAACTGTCAGAGATGACAGTTACCAGCTGATCGCCGAGCTGACTGCAGCTTCGCTCCATGTCTGGAGCATGCGTGTTGGCTTGACAATAAACTAGTTAAGAATTCACTAGTGTCGAGTTTCCTTAATAGCCAATCGAAAGTTTTTTTTAGTTCTTTGATATTTTGATATATATATATATATATATGTATGTATGTATGTATGTATGTATATGTATGTATATATATATTTAATATAGCAATTAGCTTTTCTTATTGGCTTGATTATCTTGAAGTGTCACCGTGTACACATGTACATGGCAATACCTTGGTTTTTAAAAAGTTGAGCAAAGCTACATCAATAAGTCTACGTTTTTAGGCTCTCTACTGTCAATTTGAATGTCTCGAAGCGCTTCTAGTTTTGTTAATGAATTCTAGTTGGAGTGTTTGCTATTTTTTCTTGTCGCCGACAATCCCTTCAGAACTCATAACAAACCGTCGCTGCAGGGCTCCAGATGAAATAGTATTTTCTGATCTCACATATTAATGTACACAATGCATAGGCTGTTCTAAAAGTATTTACGTTTGAGTACGTGAAGCATTTATATTTATAAAGCGCTTAGTACAGGTATTCAGCTTACATCTAAGCACTTCTGATTTGGTCAGCAGTGATTATTTAAAAAAAAATATATTTAATAGAATACATGTTTCTATTTATTATTGATAATGCAATAATGAGTAGGAAAACATATATTTTTCTTATCACTGGAATGCTCCTTTAGGACTTTATATTAAAATGTATGATTGACATTGTAGGTGTATGTTAGTCAAGTTGCTATAAAGTAAAATGTCAAATTTTTTTTTTGTATTTTATATAGTGCTTTATACTGACATTTGCCTTGTTTCCAAGGGCTTCCAAATTTAACAGCGAATGAATTTCACACCGCTGAGCCTATTAAAACTATATCTGCCTACAATTTAGATTAAATGAAGGATGCGCCGCCGCACTGTATACTCTGGGTAAATTAATAAATAAAACACGCAAACACTTTAAACAGTACTTTGGGCTAAAAATGACATGGGTTTATTTTAAGGTATTTACAATAGTTAAGACCATGTAGAAAGAGGTTCAATAAAAAAATCATTTTACGGAATGGTCAAGACAAAAAATCTATGACGTATCGTAAATTAAAAAAGAAGTCTTACTTTCTTTTCCACAGACAAAAGCAATAAATAAGGTTCTCCTTTGGTAAAAAAAAAACAATATATATATTTTAAATTCATAGATGAAAACACGGTATTTAGTTTTTGTACAAAAAAAAGATCAGTTCTGAGGATTTTGGCAAAAAGCTGATGGGCCTCTTACAAATAAAACAAGAGAGAATTCCAGTGACCGCAACTTTATATATTATATTAAATGGCTCCACACGTCGGGCCTCTAGGCGCTCCGTGCACATTACGGGCCTTTCGGCTAGGGGAGAGGACTGTGGCAATCAGGGCACCCCACCTTAGACCTCAATCTCAGCACACAGCTCTGCACACACAGACAGGCACCTCACACACACAGCTCTGCACACAGACGCACACCCCACCGGTTTCTTGGTTCTTCAGGGGACACCCGTGGAAGCCATCAGGTGCCTGTCGTGCTGGACATGCAATTTTGAGACAATAGTGAAACGGTGCGAAAGCTGTGCCGGATGTTTACTAATCCTATAAATCTAGCAATACGACAATAAATATTATACAGTCCTGTCCCCCCGAACATTGGAAAACAGGCATTGGCATAGCAATAGGTCTTGTATTTTTAAAACTTTAACATATTAGTATTGTAAATGACAATTTCTTTTATTACTCGGTGTTTTAAATAAATAAATAAAAGACATTGCCATTTACAATTCCGATAGCTCAAAATCTCAAAAGTACCAAACCTATTGCTTTGCTTCCTCTTAAGTGAAAGGATCAGCACCATTTACATTACCGATAACTCACACTAGTACAAATGCAATGCGATAGATTTTGCAGTTACAAAAAAGTTAGCTATTGCCATTTTGCATTAGAGCATTTTCTTTGTTTTTTACAAAGGAAAAAAAAATAAAAAACAATGTCATTTACAATGCAAATAGCTCAAAATAATGTAATTGCGAGACCTATTGTATTGTAAATGCTTGTTCTCTTCGATGGACGCAGGAATCTGAGTAAAACATAGCACATTCCCACTGGCGTAACGAAATATAAGCCCCCACCCCCTTCAAGGCACGTGAAGGGGCCCCCTCCGGCTCCATCATGTGCCCTTCGGACAGAGTAACGTGCTGAGGGGGCCCACTGGCGCTGTCTGGGCCTGTGTTAGGCCACGGCACATTCCAATGCATATACAGTGGCATAACTCTGGCCCCAGTGGTGCACATGGTCCCTCACCTCACAAGGCGTCCAACAGCCCCTCAGGAATGCCCCCATTGATACCAAGGCGAATGTAGATCTGTGAGATGTGGTTGACTTGGGGTGGGGAGGGGAGCAATTATTTTGCTTTACGCTACTGTTTCTCTGTACCTTTGTGCCTTGAACGGTATTGTATTTTTTTAGGTGTTTTTCATTAAATTTGACCCATGTATTTACATTGTTCAGTTCGCGGAGTTGTGCGGGAATGCACCTTTACAAGTAGATCTATTGGGCGCGAGACCGCTCTGTTGGTCTGATGATCTTGTCTCATTCCACGTACAGTGTTTCATGCACACCATTACTAAAAGGTCAGCAAAGTAGTGGTATGGGCCGCTCTATCAGCTGATTCTCGCTTCTTTCCTATAATTAATTTGTAGCGTTCGTTGCAGATTCTTCTAGAACCATTTCTTCATAGGTGACTGCAAACGATTGATTCAGTGGCGTATGGACAGCAATGAGAGCTGTAATTTACTGGAGCTCTGCTGCTGTGGTCTGCTGAGCAGACCCATTTGGTAGCAGGTGCCCAGGGAACCGAAGCTCCACTTACTGGGGAGAGGATAGAGAAAGGACTGAATACAGAAAATAGCAATCACCTTAGCCGCTATGCCCCATCCTTTAAATGATTTAACTTGTGCTTTTTGGGAAAATGAGATGGTGGATGTTTTATGAATTACCCAACCTCATTACAATATCCCGACATATCAAATACATGTTCGCTAAATGTCTTTGGGATTCCCCTAAAGTACTGGAGTGAAATATTGCCCAATTTTTGTTGTAATGCTCCAGGGGTATTTGAAGTTCCTAGGTGATTCACCTAAATTGTAATGTTTCCCAAAAATGGATATACCTTTTCCCACCCTCTCAAGCACGTGTCCCTGAAATACATAGAAGCCACTTTTTTCCAGGGAATTATCCCATCATTAGGATCTGTTGTAGGAATGGGATCTCTGGAGGGTGGTTCAGGATTCTATACAAGCAGGATGCGGGTAAATGTGGGAGGGCGGTTGGGGTAGTTTAGTTGTTAGGTTGTTAGTTGTTTCTACCTCCACTTATAGGCAAATTCATTGTAGATTGTTACTGTGCGGAGATGCATGTCTTATATGCTGTACGATGTAATGTAATTTACAAAAAATGCCTGTGATTTGCAGTTTTGGATTACATGTATAATGTAGGATGTTGATTACAATGTACTGAAAAAAATTGCACTATACGGATCCATGTTCCTGTGATCTTGGGAAAAAAGGAAAAAACGTAATGTTTTTTTTTTTTTTAAAAAGAGGAGCAGGATGAGGGCTGCGAATGAACCAAACAATTATGCTTTCATAAATTCATTGTAAATTGCTGGAGAACGCAAAAAAGAATGCACACAGACCATAAAAGTTGATGCTCTTTTTGAAATTCTCACCATCGAATCAGTCCAAGAATAACTTCAGAAGACAAGAGTACACAGTAGAACCTCCAATATAACAATACAGACTACAAATTTGAGTTGGCCAGTTATTAAAAGGGAATCGGAAGTTAAACATTTGGTAATCACCTTCAACATTCTCGCTTCCACCCAACTCGCACCTACTCCATCTGTGAAAACATGCCTTTTCTCAGTGAAAAATGTTTTGCCGGGAGCCTACATTGTGAGCAGGTCTGTTCCTTCTAATCCTTCCCTAAATATTGTCAGGCTATAAAAACTGACTCCTAATGAACACTGGTTAGAGTAGTAAAACTGCTATTTCATGGTAAATAGATAATTCTTGATTATGTAATGTATTGCACAGTTCTTTTTTGGCATGATGAGTTGTGGTTTAGTATGAAGTGGTAGTGTGATGGAGTGGTGTCACATAAAGGGGTGTGCTCATATTGTGTTCAATGGTGTAGTGATGTAAAGTCTTTTATGGTATAATGTGGTTGGGAGATTTGTGTAGGTGCTCCTTTGTCCTTGCTTATACTTTATCTGTTTCTCTAGATTCCCTTGACTGCTAGCTTCTTAACGTGGGTTGTCACCTCAAAAGTCTTTAAAGGAAGCTAAGCTTATGACGTACTGTCAATTCATGGTAGCATGTGGAGATGAGGGTATGTGTTGTACCCTTCTCTGTACTGTTGCATTGTAGTGTGTGTTATTTTCCTCAGATCCATTGGTTATAGTCCGAGTTGGGTGATCTCAATCTTTGGTTGCATATGTCCTCCATAGTTTGCCTGCGGGTTGCATGCTCATCCACTGCTACTCTTACCCCTTTTTTCCTAAATGTGCAATATAACACCCATGAAATTGACACCAAAGCAAATCCTGGTGTCTCAGCAAATCCCTGAGGTTCTACAAGAAAATAGAATGTTTTGTTTTGATTGAGGTGTAAAGCTTCATTTTATTCCATGTACTGCCTTGTATGGGGCGCAGCAGTTCAGTGTGATGTTATCAGCTGTGTTATAATGTGATGTGGTCTTCAGTTGAAAGATGTTAAATGTATAGGGAGGTGTGTGAAGTAACACAGTGTGATATATAACGATTTATTAGATGTGGTGTCCCTTAGATAGAGAGTGCCTTGGCAACATTGGCAGCAAACCGAATATATCACATCAGTTAGGGTGTGCAATGGTAGTGTGAAATGATGTTCAGTATTGTGGCATATTATAACCTAGTGTTGTCTGTGCGGTGGTCTAGGATTATGTGAAATGCCATGATAATGTGTAGTGGGATGTAGTGTGGTATGGAGTGTTGTGGTGTTAGATTGTGTGGTTTGCTATGATATCATGAGATGGTGGTGTTATGAGATGTGGTAAGTGCTGTGTTGCTGCAATTTAATGTTGTTGGACCGTTAGTTGTGAAGTGGTATGTTGAGATGTGGTGTTGAATTGTGTGGTGCTTCCTGTGATGCATAATGATGTTGTTTGATGTGCTTGTGTTTAATGGTTTGGAGACTTGTGAAGTGGTGTTTGATTGTATGAAGTGGCTAGGTTTCGTGTTCTGTTTTCGATGTCCAGAGCCCTGTTCTGTGGTATAATGTTTTGTGGTGGATGTTATAGGTGTTTTTCCTTGACGTTTGATTTAGGGGTGTATTCTGTGGTGTAGTGATTGATGGTGCAATGTGTATTTAGTGAGGTATGGTGTGTTGTGATATTGTCTGGTGTGATGCAATGTATTGATTAGATGTTGATGTGGTACTGGAAGATGGCGTGTGAACAGGTACCATGTGAACAGGTACCATGTGATATGTGTTATATAGTATAGTAAGATGCAAAAAGTTGTAGCATGGTAAGGTGTAGGAAAGAATATTGTATGGTAAAGTGTGTGGTGGTAGTTTTGATGAAGGGTGGTGTCTTGGTGTTCCTTATGATAAATCTCCACCTATTCTATTATGGGGAGTAATGGAATTCTCTTTTAGGGCCCAGCTGACTTAGAGTTTGGCGGACAGGCACTTCACCACCAATGTACAGGATATTCCTACATTTGACTTATCTTTTATTTTCAAGCCTTTCTTGGTTTCATTTTGAACTTGAATACACTTGAAATAAATGTTTGAAAGTCAATTAATGCCATTCCATAACTACAATGTTTGCTCTCTTTTAGTGTCCCAAAGTAAATGGCATCAAGGCGTACACAAAAGAAATCGATAAGAGGGAGGTGATGCTCGATGTACAAATAAGGTAAGGACATGCCATTTTTCTGACAAGATGTCCATTGATCTATCTCATACCACAGCATTCATACTACAGCACTTCTCTGACTCGGAGCAGATCATTCTTCCTGAAACAGTTATTCTTTGAGACTACACTTTTCCTGGGTTGCCATGGTATATTTTTTTTATTTCTAAAGAATGAAAGGGCGATTAAAGGGAATATTGTATCTAAAAGAAAGTCCCTGGAGAAAAAAAGTAATGTCTCTATTGCAGCAGTTCAGGAATGAGAAATCTTGTGCATACTGCAAAACCCAATTTGACCCCAAGACTAAATACAAAAAGTTTTACAGCTAACGGATATACATGTTATGGTTTTCATTCGTAAATCTCTAAAAAATGTAGTATAATATTTGTACGTGTATTGAATAAGA
Organism: Lissotriton helveticus; assembly: GCF_964261635.1. Classification (NCBI taxonomy): domain Eukaryota; kingdom Metazoa; phylum Chordata; class Amphibia; order Caudata; family Salamandridae; genus Lissotriton; species Lissotriton helveticus. The sequence goes on from NC_136061.1 coordinate 1,648,207,023, forward strand.
TTGTATAAAAACAATATGTTCCCACTGTAGATCATCACCCAAATACCACTGCATACACAAATAGCACTATATTGATATTTGACCATTACAGTAAATCTTAAACATTTTACTAAAATTGTACCAAATGCAAAGAATTGTGAGAGGAGGGATGAGTATGTGGTGGAGTGCCAAAATCGAGAAACAACAAAAAGCATTATTTGTGTTGATCGCTGTACATTGTTTTAGCAGACAACAGAGGGCAAAAATACAGTAGTCCAGTGAAAGTTAAGTAGCAAGTTTATGCATACTTGCATCCGTGTGCAAGTCTGAGGGACACATAGATCGGTACAGTCAGGATTAATTAGTGGTCGGTTGCTATGGCAAATAAAAGAAAACGTGTATTGTATTGTAGGAACCCTACTCTGGACGCAACTATTTATGCAACTAGATGCTTAGAACTTTTGATGGTTTTAGCCCCAGTGTTGTCTTGGCATGATGAGACGGGTGTGAATAGGCAAGTGAATTCTCGGGGGTAAAGAATGATTCCTATAGTGATTTCCAGATAGATGAGAAAAGTTTTCATGAGTGTAGATCAAACTTACTCCAGCAGCACGACATGCCCTGCTACCAAATACTGATATGTTAATTTTTTAAAAAGGGCACTTCACGAAAATGTGCAAGTATTCTGCAAATCTGCAGGTGCCCTGTGTGCACGAGGTTAGCAGAAGATCAACAAGCATATAAGAAACTAGTCTTGACTGTAAGGTTACAAAATGTAGATGAAGCCATTGTAGATTGTGTTTTTGAAAATTAAATGGGACCAATCAAACTTAACTTTATTTCAGATTCATGATCACTGAACAGCAAGCATACTTTCAGCTATTTTATGTAAGGCAGACATAACATTGAAGATGATTGATATGAATCTGATTGTGTTTGGTGAGCATAGCACTGATGTGTTGAGGTATTTTGAGGAACATATTTCATTCAAAAACATACGTAGCACAGTAAAACTAATAGATTAGGTTGGAAAGACCTAGGCATGTTCGCAAATTGTATTGAGACTTAGGACAGGCATGTCCATTATGGTAAAGATATAGATTAAAACCCCCAGGTTTGTTTAAGTATGAAATTTGCTATTTTGGGAAATTTGAACTTGACATTATTCTCAAGGCTGATATCGTAAGATCAAAAATGTACCTTTGAGAGTTAGAGTAAAATTAAGAGTTATTAGGGCAACTAAGGAAGGATAACTTGACTGAATCATTCAACTTATCGGAGTGGGTTGCCCCAATGGTAATTGTGAAAAAGAAGGCCTATTTGCATCTATGTGCCAACCGTTGCTTAATAATTAAAAACATTCATATTGCCTGTTATTCTCAAGGTACAAGACATGTTTTAGCATTTTTTAACTAATATTAACTTTAAAGCGGTGTTACACCAAGTACGTTTGGGACTAAATTCAAGAACCTCTGTTTTTTTACTGCCTTTGATGCTGTTACATATCCCCATTTGCCTTTTGGTCTTAGTTCAGCCGCTAGTGTGTTCCAAAAACATATGTAATTATTTAATACCATTTCTGGTGTTGTGGTGTTTCTGACTGGTGTCCTGATCTATCATAAAACTCAGGATAAATGTTGTTTATAGTTTGTTATGTTGCTTGAATGAGGAATGACCCTGAAAAGGGAAAAATGTAAGTTTTTGACAAGTATTTGGTTAATCTCTTGACACCTCATGCTATTAAGCTAAAGGAAAACTTAGTTAGGGCAATAATGTAGGCACCCCACCCAGTTGACAAAGACCATGTGGGTGTTTTGTCAGGATGATGGAGTATTTGTTGCACTTAGTAACTGGGTTTACAATATTGACAGAAAACAAGAAGAAATTCTTTGACTAAGGTACTAATTTTGAATAGTAAGTGACTGAGAACAAAAGTGCTTAATAAAGTCAAGCATTACCCATGCCTACACTCAAACCTTTGTGTGCGCTACAGTGCATAGGAGTACAGTAGGTGCTAGTTCAGTGAACACGGAGTGGCGTTATCTCTAATGGTGAAAATCAAAGAAACCACAATGGTGTTCGCTTCACAAACCAGAACGCCATTAGAATGCAAAGCTCTGGCTTACACGCAGTTTTCAGAGATCATAAGTCCTTGTATCTTTTTTCCCTCTTTTATGTGAGAAAGCCATAGGCAAGCAAATTGAATGCTGATGTGGTTGTGAAACCCTTGTGAGTATAATTTTGAAATTACATTTATCCTGGGGCAAAATATTTAGAGCTAATTATCTTTCCTCCAGTATTGTGGTATCTTTCATAGATTCACATGCTTGAATCTTTCCCCGTCGTCGAAGTGGGAGTTCCATGGTACCATAATAGAGCAGTATGTACCAGTATCATAGGCTATAATGGCAATGCAAAATCAATTTAATAGCCATCTATGTCCTTTTTTTAAAATTAAAAAAAGGATGAACTTGAACTATGACCAACCAGGCGACAGCCCCTTAGAACACTCCCAAGAGAGGCATCTTCCCTCAGATTTTCCCAGCATGTCAAGTGTGAGGGAGTCCCCCTGAGCTCTGCTCAATACTTCAGATTTGGTGATTTCCAAATTGATCCTGTGCTCTTCCAATATGTCAAAACGTGTCAAGAAAAAACCCTTTAGACCTTGTATCACATGTGGTAAAAAAACAGGCTTCATTTGGCAGATCCTCATAAAGAATGTGTTTATTGCCTTCATCCATCCCACAAGATGAGACTGCAAAATATGCGGAACTTTTTCTACTAAAACCCGCAAAGACCGTGGGAGAAGACTTTTACTATGGTTGCAGGAATTCAAATAAAAAACTGCTGTGGTTTCTGAGGAGGAAAGTAGTGAGTGTTCTACTTCCTCACATACATCTAAGAAGAGGGAGAGGTCACCCCATGCATCACCTTAAAGGATCAAGAAACCCTTACAAAAGACCCACCATGGACCTTCAGAAGGCTCCTTTCATGACGAAAAAAGAAAAAGGGTTTCTACTGACTCCAAATCTGACCCATCTACTCCATCTATAGCCCTGTCATTAAAACCTTGATCCTCCTCTGAACCAGTTTAAAAAAGAGCAAACCAACTGGCAAAACGTCGTCAATGCCGTTAAAACCATTGTTGACGGCCCCTAAAGTCAAGATGTTGTCAATAGCTGGCATTCCGTTAATAATCTCACCATCAACTTTCACTGTCCCTTCAACGATGACTGTATCCATGTCAATGAAGACCACCTCGTTAACGGCTAATACACAGTCGACGATGTACACCTCTTTGATGACGACCGTGACATGGACGAGAACTGTACTTACACCGTCGACGACCGCATCGACATCAGTACCGCCGTCGACAACACAACTCTCAGAGAAGTCTTCATCGTCACCATCGAAACTCCAGCAGAAGAAGCCACCCATGTTAGTTTTGACCGCACTGTCAACGCTACCGTCAACAATACTTTTGTTATTGCAAGAAAGTATTCGTCCTGAATACACATCTTCTAGTAAGGTATCCTCACTATCACTCAGCCACTTTTTGGATCTTGAAGAATCATAGGATGAGGATCAAGGTCCTTTTAGCTCACAGTCCTTCAGAGTTGCACAAAAAGTATCCGGACAAAGAAGATGACTATTATGAGCCCGTTTATCAAAGCCATCAATATGTGGAGCAATACTATCACTATTCTCCTTCACCACCACCACAAGACATGTCCCAGGTTCCTGCTGCATTAGTACAAGATTTGCCAAGCATGCTTCAGAATTACTACAGGTGCTTTTAAACACCTGCTAAAGTGCAACCACCATCTGCGGTGTTGTCTACGTCTGCACCTAGATCACCGGACCATATACCACCTTGACCTACTCCAAGAATGACCTCACAATCTCACACCACCATGCCTTCTCAAGTTGACCCATCTACTGCAGATGATGGAGAAAGGGAAGAATGTGACATGCCAGACCATGAGACCGTCCCCAACGAATGGTATGGTTACCTTATCACTCCACCTTCACCTCCAGCACCATAACCAGTGGATCCTCCACTGGAGGGTTTTGGTGGTTTTCACATGCTAATGGAGAGAGAGACCAAACGCTTCCAGCTCCAAATCACTGTCAAGCAATCAGACTGCTTTCTGTATGATCTTAAAGAACAATCCAGAAAAACTGTCAGAGTAATACCGATTTATAGATTATATTTGGGAGGAAGGAGTAAAAATTATGAAAAGGCCAGATACTACCACTGCTTTTCTTTCTAGGATTGACAAGAAATATAAGGCACCCGAAGACTCGCCTGCCTGTCTTATAGAACATCCAAAACCTTATTTGGTTATTACTGACGCTGCACAACACTGATCTTAAAATTCTTCCACTCCAATCTCTACTCCACCAGACAGGCAGGGCAGGTTTCTCGATAATAATAGTAAGAGATTTACAGTAATGTCAGGTACAACTGTCCACGCAGCAAATTCTCTGGCTATTCTTGGCTGATATGATCGCCATATATTGTCAGACATCGCCACATACTTGAATTTCTTGCTGGAAGACGAAAAGGCTGAAGCTACAAAGACCTCAAAGGAAAAGGAAAGATCAGCATTTGAAATGATTGACTGCTCAATGGACATTGCCTCCATAGGACTCTGGGAATTCGCAGGATCAATTAGCTGGATCAGCTGTTCTTCGCCACCGGAGTTTGCTCAAAGCTACTTCATTCCTACCAGAAGTTCAACCTATTTTTCTTGCTATGCCCTTCGAAGGCAATTCTTTATTTGATAAGCAGATGGATTACCCCTACCGGCAATAAAATCTGATATGGAGACAGCTAGGTCCCTAGGAACCCTCCTGTTCCGTAAAACTTCTTTTCTCAGAGCTTGTGGGAAAGGAGAATATTCGTATCTGGGTGGATACCAGAGGTATCGACCACAATCTTTTGGCCTGCCTATCAACAGCACCAGACGTATCGAGCACCTCCACCTTATTCCAAGCAACGACCGATAAGAAGACATGGTGCTTTTGCCAGAGATACAGCTGGTTTTCGTGCCCACCATAGCACAGAACTAGTAATGCTGTCGGTACTAGATGAGCTAAGATGCATGGCTGACGGTAAAAAGCCAAGCGCCCTGATTTTATTAGATCTCTCAGCGGCGTTTGATACCGTCAGCCATGCATTGCTCCTGGACAGACTGGCTAGGTGTGGGATAGGAGAGCAAGCCCTTAAATGGCTAACAGCTTTTTTGACAGGAAGGACGCAGAAGATCCAGTTGGCAGACCAGGTCTCAGATGTGGGCATGCTGGCCTGTGGAGTCCCGCAGGGATCAGCACTCTCTCCGCTTTTATTTAACATGTACTTACAACCATTGATTGAATCCCTGGCAAATATGAAGTGTAAAGTTTTCTACTACGCCGACGATACTCAACTGTTGCTGAGTATCGATAATACTCCATCGGCTCAGTCCCTGGCCCAAGACATTCTACGATTTACAGTGAATTGGATGTCGTCCAATTTGCTGAAAATCAATCCAGATAAGACGGAAGTGCTTGTAGTTTCCACCTCTACTTCCCCCTGGAATGATTTGTTTTGGCCACAAGAGTTAGGGCCTACCCCAAAGCCTTGCCCCAGTGTTAAGAGCCTCGGCATGAAAATCGACCAGGAACTCTCGATGGTCAACCAAGTATCCACCGTAGTTGGCTCCTGTACCAACCTGATCAGACAACTACGTAAACTCGCCCCCTTGCTCTCGAGAAATATGCTGCAAACCATCGTATCAGCCACCATAGTGTCTAGAATAGACTATGGCAACGCGCTGTACCTCGGCCTCCCAAAGAGTTCCATCAATCGTCTTCAAGTTATCCTGAATGATGCAGCACGCTTGATCTTTGGATTGCCGAGGAGGTCTCATGCTTCCCCTCTGCTCTATAGGCTACACTGGCTGCCTATAGCGCAGAGAGTCGAATTCAAGAGTATGTGTATCTGTCACAAAGCAGTCCACGGACAGGCGCCAGCCTATGTAAAAGAAAGGCTCAAGCTTTACGAACCAAAGCGCGCCCTGCGATCGTCCGGATCTTTTCTGTTATCCTGCCCACGCTTCAAGTTAACAACTAAAGGAGGCAGATCTTTCTCAGTTCAAGCCCCTACTACCTGGAATAAGTTACCAGAGGCGCTTCGCAGAGAACCTAACCTCCTCCACTTCAGGAAGTCCCTGAAAACCTTACTCTTCAAGGACGCTTTTCCATCTCAATATTCGGCTATTTAGATCAGACACCCACGTACTTTCATTCCATCTTTGTTGCTGTACTTGGTCAGTAGCGCTTTGAGACCCGTCGGTGATTTGGCGCGATACAAAACACAGTTACAATTACAAAGTGTCTGCTACACCACCTATACATCATCATTCGGTTGGAGCCAGAATTGCCCAATACCTATATCAATGGAGAAAGATCACTACCAATAAGTGGGTCCTGGATCTCGTTGCTTATGGAAATACCCTGGAGTTTTTTTTTAGTTTTTTTTTTTTTTAGATGAAACCCTTTGTTTGATTATTTAAAATCTTACAATTTTGAAAACACATAAAATGTCATGTATAAAACTATTAAAAAAAAAAAACATTACACCATAAAATTCATAACATTTCATTAAACTACTTCATTTTAAAATGTAATCACCTAATTTTGTTTTAGCGGTTAGTAGGAACCTCACAAAGGTAGCGTTCATACCTATATCATTCTAATCAAGACAACATTTCAATGCATGCCTGCATGACTTTATTCCACGTAGATTAAAAGGTACCCTGGAGTTCATTCAGATTCAACCTCATACGCCACCAACAAAATTCTTGCCATGTTGTCTTCATCTTCATTGCCAGGAGATATTGGCTATGTTAGCAAAGAGAACCATAGAACAAGGTCCACATCCTCAGAAAGGAATGGGGTTTTACCCCCAGTTTTTCCTCATAATGAGGAAATCGGGGAATGGCGCCCCAGTCTGGATCTCTGGAAACTCAACAAGTACCCGAAGAAACAATCTTTTCTTGTGATTACCCTCCAGGAAATCCTCCACCTCCTCAAATACAGAGATTTTCTGACCAACCTCAATCTCCAAGATGCCTGTTTCCCTATCCCCATCCACCCAAGGCATTGCAAATTCCTCGGATGCAAAGTAGCTGGCACTCATTATCAATTCAAGGTACTTCCCTTTGGTCTCGAATCGGGTCCCAGAATATTTATAAAATGTCTCTCCCCAGTGGCAGCCTACCTGTGACAAATGTCTAAGTTTTCCCATACCTCGACGACCGGCTAATAAAGGCTCCATACCATCCAGCAAGCATCGAGGGATACCTCAAAGTGTCTACAGCTCTCTCAAACTTTGGGCCTGAAGGCCAACTTTCAAAAAATCTCTCCTTTCTCCTTCAATGAGAATAACCTTTCTAGGAGCAACTCTGAGCACATTGCTAGACCAGGCATTCTTGTCCGCAGACAGGCAAAAGGAACTTTCAATACTAGCCCGCTCTCTTTCAAAAATAAAGTGTGCTTCAATTCACCTGATCGAGTCTCTACTCTGCAGGATGTCATCAGCCATCCTCCTAGTGCCTCATGCTCCTCTCAAAACCTGTCTTTTCCAGGTAGAACTGGACGCACAGTGGCTCGAGGTGGAAGGACAATTTGACCTCATTCAGATCACCCCAGGGATGAAAACAGGTCTTTCTTGGTGGACAAGCTCCAATAATCTCCCCTTCTGGAGTACGTCATTGCAACAGGCGCTTCTCTGCAAGGGTGGGGAGCTCACTTACAGATCTTTAAATTCAGGGTAAATGGACTCTAGAACAGTCCAGAATGCATATCAACTTACTGGAGCTCGGAGCAATCTCGCTGGCTCTCCAAGCATTCTTGCTGAGAATTCAGTGGCCTTCTGTGTTGATAAGAACAAACCACATAACACGTATGCATTACCTCAACAAATAAGAGGGTACAAGACCCAAAGTTCTCTCACAAGAAGCTCAAGCTATCTGACAATGCGCATTACATCATGAAGTGACCATAAGAGCGGAACACCTACCAGGAAAAACCAATTCTCTAGCAGACGCCTTGAGCAGAACGACCGAGCGTTGTCACGAAGGGGAACTGAACCAACTCTTTTGCCATATTCCAACGATGGGTCAAGGCCAGACTCGTTCTTCTCAAATCTCAAGAGAACAAGAAATGCCTGTTTTACGCCAGCTGGTATCCTCAAGAAGGGTCCTGGGGGAATGCCTTTTTTTTTTTAATTCTTTTTATTAGCAACAGAAAATAGGTGGCAGACATCACTATCAAGGCATACGACATTCACAGGTGCATTGCGGGAAGTCAAAGAGCATAAATCGCATATATAGTACAAACGCAGGCGTAACAGTGCATCACATTACTTTTACAGTGCGAGCGGTTCGTCAATCGGGACAATTCGGTGGGGTTCACAGATATTGCCTCTGTATTCATTCCAGTTGGACCACACTTCAATCCATTTCCGTGGGCATCCACGTGCCACGTACACCGTTTTCTCCTGGAGCATGCACCAGTCAATATCCATCTTCCAGGAGCTCAGTTTAGGAGGCCTCGTTGCCCCCCACATCCTGGCGGGGAATGCCTTTTTGATAATATGGTCCGGGATTTATGCCTATGCTTTTCCACTGATCCCTCTTATTTCCAGGCTTTTTATGAAAATGAAAAGGGAACCATGCCAGTTGATACTCATTGCTCCATGATGGCCCAAACAACACTGGTTTATGGAGCTCCTCATGTTTGAGGACAACCACATTTAGTTGCAGCCCCAGATGGACTTGTTGTCAATGAACAACAAGCAGATCCTTCATCCAGACCCGATTTCTCTGCATTTACCAGCCTGGCTCCTGAACACCATGACTATTCCAGAGGACTGTAAGAATATCCTCGCTAGGACCAGAGCTGACTCTACCAACAAAACAGATCGCCTCAAATAGAAACTATTTTGTCTACGGTGCGAGAAATCTAATGTACATCCTATCATATTGTCTCCAGAAGAGGTGTTGCTTTATTTGCAATCTCTATCCAAATCTGGTTTGGGGCATACCTCCGTCAAAGGGCATTTAGCCACTATTTCAAGGTACAGACGAACCTTGGGATCTCCTTCGTTGTGGCCTCCGAGATTGGTTGTTCAATTTCTTAAAGGACTATTAGGAGTATATCCTCCAATAAAGTCACCGGCACCTGCATGGCAGCTTAACACTGTGCTATCCCAATTGATGAAAACGGCCATTTGAACCTATCCAAGGGCTGACCTAAAGTTCCTCACTTGGAAGGTGGCATTGCTGTTAGCTCTTACTTCTGCGAGAATAGTGAGCGAACTCCAAGCGTTCACTAAGGAAACTTTTTACAATTCAAAGATAGCATTGTAATTCTTCAGACTGATCCCTAATTCAAAGCAAAGGTTCCCATTGATTTTCATCTCAATCAACCAGTTCTGCTAAAGACTTTCTTTCCCAATCCTCAAACACCATCAGAGACCACTCTTCATACTCTTGATGTCAAGAGATGCTTAAAGTTTTACTTACATCTCACAAAACATCTCCATACTACAGTTCAACTTTTTGTGGCCTACGCAAACAATAACAAGGGTGGACCAGCTTGCAAACCAAGCATAGCAAGGTAGATTTCAATAGCTATACGGTTTTGCCATTATAAGGCAGGTAAACCTTAAAGATGAAGGGATAAAGTACACACTACAAGAGCAGTCCCTACAGCAGCAGCCTTGTTTGCTGGAGTGCCCATTGGAGGTATATGCCGTGCTGCAACCTGGAAGAGCAGGCACTCTTTCACCCTGCATTACTGTCTGGATTTGTCACAGAGCACAGATGCAGTTGTGGGTCAAGCGGTACTTCAGCATCTTTTCCAATAAGGTGAGTCTGTTACCATACAATTCATAATCTTCCACCCACCATCCGCTGTCATACTTATGTCTTATTTTATTGCTAATGTATTACACTGCTAGCTATTCTGATTAAAGCATGTGAATCTAGGAAAGATACCTAGTTGGTTATTGAGTAAGAGTGAATAAAGTGGGGCAGCTAGAGAAAGTTTGTACAAAATTCTGCAAGTCCAAACAAGGTATAAATGTCCAAAGCTGCTAGATTGTCCAATGATAAGAAATGGTGGCAGAAGAGGTAAACTCTGGAAAGTTGGAGATGAATGTATTAAAACTGTGTTAAGGCCCCCATTATGAGGTCACTGGATAACATAGGACTGGAATTTCTAATTCCGACTAGTATCCCTTCACTTAAATCCATGGCATTAACGTTATTTGGGGATTGAGAATACCGGATCCAGATCTGCATCTTTTTCCCTTTCCACTGGTAAATAAACAGGCACAAAACCACACATATTTACCACATGCACGTATGTGTGGGGCTATTTTTAAGATCTTGGTGTTGGGACAGGCTTGGAGGTCACAGGGGAGGGTAGAAGATGAGAGCGAGAGAATTTTCTACTCCCCTCATTCTGTCCTTGGTGCATGGGAGTGGGTGACAAGCTTAACTGCAGCCTGCAATCTCTCTCTCCCTCCCTCTCCCCCCCCCCCCCCCCCCCCCCCCCCCCCTCCGTCCGCGCATTATTGCCCTAAAGTCCAGGCCTTTTATTTCCAGGCCCAGAATTATCTGGTCTGGAGTTGCACGCCTAGTAATTCTAGGCCCGGCGACACCAGGAATGTCATTCTGACCTGGAGAGGTGCATTCCCTCGTGTGTGTTAATAAACAAACCCAGGCAAACCTCGATAGTTAACTAGCACATAAACAATGGCAAATGAGCCACAAAATTAAATAATACACAACTGTTTAGCAGCAAAAGTACATTTTAATCACATACATGGGATAATATTTGATAAAAACAAAGAATCACTCATGTCAATTGATAACACAATATGGCATTATAGCATATGCATAAGGAAATATAAAAAATGAATGCTAATAATAATTCATATATGGATGGTTTCCTGTCTACGCGTTTCGACACATGTCCGTGTCTTCCTCAGGACTTTACCATCATAATGCTATTTGGAACAGGCTACTACAGACTTCTCCTATTAAGTAAATCTTGCCAGTTGGCTGCTGAAGAATATTCTGCACAGATGATGTTCTGTTTATCTGCTCGGAGAATGTAAAAAACCGTGTCTGAATGCCGTTATCCGCCCTTCCTAATGTGACTATTAAAAAACTCTCGGGTATGTGGAGTTTGTCGTTGCAATGCTTGCATCTGCGTGGGCAGCGGTGTCTTGATGAATGTAGAATGTTGGTGACTAGCTTAAATGATTTCTTAGCTGCGACACAGTCAGAAATCAAATGCGAGACCAAGTTTCCTCAAACTTGTTATTTGGGTTCTTTTACCTGTATGCACTTCACACAGCGGCGTGATATCTGGGTTCTCGATAGCGTGTTCGTTAGTAGGTGCATTCCCTCGACATTTTAGCTTAAATCTGTTTTTATTATTCGGTCGGCTGTGTGATTTCCGATGTTTACCACTAAATAAATGTCTGTCCTTGATTTAGAAAAAAAAATTGGAGTCTCCCCCTCCCAGCTGCTTCTAAAGGTTGAAAGGTATGATGGCTCCTGCCTGACACTGACTGCAGTGCTTGCAATATGGCTGTCACACTGTAGTTTGCAGTGTCCCCATTAGATGACACGCGAGTATGGTGGTTGGATGTAAAACTTATCTTTTCAGAATTCCTGCATAGACCACGACAGAGAAGTCCGCTGACTAAAAGCAATGCTGGCAAAAGTTTGTGGAAGAAGTTCTGTACCTTTAAATGATGTTTGTTTTTCACCCAGTCCCATAATTTATTTGTGCCAGGCCAGCCAATCAATAATCAGAACGAGCGTGTCAAGCTATTTACTTGAGACCACAAACATGCAGTGCTCAACTAAATGTTTTCTGCTGTGGTCATCTTTTCAGGAACTAATTAGTCGCGTGACATTGATTGTTGTTTGTTCCTGTGCCTCATTAAGTTTTAGACTTCATTTGCGTTGACATCACCTCAGATGAATTTAAGCGGAACGCCATTTGACGAGGAGCATCTCTTTAGACATCACTTTAGCTATGTCAGGAAGAGGCGATTGTGAGAATGACTACAAAATGTGAAGCACTGCGCTCTGTGGGTCTGCCTCACATCGTTGATATGGTGGGCATGGAAAGACTTTTATTATTATTCTCGCTTTGTGAAAGTTTTAATTAACTATGCAATAAAAATGCATTTGACATTTTGACTTTGCATGTATATCCGGTTAAGAGATGGCTGCATGTCAGATGAACGACCTGCTGTTTCCACGAAGTTGATTTCGGTCCTGTTCTTTCTGCTTGCAACATCATTGCATTCTGGGAGTTGTAGTTTAGTTAAATTTAACAAAAACAATACAGACGCCAGAAAAGACAATTTGTTGATGGAACTTCCAATATGGGGTTATGCACCAGTGAGATGGCGTCACCTGGTAACCCGCCACTTACATTGCCGTGACTGAGGTTACCTGTCCTGGCGAGGAAGTGTTTTACCTGAAATATGTTTGGCATCTGTGGGGCCGATTCGAGAGTTCATTTTCTCCAAGCTGTCTCCGAAGGCTGCATGTTGTGTCTCGCCTCTTATAAGCAGGGCAGGGTTTAACTCCACGTGAGTTAGGCATCCCTGATTTGCTTATCGTTTTTGCATACACCCGAAGACCAGAAGTAACCTTGCTCCCAGGCAGGCGGGCAACTAGAGCCGAATTTCGGTGGGGGGGCTGAAAATATTTCCGGGGGGGGGGGGGGGGGCTAATTCTTCCAATCACGGACAAAGTGGCTGTGAGAAGGGGTGACCACACAACAAAAGCCTCATCTACAACTAAATGGTCTTTTAAAGACCTGTTAAGTACTCGGGTGCGGCTGCAATTACATGCTCGCCAGCCCGCGAAGCTGTGTCAGCCCGGGCTGACAGGCACGAGGGGGGGGGGGGGGGAATTGGGGGCTGGGGGCTGAAGCCCCGTGAGCCCAATGGGTGTTGCGCGCCTGCTCCCAGGTAATGTGTAAAGAGATTTTATTGTAGTGGATATTTTGGAATCTTATACAATAAACGATTATTCATCCATAAAGCGATTTAAAAAAAAATAATAATTTGCCTCATATCACCCTACTTTCCTGATTGTTGTTCCACACTATCGTAGCACGGGATTGCCTGTACTGCATATTTGCTCTTCAGGTTCACACCCAATAGTAATTTCAGGATTATACAACCGAGTATAACATCCTATAGACAGTTTTAATTCACTACTCCTTTATATGTAACGTTTTTGGAGTAAGTAGCAGTTCCTTGAGATTTAACTTGCCGCATAATGCACCTAGCGATGTCCTCGGTTCTACAAGTCCACGTGGTGTATTTTACTTTACGTATTAATACGCTAATGCTGTGTAAAGCAAACCGGGTCTTAGCTGCTGCATGAAGCGTGGCCCGTCTAAGCGGCACCCCTCGTTGTAGGATGCGATCGTCTGGCTCATTAATCTGTAAGTTAACTAATTCTGAAACAGCTATGCTGTCCTTTGAATTTACATGTTTGAGCCTTCAAGGAGTAACGCCGCCAGCTTGTGTAAGAAGATCTTCTTTTACTTCCCAGATATATAATCATATTTTTAGAGCCGTGCAAAGGTATGCACCGCCTTTTTCAGTCAGGTATTCAAAAACGAGTTATTTGAAGCTCCTTCGGGTGTCCGTGGTACATTTTTGTGGAATCTGACTCTTCCCCTTGTAGTCTGCCCGCAGGCCCTGGTCTTAAACGTCCTTTTCGAAGTTAGGTGTGACGTGCTTGTTCCGTACTCGGCGTGTTTTGGGTGGACACACAAGATATTTCCGTCAGTCAGATGCCATGCTGCTCTTTGCAGTAACTGGTACTGCAGTAACATTAAAAGAGCATTTTCAAACCTGTAGAATGCAGAGTTTTCTTTAAAAAAAAAACACAAGATGGCGGCCTGAGCCCACCCTTATTTTGTAAACCGGATCGGTTGCATCACATAACCTGTGCTGAATGCATTTTGTACCGAGCACCGAAAAGTACTTATTGACATTATTTTACTTTGATTGTATGGTGTGTACTTTATCTCGGCTGCACTATGTTTACAGAAAAAGGTGTTGGAACCACATTCACTCCACAGCCTTCTCAGATCTATGCACATTGTGTGCATTTTAGCGTCTTCCTACCAGGACTTGCAACAGGTTGCTTGATTTCACAGAAGTAAACATATTAAACGTGGTTTCTAAAGATTCCAGAGTTCCTTATAGTTGGAGAAAATACAGACATCTTAAATCAGTATTAGAAATTTGAGTTCCACACTGTCGTATGTAATAACTGAAGGGTTAGGCCTTGTTTTGTGCCCCAGGTTGGTGAACAGTAGAATGCCACCCTGGCCTCTTGTGCCTTTAGTTACATATTCTTATAAGTGATGGTGATAGATACAAGTGTATAAAGTCATGAACCCACAGCCTCTTTATATTGCTGTCCTTGCACACAACACATTTTTAGGTCTGGCTTAGAATCGTCTTTCGTGTTATCTAAAAACCCTTATAAATACATATGTAAATCAATAAAGTCTTTGGATCTGCCCTCTTCATCCATTGGCCTGTTATATTGTTACTCTCGTTTTGCTTCTGCATCCGTGTGGTAATAGGTCTCCCACTTTTCATCCATTGTCTGTTGTACCCTGAGAATGACAGCATGCACCTGGGCTTGATGGGCCAATATGTCTTTCATTTCTATTTTATTTGTTCTGTGAGGGTCCTGTAGCTCCCCAACTGGCAATTTTACTATTTTCACTTTTAAAACTGTAATATCTATTGCATTTGCTAACAAAAAAATAAAAAAGAGCAGGCTTGCAAGGCTAGACCTGTTGCGCTTGACAATGCTTGTTTTGATTCTCTGTTGGATGCTCTCTCTTGAAGTCTAAGATGGGAACAAATTAATTCAGAGGGCAAGATCTTCGTTTATATTTTGAGGATTTGTTTCGGTTTTTAAAACATGGACGCGCATTACTTGCCATGAGGATGTGAGGCTTGTAATTGGCAGGGTAGGGGGGGGGGGGGGGCTGCAGAACGACCCTCTCGTCAGCCCCATAAAAATCGGTCATTTGGCTGCAGCACATTTGAGAGGGGGACACAGCGCCTCATTGTGCTGCGGTGCAATTCTGACATTTAGGACGTGTTGTACGTTGAGGCAGCAAAGCCTTTGTCGGGTGAGAAGAAATGCGCCCGGCTCTTCCGAAATAAAAACGCACCGTTAAGTTTACACGACCAGTGATGTCCACACATTTCCCTGTCATCCCGGTTATTTTTGCCGCATATTTGGTTAGAGCGCTGGCCGTCTAGATTTGCGGGGAACGAGGCGCACCCCTATGTTATGACCTTGGTTTCGTCGCCCACCCGTTGGTACGGGTAACTTCGGAGAGCAGTGGCGTCGGCACTTGCTTCGGGCATCCCATGCCGCCAGCTGTAGGGAGATCCGCAAATCACCCCGAACACAAGCCCACGTTGGAGGGCCTTGTTTTTTATCGGACGTGAACTTGTGCTCGCCTCATCAGTATCCGGAGGGAAACCGCCGTCAGATCGACAGCTGCATAGAGACACAGGCCTGAGAGGAGGGTGACTCCCCCCGGCAGTGTAAGGAGACCGAACAGGCTACAACAGGACAAAGTATGGTGCGTTACATTTTATAACTCTTTCTGATAAAACCTACACTCTCTGAACTTTGCATCTATTCACCGGATGGTCTCGAAAGCGCTTTGGAGCCTGGACAAAAGTAAGACATCGCTATAGAAATACTGCAATTTAACACAATACCTACCTATATATCGATGACACAGATAAAGGGTTCAAATTAAATGTTCGTTCCCTCTACAGACTCCCATAAATCGTGCCAACTTGCTTCATGTTAACATATAATTAGTGCTTCGAGGCCCTCAATAAGGGGTAGAGCATGACCTATGGTCCTGGGCCAACACACGCCTTTCACTTTGCCCCAGAGCTGTCTCCCGTGGACCATGGGTCAGTGGCAGGTGAATCAGCGCCACAGTGACACTCTCAGGGACACACCTTCTGTGGGTCTGGGACATCCAGTCTTTGGCACTAAGAGCTTTGGCTCATCTGTGTATCAGACGGGGGAAGTCTGCAGGGCTACAACAAGAGTGTAAGACTAGATTACTGTCTGGAAACTGGGGCGTGGGGCAGAAGAATAGTGGAGTTATGAGGTGCCGAGTCTTGGGGGGGGACAGTACTCCGGATGAAGGACAGTGTCGTCAGCGGATTCTGTAAATGTCACCCTGAGAAGATATCTATTATTGACACTAAAGTCAGAGTTAGTAAAGCTGTCCTTGATTACGTATTTGTTCACAAATGGTATGAAGTTTAAGGTAGCTTTGGTGCTTAAACATAAAGCTTCTGCTGAAAAAAAACCAATGTGTATCCAGCAAGCCGCTGGGGGCAATATTGTCAATGTAGCTCCTGGAGACTTCTCTGCAATCTGTAGTCATAGGCTTGAAACATCTTTTTTACGTAGTGTTTGTGGAGCATATAATTGCCCATAGGTGTCCTACTCCTGGCCCTAATTTATATTAGAGGCACCCGCCTGATAGTATTTCCTAAATTCTGAAAAGCCAAGTCTTCGGCCGCTTACTGGAAACGAATAGATTGTGGATGGGCCTAATTTCGCGAGGAACACTGTTCCAACAATGTGCCATTTGGTATGAGAAGGCCCCCCCCATCATTCATTTTTTCACATCTTTGGGATCACCAACAAAGATGCAGAAGTAGAGTTATACCATGAGAACACATGCCTGTTGGCCCCTAACAAGCAAGGCCATAAAACAGATATCCTCTTCTACACTAGTAACCAGTGTTAGGAACAAAAATGTCCCGACGGGGGATCCAGCGAGGCAGCCGAAGTAACACACGGGCTGTCTCATTTTGGGCAAATGGTAGTTTCAAAGACCCTACAATCTCTTGTCAGATGGTATAATGCATATTACATGGCACAACAGGTTGAATTTTCTGTAAAAGTTCATTAAAAAAGGAGGTTGAAAAGTTGGATACGTGTGCTCATGATGAAAGCCTATCATCAAATGATCCTCAGATTTTTCCCAATCTTAGCAGGAGAGGGAAGCAACCTATAGGATTAGGCCACCAACCAGATGTCCTTACAGAAAGCTGGCCACGTTCCACCAAACCTCTGTCATATTAAAGTTCAACTGTAAACAGTTTGTAGTCATCCAATCAGCTACTCCGCTAAGGCAAGCGTGGAAATTGCAAAAAGCCATTTCACTCTCTCCACCCATTTTCAAAATTAGCTTTGTGTCATCTGCATAACACACTCGAGATCCATTGAATGAACGTTTGATATCGGCATAGGGAGCCACGTGAAACCTAGGGTAAATGTCCCTTGAGGGGACACCACCAAAAGAACTTTTAGGATCAGACCTGAAGGAGGGCAAGAAAACCATCTGACTTTGATTAGTTCAAAAAGAACAAATCTAATCCAGTGCTTTCCTATTGATGACCCCAACTCTGCTCCGCCTTTACTAAAAAGGTAACATGACATTTCGTATGAGGCGGCTTGAGTAAAATCATTGCTGCGAGGCCAGCCTGATCTGGTGTCATCCGAAGGTCGTTGAGACCTATGACCAGTGCAATTTCAGTCCCTTGACAGGGTCAGAATCCTGCTTGAAGCTGATTTGTGAGAATATTAACCTTCATAGATCTAGTAAGCTGAGCGTTTAATGGAAAAGGTTAATGTGCCGACTGCAGAGTATTGGTGTAACGTGTAGGATACAGATTTGTATCCTGTGTAAGATAGTTCAGTGGGTTAATCAGAATGTTGCAGAGGTCTTTGTGTAGGCGGCTGGTTAAGACTTACAAATATGGTAAAAAAAAAAAAGCTTAGCGTATTATGAACCAGCTGCTCACCTGTGCGTCACATGATCTGAATTCAAGCTTTCCTTATTGTAAGATTGATAAAATGGGTTCCATCGGGTGGTAACAAACACTCAAGTGTCAAAAATCAATCGGTTTGTGTTGTGTGTCACATAAATGGCTGCATTTGCTATAATTACACACTTGCATTTCACAGATAAAATGCATAGACCTTCCTATCTTACATAATGTAGAGCTTGAGAATGTCAAGAACACTTCCAAATCCCAGTTTATCTCGGGTCAACTTTTCAAGTGACATGCTGAGTCCGTGTTTCTCTTGTTTCCCTGATAAGATGATGAGTCTGGCAGCAATGGGCTCTCAACCAGGACACCACTTGGAAACAAGAGCGAGAAGCTTGTACATGAAGTGAGGCATAAGCAGCCGGTTCCACCAGGAAGTAGACTCTCTGAAGGCTTGTGGGCCTTGTTGCATGTGTTCCCTCGGCAGCACCAATCACTGAATCCGCATACAGTCCGGACTATTCGCAAGTGGCAGTCAGGAGCTTGGTTCCGGCTCAAGCAAAGCTTCTGGGACCCGACCCTGTTTGGTTCTGCTCTGATGTTACTATACACTGTTCATAAAGCTCACATTACAAACCGAACTGCCTGGTGCTTGAAAAAAAAATGGTGTTAATTTCACTTAAGTTACTAGTACTTGTTATTGAAATATGGGACAAGTTGGTGCAGTTGTGCAGTGTGCTTTTTCGCCAACCAGTGGTACAGTGCAGTTTTTGCACCAGAACTTTGGCACAGATATGTTTGCAAAATGTCACAGCTGCAGTTCTGCACTCTGTAATGTCTATGGAAATTTGGAAGCCCCCCTCACGGAATTCCGACCAGCACTGTAGCTATTAAACCGAGGATCATATAATTAAAAATTTCTCCGCATTTTACTACTGAATAATTAAAAATAAAATGAACACAGCTCTTAAGTTTACCAGGTTCATGCGGTAGTAGCTCATTGAATGCAGTTTTTTCCTTTATATCCTGTGATTTTTTTTTTTGTGGTCATTTTTTGATACCATTATTAAATCAAACTACAATATCCAGAATTCAAAGAAAAACCCTGAATTTAAATGAGGGAGTTACTCCTGTACTTAGGAAGTTTGGGAGCTCCGAATGAAAGCGCTGTGTGTCTTCATTAAGCGCACACACCTGTGACAAGGACTGTGCTACTTTGAGTGCTGGCGAAGTCTTACGTGCTTTTGATTCATATGTTTGCGTTTCTTCTTTTCGTGACGAGCATATGCATGCCTTTATCTCCACATAGCACTACCTCTGGTACTTGCTTCTCTTCGGTGATGAAGAATCAGGCCTCGCCTGACCGAGGCCTGGTCCTTGCATCTGACAGCACGCCTACACGTGGCGACATCGTGTCACGTGCTAATTGTCTGCCCGGGGCCCAGGACCCCCTCGTGCCACCTCCCACTCCTCTGTTTTATCTTTGGATTCCAAATTACGTGCGTTTACTGCCATTTGTTACGTGACCCTTGAACTTAGAGGTGACATGCAGTCACAGCTGGTAATTACTAATTCACGGCCTGCGGAACACACGGTGACGCCCACGAAATGACTGTTTCATACCAAAGCCCTGCGTTAATCCTGTGTGTCCTGTCTGTTTCAGGATTGAGCACATCTTCGATTTTTATCAAATTAGAAAAATAAGCTTGGTGCAGTTTAAAAAAAAAATTATTCTGAGAAGTCCAATGCCCTACAACTTCAAGAAAAGATTCCCCATCATACCCTTCCACAAGAGGGCTCGCCGCTTCTTTAGACCCCATGACTTTGAAACTCCATGCACCTCGTATGTCGGCTCAAAAACACCTGATCCCGGGCAAATGGTTGTTGCAGTTGTATGACCAGTACTCAAATCTTACACCTTTAACTCCTCTTCCTGTTTATTTTAATATTTATGTAATAGTTTTTTATACAAAACACTGAATTGCGTCAGAATGCCACACAATAAACGTTCATTGTGAGGACTGGATAATGTTCCCAACATCTAAGCGATAGTGTAAGTAGAACATATGTACTGTAGAAAGGAAAGTGGACAATATATATGTGATGCTTTTTCAAAATAGAGTTCGCGTAGAATGCCTTTTTGGTAATTCCGATTGCAAAGACCATTGACCCCTGTTCCAAGTTTTTCAGTGGCTGAGAATACTGAATGGGGCACAAGATAGTGTTTTGCCCTAGCAGTTTTTGTACCCGAATATTTGTGCCCTAGTTTTTTGATTGAGGCCATGTGTTTGGATAGGATACCCAACAATCACTAACTGAGGGTGTGTGACAAGGGCACATGCACTCCTACCACATTACGCATTTGACCATACGCACTGTGTGGCTCCATGTTATCTAAGTGGCTAAACATTTGCAACCACAATGGCACATCTAAGTCCTGTTTTACCCACATTTCACCCTTCACCCAGCTGTACACATCCGATTCAACCCAAGGTACCTTTGCATACGCAACATGCCTCCAAAGGATATGTGCGTCATCAGAATGTTATATTTATGTCATGTTCGGCAGTGTTGGAACATGTTTAACTAATCCTTTAGATTTTAAAAATTGTAGTGAAGAAGGAAGCCTTAAAGGAGTTGGGAGGGCATTTTAAATATTGGGCGCTTTCCCAGAGAAGTTCGTTGGTGTATTTAATTGTAGTATGTTTTCAGCTAAACCATTTACGAATCCGGTATTCTATACGAGAAGATGCGAGGGAGCCGCGCTGTTGAGACCTATATTGATAGCCCAGCACATTGATGCTTTGTCGTGAGCAACAGCGCGGTGATACGATCTACTTAGCATTCTGATCAGATTGTTAATATCCTTACATCTGCATCAAAGTATCATCCACTTCAAATCATTTTGATAAAGCTCTATTTTTAACGATCTGCAGCCTGCGTTCTTATTGAAAGGAATATCTACCTCCTTTTGATTGTGGCTTTCGGATGAGAACATTACCATTTTTATCATTATCCTGCTTATGGTATCTTCATCAATACCCACAAAACCGCACAAGAAAGAACTCCGGAATATACTCATGAATATCCTCATTATAATTTGAATTCTTCTTCTCCCTATCCCTCTTATCTGAAAATAATACAATTTGGCAGCTTCTAACCTCTAAAGATAGAAGTGACTGTGTGGCTTGTCCTGAAGAAGGCGCTGGTCGCCGAAACGCGCGTCGAGACTCATTACTCTTGTGCCACGAATATTTTGATGTATTCTTGTTTTTTATACTGTATTCTTTCAGATTTGCTTCTGTTTATTTACTTATTGACTTTTTAATTAATTTTTAGATTATTATTGTCTTATTGAAGTCACTAACTTTTTTTTATTAATTTTTGATGTATTTACAAATAAATTCTGCTTTTTAACCTCAGTTTAAAATGGTTCCTTGCCCTTGTCATATTTACCTAATTAGCAATTTGTCTGCCTAGGTTGTTGTTTACCAATATCAGCTAAACCTAACACAGTCTCATTGAAGGAACTCTTACCTCAACAACAAACTTTGTCAGTGCCAAGCTTTCTCACTCGTATATAAACATACTCGTGAGACCGATTGGCATTGCCAGTGCTTGTTTCGCTTTTGCTATCATGGTAACAATATTGAGAAGGCCAGGAGTTCTGGTATTTTGGTCCACACCCACCACCCTTGTTTTAAATGTCCATGGTTATAAGCTGGCCAATGCCTTGGTATGATTTAGCACAAGAGTCTGTTAGTCTGGTATACAACGTAGCATTTTGCCCATACTGTGGATTTATCTAGAAGCAGATGGAAGAGGAGTACATGCCAAAACAATCATTTTCTCACATAACCTGGGCTGAACTGCATGGGCAGACGCACTTATGTCTGACTGACACCAAGCTGTGATTTACGGTGTGAGCCGGGGAGGTAATTCGGTTTCTGTCAGAATTCAACAACTAATGGACAATAAGAAATATGGAAAATTAACATGAAGTGGCAAATAAAACTGTTTCCATTTTGGAAAACCTGTAGAAGTGGACATTGAATTCTGCTAGCCGAAATGGAATGAATAGTGCCTATTTTTAACGAGACTAGCAGGGCGAATAACAGAATTACCAGTGGCAATACCCAGACGCACATGTGGGCATGTCAAATGCAGAATAGGGAGGAAAGCGACCAATTAGAGCAAGGCAACTGAAATTGACGCAACCACCATCTAATCATGAGCAAGGACTTATTCTGTGGAGTATTGTATGCAAAGCCGTCTGAGACAGAAAGCTAAAGCTGTGTTGTAACGAGACCGCAGAAATATTCTTTGGCGTGCTCCTCTACTCCTCTAAGCTAGGCTCACATTATATAAAAATATAAAAAAAAGTAATACCTTTCCCATTATAAGAATGGATCTACAACTCTCAGCATGCTTAGTGCAGTTGAATAAAAAATTAGCAAGAACCACCCTCCTGCCTTTAGACCATTTCAAAACTCTAGTTGAGACTTTCTCAAAAGTAACGATTTTACATGTATTGGTGTATATTCAATCTTGGAGAGCTTTGATAAGGGTCAACGGAAGCTGCACAACACAGTGACCAGTGTTGCCGATCTCGCTAGAATAGTAGTAATCTTTTTTAAAATCCTAACCATACCCCACGCAGTGATACCTTTTAATTGATAGTCTCAGGTAATAAAGTCCAGCTGTCTGGTGGCCTTGCTTCTAGGCGTTTAGGCTACAGAACACAGCTAGCGTTTTCGAATTTGTATTCTTAACATATTAAACGAGTTCCTCAAAACATTTTTTACGATTTTATTCCGCATACTTTAAAAAGATTTAAAGGTTAACCACTTTCCTTTGGGGCTTTTTTTGTAGATACACACCCGTATTTTTCCGTTAATAGTGTGTCCCAAATCCATCCCTTGGATCAGGGCCGGCTTTAGCGCTGGTGGCGCCCTGTGCGACAATGTATGTTGGCGCCCCCTTAATGACCAACTCCACCACGGATTCCCTCAGTACCATCCTTTCGCAGTACCCCTGAAGTCTCCATAACTACTCTCTCTCTCAGATGCCTTTTATTAATTATATAGCGCCACTCATACTTTTGTAGGGTGTCAGAACACTTTACATCGCGCACACACTTACGCACCTATGATTGATTGTCTCTGTGTAGTCAATTAGTGTACATGAAATGTTAGAAAGATAGAGGACTACAAGGTTGAGTCACGTCATCCATACTGGTAGACATGATAGTTTGAGAGTGCTTTGTCTGGAGAAGCACAAACTTTGGGTCTTATTTATGAGCCTTTGCGTCATTTTTACGCCACCCTTGCATCACTTTTTGTGACGCACCGGCAGCGTAAAAAATGTGCCATGTTGTGCTCTATTTGCAAAGGGACGCATCTAGGCAGACGCGTCACTTTATAAAAACTTGTGCCACATTCTGCCTGTGCCACATTCTGCCTGTGCCAGGTATATGTATGCAAGGAGGGCGCGCTGAGAAGTGTTGCCTTGCTGCTTTCATGCAACACTTCTCATAAATGAGGCCCTTAGAATAAAAAAAAAAAATGGTTGGAGGTTGTTTTTAATAAGAAGAATTGATTTTTACCCTGATGAACCCACTTTGCAACATTAGGATAATGAAACCCTGGGGAAAATCATAACGCTCCAACCTATCTTGAAGTTTTCTTGCAGTTCTTTGATGACCGTTAATAGCTCACTGTACTACATTAGGATTCTAACTGATAAACTGCTCTCTGAGACAAAAGTAGTAACCCACTGACCTATTTACATTATATGCATGTTGTGATCGGATATGGTACAAGTTAATTGCATCAGGCATATTAATCCTCTGTGTTACCCTAGGCTGAGGAAAAACATTGCTGAGACAAACTCCGACCTTTCTCTCTCGATCTCTCTCTCTATCTCAATCCCTCGATCTCTCTCTCGATCTCTCTCTCGATCTCAATCTCTCGAGATCTCTCTCTCTCTCTCGATCTCTCTCTCTCTCTCTCGATCTCTCTCTCTCTCTCTCGATCTCTCTCTCTCTCTCTCTCTCTCTCGAAAGACCATTAACCATTGGAGTTACTTTAACATTTGTACTGGTGGCTGAAAATTGCTGGAGGCAAAAAGCAAAGAAACAGGTCCTTTTTAAAACAATAGTATACAGCACCCCAACCCACAACCAGCACCCGGTGTGATGGCACCCTTCGCACCGCCCTAGAGCCGGTCCTCCCTAGGGTGCAGCAATGCAAAATGAGATAAAGGCAGGAGGATGGCTCAGTGAGCTGAGCATCTGCTGCTGGCGAAACCAGTGTTCTGGAGGTCAGAAGTTAGATTCTGGCTTCCATAATTCCAGGTAAAATGTGTTCCATAAATTAGGCAATGTGAAACAATTTGCACTCTATAAAATAAAGTTATTATTTTTAGGAGGTTTTTGTGGCCCACCACACAAGACTTGTTAAGGAGCGATCTAACTGAATGATCTTAAAATCACATGGCCATGTGTGCAGTCAGAAATGTTTTCAAAAGGAAAGAAGCATTCTTTCCTCTGGAGCCGACGTTCGCTATACCACCTCTCCCACTTCTGGCACCTTGAAACAGGTGGGGAGGGAAAGAGGCCCGAGATTAATATCAGGAAGTATTTTCTTAAGAGGTAGAGAGAGAGAGGTAGAGGGAGAGAGAGAGATGAACTGTGCCCCTGGAGTTGTAAAGTAGACCGATATCAAAACCATTAAAACTAAAGACCGGATCCAGGAGCAGAAAAGTAGTAACATCCATGAAGGTATTGTAAAGCTGGGAACCTAATATTCGTTTTTTCCACTGAGTATGAAGGAATGCTGACCAACCGACTTTATTTGTGGAGGAATGCTGGCCATCTGACTTTATTTTTCGGTTTACAATTCATTTTTAGGTCTTGCTTACAGGCGGCTTCAGGTGTGTGGGGGAAAACCGAGCTATTGTGTCCAATATAGACTTAGAGTAGGCTTAACTCTTGACTCAATAGCTTTCTTGTCTGTATCGATTCCCTGCTCCTGATTCACCAGCTTTCATCTCCCTTTTCTTGTCTGTGTCCCACCCAAGTAGCATTATGGCCACACAGTGTTTTGACTGGCCACATTATAGCCTTCCACTGCTGATGTCATAACCTTCCATTGCAGCGCATGATTCACTATTGTGTCTCCTTCTGTGTCTCTCCCTACATCTACCTCCTCCGTAGAGCCCCCCTCTATCTTTAAAATGTATTAACAACCACTTCACCGTCCTGTCCTAATTTCACCAGCACCACCCTCTATATCAATAGACAGCCATCTTTAAATGGATTTTAATCCATTTCAAAATGGAGGCACGTAAGCATGGCTGCTATCTTGAAATATGTTTTCTTAAAAGAATAACTATTTCAAGATGGCTGCCGTAGGTGAGCATGTACACAGGGCTGCCATCTTCGAAGGAGTTTTGCTTAAAACAAATTAAAACCATTTTCCAGGCCAGAGGGTGTCATGGGTAGGACCTGTTGGATTTGCCAGTCTTGTAGAATAAATTATCAGCGCAAGCATTTAGTTAATTCATTTCACCCCTACTCGTCTAAACAAAGTGTTTGTTTAATTTTATAGTCGGAAGACCTTTGAGGGACTTGTTACTGAGGACTGTTTAACACAGGAGTGTCCAGAGTGGATCCGGGGGTGAGATCCATGTCAAATTTTGAGGATAACCTCCGACCATGTAAATAAGTTTCATTTCAAGTGATTGCACGTCCTACCTAGGTGGATAACCTAAAAATCTGGTATGGAGCCTGCCCCCTCAATCTAGATTTGACTCCCATCTGTGTTGTGCAGGGGAACATTTGTAAGTTTACGGTCTTATGGTGCTTTGGACCATTAAAAAGATCAAACTGCTCCTAAAATGTCTCCGTGGGATGAAGGTCAGAGGCAAATATCTGCAGATACGAATTCACTCTCCTCATTCCATCTCTCCAGCGTCAATAAAATAGCTATTACCTTGGGTTGGGTGGTAATAATGGCTGTTCTTTAGGCGCCAAGAGATCATTCAGCCTGTGGTGTATGCGCTATAACTGAGCAAATCTATTTATTCTCGTTGTTTGAAATAAAGGTGCCTGGCTCCAACAGTAATGTAGCACATTTCAGACAACATTTTAATATCCGGACGAGCATTTAGAATATGAGGTGCTGCACATTGAACAGTATGCTTTGGGTGTGTGCGTATGGGGCAGTATGAAGGGGTGAATTACTGAAGCCGGGTTGTGAAGGGCATACGTATGGGAACCTGAAATTGGGGCCTAACTTGATGGTGCACCGTGCTGTGGACTCTCACGTTACTTGGCATTTCTCTACACGTTTATGTAATTTCACACTACGTCTTTGTGTAATTTCACACTACGTCTTTGTGTAATTTCACACTACGTCTTTGTGTAATTTCACACTACGTCTTTGTGTAATTTCACACTTCGTGTAATTTCACACTACGTCTTCGTGTAATTTCACACTACGTCTTCGTGTAATTTCACACAACATCTTTGTGTAATTTCACACAACATCTTTGTGTAATTTCACACAACATCTTTGTGTAATTTCACACAACATCTTTATGTAATTTCACACTACGTCTTTGTGTAATTTCACACTACGTCTTTGTGTAATTTCACACTACGTCTTTGTGTAATTTCACACTACGTCTTTGTGTAATTTCACACTACGTCTTTGTGTAATTTCACACTACGTCTTTGTGTAATTTCACACTACATCTTTGTGTAATTTCACACCACGTCTTCGTGTAATTTCACACTACGTCTTCGTGTAATTTCACACAACATCTTTGTGTAATTTCACACAACATCTTTGTGTAATTTCACACAACATCTTTGTGTAATTTCACACAACATCTTTATGTAATTTCACACAACATCTTTATGTAATTTCACACAACATCTTTGTGTAATTTCACACAACATCTTTGTGTAATTTCACACTACGTCTTTGTGTAATTTCACACTACGTCTTTGTGTAATTTCACACTTCGTGTAATTTCACACTACGTCTTCGTGTAATTTCACACCACGTCTTCGTGTAATTTCACACCACGTCTTTATGTAAATTCACACTACATGTTTATGTAATTTCACACTACATCTTTATGTAATTTCACACTACATCTTTATGTAATTTCACACTACATCTTCACACCTTGTCTCTCCTCCTCCCATTGGTTCTGCTTGAAGTTGGGGCGGTTTTCAAAATAAACTTTGATGCTGGTGACATAGTCGTTAAAACACATTCGTTTTCAGATCCCTGAGTGAAATTAGACTCCGCTGATGCATCACAGACCTCTGAAGGGGAAGGCACAGTGACCTTTGCACTGAAGGTGCGTGACCTCCACATCTGGGAATGTATCAGCGTGCACACGACGGATGTCTGGCACCGCTCATTCTGACTCCTGCATGGGCAGAGTTGGAGATGCTTTTCATAAAACATGCTTCTGTGGCACCCTACTAAAGCGGACTTTGTTGTAGTTAGTTTTTTGATAATGTGCTCAACAACTTTCTGATTTTCTATCATAATTACCTATATTTAGAATTACAGAATTTGACAGCATGAAAGTAGAGGTGGGCGAACCACTGAAAGCTTGAAATAGGCTCGAGCCAGATGCTGGGCTCTAGCTCAGCTCGGGGGCCTCTTGAACCCTCGAGCCCACAGCAAGCCAAACTTTCATGTGGGTTCTGCCTCCCACACCCACTCTCTGATGTAAATCGGGCGAAAGAAAGAGATAGTCCTCTAGCCGCTGAGTCGGACAATGTGAAACCAGAAAACTAAGCACCAATCCTGGCTCCTCCGTTTAACCAAACTGTGATCCTGGGCAAATATTTTATTCCACTCTGCCTTTTTTTTGTCACAGAAGAAAGCACCTCCAAATACATGAGTTCAAGATGTGCTCTGTACAAAAACCTCCTTTCTGCATGATTGAATAAACTACAATGTTGCTCCGGGTATAACCGAAGTGTTGACCACATACAGGGTATACTTAATAACCGACTTGCCTCTTCGCTCACTAAAGATAGTGTTGTCAGGGCAGGTGGACAGTAGTGTGTCTAAGTTTGTGTAAAATACTCACTTTTAGTAAATGCAGTGGTACATTTTGAAGAGGCTTTATCATATTTTTACATGATATTTGGTGCATGATTTACATGTCAAACAGGTTTTGTTTAGAAAGCTTTATTAAAACAAGTAAAGAAAACAGGGTATACAAATTTAGTAAAAAGCATAAAATATAAATCCAGAGGAGAACAAAATGGTTCAACTTATGTTTATTGGGACCAGACTCTTCGTTCAGCTTTGACTCCGCTCTCCCTGGTAACCTTTTGGCTTTTCCACCTCTGCACGAAAGGACCAGCCACCCCATCTAATCTACACTTTTCCCAAACTATACAGCATGTGCAATACATAACTTTCCCTTCAGCTTTGCTCCATTTTTGAATCTCATCTCTTCTTTCTTTTTTTTAATCTGGCCTAAATACTGCTTTGGCTTAATGTCCTCCATAATGTTTTCCAAACACAATCCTAATAAAAATACATTCATTTATAGAGAACGATTTAGCCAGGGTTGCCAGCCTTATGTTTTTCAAATTCAATTATAATAAAATGCATTTATATATGTACACATACCGGGGCTTTTGATTACACCTCTTCAAACATTGGGGAACTCAGTTGTTTTTGCTTTTAGCACTTCTGTTTTTTATGCTGTCGAGGCTCCCAAAATACAATACAAGTTTACAAAAACCATGATAGAACAAAATGTGCATTGACAAATTAATAGCGCTGGCAGCCAACTCCAGACCTGTTGGCTTTGTGTTTCTATTCTGTGCTCCCACACTTTTCCTGATTAAAAACAGCACCCCACTTCTGTGAATGGGCCTGTCGCCTTCAATAGAAAAGGTCTCAAATGTGTGAATGCAAAACAACCCTTTTAAGTGATATTTAGGTGATGTGAATAGCTGCAGAATTTGGGTTTGGCTGCCACCCATACAAACCAAATAGAACCTATACATTTGTGAAAACTAGACGCTCAGTGGAGTCCAGTGTCTTGATTAGAGTGGGTCTACATTTTCTAACCCACAGTAACCTGCAAACTTCAAACTAAGGCTAACTTCATGAATTTTCCTCACATTTCTGAGTCATGTTACCGTATCTGCAGGGATCCACAAAATCCTACCGCCCAGTGTTCCCACACTTTGCGTGATAAAAACAATACCCCACGTATGTGGTTTGGTCTAGCGCCCACATCATGGACTGATCAAAACTATGAAAACATGAAGTCAATGTGGTATGCACATGGTCCGAAGAAGAGAAAAAAAAAATACAAAAGTATTGTCGCTTTTGCCAGCAGAGACTTCTTTGTGAGACAATATATTCCTTTTGAAAGAGCAATGTGTGCACAACTCAATGCAGTTCGCCGTGTGCAGCATGTGCTTCCTGTTTCTGCCCACCATGTATGTGTTAGCCACTTCGCCCATTGATCAGTTATTGTGCGATTTCCCTTTTACTTCCTCCCACCATAGCATACATCATGGCACAGTAGATGAACCCACTTAAACCATTGTCAGTTATTCAGCCATTCAAATTTGGCTTCTGCCCACCACAGCATAGGGGAAGTGTTTCATCCTACTTAAGTCATTAATCAGTTATTGTGCCATTCACATTTTACTTCCACCAACTGCAGAATTACACGTGGGACTATCATTCAGCAACATAAACAGTGAGATGGCAGCCGAAAGACCCTGGGCTACCTTGATAATAAATAAAATGGCTGCCATATTTTCCTTTCCTGAGGTGGGGTGGCACCATTGGAAAGGGGAGACTCTCCCATGTCTACTGGTGGCCTGTGTGTTTAGATTAGTACGGGGGGGATGGTGGGCAGAATGCCCCATGGTATATGTGACAAAAAAACAATGTCTGCCATATATTCCTTAACTTTATTATTATTCCCTCCTCCCCAACCAAGGTGGGGCCAACCAACCCCTCCCCCTCTTGTAAAAAACAAAGCTTCCTGGTGCCTAGTGAGAATTCCTGCTCTGCGCTGCCCAAGCAAGAATCATTTTGTAAGAGACATCCTTAAGAGGGGAGACTCGCCCCTTCCCATGGATGCCTCTCACTTGGTGCTGGGCCTATGGCTAAGCGGCACAGCTCCTACCTGCTTCTGTTTGTCCGGTACAGTGATGACATCTGCACACTACAGAGTCACGCTGACGTCTTTGATTGTAGCGGTGGGGAGCAAAAGGGTTGACTCAGTAGGGTTATCTTGAGAGGTTCCCGCGCACCGATACCCTTCTTCAGCATGCTGTTGACCTGTCGGGAATATGAACCTGCTGACAACCACACTAAAGAGATTAAACTGTCCATTGGTCTTGTGAGGTAGAAAAAGGAGAAAGGAGCAGGCAGCACACAAGGCAATAAACAATCCCGTGCTGTTGTTTGGGATGAAACCTTACTTACATTAAATGTCTGAGATCAGAGGGCACTGGCAAAACGTTCACACTGAAACACATTACCTCCAGGAATTTGAATGTCATTAAACGCAATGTAAAATAGCTGGAGGTAGTCTAGGCTATATCTGTTCCAGAGATCTATTTTACTGAGTTGCATCACAATTTTTTATTTTTATTTCTTTCTTTCCTTTCTTCTGTTTAGTCTTTCTCGCCTTATTTTTATTATCGGTCTTCCCCTCTCGCCTTTTTCTCCAATTCCTTTCTTTTGCTTTCTCGCATTCTTTCTTTATGTTCCTTTTTCTCTTCTTTAATTCCTGTCTTTGTCTATTTTTGCTGTCCTGGTTTTTCTCTCCTTTCTTTGATTTAGCTTTCTTTCTTCGTCCCTCATTCTTTCCTTACTCTTCTTCATTCTTCCTCTCCTTGCTTTCTCCTTTCTTCCTTCCTCTATACTCTATTATTTCTCCTCTCTCCTCATTTCTTGTGCTTGTTTCTGCCTTTCTTTGTTGCCTCTCATTATCATCGTTCTATCATTCCCTTCTTCATACCTTCTTTCCTTTGTTTCTTTCGCTTTCTTACTTTGGTTTTCCTTCTCTTATCCACTCAATCCTTTTTCTTTTCCCCCCTTCCTTTAATTGTCTCCCTCTTTTGTTTTCTCCTTCTCTGATCCCTCTTTCTTACCTTCTGCTTAATTCCTCCTTTTCTTACATTCCCTATTTCTCTCTATTCTCACCTTCAGTCCCTCTTCCCTTTCCCTCTCTTCATTCAATTTTGTTCCTTCTCACCCTGCTTCCCTTTTTCTTCTTTCTTTTTTTCTTACTTCTTTTTTCCTTACTTCGTTCTTTCCTTTCTTCCACTCTTCTGTCTTTTTTCTCCCCTTTATCTCTCCTTCCTTGCTTTCCCTCTTCCCTTCTGTCTCCACCCCCTCCCATCCGGTCTCCACCCCCTCCCATCCTCCCTCTTTTTCTTCTTCCTTGCCCTCTTCTTTTCCTTTGTTCCTTTTCTTCCTTTCTTTTCTCCTTCTACTTCTAGTTACTTCTATCTCTCATTCTTTACTCTGTATTAAACAGCAGCTAATGATGTGTTTGACTTATTAGAAGTAGCTCTCACTATCAAACTTTAGAGACCTGCGATATATGCTTACATAGATGGGTGTTGGGGTGGCTGTCGCCATCCATTGGTCTGTTCAGCTGTCATGAACATTTTGCTTCTGCCCACATCAGGAAAAATACCGTAACTTACAGTGAATGCTGTACGCTGATCACCTGCACATCCACCTAAAAAGACATTCATTTCAGTACAATGTGGCCAAGTACTTTACTTTGCTAGTGCTTTTTTTCTTCCCTCTTTTATCTTTTTTAATTTTATATCATCCTTATATGTTTAGGTTAGAGTAGTTCTTTTTCTTTGTATCAATAAAATTCCTATTTTCCTGTGACGTATGTTTGAAGGTTAAAATTCATATACCTCTTCCAAGTACAGATCTTTGCTAGGAAACGCCCATACTGATCTTTTAAAATTGTATGCAATTATTTTTTTTATTTAGTTTTTTTTTAATTAGAAGCATATGACTCCTACGTTTAGGAGGTAGCACGCTTTCTTTTTTTTCGTGACTTATGCTTGCAGGAAAAATATCTTAAAAATTAAACATCGCACAAGCTTGACTGGTTAAACCTGTTGATTTAGCCAATGCCTGTTTGGTTTTGTGATGTATCCACGATCAGTGCCTTAACCAACCCTAATTCCCTTTGATTTCGTTTTTTTTCCTGGAAACTCCTGTATAATTGCATCTGCGCCCCCACCCCTCTATACAACTTAAATTTCGTACAGATGAAATCCCACCAGAAATGGACTCTTTCACCTTGGAATAATAAACAGGAAGTTAAGTCTTCTCCTTTAAGACAAGTCGGGATGGTTCCATTCCACTTGAGGTTTGTGTTTCTGTCCTATCCCTGATTCTAGGCTAGTGGTTGCTTCTCTCTTTTGACTGCTCTCAGCCACCTGACAATTGCCAGTTGGGGGGACCAAAGGTTTGAGTTGGGGATGGAAATGTATGTCAATTTAATAAACCTATCCTATGAGTCGAAACACTTTCTGATCCACATATGTACCATGAAAAGATGGGTGTGGTGAGGTTCACACCACAAACACAGACGCATAGCGCAGATCTGCCATAGCGTGGTATTACATTTTCACTTACTTTACTAACCGCCACCATTCACACCAATGCCACATACACATTAGACTGAATATTACTTGTACAGCCATTAACAGTACAAAATGGAAACCGCAACAACACTCTCCACTAGGGAGACACGTGCCCATTGCACATAGAGCGCCCTAGTCTGGACATCACACGCTTTCCCAGCACAGCTCAGATAGCTGCATTAACAGTAATACCATGGTCAGTCAGCCTCTAAGCACCTGGTTTCAGGAACATTAGAAGGGTTAGATGCACAGTCTCCCGACCAAGCCTCCAGACCCACATTTTTACACCACAGCTCCACGAGGGTGACTTTGCCACTCAGCCATCCAATAAGAGCACAGCCCATTTGTATCTGTATCGACACTCCTCCTCACACCATGGAGGTCACACTATATCAACCTGTAGATAAAAGGCATCAAAAGATACCAGAAGACGACTCCACTCTCACATTGGAACCTCGCTTTTGTGTGGAAGCTGGCATCACTAAAGTATGATTGTGCCCTGTGCAGATGCCAGGTACACAACACAGCATGTCCTCCATTGACCCCTCTACCACCCAGTAGATATCACAAATTGAGAGCAGTGCCCCAATGATTGATCACCTCATACCAAGTGCACCAATACAACTGATGTTTTCTGGATCAGGACCACACGCCCCCGGCCCTGTTTTCAAGTGTTGTAGTCCCCGGTTGAAGATGAATGCCTTGATTCCTGAGATCCTCACACTCGCTGATATGCAAACAGAGATTTCCGCTTTAGCTGGCCATCTCCCACTCTGCCCATCATGGCCCTCGCTGGAGTCTCCCTGCTTACTGCCTCACACAAGGGTGGTGATGGGAGATTGGAGGGTTGTCTGAAATACCCAAAGTTCAAAACTGTGGATTAAAAAAAATATACTGCTTCATTTTTATCTGATTGTCTAGTACAATTCAATAGGTTTCCTTTTCCCTGCTCAACTGTGGTGCACTGCTTTTTAGGTTTTGCCTAGCGAAAGCTGCGCTCTGCGCAGCTTTTCGCGCAGGCGAAATCCTGTTGAGAACTGTAGGGTGCTTTGGGTCGGCCCTCGTCATTGATTGGCTGGCTCCGTAAACGGAGCCTTGCCATTGGACGAGGGGCCTGTCCGTCAATGCCGGACCAGACACGGGGGCGTTCCTGACATTCTTTGCCTTTTGCCGACGTCACGCGACGCCGGGAACGCCCCCGAGTCTGGTCCGGCATTGCCGGCACCTCCCTTGCTCTACTGTCATCACCACAACACTGCGCCCATTTTATCCCAAGCTAAACACTCGGAGAGGCGCAGTGACCGGGTCTTTGAAGGCCGCTCTCCCAATGAAAACAAGTTTTCTCTCCGAGTCAGCACGAGCAGGAAGACGAGCAGCGCGCCTCCCAGCTGGCCTCTCGCATCAGCATCCAGAGCTGCCCTGCGCGGTGTGTAGCTTCAGTGGAGCTTCAGAGTGCAGAGTGGAGCTTCAGAGTGGAGCTTCAGAGTGGAGCTTCAGAGTGGAGCTTCAGAGTGGAGCTTCAGAGTGGAGCTTCAGAGTGCAGAGTGGAGCTTCAGAGTGCAGATTCAGAGTGGAGCTTCAGAGTGCAGAGTGGAGCTTCAGAGTGCAGATTCAGAGTGGAGCTTCAGAGTGCAGAGTGGAGCTTCAGAGTGGAGCTTCAGAGTGCAGAGTGGAGCTTCAGAGTGCAGAGTGGAGCTTCAGAGTGGAGCTTCAGAGTGCAGAGTGGAGCTTCAGAGTGCAGAGTGGAGCTTCAGAGTGGAGCTTCAGAGTGCAGAGTGGAGCTTCAGAGTGCAGAGTGGAGCTTCAGAGTGGAGCTTCAGAGTGCAGAGTGGAGCTTCAGAGTGCAGAGTGGAGCTTCAGAGTGGAGCTTCAGAGTGCAGAGTGGAGCTTCAGAGTGCAGAGTGGAGCTTCAGAGTGCAGAGTGGAGCTTCAGAGTGCAGAGTGGAGCTTCAGAGTGCAGAGTGGAGCTTCAGAGTGGAGCTTCAGAGTGGAGCTTCAGAGTGGAGCTTCAGAGTGGAGCTTCAGAGTGGAGCTTCAGAGTGGAGCTTCAGAGTGGAGCTTCAGAGTGGAGCTTCAGAGTGGAGCTTCAGAGTGGAGCTTCAGAGTGGAGCTTCAGAGTGGAGCTTCAGAGTGGAGCTTCAGAGTGGAGCTTCAGAGTGGAGCTTCAGAGTGGAGCTTCAGAGTGGAGCTTCAGAGTGGAGCTTCAGAGTGGAGCTTCAGAGTGGAGCTTCAGAGTGGAGCTTCAGAGTGGAGCTTCAGAGTGCAGAGTGGAGCTTCAGAGTGCAGAGTGGAGCTTCAGAGTGGAGCTTCAGAGTGGAGCTTCAGAGTGGAGCTTCAGAGTGGAGCTTCAGAGTGGAGCTTCAGAGTGGAGCTTCAGAGTGGAGCTTCAGAGTGGAGCTTCAGAGTGGAGCTTCAGAGTGGAGCTTCAGAGTGGAGCTTCAGAGTGGAGCTTCAGAGTGGAGCTTCAGAGTGCAGAGTGGAGCTTCAGAGTGGAGCTTCAGAGTGCAGAGTGGAGCTTCAGAGTGGAGCTTCAGAGTGCAGAGTGGAGCTTCAGAGTGGAGCTTCAGAGTGCAGAGTGGAGCTTCAGAGTGGAGCTTCAGAGTGCAGAGTGGAGCTTCAGAGTGGAGCTTCAGAGTGGAGCTTCAGAGTGGAGCTTCAGAGTGGAGCTTCAGAGTGGAGCTTCAGAGTGGAGCTTCAGAGTGCAGAGTGGAGCTTCAGAGTGGAGCTTCAGAGTGCAGAGTGGAGCTTCAGAGTGCAGAGTGGAGCTTCAGAGTGGAGCTTCAGAGTGGAGCTTCAGAGTGGAGCTTCAGAGTGGAGCTTCAGAGTGCAGAGTGGAGCTTCAGAGTGGAGCTTCAGAGTGCAGAGTGGAGCTTCAGAGTGGAGCTTCAGAGTGGAGCTTCAGAGTGGAGCTTCAGAGTGGAGCTTCAGAGTGCAGAGTGGAGCTTCAGAGTGGAGCTTCAGAGTGGAGCTTCAGAGTGGAGCTTCAGAGTGGAGCTTCAGAGTGCAGAGTGGAGCTTCAGAGTGGAGCTTCAGAGTGGAGCTTCAGAGTGCAGAGTGGAGCTTCAGAGTGGAGCTTCAGAGTGGAGCTTCAGAGTGCAGAGTGGAGCTTCAGAGTGGAGCTTCAGAGTGGAGCTTCAGAGTGCAGAGTGGAGCTTCAGAGTGCAGAGTGGAGCTTCAGAGTGGAGCTTCAGAGTGCAGAGTGGAGCTTCAGAGTGCAGAGTGGAGCTTCAGAGTGCAGAGTGGAGCTTCAGAGTGCAGAGTGGAGCTTCAGAGTGCAGAGTGGAGCTTCAGAGTGCAGAGTGGAGCTTCAGAGTGCAGAGTGGAGCTTCAGAGTGGAGCTTCAGAGTGCAGAGTGGAGCTTCAGAGTGCAGAGTGGAGCTTCAGAGTGCAGAGTGGAGCTTCAGAGTGGAGCTTCAGAGTGGAGCTTCAGAGTGCAGAGTGGAGCTTCAGAGTGGAGCTTCAGAGTGGAGCTTCAGAGTGGAGCTTCAGAGTGGAGCTTCAGAGTGGAGCTTCAGAGTGGAGCTTCAGAGTGGAGCTTCAGAGTGCAGAGTGGAGCTTCAGAGTGCAGAGTGGAGCTTCAGAGTGCAGAGTGGAGCTTCAGAGTGCAGAGTGGAGCTTCAGAGTGCAGAGTGGAGCTTCAGAGTGGAGCTTCAGAGTGCAGAGTGGAGCTTCAGAGTGGAGCTTCAGAGTGCAGAGTGGAGCTTCAGAGTGCAGAGTGGAGCTTCAGAGTGGAGCTTCAGAGTGCAGAGTGGAGCTTCAGAGTGCAGAGTGGAGCTTCAGAGTGGAGCTTCAGAGTGCAGAGTGGAGCTTCAGAGTGGAGCTTCAGAGTGCAGAGTGGAGCTTCAGAGTGGAGCTTCAGAGTGCAGAGTGGAGCTTCAGAGTGGAGCTTCAGAGTGGAGCTTCAGAGTGGAGCTTCAGAGTGGAGCTTCAGAGTGGAGCTTCAGAGTGCAGAGTGGAGCTTCAGAGTGGAGCTTCAGAGTGGAGCTTCAGAGTGGAGCTTCAGAGTGGAGCTTCAGAGTGGAGCTTCAGAGTGGAGCTTCAGAGTGGAGCTTCAGAGTGGAGCTTCAGAGTGGAGAGTGGAGCTTCAGAGTGGAGCTTCAGAGTGGAGCTTCAGAGTGGAGAGTGGAGCTTCAGAGTGGAGCTTCAGAGTGGAGCTTCAGAGTGGAGAGTGGAGCTTCAGAGTGGAGAGTGGAGCTTCAGAGTGCAGATTCAGAGTGGAGCTTCAGAGTGCAGAGTGGAGCTTCAGAGTGCAGATTCAGAGTGGAGCTTCAGAGTGCAGAGTGGAGCTTCAGAGTGCAGATTCAGAGTGGAGCTTCAGAGTGCAGAGTGGAGCTTCAGAGTGGAGCTTCAGAGTGCAGAGTGGAGCTTCAGAGTGGAGCTTCAGAGTGCAGAGTGGAGCTTCAGAGTGCAGAGTGGAGCTTCAGAGTGGAGCTTCAGAGTGGAGCTTCAGAGTGGAGCTTCAGAGTGGAGCTTCAGAGTGGAGCTTCAGAGTGGAGCTTCAGAGTGGAGCTTCAGAGTGGAGCTTCAGAGTGGAGCTTCAGAGTGGAGCTTCAGAGTGGAGCTTCAGAGTGGAGCTTCAGAGTGGAGCTTCAGAGTGGAGCTTCAGAGTGGAGCTTCAGAGTGGAGAGTGGAGCTTCAGAGTGGAGAGTGGAGCTTCAGAGTGCAGATTCAGAGTGGAGCTTCAGAGTGCAGATTCAGAGTGCAGATTCAGAGTGCAGCTTCAGAGTGCAGCTTCAGAGTGGAGCTTCAGAGTGCAGCTTCAGAGTGGAGCTTCAGAGTGGAGCTTCAGAGTGGAGCTTCAGAGTGGAGCTTCAGAGTGGAGCTTCAGAGTGGAGCTTCAGAGTGGAGCTTCAGAGTGGAGCTTCAGAGTGGAGCTTCAGAGTGGAGCTTCAGAGTGGAGCTTCAGAGTGGAGCTTCAGAGTGGAGCTTCAGAGTGGAGCTTCAGAGTGGAGCTTCAGAGTGGAGCTTCAGAGTGGAGCTTCAGAGTGGAGCTTCAGAGTGGAGCTTCAGAGTGGAGCTTCAGAGTGGAGCTTCAGAGTGGAGCTTCAGAGTGGAGCTTCAGAGTGGAGCTTCAGAGTGGAGCTTCAGAGTGGAGCTTCAGAGTGGAGCTTCAGAGTGGAGCTTCAGAGTGGAGCTTCAGAGTGGAGCTTCAGAGTGGAGCTTCAGAGTGGAGCTTCAGAGTGGAGCTTCAGAGTGCAGAGTGGAGCTTCAGAGTGCAGAGTGGAGCTTCAGAGTGCAGAGTGGAGCTTCAGAGTGGAGCTTCAGAGTGCAGAGTGGAGCTTCAGAGTGGAGCTTCAGAGTGCAGAGTGGAGCTTCAGAGTGCAGAGTGGAGCTTCAGAGTGGAGCTTCAGAGTGGAGCTTCAGAGTGGAGAGTGGAGCTTCAGAGTGGAGCTTCAGAGTGGAGAGTGGAGCTTCAGAGTGGAGCTTCAGAGTGGAGCTTCAGAGTGGAGCTTCAGAGTGCAGAGTGGAGCTTCAGAGTGGAGCTTCAGAGTGGAGCTTCAGAGTGCAGAGTGGAGCTTCAGAGTGGAGCTTCAGAGTGGAGCTTCAGAGTGGAGCTTCAGAGTGGAGCTTCAGAGTGGAGCTTCAGAGTGGAGCTTCAGAGTGGAGCTTCAGAGTGCAGAGTGGAGCTTCAGAGTGGAGCTTCAGAGTGCAGAGTGGAGCTTCAGAGTGCAGATTCAGAGTGGAGCTTCAGAGTGCAGAGTGGAGCTTCAGAGTGGAGCTTCAGAGTGCAGAGTGGAGCTTCAGAGTGCAGATTCAGAGTGGAGCTTCAGAGTGCAGAGTGGAGCTTCAGAGTGGAGCTTCAGAGTGGAGCTTCAGAGTGCAGAGTGGAGCTTCAGAGTGGAGCTTCAGAGTGCAGAGTGGAGCTTCAGAGTGGAGCTTCAGAGTGGAGCTTCAGAGTGGAGCTTCAGAGTGGAGCTTCAGAGTGGAGCTTCAGAGTGGAGCTTCAGAGTGCAGAGTGGAGCTTCAGAGTGCAGAGTGGAGCTTCAGAGTGCAGAGTGGAGCTTCAGAGTGCAGAGTGGAGCTTCAGAGTGCAGAGTGGAGCTTCAGAGTGCAGAGTGGAGCTTCAGAGTGCAGAGTGGAGCTTCAGAGTGCAGAGTGGAGCTTCAGAGTGCAGAGTGGAGCTTCAGAGTGCAGAGTGGAGCTTCAGAGTGCAGAGTGGAGCTTCAGAGTGCAGAGTGGAGCTTCAGAGTGCAGATTCAGAGTGGAGCTTCAGAGTGCAGAGTGGAGCTTCAGAGTGGAGCTTCAGAGTGCAGAGTGGAGCTTCAGAGTGGAGCTTCAGAGTGGAGCTTCAGAGTGGAGCTTCAGAGTGGAGCTTCAGAGTGGAGCTTCAGAGTGGAGCTTCAGAGTGGAGCTTCAGAGTGGAGCTTCAGAGTGGAGCTTCAGAGTGGAGCTTCAGAGTGGAGCTTCAGAGTGGAGCTGCAGATTCAGAGTGGAGGTGCAGATTCAGAGTGGAGCTTCAGA
Organism: Lissotriton helveticus; assembly: GCF_964261635.1. NCBI lineage: Eukaryota > Metazoa > Chordata > Amphibia > Caudata > Salamandridae > Lissotriton > Lissotriton helveticus. The sequence continues at coordinate 1,648,246,109 of NC_136061.1, forward strand.
GTGGAGCTTCAGAGTGGAGCTTCAGAGTGGAGCTTCAGAGTGGAGCTTCAGAGTGGAGCTTCAGAGTGGAGCTTCAGAGTGGAGCTTCAGAGTGGAGCTTCAGAGTGGAGCTTCAGAGTGGAGCTTCAGAGTGGAGCTTCAGAGTGGAGCTTCAGAGTGGAGCTTCAGAGTGGAGCTTCAGAGTGGAGAGTGGAGCTTCAGAGTGGAGAGTGGAGCTTCAGAGTGCAGATTCAGAGTGGAGCTTCAGAGTGCAGATTCAGAGTGCAGATTCAGAGTGCAGATTCAGAGTGCAGCTTCAGAGTGCAGCTTCAGAGTGCAGCTTCAGAGTGCAGCTTCAGAGTGGAGCTTCAGAGTGGAGCTTCAGAGTGGAGCTTCAGAGTGGAGCTTCAGAGTGGAGCTTCAGAGTGGAGCTTCAGAGTGGAGCTTCAGAGTGGAGCTTCAGAGTGGAGCTTCAGAGTGGAGCTTCAGAGTGGAGCTTCAGAGTGGAGCTTCAGAGTGGAGCTTCAGAGTGGAGCTTCAGAGTGGAGCTTCAGAGTGGAGCTTCAGAGTGGAGCTTCAGAGTGCAGAGTGGAGCTTCAGAGTGCAGAGTGGAGCTTCAGAGTGCAGAGTGGAGCTTCAGAGTGGAGCTTCAGAGTGCAGAGTGGAGCTTCAGAGTGGAGCTTCAGAGTGCAGAGTGGAGCTTCAGAGTGCAGAGTGGAGCTTCAGAGTGGAGCTTCAGAGTGGAGCTTCAGAGTGGAGAGTGGAGCTTCAGAGTGGAGCTTCAGAGTGGAGAGTGGAGCTTCAGAGTGGAGCTTCAGAGTGGAGCTTCAGAGTGGAGCTTCAGAGTGCAGAGTGGAGCTTCAGAGTGGAGCTTCAGAGTGGAGCTTCAGAGTGGAGCTTCAGAGTGGAGCTTCAGAGTGGAGCTTCAGAGTGGAGCTTCAGAGTGGAGCTTCAGAGTGGAGCTTCAGAGTGGAGCTTCAGAGTGGAGCTTCAGAGTGGAGCTTCAGAGTGCAGAGTGGAGCTTCAGAGTGGAGCTTCAGAGTGCAGAGTGGAGCTTCAGAGTGCAGATTCAGAGTGGAGCTTCAGAGTGCAGAGTGGAGCTTCAGAGTGGAGCTTCAGAGTGCAGAGTGGAGCTTCAGAGTGCAGATTCAGAGTGGAGCTTCAGAGTGCAGAGTGGAGCTTCAGAGTGGAGCTTCAGAGTGGAGCTTCAGAGTGCAGAGTGGAGCTTCAGAGTGGAGCTTCAGAGTGCAGAGTGGAGCTTCAGAGTGGAGCTTCAGAGTGGAGCTTCAGAGTGGAGCTTCAGAGTGGAGCTTCAGAGTGGAGCTTCAGAGTGCAGAGTGGAGCTTCAGAGTGCAGAGTGGAGCTTCAGAGTGCAGAGTGGAGCTTCAGAGTGCAGAGTGGAGCTTCAGAGTGCAGAGTGGAGCTTCAGAGTGCAGAGTGGAGCTTCAGAGTGCAGAGTGGAGCTTCAGAGTGCAGAGTGGAGCTTCAGAGTGCAGAGTGGAGCTTCAGAGTGCAGAGTGGAGCTTCAGAGTGCAGAGTGGAGCTTCAGAGTGCAGATTCAGAGTGGAGCTTCAGAGTGCAGAGTGGAGCTTCAGAGTGGAGCTTCAGAGTGCAGAGTGGAGCTTCAGAGTGGAGCTTCAGAGTGGAGCTTCAGAGTGGAGCTTCAGAGTGGAGCTTCAGAGTGGAGCTTCAGAGTGGAGCTTCAGAGTGGAGCTTCAGAGTGGAGCTTCAGAGTGGAGCTTCAGAGTGGAGCTTCAGAGTGGAGCTTCAGAGTGGAGCTTCAGAGTGGAGCTGCAGATTCAGAGTGGAGGTGCAGATTCAGAGTGGAGCTTCAGAGTGGAGCTTCAGAGTGGAGCTTCAGAGTGGAGCTTCAGAGTGGAGCTTCAGAGTGGAGCTTCAGAGTGGAGCTTCAGAGTGGAGCTTCAGAGTGGAGCTTCAGAGTGGAGCTTCAGAGTGGAGCTTCAGAGTGGAGCTTCAGAGTGGAGCTTCAGAGTGGAGCTTCAGAGTGGAGCTTCAGAGTGGAGCTTCAGAGTGGAGCTTCAGAGTGGAGCTTCAGAGTGGAGCTTCAGAGTGGAGCTTCAGAGTGGAGCTTCAGAGTGGAGCTTCAGAGTGGAGCTTCAGAGTGGAGCTTCAGAGTGGAGCTTCACAGTGCAGAGTGGAGCTTCAGAGTGCAGAGTGGAGCTTCAGAGTGCAGAGTGGAGCTTCAGAGTGGAGCTTCAGAGTGCAGAGTGGAGCTTCAGAGTGCAGAGTGGAGCTTCAGAGTGCAGAGTGGAGCTTCAGAGTGCAGAGTGGAGCTTCAGAGTGCAGAGTGGAGCTTCAGAGTGCAGAGTGGAGCTTCAGAGTGCAGAGTGGAGCTTCAGAGTGCAGAGTGGAGATTCAGAGTGCAGAGTGGAGATTCAGAGTGGAGATTCAGAGTGGAGCTTCAGAGTGGAGCTTCAGAGTGGAGCTTCAGAGTGGAGCTTCAGAGTGGAGCTTCAGAGTGGAGCTTCAGAGTGGAGCTTCAGAGTGGAGCTTCAGAGTGGAGCTTCAGAGTGGAGCTTCAGAGTGGAGCTTCAGAGTGGAGCTTCAGAGTGGAGCTTCAGAGTGGAGCTTCAGAGTGGAGCTTCAGAGTGCAGAGTGGAGCTTCAGAGTGCAGAGTGGAGCTTCAGAGTGCAGATTCAGAGTGGAGCTTCAGAGTGCAGAGTGGAGCATCAGAGTGCAGAGTGGAGCTTCAGAGTGCAGATTCAGAGTGGAGCTTCAGAGTGCAGAGTGGAGCTTCAGAGTGCAGAGTGGAGCTTCAGAGTGCAGAGTGGAGCTTCAGAGTGCAGAGTGGAGCTTCAGAGTGCAGAGTGGAGCTTCAGAGTGCAGAGTGGAGCTTCAGAGTGCAGCTTCAGAGTGGAGCTTCAGAGTGGAGCTTCAGAGTGGAGCTTCAGAGTGGAGCTTCAGAGTGGAGCTTCAGAGTGGAGCTTCAGAGTGGAGCTTCAGAGTGGAGCTTCAGAGTGGAGCTTCAGAGTGGAGCTTCAGAGTGGAGCTTCAGAGTGGAGCTTCAGAGTGGAGCTTCAGAGTGGAGCTTCAGAGTGGAGCTTCAGAGTGGAGCTTCAGAGTGGAGCTTCAGAGTGGAGCTTCGAGCGTGCAGATTCGAGCTTCAGAGTGCAGAGTGGAGCTTCAGAGTGCAGAGTGGAGCTTCAGAGTGCAGCTTCAGAGTGGAGCTTCAGAGTGGAGCTTCAGAGTGGAGCTTCAGAGTGGAGCTTCAGAGTGGAGCTTCAGAGTGGAGCTTCAGAGTGGAGCTTCAGAGTGGAGCTTCAGAGTGGAGCTTCAGAGTGGAGCTTCAGAGTGGAGATTCAGAGTGCAGCTTCAGAGTGGAGATTCAGAGTGCAGCTTCAGAGTGCAGAGTGGAGCTGCAGATTCAGAGTGGAGCTGCAGAGTGCAGAGTGGAGCTTCAGAGTGCAGATTCAGAGTGGAGCTTCAGAGTGCAGAGTGGAGCTTCAGAGTGCAGAGTGGAGCTTCAGAGTGCAGATTCAGAGTGGAGCTTCAGAGTGCAGAGTGGAGCTTCAGAGTGGAGCTTCAGAGTGGAGCTTCAGAGTGGAGCTTCAGAGTGGAGCTTCAGAGTGCAGAGTGGAGCTTCAGAGTGGAGCTTCAGAGTGGAGCTTCAGAGTGCAGAGTGGAGCTTCAGAGTGCAGAGTGGAGCTTCAGAGTGCAGAGTGGAGCTTCAGAGTGCAGAGTGGAGCTTCAGAGTGCAGAGTGGAGCTTCAGAGTGCAGAGTGGAGCTTCAGAGTGCAGAGTGGAGCTTCAGAGTGCAGAGTGGAGCTTCAGAGTGCAGAGTGGAGCTTCAGAGTGCAGAGTGGAGCTTCAGAGTGCAGAGTGGAGCTTCAGAGTGCAGAGTGGAGATTCAGAGTGCAGAGTGGAGATTCAGAGTGCAGAGTGGAGATTCAGAGTGCAGAGTGGAGATTCAGAGTGCAGAGTGGAGATTCAGAGTGGAGATTCAGAGTGGAGCTTCAGAGTGGAGCTTCAGAGTGGAGCTTCAGAGTGGAGCTTCAGAGTGGAGCTTCAGAGTGGAGCTTCAGAGTGGAGCTTCAGAGTGGAGCTTCAGAGTGGAGCTTCAGAGTGGAGCTTCAGAGTGGAGCTTCAGAGTGGAGCTTCAGAGTGGAGCTTCAGAGTGGAGCTTCAGAGTGGAGCTTCAGAGTGGAGCTTCAGAGTGGAGCTTCAGAGTGGAGCTTCAGAGTGGAGCTTCAGAGTGGAGCTTCAGAGTGGAGCTTCAGAGTGGAGCTTCAGAGTGGAGCTTCAGAGTGGAGCTTCAGAGTGGAGCTTCAGAGTGGAGCTTCAGAGTGCAGAGTGGAGCTTCAGAGTGCAGATTCAGAGTGGAGCTTCAGAGTGGAGCTTCAGAGTGGAGCTTCAGAGTGGAGCTTCAGAGTGGAGCTTCAGAGTGGAGCTTCAGAGTGGAGCTTCAGAGTGGAGCTTCAGAGTGGAGCTTCAGAGTGGAGCTTCAGAGTGGAGCTTCAGAGTGGAGCTTCAGAGTGGAGCTTCAGAGTGCAGAGTGGAGCTTCAGAGTGGAGCTTCAGAGTGGAGCTTCAGAGTGGAGCTTCAGAGTGGAGCTTCAGAGTGGAGCTTCAGAGTGGAGCTTCAGAGTGGAGCTTCAGAGTGGAGCTTCAGAGTGGAGCTTCAGAGTGGAGCTTCAGAGTGGAGCTTCAGAGTGCAGAGTGGAGCTTCAGAGTGCAGAGTGGAGCTTCAGAGTGCAGAGTGGAGCTTCAGAGTGCAGAGTGGAGCTTCAGAGTGCAGAGTGGAGCTTCAGAGTGCAGAGTGGAGCTTCAGAGTGCAGAGTGGAGCTTCAGAGTGCAGAGTGGAGCTTCAGAGTGCAGAGTGGAGCTTCAGAGTGCAGAGTGGAGCTTCAGAGTGCAGAGTGGAGCTTCAGAGTGCAGATTCAGAGTGGAGCTTCAGAGTGCAGAGTGGAGCTTCAGAGTGCAGAGTGGAGCTTCAGAGTGCAGAGTGGAGCTTCAGAGTGCAGATTCAGAGTGGAGCTTCAGAGTGGAGCTTCAGAGTGGAGCTTCAGAGTGGAGCTTCAGAGTGGAGCTTCAGAGTGGAGCTTCAGAGTGGAGCTTCAGAGTGCAGAGTGGAGCTTCAGAGTGGAGCTTCAGAGTGCAGAGTGGAGCTTCAGAGTGCAGAGTGGAGCTTCAGAGTGCAGAGTGGAGCTTCAGAGTGCAGAGTGGAGCTTCAGAGTGCAGAGTGGAGCTTCAGAGTGCAGAGTGGAGCTTCAGAGTGCAGAGTGGAGCTTCAGAGTGCAGAGTGGAGATTCAGAGTGCAGCTTCAGAGTGGAGCTTCAGAGTGGAGCTTCAGAGTGGAGCTTCAGAGTGGAGCTTCAGAGTGGAGCTTCAGAGTGGAGCTTCAGAGTGGAGCTTCAGAGTGGAGCTTCAGAGTGGAGCTTCAGAGTGGAGCTTCAGAGTGGAGCTTCAGAGTGGAGCTTCAGAGTGGAGCTTCAGAGTGGAGCTTCAGAGTGGAGCTTCAGAGTGGAGCTTCAGAGTGGAGCTTCAGAGTGGAGCTTCAGAGTGGAGCTTCAGAGTGGAGCTTCAGAGTGGAGCTTCAGAGTGGAGCTTCAGAGTGGAGCTTCAGAGTGCAGCTTCAGAGTGGAGCTTCAGAGTGGAGCTTCAGAGTGCAGCTTCAGAGTGGAGATTCAGAGTGCAGCTTCAGAGTGGAGATTCAGAGTGCAGCTTCAGAGTGCAGCGTGGAGCTGCAGATTCAGAGTGGAGCTGCAGAGTGCAGAGTGGAGCTTCAGAGTGCAGATTCAGAGTGCAGATTCAGAGTGGAGCTTCAGAGTGCAGAGTGGAGCTTCAGAGTGCAGATTCAGAGTGGAGCTTCAGAGTGCAGAGTGGAGCTTCAGAGTGCAGATTCAGAGTGGAGCTTCAGAGTGCAGAGTGGAGCTTCAGAGTGGAGCTTCAGAGTGCAGAGTGGAGCTTCAGAGTGCAGATTCAGAGTGGAGCTTCAGAGTGCAGAGTGGAGCTTCAGAGTGGAGCTTCAGAGTGCAGAGTGGAGCTTCAGAGTGCAGAGTGGAGCTTCAGAGTGGAGCTTCAGAGTGCAGAGTGGAGCTTCAGAGTGCAGAGTGGAGCTTCAGAGTGGAGCTTCAGAGTGCAGAGTGGAGCTTCAGAGTGGAGCTTCAGAGTGGAGCTTCAGAGTGGAGCTTCAGAGTGGAGCTTCAGAGTGCAGAGTGGAGCTTCAGAGTGGAGCTTCAGAGTGGAGCTTCAGAGTGGAGCTTCAGAGTGGAGCTTCAGAGTGGAGCTTCAGAGTGGAGCTTCAGAGTGGAGCTTCAGAGTGGAGCTTCAGAGTGGAGCTTCAGAGTGGAGCTTCAGAGTGGAGCTTCAGAGTGGAGCTTCAGAGTGGAGCTTCAGAGTGGAGCTTCAGAGTGGAGCTTCAGAGTGCAGCTTCAGAGTGGAGCTTCAGAGTGGAGCTTCAGAGTGCAGAGTGGAGCTTCAGAGTGCAGCTTCAGAGTGCAGAGTGGAGCTTCAGAGTGCAGCTTCAGAGTGCAGAGTGGAGCTTCAGAGTGCAGAGTGGAGCTTCAGAGTGGAGCTTCAGAGTGTCAAGAGCAATGCCAATAGCTCTAACTTTAACAAAGGCAAAACCATTGCATTGTAAATGCTTGTTTAATGGTCCTGTCCGTCCAGTTTCACACACTTTCGTCTGCCCCCTCATCACTGGCCAGGCCCAGGCCTGCGCTCAGTCATTATGTGCTCCAGCACTTCCCCCCCCCCGTCAGCTGATACTACATCCTCTCACACACTGTGTTGGGTCCAGCCACATTATTTCCAAAGTTCGAAAAAAACGACTTTTTAAAATATTCGTGAATTCAAGGCCCTGACAGAGCTATCTTTGTGCAGCAGGTCGGGGTTTCTCCATGAGCACTGAACATTGGGGCCGCCAAGCCGTTGTGGTTGTGCGCAGTTCAACTTGCAGTCTCACTCAATAGAATAACATGCACGTGTTGTATTAATTCAGTGGGACACGTTGCAACAGTTTTAACAATGTTATGGGTCTAAGCTGCCCTACACCTTTGACAACATCGTTACCTTTTTTTTGCAGCTACATCGGGAACTGTGAGATTAACGCAGAAGTGAAGAAGTTATGCAAAGCTGGAGTCAAAGGGATGCAGGTGAGCAGAAGAACACTCTTTGAACATCCTTTACCGTAGTGGTGTCCAACACTGGCCCAAGAGGAACGGATCCATGCAGTTTTTGGGATAGCCACTGGCTATGCAAATGAGTTCCATTTAGATTCACTCTGTGCACGTTTATCGATGTTGGTAGCCGAGAAAACTGAAATAATGTTCAACACTCCCCATTACGTCAGTTATTGATTTTGAAGTAAGCCATCTTGTGTTATGTAGCAGTAAAGTCATGTATAGCTACAATAAGTTGAGGCAATGGTCTATGGACAGTTTTGGCAGTGAGTGGACAAATTATCGAACGCGGTTGTCTAAATTATGAAGCAAAAAAGCCTATTACGCAAAATAAAACTGCACATTATATAACAGTATTTTGTCATTTTAATATTTTAACCCACATTAATGCATTCTGGACGAACGTTTCTCATTAACGCCTTACCATAGCAAATATAAACTCAACGGTGACCAGGTAACCTTTGCAAAGGGCCTGCAAATTATGCAGCAGATGGATTCTGTGGCACGCGAGATAAAGCCATGATTATTTGGGAAACTCTAGTGAATAACACAATCCCAGTGGCCCTGGTTAAGACTCCATTAATAGACCTCTTTCCAACTTATCTCTACATACATTTAATCAATGTCATGGCTATAATCAGTAGTTGTATATAGTTGAGAAAATCACGACGCTAAAAGCAAATACGATAAAATATTTTTTTCCTCATTTTTTTTTATTTTTTTTTTTACACAAGTTAACCTGGCCAATTTTTCGTGAACCTTGGAAAAACATAAAATAACTCAGGAAGATTCCCTATGTTCCACAGCAGCAACAGAAGAATGCAAGTGGGAGTCTCTTCCGATTATGCATGTTGACAATATTTCCAGTTAGACCTAATGTCACAGCTGTTTGTCATGGATTAAAGCAAGAGGCTCTCGGGATGATTTTGGGCAACGCTCACCTCTCTTGAGTGAGGTAATATTGGGATGTTGCTCTTTAAGGCAGAATCAATGTGTTAGTTCCCCTGTACAATCCAACTGCAGCCTGAGTTAGTGGAGAGAGCACCGTAAAGCTCCACCCTCTAGTTCCAACTGGGTTTTGGGCATTGTTCCCAATTTGGCAGCTCTGCTTGGCTGCATCTGGTTATTTTTGTTTTGCAAAACAGGGTTGGGTGCTATCTTAGAGAAGATGCACTGAGTCTATTTGAAATATTTTTTCTTTTTTTGAGTGATGGATGGAATGATTGAATTAATATCGGCCACTGGTGATTACTCGGGCCGCATCTCAGTCTATCCTTATTTTGCACACCACTCCACCTGACTTTGGTCCCAGCTATATACCAATCGGTCTCGACCCTGCTCCTCATGGGAACAGTCCTATCCGAACGAACCGGCCCTCTCTATACTGGAACACAAAGAACCCAGTACCGGTTTTGCCTTAGTTAGGGCTCATCAGCCAGGTAGAGCATGGTTCAAGTGAAAGTGTGCACGGGACCCATGTCTGGGCATACCTGTCCCATCTAGTGTGTCACATCAAAGTATACAAAAAAGTGATGGATGAAATGCTTGATTTAATATCAGCCACTGGTAGTTACTCAGGCCTCATCCCAGCACATTGTTAGTTATGGGTTCATGTAGGGTTAGGCAGCAGGAGGCCTCTTCTTACCCCTCCACTGTATTCCCCGCCCCAGTCCCTCTTACCAATTGCTGTCTGTACCTGTGCAACAGCAGTGGTGTAGAGCATAATAATAATAAACAGTAGATTTTACTTCACATGATCTACATAGTGCTGTAAGTAGCAAGTGCTCCTGCTTTCAAAACACGACTTAATATAGCACCCTCGGAAGGATAACTAGTCCTCTCGGCCCTGCTGGGATTCACACCTGTGACCTGCACACCCCCAGTCATTTGAGTCGGACTCTGTGAGCTATCTCACTCTTCAGAAGCGGACAAGAAGCGACCATTTCACTCCAGAGGTGCCTGTCCATCCCTTCCAGCCGTGTGCAATATCTAAACCACAGCCTTCTTGTGAGACTGGGTCATAAGGAACCACCCCTTCCTTAAGTGAGGCAGTAAACATGGCCCACAACTTAGAGAGCGGATATAGTCTGGGATTATAGGAAGGAATGGGGTCTAGACGAGAAAGATGGAAATGTGGATGTGGTCTGGAAGTTAAGGGAGTAGACTGTTAAGGTTATTGGGGTCATGGGTGGGCTGTGATGAAGAAGCTAAGGGGGAGAGAGGGAGTCCATTGGGAAAAGAAGAGACGTGATCTAGGGCTCAAGGAAGGAGATGTGGCTGAAGGGTTTAGGGTACAGGTATGGTATACTTCTAGTCTCAGCTTCATCACCTAACTGTTGTTCAGGGCAAATTAATACTTGGTGACCGAACAGGAGCGCTTCGAAACGGCATAGCCACAATCGTAATTGCTATTAAAAAAAATACATATATGGTATTTTCTTTTTGGAGCTGGCTGTGGCACTGTTGGGGCTGAGGAGATGATGAGAATATCCTGAAGACAGCAGATAAACGCTCTTAAGTCTGCCTGTGAAATTCCATCTTTTTAGAAAAACCAACAGTTCTGTGAAAAAAATGCAGTTGCACGAACTACCACCCAGCCTTGATTTGTAATAGTCATGTATATATTGATGCCAGATGTAAACATCCCTGAAAAAATGCGATGAACTCCTTTGCATTATTACAGGCACTCTACGATATGCAGTGACTATGAATAGTAAAATCACACAGTCCTAATACACTGTATGTATGGGCATATTGAGTAATAGGAATACACCCTTGAGCAGTGCTTCCCAAACTTTATAGAACCACAACCCAATCTTAAGCACAACACATTTTTGCGCCCAACTTAGCTGTACGGGACATATGGGGGACTTTTTTATGTAATTAAGGCGCTGCATAGAAGCGCACTGCTAATTACAGAACGCACATTTTCCATTGCAATGGCCAGTACATTTGCACAGACATACAGTTTTACATTTGCTCAGACATACAGTTTTACATTTGCACAGACATACAGTTTTACATTTGCACAGACATACAGTTTTACTGATCAAACTATACTGAACACAAATGATCATGTGTGGAAATAGGGTTTCAGTGAGTTTTTATCAATGGTGAATCACCAAGTAAAGTGTCTAGATTTGTTTTGATCCTATTAAAATCTTTGTTTTGATCATACTTCAGAATTAGAAAAAAATGTGCTTCATTTGTGTTTTTCAAATTGCTCAACATTATAGTTCACTTGCAGGTATTTTAATTTTGTTGTGTGTTAAAATAAAAATGGCCTCCTACACCTTTCCTTTCACACTCCCTGTGAAAGGCATATTTCACTTAACTTTTCTTTCTCTGACTTCTAAGTGAGAGGTGGTGGTAAACACCAACACCATGTTAAAAAAAAATAAGCAGCATATTGTCAGAAGAAATAGCCTGACATTTCACCTCTGCCTTTGAAGCGCAGCAAATGTGACAATTTAAATACAGCATTTAAAGGCATCTTAATTGCTTGGACTTTCGCGACTCACCAAAAATCAGCTTATGACTGACCCCCAGTTTGGGAAACGCTGCCCTAAAGAAATATCTTATCTTGAATAAGTTGAAAGACAAGATGGTGGCCAAGAGGGTCTGTTGAGCCTGGATTCAAAAGTCCTCCCCTATGTAATGGCGGGCTTGCACTGTACTGAAGAAACACATTCAGGGCAGATGCTATTTTAAAGTCTTCATGAGGCTTTGAGAGACCAAGAGAGGAAGACGTGGATTCGTTGTGTATAAACACTGTCACCAACTGATGTCTTTGCCACAGCCTTTCACCTGTTCTGTTGTATCTGTGCAGACAAGGACATGACTGCAGTTCATGGGACAGGGCGCATGGTATAACAGTGCTTGCAGCCATTGCTTAATTTGAGACGATGGTTGCAGGCCGGGCCATCCAGCACTTATTTTTGGGCCCCAGGACTAAATTTGCATTACCAGACTTCAACAAAGAACAAAAGAGAAGATGAGGAAGACGGGAAAACAGTGACAAAGGGTGGGGAGCAGGTATGAAAAAGAATCTGAAGAAGGTATATAGAATAGTAGGGAGTGTCTAGTGGTGGAAGAAAGGGGCTAAAGACTATTCAGCCGTGGTATTCGTCAACCCTAGCCATCAAGCTTCTGAGGAAAACATGGAGTGTGGCACTTAATTTTGTACAAATTTAGCACTGCATGCCATGTAGCGTTTTTCGAGAGCGCAAACAAAATACCAAATGTTTTCCCTTTCATATTTGATTAGGATTTCATCCAATTGTTCTTTACAACCTGCGTTTTTTAATGCCTTGCCTTCCGTGCTGTTTTCAGATACATGGCACTCTGCGGGTGGTGCTGGCCCCCCTCCTCGCCGAAGCGCCCTTCGTTGGAGCTGTGACGATGTTCTTTATTCAGAAGCCGGTGAGTGACGTCACATTGCTTGGACCCTGCAGTATCCACCTGTGGAAAGGTTCAATGCTTCTCTTCTACTGTGGGCAGCGGGTGGAAGGAGCAAGAGTGCAAGAAGGTACACGATGCACGGGTGGCGAGGAGGGACAGTGTGTGTAGGCCAGGAGTGGGAAAAGCACACAGAAGCCTGAGGGGAAGGCGCAGCGATGGGTAGGCCAGTGTTCCAAAGCCATTTGTCCATGTCCTAGCCACCACAACTGTTGAATATGCCGCGCCTCACCCATTAATTTGTCTAACTACCTTAAAATGCAAAGATTCGATTATTTGAGGCAATACACAAGCCTTTGTAATCGCATAGAATATTTATATAGGACTTTGTATGTATGTTTGTGTATTTGTGTGTATATAAATACTTGCACACATCTGTTACTGCTCCAAACGGTCTTAAAGTTGGTACTAAATTTGATACTTGTTGCATCCTCTTTTGAATGCCTCAAGTAAGGCTCTTCATTTTTTTAAATGTTGTGGAATGCCTGAACTTTTTATAGTCTATTGCCTGTGGGTTTTTTTTCTCTGTAACTCACTTAACCGTGTAAAATATTATGTTGCCACCTACTTGTAACGTCCGCATTGAGACCACTAGCCCTAACATGCCTAGTGCTGAAGGCTAAACAACCAAACTAACTGAAGGCCATCATCACCCACTTGACACTGGGCCTACTGACAGCTGTGGGTGTTGCCTCATGCTTTGCCCTGATGACTGAGGGTAACCTTCAATTTCCCCCTTTTTCAGGATGTTCCTTATATGCATGCATTATACATTCCGATTGTTTCAGTGAGTGGGTGAGGTGTCCGCTGGGCCCCGTGTATGCGTTTTCTTGTGTAGTTGTGACATTGTTTAGTGGGTTAATACACACATTGCATATATCTTTGCATAACCTACAGGTGTACCGGTCTGTTTTCTGTGTGAGGGAAGCTTGCAGTGTTGCCTACTTTGTATCCGTTCTTAGCGTCTCTGTATACGAATGAGAAGCTTGCACTGCAGCTGCCTGCTCAGAACTTATTTTTTTTTTTTCCTCCACAAGGAGCTCACAGTGCTGATAATAGCGCTGCACCTTTTTGTGGGCGAGGACAGCTTGCAGGGCCGGACTGGCCATAGTGGGCACCGGGCAATCCCCCCGTGCGCCGCACGGGTGGGGGTCGGTTTTGGGCCCCTGGGGGCAGTTTTTGTTACAGGGCTGCTTTTGAAACATGCACTGTGGCTGTTTTGCTGCATGTTTTGGATCTGTTGTGTGTGCTAACGGAGCGGTGCTGTTCATGCTCTGCTGAAGCCTGTTTGTATGTGTGACTTGCACTGTTGTTGACCGATGGTGTGAGCAAAAAGCTCGATGCCTGTTGGTATACGAAGGTATGAGGGAAGCATGCACTGCTTCTTGAGCACTACTACCCAGGGCTGCAAAAACCTTTGGGCCTGACTGCTAGATAATACAGATGTTGACTTCTGAAATGGATGCTAAAATCCAGACTTGCGCCACAAGAATTTGACTCAATATACCAGGCCTTTTATGTTGGCGGCCACCTCAAGACCTGTACACAGCACACCTCTCTAAATAGAACCCAGTTTGCTTCAATTCTAGAAATTTAAAAAAATCAGTTTTTTTAATGATCTCAGAAGTGCCCAGTGGAATTATAATCAATTTTTTTTTATTTATTCTTAATTCTAAGCTCTACACAAACAGCTAGCAAAAAGCTATGTGTACCCTGGAATAAAGTGGATAGGGATAACGTAAAATATCTTCACCGTCAAAATTAATCCTTTTGTTAATGTATGAATGATTTCAAAGTGTTTATTAATACACAGTATGTTAAAACCCTTGATGGTGTAATGTAAGACACATATCCAAAACAACTAATCCTGCTTTATCTTAATGAGTGGAAACAAGGAATACTGACTTCCCTGAACAGGTTTTGAGTTGTTTTTTAAGGTTATATGATTGAGAAGCAAATGCCAAGGAAAGCGGTTTCCCAGTGCTCATCGGAGCATTTTTGGAAGTTTGCAGTAAAAACGTGGCTGGTGTTGTGAAACGGAAACTTAGCCGTGGGAGACGGCAAATCCCAAGAGGTGTTCGTCAATGAAGCTGCGTCTCTTATTGGGGAGCCGCAATAGGCTTCTTGGGATAGCCGGTATATCTTCGTAATTTTAACAACCCATCATGGCAAGAATGCTGTATTGTAGATCAGCTGAATAATTGGTTTGTTGTAAATGTAGATGTAAGAAATCTGCATAAGCAGTATTTGATTTGGCATAAGAATTGGGGAGTTTTAAAAACGTTTTTAAACCCTTATGCGAATGCAAGAAAGGTTTGGTGGTTTTTGGAAACCTCTGGCAAATAACTTGGCCCTAAATCCTCTGTTGGATAGTAGAGAGACAGGAAACATGAGGATTATGTGTAGGCCACATTATTGTCAAGGTTCTTAGGGGATAGTCCGAGTCAACAGTGCCATCTTAAGGAGTTTGGGGGCCCTGAGCAAGACTTATTTTGGGGGCCCTTGTAGGGAACAAATTTGAATGTTATTACCCATTTCCTGCCAATTCAAGCTTGCATAATGCCAAACAATGCTAAATTATATGTTAAGCTTTAATATGAACACAAAAAAAACGTTTAAATATGTCTTGGCCTGGACCCCAAAATCCTTAAGATGACACAGGGGACAGAGGTAGATGTAGGCGGAGCGTGAGATCATTTGAATAGACGGATGTCAAATATAGAGATGGATCACTTGCGCAGGGAACCCCTTACAAGGCGAGGACCATGGGCAATTGCCCACGTTGCCCATGCCTTAAAACTTCTCTGTGAGGCAATCATGGTCCCGTCATTTTTCCTTCATTGCTCCACTCCTCTCGTCTCCTCCTCCATCTCCATAAGAAAGGTGTGGAGTGCTCATCTAATCCTCTGGTTGAGCTTGTCATGCTCCTTCCACCCACTTCTAGTCCTAGTAGGCCCGTTTAGCAAGATAAAAGGTTGTGGGATCCTGAATGTGGTATTTTCTTTGGTTTTAGAACACCATGGTGACCGCTGCAGGGAATGGCCAGGGTCATAGTGAAGCAGCAGCTGCCTGACGTCTGCTTAGAGTGTGTCCTCACTCAGCTGACCAGCTGATGCGCTGGCCTTCATAGGGGCCAAGAACACAGCCGCAGAAATTGAGATTCTAGAGAATGCATGTGGAGAACAACGAAGACCATTGATATTGTTGGATGCCCTACGTGCTCCAAAGTAGACTGCTTCGTATTTAATTTTAGACCCAATTAAGGAATGTTCCACTTGGCGCAGACAACTCTGTGGCTCCATGAAGAATGCCTTCAATGGGAGAACTGTGCTTACTTCTTAAATTAAGAGCTTCATTTAGTCACTGAAACTGCCTGAGTTAAAGTCAAACAAGTCCGTTGATCAGATGAAAATTGTGGTATTGAGGATGGTGAATAGATGTGAGAATGTCTTTTGGTTTTGTTTACCAGATACTGAGGATGTAAGTATGGATCCCAGTTTGGGCTGGTCATGGCAAGCAGCTGCTGATCCTTTCTGAACATTTGATACTCTTGGCATTGCCTTTGCGACATTTGGCCTAGGTGCCCACGAGGGCAACGATGGAAACAGTAAAAGTATGTCTAAAGGCGCTGTTTACGTTTTGTAGTTTACACTGTTTGCCCTTAATCTACCATTTTCGAAATAAATTAAATGCTGTAGGTAGGATAATAGCCCAACTCTGATGTGATGTGAGGTCAAAGGTCTCTTGAAGTCATTTCCGCTACCTCTGACATTTTGGAGAATCGATGCCCTTGGATGTACGTGGGATTTCGTTTGGTTTTCTTCGATTTAGAGATCCATTAGAGAGAATCTCTATCCTGCCCTATTGAGAATGTGATCTTGTGCAGCGTTAGATGACCATTGATGCACATACAAAATCTAATATGGTTGTCACATAAGTAAACACGCTTGCTAGTAGGGGTACACAGTGGATGAAGGTGGCTTCCTTTGGGAGGGTGAAAGGATGCATTGCTGGACCATATATTATTGTTTTCAGGACTTTGAAACTACTGGCTTACTTGCAGCGGTTATTCATGAGTGAGAAACCACAATTAAAAGTTCTTGTTCCATAGAGATTCAAAACAAAAGCCTTTGTGGCTGAGATCCATGTTAGGGGTCAAAGCACAACCGAATTACAAATGAAAACGTTAGCCTTGAAGGGCAGCCTCAGTAATTCTGTTTCCACCGGACTCTGACCTCTCGTTTTTGAACCTCCAGGTAAGCACACCTTTCATAAATCGCACAATCTGCTCTACGTTTCTCTGACGCTGGGCTTCTGCTATAATGATTCAAAATATTGTTGGGGATGAATAGTACAAGCTTTGCTCCTTTGAAATGCCCTATCTTAAGTTCCACGGAAGCAAAATGGCTTAAATGCAGGGTTTGGAATGAACAAATAAATGTTTTGAAGAAATAATTGGGTTGTGAGACTTGAGCGGAAAAAATATATATTCAAAAATCAATGGCTTGCTATTTGTAGGTCTTTCGCGTGAATAGGAAATTTGTAGCTAACTTATTTTCTCTATATTCTTTATTCCAGCATCTGGACATCAATTGGACAGGATTAACCAACATCCTTGAAGTACCTGGACTCAGGTAAAAATAATCTTGTTTCACAGCTTAAAGAAACATGCCCACAGGCTTCTGTATTGTGACAGGGAGTTTTTCATTTCTTGGTTATAGTACAAAGTCTTTCAGAAACAAAACACCACTGAAAAGGCAGATCTAGGGGTGGCGTGTTTGAAGGAAGCAAAATGATGTTCGGTACTGTTGAAATGGAAGCACAAATCGCGTCCTCGCAAAGTTTCCGGTTTGATGAAATTAACACAAGTGATACCTATTGTTAGAAATTGCTTTTTTTCAATTAGCATACAGTGACCTGCACCCTTACATAGTTTGGTTTATCTGGAAGGCTTGTTCTTTTTAATTTGGCTGCCCTACTAAACCTAAAGGTGCGACTGTTCTAGAGGTGTTTAGAGGCTGCTCTAACGCATCACGGGCCAGATGAAATCAACCTAGTGACCAACCTATAACTATCATCAGTGTTCACCTACATGCCAACATTTTAAAAGAGAAATGTGGCATATTAAAAAAAAAAAAAGAAGAATCAGAAGAATGTTTTTCTCCCATTGACTTCTGTTGAGGCCTGAATCTGGTCTATTGGCTTGTATGGGACTTGCAAGTGTGTTGCTGCAGGATCGAATGTAAAAAATGCAAATATAAGTTTTTTTCTTACCTGTCAGGAGCACAGAGAAAACCCTGTGGCAAGCAGAGAGAGCTTTGTGCATTTACCTGCAGGAGAAGGTTACTGCAGTGCATACCCCAAATGGCGTGGGTTGTTACACCTAGGGTCGATAAGAAATGTAAGGCCTCCACACATACAAGGCTAGTTACCACATGTCTCTCTAGTTGTGCATAGAGCTAGCAAACGAGCTAGCACAAAGGTCACAGGTGATTCTCCCTCTCCAGACTGGGAGAGGAAGAAAATTGATGCTGGGGACAAAAGAGACTAGAACACAATAGGGCAATCCAATTTTTCCTAAGAAACTGGGTACAATATTCCATAAACAAAGAGTATTCCTTGAGGAATTATTTTAATCCAAGCTACTACACTATTTTACATCGGTCCACAATATGGATCCGAAAGAAGAATCAGACAAATTAAGAATCAAACTCATGAGTATATAGAAGAACAAATAATTCTTTTTATTTCATTTTCTATTCAAATATGATATACATTTTTATACAAATAACACAACAGGCATCTCCAAAGAATCCCTTCATCTGTCTCAATTTCTATAGACAAGGGATAAGTGGAGGTGTTGTCACTCCTTTTAACACAAATAACCTTCACATCTTCTATAACCCCAGCTTATCTAAGGTTTAATAATCATGGGATATGACATAGAAAACCAAATCAAGCCACGTGTGAGGTTCTAAAGGAAGTAAAGTCGATGTTCGGTCTTTGATGGCCAATTAGGTCCGTGAGACTATCTTCAGGACTCTGTGTTGTGGAGTGAATCACTCCTGTGAATACTGACACAAATATCATCAATCACACTTGTTGGTTAAATCCATAAAGACTTGTTGTGCTGAAGCTAAAAGAACCTTGCCCATCCCACCCATACCTCATTCTACTCGTTAGAAAGGGGCTTCTATGACCTTCTTAGGTAATCTACCTAGCTGACATCTGTAAAGCAGCTATTTGGTCCACTCATTATACATTTACCAAACATTACTGCATGGATGTCCTGGCCAGACAACAAGCAAGAGTTGGCCACGCTGTCCTACGTTCACTTTGCCAGTCATCTGCAACATCCTCTAACTAATCCATCCCTTTTGGGAGCACTGCTTTACAGTCTATGCACAGCACATGTATCTACAGACACACGTGCCCCAAACGTAAAATGTTACTTTGTAAGCAGCTGTTCGTGGCATGTAGTACTGTAGATTCACATGCTTCGGCCCTCCTCCCCGGTCACCTGTGGTTGTTGCAGGTATTCTTTCCTTTCGCTTTCTTTAGTACTTTGCTTTGCATGGTCCTCTTCACCTCTCTTTATGCTCATCTCCAATCTCGCCCTCTGTATGATAAAAAATAATCTAACAATGGAGCTGATACCCATGCACATTTCTACTAGCGGGAAGAGTAACTTGATTCCATGACTCGAAAAGACTTACTTAGAAGAAAAACAGGTTGCGCACGTCCAAGCCCAAAACTAGACAGTGGAAGTATGCAAGCCTTGTGAATTAACAACACTACATGCCACGAACAGATGCTTACAGGGTAAGTTACAATTTCTTCACTTATGTTCCCACACATCTCCTGGTGAGAGTTGAGGTTTACACAATACTCGAGGTTAGGCCTTACTAGTGACTGCTCACTGATAATGTGAACATCCATCTGACTGAGCATTGCAGCAGCCCTCTTATTCACCATGCGGCCTTGTTGCCTGGTTCATCCATTTTTAGGTCACCGAATCGGCTGACAGTCCATCTCTATTTAGATGACCTTTAAGTCTTCCTCCTGTACTGTGACTCGAGGTTTCTGCTCCCTAAACGTGTGATTTGGTACTTGACTGCATCATGCCATTGTTGCCGCCTCCTAGACAATTACTTTTGCTTTTCTGAATCACGCCTCATTGCGACTCTTGTTTGTTGCATCCAGTAGAAGTATTATCATGCTAGCTCCATGGTGGGAATAGAGGTCCATGTTACCAGTGTATGACTGATCCAAGCTAGGATAAATGCACCTTTCGGAAGCTGGTGGATTTTTTTTTTTGCCAACCAAGGCAGACCAAGAAAGGTTTTGAAGGTGTAGGTTTATAAACTAAGTTGCAATCCTTTAACATGTTCCCTGCACTAGGTTCAAGATTATTGGAACTTCACCTTTTTGCTATGATAGCTCTCGCATTTTCCTTGCTTGCAAACGTTGCATTTTGATTGTCGTGCAATGAGTTATTTTTGTTGCAATGACTATTTTTGCAGAGCCTTAGGGGAGTGTTCTGCGTTTCAAGTTTCCAAACTTTCTCGAGGCAACCTTTATTCGCTTGTTGTCGTTGTGCATCTCACAGTTCGATTGACTTGTACTGACTAGTGTTTCTGTACATGCAAGGACTTGAGCACAACTTTGGATTTCAAAGACCCTGGCCTCTGGTCATGAAACTTGACTGGCGGGTTTTCTACCTTTTATTGTCAAGTTTTGGTTAATAGTGTGCTAAATGTGAGCATTGAGAGTGGGGACGTTTATAGAGCACAAGGCCTTTTTTAAATGTTAAAACTGACCGAATACTTGCATTAGTTGTGTATGGGTCATTTCGTGAGAAAATACTTTAATGTTGAATTTTCAAATAATTGAAGGCCCAGCATTTGATACCAAAGATTGAACAACAGAAATGTAAAGATTAGAATGGCCTTTGTCCTTTTAGGTCTTTGGGCTTTTTAAGTCGCAGCTTACTAGACCGTGCAGATGTCTGTCTGGTTTGCTAAAAAATATCCTTGGGAAATTCAGAAAGCTTCCATGGAAGTGCCTTCCACCTGTTGCTTACCATTGGCTTAGTGGTCTGTAACTCACATTTTCTGACTTTCTATTTCCTGGCTTTATTTGTTTTAGGCTGTCCAGGGCGCATTCATCCCTTCCAAGGAGCATAGCCTTTTCATACCAACACCCCTTGTCTATTTCTTTGAGTGTGCCTTTCTGTAAGCAGGCCTGTTAATCTTGTTCTTATCTTGTCACATTTGCTTTGCATTCGAAGACAAGAGGTCAAATGTAAAACCCCTTCTTCTGAGGGAGCTTGGTGTTTCCTTTTCTTTCTCTGACTTGAAAGCAAGAGGATTTATGTGACCATCTTCTTGGATACTGGGGGTAGGAACGTTTTTTTAGCACACAACATTTAAATGAACCACAAATGAAACACATTTTTGTTAATTCTGAAATGTGTTGGAGACAAATACTTTATGATCAAAACAAATCCATACACTAGGTGATGCCTATTCCACACATTATCGTTTGTTCGCTTTATAATTTTAATAGTAAGACTGTATGTTTGTACAAATATAGTGGTCATTTCAATTGGAAATGTGTTGTCTGTGATGGCTGTGTGCTATCACACATGAATACTCTGGTCAACTCCACTCCACTCTGAACCACTCCACGCCTCTCTACTCCACTCTGCACCACTACACAGAACGCCACTGCACTTTACTCCTCACTACTGTACTCTACACTACTTTACTCTATAGTCTTCACAACTGCACTCTTCGGCACTCCAGCCTAAGCCACTCCAATGTACGCCGCACTACTCCACTCTACGCCACTGCATTCTACGCCACTCTGCAACTCTGCTCCACTGCACTGTATGCCACTACACTCTATACGCCAATGCACTTTACTCTGTAACGCTCAACTCTACGCCCCAGCACTCTACGCCAATCCCATCAGTCTAATGTTCTATGCGCCACTGCTTTCTACACCACTTTACTCTATGCCACTGCACTCCACCCTGCACTATTCCACTCTACTTTGAAAAAATGTACTCTGACACTGCACTCTAGGCCACTGCGCTCTACTCTACACCAATACATTGTACGCCAGTGCACTCTATGCCACTGCACTCAGACACTCTATTTTGCACTCTATGCCACTCTAGTCTGCATCACTGCACTCTACAGCACTGCACTCTGCATCACTCAATGCTATGCCTCAGCACTCACTGGCGCTCTATGAAACACCTCTCTACACTGCTGCACTCTAAGCCAGTGCACTCTTTGCCACTCTACTCTGCACCACTCCCGTTTTCACTGCTGCAGTCTTCTATGCAGCACCCTAATCTACGTAACTGCACTCTCCGCCGCTGCACTCTCCGCCGCTGCACTCTCCGCCGCTGCACTCTCCGCCGCTGCACTCTCCGCCGCTGCACTCTCCGCCACTGGACTCTCCGCCACTGGACTCTCCGCCACTGGACTCTCCGCCACTGGACTCTGACACTATAATCTGCTACACTCTAACCCATTGCACTCTCTATACCAGTCCACTCTACTTTGTGCCACTCCACTGTGTGCCACTCTACACGACTTGACTATATGCCACTCCACTACTCAACGTGCTGCCACTCCACTCTACAACATTCTACTCCACTCTTTGCCATTCCACTCTGATACATTATTGTTTACAATGGAGCAAAATATGTTGGGGTCGTTTATTTCCTAGCGTGTAGTGTATTTGGTTCCCTGATGAGGGTTACCTGTATATTCAGCTACTTTCTGAATTTCTTGTTGCTAAGAGCAGTTCTGATGTTGATGGGTACCTTGTTGGAGGAGCCCTGCATTTAGTTGTTTTTGTTGTTGTTGCTTAAAGTATATTTACTATATACAGTCCAGTCACAGCAAATATGCTTTTTACTTGCAAAAGATGGCAAATATATTAGTCGGGATGTGTGTGTTTTTTAGTCTGCTACATAAAAACACAAAAAATCACCAAAATGTGTTTGTTTACCGAAAACGTAGTTGAGGCTTTAGTTTTAAAATAAGTGTATTATTCCAGGGAAATACATTTGCGGTCTTCGGGTGAGTCGTCTGTCGATTAAGGAACTTGAGGGCAACCCCTCAATCTTTGTTACGAATTTTCCATGAAAACCCCAGAAGTTACTGCTAGAACAGGCTTAACGAATTGTCGAGCCGCTCAGTTTGCAGCTTTGGCTTTCAGGGGATAGCGAGGCTGAACAGTCACGGTTTAAACTTAAATAGTACTCAATGAATTTGATTTTCCAGCTATTTGTATTATTTGCAGCTATGTTAAATATTGAACATGAAATCCTGAGCATAGCAACACGAGTGGTTAGATTGTCTGACCCCTGTGATGCATGTCAGCTTTGTGGTCCAATTTCAACGTGTTTTGCAAGCATAGCATTGTGCCCTGTATGTGTCCTCAGGGCACCAGAGTAGATCAGAGAAAGGCCTTGCAGTCACAACCAGGTTGTTAAAAGTTTCTGTCATGAACCAGTGCATGTGGAGTCTGGTGTCTCATGCTGTAGAACCAGAAGAAGCCGGGGAGGAGTTCCAGCACCCCTCATTCTGGTTACCTTTGACATGCAGTGGCAACAGCCACCACGGCTGGGAGGTATCATCCGAACCGCAGTGCAATCATTAAAGTGGGGTGCAGTGAGTAGTTGGCTATGAAAGGCCACAACACAATCTGCTGAAGAGGCTTGGGCAGGCAACAATGGGTAAACTTGCAGTAGAAAGGGGTTCACCCTACAAGGCTTCCTAAGTGATCTTCATCTAATCGTAAGGTGCCACTAGTAAAGAGGGCAATGTCTTTTGCAGGAATAGTGGTGCAGGAAGATGCGATTTCAGTATTTGCCACTATTCGACCTTTGAAGTCTGGGCATTGGCAGGGCAGTCTGATCTCCGGCAGCTCTTCACAACGAGGTCCTCACATTAGCGAATTGTAGCTTCTGCACCAAGTAGTTCTTTGAGTGTGCTCTGGCAATGTACCTCCTTTTCCTCAGATGTCTCAAAAAGAAGGCCTTACTTTTCAATCCTGGAGCATAACCCCTACTGTTACTGGTCACACAGCTTTCCTGTCTCTGAAGCAGTCCTTCCTTCTTAGCTGCTGCATGTAGCCCTGCTGAGTGGAAACATGAACATGGATTCTTGGCTCACAGGGCCAGCTCATATCCAGAAGCAGAGACAGATGGGGTCAGGCCAACTGACCAATCAGATAAAAAGCCACACTTGAATTTTGGGGGCATCCAACCAATGCCAAGTGCCTCTTCATGAAGGAACCGTTCTGTTCCATGGATACCAGTACCGCACTATCTGCAGTGGCGTATTGGAAACTTGACGGGCCCCCCTGCAAGGTACGTGGAGGGGCCCCCTCCGGGCTCAATCAGGAGCTCCCGGCCGTAGCACTGTGCTGAGTTGGCCTCCCGCTCTGCGGGGGTCTATGTTATGCCCCTGGCAATCTGCTAATTCACTCTGATCCCCTTGTGGTGGCAGGCATCCCATAACATTCATTGGATGTGTATACCTGCCCAACCCACCAGTATCTGATGGTGGGCTCAGCTCTCCTTGCCCGAGCTTGACACAGGATGCCCTATCCTTACTAGCAGTGTTTAGTAGTGGTCGTGGCCACAGTCCATTGTCCGGGTGTTCCTTCCCAGGCCACAGGCTGATTCACTTGATGCAGAGAAGCTAATCAGAAGGAAATGACCTTGCTGTGCTGTACCAGAACCAGACCAAACATTCCTGGTTTTCCAGAGTGCAGGAGGTAGGGAGGGCTAGCAGACAGTAGCACAGGAGTCCTGCAAGGAGGAAGAGATGGATAACTTTCGGATTTACACATACGCTACACCCTACAATGCTGAGGCTACATACGGACAATAACACTCCCATACTGGAGTTCCCCAATAACGATGGATATAGCCACTTCTTTTACAGACCTCCCCCACTCAATGGGCTTGAGGGTACCTGTTCATGACACAAGTTATGGATTTACCAAGGAGAGCCAGAAGGCAACCTTCCCAACATGAGGTACGGGCAAAATGGCCTCTGCCTAGTCCCCGGCAATTAGCTGCAGCCCTTCATTAGTTGACCTGAATATGAAGATCATACTCTTCCTTGTTTTAAGGAGTTGTGTATATATATATATATATATATATATATATATATATATATATATATATATATGTATATATATGTATGTTTGTATGTAGTATTTTTGTAGCACAAACCTAAACAACAAGCATTGGCAAATCCAATAAGTCTCACCCAGCATCCCAGATGTAGTGCTGCATGGTTCAAGAATAACAAATAACTTTTGATGGAGACGTCCATATAATTTTATAGGTGTGCGCTCTACGTGTTCTCAAGGCTAGAAAAAGGCTGTTTAGTTACCAGTCTCGAGCTCAGCTGGAGATAAACAAGACTTCTATACATTGTCTGCAACCTTATATTGAGGGGGCGGGTAAATGCATTGAATATCATGTCTGATTCGGAAGTGCAATGTGTCACTCATTTGACTGCATGAGTGAGGGCTAGTGTTAGAGCTCCACTATAAGGGCAGCATTATCAGGATGAGTGGTGTCAAGTTGGTGATTTTTAACCATTATTTGTAAGTTAATTGCTCAGTGATGAGGTTGAAAGTGAAGTGTTCTCCAAGCACAGGCAAGGAATGGCTCCCTTGCTCATTGAAAGCCTGAGAGATGTACTAACACTGTCAGTTTTTGTAAAATGTCACTGCCCTTCGTGAAACTGTTTCGAATGTCTTGTACCCTTTTTACGTCTGCTGTCTGAAAAGACCCATTATGATGATTTCATCAAAAGACACGAAGTGGACTTTAGATTCGCCCAGGAGAGTATTTCTAGGTCTTTCCTTATAACGTTAGGAAGGGTTGGACTGGAAAATAGTGCAGTCAGGCAGTGCCCGATGGGCTGGTCTGGCAAGTCAACGTGTGGGCCATTTTTTGGGCTGTTTGTGTACATGCTCTATGATCTGCTTGGCTGTTTTTTTACTGCTCAATTCACTAATATTTAAAAAAGCATTACCTGCAGTAAGCTCAATATTCATGCAGTCTCCCATAGCTTGCAAAAACTCCTACAGTATGTCTTTAAAATTCAAAACGACCTAGTTTGCAAACCTGAGACACTTTTTCAGCGAACTTATTCTCTATTGGGGACCACTTTTATTTTTGTGCCCAGGCCTATTTTCTGTCCCATTCCAACACTGCTGTTAGTTGTTTGGCTTATCATTCCAACTGCGATATGGGGGACGGGAGAGGGGGACTGTTTCTCAGCGAAGACCAATATTTACTGAACCATGAATCATTACATTCTCCATCCCACAAATGCAGTGTTTAGATGAAGCCATCGTTTTTTGTTACATTTTACCGTGCTTTAAAAAAATACATTTTTTAGTCTGGGCTTAACATGTAAGTGAGTCATATTGGCTTTGGGAATGCATGTTTTGAATGGCAATGTGAGTGTTTAGCTTTATAAGAAGACAGTAAAACATTTCCTATATGAATAAAATGTTTCATGCCTGTCAGCTTGAGGTTACGGTGTCTTTCGTTTTTTCATATTTCTTGACACTGCTGTGCTGCCTGCTGAGCTCCTTTGATGGGATAGTAATCGTTCTGGTACATGCCCCGTAAAGATGAGATCACGTGAGGGTAAAATTCAGGACAGATGCAAAAATCCAGAAACTGAGCGCGCATATGATACTTCAACAGGGAGTCAACCAATTTGAAGCCAGTGCCCAGGTAGCAGGTGGTGATTCCAATACTTAAGGCTGTAGAGTTGACTAACGTAGAGACTTGATGGGAAATATAGAAAAAAGACCAGCAGGCTTAAAAGTATTGCAATCAAGAACAGACTAACAACTAGTCATAGGGGATTTTGCTAAAGGACAAGTGGGAAGCCCAAAGTAAAGATGGAAGAAGTGCTAAAGGGTAATTCAGACCTACAAAAAAGAGGGAGCAGTAGATTTTCGGAGGAACTGCTCTCCGAAGCAGCAGCTTAGGATCTTTCAGAATGGACCTTATTCCCCCAAAACAAGAGGAGGAAGGTAGAGAAGCTATTTTTTTGGTTTCTGTGCCCACTGAAAAATGGCAGACATGCCTGAATGAGAAAGTATTAGTAAACCTAGAAACAGTGACTGCATTGCGCAGCCTTCATCATTCCTCAATTAGTCTAGTAATAAGGACAGAATGACCAAAAGAGTTGGAAGGATTCTTCATGAAAGGTAAAGACAAAACCCAGAAAATTGTTGAATAGCGTACAAATATATTACATAGGATTTAAGTATGAGAAATCAAATCCTTAAATCTCTACAGGTGCCATGTTATTGGTCGGTCTGTGAAAACTTAAAATCCTTTCTGCAGGCCTAAAATAACACATCTCAGAAAAGATTAGCTGTGTGATGAAGCACCAGCAAAGTCCATGCAGAGGAGAGGAAGTGTTCCAAAAACGAAAATGCAGTGGAGGCCATCCCCAGAGGAGGCTGAGATTGTGGTTTCATAGGAAATCTTGAACTAAATAAAACAAAGCCAAGTACAAATCCTTAGGTGGCATGAAGATATCCTTTATCTGACTGCCGAAAGATAAAAGAAACCTCCAGACGTTGCTAGGAATGAAGGGCGTTAAAAAAAAGTTCATGTTGAAACTCTAAAGAAAGGACACCTTTAAAGATGTGTGCACGCTTACAAATCAACTTTCACCCGTGGGGTTGTCTGAATATTCCATCTGTGACCTGAGATATAACTCAGACTGCTGTGACTCCTGTTTTCTCTCACTAGATACACAGAGAACTTCATTTTCCCACTAATACATTACTAGTATGTGCAAAGAAAACACTATGGGGCAAGTCCCGCCCACTAAGTTCTGTTTCAGAAATGGTCAGTCATGGGCCAGGAGAAACCAAGCAATTTTCCTTGCTCCTGGTACAGCAAACTTCCATGGACTAACTACCTCGCACTTGGATTAAACAAGAGTTTGCACTTTTAGGAAGGTCCTAAAAATCTGTTTTTTGTGTCATTTGATTGAGTAGTCTGGATTCTACAGCCTCCTTTTGGCTTTGTTAGAACCATATGCATATGGTGGTAGAACTATCTGCTAAATAAAGGTAAACTTAATAACTAACATGCAATCCAACCTAAAGAGTCTGAGTACCTAACCAACCTTTTGCATTTGATTCCAACAAACGGGCAATCGGTTCATCTGGTAGGTCAGTGCTAGTCCTCAATGAGTGTGTGTTGAATTCCATTTGAGAGCAGACGCTTTAAAACCATCACCACATCTGCCTTTCTATTTTGTGTTCTGCGTGGTTTCAATTAATTGAGGTATAAGTGATTGTGTAATGTAATGTGCCATGCACAGGTATGCATGTGAACAGACTCTTAAGACAGTAACCTGAAATACCTGTAGAATTGGTTTGCTTGTCTTGTAAATTAGTTCAAGGCGGAGTTCAAATAAGGAGGTTTTAACTTCTCTTTTAAGTCACGGTTGACCCATGTTAACACTGAGTGTGTTTGCGTAAGGGTTCAATAAAAAAAATATATAATATTTAGCTGGCCACGCCACAATGTGTATTTAGTTGGCTACATTATTAGATCTCTTCAAGAAGTGTCACCTTCCTCCTGCAGTCTTTTATCCTAAATTACCCATCCGACAGCCCCACTTAACTTTCTTTCGAGTAGCCAATAGTATTGTTTAGATGTAGATCATTGTTTTTAGACTCCGAATTTTGTTTGTAAGTATCAGTATGCAGAGCCCGGAAGTACTGCAATTACAATTGCAGTTCTAGCTTCTTGTTCAGAGGGCGGAGTTAGACGTCACGTTTTCTGTACGCAGTGACAGTCTGTATATGTGTATGATCTGATCTTTTATTCCAGTCATGTATTCACACTCTGTATGTGTGTGGCAATTAGCTTAAGTCTGGATTAACCGCGCAATTGCCATACCTTATGTCACCACTAAAGAAGAGCTTTAGGAAGCTGTACTGAGAGTAGGACAACATGTTGTGGTTTGTAACCTTTTGTTTTGGCACAAGACATGTGTTTACACTGAAAGAGTGCCTGTTTTGTCTCTGGGAAATGCTAACGCTCATTACCTTTGGACTGAGTTGGTTATGGTGACAAGCCACTAATGGTAAACGGTATAGTCCTGATTGTTCATTGTGAAAAGACATGACTGAGGTCTGATCTGTTTACTACAAAAGGTTAAGAGAAAGGCAGTATAGCGGACTTCTTTATTGTGAAACCACATGTTCAAGCCATTAAGCTTTAAAGGTGAATTGTCATTCCTCTATGTTAAAGACCGTGGCCAGGTATTTTCTTACACTGTATCTCATATATTACTGGAGTAGGCTAGGTTTTTAATGTTGGCTCTCCCCTATACCAATTCCTGGATGTAGAAAATGTTATGTGGGATAATCATTTTTAGGAGCTTATAGGAGAGGTATACATTGTTTTGGCCAAATGTACTTTTGTACATGATTGTACTTGTATGACTGCATGCAGGATGACTCCTTGCGACAAGGTGTATGCTCTCAGTACTGTAGGTCTGGTTTAGTTATGGTGACAAGCCAACAATAAAGGCTGTACGCACATATGCTGAGGAACTAAGTACCAGATGTTCATACCTACAAAGGTAGACATCTCACCTCTGTGCGAATACACAGGAGTCATCCTGTATAATCGACAATCACCATTGCTCTTTTGTATGTCTATATTGATGTAACTTTTAACCGAGGAAAAACAGCATAATCTGTGAGTTCTGATTCCAGATGTTTTTATGAACCAAGCTGTTGGACATTAGAGAGCCGAGGTGATGCAAGTTGTTTTGTGAAATGTAACTCTGATATAGTCATGCACATTTTCAATTACAATAAATACACATTGGTTTCTTGATTGTAAAAATGATTTTAAAAAAGTAAATATGCTAGGACATATTAGAAGGAAATTTGCGGGAATTTCTAAGGAAAGTATTGGTAAGTTAATAAGAGTGCTGTTGAGTTTTTATTCATACTTTTTACCTTTTGATCGTTAAAATAAAAAAACTTGATAGAAAATTCAGAAAACATCACAAAAATGATTAGAGCCATTAGGAGTTATTCTCGCAGAAGACTAGAACATTATATTTGAACACTTTCATTACATATCACCATAAAAATACAAATATTTATACAGTTTAATTCAACAGTTACCCATTCACCAGATGAATGACAGCAGGTTCATGTACTTCAACTAGTAAAGGAGTTGATGCAAGTACTGATTCTGCTTTACATTTTTTAGCAAGTCTTAAGTAGCTGCAACATTTTTTAGGTAGATGAGCCCGTTGCGGAATAAAAAACGATTAATTAGAGGACCCCTGTCTGTAGCAGCCTCGCGTTTTGAATCCACATGGTTGCCTTCAGTGGAGCCTTGACCCTAGCATGCATGCATGCATGAATGATAAGTTACCCTACCTTGAGCCTTGGTGGCTTCCCTGCTCAGCCCTCTGGTATAACTGACCCTACTAATTGGCATAGAAAACCAAACTCAACATACATGGCACATTCTAGGAGCTAAAACATAGGGACACCCAAGGAAAAAAGACAAAGGACACTAACTGACCCAACCAATTGACATTTATGGAACACTCCTAGAGAGAGGATACTGGGCATCATACATTCAGGTAGCAGGGTCCCCACCGGGGGCCAAGAAAATGGACACTGACTAGCATGGGACAGACGAGACCATGGGACAGAAAATCCCTCCCTCTTTCCAAAGTCCATGAGGACCACCACAGAGCAAACATCCAAGAAAAAGAACACGTTCACCACCCATACAAAACACAAGGCAAAAGCAAAAAATCCAAACCTAATAAATTTAGTTTTCAAAAGAGAAGATTTGTGGGATATGTTCGCACTGTTTGAGTTGTGAGTTTTTAACAAGAAGGGCCTAATGCATTTATAATGGTACATAAATACTACTACTCACGATTGTCTCTACTGTAGGACAAAGAACTTTTAGGCTGGGTTGTTAAGAAACGTTGCAAAAAGACTTATGAAGCACTGGAATACCCTGACACGTGAGTTGGCTGGACGCTCACTAATACAAGCTTTTAAATGAAAAAAACCTAAATAAAGCAATTAATGTCAGTAGGATGTCAGAGTACTGCACTGCGGAAGGAGATTGAACACCGTTTGCCGTTTGGCCCCTTCCCACAAGATTTGAAGAATTCATAGATGAATACTTGTCATTCACTGTCAGGCAGCTCTTAACACCTATAGTGAATGATTGGCCTTTTAAATGGATGAATGAGCCACTTACGTTGTGCAGTGGTTACATAGGATTGGCCAATTAGTATTTAACAACAAATGTTTTTATTTTCTATTTTTTGTTCCCCAGAATCAATGTACATGTGAAAGGCACATTGTAGTGCTTTCATATCCCATTGCTACTTTCTGAACATTGTGACATTATGTGTATATTTGTTGATTGAACTGGAGACCTCTGGAGTGAGTTCTTAATCCTTCAGAATAAAACCATTTCCAAGTTTAGTGTTTACCTCAATTTATGGAACTGACTGTTTTAAACTGGACGTGTGTTGAATGCACAAATTATTAGCGCACCATTCACAAAACCTTTTGTGCTTTCAAGTAACACTTGAGTACAAAAACCCCAGAAATCGGAATATGTGAATTATACCTCCTGACTCTGAGAATTACCATCTACGGGCTCAGCTGGTACGTCCAACTTCAGGGATTTGTCATTGTAAGATTGCAATTTGCTCATATTTTTAGGTTCAATTGGTGCTTAGGAGCGCTGAAAATCTGTCTACTAGCAATATTTTCCGGTTGGACGTACAGTGAAGAGATAGGGCCATAGGTCTGCACTTAGTGGGTTTTCACAAACATTCCCTGTGGCACTTCCCTCCCTAAAGGCAAACCTAAGTTACTCCTAACATAGATTTCCCGTGTGTATGAACGGTGTCATAGTGCCTCAAAGACGCACTTTTTTCTAAGGGCATTGTGGAAGTGATTTCACCACTATTTAAAAAAAATAGTATTTTTTTTCAGCAAAAGTCTTTCTTTTCCCCACACCTCTTTTGAAAATGGGGAAGTTGTTTACACTTTACAACGCATGGTTGTTTTCTATACTGTAGAAGTTTAGGGAAGTGTAAGAAGTGCCTTGAAATATCTTTAAAAGTGGACAACACTACCCCCATATTTCATTGGTGTGGCGGGAGGTAGGAAGAAGTTGTCTGATTGAAATGTGTTTTGGATGAAAAAGTGAAAAATAAAAGCGATATTTGTGACCTTTCCAGAATATTCTTACCTTACAACTGATGAAGTTCCTTAACGCGGACAAGCAGCAGAGATAGGGTCAGTTCTGTGACATGTTTAGGTGATCAACTTTAGTAAAATTGCAACCAATCTACGTCTCAGACATTTGAAAACTAGGTTTTGGGTTAAATCTAAGTATACATCGACATTGGCTTACTTATGCTGAGATTTCAGATTTCTTTTGAGAATTGGCCGCACAACTAGACATATAGCAGATAATTGAATGCCTTTCTGTGGTATATGCTTAACATTCGAGGTCATTCCATTGTAGAAGGACTTCTATGTTCATAGTAGCTTATCTCTCTTTTAACTAAATTTTCTTCCTTTGTTCTTTCAGTGACATGTCTGACACCATGCTCGTGGACCTCATTGCTTCACGTCTGGTGCTGCCGAACCGATTCAGCTTCCCGCTCATGAGCCAGGTTAACGTGGCCCAACTCCGATTTCCTCTCCCACACGTGAGTGTTGTGTTTTGTGAGTAAGGGGGGACCTCATATGCTACCAGTATATCTGATATGTGTCCCCTGACACCATGGTGTAATAGAGAGTGCTGTGGGTTTAGTGTCAAGAGCTTAAAAATGAGCCTACATCTGTCTTTTTGATTCTAGGAATTTTCTTTGTTTTTGGTGTTTTATTTACTGATTAAATCAGAATGTTTCCAAGCATGTTTCTGCTGCTGGTGGGGCTCATGGCTGACTGTGATCTTTAAGACCGACTATCTTGGTAAGAACGGATTTCTAGACGTTGTCAAAAGCTTTTCAGTTTGTGCGTGAAGGGAGATGAGAAGCATGCACTACATGGGTCCCTGAGCTTACAGACATGTCTAATCGCAGTATGAAACCTATCAAGCCTGGGTTACTTCTAGTTCCGCAATGTATCTTTCCAGGAGTATCCATCAATCTGTGTGTTTTTTGTGCGTGGACATTTATACCAACCATGCCATGTAATAATCAGAAGGTGTAGTGCATCAGTTAAAAATATCCCGTTTTGGCCTACTTAGTAAATTTTAAATGCCTTGCTTGGGTATTCACAAACACTGGGCTTTGGTGTACAGTACCTTATTTCTTCTTCATCCACAAAAGTATTTTCCCTGGCATAGGTTTTTTTTTTTTTTTTTTTTTTTGGTGGTCCACCGTTTATTACAAGCTTTCACAATGCACACAGCTACATCGCCTACAACCCTGGGGCCGGCAGCATCAAGGAAGGGAAATAAGTGGGAGTGAGATGTACGGACACAGCCACAATACAGACAACCGGGGGTCCGGTGGCGTTCAGTAGCGGAACATCAAGCATATAGTGCGCACAGCGGAAGTCAGAATGAAGCAATCTGGACGGTTGGACCTTTTTTCTCGGCAGGAATGCATGCAAGACACTTGACAATTGGATGTATACTTTTCTCCCAAAAGAAAAACCAAATACACAATAAGGGAATAATTACAACATGACATAACGATTCAGAAGGTGACACAGTCAGTCATCGCCAGTAGAGGTATCATTCATCGATCCTATAGTCAAGACATGGCCAGCATAGAAACGGGGACCATCATCAATGGTGTATGCCAACCGTGGCCACTCAGGGCCGCACATTCAGTCGGCAGCGCAAACACACTAGCTAACTGGGTATTCCAGTCGTAGCAAGACGCCCACCCAGAGAGAGGAGGGGCAGTAAGAAAAAGGGGGTGGGGGAAGAGGGGTGGACAATCCCTATGTACTTCAGCCAGAGTTCAGTGGAGGCCAAGCCCCCCCCCCCCCCTCAGCCGATGCCCTCAGGGACCCTCGCAGGGGCTGGTGTAGCCTGGGAACCCACAATGGTGGTCGCTATGTATGCGCGGTAGGGGCCCCAGATGTCAACTGGTCGTGACGCAGAGGGGACCATCTCCGAGTATTCAGAGCTGTTTAGGTTGCAGTGTGCCATGCTCCGGAGCCAGGCGCTATGTAGGGGGGGGCGTCGGTCGCACCAACGTAGTGCAATCTCCCGTTTGGCCAGCAAGAAGCCCAGCGCCGCTAGTTTGCGCACTGTTTTCGGAAGTCCGCAACATAACCCAGAAGGGCTATTTCCGGTACATGGGCCAGTGGCAAACCGAGCATGGTGCCAAGTGTCACGTGCACTCGGGACCAATAGTCATGTATTTTGGGACATGTCCAGGAGAGGTGTGCGAAGTCGGCGAATTGGTCGCCGCATTTGGGACAGTAGTGGGAGCGCGATGGATCTATTCTGTGGAGTCTCGCGGGTGTAAAGTATAGTCTGCGCAGAAATTTAAAGTGCAAAAGCTTGTGCTTGCTGTTAAGCGAAACAGTTTTGGTCGCCCTGCAGCACCATTGCCACTGGTCGTCTGAGATGGGGTACCCAAGGTCAGCTTCCCAGGCAGCCCTCACCGCCTGGTCTCGAGAGGGAAGGAGATCACAGCACATCCGGTACAACTAAGAGACCAGGTGTGCACTCGAGGGGTGTTGGATAATGAGAGTGAGAGGTGTCATCTCCTCGGGGGGGGGGGGGGGAAACGACGGGAAGGACGCGCGCAGTAAAGAGCGCAGTCTAGTTAGGACAAACGAGTCCATGAATGTCCTATCAGTGAACCTGGGGTCCTCAGTCAGGGTGAACGCGTGCCCCTCCGGGAAGAGATCCCCGATCGAGGCAATGTGGAATTTGGCGAACGTGTTACGCACCACTACCTCCCCAGTTATCGGAAGCCAAGTGGCGTTAGGAAGTGGAAGTGCCGGAGAGTACAGATGTGGGAGGTCGACCAAACGCCTCAGCCTCCCCCATGCCCAGCACGTGGTGGACACCGTTTGGATGTCCTTTGGGTCTCTAGGGAAGCCCGACGGTAGCGTCGTAGACAGGGAGCCAGGCAACACCAAGTCGGCTTCAGGTTTCAGATAAGGTATCCTGGCGTCAGGGTGGAACCATGGGTAAGCGTGTGCGCACTGCGCCACAAGGAAGTAGAGGTAAAAGTCAGGGACGCCCAGCCCGCCTCTCTCATATGGGAGAGTCAGTACCCGCCAGGACACTCGGGGGGGTCTTGTTTCCCCATACCAGCGACAGGAGCAAAGAGCGAAGCTGCGTGAAGAAAACCTTGGTGAGGGGTATGGGTAT
Source organism: Lissotriton helveticus (assembly GCF_964261635.1). Lineage (NCBI taxonomy): Eukaryota > Metazoa > Chordata > Amphibia > Caudata > Salamandridae > Lissotriton > Lissotriton helveticus. The sequence continues at coordinate 1,648,280,143 of NC_136061.1, forward strand.
ATTGTTGAACAGATACAGAAACCGGGGTAAAACTATCATTTTGATGATAGCGACACGGCCAGCCATGGATAACGGGAGCCTGGTCCATTGTTCAATCTGCCCCTCCAAGGCTGCCACAGCAGTACCGTAGTTCAATCTGAGGATGGCCTCCGTTTCCATGTGAATATGGATGCCAAGGTACTTTAGAGTCATGGCACCAGGTAAGAGGGAAGGAGCAGGGCCAGTCGACAGTGCAGGGCGTCAGCGGAAAAATAACCGATTTGTGCCAGTTAATGCAAAGGCCAGAGAATTTCCCAAAGCGGGTGATTTCCAGAAGGAGCGGCTCCAGGTTGGATTGTGGGTGCCTAACGTAGATTCCCTGGCATAGTTTCCTGTCCAATTGCTATAAAAAAAGAACTTGTGCAGTTTCGCCAGACGTTTATCTATAAATGTCTGTTTTTAACCTCCAACTGCATTCATAATCTAGAAATATCGTTGAATTGGGCATGCAATATAAACCTTAGAAAAGGTTAATTATTTTTGTGTTCATTTTGTATTTTGCTAAGGGGGAGGACCATCTCCCCACTGCTCTCAGAGTAGTCAGAAAAGGAAAAATTACAGGCATCCTAGTTAAAATGGGCAGATCCCCTTTGTCTCTGGCAATGTCGCCAAGAAGGAACCTTTTTTCACATCATATGGGACTGCCCAGTGGCTAGAGTATACTGGGACTCCATAACCAAACAAATAGGAAGGGCTGGGGGTAAGACACTGACGCCCACTCCGAAACTCTGCTTACTTAATGTCTGGGGCGCCACTGACCTTACACAGACCGAGAAATCATGGGCCTCGGTGGGATGGGCCATTGCGAAACGCAATATCGCACAGAAATGGGGGGCGGGTGATGCCCACTATTCGTGAGTGGGCTGCCGACATGAATAGGGCAATGATAGCCGAAAAAGATGTCTTTAAACACAGGGGATGCCCTAAGAAGTGGGACCGCAAACGGGATGGGTGGAACAAGTACCGATGGGATATATGTGTGTCTCCAACAGTTGACCTACGACGTGATAAATTGAGATTTGATGATGCGTTCTCTGACAATAGGGCAACCTAGGAGCGGGGGATCGTGATGTAATTGCTGTAATTACTATTGTGGTCACTGATGTAATACTTTTAAATTAATGACGACCATGTACATGTTCATCTCATGCATGCCATGTTGCCAATGCAATGCTGTTTTCATCAATAAAAAAGTTTGTATAAAAAAGGAAAAACAAAACCATAATAACTTTGTTATTATCGTTTTATTTATGGTAGCTGTGAGGCTGGGTTAGGGTAAGGCTAGGGTCACCGGGTAGGGAGTGGTGGGCACACTCTAAGTTTGCATAACTTTTTGGCCGGTCGTCTTGGGCTGGACAGTCATGTGCAATTTGCATGTTCCGCACCAGGCCTTACTGCATAGCCTGCACAGCCTGGTGGGGAACATGCAGAGGCTTCCAGGCCCTGCCTGAGCACCGAACCACAGCGCTCAGATGATTGGCTTGGGGGAGCCTGTGAGCTTCCTGGACTCGCCAGGAAGAGAAGGGAAGAGACGACGATGGAAAGACAGTGGCTGTAAGGAAATAAGTGGGTTTTTTTTTATATACCATTTTTTTCTACCACTCCCACCCCCCCCCCCCCCCACCCACCTAATCTCCTGTCACCCCACAACCCCCTGTCACCCCGTTCCCTGCTAGCCGTAACTGACCGTGACCACCCCAGACGGTGGTGACCCTTGTTGCAATTCAGAACAAACTACAGATGATTTTGAATTGGGACAGAGTAGCCGCTCTTCTCTTCCTGGACCTCCCTGGGTGGATAGGCTCAGGAGTTGGAGTGTGAGAGCTTTGTTTAGTCTGGATTTCTCTCGTTCTTTATAGGTCATAGGCCGCCAGTATTTATGCCTCCTTTTAGATCACCGGCTAGTTCTATGCGTTGTGGAGTTCCCCCAGGGCTCTTCTTTCACTCTCATCTTCTTCAGTCTCTATGTTCCCCCTTTGAAGTGAGCATCTATACCTGTGCTACGTTGATGAACCATAATTCTTCTTCAGGCTGCATTGCATTCGCAATGAATCCCATTCTGCCCTCAAAGCATTAGCTACACAGAAATTGTTAAAACTCAAATTAAACAAAACCGAGGTCCTGGTAATGGTGGCCTTCCTTAATTTGGTCCTCTAAAATACAAACTTTTTTTCATGTTGGCATTAGGGAGCTGAGGAGGTGCTAGAAGCAAGTTTTCGTACAGTAAGGTGTCGGTTGAAACGGGTATTGATGACGGGATCTGTTTCTCATCGTAAATAACACGACAGGTTTCCAAATGAAACGCTGGATGCTTTGACAAATACACTTAGGAAAATAGAAAAGGCAGGTGGTTACAAGGTTCAGAGAAAAAGCACACAGGGTATCTCATTTCAGTAGTGCAAACATTTACCTGTAGCATGCTACAAGCTTAAACACACACACAGGTACACAAGGACAGTCCCAACACTCCTTTCTCAGTTCTCCTTACCTTCGTTTCATTCTACCTCTTGCCTTTCTGTTCTTACCATCTTTATCTTCTCTTCGATCTGCTCTGCCTATCCCTGTTCTCACCTGCTTATTCTCCCTCCTTTTTAACCTAGCTCTCTTTTGACACTCTCCTATCTTCTTTCTTTTCCTTACTTTATCTAGCTCTTCTATTTCACCTCTCTCTTCCGTCTCCTGTCTTTGTTTTTTTTAATGTTTTTAGTATCTGTTCCATGCTGAGTGAGGAGAATCCTTTAAAAGAGTATGCATATGCTTGAGAATCCCTGGTGTGACCTGTTTAACATTCCTCAGTGGTATGCTTTTTTTTAGATGTCCAATCTATGTTGCTTTTCTTTAGCCAGAGAAACAGCGGTAAGACATTCTGACTCATGAAATTGACTTTTCACTGTAATAACGTGACGTTCGTGTCACCAATTCATTCAGTGAAAGATTCCATCAACTTGAGATGATATCCTTCCCAGGTGTCAAAATTCCAACTGTACTCTGAAACCTCGTTTCAGTATTTCATGTGTGTCGAGTAAAAGTTTGATGATGGCTGAGGTTGTCAACGCATATTCTGTGTTGCACCTCTTTGTGCCTGATTGCTGTCTGCGCAGGGGCGTAACACAAGCCCCCGCAACCCCCGCGTTGCGGGGGGGCCCCGGGGGCCCCACGCTCCAGTGGGCCCCGCCGGGGCCACTCACTGACTTGATTGACTGAGTGGATTTTAAAAATATGGACGGGCGGGGCGGGGCCCCGCCCCGTGAGGGGCGAGACTGGCAGTGGTGCGGGGCCGGGGCCCATGAGGCAGGCTGGCAGTGTATCGGTCCCGGCCGGGGCCCCGTGAGGGCGAGGCTGGCAGCGGTGCGGGGCCCAGGCCGGGGCCCATGAGGCAGGTTGCAGAATGGCCTGGGCCGGGCCCCGGTGGGGGCCCCCCGTGAGGCTGGCAGATGGTGCGGGGCCCATGTGTGGCTGGCAGGCTAAGCAGAGTTACTGGAGTAAAGTTGAGCACGACGTCAGGCCGGGCCCCGTGAGGCTGGCAGCAGGATGGGGGCCGGGGCTCGTGTGTGTGGCTGGTAAGCTGGCTGAGCACGTCCATCGGGCTGGGCCCCGGCGGGGGCCCCGTGAGGCTGGCAGCAGGATGGTGCGGGGCCCCGGCCGGGGCCTGTGTGCTGACAGCGGCTGCACTGCAGTGCTGAGGCAGCTGAGCACTGCAGAGTTGAGCACGAATGGTGCAGGGCCCCGCCGGCCGGGCGGCCTGGAGTGTGTGTGTGACTGAGACTGGATGCCACAATTGCCATTAGCCATTGCAGGATATCTCGCTGCAAAAATATCGTAACCCCAGAGAAATATCGTCAAGAAAAGCACATACAGTCAAGTATGGATTTGCTGTTTTTAACCTCACATCTATGTACCTCAAAAAAATAAACATATAGTTAATGTACTTATTTGTGGAATTATGTAAACCTACAACAGTAACACGTAGATTATAACCAGACTACTACCCCGTAACAAAGCAAGGCAATTGAAACAAACACATATAGAAGCGCATAGCTCTTCTGAGAAGCAGTGTGTATAAAAGCGCTACACTGGACCAGTCATTTTTGACTGCTCGGTCGCTCCTTTGATTTCCCTCTTGTTGTGACCTGAGGTGCGGGCCTGCGCGGGGCCACTGTGAGTAGTCTTAATGGTGGTGGTGGTGGGTGGGTGTGGATCAATGGCGGCACGCAGGGCAGCCAGGGTTGTTTACTCTACTCCTCTGACTCTGGTGACTTTCACTTTCCTTTCCGCGGCCTTCCGGCACGCGTATGCGCGCCGCGGGGGCACTGGGCAGGGGGGGGGGGGGGGCTGGCTCACTGACCAATGGCCTCATAACATTTTGTCAGGGGGGCAGGGACAACACATGCGCATTGCGCAGGTAATGACGACACACACACGCAAATAAGCGTGTTACCGTTATAGTGTGTAAGGTGAGGCATCAGGGGCACGGAGCAGAAGACAAAGAAAGGAAAGGAAACCTGAACTTAAGCCCCACGTTGCTGACCGTTGACGGACGCTCGTCGCTCAGGACTGAGGACTCATCATCAGGTACACTAAGTCATATTATACTCCGAGTTTATCCGAACAACAGACAGCGAACACTAACAGCCGCGCAAAAAAATACAACATGCCTGTTTACAAACGTAAATTGTCCAATTTTGACTGGCCGTAACTAGTTGTTTTTTTCACACTACCTGCAAAATTGCGCCTCCTGCCACACACAACTGTTTCCCAATGTCCGTGGGCTATCCTCTGTGACTGTGCTGCAAATTCTTCTAGAGGGCACAATGACGCTCACCGACTCACCACTAATTGTGCCTAGATAGTGTTCCAAATAATTTATTAATGCCTAGTAGAGGCCCTCTGAGGCAGTGTTAGCCCTGAATGTCATTGGATGGAGCGCCGGGTCTTCCCGTAGGTCTAATTCCGAACACCCATCGGAAAGTCACTCGGCGCCTTTCCTAACTGGGTTCTCGTGTGGGTGCTATGCTATGCCGTGCTTCACTCCCATTCTCAGGAGATATTGTGTCTGTTGGCTGTCACAGTCACACCACGTGCAGGTAACGTGGGCACACCGTCTCTTCGCTGGGATCCAGTCTATATTGCAGACAGCTATCCTGTCTGTTTCGCAGGGACCTGGTCTTTCTCAAAGACGTCCAATCACAGGCTCCAGACAATTATCGAGGTTCATTTTCATCGACCCAGTGTCACATGGATCCAGAGTGCCCCTCGCGAGAATCCAGTCTCCCCCACAGAGGTCCATGGTAATCCTTCAGTGGATCCACAGACTTGCCCATACAGTGATCCCGATTCCTCTTCCTCAAAGTCAAATATTCGCTGCTTTCCGCAGGGAGTCCCGTGTCCTTCACGAGCATCCTCAGTTTCACAAGCTGCAGAATGTCACATTCATTGTGCATCACACTCTTAGAACTAGACATGACATCGAGGGGTAGATGAGTGGCTGTGGGTGAGGGTGGCCCCAAAGAAGGAACGGCAAGTATCACTAGAGACTGGAGTAATTGATCAAGATCAGGCCCAAAACCCGACTGCAACTGGATTCCCCATCCATTTAGCCAGATGATAGACCCGAGCTGTTTGTGACACATAAGGTAACAATCGTAGTGTAAAACAGCTGTTAACGTTTATGAGGCTTTGCTGACTGCTGGCATACCCAGCTGGCATTATGAAAACTCGAGTTAGCTTCACTGTCCAAAACAAATGTAAGTGCTGTACCGGTGGCTCCGAATCGGTGGACACTAAGAGAGTCCGGGACTGGGGTCATTTGTAGCAGTGACAGGGGGGGAGTTCCTTAACAAGTTCAAATTTAAGCCTATTCAAAATGGTGTTCCCCTGGGGTACTGTAAAGACCAGTGTGTTTCATTGAGGGTTGAGGAGGACATTGGGAGTCTTGTTATGGAAGGTGGTTGCGGACCATGAAGACCACTGTGTTTCATTGAGTGTTCGATAGGAGTTTAGTTAGTAGTCTTGTTATAAAGGATCGTGACCCGTTGTTTGTGACTCTGTGGACCCTGAAAAGCGTTTGTGATAGATGATAATGTGGAGGAGTGTGTGTGCATGCATGAATAAAAAGTGATAACATTTGCATGACTTTATTTTGGCATTAAGGATCTTGATAACTTTCATTTTTTAATTATTAATGTTGTGGTTGTTGCTGTTATTTTGATCATTTCAGTTATTGTTGCATGCTAATCAGGCTAATTCAGGCATCACAGAACTGTGCAGTAGTTACAACTAAAACAGTAAAATTATGTACAATAGTAGCAAGTAGATACAGTCTCTGGCCCTGATTAGGAGTCGGTCATTGTGTTTTCAGCACCTGAGCAAACCCCAGTTTGTGCTTTGGTGGAATCCTCAGTTTGGTCTTAGTTATTGCACCCAGTAATTGAGTGCTCACCCTTCCTGAAATTTTTTCATGGCATACTTCCTGGAATGTAACGGAGGGAAACAGTATACTTTTGACCATAACATGGGGATTTTAAAGCACTCTGTCTCAAATACTTGCAATAGTTGCCATTTATAGCACTCAATAAACTACAAGCCCCATGGTGTCCTATTTTGGAAATAGCTCCTACTCTCCTGACACATTTGGAATCGGGGCCTCCATGTGCTCAGGATGAGTGTAATTAACTTGCCCATCCCCCCTGGAAGGGTTACCCTTTTCTGGAGTAAATCCCCAGCCATTTCCAGAGACAGACGGGTTCTTAGACGAGTTTGTGAATGTCAACTAACTCACAGATTTGTGGGTGGTCATAAACTCCCAAGGAAACCAAGCTTAAACATCCCCCTTTCCATGCATTAGACTTTCTCAAGTGGAGTTTTCCACAATCATGGTCCACCCTTTTAACCCTCTACTTCTCATTAGACTGATGTGTTGCTAGTTTTGTTTTTCACCCAATATTCCTTGCAAATTCACTTTTCACACTGTTATTTTTATTCTGCAAGTACCAACTTCCTTACCACTCCGGACTGGCTGAAAGCAGCCTCCCTAACTTAAGGCCAGTGAATAGCTGTGAAATAACCCTTTCTGTGACAGGCTAACATAAAATGCTGTCATCATTAAAGGCATATTGAATAACTAATAATATTATATTTCATTTGGCTGCTTCGAAACACAAAAGATGAATAATAGGTGTAAAACGAGATCCTTTGAACAAGGATGAGGAACTAGCCAGTATCTGCATCACCAGCTCTGACGTGATGTGAACCAGCGAGAAGATTGGGCGATGGACGGATGAGTGGATGGATGGATGGATGGGTGGGTGGATGGAGGGGTGGGTGGGTGGGTGGATGGATGGATGGATGGAGGGGTGGGTGGATGGATGGATGGATGGAGGGGTGGGTGGATGGATGGATGGAGGGGTGGGTGGATGGATTAGTGGATAGATGGAGGGTTGGGTGGATGGATGAATGGAGGGGTGGGTGGATGAGTGGATGGATGGAGGGGTGGGTGGATGGATGAGTGGATGGATGGAGGGGTGGGTGGGTGGATGGAGGGGGGTGGGTGAATGGATGAGTGGATGGATGGATGGGTGGGTGGATGGGTGGGGTACTAGGTAGGGCAAAGTTGAGCAAGGTAGGGCATAGTAGTACATGGTGTGCCGCCCCTCCGGGGGGAGGCATGGTGAGCCGCGCCATGGTGGGCCGCGCCGCGCCACGGGGGGGCCCCTCCATGTGCTTTGCAGGGGGGCCCCCTCAAGTTTCGTTACGCCACTGTGTCTGCGCCATGTTGGGAGCTTAGGAACTCTGAAAAGGGCATTTGACCACGCGTGCATTGCTTGTACCACAGCTCTGCACATAATGCACTGCTGTCTCTATAATACAATATCGACTTTGTTGGTCTGACCACAGTTCAAGCCTTCACAGGACCGAGGTACCCCCAATGTAAGAGATTTTCAAATACAGGAAACGAGACTCCTTTGTCCTACTTTTTCGCAAAAATAGAGTCTCTGTTGGAGGGACGCAAAGTGTTACAGGACATGCCAAAACGGGGCCTATTCTGAATTTAAAGTTTTAGATCTTCTGTGCTTTAAATTTAAAAAAAAAGTAATTGTTGCCATGGTGTTTTTAGATAACATTGTTGACTATTTTTTGTTCAGTTGAGATTTGTTTGTACCTATGGCACAGACGTAATTATCTATAAGGTTAGTTAAGCCCTGTGTTCTTTGGCCCATTAAGGCTCTTTATTTTCAGATTACGTGGTTAACCGCATGACCATGTTGCTATAATTTTGTATACCATAATAAGGAAGAACTTTCGTTATAGTTCTCTGTCTCTTGCAAATGCACACACATTCAGACGCACAAAAAGCAGCCTTTATGTTTTTTGTTTTTTTAAAAAAAAAAACATGTTTTTGAGCTAGTTTGATTTGAGCATTGGTCACTGGAAAGCCGCCATGGAAATAGAGATTGATTCCTTCTTGTACACTCTGTGGAGTACAGAATGTACATGAGTGCAAATATAGCGTTGGGCTGGTTTATATTCATATGCTGAACCATAGAAATGACTTGTCTTTGCCATATTTTGTGGTCACTGTAAAGGGCAGGCAAAGTGTAATGACCAGTACTCTTGTGTAACCTCCGCAAGGACCAAGTAATGTTCTCAAATGTCATTGGTTCATTACTTTGCAGCCTAGTGTGAAAGATAATGTTACTTCTCCCTGTTACTCTATATAGGTAGTCTGCGCTTGCTGCCGCCTCTTGTTGATCTTGTGTGTAGGAGATTTAAAAGGCACTTTATATATCATGACTTGTGGAATGGCGGTCCGGCATTAACGCTAATCGCCTCAACAAAAACATGTCCACGAACAAAGTTAACGAAAAGCAGTGTAAAATTACTTTAAGCCTTTGGCATTTCAAGAACAATTTGAGCCTGTTGCCTTATTTGTGGAATGGTCGACGTGGATACACCTCTCCTCCACATTCCACAGGTTTTGGAAGAAATCTTATGGTTGCCCTGCACATGAACCATAAATGGTTAGGTCTCATGATAGCGACACTGGTAAAGTTATAGGCAGCTGTAACTTCAATATGAAGGCACAGGTGGACTATCCGATTGACCAGAGTAGAACTATTGCCTCACAAATGCTTTATTAGACACATCTGCCTTAGCCGCAGTGGCACTATCTGTGCAAAGCACCCAGTGGTTGGAATAGCGAAGAGGCTTTGGTGAGTGCTTCTCTGAGTTAATCTGATGTAATGTAGAATTATCTGCCCTGAGCATATAACCAGGGTAGCTTCTGAGCATAAGCAAGGCAAGGCATAGCGCTGCCCTTGCTGTGAACGCCAGCCACGAACCAAATAAACAATGGGGAGCAGAAAGAAAGAGTGGCCACATAAATATTTCTCGCACCAACAGCTTTCAGGGGGTTGCCTGTACATATCTCCATTCTTCGAGTTGCTCTGTCTTCCCCTGAGGATTGGAAATGACCTACAGTTAATAATTTTGACCTATATCACGACACCAGGCAATTTTACTTGGTGATATTACAACACATGGAGGAAATAAACACAAATCATTGCCCAGTCTTTCACTGGGGTAGTTGCACAAACAACTTCTGTTTCTGTGTATTCTGTGCAACTTTACCTCTGCTCGCACTCCGGCTGTGCCCCGGTTTCGATTTCGGCCATTTGGTTGTGGTGTTTACTTGTGGCCCGTGTCTCCTCCCCGCTCCCGCCTCCCTGCCGACCCTCCCACGCTCCGCCCCGCTCCACTCTCCATTTATGACAGATGTACCAACGCGCAGCGTCCACGCGCTACGGCCACGCCGAAGGTGCGCCAAAGGTAAGCCCGTCTACGCCAGTCCGCGCCTGGACCGCGCCCAGTGCCAAACCCCCTGGTCCCCGCATCACCCACCCCTCCCGCTTTACATACGACGCCTCCACCCTCTTAGCACTTAACCCCGGCCGACTCCCTAACTGCGCCCAAGCAGCACCTGGACACACCCATGGACCCTTCACCTGCCACCCCTGTAAATTCACCTGCATCAAGTCCCACACCAAACCCACGAACACCAAACAGAGACCCGACACCAACCACCTTAAATGCATCCTTCTCAACACACGGTCGGTTCACAAACACGCCATCGACCTTTGGAATCTACTAGACACCTCTTCTCCGGACATTGCCTTCCTAACAGAAACCTGGATGAATGCCTCTTCTGCTCCAGACATCACCATAGCCATCCCGGACGGCTGCAAGATCATCCGTAAGGACCGCCCCATCCAAACAGGAGGAGGCATCGCCATCGTCCACAAGAACACCATACGCGTCTCAATTAGCTCAGAAGACAACCTCGCGATCGCCGAACACCTTCACTTCCAAATCCACACCGACCCCAAGACCACACTCAGAGGCACCCTCCTCTACAGGCCACCAGGACCCCGTACAAAATTCAGCGACATCATCACTGACTTCATCACCCCACACGCCCTCCCCTCGGAAGAATACATTCTACTGGGAGACCTCAATTTCCATCTGGAAAAGAGCAACGACAGCAACACTGCCACCCTTCTGGACAATCTCGCCAATCTCGGACACAAACAACTTGTCAACATCCCCACTCATCGCGCAGGACACACACTCGACCCTATCTTCACTTCCAGCAAGCACATCTCCTTCACTCACACCACACCCCTCCACTGGACGGACCACAGTTGCGTCCACTTCACCTACAACAAGACCACGATCCACAACCACTCTCAACCAACTTTGCGAAGAAATTGGAACAAAATCACCATCGACCAGATCTCCTCATCGCTTCTTCAAAAACCACCTGCCTATTCAACGAACCCTAACCAAGCCGCTATCAACCTCACACAATGGCTAACCCAAACCGCCGATAAACTAGCACCCCTGAAAAAACATCAAATCAAGCAAGGAAGCAAGAACGCCCCCTGGTTTAACGATGACCTCAAGAAATCTAAGAAGCTATGTCGCTCCCTTGAAAAAACTTGTAAAAAAGACCCAAACAATATCACCCAAACCGCCTTCAAAAACGCCACCCGCAAGCACCACCAACTAATCCGAACAGCCAAGAAATCAGCACTCAAAGACCGACTAGACAACAACACTCGCAACAGCAAGGAACTTTTCAACATCATCAAAGAATTCGCCAACCCCACCGCCAGCTCAAACGACATCACCCCATCTCAAGTCCTCTGCGACTCCCTCGCCTCATTCTTCCATGACAAAATCGCCGACATTCACAACAGCTTTGACAACCAACCTGTAAACCAGTTCACCTCACTCACCTCCGAACTTGTACCTCCTCCGAACTACCTTCTCGACTGGAACCTAATCTCCACAGAAGACACCATTCACCTGATGAACTCCATCCACTCAGGATCCCCGACAGACCCATGCCCCCATCACATCTTCAACAAAGCAAACTCCGTTATCGCACCCCATCTCCGAGACGTCATCAACTGCTCCTTCAACTCCGCCACATTCCCAGAAAGCTGGAAACACGCCGAACTCAGCGCCCTTCTGAAGAAACCTACAGCTGACCCCTCCGAACTCAAAAACTACCGCCCCATCTCGCTCCTCCCATTTCCTGCCAAAGTCATTGAGAAAGCCGTCAACAATCAACTCGCCGCCTTCCTCGAAACCAACAAATCACTCGACTCCTCAAAGTCTGGCTTCCGAGCCAAACACAGCACCGAAACCGCCCTCATCACAGCAACAGATGACATTCGAACACTTCTGGACAACGGAGACACAGTCGCCCTCATCCTCCTTGACCTCTCTGCAGCCTTCGACACAGTCTGCCATAGCACCCTGATACAACGCCTTAGAAACATCGGAATTCAAGGAAAAGCATTGGACTGGATCATCTCGTTCCTCGCTGGAAGAACTCAGAGAGTCAGCCTCCCCCCTTTCAAGTCAAAGGCCTCCGAAGTCATCTGCGGCGTCCCGCAAGGATCATCACTCAGCCCCACCCTCTTCAACGTCTACATGAGCCCCCTCGCAACCATCGCACGGAAACACAACCTCAACATCATCTCCTACGCTGATGACACTCAGCTGATCCTCTCACTCACCAAAGACCCAACCACCGCCAAAACCAACCTACATGAAGGGATGAAAGAAGTAGCCGAGTGGATGAAGCACAGCAGTCTGAAACTGAACTCGGACAAAACGGAAGTCCTCATCCTAGGTACTTCCCCTTCCGCATGGGACGACTCTTGGTGGCCAACGGCCCTAGGAACAGCCCCCATACCGACGGACCACGCACGGAACCTGGGCTTCATCCTGGACTCCTCACTCTCGATGACCAGACAAGTCAACGCCGTCTCATCATCATGCTTCAATATCCTACGCATGCTCAAAAAAACATTTCGATGGATGCCCACCGAAACAAGAAAAACGGTCACCCACGCTCTGATTACTAGCCGTCTAGACTACGGAAACACCCTTTACGCCGGTACCACCGCAAAACTGCAGAAAAAACTCCAACGCATCCAAAATGCTTCAGCCAGACTCATACTAGACATCCCCCGCAAAGACCACATCTCCGGTCACCTGAAAGACCTGCACTGGCTCCCCGTCAACAAAAGGATAACTTTCCGTCTCCTCACCCACGCACACAAAGCCCTCTACGAACTCGGACCGGATTGCCTCAACACGCGCCTTTCCTTCTACACCCCCACCCGCCAGCTGCGTTCGTCCAACCAAGCCCTCGCCGCCGTCCCGCGCATCCACAAAGCCACCATGGGGGGAAGATCCTTCTCCTACTTAGCAGCCAAAACCTGGAATTCCCTCCCCACCCACCTCCGCCTCACTCAAAACCACCTAGCCTTCAGAAAACAGCTTAAAACCTGGATATTCGATAAGTAAACCCCCCCCCTCCTCAAGCGCCTTGAGACCCTCTGGGTATGTAGTGCGCTATATAAATTGTGACTTGACTTGACTTGAACTTTCCACCCTACCTTGGCAAGCAGCACAGACTATTTTGAAGTCCTCTGTTTGGAGGATTCAACGAGTGAAGTGTTCGACGTTCAGTGCTGAAAGAAGACTAAAGAGGGGTTGGGAGCTCCCGAGATGTTGTAATTTCCTGGCCGAGATCCAGAAGTTATGAGTGCTCAATATGTCCAGATGCATGAACGTCATTTAAAATGGCAGGGGTAGCAGACGGGGGGGTTCCTCCTCTTGGGTGGAGGACTGTCTACCCGCCTGCTGCGAGTGCAGCAGGTAAACACACGTTATTAAAATGGTAACAAATACCATTTATTATAATTTGTCTCAGGCTCGCGGGAGCCGGAGACAAACTATAATAAAATGGTATATATTAGTGCGAGGGGCGGGGCTGAGTGATTCCTACAATTTCACTATTACTCCAGCCCTGCTATAGCGCAGGACAGATTGGCTGGCTGTCTACAGCCGGCCAATCTGTCATGAGCACTTCAAAGCCTGCAATCCCAATGCTGTAAGACAGCAAAGGGATTGCAGCCGCAGGCCCCCAGCCTCAAAATGAGCACTGGGTTAGCCTTCTCCAACCAATCCTGGAGCTTCTCTGCAGGTCCAGGATTGGTTGGATTCTCGCTACAGAAGGAGAGAAGTCCTTCCCTTTCCTGCCTCACTCTCCAGGATCTCCCATTGCCACTAAGTCCTGTCATCTTGCCGCGATTATCAGTACCAGTAAGTTCTGGAAATATGGTGAGGTTTTTGGGCATTGCGCCTCACCATATTTTAAAGTTGTCACCCGCCACTGGTGGCGGAAGTGACATCACAAGCCATTTGACCTTTACATTCACTCACTAAAGCATGCTTACAAGACACACACTCACTTTCATAGAAACACACTCTCACCGCAAGCCCGCACACAACATACATTTAAAAGTATTTTTTACTTCCTTCTCTGCCTGGGAGGTTCATACTCTAGCTAATTGTAACCCAATCCTTATTAATTTACTGTGAAAAATGCAATATTATTCAGTATTAGTGTAATAAAAAAGTGACAGAAAACAAGCAAATGCGAAGCCCGACCTGGGTCCATGAGGACGAGCTGCCACTGTGTTCCAGGCACTGATTTTGCCACCTGAGGCCAAGGGTTGTGCAGGCAGCGGCAGGGGTCCCTCGCAACCCCTAAATGACGTCCATGTCCAAATGTTGTTCAAGATGCACACTCCCATCTAACTGCCCCACCACCAGGTATCATATCTTTTATGCTGTGATGGTTTACATATTTTTCTTTTTTATAATACATTCAGAGTTAAGGAGATTTTAATGCTATTTTCAGGTTATCATTGCCTTTTTGTTGAATGTACTTGCCAGTTCTGTTCATCATACTGCACTGTCTGCTCCACATTGATAAGAAAATTACTTAACATTATAGTGATCTGTGAACTTGTGTGTCGTTGGCGTTTTCTGTTGCAGGGGGTGTTGAAAGTCCATCTCATCGCAGCTGAAAAACTGGTCCCCAAGGACACTTACCTGAGGGGAATCATTAAGGGAAAGTCTGATCCCTATGCTGTTGCAAGAGTTGGAAACCAGAAGTACAGAAGCAAAACAATCAAGGAAAATCTAAACCCTGTATGGAACGAAAGGTTTGAGGTACGATTAGCCTGCACCTGCATTGTTCAACATGTTAACTGTGGGCATAATACAAGGACATTTCTTTTATTGTATTTCAAAGTATTTTATTAATGTTATAAACAAGTACATTAGCATTTATTTAATACAATAAATGTGTGTTTAAATTGAAGAGGAACTCTTTTGGTCCATTTAGTTTGGGTTCTTAAGTCCCTCAAGTCCCTGGCGTTTCAGGGGCACTCTTCATTTTTTTACCACTGGAAGATATATTTGCATTTGTGGCGGGTCTAACGAAGAGCCAAGTTGCTTCCATCACTTTTAATGCAGCAATATCGTGAATGTGAAAGCTCTTCCTACAACATCTGTGTAATTTTTCAGTGAAGACTTACTGACTAGATATAGAACCAGGCAATAAAATATCGAGAAAACGCGTACTGCTAATCATACTTGCTTTCATTTGAATATTTATAGAAAAACAAAATAATCCAAACTAATTTGAGAACTCAAATATTCAACAATCTGTTGAATGAACAATTAATAGAAACAATGTTTCACTGAAAATAATAAAATACACCGCCAAGAATAGTTTAAAAACTTTTACTTGGAAGAAGTTCTATCAATGTATTTGTTTCAACTCTAGGGCCACACAAATAATGTAAATGATGCCAAGGTAAAACATTACATTATTCAAGTACAAAAAGAACAATATAAAAAGTAAAATTAGACACCCAAATTTCGTCCTCTAGTGTATGTGAACATAGCAACCTAAAGTTCAGTACTCTCTCCCGACCTCCCAACTTGCATTTATTGAAGTCAGAACTGGCTGTGCTATTTCACTATTGTTAGGGTAGGCCAGTTATGGTAGATTTCTAAATCTTATTTTGAAATAGAGAGATCGATTTCCCTCGGGAATAAAGTGCTTAGATACTTCGAGTAGTTAAAGTTAGGAAACTTAGGGGCCGATTAGGATTGCAGGCAGTGGCGATCCGTCCGCCATCTGTGCCAGTCTGCCACCGATTTCCGCCCCCGCCCCGCCATATTACAATGGCGGGGGAGACTGTGGCGGACAGACACCATCCGCCGCTTTTCCGCCCCGGTCGCCTTGCGGTTCCAGACACCGCCAGCCATATTACGATGGCCGGATGCAGATGCCTTTCACCACGGAAAGGCATACGGGCTTTGCTTTGGGGGCCTGTTGCGGGCCCCCAGGGTGAAGGGGGGTGTGGGGGGTGCACATGGGGGGTACCTATGGTACCCCCCTGCGTTTCACAGTACAACATGGCAGTGCTGTGAAACGCACAACATGCATTTTTGACATTGCGGCAGACGGTGCTTTCAGCACCGTCGGCTGCAATGTTAAAAATGCGGGATGCACCCGCCCCTGTGGTGGGTGCATCCTAATTCGGGGCACGGTACCTCCGCCCTTGTGGCGGACGGTCCCTGCCCCAGACAGGATGGCGGACGGACTTTGTCCGTCCGCCATCCTAATCGACCCCTTAGTTTGAATATTAAAGAGCAGAAAAAAAAGAACACCAGACGAAGGTAGAGGGACGCAGAGTAGGGGAATGGTTAAAAAGAGGAATGAGGGTATGGAAAAGGCAACCTACAAAAAAATTGGAAAAAGGAGATACATGTGGGAGGAGGAAAATAAATTAATTTAGAAAAACTGGGTGAAGAAGGGGATTTTGATGGGTTCTCCAGCCCAATAAACAGGGGGAGGACTTAGGATGGAGAAGTAATGGGGTTAAAAGCAGTGGAAAGAGGGAAGGGGGTTGGGGCAACTTCCAAAATAGCATTAAAAACAGTGACGGGACATAGTGGGGAAAAGCAAGAGTTAAGCATTATCAAGATAAATGGCATTTAAAAAGGAAGGAAAAGACAATTTAAAGAAGGCATTACATGAATTAGTTTCTTCGAAATGATAAAAGTAATTCCTCTTCAAAATTCAGATTCAAAAGTTGACCTCAAATGGTTTCTCTGAACTGGTATTCTATGAATGTGAAGGGTCGACCATGTTTTTCACACCGGCTACTGCAGTGCAGAAAGGCAGCTTTTAGCCTGTGCATCTTGGTTTAATTCTTTCCACTGCAGCCATCATTGTAGTGCTTTGTGCCTCCTAGGTTGTGGTTTTAACTTCAGACATTTATTGTACGGGATCTGCAAAGTGCGATTCCCCCTGTAGCGGCCTACCATCTGTTTTACTTCCTTTACCTGAGGAATAGGTCCTTCACTGAAGTCTGCTCCATGTTTAGTATGCATTTGTACATAAGCTAGAGTAAGCCGAGCCACAGGATCAGCGACAGGAGTCACACTCCCTGCCGTAATACTTGAGAGCGGGTCCTGGACAGGTTTGAACTAGTAATCGCCCTGTGAATTGTTTACTTTTACTGATTAAGTGCATTAATCTTTGTTGACTGTGATAACAAAACTGATTGTTTGGCAAGTCTCCAGAATTATATTGACTGTGCCGGCGTACTCGTAGGTCACAATAATTTCCAGTAGAATGGCTTTGGTCTACATCATGCACATCCTCTTGGCCATCATTTTAGAGTGAAAGGAAGCACGCCTGTCTTACTCCAGAGGGATCTCCTTAGAGGGACAGCATAACAATGCATTCATTTTTAAGCATGTTGAGATACAAAGCGAGTATTTAAAATAAAGCAAAGTGGGTGTGAAGCACTCCTTATCCATTGGTTATGGTGAGCACCTTGCGTTCACATCATCAAATATGATCAGGTTTCTGCTTTTATTTGTGTTACTTTTAATCACAGTGCCCAAAATAATGCTGGGACAGGAGTTAAATACTGAGGCGTAGTGCCAAGTGACATTAGCTCCAACCCGGCTCCCACAGTTCACGGGAGGAATACCACATTGCATTTGTGCACATATGACTTTTTCATCTTTCTTGCTGATTGCTTTCCCTTTTGCTTTCATTTCTAGGCTACAGAGAGAGTTTTAAACTGTTGTCGAAATACCTATTGTGTACAATGCCAACGCTTCCAGTGAGCTTTGGGTCCGCCCATTCCCCATGATTGGTTAGCTTTCTTTTCTGTCTCATCTGCTTGTTTCTTATTCAGTGCCTTTCTGCCCTCTTCATGTGCTTGTCCCTCCGGTCCAGCACAGTTTATTTACCAATCTTTTTCATTGGATGACTTGTATCTTTCCAGTGCTTACATTCGAAGAATACCTTTTTCCTTTTTTCTTGGTACTCCATGGGACTGTATCTGTTTTCGTAATGCGTTCTTACGGTGTTTTCTTACTTTCTTACTTAGTGCCCTTTATTAGGTCTTGAAGACATAGCGCTGAAGCGCACATGCGCTCCTCGCTCTGCGAGGCTTATTGTAATCGGTACGATTTCAGAAGGGGACTTGAAGCCCCGCCCATCATTACTATTGGCTTGCGTCATCGTTCGTGCTAAACGGTGGCTTTTCATTGTAAAGGAGGCTTCTTAGTCCCTCTTTGTTACCGCTGTGTCTCCTCTCGGCCCAGCCCACCCGGACTGAATTGTTTACTTGCGGCGTTACACGGTCTCCTTCATAAGTATGTAAGCACCTGTGTGTCGTCCCCACCATTACCCGCCCTCTGTGTTGTCCGCCACCTGCGCCTTATGCTTTTTTTCCTTTACTTTAATGAGCGCTGCGCTCACTTTATTTATTTCCCACTCCACTTTTCTCATCAAGCCCAACGCTCCATTCCTCTCCCTTCTCAAAATATTATGGCACCATACCTCCTTCCCACCCCCCCTCTTTCTCTCCTCGTTTGTCCACAGCCCTCCGCTTCCGGTGCTTTGGAAAGATGTGTTCCTGCGCTTGTTTGGGGGTCTCAGGTCTCCAAGCAGAGGGGTTCTCCTCGCAGGTGCATCCCTGCTGGTGACCCTGCGCCCCTCTCTGAGTTGCACGGGCTCTGAGACGCCCAGCTTCTCACTGCACGGTGCTTCAGGGTAGACATGCTTTTCGCGAGGTGCTTGGTTGCTGATCAGAGGCGCCATGGGCAACTACTGTACGACGCGCAGATGCCCTGCAGTACCTCTGTCTCATCTGTTGTTAAGTCGGGTGCTCTTGGCGGGGCAGGACGTACCGCTCTTTATACCATAAATGTATGTCTGGATCCTCTTCCAGAGGTTGTCCCATCACAACCCCTCCCGGGGGGAGGGGAGGCTGGGGTCATAAAGCTCTTGTCCCCAGGATCTCTTATAGGGATACAACTTACCTGGTGGAGGGAGATTTCTATTCCTTCTGATTCATGAAGTTTGTGTCACGAGGCACAAACATAACAGAAAGCATGAAAACCCGCATGTATCCCCAGACTCTGCCCCAACCCATCAACATCTCTGCTCCTGGGGCGAAGCTTGGTCAGTAGGATGGGGAAGGGACTGGTTACGAGACATAGGGCATGATGTGAACTTAAGGAGTAGTAGGAAGGGAGGGGAGTGCAGATTGTGCGGAGTACTTAAACTCCAAAGTATCAGTTACGTTTACACAAGGTCACATTTGTGTGTGTGTGTGTGTGTGTGTGTGTATATATATATATATATATATATATTTTTTAAAAAAATGTAGGCGCAGGGATATTACTTGATTTGCACAGACTCACAGGATGTGGAGTCAACCCCGAGGCTCGTACCTTGGTTTCCCAGCTCCAAAGTCAGCAGTCAAGCCGTGACCCACATGCTGTAGCATACAGTATGAGAAAACATTCTATGAAGCAATACAGTTACGGGCTTCATAAACACAAGTAAATAATACAATAAGCAAAGCATTGCATAAGTGAGTTTATGTATACACCCACTTTTTACATATAAGAATAAACTTGCTAGGGGCTATAGAAAAATCCTGCCACATCTTGGCAGTGTAAGCAAGTATTAAACAGATTAGTTGAGAATCGCTGGGAGCCTGAGGCCAGCAGACCAGCAGGCCGGGCTGGGGCAGTGAGACAGGCACACACTTTTGTTGGAAGAACCAATAAAGAACTATGCACAAAAGAACTATTATTTCAAACACTGCACAGCTCTAAAAGTAAATCTGAAACCAGGAACTTCATTACACACCACATACACTCCATAACACATGGTTAACAGACATTGTCATTTGCAATGCCATTTACAACGCCAATAGCTCTAACTTAAGCAAATGCGAGACCTTTTGCATTTCCAATGCTTGTATATTTGCCCACTGCTGTGCTCTCTGTGGCTCTTCCCTCTTCCTTCCAGCTTGTTCATTTCGTCCTCCACACAAATCCGTCCAGCTCCGTTTTTTTTTTTTTTAATTGCTTTGTTCAAATGCCACCTCGAAAAGCAGATCTATTGGCTGGGCCAGTGCTTGTTCGAACTTGAGAAGTAATTTTCTGCCTCGGTGACAAAGCACCCCAGAGGTAAAATGAAAACCTCATGCAGAATTAACCAGCGCACAATGAATATCTGAGAATGCCACTCACCTCACAGCTGCAGCGCAGACGTACTTTTTTTTTTTAGTATAGCTTATTTGAAGTCTTTTTGCCACAATAACGCTCATATGGTGTGTTACGTGCTGTATTATCGTTTGAAAAAACCTCCGGACTGCCATTCACTTGGAAAATGAACGAAGTCTTCATTTTAGCCAACCGCAAATGGCACAGGTCTTAAAACCCATCTGCAAATATTAAAGTTCAAAATAATTGTTAATATAGTTGGTGCATTGCACCCTGCAGACGCTATAAAAACTCAAAAACATAAATTTTTGGCCGCACCTACACCCTTGAAGGCAACCTTTTATTTATATTTGGTATTCGAAGTAGACCTAGACCTTCGTCGAGAATTCTTTACAGAAAATTAATCTGTCTAGCACTGTCATGCCCATATATGTTGCTAAATGAATGTCGAAGAGATCTATTGTTTGAAAGTTGTGCAGATCCAGTCAGAAAAATCACCTCGGAATTGGACTTTGTGAAACAAAAATACTTACTAGCATAAATGTATGCAGTACCGTCAACACGAGAATGAATTATTTGGGTACATAGAGAGTAAATTAAATTTCTAAAGTGTAAAAAAAACTACATCTTCCTCCTCGAAATAGTTAAAATTATGAGAAGAAAGCGTCCTGTGCTTGTGGAATGTTCTTTTTGATTTGGGAGCAAAATAACTCATTGGCATGCTGGGACAGACCGTGGACAGGCCTGTGCAGGGATCACTACACAGCCAGCAGCACTGGGTCTCCCCCCACTCGCATCAATGAGCAGCCGAGCAACTATCGGGGCCGGTTGCAAAGTCAATGCAATGCAGCAGACGGCCGCGTGCAGCCAAGTGCGCGCGAGGCGCTTCCGGTTCAGAACCGAAGCAGCTGTTTACCTCCACCTGAGGTGGGCAGCCGTCGGGCCACCACACCGCCGATGCCTTTTCTGCGCACCCTCCAACCCACACAGGGTGGACTCGACCGACAAGCTTGTCCTGTCCGAATGAAGGGCCGTCCCTAAAAGTGCGGGGGTGCTGGGGATTGCATCTGTAAAAGCTGCTACAATATTCTGAATGGAAAAGTAACTTTAGGCATACTTAGTTCATTTTAAACGTCTAGAGGAACATGATAAAAAAGCCCCGTCTGCACCTGTTAATGACATCTGAAGTATTGTATTGTAATTGCATTTATATAGCTCTTGCTACCCCTGATGAGGCGTCCTATCGCTTTTTGGGCGAGTAGCACGCTACTCCGGAACCCATAAAGAATTAGTGGTGAATTAGTATAGTGAAAATATGAAAGTAATTTGAGTGGTGCTAGGATGGATAACCGTCCGTAAATTTCACGGACAGTTCGTAAATTGGACCTCACGTCTGTTGTCCGTAATTTCACTTTTACGGACGCCTTTTGTCCGTAATTTTGGGCCTTTCAGAGAACAGAGCTGTTCCCCTGCAAAAGACGTGAGCCCCCTGATGGGACCGCCTCACACTCCTCTGAGCACAAGAGCAGCCCCACCCCGCCCATTGTCATTCTGTGTGGGTCTGATTGCCACATACAGAATGACAATGGGCCAGTCTGGCTGGCACAGCATGTGGTGGCCTCCTCCAGCCTGGGTCCAGGGCAGGGCATTCTGTCTCATGGAAGTGCAAAAACGCCCATGCTGTTGCTAGGTGTGAATCCAGTTAACCATAGGGAGGCAGTGAAAGAAGTTCAAAGGAAAGGATTATAGTTATAGTATAGCAGCCATGGTTGCTGCTTTTTTTTATGCAGCTAACAGCCATTAACAAAGCCATTAGTTCTGGCTTGTTGTAGGTGTAACATTACTTGTTGTATTATATATCTGGATGCAATGACAGGAACAACAAAAATACCAGTCGGGTGGCACATTATTTTAAGCACAGATTTTTAGCTTATGTGTTTTAAGCCACAGATTTTATTACATCGAACACCCTTTTGGAGAGACCCCCCTAGTTTTTCATCTCACTTAAAGCTATGGTAACACCATGTCACAGTCGCCCCACGTCTAGGCACTGTGCATCATGCATGACTCATGCCTTCCACTTTTTCATATTGCCTTTGTGCAGGGGCATAGTGAACCCTGCCCCACCCCACCCCTTGCTTTAGGAACTACAGCGAGGGTGGAGTTCTTGATGGGTCTCATAATTAATGTGAAAAGGTGAGTGAGTGAGTGAGTGAGTAAGGAAGTGAAGTGAAGTGAAGTGAAGTGAAGGGATGGGTGGATGGATGGATGGCTGGATAGATGAGTGCAATGATGGATGGATGGATGAGTGAAAGGGTGGATGATGGGCAAGTGAATTGGTGGATGGATGAGTGCAATGATGGATGGATTGATGAATTGATAAGTGAAAGGGTAAATGAATGGACGGATGAGTGAAAGGGTGGATGTAAGGCTGGATGAGTGAGTGTAAGGGCGGGTAGACGGACAAAAGGATGGATAGATGAGTGAAGGAGTGAACAGGTGGATGGATGCTTAGAGGATGGATGGATGAGAGTGAAAGGATGGATGAATGAAAGGATGGATGAATGATAGGTTCAATGGATGTATTCATGAGTGGATGGGTGGGTGGAAGGACGAATGGCTAAGTGAAAGGGGAATTGAAAGAGAAAGGGGGATGCGTAATTGGATGACTGAACGGGTAAATGGGTGGAAGGATGAGTGTCTGGATGGATGAATGAGTAAGTGAAAGGATGGCTGGATAGGTAAATGGCTGGATGGATGAGTGGAAGAGTGGATGGATGAGTGCACGGATGGATAGGGCGAAAGGATGGATGGATAATGGATGAGTAATAGGGTGGATTGAGGGATGGCTGTGCGAAATGATGGATGGAAGGATACGTGATGGATAGGTTTGTAAATGGTTGAATATGGACACGGATGGGCACACAGATGGAAGGACAGAATGAATGGTGAAAGACTGAATGATGGATGAAAGTATGATTACACATTGTAAGCCCCATTATCTTAAGCAACATTTGAGTGATTGTCTCTATATAATGTGTGTGTGTTGTAACGCACTCCAACACTCTGCCCCACATACTTGGGATGAGTAGTACTATAGAAGAAATTAAGTACACAGGAGAGGGTCTATGTGAAGATGAGGGGTGCCATTGGAGGGTGGTAGCAAGGCCAGACTGGCCAGACCGGGCATCAGGCGTTTTCTCTGGGAGCTGGAAAGGTGGGGGCAGTTTTGTTACCACAAAAAGACCTGCACATTTGCTTAAAGCTGCGCGCATACTGACAAACCATGAAGTGCACAATTGTCTCAACCTAATATAAACTTATTTTTACTTTTACTTTGTGTTGTCTATTTACTTACTTATATACTATTGTGCAACCTCCTCTGATGTGTCTGTAAAACTTACCTTTTGTCCTGAATTCTGACCTCCTATCCTGATTTTGTCCTGAATTTTGACCCTTTGTCCTGAATTTTTACACTCACTGTCCTGAATTTGCACCCATGCCAGTTGGTCACCCTAAGTGGTGCACATGTTAGTCAGTTATTTGGATTGAGAAGGATAGTAGAGGGATAGAAGAGGGAAAAAGGTTTGCATTTATATAGCGCTTTCTAGCCTTGATGGAGTGTTGAAGCGCCTTTTCGGCTAGTACCACGCTACTTCGGAACCCATAAATGATTAGTGGTGAATTAGTATAGTGAAAATATGAATCTAATTTGAGTGGTGGGTATTAGTCAGTTATTTGGATTGAAAAGGATAGTGGAGGGATAGAAGGGCTGAATGTAGATTTTATTATTTAAAAATGTATTTTTTTTTCTTTTGGAGCTCATAGCAGTAGGAGGCTGCTTGGGATGAGTTAAATAGAGGTGGAGGGGGACTAGTAAAAGGGAGGTGGAGGGGGATGAGTCCAAGGGAGGGTTTAGAAAGGCATGTTTTGGGGTTTCAGAATTGTAAAGAGGTATGAGATGAAGTCATTGAGTAGTGCATTTAACTACAGTCACAGAGGCACGTTATGACTTACTGTGTATTGAGCATTACACTGGGTTATTTTTCACCCCCAGAAGAATAGAAGAAAGCAGAAAAAGGAGGAAAGACCTAGGTAGGAAAACCATGACAAAGGGAGAAATCTGATGGAGAAAGAACCTACAACGGTGAGATAACGATAGGAACTGTTGGTTGGAAGAAGAAAGAGGCATGGGTGGAATAAAGACTAAGCAGCCTTGGTATTTCGGCAGTCCTGGCTGGCCGCACTGAAGAAAAGCTTTAGTCTCTGCACTTACGTTTTTCTTGATTGTATTGTTTGTGTATGTGTATTTGTGAATAGGTTTCTGTCTTTAATTGTATATCTCCAATTCCAATATGTTTTGTGAAACAGTTTGTCGTTCACGAGGTACCTGGCCAAGACCTGGAGATGGACTTTTATGACGAAGATCCTGATAAAGACGACTTCCTGGGCAGGTAATTAACAAGACACCTGAAACATACACAATTTAGTTAGGGCTTCATCTGGCGTTTTAACCTTCTTAGACATTGTCACCAACAAAATCCTCGGGTATTGTTTAAAAACATCAAATTGAGAACAAAAAATAATAATTTTAAAGTTTGAGTTGTAGAGAGAGGTTATTGTCCCAAAACGGATCATTTAGGTGGGGCCAAGAGGTCCAATTTTATGCCAGATTTCAGACTAACCTGTGACTATGTGAATGAGCTTTTTTGTTTAGGTTTGGTTTGACCGTGCAGCTGATTTACCTATTGTTACCAGTTCTTTAAAACATACAGTGTGTGCTTGTCTTTGCTCATAGGAGTATTTCTTGTTCACTTCAGGCTATTGACTGTTTAGTGTAACGTTCTGCTTCACATGCAGAATTGTTTCTAATGTTCTAGTCAGGACTCAAAATGTAAGTGAGACCCATTGGCCTTCATATTGCTAGTTTATTCAGTGTATATGAATCTACTTGAAGCGGTAAAACATAACGCCAGATGCTCAGTTGAAGTGCTTGGTAATTCTGCCTGGAGCAGCTGGGTACTGTTTTGTTTCATGTAGAGTGTTATGGGGAGCAGGTTTGAAAGGGAGGCTTTGGTTATTTAACTCATGGTTGTGTCACAACAGCCTCAAACCAAATGATGCATTATTTTACATGTTTTAAGAATGTTCAATAGATCGGTGAAACTGTTAGGAGGAAATAGAACAGTGAAATATTTGAGCCAGCAACTGAGACTGACATTCCCAACTCGTCACAACAAGTTTTTCAAACTGGAATATTGACTTCCTTCTGAATGCCCAGTAATGTAATTCCAGTTTGTCTAGTAACTGAGTCAGCCTGTGTTGTGAATCACTGTAAGCAAAGGCTCCAAACTAACAAGCTGAAGAGGCATTTCTGTGAGACCGAGAAACACCCCAGGTTCGCTGAAGAAATGTATTTCTTTATTTTGGAAGAGATATCCTGTAAATTTACATATAGATATCCGTTTTGGCATCGATCTCGTATAGGTAATTGAGAAAGGGTTCATAACATCAGTACAAAATGTGCTGAATCCTGTAGATTGACAGCTGCAGGTAAAAGCATGGCAAATGATTTTCAGGATGTCTTCCACTTATTTCCAAAATAACTACTGTCACGTTTCACGTACAATTGGGATTTATTGCCAAATACATATTTCTGAACGTTTACCTGTATTCTGGAACACTGTTCATCTCACGTCTAGCTCGTTCCACCCCTTCAAGTACACATTCACACGGCCCAGACGGTACCACACACTTTTGGGGCTGCCTGTCAGTGAAAGAGGAACTGCCTCTTCACCTACCTTTATTTATTTCATGTGTTGTTGTGGTGGTCTTTTAATATCATAGATAAAAGCATATTGTCTAGTTCTGACGGCCTGTTTTCTTTATTTTGCAGCCTTGTTATATGTCTTTCAGGCGTGAGGACAGATCGAGTTGTGGACGAGGTATAATTGCAGTTCTTGTTTTCTAAGCGTTGACATCAGTGGCCTTTAGAGTGTTTTCCTGAAATATTGTGTTCTGTACACACAGTCAACAAATTCTAATACTGACAATGTCTAATATTTATTCTGCTCATTTTTCTTGATTGCCTGTCGCATCAGCAAAGTCTCGTGCGGTTGATGTTCTTTAAGCCTCATCCCTCCATGAGTTATTGATTCTTTTGTAAACACCCAATCTTCTCATTCGACTTTATTTCTTAAAATATGCACTGCTCAAAGACCAAATTGCAAACTACACTACAGAGTCCCTTCCTGTGTGTCCTTTATGTACAAATTCCACCCCAGGACTTACAGAAGTTGTGGGTGTGAAAACATTCTTCATAAAACAACTTTTTAGGTTGAGAGGTTTCTGGAAGAACCTCGGTCTGTACTGATCTAATTGCTGCTGATAGGCACCATGGTTGTACAAATACAGACACATTATAAGAGTATTACCCTTCTAAAAGTGGGAAAACACGGATTAATCTCTAGGAATCTATCACAAATAAGCTCTCGTAACTGTTTTTGAAATCATAATTTTTTTTGTAAAGTAAATCGGCTTAGCCATATATAAATAGTATTATTCAAAGATGTGGCTCAGCGCCTCTAATAATCTCTAGATAAATGTAAACATCTTTTTTTACCAAACCGTGAGAACCTTGATGTATTTATGCAGGCATACTTATTACATACTTTTTGACCTGATGCAGACCACTTGAACTGATATGGAACCAAACCATTATGAACACCATTCCAATGTGTAGGCCAGGAGAACAAGCACCCTCTGGGAACTTCTGGTCTATTTCCTACCACTCCTAGATGGAGCAGATTCAAAATAGCGTACCTCTTTCTGTTCTTTCTTTACTGGAAAAAACATACATAATTAATATGCATTTGTCTCTCTATATAACTTAATAACAAAACCAACATGTGTCCTAATTATTAAGTAGGAGTTATCTACATGTTGGACACTTTATTGAAGGGTAGAATACCCTATTTTCTGATGTTAATCATCTTTCGACAGACATTCGATGTGTATCAAACTATCCAGTTTTAAAGTCTAAATAGGAGGTTGCCACACACTTAACAGATGGAACTGCAGGATTCCCAAAAGTATTAACACTTTGTGATGTTCTTTTCAACACTTACCTGGTCCCTACTCCTTAAAACCATGCTGGAGTTGGACCACAATTGTACGTTTGTTGGACAGGCCACATGAAGGGCCGCTCTCCCCCGGCCCAACCAGGCCCGAACCAGCCACGCAAGTACCACACACCACCATTGCACGTCCACCGTCCCCGCAGGGACCCCTACACTCGAACCTGTTGACCGCGTAGGCCGACCCACTACCGGCCTGCGCGCCCATCCTGGGCGCCATCTTGGACACTCCACCACGAGGCCGCCTGGCCCCCGATCGACCTCAACCCTGGGCCTGGCCAGGCCTCAGACATCCCGGCACCAACATCCACCCAGGAGGTGAGCGGGCTACTTGGTCAGTCAATGGGAGCAGGAGGTGTCGATGGCTCTCCCCCGCCAAGTGCCGCTCGCCCATCGCCTCCCCGGGCGCTGGCTCCACCCCCCTGCTGGGTGTCTGAACCCCCTCATCCCGGACCTCCTGACCTCCAAGTGCGAGGGTCCGGACATCAAAGCACACCAGCCCTATAACTGGGGCAGCTCCAGAGCAGGACGGCAGTTGTATCTTGGAGTCGAGAGACGCAAAGAAGAACTCATCCTTGACGGACTACTGGCGCTGCCGTAGCTCTGTCTTGTGCACCCTCGTCTTGCCTGCTGGCGCTGCCGCGGCTTTGGGAACCACCCTATCCTTCATCATCGTCGGGACCTGCTGGCGTGGCCGCGGACCGTTTGTAACCACCACCTTCATCGGGACCTGCTGGCTCTGCCGCGGACCGTCGTCTTCCTTCATCCATCTCGGGACCTGCTGGCTCCGCCGCGGCCCGTTCATCTACGCCACCGAGCTCGAGGATTGAGAGCTATTTTCCATCTTTTTGGTAACAAGACTGTCCCGCTACCCTTTTCCCAACCAGAGACCAGAATAGAGGGGACCCCTGAGTCCAGACCTCCTTGTACCATTCTACCGTACTTGAAGAATTGTCTATAAAGTATCGTTGAACTTTATCCTTGTGTGGTGTCCGTCTGTGGGGGGGAAGTTACTTGTCTGTACGATTCACTGGAGACGGCTCTCCCCGGAGACCTCTCCCCGTATCCTCGGCCGACCCTCCCGGTCCGTCTAACATTGGTGGCCAGCGACGGGATCCGAATCACCGCATAAACCGTACAGAGAGTAGCTCACCCCACGGCGAATCACGATGTCAACTAAAGACAGCGGATCAACGGAGAAATTCCAGATGGAGAAATTGGGCGAGTACAGCCATCGTGAACTTAAACAGTTCTGTATCGAATTAGGTATCGCTACCACCGGACTAAATACCAAAGATGACTTTAAGCAGGCCCTGGAATCTTGGGCAGAAACCGGGGCTGCCGGAACCCCCGATCAAGACATCGCAGCACAAACCCCCATGGCCCCTGAAGAACGAAGAACGGGTCTCTCGCCAGACGAGATCCAGGAACGAGAAAGAACCCGACTACACGAGCTGGAAATGGCCCGGCTCAAAATGGACGTTGAACTAAAGTTGGCCGAACAGAAAATCAACTTAGAGCACCTGCGTCTCCGAGAAGAAAGAGAGGAGAAACAGAGACAAAGGGAGCTCGAGGAAAAGAAACTGGCATATGAACATGAGCGGAAATTAGCTGAAATCGACCTACGCAAACAGAATAAAGAAACAGGGGTGCCCGAGCAACCCCACACTCCAGGGGCAACAGAGAAGAAGGTACACATCCCCAAGGATGTCGTTCGAGAATACTTCCGAGAGGACGACATCCAGCAATGGTTTAAGGCCTATGAAATCGCTATGACTGCACACCGGATCGATAGGAGCGATTGGGGGGCCGGTCTGTGGGGGAGATTCCTCAATGAGGGCCGCGACGCCCTGCTGCAACTCCCGGACCAGCAGATGACCTCCTATGACCATATGAAAGCTGCACTCCTCACCCGCTATGGCCTCACACCCGAGATGTACCGTCAGAGGTTCCGAGACTGCACCCGCATCCCAGGTACAACTTGGGTGGACTATGTCAATTACTTTAGCCGAGCCTTCGAGGGCTGGATCAAAGGAAGCAAGGTCACAACCTACGAACAACTGTTCAATCTTATGGTATGGGAGCATCTGTCGAACAATTGCTTCATTGAACTTCGCCAGCACCTCCTCGACAGCAAGTTAACGGATCCCCGGCAGCTCGCAGCCGAAGCAGACCGGTGGGAGATCACCAGAGTGAGTCGAAATGGGTCCTCCGAACAGAACCGGAACAACAATGGTCAGCATCGTCCCCGAGGAGGTGGAGGCCAAGGACGCGGAAGAAGCAACGCTCCGGTCACCCCCACTACCAGCCCCACCCCCCCGGCCAACCGGGGCAGCACCCCAGCGCGACCGGGACATCGAGCCAATGTTACCTGCCATCGATGTCAACGAGTCGGACACTACGCAAACGACCCAAACTGCCCCCAGTACCAGAGCCCAAGACCCCGCCAAGTAGCCGCTGCTGCTCTGGGGGAGGAACGGATCTCAGAGGAACAAGAAGAATATGAACAGGAACACCAAGAATGGGAGCCAGCCGCCATGGCTCTCGCCTGCCTAGGGGGGAGAGACATGGTCCCGCGGGTCCCCCTACCCGCTAATACCCAGAAGTACAGCCAATGGGTGGGCATCAATGGACGCCGGGCTGAAGCCCTTCGTGACACTGGGGCCAGTGTAACAGCCGTCCGCTGTCACCTGGTGACCCCCGAACAATACTTACCAAACATGCTCTGCCCTGTACGTTCAGCCGATAACTCAGAAAGTCTGTGTCGGATGGCCTGCGTCCCCTTCGAATGGGGAGGGGTCTCCGGCATGTTGAAGGTGACGGTCCGAGATGATGCCCCCGTAGACTGCCTCCTGGGTAATGACCTGGAAAGCTCTCCATGGGCAGCAGTCGAACGAAAGGAGCACCTGGGGATGCTGGGCGTCCCGGACTGGGCGTGCGTCACCACCCGGTCCATGACCGCCCGTGCCAACACCCGCCCAGAGGAACTCGAATGGCCGGCGCCACCGCCTCCGGTCGCCCCCGCCGAAACCACCGACCGTGACGTCCCCCCCGAACCAGCTCAACCTCCAGACCTTGCTAACCTCGACCAGTGGCCTCAAGAGGGGGGGCCCACGCAAGAACAATTTCGCCAAGAACAAAAGACCTGTCCCTCCCTCGAGGGACTCCGCCAGCAAGCGCTAGCCCAAAGCGCAGGGGATACCTCCGGAACTCACTGGGACAATGATCTGCTGTACAGTGAGCAAAGAATCGCGGAGCTGGGGGCCAGCCGAGTCCTAGTGGTACCCCTCCGTTTTAGAGACTTTCTGCTAAACCTGGCCCACGATGTCCCCCTGGCAGGACACTTGGGTCAAGACAAAACCTATAGCCGCCTGGTGACCCACTTCTTCTGGCCCAAAATGAGGGACAATGTACACCAGCATTGCCGATCTTGCCCCACGTGCCAAGCCAGTGGGAAGAGCGGCCGCAAACTGAAAGCCCCCCTGCAGCCTTTTCCCGTGGTCACCACCCCGTTCGAGAGGGTCGGAATCGATATCGTAGGGCCGCTCAGCCTAGTTAAGGAAGGCTGGGAGATGCCCCCTCTAAAGAACCCACCAGATGTTTTCCGCTACCTCCTAACACTCCGCAACCAGACCCGGCGATTCCGAGAACTAGCAAAAGCCAACCTAGAGGCCAGTCAGGAGGACATGAAAAGGTGGTATGACCGGAATGCCTCCTCCATCGAATTTGAACCTGGGCAACAGGTATGGGTGATGTCCCCCACCGAACCCTGCGCCCTACAAGACAAGTGGACAGGGCCCTTCAAAGTGGTCGAGCGCAAGGGTCCGGCTACCTATCTCATCGACTTGGAATCTTCCCGGAACCCCCTCCGGGTCCTCCACGCTAACAGACTGAAACCGCACTTTGTACGGACAGAACTCAGCCTCCTGATGGCCACAGACAATGGGGCTGAAGAGGACTCCGAGCCCCTCCCGGACCTCCTACGAACGCGGGAGAAAGACGGTTCCGTAGATGGGGTCCGACTCTCAGAGGCCCTCACCCGAGAGCAACACCAGGAGTGCCAAGTTCTCCTGTCACAATTCGCCAGCCTGTTCTCCCTCACCCCAGGTGTCACTTCCTGGTGTACGCACGATGTGGACACGGGGGACAGCCCCCCTATCCGCCACCGGGCCTACCGCGTGCCAGATCGGGTACGGGCCTGCATCCAGGAGGAAGTAGCCAAAATGCTCACGCTCGGGGTCATCGAGCCCTCAGACAGCCCCTGGGCCAGCCCTGTAGTACTGGTCCCCAAAGCAGCTGCCCCCGGCACCACACCAGAACTCTGGTTCTGCGTCGACTACCGGGGCTTGAATGCGGTCACCAGGACAGACGCACATCCCATCCCCCGGGCAGATGAACTAATCGACCGCATGGGAGCTGCCCGCTACCTCAGTATCTTCGACCTGACGGCGGGCTACTGGCAAATCGGCCTCACACCCCGGGCACAAGAACGTTCTGCCTTTTCCACGCCCGATGGCCATTACCATTTCACAGTCATGCCCTTCGGCATGAAGAATGCCCCAGCAACGTTCCAACGGCTCGTCAATCAGGTCCTGGCGGGGCTCGAAGGATTCAGCGCCGCCTACTTAGACGACATCGCTGTATACAGCAACCAGTGGTCCGAGCACCTCCACCACCTCCGAGCAGTACTGCACGCCCTTCAGCAAGCTGGCCTCACGATCAAGGCCAGCAAATGTCAAATTGGGCAAGGGTCTGTAACCTACCTCGGGCACCAGGTGGGAAGCGGCCTGGTGGCCCCTCTGCAGCTAAAAATTGCCGCCATCCAGTCCTGGCAGCCCCCCACTACCCAGACCGAGGTACGAGCCTTCCTGGGCCTCACGGGCTATTACCGAAGGTTCGTGAAAGACTATGGTACTATCGTGAGGCCCCTCACAGAGCTCACGTCAAAAAATCAGCCCCAGAAAGTCAACTGGACCCCAGAGTGTCAAGCTGCATTTGAACAATTGAAAGCCGCCATGTGCTCCACCCCTGTGCTCCAGGCCCCCGACTACAGCCGGGAGTTCATCGTCCAGACGGATGCCTCCGACCATGGCATTGGGGCAGTCCTGTCCCAAGTGAACACCGAAGGCCATGACCAGCCGGTGGCCTTCATCAGCCGGCGACTCCTACCACGGGAACAACGCTGGAGCACCATAGAGAGGGAGGCCTTCGCGGTGGTATGGGCCCTCAAGAAGCTCCGGCCCTACCTTTTTGGCACACCCTTTCGGGTACAGACCGACCACCGACCCCTGCAGTGGCTGATGCAGATGGGGGGGGAAAACCCGAAGTTACTACGCTGGTCCATCTCCCTACAAGGGATGGACTTCACAGTTGAACATCGGCCTGGGCCCGATCACGCCAACGCAGATGGCCTGTCCCGGTTCTTCCGCCTCGACGAGAAGAGTCCCCAAGAGAATGGGTAACTCTCCCCGCCTTCAGCTGGGGGGGACGCATGTTGGACAGGCCACATGAAGGGCCGCTCTCCCCCGGCCCAACCAGGCCCGAACCAGCCACGCAAGTACCACACACCACCATTGCACGTCCACCGTCCCCGCAGGGACCCCTACACTCGAACCTGTTGACCGCGTAGGCCGACCCACTACCGGCCTGCGCGCCCATCCTGGGCGCCATATTGGACACTCCACCACGAGGCCGCCTGGCCCCCGATCGACCTCAACCCTGGGCCTGGCCAGGCCTCAGACATCCCGGCACCAACATCCACCCAGGAGGTGAGCGGGCTACTTGGTCAGTCAATGGGAGCAGGAGGTGTCGATGGCTCTCCCCCGCCAAGTGCCGCTCGCCCATCGCCTCCCCGGGCGCTGGCTCCACCCCCCTGCTGGGTGTCTGAACCCCCTCATCCCGGACCTCCCGACCTCCAAGTGCGAGGGTCCGGACATCAAAGCACACCAGCCCTATAACTGGGGCAGCTCCAGAGCAGGACGGCAGTTGTATCTTGGAGTCGAGAGACGCAAAGAAGAACTCATCCTTGACGGACTACTGGCGCTGCCGTAGCTCTGTCTTGTGCACCCTCGTCTTGCCTGCTGGCGCTGCCGCGGCTTTGGGAACCACCCTATCCTTCATCATCGTCGGGACCTGCTGGCGTGGCCGCGGACCGTTTGTAACCACCACCTTCATCGGGACCTGCTGGCTCTGCCGCGGACCGTCGTCTTCCTTCATCCATCTCGGGACCTGCTGGCTCCGCCGCGGCCCGTTCATCTACGCCACCGAGCTCGAGGATTGAGAGCTATTTTCCATCTTTTTGGTAACAAGACTGTCCCGCTACCCTTTTCCCAACCAGAGACCAGAATAGAGGGGACCCCTGAGTCCAGACCTCCTTGTACCATTCTACCGTACTTGAAGAATTGTCTATAAAGTATCGTTGAACTTTATCCTTGTGTGGTGTCCGTCTGTGGGGGGGAAGTTACTTGTCTGTACGATTCACTGGAGACGGCTCTCCCCGGAGACCTCTCCCCGTATCCTCGGCCGACCCTCCCGGTCCGTCTAACAACGTTGTATGCAACAGACACTAAAATGTATATCGATCTAGATGGCAGAAGCAGTGATTCTCTGACCCTCTTCACCTGTCTGGCTTCTGTTGAAGACAAGTTGAAAAGAAGTTGATGCAGCTCAGTGCTTCTAAAGGAGTAGTCATTCTTGTTCGGCCAGGAAGGTGACTTCAATATACTGCACTGTTAGAATGTTTGCCAGTCTAATTCAATACACTCATGTCCCCTAAGGATGAACTTAGAGAATAAATGCAGATTATAGGGACATAAGCAGTTTGGATGGTTGGATTCTTTATAGTGTTTTCTTCCTCCTCAAAAGCATAAGACGCAAGTGCTTTTCTAGCTCCCATCTACTTACACCTTGTTGAGAAAGCAGTGTGGCGAACGTACTTAGGAGGTGGTTCGACAATCTTCTTGCATGTGTTTAATGATGAAAAAATGGAATAAATAATTCAGTCGAATAATTTGGTGATGAGTACTGTAACCATTGCGATCAGCAGTTGCAAAGTCAGAATTTGCATTCATATTTGCTCTCCAGGGGCCATATTACAGAAGTGCCTTGGGGGCGCAACAGGTTTTAGCGACGGCTGTGCGCGACCCCAGTCACTTTGGTATTACAGACAGGGCCACAGACACTTGTGGCACCTCTTCTGTAATAGGGATAGTCCTGGCGGACATATAGCATCAGCGTTCTCACCAGACTGCAATCCCCTCACTTACATATGGGCGTAGCCTCATGCACATAAGGGAATCCCTTTGCCTCTGTGGCCGCGCCGTATTCTAGGCACGGGTACATAGGCAAAGAAGCCGTCAGGAGGCGCACTGACCGTGCGCCACTTAAAAGATGGTGCTCTGAACACTTAAAAGGTGGTGCACTGTAGGCGCCCCCTGATGGCAGCCCTCTGGAGGGGGAAATGGGGACAATCCCTTGCAGGAAGGTGCAGTCACTCACTGCACCTACATGCAAGGGGGTTCTCTCGTAAAAGGGAAGGCAGTTTGCCATCTGCACAGTGAAACAGAGTGGGTGCCTCAGAGCCACTCTGTTTTTCACTTGAATGTGCTACCCCAATGTCAGCACAAGCTTGTGGCTGGCCCGGGGTCAGTGCATTCAATGTAATAGGGCCCACTTTCCCTGTAGGTGCCCGGTGCACCGGTTTTAATTTGTGCCATGGCTCAAACAGTGAAAGTCGATAATACGGCCCAAGATATTTCATTATTATTTGTACATCAGTTAATAAACCTCTAGCTGCCTTATTTTCATTTCCTTTCATTGCTACTCCGCTTCCTGTTCATTCTTCCTGCTCCCAGTTTCTCCCTTTTGCTCTCTCTTGGGTCTCGCCTTTTTATAAACTGATTAAATAAAATGAAAAACATTGACAAAGAGGTAAATAATGTGCGTCTTACTGCCATACTTTCCCTTGATTTCTGCTTGTCTTTGCTGGATCCATGCAGTTCACAAATTTTTGTTTTTCTTCCTGACGTTACACAGTGGTTCCCGTTAAGTGACATTGAAAGCGGACAGGTACATCTGAAGCTAGAGTGGCAGTCGTTACTCGCAAACCCAGATAAGCTATGTGAGGTGAGCAATGCTACCTTCTCAATGTTTGTTCTTGTCGCACCACCCGTCTCCCAAATGACATCTGTTCCTTTTCTCTTCTATTTTGTACTACTTACGCATACCTGCTGCCCGAGCTGGCGTATACAAACTCTGTTTTTTCTTGATTCCATCTCAGTGCCTATTACGTCACTCTTGATGGCTCTTCTTTCATATTTTCCTTCTCCAATTGTCTCTGACTTTCTTCACGTCTCTTCCTCTTCCTTTCTCCCCTTGTCTCTGTCTTCCTGTAAGTCTCTTCCTCCTCCTTTCTCGCCATTTCTGTGTCTAGCTGTACTTCCATTGCTCCTCCTTTTCTCTATATTCTTCTACTTATTATCTTCTTCCTCCATTCTCCCTTGTATGCCTTTGCCTCCCTTGCTTTAATGATAAAAATAATTCCCAGTTCCCAAAATGAGTTCCGTGTACACTACCTGCAACCACTGCCAATCACTGTTCGTATCACAGGTACCTCACCATCCAGCCCGCACACACCAGTTCCCATCCCACACACCTTCCTCGCCATTTTGTCAAACATGAAGAAAAATTGTCTTGATCTGTTACTCCCGTGACTTAGAATCAAATGAGCCAGAAACAATCCTCAAGTATTATACCACCCTGAATTGCTTTATATTACAAAGGGAATATAGGACTTCTGTTAAATAATATCTAGTGGAATTAGTATATTGATAGTAGCAGAACATGTTTGTATAATTTACACACTCGTTAGTATGGGAGTTGAGTTCATCTAGTCAGTCGTGTAATCCACTGTGGCCTTGAGGTGTAATAAACACATAAAACGTACCGCAGTACCACCACAGGATTTGAAGAAAGCAATTATATTATTTCTGTTGTAGAATGGGATCAAAGTGGCTTCACAGGCCAGAGTCACCACAGATTTGACTTTATATGCATTTTGAATTGTGAGCAGCATCCTTCTAACATGATGTTTCCGTAGTTTGAAAATACCATGGCTTTCTTGCGCCACCGGTTATCCAGATGGCTTGTCCAGCCGGGAGCAGAATTAAAATGGATGCCTAAATAGCAGAAATAAGGCACCCTCTCCAAGTATATTCCATTCCCATGACCTTGAGCTTGGCCTGGTCGATAGTAAGGTCAATGAGCTTATATTTTATGTTCAGGATTACCAGGCTCAGCGTGCAACATTATATGTCGTATGTAGCAGGAGTAGAGCTTAGTAGACTAGGTGCACCACACTTCGATCATTTTTACCAGAAAGCAGAGAATGGCTTCTATCTGGTATATTCAGTGTGGCTGGGGAGTTTTTTTTTTGGGCGTGTGTGTGTGGGGGGGGGGGCAAGGGAACTGTTGGTGGATTGCGGTGTAAATCTGCTAAACTTCAGTGTTCCGCATCTACCTGACATGGATAAAAAAAAGGCTTTCAGCAGCGAATAAACTGCCAAGAGTTTACGGTAATATGTTTAGTTCTTCCTAGGCTACGTTTTGATGGCCAGGGAGAATCAGATGAAATAACGGAAATCTGATTGTCTTTGGCTTGTCTGCATGAGTGATGGCGGGGGTATTCAGTGATTTTGCTGGCTAGAAAAATGTTTAATGAAATCCGGAAGCCATCAAGGTCAACCCGTGGACAATTGAATTGTGCAATATCTGGAAGTAGAACGCAGCAGCCGTACATCCTCGCGGTACCACGAGGACGTACGGCTACCACGTTCTACTCATGCGGACGAGGATGTCAAACCACTGGTTGGTTGCCTCGTACTCCTGTCCTGAAGAAGACTCGCAGGCCAAGGCCCTACCATCCTATGTGCCTCAAGCCGAGTCGAAACGTCGATGCTCACATATCCACACATCTGGACCCATCCACCATTTCAGCATTTGACGTGCTTAAAAAAAATCTGTGATTGTAAAGAAACAATGTAAATAGACCATGTAAACTACCATTGGGCCAGAACTAAAGGATTGAGACTTTGAATCAATCATTCACGAATCATCTCCAACTATCTCTTTTTATCTCAACCCTAGGGAATATCTTCCCATCCACACACTTTATCTCGAGCACTCTTTCTCCTTTTGCACATTCCTCCTCGGGAGCAACCACAGTTTTAATAATGTCCTTTGACTAGAATTTATGAATGACAATACATTTACTGTTTTTTACAATCAATACAGTGGCTATATATCTCACGTTTTTTTACTCTGCTCTTACAGAAGTACGTTTCTCCTCATGAGCACGCAATTAACTTGAGCTCGAACTGAATCAATGAAATGATAAATGTAGTTTTTTGTTTTAGTGAATAATTGGTTTGAGGACCATTGTTAGTCTATACCGCATTGTACCCAGGTCCACAGACTTTATTGGGTTAACCCCTTACTTATAATGGTTAACATTGAAATATGGTCAGTAAACCGAAAACGTGCAGCTGTGCTGCACATCCGAACATCCTCCTTTCAACAGGGTGTCCTTTTACACATCTACATCAGATGCCTCTGACACAGCTCAAGCTCAGACATCGATGCCAGTGTCAAACGTTTGTTAAACTGCTGCCTCGCCGCTTGCTGTTTGTGTTCATTGTTGCTGTCTTCACCTGTGATGGCTGCTGCCTGAAAATGCAAATACCGTCTCCTCAGCCTTACTCGTCCAAAAATATTTTCCCTGGTGCGGTGGCTGCTTAAAGCTAAACAGTATACAAATGATCCCCGCTGTGCCAGTTAACCGGATTCTGCATTGCGCCAGTACGCGTCTGGCTTGGCTGTTTTTGACAGTAAATTTCAGTCGCATGTATACAGTCTTCACAGCACAACTGCCTACATTACTGATTTTCACCAAATATTTCAATATACAGCGACTGGACTTTGGTTTCCCCCAGAGGGTTATGGCTCATTATGGGTCATTGGGCCTCTGTTAGGCATCCACCATTGTATACCACATACATTGCTTACAGGCAGACAAAGGCACAGTTCACTATACTTGCATTGCAGCATGAAACCCCTGTGGCTTGCTTCACAAGATATGATTTAAAAATATATCAAATGGCAGCTCTGATGAAAGTTGGAATGGCTTTAACATTTGACAGCAAGAAGTAATGCATTACATATTTTCATGTCATCTTTGTCCGCTCCAGACTGAGTGAATAAAATGCAAGTACCCCTAGGTGTTTCCGGAATGAGGTCGTGTCTCTTGTAAAGTTGGCTAAAGATGCTTGTCGCTCTGCTCTTAATGCTTGAACTGCTCGTATTTTTCGATGCTGTCATAACTGATTTGCATATGGTGACGATCTTGCATAATAACACAAAGAGGCAAATAATTATCTAATGGAAAGCTACACAAAATTACGCGGCATGACCATGCAAAGATATAGGTTCTGTGTTTGTCAGTCCTGGGACACAGAGTAGTGCTATATCAATGAGAAGCAGCAAGGTTGAAATGCATGAAGTGTTGATGGTGTCCTGTGCTTGTTGGGTGTGACTTATTAAGTTCTGGACGGACTGCTCGATTTACAGCAACAACTGTTTTTATTGGCCTTCCTTTAAAGTGACACGTCTGCATAGAAAACAATAGAATGCTGCCCAAAGCAACTATCACTGCCAAAACAGATTCAACTTTTTCATATTTTGATCTTCTCTGCTTTTAGCTTTTGCCTCTTTAGTAGCTGGGTGTCTGTGACTGTTCTCACCTTGTTTATTAACGTGCTGCAGACTTGAGTTTTCAAAACATGGTGTTTGAAATGTGTTTATAGAGGAGAAATACCTTTCTATGCCAATCATCATGATGTCACTGTCACTCGGGTGGCTTGCTGTGCCAATTTTGCTGCCACCACTGTTGATGTGAAATAATGCTATTCCTACACACATGTCATTTCTTGCATTCTCCCTTTTGTCTTTACTGAAGTGCTCTGATAGATACTAACATTTGGGAATGTAAATTTATGGAAAGTCTACTGTCCATGCTCCGGGAAGCCTCCTTTGTCTAGCAAGTAACTTCTATGAGGTCACATTCTCATAATGAGACACTGAATCCTTTGCACCACATAATCTATGTTGGCAGTGGATGTGTGTCACTGTACAGTACCGGTCTAACCATTGGGAGACATGGAAAGCCCTGGAGAGGCTTGAAATTAGAAAAGTGCTTTCAGAGATAATTGAGCGGAGCCATCTTCAGCCCACCAACAATAGTCTTTTTTTTTTTTTTTTTTTAGCACATGCTTTACTTGCTGATCTAGTTAATGGTGATGTTGCTTTCTCATTTCTCACTTGCGGTTGGAAGTACGTAGGTCTACTCTTCCTTCTAGAAAAGGAGTGGAACGCCAATGCTTGTTTCTGGCCAGGCTGGAGAGTACACTTTAATTTTTTTCTGATGTAATTGCCACATTAGATTGCTTTGACTGATTAGGCAGTTTCCGCTGATGCATGATTTCCAACATCTTTGCATACCGAGTAAATAACGATTACCCATATAGCCAGAGGATTCCGAAACCCCTTAGGAGTTACCCGTCTTATTTAAGATATAGTCATTGACGTTCCACATAGGCCCAGGTAGTTCTCCATGGTATCATGAATTACAAGCTGGAAACGGCAAAAGCAATAATAGAGCCTGCTTACCAGGAGCTTTGCGATTTTGAAACCAGAGTGGGTTTTGTCCATGGGGGGGGGGGGGGGGGGGGGGGGGAGTTTAGCTGCCACCTATATGAGGAGAGCTAATGGCACATGTCTGCATTATCGACAGATGTGAGGTCTCTATATATGGCCTACATTACAGGTTTTGATGCAGGTCTTGCACTTTGCAGTTACAGAAAGTGTTGATGGCCCTCACCTAAAGCCAGGCTGGGGCTCCCTGGGTAGATAGTCCATCCTGTCTCTGTGCCAGGGAGCATCTTGCCCTGTCTGTTGAGGGGCTAGGGGGGGGGGTAAGTGTCTGTGGAACCAGCAGACTCCTTCCTCCTATTGAAGCCAGTAGCAACTGGTGTTTATATAGGTCTTTATGTAGGTCTTTGCAGAGCAGCTGGTAAGACTACTGCTCTGACAAGCTGTACAGACATGGAACTGTACAAGCTCTCCAAATGTAATGCATCGCTCACTAAAGCAACATAGTATGTGCAGAGGTAAATATTCTGTGCCCCCCGCATGGAGTAACATGCACAATGCCATCCTAGCAATGTTAATGGAAGACTACAGCGCAGTACGGTTTTGTAGAAGCGTACTGTTTTTAGGCCTATACACCTGTTGTGTCTTCCTATTTCAGCCTCTGTTTTGGTTATAGTTTCACCTTCCTCTGCAAGATGAAGTTTATTAACTTATGAGGTCTAGCTCTCGCTTCTTGGCATGGATTTTTTACGCCTTCAGCTACTGCTTAGTACTGACATTTAAATCACTTGGATAGGCGCTTTAAAATGATATTCCAGACTTCACGTTGAAATCCTCCGAGTTGTTTGAGGCAGGTCATCCTCACTTCTAGATGTGACCAGATGATCTGGACCCTGGGGTAGATTGTATGAAATGAAGGCGAGTTGTGTATAGGGACCCCTTGAAATGTAAGACATGCAGGTAAGTGCACCTTAACTGTTTGCGATAACCTGTCCTGATAAAAGAGAGGTATGCAGTAAAAAGACCATGATTTAGAAAAGTCACCAAGAGAGAAGACAACACCTAACATTCAAACCAAACCCCACATAACCTAAGGCAAAGGTGCAGGTTACAACAATGTCAACAATCCCTAGATTGGAAACCGTTATCCAGATAGAAAGCTGAACTATACATGCATTTTTAGTGTAAACGATGGCCTTGTGGAGTGGTACTGCCACTGGGCATTTGCTCCACATAAGTTTCCTGCGCAGCTCGAAAGCCTGCAAACAGCATGCGCTCCTAAAGTGCCTGTGTGTTGAGCCCTTGTTTATATCCTGCATAGATTACTTTGGCTGTCACAGGAGGGCATTTTGGCATCTTCTAAATTACCAGTTTCTTCACAAAACCCCTGAGTTGCATCTAAACATGGTGGAAAAACACCACCCCTTCATTGTGAAAAGCTCATAGTCAGGAGGTAATCTTTGACATCAGTTGAACCTTTTTTCATAGTAAAGACGTTTATAATATCACTAGGTGATATTCTGCCATAAGTGCGAGCGTATGTGGTTTCAAACTTACTAGCTAGTTTGCCATAAAAGGCTTTGCAAGCCTTTGCAATAATGACGATGAAAGCAGCTGGCTTTACGGCCTCTTCCTGTGTGCACCCTTTTACTCAACACTCATTAGAACAGTTTCAGTTTACCACTAGGGAAAATAAGAATACTGGCTCAATTTTTATACTTAAATAAGGATAACACATTCTCTCTGTTCTTTTTTTGAAAGCCATAAAATAGGAGAAAAGTAAGTTTGGAACTTGTTGTTGTTGCAAAACTTTTGTAGCAAGGCTTACGTGAAGCATGTACAATGTAGGTCCAGGAAGAGCAGACATATGCCAGATTTTCAGAATAATCGCATAAGGTAAATATACATCCAGTGGTTTGAAATGGAAATAATTTGCTTAGTCAGCGGGTTATCATGAAAATCTGTCATGGATGCCGCCCCCGTGGACCCGCCGCGGATACCCCTAGCTTAAACTCATCCACATCTTAACTGAGAATATCGACCAATGCAACTGAGAAAATGATAAAACCTTTAATATTTCAGCTTGTCTACACCGATGATAAAAGTATCCAAGTGTACAAAACCAGAAATCTGCATTTTCAGTACCTAATGGTTCAAGCTTCCGATCAGTGCACATTTAAGGAGAGTAGAATACTGTATGAAAGGATCTCCATAATATTGCAAAAGGGATTCCAGATGGGTGCAAGCTTATCCGTCTATCCTTAACCCGCAGAGATGCCTTTCATGTTTTTTCAAAACTGCTGGATCAATGTAATGCTCTCCTGCCATCGGCAGAACTTTCTAAAATGTTCACTTGTCTGGAAATATATCAATCCTATTTTTTGTTTTTAGGCAAATGGTGAAGCCACAGCAATGGTCATTGTGTATTTGGACAGTGCCTCCAACCTTCCTGTAAGTTTGCATTACATCCATGTAGCCTTTTATGCAGTGCCTTTTGTGAAATGGTGTCATCAGTTTTAAATCCTTTCATTTTTAATTAATGCAGAAACACCATTTTGAATATTCAAATAGCGAATACGGGGCAAGGAAGATGAAAAACAGCTACATTAAGGTAAGCAATGTGTTGGTTAGTGTGAAGAATACGTCATAGTAACCAGTGGCTTCTGGTGACATTT
Organism: Lissotriton helveticus; assembly: GCF_964261635.1. Taxonomy (NCBI): domain Eukaryota; kingdom Metazoa; phylum Chordata; class Amphibia; order Caudata; family Salamandridae; genus Lissotriton; species Lissotriton helveticus. The sequence goes on from NC_136061.1 coordinate 1,648,322,675, forward strand.
GAAAGTGGTGGAGCGTAAAAGTTTGGTATGACTTTTATTTAGTGAACAACGCGGGCAAGCTTAATAGACAAACGTGGGGTCTGGCTGAATCCTCCTACAGAAGATTTATTTTTATTTTTTAAAGGTCTGCACATCTTCAACCACCTACCTTTCTTTCCTCTTCGGCACCCTCTTTTCACTCTTTCCCGAATGCACTGCCTTGCATCTCCCTCACTTCACCATGTCCAAACAGACACTGCACTCACTCACATTTAAGCAATTTATTTTACTTTTTTCCTGTAAGTATTTTGCCATCTGTGCACCCACTTCACACATATTTTCACAACATTACAATTAAAACTGGAACCCATGACCATTGTTGTGTGTGCTCTGCAGAGAGGCCAACCCACTGACAGGCACTCTGCTTTGGCTTCAGCATCCGCATCAAAGCTCTCAATCAAAGCCCTTCATAAACACCTGCACAGCTCAAAGTATGCACAGAAAGAAACACAACATGATTAAATAGCTAACTGTCGAGGTAGGCAAGATTAAGTAAAACTTGATATAAGAGAGGAACTAAATCGCTGGCATGCATTACCTTAACTTTTTAGCACTCATTGTTCATAAATCAATCCATGTTATTGCCATTAATGTTGTTAAGGGCATGAAGATCGGGCCAGTTTTAATGTTATGCAGCAGATAATAGTCTATTATGCCCTTGACTCGGATATTTGTATCAACTTCACAAGAACACTGGCCATCTCGTCTTTTGCATCCATTTCATGGGGGAACAAGTGCTGCGGCTCCACTTCTAATTGAGCCAGCTTTGTGCATCACAAGTCACCGATTATGAAGAAATTTGTACCTGGATTACAGAATCCCATGAATTCTACTGCAATAATTAGAGACAAGCCCTGAAGCAGGTGCAGCCTCGGACACAAATCCACATTTTTACTGGGCCACTGCAGCATTGTTTCATGTTGAGAAAAGGTGCAAAGTTGTTCTTGGCAATATTTTTACTGGGCATTTATATAATAATGTAGTCTATTACAGATAATGTGAACCTAATATAAATATGAATGTGCAGCTTATGTTGCCGTAAGTTGCAGATTGTGTGTTCAAGTGTTTAAATTCCTCGTTATTTTCTCTTGTTCATGTTTCCAGCATGTGATTGAGAAGGTTGAGAAATTATAATTTTCCTAGATTACTTTTATGGAAAAATTTTAGTGTCTAGGAGAGACAGGCAAATAAGTACATTTAGGCTTTTTTTCAAACTTGTATTACTGAATTCACTGTATACTACCAAAACGTCCCTTCACATAGCTGCATGCTTGATGGTATTTTATCAAAATCCTTCAGTGCTTTCGTCAAAGCGGTAGGTTTTTGGAAAACTTCTCTCATAAAGTTTTCGCCATGTCATGTGTTCCTAAAGTTTAGTTCATACATATTCTTAAAGTTCATCTAAATTCTACCTGATTGACATTACTGCAAGTTGCTAAGATCTAATTTGCCGTCGGTCTTGTCTCATAATCAGAAGGTGATATAAGGGCATTGACTGAGCTGCTCGATTAGCAGGGCATGATCAGCCTCTCCAGTAGGTCCAATAGTAGCCATGTTACACTGGTCAGGGAAGGACAAGACCATGTTGACCACATGCATTAGTGTGGCTTGATGCCAAGGCCTTCTCAAACCCAGATTTCAGCTTACCAGGCGTATTTAAGGCTCCACATGGGACTGCTGCAAAATTATTTAAGGATTCTGTACCCATATAACTATGATGGAACACAAATACATGCTAAGGCCTGGATGGAATAAATGGAAACTGTAGATCGTAAGATACACATGGCAACATTCACGTGGCCATTATCTTGCTGCAGTCCCCAGGGAAAAAGAGATAGCTCACTGAAAATGTTACTTTTTGGCATGTTACTCATTTCATATACTGAATGTCAACCCAAGGAATGGAAAGACCTAAGTGTAAACCATGTTGGAGGTTTCCCTAATGGTTGTTGGTCAATTGCTCTTTCCTTTTTGCACTAATACCTCATGGATTCATCATACAGCGGGTACTTGTGATTAAATCAGATTTTGCTCAGAGGTTATATAAGAACATTTATGGTCACTGTCTGGTACAGGTGATAAGTATTCAAAATGTTACGCAGATGAGGATATTTTTTCAATCTTCGTATAAACTTAAAGTACAATTAAAATTCATAGTTGTAATCTGCCTTACCAGTCACTGTAATTGTACTGCACAATTGTGACCCTTCTATAGACAAAAATAAATCAAAATAAAATTACCTTTAAACATTAATTTCCTCATAAGATGTTGATAAAGCCAAAGATGCAATTCCAATGCTTGAGTTAACAGGGCACGCAGCCTACTGTAAATTTCATGTTGAAGCGTGTGCTTCAGAATGTACCATAAGTGTGTATCACCAAGTGCGTTTTACGGTTTCCCACCGTCCTCTAATCAGCCTGATAACCATACCTGGAGCCTTCTACAAACCGCTTCTTCCTTTTGCTCCCTGTTACTTGGCTTCGCAGCCTCTTTGCTGCCTTACAGTACTGACTGTTTTGAAGTTAAATTGAACCTAACTAAGTTATTTGCTTTTCATGCATGATTTTATTATTGTTAAAGGCATGATGGCAATAAGCATTTCACTGCAAACACGATAGTATGTTCAATATTTCTAGTGAGTAAAGCCTTTTCATATATTTAGGCGGGCTTGCATTTTTCTTTGAACAACTGTATTAATCACTTGTTTTTTCCTTTTGTGTTCGACAATGAAGAAAAGCGACAACGATCCAAATTCCTACGTTCTGCTGTGTGTTGGAAACAAAAGTATGAAAAGCAAGGTAGGATATTTAATGTGCTGTCTAGATCAGAAGGGCCTTCTTCAGGTAGTACCCGGAACATGGGCCCGCAGTACGTCTAGAGCAACGCAATACCACCCAGTACAGAGCGCTTGGAAAAAGAGGAGTCTACCCTACCGTAAAAGGACACCACAGCTGTTCTCTCATTGCTGCTGGGCCTTATGTGTATGGGAGCATTCTTGAGTTAATAGAGTGATGCTGATTGGTGTAATGCACCAGCAGATTAAGCCTCTGAGTTGTGCCCAAAAGCTAGTGCTGCCCCTTTGATGGTCTTCTTTTGAGCGGTGCTACTGAGTCATGCCAATGGGTATCCTTGTGACTTCCAATGGTCGGGTCTTATTGCCATCAGAGGGGATGAGTACCCGCGCCACCATGGAACGGGGTACAGACGTCAGGCAGGGTTATTAAAGTCACTAAGATACTGCTACCATTGCAAAGACGAAAGGCACATGTTGTTGGCCACCATGGAATACCCCTTAGGCGAAGCAGTATTTATTTCAATCTGCCCCATAAAGTATTGTGTAGCTTCAATGCCTTTGAAGCATGAGGTAAAAATGCAGGAAATAAAACAGCCTCATATTTATTTGTGCAAGTTCATGAAGAGACTATTGAAAATGTCAATACCAAAATGATCAATATGCAGATCCATCCTGCTTAAAACTGTGCTTTCACGTCATAAATAAAATTAGCCTGCCTTCCATGTGGCACAGAGATTGGACCGCCCACCTAAAATAAGGTGCGCCTCCCAGATACATTTTTCCCCACTCATTTCCTACGTTTGGGACTGAGATAAATCTTCTATAAGCTCATTTTGTGAGGGTATGCAGCATACTCGTAATGTGTACCATAAGAGCTGCATGACCCAAGATGTGAGGCTTATTTGTTTTTTGTGACTCCAACACCTTTTCTGCCATTTGCTGATTTTCGGCATCTAACCGTTGAAGCTACTTTCAAGTGTGATTTTAGGGGCTGGCTGCAATATCACCGAGGATAACATTTGGGAAGCAAATTCGTACCATCGAGCTTGATAACTCTACCAAATGGAAGACAGAGGTGTATGAATTGCATTTCATATGATAAAATTAATGTTACCTTGAAATAAATACATGCATTCTATTAGAGAATTTGCTTTCTGTGAATATTTCCAATAGTATACCAAATTATTTTGATATACGCCTCACTTTTTCCAGCACTCCTCTGCTTTTTAGGTTATAATTTTTAACAGTGAACTTTGTAACGAGTTGTTAATATTTACAATTTATACATCCTTCATGAAACAGTGTACAGTTTAATGGAAACCTATAAGCATTAATTAATACCCTAATGATGTACAATAAGCAAGTGATATAATGGCTGTAGTTCAATGCCACAAATACGGCTTCTTCTAGGTGTTTCTAGCTGAAGAGGTCTTGGCATACATTTTCGGATTCCTTCATGTCTAATGGGAAGGGAAGAGGCTGAAATACCAATAATGGATCGCAAACATTTGGTCACAATTTGCGACCAGTGAAGAATTTAATGAACTGACCTAATAACTGTTAGGTTGGTTTGCTAACTTCCAATTCAGAGTGGGTCACAATCTTACCTACCTCATTAATATTAATAAGGTAGGTTACAAATTGCAAATCATTCCTGTTCATGGCCATCACAGGGGTGGTGGCCTGCTAGGGTCAAAAGACCACCATGTATGAGATTGCCTTTAAATAAGTTAGCTTTTTAAAAATGTGTATCTAACTTTTCTCAAAATAAACAGGGCTGCGTTTATCGTGGCCCCTTGTTTGCCTATTGACCAACAAACATTTTTTTTTTACATTCATAAAGTGGGAGTGGCTGCAAGGGACCCTTTCCCTGTGTTACCGTTACAACTCGGCATTCAGTCATTTTTCAATGAATTTCAGTTGCAAAACATTTATCAATTGCATACTGAATCGGTATTTGGAAGGGACATTTACAGCATGCCCCCTCCAAATACCAAATAGGTGTGGGGTCGATGTCCCAAAGTTCATAATCAGTAAAAGTTTACAGATTCCTAAAATGGGATTATGACATTTAAAAGAGCATTTTTGTGCGCTGGAGTGTTTGCGGCTGTAATAATGCTTTGTACATCTGGCTCTAAATGTATTACATAGTATTCATTTCTTTAAGGAGCATTGCCTGCCTAGTAAGCTGCCGCTTTTTGGATTCTGCATACGACGCATGTGTAGCAGATGCTTTGTAAACTGTTTCTTGTCCTCTGTCATTTTCTTGGTCTTTTGTAATTCACATTTTCCACATTCTTTTCTTACAGGTCTGTTGCACAAGCAAAGACCCGGTTTGGGAGGAGGCTTTTGCATTCTTCATCCAGAATGTTCACTCCCAGCACCTTCACATTGAGGTTAGTGGGTCTATTTTATTTATTTTCCCATCATCCCGATATTCATAATGGTGCTATGTGCTGTGAAAGATAATATTCTTTTAATATGCTTGCATGTGCAGTTATCTATCATAATTGCAAACAGAGATGTTTACCCTCACCAAACACCCAGTCTTCCACTTTCATGTTCAAAATCAGTGCATGCTGGGACTGGTAGCCATCATTTACTTCAATTGAACCAATTGAACTTTCAAACTTCAACAGCGATCGGTAGAACGTGAAAAGGTTGTGTCCTTGTGACAGGGCCGGCTTTAGGGCAGTGCGACTGGTGCGGCCGCACTGGGCGCTGACCTGTGGAGTGGGCGCCAAACTCAGGGGGAGGGGGGGAGTGGGGGGCAGTGTGTTTAGCAATAACTTATGATTGGGGAGATGAGGGGCACTTATGCCCGGTAGTAGTGAGAGAATCCGAGGAGGCGGTCCTGGGGTGTGGGGGCGCCAAAAATGATTTTCGCACTGGGTACCACCAGTGCTAAAGCCGTCCCTGCCTTGTGACGTGGACTCATGTGGTGGCCCTAAAAATGTGAGGCCAGATAGTGTGCTGGCAAAACCACCCTTTACTGTAAAATGGTAGTGAATTAAGGACAAAGGAAGTAATTCGCTGCGGAGCACATTTGTTAAGTGTGGCTCTGCATATATGGGTTATTTATGATTTAGGATTCCGGGGTCACATGCGCTTCAGAACTGTTGAACTACTACAGATCAGAGTTTCTATATGAAATAAACAATTCTTGGAGTCCTTATCAAAATGTATACATCTAGTGTTCATTTACTAGTGTAAAAATATAGCTAGGGAGGTTGTGATATTGGACCAATGCAAGTGATCTACCTACCAATTATACGAACATATATTTTAATTTCTGTCCATCATTACTTGCATTGGCTCTGTCAAAGGTATTTCAGCCTCCTTTGAAGCTGAAATTTGTGGTTAACTTTAAAATGGTCATGTACATTGATATCGCGCTCTCTAGCTTAAGTCTAAGGGTGGCCCAAGGGCAATTGTACCTTTTGAGAAAGATCTCTCCAAGGGCATAAAGATTTGGCAGAAGCTCAGCATAGGCAGTGGAGTAGGTGAAAATGAAGGAGAGTCACGTGATATTTGATGGCTGAGGTCCTAAAAGGGGCAATGTCGAGACAGAAAGTAAAAGTGCCAGTTAACATTATTTAATGCAAAATGGTGGGTGAAAATGGATGCGGCAAAATTATGGATCTGGAGAAATAAAGCCAGGGAAAACAGGTGAATAGCCATGCTCTATAAAGTTGTAATTTCTTTCTCAAAGACTACATGCTAGTTCAAATGTCCCGGGGAAGCCATGACCGCTTGGGGAGCATATAGAGGATTTTTTAAAAAAGTCTTCCATACGAAATGCCCAGAAGGCACCAGTGTTTGGCAGTAACTGAGGGTTTAGCACGGCAGCTTCACTTAGAACATGTATTTAAATGCAAGTGCATCTTTTTGAAATACTTATAACATTCACTACTATATCAATGATGAAAAAATTGCTTAGTATGTTTTGCCAATTCAGTAATTTAATAAGACTTCTTTTGTCCACTTTCTGTGATCATGACGTTTAGTTGGATAACCTTATTTGTTGAAAACATTTTGGACATTTTTCACTGAGAGCAAAGACTTTCACAGTACTATGTTGGATTGCGTTCATTGTGTTAAGACACCTCCGTGTAGACGTGCAGCTGACGGAATTTGGAATTTATACATACTGCTTGTGACCACTTTTAGTAAGAAAAAGTAACGGTGTTTCAAACATTAGCATTTATGAAGCGATGCAAGAGTGCCTTGATCTAAACAAAGTGATCAAATAACTTTCTGGTCAGCGCTGTATTTGAATAGTCTATGAGGAAAACGTAAGCAACTCCATCAAATTAACCATTTGGGGAATGAGCAGGACTCTTTTTGACCGGCGTTAATCTTTTTAGTCTCGAGGGGTTCACTGGAAAATCCTTCCTCTTTTTTTCCTGGTCATAGAACTTCCACATCAAACGGTGTAACGTACAGGTTCTTGTACTACGGAAAAAAAGGAAAGTATTACTGTTTGTCTAGAATATCTTGAGCGAGGATGAGACATGTATTTAGGCTGGTGCCTTCAGTTTTGGAAGGGCAACAAGACTCTCACTTATTGTATCTTTGATTGTTAAAAGTAATCTTTGTTGTACTTTGTTTTCTTTCATAGTTTTGCTGGTAAGGTGATGTTTGAGTGTCCTAACCGCCCATGTTGTTGACCCAGCCAAATGTCATAAAATATCTTTCTTTTAAATAAGGATATAGAGCTTTCCCAAGATATCAGAAGAACCAAGGTAGAAATTATTGATGTGAATTGTCATCACGATAAAGTAAGGTCCATGGTGACCCTGTCTCAATCGAAAAGCGAAGTCTTAGCTAGTTATGCTATGCTCCAAGTTGCTTATTATCACATACATTCATTCAGAAACGTCCACTGCATTAAGATAATGCACATAAGGCATGGTAGTCTTGTGGATTTACTCTTAAATTATTTCCACTCCCTCTGCTTTGGCTTAAACAATCTAGAGGTTTTAGTTGGACTTGTATTTAGTTTGGTAGATTGCTGCCAGGCGGAGGAAGCCCAGGGTACAAGGTAAAGCTGTTGAATATTTTGATTGTCTGCCAATTGCCGGTGGGATGCAGTTTAATGCTCTAAGAGTGACTGGAGTTTTGTTTGTTTCTGTGAGTATGCTGTTAAGTGTTATCACACTTTCATCATGCTGTTGATAATAAGTCATCTAATAATAAATGGCTAAAGATGTCTCTAGTAGTTGTGGTTGGAGACAGGTGGCTATCTTAATTCACGTGTCATGTTATCTGCAGAAGAATGAAATATATTTTGGTCCCTATACTGTGCCGAAGACCAGGTAACTCATAGTTTAGTCTGGGGTGCTTCATTGCCCTCCGAATGACCCCTAAGACTGTACAAACACTCAACTACATAGATGGAGATAAACACCTTCCTCCTTTATACCTTTTCAACTAAAGATTTTCATTACAGGACCTCAACATAGTGTTGGTAAACGGAGACAAAATAAAATAGTTAGGAATTTGTAAACAGATTATCACTACAAATTAGTAGATCTAGCATTTTGTGTTTTTATTCATCATCCGGATAGTAAACGTAAAACTGACACCCTGATTGAATCTTATCACAATCTATGTAATTGCTAAATGTTACCAAAGTTCTTTAAAGTAATAAACCTCACACTAAATTATGCCTTTATGTTTAGTGGCCTTAAATCGTTTCTAAACTTTGTTTAGGGAATTCTACCCTTGGCAAAGAAATAGACAAAAAAACTTGTTATCCGGGGGTCGTTTCTGAGAAATCAGTGTTAACCTTTGTTTCCCACAATCCCAATATCCTTGAAGAACTTCATTTGTAGAGTCTGAAGTAACGTTAGGATTTCTCACGTGAACATCACTTTGAACCACATGGCTATCTGAATATCATAATTTAAGTATTCCAAGCAGATTATCAGTGAAACCTATCGCCTTTCTCCCTTGATGGCTTTTCTACAACTCCAGCCCCCCCGCCCCCCTCCACTCCCCACCTTTTATTACACAGATTTCAAAGTGTAGTGTTTTTTATGTGATATAAAAATGGTTTCTATTTTATTGTTAATCTCCTAACTATCTGTAGAGAAAGGAGAAGTAATTATCCAGAGTTTTTCTTCAGACACTATTTACAATGCAGAATACAACACCCACTTATTGAGACTACTATCATGGTTGACATTTGCCTCTTCAAAGTAGCCACATTGTGGTTCTGTAGTTGTGGATTCGTTTTTAATGAGCACCATGCTTAAATAAAGTTAAATGCTGATGATTTAAAGGAACCTCTGCCACTGGACAAAAAAAATCCACACCCAAGTGTCCCTTCTGTGACCATTTTTCAGCCAGAATCCTACGTAGGAGTTAAATATGTTTAAAAGTACTGGCAAACTAATGGCAAGAGTCCCCATAAGACTTATTTAGGCACTGGCCTGTCCCCATCCCCCTTGAATGAGGAGCTCTGTAAGGAAGAGAGGTGACATAGCAATTGTGGTCCACACTTCAAATCCCTCATGTTAAAAAGAGTGCAAGGACAAGGCGCGGGGACTATAGTCTGAGCCATCTTGGAGAGTGCCTGTTTTGTCAAAAATGCACATCCACACTATGTTACTGGCAAATTTAACTGAGGTGGAGATGTGAATGGCAATCCAGGTATACAGGGTAAGATGTTTTTTAATGGTTCATACATTTGCTTCAAGAGAATCTTCTGGCCCTTGAGCAAGAATCTTGCCACGTACTTTAAATAAATAAGATACTTAACTTTCGTGAGGAAGAGAGAAGTGGCCTAGTACTATTGGTGCACTTGCCGATTGTTCAGCTGTTCCCTAACTGGTGAGCGATACAATGAAAGCTTTATTTAAAGGAGGAGTACCAGTTTGTTTACAGCCCTTAATACAACATTTTATTCAAGCAGTTACTTAAGTTCAATTGTTCTTAATATAACAATTTTGATATATTTAGAAATACGTTTTCTTAAAGTAGATTTTTACACAAATTGACTGTCCACTAACATAACTCCCTTTGTTCCCAATAAGGAAAAATTCTCTCAGTAGGCAGACTGTTGATTTCGAGCATGGGCGTCGTCCATTGCTTGCACTTTTATATGCGGACAAAGCTGCTTTAATAGCGTGCACGGCTAAGGGTCTAAAACACTGCTTAGATCTTTTTAGCTTCTTCATGGGTGCCCTTGACCTTTCTATTAAGAATTCTAAGTCCCATGTCATGGTGGTTGGTCTTAGAAACACTTGTTTTAAAAAACTGTGGTAAAGGGCTAGCTCATAAGCAGGGCTGTGGATTTTTCTTGCCCGGTGATCCTATTGGACTCTCATTTTACTTGTCAACCACTGCTCCAAAAGAACGTCATGATGTTTAAAAGGGCTGTCAATGGCATGAGTATCTTTTTGAAACGTCTAGACTGCGGGGGACGCTCCTGGGGCGTTAGGACGAGAGTTTGGTGGGAAGGAGTTGAGGGTTCCTGACAAACATCAATGAACTGATTCCCAAAGCAAGACTAGAGCCATGAGAGAAGCCGAGGAGAGAGGTGCGAGCTCATGCAAGGTGCACCTTTGCAAAACCCATCATCTGCAGAGACAGGAGCCTCGTGAGGAGCAGGCAGGGGCGGCATCTGTCCCCACAACCTGCCTGTGCTGCAGACATGCCTGGGACTGGAGGCGCGCTCGGGGCTGGCAGCCGTGCAAACCCCAAGAATACAATGTCATGTTAATTTACTATGGTATTAGGAGCGGCACTACAAGTGAATTTTACCCAGGCCTACTGTGCCTGTACACCCACAAATAGATTTGCCTGGTTTGAGTTTTGCAACCTCCCCCACATTCCTCCTGTGCCCAAAGAGACACTAAAATTCGTCTTGAGTCGCAATTATATTTTGGAAGTTAATGCTACATCCTTCCCGCTGTTCGAAAAACTGAGCTGGGCACACAACGCACCGGTCAATTAATGGTGAGAAAAGACGCATTCAGAAATCTACCGAACCGTCATGTCCTAGACCTGGGAGACAACAAAATGCTGCTGCTGGATTCTGATGCATTCCCTGGCTTATACAGATTAACAAGCCTCTTGTTGTACCAAAACAGCCTTGATGGGTCGATTCTGGAAAACAACGATTTCCGAGATCTTGTTTCCTGGGAGCTTGTTGATCTCAGTGGAAACAGCATAACACGCCTAAAGCATAAGCCACTGTTTTACTATCTACGTAGCTTCAGCATTTTGAGCCTAAAGTTGAACAGGATAGGGACTGTTTGTGAAGGAGACCTGCACAGTGTCCAGAAACGTCTAGCCCACATTAATGTAGAAGCAATGCTCAAAGTCTGTAAGGCCAAATGTATCCCAACAGTTAGCTTTGCATGTGGGGTTATGTGTCCATTACAGGCAGCTGAGAACATCTTCCTAAGAGGCCTTGTAAATGTCCTTCCAGGCACTCTCAGTGAGGTTTGAAATGAAGAATTGGGGTGGGGTATATTTCTGATTATATCTGTTTAACCCATTTGCTTTTACTGTTATCCCTGTGGTTGAAGGAGGAGTTAAAACTCAACAGATTTATAGTGCAAGACTGGTTGGACCTGGACAACATGTCCTATATTTTATGGTTCTCATTTATTAGAAGAAATCTCACTGAACTGGGTCAACCAGAACTTCTTTCAGACCCCCCACTGTATTGTGAAAGGGAACATTGCTTGGCTGGAGTAGACCTTCAGGGTGGGAATGGAGTGAGAGGCCTCTACCTTGTCTAAGCGCTTAATGCGCCATTTTGTTATGGTTACAACAGTAAGTTGGAGGGATCCTTATTTGTACCTCGGGATGTCCAGCTACCATCGCAGGCTGTTAACCTTCTTCAGGTTAAATCTCTTTCATCAGTTGATGCTTCCAAAGTGGGGCCTGGTCAGTAGTATTGAAGCTACAAACGTATCTGTGACAGTGTTTCCATTCCAGATACCTTACATATTGTAATGACTTTCCCCAGATTTAATAGTCTACGTTATCAGTATATTTGCCTTCTACTTCTACCTCTGAATTTCAGACAGGTGAAACCAGCGTTCTTGTTTTTACAGCTTTCAAAGTCTCCCAGTACGTGTTATTTTGTGGCTCACTTTTTATCTGGTATATTGCATTGGCGTTGAGTACATCAATGTGTTTTTTTGATTGTATTTACTTTACTTTGAGTATCTATTACAAATCTTGTTTTCCTCCTGAGAAGCCCATGACTGTGTTATGGTATGTTGTGTATGTGTATTTTATCTCTGTTTTTTGCAGTAATTCATTTGTTTTTTGTGGATATATGTGCTTTTACCTGGTCACACACAGTTTTTTTGGTGGAACTGTTTTATTGTGTTTACTTTTATGATTTGAAAATAAAATCGAATAACGTCAATAATACTAATGCTAAACAATCAGTCAGTAAATTTAGAAAACGGTTGTTTCTCTGATTAGATGATTGATGCCGAAGTCCCTACTTTACAGACCTCAAAACATAACTTCAGATTTGTACGGGGATTCCAGGGTGTTGGTGTTCAACGACTTAGAGAAACATCAGTGAATCCTATACTGCACACCATAAATCTTACATTTGGCACTTTTCATAAATACGTTTTGTGTAAGTCCTCTAAATGTTTCCTACAGATCAAGGATGATGAACGGCAGTGTGCTCTTGGGATGCTGAACGTTCCTCTTCACCGCCTCCTAAAAGATACTGATATGACTCTCGATCAGCGGTTCCAGCTGGAGAACTCTGGCCCAAACAGTTTTATTAAAATGAAAATTGTGCTTCGGGTAAGTCCTTTTTTCAGCTAGTTAAATACTGCATTTTCTCATTTGGTTGGTCCTGAAAAGTCTTTCCAGGTTTTATGTGCAGGGCTATGTATTGCAGTATAGTTTATTCCTTTATCAGGAATTGGTTTAGAGTTACTATCGTGGTCTGTAGCGGATTGGTTGTTCATGCAGACAATGAAACGGGTGCGCAAGTTTGTACTGGTTGCAACTTTTTCATAGTGTTTGGGGCCGTGTGTAGATGCACTTGCAGTAGTTCTCTGCAATTGGTAAACCTTGGCTCCTTCCCAAATTACAGGAATTCATACATATGGTCATTGTAGAACGTTTTAATCACCTGGGCCCAAGCTTTTACCTTTATTAATTACCCCACCTCCTTTATTACTTACCCCACCAAATATAATGACCCTGTGTGATGGGCGTATCAAAAGTCCACTGGCATGAAGATCTGCCACGTACACGAGTGAGCTTAACTGTTGTGAATTTTAGGCTTTTCTCGTTACTTACTTATTTTGTATTCGGTTTATACCGGACAGGTGTTTAATGTGTCCTACATATGTGTTGCCTGTGATCTCCTTTAGTAATGTTTCACATCACTGCATGGCTATTGTCCTGCAACGCACTTTAGGCAGACTTCTTGATAGTGATAGGTTAAATGGTTAGCAACTTTAAATAACAACCCAGTTTGGACCACAAGCCACTGAGGATTGTGGTGGTGGCAGCAAATCAAGGGCTCAATCTGAAATGTTTGTCTAATAACCCATCTACCCGAGGCATTTGAAATGAGAACATTTTAGAATTCAATGCATACCACACATTAAGAGAGACAATGTGTGGTATGGGTTCGCCCAGGATTAGATAGAAGCCATTGAGGTTTACTTGTCAAGACCTAGACTGGCAGAAGGACAAACCAACAGATACCTCACACACACCTCAGTAGAACCACAGATCCCATCTCTAATAATCAGGGTTAGGGGATGTACTATGAAACCATACCTCTCAGGTAGATGATAAAACACTAAAATAACATGATCTCAAAGGCAACCCAAGAAACATTGGTGCAAGTAATTTGCGCATACGTCAGCCATACCCCTAATAAGCCTGCCTCATCCTCTTACGAAGTAGTGGTCATGCTCAGGCTGTTAATATTGCTTCTGGTTCTGATAATTATTGGAACACTGCTTGAAAACCAGAAAGTTGGAAAAGGGCCTTTTGCTTTCAAAAATAATTTTGCAAGCATTTCAGCATCAAATATTGGATTTTGTTTGGAAAAGCTTCATCTTTTTTTGAATAAAAATAACAAAATCCCAATAAAATGTAAATAAATAGGATAAGAATTTCGAAAATATTTAACATATGTTTGTGCTTGAGGTTTTCTTTTGCATGATTACTTTCAAATGCAGCACTCACCATGGCCTTAAATGACGTACTATTTTTTCTTTCTTTATTTCAGGTCTTGTGCATTGAGGAGCCAGATTCGGACAGTATCTATACGGGAATAAATGCTTTAAAGAGGGGACCTGTTCCGCTCAGGAAGCCCAAAAATGATAAACATCAGACAAAACCTCAAAATGCGAAACAAACCCCAAAAACATCAACAAGTAGTGAAGACTTTCTTGCGCCACCAGTGCCGCAACCAGTGAAGCCAAGTTCTTCAGTGATTGAAAAGCCAGCAAGTGAAAAGGTTACAGAAACCAAACCACTGACTCATTCGTTTCCAAGAACGCCACTGACCCCAAATCTGAGACATTTGAAAGTAATGGGCCCTAGCATGGCGTCGTTGAATTCTTTTGCCTCTTCCTGCTTTGATCACAATGAGGAAGATATACCAAAGTAAGTGTTAGTTTTTAATTGTTTGATGCAACCTTGAGTTTGTTCACACAAGTACAAACCTGTTGGGCAGTGCCCAAGTGTCTAACCCAGTTCCATGTAAGCACTTCGATAGACCTCCAGCAACACCCCCTAAACTTATAACACATTACTTTATCAACTACATAACCTCGAACATCCCACAGTCCTACTACTTACTCAAACGTAAAACTAATACCAGAATATGGTGTCCCCAAAAAAATCTTGAAACCAAAATAAACAGACATCGAAAGATAGGCACTGCAAAGCCACATTAGCAACAGAAGTCCAGCCGTGTACACTGTAACCATGCAGTACCCAAAGTAGGCTTCGTTTGAGCAGATTACTGATTAGAAGACTTGTTATTTCGATTGTGACTTCGTTATGACAGAAAATGTAAATGTATGCAAATGTATAGATCTCAATCCAAAAAAGTTAGTTCTGCCCACCAATGTTCAGTATGCTTTCACTCAGAAGAGTAAGCTCAAGCAGGTCTAATGCATTTCTAGTCTTGGGAAAGTATGTCCTGTGTGGTTGAGGTTTGGCCAGACATGGACTCCTTTACATGTTTTTCATTTAAAAAAGTGAGAGAACCTAAACACTGTCACTGTTAAGAGCTGGGCAAGGCATCACATTTTATACAGAGTGTGATTAGCATCAGAAGAGAAGGTCCACCTTTGCAACAGGTATTGTATGTAACTAAAACACCGCTGAGGTATCAAATTATTTGTGTGTAGATTCATAATTATTGCAACGTTACCCGTTGAGCAGAATTAGTGAGCAGTAGGGTGTTCCTGAAGGCAGTTGTTAATTTGTAAAAAAAGAAAGAAAATTACGTGCCCGGGCTGTCAGGAGGCAACTTGCACCAGCCCATTACTCCTGTTAGCGCCGCATACAACAGAACTATCTACTAACTATGAAAATTGGGAGAGGATGTGGAATAATGGCCAGAGATTACGGAGCTGGGGAACCGGGTTCGAATCTCCACATCAGCTCAACATTATGATTCTGGGCAAATCACTTAATCTCCCTGTAAATGAATGTGTCCTTAACTGGTGCTCATGCAAAGCGCCGGTGCTGATAATTAAGTGCCGGTGCTCAGCATCGGAAACCACTGGTTCAAATCAAGCACTGTCTGATCGCCGGGGATTTGACAGCAGTACATTCCAAGTAGCTGGGGCTACATGACCAAATGATCAGCTGCCTGTAGTGGGTTTGTGGAAGCTGGGAGTAGAACTTCTAGGTCTTTTTTGTGTGTTGGAGAAGAGCTCTTCTTACTTTGATCTATCACATTATTGTGCTGTGGGTTGACCAGGAGTTTGAAAGTTGAGCACATGTAGATGCAGAGTAGGTGCAGTCTTCTCGGCTCAGAGAGTAAGGGTAAGTTCTCTTGCGTGCTCAGATCATGAATCTTGCTCTGCTGCTTTGAATGCATCTGAGTAGTGTGGTGCAGGGCAAGTGACTACTTAATGATATAGCATCTCCGCCAGCCTCCGTGCCTGACCCGGTTGTCCCTCACAATGATTGAAAGTAACATTTTTATGAGTAAATATTCAGGCGCATGGACGATGGAGTCTTCACATCATGAAACCATTTTATTTGATGGTTCAGTTAGAATTATGAATAAAAATTAGCTTGGAAGTGGGGCCAGGGGCATTGAGTTACAAAAAGTTTGAGGGAGCTCCTGACCCTCAGCTAAATCAAATCTTTTTTTCCTTGCTTAGTTTTTATGTAGATGGTTGGTGGTTAAGCTTAGGTGCATCCAAAAATAAAGGTCTGTGACAGTTTTTTATATCATAAACATATACACTGAGGTGCTCGAATAGCATCAGATAGATAATATTCAATGGTTTATGATGTTTCCCAAGCTCAAAATGGAAATATGCACATACCTGCCTAGTTTTGCAATTCCAATAACACCCGAGCCGCAATATAGAAAGTGCCCCTGGGGCGCAACTGACGTTTGTGCCAGCTTTTTGCAACCCAGGGGCATTTTAGTTTTGCAAAAAGGCCACCGACCTTGGGACACCCCTTATGAAATGCAGATCATATCTCACAATCTCAAGGGCGTGGTGCTCTTGCAGTATCCATGATGTGGATGCAGTGGCAAAGAATGTGCACTGACTTTGTGCGACATTTTCATGTGGCGCAGTCCGGGTACCCCCATGAAAGGAAGTCTCTGCAATTCCCCAGACATTCCCATGCAGGCGGGTGCAATTATTCACTGCGCCCACCTGCTCAGGATTCTCTGCCCTCCTGCATCTTGAAAGGTGGCACGGCGGCTTCATAAAGCCTCCCTAAGCCTTGTTCCAGTGCAGGCACGGATTCGCTGCTTCACTTGGAACAGCACATTTTCTCGATGTTGCACTGTGCCCGTGCGCACACACTTAAGGGTATGGTGCAGAGGGACAGTGCGAAGGTTTCTATACCCCAGCGCAGCCCCCAAAGTATTAAGTCAAAGAGTTCGCTTTGCACCGGAAGCACTTTGTGCACGTTGGATGCAAAAGCAAATTTTGACCAAAAGCAATTTCAGTTACACTACCTGCTAAGATCAGAAGACGAGCCCTTCCTCAGTGCAAACTACGGAATCTGTCTGCCTATTCAAAGTACAAGCAAATGAGAGAGCCAGATTTAGAGTCTTTTGGGCACAGCATTTCGAGCAGCCTGAGAAATAGATTCAATTTCTTCATCTGTCTGTGTTCCCCACATTGTGTCACCTCCGGAGAATGGACTTAAATTAGAAATGTGCAGAATGAGTTCACACCCGCTTCACCAAGACTTCAAGCAACGGTGCAGTATCCTTGTCAGTCAATCTTAGACTTTTTCCAAGTGACACAGGGCCAGTCAAAAGCAAAGACTTCAATAACGCAATATGACAAATCCATCTCTCATTTTCTTTATGGCGAAAATCAATGCACCTCCATATCACATGTATAAATGGACTACCATATTTTTTTTCTTAATGCCAGATATAAATATTTTAACAAAAATATCTTCTCTTTCCAAAGAGTCGTGAATGGTAGTAAATTAATTTCAACTATATGTTAAAATGTTTTGCAGTGGAATAAACCTTGAAGGAGTCTCCATGGGAGAGATCCAGCTTACAGTGCGCTATGCTTCTTTACGGCAGTGTCTCATCGTCGTCGTTAATTGCTGCAGGTAACTAAGTATGACTGCAGCCATCCAAGCTCATCTTCATGCTGCATGAAGATCTTTGTTTCAGGTAAAAACAAATCAGCGATCTAGACTGAAGTTTTCTGATCTTTTCTTTGTTCCTGAAAATAGAAACCTTCTTCAGTGCTCGAACAGCGGTGCAGACCCCTATGTGCGCATGTATCTTCTTCCAGACAGAACGTGGCCAGGACGAAAAAAGACAACTGTGAAGAGAAAAACGTTGAACCCACAGTATGAAGAAAAGTAAGTGCATGAATTAGCATTGGTAAGAAATTCAATTTGTGTTTTTATGAGGTAAACCCAACACAAAACAGATGATCCTTTGGGCCTTTTTATAAAAACTGGAGGTGGTGAACAAATGCAGTGTAGGTGTTACTTTGCCCAAGTGAAGAAGTTGTAAGCATTGTTTTTAGCACCACGGCTGTTTTTAGTAAATAATAAATGTTGGCCATACTCCAAAAAATACTTACTCGCAATTTAAAAAAAGAAATGAAAAGAAATAGCTACGAGTCACATCCACATTTTCCGATAAGTGGAATAGATTTTTAGTTTTGTTGATTTTGTTGTCTTCCACAAACTGCCCTTGCATCCATGACTGAGACAGCGCTGTTCAAGCACCCATTGGCAGTACAGAAGTCAACTGCTTTACCAGGGAAGATTTGGGAGTTGTCAGAATGCAGATAGTAGTTGATCCTAAATGAAAAGCCATCATAAGGGGAGGTCGTTTTTAGCGAGAGGTGATGGGAGAACACTGACAAGTAGAGTGGTGAGTGTACCGTTGGAGAAGCCATTGGGCATGGAAAAGAGACCAACTATGTTGCAAGAAATGAAACATGACACAGTGGTTCTAGTGAGGATTTGGATGTAGCAATTAACGATGGTAGTTTGAGAGGTCCAAGAGGACAATAACATATGTTTGACCTATAAAAGAGCGAAATCTTGGTAGAGTGCATACTGTGAAAGCTAGATTGCAAAGGGCTTTCATCCTTTTGGGAGTAGTAAAGAATTAATTTGAATTAGTTATGTCACTCTTACATTTTCAGATAGAAAACAAGCACTTTGGTTTTTGTGTGATTATGTTGCCCTGAAGCATTGGGAGGTAATATTTTATTGTGAGATAGCTCACCCGCATGGTATAGTATTGTCCGCCGCAGGCCAAACTGCCAACTTAGGCGAAATTGGGGAACATTATTGCAACCGCCTTTTCCCCCTCCTTTCGACATACTTCATTGCCTGTTTTAAGATATGGTTGTTGGTTATGGGTTTGTGCCGAGTCTCCACAGGTAGTTGATGGTTGTCAAGCTTTGTAACTATCCAATTTGCTTATACACACACAAGCTGCAGTAATACATATGGTATATTTGGAGCAGCTGTACAGAAAGTAGTGCTACTGTGCAAAACATCTTTGTCATGTAAAATAAGGGAAAAAGCTTCTTAGATTAATAAATTGCTAATACTAAACGGACCATTTATGCTGAACTATATTTCTAATTTCAACAGCCCTGCCGAGTACCACGCATCAGGCGTTCGACTAACACAATTTAATGTGATGATCCACATCTCCGCATTAAAATACATTATCACGCATTTCTAGGGCCTGTTTTCCCCCTACGCGCGCTGAGCCTGGTGAACTGTACAGGTAATGACCGCGACCACCGGGTACATCAATGTCTCATACCTGCCAACTTACAAAATAACTTCACTGTGTGAGGAGGGGGCTGGGCCTGGAAGGGGCAGGGCCTGGTGCAGAGAGCTATCTAATAGTTACTCTGCCCCTCACTAAGTCCCCCATCCCCTATCAAAAAAAACACAAAACAAAGGGTCACCAAGCCTTTTGCCGATGCCCTGGAGTGTTTTGACACATTTTAATGGACATTCACTGCTTGGAGCCTCTGAAAACGAGCTGGAAATCCAGTGTTTGCAGTAGTTCTCAGCTCGCTTTCCCTAGCACTGTGTGATTTTGGAAAGGGAGCCGAAATGACCAGGGGCATTATACAGGCCCCGCGGTGAGGGGGGCCCCCTCAGCACAGCACTCTGGCTGCAGAGCTCCTGATGGAGCCCGGAGGGGGCCACTCCACGTGCCTTGCAGGGAGGCCCCCTCAAGTTTTTTTATGCCAGTGCCGAAATTGTGTGACTCATGGTGAAACCATGTGAGTTGGCAGGTATGATGTCTGGGCAGGACTGTGGCAGAGCCATTGCTTGCAGCCGGCTCCAAGTCCTGAGCAGCTGTGTTTTAAGGCGGCTCAGACTGAGATAGGACTGAGAATGATGTGTGCTGTGTAGTGAGCAAAGCCCTTGACCCGGGAGGTCCGTCGTGGCCTTTAAATTGCTTTTGAGGGATGCTCTCTCAGAGGGCGTTTTAAGCCTTAAGTATGCTACGTTCTCCCGGCACTGCCTGCTCCACCCACCCAGCCGCACTGACTGCACTAGAGCCGCACCATGTCACTGACTGTGTACAGTACTCATACTGTCTGTGTCACTGCGTGTGCTGTGCTCTACGTGCTATTGAGCGTCCGTGTGCATATGGGCATTTTAACCCATTGACCACAGCGTGAATTCTGCCGCTGTGCAGGTGAAATAATGAGTGGGCGTGGTCCGGACGGCCCCCGCCCGTCCGCACACGCCCACTGTGACGTCGGACAGTCAGGGGCCGTCGACGCATCGAACGGGTTAAAATTAATTAATATTAGCAGCTGAGCTCTGCTGCAGCCTGGCGCACCACTGCCTATCAAAAAGAACTCTTCTGAGTGTCAGTGTTTGTTTGAAGGTGGTGCTGCATCAAATACTGAGTGATTGTGGAGGGGAACAGCAGTGCTGGCGCGGCGGATGCTATTTGGTGTGTGCTGCCCTTCCTCCTGGGCCCACCAGAAACTCCCCACCCCAGACATTTGTGAGCTCAACGGTGATTTTTTAATTAGGTTGTTGGCATTGGAATGTGATAACAACTTTTGAGTAAGCCTGCTCTCACCTCAAAAATGTACAGAGGATCTGGGCGGGTGCACACTTTCAAGTGCAGGGCAGCGCACGCCTGCCAGTTGGGCTACCACCTTTTCAAGAGAACCATTTGTTGCTGTTTTAATAGTCTGCAAAGGCCCGTTTGTGATACTACATATGACTGTAAACTAAATCGTATGTATTTCTTTGTACCATGACTTTTCATACTTTATTTACTTTAATTATTAGTTTCAGGTCATTACCCAGTTCTATGACACGGGCTTTGATGCATTTAACCCGTTCATGCACCGCCGATTTTGCGGAAGTGAGGCACTTCCGCAAAACGGGCGGGGCCGCGTCGGTCATGGGCCGACGGCAGCACTGGGCAGGTAGTGCTGCCGTCGGCCAGTGGCCGACGGCAGCATGGAAGGGGTTAAAAGTGCTTTCTATTTACAGTTGCTGTTCGACGTATGTGCACCTAATGGCTCAAAATACTGACTTTAGAATATTTTGTAGCAGCCAGGATATATTAGAGTACTGGGGGTGCCTGTAAAGAATGCGGCCAGGTGGCAACCATATCTGCCAGTGATGGCATTATTCAGATGGACAACGTTGACCAGCAGCTGCCACCAGAGAGCCCTAGTCCGGTGACAGATGTCAGCTGCAGTGAGTGTGTAGCAACCAGGCAAGAAAGTGTCAAGCCAGGTCTAAGTCAGCAACAGGTAGCCCAGCTTACAGCAGCACCACCAGTGTGAGCTCACTTGCCCCCTTGCAGAACACAGGCCAAAGACACTCTCTGGCTCATCCTGGCACTGCAGGGAGGCAAATTTACTTCCGGTCGTGACACAGGCGGGTGCACTGCAACACCATAGTGCAATTGGCTTAGCTCACAACATTTTCTTTTATTGGTCTTTCATCTTCAGTTAACTTCATAAAACAATCTGAAATATAACCTGAAAGAAAGTTTCGAGTTATTTTTAGAGCTTCTTGTTGCTCGAACGAGTTTAACTTCCGATGTCTTCCACGCACTTCATTGTTGGTTTTATTTGCACAAAAGTGTCACTCTAAGTGTCACACATTTAGTCGTTGAATGTCACTCATAACTACACTGAAACCATGGAAGTGTCGCACATAAGCAGTTTGAGAACTTGGCAACTATGTTTCAAGTAAGTATTATTTAAAATGGAAAATAAAAAATGGTCTTTTTAAAAACAAAGTACATATTATTGTAACAGTAAATTTACAGCGCAGTATATGTTTGAGTCATCTTACCGACTTGTACAGACAGAGCAATAAAATGCATATTCTTTACATTTTTATTGGCTAAATGTTAGAGCGATACGCTGCATGCCAGATGAAACTCTTAAAGTGGAGGACTACATTAAGGACATGGTAGAATGGGCAGTAGCCGAAGTAATAGGGATGCGTATTTTTAGAGCGGAATATACATTAGTGGAAGTTGTGTAATATAGAAAAGAGCCCTCTAGAGATGTGATATATCTAACACTAGATCACTGTAGACCAGATAATCAAATGGAACAGTGTAGAACGTATGATCAACTGATCGAGATTTCGAAGCAGTTACGATCAAGCCAAGTGTGTTTCTGCTACTAAATGTCCTTCTTGCGATGCCATCTCGTTATATAATTTTGTTAACATTAAAATATTTTTTTTTACAATTTAAGGAATTACTTTTTTCTTCTAATAATAATGTTTAGTTTTTTACCATTGACAAAGTTAGTTTGACTCCTGTAGTTCTTTTGATGAGACATCAGTCAGTGGCTGCTGAGTATTAGACATCCCACTAATTAAGTACACTCCTATTAAGAGTTTGCACGCAAATTAGGATTAGAAGCAGTGTGGATTTACCAGGGTCCTAAATAGTTTTCAGTGTGCAGATTTCTCCAGGTTTTCACGAGAAAAATAGGTCATAAAAGAGGAAATATGTGGTAATCTGGTAAATACTGCATGTTGTACCATATTCCAACCTTCCCTTCATAAAAATAGTCTGGTAACGAAGGTGGAGGCTGGGATTGAAGAGGTGTTTGGGTGGTGAAGGGTGGGACTCAAGAGGAGAAGCCAATTTTCTTTGTAAAATGATAATCTGGTTTCAGACAAATGCTACATATCTCCCTCTTGCTCTATTTAAAAACTTGTAGATCAGAATTTTAAATAATTTTTCCCTGCTGTTTCAGATTTGAGTTTTTTGTGTCCGAGGAAGATGTGAAGAGAAGGACTTTGGATGTTGCTGTGAAAAACAATAGGTCATTTGTTTCACAACAAAGGAAAGAACTTGGAAAGGTTTGTGCAATCGCAGAAAACGTATTCCCCCGTCTTTGATTTATTACTATGCAAGATATGTAGTTATGCACTATTTTAGTAAATATATAAATGTTGATATGAAGTCTAATTACTGCTGATGGAGATGTCCTTACCTGCATCACAGAAAAGGAATGCATACAGTAGCCAATCCGAGGTATACAGTGGAGCTGCTCTATACAAAAAAACAAGCATACTGCAACAAGAAGGGAACCATGGACGCCGCTCACAGATTTGCATTAGGTCACATCCCCTCCCAGTTTTTACAGGATGCCACTCTTCTTGGAAATACTGGAGTACTGAAGAGAAGCGGCAATTAAAAAAAACTGGGTTTATTCAATGTGGGGCCTTCTCTCTATTAAGTTTCTAACGTTCTTTCTCCTTCAGAAATACCCATATTTGAATATTTCACAAAAACGTTTACGTCCTGAGTGCAGAATGGCCCCTGGCATGCTGAGAACACCTGTCTGTTGGCATGTCCACTCCTAGGCCTCTGAGGGCATCTTACAAAAGGGCTGCTTCTGGGCCACTAACTATGTCTCTTGGTGCAAAAGCAGTTTTGCCCAAATAAGCTAGATACAAACAGCTCAGGGGGTGCTGTTATGCACTTTGTGTAGAACAGATGACTTCTGTTCAAAGCACTTTACAACTGAGGTGATGAGTTACCCACCGTGTGAAATTGTTCAGTGCTTCTGGGGACAGACCTAATTTTCCAAATGTAGGGTTCTGCCAGGAGCCACAGATCAAGGGCTAGCTATTTTGATAAGTTTCATTTCCAACCTTGTGGCTGTGTATATGCAGTCTCATGACATTGTCCCCTATCCTTACAGACAGAAATGCATTAAAGATGTGGAAATTTGAAAATCGTTTAACTCAAAATGCCGTTTTTATGTGTCATATAGCAGGAACCAAATTTTAAAAAGAAGCATTTAAAAGGATTCTTTTCTTATACTTAATATTTTTTACATTAAATCTTACAACTTCAAAACAGAGGTCTTCTGAGGATCATAAAATGACTACTACGGCCCTCATTACAAAAAGCCTGTTGAAATCCATGTTCTCAAGGTTCCTTCAGGCTGAGACGGCGATCAAAAAGGGGATCCTTGCACATTTGAAAATATCAAAGCAACATAAGATAACCCAGAAAGGTGAAGATTTCATTATCTCTATATAAGGCATTCCATTCTATGGCCTCATATAACAGACGGATCAACAAGATCCCTCAGGACTTTCGAGACATTCTTCCAGTCCCTTCCATCCATTAACACTTAGTATCACACAGCAATGCCTTACTCATTACAAAACCCTGCCAAATTACCTTTCCATATCAAGTCCAATGGTGAAAGATTTCAAAAAGCATTACCCCCCAAACAATGGTATGACATTTTCACAAGCACAAACAATTTTGTTCACCATGCCCAAGGATGAGAAACTGTATATAAATTCATGAACAGATAGCGTTACACATTTGCACCCCTGCACACAATAGATAGATCACAATCAGCACACTGCTGGAGACACTGTAGGGAGAAGGGCACAGTACTGCATATATTATGGGCATGCCCGAAGCTCAAAGGGTTCTGGGGAGCTATACTAACCACTATCTAGCAATTTGAGAGGGAAACTGAGGCCAACATCCTGGTGACCATAGTTTTAGGCATTCCGTTAGCGTCAGTCTACCCATTACAACTCTGTTAATGGAAAGTGCATCTCGCTGCCAAACAAATGAGATTGAGCCAATGCGGTAACCCAATGGCACCAACAGTGGAATATGGCTTGGGCATCTTTGACACTTACTGGCATATGTTAATGTGGCATATAAGCTCAAAGTGGGGTGCTTAGACTCAATAAAATGTGGTGCTTTAATTTCTGAATGCTGACAATAGGGGCATTTACTGCCGAAACAGGGATGGAGCACAACCTACAAGACACACACTTTGAAACCGCTCACTGTGAAGAGTGGGGGGATGCTGAAGAGGGGGGGAGGGGGGATTACACTTGGGTAAGAGTTGGTGGGTATTCACTCAAGAATGGACTACCTGCCTGAAGTTATGTAATTATTTTTTTTAAATTAAATGTAAACTATTGAATCTAGAACCACAGTTTTTTCCACATACCTAGAATTGGAGCTACCGGGGGGGTTCCCATAATTGTGGGAGTATGCAGTAACCGGGATCACATTTTGAGGAACAGCATACGGCATTAAGTGTTTCTGTGCCGATTGCTCCATGGTTTTCCATAGTCTGTCACTCATCGATCTCCATGTGAAAACCAAAAACTAGCAATTCTGGAACTTTAGACTATTCGTATTAAGAAAACCTGTTGAAGGATGCTCAACTAGTCCTGATGAAAGCTAAGTGACCCTGCGGGGCAAACATCCTGGGATGCCGTAGCAAGTAGAATAACAATGGATTTAACCCAAATCTCTTGACAGGGGGTGAATGTTTGATTCATTCAGCATTCGTCCATCATTTGTTGCTGCAGCACTTTTCAACCTAAGTGGGATGGGTATGCCCAGGCATGGGTCCTTTGCTTGCTGTGCCACTGGATTCAAGCTAGCCTGGCTGATGATGGGTGTTACCCTGAAACTGGTCCCATGATGATAGTTTCCAGTCAAGGGAGGACCCGGCTTGGCCGTTCGGTCTGGACTGTTCCCATGAGGAGCAGGGTCAAGACTGATTTCACATGGCTGGGTTCAAACTAGGCCGTTGTAGTGAGCAAAAGAGCGATGGATTTAACTCCGATCTCTTGACTTGGGGTGAATGTTTAATTCATTCAACCTTCAGTCCATCATTTGTAGTCACAGCACTTTGCGTTACTTTTAGGCAACTTTTCAGCACAAAATAAGTTTTGCATTGCAAAGTAAATAACAAAAAACATTTTGTGCTGGTTTGCATCACTTTTGTGTCTCAAACACAGTGCAAAATGTTTGTAAATATGGCCCAGACTGGTTTGAGAAAATCACTTGCATCTTTTTTACAGTGAAGGTATTGTTCCGTTTCGCTCCTACCCATTGTGTGCCATATATTTCTGGAGCTAGAAAGTGATTGTAGATATTTATGATACCTCAATGGTAGTCTTTAGACTAATAGGTGTCACCATGAGTAACATTAGGGACTTCAGCTATCCCTAATTCTTCCTCTTCAAAGTATCCCAGGTGAAGACAAAAGACCCTGAGCAAGGTAGAGTCTGATGTAGTTTTTATGGACAAAATGTTAGCCGAAAGTGGTGAATGTTCTGAAACAGTCATTACATTATGTAGTTGACTGTGAAGTGTATATCACACATGAAGAACTCCATGCTGGCCGTTGGACTTTAAGGTATTTTGATCTTTGAGCGAAACATTTAGCGCTGGGTTTCTGCATCTGCTTTCAAACCATGAGGAAGAAAAATGTTGCTTATCTTCTCTAACAATCTTTGTGGTAGATACTCTAGCTGTTTGCACATTTTTCACCTTGAGAATACCCCCCACATACCCCTAACCTACACAGGTACGAAGCTGGCTCTGGGTATTCTTGCAGTAGGTCCACAGTGCAGGAAGATCTGGGTCCACCTCCAATGTGACATAACAGATCTTTATTAGGTGTCAGCCGTCTGTGCCGTCTGTTTCTGTCCTTTTTCCTCAGTCTCAGAGGCGGACACAAGACTGATGAGATGGATAGAATGGTGGCAGTGTACAGAAGAACAAACTTTGAACCTTAAAACAAATATCTGCAAGAATTTTCCTCAGAACCCTGAGGTGGGCCTCGTATTATAGTATCCTCCATATAAACATTATGTTTGTAGCACATATAGCTGTAGATATATGCGCTCTGCATACTCCTGACTTTTAGTGTTGGCTTGAACATTGCAAGTTGGTTTTGTTTGAAGATATCTTGTCAAGTCACATGGTATGGTGTAACTCCTCCCTTATTTAGAAATGCACATGCACACTGACTCCATTGTTTTTCTCTGCCATTGAGTCCGGTTTACTACGCCATTGGGTTCGGTCACAAACCAATGAGGCTCTTGGACATGACGTATTGCATGTTCGCTGCTTTGGTTCCATGCAGTAGCTCTTCCACTCTAGTCATCAAGAAAGACTTCTTCGGCACCTGTGTTTGGTTTTCTTTCTGTTTCAACACTTCGAAGACAGTTCAGAAGATCGGGTCCCAGACTCTCTAGCACCCATGCTCCTTTGGAGTTCTGCGTTCTTTCCCTCCATCGACTCCGGAGAATGAAGAGGCATAACGGGTAATGGAACGGACATCCTTCAGAAAATGCTCTCAGTGCCATGCCAGTTAACCCTTGGCCAACCTCCAAGGGTGTGTAATCCCTGCCTCTCTCCGGACCACAACATGCATCTTCTGTCTAGCCTTTCACTGCAAGAAGACCCTTCAACAACGTAGAGACAGATGCTAAGCACACATTAGCATTCACCAGCAGTCAGAAGATGTCACACCCGGCCTCTTCTATGGGTTTTCAGGTCACTAGGATTCCCCCGTTTGTAGTTTTGGGCTGGGTTCATGTTGTCCATCATATGCCGCTCCTCCTTGCCAATTGCAGGGTGGGATTACATTGGGGGAGAACCTCTGCCCCTAAGTTGCGGGACTAGTTAAATGATGTAGCATAAGGCCATGAACAGCTGGAGTGCTACTGGGATCTCAAGCCTAATGCATTCGGACCTGCAGATATCTAGGGGGCCAGTTGTTATATATCTTGCTCTCTGAGTGACCAAGAACAGTCTATGAGAATAGACCTTGATTGACTGGATGCCCTGCGAAACCCCATTATCATAAAGGATGAGGGACAGATTTCTCAACCCCTGCTGGACCAGTGGCAAATGTGACACCCCCGGGGCTGCATTCTGGCTCCCATGAAATGCCAGATCACGCACACTGCACCCGAACTGTTACATCTTGCTTGTCAAAGACACTCTGTCACAGCTAAGTATTACTCTGCTTAGATGTCACCTGTTCTAATGCACCTTGCGTTACCATATGCAAAATGTAGAAGTAAAGTGATGTATTACTGCTGTAGTGGAATGGTCATGGTGACGTGTTTTATTCCATAAAACCCATTAAATGAAGTTTTTTTTAAAATTAAAAATCTATTGGCCAGAAATTTCCTTAAGAAGAGTTAGGGTAAAGCTATTAACCTTCACATAAAGGGTTCTAGTTAAAAATACCAGATTACTTTGTGAAAAGCTTCCATCTTTATGTGCTGCCAAGAAAGCTTCACTATAGCAGTAAATCGCCCCTTCCAAAGCCCATCGAAGTGGAGCAGAGTAGGTAGCAGATCTTTTGCCCTTCAGGCAGGTTTGGAGTGATGGGGAAAAAAATTGACTCTTCACAGAATTGCTGAAATTCTGTTATCTATTAAAAACATTTTTGTTGTGCCTCAAATGATTCATTCTTCCTGATTTTCTAAGTGCTTGGATGCCCTTCAAAGCTTTCAGTGCTCTATGAATGGCCAGACAAGTGGGACTGGAAAGGGTCCAACAGAGAAAAGGCCCTTAACCACCATGTCCTCTCCTCCTAATAACGCCAACAATCCTACCCTTGATACCCGCAACTGCCCTCATTGCGTTTGATAGACGTTTGAACGTATTATCTAAAGAGGTAGTGGGAGCCTTCTTAAAGGAATAAACTCTATTGCTGTTTTCGTAGATAGAAAAGTGTGCTAAATATACATGGAGTTCACAAACACTACTGCTAGCAGCATAATCATTTAAACCCATCCTTAATAAAGTATTACATTCTACCACATTCTGACATCTTTTGTTTTGCTCAGAGATGTTAAGCCTTGATGAACACTTGCTAAGAAATTGAGATCCAAAATGTTTTGTGCCTGAGTGTAGCAAGATTTCTAGCATGTCTGAACTGTCTGCAATTTTGTTTGAACCATACTTCAAATTAAACGTTCGTTGAACTTTGCAAACTATAAAATTATTTCTTATGTCGATTCTAATAACCATTTCATTATAGGTCCTAATTGACTTGTCGAAAGAAGATCTTGCCAAAGGGTTCTTTCAGTGGTAAGTCTGTTTTTTCTTTTAGTTCAGATGCAGTTTTGTTTATTTATGTAAATCATGTTTACAAAGTCAGAACATGTCATTTCTTGCTAAGCCTGAAGATTACCTATGGCACATGATTGCCAAGGCTACTGGCGTTTTGGTCACATCCTTAACAAGGTTCCTAAATCCATACAAAAGATGACCATTTTAATATTAGTTTAAAGTATGGGGTTTCTGGGAAGGAGACGAACAGTGGTTATGTGTAAGGCCTCTAAACGAACAATAGGCAGATGTGAAGCACAAAGAAAATTCCTGATGTAAACGACTACTAGTTAACTGCCTTAAAGTGCTAGCTACAAAAGAGAAATGTTCCTTTCTGTAAAACGTGACTATCAAATTTTGATAATATCTGGTCTCCTCTAGATCCAAGTACATAGGTTTAGTAAACCGTGTATTTATAAGATTTAACATTTTGTTTCTCTTTTATGGGAATATTGTTTGCGTTTGGCTAAAGAAATGCCAATAGGAGTGTTTTGAATAAGTCTCTGCCTTTTCGTTTTGCAACTATACTTTTCTGTGGTGGATATGTGACTGTCATACCTTGATCAACATGGGGGCAGATATAATTGCAACAAAACAAATTATATGTATTCAACTGCTGTGTCCGACTGAGCAGATGCACCAGTAAGTCATTCGTTCTTTGCTGTATTAGTTCCATTACTAGTGAGAGCTGAGTTGTGCACCTCTACTTTCTTGATCTTTTATCTATATTTCAGAACATTAGGCAACACATTTATACTCTTGATTTAGATGGTCTGTATTCTACTAGACTATGTGTGCCTTTAGAACCCGTTGCTCTTTCATTTCACGGATTTGTGGTCTTGAGACACAAATTATGAAGTGTGATTGTAAGAGTAACCCCTCAAAAGTGCATGAACAGGAATCTTCTCAAACAGATTGTAGATTCATTGTTATTTTGATGAAGCCAGACTTTGTGCATTGTTGGTGTTTTTAAATAATAAGCTATTTACCTTTAGTCCTACTCATTCTGCTACATACTCTATCTAACCGCAGATTCCTCACATTGTCAATATCCCCATGTGCCAAAATGGACCCGGAAAATTAAAATGCAGTGCTCCAGCACAGCGATATATGGCTTCAATCGCTCCAGAACTGATGATCGGAGCCCTATATAAGTGCCATCCACGCACACAGACATCCGTTTCTTTCATGAGATTGTCTGTGCTCTCAGATGTGGATCCCACAAACAGATTGGAAGAACCAGTATAGAGAGTCCTAAAATGGGGCCTTTTTAGATGGAAATGATTCCACATAACGAGGAGATGGGGCGGCATTAAGCAAGCTGCATCTCAATAGAGTATTCACCAGAAAGAGCATTACTGAAGGTAAGTAAGTTGTTGTTCTGATGGATACTAATAACCACAGATTATTCAACTTGTGAATAGATCCCAAAGAAGTCTCTCCCACGGTGGTGTATTTTTGGAATGTCTCAGACTAAAGAGTCCTACAGGACCAAATAGACAAAATGCCTTTCCCAGCGGACCTGTCAAGAGCATAGTTCATAGTGACCATATGCACCCACGTAGCTACCTGACCTGTCTGGGACAGGAACTCCACCTGCCAACACAGTGGTAGCAGCTTTGGCCCTGGTGGATTGAGCCTTCAGACCTTCTGAAGGCTACTTCTTATTCTGTGGATAGCCGATCTTAACACAAAGGACTGTATCATGAGATGGTCTGTTTCTGCACCACCCTACCCTGCCTCGCCCCAAAAACCCCCACAAAAAGCAGATTGTTCACCTTATGTTCTTTAGTTTGGTCAATGTAAATGTTAAGTGCTCTTTCAGAGTTGAGATGATAGTCTCTTTTCCTCTTTCGAGGGATGAGGCGGAGCAAAGGAGGTCGGAAGAATGATGGCTTCTCTGACATGAAAAGGCATAACTACATTCATTAAGATATCTGCTAGACTCTTAACACCAGTTGGTCTGAAAAAAAGGTGGTAGAAGGATGCTGGAAAAGGAGGGCCTGAAGCTCACTAACATGGCATGCTGATGTAATTGCAATGAGAGAGGCCATTTTTAAAGTAAGGATGTGCAATGGACAACTCTGCACAGGTTCAAAAGGAATACGCATGAGAAAAGTGAGGATAAAATTTAAGTCCTGCTGTGTCGCAAAGGTCTTTGGCGAAAACATGTTTTAAAACTTTGTGAAAATGCTTCACAGGAGGTTATTTGAACAAGGATGGCTGGTTCAGCCAATGTAAAAAGGCTGAAAGGCCCAACAAGTAACCTTCAACAGGGCCCACAGGTCCCTGATGGGCAAAAGACCAACAACAATGTATCCAACAGTTTGGTGTGCAGCAGGTCTTTTTGGCAGGCACCACACAAGCTGCAAACGTATCCAAAGGCCCGGCCCAGACAGATTTCGTAGAAGGACTCCTAGCTGTCAGGGTGACGACAACAGCTTCAGGAGGGAGATCAAAGGAGATTAACTGGTGCAGCTCAATTTCTATGCATGAAGGTGCAAGTTGTGCAGGCCTGGGTGCACAACCCTGCCCTTCTGTTGAGACAGAAGGACCTCCCGAAGCAACAGCCTGAGCGGAGAACAGCTGCTCAGGCCCAGATGTTTCTAGTACTATAAATCCCTGGCATAATTCAGCCCCATTAGGATGACTTGGGCCCAGTCATTCCTGATCTTCAGAACGCTGGGCAGGAGAGGTAGCAGTAAAGGAGTCCTGTGTTCCACTGCATGTGGAATGCAACTCCGAGGGAGAGTGGTCTTGGGAACTCCAACTCGAAAAAGTGTTGACACTGCATCTTCTCAGCGGCGGTGAAACGATTGAGCTAAGGTTCTTCCCATTGCTGGAAGATGCCCTGCGGCATCTCCACGTGCAACTGCCACTCGTGATGTGTCGGTGGCTGAGATTCTCCAGCCTGGTGTTTAAAGCCAGGTGGTGTCCCACCAGGGAAATGCCCTTATAATTCAGCCAGTTCTAGATGCACAGAACCACCATGCACAGGACTCAATACTCTATACTGCCTTGCAGTGTCATATGGCAGTGGTGTGGCCTGTGAGAAGCTGGCTCAGCCTTCCTTTCATAGGCGGCAGGAAGACCTTCAGTACAAGGTGAATTGCCTGCACCTCCAATAGATTTATGTGAAGACTGGTCTCTGCCAGAGACCAGAGTCCTTTGAGCTCCACCTCTCCCAGATGGCCTCCCCAACCCAGTAGTGATGTTTCAGTCACCGTCAACTATGGGTGAAGTAGGGAATGGGTTCTGCCATTGGTCCAATCGCGGTTTTATAGCCCCATTGTTGTCTCCATATGGTGGGCTCTGGTCTGAGTCAGTGCCAAAAAGTTGGTGTTGTCTGTGTAATAATGGGATAGTGTCTGAGTCTGAGCGATTATCGTCTGTGCTTCATAGGGAAGGAGGCCCAGTTGTGGTGAAGTTGGTTCAAAGGCAGAAACTGCAATAAGTTGTAGGCATCGACTTCCAAGGGACCGGCGCAGACTTCTGCATCAGGCCCGAAGTCTGCAGCAATTCTGGTGTAGCAGGTTTAAGGGGCAGAGATGGCATTGAGGACAGACCTGCTGGCTATAACCCAGCTAGAGGCTCCT
Organism: Lissotriton helveticus; assembly: GCF_964261635.1. Classification (NCBI taxonomy): domain Eukaryota; kingdom Metazoa; phylum Chordata; class Amphibia; order Caudata; family Salamandridae; genus Lissotriton; species Lissotriton helveticus. The sequence goes on from NC_136061.1 coordinate 1,648,355,206, forward strand.
GAAGATCCTTTGGGCCTTAAAGCGCACTATATGGAGCCAAAAGTGTGCCAAAGCTACACAGCATGGCCTTGCAAAAGGCTTCAACCTGATGTTAGGTCACAGATTGACCCGGAAACTTAGGGTGCTTCAGAATCAAGGTTGGATTCTGATCTTTGGTGGACTGGAATTGAGACCTGGAGGCACCATGATGCCCTTGCGCCTTTTCTGGAGAGCAACAGTGGTGGAAAGAGGTTGACTCCTACTTCAAAGGCAAAATAAATCTGCTGTGGGAACACGTTTGGGAGCATAAGCTCTTAACTTCAACCTGGAGTGAAACCTGCATGGAGTCTTGCAGTGTTTTGCCACGTAGAGCTTCGCATCGTGTTTACAGATGGCTTTAATGTTCGTCTGGGCACAGTCATCCACGGCCTTGGAGTAGGGCACTGAACCCAAACACCAGAGACATGCCTTGTGGGGATCTGTCCCAGACATCTGGGTGTGAAACTCTACAAGGCCTACGTCTCATAGTCTCGGGAGATGACATGTTCCCTTGCACACTGGAACCATTTTGAGAAAGATTTACTTTACAGAATGGAAAAGAGGCGTGGCGCTCCAGATCTATATCTGAAGGCACAGAAAGAAAAGGAGTGACGTCAGCACGCATCGGTAGCCCTTAAATGCGGCTGAGATCTTCACTTCTGGAACGGAGCGAGGTTGATGCTGAGTCACAGCGCAACCTACCAGGGTGCAATAGCACTACTCCTGAGTTTTCTTCCTCTAGCCTGGCGCCTGGGTATATTCACTAGGTGAGGACCCCATAGTTAAAAGTATCAATTAGAAACAAAGAGACTAATCAGAGGACCTATGCTCTTTATTCGACCACTTAGGTAATTAATTCCTAACACATTAATATAGCCAATAGCAAAGTTTATTATTAGATTGAGCAGTTCCATAGTTTCTGCAAGAGAATTTCTACCATGTACGGTTTATAGCCTTAAGAAAAATCCAATTGTTTAAGGATTTTGAAAAATCATGAAAATATTACTAAGTGTTACCTTTAACATTCAATGCAAGCACAAGTACATATTATAATTAGTAATTTAATTTAACAACTACATATAAGTAACATGTAGTTAAAGGCTCCTGCTGTAAATCATCATACCCAAAACAGGATTTCATCAATTGCACAAGGTCTACAAATAGCCAGGAGACACTGGGCTGGGATTTGATCTGCGGTCTCCCCACTTCACGGTTGCTAGACAATGAACACTCATCACCCCTCCATTCTTCACCCTTTGTAGAACAGGCGCAGCTGGGGGAACAGTGGTTGACACTGCCCTCTCTCTCGATGCTTGTAGATCAAACCAGGCCTTCAAAAGAGAGTTCATTTCTATGATGCTTGGAAGTGGCTCTGACAGCACAGTACACACTGAACGCTCTCTTATAGGTCTGCCTGGCCTTTCCTCTCTGAAGAGGAATGAGAGACCCTAAACCTATTTTTCGCATTAATGTTCAACATGAGTGAGGTGCAGGTTAACCCCTTACGGCAACGCCAACCAAATAACGCCATCTAGACATACCTTTGGCAGAATCTAGGGACAAAATCATTGTATTTAATTTATCAGTGTAGGTCCTTCCTAACAATATTAATAAGAATTTTTCCTAGGCCACAAAAAACCTGTCTGAAATCAGGTTGCACTTGAAGATGGATGGACAACAGCCTCGATATACTAACAAACGATGGAATTATAGTAAAAATATATTTTTTAATTATTTGATATTAAAAAAGGTACATAAAAGGCGAAAATAATTATATATAAAAAGGCAGTGTAGGAATTACAACTTTAACCAGCCACAATATGCTTCTTAAAACAATGTACATAAACAATGTAAGTAGAAACGGTGATAGTCCTTCCTAACAATACATTTTAAGTAATGGGCCTAACATGATTTGATTTTAAGAAATATCTGCTGTGTTTTCAGTCTTTCTACTTGAAGGACTTTAAATGGCTCAAAATGCAGCTATTAAACCTATCTTACGTTTAGGAAGAAAGGGGAATAGCTCCAAAGCAAGAAGAGCACTGCACTCGTTCACCTTTAAGGTTCCTATTTTGTTTAAGCTGAGTTTTGGACAAATGTTTTGGCAATCTGGCTCCATTCTAACTCACACATTTACTCGCCATATCAACTCAATGGAACTCTACGAGTCTGAACAAAAGGTTGCTCTGCATTCTCATGTAAAATTAAAACCGGAGAGGGAGGACCTTTACATCAATGAGATGTGCCATTCTGGAATTCCCACTACAAGTAAAAATACAATATTGCAAAAGGAAAGCATGTCCGTATAGTGCTGAAATATACACACGGTAAAAAGATGATATACTATGGCCCTAATTTAGCACGATCTCTTCTACCAAATGTGTAATTGCATGGGCAGCTTGGGCACCTACTAAATACCATTTGTGCTGGGTACAGTAATTAGTCTGTGTGCCATGTGCATCTGAAACAGTGTTGCAGATCTCGGAATTTGGGACAACGGTCTTATTGTGTTCATCATTCGTACTGCTGAGGTGTGCAGAATGGGAGTATGTGCTTTTTACCGTCAAAATGTGTGGCAGGTTTTAGCTTCTGCAAATGGAGAGGGTAAACAAATCATCAGGAGTCTTTTGTGTCGGACATGTAAGCCACTTACGAGCACAACCAGATTATTGAATTATTTTTAGGAGTCAATTCAAAATAGCGCTTTCCGAGTTAGACTTTTGCCACCACTTTGGTCAAAAAGCATTTTGTGTTACCCTCCTTCACCTTTGTTGACAATCACTCAAGACGTATGTGTTTCCCTTCTCTTACAGGTTTGAACTGACCGCGAATGGACAACCAAGAAGCTGAGCTTCCTGTTCATGTCTTACTTCACGATTGCCTGGGGAACTCTTTCGAAATACTTTTAGAATTGTTCTAATTTTAAGTTAAAATGTATATATGTATATACTGTAAGTAGCCTTCTTTATTTTTAAGAGTTGTATTTTTGGAATATTTTATGCAGCTACCTTAACTTACATTTATAATATATTATGAAAGTAGTTTATTGATGACAAGTTGTTTTTATTAATGGCACATATTACAATCTTGCATTAGTGAAAGTATGCATTCACTTGGCTACTAAGACTTTTTTTAAAGTGTTGAATAGGAAGTTTTTCTGCAAATCTGAGGCAATGTTTTGGCAACTTAACGCCGGCCATAAAAAAAAAATTATATTTTTCCCTAGAAGGAGATTTAAACTTTTTCTATCAGAAGTTGCAGCAGTTAAAGGCTAGTTGATGGCATATATTTTTGGCAGAAAATCATGAAGATCTATATATTATCAGTAGGCAGTGAACTTATTCACAAGATGACTTTGGGGGCGGGCAGAACCAAGTAGCCAAGCAGGAGAAATGTGTTTTTTTCCAATACGTATACAGTTGCAGAAGCATATGTAGACAAGCATACATGTAAAATATTTTTTTTTACTTTGAATGTAAACTGAAATACAAAAAAGGGCCAAATTTGCTGTCTGTGTAATGTATTTTGTTTGTTATTGAATGTATGAAACCTTGTATACAGTCTGTTATGCACTTTATATTTGTAAGAATTTGAATTACAAAATACATTTTCGATCTTGGCTACTGAAAAACTGCATTAAAATGTTTTATAAAACCAGAAAAATACAGTCTTTGCATATTGTGCAAGAGTGACGTACCTCTTGTGATTGCTTGTGGGACTTTCAGTTTGTAGACTAATCTGCAGAGGAGAGTACTTGTCCTTATCAACATTCAGTGTAAAATAAATTACATGTATGCTCCGCATGAAAACCAATCCCAAAGCAAACATTGAAGTTAAATGAGAAGATCTTGAGGTTCCTTGTAAAAAAGTTCCCATTAAGATCTAAGCTACTTGCATCCCAAATTTTAGGATGGTGCACAGCCTCCGTCATGGCGTCTTGAGGTATACAATAAGGATGTATGAACGGTGAGTATTACTTGATAATATCTAAGCAGATCTACTGTGTACATTCTACCATAAATGGATAAGCGAAAATTAGAAGGTTTTCCCAGGTGGAGTTAGGAATGTCCAGTCGAAAGAGAACCTCCATACACGTTCAACTAATGTCAGAAAACATCCTCAGCCATGGTTGAAACGGCTAGGAAATAAATAGAAGGCAGAGGTCCTTGCTGGTTCTAGAGCACCGCAATGCTACATGGTAAATCCGTGTGAGGCTTTGATAGAGCCAGTTGCTTGCAGACTAGTCTAACAAAAATAATGACTACCAGAAGGGCAGTCTACCACGTGTAAATTGAGGTCCCAAGAAGCCTTGGATTTTAAGTACAAGCAAAATACAAGACAAAAGCAAATAAAGACTCATGGTGCAAGAGGGAAGGGTGTGTCTCCAAAATGAGCATATGATGAAGCCAGCCTGCCATTTCACAGTGCAGCAGCGGCCTTTGGAGTAGATGAATGCTGTGGTGGTAAGTCGTCTGGCAAATCAATAGGTACCACAATTACATTTATAGAGATGTCTGGTGTATTTATTCCTCTGTCCAAGAGGATTCTGCAGTAATGGACACAATGTCCTAACCACCAGGAACTGTTGTTTGAAACTTCTTGACTATGGCTGTAACTAATTGAATAATCAGGACAGTAGACAAACTCAAACTGTAGTTCCTCCAGACCAACAAAGCATCTCCCAGAGAACCGTCCCCAGAACCTCCTGCTACCAGAGCAATGTACATTTTGTTTTATGGCGAGTTTCACATAGATCCAGTTGACTAACTACATACATAAGAGTTTAATATTTTGAACATGACAAAAGTCTAGATCACAGGTCCTTGTCACCCTCTCCTCACAATGACATCAGCAGCATGAGAGGTTGAAATACACTGCCTTAATACATTTTGAATATTTACATTTAATACAGGACATAGAAAGCAATCACTGCCCATTTACTGTATCGTCAGCTTGATATTAAGGGTGCGTAGTCGAGTTCTGTCACACAAACATGAAATCACAGAAGTAACACAATAAATACATACAAGAATGAAAACCTGTACACACAGGCCACTGATCTTTAATCCTGAGCAGATGCAAACTAAATACTGTACAATAGTAAAGATCCAGGCTTCAGATCGGCCGAGAAAACCTTTCCCCAGCAAAGACTCTCCAGCACATCAATCCACCACCTCAATTCAGCATCCCCAGCTTGAGAAGCAATGTCACCTGAGTGTATTAGATGCAAACCAGCAAACTGTTTTTCTGCGCTTTACTCAGTCCCTCTTTATCAGTGTCAAATTCCTCAGTGATCAAGTCATGTGGGTCCTCCAAGAGCGTCAGGCTTCAAGCCTTGCAGATGGTCTGCCTCCCCCAACAATTATATGTGGTATCATGAAATTATACTGTGATTTGCCATTCTGGTGCCTCCATGCCCCAAAGGTCGTCGGGGAGCAGGAGATGACGTTATTATTGGCTAATTTCCTCAGGGAGACTCCCAAATGCACTCTGCCTCCAAAAGGTAGGTGACCACCCAAGGAACATCCTCCTAAGTGATCTTCCAACATAAAAGGTACTATAATACAGAGTTTTCTTCATCTTCAACTAAGTTGTCCATTCAACACCATCCCTCAATGCCAAACTCTTCCTCGATGTTGAGAGATTCCCCCAACCTGGTGCCTATAGAACAAGTTACTTACCTTTGGTTACTCCTTATCTGGTAGCAGTCGTGGCCGGCATGACTCACGGGTAGGGGGGCGAGGAGGGGGGTTATTTTGAAATAAACGTTTTGTTTTTTTAAATGTACCTTCGGCGGGCCGGTCCTGCCTTGTCCTCGCAGGAAGCAGCCGCAGGCAGCCTCCCTCTCCTAAGTCAATCACAACGCTGCAATGGCACCATTGAGATTGCCTGGGACGCTGACCACACAGGCCTCTATGGGAGGCCGTTTTCTCCATGTAGGCTGCATGCAGCCTACATGGAAAAAAGGGAGAGTGCGCATGACTGGTTTGGTCGGCCCTGGGGCTGACAAGTCAGCGCCCAAAGCATTGGGCTAGCCACTCCTCCCCTGTCCTCAAGCAGGACCACCCACCCCCAACCAAACCCTTCTTCTGCTTTCTCGTAGTGCGAGAAGCAGAAAAATAAAATGGTATTTATACCATTTTATGTTCCTGCTTCTCGCACTGCGAGAAAGCTGTGGGGCAACGCTCCTCCGCCCACATGGAGGAGCCGCCCCTGTCTGGTAAAGAATCGGTCAAGCCACTGATTCCTTATCTTAGCATTCTCCCCAGGTGTTAGACTGGATCCGGAAATTGTTTGTGAGCAGTACCCCAGCGGGCCATTAATCGATGTATTTCAGCTCCACGTGGCGTCGTCCGCACCACACATGATGTGCGTGGTGCCTATATAGGTGCCATCCCAGCGTGCTGACGTTTCTTTTCGTGACTTTCCACACCAGGTACATGAAGCACACTGACAACTGTTGTGGAAAACTAGGGCTCTGAAAGGGGAAAGCCCTGTCCCTAGAAATACTGTTGCAGAGCAGGGAGAATGGGTTGGTCGGTAAGGAATCTGCGGCTAAACCGTCTCTGCCAGATAAGATTTTACAGAAGGTAAGTAACTGGTTTATCTGAGAGAGACTTCTATCCGCATATTCCTTACCTTAGAATCGATACCCAAGCAATACCTCCCCAGAGGTAGGTCTGCAAAATAATTTCACACTAAGAAGTCCTGCAGGACCTAACAGGCAAAATGCCCATCCCTACGGACCTGATTGCCCAGGCAGTAGTGCTTGGTAAACGTATGCAGAGACTCCCATGTTGCTGTTTGGCAGATGTCCAGGACCGCAGCCTTCGTTCTGATGGAATGAGCATGCAAGCCCTCAAGGGATTGCTTCTTGGCCAATGTGTAGCAGATTTTAATGCAGGGCACGATCCATCGGGAGATGGTTCACTTCTGCACAGCTCTTCCCTTCTTTGCTCTGACATACTCAATGAAGAGTTGGCCATCCACCCGGAACTCCTTTGTGTGGGAAGGTAGAACAACAACGCTCTTTGTGGGTCCAGACGGTGAAGTTGCTCCTCTTCCTTTGAGGGATGTGGCATAGTGTAAAAAGTAGACCGTGTGATGAACTGGCCTACATAAAAGGGAGTGACAACATTTGGCAGAAAGGAATCTCTAGTGCAAATAACCAGCTTTCTAAGTAGATGGTCAGGTACGGAGACGTGGATGACGAAGCCTGAAGCTCACTGACCCTTTGGGCAGATGTTATTGCCACCAAGAAGGCCGTCTTGAGTGTAAAGAGCATGAGAGGACAATTGTGCAATGGCTTAAAGGGAGCACACATCAAGAAAGATAAAACCGGAGGAGGAGCTTCGCGCGCACCCAAGATGGTCGCGTGAGCACAGGGCTCCCGGACCCTCGCCACCTCCATCGACTATCCTGTAATTTATCCTGGTTCGGACGACGGGTGTTTATTGGCGCAGTTCTACTGATCATTTATCAGTTCCAAAGAACTTTTTTGGACTTCGGGGTCCAGAGCTACAGATTGCCGCAGTTTCTGGCCTGCTCCAGGGTGACGCCCCGAGCTATCTTGTCTGGCCTGCCGTCCAGTAAGTGAACAAAAACGGACTGCCTGACTTGCATGGGCTGGCGACCGCTTTTGGTTTCGATTCCCGTCCGGAGATCAACCTGACTTTGTTAGCTACGTAGACGGCCGGACGTGCCTATACTTTTGGTCTATCCGCTTCTGATGCCGATCTGTCGTGGCTTTCAGTTCTGAGACTGGCACCACCTTCGCCCTTTTGGTCCTGCATTTGCCACCGCAGTCACCATTTTCACCCGCCAACAGGCGACCCGTACGGGTCCAGGATCTAAGATGGCCACCAAGCCAGAGAGTGAGAGGCGCAAGACTAAACTGGGCGTTCGAGGGAGTGCTTTGCAAACGAACATTATGGACCGGTACACCCTCCCTAAAGGATCGCCGGGCGCAGCATCTAAACCCTCGACGGCAATGCCGGAGGACTCATCGATTGAGGAAGAGCCCTCGTTGCGGGATCTTGTGGGCGCCATTACCGGTATGAAGGCTTCATTGGGACAACTATATGAGGCCTTGACTCTCAAACTGGATACTGTGTCGATTGATGTCAATCTGATCAGGGCGGATTTGGCGAAGACAAACGAAAAGGTCAAATCCCTGGATCTCAAGACCACTAGCCTGGTCACTGACGTCTCTGACTCACAGGCTGAAGTCGGGAATCTGCGGAAAGCAAATGACTATTTCTCTGGGCGCCTAGAGGACTATGAAAGCCGTGCCAGGCGCAACAACATCCGCCTGATTGGGGTCCCGGAATCATCGACTGCTGCCTCGACGGACTTATTGGTGGAAGACCTGGTGCTGAATCACTTGGCGCCCAAGGGTCTCAGCAAGTTTTTCGCTGTCGAGCGTGCACATAGGATCCCCAGCGGCACACCTAAATCGGGTGCTAACCCACGACCCATCATTGCGAGGATCTTTCATTTCCGGGACAGAGACGCTATCCTGCAGGCTTCGAGGCAGTCTGGTCCCATTGCCTTTGAGAACTCTGTCAGCTTCTATCCGGACTTTACACAACAGGTCCAGAAACAGAGGCTGGGGTTTCAAGGGGTCAAGAAGAGACTCCGGGAAAGGTCTATGAAGTATGCCATGCTCTTCCCGGCCCGTCTGCGGGTGGTTCATAGGGATCGTACTTTTTTCTTTGACCATCCTGGGGTCGTGAGTGACTGGCTTGACTCGCCTGCGGATCAAGAACCTTTTGAGGACTCTGGCAGATCGGATCGGGCGGACGGTGGCCCGACGGAGCAGGAGTAGATGTTGACTTTGACCCCGTACCCTTCATGTTAGCTTTGAACTGTGCTATGCTGTGTCATTAATGTTTGCAAGTATTAGTCCTTTTAGGGGTGGGTGGGGGGTGAGCGGGTCCTTTCTCCTCCTGGGTTTTCTTTTCGTAGATTAGTTGGGTGGTTGGGCGACAGGCACACTGCAAGTTTATGGGGCTTTTTGGTCTTCAGCAGGGGTGCGGGGTGGGGGGTATAGTTGTTTTGGCATTGTTGGGGGGACTGGGTTGTTGGTTTGAATTTTATTGTTATTTGCAAGGCGAAGGAAAGGCAAACTCCTTATTTATGCAGTTGCTTTGGGTGTGGGGCGGGGAAGGGGCTGAATTAGGGGATGGGGGGTAGGGGACTTCAGATATTGTGTTGGAACGTGAACGGGTTGGGGGATGGGATCAAGAGGAGGGTGGTGCTGCAATTGCTGAAACGTTTGTCTCCTGATGTTGTCTTACTGCAGGAGACTCATTTGCTCGGCAACAAGTGCTACGCTCTCAATAGGCGGGGTTATCGCCTTGTGGCGCACTCGGGTTTCACTTCAGGCTCCAGAGGGGCGGGCATTCTGGTTCGGACCTCCCTCCCCTTGGCCATTGATGATGTCATACTGGATGATAAGGGACGATACGCCGCCATTGTGGGGCGCTGGGAAGGGAAGGTTCTTATTCTGATTTCCGTGTACGTGCCCCCGGGCCTCCAAGCCACCACATTCGCGGATCTGAGTGGACTTATCCTGGGTCTCCCAGAGGGTCTGCTTTTGGTTGGGGGTGATTTTAATGCGGTGGTCTCGGGGATGTGTGACCGTCACCCTCCCAGGGAACTGCCGAAGGCCCAGACTTGGTTGAGTGACTTCCTAGAGACGCTGGGGCTCACTGATTGCTGGCGCTTGCTTCACCCGGGGCGGTTGCAATATACCTATCATTCTGGTGCTCATGTTAGTCTCTCGAGGTTAGATCATATATTGCTGCCCTCGGCCCATGCATCCCTCATACGGGAAGTTAAACATCTGGCAAGGGGTATCTCGGACCATTCTCCGCTTTGGCTGGTGGTTGATGCACGGCAGGGTTCGGCGGGCCGAGTGGCTCCGATTAACCCCTGGTATTTGAAGGACCCCAGGGTCAGGGCTGAGCTGGTTAAAACACACGATTGTTATTTTGCGGAAAATGTGGGCTCTGTTTCCTCCCCAAGTTTACTTTGGGAAGCTTACAAGACTGTCATTCGTGGCCAGGCCCTCTCGTTGATTGGTAGCGTGAAGTTGGCCAACCGTGCTGAGATGGTTCGCCTTGAGGGGGAGGTCACAGCCCTGGAGGGGTGCTTGGAATCTGAGGTCACCGCTGAGGGGTTACATCTACTGGAGTTGAAACATGAATACAGGGCTCTGGTCACGGAAGCTGCTAAGGAAATGGGAAGGGAACAGCAGGGCCGCCTGTATGATGTGGGTGATAAGGCTGGGAAATTACTTGCTTCGCTGGATAAGAGGGAGAATGCAAGTCGTGTCGTCCCTGTGATTGTTGCGGAGAATGGAGTGTGTTGTACTGACCCTGCTGATATTATCACATGTTTTGCCGATTACTTCCGCGAGGTGTATTCCCAGGTGTCTGATCGATCTGAGCAGGCCTCCCACCTGCTATTGCGGCATATTGCACTTCCCCGATTGCCTGACATTGATAGGGATGCTCTGGATGCGCCGCCTACTGTGGACGAGATTGCCGCTGCTGTCCGTTCGGTCCGATCCGGCAAGGCTTCGGGCCCTAATGGGCTCCCCATTGAGCTATATAAACTACGCCCGGACACGCTAGCTCCACATCTGCGCTCTGTTTCTCGAGTCTTTGGAGGTGGGTTTTCTCCCACCAGACCAGAGACTGGCCACTATAGTCGTCATCCACAAAGATGGTAAACCTCGGGATCGCTGTGCCTCTTTTAGACCCATTTCGTTGATTAATGCGGAGCCTAAAATTTTGGCCAGGCTGCTGGCGACACGTTTGGCGACTGTCATTGGGGACCTGGTTCACCCTGATCAATCCGGCTTTATACCGTATCGCAACACGGCGCTTAACCTCCGAAGGTTGCATGGCGTCTTGGCACGAGCCGAGACGCTACGTGAGCCCGCCATCTTGGCGTCCTTGGACGCTACGATGGCGTTTGATACGATTGAATGGCCGTATTTGTGGGCGGTTCTTGCCAAGTTTGGTTTCGGTCCGGAGTTTGTTCGGTGGGTCAAATTGCTTTACGCCGGTCCCATGGCTCAGGTGGTGGTCAATGGTCGGGTCTCTGCACCCTTTGCACTGGGTAGGGGTACGCGACAGGGCTGTCCCCTGTCCCCCTTGTTGTTTGCTCTCGCCTTGGAACCGCTGGCGGCCTGGTTGAGGTGGGAGCCGTCCCTGAAGGGCATTAGATGGAATTCGGAGTTTGAGGACCGTATATCTCTCTATGCTGATGATATTTTGCTGTATCTCACATCTCCCCGTAAATCCCTCATTGTACTGTTCGATGTCTTAACGTCCTTTCGCAAAAACTCTGGTCTTGTCATCAATTGGTCGAAGTCCTGTGTATACGTCCTGTCGGGAGACGCCCCTCTTCTGCCAAGTGGTTGTCCTATCGCGATTGTGAGAGATGGATTTAAATACCTAGGCATTTTTATCACTCTGAACTGCGGTTTGACCGGCACTTGCTGCCCCCTCTTCAGCGCCTTCGGGCAGATGTTGTCGCTTGGGGGAAACTCCCCCTCTCTCCCCTAGGTAGAGCGGCATTGTTTAAGATGATGTCACTGCCCCGCTTCCTCTACGCATTGCAAAACACACTTGACGTTGTCCCGGCTAAATATTTCCGTGAGGTTGAGAGTTTACAGAGACAACTGGTGTGGCGGGGGTAGGCCCCGGATCGCCATCGCTAAACTGTCGCTCCCGTGGTACGACGGTGGAATTGCTTTGCCTGATATCCGTCGCTACTATTGGGCGTCTCAATTGGGGGCAATAAATCATTGCATGTATGGCCCTTTGCCGAATCCGGCCTTCGAGATGGACAAATGGTTGTTACCGGGGGGTGACTATAATAGAGCCCTCTACTCGAGAATCACCCCTCGAAACGTAACGGGCCCCACTAGGAAGGCTGTCCAGGTGTGGAGACATGCTTCCATGGCGCTTGGGTGGACTGATAAATTGACTCGTGCCACCCCACTGTATGCATCCGATAGACTTGGCTCTCTCTGGCAGTCGAAGGGGTTTGATAGGTGGGACTTGATAGGTATCAGCAGGATTGATGATGTTTGGACCAAGGGGAGAATGAAGACGTTTGAGGAATTGAAAACCGAGTACGCTCTGAGCGATCGCGAATTTTTTCGCTATGCGCAGGTCCGCCACGCGGTGCTCTCGGTCTTCCCTTCGGGTGTGGAGATTCCGGAGTCGTCCCCGCTTGAGGACGGGGTACTAGACGGACATGTTCCTGATAGCACGATTTCGCTTATTTATAAAAAATTGATCAACTCCAGGTCTGATCTCCTGTTTCGCCTTAGAGAGGTCTGGATTGGTGATGGGCTGGAGCTGGACGATGAGGACTGGCAGGTGGCGGTCTCCTCCCCTAAAGAGGTGGCCATCCAGGCGCGCCTTAGATTTGTGCAACTTAAAATCCTGCATAGAGTGTATGTGACTGGTCCCCGTTTGGTACACATGGGCTTTTCTGTGGATGGATTGTGTCGGCGTGGATGCGGTCTCCTGGGCACCTTTTTACATATCGTTTGGGAGTGCCCTGAGAGAGTGCGATTCTGGACCAGTGTGCACGAGGTGATGAGTGAGGTTACGGGGGTGCGATCGATGCCGGAGGCTAGGAGATGCTTGCTGAATGTATGGGAACCGAACGACTACTCCGTATCGCAGCTTCGATGGGTGACCTTGGGCAATATGATCGCCAAAAGAGACATTGCGCAACTGTGGGGTGCTCAGGGACCACCCGGGATTCGGAAATGGAAACAAAACATGGACTGGTGCATGTTCAGGGAAAAAACTGTATATATTTCCCGGGGTACCCCCCGAAAATGGGGGAAGATATGGACTCCGTGGAACACTTACCGTGGCGATATATGTACCCCCCCCTCTCCCTGACCCAGATGTTGCACCTACGTCCCCGTAACCCGAGGGTTCCTCCACCTCTTACTGTGTATTGGATACATTTTGTTCCTTCTGCCCCCCCCCCATGCGAGACTCTTTCTTGATGGAAACTACGCTCATTGGTTGACCTTCCCGCTCCCGCACCATGTAATGCAACGTTGTTTATATTGCTGTCTTCTCTTTTTCTTTGTTCCTTGCAAGTTGTTTGTGTTTGTATTTATAAAATTAATAAAAAGTTTCAAAAAAAAAAAAAAGAAAGATAAAACCATATTAAGGTCACACCGAGGCATGATAAAGGGAGGAAGTGGAAACGTGTTGCAAACCTTTCAAGAACCTATTTACAACAGGGAATTTGAAGAAGGATGGCTAATCAGGCAAAGGCTGAGATGGCAGAAAGATAGCCCTTTAGGGTGCCCAGAGCAGAGCCCTGCTGAGCAAGATAAAGGGAAGGACCTGAGAATGGGGAGTAGAAAGAGGGTCAACCTATTTTGCTGTACACAATGCCACAACTTGCCCCACCGTCCGGCGTATTCAGTCTTGATGGAGGGATGCCTGGCTGCTAAGAAAACAGTGCAGACTTCAATCTTTCACCGGTCACCGAATTGGGTGGAGAACCCTCCCCTGCTGCTGTGACAGATAATCCTCCCGCAGAGGCAGCCTGATTGGAGGACCAATGGCCATGCTCAAAAGCTCAGGACGCCAAAATCTCGAAGCCACAAGAATGACTTTGGCCCAGTTCTGGTTGTTCTTGAGAACTCTGGGCAGGAGTGGTATAGGCGTACAGGACGCCTGAGCTCCACTCGAGATGAAAAGCACCTCTGAGTGAGAGCCCCCGAGGAAACTCAAGCACACAAAACTGCTGAAATTGCGCATTCTCAGCCATCATCAACATCTGCCACGGGCCAGCACCGCAAGGCTTGAAGCCAGCCTTCCTAGTTGGCATCCTGCCACACCAGTAGAAATTTTTGTAAAAAATGACAAAGTCGAAAATGGTCAGTCAAAAATTGACAGGGAGTTATTGTCCTGCCTTTCAGGAGGTGCTGTCGTGGGACCATCCACACGATCCCCGTTTGTTTTTACTTCACAATACGGAAGACGTAGGTGGGTACCGATATTAACAGCATCTTCACTTTCTTGCCCTCACAATCTCAAACATGATATTGCCCAACTATGGAAAGGCACCTCTCCACCAACACTGGGGAAGTGGAGTAGAGAACTAGATAAATGCATGGGTGCAGAAATGGCAGTCTTCCAGGCGAGGGGCTGTCCCCAAAAACAGGAAAATTTGGTCTTGTTGGGCCACATATCGGGGCATAGATCCTCCTCCTTTACCATCACCATCCCCTTAATAATAGGTTCCTGGGAGGTTTACAGACTATGAAGTACATTGTATTGTCTTGTCTATTTGGGTGTGCTGGGGAGTTGTCGTTTGCGTGCCAATATAAGGGGCGGGCGGGAAAGTCTGTGCGCAGTTCTCAGTGTACTGTTGTTTTTTGTTATTTATACAAATTGTACCCATTGATATCTTAACGTTTGGCAAGTCCTTACGTAATTGACTGGGGGATCTATCCAGATCTGTGCTGACTGGCGCGGAAAGAAAAGAACTGAAGTCAGCAAGCTGGGGTGGTGCCTATTTAGGCACCGCACAGGTCACTTCAGGCGTGGACAACTATACCATGCAAAGCTGAACGATGCCACCTACCAGCATGCAGGAATATTGCTCACAAGAAATTTTCAGTCTGACACCTGGGGATAATTCTAAGGTAAGGAATCTGTGGCTGGAAATCTATCAGATAAGACAAGACTGGAGTTACGTGTTTCTTTGGCCAATGCCTTTCAACTATGATGCTGGGTTCTTTTCAGGACAGCCCCGGAACCTACTAGACCACTCCAGAAGGGAAGTCCTTGTCTGCAACTTGGTGAAACAGTGGGAGGCCGGCAATCACCCTAAATTACCAGTACTAAGTACCAAAGAAAAAAATGCTCCTGCTGATCAATTTCACAGGTGGAGGAGTCCTTTATGATTAATGCAGAGATAATGGTATTAAACCACTTAGCTGGCCACCTGTGCTTGGTTCTCTTATTTGATAGTAATAATTGCATAGGTTACTCCTGGTTTTGCAGTTTTTCTAGTGTTAAGGAACAAGTAACTTACCTTTGGTAATGATATATCTGTAAGAAACATAGGTTGGTTATAGATTCCTTACCTTAGAATTACCCCCAGGTGTTCGACTGGATCCGGAAAGTTTTTAGTCAGCAGTACCCCTGCGTGTCGGAAGGTGGCGTTGGTTGACTCCGTGTCTGTCGCCAGGATGATGTCGCGGCAGCTACATAGACCCCACTCTCGCGCGCTGACTTCAGTTATGTACAAGACTTTCCATGCCAGAAGTGCAGAGCAATGCAAGACACTGACCACTGGTGCACACAACTAGGGCTCTGAAAGGAAGTCCATAACCCTAGAAGTCAATTCGCAGAACAGGGAGGATGGGTGGGGTGGTAAGGAATCTATAACTAACCTATGTTTCTTACAGATATATCGTTACCGAAGGGAAGAAACTTGTTCATATGAAAGAAACAGTTATGGATTCCTTTCCTTAGAATAGATACCCCAGCAATACCAACTCCGGAAGTGGGTCTGCAAACTAAGTTCACACCAGAAAGTCCTGGAGAACAGAGCGGCCGAAGAAGCCATCTCTCCGGACTTGGCTGTCCAGGCAGTAGTGTTTGGTGAACGTGTGCAGCGACACCCATGTAGCTGCCTGTAGCCTTGGTGAAATTTATGGGGACTCCAGGTCCTAAAGCAGCAGTAGTAGCTGTCGTCGCCCTGATGGAATGAGCTTGCATCCCCCCTGTAGGCTCCTTCTTTGCCAAAGAATAGCAGGCCTTGATGCACAGAACGACCCACCTGGAGATGGTCTGTTTGTGCATGGCCCGACCTTTCTTAGCGCCCACGTAACCAACAAAGAGCTAGTCGGGCGTGCAAAAGCGCTGAGCACCAAATGTAGTGGGACAAAAAACCTACCAGAAAGACCCCCCTATGGGAGGGAACTAGACTCTTCGAGATTGGAAAACTGAGAGGCTTTAGGCAGTGGGACTTAATAGGCATTTCTAAAATAGGGGATGTCTTAGAGAAAGGCACATTGGCTTCATTTAGTACACTAAAAGCCACATATCGGCTCCACGACTCTCGAGCCTATGCGTATCTCCGAATGAAACATGCATGGGTAGAGGAGGGGTTGGAATATGCCCGCTAGAAGGCCGACTCCTGCAGGAGGAGATTCCAGTCAAAGCCATTTCGTTCACCTATAAAACGCTAATCAACAACATGCCTGACAAACTGGTCCACTTCGAGCTAGATGGGAACTTACCACTGGCTCACTGGACAACATTGATTGGATGGCTGCTCTGATGCATCCGTGTGAAGTAGCAATTAAACTAAGGCTGAGTCTCATTCAATATAAAATTTTACACCTGACCTACTTTGATAGAGCAAGGTTACATAAAATAGAGATAGCAGCAACCCCGGACTGTCTCAGATGTCATACGGAGTGCAGAACATTTATACACACCCTCTGGGAGTGCAACAGGATTCAATCTTACTGTGCGAAGATTATGAAAGAGCTTAACAGTATATTGGAAGTCAAACTCGAGTTGGAGCCTAGGTTTCTCCTCCTGGGAATTCCCACGGATGTGGATCTTCCACAACATAAACTCACATTGGGTAATTTGGGGCTGGTGGTAGCTAAACTGAACATAGCCAGATACTGGGGGGCCTAGCAACTTCCTACACTTAACGAGTGGAGAACGAGTCTCTATTTATATATGGTCGTGGAACAAGTGACATACAGGGCCAGGGGCTGCCCTCGGAAATTCCGGAAGATATGGACTCCTTGGATAAAATATTATGGTTTGGGAGGAGGTAGTGGGACTGACACTGTTTAAGATCAGGGGGAGAGCCTTGAATACTGTGTTGCTTGACCCTACTGTTGATAACTGTGAATAAGACAAATGTGACCCTCTCTGCTTCTGCATATGAGGCGTTAGATCCCAACTACATGCTCACACTCCGGGGAAATGTTGCTATTTTATTTGCCCTTCAAAAATGCTATGGACTGACATTTAATTTGTATCGCATATTCATGATTTGTTCGATGTTCTGTTCAACATACAAAACAAAAATATTTTTTTTAAACAAAACAAAGAGCTGGTTGTCCACCTGGAATTGGTAGATGGAATCCAAGTAGAAGGAAAGTGCTTTTTTTTGGATCCAGACGGTGGAACCTCTCTTCCTCTTTTGAAAGATGCGGAAAGAAGGTGGGCAAAGAGATGGTTTGGCCAATGTGAAAAGAAGTGACCACCCTGGGAAGAAAGGAAGGTCTAGTTCTGAGGACGACCTTATCCGGATGCACAGCCATGAAGGGAGGCTTGGAAGAAAGAGCTTGTAGCTCACTCACCCTGCGCGCAGAGGTGATGGCCACCAGAAAGGCAGTTTTCAAGGTTAAAAGCCTAAGAGGACAGTTATGTAGTGGCTCAAAGGGAGCTCACATCATATAGGTAAGAACCAAGTTCAAGTCCCACTGAGGCATTACGAATGGAATAGGAGGAAAAAGGAGTAATGCCCTTAAGGAATCTATTTACAACAGGGGACTTGAAAAGAGAAGACTAATCAGGAAGCCTAAGGAAGGCTGAAATGGCCGGGAGGTAGTCCTTGAAAGTGCCCAGAGCAGATCCCTGCTGGGCCAAAGAAAGGAGGAATAAGAGAACCTCAGAAAGAGGGGCGGAAAGTGGATCCACAGCCTTTGATGTGCACCATGCCTCAAATTTGTTCCATCTGCACGCGTATACACTCTCAGTGGAGGGACGCCTGGCTGCCAAGATAACATCGCAGACTTCGGGAGGCTCGCAGACTTCGGGAGGCAGGTCAAATGATGTCAACTGCTGCCGCTCAAAATCCACTCAAGGAGGTGGAGGCTGGACAGATTCGGGTGGAGGGCTGTCCCCTGCTGCTGCCACAGAAGATCCTCCCGAAGAGGCGGTCGAATTGGAGGATCAATGGCCATGCGGAGTAGCTCAGGATATCAGACTCTTCATGCCCAATCCTGAACCACAAGAATGACTTGGGCCCTACCGTGCTTGATCTTCTTCAGCACTCAGGGCAGAAAGCGGTATAGGCGGAAAGGCATATACAAGACCACAACTCTACTCGTGGCGAAAAGCGTCGCCTAGAGAGTGCCACCTTGAAAATTCCAACGTGCACAATTGCTGACATTGCACGTTCTCTTTGGTGGCAAATAGATCTAACCAAGGCTCTCCCCACCGTTGAAAGAGACCTTGCACCACCTCCGAGTAAAGAGGCCATTCGTGATCCATCATGCACCTGCAGCTGAGTTCATCCATCCTGGTGTTCAGAGAACCTGCCAGGTGTTGAACCAGCAGGGAAATGCCCTGATGTTCCAGCCGTGTCCAGAGACGGAGAGCCTCTTGACCATAGGGTCCATGACCCCACCCCACCCTGTTTGTTGCAGTACCACATGGCGGTGGTGTTGTCCGTGAACACCTGCACAACTCTTCCCCGGACAGAGGGAAGGAATGCCTTGAGTGGAAGACTAATCGCCAGAAGGTTGATATGGAGCCCAGAGACATCTGAAGTCCGCCTACCCCATCTGGCTGCTCCATCCCAGAAGTGATGCATCGGTCACCACCTTGAACTCTGGTTGAGGAAGGGGGAGGGATCTGCTGTCGACCCAATCCTGGTTCATGAGCCACCACTTCAGTTGGAACTTCAGGTCCCACTCCAGAGCCCGCATCTGCCATTTGGCATGATCCACCAGCAGGATGCAGGAGGCCAACAGGCTCAGTGGTCGGAGGGTCATCCTGACCAAAACCCAGGATAGAGGTTGAAAGATCGGAATCATAGCCCGAATATCCCGGACTCGCTTTTCGGAGGATAGACCAGAAACTGCATTGTGTCCAGAACCGGTCCGATGAAGAGGAGCTTCTGAGAGGAAGTCAGGTGTGACTTCGGCACGTTGATGCAGAACCCCAACGAATGCAGGAGGTCGGCCGTAGTCTGGAGGTGGGTGAGACCAACGAGTATGACATGACCATCTTTGGGAACTAGGCAGTTCGTCAAATTTGGACAGATAATTAATCACTACAGATATTAAGGCAGCCATGAAGAAGAAACGGTGAAATTCAAAACTAACATCTCCTAAAAAGAATTGATAAATATAAATGCCAGGAGAACTAAATACAATCGAGAAAGCATGGCATAACAGCTCTTTCCTATAGCCCTTATTTAGCTGTGCCAACCACTAGTGGTTGTCACTAGTAACAATACCGTTAGAGGAGTCCTTCTACGATTTCAATAACCCCTTCTATGTGAATGGGCTCTCTACGCGGCCTCGCGACTACCAGGAAGCCGCACAGAGACGGAACAAGTCAATGACCTGTAGGAACCGGTAAACTGCCGCCAAGCTCATGAAACAGTTGGAACTCCGGTAAGACTTTTAGAATGATAACTTTCTACCTTTCCAGACTTCGGATTCCATACCGCTCGGCGGCATCCTGAAGAATGTTTGACAACTTCAATATGAAGGTAAACGTTTATTTTAGAATATTGCTCCTTTAAATTGCAGTTTTCTTCCTTTTAAATATCACCACCCGCAAAAAGTTAATTTTAGTAATGGCGCTCCATCTGTTCAAACAGTATTAGTTTGGCACAATTAATAACACTGCCTGCAATGAATGTCCTAAGAATACGAGCGTTACAAACCCTCCATTCGCTCGTATTCTGTTTGGTTAAGACGCACTAATCACTGCATTTTGAATATGCTGTGCATCTGTTTTCATGTTAAAAGGTCACATTGAATGACCTCCACGACTAACTGAAGATCATTCCATTTAATTCCTTAACTAATGAGCACCCTCCCAGATGAATCTTTTGAAAATCTTTTGAAAGTTCGGCATATTTATTTTCTCTCCGTGGCCTGGACACTTGGCATGCAAATCCACGCTAGAACCAGTAATGTATGCCTATTTTGACTTGAGACCGCAAAAGACAATCATTTAAATAGTTGCACAAATAATCTTAACAGCAATCATGAGTATATAGTATCACGCAATAATTAACTATACTGAATACATAGGGTAAACTTACAAGAATTATGATAAGTTATTTCTTTTTTTGTTGTTCCGTATACAACAGATCTGAATTCACAAACACAAGTGGTAAGTTAACCACTAGAATTAGGAGCTGTAAAAGAGCACCTAAATATGTCCGGTCCTGACGAAAGCCTTTAGATATTACAAGAAGGCTGAAACATGTTGACCTTATAGTGCGGTAGACTGGTAACGGGGTCTACAGACGCATCATTATATATTTTTACTTTCCCACTTCACTGACTTTCTAAATAAAAAATGTTGTGTCACACAGTGATGTAGGGAATTTTAACCTCACTGCACTGGAGCACTTGTACACCCTCACCTTTTTAGGGCTCGCCTGCTGATGCGCTTGCGCATAGCTGGCGAGCTATATTGTGGCTTAAACAGAGCTTAACCATCTCGGCGATTTGTTGCAGTACGCGAGAAAAACCAGCTCAATGCGCAAGCGCATTGGCAAAAAGCGTGTGCACATCAAAGCCACCAGCCTCCTCAGGCATCTCAAGCTTCCCCCAGCCGGCATTTCTCCTCCCCTAATTATTCACTGCACGGCCGGCCGGCACATCAAAGGCTGCTGCTCCCGGCCCCTATTCTTCCCTTCTTGCCTCTCCCCGCCCCCCCTCCCCACCACAGCAATGCCGAGGGCTTGTTAATCATACCACCACACATTTACTACTATTCAGACATGCACTCGCTCTCTGTGTAATGTTTAACCTTTCTCTACCGTTCTTGTCTTCAACTCCACATTCTCCGAGTCTTCCTTCCTAGGTCAGTCTCCCTTTGTATTTCCTGGTCTCTTTCTCTCCCTCCCCCTTTATTTCCTTCTTCTCCTCTAATGAAATCACTGGCAACACGGAGCCATGTGGAAAAAAAATAACATTCCGGTTTAATAGCGGCTTGTTAATCATACCACCACACATTTTCTACTATTCAGACATGCACTCGCTCTCTGTGTAATGTTTAACCTTTCTCTACCGTTCTTGTCTTCAACTCCACATTCTCCGAGTCTTCCATCCTAGGTCAGTCTCCCTTTGTATTTCCTGGTCTCTTTCTCTCCCTCACCCTTTATTTCCTTCTTCTCCTCTAATGAAATCACTCGCAACACGGAGCCACGTGGAAAAAAAATAACATTCCCGTTTAATAGCTACAAACTGTGGAACTGCCATACTGGGAAGCCATGTGTGGGGACTTTTGGGCTCAGACTTTAACAAGAGGAACCTTTTACCAATAGTATCCAGGGGATTAACCTTACTATTGAGCCCAAAACTGATTAGCAAGTATATTTAGCATCTGACATTCACGGTAGCGAAGTTGGGCAGTCCACGACTTACCAAGAGAGGCGGGGTGGGGTTAGAGACTCAGAATTCTGACACCCTCTTCTGCCTCACGCACCACACCAGCCTCACGCACCCAGGAACTCAGAATGCACACTACACCCACATACACTGACCCCTCCTCAAACACTGCCCCCATTTCACTGCTCTCTCACACATTAGCCACTCAGAGAACTTTAGGCCACACACTGCACACTTACAACCCGCGCACGCACACAGCCCGCACCCTTATACACTTACACTTTACCCATATACAATTCACCCTCACACACTGCTTTCTTACGATGTCAGTATGTTTTTTATCAAATTATACAATAAAGCACACGTTACAGGATGAAAGCGTTTCCAAAAGGCGTCATTACATTTTAATTTTAATTGTAGGGGGTTGTAAATGCCTGTTGATGCTACGTGTTTTATGCTTCTTTTTTGTATAACTACATTTTACAATAAGTGCACGTGGACGTTGCAGTCTACAAATGTGGTGGCGCCGAGGCCCACAGCTCTCACTCTCTTACCACAAACATTAAACTCACGAACCACAACACCCCCTCCCTCTCCATATGGTCGCTAGAGTTTTCTTTGATCTCCGCTGCACTTTCTCACTGGCTCCTCTCCACCAACGTGTCTCTAAGCTTCCATGGAGTTACGTACTTCCTTTTACATGTACTCGCACAAACTCGATCATTGTTTTACATGCAAACATGTTGCCTGCGTATATTACATTTATTTACTTGCATTGCTTTAGTAAGTCACATTTAAGCGCCCAAATTAGTTCGTCATTGTTTTGAATACAAAACATGTTGCATTACAAATGCTATAGGTGTCACATTTGTGAAAGTTATAACTATTGGCATTGTAAATGACAAAGCTATTAATTTAGCTATTTTAAAAAATAACACATAAATACAAAAAAAATCATTTATAAGACCAATAGCTCAAACTTTCCTAATGCAAGCCCTATTGCATTTCCAATGCTTGTTTAATCTCTGGACACTACTGGTAAATCAGTTGGTCTACATCCGGGTGGAGGACAGCATACGTACCACCTAAGAACCCTATGATGATGCTGTAATGATACACCAAGGCGGAGAAGCAAGATATACCGCCAGCCTGTGTACGTTTTATGAGTGTTTTTATATGGTTGCAACACTACTAAGATGCTGATTTCACAGAACAAGTGATCCATTCTCCCTTGATTTTGTGATTTAACTTCTGGAAGTTGAATGGATCATAGCTTCTTATTCTCTCCACATTGATTATCAGACAGAGGTGGGTGACTGCTTCGGGCGAGCCCACCTTCAACAACCAGTCGTCGAGATAGGGGAAGACTGGAACCCCTGATCTGCGCAGTATGCTACGACCACTGCCATCACTTTCATGAACACCCGAGGGGCGCTGGTAAGGCCGTAGGGGAGCACAATAAACTGAAAGTGCTCGTGGCCTACCGTGAACCACAGGTAACGCTGGTGGGCCGGCAGAATGGTGATGTGAAAATAAGCACTATGCAAGTCCAACACTACCATCCAGTCTCCAGGATCAAGGGCCGATAGGACCTGAGCCAGGGAACTTCTCCTTCTGGAGGAAGGAGTTGACGTTCCTGAGATCCAAGATAGGACGCAGAACCTTGTCTTTCCTGGGCACCAGAAAGTAATGGGAATAGCAACCATGACCTACTTCTGGGGCAGGAACTCATTCGATGGAGCCCTTGGCAGAGAACCGTAACTTCCTGTTGGAGAAGGGCCAGATGATCCCCCGACATCCATACTGAGGTGGCAAAGCTGGGGGGGTAGTCTCGAAGGGGAGGGAGTAGCCCCTTCTGACTATCTGCAAACCCCATCTGTCCGATGTGATGGTATGCCAGTGGGGGAGATGATGGGGAATTCTGCCACCCACTGGCATGTGATGGGCCTGAAAGGTCTGACTAGGAGGGTTTGGAGGCTGCGCAGAGGGGGCGATGGTGGACTGGCCCACCCGCTGGCCCCCAGAACCACGTCGGTGGTTCTCACGTCCCTGGCCATGCTGGGGCTGAACAGCTTGCGCCGGCCTGTGGCCCTGGAAGGAATGTGATGGGGCACCCCTTCCATAGCCACAAAAGCGGCAACAAGCAGACCATGCAGGGCATGTAGTGGAGAGGCCCAAGGACTTGGCCGTAGCCCGAGAGTCCATGAAGCGCTGTAGCACACTGTCTGCTTTGTCGCCGACCAGGCGATGGCCATCAAAAGGCATGTTATCAGAGTGTTCTGGACATCCCCAGAAAAGCCAGTCAACCTCAGCCAGGCGTAGCGTGAAAGGGCTACAGACGTTGAAATTGACCTACCCAGCGAGTCGGCGGTGTATAGTCCACAGTGGATGGTAAACTTCGCCGCGTCTCTCCCCTAGGCAACTGCACGGCCCGGGCCTCCTTCAGGCACTGAGGCAGCACATGCCCCACTGTATCCCACACAGAGTGGGAATTACGATCCAACAGACATGCAGTGTTTACTGACCGCAGTCCCAAGCTGGAGGAAGAAACATCTTCCTCCTAAGTTGGTCCAGCTTTTTGGATTCCTTATCAGGTGGAGTGTTAGGGAAGGCGCCTTTGGAAGTGGATGCTTGGACCACCAAGCGCTCAGGGGTGGGGTTTTGGGAGAGGAAAGTGCGGTCGCCCGGGGCCGGGCGGTGGCTTCGGCAATCAACCTATCCACAGGAGCCCCTGTGTTGGGCCTTAACCAGGTGCCCAAAAGGATGTCTGTTAGGGCTACATTGAAGGGCAGCAGGGGCTCCGTAGAGCTCACTGTCAGTTGAATCACCTCTGTCAGGAGGTTAGTTCTGACTGCCACCGTAGGTAGCTCAAGGTGGAAAGCCTCGGGCGCCCTATGCAACACGACTGTGTATGACGCTCCCTCCTCCGTAGCCATGTTAGGAGGAGACAACATGCCTAGGGATGGGGAGGTATCAAGACCACTGGCATCCCCCAGTTCCTCTCTCCAGTCCGGATCATAATCTAACTGGTCTGTTAAAGGTCACCAGACCCCTCCCAATCTTCCTCACCCTCCTCTGGCTGCCAATCTGGCTGAAAATGGCCAGGGTGGAACACAGGGACAAAAGTACCCATCGGCCATATGGAGCCAGTTGAAGTAGAGCCTTTGCTGCCACTTGGGGCATCCTTGTTTGACATCCTTCTGGGCACATGGGCAAGGCCTTCCCCGGGTGACCCTGTTGATCGGGCCATAGCTCGTCGACATCGTCCTGACCCTAATGATCCGCTCTGTCTGTCTCTTCATCCTAGGGCTCAGGGCCTAGTTGTTCAGGCAGCCATTGACTTAGTCTTCCTCTGCCCTGTCTCTGTTGCCCCCAACCAGTGAGTCTAGGTGGTTAGACCCATGTGGTCGCCAGCTTTTCGCCTCTGCCAGTGCTGGCTTACGCGCCTTGAATACAGCTTGTGAGTTCGAACGTACATTCTCTTCCCTTTGGGACTTGGTCGAGACTCTTCTACCTTCAATTCCAGAAGGTCCGCGGGTTGAATTAATCCACCTTCTGCATGATGGCCGGGGAATGGCGCAATTTTCCCACCGCTTATCTCTTGAAACCACTGACTCAGTGGGATGAGCTCTTGCTCAGTTTGTGGCTTTGGGCCGCCATGCTTGGCTGCGTGACAGTCGTTTCCCGGACAATGTGCAGGATGCTCTTAGAGATCTGTCTTTCAATGGTGTGGACCTTTTTGATAGCCATGCAGATTCAGCGGTCTCCCCCCTCATGCCCGGGCTACCGTGACTCTTGTTGCACGCCCTTTTTGCCTTCTCGGTTTAGTCTGCGTAGGTGATGTTGCCTTGTTGGCTGATTTCGTACATGTCCCGGTACTCTGAATAGCACCCGGATAGTGAAGGCAGTGGTTCGGCCATCTCAGTATTCTTTACGTTCAGCCGGACAGCTGGTTCGGTCTTCCCTTTCTCCTCTTATTTTAAAGGTTTTATATAGCGCTGGCTAGACCCAGAGGTATCAGAGCGCCTTACATGAGTATCAGACCATAGTTGCAGGTTACACCGTTATTAGAGCTTGGCAAACATAGTTACAAGTAAGGTCGAGACAAACAAAAAGGACATATGCGTAAGGGAAAAAGCAGGCAAGGGGAGAGATTCAGCAGAGGAGGGGTAGGAGCAGGAGAACTAGACAGAATGGAAGCGGGAAAGAGGAGGGGAGGGTGAGAGACACCGCATGGAAAGAGAAAAGGGAAGGTTAATGGGACACAAACCGGTAGACGAGTCAAAGCTGCGTCGAAAGTCCAGTAAAATGTGATTCCAGGGGAAGTAGTATCATTTCCCCATCTCTGTTGCTAGAGGCTCCCTATACGCAGTGGACTCTCTCAGAGGGGTCTCAGACTCCAAAGCCTATATACTGGATCCTTCCCCAAAAAGGGGAGAGGGAGTGCTTTGGCAAGGGGTGCCATACCATACTTCTACTGTGAGTGGCACCCTTGGCGCTGTGGACTCTCTCAGCGGGTTCGCTGTGACTCCAGAGTATAAATATTGGATCTTTCCCCCAACAAGGGGAGAGCGAGTGCTTAGTCAAAGGGCAGGGGGCTAGGTGCTGTAGCAGGCAAGGGGAGAGATTCAGGTGAGAGGGGATAGAAGTAAAAAAAAGTAGACAAAGGAAACACTACTAAATGGGAACAGGCAGTTAGGGGCACAGACTGTTTTCTCTCTGAGGCTATGAGTTTGCCCCATCTCTAACGTAACAAACTAGCACAGGCATTTCCAGAAGCTTTGACGTCCAGGACATGAATCACACAGTTTGCAATTCGAATTATTTTTCACAATGTCTCAGCACGTGTGCTTTACCCATACACTTCTCCAGTGCCTCTTTGAGTGTCCTGGCAATTCTGTGTGCAATGTCCGACCACAGTGGTCCCCATGGGCAACACCCAGGTGTCGACTCTGCCCAGTCAGACTTATCTCCTCTAGCATGATGCAGGGAGGCCGACGCCCCACTGCAGTGCTGTTCTGGTCTGCCCAGCGCCGTCCCACAGCAGTTACCTAGCCGGGCCACAGCCCACTAGTCCAGGATTTCATTCCCCGCTGGCCGCCCACCATCTCCCGTGGTCCCTGGGCAGTATAGAGCTCCCTTGTATGGTAGGGTCACTGAGACAGGCAGTCGAACCGGTTAGTAGTGGGATATTGCGAACCGTTCCAGGCACAAAAAGATCACTGGCGGTACGTTCCCAGAGCAGCGTCTATGGACACAGACCAGCTTACCTGGTGTAGAAAGAAGTGAGTGGCACTCCAGTCAGGAAAGCCGGCCGTGATCCGGGCCAATCCTATTGTCTCCCTAATTTTGGTGCCATGCCCAACAGTGTCACAGAACCCAATTGTCGTCCCTCTGTCCCCGGAGCTATCTTCTCAGGCTGCAGGACTCCCCCTCACAGGGGTTGACAATTACCCTATGTGGGGTATTTATAGGCTATTCGGTGACTGCCTTAGCCTTGGTATGCTTCTATGGAGTTTTTCGCCACGATCTTGCTGTGGGCTTCCCTTTTATGCCGTTCTGCGGTCCTGACGTTAGCATTGCTCCATTGCACCTTTGGTGCAGTTGGCTCTGGTAATCCTTCACTGCCTCAGTATGGGTTCCTTACCGTATGGCTTCTGCCTCGCCTATATTCACGGGGGCGTTTTTCAGCGTCACTGTGATCCTCTTGCCCTTGATGGCTGCTCCTCTTTTGCCAGTCACTATCTTAGGGCCTTGTTCTGTTCTGTTCAGTTCAGGCACAGTTCTTCTTGCGATGACGTCTCTCGCATCTGGGCTACTAATGCACCCCTACAAGAGGGTTCTTGTTCTACTTCGTGTGGTTCTACCGTCTGCACGGTATGCTTCTGTTTTGTCCAGTCTTCCACTTGACTATCATTCTTATTGTAGTCCTGTTTTGGGTGCTTCTGATGGTTGCCGTCAGCCCTTACACATGTCTCATGACAGAGTGACTCTCCAACGGCGTGTCTTCTGTTTCTGCTACTACTGGCACTTTATGTCCATGGGTCGGCATCCTGCCAATACTGTCCTACGTATTTGGCTGTTACTGGATTCAACTGTGTTTTTTCCACTGTTGTGCATACTGAACTGGTATGTGTTGACTCTGTCATACCAGTTGTCTTCCCTCTGGGTTTTATATAGGGTCAGCATGTCAGATGCTGCGGGTCCTTCAGCCCCTGGGTTCAATTCCACTTCTTGCGAAGTCCTGAACTTTCCCTTTCACACAGACCTATCTAGCATTTGTTTTCTTTCTCTCACCCGGTATGCAATAGGGGGGGGGGGGTTATGCTGTTCTTTGACGGTTTGTAGTACCTTTGCCTCCCAATGTTTTTCACTCTTTCTGAGCTTCATGGTCTGGTGTGGCTGCGCTGGTTGCGGTCCCCACCTTGTTGACGGCTCTGTTGCCTCAGCAACTTTTTGGGGTTCAGTCGCAGACCTGCCTCCTCTATGGGTATAGCTTTGGTATCTATTCTAAGTTAAGGAATCTGCGGCTAGACGTCTCTATCAGATGACCGAGTTACCTTCGGTAACTATGTATCTGGTAGAGACATTCTAGCCGCAGATTCCTTAATGCCCGCCCGTTCTGCGAGGACCTTTTCAGGTTGGGCTTTCTATGCTCGCCTCCCTCCGGTTGGCTTGAACCTTCTGCAGGGTGACACTTTCACTTCACTCCAACACAGGATGTTGATACTTAATTCGGTTTTCATAGCTCTACTCCACCCAGGCTCATACTTGGGCGGTATGCTCATGTATCCTTTCCAACCCTATGCTCTGGGTTGTACAGTGTGGGTTCTATTTGTGTTTTTTCCCACCCCCGCTTCCGCCTTTTCTATCACCTTGGGGTCTATTACCACACCTGTGCTCTATTGGTTTGAAGTCTATTGGCCCTGCCACAATTTATAGGTCTCTTCTTGGGGATACAACGACTTTCTGGAGACGTCTTCTGGTCCATTGTCCTGGCTCCTGTGTTCCAGACTTGTTGTCCTTCACAGTTATACATTAAGGTTGCAGACTTTGTCGTCTACCATGATGTTGTTTACATCTTCATTACCTCAGAGGGTGGTTGGCCTTCATTTTTGCGGGGTTGCTTCCCAGAGCGGTGCTCTGCTCTTTTCCTTTACTAGTTTGCAATATACAGTGCATGGCACTTTCCCTTATGGTGCTGTTTTTCACCATTCCATGTCCTTTCATCATTTTCGTACACTGTTCCAATATTCTAACAGTTTTTTGGTGGTGGCTCTGCGTGGTAGCGCGGAAAAGTTTCTCAGACGGAAACTGACGTCAGCGCACCGGGAGGGGCATATATGGCTCCGCTGACGTCACGTCCGTGGACGACTTCAGGGCAGCGCCGCCCCTGGCGAGCAGAGGTGCTGCTGCGGAAAGTTTTCCGGATCCAATCTTACGCCTGGGGATATTTGAAGTTAAGGAATCTGTGGCTAGTTTTTCTTTGTTCGTCCTAAGTTGGCAGGGTATGCTCAGACGTGAGTCCCTTGCTCACTTTGCCACTGGATTCAAGCAAGCCCGGCTGAAGACAGCTGTAATGCCAGAAACCGGTCCTGGGAAGCTTGATTCCGGTCCAGGGAAGACATGGATTGGCAGTTCGGGCTGGACTGTTCTCATGAGGCACAGGGTCAGACTGATTTGCATATGGCCATGTCTGAACTGGGGTGGCGGAGTGAGCTAAAGAACGGTGATGGATTAAACCCAGATCAGTTGACTGGGGGTGAGTGTTTGTATTGTCAACGCTCCGTCCATCATCCCCTTTGGTTTTTCTTTGTTCGCCCTAAGTTGGCAGGGTATGCTCAGACGTGAGTCCCTTGCTCACTTTGCCACTGGATTCAAGCAAGCCCGGCTGAAGATGGCTGTAATGCCAGAAACCGGTCCTGGGAAGCTTGATTCCGGACCACGGAAGACATGGCTTGGCAGTTCGGGCTGGACTGTTCCCATGCGGCACAGGGTCAGACTGATTTGCATATGGCCATGTCTGAACTGGGGTGGCGGAGTGAGCTAAAGAACGGTGATGGATTAAACCCAGATCAGTTGACTGGGGGTGAGCTTTTGTATTGTCAACTCTCTGTCCATCATCCCCTTTGGTTTTTCTTTGTTCGCCCTAAGTTGGCAGGGTATGCTCAGACGTGAGTCCCTTGCTCACTTTGCCACTGGATTCAAGCAAGCCGGCTGAAGACGGCTGTAATGCCAGAAATCGGTCCTGGGAAGCTAGATTCCGGTCCAGGGAAGACATGGCTTGGCAGTTCCGGCTGGACTGTTCCCATGAGGCACAGGGTCAGACTGATTTGCATATGGCCATGTCTGAACTGGGGTGGCGGAGTGAGCTAAAGAACGGTGATGGATTAAACCCAGATCAGTTGACTGGGGGTGAGTGTTTGTATTGTCAACGCTCCGTCCATCATCCCCTTTGGTTTTTCTTTAGACTATGTCTCTACCAGATACATCGTTACCAAAGGTAAGTAACTTTTTTTTTTTTTTAAACCTTTATTCATATAAGCAGAGCAATACAAGCGCAGGCCTACAACCACTGGGGCCGGCCGCAAAATCAAGAGATCAAAAATAGAGCAGGTTAGACGTGTATGGTAAAAAGTAAGTACAGTATAGCCGTGAGATGTGGTCGTAACACAGGAAGCGCAAGGATAAAAAAGGTTTCATTTTTATGATTTTAAGAGGAGGCAGCGGCTATATCTACCAAGGCGCCATGCAACACAGTCAGAGAAAAGGAGACGGGAGGGGTATATCCCCCCCCATGCAATCAGAAAGCAATAATAAGGAACGGGGCCAAATACACCCTACGCCCACCAAAGGTGGGCCAGAAGTAAAGGACAAACCATAGCAAGCAATTTAGCAAGACGTCGTGTAGAAAGCCCACCCGCCCCAAACAGTAAGAAAGACAAGTGCAGAAAAGAGAGACATAGCCAACCCCCTTGAAAGGGGAGAAAAAGGGACCATAGAACAAAACAAATTAAAATAACAAACCCCCCCCATCACCCGCCACCCTACATCACCGTAATGGCTATGGCCTACCCCACTAACAGCGTGTCTGTCGCCCCAGAGTCACCCGAAAAAAGGGAAATAAAAGAAGAAGAGGAGAAAAATAACGAAAGGGAGAAAAAGAAAGAATGAGGAGAGGAGCCGGCGATGGAAACACTCGGTCCCCCCCCATCCCCGCAACAGAAAACTTAAAAATCGAGGCCAGAAAGAATACAGAGAAAAGCCAACGCACAGGGTGCAATCAAAAACAGTCCACAAGACGAGTCCCGGATACGCCATTAACTAAGAGAAAGTCCCGCCAGGATCTAGGCAAGGTCACCCCTGGCCACTTCTGTGAATAGTAGAACTGCCAAACCTCCGTGCAGTCAGGAGACAGTACGACACAAAAAGTCCATACCAGTCAGGTAAGGCAGGCGGCATCTTCGCACAACACTGTCCCAGCCACCAAGAAGTAGCCAACGATACATGGCGGCAGCCAGAATGCAACAGTACGCCAATCACCAACGCGGCCAAGTCCAAAATCAGGTCTGCCCAGCACGGAGTGGAGAACACAAGATGTGGGAAACATTGCCGCACCGGCGCCAGGTCCATTTGTTCCCTCAAAATCGTAGACTTATCCGGGGACCCCGGCTCAGCAACCGGAGGAGAATCAACGGGACCAACTCGGGGAGAAGGCACTACGGTACAAAATGGCGGATCAACAATGGCAGGGATCCGTAACTCCAAGTCCCGGGACTTCCAGAGCAGATCGGTTCGCAGAGTAACCAGCGCAAGCAGCACATGACTTCGTGTAAGCGCCGCCCCAAGTAACCGAGGTCGGGGGTCTCAAATGCAACAGTGTCACCGTCTCCGGGAGGGATACACTCCAAGGGGCCATCCGCCATCTTGAGCACATCGTTCGCCGCCATTATCCCCTCCACCTCCAAGTCCATCATGACCGCCAGAGGCAACAGGACCCACAGTCGATCAGCGGCGGTCGGCGCCCGTCGAAGAAAGGAGAGTCACCAGAAGGCCGGGTGTGCTCCCAGCAGCTCTCCGGGAGCCAGGCACCGGTTCCCGGACGGGACTATTAACAGGAGTGGGCGTCCCACCCAAGGGGAACCGGACAACACGGCCTCTCTCCGGTTCACCAACTGCTCGGGCATACGGGGCGACCCACTATTGGGAGTGGGTCCGCTCCATCTCTCCCGGCTCGCGGCTCTCAGGCTCCCACCAACAGGCTTCTCATCCGGACCAGGGCCACCAACACTCCGAACACCGCCGGGCAGGCGCTGCACTCGAGGCCCCGGCGTCAGGGCCGGGAAGGCCAGCAAGCAGACAAGGGCAGATCGCAGGAGCCACTGCATGTTGGAGCCCCAAAATCAAACGGTAAGTGAGCGATTTTCTCTAGCAGTAGAAATCAGAAAGCCTCGAACAGGATTATCGACAGGATAGGTAAGCGGGGAGGAAGGGACCTCAGAGCGAATCGTTCATGCGACTGTTCCGATCGCCATCTTGGCTCCTCCCCAGTAACTTGTTTTTTAAGCACAGAAATGAGGAAGCCATTGGAACAGCGTAAACTTCCGTTCCTTCTACATAGATGTCCATTCATCCCATCTAGCACCTCCAGGTCTAATCCTGCACACTCCAAATACCAGTAGAGGCAGCCTTCTGAGTCCGGGAACTAGAGGCCACTATCCTTGCAATTAATCCAAGGCTCTTCACATAGTTCAGACATACATACTACTTTATGCCTCCTAATGTTAGCTACAAATCACTTCTTTGCGTAGAAAGTGGTACATGACTTGCCATAATAAAATTACAACTTTACTTTTTTACTTAATTTTTTTGTGGTCTCATGTCTGCGTTGCTGTTGTCTGTTTTTTCCGGGACTTCCCAGTTTAATAGCTTCTCAGTTGGCTTTGAACACAGCAATGTGAGAGAAAACCTCTGTCAGTCTCTACTTTGCTCACGTGGTTTTTTTGTCCTAATTGAGAAAATGCAAAAAAAACCCCCAATAATAATAATTAAAAAGGGGGGCTGGCTTTGCGACTGAAGCAGCCTTTCACTGACCTTCGTATGAGCATAGTTTATTAGCCTGCACCCCCTTTCAGAGAAGTGTAAATTAGCTTTAGTTTGGATAGACATGGGGCCGTGCTACAGAAAGTGCCCCAGTGGTGCAACGGGCGTTTGTGCCCGCTTTGCGTGCTCTCGGGGCATTTTGGTATTAAAGAAGGGCCCCCAGACACTTGTGTGGCCCCTTCTGTAATACCAAAAGCGCTATCTGCAGGGGAGGGTGCCCATGTAAATGAGGGAATCCCATTGCCTCTGTGCCCATGCCATATTACAGATGCAGTCGCTAAGGCAAAGAAGTTCTAAGGTGATCCTCTGGCAGGGGAAAAGGGTGTCCCATGGACATACCACACATCCCTTTGAGGGCGGGGGCAGTCACTGACTGCATCCACCTGCAAAGGAATCTCTAATCCCCTACAAAAGTGCAGGCAGGTTGCCACCTACACAGTGACACACGGAGTGGTTGCTTCAAAGCCGCTCTGTATTTCAATTGAATGCGCTGCCCCCAAGACAGCATGAGTTTGAGGTTGCCCTAGGGGCAGCGCATTCTATGTAATAAGGTGCACTTTTCCTGTTTGCGTCCGGCGCACCTCTTTTAAGGTGCGCCATGGCGCAAACAGGGAAAGTGCACCCTGTACATAATAGGACCCCTGGTCTGCTAGTGGGACACTGTTGCCATAATCTCCTTTTTTATTTAGCAGCTCGGAGTGGTGAATCTGCTTCAACTATGCTCAAGAATAGAAAATATCCTTTGAAAAATGAATCGTCTTTGGATTCCTGACTTATGTTGTCTAAGGGGAGCTCAGTCATTCAAGGAAATGTCCAACGTAAGCAACGATTGTCAAAGCCACTGCTAGATTGCACCGGTAACCTGTTAGTAAAAGGTATCCTGTACATCAAGAGGTCAATTCCTTTTGGGTGCAAGAAACAAAACAAACATTGGCAAAGTACATAGGTCTTGCCCATGCAAGAGCTATTGGCTTTGCCAATGTGTTTTAGTCATGTTGTAAACCATCGTGGTTGCAGTTTCGCATGGCTAAAGGTGAGTGGAATGGTATAGCGTGGAGGACAGTCTCATAGAGTGAAGAGGTGTAGATTGAGGTGGGATAGAGACGTGTGGAGTAAAGTGGCGTAGAGGAAGTTGTGTAGAATGGAGTAGAGTGTCAAAGTGTAGAGGGATAGAGTGGAGTAGTGTGTCGTTGAGTGTTGAATAGAGGAGTGGAGTGTTGTAGAGTGTCAGAGTGGAGGGGTGGAGTGGCTTGGATTGAGATAGAGTGTCATGTAATGGAGTGTTGTAGAATAGTGTGGAGTACAGGAGAGTGGAATGTTGTAGAGTAAATAGTGTGGAGTAGAGTGTAATGACAGTGTACTAGCACACAATGTATACACAGACATTTAAACAAGCATACTGTTTTATTGATATAACTATACAGCACACAAATGATAATGTGTGGAAATGGCATCACCTAGTGTATTGATTTATTTTAATCGTAGTCAAATATTTGTTTCCAGTAACTTCAGAATTACAAACAAAACTGCTTAGTTCATACTTTCCTAATTCTGAGCATACAGTTTAATTGATAAAACTATACAGCTCGCAAACGATAATGTGTGGAAATGGCAACACCTAGAATATTGATTTATTTTGATCGTATTCAAATATTTGTTTACAGTAACTTCAGAATTACAAAAATAATAGCTTAGTTTGTACTTTACTAATCCTTAAATATTTGCACAGTTCATTTACAGACAGTAAAATGTTATGTGCTAGAAAAAAGCCTTTAGTAAGTAAAACAAATTTGTAAAGTGCACAGTACCCAAAGGTGTCACGGCGCTAGCAAAACCCAGAAGCTGCGACAGAGGGAGGAAATGCAACTGATGAGAAAACTACGCAGAATCAAAGAGGAAAAAAAGCCAACCCCTTTCACACCCCCAGACTATCAGATAAAGCCTCTCAGATTGAAGTCAAAGAAAGAAAAGGAAACACCACGCTCCCTCAGATGACAGCAGTCTGTCTGAATGCACAGCAAATGGGACAAGTACAGCATTTAAGGGCCTGCTTGCAGAAAGTGATCAATTGGGGAAGAATAGAAGGGGCGATGGTAAACAGGGTATACTCCATGGAATGGACAAAGACATGGCAGACAGCCTAAAACAATTATATCTAGCAAATGGAAAGCAAGCAAATGTGAGTTCCAAAGCCAATGGTAAGCAATGGGTATAATGCATTCCAAGGTCAGCTCTCTGAATGTTCCCAAAATGGACTTGGCAAAGGCTTCGACCTAACAAAGGAACCCAAACATGCCATTAGACATGTCCACCTGCTGTGACCTGTTGGCACCTGTAGATCTCTTGAAAAACAATCTCTTAGAATTTTATATCTCTGAATTCAGAAAAAGGACATCTAATCTCACCTTGGATACTCTAGCAGAGGCAGAGTACTGGGTGTGAGTGTCTGGAAAGGAAACACAAATCTAGTGCGATTCTCATATAAATGGTTTTTGAACTAACTTGTTTCATCTGCAGTGAACAAGGTGAGCAGGACAAAGAGGAATGGCTCTAACCTGTGTCAAAGCAGGGGAACAGTTCTAACCAGGCAAGTGCTGACAATAAAGAATATGCTGAAGGGTGGGGAGAAGGTGCCTCACCGAGTAGCTTGGAAGGCGCAGAACCCAAGGAGCATTTGAAATCATTCCACATTTGCAGACCTTTGGTTTTGCTTATGAGAGGTAAAAATTGTGTAGTTGGAGGTTGCCTACTCTTCCTGTGTGTGCAGGACTTTGATATTACCAAAACAACATCTGGCTAGACTGGTGCAGTGGTATCTGGATCAGGAAGGTGGAAGGTATTATTTTTCTTGATCTTTGCTCCTCTAAATCGTTGCAATGTGGAAATAACTTCTGATGAGTCGGAACACAGACTACTTGCATTGTGAGAGGGACATAACACGACACTGTGGTGCACCGTAAATGAACAGGCTGACCACCAGAGTAAGGGGATTTGCAAGGAACTGTATCTATTCTTAAAGGGGATTTGGCTGAAGTCAAACCTCCTATATGAAAAGGCCTAGGCTTCTTTAAACCATGGGTGTTTAGCGTCTCTGTCTAGTGCATAGACTGCACACAGGGAAATGGTTAGGCTTGCGGGTGCACTGGTTTGAGCTGAACTGAGGGATCCCTAATGCAATGAAGTGCACTATTGATCGTTCAATAGAGACAAAGCGGTACAGGTTTGTTCGATAGTCTTTCTTTCTACCGGTGCACACTATGCTGTGGTAGAAGACACATTGGAGATTTATTTACAGCACTTTATACAGTATGCAAACATTCAGGTGCAAAAAACTATAGGAAAGTCTGCCCTGTTGCTGCGTTTTCAGAGTGCAGGTATCCGCCTACAGAAAAGAACATAACTGGAAGCAGCAACAAGTGGATAGCAAACTGGCTGTATATATAACAAGCCCTTACAAAGCTTATAGGTCTGGAGTTGGCTGTTAGCTTTTTGACTTTGTCAAAGCTTATTGTGCCACGGTTTTTGAAAAACATTATTGTTGGGGAATCAGCAGGGTGATTGCCATTCTAACAACTGACTAAAAACTAAAAAAAAGTGTTTCAAAAGGCCAACATTGCTGTAGTAGTCACTGGCACTGAAGGGAACACCTCTGTAGGTGGATGTTCTCTTTGTGAAAGGATAGAATGCTGTCACTCACAGTGAAGTTAGCCAATTGTTGAAGAGTGCTGACCCACTGCTCCATGCTGACAGAGGCGGAAGAAAAATGTGAATGGTTCAAAAGCAGAACAATGCATGAAGGCAGGCATAGTAAGTATATAATTATGCAAACAATTTAACTAAAATCAAAAGGTCTTGTCAAACGCCAGCCATAAAAACCTGTAAACTTTGCTTCAGGTAAATGTAATTTCAATCGTGAAAAAAAATAGGGAGCATGACTGAGGCAAGAAAACATAAGGCCCACAGAAGTAACATCAGTCTACCACCGCAATGGTACCACTGCTGGCATCCTAACCATGACTGAACACTGCTCCAGATTTGTTTTTCCTGCCAACTGCACGGTGTCATTTATTTTTAGGTCGAGCAATAGAAAATTGGAGTCTGGTATTCCTAAAGATGGTTTTTAAATACTGTGTTTGAAAATAGCACTTTTAGAAAGTGGCTTTTTTCTTGTTCAACCTTTCTGTGTGCCTCTGCCTGTTTGTGGCTTGATTGGTTTGAGAGTGACAGATGCTGGGGTGGCTGCAGGAGTCTGGGTGAGTCAGCACTAGGCTGAATAGAGCTATCTGCATTTGGAGTGGTGGGAGGAATAGCACCTGGGCCTGAATAGGGCTGTGCCTGCCTTCCCCAATGCTGGCTCCACCTCCTGTGGTGCGTCTGATGACCCTGGCCGAAACTGACAAAGGAAGTAGTTGTACACTGGCAGAGTGCCTCAAGGACTGGTTTGGACTGGGTCCAGGACCCCTCAGACATAGAGAACACATTATTTTGGGGTATAAATATGAGAGCTGAACCCCCTGAAAGTTAGACTACTTCGTGAGCAAGAGGAATCCCTGCCAAAGAAGATCAGCTGAAGAGACTGAGGAGAAGTAGTGCCCTTGCTGTGTGTCTGGGGTTGGCCTGCAGTTTGCGGTTTCTACTGAGGGGAGGACCAAGGAACTGTGCTGTGTCCCCTGTTTGAAGAAGGACTTTGCTGTGTCCATCTGAAGAAAAGTCTCCAACGGCTGAGAAGAGCTGGCCTCCTGTTTCTGAAGTCCCAGGTACAAAAGGACTACACGCCCAGCTTGCCTGAACTTCCTTGCTGGGAGATCCAGTCTGCCAGGAGGGCCTGTAACTGTGTGTGAGGCCTTTTTGATGTGGGGAGCTGGAAGCATGACACAACAAGAGAGAAGTGTGACGCTGCCACAGCAGCCGCTGTCGCATCATTGAGGAAGCGTGTCGCCACTGTTCGCCGTCGTATCACCGGAGAAGCGTGCTGTCGCCACAAAGGGTGCCGTTGCATCACCGGAGAAGCACGTTGCAGAGCTGTCGAAACGCTGAGGAAGTGTGCCGCCACCGCAACACCAGAGAAGCGTATCGCAGTCACCAAGGGTGTCGTTGCATCACCGGAGAAGCGTGTCGCAGGGCCTGTCGCAGCTCACAAAACCACTGAGTTCGCCGCACGGCCGTTGGGTGTGCACACATCACCTCCACGTTGTCGCATCACCACAGAGGCACAATCTTGACGTATCAGAACTTGGAGCGCAGGAAGAATCAACACATCACCTTCTCTGCGCCCCTTTTGTTTGTTTAGCGTTACTCATCCCAGGTACTTGAGACTAAAGTGTTGCATTTACCATCTACAAGTTTATTTTTGCAACAACTCTTTTTAAAGACATTCTACTGAGTATCTGTATGTTGTATTTTTGTCGATTTGGTCTTGTTTAGTATGGATATTTTATTTTTCTAAGCTGGTGTGGTGTCCATTTGTGGTGTTTTCACTGTGTTACTGTGAGTGTTGGTACAAATACTTTACACATTGCCTTTGGGATAAGTCTATCTGCTCGTGCCAAGCTACCAAAGGGGTGAGCAGGAGTTATCTAAAGTGTGTATCCTCCTTACCCTGACTAGAAGCAAGTGTCCCTATTTGAAGTTGTATTCCTACAAGGTAGATCAACTCCAACAATTTTGCAAGGATTTGGGATGTCCAACGAGGAGTATCGCTAAGAAGGATGAGCTACAGAAGGCCCTAAAAGCATAGCTTTAGGCCAAAGGAGCTGAGGAGCCAGAGAATGTAGAAGTGAATGAGGATGCACAAGGGGATGGTTTGGGGTCACAGGATTTGCCTGTGCCAAGGGCAGCCTCAAGGGTTGCCAGCGTCCATTCCGCCAGAAGTCTCTCCCGAGAAGAGCGGGAGGAGAACCAGAGGATCAGAGAGCATGAGATGGAAGTTTTGAAACTGAAGAACCAGGCCAGGGCGGAGGAGAGCAAGAGCGCTCTCGCCCTGGAAGAAAAGAAATTGTTCATGAGTTGAGCATGAGGGAACTGGACATTAAGGCCAAACAAATGGAGTCCAGTGCAAGTGGTGGCAGCGCACAGCCAGTGCAAGGGGGTAAGGTCTACATTAACCAGGATTTTTCCAGAAGGGAGAGGATATTTATGCATGGTTTGAATCGTATGAGGTGACTGAGAAGAACTGGGGGGCAGCCTATGGAAACACTTTGAGGCTTCTGGGAGGGATGTCTTACCACCCTTAGAGAAGGCGGGTACCCTGACCTACGCCAATATGAAGGAGGCCCTATGCCTCAAGTATGGGCTTACCCCAGAACAGTACAGAGTGAAGTTCAGGAATTTCAATAAGTATGATTCAGACACTTGAGTTGTATGTGTGACGTTGTACACGCATGCACTGGAAGGTTGGCCGAAGGGCAGCAAAGTTACTGATTATGAGGGATTGTGCCATCTAATTAGTTGGGAGCACTTGAGCAGTCTATGTGTTCCAGAGCTGCGCCAGCATCTTTTGAACAGTAAGTTAACTGATCCCAGTGAGCTTGCTAAAAAGGCGGACCGCTGGACCAGCTCCAGGGTCAACAAGGGGATTGTGGGTGCCACAGCCAAAGGTGGGCAGGGTCCCCAGCAGAAGAGTGGGGGGGGGGACAAAGGTAACCAACAGGAGTTCTCTAAAGGGCCCCAAAACAGTTCAGAGGGAAAGGAGTCCCAGCCCCCCCCAGCCTAAGATGTCACAGCTCCCTAATGGTAGGCGTAACTTCCAGGGTCCCCCCCCAGGTGTTACAATTGTGGTGAGA
Source organism: Lissotriton helveticus (assembly GCF_964261635.1). Lineage (NCBI taxonomy): Eukaryota > Metazoa > Chordata > Amphibia > Caudata > Salamandridae > Lissotriton > Lissotriton helveticus. Next base: position 1,648,394,509 of record NC_136061.1, read on the forward strand.
AGGGCCACATTGCCCCTAGGTGCCCCAAGAAATCCCAAGCACCCACTGGTCTCAGACACTGGTTTAGGGAGTATAGCTTTGGGGGAGGAATTAAGTTTCCAGTGAGGGGGAGGAGCAAGCAGTGATGACCCTTGTCTCTTTAGGAGACAGAGAGATGGTCCAGGAGACCTGCCTGCCTGAGAACACTAAAAAATACAGGGAGTGGGTGACCATCAATGGGAGGAGGCTCTGAGAGACACAGGAGCCAGTGTGACATCTGTTAGGTGTCAGTGGGTGTCTGAAGAGCAAATCATTCCCAATGCACTTCACCTTGTAGTCGCAGCAGACAACTCTGTGAGCCTCTGCAAGGTGGCACTAGTTCCCTTTGAGTCAGGGGTCTCAGGTTCCTTGAAGTTTGTGGTTAGTCCATCCATGCTTGTAGACTGTGTGCTTGGAAATGACCTGGAGAGTTCCCCATGGAAGGAGGTGGAACGCCAGGCTCATTTGGAGATGCTGGGTCTGCCTGAGTGGATCTGTGTGACCACTCGGTCAATGGCAGCCAGTAGGGGTAATCAAGCGGACCTGGACCCTGAAACAGTGGCCCAGGTGCCTGCCAGGAAGAGAAGGGGCAGGGGGCGTGGGAATCCAGCCCCAGTCATTCCCACGGTCTAGGAAGAAGCAGAACCTGAGGGGGATGCTCTGGAACCTACAGGGGAACAGGTAGCCGAACTGGAAGACCTGCCTGAACTGACCCATTGGCAGCAGTATGGAGGTTCCTCCAGGGAGGAGTGCTGCAAGGAGCAGATGGAATGCCCTTCTTTCAGTGGTATGCGGCAACAGGCTGCAGACCAGGCGGCAATTTGGCGAGTCCAAGACTCATCTCATTTACTGGGAAGATGGATTACTCTATAGTGAGCCTAAGGTTGCTGAGCCCGGTGCAGCCCGTATGCAGATTGTACCCGAGCACTTCAGGACCTTCCTACTGGGTCTGGCTCATGACGTGCCTCTCGCAAGACATTTGGAGTGCGACAAGAACTTTCAGAGGCTTGCCACCCACTTTTTCTGGCCCCAAATGAGGAAGCACGTCAGTGCACACAGCAGGATTTGCCAGACTTGCCAGGCAAGTGGCAAGAGTGGAGGGAAGTGCAAGGCTCCCCCCAACGCTTTCCCGTGGTGAGCACCCCTTATGAGCGGGTAGGCATTGATATTGTGGGGCCACTAGAACCCAAGACAGCCTTAGGCAACAAATGTATTTTGGTCTTGGTGGACCATGCCACCAGGTACCCAGAAGCTGTCCCTCTCCGGACAATCACAGCCCCCGTGGTGGGCCGTGCATTGATGGGGATCTTTTCCCGTATGGGGTTCCCCAGACAGGTGGTCTCCGACCGGGATACCAACTTCATCTCGAAGTACATGACGTCTTTGTGGGAGGAGTGTGGGGTAACTTACAAATTCATCACTCCTTACCATCCTCAAGAGAATGGGTAGGTTGGGAGATTCAACCGAACCCTGAAAGGAATGATAATGGGCCTTGCGGAGCCCATGAGACAGAAGTGGGACGTCTTTTTGCCATGCCTGATGTTTGCCTACAGGGAGGTACCTCAGAAGGGTTCAGTCCCTTTGAACTCCTGTACTGTCACCCTGTGAGAGGACCTCTGAGTCTGGTAAAGGAGGGTTGGGAAAAGTCCCCTGGTAAGACCCCCCCGGGATGTGTTCAGCTATCTGCTGGCCTTCCGCAACCAGACTCAACGCTTCAGGAAACTCGCTCAGGCGAATCTGGAAGCTAGCTAGGAAGAAATGAAATGCCACTCTGGTCAAATTTCAACCTGGGCAGAAGGTGTGGGTGATATCGCCAGTGGAGCCTTGCGCGCTCCAAGACAAGTGGACTGGGCCATATGAGGTGGTGGAGCGCAAGAGCGATGTAACCCATCTGGTTGACTTGCTGTCTCCCAAGAACCCTTTGAGGGTCCTACATGTGAACCGCCTGAAGCCACACTTTTGGAGGTCTGATGTGACAATGCTCCTTGCTACAGATGATGGGATGGAGGAGGAAAGTGACCCTTTTCCTGACCTCCTGTCAGTAGAGGAGCAGGATGGGTCAGTGGATGGGGTGACCTCTCGCCTACCCTGACCTAAGAACAGCAGAGGGGCTGTCGCCATGTGTTGGGTCAGTTCATCTCCCTGACACCAGGAGTCACCGATTGGTGCGTCCATGATGTAGATACTGGGGACTGTCTGCCTATGAAACAGAAATTTTACAGAGTAGCTGACAAGGTCAGGGCTAGCATCAAGGAAGAGGTTTCCAAGGTGTTGGCGCTACGGATAATTGAGCCCTCCAGCAGCCCCTGGGCTAGCCCTGTGGTCTTAATACCAAAAGCTGCTGCACCCAGTGCTACTCCAGAACTCCAATTTTGTGTGGACTACCGTGGGCTCAATGCGGTCACCTAGACTGACGCACACCCCATCCTCAGAGCTGATGAGCTCGTGGATCGGGTGGGCGCTGCCCAGTACATCTGATTTAACATCTGGGTACTGGCAGATTGCCTTAACTGAGGGGGCCAAAGAGAGGCCAGCATTTTCAACACCTGAAGGGCACTTCAAGTTCCTTGTTATGCCCTTTGGGTTGAAAAGCGCCCCTGCCACCTTCCAGAGACTGGCCATCTGGGTACTGTCCGGAGGAATTCAGCGCTGCTTACCTGGATGACATTGCTGTGTTCGGCTCCACTTGGGAGGAACATCTACAACACCTCTGTGAAGTGTTGAAGGCTCTGCAAAGCGCAGGCCTCACTATCGAGGCCAGTAAGTGCCAGAAAGGCAGGGATATGTGGTGTACCTGGGACACCAAGTAAGGAGCGGCCAGGTGGCGCCCCTACAAGCAAAGATTGATACCATTCTGGCTTGGGAGCCCCCCCCCCCCCAAGACCCAGACAGAGTTGAGAGCCTTCCTAGGTCTCACCAGGTATTACAGACGGTTTGTCAAGGGGTATGGCACCATTGTTGTCCCCTTGACAGAGCTGACTTAAAGGAAGCAGCCCAGGATGGTGATCTGGAACGATGCCTGCCAGACTGCGTTTGATGCCCTGAAAGCTGCCATGTGCACGGCACCTTTGCTCAAGGTGCCTGATTTCTCCAAATAGTTTGTGGTGCAGACAGATGCTTCACAGCATGAAGTGGGAGCAGTACTCTCACAATTGAACGACGAGGGCTTGGACCAACCTGTAGCTTTCATTAGTAGGAGGCTACTTCCCAGGGAACAGAGGTGGAGTGCAATTGAAAGGGAAGCTTTTGCTGTGGTCTGGGCGCTGAAGAAGCTGAGGCCCTACTTGTTTGGGACTCACTTCCAGGTTCAGACAGATCACAGGCCCCTCAGATGGTTAATGCAGATGAGGGATGAGAACCCAAAACTGTTGAGGTGGTCCATCTCCCTACAGGGAATGGACTTTACGGTGGAACACCCCCCTGGTACAGAACACGCCAATGCTGATGGTCTGTGCAGGCTCTTCCGCCTTAGTGATGAGAACTCCCAAGAGGGTGGGTAGTTCTCCCCACTTTTCAGCTGGAGGGGACACGTGTTAGACCTGGCATCCTTAGCGTGGTTTCCCCGGACTTTTTGCCTCTACCTCCTGTATTTTTGACACTGTGCTGGATTTCATTTTTGCTGGTATAGATGCTTTGGGCACTTTGTTACTGCTGATCGGTGCCAAAGTGCAAGTGCTCCCTGTGTAAATTGTTACTGTGATTGCTTATCCATGATTGGCGTATTTGTCTTAGCGGTAGGTCCCTAGTAAAGTGCACTAAGTGTGCCAGAGCTGGTAATTCAAATGCTACTAGTGGGCCTGCAGCACTGATTGTGCCACCCACATGAGTAGCCTCAAAGAGATGTCTCAGGCCTGCCATCGCAGTGCCTGTGTGCAGTTTGCTAACTGCCATGTTGACCACGCCAATGTACCCACTTGCCAGGCCTGACCCTTCCCTTACTCATTGGACTCCCCTATGGTAGGCCCATGGCACACCCCTGGGCAGGGTGCAGTGTATGTGAAAGGTAGGACATGTGCTAGTGTGGGTACCATGTCCTTATAGTGAAATGCTGCTAATGTCGTTTTTCACTATTGAGGGGCTATCTTGCCCATAGGACAGAATGGGGAATGCTGTGTAACATGTTTACCTGCATATCGTCCCATAGGAGCAAGATAGAAAATAGTCTGGTATCCCTGAACTCAGAATTTAATAACACATCTTTTAGTAAAGATGGTTTTTAAATACTGTGTTTGAAAATAGCACTTTTAGAAAGTGGCTATTTTCTTGTTCAACCTTTCTGTGTGCCTCTGCTTGTTTGTGGATTGATTGGTTTGAGAGTGACAGGGGCTGGGGTGGCTCCAGGAGTCTGGGTGAGTCAGAACTAGGCTGAATAGACCTGTCTGCATTTTGGAGTGGTGGGAGGAGTAGCACCTGGGCCTGAATAGGTCTGTGCCTGCCTTCCCCAATGCTGGCTCCACCTCCTGTGGTGCGTCTGATGACCCTGGCCCACACTGGCAAAGAAAAAAGTTGTACACTGGCAGAGTGCCCTGAGAACTGGTTTGGACTGGGTCTAGGACCCCTCACACATAGAGAACAAAGACTTTTGGGGTATAAATATGAAAGCTGAAACCCCTGAAAGTTAGACTACTTTGTGATCAAGAGGAATCCCTGCCAAAGTAGATCAGCTGAGGAGACGTATTGCCCTTGCTGTGTGTCTGGGGATGGCCTGAAGTTTGCTGTTTCTACTGAGGGGAGGACCAAGGGTTTTTACTGTGTCCCCAACTTGAAGAAGGACTTTGCTGTGTCCATCTGAAGAAAAGTCTCAAAGGAGCTGAGAAGAGCTGGCCTCCTGTTTCTGAAGTCCCAAGGACTTCACCCCCAGCTTCCCTGAACTTCCTTGCTGGAGTTCCAGTCTGCCAGGAGGGCCTGTAACTGTGTGTGAGGCCTTTTTGCTACGGGGAGCTGGAAGCACGACCCAACGAGAGAGAAGTGTGACGCTGCCGCAGCAGCTGCTGTCGCATCATTGAGGAAGCATGTCGCCGCTGCCCACCATCGCATCTCTGGAGAAGCGTGCCGCCGCCACAGAGGGTGCTGTTGCATCACTGGAGAAGTGTGTCGCAGGGCCGTCGCATCGCTGAGGAAGCGCACAGCAGCCGAGCGCCGCTGCAACACAGGAGAATTGTGACGCAGTCACCGAGGGTGTTGTCGCATCACCAGGGAAGCGCGTCACAGGGACTGTCACGGCTCAGAAAACCACTAAGTTCGCCGCACGACCATCGGGCGTGCACGCATCGCCTCCATGTTGTCGCATTGCCACAGAGACACCATTTTGTCACATCGCACCGGATCGTCGCAATGCATCGAGGCGCCATTTTGTCGCATCAGAACCGGAGCGCAGGAAGAATTGACGCATCGCCTGCTATGCGCCCTTTTTAGGGCTCGGGCCCACGTCACACGAAGTGGGGCGGGGCTTCCGAGCTCCAATGTTATAAAAAAAAAAAGTTCAGAAAGGGCTGTGGGCTGCCGCATTCCAGAAAGCGCGCGGTTTTTGCGTGTGGTATTCTGCCATGTGAATGGTAATTGGTCCAGGCAAGGCTGTGTTTAAGTAAGGCAGCACGCCATAGGGCTTTGGAATTTTTGCAATGTCCACTTCCTGCATAAAGTGTTCGGACACGCGCAGAAGAATACATAAATCCTCAATTACCAGCTGTCCGAGGTGCCGGTAATTGAAGGCAGATGGTGCTGGGAGCGTGTGCACTGATGTGTTTTTTTTCCCTTGAGCTCTGTGTGCGCCCCGGCAAACCCGCGCCTGCTCTTTGACTGAGGTAGGCTAAACAAGCATTGGCAAAGCAAATAGGACTCTCCTATACAAAATCTGTTGGTTTTGTCAGGGATATGTTTAGCCATGTTGTACAGCAGCCTGGCTGCTATGCAGCACAGCTGAAAGTAAAAAAAAAAAAAAAAGTGCTTTGATAAGCACTCGTGCCCACTCACCCGAACTCAAACTTTTAATGTCAAAATAGAAGATCACTTTAATTTACTGCCCTCATAACAGACCCCTTGCAGTAGCTCTCGTTGTCCTCTTACCAGATCCCTTGCATCTTCCCAGCTATTGCCAGATTCCTCACTCGCTCCCTGTCTCGTCACCATGACTCACTCTCTCCACCCTTTCATAACAAAAACACTCCACCTCGCTTTCCTCTCACTGGGAGCCTCACATTTACTCTCACAGTCCGGTTACCAGATTCCTACTGCCGTCGTACCAGGTCACTCATTGTACTATCATTCAGTGTCCTATCATTAGAGACTTGCTTCACCCTAATGTTCATACCAGTTTTTCAAACTCATTCCCAGATCACTCACTCACTGCCCAAGCAGACACTGGTACATCCTCCTGTGACCAATGTCAACAGTTCCCTTTCACACAAAGCCTTCGCAGATCCCACGCATTCACTTCCCCCTCACACCTTTTCCCACACCTCCTGCTTCTCATACAAGCCTAGCCACTGATTTCTTGCACTAACAGCCTTCTCCTTTTCACGCACACTTCACTCCTGCTTCATTTCCCTTTTATTTTTCTGCCCCAATGCATTTCGTTCACTCATTTAACAGAATTATATTGTTTTCCCTACAAAGGGAAGGCCTCCTTTACTTTGTAAAGAAGATATGGTTTATCTTGTAAGCAGGTATCTAAAAAAAAATGGGTGCTGCTCTCAGAAATACATTACTTTCAAAATCGCATGTACAAATTGCATGACCTTTATATACAGAGCTCAGTGTGAACGATGTGGCTTGTACACACCCAACCATACACACCCAACCATACACACCCAACCGCACACACCCACACACAACCGCACACAACCGCACACACCCACACAACTGCACACACCCGCACACACACACAACCGCACACACACGACCGCACACACACACAACCGCACACACACACAACCGCACACACACACAACCGCACACACACACACAACCGCACGCACGCACACACACAACCGCACACACAACCGCATGCCCACGCACACAACCCCACGCACACCACCACCACACACCCGCAGAGTAGTGAGTGCAGAGTAGTGAGGGCAGAGTGCAGAGTAGTGAGGGCAGAGTAGTGAGGGCAGAGTGCAGAGTAGTGAGGGCAGAGTAGTGAGGGCAGAGTAGTGAGTGCAGAGTAGTGAGTGCAGAGTAGTGAGTGCAGAGTAGGGAGTGCAGAGTAGGGAGGGCAGAGTAGGGAGGGCAGAGTAGTGAGGGCAGAGTAGTGAGGGCAGAGTAGTGAGGGCAGAGTAGTGAGGGCAGAGTAGTGAGGGCAGAGTAGTGGGGGCAGAGTAGTGAGGGCAGAGTAGTGAGGGCAGAGTAGTGAGGGCAGAGTAGGGAGGGCAGAGTAGTGAGGGCAGAGTAGTGAGGGCAGAGGGCAGAGTAGTGAGGGCAGAGTAGTGAGTGCAGAGTAGTGAGGGCAGAGTGCAGAGTAGTGAGGGCAGAGTAGTGAGGGCAGAGTAGTGAGTGCAGAGTAGTGAGTGCAGAGTAGTGAGTGCAGAGTAGTGAGTGCAGAGTAGTGAGGGCAGAGTAGGGAGGGCAGAGTAGGGAGTGCAGAGTAGGGAGCAGAGTGCAGAGTAGTGAGGGCAGAGTAGTGAGGGCAGAGTGCAGAGTAGGAAGGGCAGAGTGCAGAGTAGTGAGGGCAGAGTAGTGAGTGCAGAGTAGTGAGTGCAGAGTAGGGAGTGCAGAGTAGGGAGTGCAGAGTAGGGAGTGCAGAGTAGGGAGTGCAGAGTAGGGAGTGCAGAGTAGAGAGTGCAGAGTAGAGAGTGCAGAGTAGGGAGGGCAGAGTAGGGAGGGCAGAGTAGGGAGGGCAGAGTAGTGAGGGCAGAGTAGTGAGGGCAGAGTAGTGAGGGCAGAGTAGTGGGGGCAGAGTAGTGAGGGCAGAGTAGTGAGGGCAGAGTAGTGAGGGCAGAGTAGGGAGGGCAGAGTAGTGAGGGCAGAGTAGTGAGGGCAGAGTAGTGAGGGCAGAGTAGTGAGTGCAGAGTAGTGAGGACAGAGTGCAGAGTAGGGAGGGCAGAGTGCAGAGTAGTGAGGGCAGAGTAGTGAGGGCAGAGTAGTGAGTGCAGAGTAGTGAGTGCAGAGTAGTGAGTGCAGAGTAGTGAGGGCAGAGTGCAGAGTAGGGAGGGCAGAGTAGGGAGTGCAGAGTAGGGAGCAGAGTGCAGAGTAGTGAGTGCAGAGTAGTGAGGGCAGAGTGCAGAGTAGGAAGGGCAGAGTGCAGAGTAGTGAGTGCAGAGTAGTGAGTGCAGAGTAGGGAGTGCAGAGTAGGGAGTGCAGAGTAGGGAGTGCAGAGTAGGGAGTGCAGAGTAGGGAGTGCAGAGTAGGGAGGGCAGAGTAGGGAGGGCAGAGTAGTGAGGGCAGAGTAGTGAGGGCAGAGTAGTGAGGGCAGAGTAGTGAGGGCAGAGTGCAGAGTAGGGAGGGCAGAGTGCAGAGTAGTGAGTGCAGAGTAGTGAGGGTAGAGTAGTGAGTGCAGAGTAGTGAGTGCAGAGTAGTGAGGGCAGAGTGCAGAGTAGGGAGGGCAGAGTGCAGAGTAGTGAGGGCAGAGTAGTGAGTGCAGAGTAGTGAGTGCAGAGTAGTGAGGGCAGAGTGCAGAGTAGGGAGGGCAGAGTAGGGAGTGCAGAGTAGGGAGCAGAGTGCAGAGTAGTGAGGGCAGAGTAGTGAGTGCAGAGTAGTGAGGGCAGAGTGCAGAGTAGGGAGGGCAGAGTGCTGAGTAGTGAGGGCAGAGTAGGGAATGCAGAGTAGGGAGGGCAGAGTAGGGAGGGCAGAGTAGGGAGGGCAGAGTAGGGAGGGCAGAGTAGTGAGGGCAGAGTAGTGGGGGCAGAGTAGTGGGGGCAGAGTAGTGGGGGCAGAGTAGTGGGGGCAGAGTAGTGGGGGTAGTCAGGGCAGAGTAGTGAGGGCAGAGTAGGGAGGGCAGAGTAGGGAGGGCAGAGTAGTGAGGGCAGAGTAGTGAGGGCAGAGGAGTGAGGGCAGAGGAGTGAGGGCAGAGTAGGGAGGGCAGAGTAGGGAGGGCAGAGTAGGGAGGGCAGAGTAGGGAGGGCAGAGTAGGGAGGGCAGAGTAGGGAGGGCAGAGTAGGGAGGGCCGAGTAGGGAGGGCCGAGTAGGGAGGGCCGAGTAGGGAGGGCCGAGTAGGGAGGGCAGAGTAGGGAGGGCAGAGTAGGGAGGGCAGAGTAGGGAGAGGAGAAGTGAGTAGTGAGTAGAGTAGTGAGTAGAGTAGTGAGTAGTGAGTAGAGTAGAGTAGTGAGTAGAGAGTAGAGTAGTGAGTAGTGAGTAGTGAGTAGAGTAGTGAGTAGAGTAGTGAGTAGAGTAGTGAGTAGAGTAGTGAGTAGAGTAGTGAGTAGAGTAGTGAGTAGAGTAGTGAGTAGAGTAGTGAGTAGAGTAGTAGAGTAGTGAGTAGTGAGTAGAGTAGTGAGTAGAGTAGTGAGTAGAGTAGTGAGTAGAGTAGTGAGTAGAGTAGTGAGTAGTGAGTGCAGAGTAGTGAGTAGTGAGTGTAGAGTAGTGAGTAGAGTAGTGAGTAGAGTAGTGAGTAGAGTAGTGAGTAGTGAGTGCAGAGTAGTGAGTAGTGAGTGCAGAGTAGTGAGTAGTGAGTGCAGAGTAGTGAGTAGTGAGTAGAGTAGTGAGTAGAGTAGTGAGTAGAGTAGTGAGTAGTGAGTAGAGTAGTGAGTAGAGTAGTGAGTGCAGAGTAGTGAGTAGTGAGTGCAGAGTAGTGAGTAGAGTAGTGAGTAGAGTAGTGAGTAGTGAGTGCAGAGTAGTGAGTGCAGAGTAGTGAGTAGAGTAGTGAGTAGAGTAGTGAGTAGTGAGTGCAGAGTAGTGAGTGCAGAGTAGTGAGTAGAGTAGTGAGTAGAGTAGTGAGTAGTGAGTAGAGTAGTGAGTAGTGAGTGCAGAGTAGTGAGTAGAGTAGTGAGTAGAGTAGTGAGTAGAGCAGTGAGTAGAGTAGTGAGTGCAGAGTAGTGAGTAGTGAGTGCAGAGTAGTGAGTAGTGAGTGCAGAGTAGTGAGTAGTGAGTGCAGAGTAGTGAGTAGTGAGTAGAGCAGTGAGTAGAGTAGTGAGTAGTGAGTGCAGAGTAGTGAGTAGAGTAGTGAGTAGAGTAGTAGAGTAGTGAGTAGTGAGTAGAGTAGTGAGTAGAGTAGTGAGTAGTGAGTGCAGAGTAGTGAGTAGAGTAGTGAGTAGAGTAGTGAGTAGAGTAGTGAGTAATGAGTGCAGAGTAGTGAGTGCAGAGTAGTGAGTAGAGTAGTGAGTAGTGAGTGCAGAGTAGTGAGTAGTGAGTGCAGAGTAGTGAGTAGAGTAGTGAGTAGTTAGTGCAGAGTAGTGAGTAGAGTAGTGAGTAGTGAGTAGAGTAGTGAGTAGAGTAGTGAGTAGAGTAGTGAGTAGAGTAGTCAGTAGTGAGTGCAGAGTAGAGTAGTGAGTGCAGAGTAGTGAGTAGTGAGTGCAGAGTAGTGAGTAGAGTAGTGAGTGCAGAGTAGTGAGTAGTGAGTAGAGTAGTGAGTAGAGCAGTGAGTAGAGTAGTGAGTAGTGAGTGCAGAGTAGTGAGTAGAGTAGTGAGTAGTGAGTGCAGAGTAGTGAGTAGTGAGTAGAGTAGTGAGTGCAGAGTAGTGAGTAGAGTAGTGAGTAGTGAGTGCAGAGTAGTGAGTATAGTGAGTAGAGCAGTGAGTAGAGCAGTGAGTAGAGCAGTGAGTAGAGCAGTGAGTAGAGTAGTGAGTGCAGAGTAGTGAGTAGAGTAGTGAGTAGTGAGTGCAGAGTAGTGAGTAGAGTACTGAGTAGTGAGTAGAGTAGTGAGTAGAGTAGTGAGTGCAGAGTAGTGAGTAGAGAAGTGAGTAGTGAGTGCAGAGTAGTGAGTAGAGTAGTGAGTAGAGTAGTGAGTAGAGTAGTGAGTAGTGAGTGCAGAGTAGTGAGTGCAGAGTAGTGAGTAGAGTAGTGAGTAGAGTAGTGAGTGGAGTAGTGAGTGGAGTAGTCAGTAGAGTAGTCAGTAGAGTAGTCAGTAGAGTAGTGAGTGCAGAGTAGTGAGTAGTGAGTGCAGAGTAGTGAGTAGAGTAGTGAGTTGAGTAGTGAGTGCAGAGTAGTGAGTAGTGAGTGCAGAGTAGTGAGTAGAGTAGTGAGTAGAGTAGTGAGTAGAGTAGTGAGTAGTTAGTGCAGAGTAGTGAGTAGAGTAGTGAGTAGTGAGTAGAGTAGAGTAGTGAGTGCAGAGTAGTGAGTAGTGAGTAGAGTAGTGAGTAGTGAGTAGAGTAGTGAGTAGAGTAGTGAGGTGAGTAGTGAGGTGAGTAGTGAGGTGAGTAGAGTAGTGAGTAGAGTAGTGAGTAGAGTAGTGAGTAGAGTAGTGAGTAGAGTAGTGAGTGCAGAGTAGTGAGTAGAGTAGTGAGTAGAGTAGTGAGTAGTTAGTGCAGAGTAGTGAGTAGAGTAGTGAGTAGAGTAGTGAGTAGAGTAGTGAGTGCAGAGTAGAGTAGTGAGTAGAGTAGTGAGTGCAGAGTAGTGAGTAGTGAGTAGAGTAGTGAGTAGAGTAGTGAGTGCAGAGTAGTGAGTAGAGTAGTGAGTAGAGCAGTGAGTAGAGTAGTGAGTAGTGAGTGCAGAGTAGTGAGTAGGGTAGTGAGTAGTGAGTGCAGAGTAGTGAGTAGAGCAGTGAGTAGAGTAGTGAGTAGTGAGTGCAGAGTAGTGAGTGCAGAGTAGTGAGTATAGTAGTGAGTAGTGAGTGCAGAGTAGTGAGTAGAGTAGTGAGTAGAGCTGTGAGTAGAGCAGTGAGTAGAGTAGTGAGTAGTGAGTGCAGAGTAGTGAGTAGAGTAGTGAGTAGAGTAGTGAGTAGAGTACTGAGTAGTGAGTGCAGAGTAGTGAGTAGAGTAGTGAGTAGTGAGTGCAGAGTAGTGAGTAGAGTAGTGAGTAGAGCAGTGAGTAGTGAGTGCAGAGTAGTGAGTAGAGTAGTGAGTAGAGTAGTGAGTAGAGTAGTGAATAGTGAGTGCAGAGTAGTGAGTGCAGAGTAGTGAGTAGTGAGTGCAGAGTAGTGAGTAGTGAGTAGAGTAGTGAGTAGAGTAGTGAGTAGAGTAGTGAGTAGAGTAGTGAGTAGAGTAGTGAGTAGAGTAGTGAGTAGAGTAGTGAGTGCAGAGTAGTGAGTAGTGAGTGCAGAGTAGTGAGTAGAGTAGTGAGTTGAGTAGTGAGTGCAGAGTAGTGGGTAGTGAGTGCAGAGTAGTGAGTAGAGTAGTGAGTAGAGTAGTGAGTAGAGTAGTGAGTAGAGTAGTGAGTAGTTAGTGCAGAGTAGTGAGTAGTGAGTAGAGTAGTGAGTGCAGAGTAGTGAGTAGAGTAGTGAGTAGAGTAGTGAGTGCAGAGTAGTGAGTAGAGTAGTGAGTAGAGTAGTGAGTAGAGTAGTGAGTAGAGTAGTGAGTAGAGTAGTGAGTAGAGTAGTGAGGTGAGTAGTGAGTAGAGTAGTGAGTAGTGAGTAGAGTAGTGAGTAGAGTAGTGAGTAGAGTAGTGTGTAGAGTAGTGAGTAGTGAGTAGAGTAGTGAGTGCAGAGTAGTGAGTAGAGTAGTGAGTAGAGTAGTGAGCAGAGTAGTGAGCAGAGTAGTGTGCAAAGTAGTGAGTAGTGAGTGCAGAGTAGTGAGTAGTGAGTGCAGAGTAGTGAGTAGTGAGTAGAGTAGGGAGTAGTGAGTAGAGTAGTGAGTAGAGTAGTGAGTAGAGAGTGCAGAGTAGTGAGCAGTAAGTGCAGAGTAGTGAGCAGTGAGTAGAGTAGTGAGTAGTGAGTAGAGTAGTGAGTGCAGAGTAGTGAGTGCAGAGTAGTGAGTAGAGTAGTGAGTAGAGTAGTGAGTAGAGAGTGCAGAGTAGTGAGCAGTGAGTGCAGAGTAGTGAGCAGTGAGTGCAGAGTAGTGAGCAGTGAGTAGAGTAGTGAGTAGTGAGTAGAGTAGTGAGTGCAGAGTAGTGAGTGCAGAGTAGTGAGTAGAGTAGTGAGTAGAGTAGTGAGTAGAGTAGTGAGTGCAGAGTAGTGAGTAGAGTAGTGAGTAGTGAGTGCAGGGTAGTGAGTGCAGAGTAGTGAGTAGAATAGTGAGTAGAGTAGTGAGTAGTTAGTGCAGAGTAGTGAGTAGAGTAGTGAGTAGAGTAGTGAGTAGAGTAGTGAGTAGTGAGTGCAGAGTAGTGAGTAGAGTAGTGAGTAGTGAGTGCAGAGTAGTGAGTAGAGTAGTGAGGTGAGTAGAGTAGTGAGTAGAGTAGTGAGGTGAGTAGAGTAGTGAGTAGAGTAGTGAGTAGTGAGTAGAGTAGTGAGTAGAGTAGTGAGTAGAGTAGTGAGTAGTGAGTAGAGTAGTGAGTAGAGTAGTGAGTAGTGAGTAGAGTAGTGAGTGCAGAGTAGTGAGTAGAGTAGTGAGTAGAGTAGTGAGTAGTTAGTGCAGAGTAGTGAGTAGAGTAGTGAGTAGTGAGTAGAGTAGTGAGGTGAGTAGAGTAGTGAGTAGTGAGTGCAGAGTAGAGTAGTGAGTAGAGTAGTGAGTGCAGAGTAGTGAGTAGTGAGTAGAGTAGTGAGTAGAGTAGTGAGTAGTGAGTGCAGAGTAGTGAGTAGTGAGTAGAGTAGTGAGTAGAGCAGTGAGTAGAGTAGTGAGTGCAGAGTAGTGAGTAGAGTAGTGAGTAGTGAGTGCAGAGTAGTGAGTAGTGAGTAGAGCAGTGAGTAGAGTAGTGAGTAGTGAGTGCAGAGTAGTGAGTAGAGTAGTGAGTAGTGAGTGCAGAGTAGTGAGTAGAGTAGTGAGTAGAGCAGTGAGTAGAGCAGTGAGTAGAGTAGTGAGTAGTGAGTGCAGAGTAGTGAGTAGAGTAGTGAGTAGTGAGTGCAGAGTAGTGAGTAGAGTACTGAGTAGTGAGTGCAGAGTAGTGAGTAGAGAGTGCAGAGTAGTGAGTAGAGAGTGCAGAGTAGTGAGTAGTGAGTGCAGAGTAGTGAGTGCAGAGTAGTGAGTAGTGAGTGCAGAGTAGTGAGTGCAGAGTAGTGAGTGCAGAGTAGTGAGTAGAGTAGTGAGTAGAGTAGTGAGGTGAGTAGTGAGTGCAGAGTAGTGAGTAGAGTAGTCATTAGTGAGTAGAGTAGTGAGTAGAGTAGTGAGGTGAATAGAGTAGTGAGTAAAGTAGTGAGTGCAGAGTAGTGAGTAGAGAAGTGAGTAGTGGGTAGAGAAGTGAGTAGAGTAGTGAGTAGTGAGTAGAGTAGTGAGTAGTGAGTAGAAAGTAGTGAGTAGAGTAGTGAGTGGAGAGTAGTGAGCAGAGTAGTGAGTAGTGAGCAGAGTAGTGAGTAGTGAGCAGAGTAGTGAGTAGTGAGAGCAGAGTAGTGAGTAGTGAGTGCAGAGTAGTGAGTAGAGTAGTGAGTAGAGTAGTGAGTAGAGTAGTGAGGTGAGTAGTGAGTAGAGAAGTGAGTAGTGAGCAGAGTAGTGAGTGCAGAGTAGTGAGTAGAGTAGTGAGTAGTGAGTAGAAAGTTGTGAGTAAAGTAGTGAGTAGAGTAGTGAGTAGTGAGTAGAGTAGTGAGTAGAGTAGTGAGTAGTGAGTGCAGAGTAGTGAGTAGTGAGTAGAGTAGAGTAGTGAGTAGAGTAGTGAGTAGAGTAGTGAGTATGGAGTGCAGAGTAGTGAGTAGAGTAGTGAGTAGTGAGTAGAGTAGTGAGTAGAGTAGAGTAGTGAGTGTAGAGTAGAGTAGTGAGTAGAGTAGTGAGTATAGTGAGTATAGTGAGTAGAGTAGTGAGTAGAGTAGTGAGTAGTGAGTATAGTGAGTTGAGTAGTGAGTAGAGTAGTCAGTAGAGTAGTGTGCAGAGTAGTGAGTAGTGAGTGCAGAGTAGTGAGTAGTGAGTGCAGAGTAGTGAGTAGTGAGTGCAGAGTAGTGAGTAGTGAGTGCAGAGTAGTGAGTAGAGTAGTGAGAGAAGTAGTGAGTAGAGTAGTGAGGTGAGTAGTGAGTAGTGAGTGCAGAGTAGTGAGTAGAGTAGTCAGTGAGTAGAGTAGTGAGTAGAGTAGTGAGGTGAGTAGAGTAGTGAGTAGAGTAGTGAGTAGTGAGTAGAGTAGTGAGTAGAGTAGTGAGTAGAAAGTAGTGAGTAGAGTAGTGAGTGGAGAGTAGTGAGTAGTGAGCAGAGTAGTGAGTAGTGAGCAGAGTAGTGAGTAGTGAGTAGAGTAGTGAGTAGTGCAGTGAGTAGTGTAGTGAGTAGAGTAGTGAGTTGAGTAGAGTAGTGACGTGAGTAGTGAGTAGAGTAGTGAGTGCAGAGTAGTGAGTAGTGAGTAGAAAGTAGTGAGTAGAGTAGTGAGTAGAGTAGTGGGTAGAGTAATGGGTAGAGTAGTGGGTAGAGTAGTGAGTAGAGTAGTGAGTAGAGTAGTGAGTAGTGAGTAGAGTAGTGAGTAGAGTAGTGAGGTGAGTAGAGTAGTGAGTAAAGTAGTGAGTGCAGAGAAGTGAGTAGTGAGTAGAGAAGTGAGTAGTGAGTAGAGTAGTGAGTAGTGAGTAGAGTAGTGAGGTGAGTAGTGAGTGCAGAGTAGTGAGTATAGTAGTCAGTAGTGAGTAGAGTAGTGAGTAGAGTAGTGAGGTGAGTAGAGTAGTGAGTAAAGTAGTGAGTGCAGAGTAGTGAGTAGAGTAGTGAGTAGTGAGTAGAGTAGTGAGTAGAGTAGTGAGTAGAGTAGTGAGTAGAGAGTAAAGTAGTGAGTGCAGAGTAGTGAGTAGAGAAGTGAGTACTGAGTAGAGTAGTGAGTAGTTAGTGCAGAGTAGTGAGTGGAGAGTAGTGAGTAGAGAGTAGTGAGCAGAGTAGTGAGTAGTGAGTGCAGAGTAGTGAGTAGAGTAGTGAGTAGAGTAGTGAGTAGTGAGTGCAGAGTAGTGAGTAGTGAGTAGAGTAGTGAGTAGGACATCACAGGCAGCAGCTGTGCAAGCTTCTTACACTCACAAGGAGACCACAGGCAGCTGAGTTGCAAGCTTCTCCCACTCACAAGAAGGACATCACAAACAGCAGCGGTGCAAGCTTCTCACACTCACAAGAAGGACATCACAAACCGCAGCGGTGCAAGCTTCTCACACTCACAAGGAGACCACAGGCAGCTGAGGTGCAAGCTTCTCCCACTCACAAGAAGGACATCACAAGCAGCAGCGGTGAAAGCTTCTCACACTCACAAGAACGACATCACAGGCAGCAGCAGTGCAATCTACTTACACTCACAAGGAGACGACAGGCAGCAGAGGTGCAAGCTTCTCACACTCGCAAGAACGACATCACAAGCAGCAGTGGTGCAAGCTTCCCTTACACACTCACAGCAGGTACTGTGCCAAGGCAGCAGCAGCAACAGAGCAAGAGTCCCTTACAAAGAACAGGCACAGCACAGAGATGCACAATGCAATCTTCTCATACTCACAGGCAGCAGCGGTGCAAGCTTCTCACACTCACACGAAGGACATCACAGGCAGCAGCTGTGCAAGCTTCTCACACTCACAAGGAGACCACAGGCAGCTGAGGTGCAAGCTTCTCCCACTCACAAGAAGGACATCACAAGCAGCAGCGGTGCAAGCTTCTCACACTCACAAGAACGACATCACAGGCAGCAGCAGTGCAAGCTTCTTACACTCACAAGGAGACCACAGGCAGCTGAGGTGCAAGCTTCTCCCACTCACAAGAAGGACATCACAAGCAGCAGCGGTGCAAGCTTCTCACACTCACAAGAACGACATCACAGGCAGCAGCAGTGCAAGCTTCTTACACTCACAAGGAGACCACAGGCAGCTGAGGTGCAAGCTTCTCCCACTCACAAGAAGGACATCACAAGCAGCAGCGGTGCAAGCTTCCCTCACACACTCACAGCAGGTACTGTGCCAAGGCAGCAGCAGCAACAGAGCAAGAGTCCCTTATAAAGAACAGGCACAGCACAGAGATGCACAATGCAATCTTCTCATACTCACAGGCAGCAGCTGTGCAAGCTTCTCACACTCACAAGAACGACATCACAGGCAGCAGCAGTGCAAGCTTCTTACACTCACAAGAAGGACATCACAGGCAACAGAGGTGCAAGCTTCTTACACTCACAAGGAGACCACAGGCAACAGAGGTGCAAGCTTCTTACACTCACACGGAGACCACAGGCAGCAGAGGTGCAAGCTTCTCACACTCACAAGAAGGACAACACAGGCAGTAACGGTGCAATATTCTCACACTCACAAGGAGATCACTGGCAGTACACACCACATGAACACACTCCATAACACATAGCAACAATACATTGGCATTTACAATGCCATTAGCTCAAACTCAAATAAATCCGAGCCCGATTGCATTTCTAATGCTTGTTGTTTGTTTTGCATTATGCATCCTAGGTACTTTAAGACTAAAGTGTCGCATTTATCATCTACAAGTTTATTTTTGCAACAACCCTTTTTAAAGACATTCTACGGAGTATTTGTAGGTTTCATTTTGGTCTTCTTTAGTTTAGATAAAGATATTTTATTTTTCTAAACTGGTGTGGTTTCCATTTGTGGTGTTTTCACTGTGTTACTGTGAGTGTTGGTACAAATACTTTACACATTGCCTTTGGGATAAGCCTGTCTGCTCGTGCCAAGCTACCAAGGGGGTGAGCAGGGGTTATCTAAAGTGTGTATCCACCTTACCCTGCCTAGAAGCAAGGGTCCCTATTTGGTCAAAGGTACCTACCACTGCCAACTAGAGACCCCCATTTCTAACACTGTCATGATAGAAAAGGACCAGCAGAGGTCAGTAAAATACCAGAATAGCTTTCTGCTGAAGGACTTTTTTTAAACTTTTCTAGCAACTGCCTCTATTTAACTGTATGGATAGAAAACGACCAGCAGAGGTCAGTAAAATACCCGAATCACCTTACCCAGGATAATGTGCTTCATAGCTAAAATCTTATAAGGGCCAAAGGGGCGATTATTGCATTGCAAATGCTTGTTATGGATATGTTTAGAGCACCTTTCATTCTTTGGACATGTTCGACTCGGACACAGTATTTTACAAAATTAGTTTTAATTAAAACGACATAAAAATATAGAGTATGGAGCACTAAAATATTTCACACAAACCCTCATAATAAGTTATAAAGTACTGCAAACTATGTATGGCCCAGATTCCAAAAGCACCGCTGTGAAAAACAAAAAGAATCCATATCTTCACGTGGCTAGCACTTTAAGCTTCTGAACTGCTGGTAATATATCATCCAGATTAGTGATCTCTATAAGAAAAGAGAAGAAAATATGATCATCAAATATTACATGTTCACTGTGCAAAAGACAAGAAATATGACCAGACTACAGCATAAATCACATATTTAGAGGCATTTACAATTCTTTAACAAGATGTTTAATATTTCATATTGTTGTATAGCGTTTTAGGACCCTAGTGTAATTTACCAATTCATGCCCTTATATAGGTATAATTCACCTTGCCCTTATATAGGCATAGAGATCATACCCATATTTAGACATAACCCATCCAGTCCAAACATAGGTATGGCTACTTCCACTAGTTCCAAAAATCCACAACGATTTCTTGGAAAACTCTGCTTCAGCAGTCAGGGACAGCCCCCTTTTTGAATATTGATTTGTCCTAGAAATCATGGCGTTTTCAAAGAACTACCATTCCCTTGGGGTTCTTTGGTGACGTTATTATGTCCGTCTTTACGTCAAACCAGGCACCTTCAAGGTATAAATATGCCCACACTTGCCCTAGCAAACACACAGTGGTTTGGAGCAGTTCGACTATCTACTTGCCCGACTCAGCTCGCTACAGCAAGTGCCGAAGGAAGCTGACCCTCTAGCTGACGCACAGACAGAGAGGCTGCCTTTCTCTCGCTGAGAATCCAGCTCCAGTGTTTCCAAGCTCCCCTTGCGGGGTGTTGGGAAATCGAGTCCCGAGACAGAGATACCAGACCTCCTTCATTCTAAACCAAGGTACGGAGCTGATTAGACCCTAAGAGAAATCTTGGATAGATTCTTGGCAAAGAAACTAAATCTATGCTACACCTCACTTACTTCTTCCCTCGTACTAGACTTAGGTTAGGTACATCGGGGTAGGTGTATTTTAGAAGCACCAGTTGAATACTTTTAGTCTTTGTTATTTATGTATGTATTTTATGGCTTAGAAACCACACCATGCTTTTACAGTATTATTTTATAATACTCTTCTTGCTGTATGCATTCTACTTTACAGCCAGTATTGCGATTGTAGCAGTTCATTTCTTCTGCATGAGAAAGAAGACTGTTCAATAAATACTTTTATCTCTGCACCTCTTATGAAACGAAGCATGCACGATTGACTTAGTGAAATATCTATCTATTGTTTCCACGACTCTGAAGATACGTTTTATCTTGGGGAAACAAAGTTGTCATGTTTATGCGGTTGTCAGAAACTAATCCCTTCTTGTTTATTTGAGAAAGTTTCTAGTGACCTCTGAGCTAGCTGGCACTCACAATTAAGTCTAATATATTCGATAGAGACCTAGTTGACCTAAGTCCTACGTCACATCTATAGGATATATTATTCCAATGAGCAGAGCCTATTGGGAATATAGGTACTACTCCACAATATGTTTAAATACTCCCATACACAACTATGATTTCGAGAGACTAAGACAAAAAGACAACACCTCGCTTCACATATAGTTACTTGAAAATGGTATGTATGTGCATCAAGCTTTGTGAAACAAAATAAAAAAGCTTTTCGGTGGTAGGTTACAATGGGGAAAAAAACATGTGGCATATCTGTGTCTGGATTATTAGTCTATTTTTTCACCTTAACACACTATGAAACCAAAGGACTCCCTTTTTTTTTAATACAAATATTTTTGAGTCCCCCCCCCCCCCCATTTTCGTTGTACAGAACACATAAGAAAATTCATTATATTTTAACATGCAGGACTTGTCACAAATCATAGAAAAATTATACAAATAGATCAAGCATAAAGAGATAAAATATAAATGAAGGCAAATCAAGATATACAGTTATAATAAGACAGAAGTTTAGCACAATTTTTTTTCTAATCTACCCTGGATCACTCTCTTTCCACTTCTGTATATGATCCCATATCTCGTTTCCCAGTTTCTTGCCTTTTCTGCCCCTCCTTGCATAATTCGCTTTCTCAAGGTTAAAGGCAGCCAATAGTTTCTTTAACCATTGATGGAAAGTGGGCGGCAATCGGTCCAGCCATGCTGTAGCAATACAAAGTCTTAAAACAGCCATAGCCACAAAGATAAAATACTGATGATTAGTCTTGCCAAGACTATCCTCTATTCCTAGGAGTACAAGTGATGGTGTTAGATTAATTTCTATTGTTAGTGATCTTTTAAGAAATACTTCAATTTCGTCTTGGGTTGTTTGTAAGAGTGGACAATTAGCAAACATATGGACTAGGTCAGCCTGAGTACTGACACATCTCGGACATGTAGGGCCAGCTACTCCTCCCCACTGCGCCAACCTAGATGGAGTATAGTACAGAAAATACAGCGTTTTAAAATGCTGTGCCTGAAGTGATACTGAGCATAATAATTTCTGCCCTAGTTCCAAGGATCTATAGAAACTTTACTTCTCTACACCCACTTTTTGTATCCATTTACCTTCATATTTTTCCAGATCATCTGGTTGATACTCTATTAATTCAGAATAAATGTGTTTAATTGTGCAGTCTGTACCAGCCTGTATAGATAATTTGTGTTTTTGCAGTATTGAGGGCATGGCCAGACACTTCTCCAAATACTTGCGCTTCTACCTCAACCAACTCTATAGCTTCTGTGGGTCTAGGTGTTACAATCGCCACGTCATCAGCATAGGCCAGGATTTGGCAAGGGCCCCTACCAGTCTCTACTGGGAAAATATTGTCATTCAGTTCTATACGCCTTATATATGGGTCCATGTAAAGGGCAAATAAAAGCGGGGAGCAAGGGCACCCCTGCCGTGTAACCCTCTTTATCTGGAAAGATGACGTATACCCCCCGTTTACTTTTATACGAGCGGTCGGTCCTGCATATAGTACCTGTAAGGCTTTCACCGTTCCCTCCCCAAATCCCACCCTTCTCAAAATGAACCAAAGAAAATCCCAGGAGACCCGGCCAAAAGCTTTTTCAGCATCCAATAACATCACTGCGAGCGGGTCTCCTGTAACCGCTGCAAAATCCTTTCGTGTATGATGAGTTGTGCCCCTTCCTGGTATAAACCCGTGTTGATTAATACTAACCAAAGTGTCAATTACCTTCGCTATTCTCAGGGCGAGTATCTTTGAATATACTTTTGTGTCTGTGTTCATTAAGGTTATTGGCCTATAAGAACCAGGTTGGTTTGACGGCTTACCCTTTTTTAAGATTAGAACAATGTCCGCCCCTGCCCAGCTATTTGGAGTTGATATTCCTGTCTGTGCTTGCTGCATTGTGGTAATGAAATCCTTTTTAATTACATCCCAAAGTGTTTTATAAAATTCCAGCGGGATTTGATCAGGTCCTGCAGCCTTCCCTGACGGAAGGCTGGTTAAAGCAGTCAATATTTCTTCTGGTGTAAACAGAGCCTCCAATGTATTAGTCTGTTCTTCTAATAGAGTAACTACCGGTATATTGTGTAGATAATTACTTGTTTTGATAATATCAGCCAGGCACTCTTGATCATACAAGGAGGTATAACATTTTCTAAAAACTTCTTGAATCCCTTCTGAGTCTGTAACTATTTTTCCTGCATCATCCTGTATCTCTCTTATTTGCCCTTTAGAGACATTCTGTCTTGTGCGGATGGCAAGTGTACGGCCAACGGTTTCATTGAATTCATAACATCTTTCTCTGTTTGCTAAATATATTTTCGCTGCCTTATTAGCTATACCCTCCTCCGCTTCCATCCTTGCTTTTGCTATTCTGCTCAATACTTGATCTAATGGGGCTCCTCTAAGCACACTGAGTTAATTCCTCCTCTGCCTCTGCTTGAACCAGTTCCACCTCCCTTTGTCTGTCCCTTCTTCGACTTGCTACACTAAAGCTTATTGTCTCCCCTCGAATGGCCGCCTTAAAAGAGTCCCACATGTTCCCTGTTGCCGTACTGCCTCTAATAATATCTAGGAAACTCCTGATCCAATTCCTCATATGCATAATATAAGCATCATCCTTTAGTAGCCCTCTCTCAAATGTCCAAGTTCGGACCAAGTCAGTGCTTACCCCAATATTTAGTGTTAGAATCAGGGGATTGTGATCGGATATTATACGCGGTAGTCTTTCAATCTTAACTCTAGGTTGCAGAGAGTATGAGATGAAAAAATAATCTAGTCTGGCGCAGACTTTATGTGGGGCTGAGTAATAAGTAAAACCCTGCTCAGCAGGTTTTAGGGCCCCCCATACATCCACTAACGCATTGTTCCTTGTGAGGTTATATAGTGAGCGCCAAACTCTTTTTCCTACCGTGATAACCCCCGCCGGAGGTCATACCCAGTCCACCTGCCCCATTAATATTGAAGTCCCCAGCCAGGATTACAGTACGGGACCAGGTGGCTAATTCCAAATCCAAGAAATCCAGAATATCCGGATCATCTTACGTTGAACCATAAACGCAGCCTACAGTAATCCATTTCTCATTAACTTTACACTCTGTTAGGACCCATCTCCCCCATTGGTCTTCGAGCTTCCTCCTTACTAAAATATCCCTGCGTTTCGCTAATATTGCCACTCCTCTATTCTTAGCCCCTTGCTTAGAATATGCTAATACGGTGAATCCCAGTTGTTCTAATAGGTAACCTTGCCCCCCTTCTAAATGGGTCTCCGGCAAACAAACCAAGTCCACATTTAGGGATCTTAACCAGGTTGCAACCCTCTGTCTTTTAATTCGGTCATTTAGACCGCAAACATTGACCGAAACTACACGTATACTCATTAGTGTACATCAAGTGGATTTCCCGTCAAACTCATACCAGTAATATACAGTATTTCGACATTTATCTCTTGCTGGGATACATTCTCCCAATTAGACACATCAAATTTTTCTATACTGCCCTGCATGTGATAACTCAAACACAAAACAATGTGCTCTGTACCCCTCTTCCACCCCCCCCCCTTCACCCCTCCCACCCCTCCCTTACGGGCAAATTGGTCGGTCCTGACCTATACGTAACAGCTGTAGCCCCAAGTGTCACCCGACCCTCCTGCTCCAAAAAAAATCACATGTCTCTGAGATACACACCGCTAGTTGTTGCTGCTGCTGCTAACTATTCCTTTTTCTGAATTATGCATTATTACTTCCGATGTTTGGAGGCCACCATCATAGACCTTGAACCTTCTTTCCTCCCTTTCACCTCATCCAAATATGCCTGCGCTTTGATTTCTGAAAAGAAAATCTTAACCTGCCCATTAACTATAACTTTAAGGCGACAGGGGAACATTAAATAGGCCTCACAACCAATATTTTGAAAAGGGGTTATCATTTGCCTCATGCGCCATCGCCTTTCCACTGTTGCATGACAGAAGTCCGGCCGGGCAAAAAACGTCGTGCCAATGTAGGATCGTCTGGCCTCAGGTTTGGCTTTATCCATAATTTCTTGCCTTAATAGAAAGTTTCCTACATATATCAGAATCGCCCTCGGTTTATCTGCTGTCTGCTCTTTTCTTTGTACCATAGGGAACCTGTGAGCCCTTTGTATCTCACTATCCCAATTCCAGGTAGACAATTCTGGAAAAGCCCCCTTAAGTAAAGTAACAACAAATGCTCGTACATCCTGTCCCGCTTTTCCTTCCGCGACCCCTAGAAGTCTAACATTGTTCCTTCGCTGTCTATTTTCATAGTCCTCAAGTTTCCAATGGACATCCGACGCCATCTTTTCCTGCTCGTTTTTGAACTCATTCCATTTCCCAACGTCTTCCTCTAGTCTCTCAGTTCTTGATTCCACTTCTGTGACCCTGGCTTCCATGTCTGCATAGAGTTTATTCACCTTGCGTAGTGAGCCCTGTATTTTTTGGTTGGCCTGCTTCGCCCTCCGAGACTCACTTCTTGCCTCCCCCTGCATTTGTTTCAGAGTAGCATAGAGCATATCCATGGTGGTTGTTTGTCCAGGGTTGTTATTCTGGGTTTGAGGTAGAGTAGTGCCTCCTTCTTGGTAAAGCTGGGAGGTTGCTGAATAGTCCCAGTCTAGCTTTTTGGATACTTCTGCATGGGTCGGACTCGCATTAATCTTTGCCCGGTTGTGTGATCTACTCTTAAGACTTCTCAGCGGCTTGGCCCTCCGTTTTGTGCATACCTTGTGCACTAATGCGCTTTCTTGAGATGACGCTGCTGAGTCTGTTCTCCCCTCAACTTCTGAGGTGTCAGACTAACTTTCCGTTGCAGAACCAGATGCTATCTTTTCATCGTCCTCCTCCTCCCCCTCTTCATCATTGACAGAATAAAAACAATCATCGCTGGAGAGCCTGGGTTGAGCAGCCTACCCCTTGTCTGTTCTCTAGATTCAGTGCATACATTGTACACAAGAGGATTTGGGCCACCCCTACCCTTAGCGCCATCAATATCAGGATAATTATCCTTAGGTCGCGATATCTGTTCTATGTCCGATGGTGATGACATAGTAGGCTCCGGGCCCTCCTCCGGGCACACCTCATGATCCCTAGAGTGACTTACTTCATCCTCGAGTATTGGAGAGATGCATTGTACATCAGTGTGCACATTATGAATCAATAATAAAGGTGGGGGAAGCATGCAGCTATCCGCCTCCAGCAGCGATTCTCTACCATCAACAGTCTCAGTTTCAGCATTACGCCCAGTCAATAGTACAGGTTCACCCCCAGCCGCCCCCTCCTTACCGCATTGCTTTTTTAGAATCCGTGCAGTCTGCTTGCATCGCCTGTGGTTGCGAGTGTGCAACAACCATTGCCGTCAGCCGTCCCAGCGTCTATGCCAATCGTTGTAGTTTGTTCATTCTGCACAGCAACTGCGGCCGCAGGGAGATGCGCTGATGATTGCTGCCTCTCTGAGCTCTGCACGTCGTTCTCAATGGCTGCGGCGGCCTCTACCACCCTGGTCCTGTCATCATGCAGCTCTCGGCTCGGCACCTCTGTCTCTACTGGATCTCCCGCGCTGCCGTCTCCTATCCTACGGGCTGCAGGTGAGGCGGAGGTTACCGGTCCTGGCGTTTGGGTCGCAAATGATTCCCGGAGGGTAGGTTGTCGTAGATTCCCCTCCTTGGTAGAAACTTCGCTGTTCTGTCGTTTAGCAGTCTTTTTAATTGCTGCAGATTTCTTTTCCTTATCCTTCGACGTCGTGCTTTTTTCAGGAGGAGCGATTTCCATATTCTCCTGTCTTCTATTTCTCCGTAATTGGGCTGCTGATCTTAGATTAGTCGACATTGTAACTGACATCGAAGCCGTGCCCGGGTCACTGAAGATAGCTTTGTCTGCTTCTTTTTCCTTATCGTTCTGTGGTTTCTGAAGTCGAGGGGCCATAGCTTGCTTCTCAGCTCCTCTTACCCCCTGATATGGAGCGTCAGTTCTCAGCGTGTTTAGCCGAAGATAGAAATGTGGCAGCCGCGATGCACTTCTCGCTAACCAGGCAATAATGCGGTGAATTAGTTCAAATGAATCAATCAATCAATCATAGCACTTGTATAGTGCACTACTCACCCGGAAGGGTCTCAAGGCGCTTGGGGGAAGGGGGGTTGCTACTGCTCGAACAGCCAGGTCTTGAGTTGTCTCCTGAAGGCGAGGTGGTCCTGGGTCCGCCGAAGGTGGATGGGGAGGGAGTTCCAAGTCTTGGCAGCCAGGTAGGAGAAGGATCTTCCTCCGGCGGTGGCTCTTCGAATGCGTGGTACGGCGGCGAGGGCAAGGCTGGTGGATCGTAGTTGGCGGGTGGGCGTGTAGAAGGTCAGGCGGTTGTTGAGGTACTTGGGGCCCAGATCGTGGAAAGACTTGTGTGCGTGGGTGAGGAGCCGGAACGTGATCCTCTTGTTGACGGGGAGCCAGTGCAGGTATTCCAGGTGGCCGGAGATGTGGCTGCGTCGGGGGATGTCCAGGATGAGTCGGGCGGAGGCGTTCCGGATGCGCTGGAGTTTTTTCTGTAGCTTGGCTGTGGTTCCGGCGTAGAGGGTGTTTCCATAGTCCAGTCGGCTGGTGACGAGGGCCTGGGTGACCGTCTTCCTGGTTTCGGTCGGGATCGGAAGATCTTTCGGAGCATACGCAGGGTGTTGAAGCACGATGAGGAGACGGCGTTGACTTGTCTGGTCATCGAGAGGGAAGAGTCCAGGATGAAGCCCAGGTTGCGTGCATGGTCGGTTGGCTTGGGTGCGGTGCCCAGGGCGGGGGGCCACCAGGAGTCGTCCCAAGCGGAGGGCGATGGTCCCAGGATGAGGACTTCCGTCTTGTCTGAGTTCAGTTTCAGGCGGCTGTTCTTCATCCACTCGGCGACGTCTTTCATCCCTTCGTGTAGGCAGGTTCTGGCGGTGTCGGGGTCTCTGGTGAGGGAGAGGATTAGCTGGGTGTCGTCGGCGTAGGAGATGATGTTGAGGTTGTGTTGGCGTGCGATGGCTGCAAGAGGTCTCAGGTAGACGTTGAAGAGGGTGGGGCTGAGTGAAGATCCTTGCGGAATGCCGCAGATGACTTCGGTGGCCTCGGATCGAAACGGGGGGAGGCGGACTCTCTGTGTTCTTCCGGCAAGGAACGAGGTGATCCACTCCAGTGCCTTCTCTTGGATGCCAATGTTGCTGAGGCGTTGAGCTAGGGTGCGGTGGCAGACAGTGTTGAACGCCGCAGAGAGGTCCAGGAGGATGAGGGCAGCCGTTTCCCCGTTGTCGAGCAGGGCTCGGATGTCATCTGTGGCTGCGATGAGGGCGGTCTCGGTGCTGTGGTTGGCTCTGAACCCGGACTGCGAGGGGTCGAGGGATCCGTTTGTCTCGAGGAAGGTGGCCAGCTGTCTGTTGACGATCTTCTCGATGACTTTAGCAGGAAACGGGAGGAGCGAGATGGGGCGGAAGTTTTTGAGGTCGGTGGGGTCCGCTGTTGGTTTCTTTAGTAGGGCGCTGAGCTCGGCGTGCTTCCAGCTCTCCGGGAAGGTGGTGGTGTTGAAGGAGGTGTTGATGATGTTCCGGAGTTGTGGTGCGATGGTGGGGTTGGCCTTGTTGAAGACGTGGTGTGGGCAGGGATCGGTCGGTGATCCGTAGTGGATGGTGTTCATCGTGCGGGCTGTGTCCTCGGTGGTCACTGTGGTCCAGATGCGGGGGTGGTGGTGGTGGTGGTGGGGGGCATTGGTTCGACGGTGGGGTGCGTGGTTGGTGTGCTGAAGCTGGTGTGGATGTCGGCCATCTTGCGGTGGAAGAACGAAGCGAGGGAGTCGCAGAGGTCTTGTGACGGAGTGATGTCGTTGTTGCCGGTGCTGGGGTTGGAGAACTCCTTGATGATGCTGAAGAGTTCCTTGCTGTCGTGGGCGTTGATGTCTAATCGTTCCTTCATGGATTTCTTCTTGGTGGTGCGGATAAGCTGGTGGTGCTTGCGGGTGGCGTGTTTGAGGGCGGTCATGTTGTCGGTGGTCTGGTCGAGGAGCCAGGCTTTCTCGAGGGTGCGGCAGGTCTTCTTGGAGTCCTTGAGTTCGTCGGTGAACCAGGATGCCATCTTGCTTCTGGGTCTGCTGGGGGGGTTCTTCAGTGGTGCGAGGTCGTCGGCGCAGGCGGTCAGCCACTGCGTGAGGTTGCGGGTTGCTTCGTTGGGGTCCGGTGTGCTGGCAGGTGGGTTCTGGCTGAGGGAGGTGGTGAGCTGGTCGGCGGTGATCTTGCTCCAGCTTCTGTGGGGGACCTGGAGCGGGTGGTGGTGGGTTGTGGTTCTTCTGAAGCTGAAGTGGACGCAGCTGGGGTCGGTTCAGTGAAGTCCGGTGGAGTGGCTGAAGGAGATGTGTTTGCTGGAAGAGAAGACTGGGTCGAGCGTGTGGCCGGCGTAGTGGGTGGGGGTGTTGACCAGTTGCTTGAGTCCGAGGTTGGAGAGGTTGTCCAGTAGGGCGGCGGTGTTGCGGTCCTTGTTGTTCTCCAGGTGGAAGTTGAGGTCCCCTAGGAGGATGTAGTCGGCGGAGGGGAGGGCGAGTGGGCTGATGAAGTCCGCGATGTCTTCGCTGAATTGTGTGCGTGGTCCTGGGGGTCTGTATATGAGGGTGCCTCTGAGGGTCGTCTTTGGGTCGGTGTGAATCTGGAAGTGGAGATGCTCAGCTGCAGCGAAGGTGTCGTTGGAGTCGGTCGTGATGCGGATGGTGTTCCTGTGGACGATGGCGATGCCTCCTCCGGTCTGGTTGACGCGGTCCCTCCTGATGATCTTGTACCCGTCCGGGATGGCGATGTCGGGGGCTGAGGAGGCGTTCATCCAGGTTTCCGTGAGGAAGGCAACGTCTGGTGATGTTGCGTCGAGGAGGTTCCAGAGTTCCACGACGTGTCTGTGGACGGAGCGGGTGTTGAGCAGGATGCACTTGAGGTGGTTGTTGCTGGTGCGGTGCAGGTTCGGAGGCAGGTGAACTTGCAGGCCTTGCAGGTGAAGGGTCCGTGGATGCGTCTCGGGGTGGCTCGGCAGCAGGCGGGGTTCCGGCCGGCATTGAGTGCGTTGAGGGCGTCGGCGTTGTAGGTCCGTCGGGTCGTCTTGCAATGGTGGGGGCCAGGGGTCCTGGCGCGGGCCAGGCGTGGACGGGCGCAAACGGGCTTGCCTTTGGCGCGCCGCTGCGCGTCAACGCTGCGCGTACGAGGGGGCGACATAAGAAGGAGCCGGGAGGGAGGAGCAGCTGGGTGGCGAGAGCGGGGCGGCGAATGGGAAGGAGGGGGGCGTGGCCGCCGGGTGGCAGTGGCGGGAAGGAGGGCAGCGGGCGGCTCAGCGGCGGCTGGGTCGCCCTGTGGAGAGCGCGAGGAGGGAAAGCGAGGCAGAACAAAGGAGCAAAGAGAAGGTAGCAAGGGCAAGGGCACAGCACAAACAACGGGGGCAGCAAAGGGGCACAGCAGGGGAAAAACAAAAAAAACGAGGGAGCAAAACTAAGAGCACAAGAAGGTCACAGGGCACAGCAGAACGAGGTCAGCAAGGCACAGCCAAAAACGAGGGAAACAGCAGGGCACAGCAGACGGAGGCAGTAGCGGGGGTGTGTGGGGGCGACCTCGCCTGGTTACAGGCTCAGCGGTCGCTCCCTGCACCTCTGTGCTGTCTCCTTAAGAAGGAGCCGGGAGGGAGGAGCAGCTGAGTGGCGGGAGCGGGGCGGCAAATGGGAAGGAGGGGGGCGTGGCCGCCGGGTGGCAGTGGCGGGAAGGAGGGCAGCGGGCGGCTCAGCGGCGGCTGGGTCGCCCTGTGGAGAGCGCGAGGAGGGAAAGCGAGGCAGAACAAAGGAGCAAAGAGAAGGTGGCAAGGGCACAGCACAAACAACGGGGGCAGCAAAGGGGCACAGCAGGGGAAAAACGAAAAAAATGAGAAAAAAACGAGGGAGCAAAGCTAAGAGCACAAGAAGGTCACAGGGCACAGCAGAACGAGGTCAGCAAGGCACAGCCAAAAACGAGGGAAACAGCAGGGCACAGCAGACGGAGGCAGTAGCGGGGGTGTGTGGGGGCGACCTCGCCTGGTTACAGGCTCAGCGGTGAATGAGGCATACTCCGCTTTCCACATACTCCATTCAATTTTTAGCAGCAATCAGTGTTCGGTGGCACTCAGAGGTAGTGCCAAAACTTCAACATAGCAGGAGCAAGAAAAAAGGCGACTGCTCCCTACGGCCTGTCAGCGGCCATCTTGCCCCTCCCACAGGACTCCCAATGCTTTGCAAATTACAAAGGAGTTTTGAGAAATAAAATTATAAAAGTTCATCAGTTCTTAACATAAATAATATTTGTTAGCAAATAATGATTTTGTCTTGATTGGGAGCATGGGACAACACCATTGTAATGACGCTCTCCTTTCAGAGTAAAATAGTTTGGGCAAATCCTACAATGTTGCACTCAACAGAAAATAATACTGCAGGCACATCCATTGTGTAATAATAGTCCTGGCCCCCATTAAATACTCTGTAAAAAATTGTTGTTCAGAGATTTACATTTTTGATTTGTGTTTCTGTATAATTAGAGAGGTAATTTAGCTTGGGTTTACTGGTGGTGTAGGTCCCCCGCCCCTGGAAGGAGTGCCTGCCATACTGAGTGCCCGGCAATTGAACTGCGGAATATCTTGAGAGTGCTGACACTGTAGACAAGCTGGCTGCCCCTGCTGGAAGGGAGGAAGCAGTGTGTTGAAGGCCAAATTTGTGGAGAGCTTGTGTCCTCGGTGACAGGGGGCCCCCCACAGATTTGCGTGGGGCAGTGGACTCTTGTGTGCATTGATTCCTAGACGGCCCTGGTCTCGGCCCAGGTGGGGCACCTACTCCTGCACATACTGCACTGCCGGAGTATGCCGGGGTCTCTGCGGAGTTCTGTTCTGGGGAACGTCGAGGCTGTCCCGGCACTAGCTGTGACCTGCTTATGGAGTAGGACACGGGGGTTGTGAGACTGACTTTGCTGAGCTGTAACATGCCAGATTCTCCGCCTGCTCCAACTACATGAGGAGGGGACGCACCGGTGGCCTCCCACGGTCTGCCCGACGGTGAAAGGGCCGCAATAGAGGGAAGCAGCAGGACGCTGGGCCCAGCGCGAACCCCACAATGGTACATGTGGACCTAAGTGGAGTATCGCAGTTGCCCAGCTGCATCCTGCCTACAGCTGAGACGGTGCCTGTGGACAAACTAGACCTTATTCTGCAGGAGGTCAGGGACTGGAGAAGAGCCATTGAACAACAAATCGGAGCTCTCACGACGGGTCTCACGCTACTCAAAGCGGACCACGCTAAACTGTCAGACAAGGTGAAAGATAATGCCATGGCGCTGGCAAATCTCTCCCAGCAGCAGGCTCAGACCACGACCCACATGCAGCAACTACAGAAGCAAGTTAACACACTGCTGGACCGGGTGGAAGACGCGGAGGGAAGGACAAGACGGAACAATGTCCGCGTCATTGGCCTGCCGGAGTGCTGCGAGGGACGGGACCCGGCTACGTATATGGAACAGTGGTTTCGCGACCAAGTTACCCTGGAGGGTCTCTCTACCCAATACTGAGTGGAGTGTGCGCACAGAATACCCACAGGTCAGCCCAAACCGGGTGCCCCACAACGTCCCCTCATTGTCCGGCTGTTGAATTATAGGGACAGTGACACACTACTGCACAAAGCACCGGAGCTGATACGCTTTGAGAATGCACGGATCTCACTGTACCCGAACTACACACTTCTGGTACAGCAACAGCGCTCCTCTTTCATGGCAGTCAAGAGGAAATTGAGAGACCTAAACCTCAAATATGCCCTTCTCTTCCCAGCCCGTTTGAAGGTCATTTATGACCGCAAGAATCATTTCTTTGAAAGGCCAGAAGATGCCAAAGAGTGGCTGGAAGTAATGGACCCCGCAGAGACCGGTGATAACACCTCCCAAAGTACTCAACACCGCTCTAATTGTGCGGACCGGCATGGCGTCCGCCTAAGTAAATGTCTACGTGGGGACTCCCGACAGCCTAATCCAACCTTTCGGCAACAACAACAGGGCAAGGAGAAGGCACTACTGGTGGCCGCTACTTTTCGTCAGCCTGCGCTTGTAGAAGACTAAGCCTCTTCCGAGGAAGTTCTGAGCAAATCTGACACAGAGGGTAGCGTGGCTGTTTCCCTCCGTAACCCCTCAAACGGTGGATGGACTGTTTGGCTGACAACAGTACGGTGCCACCACTTACGAACTGGACCTGAGCGCTGATGTGATATTCTTTTGGTTTTGCGGTAAACTACATGTATGGTGCCGCGTTATGGAATGTTTTTATAATTTCTTGAGCCCGGGTTCTGTGAGGGTCGGAACTAGACGTCATAATGGAGCGTGACCCGTGCTCTGTGGACAGCGTTGGCGATGTCCCCCAATCTGCGA
Organism: Lissotriton helveticus; assembly: GCF_964261635.1. Taxonomy (NCBI): domain Eukaryota; kingdom Metazoa; phylum Chordata; class Amphibia; order Caudata; family Salamandridae; genus Lissotriton; species Lissotriton helveticus. The sequence continues at coordinate 1,648,426,379 of NC_136061.1, forward strand.
ATGCTGTTGTGGTTCAGGGTATAGTTCTGCTTACTGCGCTTTGTTTTGTGGTCCGTTATAGTTCTACGACCGCACCGAGTATTGGGGGTTTTGGGGAGGGGTACGGTCCTATTTCTTTATTGGTCCCACATGGGCTGGTCACCGTCACACAGGCGTCTTGGTCTGACTACAGGACCAATAAAACCTATCAATGCATACACCTAGTCAGTTTAACATTGTAACGTGTAACGTTAGGGGACTGGGCTCCATACAGAAACGCCATAGGATACATGCCCAATTACTAAGGAGAAAGGCGCAAATAGTACATTTGCAAGAATCCCACATGCTGAATCAGGAGGCGGTAAAGCGCCGGAAGAAATGGAGTGGGCAGGTTTTCACCACTAGCTACTCAGGGTATGCCCGGGGAGTCACTATTTGGATTCGGCACGGGGTGCCCTTCACGCCACTGGAACACCGAATAGACAAGCAAGGGCGCTATATATTTGTACGCCAAATGGTAGTGCTGGACAGCATGTATGCACCAAATACAGACCAAGAAAGTTTCTTTACCACCCTGAACCTAACACTGGCAGGATGGGAAGCACACCTCTGGATTATAGGAGGGGACTGCAACACGATCATGGACATTTCCTTAGATAGTTCCCATCCCCCCATGAACGGTGCAGGAGTAATTAAACAGGGCTGGGCTACTGGTTGGGCCCAGTGTGATGTGTGGAGGATGCGGCATCCGACAGACAGAGAATACTTGTTTTACTCCCCGGTTCACATGTTGCATACCAGAATAGAATTTACTGCTCTAACAACATCGCAATGCAGGTAACACACACTACATACCTAGCAAAAACCTTTTCAGATCACAATCCACTGGAGCTAACGATCACATGGGGCAGAGTACCTACCCAGTTGCCAACATGGAGACTATGGCCACAAGTGCTAGAGGACACAGTGTTCCGTGCCACTATAGCCGACACCATCTCCCATTACTTTACTGAAAATAGCCATACAGCTTCTAGCGGTTTAATTGAATGGGATGCCTTTAATGCGGTAATACGCGGAAGGGCCATCAGCACGACATGGAACACAAGATGGATCGCCTAGAACAGGAGGCAGCGCGAGATAGGGGGAAGCAGGGGCTCCTTCAAGAAGTCCGCATACAAGATGCGGAATTGTTAGAGTCCCTTTGAACTATAGATTACCAGCGATACACACAGAGAACACATATGAAAGCGGACAAATCAGGGGCGCTGTTGGCGAAAATATTGAAATATTGAAGGATGACTCCCCGGCCACGGTGATTAGGGAGGTCACTACCTTGGAGGGTGGTACAGCACATACACAAAATGACATCAACACAGCCTTCTACCCTTACTATGCCACGCTTTATAGCAAGCCTACAGTTAGTATGGGCACACAAATTGATGACTACTTATACACCCTGACAACCACCACCAGCTGCCTTAAAGGAACTTTCAGGTCCGAACCAAAGTGGAGATAAAACTAGCGATCAAAGGGCTACCCGGCAATAAAACCCCTGGCCTGGAAGGGTTGCCAGAAGAATTTTACGACACTTTCAGGGATTCCCTCCTGCCATACGGCATTGGAGAAAGGAGAATTGCCACTCACTACAGCACAAGCGTTGACGGTCAGAATCCCGAAACCGGCTACCGTCCATTGTCGCTACAGACAACGAAATATAAAATACTTAGTAAGATTCTGGCAAATAGGCTTCTACCCCTCCTGCATAAACTAATACACATAGATCAAACAGGTTTTTTGCCGGCCCGTAGCACGTCTATGAACTCCAGGAGATTGCATTACCTGTTGTCGGCTGCCCCACCCCTCTACACAGACGATGGCTGCGTGTCGCTGGACCTCCGCCAAGCGTTTGACACACTAACCTGGGAATACTTGTTTAAGGCACTGGATAAATTGGGCTGCCGGAGGATTATCTTAAATGGCTCCGCCTGTTATACTATGCCCCCACGGCTCGCGTCCGTACTGGAGGCCATATCTCGGCTGCATACCCGATATTCTGAGGGACGAGGCAGGGGTGCCCACTATCGCCACTCCTATTTATATTGGCACTGGAGCCCCTGGCTATTAAATTGAGAATGGACGCACAAGAGATGGGTATTCCGATAGGGCCCACCATACACCTTATCTCGGCATACGCGGATGACATTACCCTCAATGTCAAAGACCTTAGGTCCAATTTAACACCTCTGGCAGAGATATTTACTGTTTTTGAAAGTATATCAGGTCTTGCTGTTAATCCGACAAAATCTCACACCTTTTTCTTCCGGGGACAGTTACTACTGATGACTGTTCCTTTCGGGCAAATGGAGATACAAGTTGCGTCACATACATTTAAATACTTTGGCATACATGTCTACCGGACTCCCACCGATCTGCTGGATGGCAACCTACACAGGGCAATTAGAGTCCTTCGAGCTAGTATTGCCTTTTGGATTATGTTGCCGCTGTTGGTCATAGTTAGGGTGGCTATTACAAAAATGGTAGTTCTCCCGAGGCTAGTTTACTACTTTACGAATTTGCCAGTACTGCTCCCGCAGCGTACTTTTTTTTTTTTTTTTTTTTTTTTTTTTCCGAAAACCTTTATTGAACAGAGAAAGCTCACAAATACGGGCCTACAACCCACCAGGGCTGGCCACCACATAACAAAAACAGCAGGAGACATATATCAGGTGTCACAATATACCAAGGCAACAAATCAGGGGAAAGAGCAAGCATCTTAGAGCAATCTCAGGAGCAAACAAATAGAAAGGTAGTTTTCTTTTTTAAGAACGGGTTTGGGAGGTCAGGAGCCTGGCGGGCCATAACACAAGCCAGAGGGGCGGGGTCGCGGCGGGCAGCAACGCAGCGATCTTAAAGACACAGGAGAAATAAATACGACAGAGGTATACCAGTAAGTACCGGGCAAAACAACGGGTAGAAAGAAAAGCAATTGTGCACACAATCCACTGCCCGCCCACCGCAGCCACCACCCGTCCCACCGATCAGCACAATAAAGGACCCAAATACCAAAACGATACGAAATGCACCCCCAAGTAGAAGAAAACCCCACAAAAAGGGGGGGGGAGAGGGAAGGGAAAGGGGGAAAAAGGAAAAGGAAGGGACCCCAACCCAACCACCCGCCCCCAGGTGACAAAGCAGGAAAAACAAAATTCCGGTACAAAATCGACCACAAAATAGAACAAACAGAACAAATCACCATCTTTGTAATACCGGAAAAATACACCAGAAAGACACCCGGGGGACAGACGGCGATACAGAGCCCCGAAAAAGGGGATACACAAGGGCCATAGAACCAAGTAGGGAGAAAAAAGGAGGAGAGAAAGACCCCTCCAAAAACAACAACAGACCCTCCCACCCACCCCACAAGCCCTCCCTACACCCCTGCAGAGGGCTATGGCCTACCCCCCGGCAGCGTGCCTGTCGCCCTAAATAGAACCCGAAATATAGAAGAAAAGGAACAGGGTAGAAACAAAGACAAAAGGGAGGGGGCAGGGGAAGGGAAGGAACAACGCACACGGGGGAGGGCGAAAAATCAGTATCATCTGCTACCATCCCGCCACCTGCTACAAGGGAAGGGTATAGCTCATGGGAAGTTAACGATATTAGAAAAAGTTTCAGGAGTCCCATAAAATTACAGGAACATCACAACAGCACTTGTCAATCACATAACAAAGAAACCAGACTACCGCATATAAAAGTCGTTTCAGCCCTGTCCACTTTTGTCCAAGGTTGTAACCATCCGAACAAACAAAGAGCAAACGATGAAGGACACAGGGCTCAGGAGAAAATTTCGCGGCAGTCCAAAGAAGAAACTGGAAAGAAAATATTGAAGATCCAGGAAAGACACAGTACAACAATCGTATTGCAGACAGAGTTCCAAGGACAGTACGAACGAGGCAGGCCCAGCCGGGCCGGAACATACTTCTCGGTCGGGGAGTCGACGCGAAGAGAGACTGGAAGGATCGTCGACGCCAGGCCAGGATACAAGCGGACCGCAGCCCAGTGGCCGAGGCAACCAGACAGGACAACGGGGGGCGTCGGAGACTCTCCGAGCCAAGGATGCGGTCCCCGCCGGGGGCACAGAGTCCAGGAGCGCATCAGTCGCGATCCTCGACGATGAGGCCAAATCCGATGACGGGGGCCCGCATTGTTCAAAATGAGGGTCCGCCCCCACAGTGGAGACAGACGCAGCCACGGTAGTCCGCCAGGAGTTCAGTGCATCCAGGACAACTCGAAGCGCAGGAAACTCTTTACAAGATCCGACATCCGGGCCATGCGGCGGGCCCCCAGTGCTCGCCCGGGCCCGGCAAAGACTCCCAGGGCCGGCCGCCATCTTAAGAGCCCAGCACGTCCTCGGTCGTCGGGAACCCCGGCCGGGGTAACACCAGAGCAAAAGGAGGTCAGCCGGACTGCGGCAGGGCGCCCCAAGGCAGAAAGGAGAGCCACCAGAAGAAGGATGTCCGTCGGTCCCCCCGTACCGCCGGCCCCGTTCTCCGAGCCCGGGCGGAAAAATTCAAAATGGCCGGGCCGGGGAATAGAAGGGGGACCCAACCAGACAATTGAGTAGGCTCTCCCGCGAGGAGCAGCGTTCGTACCTCTGGGCCCAGGCCAGTCGGGTCCGTCAAGAGGCACAGCCGGCCAATTCACACATCAGCCTCCGCGTCCAGCTCCACAGCGCCAGCAAGGGCCGACCAACATGTTCCGTCACGGCCCAGCGTAGCAAGGAGGCCCGGCCAGACCGCCCCGGAGGCTCCGAGCGGGATCACTGCACAGGATCGACAGCACTCAGGATCACCGGAGCAACGGGTAAGTGTCCGCTAAGTGACTGGAGTACCGAAACACAGCAAGGAGGGCTTCCCGGGGCAAGAGGAATACAGGATAAATGAAGATAAACAGGCGGCCGGACGGAGCCGAGCTAAAACGCGGCCATCTCGGTCGCGAGCTAGGCTCCTCCCCCCCGTACTTTTAAACACCATACTCGTAGATCTCATCTGGGGGTCTGGCAGGCGGAAGATTAGTCTCAAAAAGCTCCAACTTGGAACGGACAAAGGGGGACTCGGGGTCCCAGACCTTAGAGCCTACTATTACGCCTGTCAGTTGCAGTGGCTATCCTTCTGGATGGCCGGACGTAATCTTCAAGAAATAGGGTATACCAAGCGCGACCTGGCGTCAGGAGCCTTACACACACTATTGCTACCACGCTGTAAACTCCCACAAGTGCTCCCTACATTGTTGCATACAGCGCTGCAGTGCTGAAAAGCAGCAATTCATTACACGAACACGTACCCTGCCTATGCAGGTAACATCCCCCTGGTGGGCATTCCATTGACGGTGAGGCGCATAACGCATTGCACTATTGCCCCCTGGACTGAAGCAGGAGTTAGCACGGTATCGGACCTGTTCCATGAGAGGCAATTGTTAGATTATGATAACTTTGTCAGGAACACAGGAGTGCCGGATCATCTGTACATTCTACATGCGGCTGTGTCGCAATATGTAAAAACATATTGGGCCCTGCCCCGACAGGAACCAGATACACACAAATTAGTCAAAATGTTATATTACATGGGTCAAGGCAGACACTTAGTGAAATGGCTGTACGTGGGGATCGGTGCACATGCGGGAATAGCCCTCACCCAGTTACAGAATGCATGGTCGGGAGACATTGGGCGGGCCATAGAAGAAAAGGAGTGGGGGAAAATTATAGAACATCCTAAAAAGCTTACCAGAAACGCCAAATTTACATTTTTCCAAACCATGGTGCTTCACAGGGCCTACCTTACCCCTCATAGATTGAACAAAATGTTTCCGCAAACACAACACCACTGCCCTAGATGCTACGCAGCTGGCGCGGAGTTGGCACATATGCTGTGGTCCTGCCCTCACTTAGGGGGATACTGGGACTCTGTCAGACCGCTCATTTCTGCAGCCATACAGAAGGAAGTAGCCAACACTATGGAGGAATGTATCCTGGTCCTCCATAAGTCCCCCTCGAAACATAAGGTACAATACAGATTTGCAAACTTGTCATTAATCCTAGCAATACGAGGCATCACTATGCGGTGGAAGTCCAAGAAACCACCCCCATACATATGTGGCATAGCGAGGTGATCAGGTGGGGTAGTGCAGAAAGTGCAGCCCTAAGGCGAGAGGAGGCCAGAGGGTTACAAAAAAAAACAATAGCACTGGAGTGGGATACAATGTTAGAATCCCTCAAAATGCAGGAGGTGGAAATTGTGGAATCTCGTAGCAACTACCAATGATGACTGCGGATCCCAAGAACCCGAATTACACACGTTACTAATATCCACGCGATAATAACTCACTGGCTGAGGTTGAATACTGTGAAGCGTCACTTATATATTGATATTGGTTTCAAAATGTGAAATTGTCAGCTGGGCTTTGTGTGGACGATCACCCTAAAAGATGTTAATTGAATGTGAATAAAGGACTGTAGGGAAGGGGGAGGGTAATTTTAGTTGGTATTGTTAGGTTTTATTATTGAAAACTGTGACACTAAGGGACGAGTACTGCATGCCCGCCTAGGTAGTCGTGATTGCCCGGACACTGATATGAATGTATTTGACATTGCGTGAGCACTTTCACCACAGATTGTTTGGGTGGTGGGTAAAATAAGAAAGGTGTTGATAATGCCATTTTCTGAGACACAACAATCTTCTTGTACATGTTACAAAGGCGAAGGCTACAAGGCTGAGGGTGTCATCTCACATGTTTAAAGCATAATGGGGTTTGTATTGCATATCATGGAAAAATGCTAATAAAACTTTGTTTAAAAAAAAAAAAAAGAGGTAATTTAGCTTGAGTAGACATTGCTAATCCGGGCCAAGTTTTTTTGGACAACATTTTTAACCACATTGGTGCTAAGGCAATTCCCGCTAGGTGCTGACTAGTCTGATTTTACATTGTTCATGACAAGGTCAGCTCGTCATCAGCACAGGAGCAGTGCACTGCATGACGAGCTGACCTTGTCATGAGCATGGAAGGGGTTAAACATGGCAGATGTGTTGCAGTGATCCTTTCCACAATTTCCAAAATGGTGGCTCTATAATTATGGTTTTAGCCATCATATAGGTAATTAATTTTAATATTGCTTTTGTTTCAGGTTTTCCGTTGATTCAAATTCGTAAATATGAGCGAAGCAGGTCGTAGCAGATGATTTTTAACACCTGACGGAGTGTTGCTACCTACAAAATTCTGATGTCTCCAACAAAAAAAAATGTGCATTTGTCAAACTAATCTGAAAAAAAAGCTATCAACAACTGCAGCTGGACAGAGGAGAGTTCAAGATGCTGCAGAAATACGGCAAGATGAAGTTCACAAAAGATTGAAACTGATGGGTGAAGGGGATCAAATATTTTATCATTGTAACAACAAGTGCTACAAGTCGTACACTAGAAAAAAGCCTGAAAATCAGTGAAGCACAACAAGAATCCAAGTCTTCTGAGAATGTGATGACAACCAAAACCAATGCCCATCCACTTAGAAGATTGAGGCCTACCCCTCGTCCACCTCCAATAACTGATCAGAAAGCAGAGAATCTTCAATGTGTTATCTGTGGTTTAGCCAGAACCAGGGCCAAAGGGATTGACGAAAGAACAAAGTAAGAGTATTTGAGTCTCAAATGAAAATATGTTTTTTATCTGTAGCTAGTTTCTCCCAAGATGAAGTTTTCAGCCGCGTATGTGAGGTGAATGTAGTTGCAAAGGATTTGTAATGCCTACCAGAACTACATGCATGCATACATTCGAAAATATGATGTAACATAAGCTCCCAGCAGCAAATAAAGCGTGAGCCTTCAGTTAAGTTTGCACTCTTTGAAAAAGCAAATTAAGTTTTAAAGCCATTCTTGAGTGCTGGCTATCAGTTCACACTCAGTGAGATCAGAGAAATAATGGTCAACATTGATTAAACTGTATTGATCCATAATAATGAAATTAAGATTTCTCTGGTGAACATGTACAATGACGGAATTCGTTTTTGTCAGTCTAACAAAAAGAATGAGCCACTTATGGTGTTCACAGCTGATTTGACTGCTTAAGTTCTTGCTGCCAAAATAGTGCACAGGATACAGTAAAATCAGCAGCAACCACTTTAAGAAACATTCTGAAAGATTTCGTTTTTGGACTTCATGACACATTTTGTGAGGCCCCAGAGCTCATGAATCATGAGAATCAACTAGAGTGCCTGATGTGTTTTTAAAATTTTTGACATCATGGTTTAATATCAGCAAAGCAAAACTGATACACACTATAGTTCTTGAATTCATAACAGAAGCCAACATCATTGAATATGGCTTTGAATATATAAGCGAAGACGTGGAAGACAATCCCATCAACAGACAGGCTTATGCTGTGCGAATGTACTGTCTTCTCCAAATTCTCTTTTATGAATTACATAAAGGCAAACATAAAACTCCGCTACACTTGATGACTGCCCACGCAATCTATGACAAGTGAAAAGTAGACAGCTAATTACTTCAATGAATAGGATTGGTGTATCAACAACTTATAATGACATAGTAAGGAGCAGGAATTTGTTAGCAGATCATGCTGTAAATTCTTGTGAAACCGACAGCACACGACTTCCAAGTCACTTTACCAGGAAAGATTTACAATTGCTGCTCTTGATAATTTTGATTTTGAAGACAGCTCTTCTTTGTCTGGAACATCCAGCACACATGATACTGCCATGGTGCTTTTTCAAGTCTGTACCAAGCTGGAAACAAGTTGTGTCAGCTGTAGGCATAAACAAACAAAGCTTCAAAGTTATAACCCAACTGCCTTCCCGACGTGTGCAACATCGCTACAAGCCATCAACATGTCCCAGTCTACCAGAAAGTTTCAAAGTGGCTGAGGACATGGTCTATAGAAGACCGCAACTCCACTTGCGACGAAAAGCGTCGCCGAGCGAGTGCCGCCTTGGAAATTCCAACGCGCAGAATTGCTGACATTGCGCATTCTATTCGGTGGTGATTAGATCTAACCAAGGCTCTCCCCACTGTTGAAAGAGACCTTGCACCACCTAGGAATGAAGACGCCATTTGTGATCCATCATGCACCTGCAGCTGAGTTCGTCCGCCCTGGCATTCAGCGAACCTGCCAGGTGTTGAACCACCAAGGATATGCCTTGATGTTCCAGCCATGTCCAGAGGTGGAGGGCCTCTTGGCTAGGATCCAGAACCCTACCCCGCCATGTTTGTAGCATTACTACATGGCAGTGGTCTTGTCCGTGAACACCTGCACTACTCTTCCCCGGACAGAGGGAAGGAATGCTTTGAGTGCAAGATGAATCATCCGAAGGTGCATGTAGAGCCAGGACTCTGCCGGAGACCAGAGGCCTCTGATCTCCGCCTCCCCAATGTGGCCGCCCCATCACAGAAGTGATGCATTGTTCACCACTGTGAACTCTGGTTGGAGAAGGGAGAGGAATCTTCTGTCGATCCAATCCTGGTTCGTTAGCCACCACTGCAATTGGTGTGCAGTGTCCTCCGAGATCTGGATGCAATCGGACAGGTTCCCCTGATGATGTGCCCACTGGAACTTCAAGTCCCACGGCAGAGCCCGCATATGCCATCGGGCATGGTCCACCAGCAGGATACGTCATGTCCAGAACCGCTCCAATGAAGAGGAGCTTCTGAGAGGGAGTCAGATGCGACTTCGGCACCATGATTGAGAACCCCAGTGAATGCAAGAGGTCAGCCGTAGTCTGGAGGTGGGAGACAACAGCCTGGGGTGAACCCGCCTTCAACAGCCAGTCGTTGAGCTAGGGGAAGACTGGAACCCCTGATCTGTGCAGATGAGCTGCGACCACCACCATCACCTTCGTGAACACCCGAGGGGGGCTGGTAAGGCCAAAGGGGAGCACGGTAAACTGAAAAATGCTTGTGGCCTCCGTGAACCGTAGGTAACGACAGTGAGCCAGCAGGACGGGGATGTGAAAATAGGCGTCCTCAAAGTCAAACGCTACCATCCAGTCTTCAGGGTCGAGGGCAGACAGGTCCTGAGCTAGCGTCATTATTTTGAACTTCTCCTTCCGGAGGAAGCGTTGAAGTTCCTGAGATCCAAGATAGGACAAAGGCCTTTGTCCTTCTTGGGCACCAGAAAGTAGTGGGAGTAGCAACCACGACCTACTTCTGGGGCAGGAACTTGCTCGATGGCTCCCTTGACCAAACGAGCAATAAGTTCCTGTTAGAGAAGGGCCAGATGATCCTCTGACATGCGATGGTACTGAGGTGGCATGACTAGGGGGGTAGTTTCGAAGGGGAGGGAGTAGTCCCTCCGGACTATTTGCAAAACCCACCTGTCCAACGTGATGGTGCTCCAGTGGGGAAGGTGATGGCAAATCCTGCCGCCCAATGGCGATTGGTGGCCCTGGAAGGTCAGACTAGGAGGATTTGGCGGCTGCTGCAGAGGGGGCCCCCCAGAACCTCGACGGTGGTTTCCACGTCCCCAGCCGCGCAGGGGCTGAACAGCTTGTGCCGGCCTGTGGCCCTGGGTGAAACGTGGTGTGGCACCCCTTCCGTAGCCACGAAAGGGGCAAAAAGCAGACTGCGCAGGGCGAGTGGTGGAGAGGTCCAAGGACTTGGCCGTAGCCCTGAAGTCCTTGAAGCGCTCTATGCGCTGTCTGCTTTGTCGCCGAACAGGCGGCGGCCATCAAAGAGCATGTCCGTAAGGGTAGCTTGGACATCCCCAGAAAAGCCAGTCTATCTCAGCCACGCATAGTTTCGAAGGGCTACCAACGTGGAAATCGTCCTGCCTAGCAAGTCGGCAGTATCCAGTCCACAGCGAATGGTAAACTTTGCTGCGTATCTCCCCTCGGAAACTGCACAGGAGAATGCGGCCCGGGCCTGCACTGGGGCAGCACTTGCGCCACCATATCCCACACGGACTGGGTGTAACAACCCAACAGATATGCGGTGTTTACCGACCCTACGCTACACCACGGTGTAAGACGCTCCCTCTTCTGTAGCCATGGTAGGAGGAGGTGAGGTACCCAGACCACTAGCTTCCCTCAGTTCCTTTCTCCAGTCCGGTTCGTAACCTAGCTGGTCAGTCAAAGGGTCTCCAGACCCCTCCCAGTCCTCCTCACCAATCTCTGGCTGCCAATATGGTCTCAAAGAGCCAGGGTAGAACAGGGGCACAAAAGTACCCATCGGCGCCGGGTCCAGCGTCTGTCGACGCCGGTCCGGCTCCGTGTCTACATCGGGGTGGAGGCTGTGGTGGACGCCGGATGGGGAGACAACTAGCGTCGGCTACGGGCATGGTGCCGTTGGAATCGGCGCTGGGAGGAGGTGTAATCAGTTCGACTGGCGTCGATCCGGACCCAGGCCTAGATCCAAGGGGGCCCTGCGGTGCCGAAGCCACCTGCGTCAAAGGCCCAGGGTCCCCAGCCGAGTCCGTGGGGCCTGAATGCGCACCGGCATGCATCTCTTCGTAAAAGGTACGAAGCTGGACAGGGGTCGCTCCAGGTCCCAGGAAGGGAGAGAAATTCTGAGTCGACCCTTGGGGCTCCGCGCGCAGAGCCGTGGGTGGGGCACCACCTGCATCCCTCATTGCGTCGGCCGACATACGGGGAGAAGTCGAAGAGCGACGGTGCTTCTTTGACTTCTTCTTGTGCTTCGACTTACCTGAGGAGTGTGAAAACTTTGAAGAAGACTGGTGGTGGTGGCTCTGCGACTGGGACCTCAAACGGCACGGAGTCGGAGCACGACAGTGTCGTGGTCATGCTCCAGACAAAACAGGGACCCGTGCTGTAGATCCGTCACCGACATCAGCCGGCTACAGGAACAGCAAGCCTTGAAACCGGGCATCCCTGACATGCACCAGGAGTCAGAGACTCAAAAAGCGACGTCAACAAAAGTCGGCAAAAAAGTGACTGGTGGTACTGCTCTCTCTGGATCTGCGCAGGCTGGCGCGGAAAAAGAAAGTACTGACGTCAGCACCTTGGGGCCTCTAAGTAGCTACCGCAACGTCATCCGGGCGACCACAACGCCAACCGATGCCACCTTTTGACGCACAGGGGTACTGCTGACGAAAAACTTTCCGGATCCAGTCTGACGCCTGGGGGTAATTCTAAGGTAAGGAATCTATAACTAACCTATGTTTCTTTCTGATGTCATTACTGTGCTACTCACATTTGTTGCAATGTTCATAAGTCAAGGATTGTCAGAGTTATGGAACAGGCGAAAAAAGACACTCAATCCTGCTTCATATTTTGTACAAGAAACTTGACCTAGAGATGCCCAGTGTTCAAGGCACATATTCGTACGGGTGGTGACACTATGAACAAAATTGGAACAAAGCTTGGAGCTTTTACTTTCGACCCTGTGAACTTCCTAAAAGGATTTGCTGAGACAGAAGAAGAATGCAACTTTAAAGACGTAGAAAAATACCATGTGCGTGTGAGGAAAAAGAGTTCCGACTGTCACACATTTGATGATCTTCAGTACAGTGAGTTCAAGAGATCAGTACCGCTAAGTGACCTTCCACAAACGTCACTCTGTGCATGGACACATTAAAAGAGCATTCTACTTGATCAGAAGATGTGTAAATGTTTTGGATCATGCATATGTAGAGAAATATCCGTGTGAATTTGGTTTGGAAAATGTTGATTTCTAAAGCCTCTATACACAGCACTTACACGTACATGTACTTGCAAAACCTGTGCTACAAAAAGATGTCCCTGTTGAAATGCTCTTCTCAAATGTTCAACATTCTGCAAATGTACCATGAGCCATTGCCAAAACAAATAAAGAGAACTATGAAAATGTGTCTAAAATAGGAGTGATAAACATTTTATTTTCATATTCAGGTCATAAACATTGTTTGGTGTATACATAAGAGGATTAAAAACCATTATTATTTGTTTCATTCTTATATATGTCTCTTTTTCCTTTATTACAGCCACCATTTTGGGAAATAGTGGAAGAGTTGCTCTGAGGAGTTATTTTCTGTCTTTATAAGACTACTTGACCCCAAAACCTTTGTTTTTACCTCAAAATGAAGTATATCGGTATCATGGTTCCTGAAATATTACAACATCACTGCAAAACATCCGCCGTTTTTAAAAATGCTGTCCAGAAGAATTCGGCCTGGGTCAGTGATGTCTACCCAAGCTAAATTACTTCTCTAATGATCCAAAAAACACAAATCAAAAACGGAAATCTCTGGACATTTTTTTTTCCTGAGGTATATCAGGGGGCCCCTTTTATTATGCATATTCTAGTTATGTTTTAGAACTTTTCTTCACTTTTAGTTTTATGCTCTATCCACACTCTAGCAACTCTAATTCCATTAAGAAACAGCTTTGCGGAAGATAATTATTCATGTCATATACATAATGTGCCTCACTTTTAAGTACTGTCCGATTAAAGACTTCAGACATTAAACACAGAAACGAAATGCTGAGGATTTTTTCTGTAATAATTAGTCCCTTTTTCGTTTTGCTAATAACTTTGTGGTGACATTTGACAATTCTTCACAAAACCTTCCAGAAGGCTTCTCCTTTATGACTAGTTTTTGCATTGGAAGTTTTAGCGTGATTTGTTAAGCTGGGGCAGAGAAAAAGGGCGGTGAACCCAACAAGCAAAATCCTGATGCATTTCCATAGACTTTCTTTACTAGCGCTACTGCAAAAACTGATGGACAGAATTAGATCAAATTTGCCAGGAAGCTACATTTTGGCCCTGGAAGCATGCTTTTGGTGATTTGGTTTAGATCCGTTAAATATTTTTAGAGATATTAAGGATCAAAAATATATGTTTATCTGGACGATTAGGTTCAAGGGACTTTTGGAAGAGTCCCACAAACCCAATTAAAACAAGCATTTACAATGCAATAGGTCTCGCAGCATTAAAGTTTGAGTTATTGGCATTGTGTATGACAATGCGTTGCATACAAATTTTTGCAAACTTTGAATTGGTGAGCAGTGAGAGTGTGTGCAAGAGTATGCTGTTGCTCACAGCTGTTATTATTCACACAGCTCTGAAGATGCACCTCACGCACGGGGCTGACAGTTATTATTCACACAGCTCTGATGATGCACCTTAGGCACGGGCTCACAGCTGTTATACATTTGCTTTTGTAATTTGCACACTTGCAATTTTCTCCTCATGTATCTTTACTGTTCCTATTGTGATCAATTTGAACCACAAACATTTTTCTCCTAACATCAGCAAAGTATGTAGCAGATGATGAATTATGTGAAAAATATGGCAAATCTCTAATTATGCAGAAGATTCCGTACCCTCAGAATCACATATTTCCAGTGGCCCTGCTTACAGCAGTATATTAAGCAATAACATTCTGGCAATGGCAAGGTTTTTACTCTTAAGTGAAGTTTCACTAATACAACACAAAATACAGAATGGGAAGGAGCAGTGAAAGTGCCTATAGTCTAAAGAAAAGCACGGGAAATATGTGCTGCCACTGTTCTGCCTACTCTCATTCTCCCCAAGTACTCGCAGAAGGCAGAACTCTGACATAAATAGAAGGAACTTAAAGAACATACTCCACGTTGGGTTACTAGTGACTGCATTTATTCTCTACCAACAAATTCTCTCATTTTGTCATATGAATAGACATAAATTGATTACAACCAGGGCCACTGGACTTATGTGATTGCGCAGCCGCATTTTCCAGATATTTATGGATTTGATACATTAGCTACATAATCCATCATCTACAGCATCATTTGAAATTTTTAATAAAAAAAACTCATAAAAGAATCAAATGTTACTAAAAATGCGGTGATGTGTTGCACAGTGGAAGGCCCTTCACATAGGTTTACTTGTCACTACTGGGGAGAAACATTTATACACAGAGGGATAACGTGCAAAAAATGACACAATAGTGAAGTAATACTACCCTGCATTACACAGTACAATTTGGTCAACACCTCTGCATAATTTAGTCCTCCCCTGTTGCATAATTCCAGAAGCCCTGATTATTGTACTTGTCCTATTTATGTCCTAAACTGATAACAGAGAGAAGGGTGAGGTGGGGAGACGTGATGGCGGAGCAGAGAGATGAGAGGGTAATTGGGTTAATAAGGAGGAGGCAAGACGGAGGGTAGTGAGAACAAAAGGATAACTGTGATGGGGAGAGAGGAGGGCAAATTGGACAGAGAAGAGTGAAAGGAGGGCGATGAACAGAGAAAAGGTTAGGAAGAGAGAGATGGGTTAAGTGGAGAGAGAAGGGTGAGGTGGAGAGAGAAGAGTGAGGTGGGAATAGAAGTGTGAATTCTAGTCAGAGTAACTGGAGCCACAGCGAGAAGATCCCGAGGTTAGGAGAGCGAAAAAGTGTGAAAAGGTGGAAAGAGGAGGGTGAGGTGAGAGGTAAATTAAAGGGAAGTGGAGAAAGTGAAGGGATGTACGGAAACAGGTGGCTAAGATGGAGAGAGAGTTGTAAGGAGAGAAGAGAGTGGGGTGGGGTGAAGTAGAGGGTGGAGTTAGCAGGACAGCAAAGTGAAATGGAGAGAAGAAGGGTGAAATCGGAAGAGAGGGAGTGACACGGAGAGAAAGGAATGCGATGTGGAGACAGCATAAGATCAAACCTGTAGGTTTAAACTTCTAGAAATGCTCAGTCAAAACTAGTAGTCAGAACCCGGCAATAGGTATTGTATGCAGCTCACAACCACACAAGACCACCCAACATACACAGACCAGGTGACAATAATGTATAAAAGGAAAGTACAGTACAATAAAATATTATATATATATATATATATATATATATATATATATATATATATATTGAAATGCATCACTTTGACAGTTCTTAAAATGCATCACTTTGACAGTTCTTAGTTACACCAACATGGCCTAGACAAATATTTTATTCCATGCATCAATTTGGACTCCTAAGGAGTCTGCTGATGAATTTTTATACTGCTGCATACCTACAAACTGAGATTGGTTATTTAAAAAAGATTTGTTGTACGCATATTTGATAAATCACTAAAGGAGTTGCAGTGAAGATTAGTCATTAGATTTGCTTCTCCTTCCTGATCACCTAGGGAATGAGCGGAAGTGGTAGAAAAATGCCCTCACCAGATGATCCACAGTGCATTACTTAGAGACTGGCAGTGTGGAATCCTGGGAATGGAGCATTAAAATTTTTTGTTTTGGGCTGCTATGAGCAGATCTATATCTGGAGTGTCCCACTTTTGAAAGTACGAGTTGAACTCATTCTCATGATAAACATATTGCCTACTGGGTAGGTCTATAACATCGCTTTCTAACTCTGGGAAATGTATTGCCATGAAATGGATACAGTGTTTGGTAATCCAGTGCCACATTTGTTCTGCAATCTGAGACATGACTAGTAGTGTGTCCCTCCCTGTTTTCGAACGTTGAACATGATTGTCATATCATCTCTGTGACTGAGTACATTTTTCTTTGGTAAGTGTGTATGACATGACTTCTGTGCTAGAAGAACAAGTTACTTACCTTTGGTAACGATGTATCTGGTAGAGGCATTTATTAGTTGTAGATTCCTTACCTTAGAATTTTCCCCAGGCATCAGTCTGGACCCTGAGATTTTTCTTCAGCAGTATCCCTGCCCATCGTTAGGTGCCGTCGGTTGGCTTTGCATCCGTCATCGGCGTCGTGGGCGCCAGGATGACATCGCGGGACCTACAAGACGCCGGCCATGCACGCTGACATCAGTTCTTAACATGACTTTCCACACTAGAAGTGCAGAGCCACGAAAGACAATGACCACTGGTGTGTCAAAACTAGGGCCCTTTAGGGGAGTCCCTATCCCTAGAAATCAGTTTGCAGAGCGGGGAGGATGGGTTGGGTGGTAAGGAATCTACAACTAATATATGTCT
Source organism: Lissotriton helveticus (assembly GCF_964261635.1). Classification (NCBI taxonomy): domain Eukaryota; kingdom Metazoa; phylum Chordata; class Amphibia; order Caudata; family Salamandridae; genus Lissotriton; species Lissotriton helveticus. The sequence goes on from NC_136061.1 coordinate 1,648,443,266, forward strand.
CTACCAGATACATTGTTACCGAAGGTAAGTAACTTGTTCATCTGATAGAGACTATTTGTTGTAGATTCCTTACCTTAAGATAGATACCCCAGCAACACCATCCCCGGAGGAGGGTCTGTGAACCACGATCATACCATGAAGTCCTGGAGGACCGAACGGGCAAAGTGCCCATCCCTTCGGACTTGGCTGGGTAGGCAGCAGTGTCTGGTACACGTGTGTAGGGATGCCCACATTGCTGTCAAAGACTGGGACTCCATGTGCTAACGCCATGGTTGCTGCCCTTGCTCTGGTGAAGTGAGCATGCAACCCCACAGGAGGTTCCAACTTGCCAAACATACCATATTTTGATGCACGAGACAACCCATCAGGAGATGGTCCATTTTTGAACAGCCCAACCTTTTTTGGCACCCACATAGCCAACAAAGAGTTGATCATCCACACGGATGTCTTTGGTGCGATCAAGATAAAAAGACAATGCACGTTTTGGGTTCAGACAGTGGAGTCTCTCCTCCTCCTTGGAGGGATGCAGGGGTGGGTAAAAGGTGGGCCGAGGGATAGACTGTCCAACATAAAAAGGCCCGACGACTTTAGGAACGAATAAAGGTTTTGTCTGAAGCACCAGTTTATCCAGATAGATAGATAGGAAAGGGGGCTTGGAAGATAAAGCCTGCAGCTCGCTCAACTTGCGAGCAGAGGTGATGGCAACAAGGAAGGTAGTCTTTAGAGTCAGCAACCTGACAGGGCAGTTATGAAGAGACTCGAAGCGAGCACACATTAAAATAGTGAGAACCAGATTTAAATGTCATTGGGGCATTACGAAGCGCGACGGAAGGAACAGATGAGTAAGGTCTTAAATAATCTTTTAACCAAAGGAGATTTTAATAAGGAAGGCTGATCTGGTAGCTGAAGAAAAGCAGATATAGCTGCAAGATAGCCTTTTATAGTACCCAAAGAAGAGTTACAGGTCAAAGTAATTATGTACAAAAAGGATCTTGGAAAGAGGAGCAGAAAGGGGGTCAACATCCTTTGGTGTGCACCATGCTACATATTTGTTCCATCTACAGGCATATACCGTTTTAGTGGAGGGATGAATGGCCGCCAAAATAACATTGCAAACTTCGGGAGGAAGGTCAAAAGCCATCAACTGTCGCCGCTCAATCACCACGCATGGAGGTGCAGAGTTGACAGGTTCCTCCCCTGCTGCTGCGACAGAAGATCTTCCCGAAGGGGCAGCCTGATCGGGGGATCGAAACTCATTTTCAGAAGCTCTGGATATCAGACGCTCCTCGCCTAGTCCGGAGCCACAAGAATGACTTGGGCCCGGTAGCTCCTGATTTTCTACAGAACCCTGGGCAGGAGTGGTATTGGCGGAAAAGCGTACAACAGGCCTGAGCTCCACTCACGACAAAAAGCGTTGCCAAGCGATAGCTGCCTCAGAAACTCCAGCGTGCAGTACCGCTGACACTGCGCATTCTCTTCGGAGGCGAGCAAATCTAACCAAGGTTCTCCCCACTGCTGGAAGAGACCTTGCGCCACCTTCGACTAGAGACGCCATTCGTGATCCGCTAGGCATCGACGGCGGAGTTGTCCACCCTGGCGTTCAGCGAACCTGCCAGGTGTTGAACCACCAGGGGTATGTCTTGCTGTTCCAGCCATGTCCAGAGATGCAGGGCCTCTCGACAAAGGGTGCATGACCTCACCTCGCCTTCCTTGCTGCTGTACCACATGACGGTGTTGTTGTCTGTGAACACCTGCACTGGCTATCCCTTGACAGAGGGAAGAAATGCCTTCAATGCCAACCGAATCCCTTGAAGCTCGAACACATTTATGTGGAGCCCCGTCTCAGCTGGAGACCAGTGTCCCCGGATTTATTTATTTTTTTTAAACAGATTTTATTGATTTTCCAGATGACATAATTAAACAACTTACAGATATTATTAGGCTTGCACGTGAGCCCCTCCATGCATAATGAAGCAGTTAAACATAATAACTCCAACAGTTCCAACTGCAATTGTCCAGCAGTCTCGCTAGTGAAATAAGAAAATAGTATTCATCGTAGTCCCGGGCTGACTTCTAGACCTTTGCCCCTTGTTGCATGTCAACGTAATATATCATTTATGAATCTCCTCGAAGCTCTTCTTCCAGCACAGTGCTCTCCGTATAGCTCCACTCCCCCCCCCCCAGGCATGCCACATTATGATCAGGTCAACTACTGTAGGTCTTAGGCTGACCCCAGATTTCGAATTATGTGCCACTCGGTCTAGCATGAACCGCTGGTAAAGCAGTGTGGGGTGTGTGTGTGATACCAGTCAGGCCAATTGTGTGACCAGCAGTCAGGTACGCTTATATGTGTTAAGTGATCAGTCGCCCGCATTTGGGCCCTCCCCATCAAGGTTTTCATCCCCTTCTTCAGTCAGTTGCCGCAGGAGTTCCACTAATGCCACCCATGCCCTTGCTGCTTCCAACGTCTTCTCATTCCCCGTTCTTTGGGCTATTTGCAGTCTGAATGTCCCTTCGCATTCCGCCAATTTCACAAATTCCCTCATCTACCTTGGCATGCTAGGGCCACTTTTTGCGCCTTCCAATGGTTAGTAATCTCTCTTTTAGCCAACACCAATCCCAAGTCTATGAACTTGCTAATGACCTTGTTCCTGGCTGTGTGAGGGAACCAGTGTAGTAGACAACATCCTGGGGTCAGTATTACTTCTCTCTCAGTTGTGGTCGCCAACACTGCAGTACCCCCCTCCAGAAATCTCCCAAGTTTGGACAACCCCAGAACATGTGTAAAAGTCCTGCAACCTCTGTGTTACGTCGCGGACAGACAGCCGAGACACAGAAAAACTTGTTAATCTTACTCGGAGTAAGGTATACCCTATGTAAAACATAGAAGTGGATCAGCTGGAATTGTGCATTCCTGGAACTCTTCCAGGCCCTTTCCACAAGATCCCCCCATGGCTTCTCATCTATAGCCTCACCCAAATCCCCCTCCCATTTGATGTGCAAGGCAGTATTTCCTGTGTGAAGCGCCTATATAGGCAAGTAACCGCCTTAAAGGTTCCAGTAGCTATCACTATATATTGACAAACCATGGAGAGGCTCTGCTATCCCCTCCTGCCAGTGCTTTCGGATGGCCGCTGTCAGGGTGGCATGCAGAAGAAAATTTCCTCTTGGGAGGTCATATTGCTCTAAAAGATCGTTAAAGGGGAGCAACGTATTCTCCTCATACAAATCTCCTATTGTGGAGATTCCCATCTCTCTCCATGCCTGTAATCTGCGCCAATTCCCACTGTGAGGCAATGCCTCGCATCCAGCCAGCGGGATGTCTGGCGCATAAGGGCATCGTATCTGCACCTGTCTAAGGGACCTATTCCAGCACTTACGCACCGTCCTCAGGTCGGAGGGGGCCAAAAGATCTCTCATGGGGAGTTGTAGTAGCACCAGAGAAAGGAGCAGCAAACTTGGATCACTACCTCCAAGGTGCCCCGCCATCCATTTTGTGAACTACTGCAATTGCGCTGCATGATAATAGGCCTCAAAGTCTGGCACTGCAAAACCCCCTCTTCCGCTCTTGGCCTCATCATGGTGGTGAGCGGCACCCTCCGTCTTCCAGAGCCCCACAGCAAACCTGTAACCATTGAGTTGAGCAAATTGTCTGGGCTGAATCCAGAGTGGAAGCGATCCAAAGTAATACAGGAGTCGAGGCAGCATCACCATCTTTGATAGTGCCACTGTACCGCTACAGACAGTGGGAGGGTCCCCCAGAACTCAAAGTTGCCTTTGGTGTTGCGCAACGCTCGTCCTACATTGCCCTCCAACAGATCCCCATGGGTATGATATATTTTTGAGTACCCAAATAGGGCAAGCATCTATCCTACCATTTCACCTCTTCCATTTCCGGTGGCCCAGCTCTGTCTGAGTGCGCTGGGAAAAGGCACAACATGGCCAAGTTCACCCTAAGGCCACTACTCTCCCCAGGAACTCAAGAGGTATTTGGCTCCTTGAAGGGCTTCCCCTGAATTAGCCAGAAACATCAGGAGGTCGTCCGCGATACAGTGGTATATATTGAAGTTGCCCCGTCACCTCCAACCCCCGATTATAGCGGACTGATCTAGTGTGTGGAGCCAAAGGCTCCATTGCCAGCGCAAATAACAAGGGCAACAACAAGCAGCCTTGTCTCGTCCCTCAGCCCACCATACAGGCATCTGAGATCAGCCCTCCTGTCCTGACCCTAGCAGTAGAATTTTTATACAAGTGAGCCGTCCATTCCACAAAGTGTTCCCCCAACCCAAACGCCCTCATAACCATAAAAAAGATATGGCCACTCAGGCTATCAAAAGCTTGCTCAATGTCAAATGCCAACTGCCAACATACACGCCTCCTCCTTCTGATATGTGTCCGCTTCTAATACTCGCAATAGCATGCATATATTCATCGCCGTATTCCTGGCTGGGATAAATCCCGCCTGACCGGTATGTATTAGCCTCAACATATGCAAAAGTAGGCGGGTGGCCGGTACACAACTTAATATTTTATAATCCAAATTGAGCATAGCGAGGGGGTGATAAGCAGTTTGATCCCAAGTCTGTTTGCCGTGCTTTAAAAGTGGAATGATTACCGCCTCTCTCGTTGAAGCAAGTAGACAGCCTTCCCGTTTTGCCCTGCCATACAACGCCACTAGCTGGGGAGCTAGAATATCCACATATGTGGAATAAAACTCTATTGGCAACCCATCTGTCCCCGGTGTCTTATTCCTGGCCATATGTTTAATGGCCCTACGTACCCCCCCAATCTCGACCTCCCTACCCAGAGCCTCTGCAGCCTCTACATCTACCCTTGGAAGCACCACCTCCCTCAGGAACTCCACCACCTCCTCTTCTTCTCCTGGAACAAGCCTAATATGATATAAGGCAGTGTAGTATTCCAGAAACAAGGCGTTAATATCTTGCTGGCAGTAATAAACCTCATCTTCCCGCCCTCAAAGCTCGAGTATCGCCGCCCCTCTACGTGCTGGGTTAGCCAATCAAGCCAACAGTGCCCCAGATTTCTCTCTCTCTGGGTGGGCCCCGGCGAAGTAAGCCTCCTAATCAAAGCAATGCAGTCATTCTACTTGTGTTGCCGCGAAAAGGTCTGCTTGCTTGTTCATTCTCTCTGGCCTATCCTTTTCCACCTTCCGGGGCTGCTGTTCTGCTCTTTGTACATAGTGCATAAGGACCTTCCGTATTCCCACCACTTCCCCAATGCAGCGGCCCCTTATAACAGTTTTAAAGGCATCCCATTCAAGAAGAGGGCTTGTCGCCATATTGCCATTGTCTAAAAAGTAATTCTCGATAGCGGAACCCACTGTGGCCCAGAACACCTGATCTCCCAAAGCTTCTGGTCTTAAGCGCCAAACAACTATTTTAGGTCTAACACGAGTCCAATCTAATGCCACTAGCAGACGGTTACGATCAGAAATCGTTCTGGCGACGTATTCACTTAGCCTAACCCTCTATGCACATCCGGAGAGCACAAGATCGCGTCCAACCTAACATGCAGTTCGTGTAATGCGGAAAAGTAATAATAATCCCTTTTCTCTTGATGTTCGGCCCTCCAAGTGTCAGTCAACCCCCAGCATTGCTGCCAATTGCATCTGGCCTCTGCAATTCTATGTATGGGAGCGTCAGGGAGTGGTGGGTGGGAGCGGTCCAATTTAACCTCATTAATACAGTTAAAGTCATCCCCCAGCAGTACGATCCTGTCAACGCTGATGCTAGCGTCCGTGAGAGCTGCACTAGAAATGTAGGTTGGTCTCTGTTAGGGGCATATAGACTTTCAATCGTTATGTCCCTTCCGTCTAAGCGCCCTGAAATCACCACAAACATTCCCTCAGGATCTATTATTTGCCTGGTACACTGAAAAGGGACTCCTTCCCGCACCCAGACCAGAGTTCCCCTGGCACGGACCGAGTAAGTAGTATAAAACACCTGCCCACTCAATCTTTGCTGTAACGCAGCTCCTTCCTTCTACGATAAGTGAGTCTCCTGCAAAAGGGCGATCTGCACCCCTCCCCTGACCAAGTACGCATGTAGTTTATGGTGGCGCAACACAGTGTGCATCCCCCTAACGGTCCAATATAGACATTTAGGATCTATGGTGGATCCCATTGTAACAGTCGTGTCATATCCTTAGCAGTTTCCCTTAAAGCACCATGCCTGGCCCCAAACAAAACCCCCCAAACAATAAGAACCCCCAACACCCTCCTCCCCAGGCAGGTACAAACAAACAAGTTCCCATCCAAACTGGAACGTGTGAAAATAAATTCACTGAAAGCTGCGGGCGTAAAGCTAACCCTACTGGACCCAGATCTCCTCCAGGACATCTGGACTTAGTTGACAAACCCAATGACCATATCAGTGTCTTCAGGCGACTGCTATGATGCCTGAATCGCAGCATAAGCCAAACCTCACTACATTAGGGCCCTCTTACATACAACCTGTGCTACCGTCAGGCTATTTCATCCGCTGTTTGAGGAGTGACGTTCGGGAGATCAGTTTCAGAGTCCTCGTTTGCGCTTCTTGGCTGTGAGCTTTTGGATCTGTCCATACCGGGACCGTTGTTGGTCGATCTCAGACTAGTGCCTACATGGTTAAGCTCTGCAATCGCCTGCAAGGCTTTGTGCTGCTCATGTCGGCGTTCTTTAGGAGAAGAAGCTCTCGTAGGCTGCTGAGAGTTGGTCGGTGTCCACTAGGCTAAGTCTGGGGATGGAGTCTCTCTGTTCTGACGGGTCAATAACCATTCCCATGCCTCATGCGGGGTACTGAAGAAATGTGTCTCTGACTTGTCCATCATTCGGAGGCGCACCGGAAACAGCATGGCATATGGAATATGGAATTATCGCAGTTTCCGCTTGATGGCCAGAAATGAAGCATGTTGGCGCTGCACTTCCCTTGTGAAATCCGGGAATATCGTCACCCTATTATTCCCAATCTGTACGTTCTGCTTCTCTCAGGCTTGCTGCAGTATATAGTCACGATCCCGAAAATGAAGAAGTAACACCACCATCGGTCGAGGACGGGCTCCAGGTTTGGGCGTTCTAGCTGGGACTCTGTGAGCACATTTAGTGCATAGAAGGGGGAAAAGCCCTCCGGGGCCACCTCCAGTTTAATCCAGTTCTCCAGGTACCGCACCGCATCAGCCCCTTCTTGTCGCTTCGGAACCCCTACAATACGTTAATTATTTCTGCAGGACCGACCCTCACTGTCCTTCGCTCTTGCTTCTAGGACCTTGACCTTGGCCTCCACACTTCTCAGGGACCGTTGTAATGTGGAAACTGCTTTGGGACCGCCTCAAGAGTTTTTTCGTTGAGTTTCACTCTCTCTTTAAGCTTGCGGTGGTCGTCTTTCAGCAGGTTGAGCTCTGCCCCTATTGAATCTATCTTTGTCTCCATGGCTTCCCTTGAGGAGGTGATGGCCTTCATAATGTCCGCTAGGGTGGGTCCCTCAGGGGCGGCATCCTTCCTCTTCTCTGTTGTCTCGTCATCAGTGTGATGCCCTGCATCCTCCACGTTAAGGACAGCATAACCCTTCTTTCTGGACACTCTCCCTATTGTTAGAGTCCTGTATGTGCCCAGTAGTCTGCTTCTGAGGGACCCCTCCAATGAGTGCAGAGCACTGGCAACGGAATCGGTGCCGGAACAGGACAGGACCTAGGGTTCAGTGGCAGTCATAAGCACTTCTCACCCTCCGGGCTCCCTCCAGTGTACTTGGCCCTCCTGAGTTCCACTCCACTATGTGGGTTCCCAAATAAAGCTCAGAATCACGGTGTCCGCCTCCCCAGCTCTCCAGCACTCACAATATACATCCAGGAGATGTCTCAGGAGCACTTCTTATTCAGCGTAGTGGTCTCGGTAACACTGCGCACTCCAGATCTGTGGGCTACTTGGGTTAGTACCACAGTTTCCCCTCAAGTGCTTTATCTCAGGGATGGAGCCTGGAGGTATGGTGATGTGTGCGAGCTAGGCTGTCGCAGGTTCCCCAGTATATCACTGTGGTGCTGTCATTTGTCTTAGCTGTGGTGGCCCTCCTAGCCAACCCCTGGGGTGTCTCATCGGGCTCTCGCCCGCACAGGCTGCCTGGATACTGTTCAAAGAGCCGATGACCTCTTCTCACCCCCCAGACTTGCTGCCCAGTCCTTCCCAAGTGTTAGGTGAGGCAGAGCCGTTCAATGCTGACGCCCCACCTATCAGCTCTGCAGCTCGGCATGTCAGTCTTATTCTCAAGCACCCCCTATGTGTGGCATATAGTGACCTCTCTGCTTCCTAGCGCTTCTTCCCCTCACTGGTCCGGCCCGCAGCGCCTTTGCTGAAGTCAGGGCTCGTCTCCGCAGCCCCTAGCCGCCATCTTGAGTTGGAAGGGCAGCGCCATCAGGATCGGGAGTCCGCGCCTGTTCAACTCTTCACTGGGGCCGCCGCACCCGCTGCCCTCCTCCGTAGCGCCGCTCTCTGCACTGCCGCAGGACAGTTCGCGCTCAGGGTGCAGCCAGCTCAGGTAACCCACCTCTCATCCCATCTTGGGGGCGCCGCGTCCAGCGCGCAATCGGGGATAAACGGTTATTCCACCACTTAGGAGCTGCCAAAAGTCACCGCCTGCAGCCCGGCCTGACCCCCAGCCGTTCCGGCACCTGTATAGTGGTATGGGCCTCAATGTATAGCCAGGATCACTGTTGTTGGGGGAAAGCCAAGGATGGAGCTCCGGAGTCCGCTTCCCCTCACATCGGCACCTAGCCACGCCCCCGAGACCAGTGTCCCCTGATTTCCACCTCTACCACGTGGCTGCCCCATCACAGAAGTGACGCATCTGTCACAACTGTGAGATCTGGTTTAGGAAAGGAAAGGGGTCTGCCGTTGACCCAATCGCGGCTCATTAACCACCACTGCAGATCTTTTGTAGTTTATTCCGAGGTCTGAAACACGTTGGTGCGATTTTCCCAGATGCTGTGCCCTTTGGAACTTCAAGTCCCACTGCAGAGCCCACTTACGCCACCTGGGGTGTCTTACCAACCGGATGCAGGAGGCCAAAGGCCCAACAGTCTCAGAGTCAGTCTCACCAAAATCCAGGATAGAGTCTGAAACATCGGAATCATTACCTGAATATCCTGGAATCGCTGCTCAGTAGGCTAAACCCAAAACTGCATTGTCTCCAGAACTGCTCCTCTGAAAGGGAGCATCTGAGAAGGAGTCAGGTGTGACTTTGGCACGTTCATAGAGAACCCCAGCGAGTGCAGAAGGTTTGCCATAGCCTGAAGGTGGGTGACAACAGCCTGGGGCAAGGACACCTTCAGCAGCCAGTTGTCGAGGTAGGGGAAGACTGATACCCCTAACCTGCGCAGATGAGCTGCGACCACCGCCAACACCTTGGTGAACACCCGAAGGGCACTGGTAAGGCCGAAGGGGAGCATGGTAAACTAAAAAGCGCTTGCGGCCTACCTTGATCCGCAGGTAACGCCTGTATCCCGGCAGGATGGGAATATGAAAATACGTGTCCTGCAGGTCCAACGCTACCATCAAGTCTTCTTGGACTAGGGCAGAGTGAGCATTTTGAATTTCTCCTTCTTTAGGAAGAGATTGACAATCCGAAGATCTAAAATGGGCTGTAGTCCCTTCTGATTCGGAATAAGAAAGTAGTGGCAATGACAGCCACTGCCTACTTCAGAAACGGGGACCCTTTCTATAGCTCCCTTGGCCAAGAGAGCCGTAACTTCCTCTTGGAGCATTTTTAAATGATCCTCCGTCAGCCGTTCCGGATTTGGCAGAATAGAAGTAGGACAAGAAAGAAAAGGTAGGGAACAGCCCTCCTGGACTATCTGCAAGACCCACTTGTCCGATGTTATGGTTCTTCAGAGGGGGGATGGTGACAATTTCTCCCACCAACTGGAGTAGTGTGGTCCTGCAGAATCACCCTAGGAATGCTTGGAGGCTGCGGCTTCTGGGGGCAGTGGTCGACGACTTCTGGCCTCCATTCGGAGATCAGAATGAACAGCGTCCTCGTCCTCGCACGGCTTGAGCAGTCTGTGTAGGATGGTGGCTGGGATATGGCTGACACAGCTGGAAACCCATTCTGTTGCCAGGAACGGGGTGAAAGTTAAGACTGACCACGAGGAGGGAAGAAGAGACCCAAGGATCTTGCCGTAGCCGAGAGTCCTTGAACCTGGCCAGGGTGGAGTGTGCCTTTTCCCCAAAAAGGCGGGATCCATCAAAGGGCATGTCCATCAAATTGGCTTGGACATCACCCGAGAAGCCAGTTGTACAAAGCCAGGAGTGGCGCCTCAAGGTCACTGTCGTTGAAATTGATCTGTCCAGCGAATCGGTCGTATCTAGGCCACACCGTATGGTGAATTTCGCTGCATCTCTCCCATCCTTGACAGCTTGGGAAAACACAGCCCGGGTCTCCTCCGGGACTTGTGGGAGCACTTGTGCAACCGTCTTCCAAAGGGAATGGGAGAAACGGCCAGACCGCATTGCAAGGCTGGAGGAAGAAAACATCTTCTTACCGAATTAATCCAACCTCTTGGATTCCCTATCTGGAGGGGCGGAAGGGAATGCGACTTGGGATTTAGAGGCCTGCGCCTCCGAACTCTCTGGGTGGGGTGTTGGCTGACGAACGTTGGGTTGCCCAGAGCAGGGCAATGGCGGTGTGCAATTGTCCTATTCACAGAAGCCCCTGTGCTAGGTTTGGACCATGTCCATAGAACGAAATTTGTAAGTGCCTCATTAAAGGGCAACAGGGGTTCGGAAGTGGAAGCGCCAGGTTGAAGCACCTCAGTCAGGAGATTAGTACTGACCTGCACCGAGGGCAGCTCCCGTCCAAGGACATTGGCTGCCCTCTTAACCACCATGGCATAGGATGCGCCCCCTCCTCCATAGCCACTGTTGGCGGAGAGAGCATGCCAGTATCTGGAGAAATATCGAGTCCACTGGCCTCCCCACGTTCCCCATACCAGTCCACATTTTCCTGAGAGACTTCCTGTTTTTCAAGAGGGTCCCCAGACTTCTCTCCTGAGCCCAGCACATCCTCAAAGCTCTCAGGCGACAACATAGAACCTCTGGGTTCTGTCGACGTTAGAATCGGTGTTGATCGACGCTGTTCTGGCTCCGTGCCGTCGGGCATGAGGACGGGGCTTGCGCCACCAACGGGCATCGGTGACGTAGCAGGCACCGACTTCGTATTCGACACTGAAGAAGGTCGCGTTGACACGACCGGTGTCGAACCAGATCCAAGATCGGATCTCTGGGACCCCACTGGCTCTGTGGCCGGAACAGACGGTATCGAACCCAATGGGGCCCCTTCCGACTCCGCGGGGCAAGAAGGCTCACCAGCAGGGTCGTTCTGTTCAAATACTCGTAAAATTCTTTTATTTGAGCAGCTCCCGGAAAGGGGGCGGAGACGCAAAGTCGACTCTGGCTCCGGCTCTGCGGAACCGTGCCTACAGCGTCAGTGCACCTTACCTCTCTAGACGACGGACGCCAGTTGAGGTGAAGACGAAGTCCGCTTGAACTTCTTCTTCTTCTTGTGGGAGGAAGAGGACTTAGGGCTCCATGAGTTCTTTCGGGACCTCTTCTTCTTCGATCGGGACCGTGACCACCTCGGAGTTTGGCTTGACGGTGTCGACTGCCGGGCCATGAGTCACTTCTTTGCCTGCTCCCTCATGGTCTTCGGAGCCATTGCCCGACAGTCCAAACATGACTTTGTATCGTGGTCGAGCTGGAGACACCACCAACATAAGCGGTGGGGATCGGTGACCGACATCATGCGGGAACAAGTCCCACACAACTTGAAAACGGTTTTCCTCAAAGACATCCCTCGCACAAGAAGTCAGAAAATCCAAAACATTTCGACAAAAGTCGAGAAAAAGCCTGCCAAAATGCGTCAGAAGGGTAGCTCTTCCCAGATCGGCGCTTAACTGGCACAGAAAGAAAAGAACTGACGTCTGCACGCCTGGGTGGGCTTATGTAGGCACCGCTATGTCAGTCAGACAGTCAAGTTCACTTTATTCGATTTGTTAAAAATCATAAAAGACTTTAAACCATTTAAATACAAATTTACAGGATACATAAATTTACAACGACCAGGCAAGAGCATTATATACAACACTAGGACACAGAGGCAATACAGATAAATGATAATTGAAGTGCAGCTTAAAGAGCTTAGGTAGGGTCCCCCAATGCCACCAAATTTGTTTTCGTTCTGTGAGCCGCCACCAAGAAGCTGGCTACTCCAAATATGATGGTAGTACTGCCCAAGGACATTAAGTAAACTAGAGCCGGCCTAACTTGAACAAAGCCGGCCTCTCTTAGAATTGGGACCAAATATTTTTTCCTAGCATCCGAATATAAACTGCAAAACATAATAAAATGCATAGTGTCCTGGTGGGAAAAATCATCACATTTACACGGAGGGCCCTCTTCTGGTTTACTCCAGGACGGGTAACTGCCCAGGGAATAATGGATTAAATTAAATCTACATTTTATTAACAGATGTCTATGGAAGGGCTTAGTTACAGTTTTGAGATAGGGCTCAAGGGAAGGGGAACTCAGCAGCAAATAATGTGATCTGACGGTGGGTTTATTCAATTCTTGCTCCTCCCGAGTCAATCTGGCCTTATCCATAAAGATCACTTTGGTCCATTTGATATCCTCCCTCTTGATGCAGGAAGGGGAATTAAAAAGTTCTGGGCGTCCTAGCTGGAAGAAAGTATGTCTCACGTACTCCAGCCAGGCTATTCTCTTTGCATAGTCCAGGGTCATAACGTTGTGTAAAATAGCATGGTTGAGGGTTAATTCATCGTTTAGCCAGGTCTTTAACCAAAATAATAAAGGAGCCAGTCTAAGTTTATCGGTAATGTAGTCTAGGCCCACCTCCCCATGAATAGAAAAGGTAGGGGTTGACTGAGGGGCAGAGAGAAGACGTTTCAGGAACTTGTTTTCCACTGTTTGTATTGCGTCCTGAGAAACGTACCCCCACAATGGGGACCCATACATAACAACAGATATACACTGAGAATTGTAAATTTTTAAAAGTGCCTCCATGGGCCTGGCCCCTAACCTGTTTGCAAATCCTAGAAGGGCTGAGGAGGCCCTCGCCAGAGATAAACTTTTGATCTTAATTTGAGCTCCCCATGAGCCCTTGTCATCAAAACTAACCCCAAGATAAGGAAAAACTGTCACCCTGGACACTGCCTCGCCCTTGCAGAAGAAGGATATGGGCTTGCCCCTATTTTTGTGGCGGCCCACCACCATTGTGTGGGACTTCTTCGCGTTAATTTTTAAATCAAGATGGTCCATGAAGGCACCAAATGATGCCAATAAACGCTGAAGGCCCAGCCCAGTGCGTGCTATCAGGACTGCATCGTCCGCGTATAGGAGAGCCGGGATGTTAACTTCTCCTACACGCGGGACGTCCCCCTCCAGTGCCTCAAGATGCTTACCCAGACCGTTTATATAGATGGTAAAGAGGAGGGGTGCCAGGATGCAGCCCTGGCGGACTCCTCTCTCTGATTTAAAACGATCGGTGCACCTGCCTTCCTTCGTAACCCACACTGTGGCAAACAGGTCCTGGTGCAATGATGCCAATCCCAGACTCCAATAAGATTTCCCATAGTTTTGACCTGTTCACCAAGTCGAATGCCGAGGAGAGGTCCATGAAGGTCAAGAACAAGGACCCCTCCTTGGCAACCGTATACTTGGATATTAACAGGTGAGGGTTGGAACACTGATCCAAGGTACCTCTTCTTGCACCGCTATGTCATAACCGATGCTAACGAAGCCGACAACGTCACACGGAGCCGAATGGAGCCACCGGACATCGCACGCAAGAGGTATTGCGCAACAAACATTTCTGGATCCAGCCTGATGCCTGTGAAATTCAATGGTAAGGAATGTGCGATTAGAGGGATACAAAAGGATCAAGGACAATAGTCCATAGGGTCCAGGTTCAAAGCCAATGGAAGGAGCATACACAGCAACCTCAGCTGCAGTGAACAAATACAAGGAATAAAGAGAGCCACCGCCCTCCTGGACTATCTGCAAGTCCCACTTGTCCGATGTTATGGATCTCTAGAGGGGAAGATGATGACGAATTCTCCCACCAACTGGAGTAGTGTGAACCTGCAGAATCACATACAAGGAATAAAGAGCGCCACCGATCAACAAGGAAACGATACTGAGAAACAGATTTAGACAAAAGGGGCCTGCAATGAAAGAAGGATGGAGAAAAGAAACAAGAGAACAATGAATGCTGAAGAGCAGCTCTAGAAAAACAAGAATGGTAAAGAAACCGCTCTTACACTGGGAAACTTGATAGATATATAAGGCATCCTCTGATGAAATGTAGCAGAGATGCTCACTGAAGAGATGGAAGGAAATAGACAAGTGCAATCGAGAAGGCGGAACCAGGACACCAAGAAGGTGTAGGTAAAATGCAGCGACATTCACTGTATAGAAGACCAAATAACCATATGCGTAAAAACACACAAAGATATCCCTGAAGTAAAAAACATCTACAAGAGATCCATTTAAGAGATATGCATAAACATGCAGAGATATCCAAATATAAATGTGTATATGTATAAGTCTGCATATAAACATCAACATTCTGGGTAGAGACACAAGTCATACAGGGTACAGTAAAAGTATATCCACTCCTCCGAAGGTATCCCACGTTCTCCGTTCGTGAGTAGGAGGACAGGAAGTGGAGGAACGAAGGATGCTCTAAGAACAGAGGTAACCAAAGAGGGACAGAGATAATATGTCCTGCCGTCGTAAAGAAGAAGTTATGACAGTAACTGAGGTGGGGACAGAAAGAAAAGGCGGGAAAACTAACAATGCCACACAAGAGTAAAAAGCGAAAGGTACTACACACTACAGGAAAACAAGGGCAACAGTCCAAGAACCAACACCACCGATTGAGGAAGGGTGCCAGCAGGCGGCATCAGGTGAAGGGAAATAAACAGCATGTGGAAGTCCACCATGAAGAAGACGACGACTGCCAGGGTGAATGAAAAGGGCTGGCGGAAACTAAGGGCAACGCATAATTGACTTTGACAAACACACATTGTCCAACTTATGGAAGCAAGAGAGACAGGTAAGAAGCCTGAGCGAATCTTCATGGAAACTTGAGGAAAGATAGGATAGGCCCTAGGAAAAAGTAATGAAATACCCCCAATAGGAAGGGGAGAATAGAACCTCTCCCACAAAAAAAGAGGTGGGGGGATGCCACAAAAGTGTGAGTGGAGGGAGGAAATATATAACAAAAGAAGGGAAACCCAGCCACTTGTGAAACAAGGATACCAGTCAAGGATCCAAACAAGCAAGGGGATGAGTGTCCCAGGTGAAGAGGACCGAAAGGAACAGCAGACACAACAGTTTACCTACAATTACGAGATCAGATATGTATAACACAGGCACAAGGATACTAGAATGCTGGATACAAACAGTCACTGGAGCATAACAAGACTGGAGTTGTGGAATCCAGGCTTGAACCCATAGGAACATAACATGAGAAATCCATGAATTCCACAGAGTAAAACAAAGCAAAAAGAAGGGCCACACCGAAAATGGTCGTAGATGGAAATGTAAGCAAATCAGGCCAAGAGGTTACCTGGCTGTGTCACCAGCATAGCCTATAAGGACATAAGGGCAGAGAATAGAGGAAGGTGAAGTCCCTATAAGGGGTATTAGGTACGTATGTAGCTCACAAAAGTGCTCCAAGGCATAGAAAATAAGGTCCCTGAAAACAGGGAACAAGGCTATACTTCAACTGCACAACATAAACAGAATACCTGCCACAAAGTACTTGGGTAGGACAATTCAAGCGGCAAAAAGAAGCCAATATACAGACTCCGAGGAGACCACAAAGTAAGATAAGGTCCAGATGGCTGGAAACAAAACCTGTCATCGAAAGCATAACCCAGACAAAAAATACCTGCAGAAAGCAGAAACACCACACTGGGTGTATCCCTAGAGGGGAGAGAAGAACTACACCCTATAGAGGCGGAAAAGAGTCAAAACACGGGGAAACAAGTGTCCCCAACAACCTTAGTACAACAACAGAGTTAAGACTAAGTACCACCGTGACTATCCCTGATCCGGCAACAAGCAGAGTTGGCATGTGAACCAAAAAGAGAAGTGTCATCAATAGGCATGTCGATCAAAGCAGTTTGCACAGCCTCCGAAAACCTGGAAGTATGCAACCAGGCGTGCCGACGTAGAGCCATAGCTTGACCAACAGAATGGGTAATATCCATACCACAGCAGATGCGAAGTGTGGCAGATTGTTGCCTATCTTGTACAAGGGAAACAAGAACATTTCGGGTTTCCTCTGGAAGGGAAAGCAAAAGGCGCTCCACAGATTCCCACAAGGCATGGGAGAAGCTGGTGATCACACAAGAAGTCTAAGTAGACAGGAGGAATCCTCAGGGGCGGGGTGATGCCTGTGAGAAATTGAGCGGTCCACAGGGAGCCCTGCTTTGGGTTTAGTCCAAGCACCCAACAGGATATTGAAAAGACAGTCATTATAAGGAAGTACAGGCTCAACATAAGACTGGGCAGGGTGTAGAACACCAATTAAGGAGTCCGTTGACAATTCCACCGAAGGAAGGTGTAAATACAGGGCAATCGGAACTCGACTCTGTAGCCAAACCAGGAGAAGACAGGAGGCTGGAAAAGATTCCAAGCCACTGGTGTCACCCAAGTGAAGTAACCAGACAGACTGTTTAGGGGGCTGTACTGTGTCTGTATTTGGAGGAGGGGGGCACTCCTTCTGTAGTACTTCCACAACCATGGTCCTCAGAAGGAAAAAATAGAGGAAGGGAGTCTGAGACAGTTGGCTCCATCGGCGCCGCATCAGGCGCTATAACCGAAGCTGGTCGCCGCCGAGAAGGTGACTCCTCGACGTCAGAAGGAGCATCGATCAGCGTCGACTACACCACCATCGTAATCTGCAGAAAAGAGCCGAATGCTGACATTGGAGTCGGTAGACCCGAAGCGGGAGCTGTGATGGGCTGTCCACCGGTACCAGTGCAGCTGAGGTGTCAGACACAAGAGCTGACCTGAAGCTAAGGGTGAACCCACCAACAGATTCACAGGCACAAAATCATGCACTTTTGTGTGGCTAGAGGGCGCGCCAGAGGGAGGGGATGAGCCAGACAGAAAGAAGGGATTGAGAATATTATCTCATGTGGGTCAAAGACACCTTGGCCCCAGGATAGGTGTGGAGACGCTCGGCAGACTCTTGCCTCGGTCAACGGAAGAGTGCGTATCAGTGGTAGACGACGAAGGCAGGAGACAATGCAACTTTGACCGCTGGCACCGAGACTTACCTTCAGATATCAAAGGTGACTGACACCAGAACACTTAGGGGACCAAGGATGATGAGAAGAGTTCGAAGACTGTGACATTCGTGCTGCTACAAGCTTCATGGGGTATTCCCTGCACATTTTCCATGCAAATCCAGTGAGGATCCATGGCGGATATTTGTCGACCATAGGACTAACAAGGCTTAAACCCCGAGGACATTGAAGAAAGGCACACTGCTCTGTCGATGAAAAAACGTCAAGTAGGCCAAAAATGGCCAGAGGAACTATTAATGCGGATCTGCGTGTTAGCATGGAAAAGAAGGAACTGACTTCAGCGCATAAGGGGAGGGCTTGTATGGGCTCTGCTGATGTCACATCCAGAGACAACGTCACTGCAGAGTCGCTCGACACCCTCTACCAATGCATAGAGGTATTGCTGAGAAACTTTTTGGATCCCGTCTGGCGCCTGGGGAGGATTCTAAGATAAGGAAACTGCGGCTAGATGTGTCTATCAGATTTATGATGACAGTTTGTTAATCACTATCTATTCATTATGATCTTTGTGCGCATGTTGTTGAAGGATTGTTACATTTGGATTTCTCACCTTTTCAGAAAGAATGATTAAACTTAATTACAAATTAGTGCTCTAGTTTGTTAAATCAAGCCATCGGTATCACCAAAAATAGATACAAAAGAACAATGTGTATGTAGGCGAACATGACAACACTAATACAAATGTGTACGTTTTATTTGCCATACCTAAAATTTGGAGTAGGTCACGCATTAGTGCTTCAAATGCTGGAAAGAATTCATCATGTTCTTCCAGCTTGCTGATTATGCTGAGAAAAAGAGCACATAACAAGTTTGACCAAATGTTTTTTGCAACAATCTCAAGGAAAGTATCAAATAAATGCAACAAAAGCAGGTCATTTTCGTAAAATTAATATATGTTGACGTTAGATACACCATAACTCAAAATATAATAGCAAATTCAAACATTTTACACAATATTTAACTGCTCGTTATTGTGTCGAGTATATTTCACAATAAAGGGAGGAAACAACCTGCCCACATTAGTGTATGTTGTAAGGAATCATAATGCGGTTTCAAATCGTCAGTATTTGCTGAATCAAATATTTTCCCACAGTTCAAGCAGTGCTTCAAATAATAGGCTTCTTAGATTCACTGACTTGGCTCGGTGCCCTGGCCTACAGAGCCAAATACAGAACAAAACATATTGTATAACATACAAAATGTATACAGTGCTTCATACCCCTATGTGGGGTGCTGAAGCTTCTTCCCAAGTGGGTAACAAGCATGCCCTTACGGGGCTCCATGGTTGTAGCGGTGCTGTTCAAGAAAAGTGTGCAAATGTGGGAAGCGTTTTGGCGAGGTGACAATGGCCAGAGAGGTGCTTTCGTTCTAGTGCGCAGCGCTTAGAAGTGTGGGGGATCAAGGCAACAGGTGTACAGATTAATCGTAGTACATGGGTGGCCCTGAATTGGCTCTGCAGATCCCCGATTTGTGATTTCTTTATTCACTTTCTGTGTTGATTACAGTGGAAGGGTGTCCACTATAGGCTCTTATGTTGGTGGGAGGATGTCCACCTGGGTGAATAGGGTTTAAGCTGACCCATTTGGTAGCCAAGAGATGATTAGGTTGAACTGCATGCATGGGCCATGTTAGAGTCCTCTAGTTCACCAGGGATGTATAGTAAATTACAGTGGTGTCATTTTAAATTAAATTGATATGATCGATATAAAGATTGTTTTGGAATGTAATTGCCCAATTATTTGAGAAGGAGCATTACATTTTTTGTTTCTTTTTCATTTCAATTTTTGTCCAAATTTAGCCGAGACATGCATTCTAGTGGTATGTTCAGCTTACAGCTTTGTATTTGGAACAGTGCAGCTATCAATAATGATTTTCATTGTCTTTCCATGTCTTAACCAAAGCCACATTATTGGCCTATATGGGCTAACAGCCATCTCACTGAGAAGACCGACTTTGTCATCATGAAGACCAGAACTGAAGACAAATATGCTCCAGGACTCACCCAGCTACCTACACCTAAAGTATTCCTGCAAAAGAGTGTAATCCCCCTATTTACTCAGCGAATATTACTTAATGTAAGGCTAGTCATGACAAACAGACACATTCACAATCTTTCATGTCACAGAACTAGAAATTTTTGATGGAACAAATTTACATTCATTATAAGCAGTGGAAAAGATATAGGGTCTGGCTTTTTCAAATAAACTGGAGTAATTCTCCACTGATTGCCAAGTTTGGGTGAGTTTGGGAGATCGATTCAGTGGATGGACGTGACATTACATGAACGGATGAATGGGTGACTGGGTGCATAGAGTCAGTCACGTTCAACAGTCCATGGACTCTCCCACTCATGCAACCAAATATCTATGACTCACTTACCCAAGCATCCACCTGTGAACTAAATCACTCACCCATTCTTGCTTTCAATCATTTCTTCATTCTTGCATTCACTCCTTCACCTGCCCAGGGAAGCACACAGAATACATTAATGAACTGAATTAACAAGTTACTTACCTTAGGTAACGCATTATCTGGTAGACAATCG
This sequence comes from Lissotriton helveticus, assembly GCF_964261635.1. Taxonomy (NCBI): domain Eukaryota; kingdom Metazoa; phylum Chordata; class Amphibia; order Caudata; family Salamandridae; genus Lissotriton; species Lissotriton helveticus. The sequence goes on from NC_136061.1 coordinate 1,648,463,193, forward strand.
TCTAGCTGCAGATTCCTTACCTTTGAATGTCACAGGCATCAAGCTGGATCCAGAAACTTTTGCTGAGCAATACCCCTTGCACGCGGCGTCGGGTGGCTGCATTCAGATCCGCGTGACGTAGGTGGGGTCGGTAGCGTTTGTTAGGATCGTCGCGGTTCCTATATAGGTGCCATCTAGGTGCACAGACGTCGGTAATTTTGTTTTTTCCTTGCCAGAAGCGCAGAGCCACGAAGTAACTGACGTTGTGTGCAAAACTAGGGCCCTGAAAAGGGGAGTAACCCATGCCCTACAATATTAGTCTGTAAAGTGGGGAGGCATGGGTTGGGCTTTAAGGAACCTGCAGCTCTACCAGATAATGTGTTACCGAAGGTAAGTAACTTATTCATCTGATGTAGACTTCTAGCTGCAGATTCCTTTTTTATTGAATTAGATACCCAAGCCATACAATCCCGGCGGTGGGCTGCGGACCAATCTCCTATACTAGGAAGTCCTGCAGGACCGAACGGGCAAAGTGCACGTCCCTGCGGACCTGATCGGCCAGGTAGTAGTGTTTTGCAAACATGTGCAAGTATGCCCACGTTGCTGCCTAATACATGTCTTGGACTGGGACACTTCGAGCCAAGGCCGTAGTCGCAGCCTTTTCCCTGGTGGAATGGGCCCTTAATCCCTCAGGGGCTGCTTCTTTGCCAAAGCATAACAGATCTTGATGCAGAGAACGATGGTCCTTTTCTGCACTGCCCTTCCCTTCTTTTCTCCCACGTACCCCCACAAAGAGTTGGTCATCCACCCAGGAATCTTTTGTGCGGTCAAGGTAGAACTACATCGCTCTTTTTGGGTCCAGCCGATGGAGACACTACTCTTCCTTAGAGAGATGCGGGGAGCAAAGAAGGTGGACAACGTGATGTACTGACTCAGATGGAAAGGGGTCACAACCTTTGGCAAAAAGGATGCCCGGGTGTGAAAACTACTTTGTCCGGAAAGGGCATAAGATAAGGAGGCAAGCAAGATAACGCCTGCAGCTCTCACCCTCCGGATCAATGTAATCGCCACTAAGAAAGCTGTTTTATGGTCAACATCCAGAGGGGACAATTGTGTTAAGGCTCTAAAGGAGGGCACATCAGGTAGGTGAGGACCAAATTAAAGTCACACTGTGGCATAACAAAGGGCGTAGGTGGAAACAGGTGAACCAGCCTTTTAAGAAATCTATGTACAATAGGAGATGTGAAGAGAGAAGGCTGGTCTGGCAGCCGCAAAAAAGCAGACAGAGCAGAAAGGTAACCGATGAGACTTCCCAAAACATTTAGTGATCGATTTCTTATCGCCCCACCCATCCTCCCCGTTTTGCCAACTGAATTCTAGGGTTAAGGTCATCCTTTTGGGCCCTTATTTCTATGCACCAGTGGTCAGTATCTTCCATGGCTCTGCATTCCTGTCGCGGAAAGTTGTGTACAGAACTGACGTCAGCGTGCGTGGGCGCGTCTAAGTAGCTCCAGAAAAGTCATCTCGGCGAATACGACGCCAACGACGCACGCGGAGCCGTACAACAACGCCTATCGACGCGCAGTGGTACTGCTGACGAAAGCTTTCCGGATCCAGTCTGACGCCTGGGGATATTCTAAGATAAGGAATCTATCACTAATGTTTCTTACAGATATATCGTTACGGAAGGTAAGTAACTTGATCAACATGCAACCTATGCAAAATAAAGTGCCCAAAAAACATACATTTGTCGTGCTTCCTGGGTTGGGGAACCTGAAGAGGCTCCAGCTGTTGCATCCATCCAGGTGATCGCCACACAGCGCTTAGCCAGTAACTTCAACAGATGCAAGAACTTGACCAGCATTTTCTGGCCTTTCTTCCTTCGTATGTCACCCAACAGGGAAGTGGTAGTCTGTTGTAAAGGGTTATCTGCACCACTGCCCTTACTCGCTCCATCACACTCACCCAGAATGTCTGCCCAAGCGGGCAAGTCCATGCCAAATGTAAAAAAGAGGCTATGGGGCTGTGGCGTTTGGAACAGCTGACTAGTTTAGTGGGATCCATTTTATGTAAGAGCACTGGTGTTACGTATGTGCAGTGAAGGAAATTTAAGTATGCGAGTTGGAATGTGCACCACTCTTTCACAAAAGGAAGTGACAGAAACAGAAAATGATGTATAATGAGTGCAGCTGGAGCTGACACTTTTCTGAAAAGCAATAGGGGATAACAACTATTACTAAAAATTAAAATAAACTGAGGAGCCTTCTGAGGCCAACTGCTCTGCAGGACTATGTTCCGCAAAAGATGATAATAAAGACATTGTAAAACCATGCTTTTTAAGGTCTAGCTAGAGGCGACTCCAGCAGTTTGCCAGGGCTCATCTAATCATAAAAAAGCGACTATTAAAAAAGCAATGTATAGGTAGGGGTTTTGGCATGCTCAGGTGTTTTATTTCCTTTCCAGAACAGACCCAAAGGGGATGGGGTGTAGGAGACTCATACCCAGAGCTTAAACCCCTATTATTAATGATTGGCAAAAGTCAAACATTTTTTGTATGAGGCCTGATCCACCAAGGGAAATGGGAGCCTCGCTTTCACTTTAGAGCTTTGGGGTGGGAGGGACTTGTGTAAGCAGGTAGGAGCAAGAGTTGGACTTCTCTCTCTCTCCGAACAGAAGAGAAGTGTTGGATGAGCACTGGAGGAGATGAAAATTAATCCAAGGATATAAGTATAATGTCCAATTCTAGAAAAATGTATGAAAAGGCGCTGGTGGTACACGTGCCACTTTGCAGTGTGCCATTTATGCAAGAGAAGTTGTCTGAACCGGATTATAGAGCTGCGCCTTGCCATGCCAATGCAAAGGTAGTAACCATTTCTGCTCTGGTTTCATTCCAAGCATGGATGCCGCTGCGGCACTGCTGTCATTTTTCACTTTGCTTATGTTCACACTCTGTAAAAATTGCAATGGATCTTCTCTGCTACCACTAATGCTGTGGTGACCTCTGGGACTCGGTGGTTGTGTTTCGAGGACACTCCCTCTGCAAAAGATGGCTGGAGTCTGCAAAACCTCATCCTACTGCTTCGTGTGGTTGCACCACCCAGGCTTTGTGCTTTGTTCTTTGCTGTAATGAGGGTGGATCCAGGAGTCCATGTGAAGTGGCTGAAGGGAAACTTTCGAGAGCTGCTCCAAAGCTGTGATCAGCTGGAGGCTGGAAGTGACTTTGATTGGAGCTCAGATGTTTAACTAGGAGCGCCACATGTATGTTGTATTCAACCAAGAAGAAGCATCTTAAGTTTGTGTTGTTAGCAGAGGTGCACACCATTATTTATTAGTATATACATTTATTCAGGCATTATCTGATAGTCTTCTAGCTGCAGATTCCTTACCTTGGAATTTCACAGGCGTCAGGCTAGCTCTTTAAACTTTTGCTGAGCAATACCCCTTGCGCGCAGTATCGTGTGGCTCCATTCGGCTCCATGTGACAACGTCTACACCCTTAGCGTTGTTTTTATGATGTTGCGGTGCCTATATAGGTGCCACCCAGGCACGTGGACGTCAGTACTTTTCTTTCCGCGCACCGATCTGGGAAGTGCTATCTCTCGGCCTCTTTTTTCTTGACTGTTGTCGAATTCGCAAACTTTTTCAACTTCGTCTGCGAGGGATGTCTTTGAGGAAGACCGGTTTCAAGCTGTGCGGTACCTGCCACCGCATGAAGTTGGTCACCAATCCCCACCTCGACTGTCTCGAGTGTAACCATGACTCTTAAGTTGTGCTTGGACTGCCGGGTAATGGCTCCAAAGGCCTTGAGGGAGCAAGTGATGAAGCTCCTCACAGCCCGACAATCAACACTGTACAGCGAGATTCTGCAGGGGTCCCGATCCCGATTGAAGAGGAGGAGGTTGCTGGACTAGTCCAGGAGCCCTAAGTCCTCTTCTTCCCACTCGAAATCCTCAGGGCACTCGGGGAAAAGGCATAAGAAGAAGTCCAAGCGGACTTCATCTTCACTTCTGCTGACATCCATCGTCGAGAGAGGTCAGGAGCACCGATGCTCTAGGCATGGTTCCACGGAGCCAGAGTCAACTTCGTGCCTCCCTCCCTTTCCTGGAGCAACTCCCGCTCAAATAAAAAACTTTTACGTGGCCATGTGCTGCGTATTTGAGCAGAACGACCCAGCTGGTGAGCCCTCGGGCCCCGCGGAGTCGGAAGGAGCCCCATCAGGTTCGACACCGTCACCTCCAGCCACGTCTCTCGTTGGGCCTCAGGGATCTGAGCCCGGATCCAGGTCGACGCCAGTCGTGCCACCGCGACCTCCTCCGGCGTCAGACCTGAAGTCAGTCCCCCAAGTGCCCATTGGCAGGGCCAGCCCCATCCTCACCCCATACGACACAGACCCGGAACGGCGATGCTAGACGCCGATTCCAACATCCATTGAACCCAGGGGTTCTATGTTGTCGTCTGAACACTTTGACGATGTGCTAGGCTCAGGAGAGGAATGTGAGGGGTCTATGGACCCTCTGGAACACCAAGATGTCTCTGACGAGAACTTGGACTGGCATGGGGAACTTAGGGAGGCCAGTGGACTGGACACTTCCCCAGATACTGGCATGCTTTCTCCGCCACCAGTGGCTACAGAGGCGGGGGCTTCTTATGCCATGGTGGTGAAGAGGGCAGCTGAGGTCTTTAGAATAGAGCTGGCCTCAGTGCAGGTCAGGACTAATCTGACCGAGGTGCTTCAACCAGGGGCTTCCACTTCCGAACCCCTTTTGCCCTTTAATGAGATACGTACCGACGTCCTTCTAGGCACATGGTCCAAGCCTAGCACAGGGGCTACTGTGAATAGGACGATTGACCATTGCAGAGCTCTGGGCGACTCAAAGTTTCTCAGCCAACACCCCACCCCAGAAATTTTAGTGGTGCATGCCTCTACGTCCCAGGGTGCGTTCCCTTCTGTTTCTCCAGATAGGGAATCCAAGAGGCTGGACTCATTTGGAAAGAAGTTGTTTTTTTAACTCCAGCCTGGCATTGCGGACGGTGAATACCACATGCTGATTGGACCGTTTCTCCCATTCCCTTTGGGAGACTGTTGCCCAAGTGCTGCCACAGGGCCTGGAGGAAGCCCGGGCTGTGCTTTCCCAAGCTGTCAAGGATGGGATTTGCAGCAAAAATTCGTAATATGGTGTGGCCTAGATGAGACAGATTCGCTAGGCAGACCAATTTCAAGGACGGTGGCTTTGAGGCGACAGGCCTGGCTTAGAACAATTGGCTTCTTGGGCGATGTCCAAGCTAATCCGATGGAAATGCCCTTTGATGGAACCCTTTTTTTGGGGGGAAAAGGCAGGTTCAGCCCTGGTCAGGTTCAAGGACTCTCGAGCAACGGCCAGATGCTTGGTCCTCTCCTCCACTCCTCTTGACCAGTCTTTCTTTTACCCCTTTCGTGGAAACAGAAGGGGTTTCCAGCCGTGTCAGGCCTATCCCAGCAACCATCCTGCAATGACTGCCCAAGCAGTGTGGGGACGTAGACATAGTGCATTCCGATCCAGGAATGGAAGCCAGAAGTCGTCTGCCACACTGCTCCCAGCAACCGCAGCCTCCACGCACTCCTAGGCTGACGCTGAAGCTACCACACTACTCCAGTTGGTGGGAGAATTCGTCATCTCCCACACTGGAGATCCTTAACATTGGACAAGTGGGTCTTGCAGATCATCCAGGAGGGCTATTCTCTGCCTTTCCTCTCTTTTACGCCTCTTATTCTGTCGAAACGGGAACGGTTGATGGAGGAACATTTAAGGTTCTTTCAAGAGGAAGTTATATCTCTCTTGGCCAAGGGAGCTATAGAAAGGGTCCCAGTTTCAGAAGTAGACAGTGGCTGTTGCTGCCCATTTTGGATCTTTGAACTGTTAATGTCTCCCTCAAGAAGGAGAAGTCCAAGATACTCGCTCAGCTCTTGTCCGCCCTCGACCAAGAAGACTGGATGGTAGCGTTCAGCCTGCAAGACGCGTATTTTCACATGCCATCCTGCCGGGCCACAGGTGTTACCTGAAGTTCAAGGTAGGCCGCAAGCACTTTAAGTTTACCTTGCTCCCCATCAGTCTTACCAGTGCCCCTTGGATTTTCACACGGGTGATGGCTGTGGTCGCAGCTCATCTGCGTAGGTTAGGGGTGTCCTTCTTTCCCTACCTTGACAACTGGCTGTTGAAGAAGTCCTTGCCCTTGGCTGTCATCTCCCACCTTCTGACGGACCTCCTGTATTTGCTGGGGTTCTCTATAAATGTGCCAAAGTCACACCTGACTCCTTCTCAGACGCTCCCTTTCATTGGGGCAGTTTTGGACACAGTGCCGTTTGGGCCTATCCTCCCAGTAGCGAGTCCAGGATATTGAGGTTATGATTCTAATGTTTCAGCCTCTATCATGGATTCCGGTGAGACTGACTCTGAGGCTTTTAGGCCTCGTGACCTCCTGCATCCTGTTGGTAAAGCATGCTAGGTGGCAAATGCAAGATCTGCAGTGGGACCTGAAGTTCCAATGGGCACAGCATTGGGGAAATCTCACTGATTTAATCCAGTTCTCGGAATGAACTGCGAGAGATCTGCAGTGGGTATTGATGATCCACGATTGGCTCAATAGCATACCCCTCTCCCTTCCCCAACCAGATCTCACAGTCATGACATATGCGTCACTTCTGGGATGGGGCAGTCATTTGTTAAGAGGCCATACGTCTCTGGACATGGCTGAAACAGCAGGGCATATCCCTGTTGGGTCAACACCTGGCAGGTTCTCTGAACACCAGGGTGGACAAACTCAGCTGCCGATGGCTATCAGATCACGAATGGTGTCTCCATTCAGAGGTGGCGCAAGGTCTCTTTCAACAGTGGGGAGAACCTTGGTTAGATTTGTTTGACTCCATAGAGAATGTGCAGTGTCAGCAGTACTGAACACTGGAGTTTCCATGGACGCTATCGCTCGGCAACGCCTTTCGTTGCAATTGGAGCTCAGGCCTACTTTATGCCTTTCCGCCCATACCACTCCTGCCCAGGGTTCTGAAGAAGATCAGGAGCAACCGGGCTCAAGTTATTCCTGTGGCCCGGACTGGGCAAGGAGAATCTACAATCCAGAGCTTCTGAGAATGAGCATCGATCCTCCGATCAGGCTGCCCCTCCGGTAAGATCTTCTGTTGCAGCAGCAGGGGAGGGTTCTCCACCCGAACCTGTGAACTCTGTGCCTCCATGCGTGGAGATGGAGCGGTGACAGTTGATAGCTTTTGACCTTCCTCCTGAAGTCTGTAATGTTTTTCTGGCGGCCAGGCAGCACTCCACTAAGACGATATACGGCTGCTGTTGGCAGAAATTTGTATTATACTTAGGGCTCCCGGTTTTATGGTATTTTTTTTTGTTGTCATTTCCGTCTGTATTTATCCATATTTATTTTTTGGGCATTTTATCTGTATTTATCCACATTTATTTTTGCGACAAGCAAAAGATGATGCAACAGCTAGTATTTTTCCACATTTTTAAAATTGACACAGGAAGGAGGCGGTAGGACATAAATACCTGTTGTGAAGATTGAGCCCCATACTAAACGTTCGCTCTAACGTGGCTTTCAGTGAGCCCAATTGTTTTTACTGGAAGCGGAGTGGACTAACCCATAGCTGCCAAGGTTTCATATTGACATGTGTGACATTTCCATATTTTCTGTGAAATTATGAGACATTTTTACGACTATGAGCAGCTTTGTGACAAGCAAAATCAAGCAGGCACACTTACTAATCCAACTCAATAATGGTGCGGAGTTAAACCGTCCTCAGGTGGAGAAGCGTGGCTCAGTGGTTAGAGGCGGCAGACCCGGAAGCTGAGATCGGCCGTGGACCAGGGTTCGATTCCCCGCCTCGGCGGGTCTCGGGCTCAAAATTCCACGGACTCGACAATTCTCGCACCGGTGCCTACTCGACTCACGGGGTCACACTCTGCGACTCTGGGCAATAGCTTGCTTAATCTCCACTACAGCCCCTCGCGGCGGGATGCCTGGCTTTCACCTTGTGGATACCCTGCCGGGGTATCTCTCAGGGGAATACCAGGACGGGTTCCCTAAGCAAGCGCCTTGAGACCTTCGGGTGATTCGTGCGCTATATAAGTCAAATACATTTACATTTACATTTATGAAAGGAACAGCCAGCCCTGCTGAAACCTCAACCTATACCTGATTTGCGGTCAATTATTTGAAATTTGTAGCACGCAGATGAATAGTGCCTCAGGGCAGCCTTTGAGATTACACATTGTGGGATCTGCAGACGTCAGCGCATGGCCATGTGCCAAGAGGCCACTGTGTACGCTGTACTCGTCTGTCCGCACTCTCCTGAAGAGCTGTCGCATGTGCAGTCTCACTGCCTCAGGTATGCAGGTATGCAGCGAGTCCCCCCTGCGACATTTATTGATAGATTTTGCTCCAAAATCGGGTACATTTCCTGTGATAAATACCCCTCCTATACGCAGCGGCCTACCAAGAGTTTCACCCAAAAATGAGCAAGCAATTGCAATGCAATAGTTCTCGCATTATTAAAGTTTGAGCTATTGGCATTGTTAAATAATGCAACACCAATAGCTCAAACTTTAATAATGCGAGACCTATTGCATTGCAAATGCTTGTTCTGTTAAGTTGGTATAATAACCCGTTAGGTCTGGCTTGACGACTCAGATGTACTATATCTATTGTTTCCAAGTAAAAAATATATATACACAGATTGGACTGCTGCTCTGACCCGAGCAGTATTTCTGTCAACTGATGCTAGTGCCTCTTATAGAGTGTATGCTTAGAAATGCAGAAGAGACCACTTCACATCTCACAAGCACACTAAAGCATCATATTTAACATTCTTAATTCCACAGATACAGAACATCATTATTTTCGCTGCAGCGGGTCAAAATGCAATCCCAACCTATTGGCTTTGCAAATGTTTGTTTAGATCTGGGTTAAAGGCACAGCCGTCAATATACAACCACTCCTTGGCTAAGCCCAGTGGACTATTGCTCTCTCGCCTTTACAACTCCAGGCGTGTATACTCGTGCTGGTTTGCTACTGTAGATATCGTTCTTATGCTAATATGTGCATTGCCATATTTAACTCAGGCGGATTAGCTTTGCGAATCATTTTTTTTATATATCACCTCTCAACTAGTCCAGTGACTTTGTAGGATAGTATGCAATATGCGTTAGATTTTTTTTCAAAACAGACGTGATTTTGAGAATTGGACCCAAGTTTCGTTACTAAAGGCTGCCTTCCCGCAGAGCTTAGAACACATCACGCCACCTATGGTTTCACAATTCTCTGAAAAACCTTTCAGGTTTTAGTTTTTATTGCATATAGGTCCCAGTTGCTTACAGAACTGTTGCGCCAGCAGACCCTATGGCAATAGTGTCCCATTTAAGACTCCAATAACAACGGACCAAACCTTTCATGTGGCCTCTGAAGGATGAAAGGCCGAACAGAAACCGCCAGTGCTTGAACCTGTGAACAAGCTACCTCCTCGTGTTCAGATTCATTGGGATGCTCGTGGTCTTTACCATGGAAGACTCTACCCTGCAGGCTGACGTGTTTCACCGCTGCCCCTGGGCTGTGCAAATCCCCACTCCACCTGCAGATTCCCGTTCAAGAAATATCCAAAGTCTTTTCGTTGGACAATTTTGTTAAAAAATATGTTAATGACCCTGGAGACTGTAAATGCACATGTGGCAGTGGGGACCATCACCAGATGTGCATTCCAAGAGCAGGAGGGTTGTGTATTAAGCGCCCTCCTCCCAGACAGCTTCCTGGCCGCTGTGTGGATTGCAGACGGGTCTTCCCTCTGATCTTGGGCAGCTCCTATGTGCCTGTATGCCCTTTGTTAAAAGTGTGCTGTACCGCTGTCAGGGCAAGGGACAGCACACTTGCCCTGCTGTCCAGGAAATCTCCAGGACATAAGAGGCAGACAGACCCCTCGGGGATAGACGGTCTTCTCAGGGCACTCATTCTCTGAAAGGGATGGCCAGGGCCCCATACATGACAGCAAAGCGGTTGCCCAGCCCTGTCAGCATCTGCCTATCAGAGCCTTCACGGCACCGAAATGGCCCCGAGATGCGACGCATCAGAGTCCCAAGGACGGCTTAGGAGCTCATCAAACCGCTGACGTGAACATGGACTTACTGTTCTTACTACCAGTATCCATTTGAGTTTGTATTGAGGTAGCTCAGAAGGCTGCGTGTCTCCTGCAGAGACTAAAGTGTAACCTTCGGTCACAGGTTCATCTCCTCCCAGGATGGAATCCACCTTAAGCAGCTAATACAATAACGCCCTATTATGTAATAAATCATGTGTCTTGTGATGCCAAGCGCCAGCACAGTTTCTTGCGCCTGTTAAATAACCAAAGGATGGTGTGTGACAACACCGGCATGCGTGCCTCTCCCCCCCAAGAAGGATGTGCATGACACGACACACGGGTACTTTTTAGATCGGAGAGGGTGTCAGTGGCACAGAGGAATCCGTGTTATTTAGTGGGGGGAATGTTTCTGCTCAAGCTGAGCATATTTGCTTCAGCACGGCAGAAAAATTAAAAAAAACGCATTGGACGTGATAAATGGACTCGCTGCCGGTTTTTATGAGGGATGTCACCCCAACGTTAGGTTGCACTTCTCATGCTATTTAACGATGGGCATTTGTGGCGCTTCCGTTTCATATTAATTCATTGAGGAATGTGTCTTTAAAAGTGCATGTGAATTTTGTATAGCCATATGGTGAGATTTAGCCACATGCTGATAAACATCTGAAAGTGTGATTGACCGCCAGCCGCACCCGAGTACTTCACAGGTCTTTAAAAAGACCATTCACTAGATAACGAGGCTTTGTTGTTTCCCCCCCCCCCTTCATCCCTTCTTACTAGACTGCGGGCAGTGTCTACAGGACCCCCCTGTGCTTAGAGGCTTAAACACAGAAACTTAAAGAGCTGCCTTTTTTACACGGGACAGCAGCATTGTTTATTTGGAACGATGGCAGCGCGGCAACATTTGCTAGTATTTTGCCATTTTTACATATAAATACAGACAAAGGAAATATAGATTTCCGTCTGTATTTATATGTAAAAATCTGTAAAAACAGAAAACCGGGAGCCCTAATTATACTGTACAGAAAGGTTTAATGACCCACTTTCTGCTTCATATATATCGTTACCGAAGGGAAGTATCTTGTTCATCTAAAAGAAACACGTTCGTGATACCCCAGCAATACCAACCCCGGTGGTGGGTCTGCAAACTAAAATCACACCAGAAAGCCCCGGAGAACAGAACGGCCAAAGAAGACGTCTCTCCGGACTTGACTGTCAAGGCAAAAATGCTTTGTAAAAGTGTGCAGCGAAGCCCACATGGCAGCCTGACAGATGTCTTGCAGGGGGACACCATGTCCCAATGCAGTAGTAGCTGCTGTCGCCCTGGTAGAATGTGCAGAGGTTTCTTTTTAGCCATAGAAGAACAGGCCTTAATACACAAGATGACCCAGCGGGATATAGTCCTCTTGTGAACAGCCCGGCCTTTCTTGGCGCCGTCGTAGCCAACAAAGAGCTGTCAGCCACCCGGAATGCTTGTGTGCGATTCACGTAAAAGGAGAGCGCACGTTTTGGGTCCAGACGGTGGAGCCTCTCTTCCTCTCTGGAAGGGTGCAGAGGTGGAAAGAAAGTGGGCAAGGTGATAGTCTGCCCGATGTGGAAGGCAGTGACAACCTTTGGCAAGAAGGAAGGACAAGTGTGAAGCACAACCTTGTCCGGATGAACAGACAGGAAAGGAGGCTTACAAGAAAGAGCCTGAAGCTCACTCATTCTCCTGGCAGAGGTGATAGCCACCAGGAAGGCAGTTTTCAAAGTCAGAAGACGTAAAGGACAATTGTGAAGCAGCTCATAGGGAGCGCACAGGAGATAAGTTAAAACAAGATTCAAGTCCCACTGAGGCATTATGAAAGGAACAGGAGGGAACATAGGCCTAATGCCTTTTAAGAATATCTGTACAACAGGGGACTTGAAAAGAGATGGCTGATCTGGAAGTCTCAGAAAGGCTGAAATGGCGAAAGATAGCCCTTGATAGTGCCCAGAGCAGAGCCCTGCCGGGCCAGAGAAAGAAGGAACAAAAGGACCTCAGAAAAAGGGACTGAAAGGGATCCACAGCCTTGGCTGTGCACCATGCCACACATTTGTTCCACCTGCAGGCGTATACCGATTTAGTGGAGAGACGCCTGGCTGCCAGAATGACATCGCAGACTTCGGGAGGCAAGTCAAATGGAATCAACTGTCGCCGCTCAATCTCCACGCATGTAGGTGGAGGCTGGACAGGTTCAGGTGGAGAACCGTTCCCTGCGGCTGCAACAGAAGATCCTCCCGCAGAGGCAGTCGGATCGGGGGATCCTGGCTCATACTGAGTAGCTCAGGATACCAAACCCTTCGGGCCCAGTCCGGAGCCACAAGGATGACTTGGGCCCGGTCGTGCCTGATTTTCTTCAGCACTCTGGGTAGAAGAGGTATAGGCGGAAAGGCGTACAACAGACCGCAGTTCCACTCGCGATGAAAAGCGTCGCCAAGTAAGTGCCGCCTTGGAAATTTCAACGCGCAGAACTGCGGACATTGAGCGTTCTCTTCTGTGGCGAATAGATCTAATCAAGGCTCTCCCCACTGTTGAAAGAGACCTTGCGCCACCTCCGAGTGAAGACACCATTCATGATCCATCAGACACCGGTGGCTGAGTTCATCTGCCCTGGCGTTCAAAGAACCCGCCTGGTGTTCAACCGTCAAGGAAATGCTGTGACGTTCCAGCCACGTCCAGAGGTGCAGAGCCTCCTGACATAGGGTCACGACACCACCCTGCCCTGTTTGTTGCAAAACCACATGGCGGTGATGTTGTCCGTGAACACCTGCACCACCTTCCCCCTGACAGAGGGAAGGAATGCCTTCAGTGCAAGAAGGATTGGCCGAAGCTCCAGAAGGTTGATATGGAGCCGGGACGCCGCCGGAGACCAGAGGCCTCTGATCTCCGCCTCTCCTATGTGGCCACCCCATCCTAGGAGGGACGCATCTGTCATCACTGTGCTCTGGCTGTAGAAGGGAGAGGGATCTGCCGCTGACCCAATGTTGATTTGTGAGGCACCACTGAAATTGCTGAGCAGCGCCCTCCGAGATCTGGACGCCCACTGGAACTTCAAGTCCCACTGCAGAGCCCGCATATGCTCCCTGGCATGGTTGGTCAGCAGGAGGCCATGAGTCCCAGCAGCCTAAAGGTTGTTCTGACCGAAACCCAGGACAAGGGCTGAAAGATCGGAATCATAGCCCGAATGTCCTGGACTCGATGATCGGGAGGATAAATCCGAAACTGCGTCATGTCTAGAACCGCTCCGATGAAGAGGAGCTTCTGGGAGGGAATCAGGTGCAACTTCGGCATGTTGATGGAGAACCCCAGCAAATGCAGGAGGTCGGCCGTAGTCTGGAGGTAGGAAACAACTGTCTGGGGCGAGCCCGCCTTGAACAACCAGTCGTCGAGATAGGGGAAGACTGAAATGGGAGCATGGTTAACTGAAAATGCTCCTGGCCCACCGTGAATCGCAGGTAACGCCGATGGGCCGGCAGGACGGGAATATAAAAATAAGTGTCCTGTAGGTCCAGTGCCAACATCCAGTCTTGTGGGTCGAGAGCAGACAAGACCTGAGCAGGAGTGAGCTTCTTGAACTTCTCCTTCCGGAGGAAGCGATTTACGTTACGAAGGTCTAAGATGAGACGTAGACCCTTGTCCTTCTTCGGAACCAAGTAATAGTGGGAGTAACAGCCACGACCTACTTCTGGAGTCGGAACGTGCTTGATGGCCCCCTTGGCCAAGAGGGCTGTAACTTCCTGCGGAAGAAGTGCCAAATAATCCCTCGACATGCGGTGGAACTGCGGTTGCATGGCTGCGGGGGTAGACTCCGAGAAGAGGAGGAGGTAGCCCATTCGAACAATTTCCAGAACCCACCAGTGTGATGTAATGGTGAGCCAGTGGGGGAGGTGATGAGGAATCCTGCCACCCACTGGCGTCTGGTGGATCTGAAACACCGGACTAGGAAGGTGTAGAGGCACTGGCAGTGGGGGTTGTGGACTGACCTCCACGCTGGCCCCGTGACCCACCGCTGCGAGTCCCACGTCCGCGCTCGGACTGTTGCTGCGCAGGCCTGTTCTGAAACTAACATGTTTGTACGCCCCTACCGGAGCTACGAAAGGTAGAAGCGGAAGGAGTACGTGTGGCCGAAAGGCCTAAGGGCTTGGCTGTGGCTCAAGAGTCCTTGAAACACTCCAATGTGAAATCCGCCTTATCACCAAAAAGGCGAGTGCCATCGAATGGCATGTCCATCAAAGTATTTTGGACATCCGCAGAAAAACCAGTCATCCTCAAACAGGCATGACGGCGTAGCGCAACTGTTGTGGAAATCGCTCTACCCAGAGAATCAGCGGTAACAAGACCACAACATATAGTGTACTTAGCCGCATCTCTCCCCTCCGTAATAGCGCGGGAGAGAACTGTCCCGGCCACTCCGGACACTGAGGCAGCACCTGCACAACCGCATCCCATACAGAATGTGAATAGCATCCCAAGAGACAGGCAGTGTTCACAGACCGCAGTCCAGAACTTGCAGAAGAATACATCTTCTTCCCAAACTGCTCCAGTTTCTTGGATTCCTTGTCTGACGGAGCAGAAGGGAATACGCTTGGGAAATCGAGGCTTGAACCACCAAACTCTCAGGTGTAGGGTGCTGGGTGAGAAAGGCGGGGGTCGCCCGGGGCCGGGCAATGGCATCGGCAAACACTCTTGTCCACAAGGGCCACTGTGTTGGGCCTGGACCAAGTGCCCTGAAGCACATCAGTGAGTGCATCATTAAACGGCAACAGCGTTTCTGTAGAAGAAGCTCTTCTGTCAGTAGGTTGGTTCTGACAGCCAATGTAGGGAGCTCGAGGTTAAGAGCCTTGGCTGCCCTAGGCAACACCGTTGAAATGGTACCACTCTCCTCCATAGTAGCAAAAGGAGATGGTGAACCAGGCGCTGGAGTGTAATCCGGGCCACCGGCCTCCGCATCCTCATCCCACTCGGGGACAGACTCGCACTGTGCCACGAGAGGGTCTTCAAACCCTTCCCAGTCCTCACCTTCTTCCACAAGAGGACATGGGTGAATGAAAGGGTAAAAATCCCCCGTCTGGATCAGCATCGGGAGACACCCCTCCCGCACCGTGCCGACGTCGGAAAGGAAGTCGATGCCGGCGTCGATCGCTGCTGCCGCCGGCATCATCGGCGTCGGCAACGTCTATGTCGGTGGAGGCAGTACAGGGTCCACCGGCAAGAACAGGGAGCCATGGCCAGAGACATAGAGGCCTCTGGGCGTCGACGACGTTGGGGCCGGAGCCAGCGACGTCGAGGACTGTGGAACAGTGGGGCCCAAAGGCGTGCTGACGGGGCCGCAGATACGTGCCATTGCAGACAAGAACTCTTGCAATTTGGCCAGAGTCGCCGATGGACACGGGAAAGGTGGGTAAACCAATGGTAACTGCTTAGGCTCCCGTCGGAGCTGCAGGGGCGGTGCCACCTGCCCCCTCAGCCGCGTCCCGCAACCGGTGAGGGGAGGACGAAGAGCGGCAATGCTTCTTCAACTTTTTGTGCTTCGCCTTACCTGACTCAGAGTGCGAAGACTTTAAATGATGGTGCTTGCTCCGCGACCGGCCTCTCGACCTCCCGCGGGACCGGGGCCTGGAATGACGTGGGGCCGACTTCCGGGCCTCCAGCCACTTTCGGGACCGCTCCCGCAAAGTTTTCGGGCCATGGCCTGGCAGTGGGAGCAAGACTCGGTGTCGTGGTCGCGCCCCAGGCAGAAGAGACACTCATGGTGCGGGTCCGTCAGCGACATTGTGCGCAGACAGGTTTCGCAAAGCTTGAAACCAGGCATCCCTATGCACCAGGGGTACAGTGTACTCACAAATTATAACAACAAAATATTTAGTCAACAGGTGACGGGGTCCCGCTCTCTCCGGATCTGCGCGTGCTTGCGAGGAAAAAGAAAGAACGGACGTCAGCGCGCGTGGGCGCGTCTAAGTAGCTCCAGTGACATCATCTCGGCTAATAAGACGTCAACGACGCACGCGGAGCAGTATGACGACGCCTATCGACACGCAGGGGTACTGCTGACGAAAGCTTTCCGGATCCAGTCTGACGCCTGGGGATATTCTAAGGTAAGGAATCTATCACAAACATGTTTCTTTCAGATATGAGAGTCAATTTCAAATTATACAATCACAACTGCTAATTTGCGTTTTAAGCATTCTCTAGAGTTCCCCAATTGTCAGCCCGAAATGCATTGGGAATGTTACCTTCACTTTTAATTATAAGGAATTATGCATTTCTAAGTGTGTTGGAGTAAGGCCTAGTAGGCACTTGTGGAACCTGAAAAGTCTGTAAGAAAACATAGTTGATACTATGGATCACTATGGATTATTGCTGGAATAAAAATACAAGAAATTTGGACAGTATGGTTGGAACTTTATTGTACGGTACATTCGTTGACTGTGCATCCTGGGTTGGGTAACCTGACGAGGCTCCAGCTGTTACATTCATAATTCATGCGCTAGGACGGAGCAAGATCCAGAGTCGCATGCCTCACTTAGCCGAGAGCATCCAAAAGAGGATTAAAAGATTGCATCAATGAGTGTGCATCCTGCCATATATTGTGATGAAGATCCCCTGGATGGGTCATATGGGAGCCGGCTTGGAGTGTTGGGCCGCTGATGTGACTGAATGGGTGGTGGCAGAGGAAGTGCAGCTGAATCAGTGCAGACATGATAAGATGGGAGACAAACTGGGGGCTTGGTCAGAACTTCTGGCTCTTTTTCTGGACCCTGGGGGCTCCCAAATGCACTTGAAGGCTGATGAAGAGGACTCTGCAGCCTCTGCTGATGACGGATTGATTGTTGTTTTGTATACGGACTGACGCTGTTCTATTGAGAATGTTGAGGTCACCTGGGCTCCACCTCCTGTAATTGTGAAGGAGATTGATAGGGATCCAATGTTGAAGGATAGATTTGCTTATGTAATACCGACTTGCTCTCTCTATGACTTGGTTGATGATGGCTATTGTTCACATGTTTGTCTTCTATGTACTGTTATGCTGAAGGAAACCAATGAAGAAAGTTAAAAAATAAAATTAAAAAAAGGACTGTTTCCAGACCAATATTTTCAAACACAAAAAGAATGCTGGCTGAAAAAGAAATGGCGTCCTGCAACAATTTTGAAGGATCTGAACAAGTGGGTTGTCTAACTGTATTTCAAGATGGAGGATATTCACAGCTATATTCTCAAAGATTCATACAGGATGGTAAGTTTAGATCTCATGGATGCTTACTTTTCAGTGCTGATTCGTCAAGAGCCCCAGAAACCTCTTCAGTTTAATTACAATGATGAGATCTAGTGGTTTACGTGGCTACACTTTGAATTGTCACCTATGTCTTGGAGTCTTATCTGAAAAAAGGATTGTACTCTCTACATAACAATGAGGGAAATTTGTGTCCTCATTTATTTGGATAACTTATTTTTCAGACGATGTCCCAGTAGACATCCAGTGGGTTCAAGAGGGTCATTGACAAATGTCAGTGATGGACCTCCACTTAGAATGTCTCTGGTGCCTGGAGAGAGACCATGACTCCACCTCCTATGCAGAGTGCCAAACTATGAACCCCAAGGCCCTTCGCGTGCAAGTCATGAAGCTCTTGGCTGCTCGCTATGCTACTCCGCTCCAGGTCCCAATTGTGATGGAGGTCAAGGGACTGCTCCTCCTGAGTCGCTCACATCAATCCTCATTGCCCTCAAGACTTCTTCTGGTAAGTCACATAAGAAGTCAAAGAAGTCAAAACGCTCTACAACTTCTCCACGTTGCTCCCACTCTTCAGACAATGCATTCATTGGAATGCCACCACAAATCCAGGCCCCACTCACAGGTTGTTCCTGTGGAGCTGGTGTCGGACATTGGGTCCGCTCCGCACTTGCCAGAGCGACCCTGCCCAACTCTGTGAATTCTTTAAGGCCATAAGTTTCGTATTTGGGTGACTGAACACTACCAGATAGGGAATCCAAAAGGCTGATACCTTTGGTAAGAAAATGTTCTCTTCCACCAGCTTGGCACTGTGGACCATGAACAGCGCATGCTTTTTGGGCTGTTATTCCCATATGGTGTGGGATTCAGTTGCACAAGTGCTGCCTATGGTACCGGATGAGGCTCGGGCCATATTCTCCAAAGCTATAGCTCACGGGAGAAATGCAGTGAAGTTCACAATATGATGCGACTGGATACGACCTACTCGCAGGGCAGGGCCATTGTGTTGACGATGGCGCTTCAACACCATCCCTGGCTGAGAAATAATGGCTTTTTGGTGGCTGTCCAGGCCTCCCTTATGGATATGCCTTATAATGGGACTTGCCTCTATGGCAACTAGCCAGATTCAGGTTTAGAAACATTTAAGGACTGTTGGGGCTCACTATGGCTCCAAAACAGCTGAATTCCGCTTTACATCTCACCCGTGGCTACAGCAGAGGCTATCAGCCACATCCACTCTGCCGAGCCACCACGGCCAGCAGGCATCAAAGCACGTTTGTGGGTGTGGACACGGCTTCCATATTCAGAGCCCGAGGTCACCCAATCTGAACCCCACCAACCCCCAACCCCAGCAGCCACAACACAGAAGCCTCTTTAGTTTGCCCTTGTTACAACATGAGCATCCGGTTGGTGGCAGGATTCAGTACCACCTTCATCAATGGCAGGAAATAATTTCAGAAAAATGGATCCTTCAAATTGTCCAGCGGGGCTTTGCCCTCCCATTTCAACAGACCCACCACTTTTACCACCATCCTTCAATTGGTTGATAGTGGACCACCTCTTGGTCTGGCGACAGGCAGTATTGCTTTTCTGGCCAAAGAAGCCATCATGAGAACACCAACATCAGAAGTAGGTCGTGGTTGCTATTCCCGCTACTTTCCAGTACCAAAGAAAGGATCAGAATTAGACCTACGCCCTCTGAACTACTTCCTGAAAAAAGAAATATTCAAGATGCTCACCTTGGCTAAGGTTTTATCTACTCTCGATCCTGAATGGTAGCGCTGGACTTGCAGGATGCTTATGTCCATATCCCTATCCTATCTGCCCACAGGCTTTACCTGTGGTTCACGTATCAGTTCGCTGTGCTCTCCCTTTTGGCCTTACCAACACTTCTCAGATATACACCAATGTGATGGCACTGGTTGCAGATGTGCCACTGCCATCACAGAGCTCAGGAGTACCAGACTTCCCGTACCTCGATGACTGGCTGTTGAAAGCGGGATCGCACCAGGCAATCGTCTATCACCTCCAGACTACAGCAAATCTCTGACATTCGCTGGGGTTCACTATAAATGTGTCAAAGGCACACCTGACTCACGCTCCAATTTTCTCTTTCATCAGAGCTGTTCTGGATACAGAACAGTTCTCCAGAATAGCGAGTCCAGGATTTTCAGGCTATGATTCTGATGGTTTAGTCTCTATCCTGCATTTCAGTAAGACTGACTCTGAGGCTGCTGGACCTCATCAACACCTGCATCCTGTTGGTAAAACATGCTCACTGGCATATATGGGCTCTACAGTGGGATTTGAAGGAACATACCTTGAAATCCCGCATTCTTTTTCCCCGCAGGGAATCACAACGTGGTGGTTACAACGACCGAGTTGTGATTCTGCATACCATTACTCCGCAAGTCGGAACTTGCGGAGGGGGGGCGCTGGAAGTTGGAATAGTATAATTTACTATTCCAACTCCAGTCTGTGCAGACACTAGGAAAGGTGTTGGATTTTAAATCCAACCCCCCCCCCCCCCCCACCCCCTCCCTCTGCAAGTCGTTGTTCCGACTTGCGGAGTAATGGTATTTGGAATCACAACGCGGTCGTTCTAGCGACCGCGTTGTTATTCCCTGCGGGGAAAAAGATTTGTGGTAAGCGCTGTTTACTGATTTGAAGTACCAGTGGGCACAGCATCCGGGAAAAGTCTTTGATCTGGTCCAGATATCTAGGAGGTCTGCAAAAACTCTGTAGGGGTGGCTCACAGACTGCGATTGGGTCAATGGCAGACCCCCTCCCTTACCCACCCAGAACTTACAGTGGTGGCAGATGAGTCACTTCTGGATTGGGGGTAGCAATCTGAGAGAGGTGGAGATCGGAGGACTCTGGTAGCCAGTGGAGTATCTGCTCCAAATCAACTTGGAACGGAGAGTGATCGATTGGCAGTGAAAGCCTTTCTTCTTTCCATCATTGGAAGGCTAGTTCAGGTATTTACAGAGAACACCACCGCCATGTGGTATTGCAACAAGCAGGGTGGTGTGAGGTCGTGGACACTGTTAAGAGGCCCTGCGTTCCTTTTTCTGGTGGTTTAATATGTGGCATGTCTTGTGCTCCTGAATCTATCCACTCTCCACCTACATGCATGGAAACTGGGCAGCAACATTTAACCATGTATGATCTCCCTTTCGAAGTGTGTGAGGTTATCCTGGCAGCAAGGCGTCCCTTTACAAAAACAATTTACGGCTGCCGATGAGACAAGTTTGTGGCTCTGTTCATCCCTTGTCTGAAGTTCTGCTTTTTGTTCTATCACTATCCCGGCACAGCTTTTCTTCGTGCATCGTTAAGGGGTACCTTCCTGCGGTTTCCAGATCTTTCCTGTTCAAGTCACTTGTTGAGACTTGCTTGTTTAATGGTTTGCAACACGTTTCCTCCCACGTGCTCATTATGCAGCAATGGGACCGGAATTTAGTCCTCACCTTCATGCGTGCTCTCCTTTTGAGCTGATGCACAGCTGCCCCCTTAGTGTGCTGACCATCAAAACTGACTTCCTTGTGGCGATCACATCTGCCAGGGGAGTTAGCAAATTACAAACACTCAGCCAGATTCATGAAGCAAAATTGCGATCGCAATAGCTGCAAATTAGCTATTGCGATCGCAATTTACAGAAAAGCAATTCATCATGTCAAAAACCCAGAAATTGCGAATTCGCAAAACGGCGAAATCGCAAAGGAAATCGCAGAATTCAGGAGAAACCCCAATAGCGAATCAGAAATAGCGAGAATCCATGGATTCTGCGATTTGTTTTGCGATTTCGCTAAATAATTGCAAACGCAATTCATGACAACTCGCAATTTGCGAAAAAGCTAAAAATCGCTATTTGCGAGGCGCAATTTAAGGAGAACCAAAAGCAGGTGGTAACCATTAAGGACAAAAAAAAATTAAAAATCCACAGGTGCAGTCCTGAACAAACACACTTAAGGAAACACAGTAGTAGCATGAGGACTCTCACAATGCCAGGACTCTACATGGTGGTCAGGCGGCGAAGGCTCCAGGCTGCAGCACGGAAAAGACGCAGGATCCAGGAGCGAATATTCCGCCAGCGGGTCACCCTGCTGGGCCAAACTGCGGAGCAAATTTACTCTAAGTACCGCCTGAATGGGCCAATGATCAACAAGCTGATCCGGGACCTAGACCCCCTGATGCAGCACCCAACAAGGAGGACCAATGCCGTGCCCACCCATGTCCAGGTCTTGTGCTGCCTGCACCTACTGGCTTCCGGAAGCTTCCAGGGTATAGTCGCTGTTGCAGGGGGGATGTCCCAGAGCACCATGTCCCGCTGCCCAAGGAGTTTCCTGGAGGCAATGCTGACCCGGCTACACCACTACATCTCATTCCCCACCACCCAACAGGACTTGAATGAGACCAAGCTACATTTCTACAACGTTGCGCAATTCCCACATGTAATCGGATGCATTGACTGTACCCACATCCACATCTGCCCACCAGCACAAACGGAATACATGTACCGCAACCGCAAGTCCTACCACTCCCTCAATATCCAGATGGTGTGCAACGCTAAGACTTACATCACGGACATAGTGGCACAATACCGGGGAGCACACATGACTCCTTCATATTCCGGCACAGCGGCATTCACACACAACTGGCCAGGGGAGACTTTGGAGAAGGACACCTACTAGGTAAGTACACATGCCCCCATATAGTACACTGTGATCCTGTAGCTGCGCAGAACACGCACTCACCCTCTGCTCCTTTCATTCAGGTGACAGTGCCTACGGTCTCCGTGAGTACCTCCGCACACCTTACCTCAACCCTGCAACACCACAGCAACGGCATTACAATGCAGCACACATCCGCACTAGGAATTGCATTGAGAGGACATTTGGGCTTTTGAAGAGCCGCTTCCGCATACTGCATAAGACTGGTGGGGCCCTCAAATACGAGCCTGAGGTCTGCTGCTGCATTGTTGCTGTGTGTGCAATACTCCACAACATTGCTACCAAGCGCAGGATACCTGTTGAGATATCTGGCAGTGAATCGGAAGGGGACAACCGCCCACCTGCACATTCGCGTCATGCACGCGGGGAAAATCCAGCTGAAGGACACAGACGCCGCAACCACATCACAAATAACTGTTTCTAGACCACCCACTCCCCTCACACAACACTGCACTCATGCATGACAAATGTAATAATGACATGAGTCGGATTAACGTTAAACCATACATTCTTATTGTTCATTCACAATAATGTGGCTTTTTTTGTCCATGAGTGCATATGGGAACAGTATTGCCTCATACGTCCCCATGCAGGGGTAGAGGGCTTGCATGCAGATCCTGCATGGCCCTGCAGGCAGAGAGAAAAGTGTCATTGGCGCCTCCGTCCAGACGCACCCAGTCGCCTCTCGCTGTCCTCATTTGCATTGTTGGCCCGTGATGCTGCAGTGGGCCTGCTGCTGCGGCGGCGTTCAGTCACCGGCGGCAAGGACATGCTGCTGTGGCTTAACGTGCCCTCGCTGACATCATCACCACCCCCTGGTTCACCATGGGCAGTTGGCTACAGACTGAGCACTGCTGCTGTCACCTGATCAAGTGCCCTTGCAACGTCCTGGCAACACTGGACCATTTGTACCTGCATTGCAAGGGACCGGCGGGAAAGCTGAGATGTTGCATTGCCAATAATATGATTTGACCTGGTGTAGGCTGACAGGCGGGTCAGCAGCTGGCGGCGGCGGGTGATGTCCTGCTGGG
The DNA here is from genome assembly GCF_964261635.1 of Lissotriton helveticus. NCBI lineage: Eukaryota > Metazoa > Chordata > Amphibia > Caudata > Salamandridae > Lissotriton > Lissotriton helveticus. Next base: position 1,648,486,309 of record NC_136061.1, read on the forward strand.
AGACCAGGATCTGGTTATTTTCTCGCACAGCTGCGGTCAGCTGTCCAACATGCTGCGCGGCATTAGTGAGCTGCAGATGTATGGCTGCCAGGTGACGCGCCTGCGTCATATGTACCGCAAGCATGCGGCGTTCAATTGCCAGGCCAGGATCCCGTGCATGGACAGCCCTGCCCGCGCGTGTTGGGGTGTCACGCTGCTGGCGCGTCAGTCCGCTGGACTGCGACCAGACTGCGGCTGTGCCCCTCGTCTGCCTCCTGGTGGTGTGGCCTGTACCACTGCCGTGGGTGTCGGTTGGGGTGGTTGCTGTGCACCTGCGGCTGCAGGGTTGGCCCTGACCACATGGGGGGGGGGGGGGTGGTACTGCTGCAGGTGGCTGAGATGGTCCTGGTTCAGGTTGGCCCTCACCCTCGGTGTCCTCCAGGTACTCATCAATATGTAGGGCCTCGCTGTCGGTGCTGGCCTGTTCTGCTGCACCTGTGATGTAAATGGGTGCATGATTAATGATATGTAGCTTGCACATGAGATGTTGCTACATGCATGCAGGCCTGCTTTCCCTGACTGGCTTTTGGAATTACTTTGAATTGACAGGTCTGCCTGTGTTGGGCTATCTGGGAATGTTTATTACACTACAACTCCCACAATGCAATAGGGCATTTCAGGTGTGCATGGCCTGCATTACTGGGGTTGACAAATTGCTAGCTCAGGGGTCATGGGCATTGTTAGGGGACGGGCTCGCAGTCGCATGGCACTTACCTTGGGATTGTTGGGTGGGTCGGGACGAGTCAAGCTGGGTGACCCCCACGCAGGCTTCAGGAGCCAGGGTGTCCTCCACGAGGTCCTCCAGTGGGGTGTTGGGTGTGGCAGTGGGGTCTCCTCCACCGGTGGCAAGTCGCTCCCCCAGCCTCTCCGCAATTCGCTCTTTGGCACGACCTCTGAGGTCATAACACCTCTTTTTCAACTCGTCGATTGACCGCTGGGTCACCCCAACAGAATTTACCTTGGCGCGGATGCGCAGCCAGATGCGGCGCTTGTCAGCCTCTAGCACCCTCCTGGAGTCCTTGCCAAACAGGCGTGCATGGTCCTTACAGACCCCCTCAATTAGGAACTCGAGTTCTTGCTCAGAGAACTTAATCTTCCTCTTCCTCTCATGGCCACTGCTCCCTGCTGCTTCTTGTGACATTTTGGAGGTTGTGGATGGCTGCTGTGGTGCCGCAAGTTCACTCTTGTGGAGCTCTTCCCAGTCCTGCTTCCACTTTCAGGCTCAGTGGTCTGAATGAGGGAGGGAACAGCCTACTTCCTGGTTGTGATGTCATCATTGGGCTCGAAATGCGACTTCCCGTTTTGTATGCAAGCATTAATTGTGTAGAAAATCATTAAAATGTATTTTAAAAAGGCCATACGATTTGGATCCCTACTATCCAGTGGCAGTAAGAATTTAATCTGGCCTGACTGTATGGTCATTTTAAGTGCATCACCTTGCTTGAGGTTAAGTAACAGGTCTTTAAACTGGATATGAAATACATGGTGATGATCCCATCTTAGCTAAAATACAGGAAGGACAGAAGACTCACTTCTTCAGAGAACCTGAATGAAGCAAGGCACTGGATTCAAGAAAGGGTCAATTCAAACAACAAACGAGGAGACTAGCACCAGGCAGTGACTGTTGTCATTGGTGAGGGAAGGGAGGCAGACACTAATGGCTGTAGTGATTTTTAGGCATTGACACTGGGATTCAGTACTGGCACAAAAATTGAGATAGGACCTAAGAATTATCTAAATCACCTCCATAACAGTGTACTGGACATACTGAGTGACTTGGGGTGTAGTGCGGAGTATTACGGCTGCGCCATGGAATTTATAGCTCGCTACACGGAAAAATCCAAACATTCCATATGCAGGGATGTATCTAGGAGCAGAGAAGCTGGCTATGCAGGGAGTAGTAGATTCACACTTCCAGGCCCCTCCGGACCCACAGGATGGGACATGGGATTCGTTCTTTATGATAGTATCATGTTTGGGTCACGTTAAGTTTACCACTTACCACTACTCCTATACGAGTGACACTTTCAAAAGGGTTAAGCAAAATAGTCCTCTTGTAGTACGTAAAGAATATATGGATTACGAAGCAGGTACATGATTCTATAGCAGCGTATGGATGGTGGCCCACTGGTATTAATATGTGTACATGCATATAACAGTTCCCAAATTAAATTCAATGACCAAGAATCTGATTGATTACCCCAAATGTTGTGTGTTCCAACAATGTGGGGAGGAGCGCACTCAAACTGTGTCCATGACCTGGCCTGGATTTGGCAGGTCATATTAAGGCCTGCCTAGGAAAAATATTGAAAAAAATGGGTGGGATACTTCTGGGATGTCTGTTGCTTGGAATGTTGCACATGCTTCACAAAGTGAATATTCCTTTTATACATTGATTTACCACTTATATTCTAAGTTTTATATAGGTTACTTCATCCACCACACTTACAGGACCGGATATCCAGCACGGTAGAACAAGTTACTTACGTTCAGCAGCGCTCTTTTTGGTAGATACTCCATCTAGGCGCAGATACCTCACCTTCTGAATATTTCTCAGGCATCAAACTGGAACCAGAAACTTCTTCGTAGTACCTCTGCTCACTGAAAGGTAGCGGCATGCGGCGCTGTGATGTTGGCATTTACCTGTGGAAATTATGTGTAGGGCCCATAAAGACAATACTTCAGCACGCAGATGTCAGTAGCTTTCGAGACTGTCTGAGGCCCCACACTTGGAGGCCAAAAAGCAAATTGTTACATCAATGTGCATATTTCTTGACTTGGGATCTTATTATTGGGAAGAGTTCAATCCTAGGATAGGGAGGAAGGTAAGGTTGGTAAGGAATCTGTGGATAGAGTCTCTATCAAAAATAGTGGTACTGAAGGGAAGTAATTTGGTTTTTTGGTAAAGACTTCTACCGTAGATTCCTCACTTTTTGAATAGATATTGAAGCAGTACTCATTTAGAGCTGTGTCTGTGGATAGACTCAAACCATAAAGTCCTGCAGGAACGAGTTGGCAGAATGCCCCTCACTGTGAACTTGACTGTTCAGACAACCAGGTTACTTACCTTATGTAACGCTCTTTCTGGTAGAGATTCTATCTAGTTGCAGATTACTCACCTTTTAAATATCCCCCATGCGTCAGACTGGATCCGGAAATGTTTCAGCAATGCTTCTGCGTGCCAGAAGGTGAAGGCTTGTGGCTCCGCCCTGACGCTATTTGCTCCAGAAGTGACATGCGGGGCCTACACAGGTGCCACTCAAGCACTCAGTTAGTTGCTTTCGAGACAGTTCACACCTACAGATGCAGAGCCCCAAATGCGAATTGGTAGACAGTGTGCATATTTCTAGACTTGGGATCTTCATGGATAGAGTACAGTCACAGAAAGGGACGGATGGACGGTGAGGAATCTGCACCTAGATAGTGCCATTACCGGAAAGAGCATTTCCAAATGGTAAGCAACTTGTTCTTCTGATAGAGACTTCTAGCCTCAGATTCTTCCCTTTTCAGTGGATACCAAAGCAGTACCTAACAGTGCACCGTGCCACAAACTTGGTCCACCTGCAGGTGTATACCAACTTAGTGGAGGGACGCCTGGCTGCTAGAATGACATCACAGACTTCAGGAGGCAAGTCGAAAGGAATCAACTGTCGCCACTCAATCTCCATGCTTAGAGGTGGAGACTGGACAGGTTCAGGTGGAGGACTGTCCCCTGCTGCTGCCACAAAAGATCCTCCCGAAGAGGCAGACGAATCGGGGGATCGATGGTCATACTGAGTAGCTTGATATACCAAACTCTTCGAACCCAATCCGGAACCACAAGAATAACTTGGGCCCGGTTGCATCTGATCTTCTTCAGCACTCTGGGCAGAAGTGGTATAGGCGGAAAGGCGTACAACAGACCATAACTCCACTTGCGGCGAATAGCGTCGCCTTGTGAGTGCCACTTTGGAAATCCCAACGCACAGATCTGCTGACATTGCGCTGTCCTCTTCGGTGGCGAATAGATCTAACCAAGGCTCTCCTCACTGTTGAAAGAGACCTTGCGCCACCTCAGAGTGAAGACGCCATTCGTGACCTATCATGCACCCGCGGCTGAGTTCGTCCACCCTGGAGTTCAGGGAACCTGCCAGGTGTTGAACCACCAGGAAAATGCCCTGATGTCCAGCCATGTCCAGAGGCGCAGAGCCTCCTGACATAGGGTCCACGAACACCTGCACTACGCTCCCCTTGACAGAGGAAAAGAATGCCTTCAGTGCAAGTCGGATCGCCAGGCGCTCAAGAAGGTTGATATGGAGCCTGGACTCCGCCGAAAACCAGAGGCCTCTCCCATGTGGCCGCCCCATCCCAGGAGGGACGCATACGTCACCACTGTGTGCTCCAGTTGGGGAAGGGAAAGGGATCTGCCATTGACCCAAGGCCAGTTTGTGAGCCACCACTGCAATTGTTGTGCAGTGCTCTCCGAGATACGCACGTAATCAGACAGGTTCCCCTGATGCTGCGCCCACTAGAACTTCAGGTTCCACAGCAGAGGCCGCATAAGCCACCTGGCATGATTGATCAGCAGGATGCAGGAGGCCATGAGGCCCAGCAGCCTCAGGGTCAGTCTGACCGAAACCCGGGACAAGGGCTGAAAGATTGGAATCATAGCTCGAATGTCCCGGACTCGCTGTTCGAGAGGATAGACCCCAAACTGCGCCATGTCCAGAACCGCTCTGATAAAGAGGAGCTTTTGAGAGGGAATCAGGTGCGACTTCGGCACATTGATGGAGAACCCCAGCAAATACTGGAGGTTGGCCGTAATCTGGAGGTGGGAGACGACTGTCCGGGGCGAGCCCGCCTTCAACAGCCAGGCGTCGAGATAGGGGAAGACTGGAACCCCTGAACTGCGCAGATGAGCTGCGACCACTGCCATCACTTTCGTGAACACCCGAGGGGCACTGGTAAGGCCAAAGGGGAGCACGGTAAACTGAAAGTGCTCTGGCCTACGGTATACCACAGGTAACGCCGGTGGGCCGGTAGGACGGGAATGTGGAAATATGCGTCCTGCAGGTCCAAACGCTACCATCCAGTCTCCAGGGTTGAGGGCAAACAAGAACTGAGCCAGAGTTAACATCATGAACTTCTCTTTCCGGAGGAAGCAATTGATGTCCCTGAGGTCCAAGATAGGACGCAGGCCCTTGTCCTTCTTGGGCACCAGAAAGTAGTGGGAGTAACAACCACATTCTACTTCTGGCGCAGGAAAGCGCTCGATAGCCACCTTAGCCAAGAGGGCTTCAACTTCCTATTGAAGAAGTGCCAAGTGATCCCCCAACATGCGGTGGTACTGGGGTGGCATGGCTGGCGGGGTAGTCTCGAAGGGGAGGGAGTAGCCCTTTTGGACTATTTGTAAAATCCATCTGTACAAAGTGATTGTGCGCCAGTGGGTGAGGTGATGGCGAATCCTGCCACCCACTGGCGTTTGATGGGCCTGAAAAACCGGACTAGGAAGGTGTGGATGCAGTGGTGGCTGGGGTGGAGGTGGACTGCAGGCCCCCTGATCCGGCTTGGCGGGTCCCACGTCCGCGCTGAGACTGTTGCTGCGCAGGCCTGTGGCTCCGAAGCAAACGTGTTGGGGCACCCATTCCGTGGCCACAAAGGGAGCGAAAAGCAGAAGGCAGAGCAGGGCGCGTGGCAGAAAGGCCCAAGGACTTGGCCGTAGCCCGTAAGTCCTTAAAGCGCTCCAACGCACTATTTGCTTTGTTGCCAAAAAGGCGAATGCCATCAAAGGGCATGTCCATCAGAGTGTTCTGGACGTCCCCCGAAAAACCAGTTGTCCTCAGCCAGGCGCGGCAATGGAGCGCCACCGTCGTGGAAATCGATCTGCCCGGCGAGTCGGCGGTGTCAAGGCCACAACGAATAGTGAACTTGACTGCATCCCTCCCTTCAGCAATAGCTCGAGAGAGCACTGTCCGGGCCTCCTTCGGACATTGAGTCAGCACGCGCACCACCATATCCCACACAGAGTGGGAATAACGGTCCAAGAGGCATGTGGTGTTCACCGACTGAACTGGCGGAAAAAAAAATCTTTCCGAACTGCTCCAGTTACTTGGATTCCCTGTCCAGAGGTGTGGTAGGGAATGCACTCTGGGATGTAGAGGCTTGGACAACCAAGTTCTCAGGAGTGTGGTGTTGGGAAAGGAAGGAAAAGGGGGTCGCCAGGGGCCGGGCGATGGCATCGGGCCACGTTCCTATTCACAGGAGAACCTGTATTAGGCCTGGACCAGGTGCCCAAAGAACGTCCAAAAGTGCTTCATTAAAAGGCAACAGTGGCTCCGCAGAGGTAGCTGCCGGCTGAAGCACTTCTGTCAGGAGGTTGGTCCTGACGGCCACTGTAGGGAGCTCGAGGAGGAGGGCCTCGGCTGCCCTACGCAACACCACCGCGTAACTTACAACCTCCTCCGTAGCCACGGTAGGAGGAGTTAGCATGCCAAGGTCAGGAGAGGTATCAAGACCACTGGCATCTCCCAGATCCTCTGCTCAGTCTGGGTCAAGCTCCCACTGTTCTGTGAGAGGGTCCTCAGACCCCTCCCAGTCCTCCCCTTCCTCCGAAGGCTGTTGAACAGGCCAAAAATAAGGAGGATGGACATAGGAATAGATATCCCTCATCGGCGTCGGAATCGGCATCGAGCGACACCGGTCCACCGCCGTATCCACATCGGGGATGAAACCGGGGGCGACATCGTCCGGTGAGCTGGGCGATGTTGGAGGTGGTGCCGGTGGGGTCGACATCGGTGGAGGTGTCCCAAGGTCAACCGGCGTCGACCAGGATCCGAGCCCGGATCCATGTGGGTCCTGCAGCGCCGGGGCCGGAGCCAACAGCGATGCCGGAGCCGCCGGCAGTAAAGAGCTAGGACCCCAAGTCGGGCCCGCTGAGCCGAACAGCCCAAAGAGGCACGCCATGCTGACAGAAATTCTTGCAGCTGGGCCGGAAACGCTGACGAAACCGGGAAGGGCGGGTAGGCCAGCGGCGACTGCGTAGGCTCCGCCAGAGCTGCGGGGGAGGCACCACACGCACCCTCAGGAGCGTTGCGCGACGAGGGGAAGTCGGAGAGCGATGTCGCTTCTTCGGCTTCTTGCAAAGCTTCGTCTTACCTGACCCCGAGTGTGAAGATTTCGATCCCGACGAACGGTGGTGGCGGCTCTGCAACCGGTCCCTCAACCAGGGCTTGGAACAAACTTCCATCTCAATTACGTCAAATTCCTTCTGAAACACGGTTCAGAAAATCACTTAAGACCTGGATATATAGCCTTGCGGACACAGCGTGCAAAGCGTTAGTTTGAGTGTTGGACCCTACGGATAAGAGCAGTTTTGACCAGCTTTTACATCTGTCTCTGGTTTTTAGGTCCAAGATGCTCTAGGAGTGATAGATGCGCTATAGAAATGTTTCTTCACATCACATCCCATGGGACCGGGACGTTCAGAGGCGTGGAGCCGACTGCTGGACTTCCAGCAGCTTTCGGAACCGCTCCCGCAAAGTCTTCGGCACCATGGCCCGGCAGTTGGAGCAAGACTTGGGGTCGTGGTCGAGCTCCAGGCAGTAAAGACACGCACGGTGCGGTTCCGTCACCGACATCATTCGATGACATCCCCCGCAGGACTTTAAGCCAGGCATCCCTACTGCCCCAGGAGTCGATCAACTCGAAAAATAGAGACAAAAGGCCTCGAAAAACTCAGTCAAAAAGTGACTGGGGGTACCGCTCTCTCTGGATCTGCGCTTGCTGGCGTGGAAAAAGAAAGAACTGACATCGGCGCGCGAGGAGGGCGTCTAAGTAGCTGCTGCGACGTCATCTCGGCGACCACAACGCCAACGATGGACGCGGAGCCGCACAACGCCACCTTCCAACGATCAGGGGTACTGCTGACGAAAGCTTTTTGGATCCAGTCGGACGCTTGGGGGTAATTCTAAGGAATATATCCCTATGTGTTTCTTTCAGATACATATGTCACAGCCCTTTCAAGCTTCATAAGAAACAAGTTACTTACCTGTAACTTTAGTTCTCCAGTATTGGTAACTTTCATAGATTCCCATAGCTTGTATCATTCCCCGTCGTCGGAATGGGAGCCTCGGTAATAATAAAAAAATATATATATATATCCCTATTTCCCTGTTCATCTCCATGACCTTTATTTTTAATTCACCATTCAATTATAGCACCAACAGTGGGAGCACTTTATACCATCACTGTGTCTTACGTAAATTGCGTATTTTGCACATGTACAGTACTCTATATAGGCCTGCAGGATCATTAGCCCACTGGGGCACTATTGCATTAAATTAGGAGTTCATGACAAACGGAACCTTAATTTCTATTTTGTTTTATACAGAGTTTTGTTGATTTTAATGGTTATATTTTAAATATATGTATGACTATTTATTGGCTTTTAGCTTTTATATCATTTTAAAAGTTAGATATAGCCGTTGCCATGTTGACTCTTGTAAATAGATGCCAGAAGTATATAGTTGGTTGTGTAGATGAATTATAACCATGCATACCAGATATTGCTTATTACCTGCAATGACTATTTGGGTATATATACATGTGTTAATTTGGACATTTATGTCGTTATGCAATACTCTAATCACATTGGAAACCATGACAGTATTTGTTTTGTTTCCATAACACGTGATGGCACTTTGCACTTTAAATAGGTGATCAGCCCTCTTGACGCTTGTCATGTGATCAAGGCTATCTTTAGCCGAAACGCGTCATGGCGGACTGGTGCTGGGCTAGCACTCAATAAAAATATTTGCACTTTTCCTGGGTCTCGCTGCTCCTAATTTTGTTCGACAGTGACTGCGTTGCTGAATACTTCGTCTTGGGAGTGTGTGTATATATATATATATATATATATATATATATATATATATATATATATATGGGTTATATATATATGGGTTGCTTTTAATCATTTCAGGTTGGCTTGAGTTGGTATTTTACCAATTCAAAGCTGTAATATTGTGCCTGGAGTGATAAATGGCTTTTGTTATTTGACAGCTCGGCAAGGACTGCACTGTACTAGTCCTATGCTTAAAGACTTTGCTGTTTAAATGGCGAAAGACTTTGTCATTTTCTATCTCGGCATGGATAGCACTGTCTAATCCTATGCTTAAAAACTTTGATAGAAAAACAGACATTTGAGGTGAGCAGATCTAGAGTGTCGCTGGTGTTGAGAGTGCTCTAAAAGGAGCTGCTTTCCACCTAAACTGAGACCTACCCAGAGTTCTCTCCTTCTTTTTTGCATAATTTATGCGTCACTCTATGCCTGAAAGGGTTTTGTTTTGATATATATATATATATATATATATATATATATATATATATATATATATATATATATATATATATATATATATATATGCCATTTTGCACCATTGTAAAATCCTTGTAAATAGTACACTACAAGATGGCCGCCGCTTTGATAGAGGGAACATCTTCTATGTTGATGAAATGAGTAAGGGCGAAGGGTTTAAAATGGCGTTCGTATGTTTGCACAAACTGACACTGACGAAGCTTAACTGCGAAACGCGTCTGTCGGGGGTGAAGGGGGTTTGGAGAACAAATAAACTATAATACATCTTCACACCGGAGTGCTGGCCGTTCTTCTCTGACTAGGATTGGTTGGACTGTGTGGTTGCATCGTAAGCGTCTCACCAGCGCTGGCTTTGAGCACCCGGGACGCTGTGGAGCGTCGGCGGTGGAGGACCTGTGCTGAAAACATTTTTTGGCCGTTTGCCCCGAGGAAAATAGAGCGGAAAATGGAATGAGGAGGGACGAATCTCGGTCTCCGAAAACAACAACTGCAGGAGCGGGGAAAAGGGCAACTGGTCACCCGCGATTCGTGTAAGGACGAACGGAGGACGCCGACAGTGTGTGGACGCCCAATGAACGCCGGCAGCGAAAGCGGTGAGTGACTACAGTTGACCCCCATAACGCTTGAATATAAACGAACACGCTCTTCCTTTGTCCCGAATGGTGTGACACCAACTCTCCGAACCCCCGTACAAAACGTGTGGAATGACACCGCCCCGAATACTAGTTTAAATCACGAGTGCACACTCTAATATTTTAACAATGGCGACCATGGGAGAACTCACGGGTGAAAGGGAGGCAGCTGCCAACGTAATGTTTATGTCGGTAACAGAAAGACCGACAAGCACAAATTACACCCTTATGCCAATAGTGGCAACCACCAATCTTAAAAGCCTATTCCAACAATTAGAGAGGCTACAAGAACGCGAAGTGAGAAAATGGTGGGAAGCCACCTCCCTTGAGAGATATATTGATTGTAATAGGATCCCCAGGGGTCTGCGCATTTACACAATCCCATCATATGAGAACCCGGACCCAGCCCTCTTGAAGGACTGGGCGGAATACACTGCGGAATCAGCAAAGGGAATGGTCAGAATGCTCATTAAATACGCCTGGAGCGACCGTGAAAAATGCATCATAAATATAACAGACCTGGAGGAAACCATTGCAAAAGAGAAGGATACTAAGGCCAGTGAAGAATTGAGAACAGCTATGGCAAAAAGACTCAAGAAATATGAACTGGAAATACGTAAGAGAAAACAGACAAAATTCCAAAGGGATGAACAAGACTACTTGTCGGGCAGGATTTTAACTTTTGCACGAAAGTACGATCCCACAAGAAATAGACTCGCTCAAGGTAAAGGACAGACAAATGTAATTGACACTGAGGAGTCAGAGGTAGAAACATCAGACGGTGAACAGAATGCAGCCCCCGTCATGAAAGGAAAAGACAAAGCAAAACCTTTTTTCGACGAGTACCAGGTGATGAAAGAGACCCTCCAAAGACCACAATTGAGGAACCATCCCCCCCAAACAAATCGAAGAGGAGGACGAGGCGGGGGAAGAGGCACAAGGGGAGATTCTCAGGGTACCACCACCCCGATGGTCACACGGAGTGTCTCCAACCAAAGGAAATAATGACCAAAATGGAAGAGAATAATATCATCAATCTGTCGAAAAGGAACTTGACGATTGATGAGATCAAGGTACTCAAGAAAGGCCTGAGCTTTTGTCCAACGAATGAGTTCAATCTTTTGGACACTAAAATTGACTTGTTCAGGTATATAAGGAAGTTGAAGTTTAAAAAAATCTTCTTACAACATCCAAAAGTAGGGCAGGAATCAACAAGCCAAGTAATGACAGAAAATATATCCATAGAGGAGACAACAGAGGATAATCTCCTGAATATTTTGTTAACTCCCACGCAGGAATTACAAACTGGTGAACAGTACGTGGAGAGCAACAATGAGACATCTATCGCACAAGTTAGAGACCCAAGTAATCTAAAGAACAAATCAAAGAAATTGCCGAATGCAACTCACGATGCGATAGATGTCTTCAGTGAGGCAATAACGGCAGATTTGGAGAGAATGGCAAATAAAAAAATGGACATGAAAACATCAAACATCACAAGGAAAGAATGGGAAGCAATAAAATCTCTACGCAATGATAAATCAATTGAGATTAAGCCCTCAGATAAGGGTGGGAACATTGTTGTTTTTACCAAGGAGAATTATGAACATAAGGCTCTAAGACAACTGAGAGATACAGAGTGTTATGCTATGGTAAAGAGAGAACTATATGTGAAGAGTACCATAGAATATGACACACTATTGAACAAATGGAAGAGTGATGGTATGCTTAGCTCTGATGAATACTCTTTTCTCCACTGCGATTCCCCTGTTCTTCCCACTTTCTACCATCTGCCAAAAATCCACAAAAATGCCAAAAGACCACCAGGGAGACTTATTGTCTTGGCAATAGGTAGCCTCCTTGAGAATACCTCTCGCTTCATTGACACATATTTGGCTCCGATTGTGAAGGATTTACCGTCGTATGTGAGAGATACGCAGGATTTCCTTCGCATTATGGACGGTGTCACTTGGGACAAGGATATGTTATTAATAACATTGGATGTTGTAAATCTGTACACGTGCATTGACCATGAAAAAGGGATAAGTGCCACAAAGTGGTTCCTGGACAGGAAACATGAAAAGTTTCGGGCACATAGTGAAATGCTTGTGTGTATGATGAGATTTTGTCTCTATAACAATTTCTTTTTGTTTTCAGGCCAGCTGTACAAGCAAATCAGGGGTACATCTATGGGCTCGTGCTTCTCTCCCAGCTATGCGAATCTATTCGTAGGCTGGTGGGAGAAGCACGAGGCCTGGGGAGGCGATAATGAGATCTGGAATGAGAGAATTTTGATGTGGGCGAGATACATCGATGATCTCTTTATTGTTTGGCGTGGAGATAGAACCTCGGCTGAGGAGTTTGTATCCGCGCTCAACAAGAATGACCTGAACCTAAAATTCACGAGTACCATCAGTGATAGTAGCGTATGTTATCTAGATTTAGAAGTATTTGTGGAGAATAACAATCTCCATACTAGACTTTATAGGAAACATACAGCGGGGAATGCCGTGTTACACGCGGCAAGCCACCACCCTAGAAGTCTAATCAGTAAAGTACCCTACGGAGAATGTCTGCGCCTCAAAAGGAACTGCTCAGTCGAAACAGACTTTAGAGATGCCCAAAAAGATGCTGACAACAGATTTCGAGCTAGGGGCTACTCTCAGAAGGCATTAAATCAAGCCACTAAGAAGGCAGAAACCATCAACAGGAGGGATCTCCTGTTGGTGAAGGAGGCTCAGAGTGGAGATCAGGTCAGAATGATCACCACATTCAACATCAAATCAGGTGACCTTGTGCAGTCTTTTAAGAAAAACTGGCACATATTGAAAACAGATAACATCTTGAAGACACATCTTTCTGATAGACCTAATATCACCTATCGAAGATGCCAGTCAGTTTCAGATCATCTGATACACAGCCACTTCTCCCCAGCTACACCAACCCCGGCCACCAATAGGATCACAGGATTTTTCCCGTGCTTGCGCTGCAAAGCTTGCAAGTATAGCAAAAAAGTAAAAGAATACCCAGGTAGATCTGGAGGTGACGAACCCAATAGGATAATTACAAAACATCTGAATTGCAACTCAGAATTCATGGTTTACTGTTTGATGTGCCCGTGTAACAAGCATTACATAGGTAGTACCATAAAACCCACCAAGCTGAGAATCCTGGAGCATATGAGGGCTATCGCGAACAATGATAAAACCTACCCGGTGGCCCATCATTTTGCTCAATGTCACGGAAGTAATAGGGACTTACTCAGATATTACTGCTTAGACCAAATTGTAAGATCAGAACGTGGCGGCGATAGGGAAAAAGCACTTCGCGTCACAGAGTCACGATATATCATGGACCTCAAAACGATGACACTGTGGGTTCTCAATAATGATGCAGAAATGTGGGTTCACCTAGAACACGTGACTGGTAAAAATTATGAGTGCATATATCCTTGAGAAAAAGAGACCAGTTTATACTTGCAGGATCCCTAGGCCAAGCCTTGTTAATATGTAAATATCTGTATTATAGGAAGTTTGGACTAAAGCCCATATAGGGCTCCATAATGAAAAGCATTGGAAAGTATATTATTTTTGAGTGGAGATGTATTTTATCTGCGACCAGGGGATACACCCCTACATAGTGACACACACGAATCCAGCTATCCAAAATCTGATAATGTACAGATATGAAATGTAACGATATTGCGTTAATCAGATACATCAACCAAGTGTGCAAAAGAATCATGTAAATGTTTGTTGTTGTCAACGATTTTAATATTGCACTAGAGCACTTTATTATTTTTTTGCCATTTTGCACCATTGTAAAATCCTTGTAAATAGTACACTACAAGATGGCCGCCGCTTTGATAGAGGGAACATCTTCTATGTTGATGAAATGAGTAAGGGCGAAGGGTTTAAAATGGCGTTCGTATGTTTGCACAAACTGACACTGACGAAGCTTAACTGCGAAACGCGTCTGTCGGGGGTGAAGGGGGTTTGGAGAACAAATAAACTATAATACATCTTCACACCGGAGTGCTGGCCGTTCTTCTCGGACTAGGATTGGTTGGACTGTGTGGATATAGATAGATATATATATATATATATCGAAGATGAATACTCCAACCATTTCCACCAAAGCCTCGGCGGCTAAGAAGGAGAAGCGAACCACTTGTAGGCAAGATGTTTTTATTCAACCATATTCACAGCAATCGACAGATGACGCGTTTCGGGCTCCAAAAAGCCCTTGATCACAAAAAAGGCTGTTGTCGGTTGTAGCCATTTTAAATGTTATGCCCTTCCTACTCAGGTCACATGGTCCGCTAGTTCACCAAAGAAAATAGTAAACAGACTAAACGAATATTTACACAGTCTTAAATTTACCAAGTTTATAAACCTAGATAATAATGACCTTACTTCCAAAAGCAAATGATGTCATTCCTAGAGTTTATAATTAACATAGGTGACTGAAAATTCATTTTAGATATCGTAATCACCAAATATGATTGCATAATTATTACCAATCCATTTAGTGTAAAGTCTGTATTTACATATACACATTTCTGGATAAATCCATGTAAGTACTGTTGTGTACACGATATATGAACCACAACATAATTCATAACTGCATAAATGCATGGAAAACTCATTTCATTTGTGACACTGATTAAAAAGAATGTGCAACATAGAGCATAGCAGCAATCATTTTTTAAGTGAAAGCCATATAAATATATGTATAGTGCAAACATAAAATTATTCCAAAATACAAAATAAATTTTGAAATAAAGAGGTAGAGAAAAGACAAACCGGAATGCAGCCCTCAATATGAGATATAGCTAGACACCAAGAAACATGTCCCTGGCATCAAAACCATCCCCACCCCGAGGGCACAGACCAACACGTCAATCTCTAACTCAAGTGCAAATTGGCAAGGTAAGATGTTGACAGTTCTCCTGTACATAATAAAGGGAGCCCCCAATTTTTCCTTACGAAAACCAATGACTAAAAAGCCTACGTTTGGTAGGTTCATAGCAATCAGATCAACAAGTTCATTTTTAGTTATTAAACATTTAGAAAATTTTCAAACAACTGCCAACACTGCTGAACCAGATAGAGCCGATCTAGAATTTTATAGACAAGTATACATATATATATGTATATATATGTATACGTACAGACTCACGTGCAAAACTGAATACGTAGTCTACGTGCTGCAATGTCCATGTGGGCTATGTTATGTGGGCAGCACTCGACTGCCCGCCCA
Organism: Lissotriton helveticus; assembly: GCF_964261635.1. Classification (NCBI taxonomy): domain Eukaryota; kingdom Metazoa; phylum Chordata; class Amphibia; order Caudata; family Salamandridae; genus Lissotriton; species Lissotriton helveticus. The sequence continues at coordinate 1,648,501,597 of NC_136061.1, forward strand.
CAAACGGATCTTGCAGCATCTCCGAGCCATTCTAGGTAAAGATCCAGCTTACCCTGTTGCGCAACATTTTGAGCAGATCCATAACAGTAATCCAGATGGTTTGGTCTACTTTCTAGTGAACACGATCCCGCCCCTCAAAAGAGGGGGTAATAGAGATGCTCAATTGCGGCTACTGGAGACGAGGTACATTCTGGAGTTCAATAGCAAGGTCCCGGGAGGCCTTAATGCCACCGAGGATATGTATACTTGTCTATAATAAGATTGGCTTGAATTTATGTATATCAGTCCACATGTGAGATTGGGTATTTAACTCCTTTTGGTTAAAACATCTGGGATCAGATAACGATATGATCAAAAAGCTGAGTGCTCAAATCCCCGATTGAAACTAGAAAACTATCATCAAGTTTTTAAATAATTTTCACATCTATTCACTTTGGGTAACTTTCCCCAGTATATTTATGAAGGGTATCTATATATTTAACAGCTATGCAGTTTAATAATAATTTGGACATCCTAGACAGATGGTTGACCGTAGGTAGGGGACTAGGGATTGCGAGGTGGGAGAGCAATTGACTTTGAACCTTCCACTCCTCCTCATTTCCTCACCAGGTCTTATACCAGTGTAGCAAGACCAATGCAAATATTGAGGTTATATGAAATACTTGTTTACATGTAAATATGACTTTCTTTTAATTGTTTTTTTTAACAATATGTAAATATGAATGTAAATAGATTGTCTATTTTTCTACATATTTATTTATTTTGTATATAGTATATATTTTTCTAAACATTTGGAAAGTATATCTCTATATGATGTTGGGCACTATGCCCTTTAATCTTGCTGCTAAGTATTTCCTTTTTGGCAGTATATCAATTATGTCTATGGTTTGTTTAGAAAAAATGCACACAGCTGTAACTGGTTGTTAATCAACCACTATATCATATATACCCTCATCCATGTCTGTGACACATCATGTGATCAAGCCTCTGCGAGAGGCGAAACGCGTCATGGCATTTTGCTGGCTGAACTTTATGCACGAAATAAAGCACTGAAAATACTGCACGTATTTGTGGTTTCGTTCCGACGTTGTTTGCCCGTGAGGTAAAGGAGCGTGATGGATGGCGTCTTTTGAACATATATATATATATATATATATATATATATATATATTCACTGAAAAAAACATAGGTTATAGACTATATATAGTTAGGAATTAGCATTTACAAAACCTTGAAAATTCACTGAAAAAACCATAGGTTATAGACCATATATAGTTAGGAATTAGCATTTAAAAAACCTTATTTTACTCACACAATACCATTGAAATTCCATATATAGTTAGTTGCACTAACTATATATCGCGCACCCGCAATCCACTGCTGATGATGTCACATATTACATCATTCATGACATGGTCAGTGACATCACTGATGACATCTCAGATGACATCACTGATGACAACATCCAGTGACTGTATGTTTCTGTAAAGTTAAAATATGTCTTACATATTGAAGAATGAGTGGATGTATAAGTGTCTGGACGAAGGATTTAGTAGGTGCATGACTGAATGTATGAGTGAGTGATTAAATGTGTCTCACTGAGTGCATGGGTTAGTGACTAAACTGTCTTAATTTGTGCATCATTATGTCTGTTGTTCTGTAAACTGCTGCATGTGTTGATCAGTAGCTATATGAGTAACTATATGGGTTATTGATTGATTGCCCAAGTATTTGCATGGGAGACTGAGTGTGTGTGTGGCTGGCTGGGAGGTGTGTGACTCTGTGCAGATCAATGTGTACTTGTATCAATGATTGTATAAGAGAGTAAGTATGTGTTAGTATATGGTTGAAAACGTAAGGTGCTCTATGTTTAACTGTATAGATTAGAAAATGGAAGTGTGATTGATTCTTTACAGGACTGACTAGGTGTGTGAGTAACTCCATGGATGAGTGGCAGAGTGTGAGTGTCTGTATAGGTGTATGAGTGCATATGATAGTGTTGTAAAGATGAGTGATTGTATGTATGAATGATTGTATGGGTGAATGAGTGAATGTGTGTGTAGACGTAGGAATCAGTGAGTGCGTATGTAGTAACTAGTATTGGTGTGTCAATGGTTTCAAAAATTATACTCTGTATTTAACACTGGGTGTAACAGAGGTTATATTAAAATGTGAGGAGATGCATTGTATTGTCACATGAATGATATCATCAGTGATGTGGTCATTGATGTCAAATGAGATGTCATCAGTGATGTCATTTGAGATGTCATCAGTGATGTCACTGACCATGTCATGAATGATGTAATATGTGACATCATCAGCAGTGGATTGCGGGTGCGCGATATATAGTTAGTGCAACTAACTATATATGGAATTTCAATGGTTTTGTGTGAGTAAAATAAGGTTTTTTAAATGCTAATTCCTAACTATATATGGTCTATAACCTATGGTTTTTTCAGTGAATTTTCAAGGGTTTGTAAATGCTAATTCCTAACTATATATAGTCTATAACCTATGGTTTTTTCAGTGAATTTTCAAGGTTTTGTAAATGCTAATTCCTAACTATATATGGTCTATAACCTTTGGTTTTTTCAGTGAATTTCAATGGTTTTTTAATAGCAAATATCATAAGCTGTCGAATGTCAAGTACGTGGTAAGTAAAAACATTTTCGTGTTTATGCACACTGATCTGCTTTGAATGCTGCCCCCCCCCCCCTCATTTCTATTAGGAGTACTCTCTCTTTGCAGATAGTGAAGGGTAGTTAACGCGGGCCTTTGCCCCCGTTGTAATCCGTCGTGCCTGCTTCTCTCTCCATTTGATTGATTGTTATCCAAGCATTTACTGTTTTAGAATTGGTTCTCTTTGGTTCATTCTCTATTTACAAACAAGCACAGAGTCGCAATACTCTGTTTAGTCTTTGCAGATAGTGAAAAATCGTGTAAAAAAACAAAAGGAATCGAGCAAAATCAGTAGGCCACTAATGGGATCTCTTTTTGACCTCGCTAAAATAGAAACATTAGGAACAACCCCTCATGAGAAATACGAAACTAGTGAGATGAACTGAGCTCCACACCATGATGGCTGCAAGACAACTCGGCTCCGCCACCCACCCCGCCCAAAATAACGATAAACTCTATGCAAATATTACAAATATATACAACACACCAGCAAAGTAACAGGGTAAAACATTTTATTAAATAACTATTTACATAACTATTTTATACTTTTTGTTGCCCGATCCGGCTAGCTCAATCGATCGAGCATGAAACTCATGCACTCTGATAGTTCAAAGTTTTGAGGAGTGCTTGTTAGACTGTCTGAAGCTTATTTGCACCTGCTACAGCTTCACTATTCTCAATGTAAGTGGGGGCTGTTTGAGGACGTGACTGCATTTGAAAACAATGTGATGCGGTGCCTCCCTGAACCGCTTGACGGAGGCCCCCGAGGGACGGTGTGATGGCTTTTTTCTCTATGGGATTTTTGAAAATTCTATGTCTAATAACTTTGGCGTTTGTGGACGGAATTGGCTGAAATTTTCAGGAAAATGGAACATTTTGTTTCTGAGCAGCCCCTGAAAATTTGGGGGGGGGGGTTGAGAAAAAAGGGGGGTCCCAAAACGCGTTTTTTCCATGCTAATTTCCATAGGGCGGTTGGCCTCACTTTTAGCCCGAACGGCTGAATGGATTTGCACGAAACTTGGCAAAATTGTAGGGACTGGTAGCCCGATGTGCCTTTGCTAGGTCTCAATATATGTGCTCCAGTGGATTTTGAGAAATTAACGTTCAAAAAAAGATATATATCTGTAACAGCGCTCCGGGCAGCGATCCGTTTCGCGTACTTTTCGCGTTACGGAGCTTTGCGAAGCGAAGCTGTTTGGCTCTCCGGTGTCTGTAAACATTCCAAACAGTCCGTAGCGGCCGCCATCTTGTCTCTCGGTAGGATCGAGAGACAAGAGGAGGCCAAAGCGAAGGGGCAAATGACCATAAGGGGGCATAGTAGATCCTCCCTGACCCCCTAGGTTTGATGTGGAGGCTTTAAAAGGGCCCCGCGGGGCAAAAAAAAAAAAAAATCGTTTTTTTTCGTGGGATGCGCCCGGTACGCGTAACGGAAAGCGGACTGGGGAGCGTACTACAAGGAAACAAGAATGATTGACTTTTAACTTATTGTATGTTTATAGACTTTTTTTGATTTTTTTTTTCTTTCTGCCGAGTGACGTCTCGGCCTATCTCCACGGGATGCAGTCCCTACCATCTCGGCGTTTAAGCCCAGGGGGACCGGTAGTGTGGGAGAGATAACGTCTGTTAACGTTCGATTTGAAGGAAATCAGGAAGTGTGTTGAAAAACATTGTCTGCGCCATCTTGCCTTTTTTCAAATGCCACACTTTTTGTCGTGCACGGCAGCCATTTTAGATGCCTTGACCAGACCCACTCTCTGCACGCTGTCGATCCTTAGCATGGCTCCCCACCCTCGCAAGCATCTCCCCCAGGCACTGGTCACCCCCGCTCTCTGTCTTATGCATGGGCAATAAACCTCCCCCCCCCATCTGCGCTGCTCTTCCTTGAGAATCACACCCTGTGCCCGCCCGACACCTCCCTTTCGCCCTATTCACTACCGCACCCTCTGACACTCCTCTTCCTCTGTGTCCGATTGTCCAGGCCGGTCCCAGGCTATCACCTAGCCCTGCTGATGTAGTTTATGGCCCCAGCTGTAAAGAATCACCCCTCTTCAAAGGAGTTACAGTAGATCAAGGCCCCCACCCGATGAGATCCGTCACACCACACGCGTTCCTACTATCTGAAAACCATCCTGTATTGTGATTGGGGAGGACCCCGAGCCTGAAGCGGAAGATTCCAGGGATGCCTCTTTGTACATCAAAGTTTTTACAATTATGTGTCACATTAAAAATATATAGCACTCCAACAAAGTAGTAGGATTATAAAACTTTAATAACTTATAAATATATACAACGCAACAAAAACAGTAAATACATTTAAACATTTTGTTGAAAAAAGAAGCAACAATGGTCAGTAGCTGTGTTTTGTGCGAATAGTCCCAAGGCAGCACAACGTGCTGAGTTCTGGACGGCACCCAGGTGATGTTACCTGGGTGCCGCACTGGTTTTTGGTATCCTACAATGCAGCTCCGAAAAACGGCGTGGGGCGTCCCGGGGGGTGGCCTCGTCAGTAGCGGTCTGTTGTGCGAATAGTCCCAAGGCAGCAGAACGCGCTGAGATGTGGATGGCACCCAGGTGATGTCCAGTAAGTTGCCGCACTGGTTTTGGTATCCTACAATGCTGCTCCGAATAACGGCGTGGGGCGCCCCGGGGGGGGGGGGGGGGGGTGAGGCGGCGTGAACGGGCCTCCCCAGGTGGAGGCTTGTCTGCTGTAGTGGGGCGCCCCTTTACCGTTTCAGTTGCCATTCCGCCCGCTTTTGGTACACTGTGCCAAAATCCGCCATTCAGCTGAGTTGCGCCCACTCTTGCGGTGCAGCGATAGGCGGCTGCCACAGGACTCTCAAAATGGCGGCAGGCTCTTTCCTTTTTGGGCCTGGTCCACTGAAATGGCCCTGGGACACCTTGGAACTCGGACGCTTGTCTGCTAGGGCTTGGGCTCCATTCTCGAAAGCGTCCCCTCAGCCTTGAAGATTCTACAAAAGTCTTGGGGGCCCCCGACTCCCGCAGGCTTCTGGTGGGGAGCGGCTGCCATGATTGCTCGTGGAATGGCCACGACGGAGCTACGAGATGGTGGTGCTCTCATGCTGACGCCAGCTTCAGTCTGAAACATCCAGAAACACTGTAGACTACCAATTCGATTAGTTCCGGTAGCGGCCCAACGTGACCCGGTAGAGAAGAACTTGCCCTCCCCTCTTTGACTGATGGTTCTTGTTGCCTGTCCCTTCTGTTGTCATTTAACAGAACTATTTAGCCTGCTGAAAGGGGTTGTGTTCCGACCGCTGGTTGGAGGAGACATTTTGACTATATTCTGGACCTGCGTTGTCGCGTAATGCGTCATATGACGCGCCGCGTTAGCGCATCCGGAAATGCTCCGGTGCGCAGCTTCCCGGAAGCGATCCGGGGCGCGGCGCGCAGCGCGTAACGTAAGCATAACAGGTCATGTGACTTGTTAATAAAACTTTTCATTGGTTCATTTTACTTTTCTTATTCTAATGATGAAAGGCTTGGTCATATGACCTAAAAATTACACTTTTTATTACTTTCGAACATTATTTTTTCTTAAACTTATATGTTATAATGTTCCAGGCTAATGTACTTTCCCGGAAAATTTACAACTGTCCTGCAAGTAAAATATATTCCTTTTTCGAGAAAAAGGGCGTTTCTTCGTCCCATGACGGAGCCGTTGAGCAAAAGAGGCTCGGCCTGCTGTCTTAGTCGCCGATACGCCTGAATATCAGATTCTTATCGATCACTTTATGTTGCAGGAGTAGAAAACACAACAGCCCTTGACCATTTATCTTTACTGCGTTCCTGCGTATTATACCTTTTACCCTTCATGTAATTGGACTGCTTTATTTCACTTGCCTTTTACTGATTCGAAAACAGTGACTATTATTAAAAACTTTACCAATGTAAATACTACTACCATGTTTTCTTTTAAAAACCTTTATTGTGAAAATGTCAGTATACAAATACGGGCCTATAACCACGTGGGCCGGCCACGGAGCAAACTGTAATCGTATATGATGAGGAGACATTTACACTGTAGAGGAACGTAACGGGCGGGCTATTAGGTTGCAAGAACTAAGGTGTCTAACATTTGCGGAATCGGTGGACATACATTTTATAATTAAAATACGACAGGGCCAGTTACAATTAAATTATCTAGATATACATTTGCGGGCAAGTACCATGGGTGACGTTAATTCGAACTTTCAATAGTACAGTAATCAATAACACATCAGAACTTAATATCAATAGGGATGTCGAAATATTCAATCAATTCTCGTCCCCGCCCGCCATGTGCTTCAAAACTGCATACGTATCTCGTGATATCAAGGTTGTGCAACCAGTACACAACAAGGAGTTACGAGTCCCATTTATTCCGGCGCCATTTTGGGCGAGGACGGGCAGGTCCAGGATATAGTCAAAATGTCTCCACCAACCATCGACTATGATGATGTTCATATGCTGTATTTATTAGAGTGACACTCATCTGTCCACATGAAATTAATTTGCCACAATCTAAACATGTCATTTTAATCTTTCCAAAGTTCTTCTGAATATTTGGGACCGTTTCCCTTGCCTCTGATGCTGTCAGTGCCACTTCTTTGGTGAATGTACTGGCAGGTCGGGGGTTGTCCTCCAAATCTCTCTTTTGTGCAGCACTATAATTAATCGGTGCCACCTCTCCATATGACGATGCATGGTATAATTACCATAACTATATTTTTTTTCGGTTCCTCTGGAGAGTACATCGTGGCAGATGAGGCAGGTAACGTACCGTGCATTTACCTTTTTTGCATGTAGAGGAAAGGAAAAAAAATTCGAGCGTCCGAGTTCTAAGGTGTCCCAGGGCCATTTTAGTGGACCAGGCCCAAATCCAAAGAACAGGCCGCCATTTTGAGAGTCCTGTTGCAGCCGCCTGTCGCTGTAGCAGCAAGAGCGGGCGAAACTCAGCTAGACGGCGCTCCACTGAAGGAACATAGACTTGCTGTGGACCTTTCATCTTTTCAACACACACCAGACACCACCTCGGTGCCATCCGGATCTCGGCACCCCACTGCAGATGAAGTGCCTCCACTTGGAGGGAGAGACTCGTTTGCGCCGCCTCCCCCCCGCTTCTCAGAACTCTCAACTATGACACCACCTCGGTGCCATCCGGATCTTGGCGCCTTGTGCTGGTTCCGGCCTATTCACACATCGGTCCGCTACTGACGCCACCTCACAGGCCAACGGGGCACCCCACGCCGACTTTCGGCGCAGCATTGTAGGATGGCCACACCAGTGCGGCAACTTGCTGGACACCACCTCGGTGCCATCCAGATCTCGGCGCGTTGTGCTGCCTTCGGCCTATTCGCCGCAAGTGCGCACGCAACTCAGCTGCATAACGAGTGAAACACCAAAGGGCGCCCCACTGCAGCCGAGGAACCTCCATCTTGGGGGCGACGCACAGCATCACATTGCTTCCCAATGCAGTCAGATCCTCAAACAGCCCCCACTGACTGACGCGAACTCACAGGCCAACGGGGCGCCCCACGCCGACTTTCGGCGCAGCATTGTAGGATGGCCACACCAGTGCGGCAACTTGCTGGACACCACCTCGGTGCCATCCGGATCTTGGCGCGTTGTGCTGCCTTCGGCCTATTCGCACAACGGTCCGCTACTGACGCCACCTCACAGGCCAACGGGGCACCCCACGCCGACTTTCGGCGCAGCATTGTAGGATGGCCACACCAGTGCGGCAACTTGCTGGACACCACCTCGGTGCCATCCGGATCTCGGCGCGTTGTGCTGCCTTCGGGCTATTCGCCGCAAGTACGCACGCAACTCAGCTGCATAGCGAGTGAAACACCAAGCGGCGCCCCACTGCAGCAGAGGAACCTCCATCTTGGGGGCGACGCACAGCATCACATTGCTTTCCAATGCAGTCAGATCCTCAAACAGCCCCCACTGACTGGCGCGAACTCACAGGTCAACGGGGCGCCCCATGCCGACTTTCGGCGCAGCATTGTAGGATGGCCACACCAGTGCGGCAACTTGCTGGACACCACCTCGGTGCCATCCGGATCTTGGCGCGTCGTGCTGCCTTCGGCCTATTCGCACATCGGTCCGCTACTGACGCCACCTCACAGGCCAACGGGGCACCCCACGCCGACTTTCGGCGCAGCATTGTAGGATGGCCACACCAGTGCGGCAACTTGCTGGACACCACCTCGGTGCCATCCGGATCTTGGCGCGTTGTGCTGCCTTCGGCCTATTCGCACATCGGTCCGCTACTGACGCCGCCTCACGTGCCAACGGATTTTCTACGCTTTTTATAGCCCTATGCCGCATAACAGGTCATGTGACTTGTTTATAAAACTTTTCATTGGTTCATTTTACTTTTGGTTTCCTAATGATGGAAGGCTTGATCACATGACCTAAAAATAACACTTTTCATTGGATTAAAACATTTTTTTTTCCCAAACGATGAAAGCCCCACCTTGTTTCTGGATGTTTCAGACTGAAGCTGGCGTCAGCATGAAAGCACCACCATCTCGTGGCTCCGTCGTGGTCATTCCGCGAGCAATCATGGCAGCCGCTCCCCACCGGAAGCCTGCAGGAGTCGGGGGCCTCCAAGACTTTTGTAGAATCTTCAAGGCTGAGGGGACGCTTTCGAGAATGGGGTCCAAGACCTAGCAGACAAGCGTCCGAGTTCCAAGGTGTCCCAGGGCCATTTCAGTGGACCAGGCCCAAAAAGGAAAGAGCCTGCCGCCATTTTGAGAGTCCTGTGGCAGCCGCCTATCGCTGCACCGCAAGAGTGGGCGCAACTCAGCTGAATGGCGGATTTTGGCACAGTGTACCAAAAGCGGGCGGAATGGCAACTGAAACGGTAAAGGGGCGCCCCACTACAGCAGACGAGCCTCCACCTGGGGAGGCCTGTTCACGCCGCCTCACACCCCCCCCCCCCCCCCCGGGGCGCCCCACGCCGTTATTAGGAGCAGCATTGTAGGATACCAAAACCAGTGCGGAAACTTACTGGACATCACCTGGGTGCCATCCACATCTCAGCGCGTTCTGCTGCCTTGGGACTATTCGCACAACAGACCGCTACTGACGAGGCCTCCCCCCGCACCCCCCGGGACGCCCCACGCCGTTTTTCGGAGCTGCATTGTAGGATACCCAAAACCAGTGCGGCACCCAGGTAACATCACCTGGGTGCCGTCCAGAACTCAGCACGTTGTGCTGCCTTGGGACTATTCGCACAAAACACAGCTACTGACCATTGTTGCTTCTTTTTCAAAAAATTTTTAAAATGTATTTACTGTTTTTGTTGCGTTGTATATATTTATAAGTTATTAAAGTTTTATAATCCTACTACTTTGTTGGAGTGCTATATATTTTTAATGTGACACATAATTGTAAAAACTTTGATGTACAAAGAGGCCTCCCTGGAATCTTCCGCTTCAGGCTCGGTCCCCTCCCCAATCACAATACAGGATGGTTTTCAGATAGTAGGAACGCGTGTGGTGTGACGGATCTCATAGGGTGGGGGCCTTGATCTACTGTAACTCCTTTGAAGAGAGGTGATTCTTTACAGCTGAGGCCATAAACTACATCTGCAGGGCTAGGTGATAGCCTGGGACCGGCCTGGACAATCGGACACAGAGGAAGAGGAGTGTCAGAGGGTGCGGTAGTGAATAGGGCGAAAGGGAGGTGTCGGGCGGGCACAGGGTGTGATTCTCAAGGAAGAGCAGCGCAGATGGGGGGAGGTTTATTGCCCATGCATAAGACAGAGAGCGGGGGTGACCAGTGCCTGGGGGAGATGCTTGCGAGGGTGGGGAGCCATGCTAAGGATCGACAGCGTGCAGAGAGTGGGTCTGGTCAAGGCATCTAAAATGGCTGCCGTGCACGACAAAAGTGTGGCATTTGAAAAAAGGCAAGATGGCGCAGACAATGTTTTTCAACACTTCCTGATTTCCTTCGAATCGAACATTAACAGACGTTATCTCTCCCGCACTACCGGTCCCCCTGGGCTTAAACGCCGAGATGGTAGGGACTGCATCCCGTGGAGATAGGCCGAGACGTCACTCGGCAGAAAAAAAAAAAAAAAAATCAAAAAAAGTCTATAAACATACAATAAGTTAAAAGTCAATCATTCTTGTTTCCTTGCAGTACGCTCCCCAGTCCGCTTTCCGTTACGCGTACCGGGCGCACCCCACGAAAAAAAAAAAAAGTTTTTTTTTTTTTTTTGCCCCGCGGGGCCCTTTTAAAGCCTCCACATCAAACCTAGGGGGTCAGGGAGGATCTACTATGCCCCCTTATGGTCATTTGCCCCTTCGCTTTGGCCTCCTCTTGTCTCTCGATCCTACCGAGAGACAAGATGGCGGCCGCTACGGACTGTTTGGAATGTTTACAGACACCGGAGAGCCAATCAGCTTCGCTTCGCAAAGCTCCGTAACGCGAAAAGTACGCGAAACGGAGCGCTACCCGGGACGCTGTCACAGATATATATCTTTTTTTGAACGTTAATTTCTCCAAATCCACTGGAGCACATATATTGAGACCTAGCAAAGGCACATCGGGCTAACAGTCCCTACAATTTTGCCAAGTTTGGTGAAAATCCATTCAGCCGTTCGAGCTAAAAGTGAGGACAACCGCCCTATGGAAATTAACATGGGAAAAACGCGTTTTGGGACCCCCCTTTTTTCTCGGCCCCCCCTTGACGAACCCCCCCCAAATTTTCAGGGGCTGCTCAGAAACAAAATGTTCCATTTTCCTGAAAATTTCAGCCAATTCCATCCACAAACGCCAAAGTTATTAGACATAGAATTTTCAAAAATCCCATAGAGAAAAAATCCTAACTATATATACCTGCTGGCGACCGCCAGTAGGTAATATATATATATATATATATATATATATATATATACCAAAAGAGGTACAAAAGAGGAAAAATTAGGCCTAGGCCTTATACTATTTTGTAGCCTATAGGTGTCCTTTTGTAAAAAAAGACCCAAATGTAGAGCACCAACCAATCAGAACAGCCTCACCCTGTGGAACCTTCCTGAGAAAGCTCAGAGCCTCAGATTTTCGTAGCCGTTGTATAGCCCTAATGACATATACCAAAAGGGGTGAGCTTTCTCAGGGGAGGTGGGTGGGCGCATGGGAATCTATGAAAGTTACCAATACTGGAGAACTAAAGTTACAGGTAAGTAACTTGTTTCTTACTCCAGTATTGGAACTTTCATAGATTCCCATAGCTTGTATCAGAATAGATAGCAGTAGTATACTTAGCACATTTTGTGTATAACGTCCCAATAACCTTACATAATATGTCATGAATTCACCATAATATCACAATACAGTTAAACAACAGTATAAATAACGAAATGTGAAAGAAAGGAAGGAGGGTAGAAAGGAACGCTCACCGCTCACTGGAAGAGATTTCTCAGGACCGCTTGACCAACAGCCGCATCCCCTTTAGCAGAGGAGTCCAAGCAGTAGTGCCTTGTGAAGGAATGAGTACTGCTCCAGGTGGCCGCTCTGCAGATGTCCTTAATCGATACTCCTGCAAACAGTGCGGTTGAAGATGAGATAGACCTTGTGGAGTGCGCTTTAACCTGTCCTTCCAGGGGCTTCCCCGCCGCCTGGTGGCAGAAACGGATCGCACTAGATATCCATCTGGAGATCCCTTGTTTTGATAACGGAAACCCCTTACGAGGGGCCCCAAAAGCCACAAACAGCTGAGGTGATTTCCTAAACCCAGCCGTGCGTTGAAGATAGAATTTTAGACATCTCTGGACGTCTAGAGAATGAAGTGCCCTTTCGGCCGGAGTGGAAGGCCGAGGGAAAAAGGAATTCAGAACAATTGGTTCATTCAGATGAAAGTCTGTAGGAACCTTAGGAATAAACTTGGGGTTCATTCTAAGGATCAAGGTATCATTTTTGAACTGTTAGAAGGGCTCTTTAATGGTCAGAGCCTGTAATTCTCCCACCCTCCTCGCAGAGGTGAGAGCGAGGAGAAGAGCCACCTTCCATGACAAGAATTTCAAGTCAGACTTATGAATTGGTTCAAACGGGGGCCTCATTAGTTGGGCCAGGACCACATTCAGATGCCATACCGGAGGTGGCGGCCGGATTGGTGGAAACACCCTAAACAGTCCTTTCAAGAATTGCTTTATGACTCTTGTCGATAAAAGAGAAGGACCCGACCTTGTTCTTCTGTATCTGGAGATTGCCGCCAAGTGGACCTTGATGGAAGAATGGGAAAGACCTGCATGAGCTAATGACAGGATAGATGGCAAGGGTTGATGTGGAGCAGACGAAAAAGGGTGCACTCCTTCTCGCTGGCACCATATGTAGAAACTTTTCCACTTTGCTCTATACGTCCTATTAGTGCTAGGCGCCCGCGCCTGAGCCAAGATGTTTCTGCATTCGACAGAAATGTCTAGATCCCTGAACTCTCTGTGCTCAGGAGCCATGCTGCCAATTGAAGCGAGCTCGGGTTCGGGTGGAGAACTTGCCCGTTGGACATTGACAGCAGAAACTGGCTGGGTCGTAGATGTATGGGATTGTCTTGAGACAGAAGGAGAAGCTCCGTGAACCAAAACTGGCGAGCCCAGGCGGGAGCAATTAGAATCATCTTGCATCGGTCCATCTTGAGTTTCCTGAGGACTCGAGGAATTAGGGGAAACGGAGGAAAGGCGTAAACAAATGCGCCGGACCAGGACATCAAAAGCGCATTCCCCAGCGATCCCCGATGGTGTTCCCTGCTTGCATAATGCCGGCATTTCTTGTTCGCCGGCGTGGCGAACAGGTCGATCGCTGGTGTCCCCCAGTGGGCGAAGATCTCCTTGACCACTGAATGGTCCAATTCCCATTCGTGAGAAATCGCTCCTAGGCGACTTAGAGTAACCGCCTTTGTGTTGTCTACGCCTGGCAGATGCTCTGCCACAAGCGTGATATCCTGCGAAATCGCCCATTCCCACAGCAGCTGAGCTTCCTTGGACAGTTGAGACGATCTTGTGCCTCCCTGCTTGTTGACATAGTGCATGGCCGTGGTGTTGTCCGTACGCACTAGGATGGATGAGTTCCTTATCCTTGGGAGGAAAGCCAACAGAGCCAACCGAATGGCTCTCAGCTCCAGAATATTTATATGTAGACGACCTTCCACCGGCGTCCAATGCCCACTGACTTGGAGGTCTGGCATGACCGCTCCCCATCCCTGAAGGGAGGCATACGTTGTAATGATGTGAGGGGCCGGAGGCATTCTGAAACTGAGACCCACCGAGAGGTGAGAACCTTCTATCCACCAGGCAGCCGCCTGCTTCATCTGTAGGGTGACCTTGACCATGTCGTTGAAAGAACCGTCCACTTGCCTCCACTGAAGGTCTAGTTGCTCTTGCAAGGGACGCATTCGCAGCCTGCAGTGCGGAATCAATTGAACACAAGATGAAATCGACCCTAGAAGAGACTTGTACATCCTGACTGACACTGACTGCTTCTTTCGCAGTCGACTGGCCGAAGAAATGAGTCTTGCTTGTCTTTCTTCTGATGGGAAAGCTTTGCAAGCCTGAGCATCGATAAGAGCGCCCAGGAATTTCACCGAAGTGGCCGGCTAAAGGACCGATTTTTCTCTGTTGAGCTGGAAGCCTAGTTGATCGAAGAGACGCAAACATGTCTCTACTGCTCCTGCAGCCGCTTGATAATTTGGTGCCTTTAGCATCCAGTCGTCCAGGTACGGGAAAACCTCTAGCGACTGCCTTCTCAAAAAAGCTGTCACCGGGGCCAGCACCTTTGTGAATATCTGCGGTGCTGATTTCAACCCAAATGGGAGCACCATGAATTGGAAGTGACTCTTGCCCACTGTGAAGCGAAGGAAACGTCTGTGAGCTGGGTGGATCGGGATGTGGAAGTAGGCATCTTCCAGGTCTAACGTAGCCATAAAGTCGCCTGGATTCAGGAGGCGCAAAATGTCCTGGAGTGATATCATCCGAAAGGAGAGTTTCACGAGATAGGTGTTGAGCTCCCTTAAGTCCAGGATTGGACGCCACTTGCCCTTGGTCTTCCGAATCAGGAAAAACCTGGAATAGAAGCCTTCGCCTCTTTGCGATAGAGGGACACGCTGGATCGCCCCTTTCTGAAGCATTTGTTGAACTTCCAATTGCAGAAGGCTTAGGTGTATCGTATTGGTGGCGTGGGGAGCTCTGTACGGTGGAAAATCCTGAAACTCCAATGTGCGTCCCTGACGGATGATGTTCAATACCCATTGATCCGATGTTATCTGTTCCCAGCTGCTCACATGTTGAGAGATCCTGCCGCCCACTGGTGATACATGGGGCGGAGGAACAGTCGGCAGAGTCAGGAGGCCGCTATTGACGCTTGGAGGCGTCCCTGCCTTGACGACCCTGTCGCCCACGTGAGGTTTGGCGAGAGAAAGATTGTGATTGCGATTGACGCTGATAGTACTGATTACCGTACTGAGGTCTGTACGATTGTGATTGTTGAGTATAGCGTTGTTGTTGGTAGCCACCTCTTGTCGATGTGAAACCTCTTCCTCTTGCTCCACGGAAAGGTGTCTTCCTATATTGCAGTGTGCCCAAGGACCGAGCCGTTTCCGTGTCTTTCTTTATCCCCTGTAGAACATCATCAACATGTTTCCCAAACAGCATGTCTCCGTCAAAGGGTAAGTCCAGAATTTTATTTTGGACTTCTGGACGAAAACAGGTCGCTCGCAACCAACCCTCTCGTCCAAGCACAGCTGCTCCACCAAGAGTGCGAAAGCGGTGGTAGCGATGTCCATCGCGCAATCTATTATTTCCGATGAGGAACGTTGTCCCTCCTCCAAGAGTTTCTGGGCCTCAGCCTTAGGATCATTAGGAAGCTGATCCAGGTATGGCGAGACGCCACTCCACATCGGACGGTCGTACCGTGCCAGAATTGCAAGGGCATTGGAAGCCCTGACCAGCAAATTAGCAATAGACGAAAAACGCTTCCCTGCGTTATCCAATCATCTTCCCTCTCTGTCCGGTGGTGCTGTTAGAGGAGCCGATGGATTGCGTGACTTTCGCTGAGCTGCTTGCGATATCACCGAATCCGGTCTTGGTTGGCCAACAAAGCAAGCTGGACTGTCATCCGGCGCCTTATATTTCTTTTCCAAGCGCGGAAGGACTGGAATGACCGTAGCCGGCGCCTGCATCACCTTCTTTCCCTCCTCCCATATGTGTTCCACAATGGGAATGGAGCGGACAGCCTTGCGATATGATTCCTTGAAATCATATAAAAAACAATCCGTGGAAGTTGAAGGCATGGCGAGTTTAAAACGTGCTGTGGCTATATCCATTAAGTTGTGAAAACCTCCCACGTCCACCGGAGGTGAGTCTATTGGGTCCGGTATTGGGGATGCCGGATCTGGAATAACATATTGATCCCATTCAACATCAGGATCTTGAGCCTGATTATCTCCTTCATCATCCTCTGAAGTGTCAACATGGGTAAGCTCTACCCGCTGAGGAACCTCTACAGCCTCCTCTACATGCTGGGACAGTGAAGAGCAAGTAGCCGACAACTGAGGTTGCTCCTGCGCCTGTTCTTGCACTGGACGGGACGCTTTCCTGCTACGATATTCCTCCAACATAGCTCGTAAGTCCGTAAGCAGAGACATCGGCATTGAGATCATACCCTGCTGGTTTGGGACTTCCTGGTATTGTACGCGATCCTGCTGCTGCTGTTGTTGCTGATGATAAAAATATTCTTTCTCTGGCTCAGAGTCATGAAACTTCAGGTGCAATTGTGATGGACTATACGCATCCCCAAAGTCACCATCTTCCTCATCAGAATCTTCTTCTTCGTCAAATAATAAGGCCGGAGGTAATGGAGCTACCTTCCTCGGCGAAGTCATATCTCGCGTAATACGTCTTTTCCTAGGGTTTTCCGCCCTCACTAACATCGACCCTTCCATCGTAGACGGTGGTGTCGTCGACGACAGAACTGGCTTTGTCGTCGTCGAATTCATCATCGACGGGATTGTCATCGTCGACGGAATCCCCATCGTCGACGTGATTGTCGTCGTCGACGGAGTTGTCGTCGTCGACGGAGTTGTCGTCGTCTACGTGGTCGTCGATGAAGGTGTCGTCTTCATCGACGGTGTACTTCTCGTCGTCATCGACGATGTTACCTTCGTCGACGGGAGCTTCTTTTTCATCGATGGCAAAGGAGATGTCGTCGTCGGTGGTAAACTCGACGACGGTGTCGTCGACAAAGTCTTTGATTCTTTACCCTTGGCAGCTGAGGGAACTTCCACAGCTGGCTTCTTGAAAGTCTTAGATCCATCAGCCTGATGGGATGGCCCAGCCGAGTCATCAACTTTCTTTGATTTTGGCATCTCAGGTACCGGCCTCTCCCTTTCCTTTTCACTTCCGTGAGGAGATTCGCCAGGCCCAGGCTTGCCAGACCTGTCAGAGGTCCCACGCACAGCCTTCGAGGGGGGTTCCAAAGAAACTGAAACAGATGACCTACCCCTCTTCTGTGACCTCTTCGAAGACGTAGAAGAAGCAGCATCCTCTTCATCAATGGAAATTATCCTGTCTCTTGTCTTCATCTTCTGTAACCACGTCAGCAGACGCCCCTCACGGTCACGTAAAGTCTTAGTCGAAAAGGTTCTGCAGATCTTACAGTCTGCTACCTTATGATCTGGGTATAAGCAATATATACAATCCTTGTGGTTATCCTCAGCAAAAAGTCGTTTTTTAGAACATGTGGCACAAGGTCTGAACAGGCTTTTCTTCTTGTCAGCCATTATATAAAGATGTTAAGAAATCCTGTAAAGATTTTGAAGATAAACAGTACCTCAAGAGAAAACTAGAGCAGAGCTCTATGGAGACTCCCTATCACCAACGTGCTGAGGCTCTGAGCTTTCTCAGGAAGGTTCCACAGGGTGAGGCTGTTCTGATTGGTTGGTGCTCTACATTTGGGTCTTTTTTACAAAAGGACACCTATAGGCTACAAAATAGTATAAGGCCTAGGCCTAATTTTTCCTCTTTTGTAACTCTTTTGGTCTATCTATCTATCTATCTATCTATCTATCTATCTATCTATCTATCTATATATATATATATATATATATATATATATATATATATATATATATATATGTATGTATATATATATATATATATATATTACCTACTGGCGGTCGCCAGTAGGTATATATAGTTAGGATTTTTTCCCTATGGGATTTTTGTGGACGGAATTGGCTGAAATTTTCAGGAAAATGGCACATTTTGTTTCTGAGCAGCCCTTGAAAATTTGGGGGGGGGGTTGGTCAAGGGGGGGCCGAGAAAAAAGGGGGGTCCCAAAACGTGTTTTTAACATTGAGTTTTCCATAGGGCGGTTGGCCTCACTTTTAGCCCGAACGGCTGAATGGATTTGCACGAAACTTGGCAAAATTGTAGGGACTGGTAGCCCGATGTGCCTTTTGTAGGTCTCAATATATGTGCTTCAGTGGATTTTGAGAAATTAACGTTCAAAAAAAGATATATATCTGTAACAGCGGACCGGGCAGCGCTCCAGTTCGCGTACTTTTCGCGCAACGGAGCTTTGTGAAGCGAAGTTGATTGGTTCTCCGGCGTCTGTAAACATTCCAAACAGTCCGTAGCGGCCGCCATCTTGTCTCTCGGTAGGATCGAGAGACAAGAGGAGGCCAAAGCGAAGGGGCAAATGACCATAAGGGGGCATAGTAGATCCTCGCTGACCCCCTAGGTTTGATGTGGAGGTTTTAAAAGGGCCCCGCGGGGCAAAAAAAAAAATAATAATAATAATCGAACGGCTGAATGGATTTGCACGAAACTTGGCAAAATATTAGGGACTGGTAGCCCGATGTGCCTTTGCTAGGTCTCAATATATGTGCTCCAGTGGATTTTGAGAAATTAATGTTCAGAAAAAGATATATATCTGTAACAGCGCTCTGCTTCGCGTACTTTTCGCGTTACGGAGCTTTGGGAAGCTGATTGGTTCTCCGGCGTCTGTAAACATTCCAAACAGTCCGTAGCGGCCGCCATCTTGTCTCTCGGTAGGATCGAGAGACAAGAGGAGGCCAAAGCGAAGGGGCAAATGACCATAAGGGGGCATAGTAGATCCTCCTTGACCTCTTAGGTTTGATGTGGAGGTTTTAAAAGGGCCCCGCTGGGCAAAAAAAATAATAATAATAATAATCGAACGGCTGAATGGATTTGCACGAAACTTGGCAAAATTGTAGGGACTGGTAGCTCGATGTGCCTTTGCTAGGTCTCAATATATGTGCTTCAGTGGATTTTGAGAAATTAACGTTCAAAAACAAGATATATATCTGTAACAGCGCTCCGCTTCGCGGAGATAAAATTATATCTGTATTACCTAGCTGTTGCTAACACCAGTTAGCGACGGCTAGTAGGAGATAGCGACCATCTTGGGCCCCACTTTGCATGTGAGTGATATTTATCACTAATGACATGCAAAGTGGGGATGCCAAGATGTTAGCGACTGGAAACAGTCGCTAACATCGCTATCTCCTATTATCAACTTTTGGAAATATTCGCGATAAGCGCTAATATCTCCAAAAGCTAGCACCTGCCCTGAGTAGTTCTTAGCCATGTCATCCAATGGGAGGTGGATAACATGGCTAAGAGCATTAGCTCGGTAATGCATGAATATCGCTGAGTTTTCAGCGATATTAATGCATTGCGGTCGTTTTTTATCGTATTTGCGATAAACCTTGATAATAGCAAGGTTTATCTGCGATAATTTCTGACGATGCTTAGCGGTAAAAAAATCGTTGCTAAGCATCGTTAGGGATAAATATCGCTTAACTTTGGTAATATGCCCCAACGTCTGTTAACGTTCGATTCGAAGGAAATCAGGAAGTGTTGAAAAACATTGTCTGCGCCATCTTGCCTTTTTTCAAATGCCACACTTTTGTCGTGCACGGCAGTCATTTTAGATGCCTTGACCAGACCCACTCTGTGCACGCTGTCGATCCTTAGCATGGCTCCCCACCCTCGCAAGCATCTCCCCCAGGCAGTGGTCACCCCCGCTCTCGGTCTTATGCATGGGTAATAAACCACCCCCCATCTGCGCTGCTCTTCCCTGAGAATCACACCCTGTGCCCGCCCGACACCTCCCTTTCGCCCTATTCACTACCGCACCCTCTGACACTCCTTTTCCTCTGTGTCCGATTGTCCAGGCCGGTCCTAGGGTATCAGCTAGCCCTGCAGATGTAGTTTATGGCCCCAGCTGTAAAGAATCACCCCTCTTCAAAGGAGTTATAGTAGATCAAGGCCCACACTCGATGAGATCCGTCACAGCAGACGCGTTCCTATTATCTGAAAACCATCCTGTATTGTGATTGGGGAGGGGACCGAGCCTGAAGCGGAAGATTCCAGGGATGACTCTTTGTACATCAAAGTTTTTACAATTATGTGTCACATTAAAAATATATAGCACTCCAACAAAGTAGTAAGATTATAAAACTTTAATAACTTATACAAGAAAACAAAAACAGTAATAACATATAAACATTTTTAGGGAAAAACAACGAAGTAGCGGTCGGCTGTGCGAATAGTCCCAACGCAGCACAACGTCCAGATTTCTGGCGTGGGGCGTCGCGGGGGGTGGGTCATCAGTAGCAAACTGTTGTGCGAATAGTTCCAAGGCAGCAGAACGATGGCACCAAGGTGATGTCCAGTAAGTTGCCGCACTGGTTTTGGTATCCTACAATGCTGCTCCGAATAACGGCGTGGGGCGCCCCGGGGGAGGCGGCGTGAACGGGCCTCTCCAGGTGGAGTCTCATCTGTTGTAGTGGGGCGCCCCTTTACCATTTCAGTTGCCATTCCGTCCGCTTTTGGTCCACTGTGTCAAAAGCCGCAATTCAGCTGAGTTGCGCCCACTCTTGCGGTGCAGCGATAGGCGGCTGCGCCCACTCTTGCGGTGCAGCGATAGGCGGCTGTCACAGGACTCTCAAAATGGCGGCAATCTGTTTCCTTTTTGGGCCTGGTCCACTGAAATGGCCCTGGGACACCTTGGAAATCGGACGCTAGTCTGCTAGGTCTTGGACCCCATTCTCGAAAGCGTCCCCTCCACCTTGAGGATTCATCAAAAGTTTTGGGGGCCCCCGACTCCTGTAGGCTTCTGGTGGGGAGCGGCTGCCATGATTGCTCGCGGAATGACCACGACGGAGCTACGAGATGGTGGTGCTCTCATGCTGACGCCAGCTTCAGTCTGAAACATCCAGAAACAAGGTGGGGCTTTCATCGTTTGGGAAAAAAAGTTTTCATCCAATGAAAAGTGTTGTTTTTAGGTCATATGATCAAGCCTTCCATCATTAGGAAACCAAAAGTAAAATGAACCAATGAAAAGTTTTATAAACAAGTCACATGACCTGTTATGCGGCATAGGGTATAAAATGCGGAGAAAATACGTTGGCACGTGAGGCGGCGTCAGTAGCGGACCGATGTGCGAATAGGCCGAAGGCAACACAACGCGCCAAGATCCGGATGGCACCGAGGTGGTGTCCAGCAAGTTGCAGCACTGGTGTGGCCATCTTACAATGCTGAAAGTCGGCGTGGGGCGCCCCGTTGGCCTGTGAGTTTGCGTCAGTAGCGGACCGATGTGCGAATAGGCCGAAGGCAGCACAACGCGCCAAGATCCGGATGGCACCGAGGTGGTGTCTAGTAAGTTGCCGCACTGGTGGGGCCATCCTACAATGTTGAAAGTCGGCGTGGGGCGCCCTGTTGGCCTGTGAGATGGTGTCAGTAGCGGACCGATGTGCGAATAGGCCGAAGGCAGCGCAACAATATTTCCTGAATAGAAGACACCACAAGGCGCTGAGATGCCAAGATCCGGATGGCACCGAGGTGGTGTCTAGTAAGTTGCCGCACTGGTGTGGCAATCCTACAATGGTAAAAGTCGGCGTGGGGCGCCCCGTTGGCCTGTGAGATGGCGTCAGTAGCGGACCGATGTGCGAATGGGGCCAAAGGCAGCGCAACAATATTTTCAGAATAGAAGACACCACAAGGCGCTGAGATGCCAAGATCCGGATGGCACTGAGGTGGTGTCTAGCAAGTTGCTGTACTGGTGTGGCTATCCTACAATGTTGAAAGTCGGCGTGGGGCGCCCCGTTGGCCTGTGAGATGGCGTCAGTAGCGGACCGATGTGCGAATGGGGCCAAAGGCAGCGCAACAATAGTTTCTGACTGACACCACAAGGCGCTGAGATGCCAAGATCCGGATGGCAACGAGGTGATGTCTAGCAAGTTGCTGTAATGGTGTGGCCATCCTACAATGGTAAAATTCGGCGTGGGGCGCCCTGTTGGCCTGTGAGATGGTGTCAGTTGCGGACCGATGTGCGAATGGGGCCAAAGGCAGCGCAACAATATTTTGTGTATGGAAGATACCACTAGGCGTTGAGATGCCAAGATCCGGATGGCACCGAGGTGATGTCTAGCAAGTTGCTGTACTGGTGTGGTCATCCTACAATGCTGAAACTCGGCGTGGGGCGCCCCATTAGCCTGTGAGATGGCGTCAGTAGCGGACCGATGTGCGAATGGGGCCAAAGGCAGCGCAACAATATTTTCTGACTGACACCACAAGGCGCTGAGATGCCAAGATCCGGATGGCACCGAGGTGATGTCTAGCAAGTTGCAGCACTGGTGTGGCCATCCTACATTGCTGAAAGTCGGCGTGGGGCGCCCCGTTGGCCTGTGAGTTTGCGTCAGTAGCGGACCGATGTGCGAATAGGCCGAAGGCAGCACAACGCGCCAAGATCCGGATGGCACCGAGGTGGTGTCTAGTAAGTTGCCGCACTGGTGTGGCCATCCTACAATGTTGAAAGTCGGCGTGGGGCGCCCCGTTGGCCTGTGAGATGGCGTCAGTAGCGGACCGATGTGCGAATGGGGCCAAAGGCAGCGCAACAATATTTTCTGACTAGAAGACACCACAAGGCGCTGAGATGCCAAGATCCGGATGGCACCGAGGTGATGTCTAGCAAGTTGCAGCACTGGTGTGGTCATCCTACAATGCTGAAACTCGGCGTGGGGCGCCCCATTAGCCTGTGAGATGGCGTCAGTAGCGGACCGATGTGTGAATAGGCCGGAACCAGCACAAGGCGCCAAGATCCGGATGTCACCGTGGTGGTTTCATAGTTGAGAGGCACTTCATCTGCAGTGGGGCGCCGAGATCCGGATGGCACCGAGGGGATGTCTAGCAAGTTGCTGTACTGGTGTGGTCATCCTACAATGCTGAAACTCGGCGTGGGGCGCCCCATTAGCCTGTGAGATGGCGTCAGTAGCGGACCGATGTGTGAATGGGGCAAAGGTAGCGCAAGAATATTTTCTGAAGAGGAGACACCACAAGGCGCTGAGATTCGGTTACCACCGAGGTGATGTCTAGCAGGTTGCCGCACTGGTGTGGCCATCCTACAATACTGCTCCGAATAACGGCGTGGGGTGCCCGAGGGGGGGGGGGAGGCGGCGTGAACGGGCCTTCCTAGGTGGAGGCTCGTCTGCTGTAGTGGGGCGCCCCTTTACCGTTTCAGTTGCCATTCAGCTGAGTTTCGGCTGCTCTTGATGCTACAGCGACAGGCGGCTGCAACAGGACTCTCAAAATGGCGGCCTGTTCTTTGGATTTGGGCCTGGTCCACTAAAATGGCCCTGGGACACCTTAGAACTCGGACGCTCGATTTTTTTTTCCTTTCCTGTACATGCAAAAAAAGGTAAATGCCCGGTACGTTACACGCTTCATCTGCCACGATGAACTCTCCAGAGGAACCGAAAAAAAATATAGTCATGGTAACTATACCATGCATCGTCATATGGAGAGGTGGCACCAATTAATTATAGTGCTGCATAAAAGAGAGATTTGGAGGAGAACCCCTGACCTGCTAGTACATTCATCAAAGAAGTGGCACTCACAGCATCAGAGGCAAGGGAAACGGTCCCAAATATTTAGAAGAACTTTGGAAAGATTAAAATGACATGTTTAGATTGTGGCAAATTAATTTCATGTGGACAGATGAGTGTTACTCTAATAAATACAGCATATGAACATCATCATAGTCGATGGTTGGTAGAGACATTTTGACTATATCCTGGACCTGCCCGTCCTCGCCCAAAATGGCGCCGGAATAAATGGGACTCGTAACTCCTTGTTGTGTACTGGTTGCAGAACCTTGAAATCACGAGATACGTATGCAGTTTTGAAGCACATGGCGGGCGGGGACGAGAATGGATTGAATATTTCGACATCCCTATTGATATTAAGTTCTGATGTGTTATTGATTACTGTACTATTGAAAGTTCGAATTAACGTCACCCATGGTACTTGCCCGCAAATGTATATCTAGATAATTTTATTGTAACTGGCCCTGTCGTATTTTAATTATAAAATGTACGTCCACCGATTCCGTAACTGTTAGACACCTTAGTTCTTGCAACCTAATGGCCCGCCCGTTACGTTCCTCTACAGTGTAAATGTCTACTCATCATATACGATTACAGTTTGCTCCGTGGCCGGGCCACGTGGTTATAGGCCCGTATTTGTATAATGAAATTTTCACAATAAAGGTTTTTAAAAGAAAACATGGTAGTAGTATATACATTGGTAAAGTTTTTAATAATAGTCACTGTTTTAGAATCATTAAAAGGCAAGTGAAATAAAGCAGACCAATTACATGAAGGGTAAAAGGTATAATACGAAGGAACGCAGTAAAGATAAATGTTCAAGGGCTGTTGGGTTTTCTATTCCTGCAACATAAAGTGATCGATAAGAATCTCATATTCAGGCGTATCGGCGACTAAGACAGCAGGTCGACCCTCTTTTGCTGAACGGCTCCGTCATGGGACGAAGAAACACTCTTTTTCTCGAAAAAATAATATATTTTACTTGCAGGACAGTTGTAAATTTTCCGGGAAAGTACATTAGCCTGGAACATTATAACATATATTTAAGAAAAAATAATGTTCGGAAGTAATAAAAAGCGTAATTTTTAGGTCATATGACCAAGCCTTTCATCATTAGAATAAGAAAAGTAAAATGAACCAATGAAAAGTTTTATTAACAAGTCACATGACCTGTTATGCTTACGTTACGCGCTGCGCGTCGCGCCCCGGGATGACTTCCGGATGCGCTAACGCGGCGCGTCATATGACGCATTACGCGACAACGCAGGTCCAGAATATAGTCAGAATGTCTCCACCAACCAGCGGTCAGAACACAACCCCTTTCAGCAGGCTAAATAGTTCTGTTAAATGACAACAGAAGGGACAGGCAACAAGAACCATCAGTCAAAGAGGGGAGGGCTAGTTCTTCTCTACCGGGTTACATTGGGGCGCTACCGGAACTGATCGAATTGGTAGTCTACAGTGTTTCTGGATGTTTCAGACTGAAGCTGGGGTTAGCATGAGAGCAGCACCATTTCGTAGCTCCGTCGTGGCCATTTCGCAACCAATCATGGCAGCTGCTCTTTATCGTTATTTTGGGCGGGGTGGGTGGCGGAGCCGAGCTGTTTTGCAGCCATCATTGTGTGGAGTTCAGTTCATTTCACTAGTTTTGTATTTGTCATGAGGGGTTGTTCCTAATGTTTCTATTTTAGCGAGGTCAAAAAGAGATCCCATTAGTGGCCTACTGATTTTGCTCGATTCCTTTTCTTTTTTTTTTTACACGATTTTTCGTTATCTGCAAAGACTAAACAGAGTATTGCGACTCTGTGTTTGTTTGTAAATAGAGAATGAATCAAAGAGAACCAATTCTAAAACAGTAAATACTTGGATAACAATCAATCAAATGGAGAGAGAACCAGGCACAACGTATTACAACGGGGGCAAAGGCCTGCGTTAAGTACCCTTCACTATGTGCAAAGAGAGAGTACTCCTAATAGAAATGAGGGGGGGGGGGGCACCATTCAAAGCAGATCAGTGTGCATGAACACGAAAATGTTTTCAATTACCACGTACTTGACATTCGACAGCTTATGATATTTGCTATTAAAAAACCATTGAAATTCACTGAAAAAACCATAGGTTATAGACCATATATAGTTAGGAATTAGCATTTACAAAACCTTGAAAATTCACTGAAAAAACCATAGGTTATAGACCATATATAGTTAGGAATTAGCATTTAAAAAACCTTATTTTACTCATTTGAGATGTCATCAGTGATGTCACTGACCATGTCATGAATGAGGTAATATGTGACATCATCAGCAGTGGATTGCGGGTGCGCGATATATAGTTAGTGCAACTAACTATATATGGAATTTCAATGGTTTTGTGTGAGTAAAATAAGGGGTATAACCTATGGTTTTTTCAGTGAATATATATATATATATATATATATATATATTTATTTATTTTTTATTACCGAGGCTCCCATTCCGACGACGGGGAATGATACAAGCTATGGGAATCTATGAAATTCCAATACTGGAGTAACTGCTAATTTAAACAACAAGGGCTTATAAGGCAACTGTAAAGAGGTTGAGATGCCCTAAAGATAACCCTTAAACTGTGCTCAGACCAAGGCCTTGACGGAAGAGAGACAACAAATAATAAAACATCTGACCTGGAAGAGATCAAACTGGTGAGGCGCCGCACCAAACCACAAATTTGTCCCAATGACAAAAACAGTTTGTGCTGAGGAATGCATGGCACGTCTGAGCATACCCTGCCACACTTATGGCGGCCAATATGGTACAAAAGGGGGTGGACGGAGCATCTGAACCAATCAAACACTCACACCCAGTCGAAAGATCTGGGTTTAATCCATCACCGTTCTTTAGCCCACTCTGCCACCCCAGTTCAGACATGGCCGTATGCAAATCAGTCTGACCCTGTGCCTCAGGGGAACAGTCCAGCTCGAACTGCCAAGCCATGCCTTCCCTGGACCAGAAACAAGCTGGACTGTTCCCATGAGGCACAGGGTCAGACTGATTTGCATACGGCCATGTCTGAACTGGGGTGGCAGAGTGGGCTAAAGAACGGTGATGGATTAAACCCAGATCTTTTGACTGGGTGTGAGTGTTTGATTGGTTCAGATGCTCCGTCCATCACCACCCCCTTTTGTACTGGCTGCCAATATGACATCATCCACCTCTGAATGAAAGTCAAAGGTGCTTAGCTGTTGCCACTCAATCTTCATGCATGAAAGTGGTGGTTGTGGAGGCCGGGGTGAAGAACCCATTCTTTATGATGCAACAGCAGATCCTCCAGGAAGTAATGCTTGATTGGAAAACATAGGCTCCTGCTCAGGAGCTTAGGATACCATACTCTCAGTGTCCAGCATGGAGTCACTAGTATGACTTGGACCCGGTCTGTTCTGATCTTGAAAGGAGAGGTATCGATGTAAAGGCATACAGGAGTTCAGAGGTCCACTGGAGGCGGAACGTATCTGAGTCATAGATGCCTTGGAGCTTCAACACACAGAAGAACTGACATTACACATTTTCAGCAGTGGGGAACAGATTGAGTCAAGGTTCTCCCCATGTGAGGAAGAGATCCTGACCACCTCTGGGTGTAAATGCCATTCGTGAACCCCTAGGAGCCTACATCTGAGTTCTTCTGCCCCAGTGTTCTATAAGCCGGACAGGTGGTTTGCTACCAGTAAGATTCTCTGGCGGTCTATACATCTACAGAGGCACAAGGCCTCCTGGCACAGAGTCCGTGACCCCACCCGCCCTGTTTGTAGCAGTACCACATGGTGGTGTTGAACATGAGCATCTGTAGCAGCCTATCCTTGATGGATGGCAGGAAGGCTTGAAGCGCCAGAATGCCATCATGGAGCCGGGAACTTGTCAGCGACCTGAGGCCTCTGCTCTCCACCTCCTCCTGGTAATGCGTCGGTCACCACTGACAGCTCTAGGTGTGGAAGGGAGAGGGATATCTCACTGACCCAATCGCGGTCCAGTAGCCGCCACTGCAGATCTTTTGCAGTCTCCTCCAAGATCTTAATGTGTTCCGAGAGCTCCCCTCTGTGCTGGGGTCATTTAGACTTCAGATCCCACTGCAGAGCCTGCATATGTCACCTGGCATGCTCGGCCAGCAGGATAAAGGAGGCCATCAGTCCCAGCAGCCTCAGAGTCAACCTCACTGAACGAGGCTAAAAGATTGGGATTATAGCTTGAATGTCCTGGACTCTCTTTCCTGTGAGAAAGGCACAAAACCGAACAGTGTTCAGAAAGGCTCTGAAGAAGCAAAGCGTCTGTGAAGGAGTCAGGTGTGACTTCAGCATATTCACAACAGGGGATTTAAACAGGGAAGGCTGATCTGGCAACCGCAGAAAGGCTGTGATGGCAGAAAGATAATCAATGAAGGTCCCCAAATCAGAGCTCTGCTGGGCAAGAGAAAGGATAAAAAGAAGGACTTGAAAAAGGGGAGATGAAAGAGGGCCAACCTCTTTCTCTGCACACCATGCTCAAACCTACCCCAACAGCAGGCATATACTGTCTTGGTAAAGGGACGCCTGCCTGCCAAAATAACATTGCAGACTTCGGGCGGAAGGTCAAAAGCTGTCAACTGTAATCGCTCAATCTCCATGCATAAAGGCAGAGCCTTGACAGGTTCGGGTGGCAAACCTTCCCCTTCTGCTGCGACAAATGATCTTCCCGAAGGGGCAGTCCGATCATAGGACCGATGGTTATGCTCAGCAGCTGGGGATACCAAACTCTATGAGCCCACTCCAGAGCAACAAGGATGACTTGAACCTGGTCATTCCTGATCTTCTCTGGGCAGTAGTGCTATGGGTGAAAAGATTTATAGGAGTCCTGAGTTCCACTCGAGACAAAAAAACATCTTCGATGTTTATGTACCTACAGCATGGACACGATGCTTGTAGTGTTATTAACAAGCAATCACATGTTGACTTTTCCTTGTAAAATCCAAAAAACATGTCTAAGAGGGGATTTGTGGTAAAGTATTCTGTCTATGAAACAGTTGATAATGTTTTTCAGATGGAGGCTGCTCTGCAAAGATTTGCTGATGGATGGGATTCTAAATGAGGGCATTGGAATGACATGGTTTTGCTGCAGACTAGGACACATGCCCACCTGTTTTTGATGACTCTGGCTTGGTCAGTATTGCCTTGAGTCCTACATCTCCTGGGGATTTTCTCTGACAACTGTGTCAGAGTCCCATTTTAGCAGAATTAATGTGAGATCTACAGGAGATGTCCATTAGATGCAGTTTATGAGAAGGTGGTTCATGGACTGGTGCTTGGGATGGGTTCTACTCAAAGTTTGTTCCGATAAAATACAAGTTATCACAGAAATAGAGCAACAAATAAATCAGAAATATCACATATCCATGTTCTGATTTATAACGAGCTGATAGCAAATTTCCTATAGTTTGAGAGCTTCTTCACGGTAATAGAGTTAACAGACTTCCAAGTTATAGATATTTGGTTCTTTGGGATGTAAAAACAGGTCATAATTGTTCTTGGCCAGAAAACTCAGAGGGAAATTGTTTATAACACTTGCAATGCTTTTGTGTTTGGTGTCCTTTAGAAGGGGTTTTCGATGTTAGGGCACTGGTTATTTCTTACACAATGTTTACAACTGATAAAGTTTTGCTCATTATAACCGCACAAAGAGCCTGCCACCAGTAATATTGTACCTGTAGTTTCAAGATTAAGCACATTTATACGCGGTTATCACAATCTAATGGCTTATCTGAATGCACAGGTGCCTAACATTTTTGGTTAAGAAGAAAGAAAATACTTTCACAGACCTGTTAGAAAGGTATTTTGTTGCACTTTAACAGAAGCATGGACCACTGAGCTCTCTGGCATTGGGGGACTTGGAAAATAAAGCGGGCGCTTGGCCACCTTTTTTGGTTGCCACTATAACACAGCTTGTGCAGTGTAAAGATATTCCAAACCACTTTTGCAGTAAAGGCTAAAGCTCCATTAAGGGACAACATTTGCTTTATCTTTTTCTCCAAAAGAATCTATGTGAAAACATTTTATGTGGGCTGCTCTGTTTGCAGCTAAATATCTTAAGACTTTCTCAACACAACCAAAAAGGACACAAGTTCTGGAAACCAGTGCCCCTTCGAAATCAACAACTCTGATTGAGGTGACTTGTCTAAGTCACCATCAGTTAGTAAACCCAGCAAGATGCCTTTGTCAGAGTATTTATAGAAAGTAGATTTTCTAATTCACTCTCATCAATAAAATTGTCATCATCAATGGTGTACTGAATTCTTGCCCTCCCCCCCCACTCCGCGGAATATTGCTGAGGCTCTCCCTTAAAAGGATAGTTTATTTTTTGTTGCATAATATCATAATATATGTATGTACATAATCATAATATATGTATGTACATAATATTTCTTGGCCCTTTCTTGGATGTTTTTTAAGCGTATGAATCTAGGGACATCCACGTGTTAGTCAGCTATACTATTTTGTCTTGGAGCTGCACAGGAGAAAAACATTTGAAATACATATAACGATTATATGAAATATGTTAGTTCCACCTTCAAAACACTTTTTTTTTTAACTTTCAGTAGCGCCTGGATACCCCTCGGCTGAGTAGTGGGCTATACAAATACTGACTGATACATTATTTACAAAGAGCGAAAATAATCTTAGAGTAGCACCCTAGATTCATTACTTACATGTCAATGTCCAGTTCCCCGAACAACTGCTGCACATGCTGGTTTGTACTGTCATTGATTACATTACACAGCTTTCCTACCATGTTCACTATGGTACTCGGAGGGGCTGCATCGTCTGCAAGGGAACAATACAAGAGGTTTAACTGCACTGGCTATTTCAGTGTTTTCAAAAGAACTTCTAGAAGTTGCTGCTTTTTGCAATTCTTTTCTTTTGGCCTAAATCTCAATAAGAACTTGCTCTTAATAAGGACACAGAGATTTTAATCAAACATTTGTGTCTAAAATTAAGAGTTATACACATAATGCTTCTATACATGTAACAAATCCCCCATTTTGCCTAACTAAGCAGCGTCATGCAGTGCCAAGTGCAGATGTCAATGAACACAGGCAAAGGCT
The DNA here is from genome assembly GCF_964261635.1 of Lissotriton helveticus. NCBI lineage: Eukaryota > Metazoa > Chordata > Amphibia > Caudata > Salamandridae > Lissotriton > Lissotriton helveticus. The sequence goes on from NC_136061.1 coordinate 1,648,532,291, forward strand.
CGCTTACCACTTCAAAACAAGCATTTGCAATGCAATAGGTCTCGCATTTACGAGAGTTTCGTAAATGCGACACCTATTGCATTACAAATGCTATTTTGTAAAAACGCCCATAGGGCACTTTAACTTTAATGTTGGTCGCACTCCATTCTTTAGACAAGACGTGTCTAAAGTAAGGGGAGAAGCTGTCTTTAAAGTGAACCACACACAATCAAAATTTTTTTACAATTTTGGAAGAATAACTCAAAAATAATCCGATATTGTTATTTATTCAACAATACTGCACTTAAATCAATCAAACATGTCAATCGACTTAGTGAATTTGTAAATAGCCCCAAGACGGGGGGCGGGGAGGGGGAGAGGAGGAGGAAGTGCTCAAAAGGCGGTGCAGAATAGAAAAAAGTACATAGAATCAAGACAGTGACAATAAATTATATGAATCACACTTGAAATCAGTCCTAGTTAACAAAGGCCTACACAATTGCGGCATCTATTATGTCAATAATAACATAGGGACATTTCAACGGACACAACCATAGCTTGAAATAATCAGGGAATTGTGCCGGAGGTCCCAATTAAACAGAGAAGGTCGTCGACGTTTCGACCCCTATTCGTAGGCTACATTAGGTCCTTTATCGGGGTCTTCATCAGGACGGGTACAAGGGAAAAGGAAGTGAGATGGGGCAGTCTTATCTGCGAAATTCAAAAACCAAGTCGAATTAGTGCACTCATAAGAGCTAGAAAGCATCATTAACTCAAGCAAAACACTTTAATTTCTCTAAATTTTAAACTATGGAGTCCGGGCCACAGGACAGCCTCTAGGACGTGGAAAAATGAGAGAAAGCGAGCAATAAGTCATGCTTAAACTCACTGATGTAAATCATACCTAAAAGAGGTCAATAAACCAACTACAACTCAAAACAAACTTACAACAAACAGTATTACTAGACATACTTTTAGTAGTGAATGTAAGTCATTCGTGTAACTAACGACCACTATGCGTATGTGTGGTGCCCTCTGCTGGGAATGTCTAGTAATACTGTTACATCTTATTTCATAGCTGGTGCGCTGTAGGAGCCGCTAGTCGTAGTTGGAACAGTACCCGCCTGGACGCTCCATATTACTTCAGTGGTGGCTTTGAATGTATTAGGCTGAAGTAAGTTTGTTGTAAGTTTGTTTTGAGTTGTAGTTGGTTTATTGACCTCTTTTAGGTATGATTTACATCAGTGAGTTTAAGCATGACTTATTGCTCGCTTTCTCTCATTTTTCCACGTCCTAGAGGCTGTCCTGTGGCCCGGACTCCATAGTTTAAAATTTAGAGAAATTAAAGTGTTTTGCTTGAGTTAATGATGCTTTCTAGCTCTTATGAGTGCACTAATTCGACTTGGTTTTTGAATTTCGCAGATAAGACTGCCCCATCTCACTTCCTTTTCCCTTGTACCCGTCCTGATGAAGACCCCGATAAAGGACCTAATGTAGCCTACGAATAGGGGTCAAAACGTCGACGACCTTCTCTGTTTAATTGGGACCTCCGGCACAATTCCCTGATTATTTCAAGCTATGGTTGTGTCCGTTGAAATGTCCCTATGTTATTATTGACATAATAGATGCCGCAATTGTGTAGGCCTTTGTTAACTAGGACTGATTTCAAGTGTGATTCATATAATTTATTGTCACTGTCTTGATTCTATGTACTTTTTTCTATTCTGCACCGCCTTTTGAGCACTTCCTCCTCCTCTCCCCCTCCCCTCCCCCCGTCTTGGGGCTATTTACAAATTCACTAAGTCGATTGACATGTTTGATTGATTTAAGTGCAGTATTGTTGAATAAATAACAATATCGGATTATTTTTGAGTTATTCTTCCAAAATTGTAAAATTTTTTTGATTGTGTGTGGTTCTCACAACACGTTCTCCTTGCGGGGATCCATTTACACTTACCACAGTACACCCAGGTCCCCGCGACTATATGGGTTCAACCCCCTTTTGGTAATGTCTTTAAAGTGAAAGCGCGGTATAAGACGCTTTTACACAAAAAAAGCATTTGTTTGTCAAGACAAAAAAAGCTATGCAGCCTTGTTTGAAGCAGCAAATAAAGCAAAGGCACGGCCACCACTATCAGCATGGCGTATTTTGTTATGTAAAAAAATAGAATAAAGCATTGCGAGAGAGCGTGTACCAACAGCAGTCAGGAAAAAGCCATTAAACGAAACAGTGCTCGGAGGCTGTAATTAAAGCCTATCGAGCAACAACACAAATAAAAGGGGGTGTCCTCATGGAAGGTTACAAATGAAGAAAAGGCGGTAATAAGGTAGGTCTAACAATCCTATGAACGAATCAGAAGCCAGGGTTTACGAAGAACAATGACACAAGTCAATGAAAAATATGGGGGGAGAGTGGGTGGGGCTTCAAGTCCATTATCTAGTACAGCATGCCTCACAGAGCAGCACATGCGCTGCCCAGGCTCGACCTAAAAATGGCAGGCAGCCCAAATCAGCCTGGGAAGTCCAATCACATTGTTTGGGGATAGGCAATGCACTTGAGATGGAGCCATATGTGCAATATAATAAAAACAAATACCTTTATCGAACTGATATACCATGTTGTGATAATAGTTATTTGTATTGTACTGTAGGGCATTTCCATAGCGTTAATGCCATTGGTATGGCATATTTGCATTGTGAATCGCAAACCTGCAAGCGCTTGTCACAGAGATAAGTAAATGTAAAGGTCTGTGACTAAGTTTGTATTGCCTCTTCTTAGGCATCTCTCCAACAGAACAAGCCTGTAATTACAATACATCATGATTTGCTCATACTGATTTACCTCTTCTGAGCAGGTAGTGGTGATTCTAAACCTCAAATGTTTCTATCTTTGACTGCCAATCTACCTTGAATCTCTGCTGTAAGACTGACAACTTATTCATTTAATCTGTATTCAGTTTTTGTTGCACAAACCATAAAAGCTAGAACAATCATATACTCAATTACAAAACAAACAAGGGTATAAAATCCATCGCTAGAAAAAGCAGGGAGGGGGGACAAGGAGCTGGATATAGGTCCAGTGGCTCGTGTTCGTGAATGCTAAAGTTGTCACTGAAGAGAGTCACAGTTCCTAAGATGGGAGTAAGAAGAGAGAGAGAGAGAAAGGAGAAAGAGTTGTTCCATAGAAAGGTCGGAGGGACCTTTACTTGATGCCCTCACACACCCCAAAGGACGTCATGCTTCAACATGGGCGGTGCTCTACGTATGGCTGGCGCTGCAATGCCCAATGGATCCCCCGAAGGGTCACTTTATCGGATATCTTTTAGGAATTTAGCCGTAAGGGTGTGCAGGTCTGAGTGCAGATGTACGTGAAGTGTAAATGTTAAAAGGTGACTAGAGGGGAAGTGAGGTAAATAACTTTAAATGAAAAAATCCCTCTGTCATCATTAAAAAAACAAAAGGTTATGTACTGCTCGCGGGTGATAATGGCCCTCAGTAGCTAGGTAAGTGCAAAGTCTTTTATAGACGGGAGTAGGGTTGACATGTTTTGCACTTTGGTGTGATCTCAGGAGGAGCTCCTTTATAGACGAGACCTATCTTGGCATTTAATGATTATATAAAAATCAGAATTAGCTCTATTTTCGTGGTGGGAGAGCTAAAAATGTAAGTGTTAGATTTGGGCACAAAACCACCAGCTCAGTGAAATCCGGGTTATCACCTTTTCTCTTAAATTAGAATGCGGCTATCGCAGTCTCTGCGGCTGCCCATTTTAACAGTTTTGCCCTCCAGACTTAGATTTGATATGGACAAGTGGTTCTACAGTTCATTCAAATTGCTATTTTAGCTAAGAGTAATCCCAAATCAATGTAGTTAAAGCAAGATATCACCCCGGACCTTAGCATCAGTCCTAGTAGGTACAGCTCTGGGATACATAATCGTGTTTATTTGTTAGTGAGGTTAGCACTTTGGTCCAACCTCCCCAGATTGTTTAAATGCTAGGACAGCTGCACACCATATGAAAGCCATCCACGCAGTACCACTACATCTTTAGCAAGTGATAGATACATTCTTTGCAGTTTTGGGGGGTTTAGACGGGTACGGTGCATGTAGTTGAACTGTATTAGTTTAAATCTGGCATTTCCAGACACTCATGCCACACAGAAAAATACTTGCAGCCCAGCCCTGCTCTAATAGAGGCCGCTACCTAGATTTGTCTCGTAACCGGTCCATAAGGCACCAACATTGGGCAATAGTTTGGCTCATATGCCCATAAAGAGTTGTGTCTTTTGGTGTCACTTTGGGAAACATGGTCCTGGCAGCTGCATGTGTGGCTGGTATTCTACGTGTTCTTCCCAGGCCATCTTTGTTGCTCTCAGGATCGTGGTGTGTACCATGAATTAGTACTCTATTCCTACCGGTAGGAGGCTGGCTTAGTATATTGTACACACTTATTAAAGTGAAACACCGTGCACTAATCCAGACAACACTTATGGTTATTTTAGTGATCTTAGAGAACTATACAAAGCTCTCCAAGTGGTAGCTGTGGAGAGCAGCCTTCAGGCTTAGTCCAGAAGGAGTGTGAAGCAGCTTGTTTTACCAGAACTAATCATATAGTGTAGGTTAAGTGAAAAAGAACCACAAAGAGTAGTTATAAACATATGTATTTATTATAAACACTCCCTAACACATTGGTATATCTCCTACCAAGAGATATAAATACAATACACACAATTTCAACAATAGAACAGGTAAGTAGCACAAAGACACAGTGGTCTCCAGGGGGAGAGCAAACCATATACTAATAAAGTGGAATGTGAACCGCGACCAAAGTTGAGACTGGACCCATAACACATAGAAAAGTTGGGGACACAAGGAACCACCCAAGGTAAATACCCAGCAACCCCAAGGAGGCTGTGTGCTGAGTGAAAACACAACCGCATGCTCAATACAAGTCAATGGGGACGTTGCAGTTGCAGAGAAGGACCCTTCCCAGAGGACCCTGAAGAGACCCTGTGGAAGAAGGAAGGTTGAGAGTCACCCCATCCGCGGATACCCCAGGAACCCGGATACCTACACCAGGGAAGTTGGGTGCATAGGAGTGAAGTGAGGTCGGAATCCGCCATAGACCACAAAGGAGGATTTCAGTGAAGATGCTGCTAGTGAAGAAGGTGAAAGAGGCCGGCAGAAGTCAAGGGTGGATTCTTAAAGAGGAGTACCTGCAAGCAGAGGGGATAGAGTCTATGCCACTCTGGAGTGATCAGGATGCACAGAAGACCAATGACCACCAAAGGACAAAGATGCAGGAGAGTTGACAGTGACCTTGTCGCTGCAGCTGTGAGGAACAGGCGACACTGGAGTATTCACTTGAGTTGGCAGGCCAGATATTATAACTCTGTCTGGTGTCCTTAGACCAGTGTCTGTAATCAGAAGGTGACACTTGTTAACTTGGTAACTATGTCATCCATCTGTCAACACTAACCGTGTAGTTTGTTAAGAAAGTCTGACAGAAACGCTAGCGTTAGCTTCCTTTAAATTCGCACAGCATCTCGGGACTGTTCACACGCGAGAGTGTATTCGGCGTTTTCAATGGGCAATGACCGCGGAGCAAGATAGTAGATTGAGCATTACTTTCCCACGGTACGTAGTTGGGCTATAGTGGTTATATCTTTCGACAACAGCGTTAATATGCTTTACTTTTACTTATGGCATTCAACTCATTACTTTTGCAGACTTATACACGATATAATTTCGCAACGAGTCATCACGGAGGGGCGGAGTCTGTCATTCACCGAACGGTGAGAGTCCGACATAATTATAATCACTTGCGGTTACGGTCACTTGCAATAGACCTTGATATTGGTTTCGTTTTGAACTTAAATTACACAGGTTGTTGCCAACAAGGGATTGCGTTCACAGATACAATTGATGCCAGACTGGACAGACAGTTTATTGACGTTGGAATCTTATTTGATTCTTTGGGAGGGTATGTACGAATTTTCACATCACTTTAGAGTTGCACATTCTTTAAATTATCCAAGATACCACATGTAGTGGGATTATTTTTCAACCTCTTCCAACACAGTGATTCTTATAACATACACTGATTTTGGATGTAAATTCAGTTCGATGCACATTACTTTTGGGTCGTTTAGGCACAGCCAGTCACATCTCTTTCTTTCCGTTCTCGAGAGTGCAAATTCTATTCTTTCAAGCCTTGTAATGATTTTTGAAGTTTTGTAATGTTTTCCAATTGATCAAGTGCTTTGATAAATCTTGATGAATCCAAATTTTCCCCTGAAGAAGGGTTCAGCTTAGAACCCGAAATGCATTGGGATTGCTAATCAAATTTTATTTAAATTTTTGTATTTTTGTTCATAACAAGCAGTGTTCATGAAACACAATTCAAGTTTAACATGTGAAATGATTTATAATGATATGTGACTTTCTATTAGTATGCATAAAATACTTGTAGATATTAAGCCTAATATAGTTTATGACTGCTTATTCGTGATATGTTTACAATGTTTGCTTTTTGAGCTTTTTGAAATACTTTTGCATGCAATTGACCCTTAACCTCATATGAGACATATTTTGTGTCCCTATCTGTGCACTGCCTAGGCTGTGGGTACCCCACAGTCCCTTCTGGTATTCCCCAGTAAAGGACACTGCGGGTGCTGGTGCTTGTGAGTCAACCGCTACTCATGGGCCTGCAGCATGGATTGTGCCACCCACATACGTAGCCCGAAAAAGGTATAGGTGAATGAAGTTTGGTATGCCTGAACTCAGCATCTAAAGACGCAGCCTTTAGAAAGAGTGCCCTTTTCATTCTGAGTTCATAGAGGCCACTTTTAGAAAGTGGGTATTATTTTGCTCTGTCATTCTGTATGCCTCTGCTGGAATGTGGATTGCCTGTCTGGGTTTTGGAGGACAGAAGGCTGGGGGGTCGGAGGGGCTCCAGATGGTCTTGATAGGTCAGGAAAGGGCTGATTAGACCTGCGCTGTGTGGAAAAGTAAATTTTGCCATGTTCTGTGTCCCTACGTGTTCCCCATCCTATGTTATGTGTGCATGACTAATATGCATATGTATTCCCTTATGATCGATTAAAGACGCAATTATAGTTGTGTCCATCTCTAGTATGCCAGTTTTCAGTTCTCGTGAAAGCTACGAGTATTAGGCCTATGTAAAGCTACGTTGCCACGTTTCACAGTGTGCACGTTAATTCATTGAAAGTCCCCGTTTCTAGGCCTCAAAAGGGCCCGGACTCAGATTCAGCTCCTGTCTCATGAACCCTCGCTGAGGAGCGATACAGCCCCCACCTGTATCCCTGACCCTTCACTTACTTCCTGCCTCACAGTGCCCGGCTCGGCCTGGCTCTGCCTGCCAGTCTGCCAAAAGTATGTTATGATTCTAGTTATCAGTCCAGCTCTCCTTCTCTGCATTCCTAAGCTACTGAATCGCATCAATAGTTTCCGTCATGGTCTAGCCTTTACGTCTCCATGTAAGAGAAATACTGTATTAATGGTCATTTAATATTCCTTAACACGCACTACATGTAGAATAATGCATGCACCAGTCTTAGAGTCTGTTAGCCTTTACCCTGATAACTTTTGGATTCTATCAACATGTTCTCTAAACATCAGATACTAGATAGTGTTTAGGTACATGTCGCTCTGACTCTCCAGACTGTAGTCTCCCCTTCTAGCGCAGAAGTCATAGCCCCCAGTTCCTCCTAGTAACACGTCATTGCCAGCTTGCGCGCACCACTAGGTCAGAGGTCCCGGCTCCTTAGGTAGCCCCCTCCATGTTTCCGCCCCATTTTATGACATATTCTGTTACGTTTACATCACATGTCTATGTACACGCCTCTTGTTACACCCACTTCAGCCTTATCTTTCGCGACTGTTACTAACTACGCCCACTGCTACGCCTACTGTATGAACTCTAATGCAATTGTTTAATTATAAATATTGTGCACTGTTATTAAAAGTTGTCCTCTCCCAGATCCTGCCCCCGGCAGCTGCCATCCTATTCCCGTGCAGGTTGTCCTGTTGCTGTCCTTTATGCTGTATTAAAACCTGCAAACTCAAGATACCTCGAATCCTGACTCTTATTTATTGAGCTATCTGTTATTGTATATCTAGTCAAAAAATAGAACCGGTATTTAATTATTTATTTACCACATAATGGCGCCCGAATAGGGACTTGCCCTTTCCCCACGCGCCGGAGAAGCCACGCAGGCCCCCTGATCCTCTGCAGCCGTGACGGAACCATACCGTGCACGTGCAGATATTTCTGCTTCAAGTATCCCTCAGGCCCACGGAGGAGACGGAGGTTGCGGTCCAGCATCCAGACGAGGCGGTGGAGGAACGCGGCGAGTCCCGACCAGAGCCCAAGCCAAGAGTCCAAGGTCCGAGGTATCCGGAGGCCCACCCGTAACAGAAGTCCGAGGTTCGTCCGTCCGTCGTCGTAGCAGTCCAGTCCAGTCCGAGGCCTTCCGTTCTTGCTGCCCGGTGAGTACCGTTGCTGGGGTAGTATCTAGACAGGGTCAATTAATTTGTCTCTGGTCCGTGGGTTTGGGTACACAGATCCAACACGAAGTGTTCACCTAGGTGGATGCGGGTCCTGACGTGTCTCTTTATGGGACCGGTAAGTTTCGTGCTGTTTTAGCAGTGCATCTAGTTATTCTAGTTTCTGTTCTAGTCAGTTCTGTTCTCGAGAAATTCATGTATTCTGTTTTCAGTATTCCAGGTAGTATTTTGTCCGAACTGTTATTTTAAATGTTCTTCAATGTGTTTTCAATGTCGTGGTATGAATGTGGTGTTTTTCAGTAATCATCGTGTTCATTGTGTATTGTACTGTATCTAGACTCCAGTTCAGCCATGCCTCTGTTCTCCAAGTTACGTCAGTTAAAAACTAGAAAAGGTCTGTTAGAAGAGGCAGTTCCTGTCCCGCCTCGGGACAGTCCAGGTCATTTTATGTATCAAAAGCATTGCATAAGTGCCATATTGTATCTAGATTTATGGGTGGAGTACACCAAACAGTTAGAGGAAAAGTATAGATGGCCCGTATCAGGTACGTGGGATGCCGAGTGCATCATGCGAGTAGAAGAAGCATTATGGAAAAAGAAAGCCAGACAGTCACAGAAAGATGCCATCGAGTTATGGCGCAAAGAATCTCACAAGAGAACAGAAAAAGAAATCAGAAAGTCAGAATTAAGTAGAGAATCCTCAGAAAGAGCCCAAGAAAGGGAATTAATCGAAATAGGTGAACGAGTTAAAACCGAACAGTCAGACAGACAGAGAAATGCCCTCATTAAGGGTATGTATCCTCTTCTTGCCGAGGGCTTGCCAAAAGCAACCCCGGAGGCATCCAGTAATTTTCCACCACCCTTAGTTCCGACCAAGCTACGTCACAAACCGACCGCAGCTGATATTTTTCTCTCGTCCTATTTGGACGACACAGTCCCAGAATATGCAAACCCTGTTCCGCCAGCTCCTGTGAATAATGTAGTTCCTGCTCCTCCAGCCACCGGGGCACCTGTTACAGTACCTGTTGCGGTACCCCCGGTTCAGCCTACATTACAAGTACCCGCTACATCGGTCACTCTGCCAGCACGAAGAGTATCAGTCGACGATTCCAGTTTAGGGGCCGCGGGAGGAGGTCCGCCTGGTACCCCGCCGCCAAATAAACGTTTAGCGTTAGTCGAGTTACATGAACGTGCGTTACAGCGTACGCCCAAATATCAGTCCGTCGCAGAAATCAGGCAAGCTCTTACTGAATGCTGTTATGATCCAGTTCCAGGCGAGAATAATATGGTTATATATTCCTTGCGTGTAAGACGGGTGACCGAGTATTTGGACACCCTACCGAATATGAAAGAAGATCTAGACAGAATGTATCGTTTCATCCGTACAGGAGAAGATCCAGAAAGTATCGGTGAAGTCATGTCTCTCAGGAAATCTGAAACCCAGCTTATGTTATTAAAGTTTCTGATCAATTGTTTAATAAGGGAACAAGATTCCCCGACTAAAGATCCGAACGAAATGAAAATTCTGACAAGGTGGAGTGATAATATAGCCGAGGGTAAACACAGGACAATCAGTAGTATAGAAAGTATGTACAAGAAAATACGCAAAGAAATAATAAGGTTACACGAACAACGTAGAGAAGCACAAGTAAGCGAGAAAGAAAATGAATCTGATACCGAAGAAGTAGTAGACGAAAATACAGCCAGAATAGCGTATGTAGGAAAATCTAGATATCTAGACCGACATTTATGTCCGGAACACAAGAAAGTCTTTCACCATCCAGCACCAGAACAAGGTTCTCTAGAGCAGGTATTTCAAACTACCGATCGCATTCTGAAATCACGAATCGGTTATAGTGAATTAAGTACCATGCATGAACAAGAACTAGCCCGATCAGCAGTCCGATGGATTACTGATTCTACCACTTTTCCGGACGAAATAGTGGCACAAATGTTTCTGAAATTGCCCCCAGCCGAGCAGCGACTGGTGGGTATGTATATGATCCAACACCTCATTACACTGTATGAGGGTCAGCATTCCGATCCAGGTCCGTTACATGATGTTCTGAACGAGTTACTCCAGTATAAATGGAAAGGTTTAGGTACCGATTTAATTAGTATCATTCTAGAACAGCGCCACAAATATAGAACGTTTCTGAACCCGCATTTTGTTCACGTCTCACCCCCGGAAAGTAAACCATTTTACATAGATAGACAGCATCCGTTACGAGAAGTACACCCAGTTAGGACACCAGATGGTGAAATGCAACGAGTATTTGTTTATACTCCTATCACAAAGATGGAACTCTTAGAGATGAAAAAGTTAATTCCCTGTCACGACAAAGATCCAGCAGGGTTCCACCGTGAATTAAAGGACATGCTCCGTATGGGAGAATACACGTATCCAGATATAATTAAAATGTTAAAAGTCCTGTTGCCTGCGGGCATATATGAAAAACTCAAAGAAAAAGAATGGGAGGTGGGAGAGAAAAAGATAGATTGGGCAGCTCTAGAAGCTGAAGAAAATACACGTGTACCAGGTACCGGTCTAGGAGAGAAATGTAAAGAATTGCCCGAACTGTTAATACAAGTGTTGCCTAGGTTATTAGCCACGAAAAAGGAGGACTGGGATGCAATCTCAGCCTGTAAACAGAAACAAGACGAAGATACTAGTGATTTTTATTCTAGATTCGAGAAATGTTTTAGTATTAACAGTGGTTTGAAGACGAGTAGTGAGTCATACCCTCATCTTTTTGTTTCTAAACTAGTCGAGAATTCAAGTCCACAAGTTAAGAATCGAGTTTTGAAAGTCGAAAGTACCTGGCAAGCTAATACTCCGTCCCAAATGCTTCAGATGCTTCAGTATCACCAGAATAGAATCAGAGAAGAGCAAGAACACGAAAGGAAACGTATGAAAGACACGAAAATGAAAGTACTAGTTGCACAATCTGTTCCACAAGACAGTCAGAAGAGGGGTCCGAATCAAGCCAGTCATCCTGCAGCTCCCGTTAAAGGGACATGCAATTATTGTAAACAGCCAGGTCATTTTATAAACGAGTGTGCAGTTCTGAAACACAATATAGCCACTGGTAAGACTAAAGAAAGACCACGTCCGCCTAGACAAGAACAGGTTTCACAGACTTCTCAGCCACCACAGAATGCACAACAGACAGTTCCAGCACCGCAGCCTATAGCTGCAACACAGCATGTTACACAGCAAATGTATCAGTATGCCCAGTCCGAGTATCCAGAGTATCAAGCGTACTCATGAAACAGCCTAGAGAGGGAGGTAGGCTTGCCTCTCATCGAGATACCTGTAGATCAAGAGGGTCCCTATGTTCACAGTCAAGTATTAGGGAAAGACAGAAAGTTTCTGATTGATACAGGGGCAAGTAGGACTACTATCAGTCATGGCGAGGTTCCAGGGGCTCCGCTCTCAGGCTCTAGAAATGTTTCCCTTGGATTTTCAGGAAAGCCAATAGTTAACGAGATTTCCGAACCAGTTACTCTAGAAGTAGGTCCATTGTCCCGAACTACTGATTTATTACTTACGAAATCATGTCCAGAAAATTTGTTAGGCATTAAGACACTGAAAGAATTAGGTGCAGTTATTTGCTGCTCCCCAGAAGGAATACGTTTGTTTTTAAGTGACTTTAAGGGTCACTATGTGTTACGTGATTTTGATTCAAGATTACTGAATGTCCCGCAGCATCTATGGGCGCAAGGTCCAACTGATGTTGGTTTTATGCAAATCACACCCCATCGTGTGACTCTCAAACCAGGTGTAGTGTTACCACGAATCAGACAGTACAGATTGCCACCTGAGGCTGTAGCAGCCTTATCCAAAATTATTGACGAACTTGTTGCTCAAGGAGTGGTTGTAGAAACTGACTCCAATGTATGTAATTCTCCTATCATTCCAGTCATGAAACGTACTGATCTAAATGCACCTCCAGTATATCGATTAGTGATTGACCTTCGAGAACTTAATAAATGTATCATTCCCCAGTACCCAGTCGTTCCAGATATCTCATCCCTATTGACAGCCATTGATTCTGAAGCTACGTTTTTCACTGTCATAGACCTCAAAAACGCATTTTTCAGTGTCCCCATTCATCCAGACAGCCAGTTCCTTTTCGGATTCTGTTTAAATGGAAGGAGCTATAAATTCACACGAGCTCCTCAAGGTTTCACAGAAAGTCCTAGTATTTACAGTCAAGCGCTTAAAAGACAACTAGACAATATTCACATGCCAACTGACACTGCCCTGCTCCAATATGTCGATGATCTACTGATCACAGCCCGTTCTGAACGTGACTGCGAGCGAGCCTCACTTACAGTTCTGTATTTCCTAGCCGAGATGGGGCACAAGGTGTCCCCTTCGAAGCTTCAATTCTGTGTCCAGCAAGTGATCTACTTAGGCCACTTACTGTCCAAGTGGGGTAGGCAGTTGACACCTGACCGTATCCAGTTAATAGCGAGTCTTCCACAGCCCAAGACCCAGAAAGAGGTACGAGCTTTTATCGGCCTCACTTCCTATTGCAGACAATGGATTCCTCAGTATGCATTTCTAGCCAAGCCACTGATACAGTTAACGACACAGGAGGTAGCCGTATCGACTGTCCTCCCTTGGACATCCGAACATACACTTGCTTTTAATGAATTAAAGAAAGCCTTATGCCAAGCTCCTGTTCTAGCAACACCGAACTACAGTAAGCCTTTTACGCTTTTTGTCACAGAACGTGATGGTACAGCATTATCTGTTCTCACACAAGATCAAGCAGGACAATACAAGCCTTGTGCTTATTTTTCGAGCACACTAGATCCTGTAGCCCAGGCTCTGCCTGCGTGCCTCAAGTCAGTTGCAGCCACAGCTCTAGCTATCAGACAAAGTGATTCCATAGTGTTAGGACATTCCCTGACAGTACAAGTTCCACACTCCGTGGAAGTTCTTTTAAATCGAACACAGACTCAGCACTTGACAATTGCGCGTTTAACAGGTTATGAATTGACACTGTTCCAGCCACACATAGAAATCAGACGCTGCAACGTTCTAAATCCTGCTACACTGTTACCGTCAGTTACTTCAAATCCTGCCACACATGACTGTGTGGAAGTAGTTGACACCATGACAAAGCCAAGACAAGACCTGACAGATATTCCACTACCAGATCCCGACCTGACACTTTATGTGGATGGTTCATGTATGAGAACAAGTACAGGAGAACTAGTAGCCGCGTATGCAGTGACTACTGACACTGAAGTTATAGAGACACACCGTATTGACACCCTGTCCGCTCAAGCAGCAGAGCTAGTCGCTCTGACACAAGCCTGCATACGTGCCAAGAACCTGAAAGTTAACATATACACAGATTCACGATATACATTCGGAGTCGTACACGACTTTGGAGTGCTCTGGCAAGAAAGAGGTTTTATGACTTCACATGGAACCAAGATTCAGCATGGTCTCCTCATTCAAGCTCTGTTAGAAGCAATACATTTACCGACAGCTATCGCTATCATGAAGTGCAAAGCACATACGAAAGTCACTGACATTATTTCCCAAGGTAATGATCTAGCAGATCGAACAGCCAAGCTCACAGCTCAGACTCCAGACATTCCAGTTAACATGACACTGACACACACTCCAGATCCGACTACATGTATGACAGTTAAGGACCCTACACAAGATGTCATAGACATACAGTTACATGCTACTCCTGAAGAAATCAAGAAATGGTCCGAACAAGGAGGGGTCCAGACAGATCAGGGATGGTTGACGAAGGGAAAAGCCACATGGTTTCTCCCCGACTCTATGGTTCAAGTCATTATTAATACCGCACATAGTCCTGCACATTTAGGAGAAAAAGCTATGTTAGACAGTATCCAGAACCTTTGGTTCAACAAGCATTTACGAGCTGCAGCCAAGCAGAAAGTCCGTACCTGTATGATATGTTGCCAGTTCAATCCAGGTAAAAGTGTCCCGGTGGAACAAGGTGGATTCCAGCCTCCTGACCACCCTTTTGAAGTCCTCCAGATGGATTATATTCAGATGGAGCGATGTCGAGGTTTCAAGTATGTCCTTGTAGTTGTATGCGCTTTGTCCAGGTGGACAGAGGCATATCCAGTTCCAGATTATACAGCAGCGACCACTGCCAAGCAGCTGGTTCGTGAATTTTTCCCTCGTTATGGACTCCCTAGGGTCGTGTATTCAGACAACGGCCAGCCATTCTCATCTGAGTTAATGAAGCATGTTTCCCTTTTGTTAGGGTACCAGTGGAAGTTCCATTGTGTACGCCATCCAGAAGCAGCCGGTCTCGTAGAGAGACATAACCAGACCCTAAAAATCCGCATTGCTAAAGTTTGTAAAGAGAAAGGTGTAGACTGGCTAGTAGCTCTGCCAGTCGCCCTATTCTATATGCGCATGGTCGCACATTCCAGATCAGGTCTGTCTCCTTATGAGGTCGTATTCGGCCGCCCCCCGAACATGTGGGGTACACCTAGACCCCGAAGTATTACAGATGTTTCCAGTAATATGCTGACAGATTACCTAGCTTCCTTGATGTCTGCCCTACACTCTTGTCGTTCACAGGTTGCCGCTGCATTTCCAGACAATACTGAAGTCAAACCGCACGAGGTCCTTCCCGGAGACCTGGTCTTAATCAGGAATTTCGATCGTTCAAGTCCACTGGAGCCTCGCTGGAAGGAGCCGAAGCTAGTCCTTCTGACCACCCGTACGGCCGTGAAGTTGGAAGGCCGCAAAGGCTGGGTGCACCTGTCCCACGTCAAGAAATTTCATGGACTTCGAGAAAAAGAGTTTGCCGAGAACATTTTCAAGGACTGTCAGAATTCTAAAAACTGCCCTATTCTCAAGGACTGTCCCGCTACAAACTTTGATTCCAAGCCTCCCCTGTTAGAGGAAACTCCGCAGCAGGAGTATAAAAAGAAGCTCCGGTCTAGTAAAATAAGTCAGCCAGTTTAATTGTCTAAGTCCCCCTCGGGTGAAACGGTTAGACAGGTATCTGACATGTATGAGATAGACCCCCATAGTGAGAGAGTTAGTCAAAGCTCTATCCGATGTATCGTTTTTCTAAGTTTTCTATTATTTCTAAGTTTAATGGTTACTTGCACAAGTTATGCATTTCATTTATGTTTTCCAATTTCTCATGTAAATAAGTTTTCTAATGCTACAGTAGAGCACACGTTTAGTGATCTGCCTCCTCACGAGTTGTCCTATCGTCTTGCTATGAGAAATAATACATTTATAAGAATGTTACACTATTCTCACCAGACCAGCAATGCCACTAATTGTTGGGTGTGTGGTCGACTCCCCCCTTTCCAGACACCGAAGGGAGTTCTGCCACTGTTTCCTTAACCGTTTTCACATAATGGTTCGTGTGGAGCATGGTCCATGTTAACGTTGTCCTCAAATGATATGTCCCTTCTGAACAGTACATGTTTTCCAGACAAGCAAGGTCTCACCCATAGAACAGGGTTAGATCTAGAAAATGAAGTTTATAATTTGGGTAATTATTCTACGAATTTTATGGTCCTGAATGTTCAGTCTGATACTACTCCAGACTTACCTGCTATTTCAGTACTACCAGTCAAAGGCGAATTATGTGTCCGAAAGAATGGTTCCGCACATGTAGGACATAGTGATTGTACTACTATTGTCGAGTATAGTGACAGTGGGAAATCTGTTTTCAAAGCTTCACGTCATTCTTATTTTGTTTGTGGTCAGACCGCATATGTTCGTCTGCCCCTCGATTGGGATGGAACATGTTACATTGCCTTCCTACTGCCACCAGTTTTCCTAGCCCCATCCGATTATCATAGAAACACACATCTAGTACACATCAGACATAGAAGGGAGATCGAGTCCCCAATTGTCGATCAAACTGAAACTGCTCTAGAACAATATACAGATTTCAATAGAGGTTTCTTTTTCTTTATAGGACCTATCCAGAATAGTAAGCTAATCCGTAGATTAACCAGAACCCTTGAGGCAGTAGTGAATGAGACTGCCTCCGCTCTAGGTAACTTAACTGAAGAGCAATCTGCTATGAGATTTGTCGTGCTCCAAAATCGGCTCGTTCTTGACGTCATACTGGCCGATAGAGGAGGAGCATGTAGAGTCATCGGATCTAGTTGCTGCATTTTCATTCCTAATAACGCGCCGTCTGTTTATTCAGCTATAACCAGACTACATAAGATTGCCCATCAGTTACACCAGAATCCAGGCACCTGGACATGGTCCGGTTGGTTCTGGAATATCCTATCTGCCTGGGGATGGAAAGTATTGTCGTTTCTAGGTATTGCAGTAGCGATCATATTCAGTTGCTGCCTCTGTATACAATGTGGCCCTGCGATTTGCGGCATTTGTGCTACATCCTGTATTCCTAGTCCTAAGTCCCGTTCCAAGACAATTCGAGACGAGCAAATGATACTGTATGAAATGATAGATGGTATCATGAATATTGATGTTTCCTGATGGAAACGTAGTGACAAGGAGGGAATGTGGAAAAGTAAATTTTGCCATGTTCTGTGTCCCTACGTGTTCCCCATCCTATGTTATGTGTGCATGACTAATATGCATATGTATTCCCTTATGATCGATTAAAGACGCAATTATAGTTGTGTCCATCTCTAGTATGCCAGTTTTCAGTTCTCGTGAAAGCTACGAGTATTAGGCCTATGTAAAGCTACGTTGCCACGTTTCACAGTGTGCACGTTAATTCATTGAAAGTCCCCGTTTCTAGGCCTCAAAAGGGCCCGGACTCAGATTCAGCTCCTGTCTCATGAACCCTCGCTGAGGAGCGATACAACCCCCACCTGTATCCCTGACCCTTCACTTACTTCCTGCCTCACAGTGCCCGGCTCGGCCTGGCTCTGCCTGCCAGTCTGCCAAAAGTATGTTATGATTCTAGTTATCAGTCCAGCTCTCCTTCTCTGCATTCCTAAGCTACTGAATCGCATCAATAGTTTCCGTCATGGTCTAGCCTTTACGTCTCCATGTAAGAGAAATACTGTATTAATGGTCATTTAATATTCCTTAACACGCACTACATGTAGAATAATGCATGCACCAGTCTTAGAGTCTGTTAGCCTTTACCCTGATAACTTTTGGATTCTATCAACATGTTCTCTAAACATCAGATACTAGATAGTGTTTAGGTACATGTCGCTCTGACTCTCCAGACTGTAGTCTCCCCTTCTAGCGCAGAAGTCATAGCCCCCAGTTCCTCCTAGTAACACGTCATTGCCAGCTTGCGCGCACCAATAGGTCAGAGGTCCCGGCTCCTTAGGTAGCCCCCTCCATGTTTCCGCCCCATTTTATGACATATTCTGTTACGTTTACATCACATGTCTATGTACACGCCTCTTGTTACACCCACTTCAGCCTTATCTTTCGCGACTGTTACTAACTACGCCCACTGCTACGCCTACTGTATGAACTCTAATGCAATTGTTTAATTATAAATATTGTGCACTGTTATTAAAAGTTGTCCTCTCCCAGATCCTGCCCCCGGCAGCTGCCATCCTATTCCCGTGCAGGTTGTCCTGTTGCTGTCCTTTATGCTGTATTAAAACCTGCAAACTCAAGATACCTCGAATCCTGACTCTTATTTATTGAGCTATCTGTTATTGTATATCTAGTCAAAAAATAGAACCGGTATTTAATTATTTATTTACCACAGCTGCGATGGGGGAAGGGGGAGGAATTTCCTTGCACCTCAAAGGGACTGGGCTGCCTCTGACAACACCGTATCCACCTCCTGCCAGGAACTCACGCCAGAGAAGGCCCAACTGGTTCTGGAGGGACACCGACACCCTCTGCCCGGCAGATCAAAGGATTTTTGCGTACAAATTCTGGATCCCAGACCCCTGAACTGTAGAACTCACCTGGATCAAGAAGACTGCACAGGAGAAGCACCGGAGAAACTGCTAAGAGGAACGACCGCTTTGCTGCATGCTTTGCTAGGCTGACCTGCAGTGGCTGCTTCTGGCGTGGGCAGTGAAAGGCCTGGACTGGGCTTTCTGCAACCGAATTGGTGAGACTCTCCAAGGGCTTGAGGTAGAGCTTGCCCCTGTTCACGAAGTCTCAGGAACAGCAAAGACTTCAGGTTCTTTGACCCGCAGCACTGGGGACTGTGTGGTGTATGCTGCCACCCGAAGAACACCACTCGACGCCGTCTACGAAGACCCTGCCGAACCAGGGTCCTGAAGGCACCTTAGAGGGCACCGCCGCAATGCTGCACTGCGACCCTGGTCTCACCGAGGACGCCTGCTGATGCCATCACCGAGACGCTGCTCGCACCCTGACCTGTGGGCACCACACTCCGCACCGCCATGCTTCAAGCCGAAGCTTTGGCACCGTAGAGGGCACCGCCGCCACGCCACACCGAGGCCGCCTGCTGATGCCATCACCGAGCCGCTGTTCGCACGCGACCTGTGGGCCCGCACTCTGCACCGCCTCGCTACACGGCGACGCCGTGGCCTTCCTGACACCGCCACCTCCCGCCAAAGTCAGCGTGGCTGCTTGTACGGTGGCTTGGGGGCACCGCTCGTATGTTACACAGCGCACCGCCATCATCTTACACTGCAGCCTTGGCCTACCGACGCCGGTGTCATCAACTCCAGTTCGTCAGCTGACGACAGTGCTTCAGCAACGACAACGCCGCTGCTTGCACCGTGACCTGCTAGCACCGTGACGAGCACTGCCTCCATCTCGCACCGCAACCCTGGTCTCATCGATGCCGCCATCTGATGCCGCCACTGAGCCGCTGCTCACACCGCGACCTGGGGGCACCACACGCTGCACCACTGCACTTCGCACCGCAGCACCCGACGGCTGTTGGCGCCAGCGCTCCTGATCCCAACAGAAAGGAGCTCGACCTGCAACGTGAGCGACTTCAAGGGCCCCATCGCCCTGCATCTCTGAAAGGTACTATTTGCAGGTATTCGCGACACCGTAGTTGGCCACGACCACGTGTTCAGCCAGAACTGTTTTCGGATTTGTGTGCTCACGACGCTGTGGAAGCCAGGACGGAGCTATCTACCCAAGGAACTCTTTTTAATCAACGTAGTTTTTGAACTGTGAACTTTTAAGTATAGTATTGTGGAGTTTTTATCGTTTTTGGTCTTGTTTTAATTATGTCAAAATATTGGATATTTTTCTAAACAGGTACTGCTTATGTTGTATTACTGTTGGTTACGTCCAAATGCTTTACACACTGCCTCTAAGATAAGCCTGGCTGCTCGTGCCAAGCTACCAAGGGAGTGAGCAGGGGTTATTTTAGACGTGTGCCTCACTTATCCTGACTAGAGTGGTGGTTTCTCGCTTACTTTGGCGCAAGTCTCAGCTAGCCAGAAATCCCATTTCTAACAGTTATGCAGTCGCCATATAATGTTTTTATGCTTACTCCTCTCATCACTACCGGAAATTTCTTCCACTCCATCAATGTGGCTCAACTCATACTTTGCTTTCTTAAAAATAGACAACAATCATATTCAGAAGGTTGTTCCAAATGCTGCATCCGTTAATGTATCCTCCAGTTTGGAATACAAATAACTGTGTCCCACAGCCCTGAGTCATTAGTATAGGAATATGGTCAGAGACTATTCGGCCAAGATATTCTAGAAAATAACATGTGGCTTAGGAGTCTGCAATACAAAGGACTATATCTAATATTTTATGAACATCGTAGATGTGTGAGCAGTAGGAGTATTCATTATCATTTAAGCGAGCAACCCTCCAAAAATCTGCTACATTCCAGCCCATCAGCCATTCCACAATCTAGCTGCAGACCATATAACTGGCAGGCAAGAAAGAGGGAGTCTGGATCAGACCACGGATTCCGTCAACAACAAGTAAAATCCCCTTCAATGAGTACAGGTTGATGAATTCCTATAGTTAGGTGTGATGGCAGGCATTTTAAGAATGCAAAGGGTTACCATCTAGGCAGCCTCTAATCGATATGAAACTATCCTCCATGTATCTGCACTCTTTTTGAAAAAACAAAAGGGGCTCTGGGACAAATTTATAAAAGGATGCCCCTTACGTACAGTGAGCACGTTGTAAAGTACATTTGGCCACAACTCTTTTTCAATACTTCATCCACTATTTTACTCAGGTGTGTTTCCTGCAGTAATCTGAGATGTGCACCCAAAACACTACTACGGTCAAAATAACTAACAAAACAATTTGAAATGTACCTGGTTTCCTTATGGGTAGCGATAATAGATCTCAGGAGGTAGGGTATATAACGGCCTTTCGCCCGCCAGCCAACCGACCAACACCTCTAAGTGGAAACAACAGCTCCCTCCCTGCACCACTGTGCAAGCATGCAAATAAATAAGACAGGCATGTGCTGTAAAGTATCACAGATCATCCTATTTCTCTGTGGCGTATGACCTCAGCAGCAGATTTCGGTGTCAGTTTGGGCAGGCCCTTTGTTAGAAGATGAATGTAAATCCGACCCATTGAGGGTGACACAGTTCATGAATGTCAGAGAGAGGAACTTAATTTCTTGTTTGCAGTTTGCTGCCACTGCTGCCAGTGTCCCCACTTTTCCCTTTTCAATTCATCCTTTCAACTTCCACCTATGTCTACAACTATCTCTCCTTTTTCTGTATTGTTTTTCTGAACCCTGATAGGTGATTATTCCTATTGACACAGCTTAACATTTTGTTCAGTTCCATACCTCTTTGGCATCTGTGAAGAATCCTGTTTGGTCTTCATCTACAATTTTTAGTTTAGTAGTGTATATTCTATATTGTCCAACATGGCCAAGTGTGTGGTGTGAAGCAGATTAGATATTAGGTTACTTACTTTTTGAGAGCTACAACAAAATCCTGGCTGATGCCTGGATGAAGTCAATCCAGGAGGTCTAAACTATGAAATGAAGTGCATAAGGTATGATTAGGTCCACCTGGGTTTTACAGTATCAGCAAGTACAAACATCTATCAGCTCTATTAACATAAGAATGACTTTTTTCTTGCTTTGTCAAATATATTCAGTGAAAGACTTATTAGACAAGAGAAAAACACCCGGGGAATGAGATTAGCAATAGTTTTTGAGCAGCATGCTTTTCAGCATCTAAGTAAATATTCCTAAACCACAGGCACAAATAGATCTATCTAAAAATGTTTACTCTGGCATACGGCACACTGGTTCAAATACATAAGTCTGATAATGTTCATGATCCGATCTGCCCCAGTTGTCCCAATCCCAGAGCTGCCTTTATTGATCTATCTGGTATTGCCTAAGGAATGGCTCTCTGGTGTGGTTTTCTCCAGTAACATGGTTGAGCTACAATGCTTGCTTCAGCACCCCATGTCACTACCATGTAATGTCTGGGGCTCCTTTGTTCATATCCTTCTCAATCTAAAGATACGACCCGGCAACCTGAACGGAGTAGATGCATGCCCCCATCCTGTGGCCCCACCTACATCTTGGTCATCTTAGTATTAAGGGCTACTTTTCATTACATTCAATGGCTTTTCTTCACATTTAGTTTCGATGTCTGATACTTTGCATGCCTACTCCTTATGGTTATATATGTTATAGTCATGCCTGGCCTAGGTTGGTATCCTGTCGCTATACTTGAGTCTATATGTATTGTAATGTGATAAAATGAATAGCAGAAAAACAATGTTTTTCAAATATCCAAAATGTAAAGTCAGAAGTTTCATTCCAGGGCTATAAAGGTAGTTGTAAGTTGTGCTGCTGAATAGTCACTGACTAACTGCATCTATGCACATAGTCTGAAATGATCTGCAATACACTAGCATAAACAAGAATAAGGTAATGACTGGTTCAATCTGGGGTTGATTGTAAGAAGAATAGTTTGTTGGGAACAATGAGATATACTGTGTGCCTCATTAGGACTTACCAATTCCCAAAAGGTTGCGCAAGTTCCTCATTGCGTTGTTCATTTCTCCTAGTTTCATGTAAATGTCATTCATACGAGGAAATATTCCATTCGGTGAAGTCACATCAAATAGTTTTTGGAAATGCAATACAAATGATTGCAAAGCTTGTGGAGAAGTCCTTTCACTGCCCTAAAGCAAAAAGAGGGGTGGTAGAGTTTCAATTATTTTTCACAGCATTTGAAAACTGATGTAGAAAAAGTACTTTCAATTTTAATAACAATAGTAGTTACACACTTTTCCTATGCTGGGCTTAATTAAAATGTCTTATTTCTTCCCCTACTTTTTAAAACGTTATTTCATTGAACTCACAAAATAGAACATACATAGCTGAGTTACCAGTTAGCCAGCAATTCTGATCTGCATCCTCTCAAATATCTTGGCCCTGCTTTATGTACTCACCTTCAGGTATTTACCTTAGTTTTCTTTGCTACCAGGCTTCTCTCGTCTCAGGCCAGGACTCATCAAAAAAGTTAAACATATTTGGATTTTCTGATGTCCTCATCTTATTGAGCTAATTTTCTATTTTATATATCAGGAACCACTTGTATCTGTAACTACAACACATCTTATATGTTAAGTTTTCTCTAGTGCCTAGCGTTGCAAGGGAGAGAGAAGAGGGAAACTCGCATGAAGCCAATCGCTCATTAGTGGGATGAGATACTCTTAGTCTTTGGGGAACCTCAATCAACATACTAAATAGATAGTAACTAAAGCAACCCCAAGTTGCGTGCTCGGTGTCCCTCCCGCACACTTACAAATCAATGAAGTTCCCGCTGGGCATTACAACACATATCCATGAACGCATGTCTATGAGCGCAGAGACATATAGTGGTATATTATTTTATTTGTTGTTGTTAAGATGGATCTGTGAACTGCCAACTAGTTCTTCCTCACATTCTGGGAACATACAATGCCAGAAAGTGCAATTTAAAAGTTAATAATGGAACCGTATTTACTTTATTTGCTGAATAACTGAGAAAATATTGATATATGCCTTTGTGAATGGCATGTGCACATTTCAAAGAAAACAAAAACTTCCACTAGGTATAAATAAACAGCTATTCGATCAGTCACAAATACACTTTTTCTAAAGCATTACTGACACCTGGGCATATTTCTGGTAGCATGAGCCTTTCTCTTTAGCCATGTTTAGGTCTCACTTACTAGAATGAGCAAGTGCTGCCTGTTGCGACACACACGGTCAGCTGATAGTGCGCTTAAAGCCTGTCCATTGCTTACCATTGGTTGGCTTCATTGGCACTCTCATTGCTCCTAATGTGTTGGCTTGTGTGGGCTTTACTTCTTTGTGCGTTTGTTCCACCCCTGGAGCATGGATGTACTACTTCTGTCCTTCCACTGCTCACTTGTCAGACGCGAAGGTCCATGTGTTTTCCAGATGTATCCCTCATGTACTTCTCTACTCCACCACTTTCGTATTGCTCTCTCTCTGCCTGTGTGCTTCTCCCAGCCAACTTCTATGATGAGCTCACCCTTGTATGCCTCTCTCCCAGGGTTTCCTTTTTGACCTTGTGCTTCTCCCACCTAGCTTCACGTTGTGCTCACACGTTCCTTTTCTTTCTCTGCTCCACATTCTGCTTTCTGAGTTGACTTCCCCCCACCCGCACCCTCTGTATTGTTCAGACCGTCGCTCGTGTTGCTTCCCCTCGTGCTGCCTCCCTCCCCTCCTTGATTCCAACCCCCACTTGCACTCCTTTTTCTTTGTATTTATTGAACCAACTCAGATCGGGGAAAAATAGCTTGCACCATTTTGTAGGTGCCTGCATGATTGGTGTGTCATGCCTACAAGATGACACATCCAGACACGTCATCGGTTTCTATAAAGCCATGTGCATAGCATCAGGGATACTGTGCAGCATCGCTAAATTGACTGGCAACGACAATAGGTCCCAAAGGCGAGACCTATTACAGCATCACTGCTTCTCTACACAACTTCAAGGAGTCAGCAATCCCACACTTGTTCCCCAGTGCATGTTAGTGGTAACGTTCATGGACACCTGAATCAATCAACGCTGCAATCTGGAAGGAAAAGCTGTAAAAGACTGTCTTTTTTATCCTGCAATCGAATTATTTGATGACGCGGTGTCTTCTTGCCTTCTGACAAACGGCCTCCCACTCTCATGTTGTCCAAATCTGCTCCCCATACTGCCAGAAGCATCTATCACTCAAATACCACTCTACAAGACCACATACATGGTTCTATTAGGAACATTATCAATCCACTGCACTAGATCTTTTTTTTATTCTTTATTGTGGTTTGTCCAAATATAATACATAATAAAGATATATGAATGAATAATGCCATCGGCCGAAGAATAATCCCCCCTCCCACCCCCTGTCGACCTTCCCCCACCCCACCCCTGCTGGTCCGGTTCACTTAAAAAAATAAAAAAAAACAGTTCTTCCACTGGCATGAGAAAACAAGCATTTACAATGCAACGGTCTCGCCTTTGCAAAAGTTAGAGCTATTGGCATTGTAAATGACAAAATTCTTATTTATGTGTTGGTTTTGAAAACAGATAAATAAATGGCATTGTCATTTACAATGCCAATAGCTTAATCTCTCGCAAATACGAGACCTATTGCATTTGCACCCACACACACAGAGCCACACACACCCACAGCCCCACACACACACAGCCACACACACAGACAGCCACACACACAGACAGCCACACACACAGACAGCCACACACACACAGAGCCCCACACACACAGAGCGCCACACACACAGAGCGCCACACACACAGAGCGCCACACACACAGAGCGCCACACACACAGAGCGCCACACACACAGAGCGCCACACACACAGAGCGCCACACACACAGAGTGCCACACACACACAGAGCGCCACACACACAGAGCGCCACACACACAGAGCGCCACACACACACAGAGCGCTACACACACACAGAGCGCCACACACACAGAGCGCCACACACACACACACAGAGCGCCACACACACACAGAGCGCCACACACACAGAGCGCCACACACACAGAGCGCCACACACACAGAGCGCCACACACACAGAGCGCCACACACACAGAGCGCCACACACACAGAGCACCACACACACACACAGCACCACACACACACACACAGCACCACACACACACACAGCACCACACACACACACAGCACCACACACACACACAGCACCACACACACACACAGAGCACCACACACAGAGCCGCACACACATACACAGAGCCCCAGAGCATAATTCCAAGAGCCAGCAAAGGCTCGAAGCATAGGAACTAGGGAAGTCGTCATCCCAGGCAAGCAATGTCCGTGCGGGTGTGTGATGGTGAGTGAGGGTGAGGTGAGTGAGGGTGAGTGAGGGAGTGAGGGGGAGTGAGAGTGAGAGGGAGTGAGAGGGAGTGAGAGGCTGTGAGAGGCTGTGAGAGGGTGAGTGAGGTGTGGAGGGTGGGTGAGGGTGGGTGAGAGGGTGTGTGAGGGTGAGAGGGTGTGTGAGGGTGAGAGGGTGTGTGAGGGTGAGAGAGTGTGAGGGTGAGGGGGTGTGAGGGTGAGGGGGTGTGAGGGTGAGGAGGTAAAGAAAGGCCAGGAGACCCTCTCAAAGGCTTTCTCTGCATCTAGCAGGATTAGCCCCAAAGGGTCTCCGGTGATCCCTACAACATCAAATAGAGCAATCACCCGTTGAACATGATCAGTAGTACTCCGGCCAGGAACAAACCCATGTTGAATTGGTGAAACCAATTTCTTGATCACGACCGCTAGCCGGTTCGCCAAAACCTTAGCACATTCATTAGCGTCACTATTAACGTGATAGGTCGATAGGACCCCAACTCCTTAACCGATTTCCCTTCTTTGGGAAATACCAAAATATTGGCCGATCCCCATGAGTCTGGTGCCCCCTGACCAGATTGGGCCTCTAAAAAACACGTCCTCCATTAATTCCAGTAGGCAGGGAGCCAATTTTCTATAGAATCCCCCCGGAATGTAATCTGTACATACCGCTTTTCCTTTTTACCAGGGACCTAATAGCGCCACCAATTTCCTCTGCCGTAATGGTTGCCTCCAGCGCATCTCTCTCTTCACTTGATAACTTTTCCCCTGGAAGCCCTGCGTTATAATCATGAATTTCCTTTTCACTACCACTAGTTTCTTCAGTATAGAGCTGTTGATCGAATCACTGAAAGGCAGCCCGTATATCTGAAGGCTTGGAAACTAGCCTGTGCCGAGGATCTTCAATTATAAGTATTGCCCCGTTGACTAGTGCGCAATGCAAGCAAGTGTCCCACTCTCTCACTGCATTCATACACCAGGCGGCTTATTTCCCTGCCGCTTTGCTCGACGAAACTTCTAATATTGTAGACTTTGCTAATGCCACTGTATTTGTGCCCGCCCCACACACCCCCACTCGTAAATACTTCTACTAATTGTGTTTCTGCATCAACCAACTTTCTATAGAGTTCCAGCATGTGCTGTTTCCCCTACTTCTGGGACCTCCAGCCATACCTTGATGTTTCCCCTCTTATCCCAGCTTTCAGAGCGTCCCATACCACCTCCACCCGTGTACTATCCCTATTCGCAGCTATGAATCTGGGAATCCATATCCTCATATGTGCAATATATTCCTCATCGTAAAGGAGTGCTCTATCAAAGGTCCACCGGGCTTTGAGGATTGAAATGAAATTTCAAGGACTAGCGGATTATGATCAGACATTACGTGTGGAAATGTGAAAATCCAGGCAGTTTGTCTATAACCCCTGAGACACAAAAAAATAGTCTAGCCTAATGTGTGACTGGTGTGGGGCAGAAAAAAGGGTATATCCTAAATATTAGGGTTCTTGAATGGCCCAGACATCAATGAGTCTGTGTGTCATGCATAAATTAACCAAGGACTCAATGACTTTAGGTTTACGATCCTGATATAAACTAGGCCCTAGCTTGATATTATTAGTGCTCGTATTTATATTGAACTCTCCACAGATGATTAAAGGCAGTGGCCACCCAGCTAGTTCCGTATTTAGCCAATTAAAAAGGGCAGGATTGTCAAATGCTGAACCATAGACTGAACACAGCGTTGAAGAATAATTATCAGCATACCATTGAGTGATCACCCATCTGCCCAGCTGATCAGCCTTAGAGCGTGGAAATCTGAAAGTTTTTCTACGAGCCATAATTGCCACCCCTTTTGTACGTGTTCCTTGGGTTGTGTAACCAGCTGGTATCCTGATAGTTTGGCCATCTTATGTCTACCAACTTCTATGTGTGTTTCTTGCAGACATATTATGTCTTCTTTCAAATATTGAATGTCTTTATTAACACTGCACTTTTTTTGAGGATTATTTAATCCACAAATGTTGACAGATGCGATTCTTAGCTTACCCAGTCCATTGGTCTTAATCAAAAATGTAGGTTAAGACCTCATTGCAATTGATACCATTTCATAAAATTCAACCTGTTGGACCAGCCCTTCATAAAATCCTTTCCCCACCCCCATCCCCTCCCCCTCCTCTGCCTCTAGGCAAAAAAGGTCAGAAGACCCTTGTGATGCCTCCTGCATGATACAGCTTCCCACCACCACCCATCAAGCTCCATCAAACAAACAACAAATAAAAAACAATGTGAATATTTGTCCAAGTTCATCACCCCTCAGGTTCTTTCTGATTTGAAATCACAGATATTTCTCGTAAAAACTCCTGTGCCTGTATTTCAGAAGAAAATACCCTTATATTTCGCCGATGAATTACTTTGAGCCGAGCTGGACTCAGTAGATAGGCCTCACAACCATTCTTCTGGAAGAGAGTAATTAGTTGTCGAAGCCTCCACCTTCTTTCCACAGTGTTATGGCAGAAATCCGGCCTGACGAAGAAGCAATGTCCCTCAGCTGAACGTCTAGCTTCAGGCCACGCCTTATCGAAAAATGCTTGTCGCAGAAGAAAGTTGCCTAAGAATATTAATATGACTCTAGGTTTTTCATTCACGTCATTCTGCCCCTTCCTTTTTTAAGCATGAGTGGAAAATAATGTACTCGCTGCACCTCTTTGTCCCAATCCCAATGCGCTCATTCGGGGAAACCACCCTTCCACAGGCGCAGCACAAATCCTCTGATGTATTCTCCTTCCTCATTTTCCAGTATTCCCAATAGCCTTAAATTGTCATCCATGAATCGTTTGTTGTGACTTGTTGGACAGTGCTCTCAGCTCCAGCCTCTAATGCCACAACTCGCTCTTCCAATGCTGTAGTTCTTTCAGCAATTTTGTGCGTGTTTTATTTACTTTCCTAATGGCCCCTTGTAGCTTCTTCGTTGCATGGTGGGCCCTCTTGTGTTCCTGTCTAGCTGCCATCTGGATCTGTTTGAGAGTGGAATATATCAGACCCATTGAAGGAGATGTCTCCAACGAAGACTTTGGTTGAGAAAGCATATTATTTTCCCCTTGTGCATTGTCATCTGCTTCCAATCTTCCATCCTCGATTCCAAAATATGTTTTTGAATAATCCCATTTTAATTGACTGGATGTGACTAGGATATGACTCAGTTTGCCTGACCTCCCGCTCCTTTCTGCCTTTATTTCTATTTCTTCGTGTCTGAGAGGTAAGTCGCTTTGCGTGCTGGGGTTAGACAGGGAGCTGTCTGAGTCCATCTCTAAGCCATCCAGTTCAGATACCTAATTCTCACTGGCATTAGTTAGCTCAGTCTTCATTGTCCCCCCGTTTTTTTGCTGTATCTGAGAAAGTTTAGGGTTAGCTAGTAAGCCTTCATTAATGTCCTGTTCCTTATTATCGTGCTTGACTGTCATGATGGTACAGTCAGCGCCCTCTGATCCCCCCTGCTGTGGCTACCCTGGACCCAAACCTAAAGATGCCAAAGATGTCAGTCCTGTACTCACTCTGTCCAGGGGTGGAAGTCTGTTGTTACCCACAGCAGGCACCAGCGAAGTTTCACCATTGACAGCGTCTCCTTTCTCTTCCACTCTCCCACGGCCAGCAAACATCCCTGCAATTACTCGTTGCTTGGTAGGGCCCACCTCCTCACCAACACTGATCTTTGTCTTTCTGTGTCCTCACGTCTGCCTCCTTGCTTCCTCTTGTTGCAGGAGTAGCGTCCCTGCTTTCCTCCTGATCGGCGTCATCTGAGCCGTTAGGGGGCCGCGCTGTGTCCCAGCAGCTCCAGTTCCAGCGGCGCCACAATCCCCGCAGTATCAAGGTGGGTTTAAGCTGCTTGGGAGGCATGATGTTGGGCCAAAGCCGGCATCAGCCGATGCACCAGCCGGACAGAACCTTCGGAACTGTGAGTTCTGTAATTCCCGCCTGCGTTCTTCCTAGCTGCTGTTTCCCACTATTCTTTTTGTGAGGGATGAACATTTAGAGTGGACTAGGCTGGGTTTTCACAATTATCCATGGAACAGTACTGTTGTATAGCTCCTATATATCCTTATATCGTGTTAAGTTAGCATAGGTACATTTGAGATTTAAACGCCATTTTTCCTTTCTTGCAACTTCTGCACACGACCCTTAATTGTTGACTTAGCTTTCAACCTAGTGGTTTGCCGTGGTGTATGTGAGAATAATATGTTATTGCTCTGATATCAGTTTTGTTTAATAAACCATGTCTGCACGGAGAGTGCTGAAGTTTCAGGAGCAACACGATATGGAATTGTTATGAGGTCTGATCTCCACGCCTTCATAGTCATAACACAAGTGCAGCCTTTGCCAACTTGGGCTTGAGGCGGGATTGATATTGCTTTGCACGAGAATTGTTAACACACTTGATGCGGTGCACATGCAGAGAGAGCTGGTGTATGCTGATGTGATTCCTTCATGCTAGGACACTAAGGTATGGGCCCGCCCTAAAACAACCCAAAGAGACCTTCTTAGCTAATAATATAATATATGTGTTAGGGAGGGTGAGATATAAGTGTTGTTAACTCTTATTCATTACAGCATGTTAACATGCTGTCACCATTCGCTTTTTATGTCTTAGTAACTATGCTGATAATTTTGCTACTGATAATAAGTATACTTGTATTATCTAAGATACTGCGCCTGAGAAGACGGCATTAGTAAATAAACATTTCAAATGCACATGTGTCTTCTTTACTCCATGTTATGGTTTGTAATGATAATATAACGAAAGAGTGTTCATGAGTCCCACGTACCCTGAGGTACTGTAAGTTCATGTTCTGGTTTGTCTAAACATTGGGTGTTTGATATGTCCAATGAGACACTGTAGCTAGCTCGGTAAGGGGTGAGTTGGTTGCTAAGGTAAGTTTTGGGACACCCTAATTTGCCAAGGTTCCACTCCTCTGTGCACAGTTCTGTGTGAGTACAGAAACCCTGCAACATGGCGCCCAACGGTTTTCGGTGGTCTTATATCATGACACTCGAGTAGTTTATCATTCATGCCTTAACCCCTTCACATCCGTTTCCGGAAAACGGGGTGTCGGTGAAACCTACCTATTTTTTGAAATAGGTCTTTATTCAAGCTTGATTCTTTCTCAAAAGGTTTCTTTGAATTACTACCCAGTTGTGCTACAAAGTATTCTTTGTTTTTTCTTGTTTCCAATTCTGTAATGGCGGCAGCGGTGGCTATTGCGCAGCATAGTCGCGTAGCGGTACGCAACCATCTTCAGACGTACCAGGTCCCAGTAGATGGAATGGCTGTGATTTTCGTGGTATGTGCAGATCCGGCGTTTCCTTACGAGTTGTTTTACTCTTGGGTTACGTTTCCGGCTGTGGACGCTAATTCTGGTTTGTTCCACTCCTACACCGCCTCAGATGTCCCAGCTGAATATACGCCGTACAGGGCATTGGAAATACCTATTGATCATTGGCAGCATCGAGTTTGGTTTGATGGCGCCCTCCCCCACTCTATGTCCCCTGCGAGGTTAGGTCCACTCTCAATTCCAGGTACTAATTGGCCTGCGTTGGGTGGCTTTACCCCGCACCCGAATCACGGGGCTTGCACCCTGGCTGAAATTCGCAGGCTGCATGTAGTTTCCATTTCCGTGATTCGTGCTTTAGTGCAATACATCGGTCGACATCTTCCTGGTGGTCCCCAGGGGGGTGCGGCCGCTCCCATGGAACGAGGCGGAATGCGTCTCAATCCAGTGATGGTAAATTCGGTTTTTGGTGCGCGTCCTGTTGACAACGATGACTTCCCATTCTGGCTAGCAGAGAAGTTTGATCAACTGGAGGCGGTTTTTCCGAATTCTACTCCTGCTGATAAACATAGAATGTTAACGATTACTCTACCGAAGGATATTACTCCTGAACTTGCTGACTGTGACAGCTGGGGAAAAACATTTGCGGCAGTTTATACAAGGTGCTTCGGCACCCCGTCTATGACTGCCCTGCCTGAAATCGTTAGACGTGTTCAGAATGATCACGGTCCAGAGGCAGCGGTTGAATTGGGTATGCGCCTGTGTGGTTCTTTTGAGATTGTAAGTGATCTCATTCTCTCCAATGTTAAAGGAGATGCAGTTAACTTTCAGGTGTCGAATGCTTTGGCTGCTCTGCCCGATGCCGACAAACCCCGCCAGTTAGCAAAGATTGTGGTGGCCGCTTATAAAACAATTGGCCGCACAAGTAGAGGTCTAAAATATTTTCCAGTAAAGGAGAAAAAACAACCACAGGGACAATCTGCAGTGACAGATGCCCAGCCCAAGTCCAAGAAACAAAATTGGCCTAAAAAACAGACACAGGGGAAGCAGACAACGCAGACTCAGGGTACTTTTCCTGCAATACAAGCTCCTGCGCCACCCGAAAAAGTTTATGATTTGCGCGACCGCGCGATGATTAAATCGCCTGATCGTTTTCAGGGTTCTGATCAACGCTCTCCTCGTTCCTTTCAGGACACATCGGCTCCCAAGACCGGTGGAGGAGGAGGGGGTGGACGTGGACGTGGAGGCCAACAAGGACGTGGTCAGTCCCGCCAGACGGACGGCGCAGTGAAGCAGGAGGATTCTACGCCTAGGCGTCCGCAGTTTGCGAAAAAGAAAGTCGCAGCCTTAACAGCGCATCGATATGCCACAGATAGTGAGAACGCGGCTTCGGAATCTGACGTGGGCTCTGACCTTGCTGGACAGCGCGGCGGAGATAACCATAGTCAGAGAGGCGCTGCGTCCACTACTGAGGGTGACAGCGACTGATGTCTACGTTGTGATAGAGACAGCGGATACGAGACTTGCTCCCCCTGAAAGACTATATGAAATTGTCCTGTTAATTGAAGGTGACATACAGCGTACCGTTAAAGGTGTATTTTGGGAGAATCTGTCTTCTACATATGATATTTTACTTTCGGAGGCTGACTGGCCCCCACCTTTTGTGCTCGCGGCGCCGCGAGGGGAGGAGGTGATCCTACCCAGTTTCGCGAACACTGTCTCGAAAGAGCATGCGCAGCATTTTGCAGAAGAGTGGGCTCGGGCTCTCGCGCCGGCTCTGTACCGTAACCAATGTGGTTGGGATAAATTGTCGCCTTGCCACGAAATTCCGTTGCGGTCTCAGCCGCAGCCTCAACCGCAATATCCCATTCGGCGTGAAGCAAAATCTTCCGTCGCGGAAATCCTTGAACAATTGGAATATCAGGGAGTTATTGAAACGTGTGTGTCACCGATGAATAATCCCCTTTTTACTGTGAACAAACCTGACGGATCATATCGTTTGGTTTTGGATTACCGGCATTTGAACTCGCATTGCCGTAACTGTGCAGTACAGAATACTCACGGCTCTGCCCTTGTGGATAGTCTTGTGCGTAAGCGTTTCAAGACAACGCTTGACATATCCAATGGTTTTTATGCCCACAGATTGGACAGCTTTAGCTCCCAATGGACCAGTTTTACGAGCGCTGGAGTCCAAAAGCAATTCCGGCGTCTTCCAATGGGCTACAAGAATAGTCCTGGTATATTTACCGCTCGGATTGTCTCTATTCTGGAGGCACTCGACCCTGATGCTTTTTCGTATGTGGATGACATATATCTCACAGACGACGATATTTGGGAGCATCTGTGTCGTGTAAATTCTGTTGTTTGCAACTTCGCAGACATGGGTTACAAATTTAACTTTGCAAAATCGCACATTGCTGAACACACAGTGTTGTTTTTGGGCTATGAGCTCAACAATGAAGGTAGAGGTTTGGCTCCTCACTTCTTAGAGAAGTGCGCACAACTGCGCGCTCCAACAACACTGAAAAAATTACAGTCTTTACTGGGCTTTTTGAATTTCGGTAGGACTTACATTCCGGAATATGCCCAGCGTATCAAGCCTTTGTATGCTTTGATACAACCAACTTTCTCAAAATCATGCTGGCTGCCTGAGCATTCAGCCATTTTGCAATCCTTGCAGGCTGATCTGCTCGCTTCTAAATATTTACTGACTCGTGATAACCACACCAACCTGGTAATAAGAATAATTCCTGGGACGGTGGGTTTCACATACCTCACTTTTAATGAAGGTGACACAGTACCTATCGCTTACAAGTCACACTTGTACACTTCGGCTGAGATGCGGTTTCCCACAGTGGAAAAAGTTTTAACTGCTGTACAGATGGCAATTCTAAAAGAAAGAGCTCTGTCACAGGGGAAACGCATGCTAGTGGTAACACCCTGTCCTCATTTGGAGGCAGTCACGAAAGCCAGTGTACCAAATTCAAAGGCTTTGCACCCTCGGTGGATTCAGTGGGCTGCGTCATTGTCATCCACGGATGTCATGTTTATTTTTGACGCTTCCTTACGGTCGCAGGAGTACTTGCAGTATGAATTCGTTCATCCTGCTCCTCTGGCGATGCGACCTTTAGAGGACTTCCATTGCATCATTTACACTGATGGGTCGGCGCAGGTTGCGCATGGCTCTAAACATGCCTACGTTTCCGCATGCGCCATTGTGGTCGGTGCTATGTTGGATGATGAGTTCATTTCCAGGGAGGTACACACGTTGCCCCTGGGCGATTGCACCGCACAATTGGCAGAGCTTCGTGCTCTATTACTAGCTTTGGAGTACGCAGATCCAAGTGTTACTACTCTAATTGTAAGTGATTCTTACTACTGTGTCCAGTCTTACAATGAAAACTTGTTCTTTTGGATTCAAAATGACTTTCATGATTCCAAGGGTAGCACAATAAAACATAAAATGATCTGGGTTCGAGTGGCAGAGCTTAAGGCTATGTTGCCACTCGTTTATGTGATTCATACTCTCGGTCATCAGCGCGTTGGAGTTCACGCTGTTGGCATCTCGCTTGCTGATGAAGCGGCGAAATCAGCAGTATCTACATACTTAGTTGCAGCAGTTACTAGGTCTAAAGCCAAGATTGATAGCGACATCTTGGCAGCGATTGCTGCCTCTGAGAAGGGAAGTAAACATCCTGCGGGATTCCCTTTGAAGTATAAATACCACTTAAGTCCCGAAAAGGTTCCTTTTGTGACAATTCCTGATGTTGGGGAACGGCTGATTCCCAACTCGGATCGCAGAGCAGACTTGATTACAGCGGCTCATGAAGGTGTGGCGTCTGCGCATGCGGGCGTCTCGGCCACTGTAACTCAATTACAATTACGTTTCTGGTGGCGGGGACTGTACAAACAGACGCGTGATTATGTCCTTCTTTGTGACATATGCCAGCAGATTAAACCTTCAACTGCTACGCGTCCGCCTCAGACTCAGTTGTACATTTCTAATAAACCGCTAGGCTGTGTTTATTTAGATCACTGCGGTCCATTTTCATCTGATACTGCGTATAAATACATCTTAGTAGCAGTTGACTCATGCACACGCTTTGTGTGGGTATGGCCACATCGCAGCGCTGATTCACGGACTGTCATTAGAGATTTGCGTATCTTTATAGGGATTTTTGCCTGTGGTACCTTCCATTCGGATCAGGGTCCGGCTTTCGCCTCTAAGGCGTATAAGGATGCCATGACTTCGATGGGGGTCCAAGTCAAGTTTTCGTCACCCTACAGACCTGAGGGTAATAGTGTAGTTGAACGAATGAACCGTGATTTAAAGCAGTCTTTGACAGCCCGAGTTATAGGCACTGGCAGAAACTGGCTGGCTCACCTCTATGGCGTGCAGCGTGCTCTTAATAATCTCCCAAGAAGGTCTCTGGGTGGGCGGACCCCATACGAAATGCTCTTTGGCATCAAGATGTACGTCCCTGACCTTGACGGTCTAGACTCAGTGGTTCGCGCCACTTCCTTTGACGCAGATGAACATTGCAATGTTTTACAGAATCTACAAAAGACCAGAGACACTCTTGCAAAGGAACATTTGCCCTCCACATCGGATGATGCGTTACAGATCCCGGTAGTTGGCTGGCTACCCCAAGTTGGAGAACTGGTTCGGGAGAAGATCGACAACAAGAAAGAATTTGGTCCCTCCTATCGAGCTCCAGTCCCAGTGCTTGGAGTGAAGGGCACAAGAACAGTCATTTTACCACCACTTCCAGGTCGTAAGGAAAACAGGTTTATTTCTATTGACAATGTCAAGATACACAGAGTGGCCGATCCTTCTTAGCATGACACCGGCTGTTTCCTGTCCTTCCATTGTGAGAAATTCAATTATGCCCACTGCTTCTAATAATGAACCTGAGGTGGCCATCGAATTACCTGCTGTTTCCAGTCCTTTATTAAATAATTTGCCCGGAACAAACATGGATGAGACAGACTATACATACCCCACTGATTTGTCCATGCCTGACCTGCAAGCTCGTTTAGCCACGGAATCCAGATTTTCATTTGACTCTGCTTCCCTTGCCTCGAAAAAACCCTCTCAAATTGCAGTATTTGCTGGCCTGTTTAAAAAACATTTTTTGATTCCTCCTTGGATATACATTTGGCTGGTTCTTTTTTCGGTTTACCTTTTTATGTCAATTGGTTTTGTGTTTTATTTTTTTCGGATTATGAATGGACACTATGTCGAGGAGAGAACTTGCATTACTCATTTAAATGGAACATTGGCCCCACTTTCCTCTTCACATTCTACACACAGGTTAAAAAGAGACTTGACTTTGGTTAACATCACAGCGTGGCCTGTTCTGGATGGAATCGCGTGGGATGCAGTTCGTTTTCAGATTCATGGCCCAACGGAAGTCGTTAATGTTCCTAATGTACTAAGAGTTAATATGGGGGATGTGGTGATACAAAACATTCGTTCTGATGATTGGGATGTTAATGCTGTGGAAAGTTTGTTTTCTGATTTGAAATACTATGCTGCTTTTGATGCTGAGGATTTATATTTAGAATCTGCTAATTATGGTGAATTGTTCTGTTACCAACATTATGGCAATCACTTCTTACACAAAACATCTTCCCGAAGGGAGACTGTTAATTTTACTCAGTGGGAACATTGCCCAGCTCCTACACAAGGGAGTTCAGAAACGTTTCTTAAAAAGTATACTTATTTCACTGACTTTAACCAGTCCAATCCCGAGTCCTTTTATTTTAAATTTCACAAACAGCCACTGTCCAAGGTTAGACTTACCGATACCAAATTGTTGTACTCAAAGGCCTTCCTAGATCAATTAGTTACTGGGGGCTATGAGTTATGGAAGGAAACAATAGACCTTAAATCGGTTTGGGGTTCAAGGGCCTGGCAGGTACGAGGCACTGAGGCTTTGCACCGTGCATGTCTCATCCCGAATCATATGTTGTTTTTAAATGACACCATTTCCCAGACCACATGCTTTGGATTGGCTACATCTAAAAGGTTAAACACCCCGTCTTTCCCGGAGTTGGAGGAATATGAGAATTGGAGTAATTTTACTAAATTGTCCATTAAAGATATACAGGCTCTGCTTCTGAATTCCTCCTTTAACATTTCCAGTATGAATCCCAAGGGTTGGCTGCTTTGGCACCGTAGTGCTGATTCTTGCCAAAAAAGATTTTTAAATATAACTGACGGTTTTAAGGCTGTTAGATCTGATCCCCGTTTTGATTTGAGTCATACTGTCACCTCTTACTCTGTGGGCAAGTTGTGTCAAGCTTGGCTGAAACATTCAACTTTACCTGCGGTTAAGTATCACCTTTCTAAACTGAATGCAGACGTGGATTTGAATGATTTCATTAAAGGCCCAGCTAGTGGCAGGTCGAAAAGGTGGTTATATGGTGTTTACAATGAAATTTGGAAACTCTCACAGATTGAGGCTGCTTCACGCCTTAGGGCTATTGATCAGGCAAATCTTGAGAAAGTGCTTGCAGTGGTTGACAATAGCATTAACGTGCTTTCCTCTAGAATTTACACATTAGATAATATTGTGTCGTCTGTTGTTGATATTGTGCATGATGAAGTGTCTGTATTATACCATGGTCAAAATCAATTACGTTCAATCATGCAGTTTGCATGGACACTTCAGACTCTGAAAATGGGTAAAGTTCCCTGGGGATACATGAACGTTTCTTCTTTATTTGCACCGTTTAATTTGACAGACAAACAACGCTTACTTTCAATGCGTGATGCTTCCTTTTCTATGCTCCATATTGAAAGATTGGAGTCTTTACCTTTTTCTGTGGCAGAAGCCACTACTGCTACGTGGCTTATCCACGGTTTAATAACACTGCCTTTTGCTTTATATAAGTTTTCAAATTGTATGAAATATGTGCCAATAGGTCGTTTTGAACCCTTAGGTAGCGGTTTTCTTCATGAGGTCTGGTCACTCCCATACACATACAGATGTTTCAAGGATGAACAAGAAGTTTATCTAACAGGGGATGAGTGTTCTGAGACGCCAGATCATTCTTTAATGTGCAGACACATACAGTTACACGGTTCATGTAACAAGGACCGACCGAATATGGCTTGCGTTTTACAGGGCACGCCAGTTCCTGCTATCATCCCCACGTTTAAATTGTTAGAGAATGGTAGTTATTTAATGCTCAATAATGAAAACTGTTGTGGTTTAATTAAAGGTATAGCTTTCATAGTAACGGTTAAGTGAGCGAGTTATTTGCTGCAGAAATGTTCTTTATCCTCCCACACGTGAACATAGGGAGTCTTCCATTTGGCCACAGATACCGACCTTGGGAGCAGAATTCAGCGGCATGGCTAGAATAAGAGCTCTATTGTCCCAGAAAGAGGTGGCCTTGAGCTCGGCCCGTGAAACTTTCGTGCTTCACATTGCTAACACCCGTACGGAGGTTCAGGCTCTTTTAAACACTGATTTGCCTTTGCATTTCGGAGCCATGGTCCGTTCTATCTTTAACGCATCCTCCACAACGGGCCTAGCACATTTTTTTAAAGTTGTTAGCGGTGGTCTCGTGACTTCCTTTGAGAAGATTTTTGGAGTCATCCCTGCCTTCTTCCATTCTATTTTTTCATCCTTATTTGGAGGGTTCCCGTTTTTACTTGCTTTAGCGGCTGGCGCATTGGTGGTTTTCTGCCTTTTTAAATATGGATGCCCTTCCTGTGCAAGACCACGCTCAGCTGCTACTGACGCGGTTTCGCAACCGCATGCTTGATTATTATGGCACACTGCCGTTGGCGACTCTAAGCACGGCGTTTGGATTATCTTTTCGGTTCTCCTATTTCACCTGTGTCCAGCCTGTATTTCACTGCCTGACCTGTGATTTCCTTTGGGCCATTGATTTGTGTCTCTGCGGACCAATATCTTCTGACGTCGATTTTGATCAACTGATGAGTCCTATCATTGCTCACGAGTTGGTTTGTTCTGACGAAAGGATTATGGCCTTGGCGGTGGCACATGGACTAATGGGTCCCTGGGATGTGTTGTCGGCAGCGCAAAATTTCTTGGAACGAAGTTTTCTTGAAAACCCACCGAGCTGTCCTCTGATGGTTATAGAGGATGCGGTGCTGGAAGATCACGTATGTTCCTTTCATCTTTTAAATTGGATGGCTGAACTGTTTTCGGATGAGGACAGTGACTTCCTCCTGGAGGCTGTTGCAGCTTACTTTTCATATACAGTCTTATCATAGACACTGCCTCAAATTGACATGCTGATTGATAGCATTTCCTTGATTTTATTGACTTTTGGTCAAGACATTTTATTTTTTGCTTGCCTATTGGCTTGAGCCACATTATACTTGTGGGCTATTTTTTTAGCATTAGTTTTTATAATTGAATTTTTATTCATGCTCGTTTATAAATGGATTCTGCTCTCATGTGATGGCACTTCTGTTATCTTATTTAGTCCGTTCTCGGATCATGGGGGGGTGTTGTATAGCTCCTATATATCCTTATATCGTGTTAAGTTAGCATAGGTACATTTGAGATTTAAACGCCATTTTTCCTTTCTTGCAACTTCTGCACACGACCCTTAATTGTTGACTTAGCTTTCAACCTAGTGGTTTGCCGTGGTGTATGTGAGAATAATATGTTATTGCTCTGATATCAGTTTTGTTTAATAAACCATGTCTGCACGGAGAGTGCTGAAGTTTCAGGAGCAACACGATATGGAATTGTTATGAGGTCTGATCTCCACGCCTTCATAGTCATAACACAAGTGCAGCCTTTGACAACTTGGGCTTGAGGCGGGATTGATATTGCTTTGCACGAGAATTGTTAACACACTTGATGCGGTGCACATGCAGAGAGAGCTGGTGTATGCTGATGTGATTCCTTCATGCTAGGACACTAAGGTATGGGCCCGCCCTAAAACAACCCAAAGAGACCTTCTTAGCTAATAATATAATATATGTGTTAGGGAGGGTGAGATATAAGTGTTGTTAACTCTTATTCATTACAGCATGTTAACATGCTGTCACCATTCGCTTTTTATGTCTTAGTAACTATGCTGATAATTTTGCTACTGATAATAAGTATACTTGTATTATCTAAGATACTGCGCCTGAGAAGACGGCATTAGTAAATAAACATTTCAAATGCACATGTGTCTTCTTTACTCCATGTTCTGGTTTGTAATGATAATATAACGAAAGAGTGTTCATGAGTCCCACGTACCCTGAGGTACTGTAAGTTCATGTTCTGGTTTGTCTAAACATTGGGTGTTTGATATGTCCAATGAGACACTGTAGCTAGCTCGGTAAGGGGTGAGTTGGTTGCTAAGGTAAGTTTTGGGACACCCTAATTTGCCAAGGTTCCACTCCTCTGTGCACAGTTCTGTGTGAGTACAGAAACCCTGCAACAGTACTGCCTGAATAGTCTTGTTCTGTCAGAATAAAATAATCATCTCTTTTATGTGCTTGACTTTCTCTGGAGGTATTATCGCTTTCCTCAAATAAATACCTATTGCCGCTCCAATAAACCGAAATCCGTTGGATGGTGTAAATTTTCAAATGGGGTTGTGAAGTAAGTTGCCAGCTTATGTAGCAGTGCCTCTGTTGCAAAAAGTACAAGCAACAACAATTCTAGAGACACATGTCACGAGCCTGTAACAATTATAAGAAAATATCTACACCCCTGCAAACATACATATGCAACTCACTGCATCACTACATTCATATAAGCCCAAGGGTGCAGGGGTGGGGCTAAAGGGAAGGACTTTGGCCTAGATGTAGGTAAATGTGAATTACCGATTCATAAATACCGAATTTTACCGATTCGGTATTCATGAATCGGTAATTCAAATGTAGGTAGAAATTAAGTAACAAATACCGAATCGGTATGATTCGGTATTTACCGATTATGTAATTACAGAATCGGTATTTGCCATTGATTCCTGTGGGCCTTGAAGCCCATAGGATTCAATGGCAGTTACCGATTTGGTAATTACCAAATCAGTAAAAATACCGAATTTACAAGGGGGACAGGGTGTCACTTTGACACCCTGTTGCACCCCTGTAACTGGCTTGTGTGCCATGTGGCACACAGACATGCCCTTAGGGCATGTCTGTGAGCCACATGGCAAAGGTGTACATGCACAGATGTGCATGTACACAAGAATTCGTTATTTACCATGCAACTGTATTACATGGTAAATAACGAATTCTAAAGGCTCTGTGGCACTGTTAGAAGTGCTACCTACATAGGAAAATACAGATTCGGTAATTTTACCGATCGGTAATTTTACCGATTTGGTAAAATTACCGATTCGGTAAAATTACCGAATCTGTATGTTTTCAGTGCCCCTACATACCAATGTCAAAATACCGGTCGGAAACGGCTGAAAATCGGTATTTTGACACCTACATCTGGCCCTTCGTGTTTAAAATTCTCACATTCCACTACACAATTCAGGTATTTTCTGTGCACATGAAAAACTGAAATGTTGAAATATGCGTCCAGTATAACTAGATACACTTCCCAGAACTCATGCCTTCACCACACCAAAATTCAACACCAAACATACCATGAGGAATTTCATTTCTAGGTACTTGCTGGAGCATGGAGGTCTCAACTTCACTTCCTTTTGGGATGAGAAAGTACCAGGAGCGAAACCTCAAATTGGATTCTTCCTTTGGCATCTTTTCTAGGACTTGTTTTTTTAAAAACATTTAATAGTTCTCCTCCCTGTGCAGAAGGCGTTCACAGTGGAGACGTAATGGGAACGAATTCTCTTGAATATAAGACTGTACTGCTTCTTTACAATCTTGTAGACCCATGGGCATGATTTGAGCTTCTCCCATGCGAAGAGTGACAGAGTTTCAGGGAGCAGTTGGCACAGTCTCATTCACCACAATAACGTAAACTTTTTAGATGACTTGCATCCTGCAAATCCTGTGACGTTTCAGAAATTTCCTACATATCACCTCTCAGCACAATAAAAAGGTGCATGAAATCTGCAGTGGACATCTAAATCATTTATATCATACAGTTCTTTTGGAGGGGCGTGGCTAGCCAGCAAAGATGGTGGTCGCAGCCCGATAGAGCTTCGTACCCTCCCGGGGGGGAAATCACCCTGTAAACGATGTCCCCAAGGCGGCGCGCTTCAAGGGGGAGCGCAGGAAATAGAGCTGACACCCCTGCGATTACGAGGTGGCTGGCCTGATGCTTGTAT
Source organism: Lissotriton helveticus (assembly GCF_964261635.1). Lineage (NCBI taxonomy): Eukaryota > Metazoa > Chordata > Amphibia > Caudata > Salamandridae > Lissotriton > Lissotriton helveticus. The sequence continues at coordinate 1,648,574,626 of NC_136061.1, forward strand.
CTGCTCTGGGGCACCAGAACGGAGTGGGGCCTGCCCGACGATCCTTGCTAGTCGAGGCCGGGATCTCTTGTGGGGGCGGAGACTTGCCTGCGAAGAGCTGATTTGCAGGAGCCGGGATCGGTGTGTGATGTATTCCTATAGGTTCTGTATCGATCCCCCTATTCCTGACCCTATTCTGGTTAACAAACTAACAAGTTAACTAAGCAGCCATCCCATGAGGCAGAAAACCCCCATGATGCTGGAACCGTTATCTGATAAAGCCACACTACGGCACAGGAACGTGTTATCTGATTAGGTCATAACGCTTGCCATCTAATTAGACAAGCGATATTCCTCCAGCCCCTGATAAGGCATACGGAGTTCTCAAAACAAATCAAACCTATGTCAACCTGGGAAAAACCCTGCGGCCATTGTTTTGATTTCACCGAGAACTTCAGCAAAAGAATGTGCTAACGACCAAGTCGTATGATATCCTTATTGACGTATCTATGTCCATCCTTACGTCAATCTCGGCACCTTAAAGGTATAAATATTACCGATATTGCCCTATGCAAACACACGTGGTGGTGACGAGATCGGAGCAGCCAGACTTGCCGAAGCCCAGAGCAGAGCAGACCCCGCTGGCGCAGCCCCGCCTTCTTGACGCGCTGAGAACAAGACGCTGCCTATTTCTCCTGCCGAGAAATCCAGCTCCGGCGCTTCCGGGTAGCCCTCGCAGGCAGCCTGGAATATCGAGACCAGAGACGAGAGATACCATCCCTCATCCAGCCTAGATTCCAGGTACAGAACTGAATAACCCCTCGCAGAGAATTCTTGAGTCAGTCACTTGGCAAAACAAACTTAAACTACTACTTTCTATTCCCGCCCACGTATTAGGCTTAGGTCAGGTACACGGGGTAGGCGTAGCTAGAAACACCAGTTGAGTACGATTAGTCAAATGTATATGTGTATGTAATATATTTTATTCATTTTAAACCTTCATATGGCTTAGAAACCATATCAATGTTTTTACAGTATTATTTTATACTTCTGCTTTTAATGTATGCACTTTACTTAACTATAAGTATTGCAATAATATCGATCCATTTCTATTGTATGAGAAAAGAGACTGATCAATAAATAACATCTTTTATTGAACACGCCCATCTCTTCCTTTTCTCTACAATCTGATGAGACTAAGAATGCACGTACTGACTGAGTAAAATAAATTGCCTTTTGTTCACACGACTCTCGAGATACACTCTTGATTAGGGGAGAGCAAAGTTGTCATGTTCTATGGTTGTCAGAAACTAAATCCCTTCTTGTCTATCCAGGGAGGTTCAACTCCTCCTTGCCTATTCGAGAAAGTTTCTAGTGAACTCTGAGCTAGCTGGCAAACCCAAAACTTTAAGTCTAATATCGACAGTAGTAGACCTAGTTAACGTCTGGTCTAGGCCTATACTATTGAAGGTATTATTCCAATGCGCAGAGCCTATTGGGATGATAGGAACTACACTACATGGCGCCCAACGCGTTTGGAAAGGTCGATAAAACTAACGTAAGACATTTAGAGTAACTCAGTCGTGCTTTCTCACTCAGACCCCTTTTTTCCCATAATACTCCAAAGACGTCTGGAGTGGGTGAAAGGTAATATCCGCCAGACCTCGCAGGAGGGAACTCCTATGTATGGTTCTTGGTTAATTCAACGTTGAAGGATACACCGTTCCAAAATATTGTGCATCTAATCTTTGTTTCCATAAGAAACGTGATCTGCAAACAAAAGAAATAAGCTTCCTGTCGGTAAAATGGTAGACAGTGATGAAGAAAGAGAGGCAGTTAGAATAGCAGCTGAAATAGCAGCAGCTGATACTGCACTGCAAGAAGCAGACCAGGATATAATACTCATCCCGGTCATCAAAAGGAAATCTATAACCTTAAAGCTTATAGAAAACGGACTGACACCTAGAGGTGGTACAGTCATATTCGTAATTGAGGCACACGAATATCGGCAGACAGAGGTATACTATTCATGGATACATTTTCCAGCAGCAAATGCTGTAACAAAGTACTTCCACTATTACAAAATAGAGGAACCTCCTGAAATGTACACTCCTTTCGAGGAGGTGGAAGTACCACTCAAATTTCAAGAGCACCTGCTCTTATTTGATAGCGCCCTAAAACATAATAATCACATCACCAGGCTCGGTCCCTTAGGTAGACCAGGAGCAACGTGGCCGGTCCTAGCCGGATACACACCACATCCAGACATCGAAAGAATGCCTGCACCAGAGCTTTTAACACAGCTAAAACAATTAATAAAAGTACATAGACAATTAGTCCAATATGTGATGCGGACTTCAACAATACAACCAGCAATTAAAATTCCACAGCTGACCCCTCACCAGGGGAACACAAATAAAATTACACCACAGAACATACAATCCTGCCTAGGTAAAGTACCAGCTAAACGGGAACAAATACCATTCTGGTTAGCACAAAAAATCACCCAAATAGAGGCTGTGTTTCCAGACACCACCCCGTTAGAAAAACACAGGATTCTGACTATCTGTCTTCCAATGGGAATCGCACCACACATTGAGGACTGTGACACTTGGGGTACAGTCTTTGCTTCCATCTACACAAAAACGCACGGTGTTCCATCCATTTCGGTAATACCAGATGTGCTAAAACAAATTCAAGACGAATACGGTCCAGAACCCGCTTTAACTCTTGGTATGAAATTACTAAAAGACTTCAAGCGGGTCTCGGCTATATTATTAGCCAACATAAAGGGAGAAGCAGCAAACGTGGCGATCCGCCAGAGGTTAAAAGAGACAGATATAGCAGACCAACCAGCTGAGATTGCCAGAATCATAGAAAAATCCTATGAGGAACTAGGTAGAGATAGTTTAGGTGGAATACCAGTAAAACCACAACTGATTGAAAGTCCTGAAAAAATATTTTTTAATAATAACTCAACATCACAAAAAAAGAGCTGGGATGGAAACAAACAATCCAATCCTAAAGAAAAGAAATTCCAGTCCAGAACCTTAGAAATAGGGATAATATAAAGAAGCCTGATAGATATCAAGACATTGATACACGTCCCTCTCAATCTTTTCAGACTTCCTCGCAGAAATCGGAAAGAAGAGGACGATCAGAACAAAGAGAAGAGCACGCCAAGTCCAAAGACAAGGAACCTGCTCATCTAAAAAAGAAAATACAATTTCCAAAAAAGAAGGTAGCCAGTATCAAGGTAGTTAACAATGCCGAGAATACTGAGGACACAACTGAAAAACGGAGAATGGGCTCAGACAATGCTAGACAGCGCAGCAGAAGTGAACATAGCTTGCAAAGTCCTTATGAATCATCTGGAGACAGTGGACACGAATGAATATCTTCAAGTGGAAACTGCAGACACCAGAGTTAGCAAACCTCACAAAATATATGAAATAACATTACGTATAGAAGGGGATAAGACTAGAAAAATAAGGGGACTATTTTGGGATAATCTCTCCAAGGGCTATGACATCCTTCTAGCTGAAAAAGACTGGCCACCAGAGTTTGTCAGGGATTGCCCTCATGGCGAAGAAATAATTATGCCTGCCTTCTCAAATCATATCCCAATTCATAAAAAATACACACTTGCTAGAAAGTGGGCAGTAGCTCGAGCTCCTGCTTTATATAAAAATCATGTAGGATGGGATGAGGACTCTCCTCCTCACAAAATCCAGTTAAAATCACAACCTACTGCACAAAGGCAGTACCCAATTAAGCAAGAAGCTAAAAAACAGGTAAAAGAAATACTAGATCAGCTAGAATACCAGGGGGTGATTGAAACTTGCACCTCACAAATGAACAACCCTTTGTTTCCGGTCTCCAAACCAGACAATTCATACCGTCTAGTTTTGGATTACCGACACCTTAACTCATGTTGCAAAACTTTTGCAGTGCAAAACTCGCATAGTGCTGCACTAATGAATAACATAGTGCGCAAAAAATACAAAACAACATTAGACATCTCTAATGGATTCTTTTGTCAAAACATAGCACCAGAGAGCAGATATTTGTCTGCGTTCTCAATAAATGGCACTCAAAAACAATTCTGTCGGTTAGCCCAGGGGTACAAGAACAGCCTGGGAGTATTCTCAGCGAGAGTAACAGAATTACTACAAACATATGATGACGTAGCATTATCGTATGTCGATGACATTTATTTAACAGATGATGACTTGGAGACTCACTTGAAGAGAGTGAACACCATAATACTTGGGTTCGCAGCAGAGGGTTACAAATTCAACTTTAAAAAATCCAGAATTGCCCATCTAACAGTCCTGTTCTTAGGATATGAATTATCAAGTGAAGGCAAAAGCCTGGCTGACAATTTCCTAGAGAAATGTGCCGTACTCCAAGCACCTAGAACACTAAAAAACCTACAGTCAATTCTAGGCTTCCTAAATTTCGGAAGAACATACATTGCAAATTACGCAGAAAGGGTCAAACCCCTTTATGATCTAATACAACCAGATTTTAAAAGAACCAATTGGACTCAAATACACACAGAAATTCTGAGATCCTTACAAACAGACATGTTAATTAAAACAAAATTAGAAACACGTGATAACACACGCAATCTTGTGATTCGAGTCATCCCAGGAAGATGTGGATTCACTTACCTGACCTCTAATGAGGGAGAAAAGGTACCAATTGCATTCAAGTCACACTTGTACACAGAAGCTGAAAAGAAGTTCAGCATTACAGAAAACATTGTTCATGCAGTTCAAACCGCATTAGCGAAAGAAAAAGATAAAGCTGACGGTAGACATATCAGAGTCGGAACAGCAGAATCAGCCTTTGAGGCATTAACAACACCATGTAATTTACCAACCACAGCATTGAATCCAAAGTGGATACAATGGGTGAATTCAATTACAACGGACAAAGTATACTACTACTTTGATCCTGAACTAAAGGAATTAAAAAATCTAGAATATGAAAGAATATTCCCTCTGCCAGCCGACATTCTGCCATTACGACAGTACGCCTGTGTAATCTATACAGACGGACATGCTCAACCCTCCGTTTGGGGAGAACAAGCATACAACCCCACATGTGAGATTACAAAAGAAGTGTGGCACGGAGGTAAACTAAAACCTCTATTAACAAAAACACACTCAGTAGAAACTAATTCAGAACAACAGACTGAAATAATAGCATTGAAAATGGCGCTAGATAATGCGGATCGCGAATTCCCGACACTTATAGTGTCCGATTCATATTACTGCGTCAAATCATATAACAACGATTTGCAGACATGGATTCAAAACGGTTATAAAGATGACACAGATGCAACAATAAAGCAGAAACTGCTTTGGGAACAAATAGCTCTTTTACAAAAAGAACTACCAAAGACTCACGTGACACACTCACTGAGTCATTAGCGTGATGGCGTTCACGTTGCAGGGAATTCATTGGCTGAGACAGCCACAGCCGTAGCAACTAAATCGGCTTCCGTAGTTCGAAAAAAGCGTACATTAAAATATATTGACGGTGAAACAGTGCTGGCGGTGAAAACGTCATTAAAAGGCGACTGCTCAGCACTACCGATCAACTATCCACTCAATTATACATACATAATCGATGCAAACTCCGTCCCTTTTGCTCGAATCGCGGGAGTGGGGGATAGAGTGATTCCAAACATGGACAGGAGAAACTTGTTAATCGCAGACGCACATATGGGCGAGGGTCTTAGACACCTCAAACTAAAAGATTCTCTGGAAGAATTACAATCAAGGTACTGGTGACCAGGCATGAGCCTGCATCACACCATGTTTGTAAAAAACTCCCAAAACTGCAACAGGAATCGCAGTGGTGAGAGAAACGGTGTAATACCGTGTCGTTTCACTCCAGAAAAAATCAAGAGTAAAAAGCAAGGCTTGCGATTAACATATACAGGCTAGTTTCCACTTATAATGTATATCACCAGCACTCAGCTGACGTCTGGACTGTTATACAAAGATTTGCAAGTCTAAATGGCATATACGCTAAGAGCATGCTACGTTTGACCATTGTTTTCACTCTAGCCCTCCAGCCTGAGGGGAAACATGGCCAAATGAGCATAGCACAGCGGGAATCTTCTCACTTCCTTCCTGAGGGATACGGGATGGTGTAAAGAAAAAACCAAGGCATAAAGCAATCTATAACGGAAAGGATATTAGGTTCGGGAGCTAGGTGGGTCAAACATCTAATAAGTGTCCAACGTAGTCTAAATAACTTGCCAAGAAATTCTCTGAAGGGATTCAGTCCGTACGAATTATTATTTGGAACTAGGATGTTAATCTCTGACCTTGACAGTCAAACTTCAGTGGTGAAGGAAAAAAGCTTTGATATCAAAGACCGTTTGGCTATTTTGCAGGACTTGAATGAAACAAGAAAAGACCTGAGCAACATAAAGTTGAAACAACAGCCAACAACCACTGAAGAACCACCACCTGTCCCAGCAAGACCTGTCTGGATTCCAAAAGTCGGGGATCTAGTCAGAGAAAAGATCGCGGTAAAGAAGGAATTTGGGCCTTCTTACAGAAAAGCAGTTCCTGTCTTGTCTGTCAACGGGACAAGATCAATTGTACTACCGCCGCTTGCTGGTAAAAAGGAGAACCGAGTTGTATCCATCGACCTGGTAAAACCACAATCATGTGGCCGATAACAAATAGTAGGCCAAGTGGACTCCCTATAAGTAGCAGAACACCAAGGTTTGCTACCAGTACAGAGGTCCTAACAAAGAGGCTAATCACATTCGAAACGCCTACAGAAGAACAACAAGGACTATGCAACAATGCAATGGAACTTAGACCTCTGAAAACCCAAATAAAAACATTTAGCAGAGACACACCAATCTATAATGAAGTGCCAAATGATAATGCAAGGAACATTAATCCTGAAGCAATTGGAACAATTGACAGAACTGCATCCGGCTACTTCATAAACTTCGATGATTCCTCTCAAGGCTTCAGTGAACCAAAGACACAGCCATCATCAAAAACCTTTAAAGATAAAGCTAAAGAACTTTTGAAACAACTGAAAGAAACATATCTGGTTTCTCCATGGATTGAATTTTGGGTGGGTTTTGGTGCATTTATCCTCATACTTTGGCTCATCATGATACTAACATTGGGACGCTTCATTGAGGGAAAATATGCTAAAATGGACACAGCAAGTCAGAAAATCAACTTGATCCTCAAACCACACACATCTTCACACGTCGAGAAAAGAGAACTTTCTTCAGTCAACTTCACATCCAATCCTATACCGGGTGGGGTAGCATGGGACAACACTGACTACGAAATCTATGGTCCGGTTGAAATCCTGAAATATCCACACCAAATTAAGATCTCATTGAGTGACTTTGTAAAACCAAGCACATTTGCTGATGATTGGGATTTCGAAAGCATTAATAATATGATGTCTGACTTAGTAATGTCTGCTAAATTTACCAAACATGATTATTTGCAGGGTTCAACAAATTATGATAGTATGTATTGTTATAACCACTATGGTAACCATTTTCTACATAAATCTGCACAACCTAGAAATGTTTTAAATTATAATCAATGGGAACATTGTGCAACCCCTCCAAAAGGAAGCTCAAGAACCTTTTATGACAAATATCCATATTTTTCAGGTTTTAATACAAGTAATGCTGAAACATTTTATTTCAAATTGTCAAATAAGACAGGCACAAAGAACATGATAACAAACACGAAATTGATATATTCAGACTCATTCTTTGAAAAAATGAATACTTTTGGTTTTGATTATTGGGACAAACATGTTGAAGTAAAAAGTGTTTGGGGCACAAAAGAATGGCAAGTACAGGGTATAGAATCTTTGTTTAGAGCCTGCATGATCCCAGAACAAATTATATTTTTAAATGACACTGTTCAACAAACCACCTGTCTTGGCCTAGCCAAAATCAAAGACTTAAATAAACCGTCTATTCCAAAACCAACAATGAACAGCAATAGCTCTACAGATGAAGAGATAGACGTAAACTATGTATTAAACAAAAACAGAACACATCCTGATTGGAAACAGTGGTTGATCTGGCCCACAGATACTAATAACTGTCAAGACAGATTCCTGAACAAAACACAGGGGTTCAAAATGACCAGGCCAGACCCTAGATATCCTCAAAGACAACACCCAGGGATAATAACCACCTACAGTGTGGGCAAATTATGCCTTCAATGGCTACAAACTTCCACACTGACAGAAATTTAGCAACACCTATCTTTACTTACTGATGGTGCTGACTTGCGTGATTTCATTATGGGACCACGCAAACAGCGTCAAAAGCGTTTCATCGCAGCCTCTGTATATGCAGCATACAACGAGGCCTGGAAGGTGACTCAAATTGAAACAGCAGAGAGAATACGGGAAATTGACCGTATTAATTTGGAAAAATCACTTTCTGTAGTGGACAATGGGTTAATGACTCTGTCCTCCAGAATTTTTTCTCTGGACAGCATTGTGTCTTCAGCAATCGACATATTATCGCAAGACTTGCTGTTGTTACAACACGGTCAGTCACAATTGCGTTCTATTGTACAGCTTGGCTGGACGTTACAAAATCTGCGTTCAGGCTATGTGCCTTGGCGTTTAATCAACACAACGTCACTATTCAATATCTTTAACCTTACTGATAGACAAATCAGTATGGCACAAAAGGGAGCTGATTATACAATCCTGAGCATTGAGAAACTCGAAAGATTACCAGTGACAATGTCAGAGCGACCTGTCAGTGAATGGATAATACATGGGATAATTAATATTCCAATATCAACCTTCAGGTTTCAATACTGCCAAAAATATATACAGGCTGGCATGTACGAAAAATTGGGTAAAGGGTACATTAAAACAACATGGAACTTGCCCTATTCACATGCATGTGTCAGTAATAAAGGACAGAAAGTGTTTCTTAGTGGCAATAATTGTGCGATGTCACTAAGCGGTACACTTCTGTGTAATGGAATTAGTTTGCACGGAGCCTGTGAAGGGAACTCAAATAACCTTTCATGTCACCAGCTAGGCGCACCTGCAACAGAGATAGAACCATTCTTTCAAAGACTCTACAATGGGAGTTACATTCTAATTGTAGATCGCAGATGCTGTAGTCTTATGCCCGGGACTCCTTATCTCGTAACTACGACTGCGAAGGTCAAGTGCTGTGGACGCTTATTGTTCCCCAGCTCCTTTCCAGACAGGGGGGCAAGGGCATGGCCCAACTTGAAAATTACTTCTATTCGAATAGATACTTTAAGCAGAATGAAAACAGTGCTTCTTCAGACGCCGACAAGGCTCACGTCATCAAAAGAAACGTATGATCTCCAAGTCGCAAGGACGACTGCAGAGATACATTCATTGTTATCAACTAATTCCCCCATACATTTCGCAGAAATCCTGAATGAAATCTTAAATATTTCTGATACCAGTGGAGTCTCAAAAGTATTTAAGACAGTATTTTCGATGGCATTAACACCATTCAAAGCCATACTGGGTATTTTTCCAGATTTCGTCCATTCGATTTTTGGCGGACTTCCCCTCATTTTAGGACTGATTGCAGGAATCCTATTCCTAGTCCTTATATTTCGTTATGGCAAACCATGTCACAGACAGAACACCTGCGACAAGGGAAGAAACAATCCTAGCCATTGGATACCGGGACCGGATATCAAAAATCCTGGGACTATCCCGGCTTAGAGACCTGAACATGACTTGGTTTCTATCATTTCGACCAATGTGGCATCGATGTGTTTTACCTGTATTAAGGTGCCTGCTATGCGGAAAAGAATGCGTGTTAGACACCTGTCTGACGCTACAATCAGATGCGCCAATGGATGCAGAAACATTGTTGAGTCCAATAAAGGCTCATGCTTTGTGCTGCCCTCAACGGCTACCAATCCTGATGACGGCATTCGTGGAAGCTTCACCATCGCGATTAAGGGGTAGTGAAGTTCGAGATGAAAGCAGCATCGATCAGGTACGACCTTCTGTCATCATTCCAAATCAAAACGCCAGTGGAGACAATCATGCGAACGAATGCATGGTTACACCTATTTCCGAGTTAGTGGAACTCTCCCAGGAAGCTGTTGACAACTTTTTCAAAAGCCTAAATGATATGATGTTCTCACCAGAGCAGAAATAGAGACTTTTGAGCAAGCTCGTACACGGCGTTCCCTGAATTTGGCCTTCAACTTTAATAACAGAATACCATGAACAATTTTCCCTCCAGTTCACGGACAGCAATTTTTTCAGCAGCCCCAAAATATTTTTGCATATCTTTCGGGACACTATCTTCTGCTTAAAGTAAGAACTATTCTTAGAGAACTAAAATTTCTAATTTTAGATAGCTTATAGACATTAGCTGCCCGCTGGTATGTTCATAATTATTCTTATTCTGTGATGAAATGGTCTCGAACTTTTTTTTCTATATTAAGAGCCATTTCATGTGTAAATTTTCATATACCAAATAGCAATAATGTATACAAATGCGTGCTTACTTTAGCAATATTCTACAGCTTGAGTGCATACTATACATATGACTGCATTTTTCCGTATATTTGATAATTTCGAAATGCATTTATGTATTTTGGGGTGGTAAGGTATACACGATACTCTACAGTATGTTTTACTATGCATAGATTAGTAAATATGTCCATAGTTAGCGTGGAGTGGGTGTGATGTATTCCTATAGGTTCTGTATCGATCCCCCTATTCCTGACCCTATTCTGGTTAACAAACTAACAAGTTAACTAAGCAGCCATCCCATGAGGCAGAAAACCCCCATGATGCAGGAACCGTTATCTGATAAAGCCACACTACGGCACAGGAACGTGTTATCTGATTAGGTCATAACGCTTGCCATCTAATTAGACAAGCGATATTCCTCCAGCCCCTGATAAGGCATACGGAGTTCTCAAAACAAATCAAACCTATGTCAACCTGGGAAAAACCCTGCGGCCATTGTTTTGATTTCACCGAGAACTTCAGCAAAAGAATGTGCTAACGATCAAGTCGTATGACATCCTTATTGACGTATCTATGTCCATCCTTACGTCAATCTCGGCACCTTAAAGGTATAAATATTACCGATATTGCCCTATGCAAACACACGCGGTGGTGACGAGATCGGAGCAGCCAGACTTGCCGAAGCCCAGAGCAGAGCAGACCCCGCTGGCGCAGCCCCGCCTTCTTGACGCGCTGAGAACGAGACGCTGCCTATTTCTCCTGCCGAGAAATCCAGCTCCGGCGCTTCCGGGTAGCCCTCGCAGGCAGCCTGGAATATCGAGACCAGAGACGAGAGATACCATCCCTCATCCAGCCTAGATTCCAGGTACAGAACTGAATAACCCCTCGCAGAGAATTCTTGAGTCAGTCACTTGGCAAAACAAACTTAACTTAAACTACTACTTTCTATTCCCGCCCACGTATTAGGCTTAGGTCAGGTACACGGGGTAGGCGTAGCTAGAAACACCAGTTGAGTACGATTAGTCAAATGTATATGTGTATGTAATATATTTTATTCATTTTAAACCTTCATATGGCTTAGAAACCATATCAATGTTTTTACAGTATTATTTTATACTTCTGCTTTTAATGTATGCACTTTACTTAACTATAAGTATTGCAATAATATCGATCCATTTCTATTGTATGAGAAAAGAGACTGATCAATAAATAACATATTTTATTGAACACGCCCGTCTCTTCCTTTTCTCTACAATCTGATGAGACTAAGAATGCACGTACTGACTGAGTAAAATAAATTGCCTTTTGTTCACACGACTCTCGAGATACACTCTTGATTAGGGGAGAGCAAAGTTGTCATGTTCTATGGTTGTTAGAAACTAAATCCCTTCTTGTCTATCCAGGGAGGTTCAACTCCTCCTTGCCTATTCGAGAAAGTTTCTAGTGAACTCTGAGCTAGCTGGCAAACCCAAAACTTTAAGTCTAATATCGACAGTAGTAGACCTAGTTAACGTCTGGTCTAGGCCTATACTATTGAAGGTATTATTCCAATGCGCAGAGCCTATTGGGATGATAGGAACTACACTACAGGTGGCCTTCCCTGCTGTGGAGCTCCTGCTGCAGACCTACCATCAGAGACATGCGGATTCGGCTGCGGGCCGTAGAGGTGCAGTTCGGCAGACTGTGCTGACCGGCTTGGCGGCGGATTGAATGATCGTGGTACGCGATCGGAGGAGGAGCGCAGCAGGAGCTTGCTGAGGCCCACTGCAGAGGGAGGTACGCCGCGTGACTCGACACTGCGACTAGGGAATGCCCTGGCCCCGATTTCCTGCAGACCTCACCGGATTACGGCTGAACAGGGCATACGGGCATGGTCGCGCTGTGGGCTTTGCCTAGGAGAGCAGACTGAGGATTGAGGCGGCTTGCGGCCTGAGCGCCTGTGTGGCTGGGGAGTAAACTGTGCCTGTGCCTGCCTGTGGCCTGGCCCACGCCAACTGGACGCTAGGCGGCCCGCCGGCCTATCGGGGACTACGGCCGGAATTTGGCGGTTGACCGGCGGGGCCTGTTGGGCCTGGGAGCAGACAGAACCAGAGGGGCGTGCTGCACACGAGAGGCCCTGTGGAGCGGAAGCGGTGAGTGGCGGTGCTCCCTCGGGCCCCCTTCTTCTCTTCTCTTCTCCCTCCCCCCCCACAGTACATTGCACTCGCCTCTCGACGCCTTCCTCATCTGGGGGGGTGGGGGCGGGGAGGACCATCTCTACAGGTGGGACTCCGACTGGACCACACTATTGATGACGACCTGGAGGCCCCAGGTGGCAAATGCATTGCCCTACGGTACACCAGCACTGGGCCATTAATATTGCCTGATCCAAACACAAGAGCACAGATTGGCCTAACCTAGGGTCCTCCTTACGGGGCATCGTCGAGGGGCACTGCGGAACGCCAACCTTGCGTCACGCCATCATTCTGGGCGCTGACGCCGCCCTTTGACCGAGCTGAACAGTGAGGTTGCCCTACGGTGAGTCTGAGAGTGGCGTTGCGATATGGGCAGACCTCGGGCAAAGACACAGGAGGGGCAGAGCGGCTCTGACACTTTCCATACCATGACAGGCAACGCGAGTAGGCCCTCCTCACCGGGGGCTACTTTGACCGGACATGCAGAGGAGCAACCCCCGGACAAACTGAACCTCATCCTCAAAGAGATTCAGGACTCTAGGGCAGCGATGGAGCTCCAAATGGGCGCTCTCACCACCGGATTGACATTACTAAAGGCGGATCATGGCAAGCTGGCGGACACGGTAAAGGAACATGGTCTAACTTTAACTGATCATACCCCCAGAGTAGTAGAACACTCCTCCACGTTACAACAGCTCCAACAACAGGTTACCACGCTTATGGACCGGGTGGAAGATGCAGAGGGAAGAAATCGGCGCAATAATATTCGTGTTATTGGTCTGCCTGAACGCAGCGAAGGGAATCGAGCGGCGGACTTCATGGAGCAGTGGTTCAGAGACAACGTGGCATCTGAAGGACTCTTCCCATACTTCTGTGTGGAACGGGCTCACAGAATCCCGACGGGACAGCCTAAACCTGGAACGCCGCCCCGTCCATTGATCATGAAAATCCTTAACTATAGAGACAGGGACACTGTTACAGAAAGCTAGGGAGAAGGCGCTCATCCAATACGAGAACCATTGCGTATCCTTATATCCTGATTACACAATGCTGGTACAGAGACAAAGATCCTCATATCAAGCGGTGCAGAAAAAACTGCAAACTGCACAACTCAAGTACGCACTCCTGTATCCTGCACGATTAAAGATCATACATGACAAGAAAACTCATTTCTTCGAAAGTCCGGCAGATGATGTAGAATGGCTGGAGGTGATGTGCATAGGATCTAGCCAGGCTAGTCTTCCGGATGTTTCCACGCAGAGCTCGGACGGACTCCCGAAACTAAACTCTCGCCGATCCCAAAACCCCAATCGGAGCGGTGGGGGGTGCCGGCCCCTCGCGGGAGCAGCAGAGGTGAGATCAGGAAGGGGCGCTTGCGGTGGCCGGTGCTTTCCGTGAGGACTTGCACAAAATCTCAACCGACTCGGAGGACAGTACTATCCACTCAGACTCTGAACATAGTGCAATCCTGTTCCCCACCATCACCCCCAGAGCAGCAGACGACTTGATAAGATAGCTGAATGTAGAAGCTGAGCCGCAGTCACCTGGGGCTATTGCTGTGATCATTTCTACTATTGCTGATGTTATGTCTGGTATTGAAGGGACTATTGTATCCTTTTGATGTGTTGCTTATGATGTAAAATAGTCCACTCCCTTGTAGTGTACAGTGGGGCTTGATTCCATGATTACACACCACGATTGTATACCCGACAAACTCAGGTGAGCTGAGGATTTGAGCCAATGGTCGGGGGGCTCCTTGTCACTCATGGTTCAATATAGGAATGTGTTCATACTACCACTCCCACCACATATCCATCTTTACCCCCCCGGGGTGAGGTACCGTTGAGCCGTTGGGTTGCGGTCCCTTAGTGCACTATGGTCAGGCGTAAGACTGGTCACCTCCCTTTTAGTGTACGCACCGTTATTTGTTTTGTATTTCTGGTACACGATTGTTGGGCCCAATGCAGTTTAAGCGCTGTGCCGGGTTTAGTTACAGTTTTGGGGAAATGGGGCTCCTGGTCAGATCTGCTCAGTTACTTGGCACGGTTGTATTGTATTGTATTGTATTGATGGTTTGTAAAGCGCGTTGGCTACCCAGGGGCGTCCCAGCGCTATAGAAAAGAGTGAGTTGGGCTGGAGAGGCTGGAGTAAGAGAAGCTGAGTGAAAAGTTAGATTGGAATTTTGCTGAGGAGCCAAGTTTTTAATAGTTTACGGAAGGTGAGAAGGTTAGGTTCTGATCTGATAGGGAGGGGAAGGGAGTTCCAGATCCTAGCCAGGTTGTAAGAAAGCGAGCGGCCTCCACATCTGGCCTTCCTAATGCGTGGTACTGAGGCGAGGTGGGAGGTCGTAGACCTGAGTGGGCGGGAGGGTAGATAGGCTTTCATCAGGGGGGAGTTAATAGAGGGGCCTGTACCCCAGTAGGATCGGTGTGCGATGCACATGCTCTTAAATTCAATTCTGGATCTCACTGGGAGCCAGTGAAGATCCTTCAGTCTGGCTCTGACTGAAGTTCGGCGGGGGATATCCAGGAGGATTCTTGCCGCACAGTTTTGAATGACCTGGAGTCTGTTAAGTGTAGATTGTGGGGCCCCCAGATATAGGGCGTTTCCACAATCGGGAGAGGATCAGGCCTTGAACCATAATCCGTCTTGAATGGAACGGAAGGAGGGGGAGAATTTTGCGGAGAAGTCTCATCAGCCCGAAGCAGGTTTCAGCAAGCTTGGTGGCTTGGTAGTTGAAGGTTAGAGTGTGGTCGAGCCAGATGTCTAAGCTCTTGATTTGCTCCTTGGGTTGCGGGGGGCTTCCTAAGCAGAGAGGCTAGATGGGATTGATGGATTTCGAGATGTTATTTCCAAGGAGCATTATCTCTGTTTTGTCCCCGTTAAGTTTGAGACAAGAGCTAGACATCCAAGCAGCGACGGCTTCAAGGCAGATATGTAATCTGTGATGAGAGTTCAGGGGGGGGGTCCAGTGCTACCACTAGCTGCGTGTCGTCCGCGTAGGTGACAATTTTCACCCCGAATGGGCGGACGACATCAGCTAGGGGGCGGTTGGGAACAACACATTACACAAGGGAACATGGCAGGGACTGCTAAGGCAATAGGGTCATACAATCTACTCACATGGAATGTGCGGGGACTGGGAACAATTAAGAAACGGCACCAAATTCATGAATTTCTCCTTAGACGTCAAGCACATATTGCGTTCCTTCAGGAATCCCATCTCACGGATTCTGAAACACAAAAGATGCGGAAAAAATGGAGGGGACATAATTATTCTACTAATTATTCGGCTTTCGCTAGAGGGGCGACTATCTGGGTGCGACATGGGGTTCCATTTGTTGGGCTTGAGTGCCGGGTGGATGACCAGGGACGATATATACTAGTGAAGGGCCCTCTTGACGGCTCCCTGATGGTCCTAGGGAGCATTTATGCTCCTAACTTTGACCAAGATCGGTTTTTGAACAAGCTGGGTATGGTTTTGGCGGAATAGGATGGGATCTCCTGGGAGGGGACTGGAACGCAGTGTTGGACACGGGACTAGATAGATCACACCCTCCACTTCAGGCTTCCGCTACTAGTAAACATGGCCCGAGCAATTCACTACTTTGGCAAATGGGTGGACACTTTCCGATGCTTGGCGATGTCTCCACCCAAATCACAAGGAATACTGCTTTTATTCACCGGTGCATAGCCTTCACACTAGAATAGATAGGTTCCTGTGCTCCAGATCCATTATCAAGAAGGCTCATGAATCTATTTACCTGGCTAAGACCTTTTCCGATCATAGGCCCTTAGAACTTACACTTCGCCGGGGTAGGGTACCGACCCCAGGGCCCACCTGGAGATTGCACCCACACCTGCTCGAGGACGCTCCCTTCCGCACGACACTGTCCAATACTATTTCTAACTACTTGAACGAAAACTGTAAAACAGCTTCCTCCAATCTGATCAAATGGGATGCTCTGAAAGTAGTGGTTAGGGGGGTGACGATCAGACAGTTAGTGGGGGCCAGGCAGAGGTACATCAGAGGTTAAAAGACGTTGAAGACGGGCTACAGACACTGGAGAGGGCGGCAGCCCTTGATCCCGAAAAAATGGGGGCGTTGCAATCCGCCCACACAGACCATGCTGAAACGCTAGAGACATTACGGACGATAGACTATAGGGCGTATCTCCAACGAAAACACACTGAGGTGGATAGATCCGGTACACTGCTAGCCCGCTTAGTAAGGGATCGACCTGACTCGCCAATTATAACCAGTATTCATACCCCGATGGGACATTTGGCCAC
Source organism: Lissotriton helveticus (assembly GCF_964261635.1). Taxonomy (NCBI): domain Eukaryota; kingdom Metazoa; phylum Chordata; class Amphibia; order Caudata; family Salamandridae; genus Lissotriton; species Lissotriton helveticus. Next base: position 1,648,591,599 of record NC_136061.1, read on the forward strand.
TACACAAGCAGAAATAAATTCGGCATTTCATGACCACCTTAAGGCACTCTATGCACCCTCCGCCCCAGTACACGGTGCCTCGATTGACGAGTTCCTACAGGATCTCCCTTTCCCGTTGCTACCGGAGGATATACAGAAAGACATTGACGGTCCCATTACCCAACAAGAGATATGTGTAGCAATTAAAGGTCTGAATCTTAATAAGACACCTGGGATGGACGGGCTCCCCGTAGAATTTTACCTTACTTACTCAGAGTCCCTAGTACCTGCATTGGAGGCAGTTTACAAGGTAGCATTTGAGACTGGCCGTCTGCCTGATTCCACCATGCAGGCGTTGGGTACGTCCATACCTAAGCTGGGACTGGACGAGCTAGAGATGTCCAACTATAGACCCCTCTCTTTGCTCTCCACTGAAAATAAGATTTTAAGTAAGGCCCTCGCTAACCGTATACACTTACACCTTCCCACACTTATTCACTGGGATCAGTGCGGATTCCTCCCAGACCGCAGCACTTCTCTGAACACTCGGCGATTACACTCTAGAATGACGGCTACCCCTCAAGACCTCCCCCGCGCTGGGTGTATAGCGTTAGATCTTAGACAAGCATTTGATTCCTTATCTTGGGACTTCATGTTTGGGTCATTGAAACGATTCGGATTCCCAGATAACTTCCTAAAGTGGGTTCGCCTATTGTACACGTCTCCAACAGTCAGGGCCCGCACTGGCCGCTATATCTCTGACCAATACACCATTTACAGAGGCACGAGACAGGGATGCCCCCTGTCCCCATTGTTGTTCGTGCTCGCACTTGAACCCTTGGCCCTGGCCCTCCGGATGTCAGCGGACCGCCTGGGCATCTATATCGACAGCGTACAGCATCTGATATCTATCTATGCGGATGATATCCTCTTATACTTACGACAACGCTCTGCTCCCTACCATATTCACCACTTTTGAACAGCTATTGGGTCTGGCAATAAACCCTGCAAAGTCGACCAGTTTCTTCTTCCGGGAGATGCCACATCTAACTCACCTGCGGTTTGGCACTTACTTTACCCCAGTAGCCCCCACCACCTTCAAATATCTGGGTATACAGGTTCATAGAACACAAGAAGATCAGATAGAAGGTAATATTCTACGGGCAATAACAAGGCTCCGTACTAGTGTGGGGTTCTGGTCTACCCTACCCTTATCAGTGATAGGCCGAATTGCCATTTCAAAAATGGTGATGCTCCCTCGCCTCTTATATTACTTTGTGAATCTACCGGTGGTCCTCCCACAATCTATTTTTAATACACTGAATACCATTTTGATTAGTCTTATCTGGGTGGCTTGGCGGAGACGGATTAGCCTTAGGAAACTCCAACTAGGGACATCAATAGGCGGTCTGGGGGTCCCCGATTTTTGAGGATGCTACTATGCTAGTCAGCTTCAGTGGCTCTCATACTGGACTGCGGGTAGGAATTTGCAAGAAATCGGATTCACACCACAGAGACTGGACCGTGGAGAGCTTCACTCTTTGCTGCTGCCAGGGGCTCGGGTCCCCCCGGACTGTCCCCCCCTGTTAAAGACTGCCTTGTCCTGCTGGAAGAAAGCCCTATCCTACGCGTCTGCAGTAACACCATACGCAGCAAATATTCCTATATTAGACATCCCTACACCACAAGGGAGACTTACACGAACCAGACTGCAGGACTGGATGGATAGTGGGGTGGAGGAGGTGGGAGCGTTTTTTTTTAGATGGTACTCTGTTGGACCAGGACTCCTTCTTGCAGGCCACTGGAGCGCCACCAGATCTGTATTTGTTACAAGCCACAGTGACACATTATATTAGAACCACATGGGCCCCGCAGAGAAACAAACCCACACAACACAAATTAGTACACCTTTTATATTATATGGGACCGGGGAGTCATTTGGTACGTTGGCTGTACACAGGGATTCGGGCACATGCAGCGATTCCGCTAACATCCCTTAGGGCACACTGGGCAGATGATTCTGGGACTGAGATCATGGACAGGGCATGGAAGAATATGCTGGAACACCCCAAAAGAGTATTGCGTAATGCAAGACTTAAATTTATCCAGACGATGGTACTCCCAAGATCATATCTTACCCCCAAAAAACTACATCGTATGTTCCCGGACTCCCCTCATCATTGCCCCCCTTGTAGGGGGGATGAGGCGGATTTTATTAATATGATGTGGTCCTGCACTCGACTACGGGAATACTGGGGTGATGTTCGCCGGGCCCTCACCACAGTGACACAACTACCGGTCCCCGACGAGGTCTTACTCTGCTTTATGGGCCTGCGTTGACGCTCGGGGATGCAAAAAGTGTGACTGAGCTGCCTAGATCTAGCACTCATTTTAGCGATCAGAGCTTTAACGATGAGATGGAAGTCCCCCAGATCCCCTTCGGTTGCCATGTGGCAGCGGATATGCTGCAGTGGGGTCGGGCGGAGGGAGCTGCTCTAGAAAGGAAGAGGAGAGTGGCCTGAGGAAGCAACCTATAGCACTGGATTGGAAAGCCATGCTGATTGCGCTAGAAACACTTGAACTGTCCCCCTCACAGGAGGCTATGTCCCAGTAGTACAGACGGGCGATCAAGGTCTTTCGAGTAGTAGGCCCTGTTGGCTCAAGACATGGCAATTTCATTCTGGACAACATACCCTTTAGCCAGAGGATTAGGTATACAATTCCCTCGGGCAGTAAGGAAGCTGAAACTAGACAGACCAGGAGGGGGATGGGTGGGTTAGGGAGGGTATGTGTAGCCGGTTTGTATAAGTTCCTGTTAGATATATAAAAATGCACACCATTGTACTGACACTAAGGGTGTAAATTGTCGATTCCTCAATGATAACGTTGGTTCTACTTGGGTGGGGCCCGATTGTCCTCTGACAACATGTATTATGCCGAGAACTAAATATTTTTATAGTTTGCTTAATGGGGATTGTTATAATTGGAAAAGACTTTACCGACTGAATCACCCTGTTACTGCATTTGCCATGTGCGGTCGCTAATAAAGTGTTTTAAAAAACAAATCATACAGTTCTTTTGAATGAGACAAACTAGGATCCGCCTGACGAGCAGGCACTACTGGCTCGGACTTCAGCCATGGTTTCACAGACGCAGACATGGTCATTTATTCTTAGAATTTCTCCCTTAAATTATTCTAGCTGCATTGTATAGATAATAGCACTGGTGTCATAGGTGGCACCCTCGTCTTGCCCGAGGCCACACGCAAGCATGTTCCTGTGCTTTTTCATAAGTAATCCTGCTGAAAAACTCAGTTGAGAGTCCAGGTTCAAAGAATGTCAAAAGCAAGCCTGTTCTACACTTGAATGGGCTTGTAATCTCTTCGAAGGCAAATATTCAAGCCATCAATTTCCTTTGTCTTGAGTGACTGACCTTCAAGATCATACCAAGACAAGCATCCAAGTTTAGGCTGTCATTCTAGCACCCTAAACACCCCACACCGTCAAAGGACTTCAAACCTTAAGGTCACACATCAGGTCAGCATGCAGCAATCAACAGAAATATAGTGTTCTCGATGCTATGACTGTGTTAAACAACTCCTTCTAAGGACCCAGACTATAGCTTTGATGCCTCAAAGGAAAGAAATCTGCAGAAATAATTTTAAGCATGAGAAATATATCATTTTTAACAAATGAGTCAAAACAACCACTTGCAAATTATTTAGTCAGTTAGAAGTATATTTCAAACTGATCAGCTTCAATAGGGCAAAATCAACTAATTGGAGACATAAGGAAGCCATATTGTATGAAGAACTTGCAAAATGGCAGTTACCTGTGAACAAATTATGAGTACATTCTAGTTCCAGGTGTTAAAGGATATACAGTTACGGAATGGTATCTGCTTCAATAGGTAATCCTGGAACACAGTCTTGGGATACAGAAATGTAATACACTTTTAGTTAGGAGATCAGATATAAATTCCAAGAAGTCCTCAAAGATATATTATTGAATTGTTTCCAAAATACTTGATGAATGGAAAAGGGAACTAGACTAGAGTGTAAAATAGACCAAGGGTGCAATTTGCAGACACACTGTTTGGAGTAAATTGTTTGCCAGCATTGGACCTTTTATAGATTCACATGCAGCATTATGGCTCTGATGACTGGGCACAAGTCAACCATGTAAATCTATGAAAAATACCAATGATGGAGAACTTTTTTTTTTTATTCTTCAAAGTAAAATTCTCCATAGATTTGCATGCTTGTATTATGGATGGAGGGGAATAATTCAAGCAGGTGAACCTATGAAAGCTACCATGGAGAGAGCAATCATTATTTTGCTGCTGCTGTTAGACCACTCTTAACAAGATGTTTACTTACAAGGGGTGGGGTAGAGTTCTGATGCATATACAAAGCCTCCAGGAATGTGAGATTTAAGTATACCTAATTTAATTATTTACACATGACCTACATTTCCCCTAGATGCCTGAATCTGTTTTGAGGTTCAACTGATATACACTGCCCCAGATGCAATTACCCAGATTCAGATGTTTTCTCATGGTGTGGTCATGCATAGATGTGCAGATGTTCTAGATCGAAGTGATTAAACAACTAGAGTCTACTCAATGGGGAAGGCAAAGCTTACACACCCCTGAGACTTGTCTGCTGGGCGAATACTTGAGACCTAAACCCAGAGGGCTGGGAATAGGTTAATAGATTTGGCCTTGGTTCTTGCTATAAAGTGCATACCTGTGTACTGGGGGAACCAATCCTTCCCCCATTTGACAAATGGCTACACGATATGAGCCGATGGGCTGGGTACGAGAGCTTTATATTACATGTGAAGGAGCGGAAGAATTGTCATAGATGCCCGATAGCTCCCCTGTGGGACAATATTCTGTTTGTTTTTGAGGACCCCGGGATGGGACAGAAAGATGAACTGTTGTATTAAAATGAAGGGTAGGGCTACAGATCCAGTGCCCTCATATCGCAGAGCTGAGACATGTAGTACACATCAGCATGACGTGCCTAATTATTTACTACACTTATCCTTCTATTCACAGATTCACTGAGAATTGTTAGGGTACATGTTACTGTTATTATATTATATCTTCTATCAGAAGTGAGATTTGACATTCGTGGACCGGCTCTACCAATAAATCTTTGTACCATGTATACATAAGCTGATGTCCTTTTATCTTGTGAAGATATTGTAATTGTCGGCCTAGAATTTATGAAATTGTGGAAAACATGATGTTACTCTAAATGCGATTATGTGTCCAAGGAGTAAAATATATGTACAGTCTATTGAACAGATAAAACAAAACTTAATAAGGGAAGCATCCATTAGTACGCGGACATTTGTTTGCGTACCATTACTACGCAAGCGTTAGTACGCATGCGATGTAACAACGCGTCGCCTTTAGTACGTGTGCTGTTACATCGCATGCGTTGTACACCGCATGCGTAGGGGGCGGGCGCCGTTCTTGGAGGTCGTCACGGCGGCCATTTGCTCCGAGGGTCTGCTGCTGGTGCTTTTCCGGGTCTGCTGCTGCTTTTCTGGGTGCAGGCGAGGAGGTAGGAAGCCCATGACAGAGGAAGCCAGAGGAAGCAGAAAGGGGGATACGATTAGAACCACGCGTGGTAAGAGGTAAGTGGGGCTTTGTAGGGTCGTGTAGGGTCATGCAGGGTTGTGTACTTGTGTAGGGTTGTGTACTTATGTTTGTGTAGTGTAGAGTAGTGTCGGAGGTCGTGCAGGGTAGTGTACCTGTGTTTGTCTGGTGTAGAGTAGTGTTGAGGTTGTGCAGGGTAGTGTTTGGGAGTAGGGACAGGACTGGAGCTAGAGGCAGGGTCGTGTTGGGGGTAGTGTAGGGTTTAGGGTAGTGTTCTGATGTTAGTGTAGGGTACTGTTTTAGGGTGGTGTCGTGCAGGGTAGTGTTTGGGATTAGGGACAGGACTGGAGCTAGGGGCAGGGTCGAGCTGGTGGTAGTGTTGTTGGGATTAGGGTAGTGTTGTGATGTTAGTGTAGTGTAGAGTAGTGTTTTAGGGTTTTGGGTAGTGTCGAGGGGTCGTGCAGGGTAATGTTTGGGAGTAGGAACAGGATGGGGGGTAGGGTCGTCCTGGGGGCAGTGTTTAGGGTTTAGGGTAGTGTCGTAGTGTAAGGTAGTGTTTTAGGGTTTAGGGTAGTGTTGGAGGTCATGCAGAGGGTAGTGATTTAGGGTTTAGGTAATGTAGTGGTGTTTCAGTAGTGTAGGGCACTGTAGTGTTTGAGTGTTTTGGTAGTGTTTTAGAGTTTTAGATGTGTAGGCTATTGTATTTCTATTTATTATTTATTCTAGTGTTGTGTTTTAAACATTTAAAAAAGGGGGTTACATGTCTGTTTTTAATGTTGCGTTATTCCGCATACCTAGGCAAGTTTTTACTTCGAATACATTACCACTTTCAATGTAATGGTATGCGAACTAAAAACTTGTTTACTAACTGTTATAGCTGAGTAATAACCGCGTAGTAATGGCATGCGAAGTAATGGCATGAGAAATAACGTCTCATATGCCTTAATAAACATATTTTAAATTAAACTATACATGTGAATGACATGGCTATCTGTGCGGCAAAATACACTCTTTTTCTCTCTAAAATGGCTGTATTGATTCACATCTGAAAAACAGATGAACTTTATCTTTTGGGTTTTCTACTCTTTGAAAACATGTTGATGTTTAGGAACTGTAACTTGTGCATACTCATTGAGTTATAATAAATCTTAAAGTAGATTATTTATTGTATATGAATATGTTGATAACCCCGGCAGTCTGTTAGTGAGTTTCACTGCCTTTAGTCCCATTCCAAATCCATTTACTCACCATACCACACATACATACTATAAACATACACCCATGCAAAATTCATGTTCCATGCAAATGAAATGTGCTGCAAGGGGTTGGGTGTACTTGTGCAGTGAACAAAATAAACATGAAGACGTGTAGTCCTTTGCCCAAACAATATAGCCTGGATCTTGGGCAACAGGAATTCCACACCCTTTCAAGCCCGTCTCCGAGTGTCAATCTTTTCACTACAAACGCTCATGTAATTGTAAATTCATGATCAATGTGTGCCCTGAGAACAAGATCTAAAAATATTTTTAAAAACTTGCTAAAAGAGAATCTCAGGACAGGAGTGCAGACACTGCAGAGATAAGCAGAGGACATTTCAGTCCCGATAGACATTAAGATCTTCTCAGCAACACAGTCAAAGAAAAAAAAGGACAAGTATCAGGATGTTGAAAAATCTTTTGAAAGAGTGCTTTGTGAAAAAATGGCAATATAGACATTAAAAGCAACGAGGAGCAAATAAAACAAGTGCTGAAAGTTAAAACGATTTAAACATATTTTATTGTAACCTCTCAGTAACTTTAGTGGAAGATATTTTATAACAACCACAGATTTTTCTTTTAGAAAAATAAATACAAAATAAAAAAAACATGTATCACCGTTTACACCCAATGTATTCATTTAATATGAATTAGGTATTTTACCTTCTTTTGGTTCTCTTCTTCTTCTATGATTGTATCCACAAGGAACTGAATATCTTCTACACGAACAGCCCCATTACTGTCATGTGTTGGCACAGCACATGTTGGGACAATATTCTGGGCCACCCTTTGCAGCGACACATAAAGGTCCTTGGGGGAGAGAATGATAATATGGACAATCAAAAAGGTAAACAGGCAAACCATAAAGACTATCAAACACAATCTTTCTTCGGTAAATCATTTTATTTTTAAAGATGCTAACCAAGAGAACAAGAGACAGGTAGAAATTAATACAAACGAAAAAAGGCTTTGCTTTTTTAAATATTCAATTTATTAGATAATTGCCAGGGTTCTGTACATAACACCGCCTCAGCAATATGCATTTACATATGACGTTCCACCACTAAAAAAAGTATAAAAGTGACTCAAAAAATATAAATGATGGGGGGCGTGGCCAACAGGTAGGACATGGCTGACGCTTTGTAGACGAGTTCCGTGGGCTCGACTATTATCCTGCACATTATCCTGGTCTGTGGCGCTTAATTGCCTTCTCCAACCCTCCCACAGCTCACCTTCGAGGAGTTGCCGGAAGCCCGCGCCGGGAGCATTGCTGCCCGGGATCCAGAGATTGGCCCACTGCCGTAGGTCGCGGCTGCAAGGCTGTCGCTCAGGGCTGGCCTGCACTGGAGTCTTTGTGCTGCACCTAGAGATTGGAGTGGCGGCGGGCACCTCCGGAATGCCCTGACCGCCTCTAGTCAGCCTCACCGCAGCAGAAATCTGCTGACTTGGCCCCTGCAGTGCCCCAAGACCCAGAGTTTTGGAGGAGCCCGGCCGGGGCATACTTGCTTCCCCGGGCTGGCGGCAATTTTGAAGAGTCCTTCGGCGCGCTGCTGTCCGTGGCTGCAACCGGGTGCCAGTATATCGGAGGCTTCGTCGAGACCAGAACTGGGCCCCCCGCGGACTCCCGATTTCACACCCTGGTGGAGCATGCGCGGGGCACTGGATGCCGCTTGGCTCCTCCGGTGGGGCCCGGTTTTGAGCGGGTGTGCCAATTGGAGACAGGGGCCGGTGCGAGCACCGGGCGATGAGCTGGTGAGTGCATTGGACCCCATACTGTCATCGGGAGCGTGCGGGCTGTTGGCGCTGCAACCGTGACAGTGAGGTTGGGCTCCTCCTCTCCCCTAGAACATTACCCCTGGGCCCTCGGCTGTCCCTTGCGCCCACCCTCTTTTCTAATACCAGCCAGGCAGTGTTCAACGTGTGCGCCAGGGCCTGCGGTGGAGTAGCGGCCCAGACGAGTGGTATGTTTCAATCCGGAGCTCCAGGAATGTGCAGTGCTGTGGGTTAGTCGGTTTGGCTGGGGCTCTCCGCTGGCGAATGATCTTAATACAAGTGGATAAGTGGGGCCTTTTCCCTGATCTCGCGGAGGACATCCTGCGAGGGGCCCGTAAACCAACTGGGCAGTTGGGTGACCCCCATTAGGGGGGCACAGAGGTACTTGTGTACGGAGGCAGCCCGGCCAGTCCTGGTGCGGCTTGTGTGCAGATTGCCTTGAGCCTGTCTTCCCGCCAAATAGACACGGGACGAAGAGGTGGATGCCCTGTCGCGTGTTGACCGGAGCCGTGGGTCCAGAGCAGGCTACACCTGGCATTGCCGTACTTCTCCCTGCCGGGTCGACACTCAATTGTCACCATCACAAAGACCAGGGATAAAGTATCGAAGCAGAGCACCCTGGATCGATACGCGGGACCGGGGGCCCACGTGCCTGAATCATTGAGCCAAGTCCCTGCCGGGCCAAATAATGCGGCTCTGATGGCAGCGATAACCCAGTCCCGCGAGGCACTCGCGGCCAAAATTGGAGAAGTGGGATCTCATGTCGCCCTTATCCGTCAGGACCTGCGTAAAGTGGTGGATAGGATTACCGAGGCCAAAACTCGCATTTCCACTGTGGAAGATACAACTGCGTCACTCCAGACCCAGGTGACCTCCCTGAAATCCATCACCAAGGGGCTGGCGATCAGGGCGGAAGATGCAGAGGGCAGAGCTCGGAGAAACAATATTAGTATCGTAGGATTTCCGGCGGGCTGCGAAGGCAACAACCTGGAACAGTTCCTGGCAAAGTGGATCGTGAGCTGGATCCTAAGGCGTCCCTGTCGCAGTGCTTCATAATTGAACGTGCGCACCATGCCCTTATGAAAAAACCACCACCGGGGGCCTGACCACGGCCTGTTATTGCAAGACTTTTGACTTTTCATGATCGCGATGCCATCCTTGCAGAGGCTAGGCTGGGCAGTAAACTCCACTTCGACTCTCACCACATCCTAATATTTCCAACAACGCCAATCCTTCACTGCTGCTAAAGCCCGGTTTCGGGAACTAAATAGCCAATACGCGCTCCTTTTTCCGGCCAGATTGAGAGTCATATACAAGTCATGTACCCATTTTTTCAACACTACGGAGGAGGTCTTCAACTGGACGGACAAGAGACAGAGACACAGACTGAATACTCCGCCATGATTCAAACCTGACCCATCGTCCGGAGAGTCTGTGCGACAGGTGGCCAGGCCTAAGATAGAATCTACTCGCAAGTCACGCTCGAGACGCCGCTCCCTATCACGGATTGATTCTGCCTCAAGAATGGAGCAGACTCTGCGAACCCAGTCACCGACTTGACTCAAGGTTGGAGAACTTTCACTATAATGGCTGCAGCGCCAATGACGTTTGCGGTCTCAAGGATCCACGTGAGACCTACCCCCCCATGACTACTTTCTCAGTATCTGAGAACTATATTACTGTTTGGGGATAGTTCTTTTGTGGACTTTCAGTATGGAGCTTGGCCCTGCTCCCGTTGGGGCAGCGGCGTGGCATATACCTCGACAGATGCTTCAGCTGTTTTGAGGTATTGGACGAGTTGGGTGGGGAAGGGGTTGGTTTTGTTGAATGTTGTTGATTACACTGTGTCCTTTTCGTTTTCATCGCTGATATATATGCCATGCGACAGCCCGGAATTTTACATTTTTATTAGATGCCTTGCCCTGTAATTGACCCCATAGGTAGGCTCCGGGTAGTTAGCTGGAACATACGGGGGCCACTAAATAAGATCAAATGATGTGCAGTCTTACTACAGGCCAAGCGGACCTTGGCCGATGTTCTTTTCTTACAAGAGACCCATCTGCTGGGTATCAAAGCGTTGTGTCTCGCTCGCTCTGGATATATACAAGTCTTTCACACGGGGTTCACCAGGGGCTCCCTGGGGGAGGCCATACTTATTAACCGGTGAATCTCTTACATTCCTTCTAAAACATGGGCCGACCCACACAGTAGATACATCATCATATCGGGGTCATTATATGGGAAAACCATTACTTTGGGCATTATATACCCCCCTCCCCCGCTCTCGGACACATTTGTGGAATGCCTGTCGGCAATATTGTTGGAAATACCTGAGGGCCTCTCTATTATTGGTGAGGATTGGAATGATGTGGCAAATGAAGTGCTAGAGACCTATACGGCTGCACATGTTAATGACGGACATGGAGTGGCTGGATACATGGAGGCATTTTAACCCTGCACCCTGCTACATATGATTACACGTACTACTCGGCGGTCCATGACTCGTTCTCCAGGCTGGACTACGTGTTCATACCAAACTCCTATTATGTACGAATTGCAGCGACAGATATCTTACCAAGAGGTCTGTCTGATCACTCTCCGGTGGCCCTAACACTCCGCCTGGAAGTGGCGCGCCCCCCCCCCCTTTTGAAGGCGCTTATCGCCGTGGCATCTCCAAGACCCACAGTACAGGTCCTACCAACATCAGGCCCTCGCAACATATTTTTCTGAGAACTCTGGCACTGTGGATTCCTGTGGAACCTCTTGTCCAACAATATCTCGATGATTTGCCTCCCAAGGCCATTTCAGACAGCGCTAGAGGAGATTTAGACGTCCAGCTTAAAGTTAAAGAGCTAGGAACTGCTTTGGTCGATTTACGATCCGGGAAGGCATCGGGACCGAACAGCTTCCACCGTGAATTTTTTAGTTGTTTCAGACTCAATTCCTTCCTCATTACCTGGAAGCGAGACATGCAGCCCTGGATAAGGGGAAGCTTCCTCCGGACTGGCGGCATGCTGAAATCACGGTTTTCCCCAAGCCGGGCCGACCCCGGATCAGCATTCCTCATATTGCCCTATCTCATTGTTGAACTTCGAGGCAAAATTACTGGCCAAAGCATTGGCCAATCATATTCTCCCCTATATGTCTGAGCTAGTCCACCCAGACCAGGCCGGCTTTATGCCCCAGCGGGCTACCCGTCATAACATTAGACACGTGCATAATGCGGTTGCGGATATTGATTGTTTTCAGGGTCCGGCGGCCCTGTTCTTAGCCAATATTGAAGGAGCGTTCAACTCATTGGGATGGATTTATTTGTTTGCTCTATTACAACGTTTACATTTCAGCCCCCCCTTTCATTTCCTATATTAAACTCCTTTACACTGACCTTTCGGCCTCGGTCAGAATCGCTGGCACAGTGTCCGATTCATTCCCTATATGACGCGATACTCAACAAGGTTGCCCTCTCTCCCCATATTTATTTGCTTTTGCTATGGAACCATTAGCCGCCTGGGTTCGTACTGTCGCACAGGTTATGGGTTTTGAGTGGCCCGGTGGGTTCTCGGATCGTATCACTCTTTATGCGGACGATGTCCTGTTTTTAATTATGGATCCCCACTGGACGGGTCCACGTATTCTCTGTATCATGCAGATCTTCGCCCAACATACTGGCCTATATATGAACTCCAAGAAATCTGTACTTTGGCCAGTGTGCAGGGGTTTGGCTATGGGCGCCTGGACGGCGAAGGTGACCGTGGCTATGACCGGGCTAAAATATCTTGGTGTATATGTCTCGGACACACAATCAATATCATGGGATAAAAATATCGACCCTATATGGACGCGCACACAGGCGGAGATGGAGGCATGGTCGCATATGCCCCTCTCTATACTGGGCAGGTCCGCAATTTTGAAAATGGTATCTATCCCTCGCCTCCTATACCAACTACAGAATCACCCCTTTCAAGATCGCACTTTCCTGGTTCCAACAGCTAAACTCCAGACTGAGCCGCTCTTTGTGGCATGACCAGGTCGCCAGGCTGTCCTCCGAACCTGCTTCCAGTCAACCTTTTGTGTGGGTACTGCGACCCCCGATCTCCAATCGTATCATGCGACATCACACCTTTTGGTTTTAAATGATTGGTGGTGTGGCATCAGCAACGACACGGCATATCGAGTGGAGAAATGATTTATGGGAGATATGTTGTCACACAGACTGCTCTATGCGCCGAGGGAGCAACGTAGCCTGCCACCAGCTACCTGGGTTGTTTTCGGTGTGTGAACAGATTCACTGCGTTGGGTGGGGTGGCTGCGGCGGTTGACGAGGGAGACCCACTCTGGCAAAGCGGCCTCATGCCACAAGTGATAGCGCTAGCAGGATTTAAACAGTGGAACGCCATAGGTATATCTACGTTCTGAGGGGCACTACAATGAAATCTTTTCGGGACCCCAGGCTTGAATATGACATGCCACATACTCAGTTCAACAAATACCTGCAATTGAGACATGCCTTATCTCCGTATATTTCACACATAGATTCCCTTCCCGAATTCAACCCTATCGAGGCGAAAGTCTTTATGGGGGACTTGGGCGATCAGAAAACCACAAAGATATACTAGACGTTAGTGACAAATCTCTTCACGAAAATTCATACTATTTTTTTTTTTTTTATTTTTTTTTTTTTTGGTTAAAAACTTTTATTGAGCAATCAGATAAGAAGTACAGAGATGGGCCTACAACCACACGGGCTGGCCGCTAATTCGCAAAGCACAACATATGAAGTAAACAATCATTTCCGTGGCTAGGCACAAATCATAGATTAATTATTGCTCAAAGCATAGGACAGGACACAACAATTTTCTGTATTAAACATTAAAATAACGAACTCCAAACAAGGCGAATGCAGCAATGAAGTCAGCCCAGATGGCAGAGGGGAAGGCCACTAATCAGGAAGACAAAAGTAAATCAATGAGATTCGGCAAGGCCGGGGGGGGGGGGGTGACAGCGGGGAGGACAGGAAAATCCTAAAACAGAATGAAAAGTTTCGGGAACGTCGGCCTAGGGAGACAGGGTAACATCGGACGTGTCAACCAAGGGAGGGGTACAAATTTCTCCACGATATGCATTCCACTGAACCCAAATTTTCGTCCACGCCCTGGGTCTGCCCCTAGCCACATAGACGGTCTTCTCTCGGAACATGGACCAGTCCATGTTATCCTCCCACACCGAAACGTCGGGAGGTCTGGATGCGCCCCAGAGTTGCGCAATGTCCCGCTTCGCGACCATGTACCCCAAGGTCGCCCATCTGGTCTGGGCCACAGAATAATCGGTGGGGTCCCACACGTTCAACAGGCATCGTCGGGCCTCAGGCCGCAGGGTAACACCAGTCACAACAGTCATCATCGCAAGCACATCAATCCAGTAGGCTGCTACCACCGGGCACTCCCAAAGTATATGCAGAAATGTAGCACTCATCCCACAACCACGCTTACATAAGCCATCTGGGGAAAAGCCCATTACAACCAGACGCGGACCAGTTACATACACCCGGTGGAGGATCTTAAGTTGCACCAAACGAAGACAGGCAGGAATGGCGACCTCTTTTGGAGAAGAGAGTGCAGACTGCCAATCCTCGTCATCTAATTCCAATCCGTCACCGACCCACATCTCCCTAAGTTGGACCAATAAGTCAGCGCGATTATTAATCAATTTCTTGTAAATAAGGGAGATAGTGCTATCGGGCAGGTGTCCATCTAGTATGCGATCCTCAAGGGGGGAGGACTCGGGCAGGGTCACATCAGGAGTTAGAACTGAGGCCAGGGCATGCCGGACCTGCAGATACCGAAAAAACTCTCTATCACTCAAGTCGTATTCCGCCTTAAGGGCCTGGAAAGACTTCACGCTACCCTTCACACAGACATCACCCACCTTACATATCCCAATCATATCCCAGCGTTCAAAGCCTTTAGTAGACCAGAGACACCCCAAACGTTCAGAAGCATAAGGCGGAGTCGCCATTGTCAGTCGATTCTCCCATCCCAAACTCACATTCGCGGTGCGCCACACATTGACTGCGATCCTGGACGGGCCCATAAGATGGCGCCCGGCCGATCTAGAATAAAGCGCTCTATTAAAGTCCCCTCCCGGCAGCTGGAATCTATCCATCTCAAAGGCCGGATCTCGACCCGGGGAATACATCGCGTGGTTGATGGCAGACAGCTGGGCAGCCCAGTAATATCTCTTGATGTCGGGGAGCGCCATGCCCCCGTCATACCAAGGGATGGTAAGTTTCGCTAGGGCAATACGTGGACGCCCGTCCCAGATCAGTTGCCTTTGAAGACTCTCGATCTCTCGGAAATAGGTAGCGGGAATGTCGTCATAAGAATTTTGAAGCGCATAGAGGAACCGCGGCAAGGACATCATTTTAAAAAGGGCCGCCCTGCCCAGAGGAGACAGGGGTAGCTTGCGCCAACGGGCCACATCCAGTCGCAGTCTAAGAAGTGGGGGGAGGAGATTACGCTCGAACCGGAGTGAGGAGTCCAGTGTAATAAAAATCCCCAAATACGTGAAGCCAGACTGGACTACCTGGATAGGAAATCTGTCCGGCAAAGGGGGCAAAACGCCCGAAAGAACATACACACAGGACTTAGCCCAATTAATAACTAGGCCCGAGTTAGCACCAAACGAAGTAAGCACGTCAAATAAGACATTTAAAGATTTACGCGGGGAAGTAAGATATAGAAGAATGTCATCCGCGTAAAGTGAGACGCGGTCCTCAAAATCCGGTGACCAACGGATCCTTTGAGTGAAGGCTCCCATCGAAGCCACGCAGCTAACGGTTCCAGGGCAAGCGCGAAAAGCAATGGAGACAAGGGGCAACCCTGACGGGTCCCCCTACCAAGACAAAAGGGGACAGAAACTCTGCCGTTTACCACTACCTGTGCTAAGGGTTCGGCGTATAACAACTTCACCCAACCAATAAACTCAGGTCCAAAACCAAATTTTTCAAGAGCTGCCCAAAGATAGGGCCACTCTATCGTGTACTATTTTTTTTTTAATTCATAATGTAGAGAACTGCGATAGTCGGAAAAAAGCTTTGTAAAGATTCTTGGCTGATACTCACCTAGCATTTCAGAGTTCAGTATTCTTTCAGTGTATTACTTCAAAGTACATAGCAGTGTATAAACAATATTCAATATTTTAACTTTCTCACAATATTTATGTTAGAAAAGGATTTCTCTCAGGAGGAGTCAAGATGGCCACTTGAGATGATGCACCTTCTTGCAGCTCCACCACGCTGCCAGTACATATGCCTTGAGTGATCACCAACCACCCCCCCCCCCCACCTCACTTAAGGGTCTAATTGTCAACTCCAGTCCCTAAATTGAGCATCATTGCTGAAATGTGATTGAAACAGGAGCATCCCAAACAAAAGAGGAGGAACTTGACTGGGTGCATGGCTGTGGCACATTGGCACTGGTCTACTGAAGTTTGGAAGATGTTCAGAGTGGGAACGTGCGGATACCCACTGCATCTCAATAAACAAAGGCAGCAGATAACAATGACTGGTGAACACCTGCTCTGAATTTGAGGTAAGATCAATGACTGGAGCCGAGGGCCAACCGCACAGCGGGACACAGACCATGAGAGTGGTGGCACATTGGAGCAGTGAGATGATGTGAAACAATATATGACCATGTGGGTGGTTGTCCGACACTTCTGGGACCTACAACGATGTGGTCATCCTCTCTGGAGGACCTGAAAAAACTGAATAGACAATAGCTTGCTGTTGGCCTTATACCACATTGCCTCCTGGTGTCGACCCAAGCTGTGGCGATTCTGACTGAGGCTCGTAGGGATCGGCCAAGAGCCATTAAATAAAACAAATTAACTTTATCTACTGAAAAATGGGAAACAATCACCTGTGGGGTTTTTTTTTTTAACGAAAAATATACTGTTTTTGTAGCTATGATAAGTCATACAGTTAAAATGATAAACTGTGCTTTTGTACTGGCATTAGCTGAGTTGCTTACTGTTTGGATGAACGGCACAGCAACTATCCAATTACAAAGCAGCTCAGTAATGACAAGCAAAAGCCTGCCTCACGCATACAGCCTCTTCTCTGAAAGCATGAATTATGTTAGGTGGTGCTAGCTCCAAGCTGGCTAAGCCAGCACCTAATGGGACCTATGCACCTCAATCCCCCCCACCCCACACTCCTACATTTAAGGGAAGGGTAAGTATGAAGTCAGGACCCGAGCAGGCATTCTCAACAAATAAATAAATAAATAAATAAAACAAGCAACCATCCTGACAAATATCACCTGCTGATGTAAGGCGCACCTGCCCCTTTCCTCATTATGGGTCCTCATGACACTGCTTTGGCAGCCCCACTGAAAATTAGGCCCCTGTCTAGAATAAACCATCACTGCTTGACTTTTGTTTTAGCTAGAGAGTTAACCGCTATATGTATCAAGCTATTTAGCATTCGCAAAGGCCGAAATTCTGCGAATTTCGGCCTTTGCGAATGCTAAATAGACAAATGGAATGTATCAAACAAGTTTGATGCAAAATAAGGATTAGCAAAATTTGCTAATCCTTTTTTTGCGATTGCACTTAAGGAATTGCAAATTTTGCGATTCCTTAAATGCAATGTATCAAACAAATAAAATGCAAAAAATGCCATTAAGGAGTAGCAAATTACCACCAACTTCTAGTTGGTGGTAATTTGCGAATTCTTATCAAAAATCTTTTTTGATAAAAACCAAAGGTGCCATATGACGCCCATACATGCCCTTAGGGCATGTATGTGCGCCATATGCCCCCAAATGTCTTTTTCAGGGGTGCAGCAGGGTGTTCTTGAGACACCCCTGCACCCTTGGAAACATCCCTAATTTGCGATCAGCAAAGTGCTAATTGCAAATTGCACTTTCATTCCTATGGGCCTCCTGGCCCATGGAAATGAAGGGGTAATTTGCGATTGACAATTTGCTAATCTCAAATTAAGGAATGCTAAGGAATCGCTATTGGAAAGCGATTTTGTACATACATACCGTTTTGCATTTCCTAAATAGCGATTCCTTAAAATTCGCTATTTAGGAAATGCAAAATGGTTTGTTGATACATATAGCGGTAAGTGTCCAAAAGAGTAACTTGTTTGTCCATACATAATTTGCTTTCCTTGCTGCACAATTCAATCAATTTTGCCACATAATTTCATACTCAAGTGCTGCTTCACTCCAATGGCCCTGACGAACAAGTTACTTACCTTCGGTAACGCTTTTTCTGGTAGATACAATATCTGCCTGTGGATTCCTCACCTTGTGAATATCCCCCTTCGTCAGCAACGTTCGGAAATTTTCTTCGTAGCACGCCGACGTGGACGACGTCACAGGAGTACGACCTCGCGCGTGACTCCATCTGACGTCACCGACTCCTTATCAGGCCCACGCCGGCGTGATGACGTCAGTTCCGCCCTTTTTTCCGTGCCTTCGAGGCACACGGACGGACCAACGACAGCAAATATGCAAATATACAGTGTACACAGTACATACCAATCAAATACGCACACAAAGCGTGCAGTAGAAATAGCACAATAGCAGCAAACATATATACATAAAGACCAGGTATAACAGAGTGGACAACGGGGAGGCGGGTGGGCATGTGAGGAATCCACAGGCAGATATTGTATCTACCAGAAAAAGTGTTACCGAAGGTAAGTAACTTGTTCTTCTGATAGATACATCTGCCGTGTGGATTCCTCACCTTGTGAAGAACAAGTTACTTACCTTCGGTAACGCTTTTTCTGGTAGATACTATATCTGCCTGTGGATTCCTCACCTTGTGAATATCCCCCTTGCGCCAGCAACGTTCGGAAATTTTCTTCGTAGTACGCCGACGTGGGCGACGTCACAGGAGCACGGCATCGCGCGCGACTCCGTCTGACGTCACCGACCCCATATCAGGCCCACGCCGGCGTGATGACGTCAGTTCCGCCCTTTTTTCCGTGCCTTCGAGGCACACGGACGGACCAACGATAGCAAATATGCAAATATACAATGTACACAGTACATATAGAACTAAATCAATAGTATAAACCATATATACAGAAAGACCAGGTATAGCAAAGTGGACAACGGGGAGGCAGGTGGGTCAGTGAGGAATCCACAGGCAGATATAGTATCTACCAGAAAAAGCGTTACCGAAGGTAAGTAACTTGTTCTTCTGATAGATACATCTGCCGTGTGGATTCCTCACCTTGTGAATAGATTCCCACAGCAGTCCCCACTCCCGGAGGAGGGTGCCCACTCTGCTACACCAGGAAGTCTTGGAGGACAGAGCGCGCGAAGTGGCCATCCCTCCTCACCTCGGTATCCAAGCAGTAATGCTTTGCGAAAGTGTGGAGGGAGGCCCAAGTCGCAGCCCTGCAAATATCCTCAACAGGTACACCCCTAGACAAAGCAGATGTTGCAGACTTTGCTCTAGTAGAATGTGCTCTAATACCCTCAGGAGGGTCCTTACCAGCAAGGGAGTAGCAGATCTTGATGCACAGGATTATCCACCTGGAAAGTGTGCGCTTGTGCACCGCTCTGCCCTTCTTGCAGCCAGCAAAACCAACAAACAGCTGGTCATCCATCCGGAAGTCTTTAGTTCTGTCCAGATAGAACGACACCGCCCTCTTAGGGTCCAGGCGGTGCAGTCTCTCTTCCTCCTTAGACGGGTGAGGGGGAGGATAGAAGGTAGGAAGGGTAATGGACTGCCCAAGATGGAAAGGAGTCACCACCTTAGGCAGAAAAGCAGCCCTGGTCCTGAGAACCATCCTTTCAGCATGAATGGTCAGGAATGGGGGTTTGGAACTTAGAGCTTGAAGCTCACTTACCCTCCTTGGCGAGGTGATTGCAACGAGGAAGATCGTTTTAAAAGAGAGAAGCCTCAATGGACACTTGTGCAAGGGTTCGAAGGGAGAACCCATTAAAAAGGTCAGCACAAGATTCAAATCCCAATGAGGAACAACAAAAGGAGTAGGAGGGAACATATTTATGAGACCCCTCAAGAATCTCAAAACCACCGGAGATTTAAAGAGAGATGGCTGATCCGGCAAGCATAGAAACGCCGATAAGGCTGAAAGATACCCCTTGACCGTGGCCACAGCCAAACCTTGCTGCGCCAGATAAAGGGCAAATTGTAAAATATTAGACAAATGAGCCTTCAAAGGGTCAACATCTCTCTCCCTGCACCAAGAAACACATTTTGACCACCTATAGGAGTAAATAGACTTAGTGGTGTCACGCCTGGCAGAGAGAATGACATCCACCACCTCGTGAGGGAGAGAAAAAGAACTCAAGTTGCCCCGTTCAATCTCCAGGCATGAAGGTGTAATGTCTGGAGGTGGGGGTGTAGAACCTGCCCCCCCATCTGAGAGA
Source organism: Lissotriton helveticus (assembly GCF_964261635.1). Classification (NCBI taxonomy): domain Eukaryota; kingdom Metazoa; phylum Chordata; class Amphibia; order Caudata; family Salamandridae; genus Lissotriton; species Lissotriton helveticus. Next base: position 1,648,611,637 of record NC_136061.1, read on the forward strand.
GGAGGTCTGCCCTGTGAGGGAGACGGAGCGGCGGGTGAGAGGAGAGGTGGAGAAGGTCTGAGTACCACACCCTTCTTGGCCAATCCGGGGCGACCAATATGACTTGGGCCCGGTCTTGACGAATCTTCCTCAGAACCCGAGGAATCAAAGGTATGGGAGGAAACGCGTAAAGGAGTTGATCTCCCCAACTCAACTGAAACGCGTCCCCCAATGCTCCTTGCATCGGATACTGGAGACTGCAGAATGAAAGGCAGTGAGCATTCTCGCGAGTGGCAAATAGATCCACCCGAGGAGTCCCCCACATCCGAAAGATGTCGTGAACAACCTCCGGGTGAAGCCTCCACTCGTGGTCGGCAGAGAACTGCCGACTGAGACTGTCTGCACGAACGTTCAGAACTCCGGCCAGATGATTTGCCACCAGACAAATCTGATGGTCCTGAACCCAGGACCAGAGACGCAGAGCCTCTCTGCAGAGACACTGCGACCCTACTCCCCCCTGCTTGTTGATGTACCACATCGCAGTCGTGTTGTCCGTTAGGACTTGAACCGAACGACCGCGAAGGGAAGGGAGGAAGGCCTTGAGCGCCAAACGTATCGCCCTCAATTCCAGAAGGTTAATGTGAAGCAACCTTTCTTCTGGAGACCAAAGGCCCTTGACCTCCAGGTCCCCCAGATGAGCACCCCACCCGAGAGTGGATGCCTCCGTTATCACTGTGGCCACTGATGGAGGCAGTTGAAAAGGCTTTCCTTGCGACAGATTGCCTTCCACGCCCCACCAAGACAGATCCGCTGCAGCTTCTCTGGAGATCTTCACTGACTCCCTGAGATCTCCGTTGTGCTGATACCACTGCCTGCGGAGGCACCACTGGAGTGCCCTCATGTGCCAGCATGCATGATTGACCAACAGAATGCAAGAAGCCATCAGACCGAGCAGACGAAGGACCTTCAGGACTGGAACAACCGCTCCATTGTAGAATAAAGGAATCATCTCCTGAATGTCGTGAATCCTTTGAGGTGGAGGGAATGCACGACATACAGAAGTGTCCAGTACCGCACCTATGAACAGGTTGCGCTGGGAGGGCACCAGGTGAGACTTGGGTACGTTTATCGAAAAACCCAACCTGTGTAACAACTGAGTTGTCTCTTGCAGATGATGGAGCACCATCTCCGGCGACTCTGCTTTGATCAGCCAGTCGTCTAGATAAGGGAATACAGGAATCCCTGACCTTCTGAGATGCGCAGCCACCACTGCCATCACCTTGGTGAAAACTCGAGGCGCAGTAGTAAGTCCAAAGGGAAGAACCGCAAACTGGTAGTGCTGCGATCCCACCGTAAAACGGAGATACTTCCTGTGCGACTTCAGGATTGGGATGTGAAAATACGCATCCTGCAAGTCGATCGACACCATCCAGTCTTCTTCCATCAGCGCCAGAAGAACCTGAGCAAGGGTGAGCATTTTGAACTTCTCCTGTTTGAGATAAAGGTTCAAAATCCTGAGATCCAGGATCGGCCGAAGCCTGCCGTCCTTCTTGGGAATCAAGAAATACCGAGAGTAGCACCCTTGACCCCTCTCCTGCTCTGGAACCACCTCTATTGCACCCTTTCGAAACAGTGCCAGGACTTCCTCCTGCAGGAGAAGCAGGTGGTCCTCCGAACAATAACCTTGGCAAGGAGGGTAATTGGGAGGGAACTCCTGAAAAGGAAGTGCATACCCATTCTCTACGAGATTGAGAACCCAAAGATCTGATGTAACCGATTCCCAATCTCATAGAAAATGAGTAAGCCGACCCCCTACTGGCCCTACATGATCCAGAATGGTGGATCTAGGGCTGCTTTGCTGATGTGGGTGGGGGTTGGGCATTATTGGAGGAAGTGGAGGAAGAGGAGACTTGACGTCCACGTCCACGACCCCTCTGTCTACCTCTATAGGATCTATATAGAGGGTTCTGCTGCTGCTGCTGCTGTTGTTGTTGACCCTGTTTGAAGGGACGAAAAGAAGATTTTCCAAATCCTTTGAATTTTCTAGTCGTCGACCCTCTCATCTGCAGACCCAAAGATCTTGCGGTGGCACGGCTGTCCTTAAACCTTTCCAAGGCTACATCAGCCTTCTTACCAAAAAGGCCAGTTCCTTCAAAGGGTAAGTCCAGCAATGTAGACTGCACATCCGCAGAGAAATCTGAAGACTTTAACCATGCGGCTCTCCTGGTCGCAATGGATGAACCCATAATTCTAGCAACAGAATCCACAGTGTCCATGCCGCTCTGAATGACCATGCGGGCAGCAGCCTGAGTGTCAGAGACCACTTCCTTAAAGTTCTTCTTATCCTCCTCAGGAAGTTTTGATGACAATTGCTTCACTGAGTCCATTAGAGCATGCACATATCTACCTAAAAGGCAAGTAGCGTTTGATGACTTAAGAGCCATGCTCCCAGAAGAGAAAGTCTTCTTCGCAGACTGATCTAATTTCTTAGACTCTTTGTCAGCTGGCACTTGAGGGAAAGAGCCTGCAGCCCTATTAGAGCAAGCCGCCTGAACCACAAGACTTTCCGGAGATGGATGCGTAGAAAGAAATGCAGGGTCATCAGGAGCCACCCTATAGCGCCTTGCAATAACTCTTAAAACTGCAGGAGCAGATAATGGTCTCTTCCAAATCTCCTTTATTGGATCCGTCAAGGCATCAGTAAATGGCAGTGTAGGCTCAACAATTGAAGAAGGAGAATGCAAGACTTCAGTGAGGATGTTGGGCTTGTACTCCACTGTGGGCAGCTTTAAATTAAGAAGGTCAGCAGCCTTCCTAATAACCACGTGATAGGGAGCCACGTCCCTAGACGGAGCATCAGAAGTCGAAGGCAGACCCCACTCGGGAGAGAGTTCCAGACCACTAGCATCCCGAAGCTCATCGAAATCATCATCATGATCAGGAAGCTCGCCTTCTTCCACATCAGAACTTTCATCATCCTTTTGCTCGAGAAGACGCTGAGCTCTTCGCCTCGACCACTCCAATCGAATCGAAGTCGACGGATCCGGTAACGACTCAGACGGAGCCGGTTCCGACGTCGATCGAGGAGCCGGAGCAGCAGGACGAGAGTCATAAACAGGTGTGGTACCTCGATCTCGACTGCGAGGTCGATCCGGAGTCGGCGAAGCCGCATGCGGAGTCGAAGACCTCGGTGGAGCCGTACCGAGCCATGGTGGAATAGGCGCCGGCATGAAAGGCATAAATGGAGCCGGGGCGTACGACTGAGGAATACCCAGATTGTACGATAATGGACCTATGGGACCAACAGGTGCTCCAGTGGGGTACATTGCCCTAGAATATACTCCAAACATCGCATTTAGAAAATGCGAGGGATCCTGTCCAGGACCAGGAAAGGGAGGGTACGGACCTACCGGATGTTCTAATGGAGGCCGTCCCGACACATTCTCACTCTGACCTTCCGGGTCCACAGGAGACTCCGCTGGAGCCGGTTCTTGAGGAATCACCTCTTCTTCCTCTTCATGCTCCGAGGATATCGGATCCGGATCCGGCTCCGGCTCCGGGGCTGGAGAACCTTCTTTTGATAAAGCAGGCGAAGGAGAGACAAAGTCTTTACGATGTTTGTGAGACCTTCTCTTCGAATCAGAGGATTCCTTCTCCGAATGATGTTTCGAACTGTGCTTCCTCCTCTTATGCTTTCTCCTCGAGGAGCTCGAAGCGTGACCGGAAGCCGATTTAGATCTAGACCTAGATCTTTCTCTGGATTTTGACTTCGCTTTAGATCTCGACTCCTCTCCAGATCTCGACCCCGCTCTGGACCTCGACGCCGATCCCGACTTCGATCGAGACCTTTGCTTCGACTTCGATCTTCGTGACGTCGATCTCGAATAACGACCAGAATCCTGTTTTACTTTTGCCAAAAGTAATTTAGCTTCACGCTCTCGAAGCGCCTTTGGATTCATCTTAAAACAGGAATTGCAGTTCTTGACGTCGTGACTCGAACCAAGACACCACAAACAATCCTTATGTGGGTCAGTGATGGACATCGTGCGGGCACAAGACCTACACGGCTTAAAGCCTGTTTTCCTCGACGACATCTTCGGAGAAGAATCAAGTCGTAAGAGAGAAACAGTGGCAATTAATTAACAGAAAGATACTAAGTATCGCAGAAGATCCCGAAAACCGTTAGCGTCGAAGACGCGGAAAAAAGGGAACTGACGTCATCACGCCGGCGTGGGCCTGATATGGGGTCGGTGACGTCAGACGGAGTCGCGCGCGATGCCGTGCTCCTGTGACGTCGCCCACGTCGGCGTACTACGAAGAAAATTTCCGAACGTTGCTGGCGCAAGGGGGATATTCAGAAGGTGAGGAATCCACACGGCAGATGTATCTATCAGAATAGAGTCCCACAGCAGTCCCCACTCCCGGAGGAGGGTGTCCACTCTGCTATACCAGGAAATCTTGGAGGACAGAGCGCGCGAAGTGGCCATCCCTCCTCACCTCGGTATCCAAGCAGTAGTGCTTCGCGAAAGTGTGGAGGGAGGCCCAAGTCGCGGCTCTGCAAATGTCCTCAACTGGAACACCTCTAGACAAAGCAGATGTTGCAGACTTAGCTCTAGTTGAATGTGCTCTAATACCCTCAGGAGGGTCCTTACCCGCCAGTGAGTAGCAAATCTTGATGCACAGGATTATCCACCTGGAAAGTGTGCGCTTGTGCACCGCTCCGCCCTTCTTGCAGCCAGCAAAACCAACAAACAGCTGGTCATCCATCCGGAAGTCTTTAGTTCTGTCCAGATAGAAAGACACCGCCCTTTTAGGGTCTAGGCGATGCAGTCTCTCTTCCTCCTTAGAAGGGTGAGGGGGAGGATAGAAGGTAGGAAGGGTAATGGATTGTCCAAGATGGAAGGGAGTTACCACCTTAGGCAGAAAAGCAGCCCTGGTCCTAAGAACCATCCTTTCAGCATGAATGGACAGGAATGGGGGCTTGGAACTAAGAGCCTGAAGCTCACTTACCCTCCTTGCCGAGGTGATTGCAACGAGGAAAATCGTTTTAAAAGAAAGGAGTCTCATGGGACACTTGTACAAAGGTTCGAAGGGAGAACCCATCAAAAAGGTCAACACAAGATTCAAATCCCAATGAGGAATCACAAAAGTAGTAGGAGGGAACTTATTAATGAGTCCCTTCAAAAATCTCAAAACCACCGGAGACTTAAAAAGAAAGGGCTGATCCGGCAAACAGAGAAATGCCGATAAGGCTGAAAGATACCCCTTGACCGTGGCAACAGCAAATCCTTGCTGCGCCAAAGAAAGAGCAAACTGCAAAATGTCAGACAAATGAGCCTTCAAAGGGTCAACATCTCTCTCCCTACACCAAGAGACAAATTTAGACCACCTATACGAATAAATGGACTTAGTGGAGTCACGCCTGGCAGAAAGAATGACATCCACCACATCGTGTGGGAGAGAAAAAGAATTCAAGTTGCCCCGTTCAATCTCCAGGCATGAAGGTGTAATGTCTGGAGGTGGGGGTGTAGAACCTGCCCCTCCATCTGAGAGAGGAGGTCTGCCCTGTGAGGGAGACGGAGCGGCGGGTGAGAGGAGAGGTGGAGAAGGTCCGTGTACCACACCCTTCTTGGCCAATCCGGGGCGACCAATATGACTTGGGCCCGGTCTTGGCGAATCTTCCTCAGAACCCGAGGAATCAAGGGTATGGGAGGAAACGCGTAAAGGAGTTGCGAGTCCCAACTCAACTGAAACGCGTCCCCCAAAGCTCCTTGCATCGGATACTGGAGACTGCAGAATGACAGGCAGTGAGCATTCTCGCGAGTGGCGAATAGGTCCACCCGAGGAGTCCTCCACATCTGAAAGATGTCGTGAACAACCTCCGGGTGAAGCCTCCACTCGTGATCGGCAGAGAACTGCCGACTGAGAACGTCTGCACGAACATTCAGAACCCCGGCCAGATGATTTGCCATCAGACAAATCTGGTGGTCCTGAACCCAGGACCAGAGACGCAGAGCCTCTCTGCAGAGACACTGCGACCCTACTCCTCCCTGTTTGTTGATGTACCACATCGCGGTCGTGTTGTCCGTCAGGAATTGAACTGACTGACCGCGAAGGGAAGGGAGGAAGGCCTTGAGCGCCAAACGTATCGCCCGCAACTCTAGAAGGTTGATATGAAGCAACCTTTCCTCTGGAGACCAAAGACCCTTGACCTCCAGATCCCCCAGATGAGCACCCCACCCTAGAGTGGAGGCATCCGTGATCATTGTGGCAACCGATGGAGGCAGTTGGAAAGGCTTTCTGTGAGAAGTTGGCCTGATATGCAGTGCTCACTATTCTAGTGAACACTATGTATCAGTCCAAACAACCCTTATTGATGTCTGGTTGTAAGTCAACCTGATAGACCAGCTATCCTAGTAGCATGGACACGTGCAGTCTTTAGGCTAAACTCTAGAGGGCGTGTTAAGCCAGCTGTTTTACCATCACATTTACCCCTTGAACACCAAGTGAAAGGACACCACACAAGTTGGTTTGAAAAATAAAGTATATTTATTTATAACAAGACTACCCTGGCTCTTTATGAGACAGGGAGCTAAGCAAACAACAAAACTCTTAAAGAAATACTTAAAGTCGCACAATTTACACAAATGCCCGAGGGGCACGAAAAACCATATACTATACAAGTGGAATGCGAAATACTAGCAGGTAAGTAACTATTCTAATAGGCTTTAGGATCGCTAGGACTGGACTACTGAACCTTTAGATTACAAGCAGGAGGCCTAGGGACGTCGTGTGCAGAGTGGGAACTCTCATGCGTAAGGCGGGAAAAAGTCTATGGAGGCTAGTAAAAGCAAAGTTAGTGTTCTCGGGCAAACCCGACTAGGTAGGTCAAAAACGAAAGTGGATCTAGACACTTAGAGAGTTGGTCTACGCTGGAGCACCGGAGTACTCGGTTTACCTAGCCCAGGGGCTGCATAGGGTTCAAATGTCGTCGGATTTCTTCATTGATGAACCAGGAGCCTGAAGGAAGAAGTTGCTGGCAGGCGACCAGTGAAGAAGTTCGTGGGGATCCAAGCCTGGATCGGGGAAGAGGAAGACCTGTAAGCAGAGGGGACCAAGTTCTGAATCACTAGCCAGTGATTTAGGTGGGCACCAGAGTGGCACCGGACGAAGTCACCTCGACCAGGTGAGTGGGCGCTGCTGGGCTCTGCAGTCTCTCGGACCAGGAGGCATTGTCGGCGACCAGGATGGAGGTGCGAGCTGTCCCACGAAGATATCTGCTGTCGACGTCGCTGGACCCAGGATTGGGGCAACAAGTCTTGGCAAATGCAAGCCCACGCGGAGGACTTAAAATGGCGTCTGGAGTGGACCAGGAGGGTCCGGGGTGCTCCTCTGTTGGAGGGGAGCAAGGGCCAGTCTGGAGCAACCAGACCAGCGGTGTTTGTCGTCGAAGTTCGTCGTCAGGGGGCCACTAGCCAACGGGCAAGTGACCTGGACAACGCGGTGAGCAGCAAAGAGCAGAAGGGCCCCACGCAGATCTCGTGGATGCAAGGGGCTGAACTTCGGTGCTGGAGCTGCTCAGGGTCGGGGCTTCTCTTACCCCAAAGCACTCGGTCGAGGGTCACTCGGGAGTCGTGCTGGGCAAGCGTCGTGCAGTCTTGAAGATGGCCGGTCCCTCGAGGTCTCGTCACACCCACGGGTCTCAGCTGGGCTGAAGATGCAGGTAGAGGTCAGAGGTGCCAGTGAAGCCGGTTCTCGTCGAGCTGGGCAGTCTTGATCCGGAGGAGAGACTTACAGCAGACCGCGATGCTTGGATGGTGCCTGCTGCTGCAGGGTGACTACTCCTTAGTCACAAGGGAGAAATCTTGAGAAGAGTCTTGAGTTCCTTTCGTGGAAAGTCGGTTCAGGATTCAAAGATGATCTAATTTGGAAGGGGGCCTGCTCCTACCTTTATCCTGCAAAAGGGGGCTGGCACGCGACTAAGTCCTGCCCTATGGGTGGGACTAGGAGGGGGGTGGTTACACCCCTCTCCTTTGGCGGGCTTTTCCCCAGATCAGGGGCTGGAGTGCCCCTGGAACTGGTTCAAGCCGGCCTATGCACAGTGAGCACCGGGGTGCCACTTGCAGTCACCTTCCTCTAAAGCCCTGCCTACCTGGGATACACAAAACCCTGTCTGGGATGGTGCTGGCACCGCCCCTGGCAGGAAACCCTTTGTCCAGGCCTCCGTTGCTGGAAGGACTCCCAGTAGCAGGAGGGCAGACTTGTGTCTCGGTGGCAGCATCCATCTTGTGGAGCTGAGGCTATGTCTGACTTTAACCGGGGTTACAGGTTACCAACATGTCGTGTCCCTCTAGAAGGGTGGAATGCTAACCCCGTCGCCAGAATTGGCGAGGGGTTAGTATTCCAATTCGTATGACACCTTACTCGACATGTTTTGATAATGTTATACCAAAGTTAGCATATGACCGCGAGGTACATAATGCACTTAAGAGTATATGGTATAGCGTTATCATGGAACAGCTATTAGGACTTGGTTCCGCAAGCTGCAAACGGGCTCAGCTCATGCCAGAGCACCATTTCACATTATTCCACGCACTCTGACTTCAGGATTGTTAAGGCCTGCCATAGGAGTGACTGATAGGAATATATGTGTCCATTTTAGGTTTAGATATAGGAATACTATATCTAAAGCAAAGGGTGATTACACCACCTTGCCCCAGCTGTCGTGCAGCCAGTTGTGTCAGATTTGGATGGCCAGCCAGGGTGGCATAATACATGCTGCAGCCCCTGGTAGGCCCTGGGTACACCTATGCCCTGGGTACCTAAGGTACCCTGTACAGGGACTGATAAGGTGACTCAGTATCCAATTAGATATGTACCTAAGGTACATGGAATCCATTTTACAGAGAGAGCAGTAGGCCTGGGGTCCTGAATAGCAGGGCCCCAGGTCAACTAAGTCAGAAAACCAGCAAAACACCAGGCAAAAAGTTGGGGGTAACCATAGTCAGGGATCTACCTTCCTACACTTTCCTTGAGACAGATTGCCTTCCACGCCCCACAAAGACAGATCCGCTGCAGTTTCTCCGGAGATCCTCACTGACTCCCTGAGATCTCCGTTGTGCTGATACCACTGCCTGCGGAGGCACCACTGGAGTGCCCTCATGTGCCAGCATGCATGATTGACCAACAGAATGCAAGAAGCCATCAGACCGAGCAGACGAAGGACCTTCAAGACTGGAACAACCGCTCCATTGTAAAATAAAGGAATCATTTCCTGTATGTCGTGAATCCTTTGAGGTGGAGGGAATGCACGACATACAGTAGTGTCCAGTACCGCACCTATGAACAGGTTGCGCTGGGAGGGCACCAGGTGAGACTTGGGTACATTTATCGAAAAACCCAACCTGTGCAACAACTGAGTTGTCTCTTGCAGATGATGAAGCACATTCTCCGGCGACTCCGCTTTGATCAGCCAGTCGTCCAGATAGGGGAACACAGGAATCCCCGATCTTCTGAGATGCGCAGCCACCACTGCCATCACCTTGGTGAAGACTCGAGGTGCAGTAGTAAGCCCAAAAGGAAGGACCGCAAACTGGTAGTGTTGCGATCCCACCGTAAAACGGAGATACTTCTTGTGCGACTTCAGGATTGGGATGTGAAAATACGCATCCTGCAAGTCGATCGACACCATCCAGTCTTCTTCCATCAGCGCTTGAAGAACCTGTGCAAGTGTGAGCATTTTGAACTTCTCCTGTTTGAGAAAGAGGTTCAAAATCCTGAGGTCCAGGATTGGTCGAAGTCTGCCATCCTTCTTGGGCATCAGGAAATACCGGGAGTAGCACCCCTGACCCCTTTCCTGCTCTGGAACCACCTCTATCGCACCCTTTCTGAATAGTGCCAGGACTTCTTCCTGCAGGAGAAGAAGATGGTCCTCCGAACAATAACCTTGGCAAGGAGGGTAATTGGTAGGGAATTCCTGAAAAGGAAGTGCATACCCATTTTCTACGAGATTAAGAACCCAAAGATCTGATGTAACTGATTCCCAATCTCGTAGAAAATGAGTAAGCCGACCCCCTACCGGCCCCACATGATCCAGAATGGTGGATCTAGGGCTGCTTTGCTGATGCGGGTGGGGGTTGGGCATTATTGGAGGAAGTGGAGGAGGAAGAGACTTGACGCCCACGTCCACGACCCTTCTGTCTACCTCTATAGGACTTGTACAGAGGGTTCTGCTGTTGTTGCTGTTGGCTTTGCCTGAAGGGACGAAAAGAAGATCTACCGAAGCCTCTAAACTTCCTAGTTGTCGATCCTCTCATCTGGAGGCCCAAAGATCTTGCAGTAGCCCTGCTATCTTTAAATCTTTCCAGTGCGACATCCGCCTTTTTTCCAAAAAGACCAGTCCCATCAAAAGGTAGGTCCAGCAACGTAGATTGCACATCTGCAGAAAAATCAGAGGACTTTAGCCATGCGGCTCTCCTGGTGGCAACAGTAGAGCCCATAATCCTGGCAACAGAATCAACTGTGTCCATGCCACTCTGAATAACCAAGCGTGCCGCAGCCTGAGTATCAGAGACCACTTCATTAAAGTTCTTTCTATCCTCCTCTGGAAGCTTGGATGATAATTGAGAAGCTCACCCTCCTCCATATCAGAATCTTCACCCCTTTTCTCTTCCAAGAGACGCTGAGCCCTGCGTCTCGACCACTCCACACGAACCGAAGTCGACGGATCCGGCAACGACTCCGACGGAGCCGGTTCCGACGTCGAGCGAGGAGCTGGGGTAACTGTAAGACGAGACTCACGGACTGGCGTGGTACCTCGATCCAAACTACGAGGTCGATCCGGAGTCGGCGAAGCCGCATGCGGAGTCGAAGACCTCGGCGGAGCCGTACCGAGCCAAGGTGTAAGAGGCGCCGGCATAAATGGCACAAATGGAGCTGGGGCGTAAGACTGAGGAATGCCCAAGTTGTAAGCCAATGGACCCATGGGACCAACAGGTGCTCCAGTGGGGTACACTGCTCTGGAATAAACTCCAAACATCGCATTAAGGAAATGCGAGGGGTCCTGTCCAGGACCAGGAATAGGAGGGTAAGAACCTACCGGATGTTCTGAAGGAGGACGATCTGACATAGGCTCATTTTGACCTCCCTGATCTACAGGAGTTTCCATCGGAGTCGGAGTTTGAGGAACTACCTCCTCCTCTTCCTCATGCTCCGAAGAATGTTGAGATATCGGTTCCGGTTCTTGTTCCGGAGTCGGAGAACCTCTGAGAGATTGAGCAGGAGAAGGAGAAACGAAGTCCTTATGATGTTTACGAGACTTCTTCTTCGAATCCGAAGACTCCTTCCCCGAATGATGTCTAGAGCTGTGCTTCCTCCTCTTGTGCTTCCTCTTCGAGGAGCTTGAAGCGTGACCCGAAGCCGATTTGGATCCAGATCTCGATCTCTCCCTGGACCTCGACTTCGCTCCGGACCTCGATCTCGCTCTGGATCTCGACCTCGACTTCGAACGAGATCTTTGTCTCGACTTCAAGCGCCTCGACGTCGACCTCGAAGATCTCAGTCTCGCTACCTTTTATTTTCGCAAGAAGAAGTTTTGCCTCGCGCTCTCTTAGTGCCTTAGGGTTCATCTTGAAGCAAGACCGACAGTTCTTGACGTCGTGGCTTGATCCAAGACACCACAAGCAGTCGCCATGCGGATCGGTGATCGACATCATTCGAGCGCAAGACCCACATTGCTTGAAGCCTGTCTTCCTCGACGACATCCTCGATGAAAGAAGAAGAATCAAAGGAAAAACAGCAACACTGTAAAAATAGAAGATACAAAGTATCGCAGAAGATCCCAAAAACCATTAGCGTCGAAGACGCGGAAAAAAGGGAACTGACGTCATCACGCCGGCGTGGGCCTGATAAGGAGTCGGTGACGTCAGACGGAGTCACGCGCGAGGTCGTACTCCTGTGACGTCGTCCACGTCGGCGTGCTACGAAGAAAATTTCCGAACGTTGCTGACGCAGGGGGATATTCACAAGGTGAGGAATCCACACGGCAGATGTATCTATCAGAAAATAATAGCCAATATGCTTCATTAATAATATTATGTATACATCGTTTTCACACTAAAGGACAGGTTACTTACCTTCGGTAACCGCTTATATGGTACAGACATGATCTAGCAGCAGATTCCTTACCTTTGAACTTCCAGGCGTCAGGCAGGATCTGGAAAAAATTTCTTAGCAGTACCCCTACACGCTGGTAGATTGCGTCTGTCGACACCACGTGACATCGTAGGCATTGTGTCTGCCATCGTAGCGACGTCCAAGTCATCAATATAACCGCCACTCCGGCACTCTGAGGTCAGTACTTTTCACAAATTTCCACGCCAGAAGCGCAGAGCCATGAAGAGACCGATCGTGATGTATTAAAAAAGGCAACTAGGGTCCTGAAGAGAATAGCCTCAACACTAGAACTAATCTACAGTGCGGGGAGGATGGGTGGTTTGGTAAGGAATCTGCAGCTAGATCATGTCTCTCTACCAGATAAGCAGTTACCAAAGGTAAATAACTTACCTTTGAATAGATAACCAAGCAATACCTTCCCCGGAGGTGGGACTACGTGTGCAGAGATGCCCATGTGGCTGCTTGGCAAATATCTGATATGGGATAACCATGCTGGAGAGCGGTGGTGGCTACCTTTGCCCTTCAGGAGGATCTTTCTTTGCTATGGCCTAACAGATTTTGATACAGAGGATTACCCAGCGGGATATAGTCATCTTTTGGAAGCAGGCCCCTTCTTTACACCCACGTTTCTTTGCACCCACGTACCCTATAAAGAGTTGGTCTTCCACCAAAAACTCTTTGGTACGATTGAGGTAGAACAATAACGCTCTTTTTGGGTCCAGAAAATGGAGACATTCCTCTTCCTTGGAAGAGTGTGGAGGTGCACATAAAGTGGGCAGAGTAACCGACAGCCCCATATGAAAGGTGTTACCATCTTAGGCAAAAAAGATGGCCCTGTGCGGAGCACTACGGTGGCTGTGATGACAGTGGCTGCAGTTCGCTGATCCTCCTGGCAGAGGTTATTGCCACTAAAAAAGCTGGTTTGATAGTGAGCCAATGTAGAGGGAGGATGTGCAGCGTCTCAAACGGTGCGCACCTGATAAAGTTGAGAACCAAATTAAGGTCCCACAGTGGCATGATAAAAGCTGACGGGGGAAACAAGTGGGTTAAACCCTTCAAGAATATCTGCAATAGATGGGATTTGAAAAGAGAAGGCGTATTAGGGAGCCAAAGAAAAGAATAAAGAGCTGAAAGGTAGCCTTTCAAAGTGCCCAGAGCAGAGCCCTGCTCATCCAAAGAAAGAATAAACATAAGAATATCTGATAGGGTGGCAGAAAGGAGGTCAACCGACCGCTATGTACAATATTTACAAAACTTGCTCCATCGGCAGCCAGATATCGACTTTGTGGAGGGAAGCCTGGCTGCCAGAATAACTTCACAGACTTCTGGAGGAAGGCCAAAAGCTGTCAACTGTTGCTGTTCAATCTCCACTCAAGGAGGCGCAGAGGAGTGGACAGGTTCAGTTGGAGGACCCTCCCCCTACAACAGAAGGTCCTCCCAAAGGGGCAGTCTGATCGGAGGATCGCTCATTGCCAGAAGCTCAGGATACCAGACTCTCTGTGCCCAGTCCGGAGCCACAAGAATGACTTGTGCTCCGTCTCTCCTGATCATCTTGAGCACTCTGGGCAGGAGTGGTATGGGTGGAAAGGCGTACAGAGGGCCTCAACTCCACTCGCGATGAAAAGCGCCGCAGAGCCAAAGGCTTCCTTTGAAACTCTAACTCGACAAACTGCCGACATTGCTTGTTCTCGTCGGAGAACAGATCTAACCAAGGCTCTCCCCACTGCTGAAAGAATCCTTGCACCACCTCCGGATGGAGATGCCACTCGTGATCCGCTAGGCACCGTCGGCTGGGTTTGTCTGCTCTAGCATTCAGGGAACAGGCTAGATGTTGAACCACCAAGGAAAGGCCCAGTTGTTCTAGCCAAGTCCAGAGGTGGAGGGCATCTTGACACAGGATCCACGACCCCACTCGCCCTACTTGTTGTACCACATTGTGGTCGCATTGTCTGTGAACACCTGATCCAGTCTTCCCTTGATGGATGGCTGAAAATGCTTTTAGTGCCAACCGTCTCCAACAGGTTTATATGGAGCCGGGAATCTGCCGGAGACGAGAGTCCTCTGATCTCAGACTGTCCCAGATGGCCGCCCCATCCTAGTAGGCACGCATCCGTCACTACTGTGAGGTCTGGGTGGGGAAGGGAGAGGGCTCTGCCTCTCACCCATTTGCGTTTGTTAGTCACCACTGGAGGTCTTTCGCAGTGCCCTCCGAGATCTGGATTAGGTTGTGAAATTTCCCAGATGCTGTGCCCATTGAACTTCAGGTTCAGGTCCCACTGCAGAGCCTGCATGTGCCATCTTGCATGGTCCACAGGCAGGATCCAGGAGGCCATGAGCCCCAACAGCCTCAGAGTCATTCTCACCGAAATCCAGAATAGAGGATCAAACATTGGTATCATAACCTGAGTATCCTGGACTCGCCACTCAGGAGGAAAAGCCCAAAACTGCACCGTGTCCAGAACTGCTCTGATGAAAGTGAGCATCTGAAAGGGAACAGGTGTGACTTTGGCACATTGATAGTGAACCCCAGCGTATGCAAGAGGCTCGGCACAGTCTGGAGGTGGGAGACGACTGCTTGGGACGAGCCCGTTTTCAACAACCAGTCGTTGAGGTAGGGGAAGACTGGAACCCCTGATCTCCGCAGATGGGCTGCGACCACCACCATCACCTTGATTAACACAGCGGGGCACTGGTGAGGCCGAAGGGGAGCACGGCAAACTGAAAGAGCTCATGGCCCACCGTAAACAGCAGGTAGCATCAATGGGCCAGCAGGACGGGGATGGAATGGAGGCGGCGGCCTGGCTCTCCTCTGACTGGGCTACGGCCTGGCCAGCTCTCCTTGTCACCCTACTCGCCTGTCTGGCTGTTCCGGCGAGGAGGCGTGCCGGCCCCCGGGAAGGAAGCAGAGCCCGAGCCAAGGGAGGAGCGAGGTGAACGGGGCTTGTTCTCTATCCGAGTGAAGCAAACAATGGATGTCATTCTGACTCGGCTTCAACAGCTAAATCCAGATCAACTCCGCGAGGAAATCGTGAATGCTGGACTAAAATGTGGACCCATCACAAGCACCACAAGATTCCTTTTTGAGAAGAAATTGGCTCTGTAGTTATTGGAGCTCCAAGGTGTTGGGACTGAGCAGTCGGTGTCTATGCGAATGTCATAATCCAATGGACCATCAAGTTGTAATCAGCCTGATGACCAGCGGTGTTTGCCAGCTCCAATTCACCAAGTCTGGCCGACCAGGGCAGCAGACTTCTCTGAAGATGGGGATTTTGGGTACAGTGTGGGTCTCAACCCACCAGAGAAGGAGGTTTTTAAGAACAAGGAGAGTTCCGCCAAGGTGGAAAAACACCAGAGTCACAGCAGTGTGTCCAGGCACCACTTCCAGAGGATTCTCTTTATTATGGAGTCTGTCCAGTATTTGATGATATTCTGGCTTTAAATGATGGAGTGCACGTGTATGTGGACAAGATTGAAGCCATGCAGGGGGTTGAAGACGATGAAGGATTCTCAGTTCAAGGTTTTTACTTGCAGAGAAGATGCAGAGAAGTTTGCTAAAGGGTTATGTGATTACTACCCATCACCAAGCAAGGTCTGTCTGGCGTCATCACCTGTTAAACTGGGGCCAGTTTTTAATAGAGACGTGCTGTCCTCCCCTGAGGCAGAATCGGTTAAAGAAAGAGCAAACAGTTTCAAAAGTCTCCGAACACAGGACCTCACTGCTAAGCTTCGGAAAGCTGTGGAAAAGGGTGATCAGATTACCTTCTCTGAATTGATCTGGAGTAACCCTCGCTACCTGATTGGATCAGGCGATAACTCAACCGTGGTGCAGGGAAATTGTTTTTCAAGTAAAAGGTGTCAATGGAGCTGGGGAGCCACAGTGATATTCCGTGCATCCTTGTCCACCAGAAGACCATTTGGGAATGCCTGATTTTAAGATGACCGCCGGGGCTTATGCCTGATACGTTGATTATGGCACTACTCCTGGGGCTGCTCTCCCTTTACAGCTCTGAGCAGTGAGAAGCGGTGAAAGCTGAGGTGGGGACTATGGACCTTGCTCTCATACGGCGGTTCTACCCTCTGAGGCGTCTGGGCTGAGGCTCACATGAGGTTTGCCGAGAACAGCTCTGCTTTCCATTGGTACCAGGGTGAAACAAACGAAAGCCGTGATGCTACGCCTAGCATGCCAAGCCTGACACTCTTATAGTAGCCCGCAGTCACCCTTGGGCGTTCTCTGATACTGTCACCCCACACAGTGATCGCTCCTGAAATACTGCCTGTACCTGCCTAAAATGACAGCCGCAACAAACCCTCCTGCGTCTCTTGTGACCTTCTCACTCCTCCCCCTACCCCTTTCCCCTCCCCGCTCTACTCTTATCCACTTTCCTGCTACTGACCTTTGCCCTCACCTGTCCCTGCCCCTAGTCCCCACCCTGTGTATCTGTGAATTTTCCCTCGTCAATTGAGATCTAGCTATTTTGTTTGACGCCCAATGGAGCTACCTGGTTTAGCTATAGGGGAGACAGTTTAGGGATTCCCTCCTTGACGTCACCTATCCAGTCGGTTTTTAGACAGACTTTCTTTCATCTCTCCTGTCATCTCTTCCCGCATCCTCCCTCTATTTATATCTCTCCTTCTCTCCTCTCTCAATGTATTGAGACTGAACTATTTTGTCCGATGCCCGATGGAGCTACCTGGTTTAGCTATAGGGGAGACCGCTGGGGGATTCCCTCCTTGGACATCACCTACCCAGTCGGTTTTTAGACAGACTTCCTTTCGTCTCTCCTGTCGTCTCTTCCCGCATCCTCCCTCTATTTATGTCTCTCCTTTCTCTCCTCTCTCAATGTATTGAGACTGAATTATTTTGTCTGATGCCCGATGGAGCTACCTGGTTTAGCTATAGGGGACATAGGTCGTGGATTCCCTCCTTGGTCGTCACCTACCCAGTTGGTCTTTGGAAAGACTTCCTTTCGTCTCTCCCTGTTGTCTCTTCCCTTATCCTCCCTTTCTCACCTCCCCTGCCCCCTCCACTACTTTTCTTTCCTCTCCTAATGTATTGCCTATTTTTTGACGTATTGTATAATTGTTGATCTTTTTCTGTTACATTGTTATTCTCATGTAAAGCGCTCCGATACCCTCGGGTCTAGCCAGCGTTAAATAAAACTCTTTAAATAAATAAATAGAGAGAGGCATCCTGCAGGTCCAACGCTACCCGGGTCCAGGGCAGACCAGACCTGAGCAAGGGTGAGCATCTTGAACTTTTCCTTCTTGAGGAAGAAGTTGAGGGCTCAGAGGTCGAGGATAGGACGGAGGACTCTGTCCTTCTTTGGAACCAGGAAATAGCGAGAATAGCAACCACAGCCTATTTCTGGCCCATTAACCCTCTCTATAGTCCCTTGGCCAAGAAAGTCTTGATTTTCTCGCGGAGTAGTGAAAGATGATCCTCCATCAGCCTATTGTGAATTGGAGGCATAGAGGGATGGGCAGTTTTGAAGGGGAGGGAGTATCCCCTTCATACTATCTGCAACACCCACCTGTCCGAGGTGATGTTGTGCCAGTGATGGAGGTGATGGTGCATCCTGCCACCCACTGGACGCTCGTGATCCCGGAGGGTCGAACTACAAGCTGAGGTGGGAATAATGGCTTGCCTCGACTTCTGGCCTACCGGCCCGCGAGGACGTGGTGAACTGCAACCGATGCCCCACAGAGGTTGCTGAACTTGTTGGACCCGCTGGCTGGAATAAGGTTAGCGCTGTTTAAAGCACCCTCTGTAGCCACGAAAGGAGCGAAAAGCAGACGCAGGCCAGGATGTTGTACTGTGGCCCAAGGATTTGGCTGTAGTCCGCAAATTCTCAAACCGCTCAAGCGCGGCCCCAGCTTAGTCTCCAAAAAGACGCGAGCCATCAAAGGGCATGTCCATGAGGTTTGCCTGGACATCCCCTGAAAATCCAGACCTCCTCAGCTAGGTGTGGCTCCTGATGGCCACCGCCGAGGAAATCGCTCTGCCCAGCGAGTCTGTCATATCCAAGCTACAACAAACGGCAAACTTTGCTGTATCTCTCCCGTCTGATATTGCTTGGGAGAGCAGGATCCAGTCCTCCTCTGAGACCCACAGGCAGCACCTGCGCAACAATGCTCATAAAGAATCGGAGTCACAACCCAAAAGGCATGTGGTGTTCACCGACCGCAATATGAGGCTGGCGGAAGAGAACATTTTCTTCCCAAATATCTCCAGCCGTTTGGATTCCCTGTCCGGTGGGGAGGAAGGGAACGCGCAGCGGAATTAAAAGCCTGGACCACCAAGCTTTGTGGGGAGGGTTGTGCAGTGAGGAAAGCTAGATCGCCTGGTGCAGGGCGATGGCGGTGGACAATCGTTCTGTCCACAGTAGACCCTGTGCTTGACTTGGACCAGGTGCCCAAAATAACTTCTGTAAAGGACTAATTAAAAGGCAGCAAGGGTTCTGACGAAGAGACACCAGGCTGCAGGATCTCTGTCAAGATATTCAGCTTGACTGCCACTGTTGCAAATGACACCCCCTCCTCCGTAGCTAGGTTGGGGGGGGAGGCAGCATGCCAGAATCTGGGGAGGTGTCCTCCCGGCCCCGGAAAGGGGAGGGAAATGTGGAGTCGACTCAGGGGCCTGCTGCGCCGAGCAGGGGTCAGAGCGCTGATGCTCCTCTGTCTTGCCGTGCAGCGGACAGGGCTTTTTAGGATGCCTCTTAGCTGATGACTTTGATGAAGCAGACTTCGAACCCCAGAGAGGTGCTCAGACCTTTGATGGGGCAACCTCAGTGGTGCGTGCCGGGACTCGAGCAGCTTTAGGGACCGCTCTCTCAAAACCTTTGGTGCTATGGCTCGGCAATCAGAGCACAACTTTGTGCTCCAGGCACCAAAGGCACATTAGGTGGGGGTCCGTTACCGACATGGGGCGGTGACAGGCGCCACATGGCTTGAATCCAGATGTCTTCTTACTGGACATCCTAAAATACACCAAAAGTCGAAAAAGTCTCAAAAAGTGACAGAGGTAGCTCTCTTCCACGCTGGAGTGGCGGTTAGATGGATGACACGGATGTCACGATGACAGCGAACGCGACTAAGAAGTCACGTGGAGTCGACCAATGCCATCTACCAGCGTTCAGGGCTACTGCTATAAAAATCTTCCTGATCCATCCTGACGCTTGGAAGTTCAAAGGTAAGGAATCTGCAGCTAGAGGTCTCTATCAGATTGTGTGATTTTAACTTTCACTAGTAAAAAGTTTTTAAAATAAGAAGTGCCTGCAAAAGTGGTACCGCTTGCTTAACCTACTCAGAAACCTCTGCAGTGTTTTGTAGGTTTCTAGCATAGAGTGCAAAATGCAATAATATCTAAATGTTAACCATCAAACCATAAACAGCAAATTCTGAAATCATCCGGCATGCTCACCTTTTGTAAAGATAAATAATCAATAAATAAGCCAAAATGGCGGACATATTCCAGAATTAACCGGCACATACTTCTCAAATCACCAGGCGCATTGAAATCTTGCTGAATTAAAATATGATGCCGGTCAAGTAATCACATGTGCCCTGGGTCCCTGCCAATCACATTGCAGGGCCTGTGTTTTTCCTCAAAACTGTACCGTTGTATCCACAATTGGCACATCTCTGACCACAGGTAAGCCCCTTGTAAAAGGTATCGGGGGTACTAAGGGCACTGTGACCAGGGAAGGCCTCTGAGGGCTGCAGCACCGATTGTGCCACCCCTAGAGGCCCAGTACCTTAAAATCCACACACTGCCATGGCAGACTGTGCGATTTAGTGCATAGAAACGTGAAGAGTCAACATGGAACTCATCCCTGAGTGCCATGCCTGCAACCCAGTGCCTGAGGCCTAGATAAGTGTAGTACTAGAGACACTCACATGTATTGAAACCATGTAATGACCTTTGACTACCATTGTTTTGATTGACTTTTGGTGTTTTGCTTTATCCTAGCTTGAATGTCTTGCATGTGCCCGTTTCCTTGAAGATTTCTTTTGTGTCTCTTTGTAGTTTTAAATTGGGAGAGCTTTCACAGAGTAGAATAGCCTTGCCAGGAATAGAACGTGTAGGATGTGCAATTGCAAGAATGAGAAAGAGTCATGTGTGGAATGTACGTCTTGGTCTCGGAGTGCAGTGTTATGGCAGTGGTGCACAAATGTGCATTGTGTTGTACATTGCAAAGTATTATGAAGTTCTTACTATTGGCTTAGACATGCCCTCATGCATCTTGAATTCTGACTATCTAGCTTGAGCTTTTGCGCACCCAGGTAGGCCCCCAGATTACTCAAGTTGTTTAGGTTATTCATGTTCATAGTTGTTTTGCTTTTGGAGATTGTTGACTGTACTGCTGGAGACTTTCGTAAGCTTCAGTTAAGATAAAGGCTGGAACATGTGAGAGTGCAGAAGGAATGTGAACTCTTTTGCTTTTGGAATGCTTGTATGGAAAGTTGGCAACTCCAGTAAGTTTGGCACAGAGGAAGGCCTCTCTGGACCTTCTAGTGGGTCTTGAGATTATAAAGCTGGGGATTGTTGACTTAGAAACTGGAATTTGGGCCTGAACGACAGACGTGTCTCAGTGCAGGAACTTAGGAACCTGGTTTGCTGAGTCTCATGACCCTGGCTGTGAATCCCCCAGTCTAGAGTGGGCTAAGTAAGTTTGCAGCCGGTAATGTATCTTATTTTTTAATATTGCCATTGTGATGTGTAGGTGTCTGTGTGCACACTCAAGTCTCCAGTGGCTATAACTGTCATTGTGATTAAAGTCTCCAGTGGTTATAATCATCTTGGGTGTTTTCATTGTGGTGTGTGAGTGTCTGTGTGCACATCCAAGTCTTCAGTGGTGGTAATCTTCTGATGTATTTAGCGCATATATCTTTCTGATTTCTTGCAGGACTTCCAGTATTATCTGCTTGCATTTAATTTCATGTATTTTATTCTATGCATTTACAGATGCATTTACCTACTTATAAGTGTGATAATATTGCTATCACATATTTATATATAGACATATATATCTCTATATACATTTCAGTATTGTTCATTTGACATCAGGGAAAGCCTTTCTGTTAGAGAGTGTTGCACAAATAAAACTCCATTCCTTATTCTGAAAACAGTCTTTTGATGTGTCCTCTCTTATAAAAGTGAAATCCCTTTCCTAGTGGTGTTTTGTTTATATTGTTTCATCGTGTTTGAGCCTCCATTTGGGAAGGTGGTATGTTTTATTATTTGGGTGGGCGAAGCAATACAGTAAGGCACTCCTCTAGCAGACTGCCCTAGCCCTAAGGTGAGGGTACAGAGACCTGAACCGTACCCCTCCAGTGTCTAAGAAAATTATCATACATTGTAGGTGTAGTAAAGCCATGTAGAGTATGTGGGCTGAGAGTTGGTCACTATAAACTCCGAAACTCCCCAAAGGCTTTGCTAAAAACTGGGGAGTTTGGTATCAAACTTCTCAGCACATTACATACACACTGATGCCAATGTGGGATTTAATGTAATACGCACTTTGAGGGCATCTTAGAGATGACCCCTGAAAGTCGACCAGCCCTGGTGTGGTTCCTCAATGGCTCCCTGCCACTTGCCACCACCAGACAGGTTTCTGCATGCCTGGGTAGAGAGCCTCTGCTTTCTGGGTCCAGGAACAAAGCCCATCCTGGGCAGCGGTGTCATGCCTCCTCCCCCAGGATGGGCTGGGAGAACGAAAGGGGAAGCTTCAAAGGCCTGCCTCCTTTGAACGCTGGCCCTGCCTTTTGCAACCCCCAGCTACTCCCAGCAACTGGGCCCCTACTTTAGGTGAGAGAATCGGCAGCAAATCCAAGCTCGGAAGAGAGGTGTGCCCACCTTTGCCAACCCCACCCTTCAGCAGTGGGAGACTATGTGAAGCCCAAATCTTAGTCCCCTCCATCTTGAAGATTAGACTCAGCCAATTAGGAAGAGGCTCATACCCCCTCCCACTAGATGAAGGCATAACAGGGAATGTACCCACCCCAAGGAAAGGACCCATTGGTCCAGACCTGCACTCCTCTTTAACGCCCCAAAATTTAGTATTTAGGGGTAAAACTAAACCTTGCCTCCTCAGATTTGAGGAAGAAAGAAGAAGGACCGAAGAGCCATGCTGACGCAGGAAAAAGAAGAGGACACCAAGTGCTTTGGCCCCAGCCCTACCGGCCTGTCCCCTCCACGATGAAATCTTCTTGACTGAGCCTGCAGCATCTTTCCGAGACTGAAGGTCTCCTTTGGGAAACACACGGTCCCCGACTTCCACTTTCAACCCTGCACCCGGCCACCCCAGTACGGCTGGTGGTACAGCTCTTGTACTGGTTGTTGGCCCCTGCAGTGCCGACCTTCACCTCAGAGGAGTATTTGCTCTCACACCAGAGTGGGCCGCTTGCCAGCAGTCCCTAACCAAAGACCCCTTTGGCAAACGTTGGGCACATGCCCAAGTGCAGCTGGTGGTGCAATTTGAGTGCTCATCTGGATCTTGGGGAATCTTGGTCCTAACATCCAACTCTCACCCTCTTAGGTCGAATACTTACCTCCAAATTCGATAATCATTTTCCTCCCATAGTGATCCATGTTATGAGATTTTGGGCATAAAATGTTTGTGTTGAACTGCTTTATGGGGAAAAGTGAACATTATTGCAAAGTGTAAAAAGTCGTGCTTACCTTGTATGTAAGAATCCGAAGGTGAGGCATGTAGGCATACCACCCCTAGTATTGAAAAGTAATCCAACATAATCCGAAAGTAACTAAAAAGTAATTACTGTGTAATTCCAATTGTATTTCGAAGTAAAACAAACCTGTAACTGTTACAATTACGAGTACAACTACATTTCCTTGACCAGTCGTGCATCTGCAAGTATATGTAAGCATAGATAGGCCTAGTTTTTTCGCAAACTTTTAAAAACTTGGTTGTTTAACCAATAATTCATTATTCATCTGTATTTTTTCTTTTCTCCCCTTCAGGCTTGGCGCTGGGAAACCCTTGTACAGAATTAAGTTCAGGGGGAATCAGAAATCCCAGAGTCAGTCCTGGGTGGAATTCTCAGTAAAACACTAGGTGGTTGTTTAACTGGAAGTAAAGTGCAAGATTGTGATGGTCTTTAGAATTTATTTAAGAAAGAACACACATTAAGTAACTGCATCAATGAAAAGTTGCATCAGCATCTGGTAGACTTGGGTACAATTTCTCCCAAAGAATTGGGAAAGAAGGTAGACCACTGGGTCAAGACAAGGGTAACAAAGACAACCACTGGGGGTGACCAAAAGAAAGGGGTCACAAAGCCTCCACAGGGGAAAGAGGGTGAGTAGCCTGGAGACAAAAACCAAGAGTCTTCAAAAGGCCCCCAAAATCCTGCTCAGGGGGGCGGGCCCAAGAACTCTTCCCATCCCACTAGTGTACAAGGGGGAAAATGATGATACCGCAAAGGCCTGGTGTTGCGACTGTAAGAGGAAGGGACTCCGAACTGGAGATTCTGCCTGTCCCAACAAACCAGCTCCTAGTCCCCCACCAGTTTCTACTGGTATGGAAAATCTCCAGATAGGATCAATGGTGTGCCCAGAACAAATCAGGGTTCACACTGAGGCTGGTTTAGTCTTTGAAGGAGAGGGAGGTATAGCCACATAGGCTGTGTGCCCGCCTAATTGAAAAAAAAACCTGCAGTACCCCTTAGTGAATGGGACTAAGATAGAAGCCCTGAGGGATACAAGTGCCGGTATCACTATGGTGAGAGATACACTGGTTTCCCCGGCGCAATACCTTACTAGAAAAACTGAGCCAGTTAACCAAAGCTGACAGTACCACCACTAACCATGCCATGGCTATGGTGACATACGATTGGGGGGGGGAGGGTGTTTGCTGGCCTGAAACAGGTTGTGGTCTCTCCAAAGCTTCCAGCCGCCTGTCTGCTTGGAAATGATCTGGTAGATAGAAATAAACGCAGCAAATCCCTGAGATAGTGTGTGTGTGAAAACCAGAGCACAGTGCCTAGCACATGGTGAATAAGGATGATTGGATCCTGAAATGATGGCCCAACCATACAAGAGGAAAGTTAGGAAGACTAGTAAAACAGCTTCCATAAAGCAAAAATATCAGGACCCCTCTCCTCAGGGAGAAGACTTGTCAGCCCCAGAGGGAACTGAGCCCATGGAGCTTGAACCTTACGAGGTAGAGCTCTTGGACTAGGAGGACCCTCTAGCGAACAGCTGTGTTTTGGACTGCAGGTTTGCCCCACTCCTGAAGGCCTGATGCAGCAAGCTGCTGCACAAGAGGAGGGAGATGTCCGTGGTTCCCACAAAGTCTATTGGGGGAACTGACTCCTGTACACTGCGGCCAGTGACCCAAAACCTGGAGCCACTAGGAGAGTGGTAGAGCCTCAACTGTATAGAGAGTGCCTACCCACTTTAACATATGACATCCCCTAACTGGGCATCTGGGCCAGACCAAAACTTGGTAAAAATTGGTCACCCACTTTTATTGGCTCATATGTACCAAAAAGTGAAGGAGTCTGTAAGCTCCTGTGTCACCTGGCAAGCCAGTGGCAAGACAGGAGGACACCCAAAGACCTCCTTAATTTCACTACCAATGGTTGGGGTACCCTTTGAGAGGGTAGGAGTAGATATAGTTGGGCCACTTGAACCTAACACATCCTCAGGAAACAAGTAGGTAGTGTCAGACCGAGGTACCAACTTCATGTCTACCTACTTGAAACATATGTGGGATGAATGCGGGGTGGCCTCCAAGTTCACAACACCGTATCACCCACAAACCAATGACCTTGTTGAAAGGTTTAACAAGACATTGAAAGGAATGATAATGGGACTCCCTGAAAAATGCAAAAGGAGATGGGGTATTCTGCTACCCTGCCTGCTTTTTGCCTACAGGGAGATGCCTCAGCAGGCAGTAGGGTTTTCACCCTCTGAACTTCTGTTTGGTCACCCTGTAAGGGGACCACTCTCACTTGTGAGGGAAGGATCGGAGAAACCCCATCATGTACCAAAGCAAGATGTGGTGGGCTATGTACTAGGTCTTTGTATTTGGTCATGGACTGGAAGAAAGGCTATTGTCACTAAAGGGCCAATTATTAGAGGACAAGAATATTTGGGTGGTTATGATTATGGGTGTTAGGGTAAGGAACAACAATATCATGAGGACAATGCTGATAGACTTTTGGTCTGGCTGGTAAACATATAAATAAAGCATGCACTCCATCAGCAATATGAGAAGCACAGATGTCACTTTACTGACAGATTAAACAACAAAAACAACAGGACTTCAATAGAAACCTATTTAACCAGTGAGCAAATGGATTAGTCACATATAGTGGATAGTAGATAAGTCAAATCTGCCAGCCCTACGTATGGAATATAAAGAAACCTGTACATGCAGTTAGACATTGGGGAGATACGATGGGCAATATAACATTTGAACACAGGAAAAACACCAGGTTCGGAGGCCCAATTTATTAATTTAATTTTTTTAATTAAACACTTTATTTATAACTTTTCATCACTGTTGCATGAGTAATAGTCAAGTTTACATATATCACAATGGCGGAATGAAGAATTCTAAAGCCAAAATGGATTAAACAATCACGTGTATCACAAAAGGTTGTCTGTCTAAGGATCATGCCCATCACCTGAGGATCTGGGTCTCGTTATTGTTCTTTAGCATCAGATGGGCACGACAAAGAGGATGTAATATCTCAGAGCTGTGATTTACAAAGCAATTCACACATAGGTAGGGATTA
Source organism: Lissotriton helveticus (assembly GCF_964261635.1). NCBI lineage: Eukaryota > Metazoa > Chordata > Amphibia > Caudata > Salamandridae > Lissotriton > Lissotriton helveticus. Next base: position 1,648,637,554 of record NC_136061.1, read on the forward strand.
ACTCCTCCTCAGCAAAGAGGTCCTGCTTCATATATATTTCAAGTGGTAGCCACACATTATCAAATCAACCATCTCGAACATGCAATATAGCGGACAGTTTTTCCATGCTGTCCATATTCCAGACATTAATTTAACATACATGTCTGGTACCAACAGCCTGTTATTACCAAACTTAAGCTAAAGCAAGCCTAGCTATCTGTAAGAAATGGGATATGTTTACCAGTCTTGGACGTTAGTGGGTAAATGCAATCAGCCCAACGGTATCTCAACCGCACTGTGAGGGGCAGCAGTATGCTTTTAACATGTGGCCCTGTTCAGACGTATTGGTCTATATTGTGGCACATGACCACTGCATGTGGATAGACGGTACACCTCTCGACATGAACTCCCAAACATTTTATGCAGTCTCATGGAGAATAAATACCGTTGGGTTAACAGTTTATATCCGTTCCCTTTATGTTGCACAAAAATAGATGAGGGAGCAGTTCTATGCCAAATCTTGTCCAAGCTCTACCCTGATATGTCCACCCGCATGTCTCTTCAATTGGGAGGCATACGTGTATTTTGCTTAAGTTTGCAAATCAGAATTATGCGGTTGGGGCCACATTATTCACTTCCTAATCTGTTTATTATAGAACTGTGGATGAAGTGGGGCTTTCCCTTCCAATTAATTCCAACACCTGGCAGGAACTCACCCAATGTAAGAGTTGCGTTATTCTAAAATCGGTCTCTCTGCCCATTATCTAATCCTCTCAAATTCCCTCCCCAGAATCCAAAGACCCATTTGAGAAGGAATCCAAAGGGGGATCAGTGTTGTTCCAGCGTTTGTGCAACACAAAAAATCTGTGTTGCGTATGATTGAGGACATTGGGGAAGGAAATGTTGTAGATAAAGTCTGTCCTCTGTGTGAGTTATTGCCAATACACTAAAAGTATCACTAATGTGGTCAGAAAGAAGCCAAGTGTCAGTCTAACTCTATGGACTAGCCATAGGCTAGATCTCTGGGATTGGGGAGAAACTCTGCTCAACAGTAGCCCATCCCTTGCCATTCAGGTTGAGGTTCAAATAAAGTGCGGGACTGCTTAGGCCCGCTTGTATGTAGGCGTTAATATTGAGGCATTCCAACCCTCCCATAGGCATTCTTTGGAGCACAGTCGCCTTGTGAAGGTGCACCATTCCTCCAAAAAAAGAGCAGAAGATTCTTTTGGATGGGGTTGAATCCTGCTTGGAGAATTATGGTAGCATCTGTGCCACTTATAGGGGTCGGGGAGAAATGATAAGTTTACATGTTATCTTTCCAATTCAGGATATCTCCAGCCACCTCCAGTGATCCAGGTTTTTATACAGAGTTTGAAGGGGTGGAGAGATATTGCTCTAGTCTAGCTGAAGTGTGGCAAGTTGATGACCACGTAGTGAATAGAGCCTGTCGTCTAGGTGAAGCGGTTAGCCTACATAGCTTCCCATGCCCCAATGCCCACCAGTCACCCCTCATCCCAAATTACAGTAGGAGAAAAGACTCTCTGATCAATTATAGAAGTGAGACTGAGAACAGGACATGGAAGCAAATATGGCAACCCATTGTACATGACAGTCAAGGTAAAGACTCTCAGATCCAGAGTAGGAGTGAGACCTGTGGGAGGAAAAATTAGCCATGACAGTATAAACTTGTCCATGGCGCCCATCTGTGCCCCTCTCTCGCAGGAGGGTGGAGACATTAGGGCGCAAAACCAATGTGGATTTACATTACCATTCCCAGACCCCTTCCATCCATGTGTGAATCACACGATTACACTCCTTAATATGTTCCCACCAGTACTATTAATGTAACATTCTGTGTTCACGCATTCAATCTCACTATGGATGTTTTACTGACTCGACCATCATCGCGGTCGATTTGAAGTCTTTCCTCCCTGGCTATAACCTCAGTAGCTTCACGCATCCGGCGTGTGGTTGCGTGCATGCGCTGAGCCTCCCGTGGCGTGCATTATCTACGACCCTGCCAGTCCGCGCTTTCGTCTGATTCACTACGGACAAGGCTTCTGTCACTCTGAGATATTCACGATCTCAGGTAAGAAATGGGCGCTGACACCCCAACCACTGTTGAGTGTGGTTTACTCACACCCTTGTTAGGTCTTTACAATAATGTTGGTCTGGTTTCATTGCCAGATTCCGTGATTGAGCTGCCCGTACTCGGCGGCATTAAAGCAACTAACTCCTAATCTGTTTGGTATAGAACTGTGGATGAAGAGGGGTTTTCTCTTCCAATAAATTCCAACACCTTGCAGGAACTCATCCAATGTAAGATTTGAGTTATTCTAAAATCGTTCTCTCTGCCCAGTATCTAATCCTCTTAAATTTCCTCCCCAGAATCCAAGGACCCATTTGAGAAGGAATCTCCAAACAAAGGGGGATCAGTGTTGTTCCAAAAAATCTGTGTTGCGTATGATTGAGGACATTGGGGAAGGAAATGTTGTAGATAAAGTCTGTCCTCTGTGTGAGTTATTGCCAATACACTAAAAGTATCACTAATGTGGTCAGAAGGTAGCCAAGTGTCAGTCTAACTATATGGACTAGCCATAGGCTAGATCTCTGGGACTGGGGGGAAACTCTGCTCAACAGTAGCCCATCCCTCGCCATTCAGGTTGAGGTTCAAATGAGTGCGGGACTGATTAGGCCCGCTTGTATGTAGGTGTTAATATTGAGGCCTTCCAACCCTCCCTTAGGCATTCTTCGGAGCACCGTCGCCTTGGAAAGGTGCACTGTTTCTCCCAAAAAAAAAGCAGAAGATTCTTTTGGATGTGGGTTGAAACCTGCTTGGAGAATTATGGTAGCATCAGTGCCACTTATAGGGGTCGGGGAGAAATGATAAGTTTACATGTTCCCAATTCAGGACATCTCCAGCCACCTTCAGTGACCCAGGTTTTTATATAGCGTTTGAAGGGGTGGATATTGCTTTAGTCTAGCTGAAGTGTGGCAAGTTGATGCCCACGTAGTGAATAGAGCCTGTCGTCTAGGTGAAGCTGTTAGCCTGCTTAGCTTCCCATGACCCCAATGCCCACCAGCCAACCCTCATCCCAAATTACTTAGTGTAGTTGATTTCAAAGTTGGAGAAGGCCTTCAAAAGAAAGAATTCCTTCCTCAAAGCAGGAATATACGGTTCTGGATCGGTGAGGAACCACAGGTCGTCATCCAAGTATAAGACAGATTTGATTTCATGATCATGCACCGTAACCTTTTTATTATTATTAGTGTATACTTTTGTATTTTATGAATGAAGAGTTCCAAATAAAAGGAGAGAGTGGGCAACCTTGTCTCATCCAAGTCTGCGCCCGTCCGCGCCAGTCCATCGCCAGCCGCCAGAACCCATGTTCCTCTACAACCAGGTTGTTTACAGCAGGTTAGCCATCCATTAAGGCTTCTTTGCGCAATTCTAGCGCTGAACTAAAATCCATAAACAAGCCCACTTTTACCTTAAAATCAAGAACCCCATCTCGTGCAGAGGAGTATTTTGTGCCTTACTGGTGAATGCTCAGATCTCTATGAAGACACCACCCATGGCACTTCCTGTTACAAGGGAAAAATAAACTCACTTGATCCCCTGCTTCAACTACAGGGCCTTTATTTTAATGCACGGTCAATTCCCAAACATGCTCTGGAAACATGGAGCTTTTTAAATCAGGATAAGCCACACGTCTGCTTCATAACTGAAACATGGCTCCATGAGCATGCATCTCCAGATATAGCGACTGCCTTTCCATCGATATATCAGTTAACTAGATTAAATAGAGCAAGGGGGGGGGGAGACCTGTGGCCACTAAGGGAAAATTGGGAACCACAGTATTAGATTTTTGGAATACGGACAAAATGGAAATATTGTTTTTCAAAATTATGACCCAGACATCCGTTATATGGACCGGGGCTCTAGTCTATAGATCACCTAAAGTCAATTTTGTAAATCTACTAGTGGAATTTATTGCACCATTTGTTCTTGACGCAAAAACGTCATCCTCTTAGGTGATTTTAATTACCATGTAGATCTATCACAGAATCTAGATACTGATCAACTGTTAAACATAATTACAGACACTAGGACTGGAGCAACTGGTAGCAGGTCCTACCCATCAGGCCGGCCATACTCTGGACTTATTGTTCACAAATTCAACTAAATTTACTGTTGAGCAATCTCTACCGTTACTTTGGTCGGACCACTATTCATTAAAATTCAGTTATTTTATCAATGCCCCTATAGTTAGACACAACAAGAACTGTATTTTAATTAGGCCTTGGCGTAAAGTTACCCCCTCATCCTTTTCTACGCTTTTTAACGTCGAAGGCTTGCCCCATATTGACAATGTAGACCAAGCTACCATGGCTTTTGAAGAGGCTATAAAATCTGCCTTGGACATAGTGGCACCTATGTCAAGGTTCAAGACCAAGAGTAAAACATCTCCATGGTTTACATCAGCATTAAAAGCTAAGAAACTATCTAATAGAGCGGCCGAACGGCTTTGGAAGAAAACTAAAACTAGTACAGATCGAACCAAATATAAAGAAATCCATCGCTCTTATTTAAATAATATCAAGCAGGCTAAAAAGATGCATCTAGCAGAGAGGTTAAACAATGCCATCAACTCCAGCAAAGAGTTATATAACATTTTAAATGAGTTTACAACTCCCCAAGTTAGTCAGCAATCCGCTCCTTCCACACAAGACTAGGTTGATAGAATTCACCTTTTCATCAAAAAAGGAAGATATCCTATCTACAGATCTTTCCCTCAGGAAAACGCCAATAAGACAGAAATATACCTCGATGGGAAGAACTAAGCACCGGGGCCCCTGTTGGTCGAATTAAAATCTGTGACCTGTGAACAGGTATTAGAAGTTACAGCCAAGATTAGATCTGGCTTTCCTGCGGACCCCCTTCCCCCTCGTATATTTATGCAACAAACAGCTGACATGATAACGAAACTAACAGAGGTCTCTGGAGCAACCGATGGTGCCAGGAAGCTGGAAGGCAGCTCAAGTTAGACCTATTCAGAAGAAGCCAACACTAGATGCCAGCGAACTAGGCAACTACCGTCCCATCTCGCTACTGCCTTATTTCGGGACGGCGCACAAAGCTCTGGTAAATAAACAACTTACTAGTCACTTGGAAAGCCATGGACTTCTAGACTCTTCACAATCTGGGCCCCGATCGGCGCATAGCACTGAAACGGCAGTAGTGGAGATGGTATACAACATCATGCTGGCTTTGGGTAAAAGAGAATCAGCTATGCTGGTTCTCTTGGACCGGTCAGCCACCTTCGACACCATCTCCCATGACATTTTAATACTAAGGCTCTGGGAGATGGGAGTCCAAGGGAAAGCCCTGGACTGGTTCAAAAACTATCTAAAGGACTGTTCCACCACTGTGCATCTGGTTTCTGTGGCCGCATGTAGTAGACCAGTAAGTATTGGAGTCCCCCAGGGGTCTACCCTGAGCCCTACGCTCTTCAATCTTTATGTAACACCGTTGGCCAGGATAATCAGATCGTATGGATTTGAAGCAGTATCATATGCTGACGACACCCAGCTGCTGATCACATTTGGTCTGGACCCTGCAGACACAATGATCCGGTTTAAAAACTGTATGACCCACATTAACAGCTGGATGGGCCAAAATAAAGTACCGTTAAATGGCAGTAAAACCGAGATCATTCTGTTTGACAGGTCCCCCTCATGCCCCAGCCTAAGACTCCTCCACTGGCTTCCAGTCAGGAAAAGAGGTCCCTTTAAAATCCTATGCCTAACACATAGAAGTATCTATGGTACTGGTCCCGGCTACCTAACAAAAAAACATAAAAGATATCAGCCTCAAAGAACTTTAAAGTCCTGTTCAAAGTTTCTCCTTACTCCATTACGAGTTTGCACTACACGGAACGGGGGTTGATCTTTTTCTTTTCTTGCCCCCCACCTCTGGAATACGCTGCCGCTCCATCTTTCGTCTATTTCAGACAATCTGTGTTTCCGCAATGAATTGAAAACATGGCTGTTTTAAGTGGAACTACATTATGATCCAGTTTTTGGAATCTCCGCAAGCGCCATGAGACCTCCCGGTGATATGTGCGCTATACAAGATTCTTTGACTTGATTTGTTGGGGATAGTCAGTGAAAGTTCCCCACACATCTTCACTTTGGTGGTGGACTTTTTATAGTTGTTGAAGTTAAATGTTTTCATTTTAGGGCCTAGGGGTATTTTCTCCGAGATCTTAACTTAGTTCTGCCAGGAGGACTTTGTGGAACAGCTGATCAAGGAACTATTCGGTGAAGTCTTATCCCCGGTTTTCATCGTGGAGCGAGCCCATCGCTCTCTTGGTCCCCGTCCCGGCCCCGGTTTGCGCCCACGCCCCATCATAGCCAAGATCTTGAACTACCGGGACGCCATCCTTCGTGCTGCACGTGACAAGGGCACCATCACCCACCAGGGTAACGCACTATCCTTTTACCCAGACTATACCCTTGCCGTCCAAGCCACACGAAGAGAATTCCTCCCTGCCAAATGCATCCTACTAAAGCACGAGGTCTCATACTCACTGGCCTATCCGGCGAAGCTAAGGGTCCGCCAGGGCACAAAAACACTCGTTTTCCCTGACCCCCAGAGAGGCTCTGGCATTTGCTAAGAGATTGGACAAGGATGCCTCCTCCCCTTCTACATCTCAGCCCGATGGGACAGCCGCCTCAGTGACAACAATTGAGAAGTGCAAACATTACTGGTTCATTGACTCCCCCCCCTTTTGAATGATGTCTGACAACTGTATAGCTTGGCCACCCTGCTCCTTTGCAGGGGCGTATGCCTAGCCCTGCCATGCCCTCACGGGATGATTCCCTTTTCTCCCACTGTTCTTTTCTCTCCTAGTTGTGCGTTCCTGGGGTGGGGCGGTTGGACAACTCAGCCTGTTTGGGGGGTTGGAGTGGGTGCGGGGTGGTTGGGGTCTTTTGGTCTGTGGCTGAAATGCAGGGATGGAGTGGGGGAGGTGGGGGGTTGCGGGGTGTTTTGCTCCTCTATTGAGGAGGCGGCTTCAGTTTGCCGCCATGTTGTTGCTCAGTATTGCTTTTACATGCTTCACCATTGACACTGTATTGTGCTTATTGCTTTGGCCACTCGCTTTTAGTTTCGCAGGTTACGTTCCATTGTGCTCTTTGACTTGCCCTGCTCCTGCTCACTGGGCGTGGGGTGATGGTCAACCTGTTGCTCTACTGGTCCCTTCCTCCCTCAACATGCCACTTTTCTTGTGGTCTGTCCTGTGTTGGGCTCTCCTTGTTCATTGCAGTGATTTGCGCTCTTGGCCTTTCCTGCCCGTTCGTTGCTTGCGCGCCTCTCCTTTACTGTCCGGATTGCATATTTCCCCCGAGGGAAGATCCAAGGTCTCTGACACCCCACCCCCCCCAACCCCCAGCTAGGATGCTGGTCGCTGCCCTCCTTCCCTCCTGTTCCCCATGTGTGGATATATGTCTCCTGCAGGAGACGCACCTGCTGCCGGGGACTATCTCCAAACTCCACTCCAGTTACTGGGGGGAATCCCACTTTGCCACCTACTACTTATATGCCAGGGGCGTCTCTATTTTGATAAGGCAGAGCCCTCCCTTGGCAGACTGACAGGGTGATCCTTGATCCAGAAGGCAGATATGCGATTCTTCATGGATTACTCCTGGCACAACCTGTTACGATTGCCGCGGTCTATGGCCCCAATTGTGGCGACGTGGGCTTCTTCAACCACGTTTGGCACCTCATCTCCTCTTGCGGTCCCACGGCGATCCTTTGGGGCGGGGTCTTTAATGTTACCCTATCTGAGACTTTGGACCAGTCAGGTTCCCATACGTCTCATCCGCGCGCTGCTGTAGCCCTTTCATCTATTCTAACCAATAATGCTCTTTACGACGTTTGGTGCCACTCCCATCCTGATGGGCGGGAGGGCACCTGCTTCACTGGCGCACGGGACTGTTGGTCACGTATAGACTTTTGGCTGACCTCCCCGGACGTTCTGTCCTGGCTCTCCGACGTGATCCACATGGCTCGCACCTTTTCTGACCACGCGCCAGTCTAGATCCGTCTTCGCCCTCCTCATGCCCCGCGACGGGCCTTTGCTTGGCGCCTTCCCCCTAACCACCGTAAATTCCTTGATGAACCGTTCTCTAGAGAAAAAATATTGGCAGCCATCAATAGTTTACCCGGAGAAAAGGCCCCTGGATTAGATGGCCTGCCTGCCTCTTCCTACAAAACATTCGCCGATCTTCTGTAACCACATTTAGCTGCAATGTATAATGACTAGTTCGGCTCCTTCCCGCCTTCCCTGTGCGAGGCGCTGATAACCCTGCTTCTTAAACCCGATAAGCCTTCTGACCGTCGCGACTCCTACTGCCCCCTTTCTTTAATAAATATAGACAACAAAATCTTTGCCACATTGATTGCCTCCCGCCTTCTCTTACTTATGCCCACCATTGCCCTTCCCGATCCATCGGCTTTCATCCCCGGAAGGGCTGCTTCGCACAACCCCCGCACATTTTTCTCGGTATTGTATCAAATCAATCCCAACCTACCGGCCGTGGCTGCCTTGCTGGATGCCACAAAGACGTTTGATACGCTGGAGTGGCCCTTCCTATTTTACATCTTGCCACATATGGGCTTCAGTGACATCTTTCTGCGCAAGGTCAGACTCCTCTATACAAACCCCTCGGCACGCCTCCGCATCAACGGCCAAGTCTCAGACCCTATTACCATCACCTGAGGCACGCGTCAAGGGTGTACGCTATCGCCCATGCTTTTTGCTATAGCGATGGTGCCCCTGGCCGCCAGATTGCGGCAGCACCATGCCCACAGGGGTATTGGTTTCTCGTCCCGTTCCCTGCTCGTCTCAATGTACGCGGACGACATTACGCTCTATGTCCGTCATCCCCAAGTGAACCTTAGCCCTCTTGTCCGCGAGATCATTCTGTTTGGTGGGCTGTCGGGCATCGAGGTGAACTGGAGCAAGTCGGTTCTTTTCCCATTGACTGACGCAACTAAGCCATTCTTACCTGACTTTCCATTTGTGTTGGCTTCCGGCCCTACACGCTATTTGGGTATCTGGCTCAGTAGGGATCTGGATGAACTGTGGAGATCAAACTTTGGTTGTGCGGTGGACTGGCTGGAAACCAGGATTCCATCATGGAGCCGGCTTCCGCTGTCTCTGGCGAGCCGCATCGCAATCGCTAAAATGGTTGTCCTTCCCAAATTCCTCTACTTGTTTTTAAATATCCCCATCCCCCTCACCTCTCATTGTTTTCACAAATTACGCTCCCTAATTATTTTGTTGGTCTTGGTGGGTAAACAGCCAAGAGTAGCTTAATACATCCTTACTCTACCCGTGTCTGCCGGTCGAGACGGGTGCGCCTGACTTCAGGCTCTATGCCCTGTGCGCCCAGGCCAGCTTCCTGCATTTTTGGATCAACCCCTCCCCTTATCAGCCTCACGTCGCCATTGAGACCGATGTAGCTTCTTCCTGGCCTCTGTCCACAGCTTTGTTAGCGCCCGCGGTGCGCCCTCGAGCCGAGGTTGACACGCATCGATGGGCCTGGTCTGGCCTGCGCCGGCTGTCTGGCACCCCCCTCTGCTCTCTGCTAACTCCGTGAACATTGTTAATCACCCGGATTTTCCTTCACTTCAGGCCTCCAGCATGTCCAGGAGTGTGATGCGCTTGGGCCTGACAACGGTGGCGGACCTCTATCCGGAGAACACCTTCTATACGCTCCCACGCTCCTATTTTACCAGCTGCACGCCACGTGCCGGAAGCTGTATCCCACTTTTCCTCAACCCCCACCCAACATGCCAGATCTGGATTTCATCTATACCTCCTCGCCCCCGCACAAATTAGTCACCAATTTATATGCCCTCACTCTAGTGTCCGCCCCCATTTCCTCTGATCGTGCTGTGGAGGCATGGGGTGCTGATCTTGGTACTGACATCTCGCCAGCTGATTGGCTTTATTGCTGTAATCAGACGAAGAAGTTGTCACCGAACTACCGGCTTCATTTGATCCATTTCAAGTACTTGCATAGGCTTTACCACACCCCGGTGTAACTCCACAGGCTCAGGCTCACTCCTGGAGACAATTGTGTGCGTTGTGCTGCTCCTGCGGCGAATTTCGCTCATCTTGCTTGGCTTTGTCCCAGGGTCTCGGAGTTCTGGCAGGCGGTGTGTTCTGCCATTTCTGACATTACCGGCGCAACGGTGCGCCCTGATCCACCTCTGTGCCCTCTCGGTTTTGCCAAGTTCTGCCCCGACGTCTCCCGCCGTCTGTTCGCGATGCTGCTGGTCCTTGCTAAGCATAGCGTGGCCATGTGTTGGGGTCGCAGGCCGGCTCCTAAGGTTGAGAGTTGGCTGGAGGATGCCTCTCGTTGCCAGAGTCTCCTATCGGAGTTCTGGGATTTAATGCCTGCTAGGTCCCGACCTGTTGACATCTGGGGCCCTTTGGTTACCTACCTTCTTTCCCGTTCCTACCCTAGTGGCGCTGCCTCTCCCGCGCTCCCCGTCGGCCTTGTGTCCGGGGCAGCCGCCGGTGCTGGGCAGTGACTGCCTCTCCCCCTGCAATTGGCGCTCCCGCCCCTTTTTCCTTAGCACTTCACTGCTGACACCACTCTGTCTGTATTTCCCCATGAGGAAGGGACCTTGATGAGATGGAGCTGTGACATTCTCCTCATGATTATTTACTGTGCTGACAGATGACGCCTATATGTAATGGAATGTTTGACCTGCTTTTTGTTTTGTATATTGCACTGAGATGTTGCACGATGTACTGTGTCTGCCTTGATTTTTCTCAATAAAGGTATTTGAAGATGTTCATGAGAAAAATAAAAGGCCAGCCGACACGTGTTTCGTCAACAGGTCAATGCCTGTGATTCAAGAAGAAATAATAAGATGCATGATGGGTTCTAGTTATCACAAAAATTAAAGATAGAAATACATAAGTCCGGTTCAGAAATTTCTGAACCGGACTTATGTATTTCTATCTTTAATTTCTGTGATCACTAGAAACTATCATGCATCTTAATTTTTCTTCTTGAATTTGATATAGGTCTCCATAGGATTTCCACGTTAGATAGGGTGTTACTGTAGCCACCCCACTTAAATCACTTTGTTTGTTTTTTATCATGCTGTGGCTCCATCTGAACTTGATGAACAAATATATATTTCTCAAATTATATTGTTTCCCAGCCGTGAAGAGTCACAGGCATTGACCTGTTGACGAAACACGTGTTGGCTGGCGTTTTGTTTTTCTCATGAACATCTTCATATAAACACCCCTTAAGAAAACCACCGGTGTCGACTTCATCACTTTACATAATTGTATTTAACTTTTGAGTTTATATACGTGTGCCCAGGATTTGTTCATGTTTGTTTGGCGAAGGGCTTTTAGCTCTTCCCTCATTTTAGGGGTTTTGGGTTCACCTCTGACCTGGTAGCACCAATTGTTCTTGTTCATTATTCTGTCAAACACCCAACATAGGTTACCTGTATGAGCGCCACTCTCCTGCTACCCTAAAACCCTAGGGGACCTGGCCCACCCCAGGGTTTATTTAATAAAAACTTTTACAGTGGTTTTGCAGCTACAATGCAAATTTGCCATCACATTTCACCCAAAGCTCACTCTCCCCCTCACTCCACTTGCATTTATTAGAAGAACTAACGACATGAGGTATTCCATACAGCCAGACCTAAAGTAAAAGTTACTTACCTTCGGTAACGTAATATCTGGTAGAGACACAGTTTGGCCTCAGATTCATGAACTTTTAAATTGTCCCCAGGCGCTAGTATGGATCCGGAAATTTTACACCAATACCTCTGCTCACCAGGGACGCGTCGTAAGGCTCCGCGATGTCGTCAACTCCAGTCATGATGTCAGTGGAGCCATATAAGTCCCCTCTGGCACGCGGATGCCAATTTCTTCTGTGAAAACGTATGCACCGGGACGCGGAGCCACCATAGAAACTGGTTGCGGAAACAGTGTGCCTTTAAAGCTAAAAAATCTTTGAAACATTAATGAAGAAGAAACATCAAATGGTATGTTAATACCAGATATGGATTTTAAAGAGCCTCCCTCCCCCAACAAAAGCAACAAAACACAGAGCTGCATGTATCCTTGCGCCCTGGTGAATAACCCTCATGCAAAGTAAGAAAACCAAACACTCTATAGACAATTCATCAATGGTAATGAATGGCATGGAAATAGCAAAACAAAACCTACAAACAACACCAAGCTGTTTGCTGAATTACACCACTACGTGACATATTGATAGTGCCAATTCAGGGAATGATGACACCAAACAAAGGCTTTCAAAGAAAGAACACATAAATTACTACTACCCACTGGTGTATAATCTAGTGTGAAAGAGAAAACACCCCCCACCCTATCGACCACACACATTTGGAAATGGATGGTATGGCAACATATAATCAAAAGTTATGTGGCCAGGCCAAGCAGTCTGTTGAGTCCCAACATAAGTTGAGATAGTGATACTGGTATATAAACCCAGTACTGAAAAAAAACGAGTATAACCCTTACTCTCATAGGTCATTTGCAGAGTAGGGAGGATGGGCAGGGAGTTAATGAATCTGTGGCTAAAATGTGTCTCTACCAGATATGACGTTACCGAAAGTAAGTAACTTTTACTGATATTGACATCTAGGCGGAGATTCCTTAACGTTTGGATTAAATACCATAGCTATACCCCACTGGAAACTAATTCTACAAAAGTTCTTGAAGAAAACCAGCCGATCAAAACTAACAACTGACCAAATATATGTAGGAATAGAAGAACAAGAGCTTGGCTCTTAATAGAATCCATGATCATTGTCATAGAACATATGAATTATAACCAACCTTACAGGTCCAAGAGAATCGGCCCTGAAATAAAAATGAGGGGGCGGGGTGGTACGCCTAAAGAACCATCTGTCAGTTAACAGACATCATCCCTTATCCCTAACGAGGAAAGAAAAGTTGATGACCAAAAAGGAGTCAAATGCATGACAAAAGCCATGTAATCTGCATTATTCTTGGCAATAAAGAAAATCAGATAAAGAACTTTCCTGATAAACTCCCAAAGAAGGACTTTCATAACCCATTTCCCCAAAGGAAAGATGAACAACACCTCCTAGGTATAAATAATTTAGCTTTGAAAAAAGGAGCAATAAAATTCATCAAATGCGCCAATTGTATAACATCTTGCCACAAAGACATATATATGGAAAAAATATATATACAAACAAATGTGTCACCAGATACTCCGATTGGCCTGGCAATTCACAGAATTTCACTGGCTAATAACTACTGCCAGACCGCAAGCACTTATAAAGCTTGCCCTCATACGGCATTGAGTGCCATAGTCCGACTGACTGAACACAACTTCGAGCTGTGGATAAGCTCGAAACACAAAAGCAAGTGAGAAAAAGAGAATAACCCAGTCATGGATCAAGCCTGGGCGGTGAGCTCCGCTCGCAGAGTTTGATAAGTTTTCCGCACTCCGCAGAACATGCATCAGTTGGCGAGTGCGAGTGAGGAAAATCCACCTCTAGGCAAGATTTTTCCTTGCTTGTTCTCGCCATAGTCTAGTTGGCGAGCGAGGAAAATCAACCTCCTGATGGGATTTCTGAACGTGGGTGGTCTGATTCCTCCATGCGAGTGGTCGCAGTAGCCGCGATCAATAGCGTTGAGAAACCTTCCGTTCCCATTGAGAAAGCTGCAGCTCGAGTAGAAAATCTACTAGAGCAGCAGAAAGGAAGCAGCGCCCTCTTGCCCTGCACATGGTGCTGTTCACAATGATTTTACAGCGTGGAACAAACACCCAGTGCTCAAAATCGCTGACCCTAAAGCGCTCCACCGCTTGCGGAACTCCATGCAGGGCGGCAGAGGTTTTTTTGTCACTTCGCGGAGCATAGCGAACTCCGCCCAGGCTTACCATGTATACTCTGTACACCTAAAAACTAACTGGAACTGAGAAACCGGTTCCAAAAAGCACTTTAGAATATTGAAAATGGTAATACACCTATTAGTGCAGTACCAGAATATCTAATAAAATAAATCAATGTCAACAAGCACATACGACCACACCTATGATACAAGACAAATATGATCAGAAGTCCAACAACTAGGTGAAACACATCTGCACATTTTATCATGTATACACCGTATACAAAAAGCCACTATAAAATTAGAGGTTTGGCCGAACCCAGTGTAAAAAGGGTACTACACCACCAACACAACAGCATAAGTGACTTGCCGTAAGAAAATGCTGCCTGTCAAATGGTATCATAAAGAACTGACACCACAAGAAACAACCGTCATGATTACTCACAAATTGAGAAATGGAGAAAATTAGAAGTATATCAATTCCAGAAGACAGGTTATGTCAATCAGACAGAACCACGTATATCAAAAACATCATAGGAAGAAAAAAAAGCTTTCTATAAAGTCAAACAATCGTCCTATTATAGAAGTGTCTCACCGGGTATCAAGACTTTTATGGATGATTGGCGGCCTTGCAGGAGACCAAAACGGCCCGACTCCTAGGACACATTGTCTGAGCTCAAGGACAAGCTTTTAAATTTACATTGTCTTGGGACAAGTTGGCCCAACCTGTGCAACACAAACCTTTGTCTGTCAATTTACAACACCACAATATGGAGCAATGATAGGAATTGCCTGCAGTTGAGGTAATATTTAATACTCTGTCCATCACCACCCCCCTTTTTGAAATATTTTGGCCACCACAAGTGTGGAAGGGTATGCTCAGACATGAGTCCCTTGCTCACTGCACCATCAGGATTCAAGCAAGCCGGGCCGAAGACGGCTGTAATGCCAGAAACCGGTCCCCGGAAGCTTGTTTCCTTTCCAGTGAAGAATTGGCTTGGTAGTTTGGTCTGCCCTGTTCCCATGATGCACTGGGCCAGGGTCAGACTAATTTGCATATAGCCAGGTTCTGAACTGGGATGGTGCAGTGAGCTAAAAAACGGTGATGGATCAAGCCCTGATCTGTTGACTGGGTAGGAGTGTTCTGATTAACTCAGATACTCTGTCCATCACCACCCCCCTTTTTGAAATGTCAATTTACAACACCACAATATGGAGCAATGATAGGAATTGCCTGCAGTTGAGGTAATATTTATGCCTTCACAAGACACTGTTCCTTTACTGTAAAGGAAGAACTCACAAGCAAATAGCATTCAAAAGAATGCAAAGCATATACTCAGCCAGAGCAACGTTTCAACTTGCAAGGGCTAAGTCAGAGTTACTTAGAGTGGCTCACCATGGCACAACACAGTTGGTCATATGCCTAAGTTTGATACCTACATTCTGCCTCCAGCCATTAGGCTTTTACATCATTGAGCTATTCAGTGTGCGGCGGGGTGGTCACTGTAGCAATTCAATTCCCAATTCTCTTTGTATCCTCCGCCCACCCCAAGATCTTCGCGTGACAGCTATTTGCGGTTTGAATGCACCACTTTACTAAACTATAAAATAAGAAATGATGAGGTAAATGACAGACCCTTGCTTAAAGTAGACTAAACAGTTTTTTTTTTTTCTAAAAATCTAAATAACAGAACATAACCCACTTCTTCCCATACTGCTTCCTGGTCATTTCTAGCAGCACAAATCAAGTCAATGTCTCCTTCTGAAATGCTGACGTGCATAGATTGGTTTCTCCGGAACAAAGCCCACAAGTTCAGTAATAGTATGGAGGGATGAAAAACAGCTCCCTTTGCTTGACACAAATATCGAGAATCTGAGGCCATATCAACAAATTATTGCCTAAAAAGTAAGATGTACAGAAACTTCCGTGGCCAATTCTATAGGACAACACCCTCAGAGAGCTTTCTGCATTCGTAATTAAGAAGCAAAGAAGGAATACTGAATACTGTTTGACATCAAAGGTTTATGCATGAAAAATACCAGTGTTGAAAGAACCCAAATAAACCTTTGGTTGATCCCTCATTATAGAGGAGCAAGAAGAATTCTGTGGAGAGAAGCAGCTTATGCATTCTTCTTCCCTACGAGGTGGGATATCACAGGATACACACTCTTCAGCATAGCGCATTAGAAAAGGTGAACACCGAGCAGACAACTTCCACCTTGTACATTGAGATAGAACACTGACGATGCCTTGTCAGTGATAACCTACACACATTTATCCTGCAGAAGGGAAAGGAAAGACTTGAGGCTCCGATAGATGACCTCGAACTCCAAAAGAAATCTGTGAAGCAGATTGACTCACACAGGCAAAAAATGTGCATCAAATGCTTTAGTGAGGTATATTAATTTTAACAATCAGAAGGTAATGTTGTTTGTGGCACAACTCTAGTCTGAAATTAGCAATGTGACATCCATTTATATATATTCTTTCATTTCTCACTTTAATACCATTTTCCATCTTGATCAGTCAACTTGAAATAAGCAAACATTTTTAAACTTAGAAGTAATTTCTCCCAGCATTCATGTTTTGAACTCACAGAAACTTGTAACATAGGCATTAAGTGTAAATACCTTCAAAGACATCAGCTGGTCTGCCCACATTTCTATTGTGGGGAGAAGGTTCTCAAATCCAGTCTTCTGGCTTGCATCTTTGTTAAATGGTTGCCTGCAGCTCTGTTTGTATAACAACTGTGGTGCTTTGTGTCCAGTAACAACAGTATTTATGCTTGCCAGCACCTTAAAAACAAGAAGTCATGGCACTCTCACTTTTGTATAATGCTTTCTTGACATATTATTTGGGTATACTTCAGTGAACCAATAAATGTATCCAAATTATACAACTATAAATAACGACTATGAATATTAACTTGATTAATAAAGAAAACATGAAAAGCAAGCACTTGGGAAATTGTACGTATAAACATAAATCGGATATTACTGGATAAATAGATGTCATATTTAATCTTTTTATGATTCATTGAACAGAGACCATATTTATGTTCATATTTAGAGAACTACTATACACAAAAGGAGGTCCCAGGGGTTGTTTAAAGACTCTGAAGTTGGATCCCCTGAACAGAATTGACACCAACAAAAACCAACAGAGAGTCTACAGACACTAACAACGTACCCAACTACAAATACACAATATTACAGAGAACCGTCCTGGAATGAGTTCCCATCAGTACACCATCGAGACCGCCCTTCATCATCTGGGATCTCTTTCGACACTAGTGCCTGCTGCTGTTAAAGGTGAAAAAACCTGCACTGGCCTGATGACAAGCCATGTACCAGGAAAAACCACAGCAGTCGTGTAAGATGTGAGGAAGGCGTGTCTAGTGGAGTACTGAATAGCAGTGCAGTGAAAAGGTGTGGGTGAAAAAGAAAGAATAAGAAATGGAGTTCTAAAATTAGGTAGTGTTCAGGGACAACAAATTTAATAACCACCGTCACACTCCTAAATCAATAAAAACAGTGCAAATAAATGGCGTAACAAATAACCACTTAGAAGTTATAAAAGGTCGACATGTTTCTGCAGTCTGAACGAGTCTCGAGATCTCGTGCTGCTTCCTCAGGACCAGAAAATGCTACTGCTAGATAAAAATAAATAAATGAACCATATCACCTGAATAGTGTAGGTGACTGTGTAACCATCTTCCCATCCCACTCGATGGGAAGGAAAAGCACCACCTCACCTGGCGCGAGCTCAGGTAGATGGATGCACCGCACTGTCCGTCGGTACACCGGTCGTCCCTCCGAGCTCTATCTGTGGGAGGAGATAGAGCTCGGAGGGACGACCGGTGTACCGACGGACAGTGCGGTGCATGGGATGGGAAGATGGTTACACAGTCACCTACACTATTCAGGTGATATGGTCCTGAGGAAGCAGCACGAGATCTCGAGACTCGTTCAGACTGCAGAAACATGTCGACCTTTTATAACTTCTAAGTGGTTATTTGTTACGCCATTTATTTGCACTGTTTTTATTGATTTAGGAGTGTGACGGTGGTTATTAAATTTGTTGTCCCTGAACACTACCTAATTTTAGAACTCCATTTCTTATTCTTTCTTTTTCACCCACACCTTTTCACTGCACTGCTATTCAGTACTCCACTAGACACGCCTTCCTCACATCTTACACGACTGCTGTGGTTTTTCCTGGTACATGGCTTGTCATCAGGCCAGTGCAGGTTTTTTCACCTTTAACAGCAGCAGGCACTAGTGTCGAAAGAGATCCCAGATGATGAAGGGCGGTCTCGATGGTGTACTGATGGGAACTCATTCCAGGACGGTTCTCTGTAATATTGTGTATTTGTAGTTGGGTACGTTGTTAGTGTCTGTAGACTCTCTGTTGGTTTTTGTTGGTGTCATATTTAGAGAACATCAAGCTTACAAAAACAATCTTTTAACTTTAAAAATACATTTTTCCTTCCTATTGAAGCTGCATCGGGCAGGACCTCGGTTGCTCCGCATAATGCAGATATTTGGAAGGCATTCTGGGTTCTTTATGAATGCCCGGAAGTCTATTCTGTGGCCTCTGCAAGGGGGGGTCAGAGAAGGGCGCCTGGGTTGGGGAAGTAACGCTAACCACAACCGGGTTGAAGTACCTTGGGGTCCACCTCTCGTCCTCCCAGTTGGTGTGGTGGGACAAAAATATTACCCCCATCTGGACACGTACTCAGGCTGAGATGGAGTCCTGGGGGCGTATGCCCCTATCCATACTGGGAAGGACAGCGGTTTTTAAGATGGTGCCACTCCCTCACCTTCTTTATCAGCTGCAGAATCATCCCTTTCAGATACCGCCCACCTAGCTCAGTCAGCTTAACGCAAGACTGAGCCTGCTTCCTTTGTAATTATCAGGCTAGAGTTGCGCTAAAAACGTGCTTTTAAGCTACATACTGTTTGTAGATAGCGACCCCTGCCATCCAATCATATCACGCAGCATCTCATCTCTTAGTGCTGAATGATTGGTGGTACAGGAATAGCAATGACCTGGCATACCAGGTGGAACAATGGGTCATTGGCAGCAAATTACCCCACCTGCTCCTTCATGCCCCAAAAAAGCTTCGATGATTCCCACCTGCCACACGTGTGGTTTTCTGAGTATGGAAGGAATCGCTGCGCAGAATGGGATGGTGGGGACAACTGACAAGAGAGATGCCTGTTAGAAATGAGGGTCTCTTGTTGGCAAGGGATTGCACCTTTGTCCAAGTAGGGACCCTTCTTCCGAGTCAGGATAAGGGAGTTACACTCCTAAAATAACCTCTGCTCACCCCCTTGGTAGCTTGGCACGAGCAGTCAGGCTTATATTAGAGGCAGTGTGTAAAGCTTTTGCACAAAACCAACAGTAATACAATGTAAGCACTACATAAGGACACCACACCAGTTTAGAAAAAGATCCAATATTTTTATATTTTATATACTTAAAACAAGACCAAATATGATAAAAATCCACAATACAATATTTTAAAAGTAGTTAATTCACCAGATGTCTTTAAATGGCAAAAATAAGTTGAAAACCACGTTACTGAAAACAAAAGAGTCTTGCACTACCAGCTGAACGCGTTGGTACGGGCCAGCAACAGCGTGAACAGACTCGTTAACAGTACCTTTCTTAGTGCGGCTCACACGGAGGTGCAAGTCGGGTTTTGGCATCCGATGCAAAGTGGCAGCGGTGCACGGTGCGGTGTACTCTCGATGCAGTGTGAGCAGCGGCTCGGTGACGATCGTCCAGGCGGCGTCGGTGAGACCAAAGCTTCGGTGCAGGGCGAGACCATGCTCAGTGCGGTGCTGGCAGATTGCGGTGCAGGTGACAGAGCCGGTCGTGGTGTCCGTCGCGGTTAAGGTGCAAAGTGGAAGCAGTGCAGGGCGCTGTGTCTTCTCGATGCGGTGCAGGCAGCGGCTCGGTGACGATCGTGCAGACGCGGCCTCGGTGAGGCCAAGGTGTGCGGTGCAGAGCGAGACGGTGCTCGATGCGGTGCTGGCAGGTTGCGATGCAACGGACAGAGCCGGGTGGGCGGAATTGGTGCTGGCCGAGCCGGACAGCTGTGCGTGACGAGGCGGTCACGGCTGTCGAGCCAGCGGCGATCGTGTCATGAGACCAGGCTAGCGAAGTGAAGCGAGGAGGTGCGGGCTGAGGTGCCTCTTGATACGGTGCAGGCAGCGGCTTGGTGACAATCGTGCAGACGGCGTCGGTGAGACCAAAGCATGCAGTGCAGGGCGAGTCGGTGCGGCCTGCGGTGCCTTTAGGGCACAAGGCTAGCGATGGAGTCGGTGACAGAGTCGGTCGTAGTTCCCGCTTCTCTGTGGCAACTGAATGAATATGCTACTTACCAGTATGCATCTGTTCTTGGCATGTAGGGCTGCTAACATTCATATCTAATGCATAGATCGCCGCCTAGTGTTGGGTCCGGATGATTGCACATTGTTGTCCTGGAAGAGTCTTCGAAGTATCACGAGATAGGTGGCTCCTCCCCTGGACTACAGTGCGCATGGGCATCGACTCCATCCCCAGATTGTTTTTAGCCATTGTGGCAGAGATGGAGTGAAACAGTGTAAAGGATGTCCATGCTAATGATGAATATAGAGAGAGTATCTGCAGCCACTACGGGCACCGGGGAGGAGGGCGGGCGATATGAATGTTAGCAGCCCTACATGCTAAGAACAGATGCATACTGGTAAGTAGCATATTCAGTTCGAGGCATGTGGGCTGCTAAATTCATATCTAATGCATAGAATACATAGCAGTCCCTCCATTAACGGCGGTTGCCCGTGCCAGCTGCAGAAGCTTGAAAAAGTGTCTTTAGAACAGCCTGTCCTACAGCTGCTTGCTGTTTTGAATGCACATCCACACAGTAATGTTTGGTAAATGTGTGTGGTGTAGACCATGTGGCTGCTCTACAAATGTCCTCTAAGGGAATGTTCCCCAGGAAAGCCATGGAGGCCCCCAATTTGCATGTGGAGTGCGCCCTGGGGGGTATTGTTAAAGTGTGTTTAGCCTTTTGATAACAGATTTGAATGCACTTAACGATCCATCTGGCTATTCCTGCTTTGGAAATGGGGTTGCCTTTGTGCTGTGCTGAGAAGGCAACAAACAATTGTTGTGTCTTTCTAAAGTGTTGTGTTCTGTCAATGTAGTACATTAGCGCCCTCCTAACGTCTAATGTATGAAGCATTCTTTCTGCTACTGTTTGTGGGTTTTGGAAGAATGCAGGCAGGTCAATAGTTTGGTTGAGATGAAACTGTGACACCACTTTAGGAAGGAATTTGGGGTTAGTGCGGAGCACTACCCTGTTGGAATGTATTTGTATGAAGGGCTCTTGGATTGGGAGCGCTTGCAGCTCACTAACACGTCTGAGCGAAGTAATAGCAATGAGAAAAGCCACTTTCCATGTGAGAAACTGAATCTTGCAGGAGTGCAGCGGCTCAAAAGGTGGGCCCATTAGCCTAGTGAGGACCACATTGAGGTTCCACACTGGAGCTGGCGGTGTTCTTGGAGGAATGACCCGCTTCAGTCCTTCTAGGAAGGCTTTAATGGCAGGTACTCTGAAAACAGAGAGGTGTTGCCTATTCTGGAGATAAGCCGCTATGGCGGATAAATGTAGGAGGTGTTCTGCCATGAGGAAGATGTTCCTTTGAATGGCCCACTTCCACATGCTCTGAGCCAGATGAGACAGCTGTGGAGAGTGAGTACCTCCCTGCTTCTGGATGTAGTACATGGCTGTCATGTTGTCCGTCCGGATCAACACGACCTTGTTGCACAGATGCACTTTGAAGGACTTGAGCGCCATGAAGATTGCCATCAATTCTAGGTAGTTGATGTGCAACTTCTGCTGCTGGGTGGACCACAGTCCCTGCACAGTGTAGTGGAGCACATGGGCTCCCCACCCTTGGAGAGATGCGTCCGTTGTTAGGATTATCTGTGGCACTGGCTCTTGGAACGGTCGGCCCTTGCAAAGGTTGTGTGGATTCCACCAATGCAGAGAGTTGTATGCCCGACCGGTCACCAACACTAGGTCTGTTAGCTGTCCCTGAGCCT
This sequence comes from Lissotriton helveticus, assembly GCF_964261635.1. Classification (NCBI taxonomy): domain Eukaryota; kingdom Metazoa; phylum Chordata; class Amphibia; order Caudata; family Salamandridae; genus Lissotriton; species Lissotriton helveticus. The sequence goes on from NC_136061.1 coordinate 1,648,659,574, forward strand.
GTGTCCACTGATTTGCCAAGCATTCTTGGAGCGGGCGCATGTGCAGCCTCGCGTGCGGGACTATGAAGATGCAGGAGGCCATCATGCCTATCAACTGCATGAACACTCTCGCTGGGAGGGAGTGTTGTGGTCTGAATTTTTGGCACAGCGACTGAATGCTGTGGATTCTGACTGGGTTTGGCTGAGCCGTAGCAGTCAGGGTGTTTATTGTCGCGCCCAGATACTGCCGCACATGGGCTGGTTGAAGGTGCGACTTCGGGTAGTTTAGCGAGAACCCCAGGCTGTGAAGGAGCTGAATAGTGTGGGACATGTCCGCGGCGCACTGTTGTTCCGACTTTGCTTGAACAAGCCAGTCGTCTAGGTACGGGTAGACATGTATGTTCTGTCTCCTGAGGTGCACCGCCACTGTCAACAGACACTTTGTAAATACTCTGGGGGCAGTAGTTACCCCGAAGGGCAGGACTTTGAACTGATAGTGCCTGTTTAGAATGGTAAACCTGAGGTATTTTCTGTGGGATGGGTGGAGTGGTATGTGGAAATAAGCATCCTTGAGGTCCAAGGTTGCTAGGAAGTCCCCTTGATTGAGCAGGGGAAGGATTTGTTGCAGTGTCAGCATGTGGAAGTGTTCTGACAGTATGTACATGTTGAGGGGGCGTAGATCCAGAATCGGTCTGAGGGATCCGTCTTTCTTTGGGATGAGGAAGTACAGGGAATAGACCCCCGTGCCTTCCTCCTCCACTGGCACGAGCTCGATTGCGCCTTTTTGCAGCATCACCAGTACTTCCTGCTGCAATAAGTGCAAGTGCTCTGCCGACATAGGACGGTGTCTTGGGGGAATGTTGGGGGGAGTGGATATCAACTCTAAACAGTAACCGTACTGGATAAGTTTTCTCACCCACCTGTCCGTGGTGATGGACGTCCAGACTGCAGGAACTGCTGGAGTCTCCCCCCGACCGGAGTGGTATGGTCGGGGGGCAGTGACAGAGAGTCACTGTTTGTTGGCGGCAGAGGGGCGGGAGTTGTTGTTTCCTCTGCCTCTGCCCTTGGCACTGTTGCCTCTGTAACCCCCTCTACCCTGCTTGGGGTACGAGGATTGCGCACCACCCCTCGCGTATTGTGTTTGTTGACCCAATTGTCCTCTGGTAACACCACGTGCTCCTGAGCGACGAAAAGTGTTTCCCCTGAATTGTTGAGACTGAAGCGCCCCCATGGACTTAGCAGTCTCGTTATCCTTTTTAATTTTTTCAAGGGTGGTGTCTACATCTGGACCAAACAGGGTGTCAGGATTGACGGGCTGGTTGAGGATTGTAGTTTGGATGTCAGGCTTAAATCCAGATATACGAAGCCAAGCTTGTCGCCTCAACATGACGCTAGTGTTAATCCCCCTAGCCGCTGTATCTGCCACATCAAGTGCACACTTTATTGCAGCGTTGGAGATAAGCTTTCCCTCTTGTATGAGTGTTTCGGCTGCTTCTTTAAACTCATCAGGTAGGTGTTGAAGGAGCTGTTCTAGGGTGTCGTAATGCGCCCTATCGTATCGTGCCAATAGTGCCTGCGTGTTTGCGATACGCCATACATTTGCGGCCTGCGCTGCTACCCTCTTGCCCGATGCCTCAAGCACTTTCGACTCCTTGTCTGGGGGAGGAGCTTCACCCGTTGTTTGGGAGTTTGCCCTCTTGCGGGCATTTGCGACCACCAACGAGTCCAGGGGCAACTGTCCTCGAATATATGCAGGATCTCCAGGTGCTGGCCTGTATTTTTTCTCGATACGTGGGTTCACCACCCTTGCCCTGGTAGGTTCCTTAAAGATCTCTGGGGCATGTTTAAGGACACCTTTAAGCATAGGAAGTATTTTAACTGTTCTCTCTGAGACGGAGAAAGTGTCAAATAAAAAGTCTTCCTCTACCGGGTCAGCATGCATGTCCACATTATGATTTGCTGCTGCCCGTTCGAGTAAATCATTAAATGCAGCAGAATCCTCTGTTGGAGATGTACGTGCCCAAAAACCTTGTGGATCATGTAACACCTGATGCCCACTTTGGTCCCCAGCGTCGCCATACGAGTCCTGCTGAACATCAGGGTCATGGTCTACTGGGAAATTGTATTGGTCCTGCTGGTCATCATCATCCCCTCCTGATTGGTTGGGGGAAGGCGATGGACTCCTTCTCGGTGGAGGCAGAATAGGCTCAACAAGTAAAGGAATGTCTTGTGCCGGCCTCTTCTTCTTCAGTGGAATAACATACGATTCCAGTGGTTGTGAAGTGATTTTCCTCTTATAAAGGGTCAATTTCCCTGTGTGTGCATCGATGCAATGCGAAGATTGCTCCTCAGAGGCAAGATATGGATCCGAGAGGCCTTTTAGCGTGGACGGATCCGACGGTTTTGGCGCAGACGTGGTTGCGAAGGCCTTTGGGGCCACCTTCGGTGGCAGAGTGTAAAGAAGCTTGCTTGAGGACTTCTGAGGTGTGTCCACCGATTTCGGAGCCGATGGCGTGGAAGGCGTGGACGATAATGCCTTTTCCTGTATACGTTTAAGGGAGTCAGTAACCTGCTTCGTAAAGGAGGCAGAGGGTTTTGGCACCGACGGCCGATCTTCGGAGTCGTCGGGGTTGTGTGGCGTCGACGAATCTTCGGCCGCAATGCTTTGGGGCTCCGTTGAAGGCTTTGGCGCCGATGCTGCAGATCCCGCATCCTTGTGCCGATGCGTTGAGCTAGCGGCCTTTGGGTCGTGGCTTTTAGTCGACTTTGGGTCGGCCGTGCGTTTACCGGACGGCGCCGTCGCAGCGCCCGAAGGCGTCTCAAGAGGTTTAGGTGTCCGCGCCGGAGCAACCGAGGTGGACGGCTGGTGGACGGCCTTCTTGGAGGAGGGTTCCTTGTGCACTTTCTGCGGCGCTGTCGACTCAACAGCCTTCTTCGACTTTTGTGTGCCGGAGGTCGACGGAGTCGATGAAGGAGCAGGCTTTGTTATTTTTTGTAGGACATCGGCCATCTTAGGTTTTGTCGAGTCCGTAGGTTTCGGTTTCGATTTCGACTGAACGTCGGCCATCTTGTGTCCCGTAGGATCAGAAGGTTTCGGTTTCGAAACGGGCAATTGCGGCTCCGCTTGAGTGTCCGTGGCCGGGCCAGAAGGCGGGGCCGGGGAGAGCGGTGCATGGTCGTGGGTAAGGCCGAGTGGCGATCCCGTGACCTGAGCCTCAATAACGTAGACCTCGGGGCATAGCTCTTCCTCTGAGCTATCTTCCACGGCCCCATAAACTTCTTCGTCGTCCCCTACCTCCTCGACGTATTCAAGGTCTGGGGCCTGTCCTCCGATGTATTCCTCTGGATCGGCCAGGACCTCCGTCGACGGTGGCGAAATCTGGAGATGATGGCTATCGCCTTCCTCCTCGGGGTCGCCGAAGATGTTGTCGGGTGCCGGGGTCGCTCGCTGGGCCTCAAGGCGCACCACGCGCCGAAGCTTGAGCGTCTTCTTGGACCTGAACTTGGAGCAGGCCATGCAGTTTTCTTCGTTGTGGTCCGGCGAAAGGCATTTATTACAGACCGGATGCACATAGATGTGTGGATATTTGGATCCACAGACGGGGCAGAACTTGAACGGGCTCCGCTCCATGTCAAGTTCGTCGGGTCTTGCTGCGACGAGAAGGCCTCGATGTCCGAGGAGTTATTCGACTCCGGAGATATCCAGCTAAGAGAGCCGGACGACGCTCGAGACCGTACGCAAACAATACCGACGCAAGTAACGAAGGCCTTTTGGCCTTAAGATGAAAGTTTATCGGTTCCGACACGGAGACGTCGAAACCACATCCGAACCCAATGGCGGAAAAAAACAATCTGGGGATGGAGTCGATGCCCATGCGCACTGTAGTCCAGGGGAGGAGCCACCTATCTCGTGACACTTCGAAGACTCTTCCAGGACAACAATGTGCAATCATCCGGACCCAACACTAGGCGGCGATCTATGCATTAGATATGAATTTAGCAGCCCACATGCCTCGAACACAGCAGTTCCAGGAGCGGTACCCAGAGGTTGGTGAAGTCTTTGCAGTCCCTGAGAGTTCTTAACAGGAGGCCAGCTCGGTTTCAGGCCCTTGGAGATGCTCGACACAAGTAGAGAAAGTTCATACCAGTCCTTTCGCTGCCCAAGGCAGAAGTAGCAGCTGCAGGCCAACCCAACAAAGCAAAAACACAGCAAAGGGGCAGTACTATTCCTAGTAGCTCTTCCAGCTCTTCTTCTTGCCAGGTTCTTTGATTCCAGCGAGTTCTAAAATCTTGGGGTCTGGGCGCCAATATTTTATACCAGCAATTCCTTTCTCCTCTGAAGGCAGAGGGGCCTAGAACTAGTTTAAACCAATTTGGGGTGCATTCTGCCAGTGTGAACTTTCTTCCTTTGTCACTGTGGGCCATGGTCCTCAGACGTAGCTCAGGAGGTGGAGCCAGCATTGTGGAAGGCGAGCCCAGCCCTATTCAGACCCAGGTGCTACTCCTCCCACCCATCTATGTGTAGATGTGCCGATTCAGCCCTGTGCTGACTCACCCTGTCTCCTGGAGTCTTCCCCAGCCCCTGTCACTCACAAACCAGACAGCTAATACACAAGCTAGCAGAAGCAGGCTGGATGGTTAGGTCAGAAAATACCTACTTTCTAAAAGTGGTATTTCCAAACACAGAATGTTAACACCAACTTCACTAAAAGATGTATTTTATCATTCTGAGTTCAGGCATACTAAACTCAAATTTCTACCATGTTCCTTGAGTCAGTTAGGATTATAGGAGGTTATAATCAAACTGCCCACTCTGGCCTATGGGGAACAGGTAGCCTTGCAATAGTGAAAAACAAAGTAGTTCTAATTCACTATTAGGACATGCCACACACACCAGGGCATGTCCTACCTTTTACATACAATGCACCCTGCCCATGGGGGTACCTTGGGCCTACCTTAGAGGCGACTCACATGTAGAAAAGGGAAGGTTTAGGGCTTGAAAGTGTGTGCACTTGCCAAGTCGACATGGCAGCCACAGGCTGCGCAAGGCTCTGCAATGGCAGGCCAGAGTTACACTTTATGGGCTGTTTGCGTGGGTGGCACAATCCAGTGCTGCAGCTCACCAACAACATTTGATGTATAGGTCCTGGCACTCGCAGTGCACTTTACTAGGGACGGACACATAAATCAAATAGCCAATCATGGAAACACCAATCCATAACACATTTTATACAGGATCACTTGCACTTTCCCACTGGACAGCAGTGAGGAAAGTGCGCAGAATCATTACACCAGCAATAACAGAGTAAAAAACGGGAGGTCAGAAAGCAAAAAGTCGGGGAAACATATCAAAAGATGCCAAGTCTAATAATGCCCCTCTGGCAGAGCGGCCTTCTGCCACAGGTGTCCACCCTATCGGGGTTTCGGGACTGGGAGGCCAAAGGTATCTCTACTTTGGGAGACGTAATGTGAGGCACCACCTTGAAGTCCTTCCGGGAGCTCAGGAAGGAATTTTTTATGCTGCATACTCAATTCTACACATACCACAAGACTGTAAAGATATACCAAACCCTGGAGACAAATCTCTCTTCGACCCTAGACTCACTCCGGGAGAGATGGCAGGCAGACCTTGGCCCCCTTGATAATGATGACTGGACGAAGGCATTAGAATCCCCGAGGAGAGCCTCAATAGCTTATCTCCTCAGACTTATGCAGTTTAAATACTTACACCGCGCTTACTTTACTACATATTGGCTGTGGAGGGTGGGACTGATAGCTTCCCCTACATGTCTATGATGTGGCAGCGCAGAAGGCACGTTCATACACACCATTTGGGAATGCACTGCGCTTAGCATATTTTGGAGGGGTGTCACGGCCTGCTTATCAGTGGTACTGGGATGGAAAATACCCTTGTCTCCTAAGCTCGCCATACTACATGTCATCGAAGAAATTGGGGGAAACTTCTATAAAAGGCCTTTGCTTTTCTTGGGCCTTACCCTGGCTAAAAAAGAAATAGCTAGGGCATGGAAGGACACGGCCACGCCCAAACTGGGAGCATTAAAGGCAGGTCTCGATTGGTGCATGAGTCAGGAGCAACCTATATTTAAAGCACGAAGCTAAGAACAAACCACGCGGGAAAGTGATGATACAAAGGACTACGTTACAAGTGAAGTGGCTTGATGGGTATGATGCATGGACTATTGCACAGTAAATGGCACACTTGGTTGTAAAGTTATGGGCTGATGTTCACAGGCTCGAAATGTTATTTTTTCTGTATTGTAAATGTCACATAGAAGTCACCATCCTGAATGCTATCATACCGATCAGTTTTTATTGCACTCCCCCTGTCAGAAATGTGGCTATTTTATCTGCTGACTTAATAAAAATGTGTTTTGAAATAAAAATGCTTTTCCTATGGAAACATGGTCCTAACTATAACAACCTACAGGTGACTAACAGTAGGGGCTTTTGAAAAAGACATTCAACTGTCGAAACATGATGCAGTTAATTCAATACATTTTTAACTGAATAGTGCGATCCTGGAGTGCAAGTCTTTTTGTATTCCGACTTAGAATATCAATTTCCTCTCGTATCGTAAATGGGCCTGGCACCAGTATCTCGCACCGGCCCCGCCCAGGTGGATGTAACCAGCAGTGTCAGGGGGTTTTGCTGATATATTATATATCATCACTTCCTGTGTCGATCTGTCAAAATCCACCAGGCACAGACCACACTTTTCCAACAAGATTTATTTAGCCATTACTGCTGTTACGTGTTTCGGTCAACGCAGTGACCTTGTTTACATTTATATATCGATATTGCCCCAGGATCTGGCCTACCTGGGGGCCATTTAAAAAACAAGCGCGAGAAGCTGTGCTTGTTTGTGGGGGTTTTTGCCGTGAATATTGCGCAATTTTTTTTAGAAAAAGAAAATCATTTTATACTCTACTGGGCCCCAAGACCAAGGGTTGGGGGTCAGGGTATTCCTACCCTGCCCTCTTCTTTTTTTTCCATGTTATTTTTTAGGACACGGCTGAAGCGGAGTCCCAAGATGGCTGCCAACACTTCCAGGTTGAAGTGTTGGCAGCCAATCAGAGCTCTGCATGTCCCGGCACAACCTTATAATTTTTTGCAATGAATTGCGAAGGACCCACGTCCACATATATCACTCGCTATTTTCTTAATTTTCTCAACAAATATTGAACAAATTTACACAAAGTAACTGAAAGCGTGATCTGCGTAGCCAAATTTTACTTTCTGCCAAATTTGGTGACATTCCGTCCAGTGCTTCGGGCTACATTAACATGGGAAATTTACTTTTTTTTACCCCCCTTTTTCTCTGACCCAACTTCACAGGTCACCCCAAAGCCTTCCATGCATAACAAGATTCACAGGAGTACTTTTTTGGAAAAATTTCATGAAGGTTCCAAAGGTATCGGCAAGTCAAAAAACGCTTTTCCTATGGAAATATGGTCCTAACTATAACTACCTACAGGGAACCACCAGTAGGTAATATATATATATTCACACACAAAAAACAGGACGTTATAGTTAGGGTTAGATTTTACTTGTACAAAACCAGAGAAATTCTCTGGTAACTATAACTTGCGCCCGCAATGCTTATGACATACTACATCACTCATTACATGGTCAGTGACATCTCTGAAACCTCTCAAATGACACCACTGATGACCTCATCCAGTGACTGAGTGCTTTTTAAAAAGTCTTGAGTGTTAAAAATATATACCAATGTGCATTGGTGAATCAGTGGATGTATGAGTGCCTGCCCTAACTACCCCCTCCCTGGGCCAAATTCCGGCCCTGGGGACCTCAGTCCCTGGGGCCTGGCCTCTCCGTTGGGGACCGGGTGGGGGCCTCAAGGCAAAGGCAGTCCCTGTCGGCTCCCCGTCTCCTGCAATAGCCGGCATTGCTTTATAAAATAAAATTAATTAACGGCTGTGCCTCAGGGATTTGGTGGTCCCCGGGGCTTCCTTCCCCACGCAGGCCCGTGGGGCATCCGCTGTATTTTTATTTTTTATTAATTAACGGCTGTGCTCCGGGGAGGTGGCGGTCCCTGGTGCTGAAAGAGAGGCCCTACGGCCTACCCGCATTATTTTTTGACGTCATGTCTGCGCTGGGGAGGTGGCGGCCCCTGAGGCAGCAGGGAGCCCAAAGGCTCCCCACATATAATTAAATGACTGTCCTGGGGATTTGGCGGTCCCCTGGGCTTTGAACAGCCTGAGGTGGGGGGCCCGTGTGCCCCCTCCTATATTTTCAAATGTCACTGGGACCTGGCCCACCCAGGGGCATAATTAAACGGAGCACGGTAGACAGAGCTTTGTCCCCCCCCCATTTTCAGTGGGAGTCCCGAATCCAACACGACTCCCACCATTTTTTTAATGCTTTTTTGGGCCCTGTGGAACACCCCCTCCCAAGAGGCCTAGGGGGTCAGGTTGTTTCTACCCTGCCCCCTTTTCCTTTAAAAAAAAAAAAAATTTCTTGTGGCTCGGTTCAACCAAGTCACAAGATGGCTGTCAACACTTCCTGGTTGGAAGTGTTGGTAGCCAATTAGATTTCAAGCACGAGATCAAGAGGGGTCGCGAATACACTGCAGCCACAGTTGTATATCTGAGAAATCTTTACATTTCTCCGCAACTACTGAACAGATTTACACAATTTAACAAAAAGGGCGCTTTAAGGACCAAGAGCTACTTTTTTGCCAAATTTGGTGTAATTCTGTTCAGCAGTTCAGACTGTAGCCATGTCTAAAGTGTCCTATGGAAATCAACTTGAAAAAAAAAAGCATTTTGGGACCCACCCTTTCACTCGGCCCCCGCTTGAGAGACTGAGAGACAGACAGACTGACACACACTGCATTTTTTTAAGACATATTGCATGCAAACCTCTAAATGAGGAATTGATGTCAAACATTACGTAAACGACCGACAGCGATTAGGAAAGAGGGGTAGATCTAGCGTCGGCTTTACCTGTTGAAGTTTTGAATATTCTTCAGATTGTTTAACTGTTAAGGATAGAACAGAATCCAAATCCTTGACATCCTGGATGTTCACCATCATGCAGGCACTCTGGAGAGAAGGTTTGAATGGATTTTTAAAATCTGCCAACAGTGCTATTTCGAATTACATTTTGAAGCAATTGTATTACCAGAACCCACCAAAGGCACCATCAATTTATGGTAATGTTCCAGAAACAAAAAAGGCATGACTTACGATTTTGCCAACACAAACACCCTGTGTGCAAATACCTATAATATGCAAAGAAAAGTCACTTAACCTGTAATTCTAGTTCTCCTGGAGAAGAATCTTATTATAGTCATAAGCACTGATTTGTCCCGCTTAGGTTCAGTATCTCGGACCACTTTTAAAAAATGTATAGGTGAGTAAGTGGCTGTGTATTTGGTGTGTGAGCAGCTCTATGGGTGACTGACTCAGTGTGTGAGTGGATATGTCAGTGGCTGTATTAGTGAGTGGGCATATGAGTGGTTGTATGGGTCAGTGAGCGGATGTCTGTTGTGCGTGTAGATCTAGGAGTGGACGAGTAAATCACTGAGTGGATGTGTAAGTACTGGTATGGGTCTGTGAATGGTTGTGTGGAGTGAGCGTATGAAAGGTTCTATGAGGGTGTAAGTGAGTGTGTCAGTGATTCTGTGGATGATGTTATGAGTGATGTCGTCATTTAAGATGTAATGAATGATGTCACTGACCAGGTCATGAGTGATGTAATATTTGAGGTCATAAGCAGTGCATTGCAGGGGCCTGAGTTATAGTTAGCTCAGTTCAGTTAAAAAAATGAAAAATCCCTGTTGACATAACATAGGGAAAATGTGTTTTTGGACCCCCCCTTGCCTTTTTTCTCAGACTACGCTTGACGTAGCACTCCAAAACTTTCAACACAGCAGCTGGACCAAAAGTTGACGGTTTTTGAAAATTTTGTGAAGATTCATCGAGGGGCAGCAAAGTTATTGGCAAAACAAAAACAAATTCCCTATGGAAACTTTAGTCCTAACTATAGCTAACTACGAGGGAAGAGGAAAGGGGAAAGGGGGAAAGGAAGGGAAGAAGGGAAGAAGGAAATAAATACATGTATATATCCAAGACTTAATCGTCCTTCGTGACCTGCGATACAGCAGTACAGAACTCGCAAGACACAATCGTCCATGAGTTTCACAGTTCTTTATTTTTTCATCACTTCCAAGAGCAGTAATTATTCGAAGTAAAAGAATTCAGAGATAAACATTTCCCAGGGCTCCCGCCTTCTACTGGCCCTAAAGTATGTATGTATATGTGTGCGTATATATATATAGATATATATATTCGCTGAGAAAAAAAATAGGTTTCAGACATTGTTAGACCTGTCTGCATCTGGGGGCGTTCTAACCATCATGATTTATTTTTGTCCCCCTTAGCCTCCCAGTGTTTCTATTTTTATTTTTTTATGTCCACCAGGATTTTTCAGTGCTGTCAGGGGGCTAGGTGTTCCTTGACTATGACGCCATTTTCCCTTCATACTCTGTGAGGCCTAGTCTAGCTCCTGGAAAATCTAGGGACACTCATGAACCTAAAATGGTGTCCACCAACTGCCATAACGGACATTCCAGGAGGACAGACCCATAGACTAACATGAGGAAGGTTCCAGAAACATCTAGTGGCTTCCAGAGGTCTCAGGCCACTCTATAAAAGGCCAGTGACCAGCAGCCATTTTGAGCAGTCTCAGGAGTGACCAGTGAGGAGAGAGGCGACTTGTGGAGGAGGATTGCGCACCAGTGGTGACCAGATCGACCTGTGGGCCGGCTGTCGCGTTATTGGGAAGTGCCCCCTTTCAGGCTGACCAAACCCCACTGTCACGTCATCCATTAATTGTGACCAGAGACATTGTGACCAGATTTCAAATCACCGGGTCATGTGTTGAAAAGACCCTCGCAAACTGCTGTAAAGCGACCCTTGTGGGTGATCTGAACACCTGCCCTGAAGGCTGTGGGAGGAGCAGGTGGACGTCGATCCAGAGCTGTATTGTCTGGCTGAGGAGTGAGGACAGCCACATTCACCCCACTCGAGACCAGCTCTCACACTGTGGAGAAAGGCGGTGAGATCGGCTGAGGCTCCTGCCTGTGTGTAGCGCCGTCATCAAGCCTGACCCACACGCGAGTGAAATGCCCAGCTGTCCCGTGTGTTGACGGGGGGAGTCGTCGTTGGAGGTGAGGCGGAGTCCGGAGCCAGGAGGAAGGACCCGGCGCGTCAGAGGAGGTGTGCCCGAGGCGGAGTCCGGAGCCAGGAGGAAGGACCCGGCGCGTCAGAGGAGGTGCGCCCGAGGCGGAGCTTCGGCCTGAGGTAACGCGGAAGGAGGCAGAAGCGCCGCCACGGAACCGCCAGAGGAGCGTCCCCGGCTAGAGTAAGCCCTTCCCGTTTTCCCCGCCCCGATGCCGACTTCCTCAGAGGCCCTAGGAGCTAGGAGAGAACAACCGAGCGCGAGGACATCTCAAGCCGGATTGCCTTCAGATAAAGTAAGCGGGGGAGAAACGAGGGGAAGCGGGAGGCGGCAGAGCCGGCTGACACAGAGCATTGAAGCGGCAGTGTTGGGAAAAACTACTGAAAAACTAATGAACCGTCAGGAATAGAAACGTGAGGAACTTGGCCATCAACCCTCTCAGTATATTAGTATCCGTTAAAATCAAGCTAATAACAGGGGGAGCAGTGACAAAGGGAAACGAAGCATGAGGTTCTTGTGCCTTGCGTAGGAGTGGTGCAAGTTGGGCCATAGGGTGCCGGTAACGAACAGAGCTCAGTCACAACAACTTCCCAGGCAGTTAATCACTCAGAGTCAGTTCTATTACAGGAGAGGAGTAGCCGTAGAATAGTCCCAAGGAAGCCTAATTAATGTACATTGTCTCCTCTTTAACTATATAGTTGGCTGTGGGCTTTGTGAACAACGCTGCTGGGGGTAGAAGTCTGACAAGCTTGACCTGGGCCCCGAGTGCAGATGGGTAATGTACATGCCAAGATTGTGTAAAGCGAATTTTCCCTTCTGTAACAACTAAGTGAAGAAGCATTCTGTGAAACTGATAGTAATTTACCTCAAATGTGATGTACCTTTGATTGATCTGCACTGAATTGAGAAAAGTATTGAAGTTGATGTGATATATATGAAATCTGTACTGAACTACAAGTGTACTGCTTTTGCCTAAGAAAAGAACAAAAGAGAATTTTTATAAAAGGTACTGGTATTTTTCTAAACTGGTGTAGCGTCTTTTATTTTTAGTGGTCAGTCATTGAGTTACTGTGAGTGGGTCCTGTAAGCACTTAACCAACGCCTTGGAGTTTAGCTGTTCCCCTACTGTGCCAGGCTACCCTATGTAGTCTAGGATACCCTAGGTCTAACATAATTGGTGTTTCAGCGGTGGGATTGCGGATTTGTGCTTACACTCACTTAGTAGTAACGCAGTGCTTACCACGGGACTACACCTGGAGTTTTCTCCCTGCGGCCCTCCTAATCTGAATTTTGTTTTTCTAAATTTACTCCTGGTGGTGGGTGGAGGTGACCCTCAGAGTTTCCTATCCTTGTAACTTACTTCGGGGTGGTTGTCCACACTTTTCACTGACAAGATGGAATTCGAAATGTCAGAGATGGAGACCTATACTGTGGCACAGCTCAAGGATTTCTGTCAGGAAAGGGGAGTGTTCGTTAGGCGAGGGGCCAAAAGAGAAGAGCTCCGTACTAGTCTGCGAGCCTGGGTGGAAGCGCACACGGAGGGAATGGTAGAGGAGGAGGAATCGGACAGAGGTACTGTCATTGATAGGACTGCGGAATGTCCCCCGGGGGTGGGTGAGATGTCAATCAGCCCCAAGGCAACCTCAAGGGAGGGCAGCAGTGTGTCATCGAGAGGGTTGTCAGAAACCGAGTTAGCTGACAGGAGAGAGGAAAGACTGTTAAGGTGGGAAATAGCAAAAATGGAGTTGGAAGAAAGGAGGGAGGGGAGGAGGTTGGAACACGAGTTCAAGCTACGAGAACTCGAATTCCAGGCCCCTAACATCACTCCAAATGGTGGCAGCGAAACCAAGGTGAACACCAGAGAACCCAGACCCTATTTACCCAAAGATGTCATGGCTAGCTACGTACCAAGTGATGATATTGCAAAATGGCTAGCCGCCTATGAGGTCTCATTGAGGGCCCATGGGATCTTGGAAGCCCACTGGGGGGGTGGGTTGTATAAATACATGCCGCCTGATGGCAGGGATACCTTGTTGGCCCTGGAGCAGCGTGAGCAAACCCACTACCCTGCTATGAAGGTGGCGCTGATAAGGAAGTTTGGGCTAACCCCTGAGAAGTATAGGCAGAAGTTCCGGGGTAGCCACAAACTAGGCACACAGAATTGGGTGGACTTTTTGGATTACGCCAGGAAGGCCTTGGAGGGTTGGGTGAAAGGCAGCGAGGTAGGGGACTATGAAGGTTTATATGACCTCATACTCAAGGAACACCTACTCGAGAAATGTTTTCCCGAGCTGCGCCAGCATCTGGTGGACAGCAAGCTGACCAGCCCCAGGAAGCTTGCTGAGGAGGCGGACATCTGGGCTAGTACCCGGGTGTCATCTAAGGGGACTGGAGGGGATTCCCAGAAGTCTGGACAGGGCACCCCCCAGAAGAAAGAGGGCGGGGATAATAAGAGGGAGTTCTCAAAAGGTCCACAAAATACTTCACAAGGAAGGGGCAGAGGATTCATCCCTAAGAGTAACCCCCCTCGCAACCCTAATCTTGGCCAAAGCCAGCAGCCAAGGGTTGTTCATTGTTTCGAGTGTGGTGGTGTGGGACACTATAAAGGAGATGTGAGATGCCCAAAAAGACCACCTCCTCCCACTGGAGGAAAAGCCCCGGGAATAACTAGTGTAGTGCTCGGGGAGGAGATGCCTTTGGGTAACGGAGGGGAGCGGGCGGGTGTCACTTTAGTGTCCCTGGGTGATAAGGAGATGGTGCCAAAGACCCAACTGCCCTCTAATACTACCAAGTATGAGCAGTGGGTCACCATCAACGGCCGTAGAGGGGAGGCTCTGAGAGACACAGGAGCCAGTATGACTATGGTAAGGAGTCAACTGGTGTCTCCAGAGCAGGTCATCCCAGATGTACTCCATCCCGCCGTGATCGCTGACGGCAGATTGGGCCACTATCCTGTGGCCGAGGTTCCCTTTGAGTGGGGAGGGGTTGCAGGCCCACTTCGAGTTGCCGTAAGCCCTGCCGTGCCTGTTGACTGCCTGTTAGGAAATGATATGGAGCACAATGCTTGGAGGAGGGTGGAGTACCAGACTCATTCTGAGATGTTGGGACCCCCTGACTGGGCCTGTGTCAGCACAAGGTCCGCGACTACCCGAAGGGGGAGTTTACTTACGCTGGAGCCTGGAACAATGGCCCAGCCGGCTGCCAGAGAAGAGAAGGACAGGAGGCCGGAGGACCCTGCCTCGGCATCTCCACCTCGTGAGACAGACAGGCCACCTGCGGAGGTGGATCTGGAGTCCACAGGGGAGAATGTTGCTTCCTTGGAGAACCTACCCATCCCTACTGAATGGCATGTGGAGGGAGGTCCTTCCCGGGAAGAGTTCTGCAAAGCTCAGAAGAAGTGTCCTACTCTTGAGGGGCTGCGGCAACAGGCCAAAGCCCAGGCAGCAGGGAACATTGTAGGGAGCTACCAGATTTACTGGGAGGATGGACTCCTCTACAGTGAGCCCAAGGCACCTGGACATGGTTCATCCAGGGCCTTGGTGGTCCCTCAATGCTTTAGAGCCTTTCTTTTGGAACTGGCTCATGAGATACCATTGGCAGGACACCTAGGACAGGACAAGACCTTTGCCCGGCTTGTCCCCCACTTTTACTGGCCTCGGATGAGAGTGGCGTCCGATACATATTGTCGGACGTGTGTGTCTTGCCAAGCCAGTGGGAAAACAGGGGTGAAGCTAAAAGCTCCCCTGGAACCACTACCTGTCGTTAGCACCCCCTTTGAGAGGGTGGGCATCGACATTGTAGGGCCATTGGATCCACCAACTTCAGCTGGTCACCGGTTCATCCTGGTTTTAGTGGATCATGCCACACGGTACCCAGAGGCAATACCTCTGCGGACCATCACTGCACCCGCAGTGGCAAGGGCCCTGATGGGGATCTTCACCCGAGTGGGTTTCCCCAAGGAGGTTGTGTCCGACAGGGGGACTAACTTCCTTTCAGCATATATGCGGGCTATGTGGAAGGAGTGCGGTGTTACCTATCGGTTTACCACCCCTTACCACCCACAAACCAATGGTCTTGTGGAGAGGTTTAATAAAACCTTGAAAGGCATGATAAGAAGTCTGCCTGAGAGCCTGCGGAGGAAATGGGACGTCCTCCTACCCTGTCTCTTGTTTTCCTACAGGGAAGTGCCACAGAAGGGAGTGGGCTTCAGCCCCTTCGAACTTTTGTACGGGCACCCTGTACGGGGTCCTCTCAGCCTGGTGAAGGATGGATGGGAAAAGACTACCAGGAAGCTTCCCCAGGACGTGGTGAGCTACATGCTGGCCTTCCGGAGCCAAATGGCCAAGTTGTGGAAGCAAGCTTCTGACAACTTGGAAGCCAGCCAAGCAGTTATGAAGGAGTGGTATGACCACAATGCTCACCCAGTGGAACTGGAGCCTGGACAAAAAGTGTGGGTGATGGAACCTGGAGAGCTAAATGCCCTCCAGGATAGTTGGACAGGCCCCTTTGAAGTATTGGAGAAAAAGGGTAAAGCCACTTACTTGGTGGATCTTAAGACCCCGAGACAGCCCCACCGGGTACTGCATGCCAATCGCCTCAAGCCACACCATGAGAGGCCCGAGGTTGTCTTAATGATGGTGACCGATGGAGCAGAGGAAGAGGAAAGTGAACCTCTCCCTGATCTTCTCTCGTCTCAAGAAAAGGATGGGTCAGTGGAGGGAGTGATTCTCTCACCATCCCTGACTCCTGAACAGCAGAGAGATTGCCGTCAGATCCTGGAGCAATTTTCTTCTCTGTTCTCCCTTGTCCCGGGTAGGACCCACCTGTGTACCCATGACGTGGACACAGGAGACAGCCCACCTGTGAAGTCTAAGATCTACCGGCTGTCGGACAAGGTGAAGGCCAGCATCAAAAGTGAAGTCGCTAAGATGCTGGAGCTAGGAGTGATTGAACCTTCTAGTAGCCCTTGGTCTAGTCCGGTGGTTTTGGTACCGAAAGCTGCCCCGCCGGACACCACACCTGAATTGAGATTCTGTGTGGACTACCGAGGACTAAATTCAGTAACCAAGACAGATGTTCATCCCATCCCTAGGGCGGATGAACTTATTGACCAGCTGGGAGCTACCCAATACTTAAGTACCTTTGACCTAACTTCAGGGTACTGGCAGATTTCCCTTACTGAGGGGGCGAAGGAAAGGTCAGCCTTCTCTACACCTCAGGGACACTACCAGTTCTGTGTGATGCCCTTGGGGCTCAAGAACGCCCCTGCCACTTTTCAGCGGCTGGTGAACAAGGTCCTTTCTGGTATGGAAGCTTTTTCTGCTGCTTACCTGGATGACATTGCTGTCTTCAGTAGCAGCTGGGAGGATCATTTGCAACACTTGCAAGCTGTTCTTCATGCCCTGCAACAGGCTGGCTTGACAATCAAGGCCAGCAAGTGTCAGATCGGGCAGGGGTCGGTGGTGTACCTAGGCCACTTGGTGGGCAGAGGGTCGGTGCAGCCCCTCCAGGCAAAGATTGAGGCTATCATAGCCTGGGAGCCCCCCAAGACTCAAACTGAGGTCCGAGCCTTCCTGGGCCTCACTGGATACTACCGTCGCTTTGTGAAGGGGTATGGCACCATTGTGGCACCCCTCACTGAACTTACTTCCAAGAAACAACCCCGACGGGTAGTCTGGACGGAGGCTTGCCAGCGAGCCTTCATGACCTTGAAGCAAGCATTGTGTACTGCTCCAATACTCAAGGCCCCTGATTTTGCTAGAGAATTCATTGTCCAAACAGATGCGTCAGAACATGGCATTGGGGCAGTGTTATCGCAGCTAAATGATGAGGGCTTGGATCAACCCGTGGTTTTCCTGTCTAGGAGACTACTCCCCAGGGAACGGAGGTGGAGTACCATTGAGCGAGAAGCCTTTGCGGTGGTCTGGGCTCTGAAGAAGTTGCGGCCATACTTGTTTGGTTCGCACTTCCTGGTTCAGACTGACCACCGGCCCCTTCGTTGGCTGATGCAAATAAAGGGGGAGAATCCCAAGTTGTTAAGGTGGTCCATCTCCCTACAGGGAATGGACTTTCGGGTGGAACATCGGCCTGGATTGGACCATGCCAACGCAGACGGTCTATCCAGGTATTTCCGCCTTAGTGATGAGAACTCCCAAGGGATTGGGTAGCTCTCCCCACTTTCAGCTGGGGGGGACGCGTGTTAGATCTGTCTGCATCTGGGGGTGTTCTAACCATCATGATTTATTTTTGTCCCCCTTAGCCTCCCAGTGTTTCTATTTTTATTTGTTTATGTCCACCAGGATTTTTCAGTGCTGTCAGGGGGCTAGGTGTTCCTTGACTATGACGCCATATTCCCTACATACTCTGTGAGGCCTAGTCTAGCTCCTGGAAAATCTAGGGACACTCATGAACCTAAAATGGTGTCCACCAACTGCCATAACGGACATTCCAGGAGGACAGACCCATAGACTAACATGAGGAAGGTTCCAGAAACATCTAGTGGCTTCCAGAGGTCTCAGGCCACTCTATAAAAGGCCAGTGACCAGCAGCCATTTTGAGCAGTCTCAGGAGTGACCAGTGAGGAGAGAGGCGACTTGTGGAGGAGGATTGCGCACCAGTGGTGACCAGATCGACCTGTGGGCCGGCTGTCGCGTTATTGGGAAGTGCCCCCTTTCAGGCTGACCAAACCCCACTGTCACGTCATCCATTAATTGTGACCAGAGACATTGTGACCAGATTTCAAATCACCGGGTCATGTGTTGAAAAGACCCTCGCAAACTGCTGTAAAGCGACCCTTGTGGGTGATCTGAACACCTGCCCTGAAGGCTGTGGGAGGAGCAGGTGGACGTCGATCCAGAGCTGTATTGTCTGGCTGAGGAGTGAGGACAGCCACATTCACCCCACTCGAGACCAGCTCTCACACTGTGGAGAAAGGCGGTGAGATCGGCTGAGGCTCCTACCTGTGTGTAGCGCCGTCATCAAGCCTGACCCACACGCGAGTGAAATGCCCAGCTGTCCCGTGTGTTGACGGGAGGAGTCGTCGTTGGAGGTGAGGCGGAGTCCGGAGCCAGGAGGAAGGACCCGGCGCGTCAGAGGAGGTGTGCCCGAGGCGGAGTCCGGAGCCAGGAGGAAGGACCCGGCGCGTCAGAGGAGGTGCGCCCGAGGCGGAGCTTCGGCCTGAGGTAACGCGGAAGGAGGCAGAAGCGCCGCCACGGAACCGCCAGAGGAGCGTCCCCGGCTAGAGTAAGCCCTTCCCGTTTTCCCCGCCCCGACGCCGACTTCCTCAGAGGCCCCGCCGTCAGCGCTAGGAGAGAACAACCGAGCGCGAGGACATCTCAAGCCGGATTGCCTTCAGATAAAGTAAGCGGGGGAGAAACGAGGGGAAGCGAGAGGCGGCAGAGCCGGCTGACACAGAGCATTGAAGCGGCAGTGTTGGGAAAAACTACTGAAAAACTAATGAACCGTCAGGAATAGAAACATGAGGAACTTGGCCATCAACCCTCTCAGTATATTAGTATCCGTTAAAATCAAGCTAATAACAGGGGGAGCAGTGACAAAGGGAAACGAAGCATGAGGTTCTTGTGCCTTGCGTAGGAGTGGTGCAAGTTGGGCCATAGGGTGCCGGTAACGAACAGAGCTCAGTCACAACAACTTCCCAGGCAGTTAATCACTCGGAGTCAGTTCTATTACAGGAGAGGAGTAGCCGTAGAATAGTCCCAAGGAAGCCTAATTAATGTACATTGTCTCCTCTTTAACTATATAGTTGGCTGTGGGCTTTGTGAACAACGCTGCTGGGGGTAGAAGTCTGACAAGCTTGACCTGGGCCCCGAGTGCAGATGGGTAATGTACATGCCAAGATTGTGTAAAGCGAATTTTCCCTTCTGTAACAACTAAGTGAAGAAGCATTCTGTGAAACTGATAGTAATTTACCTCAAATGTGATGTACCTTTGATTGATCTGCACTGAATTGAGAAAAGTATTGAAGTTGATGTGATATATATGAAATCTGTACTGAACTACAAGTGTACTGCTTTTGCCTAAGAAAAGAACAAAAGAGAATTTTTATAAAAGGTACTGGTATTTTTCTAAACTGGTGTAGCGTCTTTTATTTTTAGTGGTCAGTCATTGAGTTACTGTGAGTGGGTCCTGTAAGCACTTAACCAACGCCTTGGAGTTTAGCTGTTCCCCTACTGTGCCAGGCTACCCTATGTAGTCTAGGATACCCTAGGTCTAACAGACATGTTATAGTTAGAAAGTAGCATTTAAAAAACCTTAGAAATTCACTGAAAAAAACATAGGTTTTAGGGGTGTTCTAGTTAGCTAGACATTTCACTCTTATAAAACAATTGAAATTACCCCGTTATAGTTAGTTGTACTAACTATAACTCGCGCGCCCGCAATCCACTGCTGATGATGTCACATATTACATCATTCATGACATGGTCAGTGACATCACTGATGACATCACTGATCACATCTCAAATTACATCACTGATGACATCATCCTTGTGACAAACTGATACACCTCATCATACAGTAGCATAACCTTTCAACACTCATAAAATATGGAGTATCATGTTTGAAACCATTGACCCACCAATACAAGTTTCTAAAAACCCACTTAGTGATTCCTACATCTACACACACATCTAAACACTTATGTATAGATTCCGTCATATATGCGAACAAAGATCAATAGAAAACTATTAAATATACTTATACACCTACATCAACACACCAGCACACATCCTACTCACTTAGGCAAAGAATTGATCATACTTATATTTACTAAGCTACACACTTACACAAACACCACTTTATTTATTCATATAGTTAGAAAGTCATACTTAGTGTGTTATAAAATCACTATTACAAGTATACAGTTATCCATACAGTCACTCATACAATCACTGAGTCTTAGGTATACTTATTTATATACAACAGCTGTCACATACACTGCCTTTTATATTTCTAGTTTATTGGACATATAATATTCAGAAATATATTTACTCATCACTACACCTATAAAGAGATTCACTCACTCAAACAACTGTTTCCACATACACTCTTAACCTCATATACCGGTATACGGCCCCCCGCGGCGGGATGCCTGGCTTTCACCTTGGGGATGCCCTGTAGGGGCTATCTCACAGGGAAAAGCCAGGACGGGTTCCCAAGGCAAGCGCCGAGATGCCTCCCGGTGATTCGAGCGCTATATAAGAACATACCAAAAAAAAAAAAAATATATATATATATATATATATATATATATATACCTACTAAATGAACTATTTACACATCTTTGGACACTCATACACGTCCCACCCAACCACACACACATTCATTCACTATCCCATACAAATACTAACTTAACTAATTAATAACTAATATAGACTTTCACATAGCTAGTAACCAACTTATGTAGTTGTTTGCACAACAAGAAATAGAGTGATACAGGTATTCACACAGTTTAATCACTATCCCATATATTTAGTGAGACACATTAAATTCGTCACTTAGACAGTCAATCACATTGCACTAAATCCTCCATTCAGACACTTATACATCCATTCAATTGATAGAGCGCGCGGGTCACCCGACCAATAATTTCGCCACTTCCGGCTTCGGGCCCATATATTTCAAATCACCATATACATTGATCGGATGACCTCACGGTCTACTACCAATAATTGTGTGAGTCCCTTACATTTTTTTAGAGTACCCGACTTACCATCCACCGATGCGGGTACCTATGACCACGATGGATCAGGGAGCTAGCTGTAAAAGGAAAGGCAGCAAAATACAAACCCAACAGATAACATTCAAAACTCTTTGCAAATGACCACGGACGACTGGAAGTTTTAAAGTCTTTATCTAATTTAGTAAAATTCAGAAAATATCAAATTCACAGTAATTAAGCAATCAATAATCAGAATAACAGAAAGTATATAGCTAAATAGCAAATAAGTCAGTGCAACCATTTATAAGCTAAAGGAACCAGGGCACATTTCTATAAATGAAGGATCAGTAATTAGAACGTTTAAGATGAATCACTAAAGATGGGATAGTCTTTGATTAGGACTAGCATTCTGAAATTATCTCAAGGGAATGAGACAGGATTTCGGGATATATATATATATCTATAGGAGAGACTATGGAGAAAAATACTCTATGTATCAAGGCAAAAGTTCTTTAGATAGTTTTAGTAAGGATGTTCTAGTCCATATCAGAAAGTGACAAACTGCAATGCAAAATATAATTTCTAGCAGGTAGGGTAACATAGGAACACGTTATGAAACAAATGCAAGTGATTTTATGATTCAATGGTTGCGGAAAGCATGGAAAATTAACATATGCAAAGGTATGTCTTTATTGAAGCAAAAGACAGGAAATTTAGAAAGGTGCAAGATTCAGAGTTTTCAGAGCAATATTTACCTAGACTGGTGTGGAAACCAAACCCTGGCCACGGGTCAGTTAAGACAGGAAACCCTCAAGGAAGGATACCCCTCAATGGACAGCAGGTGCAGAATGGACACCCAGGACAGGACAGGAAGACCAGATTAGAATCAGGACAGGAAACCCTCAGGACAGGACCCTCAGGACAGGACCGGCACCCGCAGTTCGGAAGCAACGCCTGCGCTCCACCCTCTCTGCAGCTATCGATCAAGACCCCGATTGGGTCAGCGAACTCCCAGCAAAGTGCTACGCCAGCACTTTAAGGTTTAGTAAAACCTTAGTCTATGGTCAAATTCGGACAGAGTGCTCCGCAGCTCTCTGTATCTTCAGTCACCTATTGAGTGCGTTGGGTCAGTGACAGGTCAGCTAAACCAGACAAGTCGGACAATTTCCCTAGGTGAACCCAGGGTAGATATACTGTTTTGGGACGGTGTACCACCCCCCAATGTTGCAAAGTGTCAGAATCCCTCAATTTGGATTGGTCCTAAGGTAGGATTTGGGTAACACACCAATCAGAACAGACTATTTGGAGGCCAAATTTGCATAGTAAGGTGCCGCCTAGCAAGATTGGGGTTCCCATGAGAAACTGCATGGAATACAATAAGAACTGTTCTTATGTAACAACTTGGGGACAGTCGACTCCATCTTGCCAGGTCAGAGGTGGCTTTCACATGAACATCTTGCTTGTGGTTGCCAGCTGGCTGAGTTCCACCGGTCAAGGCTGCCACTCTCTGTGTACCATGAGCATGCGCAGAAGGGACCTTCAATATGGCTCCCAACCGGTTCGGACCCCCATTTCCCGCGATACATGAAAAGTAAGCGAGAACAAATTAATACATAGAAATAAATGAATGCATTACATGTCATAATTTTGTACTTCATTCTTATTACTATAAAAATATACTATGCAATTAGAAATTAGCAAAATATACACTGTCACAAGAGCAACTGCACGAGCAGCACCACGTTATTGCAAAAGCTGCGTATTACGCATGCGCACCCTTTCCCACCAAACTTATAACTACGTCAGGTCACGTGAGTGTGACTGACGCATGCGCAGAAGCCAATACAAGAGCGGCGGCCATGTTTAGGGACACGGATTAGATGTATTAGAAATACACATAGGCAAGCTTCATCTACTTCGTTCATATATGAAAAATATATTAGTAAGACGAACAATTTTTATTAATTGATTACACACAGGCGAGGTTCATGACTCGAGCAAGTCGCAATGCGAAGCTTGCTCTATCACAATCTTCAAGGCAGATTGCTATATATACATATATATAATACTTATTTAAATATCGAACTAAACCACATTCACTGGATGATGTCATCAGTGATGTCATTTGAGATGTCATCAGTGATGTCACTGACCATGTCAAGAATGATGTAATATGTGACATCATCAGCAGTGGATTGCGGGCACGCGAGTTATGGTTAGTACAACTAACTATAACGGGGGAATTTCAATGGTTTTATACAACTGAAATGTCTAGCCAACTATAACACCCCTAAAACCTATGTTTTTTTCAGTGAATTTCGGTTTTTTAAATGCAAATTCCTAACTATAACATGTCTGAAACCTATGTTTTTTTCAGTTAATTTCAAAGGTTTTTTAAATGCTAATTCCCAACTATAACAAATGCAAAACCTATGGGTTTCTTTGTGAATTTCAAAGGTTTGTTAAATAATTTTAAAATATATTTATTGTTGGTTGTTTAAATATTTCTTAACTACATTTTTTTTAATCTTTTTATTTTTAGATATATTTTTTAAATTACATTACATATATTTTTTTAATAACATTGTTTTTAAATAATATTTATTTTATTATTTTATATTATTTATAATATACTTAAAGTTTTTTTTTCCTTCTTCTTGGAGTCGTGCACCCAAAGCGCACCCTGCTCGTTTACTGCGCGAAAGGTGGCAGCCATTTTAGGGTTGCTGTCTAGGATACGCGTAGGGTGTGCGACGGGTACGACTTTTCCAAAGCGGTTGCGATGCGACTTGTGTGGGACTTCTGGCGCATACACGAGATATATGTACTACGCGACGTGACGGACGCTCGGTAGCGCGTGACTTCATATGCATATCGGACGCGGTGGGTGCACCATTCCTGCAAATTTGTTTTAATGTTCAAAAAGTTATATATATATATATTTAATATAAATATTAAGACAATACATTATCTGAGGTTATTATAAAAATAATATTCTTTAACTTTCTTAAAAAGTACATCACTTTTCACTGCAATTTCGCGAAGTCGCGCTGGGTGCGAGCACGGTACGGGCTGAGTGCGCGCATCCTACGTGCACCACATGTGACCTCAAAAAAAGAGATTTGATTGGTTCATTAGACTTCCTATTGAAACTATTGAAGGACCCCACCCATTTCAATCACTCTTCTTAGAACTTTTCTTAGGGAAAGACCAGCTGGGAAGATCTGCTGTTCCTTCATTATTGGAGAAGAGATGGACCTGATTGAACTATGGCTGCAAATCCACCACCTTCCTCTGATTCAGACAATTCTTCAGAACAGGAATTTGTTAGAGAACCTCCTCCTAAAGAAAGATATACAAGTATTGTCTGGAAATCTTTCACAATTCCTCCAGGGTTGAAGAAGGTAAATGCGACTAAAGTGAATTGCGGCATTTGCAAGGCAGTGCTTTCGAGGGGAAACCCCACAAAAACATACTCATGTGGGACTGCAAGTCTGCGGAAGCACCTGCAAACAAAACACCCTGTGAACTTTGCCAGGGAGGAATTAAGAAGACTAAGGGAGAAGATTAACGAGGAGGAGCTTGGCGGGCATCCGAGATGGCCGCTTGAGCACAGCGCTCTCCGGACCCTCGCCGCTCCCGACAATTTATCCTGGCTGAATCCTGATTTCTTGCAAGAATTCGTGTAGGGGACGTTTGGCTGATTACCCTGGCACTTTTCAGAAATCGATTTGGATCTCGTGTTCCTGAGTTATGGTGCTCTGAACTTTTGGGCTCCGCACTTGAGGTGCGCCCGGGACGGGGTGCGGTGCTGTGGCCGTCCTGCAATTGAACAACAACGGCAGGAGATCTGGCCTTGTGGGTCCCCCCTTCCTAAGTTTCGGTTTCGATTCCGTTCAGACTTGGGCCACGGCTGTGGAAGTCGTGTTGCGACTGCGATTTGGAGGCAGATCGGCTGTTGGGCTTTCATCTGACCTATTTGCTGGTTTGGCGACCTCTACCCGAGTGGTGCCCCCCTTTTCCTGTACTTTTGATTCTGTACTTTGGGTGTCGGGCCCGTCAAACCTGGTGGCTTGTCCTGTGACGCATCTTCAAAATGGCGGGCAGAGGGGACAGGGAGACGCGCAAGACGAAAACACCTCTGCGCGGGGCTCCAGTTCAATCAAATGTCATGGACCGTTATACCCATTCTAAGGGGTCCCCCGGAGCTGCCCTGCCTGGTTCTAGTATTGCGTCCGAGCGACTTTTGGAAGAATCGGCGGAGCCCTCCTTACAGGATATCATGGGCGCCATCTCGGGTGTGAGGGAATCCATCGGCCTACAGTACGAGGCCTTGGCCCACAAGCTTGACACCGTGGCTATTGAGGTGAATCTGATTCGTGCTGATCTCGGCAAGACGAATGAGAGGGTACAATCACTGGATATTAAATCCTCTAGCCTTACGAACGATGTCTCGGAGCTCCAAACAGAGATTGGGAACCTCCGTCGGGGGAACGACTTCATGACCCGTCGCCTGGAGGACTTTGAAAACAGGGCGCGTCGCTGCAATGTTCGCCTAGTTGGTGTACCGGAAAACCCTGAACCCCACTCGGTGGATCTCCTGGTTGAGGATCTGGTCTTGAACCATTTGGCCCCTTCTGGTCTCACGAAATTTTTCACGGTGGAACGTGCACATCGTGTTCCAGGGGGCAAAGTCAAGCCGGGAGCCCCGCCGAGACCCATTGTAGCGAAGCTTTTTCATTATAGGGACCGGGACGCTATCCTGCAGGCCTCGCGGGTGAAGGGCCCGGTGGCCTTTGAGAATGCTACGGTGAACTTTTACCCGGACTTTTCCCAACAGGTTCAGAGACAACGTATGGAGTTTCGTGGTGCTAAGAAACGTCTCCGGGATCGGGGCCTACGCTACGCCATGCTTTTTCCCACTAGACTCCGGGTTGAGTACAATGAACGTACCCTTTTCTTTGATCGGCCAGATGCTGTTAATGACTGGCTGGACTCACTGCCTGAACGTCCTCCTGAGACGGACTCCGCCGCTCACCCTGGCGGTGCCGAAGGTGGTGTGGAGATCTAACTGTTCGGCTCTTTTGTTTTATTTTGAATACATTCTCAGGGGTATTGGCCGGCGTCCCTCTGCATTGTGATACTTCTGTCTTTTTGTTGGTTTTTTTGTTCTTGCTGAGGTCGGGGGTGGATGGAACGGAGACCTTTCCTCCTCCGGGGTCTTTGTGTAGAATAGGGGTTCTTGGGCGACAGGCACACTGCAGGTTGGGGTGGCTCTTTAGCTTTTTGCAGGGGTGCAGGGTGGGGGGTGTTTCTCTTCAGTTGGGGGGAGGGGGGTTGGGAAGTTTTTTCTTTTCTGTTTGTTGTTTTCAAGGCGATTTGCTCCTGTGTTTGCTGCTGTTTCTGATGTCTAGCTCATGGACGGGGGGTTTTGGCTCGGGTGGTTGGGATGGGGGGTAGAGGGTTGAAATTTCTTTCCTGGAACGTTAATGGCCTGGGAGATCGTATTAAGCGCAGTGTGGTCTTAAAATGTATACGACGTTTGTCACCGGACATTGTTTTCATGCAAGAAACCCATTTGATTGGTAATGTTTGTTATGCAATGAATAGATGGGGCTACCGCCTTGTGGCGCACTCAGGGTTTACCTCCGGCTCTAGGGGGGTGGGTATTCTTGTTCGAACCTCCCTCCCCCTGGCTATTGATGAGGTGATTCATGATGACCGTGGGAGATATACTGTCCTGGTGGGTAGGTATGAGGGCTGTACCCTATCTCTCTTCAATGTTTATGTTCCCCCGGGTTTGCAGGCCTCTACTTTTACTGACTTGGGCCGTGTTCTGTTGAATCTCCCTGATAGCACTCTCTTTCTTGCCGGTGATTTTAATTCGGTGCTCTCCGGCCTTCACGATCGCCATCCCCCTAGAGATACCCCGCTAGCTCAGCAGTGGTTGGGTGGGTTTTTAGACACCTTTGGCCTTGTGGATTGCTGGCGACTGTTGCATCCGACTCAACTCCAATACACCTTCCATTCTGGGGCCCATGGCAGTCTGTCCCGGCTGGATTACTTCCTGATGCCCGCAGCCCAATCATCGGCAGTTCGTGAGATTTTACACTTGCCGAGGGGTATTTCTGACCACTCGCCGCTTTGGCTTCGTTTCGAGGTTGGGGTAGAGGCGGCGGGTCGAGTGGCTCCTATTAATCCTTGGTATCTTTCCTCCCCTGAGACTCGTACCCTCTTGCTCAAGTCCATGGATTCATATTTCCTGGAAAATGAGGGGTCGGTCTCTTCGGCTGTGTCCCTGTGGGAGGCTTTTAAAACTGTGATTCGTGGACAGGCCCTTTCCTTGATTGTTGAAGCTAAGAGGGCGGGGAGGAAGGAGGTGGTGGACCTTGAGGGGGAGATCTCTGCTTTGGAGGACGAGTTGGAATCTGGTGTCACGCCTGACAAACTCCATGCCCTGGGTCTAAAACAGTTTGCATATAAATCTTTGGTCACTGACGCTGCAAAGGTGATGTTTCGTGAGCAGCAGGGAAGACTGTACGATGTGGGTGACAAAGCGGGCAAACTCCTAGCGTGGTTGGACAAGAAAGAAAGAGTTAATCGTGTGGTGCCCGTGATTCAGTCTGCGAGTGGTGAGAATGTGATAGATCCGACCGCCATCGTCGATCGTTTTGCGGAATATTTCCGTGGGGTATATGCCCCCGTGTCCGTGAGAGATATTGCCGACTCCCGCCTTCTTCTGCGTGATATCGCCTTGCCCTGTGTCACCGACCTGGACCGTATTGCTTTGGACTCCCCTTTTACGAATGATGAGATAGCCAATGCAGTTCGATCGCTCCGTTCGGGCAAAGCATTGGGCCCGAACGGTTTGCCTATTGAGTTGTATAAGTTATGCCCCGATAAGGTGGCGCCATATCTCCGCGCCATGTTTCTAGAAGCTCGTGAGCGGACCATGCTTCCCTATGATCAGCGTCTGGCGACAATCGTCGTCATTCCCAAAGAAGGTAAACCGCGTGACCTCTGTTCCTCGTATAGGCCCATATCCCTATTGAATGTTGAACCTAAGGTGTTGGCTAAACTTTTGGCGACCCGTCTCCTTACGGTTCTTGGGGAGTTGGTCCATCCGGATCAGTCTGGCTTTATCCCGCATCGCAATACTGCTCTGAATTTACGTCGGCTCCACGGCGCGCTGGCGAGGGCGGGGCTTTTGACTGAACCGGCCATTTTGGCGTCCCTGGATGCATCCATGGCCTTTGATACTGTGGAGTGGCCCTATTTATGGGCGACGCTTGAGAAATTTGGATTCGGGTGCGAGTTTATTAGCTGGGTTAGGCTGTTGTATGCGGAACCTCTGGCGCAAGTTGTAGTGAATGGTAGAGTGTCGGCCCCCTTCTCCTTGGGCAGGGGTACCCGTCAGGGTTGCCCCTTGTCCCCTTTGTTGTTCGCGCTCGCTCTTGAACCGTTGGCGGCCTGGCTCCGTTGGGAGCCGTCCCTTAAAGGTATTCGTTGGGCCCCGGATTTCGAAGACCGCGTCTCGCTTTATGCGGACGACATCCTTTTGTATCTTACTTCTCCTCGTAAGTCTTTATCTGTTCTATTTGACGTTCTTGCGTCCTTTGGCGCTAACTCAGGCCTTGTCATCAACTGGTCTAAATCCTGTGTATATGTTTTGTCTGGTATTTTGCCTCCGTTGCCGAGTAGACTTCCTCTTCAGGTGGTCCGGGATGGTTTCAAATACTTGGGGGTTTTTGTTACCTTGGATCCTTCCCTTCGTTTTGATCGTAATCTCCTTCCCCCGTTGCTTAGGCTCCGTTTGGACGTTGCCCGCTGGCGCAAACTTCCCCTGTCTCCGCTGGGTCGGGCGGCCCTGTTTAAGATGATGTCACTACCGCGGTTTCTCTACGCTCTCCAGAATTATTATGATCCTATCCCCAAGACCTATTTTCGGGAGATTGAGAGTCTTCAGAGACAACTTATTTGGGATGGGCGACCGCGCATTGCTCTCGCGAAACTTTCTATCCCATGGTACGATGGGGGCATGGCGCTCCCCGACATTAAGAGATACTACTGGGCTTCCCATCTGTCCGCTATTAATCACGCTATGTTCTCTCCGGGTCGTAATCCTGCGTTTGAGATGGATAAATTTCAGCTTCCGGGAGGTGACTTTAATAGAGTACTTTATTCTCGCTCCGCTGGGCGCCATCTTGTGGGGCCTACTTTGACTGCTTTGACTGTTTGGCGTGCTGTGAATGTGAGCCTGGGCTGGGAGGATCGCTTGACGTTGGCAACGCCGCTTTATGCTTCGGAACGTCTGGGCGGTCTTTGGTCTTCCAAGGGTTTTGACCGTTGGGACTTGATTGGGATTTCCAAAGTTGGGGATGTATATTCTAAGGGTTCTGTGCGGCCGTTTCAGGCCCTCCAGGCTGACTACGGCCTGAGTAGTCGGGAATTCTTTCGTTATTTACAGATCAGGCACGCTTTGGTTTCGGTGTTTGCCCCTGGTGAGATTCCGCCTGACTCTTCCCCACTTGAAGACCGTATCCTTGACGGACATCTTCCTGATAGCACTATCTCCCTGATTTATAAAAAGTTGATCAACAATCGGACTGACTTATTGGCCCGCCTTCGGGAACAGTGGATGGGGGATGGGTTGGAACTTGATGATGAGGATTGGCAATCGGCCCTCTCCTCTCCGAAGGAGGTGGCTATACCGGCTCGACTCCGTCTGGTCCAATTGAAGATCCTTCATCGGGTATATGTTACGGGACCGCGACTCATGGTGATGGGCTTTTCCTCCGATGGCCTGTGTAAGCGTGGATGTGGTTTGCGTGCTACTTTCCTGCATATTCTTTGGGAGTGCCCGATGGTGGCTGCTTATTGGGTGGCCGTGCTTGATCTGATGACTGTGGTGACGGGGGTGTCTTTGCGACCGGAACCTCGTCGCTGTCTTTTGAATGTTTGGGAGCCCACGGACTATTCGGTGGCGCAGACTAGATGGGCCACCCTGGGCTATATGATCGCGAAGCGAGATATTGCGCAACTCTGGGGGGCCTCCAGGCCCCCCGCCCTCTCGCAATGGGAGGATAATATGGACTGGTCCATGTTCCGTGAGAAAACTGTTTATGTGGCCAGGGGTAGACCCAGGGCATGGGTGAAGGTGTGGGGTCAATGGAACGAATACCGTGGCGACATTTGTACTCCTCCCCTTGTGGACACTATCGAGATTGCCCTATCTCCCTAGGCTGGCGTTCCCGGAATCTTCATAGAGGGACTGAGCCGGTGTCGCCGGCTCTTCCCCCCTTCTTCGTCCTGATCTCTGCCCCCCTCCCCCCCCCCCCGCTCCATGCTCCTTAGTGCTTAGGATATTATTACTGTACCTCCGCAGCTGTCCCCCCCCTTGCGTCCCTTGGGCTGACCTTCAGTGATACACTCTCGCCTTTTTGTGTGTTTGTTCTTTATATATATAAAACCTGTTTTGGTCCTGTATATAATGTGGAGTGTTGCATTGTTGATTCACGATTACCTTTGCGGGCTTATGTGTTATGTCTCTTCTCCTTTTTAGCGGCTGGCCCGTGTGGTTGTAGGCCCATCCTTGTACATTTCTGCTTGCTCAAATAAAGGTTTTTAAAAAAAAAAAAAAAAAAAAAAAAAAAGAAGACTAAGGGAGACTCCTCCTGATCCATCGGCAGTGCCTAGTACAAGTGGAGCAACACCATCAAGCTCATCATCACCTCCAGACATCCGTCCCCAATTAGGGAAAGTCCGGATGACATGCATAAAATGCGGACGGCTCATTGCAAATGGGGAGCAGTCGGTGGATCTGGTGTGTCGAGCCATTGACAACCACCATTGTTAGTTTTCTTTTTTCCTCTCCTCCCAGTTTTTAGTTCTGTTTTCCCGGTTCACATTTTTTCGCCTCTTTAAAAAAAAAAATATACAAATCGTTCCAAAAAAAAAAAAAATACAAAACAAAAAGAAAAAAAAGTTCTTTTTAGAACTAACTACTGTGGTTAAAGAAAGAGCTAAACTAGTGTGACAGTTCAGATGTATGTATGTGTAGTGCATAATTGACTGTAAAAATACATTTGTGATGTGTGGTGAATGCATAAGTGCAGAATTATAAGGAAGTACTGCAGCATGACACTGTAAACTGTATAACTACAGCATGCTGTGGTACTTCCGAAGCACAGGGATGCAACATATGTATATAAATATGTTGCAGATCTGTGCTTCACTCTGCACAGCTGCTTAAACTGCAGCCAAGTGGTGACACAGGCACCCTTGCACCATGGTGCAAGGATGTCTGTGTCATGTGGAGATTGTTTTTGTACAGGAAGTTGTCCCTTCTTGCACAAAAACAATCAGTAAATGCATTATTCTCCTTCAATATATGCTGTGCATTGTAGCATATATTGAAAGTGAAAAATGAGAAGTGAAAACAATTTTCCTTGTTGTGCTTTGCTACACCAATAGGAGGATGGCGCAGCATTCACAAACATGTCTAGATTTATGATTTATGATAAATCTGGAGGTGTGTCTTGTTCTATGAGTGTTCTGTGCAAACACGCACAGCAAGATAGAACGCCTTTTCAATGCAAAGTGCTGTGTATGATGAGATTATATTTACATAGAAAAGAAAAGGTATAGAGAATGCCTTTTCCACACCTTGAAAATAAACAAAGAGAGTTAATGGCTAGGCCAATTGTTATTATAGGAGTACATTTCTGTACTGATAACAGAGAACAAGATACATTTACAACTACTTACCTTTAAGGTAACTGATAGGACATGTTTATATATAACTGAAGGGAAGGGATGTGGCCTAATAGGACATGTGCAAAAACACTCAGTGGTGTGCTTTAAGTTAAAGAGTTTCATTTCTTTTAATTCTGAAATTACCAAGACCGGCAAAACAACCATATCAGTCTATTCTGTACTATACCATGTATCTTGCAGACAGGTGTTCTGAAGCTGTCCCTATTTCATACCTGTCTGCATTGGAATTTTCTGGCACAAATCTAGTCCATCATCTTCCTTTTCTTCAACTGTGTGGAAACACAGTCCATTGTGCATTTTAAGACCTACTAAAACTTACCTCAACAGTAATACACCTAAAAAACGCTACACATATTATTCACTTGTTTTTATAATCTAAATTGTGGTAAATTCCATATCTCAAAATTAAGATCTGTAAATGAAAAGAAAAAAGAGTTATAACATCTAATAATACATTTGTAATAGCACAGCATAATTTTAACATTTTACATAGTAATTTCTTTGCCTTTTTTGCTGTTCTCAGAATATATTGAATTTCACTAGAAATAGTGATTTCAATCGTACTCAACACATAACAGCGGGCAAAAAAAACAATCAAATAGATTGTTTAAAAAAACCAATAATCCATCTGTAGTAAAATACTAGATAATACAAATCACACATATATAAAATGATTACTGCTAAGAACATATTATAAGTTACATTTATGAACACTATAAATGATGCCAGTTAAAATTATACACTGAGACAATGTGCAACAAAAAGTCCATAATTCAAAGAAATACCTTTCCTTGAGGCCAAATTGTATTTTTGCAGTCATTTTTATGTAAATGTTTATGTACCAATGGTAGTCCTATTAAATGATAATAATAATTTCCTCAGAGGATAAATTATCTTCCTAAAACTTTGGCTTTAAAAATATTAGGTAGGAATTTGGTAATTCGAAAGGCAAACGTTTGAAAACCAACTCAGCATCATTACAAAGACTCCAGCCTTTCTCAATTCTTAGATAGGCAGTGTAATGTCCAGATGTTGTTGAAGGGCCATCTTGGAAAATTATTGCTACTGCTACGAAAGTCCTTCCTGATATTGATAGTTGACTTGCTACAAAATGTTTTATAAAAGTGTCCAATTTTCTTCCGTCAGCTGTACAACGTTGCATCATTAAAATGATATCTTTTCCATATCTTTGTATAAATAATGTTGATAACATTTCTGATTTGTATCGGCTACACTCCATGTTTTGATTTGCAGCTTAAATTAATTTACTTAAAGACACTGATTTGCAGTCCGATAATGTCAAATATAGAAATCTTTCAGTATCTACATTAGTGCTACATGTATACGTACAATTTTCACATTGATGTCCCCATTTATAACAAAGTCCAAAAATATTCTCTACGTCTACACCTTCATTTTCCAATACAGTAAGCATATACATTAGAAATTCCTGAGCATCTTGTTGGATATTTTGTGTAAATTGTGTAGAACCAGAACATACATCCAAAAGATTACGAACATCAGAAACGCTCTGTATTTTACTTTTATCAGTTCTCAATATTTCATGAACAGAATGTAACAAGGAACACAATCTTTTTTCCCGAAACAACATTGACTACTACATTAGCATAGCAGTTGACACCAGAACTATTTTTAAACTGATAACCAACTATCTTTTCACCAGTGTCCTTTTTAGGTTTCGCCTATTATCATTCGCTTGCGAATTTAATAGGCGAGAATTCAAGTGCTCCATCGACTCGTCACACCACTGCGTTTTTTCACAGTGCATGTGAGTCACGTGACCACAAAAGCGGGTCACGTGACCACACAAGCACGCGCATCTCCCTAATCCGCCTGCCACACTTCTCCTCCCTCGCTCGCATTCCCGCCCCACCACCAGGCTCTCCCGCCCCCATCCGGCTTCCCTCCGGCCATTTGGCAGCATTGCGAGGCCATTTGCCAGGAGCTCTCCCCCGCCCGCAGCTTGACAATATAAACTCCTATCGCTACAATACGTATCAGTTTGCAGTTAGTAATCTCTCTTAAACTGCCTATGCACTCCCACCCACACAGAAATAGTACTGCGACTTCCTCATTTCTATCTATGTTTGCATCTGTTTCTCACTAGAGCTAGGGGTTGCACACGCTTCCCCTGGCACAGTCGTACTCCGTTAACATATTGGATTCTACGCATGCCCGCCCAGTGAAGCCCCCAGGCACCTCGGGTGTAACCCCACCCTCTCGCAGATGCGGGACTGCGGGACAGTACACATGGACCTTGGAATGCCAGGGAGTGCACACGCGCCTTTTACGCTGAATAAGAAATTTTATATTTATATATCGTTATTGGCATTGTCAATAACAATATATAAATATAAATTGTCATTTACAAAACCAATAGCTCCAACTTTCCCAATGCGAAACCTATTGGCAACGCCAGTGCTTGTTCTTTTTGCTTGCAATCACAACATTATCTTCTTTTTTTTCTTTTTCTACACCTTCAGTACAGATATTCTCATAGCTTCTTTTTCAACCAACCACACGCTTTTCAAATACAGGATATTGACCTAAATTAGGAGCATATGTTCTTCTTAACCTATTGTACTCTGACACAGTTACAAAATCAAAATCAATCCAAAAAAAAAACCAGATAATGTTCTGACTCGTGACAAAGCAACATATGCCATTCCCTCTTTAAACACCGCATTTCCAATGTTCACCAAAGCACTGTCAACACTTAAACCTTGAGATTTATGAATAGTGACTGCATATGCCAGAGAAACTGTAAACTGTTTTCTACGGACATATAAATCTTTAACAAGCAAAAAATGAACAGAACAACGACCAATTTCTTTAACTTCTTCAATACCATCTTTATTTTCATAATTAACAAAATCCACAACTTTGCCCATTGCTCCATTTACTAAATTTTTTTCTACATCCAAATTACGCCTTACAATTATCCAACAGTTTCTACATGCATATAGATTTTTTTCTAAACCAGCAGTTTTAGATATTGATTGTTCTAAAGAATCCAATTGGGTCTTCAATTTTTCGGTCAAAATAATAGTGATTCCTTCATGCTCTATTTTATCTATAGCTTCCATTTTTATTATTTCTTCATTTTCCAGTTTCAAAAGTTGTTCGTTGAATATAGAACACTCACGCAGTATTGGTACTAAGCAGATTACAGATTTGTTTTCTGTAATTTTCATGTATATTTTCTCAGGAACTACGTTTTCATTTGGAAACAGATTAGAAAGTAATCGAGTCTGTAAAGCTTGCTTCCCATGTTCAGTCAGTTGGCCAATTCTTATATCTTGGAGAATAGTTCCATAATCAACATCATTTGCCTGTCGCATGTTTGTAATGAGTTCTTTGTATTCAAAATATTACCAAATGTACACGTTTCCCACACTACTCAGAGACTTTCTGGGGTCTTCATGCGCAAGTGTTGTTCTTTTACAGGAGTCAGTTGCAGTAGATCTCCCAAAACTGTGACATTTTTTCCTCCAAATAACATGTCGTACTCTATTTTAAGAATTTGCTGCATTCTCAAATGCACAAATGCAAGCATCAAGTTTGATACTATGCTTACCTCAACAATAATAAGAAGTTTTATTTTCTTCAAGACTCTTGAGACTTCACAACAAGCTTCTCCAGAGAACTTGTGGTATTCCAATTTATTTTCATGCTCTACTGGTAGCATTAGTAAACAATGTAAAGTAATTCCTTTAATGTTGTGTGCTGCCAACCCAGTTGGAGCAGTGACAACACAAGACAAATGCGACTCAGTTGTTTTTTGTAGATAACTTGTAGTTACTTTAATTAAAAAACATTTTCCTGTTCCAGCTTGTCCACTCACATACATTCGGGTAGGTTGAAATGACGTGCATGAGCACTCTTTCTTTTCATGAAGTAATCCATGGTCAATCTGTTGTCTCACTTGCTCATATATTTGTTTTTGCTCAACATTTAGTTGTTCTTCCAAGTTTGCTAAGTTTGTTACATCTTCTTGAGCTTGATGCATTGCTGTTTCCACTTCATTCATGGCGATTTCTGCTTTATTTTTAACAATTGGTTGTCTTAGTGGATCTTGACTCAGCACAGCAGAACGTTGACTGTCTTGAGAACTTTCTCTAGCAATCTCAGCTGCAATTGTAGCTTCTTGATCAATTTCATCATTAAACAATTTCACATAATTTGCAAAAGCACTGCATTGTATGCTATCTTTACAAACATTAAAGGAATCTTCATAGCTCTGGAAATCTCCAAGTAATTCCCGTTCTGCACGCCATAGTTTAAATAGTTGTAAAAGGGCTAAATAGTAAAATTCCCTTTTATCAGCAGTGTTGCAACTCAGCTTTCTGTGATTAATTACATTTCCTTTTGTTTGTTTCACCAAACATCCTTCAGAACCTATGACTCCATATTTTCCATCATTGATGTTCTCTGTAGTATTCCGTTTAAAAGTGTAGTATTGCAGCACTTCATAGAGACACATGTTCTCAAGATGATGACTTCTGTTTGGGTAATATGTGTCCAACATATTCGTTTTCAAAATATCTGTAATTCTGGATCATTTGCTGCTAAATATTCAATTTCTTGAACAGATTTCAGTACTCTATTTTGCATTGCTGCAAGACCTAGACTCACAAAGGATTCTTCTAGATTTGGAGTATAGACTTGCAGATGATAACTGATCTGAGCATTCAAATGCTCCAATTTCTCGATGCGATAACGTCTGCAAACTGAAACTGTATAATTTCTTACTTAGAGTCTTCTCGTGAGAAATCTCTTCCCACATTTCTTTCAATTCCGTCTTTTCTGATTTTGTAATATAGGACGTAACGTATCAAGACACAGCAATGGAATTGTCCGCAACATATTGAATATCCATGTTAGCATTTCACATGGATAAAATAACTGGGTTGTATTCATTTATGTATTTTGACTCTTCATTTCTTCTTAAGTTGTTAGAATTTTTGGAGACTTTCTTGTGATAGTATGTCAAAAAGATGACCTAAAACTGTTCACTCTTCCTTTGGACATTACAGGACGTGGAAATGCAAAACGACATTTGGTGTAGAATTTGTCCTTAGATTTGCACTTTCGTCGACAGTATTTTCCACATCAGTGGCTTTGGAATCGTAACACTTGTGCTCTTAAGTTGTTTTTTTCTATGCTTTTGGGCACATCAGATGTTGCATATTGTTCAATAAAACTCAAAACAGTATCATCCGCATCTGTTCCAAATTTGGGCGCGTCCTTAATCCATATCAGCATATGTATATGAGGAGCACCTCTTGCTTGATACTCCTTTCTCCAAAAGAAATCCACAACTTCTCCAAGAGGAGGATTTTTTGATTGCAGATAAAAGACATCATAACCTCAAATCTATGATTGAAATGCCTGCAGGATCCAAAGAGCACAATTCTCCAGGTGTCTTGTATTCAATATTTTTTATATTGGAATTTGCCTCTCGAAGAAATTCTAGCAAATCATCCCAAGCGTACTCAGCACAGCTTAGGGTAAGGAACCATGTTGGAGTTCCTAAGTTCCGTAGCATACATTTCAGTTCTCCATGACGACGGTACCAATATTCATTAGTCCCAAGCTGACATGCCATCAGATTAATGAGCTGAAATTCTAGATGATCATCTCTCTGGTGCACTTTATCCATAAAATCGTTGGCAGATATATTTTGCAGATGTATTCCAGTTTTTAGAATATGATTGACTGCATATGAAAGTCCAGACAAGTCACTTTCAAACAAAAGATGAAATATATAAGGTATACATTGTCAAAATATTGGATCTTCTGCATATAATCTTGTTGTCCGATATTCAGATGCAGGAATCTGCACAGGACGTTCATCATATCGTCCTCCTTTTCCTGTTGGAAACAACTGCGGAAAGCGAGCTTCCAAGCTCTCTTCCCATACACTCATGGGAGTTCCTTTTGCTTTTTTCATTTGGAACAAATCAATAGCGTTCCCCATCACTTCTTTTGAATGAAGTGGATGCACACTGTAGGGTTCATAGATTTCTTCACATCTTAACATATCCACTTTTTCAATTGGTCCACTTGACGTTTCAGTATCTTCTGCTAAAAGTATTTCTTCTTCTCCCATATAAACATTCTTATAGTATGTATTGTTCTTTATCAAATAC
This sequence comes from Lissotriton helveticus, assembly GCF_964261635.1. Classification (NCBI taxonomy): domain Eukaryota; kingdom Metazoa; phylum Chordata; class Amphibia; order Caudata; family Salamandridae; genus Lissotriton; species Lissotriton helveticus. The sequence goes on from NC_136061.1 coordinate 1,648,697,407, forward strand.
AATGTTGCCTTTCGCACTTTCCTAACATCCACTAACTCCTGCCAGATTTTCTTATTCTTAGTCGGCACACCATTAACAAGAATAAGTAGTGGTTCACTTTCTACACTCTCTACACCAATAGTTTCAATATTTTTCTTTAAATCTAACGGTAAATACACAACTCTTACTTGTAATCCTCTTTGTAAATCTGAAGGAGGCAATTTACCTGTTTTAAGCTCCATACGAACAATAGCCTGAAACGGGTGCACATATTGAATGAGAATAGACTCATACGTGTTTAAATCTATCAGTTCTTGAGGAATAGCAACCAACTCTAAATTATTATGAACAGCTCTAGCAGGCATTTTATTCTCATCTAATTTGTTATAACAATATTTACAAATACGCTGATCCGAACAAAAATCAAAACAATTCTCTACCAACAAATAAGTTGCAAATTCTTTCCACGTATCATTATTTTCTTTTTCACTTTTTAAATACAGATCAACACTCCTAGTCTGATTTTTGTAGTGAGTTCGGCGACAACAAATACAAGAAAAATTTGGCCTTTCACCTGAAATCACCTTAAACGTTATAATTTCACTTTCAAAATGTTTTGTACAACTATGTTCAACATTCTCTACAACATTTTCTTCTATTAATGTCTGAGTTTCTTCACTCTCTTCTTCAGGTCCAAAGTAACAAAACTCAATATCATCACAAACCTTTTTCACATCGGATACTGACCCATGCAAAAGAGAAGTGTTCAACTCATTTAACTTTAGTGCTGGACTTTTTGCATAATACAATCTTCTCACTAACTTCCGCATTTGAGTATGATGTACTGCCAACATCCTGAAATGGTGAAAAACACTATGACATACTTTCCTAGAAAGACAAACCAGAGAACGACCTTGCAAACCAGTATGTTTTCTCACTCTGCAAGGGTCTAGTCCTTGCAACACCTTAATCATTTGTTTAACACTTTTTTTTACAATATGCTTGTAAGAAATTGCGTAATTTATCAATAGATTCTTGTTGTACACTACAAATACTACTACAATCCGAAGTGTACACTGGGGCTTTAGGACGTCTGCCTAGAACTTCATCAGTTTCACTTCTTCTGCATTTCTAGGAACCATTTGCTCTTTCTCAATTGGACAACCATTTCTAACCTCATAATCTCGACCACTGGTGTCAACTGCATGCAACAAATCATTGCTCTGTAAATAACTCTTCAATAAAAAAAGGCTCAGAACTTGAACTGTGTTTCCATTGCCCTAAGAAAATATCACAAAAATTACTTTTGTTAATTACTCTTTTCATCTTACTTTTGGCCTTCATTAAATAGATTGGTTTATCTAGTGATCGAATTCTCTTTAATATTAAAATGAATAATTTCCTCTTTACTTCAAAAGCCTTTTCAACAACGGATTCGATATGCTTCTTTTTATAAAATAGTGTTCTCTTTCTATATTTCTTTGTATGTTTCAGTAAATTATAGACTACTCTGTTGTAAAATATATTTTTGAGCATTTCATTATATTGATTTTCTCTTCTTTTACTACAAGTTGTATCCTTTGTATGTACATTGCCTTTTTTCCTTTCCTAATCTTTGCACTTTTTTCTGTGTTTGGAACATTTTCACTGCTTTGAACATTTCCATTTTTTTTTCTGAATCTAGTAATATTTTTTATGAAATCCTTTGTGGTCTTACCAGACATTTTTCTCTTTTTAGACACATTATGTTGGTCTTCCAATACTTGTGGTTGACTCTTTTTCAAGTAAGTATCCTTCTTCTGAGCTTTTCTTCTTTTTTTCTTTGGCATGATAACTATTTTTAATGATGATAAACAGTATCTGTAAAAAATAATCATAAATAAATAATTATTAATAACTTTAAAATTATACTTTTTTATTACTATACAAACACATTCCATAGAAATTCTAACTATGAAATGTTAGGCCTGAAGCACAACTGTGAAGTTGGTAACAGCAGTAAATTCATAGTACATACCAGTTTGAAGCATTCCATAAAACTAAAACCTGAAGCACTTTATGAGTACATGCATATTAAGAAAATGATCACAATACTACAAGGAGAGACACTGAGTGAATTCATAATTGGTTCACTTTTACTTTACTAAATAGATTACTACATGGTACATAAACAGTCACTATCGTTTACCAACAGTACAGATTTAGAGTTTACAGTACTGCAGTGATGTTTGTGTAGTGTAGGGGGTCGTTGTGGAGTATTGTTCTAGGGTAGTGCAGTGGTGTTTGAGTAGTGTAGGAGGTCGTGCTGGGGTAGTGTTTTATGGTTTAGGGTACTGCAGTAGTGAATGGAAAGTGTAGGTTATCGTGCTGGAGGTAGATTAAGGGTTTAGGGTAGTGCACTGGTGTTTGTGTAGTATAGGGAATCGTGCTAGGGATCGCGTCACTGCAAGAGTACATGTATTTATATGTCTGCAAACACATAAACCAACCAAATCATTGTCTCTCAATTTCCCCAACTGGACACTGACTCACAGTGTGATTCTAGACAAATAACAATATTTTTTATAAATGCAGTAGTAGGGTAGTATAGTGGTGTTTGGGTAGTGTAAGGGGTCCTGCTGTGATAGATTTAAGCTTTAGGGTAGTGAAATGGTGTTTAGGTAGTGTAGGGAGTCAAGCTGGGTAGTGTTCTAGTACAGTGCAGCGGTGTTTATGTACTGTACAGAGTCACACTAGGGATAGTGTCTTAGAGTTTAAGGTAGTGCAGTGGTGTTTGTGTAGTGTAGGGGGTTGTGCTAGGGTAGTGTTCTAGGAAAGTACAGTGGTGTTTGGGTAGTGTAGAAAGTTGTGCTGGGGTAGATTTAAGGTTTAGGGTAGTAAAGTGGTGAATGGGTAGTGTAGGTGGTCGTGCTGGAGGTAGATTAAGGGTTTACAGCAGTGCAGTGGTGTTTGGGTAGTGTAGGAGGTTGTGCTGGGGTAGATTTAAGGTTTAGGGTAGTGCAATGGTGTTTGAGTAGTGTAGACGGTTGTGCTGGAGTAGTGGTTTAAGGTAGTGCAGTAGTGAATGGGTAGTGTAGGTGATCGTGCTGGAGGTAGATCAAGGGTTTAGGGTTTTGCACTGGTCTTTGTGTAGTGTAGGGAATCATGCTAGGAATAGTGTCAATGCAAGAGTACATGTATATATATGTCTGCAAACACATACACCAACCAAATCATTGTCTCTCACTTTCCCCAAATGGACACGGACTCACAGTGTGATTCTAGACAAATAACAATATTTCTTATAAATGCAGTAGTAGGGTAGTATAGTGGTGTTTGGGTAGTATAAGGGGTCCTGTTGTGATAGATTTAAGCTTTAGGGTAGTTTAATGGTGTTTAGGTAGTGTAGGGAGTCATGCTGGGGTAGTGTTCTAGCATAGTGCAGTGGTGTGTATGTACTGTACAGGGTCATGCTAGGGATAGTGTTTTAGGGTTTAAGGTAGTGCAGTGGTGTTCGTGTAGTGTAGGGGGTCGTGGTAGGGTAGTGTTCCAGGAAAGTACACTGGTGTTTGGGTAATGTAGGAGGTTGTACTGGGGTACATTTAAGGTTTAGGGTAGTAAAGTGGTGAATGGGAAGTGTAGGTGGTCGTGCTGGAGGTAGATTAAGGGTTTACAGTAGGGCAGTGGTGTATGGGTAGTGTAGGGAGTCATGCTGGGATAGTGTTCTAGCATAGTGCAGTGGTGTACATGTACTGTACGGGTCATGCTAGGGATAGTGTTTTAGGGTTTAAGGTAGTGCTGTGGTGTTTCTGTAGTGGTGGGGTCGTGGTAGGGTAGTGCTCTAGGAAAGTACAGTGGTGTTTGGGTAGTGTAGGAGGTTGTACTGGGGTAGATTTAAGGTTTAGGGTAGTAAAGTGGTGAATGGGTAGTGTAGGTGGTCGTACTGGAGGTAGATTAAGGGTTTACAGTGGTACAGTGGTGTTTATGTAGTGTAGGAAATCATACTGGGGATAGTATCAATGCAAGACTACATGTACTTATTTGTCTGCAAAAACATCAAGCATCCTTTCCATATATTTCATAACTGCATTTTACTATAAAAGATAAACTCATTTTGGAAACACATAACCAATAACTATTTTCTAATTCTACCAAAATGTGAGAACACAATATGTTTTTAATCAATTACATGTCAGGAAACACATGCACTACCAAAATGCTTCTCTCAGAGTGATTCCTAAATGCACAGACTCACTCTGAGCTTCTACTCAAGCAACTCTATCCCTTGCATTTTACCAAAACACATTTACCACTCAACAAGACTTTAGGTGACTCTACACATTGCACAAAATGTTCTACTACACATTAGTATAGAGTGCTTCTGTCAGAATAATTCCTAAATGCACACGACTCACTGTGAGATTCTACACAAACAACACTATCCGTTGCATTTTACCAAAACACATTTCATAGTCTAGAAGGAGTACTGCATTTTAATGTAGAAACTGGAGTCATTTTTGCAAATAAATAAAAAATAACTGGTTTCTAATTCTACCAAAACACGAGAACAGCATAGTTATCTGTCTGCAAACACATAAAATACACAAATGCTTATCTCAGAATACTTTCTAAATGCACACACACACTCACAATAAAATTCTAGAGACAAAAAGTATTTCCTGCACTTTAGCTGGACAAACACAGTCGGATTAAAATCAAAATGCACCACATACATTTCCTCACAAATTAATAACTCGCCTTTCCAATTGTTTTGTAGAATAAGAAGTATATCAGTCACACAGCAGATTTTCTTATACATAATCTCTGTTTTGAACACTTCTCATCAGAACCAAAGAATGGCACAGTTTCCTTCTCATTTTGAACACATATACACCTTCACATCAAATCTCATTACTTTCTACATTACATTTCTATTGGTTACTCATGTCAATCCAATAAATTTCAACACTACCCCCATTCTGCCTTCTGCCTGTTACCATAGAAACACTTCATGGAACACTTAGCTGAGCACACAGGTCAAAAGTTCATCACACAATGTTGCTAATCAAAACAGCAAGTGTGCTTCACTTTTCAATATACCAGCTTATCCTATGTAATGTTCTTTTCAATCACTTTTTGTTAACCAATAAGAATCATGCTTATAAAAAACAGAAACATGCACCCTAGTTTTCAGTGTAGAATGTCGTCAAACCAATCATTTCTTTTATCAACACTGCATGTTATCCACCATTTTAGAAAAATCTTAGTTTTCAAACTGCCACTTCATTTACAGGGACCATCCGAGTCCATCCAGACCTCCCTTCAAGATGCTTAGAGTGTGGATTGTGGGAGACCAGCTATATTTTCTGGAGCCAAAGGTATGCAGAACACAAAGGAATTCACAAAGACCAAGGTTTAGACAAATTTAGACATTAAATGGATTGGACAGAGAGGGTTAAAGTGGCACCAATTGATGCCATTGGTGAAATCATTTTTGCATCTCCAACACCCTGACCTTATAATTGGCACTGTGGTGGCAATGACCTAGGCACTTTGACAGGGGTAGGTCTGGAAATGCTTATGAAGGACATCTTTGAAGAATTGATGTTACTTTTCCCCCAAACTGCCTTTGTCTATTCTAACATATGCCAAAGGCAGAAATGGAACTGGTCCAATCAATTTTGTCCACAGATTGAGAAAGCTAGGTAACATGTGAATAAATCGGTTTCTGCTTTTCTCCGAGACTATAGAATGGGTTCCATATACCACAACAATCAGCGTTTCAATATGCATGGCATCTATAGGAGAGATGGTGTACATTTTACAGAGGAAGGGAACAGAGTCTTCCTCTTGAACTTTAGACTCGGTACTTACTTGTAGTTACTAAAAATAATATTATTTTGAAAAAAAGATGAAGTAACACCTCTTAATTGATATCTAGAAGAAAAAGAACTGGATGAGGAGGTAAGGATGTATATTACTTAAGAACATCAGTAACTTCTAATCTGAGTAATACATATAAATCACATCTATCCAAAGCTATAGCACATAGTGGAGAAATGGGTAAGTTATATAAGTCTTGGGGACGAAACTTACACCTACGAGATGTCTATAAGCAAAAATTCCACCCACTCCACTTCATTAAATGGAATATCTCCATCATCAAATGTTTTCATTTTTAGATAAAACCAGAAGGGAAAATATTCCATTTATTTGGTTCTTCAAAACAGTTGACCCCAGTCCAAGCAGTGACACTTGAATTTGGACTAATTAGTGTTGATGTGAGAGGGCTTATACCCATCATAAGATGGGAAAACAGTGTTTTACTTGCTAGATCAGGCACCTTAAGAGAATTAGTAAAGGTCAAATAGAGCACACTTGCAGAGTGCAGAGTTGTTTGTTTTTTTCGAACTCAAGTGGCACACAAAATCTTATTAATCCTCTTAAAAGAAATAGAAGATTGGAATTCGGTTAACTAAATGAAGATCATTTTTAGAAGATTACATTTTAAATGTTAGCTATATTCTGGGCTGTTAGCACTAACCTAATTTAATATCTTATAAATGTTTTATTCATTCTGCATATCGAGTATAAATGTTTTATTCATTCTGCATATCGAGTGCAGCCCCTGCTATTTTTAAAACTTTTACAGGCATATAAAATAGGAGGATTATTTTTTTGTTAAGTGAATATGCAGGGAACAGTTTGTACTGAAAAAAAAATACATTGTGGAAGAATAGACAGTTAATCTATTTAAAAGGGCCTACCAAGGACAATTATTTCTAACCCCAGTCCTGAAGTGGCTTACTAACTTAATTCATATATGGTACATAATTTAGAGTATAGAATTATCCTAAATGATCACTGACAAACCTCATTATTAGGCTGGCATCTGCGCCTGACCTTGATTTCCTGAAGGACTCTCTAAATCAGATAATTAGGAGGCAAGGCATACATAAACACCCTGTTCAATGAAAAATCAGGACATCACCCACGGATCTACCCAGTCCATCCAAGAATCAAACCATTGGCACCTGGCGGTCTAGTGGGCTACAAAGGCAAATATAGCGTACCTTAGCTTCCAGGATAGAGGTGAGGATTTCTTAATGAAGTTCCCACTTACTGAGAGAGTAAAGTTATGTGTCAGGCAGGCAGCAAAGATATGCTTAGGGGGTGGTTCACCTCTACAATTCTACTTCCAGCCAGCGTATTTGAGGGGAGTAAGTGCCTCCTTGTGTAGAAGAAGGCTGTGATGCTGGGTGCTCCAGTGCTACCAGTTTATTCTTTCATATATATTAGGTGAAAGGACAAAACTGTCCCTTTGAGGCACTTATAGAGAGATTCATCCAATGAGTGTAATGCAAGGCCAAGCTAGGCAGAAGGAGAAGGTCACCAGATGGTTTGGAGCACTGGTCCACTGTCTCAGAGTTATAAGGTAGGGATGGACCGGTTTAGGTTTGGACTGAATGTTTGTCTTGTAACTAATCCATATGGTTTACCAGATTGAGCTATAAAGAGGCACGGTGGAGCTTAGCCATGACTATGGTCTTGTGTTCCTGTGGGACAGGCAAATAAAAAATTAACGTAGGTTCAGTAAATACAGACAGTTATTCTTTTGGTCAGTGGCTAGAAAGTGGGTCAAAGTCAGTTTGTTTAACATATGTTGGGAGAGAAACTGATTTGAGCATACCAAGAAAGGACAATACCGCGATATTTTTTAAACATAATGCAATGTTGAATGTCATATCTCAGTCTATTTTCCAAGAGAACAACTGCATTGATAGGAGCCTCTTAATCTCCAGAAGAAGCTGCTTAAACACTAACAGAGATAGCTGGCCTGTATGTAGCCCACTAAAGGCGCTCCACATCATAGCTGTTGAGCACAACTGAGCACTAATATGTCATTATTGATACAGGTCCAATGAAGATTGTAGATCAAGAAATAATTCCTTCACTACAAAGATCGCAGAACTACAGGAAAATTTCTTTTATATTTTTTTACTGTTAGTTGAGGCTGTGCGACAGGATTTGCCCTATTGGACTAGGGAAGAGGTATATGACAGAGAGGCTGCTGACAGAGGCTTTCAGTAAAAGGAAGTCCTTGTCTTTACAACTTGAACATTTTAATGAAATCTCATTTGGGATGGATGGAATGTGCCACTGAGGGTCAAGGAGTCTTATACATGTCTGGAGGCATTTTGTTCTGCATTACACTACAGTCAATAAAGTATAGTTTAAAAAAATTGCTTTAGCAGCCAAGCTGAAAAGGGTTTTTATCAAATCAGATTTAGTCAGGTTAGGTTATTACCATAAGCACAAACAACCAGCTGTGTTTCTTGCCCTCAGCCAATGGTGTTAGCAATATAGTCAAAAGTCAAATACATTTTTGACTAGAAGCAGGCCATATGTATCCCCCATTAAATAATGTCGCGATACAGTCATAGCATGGATATGTATTTATCTAAGGATTTTTCAGCCACAAAGTCCTTTGGCAGAATTGCAATTCTTCACAACCTACCACGTGATTAACCTGAAGGTATATCCAGAACTTGTTCTTGTGGAGATTATAATGGATATTTACATTTGATGTTGTGGAAAACATATCTCTAGACTTCTAATTCAAAACATAAGTCATGTTCACATAAACTGCAATCCAAGACTAGGACATGAAGATTGTGGGAAAGCAAAGGCTGAAATCGGGAACATCAAATAATGAATTAAATGTCACAAATATACCTTTAGGTATCCTCTGCAAATGTTGGGCTGTAGGTAATCTAGGTCTTCTACTCTGGTGCTCTCCGAATCACCTTTTTTCTCTTCTGCTTTCTTAGATGAACAAACCCCATGTAGACTGCAATTATAATAAATACATTAGAGAAGTTGTTAAAGGAAAAAACAGATGACAAACTCTAACACAGCTAAAAGATGGCTGAATCCATACAGGATCTATTGGCTATCCTCAACACAACAACTTATACATAATGACCCTAATTGGAACGGATAAATATAACTGTGTTTAGTGTAAAAATGAAGTTTTGCATCTAGCCCAGCGTTAGAAGGCAATGCTACTTACGTAAAATCTGAGTTCTGCATCATAGGAACTTTTATTGAAGTTATAAACTCTTAGAAAAGAGATGAGATCTGGCACTCTATGTGAAGTTACAACCGGCAATCCTATGCCGGTTATTTTTATGAATTCCCAATCATGTACATAAGACAGCATCACGTCACTTGCTCTCCATACTGGTAAATAGATCATTCTTAAGTTCAAACAGGTAAAGCTTGATAGAGGAACAAGTAGCCTAAATGCCAAGAGAAGCTGAAAACAAGCCAGTTTCTTTAAGGAGTCAGCAACGTGTGTGTCCTGGTATTCCTTGTACTGGTGGTTCCATGACAGTCTCTGTGATTTTTGATGAGTTTATGCTAAATAGTATTGACTGAAGAAATTGTCATGCTTGAAAAGTCAAGACCGGAGAGGAGGATGGGTTATTCATAACTCTGAGGAAGATTCCTATGATGCAGAACAGGATATCAAGGAAGTAACATTTCCTTCTGCATTTAGGTCATGTTTTAGAATAGAATACCAAGCACAACTAACCACGTTTCAGGTTTAAATAGAAATGAGAATTTGTTAAAATACCCGCCAATGACACTTCAACCAAGTAGGCGTCAGAGAGCAGTCTGACCAACTCTTGTTTCCATTCTGGAGTCTGATAAAAGGCACAGTAATGTTTGGTTAAACTATGGATGGGCATCCATGTACAAATTTACAAATGACTGTCACAGGGACATTTCTATAACAGGCAGCTATTGCCACTTTCCCTCCAGCTGAATAAGTTCTGGGCTTGCCAGGTAAGAGTTTGTTGGCCAGCTCGTTGCAAAAACTGAAATCCAAGAAGCTACAATTTGGAGATGGACTGTTTGAATATAGGTAGACTCTTAAGAAGTGGGCCATAACTCACAAAGAGTTGGTTAAATTTTCTCATGTCAACCATTCTGACTAGGTAGAATTTCAGAACTGATATTACATCTAGGGAACGTGAAGGTCTTTCTGCTAGAGAGGAGGGATTAGTGAAGAAAACCAGCAAGAAGATTAATTTATTTATATGGCATTATGAAAGTTTGGTAAGGAAGGGAAATATATTTTCATAACTAACCCAGTGGAGTGGAAAACTCATTGAGTCTACATGCCTGAAAAGTCTGTAAATTACTAAGTGGCTGATTATATGGCTGCTAGAAGAACAAGTTACTTTCCTCCGATAACGTTTTTCCTGGTGGATACACTATCTGCCTGTGGATTCCTCACCTTATGAATTACACCTGTGCGCAGCATTCCATTCAGCTCACCCACATCGATGAGGACGTCACAATAGAACAGCTGCGCGCACAACTCCACATGACTTTATCGGAGCCATAAAAAGACCTTGGAGTGTTGATATCAGTTCCACCCATTTTTTCTGTGCCTTTGAGGCCAACGGGTGAACTGACAATATTTTCTCAAGTGTCCAGTATCCAAACACAGCCAGAACTGGAAATTTCTCATCTTAAACATTTCCTAGAGTCAAGCAACACATGATTTCAACAATAAGTCAAAGAAGATATACATCGATTATTTTTTGGTAGAAGCAGACATGCAACAGGAAAACGGGTAGATCACTGAGGAATACACAGGCAGAAACTGTATGCACCAGAAAAAGAGTTACCAGAGGTAAGTAACTTGTTCTTCTGATGGATACATCTGCCAGAGGATTCCTCACCTTATGAATTGAAACCCCAAGCAGTCCTGCTCACGGCAGAGGGTGCCTGCCTGCACCAAAAAATCCTGCAGCACAGAACGTGCAAAATGGCCATCCCTCCTCAACTCCGAATACAAGCAATAGTGCTTTGCAATAGTGTGGCGGGAGACCCAAGTTGCCGCCTTGCAGATGTCTACCACAGGGGACACCTCTAGCTAATGCAGAAGAAGACTTAGCTCAGGTAGAATGAGCTCTAATACCTTCAGGAGGCTTCTTGTTGGCCAAGGCGTAGCAGATATTGATAGGTAGAAATAATGAGAGGTACCCCTTAAATTAGAATCAAGGGAAGTAGGGTTAACCAACCAATATACAAAGGATATTCCCATGAAAAATATACAATAAAACAATTTGAAACTCCAAGCAAGTAGTTCAATACATAAAATCAACAACAATTATACAAAGAATGTTTGTATTACAATTTATTAGATTACACAATTTATTTAAAATACCAAGTGGACAATAGCACCACTTACACAAATAAAACCAGTTAAAAAAGTAAGACAAATGATCAAAATACATAGGGTTCAAGATTGACCTGCAAAATTGAAACAAATTACAGAGACAGACAACAGTGAGACATTCAATTGTGCAATACTGAGTGTATATTCAAACTCAATCTGACCCCCATATGTTATGCACAGTCTATTAATGTGTCAACACAGGTGTCCGAGTTGAAGAATTATACTTTGAAATGCGTCGACGCGTTTCGGTGGTACATATGATTTTAGGCCACCTTTGTCAAGACACTACGTTCTGTCTGTCGAGTTTCTGGGGTCAGTTAGATCACCCTTAAAACTATCCGTTGGATATAATCATGTGGGGGTCTATTACAGCGTAGTGATTTGCTTCATTTTTCGTTTTCTCTCCTGAATTTGAACAGTCTATAGTTTGTTGGGTGTCCTGAAACGATAGGCGTACTGTATCTTCAAACTCTATTTCCTTGTCTGATGACGGGTTTTCTCTTAAAAGCTTTTTGTGGGACATGGGGCGCTTTCGTCATGTCCTCCCGGTAGAAACAATCATTTCACTCTTTTACCGTGGAGAACTGCCTGCTTCTCTGGTCCTGTTCAGATATTGATACACAGGATGATCCACCTGGACAGCGTTCTTTTGTGAACAGCCTTGCCCTTCATCTTGCCCACATATCCAATAAAGAATTGATCATCCAACCTAAAGTCCTTGGTTCTGTCTAGGTAGAAACTGACTGCCCTCTTGGGGTCCAGGTGATGAAGTCTCTCCTCCTCCTTAGAAGGGGTAGGGGAGGGTAGAAAGTAGGTAAAGTGATGGACTGCCCTAGGTGGAAAGGAGTGACCACCTTAGACAGGAATGCAGCTCTGGTCCTAGGAACCATCTCATTCGCATGGAATGATGTAAAAGGAGGCTTGAAGCTACAGGCCTTCTAGTGAAAGTGATTGCAACCAAAAATATTGTATTAAACGCTAGGAACCTTAAGGGACAACTATGTAATGGTCCAATGGGTGAACCCATCAAGAAAGTGAGAACCAAATTCATATCCCACTGAGGCATGATAAAAGGAGTGGGAAGAAACCTATTTGTGAGACCTTTAATGCATCTCATAAGTATGAGAGATTTAAACAACAAGGGTTGATCTGGTTAACAGAGAAAAGCGGACAAGGCAGACAAGTAGCCCATAACCGTAGCTACTGCACAATCCTGTTGTGCTAGGGAAAGAGATAAACTCAGAAGATCAGACAAACGGGCCTGCAAAGGATCAACTGATCTCTCGCCACACCACTTACTAAACTTTGGCCCACCTACCAGAATAGACAGATTTGGTGGAGTGCCTTCTGGTATGATAATATAACATCCACCACATCCGGTGGGAGAGAGAATGAGCTCAGGTTGCCCAGTTGAAAGGCATGAAGGTGCAAGCTCTGGAGGTGGAAGTGTAGGACCTGCCCCTGCGAGAGGAGGTTTGCCCTGTGAGGGAGACGGAGCGGATGGTGCGATGAGAGGTAAAGAAGGTCTGTGTACCACAACTTTCTTGGCCAACTATCATATTCATCTCCTGACGGGCAATAACTGGGACTATCTTAAAAATTAATAACATAACACTACGGCATTAGGTGATGCACAATTTATATACTTAAAATAAAGATGACCCAACATGTTTCCCATTACATTTGCTACTTGTTTATGATGTTCATTAAAAGTCAGACTATTATTAAAGATGAGCCAAAGATCCTTTTTGAAAGCAGGTTTTCTCCTCATCATTTGCATTACCTTTGACTCATTTTATATTTATTTCTAGTTTATTGAATGAAAAATATTTTGAGATTATTTGATTTTTCCTGTAGATTGATTGCTCTTTGGTCCAAAATACCCTGGTTGTCAAGATATAATAATTAATTGAAGGAGGAGCAACCTAAACACGCAGGGTTAGTATTGTCCAACTTAAGTGAGGCTGGGTAGCATAGATAAATAAGAAGAATATTGCTGCAAGCACACAACCATGATCTAGACCATTGTCTACACAGATTTTAGTTGTTATACGGTCTCCTTTATTTCCTGAATTCACTTGGGTCCAGGCATCTGAGTGGAATGCAATTGGAAGTGATAGAAGACCATTTAAAATCCCTATGGAAGCCAGCTTACACTTAGAGAATTGTGATCAACTTTGACAAACTGTGATTTGAAATCAACAAAACACAAACATAGCACTCCTTCTTTTGATATTTTAATCATAATAACATTCTAATATATGAAGAGAGGTTGATGCCATTGTCTAGAGCCCACTTTTACATGTATGATCAAATTGCGATCACGTGCCCACTCTTCAAAAGTACATCAGAACCCTCTTCCAAAATGTTAAGATACCACATCAAGCCGAGAGATATGCCAGTTGTCAAGTGGGATGCATGCCTTATTCCCCTTGTTTAGTATAGGAGTAATAAATGCACCAAACTAACTATTGGGATTCAATTTCCTAATTACAATTGCTCACAATATGGCAAAAAAACAGAGTTGAAACTGATAAAGTTAGAAACACTGAGTCTTAGTTTATCATTTTTCCCAACTGCTAGATCTGATTACGTACAGACAAGGCTGCATTTGTTTAAATTGGTCACAACACAAAATCAAGAGCAATGCTCAAGTGAGATGCTAACTTAAACAATTTGGTTGGTGACAAACCGAAGATAACATTTAAAAACAGAATGTCTTTAAAAGATACACGGAGGGACCGCGTCAACCAGACAGGAGGAGGCATCGCCATCATCCACAGGAACACCATCCGCATCACGACCAACACCGATGACACCATCGCACCCGCCGAACACCTGCACTTCCAGATCCACGTCAACCCCAAGACCACCCTCAGAGGCACCCTCATCTACAGACCCCCGGGACCACGCACACAATTCAGCGAGGACATCGCCGACTTCATCAGCCCGCTCGCCCTCCCCTCAGCCGACTACATCCTCCTCGGGGACCTCAACTTCCACCTGGAGAACAACAACGACCGCAACACCACCACCCTGCTGGACAACCTCGCAAACCTGGGACTCAAGCAGCTGGTGACCACCCCCACCCACTACGCCGGACACACACTCGACCCGATCTTCTCTTCCAGCAAGGACATCGCCTTCAGCCACGCCACGGGACTCCCATGGACGGACCACAGCTGCGTCCACTTCAGCTTCAGAAGGACCACGCTCCACCATCACCAGCAACAGGCTCCCCGCAGAAGCTGGAACAAGATCACTGCAGACCAGCTCACTACGTCCTTGAGCAAGAACCTTCCCACCAGCACAACGAACCCCAGTCAAGCAGCCACCAACCTCACGAAATGGATCAGCGACTGCGCAGACGAACTCGCCCCGCTGAAGACCCCGCCGAGCAAACCCGGCAGCAAGAAAGCCCCATGGTTTAACGACGAACTCAAGAGCTCCAAGAAGAACTGCAGAGCACTCGAGAAAACCTGGCGCAGAGACTCAACACCGGACAACATGACTGCCCTCAAGCTCGCCACCCGAAAACACCACCAGCTGATCCGCGCCACCAAGAAAACTGCATTCAAGGAACGACTGGACAACAACGCACACAACAGCAAGGAACTCTTCAACATCGTGAAAGAGCTCTCCAACCCCAACACCGGAAACAACGACATCACCCCTTCGCAAGACCTCTGCAACTCCCTCGCCTCCTACTTCCACAACAAGATCGCGGACATACACAACAGCTTCAGCACTCAACCAACGCACGCCACGACCGAACCACCGCCCCCCACCACCATCCTCCGCGCCTGGACCCCGATCAGCACCGAAGACACCATCCGCACGATGAACTCCATCCACTCCGGATCTCCGACAGACCCCTGCCCTCACCACGTCTTCAACAAGGCCGACGCTGTCATCGCACCCCACCTGCGGGACATCATCAACACCTCCTTCGACATCGCCACCTTCCCGGAGAGCTGGAAGCACGCCGAACTCAGCGCTCTACTCAAGAAACCATCAGCAGACCCTACCGACCTCAAGAATTACCGCCCCATCTCGCTGCTCCCGTTTCCGGCCAAAGTCATCGAGAAGACCGTCAACAAGCAACTGGCCGCCTTCCTCGAGACGAACGGCTCCCTCGACCTCTCGCAGTCTGGCTTCCGGGCCAACCACAGCACCGAGACCGCCCTGATCGCAGCCACAGACGACATCCGAGCCCTGCTCGAC
Organism: Lissotriton helveticus; assembly: GCF_964261635.1. NCBI lineage: Eukaryota > Metazoa > Chordata > Amphibia > Caudata > Salamandridae > Lissotriton > Lissotriton helveticus. The sequence continues at coordinate 1,648,712,846 of NC_136061.1, forward strand.
AATGGAGAAACAGCGGCCCTCATCCTCCTGGACCTCTCCGCGGCCTTCGACACTGTCTGCCACCGCACCCTAGTACAGCGCCTCAGCAACGTCGGAATCCAGGAGAAGGCACTGGAGTGGATCACCTCCTTCCTCACCGGAAGGACACAGAGAGTCCGCCTCCCCCCGTTCAGATCGGAGGCCACCGAAGTCATCTGCGGCGTTCCTCAGGGCTCCTCGCTCAGCCCAACTCTCTTCAACGTCTACATGAGCCCCCTCGCAGCCATCGCACGCCAGCACAACCTGAACATCATCTCCTACGCCGACGACACCCAGCTGATCCTCTCCCTCACTAACGACCCCGCCACCGCCAGAGCCAACCTGCACGAAGGGATGACAGAAGTAGCCAAATGGATGTCGAACAGCCGCCTGAAACTGAACTCAGACAAGACAGAAGTCCTCATCCTGGGATCCTCACCCTCCGCCTGGGACGACTCCTGGTGGCCCCCCGCCCTGGGCAGCGCACCCAAACCAACTGACCACGCACGCAACCTGGGCTTCATCCTGGACTCCTCCCTCTCCATGACCAGACAAGTCAACGCCGTCTCCTCGTCGTGCTTCCACATCCTGCGAATGCTACGCAAGATCTTCCGATGGATCCCCACCGAGACCAGGAAGACGGTCACCCAGGCCCTCGTCACCAGCCGTCTGGACTACGGCAACTCCCTCTACGCCGGCACCACCGCCAAACTCCAGAAGAGACTCCAGCGGATCCAGAACACCTCAGCACGACTCATCCTGGACATCCCCCGCCGCAGCCACATCACCGGACACCTGAGAGACCTACACTGGCTCCCGGTCAACAAGAGAATCACCTTCCGGCTCCTCACCCACGCACACAAAGCCTTACACAACCAAGGACCAGGATACCTCAACAGCCGCCTCAACTTCTACGCTCCCACGCGCCAGCTTCGATCGACCAGCCACGCCCTCGCCGCCGTCCCCCGCATCCGAAGAGCCACCACAGGAGGAAGGTCCTTCTCCTACCTGGCCGCCAAGACTTGGAACTCCCTTCCGACCCACCTCCGCCTGACCCAGGACCACCTCGCCTTCAGGAAGCAGCTCAAGACCTGGCTATTCGAGCAGTAGCGGACCCCCCCCAGCACCTTGAGACCCTCCGGGTGAGTAGTGCGCTATACAAATGCTCTGATTGATTGATTGATTAAGACGAGTGAGTTTACTGAAAGGCACCCCGATGAGCAAGCTAGGCTTAGTGGCGTTGTCCCCTTGTAAATGTGGCAATGGATGTACAAATACATGTGTGATGAAAGAATATCTGGTACCATATGGTAGCAGCAGCAAAACTATAACAAAATATCTAACATGTAATTTAAAAATCCAAGTCCTGGTGTGCCATTGTGAAAAATGCTACGTGGGTAGTACTGCCCCCGATTCTGGAATGCATGTAGTAAATAAGAAACAAAGACTAACACCACTCGTGGTAAGACATTTCTCAGAAATCGATTATGGTGACAAGGATTTACTGAATTTTTATGTCATGGACCAAACCAGAAGAGGTTCCAGAGGTGGGAAGAAGCCCCTACAGTTGAGAAGAAAGTAATCAAGACACACATTAGATCTGGAGACAACATTTCTCCCAGTTCTTAATATGGAAGAACAGTTGAAAATACATTTGGGAGAATAACCTTAAAGTCCTCTATTCTTAATTCTGTATGAAGATTGCATTTTGCATTTATAATTCTAACTTATTTTCCACTTTTTTACATACAGGGAGGAGAGGAAGGGACTTTTGTTTGCTGAAGCGAGAGGCAGTGAAAGCGGCTAGTGAGCCCCCTTGCGTTTTCTTGATGATCCGCAACGGACCGATGCATACGAGATTACAGATAAGACCCCATTGATTATATCATAGCAGTTGAACTATGTCTTTTTTCTGTTATTTTATTTCTGCTGTTATGATACTATGAAGTTATACTTGGATTATGTTTACCGCAGTTTGTAGTTACTCAGGTGCTATACATAATTGATTTGAGGGATGAGGTCATTTTGCCCACTTAAGCGAGAGTTGTAGCAAAATAAACAATATTGTGAACATCTTTTGGTTTATCAATATGGTTTATAGCATTTATTGCTTAATATGATTTGCCCACCAGGGCAAGAGATGATACTGTAGACATTAGTACATCATTTCCTCCACCACTGTGGCTGGAATACCAACTAACAGTTTTCTGAGATATCCACTGGCCCGGTGAAGACCCATGTGCCTTTAGAAGATCAGTCGTTATGGTGGCTGTTCTGTAGGCACTGTAAGTTTAATAAGTGGCAACTCAAACTTTTTTAGTTTCCAAAAACAAACTCACAAAAGGCGAGTATGTTTTTGAAAAACAAAAATAAATAATGCGGACTCCCTGGGAGGTCACTCCCAGGATGTAGAGGTCATTTTTCTATTTTGACAGTTCAGAACCGTCACGATTTCCCTTGCAGTCATGAACTGAAAAAAACTATATAAGCCAGACCATCTGCACTAAGCAACGGAATGGTCTAATCCACCTACACCGATGGCCCAAACTGGGTCGGGCCGCCATGTAGTGTTTCTGACCACAGATATGGAAAACATAATAGTCCATTCAACTTAAACCAGAGCAGGCAGACCGTCAGTTTGGGGGACATAGTACTCCGACATATTTGTGGCAGAGTACCTGGTCTGCCAAACTCTAAATCAGGCCCTAAGAATTAAAATGAAAGTAGAAAGAATTCATTCTAAAAACGTGCCCGTAGGTACAAGTAACTCCAGATCCACAGAACAAGAAAAAAATACCTCAGTAAAATAATAAATCCATTTCCCTATGCAATTTGATGCATCTATACTATGACCCTATTTTTCATGTATTTTTTTTTAAATCTTGTATTAATTTATGAAAGAATCATCCAGTTAATCATGTAAATATGTAACGACTATTAAAAACCAATTCACTGGAGCCTTTAAATAAATTCCATTTACTTAATGTTGTTCTGATGAAGGATTTTTTCCAGCCTTTTCACTTGCTGCTTGTAAAGTTTCAGCTCTTTAGCAGTTGGTCTAAAGGAAAGAAAGAATTTATTGGAAAAACTGTAACTGAGTGATGCCAAAAGTAATCGAAAATCATTATACAGTTCTAGCATTTATTGATCGAATAATCTTTCAATATGCGAGATATGATCTCTAAGATATATAGGGTCATAGAGTAAATTCCACCAATCTATAGATCAAAGGGTGTGAAGCTATAACAAATCAAATGCATTTGATATCCCCAATTTGCTGCCACTCCTAAATGTGATAAAATAGTCACTCTAATAATTGAAAGTAATCCGACCATAAATAACACCAAAAGAAGTGTGTGTTTGATCATTCATGGATTTCATCATAGCTCCAGATACACTGTAATATGGAGCCTTGCATAGCACATCCATATTGTGACATTAAGAATTATTTAAAATATTTAGGAGAGAACATGTTGCTTCCATATTACTCAATTTCTTTAAGAAACAATGGACAACACGTTTATATTTTCAGATGACTCTTCATGAACGACGCTTCTAAATAGTTTACTTCACTGTTGGCAGTCTTCATGCAACTACCTTTGTAGAGATGTCAATGAGGCCAATTGAGCCCTACAAAGACAATATTTTGTTTCAAAATTATTTTGCATGTTAAGAAGCGAGGCAGTGCAGGGGCCTTTTGCCTGCAGTCTGATGTGCTCCTTGCCGCCTTTTCTGCCTCTAGGATTAGAATAATTGAGTCTATACTTGTGGATTACGCAAGAGGATAAAGAGGAGGGAACGGGAACTGCAGAATTTACAGACTGTAGAGCAGTGAAAAGCAATGTATTATTTATTTATTGGTAAAGCTCCCTTGTATGCTGTGCTATTTGCATGCATTGATGTCGCAGATCAAAGGTAAAGCTTTTAAATAAAAACAATTATTTCATTGGAAAATATCTTAATCATTGTTCCTAAATGCTGAAAACAATATACATACATGCATAACAGTGCAACAAAATATATTGGACTTTTTTCAGTTCTCGAAGTACTCATAATAACAGTCCAGATAGTAACATGTATCTACCGGTTCATCATTACTACCAAGCTTGACAGACTATGTGATTATAGATGATTTATTCTCAAATCAGAAAAGTGTTATAAATGTTGCCTTGCTGCCACATCAGAGCACTGAAGGAGAAAGCAGTTCTTCTGCTGCAGTGCTAGAGTTAGGCTATGTAGAGTCCAACTGGACTGTGGTAGACAACACAGCTGACAGGATGAGACTCCTATAACCGCTGTTTTCATAACCCCGAAATCCGACTCAATCCTGTATACCACATGGCCGTTATTGAATAAAATAAATAAATACAGCATGCTGACATCTCAGTGACTTAGATAGGGCAGCTTTGACCTACTGGGAAGGTGAATTACACCCACGATTACAGTCCAGGTGGCACAGTGAGGAACCGCCCAGACCTAAATAAAATGGCTCTGGTCTGGAACTCACTGTGAATATGCAAAGACTTGGACCCAAGAAGTAAACTACAGTGCTTCACCAGCTGTTACGGCCTGCCCATTGTTGGAAGTGGAGGTTGCCATTTGTGGCTAGGAGAGCGATGGAGACTTGATTGCCCTGTGAGCTGTCTCGCTCTCCCCGCCTTCCAAGAGGGAATGAGTGCGGCGATGCCGCTGCACATCTGACCCGAAAACACAATGATACCCTCAGCCTTTGAGCCCGCTTCTGAAGTTGCGAGTCTCCCTCATGCCCCATTACCTTAGAGGGCAAAATGCCCAGAGGTAAACAACGTGAAACACTGGATGTCACACATCTGAGAGGGAAGCCAAAATCAATATGACAAGAGCAAATACCCACACCCATGTAATATTCATGGATACATCGAACAACACTCACAAGGAGGACTCACAGGTTACAACTGCCATGGAACCAGAGGACCGTCTTAATAACATTCTGCTAGCCATACTATGCCAAGGTGAAGATTGATATGGTGGGGATGGATGTGAATCTTTTACTCTCAGACTCTTGTAAACTGGAAGACAGAGTTGGTGCTGCGGAATAGCGTTGGCTGAACCCTTGGCTTTGACATTGGGATTGAATACTTCCAGCAACAGCATGTCAAACTTCATAAGAGGATACGATATCTGGAGTTTAGGCCAAATATGCGAAGGATCGATACTACAAAAGTAACATCTGGGTTGTGGGACTGCCAGAAAGGGCTTAAGGCTCAAAGACTAAACTCTACCTGGAAAAGTGGTTGAGTGACACAGTAACCCCCAACAAGCTGACACAAATTACTACTAAATTACTGTGACACAGCCAATATATTATGAAAAGTCGGGCCACAAGTCCCATACAGGTTTGCAATGCTATCAATCTTCCTAGACTTCATGTTGGCAGTGCAAAAACACAGAGGCTACTTCTTCTATGTAAAGAGAACACTCAGTAATATGCAGATCTGCTGCTATTTTTTTTTACAAAATTCAGTGATAGCTGACAGTAAAGCAAATTGTTTCACAGAGGTCAATGATGTGGGGAAATGGCTGGAGATCGGAGGACAAGGGGTGACACCTCCGCAGTTACAAATATCTGATGCAAAAATATGTGCGAGACCCTTACGCCAGAAGAGGAACCATAACAAATTGTCACTAGAGTAGATGTGGAAGGCTAGGGGTGGCAGTGGAGGCAATGGGGAGCCCTGACCTGGAACAGAGGCCCAGGAACATCTTATTCCCGTCTACTGATGACTTGAATGACATGCTGACCAGAATACAGATGGTGCCCTGTGGTGACCTCGGTAAATTCAGGCATTATCTAGTAACTATACCATGCCTCAAGTGGATTCACAATGCTACTTACTGCAGGTATTCACAGGGTAGCACCTTATTAAATGGGAAGCAGATACATGGCTAGCGGTGGCTTATGATAGAATAAGATGGGTAGAAGTTCATAAACAGAGGGTAGGATGTGACTGCGTGGCAACTTTAGATAGAATCCTACCCTCCCAAAACAGGCCTTCCACTCATGTTTAATGGTTGAGAAGTACAATCCTCCCTACATATGCAATGAACCCCATGGCACTTCTGAAGTGAGTAGCCACACACATTGGTTGTCTTATGGGCTAGCAGCTGGCAAGTGACACGTACCTAACTTTCTAATGCTCCGCTTGACTGTAGCCTGGACACAAGTTTGAACCAGGCCAATAACATACTTTTTGCATTCATTTACTTTGTTTCTTAACACAGAGTAAACACTTACGTAATCTGGCTGGATACATCACATCATTAATGTTACATTATGATAGAGTAACATGAAGTGGCACCAACATCACAGATACCCAAGTAGGTCCTACATGCAGATGGTGGTACAAGTAAAGGGTTGAGACAACTAGTCCCAGGTAACCAACAGAGTACAAACAGATATACAATACATTATTTATCCCTTTAGCCTGACACATATAATACCTGTAAGAATAGAGACTCAAGGTGCATTGTCATATTCGCCTTCTGTTTCATCAGTCTCTTTGCCCACTAAATACATTTGATATTTGGGACGACTCTGAGGAGGAAGTAGATTTCCATATACATCGGTTTGTGTATTACAATAGACCATATCTGCATGCCATTTTTTTGCATTTCAGAATTCTACATCAATTAATTTCCTTACCTTCTTGTCCAGCTGAAAGCACTCTGCAGACATTAAATGTTAAGATCGCTTTGAGGTACTACTTAGACAGGACTAAATAGTTAAGACTATCGAATCCGTTATTTGTGAACTATGGGATGATTAATACAGGATGACCTGCTATCAAACAATAGAGACTCTGTATTTTCATGCATTCTACTGAGTTACCAGAAAGAAAATAGATCTTTGCTTGGTACACCGAATGCTCCTTCAACAGGGCAAAACAAGTCAAGGCAACCAAGGAAGGAACCTGAGACAGAATAATTGAGCACAACAACCTGAAGCTTATTTCATAGGTTTGCAAAACATTACTGCTTAGTCTCAGACTCCTGGAAGGACGCCCAAATCGACCATGCAGCTTTACGTACCCTATTTAATTTTTAGGTCGAGCCTTAGCGCAGCGCGGATGCGCTGCTTTAAGGATACGGCCTCTTGCAGCTGAACTCCACTTTTCACAAGGTCGTGTGGACTTTTGCAGCATTATTTTAATGCAGCAAAAATCCAGCATTACTTTAATTGGCATTTGCGTGAGTCTTTAAAAAAAGACAGCTTGGGGGCGTGGCCTGCAGCCAAGGAATATGGCCGCACACTAAGTGAACACCCCTAATCCGGCATAATCCGTAGATCCTGGTGACACCCACCGCTGTCAGAAGTAGCAGTGCAGCTGCGGGCGGTGTCCATTTACAGCGAGACCCCTGTTTTGTTTTCCGGTGAAGGCTGCGGGCATACGTGGCTGGGGAGCTCGGCAGAGTCAAGAAGGCGGCTGCGGCGGCGGAGCTCGGAGTCTGAGTGCCCGCATCGCTGGAGAGCAGGGAGGTGGCGGACGCTGGTGGAAGTGCGCCTGCTCTTCTCCTTCCAGGCACGGTGTGCACAGCGCTGGAGATCTGACGCGCAAGTGGAGGTCGGCGGCGTGCCTGCACTCGGCTGGGAGGCTGCGAGAGAGGTGGTGAGAAGGCGGGGGCAGCGGCGCATTGGAATTTAAGCCGTCTGGAGAGTAGCGGCTGCTCCCGCGCGGGCGGTGATTCACGGGGCTGCGCTGACTTCAATCCTGCACTGGGGCACAAACGGGCAGAATAAGTCAAGGCCTTCATTGTAGGGCCTGCACAGATATTGCTGGGCTGAGTGTGGGAGTCAGGAGGACCCCGGTTTCCATTAGTAACAGTGCACTGGAGGAGTGCGCCCCCCCCCCCACCAGGACCCAACACACGTCAGTATAGAGGCTGGGTGTGCCAGACAGCATTGGGCTGGGGAGATTGGGCTGGCCGGGAAAGACTTGAGGCTGGTGGTGGGACAGGGCCTCGTGAGCTATGCCAGTGGCCCCAATACTGTAAGTGGAACTAGGCAAGCGGAGGCTGCGGAGGTGAGAGAGGGGCCTGGAACGCGAGAGCGGTGGCTTGCTGACCATGGAGTGCTGGACGGTCAGGCCGGGGCCCCAGTAGGATCGTGAGAGCGCGTGGTGATGTGGCCTAGTCAGGGCCCGGTGGACAGAGCCTGATACGCGGGCGCCAAAAGTGCAGCGAGGGCCTGCGGTTGGTGTCCTACTGGCATCAAGATATCAGCCTAACGGGCCTTGCGGAGAGTCCAGTGTACAGGCCGTGGAGAGGAGCTCAACCAGTGTGTGGTGTGGTGGGTGATTGCACTATGGGCCGCAACAGACCTTTAACCCAGAGGCAAATGAACTCAATGGATAAATACACCGTCAGTGTGGACAGAGAGGAGGTCCCGCAAAGGGAACGAATGCAGGGTGAGACGCAGGAGGCGGGCCGGATCCTTCGCTTAAGGACATTATGTTCGCTATTCAGGTGATGCGCGGAGCCCTGAAAGACATGCGGGGCACCATGGAGCCCAAGCTTGACTCGGTAACGGAGGAGGTCAATCTGCTGCGAGCAGACTTCAGCAAAATGTCGGATAAGATATTGGAGGCTGAGAGCGGTATAGGCAGCCTACAATCGAAGATGAAGAGGCTCGAGGAGCAGGTTGCCGCACTTACCAAAAATCAGGCCGACATCACCGCCCGCCTCGAGGATCAGGAAGGCCGGGCGAGGCGCAACAATATCCGAATCGTGGAGGTCCCGGAGGGACTGGAGGGCCCCTCCATGGACTACTTTGTGGAGGACCTGATACTCAATCACCTCAAGCCGAAACGCCTCTCCAATTTCTTCTCGGTCAAGCGAGCCCACCGCAAGCTGGGGGGGAAGGCCAAAGCCGGGGGCTGCCCCGCGCCCCATCATAGCGCGGATCCTGAACTATCTACAACTCGAGAATGCCACCGTCCGCTTCTTCCCAGACTTCACTCTGCAAGTGCAGCGTCAACGCAGGTCATTTGAGGGAGTGAAGCGGGCCCTTAGGGATCAAGGAGTGAAGTACATGATGCTGTTTCCTGCACGCCTAAAGGTCCTTGACGGGGAGAAGGCGTACCTCTTTGACTCACCGGAGGAAGCGAGCGACTGGATGGAAGAATGGCGGACCGTGGGCCGCCGAGGTGGATCGCAACGCCCGTCCCAGAGCAAAAGAGGCCAGGGGGCCCGAATTGGCATCACCCCGTCACAAGATCCTCCTCTCGCAGGACATTCTCCTCTGAAGTGACAGAACTGAGCAGCATTGTCTGAGAGGGGCCTTGTCATCGAAGGTAAGGGGGGGAGGCTTGTCCCTCGGGGTCCCGGCCTCTCAATATCTGGAGAGTGTGGGGCCGAAGATCCGTGGAGGTCTGCGAACTTGGAAGCCTGAGACTGTTACTGAGCCACATGATAGACTCCCAGAGACATCAGCACTAGGTTTAAAGATAAGGGGGTGGGGGGGCATTTTGCAGAATTTCTCTAGGGGGTGTGTACGCCGTTTCTACATTATGACTTCTTCGGTAGCTGCAGCCTCGCGTTCCCTGATTTGATTGATTGTGCACTCTGCGTATTACTATGGTGGGTGGTTGGGGGCCCACTGAGCAGGGAGGCAGGGTGGGGGATGTGGTTGGGGGGGAGTGGAGGGGTGTTATGGGAATGTTTATGTTTGGCTGCAGGTGTTTTCGTACGGCAGCTATAGGGTGGTCATCGGTATTCAGTAGTGGGTCGAAGGGGGTCTGGTGCATTCTAGAACCCTGTTCTTCAATGGGTGATCAGTCAAGGTTAAGGATTTGGTCATGGAATGTTAATGGGTTGGGTAATAAAATAAAGCGCACATTAGTTCTGCAGCATCTGAAACGCCATGGCCCGGACATAGTTCTCCTACAGGATACTCACTTGAGAGGTAACACTTGTAGGGCGCTGGACCGGTTCAGTTACAAGCTACTGGCCCACTCCGGGGGTCTCGTCAGGCTCTGGGGGGGGGAATTTTAATCCGCACAGCCCTTCCACTGATTGTCACGAGTAAATGGGCGGAGGACTCGGGCTGCTTGGTGTCACTTGAGGCCAAATGGGAGGGTCGCGCGCTACTGTTTAGCTCCTGCTACATTCCACTGGGGCTACTTGCCTCGACCTACACGAAGTTTGGGTCCCATTTGGCAGAGCTTCCATGGGGTACTTTGATATTAGGAGGCGACACTAATGCAGTTATGAACTCAGATCTGGACCGCTCGGGGGAGAGACAGGGCCACAGGGAAGAGGCGGGTTTGAGTAGTGTTACCTCTGCTCTGGGCCTCAGCGACATCTGGCAAGCACACCACCCCACACAAAGGCAGTACACCTTTTACTCTTCTACAGAATAGACCAACACTTTGCCAGAGTGGACCATGTGGGAGACTTTGTAGACTCATGTATTATGGCCAGGGGGATATCAGATCACTCACCGGTGGGGGTCACTCTCAAAGGGGCGGATACGACAAGAGCGGCATACCCGCGGATAGACACATGGCGCCTCAAAGACTACTCAATAGTGGACAAACTGCGGGAGGGCTCCCAGCTCTACTTCGAAGAAAACCAGGGCTCGTTTGACTCCCAGGTGATCATATGGGAAGCATTTAAGGCTGTTCTGCGGGGTCAGGCCCAGGCATTGATTGGCACGAAGAAGAAGGAACAAGCGTTCCAGATGGCGCAGTTGGAGCGGGAGGTGGAGGCGCTGGAGAGAGGTGTTGGGGGGGCCCCCATCGGCAGAGCATAGTCATGAGTTGGCCCTCAAGCAGCGGGAGCTCCCTTCACTGGCGGAGGGTGAAGCACGGGCCTACTCTCTTGCCGTGCAGCACCGGATATATGATGCCGGGGATAAGAGTATGAAGCTGCTGGCGTGGTTGGAACGCCGGGATCGGGAGCGATCTTTGGTTGCGGAGGTGCGCGATGAGGCGGGGACCCTGGTCTCGGCGGGAGTGGACATAGCGGAGGCCTTCGCCTCATATTATGAGGCGGTGTACACCCCGGTGTGCACCAGAACTGAATCTGATTGCGAGGAGTTCTTACGGGACTTTGCGCTTACCACGCTATCGAGGGAGCAGACTGACAGCCTGGAGAAGGACCTCACAGTCCTGGAATTGGGTTAAGCCCTTAACGCGCTTCAAGCTGGAAAGGCAAAAGGACCGAACGGGCTCCCAGTGGAAATTTACAAATGACAGGTCAATGTCGTGACTGAACCCATGTTCCTTGAGGCGCAGCAGGTTGGGATGCTGCCACCGGACCAGCAGGAGACCACGATGGCCTCCTGCTGTGGTAATTCATAAGCCGGGTAAATCGGCGGACCGTTGCTCCTCATATTGTCCTATATCACTCATCATGTACATGTTGATCAGTCGGGATTTATGCCTTATAGGAGTACGCGACACAATTTATGCAGGCTTTATTGAGTGATGTACATGACGGAGGACGTGGGTGACACTCAAACGGCATTGATGGCGCTGGACGCCTCAATGGCCTTTGACAGTATCGAATGGCCCTATTTATTTATGGTCCTAGCAGCGTCTGGGCTTTGGGACGGTCTTCTGTGGCTGGGTGTGCCTGTTGTATGAAAGTCCAGTGGCGAGGGTGAGGGTCAACGGAGTACTGTCCCTGGTCTTCCCCCTGCGGCGTGGTATGAGGCAGGGGTGCCTACTGTCCCCTCTTGTATTCGTCCTGGCACTGCAGCCATTGGCCCATTGGATTAGGAAAGAATGGTCATTCTGGGGCTTGGCGCTTACGGACGATTGGGAGGAGCGTATATCTTTGTACGCAGACGATGTGGTCCTCTACATGGCCAGACCCGACCACTCCATGGCGCAGGCGCTTCACCTTTTCAAATTAGTTGGCAGCTACTCTGGCTACAGGATCAATTGGTCCAAATCCTTGATTTACCCCCTCTTGGGGGCCCCCAAGGGTCCCGTCACAATGTCCGGCCTTGGTTGTCACTGATGGTTTTAGATACCTCGGAGTGTACATCACTAGGGACAGGGCGGAGTTCTTCACCAAAAATCTAGAGCCGCATCTGGCAAGATTAGCGTCGGACGTCGCTCACTCTGATCGAGCGCGCCGCACTTTAAGATGTTGACGATGCCGCGCCTCCTGTACATCCTACAAAATTCGCCTTATCCGGTGCCGGACGGAGTGTTCCGGTGCATATCCCAGGCCCTGTGGACGTTGCTTTGGGATGGGGGCAACCCGAGAATCGGGCTGAACAAACTTACGAGGGGGGTGGCCCTACTAGACGTTCGGCTGTACTATTGGGCATCTCAGCTTCAGGTCATTAACGACAGGGTCTACGCGGCGGACTCGGAACCGGCTTACAGGGTGGATATATATGCCATGCCGGAGGGTGGTTGCGAGCCTCTTCTCTATTCACGGAAGCACCGGAGGGATTTGCCCTCGCACACAGGGGTAGTGCTGCAGTGCTGGAAGGAGGCTAACAAGTTCCTGGGCTGGGCTAACACCGTAACCGGTAGGACCCCGCATTGGTGTGGTGACCAGTTAACGGAGGTGAAGAGACTCACTGGATTTAAGGGCTGGAAATTGATTGGCATCGAATATCTGGGGGATGCCCCTAGGTCTTTTGAGTACTTGGAGAAGGAATACCAAACGCATGCCTCACAACACTATCATTACTTGCGTATTACACATGCTCTACGCTCTCATATCGCGGTGGGGACCTCAATCCCGGAGGTCTCGCCAATGGAGGACATGCTCTTACTTGACTCCATTTTAGAAAAGCCCACGGCCACTATTTATCGCGAACTGATCAATAACATGCCTGACCCCTGCTGTCACTGTGGGCGAAATGGGAGGAGGATATTGGTACCCTAGACGATGATGATTGGCAGGACGCCCTGCAGAGCCCGTGCACTGACTTATTCTCATGGGGCACGACCCAATCTCCTTTCTGCGCGAGAGGTTGTCATGAAGAGGAAACCTTTTTCTATATCCTTTGGGACTGTCTGAGCGTGGCACCCTTTTGGTCTAAGGTCGCTCGCTCCATGGAGTTAGTAGTGGGGTCACCAGTTCCGGTGGAGCCAAGATGGCTTTTATTAATGATTAAAGGGCCGACTGACTGGTCAAGGTACAAGGAGATCTGGCTGGCCTTGGCAGCTGGGGTGGCAAAAAGAAATATTGCCCGGGGTTGGGTGGCTCAGGAGGCCCCACAATGGGACCAGTGGCGGCGGGATCTGGATTGGTGCCAGAGGGCGGGGGAGACGATTTACAAGGTCAGGGGGTGTGTGAAGAAGTGGTGGAAGGTCGGGGGTCCCTGGCGGCAATACCGAGGAACAGGGGGAGGGGGGGAGGTGGGTGGGAAGTGATGTGGGTGGTGGTCTTTGGACACGTTTTGACATGCCCAATGTATGTACAAGAGATCGCTAACTATCTCCTGCTAAATGAACACTGCTATGTATTTTATGTACCTGTTAGCAAAGTTAATAAAAACATTTACAAAAAAAAAAAAAAGACAGCATGCAATTGGGTAAAGGAGGGCGCATGTCCCGCCTTTCCAAGCCAATGTAACCGCCCACGGCCTAAGGCTTGCGGTTATGCACACTGGCACCATCTGTTTTAAATTATTATGCCCAGACGCTGGCGCGACAATTGAAAACAGATTGCCTGGTGCTCGCTCACGCGCGCACCACTCGCTGGCTTATTCTTGCCTGCCTCCCCTCCCGTATTGTGCCTTTCACCTACTCCTCCCCTTTCACCAGCTGTGCCTTTTTTCACCAATCGCGGGCTTGTTTTCAGATTAAATTCATCAGCGTCATCATAAAACAAGTTATAACACTTTGCGTCGTAACTCATTGTCTTGGCAAGTAAAATCATGCATTCTTTAGGTGCTGGAGTTATTCAACTGCGGGGGGGGCAGGGGGCATTCATGAAATCAAGCTCAACTCACTGCCATGCATGTCCTCTGTACCCCACCATCTGACAGGCCTGGGATGCGAGTGCCGTATTCCATGTACCCCCCCCGTTAGCAGACTTACTCTGCCGTAAGGTAGGTCTACTATATCGGACCTCCTTCCATGACCAGGTGTGGCCCTGAGCTGCTCCTTGCGTAGACTGACGTTGCTACATGCTGATACCGTTCTGCGAAATTGAAGTTTTTGTTCTTTGCTTTCGTCTCATTTCTTTGTCTCATTTTGTTTTTTGGGGTGTGGGTGGGTGGGTTTCAGCTTGCCTCACGAGTCCGGCTCTTTGAACTGTCTTCTTCTCTGGCTGTCGGATTCAATCAATCTATCTACTCCCATCACGTTTCCAACCTATTCTATGTACATGGTGACAATACAAACATTTCTAGCCCACCATAACCATCCACTGTACCCCTGCGTGCAATCTTTTCTTTAGGGTACAACCGGAGACTGTCAATAGTCTTCGGCTTTACAGTAGCTGTTCAGCCTTTTTTTCCGCTAGTTTTTTTCGTTCTGCTCCTTTTTCTGTCCAGCACTCTTAGCATATTGTATATTTTCATTCGAGTTACTACAGGTGTAGCCGGTCTCTTCCTTGACAAAACGTCGCAGCGCAGATCTAAGCCAAGAAGCTCATGCTAACTCACAGGCCCTCCTACCTTCCTCCCGCCGGTGACACCTGGGAAGTGAGAGCACATCCTTATTCTTGTCCCCTTCCTCTCTCACCACACACCCCCAGCCTTCCTACCCTCCGGCCCAGCCATCCTGTTGCCTCTTTCTCTCACCACCAGCGTTAGAAGTGGGCGGGGACGGAAAGGCATGGCGTGCCCCTACTTCTTAAAATTATGTTAGTCCGTTGCCCTACTTCTTACTTTTGAAAGAGCGTACTGGGGACTGTAAAATTGCCATACTTTAAAAGTACACCTTTTTTTTTCCGCATGAGTGGTGCAACGTGAATATTCAGAAGGCCTCTGCAGTGCGCCCGACCTCCTCCCCTTCCCCGCTGTGTCTAATGGGCCTGCAAAGTGAGACTGAAAGGGCCATCAGTGTAGCATGGTGCGAAAACGGCTACTCTGATGGCCCTGCGGCTGCTGTGAGCCCGTGATTCACACCTCGCAATTCTTCACTATTCTCGGTTGTCCACCAGTCCTGACCGCTCTCCTTCCCTCCATGTTACTGCTCTTCCTCCGTGTTGCCTCTCAGCATCCCTCCGTATTGCTTCGTCGGTGCAAACAAAAAAGCGTTATGATACACAGCCAGCGCTGGGAGCGTCATAGCCCTTTTTAAAAAGAAAATTCCTCCCCCCGCCTGTGTCTTTGTCCAAACACACTGCTTTACAACATAGGTGCGAAACATTGACAAAGCTGCTAGATGTCATAGGTGATGCCTATCGGCTTTGCCAATCATTAAATGCTTGCATTAATTTTGCATTTTTCCTTTTTGAAGGGCCTGCGTGCATCTGTGGTCATTTTTTTTTATGGCGCTCGCAGCATTGGCAAATAATATTTTTCCATTTGCCAATGCTGAACAGCATCAGCAAAAAGCGTGTAAAAAAGCATAAACAGGGGGCGTGGCTTACATGGCGAGGTGAGCAGACGTGCGCTGCCGGAGCTCTCACCGTTCCCGGCATTTATGAGCGATTAAAGCGGAGTCGGAGGGCTCTGAACACACCCCCGGAGTCTGACGGGGGGGGCTGCTGACCTCGGAGAGGGGTCCGGTCGAGGGATCTGGCGTGAGAGCGGTGAAACAGATCTCCTTAAGGGCGCCGACCGGAGGGTCGGAGTGGTGCCCGCCATCTTGGTGCTCTGGCCCGCCGCTGGCATCGCCCTAGTCGACAGGGAGGTGAGCGCGAGCCTGTGAGGCGCTCCCGGAGGGCCACCGGAGGGACACTCTGCTGTACAGTTGCGGCTGACCTTCTTCCGGTCCCGACGTACTACGGACGAACGGAGGTGCTGGGTCCCCGCTGCGGGTCAGAGGAGGAGGATCCGCCATTTTGGGGTGCCAGGCCCTGAGCGCTGTGGGTGCTCCGGTGATTGCAGTCCTGAGGTGCGGCCCGCGGGAGTCCTACCGGCGGCTCGTCTGAGCAGTGGGAGCAGCGGGACGGCAGCGGCTGCTCCGCCGAACATCGTGCCCACCATCTTGAGCGCTCTGGAAGAGGCCTGAGAGCGCTGGGGGACGGGTGCATGGTGCCACATCTATAAACGGCTGCGGAGGCTCCTATCTGACGGCGAGGTCTGGGGCCCTGGACAGCGCCGGCCCCGGGCGAACTGTGTGCGGGTGCCGGGCCCTCCCCCACCCGGTGCCGTCCTAGCTCGGTCCGGCTACAGTGAAGGTGCGGAGTCCCCCCGGGAGGCGATCTGGGGGCGAGGTCCTGAGGCCAACAGGTGAGCAGTAGCGTCCCGGGGGTGCAGCAGAGGAGACCGGAGCAGCCCGTTCCCTTTGGACTCCTGTGGGACAAGTTACCAAAACCGGAGCTGGAGAGACCAGGCATTACGCCGAGGCGAGTAGATTGAACCTGACTACGTTAAAAGCCGGAAATAAATAAACGTATTATATCTGCCCTGAAGAAGCCCCAGGCCTGCTGGCCATTCAGGAGTGAAACACGTGTTGGCTGTTCACTTGATATGCCAATAAATATGCTTTGCACAAACCAATGCGGTTGATTGGAATCATTCCGAAGAAGCAACATTTTAATCTTCAAGCCCCAGCACAACTCTTCTACAGGCCTTGGGAGACCTGCTGTCCTACGAGGGGCCCTCTGACCACCGTGGCCCGCCATCTTGGGCGCTGCTGCTGAGGCCTGTGCGCGCTGCGAGATAGGCACGGACTGGGGCCCTGGAAGACGCCGGCCCTGGTCGAACTGTGTGCTGCCCCCCTGTCTTCCCCCCTGTCTCCCCCCCCCCCCCCCGGCGCCGTTCTGCAGTGGAGGCGTGGAACCCCTCGTGAAGCGTCCTGGAGAGGTGAGGGCTCGGTCGCCCACAGCTGAGCCGAGTTGTCCCGAGGGTGTGGCGGTGGAGTCTGGAGCTGTCATCTTTGGCCCCAGGCGAGGTGGGCCTTTGGAGGGCTGCTGTCCTACGCAAGGCCCTCTGAGGCCCTGCGGGGGATCTCTCTCCCGCGTCATCTTCGGCCCCTGGCTGTGTAGTACCCCGGTTCCAGGGGTGACTGAGCTGCGCCCTCGCCCCTCAGGGGAATCATTGCTTGAGGAGCCCTGGGCCTAAGCGGACCGGTCCCTGGACTGCCTTCCTGCTGTGCCCTCCTGGTGCAGCAAGGGACGGTCGGGTGTGCTGGGGCGTTGAGTGTGGGACGGCTGGCTGCGCACCCCCTGGCGCACGATAAACTGCAGTGGAGGGCCCCCCTGGAGACCCGGACTTTTGTTCGGTGGTTGGTGGGTTCTGCACTGGTGTGAGATCGGAATCCTTAGGGTGAGGTGGGGGCCGGGGTATATCCCTTGTCTAGCCTGCGAAGAGCCGACCTCCTACCATAATCAGCGGGAGAGTCGCCTGCATTGCCGGCTCGGACGGGCCATCGGGGATGACGCGCTCCAATAAAGGCGGCAGGACCGACTCGGCAGCAGCCCCCAAGGACAATACGGTTGTGGCCATGTGGGGCAAAGCAGGGGCACCTGCGGCGGATGCAGGCCCTTCCAGGGGTGCCGAAAGTTCCCTGCCGGTCACTCAAGCGTTCATGTCCTCCTTCATGGTGGAATTGAAAGCGGAGATAGGTTCCTTACGATCCGAGGTCCACAGCTGTGTGAAAGAGCTTCGGAAGGAGGTGACGGACCTTGAAGACCGGGTTGATGGACTGGAACGGAGAATGGATACACGAACGGAAGACCAGGAACACTTATGGCAGCGCCTGGCGGCCCTTGAGGAACAGAACATAGAGCTCCAGGTGAAGCAGGAGGACTTGGAGGACAGAAGTCGGCGCAACAATCTCCGCATTCGGGGCATTCCCTTGGGGGAAGAAGGGGAAGACATCATGGGCTACGTGGCGCAACTTCTGCACGAGGTTTGGGGCGACGAGAACGCTTCACCCCCAACGCTGGACCACATCGGGTGGCCGCCCCGGCGGGGAGGACGGGACTCCTGCCGGATATCCTAACCAGGGTCCACTTTTTCACTGAAAAGGAGGCGATATGGAAGAGTGCCCGTGACAACCCGGATCTGAGATACAACGGCCATAAGATACAAATTTTCCAGGACCTGGCTCCCAACACCCTTAAGCGGCGCCGCGCATTTCGGCCGGTAACGGAGAAGTTGCGAAGCCTGGGCATTACTTACCAATGGGGGCACCCCTTCGCACTTATCTTTCAATGGGAATCGAAGCGTAGATCGGTGAGATCCTACAAAGAGGCGGCGCAGCTCCTTCGCCTAGCGACGACCCCTCCGTCGAGCCCGTCACAACCCCGCAGACAAAGGAGGACTCCGGCGGGACCAGATTGGACCACGGTACAACGACATCGCCGCACCCCCCCTGCAGAAGGGCTCTCCCCCACCCGGGCCAAGCAAGACATTATAGCCCACATACGGTCCCTGGAGGGGGATAAGGCTGAACTTGACGAGGGCCCCGTCACATCTTGATCAATGGTCTGTATCTTTCTCTGCCCCTGATGGGGGGGGGGGGGTGAGGGGGGGGATATGCCCCTGATCATGTCGGGCTCCAAGTGGGGTAGTGCAGTAAGATTCCTTAATTCCACCCCTGACATTGACTCTGTGGGCGGCGGGAGCTCCCTAGCGGGATTCCCTTTGAGACCGACACCCCCCCTCTGTGTAATTGACCTGTCCCTTAGGGAGTGACATCCCAGAGAGCGTCCGAACCTGCGGGTGTAGGATGCCCTGTAACAGGGTCAGTGTCCTGCGGCCCGGTTGGCCGCAATTGTTTTCTAATGTTGGATGGCCCTTGTGGTTCTCCGTTCCCTTACTATCTCTTTCTACCTCTCTTGGTTTCTTGCTGCTCCTTTTTTCTCTTTTCCTTTCTTCTTATGGGGACCTGGGGAGGGGAGGTAGACTGCGGAGGGGAGGTGGGGATGTACGACCATGGACTAGGTGGGGGTTGCGCTGCGAATGGTGTGATTGCTGTGTGGATCATGTTCGCCTCTGTGATATCTTGGTATGGCTGTGAATGTTGCTAGCTCTGTGAAGGTCATGACCCTCAACGTGAAGGGTCTTAATTCGCCCAACAAGCGCAAACAGGTCTGGCACTATCTCCTGCGTCACAGTCCGGACATCATCTTCTTGCAGGAGACCCACCTCCTACAGGCTGACACTGGGCGCATGGCTCACCCTCGGTACCCTCTTCAGTTCTGGGCAGCGGCGGATACAAAAACAGCAGGGGTAGCGATTTTGTGCAGGGCTGGCATCAGGCGGGGGAGAGCAGGCCCTTCCGAAGTGGCGATGGCCGCTTTCTTAGGGTGAGTGTTGAGGTGGGACGTCGCCGATTAACCTTGTGTAACGTATACGCCCCCAACCAGGCTCAGGACCGCTTTCTCCGGGACCTCCTGCGAGATCAGATACCACAGGGCAGCTCTTCGCTGATTCTGGGAGGGGATTTAAATATGGTATGGTGCCCAAAGATGGACCGGAGTGAGGGCTCCTTTAGTGGGGCTGGAGCAATGTCTCTGGCGCTTCGCAAGCAGATCGGGGACTTAGGGCTGTTCGATGCGTGGCGCTATTTCTCACCGGATAAACGTGAATACTCATTCTATTCGAGTGCTCACCGCTCATACTCCTGCATCGACTTTGTGTTTGAGTCGCACGACCTCGTCCGGGATGTGAGGGGAGTGGAGATGTCCGACATCTCAATCTCAGACCATGCTCATGTGGAGCTGCTCCTTCGGGACCCGGATGCGGGCCCTCCCAGAGAGAGGAAATGGTTCCTGCCGCCAAGCATCCTCCGGGACACAGCAAGTGTTGCAGACATCCGTGAGGCGATTACCTTCTATTTTGAGAACAATGACTTACCTGAGACGCCTTTCCCGGTGGTCTGGGACGCCTTTAAGGCCAAGATCAGGGGCCATATTACATCCATTGTGATTGCGAGAACGAGAGAGGCACGAGCCGTGGAGGATGGCTTGGTGGAAGACCTAAGGAAGGCGGAAGCGCAGGATCAGGGTGGCACTACTCTGCAAACGAGACGCCACCTAGCGAATCTTCGAGGCCAACTGCGGTTGCTGCGTGCGAATAGGGCGGAAGGTTCCCTCTTGGCTTTAAAACAGACACATTTTGAGGGGGGAGACCAGGTTGGGAGACTCTTAGCAAGGAGACTGCGGGTCCGAGCAGCTAAGTCTCACATAGCGAATGTTCAGCTACCAAACGGGTCCAGGGCTACGGCGGCTACGGGTAAATGTCAGGCTTTCCGGGATTACTATGCTTCACTGTACGCTGCGGAGACACCGCCTCCTGAAGTGGTGGAGGAAGTCCTAGAGCGGTATGGGGGGACGGCATTACACCCCCAATTTGCAGACCTCCTGGAGGAGTCGATAACACTGGAGGAGGTGACCTTGGCTCTTCGTGAACTTCACTTGGGGAAGGCGCCGTGTCCGGATGGGCTTCCGCTCTCCTTCTATCGCATGTTTCAGGCTCAGCTGGGGCCATATCTTCTCCGGCTCTTCAACTCTTTCACTGACGGCTTGGGTCCTTCTCCGGATATGGGAATGGCGGAAATTGCCTTAATCTTGAAGCCTGGGAAAGACCCCACATTATGTTCGTTGTACCGCCCGATAGCTCTACTAAACACCGATTTTAAAATATACACCAAAGTGCTGGCAAAGCGACTGGACCCTCATATGCCTGACCTGATTGACCCAGATCAGGTGGGATTCATTCGCGGCCGTCAGGGAGCTGACAACGTGCGGAGGGTGGCCCATCTGGTGGGGAAGGCGCACCACTGGCAGATCCCGGCCTGTCTCTTCTCATTGGACGCTGAAAAAGCATTTGACCGGGTGGACTGGTCGTTCCTCCGGGCGGTCTTCTGCAGGATGGGACTGGGCCCAAAGATGATGACTAGAATTATGGCGCCCTATGTTGCGCCACAGGCCAGGGTCCGCATGAATGGACAGCTAACGGAACCGTTTAGGATAGAGAGAGGGACTAGGCAGGGCTGTCCGCTCTCGCCTTTACTGTTCGCCCTGGCGATTGAACCTCTGGCGGATATGATCCGTCGTGCGCCAGACATTCATGGCATCCCTCTGGGGGGACAGGACCATAAAGTGGCGCTCTATGCGGACGATCTCATTCTCACCCTCAGTAAACCCCGAGAGTCCTTACCTGCGGTCCACTCTACGCTTTGCCTCTTTGAGCGTGCCTCTGGTCTGAAAATTAATCATAGCAAGTCCTGGGCACTCAACCTTTCCATCCCCAAACACAAGGTCCCCCCCCCTGGAGCGGATTTGCCCATATCGCTGGGCGGAACACCACATTCGATACCTTGGCTTACATCTGACTCCTTCATTGGATGGTTGGTCACAAGTCAATTGGAAGGATTGTCGCAGATCGGTCCTTGACGACCTGCGGAGATGGAAATCGTTGATACCATCGCGGTTAGGTAGACTCAATGCGGTAAAGATGAACAAGTTACTTACCTTCGGTAACAATATATCTGTAAGAAACAGTAGTTAGTATTAGATTCCTTACCTTAGAATATCCCCAGGCGTCAGTCTGGATCCGGAAACTTATGCATAGCAGTACCCCTGCGCGTCGGTAGGCGTCGTCTGCAGGCGTCTCCTGCGGCTCCGCGTCCGTCGTCGGCGTCGTGCTGACGTCGCTGGAGTATATAGACGCCGCCTCCGCGCGCTGACGTCAGTTCTTTGCACACAGCTTTTCCGCGCCAGAACACGCAGAGCCATGTGAGAACCAACACTGGTGCCATTAGAAACTAGGGCCCTGAAAGGGATGTCCTTAACCCTAGGTATCAGTTCGCAGAACAGGGAGGATGGGTGGGGCGGTAAGGAATCTAATACTAACTACTGTTTCTTACAGATATATCGTTACCGAAGGTAAGTAACTTGTTCATCTGAAAGAAACAGGTTAGTATTAGATTCCTTACCTTAGAATAGATACCCCAGCAATACCAACCCCGGTGGTGGGTCTGCGAACCAATACAATCCGACACCAGAAAGTCCTGGAGGACCGAACGGCCAAAGAAGCCATCCCTCCGGACTTGACTGTCCAGGCAGTAGTGCCTCGCAAAGGTGTGCAGCGAGGCCCACGTAGCCGCCTGGCAAATGTCCTGCAAAGGGACTCCCCGGTTCAGGGCAGTAGTAGCCGCCGTGGCCCGAGTGGAATGGGCTCTCAGCCCAACAGGAGGCTCCTTCCGAGCCAAAGAGTAGCACGCTTTGATGCACAGGACGACCCACCGAGAGATGGTCCGTTTCTGTACCGCCCTTCCCTTCTTCTCACCCACGTAGCCAACAAACAGTTGGTCATCCACCCGGAACTGGCGTGTGCGATCCATATAAAATGAAAGCGCACGTTTTGGGTCCAGACGATGGAGCCGCTCCTCATCTTTTGAAGGATGCGGAGGCGGGAAGAAGGAGGGTAAGGTGATGGACTGCCCGATGTGAAAAGCAGAAACTACTTTGGGCAGGAAAGAAGGTCTAGTCCTCAGAACCACCTTGTCTGGATGAATGGACATGAAAGGAGGTTTGACAGAAAGAGCCTGGAGCTCACTCACTCTCCTGGCAGAGGTGATAGCAACCAGGAAGGCCGTCTTTAAAGTCAGGAGACGGAGAGGACAGGAATGAAGCGGCTCAAAGGGAGCGCACATCAAGAAAGTCAGAACCAGGTTCAAGTCCCACTGAGGCATCACGAACGGAACAGGTGGATAAATGTGCGTGATGCCCTTCAAGAATCTCAGTACAATAGGGGACTTGAACAAAGATGGCTGATCAGGTAGCCTCAAGAAGGCGGAAAGGGCAGAAAGGTAGCCCTTGATAGTGCCCAGAGCAGAGCCCTGCTGGGCAAGAGAGAGAAGAAAGAGGAGAACCTCGGAGAGAGGGGCAGAAAGGGGATCCACAGCCTTTGCTGTGCACCATGCCACAAATCTGTTCCACCGGCAGGCGTATACCGACTTTGTGGAGGGAAGCCTGGCTGCCAGAATCACATTACAGACTTCAGGAGGCAAGTCAAATGGCCTCAACTGTCGCCGCTCAATCTCCACGCATGGAGGTGGAGACTGGACAGGTTCGGGTGGAGGACCGTCCCCTGCTGCTGCGACAGAAGGTCCTCCTGAAGGGGCAGGCGGATCGAGGGACCGACTGACATGCTGAGTAGCTCGGGATACCAGTACTTTCGAGCCCAGTCTGGAGCCACAAGGATAACTTGGGCCCGGTCGCGCCTGATCTTCTTCAGCACTCTGGGCAGAAGTGGTATAGGCGGAAAGGCGTACAACAGACCGCAACTCCACTCGCGCCGAAAGGCGTCGCCGTGCGAGTGCCGTCTTGGAAACTCCAACGCGCAGAACTGATGACATTGCGCGTTCTCTTCTGTGGCGAATAGATCTAACCAAGGCTCTCCCCATTGCAGAAAGAGGCCTTTCGCCACGTCCGAGTTCAGACGCCATTCGTGATCCATCGAGCACCGACGGCTGAGTTCGTCCGCCCTGGCGTTCAGAGAACCTGCCAGGTGTTGAACCGTCAGAGTCACGCCCTGAGGTTCCAGCCATTGCCAGAGACGCAGGGCCTCCTGGCAAAGGGTCCACAACCCCACTCCGCCCTGCTTGTTGCAGTACCACATGGCGGTGGTGTTGTCCGTGAACACCTGCACTACACTCCCGTTGACAAAGGGGAGGAATGCCTTTAGTGCTAGGCGAATCGTCCGCAGCTCCAACATGTTGATATGGAGCCGGGACTCCGCCGGAGACCAGATGCCTCTGATCTCCGCCTCTCCCAAGTGGCCTCCCCAGCACTGGAGGGACGCGTCCGTCACAACTACGTGCTCCGGTTGGGGAAGGGAGCGGGATCTGCCTCTGACCCAATCGCGGTCCATAAGCCACCACTGCAACTGTCTCGCAGCGCCCTCCGAGATCAGGACATGGTCGGATAGGTTGCCCTGATGCTGGGCCCACTGAAACTTCAGGTCCCACTGCAGAGCCCGCATCCGCCACCGGGCGTGATGCACCAGAAGGATGCAGGAAGCCATCAGCCCCAGCAGCCGCAGCGTCAACCTGACCGAAACCCGGGATAACGGCTGAAAGATAGGAATCAAAGCCTGTATATCCCGGACCCGCCGTTCCGGAGGATAAACCCGAAACTGCGCCGAGTCGAGAACCGCTCCGATGAAAAGGAGCTTTTGAGAGGGACACAGGTGTGATTTCGGCACATTGATGGAAAACCCCAGCTCGTGCAGGAGGTCTGCCGTCATCTGAAGGTGGTGGACGACTGTCTGGGGCGAGCCCGCCTTCAACAACCAGTCGTCGAGGTAGGGGAAGACTGAAACCCCTAACCGGCGCAGATGAGCTGCGACCACCGCCATCACTTTCGTGAACACCCGTGGGGCGCTGGTAAGGCCGAATGGGAGCACGATAAACTGAAAGTGCTCGTGGCCTACCGTGAACCGCAGGTAACGCCGGTGGGCCGGCAGGACGGGGATGTGAAAATACGCATCCTGCAAGTCCAACGCCACCATCCAGTCTTGCGGGTCTAGAGCAGCCAAGACCTGAGCCAAAGTCAACATCTTGAACTTCTCCTTCCGGAGGAAGCCGTTGACGTTCCGTAGATCCAAGATAGGACGCAGGCCCCCCTTGTCCTTCTTGGGTACCAGAAAGTAGTGGGAATAGCAACCACACCCTACTTCTGGCCCAGGAACGCGCTCGATGGCCCCCTTGGCCAAGAGGGCTGTAACTTCCTCCTGCAGAAGTGTCAAGTGGTCCCCCGACACACGGTGGTTCTGCGGTGGCATGGCTGGAGGAGTGGTCTCGAAGGGGAGGGAGTAGCCCCTTCGGACGAGCTGCAGCACCCACCTGTCCGATGTGATAGTGCGCCAGCGGGAGTGGTGATGGCGAACCCTGCCACCCACTGGCGTCACATGGGCCTGAAAGCTCGGACTAGGAGGATTTGGAGGCTGATGCTGCGGGGGGAGGTGTGGTCTGACCCCGCCGTTGTCCCCGACCGCCTCCACGGCGGAATCCACGGCCGCCACCGCGTTGAGAAGTATTCTGCGGTGCGTGGCTGGCAGCACGTGTGGGACCGCCCCTTCCGTGGCCACGAAAGAAGCGAAACGAACCCGTTTGCTGGCGCTGGGTCGAGAGACCCAAGGACTTAGCCGTGACCCTGGAGTCCTTGAAGCGCTCAAGCGCGTGGTCCGCTTTGTCGCCAAACAGGCGACTGCCATCGAACGGCATTGTCCATCAAAGTATTTTGGACATCCGTCGAAAAGTTGGCGGATCTCAGCCAGGCGTGGCGACGAATCGCCACCGTCATGGACATCGCTCTGCCCAGCGAGTCGGTCGTATCAAGGCCACACCTGATGGAATATCTCGCGGCGTCTCGGCCTTCAATCATAGCCTGGCCGAGCTTGTCCCGTACCTCCTGCGGGCATTGCGGCAGACACTCCGCGACCGTATCCCACAGAGAGTGGGTGTAGCGGCCCAAGAGGCATGCGGTGTTGCAAGACCGCAGTCCCAGACTCAGGGACGAGAAGACCTTCTTGCCATACTGGTCGTACCTCTTTGATTCCCGGTCAGGCGGGGCCGACGGGAATGCGGTTTTGGAAGTGGAGGCCTGGATCACCAGACTCTCAGGGGTGGGATGGGTGGACAGGAACTTAGGGTCGTCCGGACACGGACGGTGGCGTCTGGCCACGTTCCTATCAACAGGCGAACCTGAAGCGGGCCTGGACCACGTGCCCAAAAGAACGTCTGTCAAGGCTTCATTGAACGGCAGCAGAGGCTCCTGTGGGCATGACTGCGGTTTGAAGACCTCGGTGAGGATGTTAGGCCTCACTTTAGCGACGGGGAGCTCAAGGCGTAAAGCCTTGGCAGCCCTCATCAACACCACTGAATAAGCAGCCCCAGCCTCCGAAGCCACAGTTGGAGGCGAGACAAAACCAGGGTTAGGAGAATCATCCAGACCACTGGCCTCACCCAAGTCACCTGTCCAGTCCATGTCGTACTGAGACTCGCGTGACAGAGGGTCCTCAGACCCCTCCCAACCCTCTCTATAATCTTCATCCTCACCATATTCTGAGTCAACGATGTAGACCGGCTCCACGGGGCCAATGGGCCCCATCGGCGCCGGACTCGGCGTCGGGCGACGCCGGTCCGACTCCGCGTCCGGAGTAGGAGAGGGAGTGGGGGTGGCGCCGCCCGGAGCCGGCGCCTGAGCCCCGACGCCGGCCGGAGCCGGCGACAGAGTCGCGGCGCCGCGCGGAGGCGGCACCATGGGTTGCCCCGATGGAATCGGCGCCGGAGAGGCCGGAGGACCAGCCGGCGTCGACCCCGAAGGGCCCAGCGGCGCCGGGGCCGGAGCCGCCGGCGGCGTCGGGGCCGGAGCACCCGACGGCGTCGGGGCAGGAGCACCCGAACCGCTCGGGCCCCCGGACGGGACCACCGGGCCCGCAGGCGCCGTAGGCCCCGTCGGAGGAGACAGCGCCCTCATGGCCATGAGGAACTCCTCTATCTCCTCGCGCGACGCGCCTTGCCCAGGGACCGACGGGTATGGGGCAGGCAGCGTCGGCGACCCACGCGGGGCCGCGGGGGTGGGGCTACCCGAACCCCCGGCCGCATCGCGCGAGCGTCGGGGGGAGTCGGGGGTGCGATGACGACGCCCCAACTTCTTGTGTTTCTTACCAGAGGAACCGGAGGAATGGTGACGACTTCCGGAGCGCTCGTGGCGGCTCCGCGACCGTTCTCTCGACCGCTCCCTCGACCTCCGGCCGGACCGGGAACGCTCTCGACGCGGGGCCGACACCCGGAGCTCGAGAAGCTTGCGGGACCGCTCCCGTCTAGCCTTAGTCGTCAAGGCCCGGCAGTCGACGCAGGACTCCACGTCGTGGTCCGCGCCCAGGCACCGGAGGCAGAGTCGATGGTGGTCGGTGACCGACATCGTGCGATCACACCCGTCACAGTTCTTAAAACCGGGCATCCTACCGGCACCTTAAGAGTTAGAGTTATCAAAAAACTTTGGTCAAAAGACCGGAGTACTGCTCTTCGGATCTGCGCTAACTGGCGCGGAAAAAAGAAGAACTGACGTCAGCGCGCGGAGGCGGCGTCTATATACTCCAGCGACGTCATCACGGCGCACGACGCCGACGACGGACGCGGAGCCGCAGGGGACGCCTGCAGACGACGCCTACCAACGCGCAGGGGTACTGCTACGCAAAAGTTTCCGGATCCAGACTGACGCCTGGGGATATTCTAAGGTAAGGAATCTAATACTAACCTGTTTCTTTCAGATGTCCATCCTGCCCAAACTTCTCTACTTGTTCCAGTGTTTGCCTACACCCATCCCCTTACATAATATTCGGAGTTTGCAAAGAGAGCTAACCAGCTTCATCTGGGGAGGGAAGCGACCACGCTTCTCCCAGGCACTCCTTATGGCGCCGCGAGACCGCGGAGGTCTGGCGTGTCCTAACTTGGTGGATTATTACTGGGCCGCCCATTTACGCTTCGTGATTGAGTGGGGCACCAGAGGAAGTGAAAAGGGGTGGCTTCACATGGATAGGGCGGTAACTGGTCACACCATCTGGGACTTGGCGTGGAATCATAAGGCAGGGCGATCCCCGAGCGCCTACTTGGCGATGCCCACTAAAACAGTTTTGGAAATATGGGACAGAGTGGCGGTGCGTAGAGGTCTCACGACTTTTCCATCCCCGCACACCCCCATTGAGGGGAACCCATGGTTTCCACCGGCCTTCCGTACTAGAGCCTTTCGTGGGTGGACTCAGGGTGATTGCAGGGTCCTTACGAACCTCTTTGACGGAGGCACCCTGAAGTCTTTCGCTCACTGCAGGGAGGAATTTCGCCTGCCGCCAGAAGCTGAGATGCAATATATCCAGTTGCGACACTGGGCCCTGACTGATGCAACATATCCCGGGGCCACCCGAGATTTTACCCCGTTCGAGAGACTTGCCCGTTCTTGTACCGAAACGAAGTGCTTGATCTCCAAGATATACCAGATCCTGCAGCACCCTCAGGTGCCGCCTTCGCAGACCTATCAACAGCGGTGGCACACGATGTTAGGAGCCGATATTACTCCGGAACAGTGGCTTTGTCTGTGGCGCGATATCCCTAAAGTATACCGTAGTATCCCGCAACAAGAAAACGCATATAAAATGATGACCCAGTGGTACTACACGCCCCAACGCTTGCATAAAATGTTCCCATCCTCTTCTCCTGACTGCTGGAGATGCCAGGCTGCACCTGGAGATTTCCTACATATCTGGTGAACCTGCCCCTTGATAACCGTCTTCTGGAAGGAGGTCCTGAGTCACATTAAGGGGGTCCTGGGGTTTCCTCTGCCTGATGCCGCTAGTACACTATTGCTGGGAGTCAAACCTGCAAATTTGTTAGCATTGACCCGGAGTGATTGGACCATAGCGCTACAAATGTTGGGCTCCGCCAGACAACTCATTGCTTTATACTGGAAGAAGGCGGAGGCGCCCCCCATTGCTGCGTGGTTTGTGAGACTCTGGCATGTCCTTACCATGGAATTACTCTCAGCTAGACTGCAGTCTCGCAACACACGCTTCAAGGCGGTATGGCAGAACATGCGCGAAACATGCCCCCTAAACTTAGGGCGTTACATTTAGTGGATGACGCTGTGCTTCCCCCTACCTCACGCAGGCCTGTGGTATAAGGGCCCTGGGGTCCGACATGTGTCTTACGGCGGGTGTTCCTGTTATCGGTGAGACCTGCGAGGACTCGTACCCTCTGGTCCCTTGGCTGTCCTCTAGGTCTTTTCTTTCCTCTTCTCTGATTCTTTTCCTTTCTCCTCTTCTGTTACCTTTTCTGATCTGTTGCCTCCTTCTAGGCTCTTGGTTGTAATTCGGACCGCTCTGGTCCGGTAGTTCTATTAGTTCTAGTTCTTGGTCTGCACTCGGCCCTAGGGGCCAGGTTTTATTAGCAGTGACCTTTTGACATGCCCGAAAGATTCCTTGATTTTCAGACGCGGCCGGCCCTATTGGGTTGTAGGCGGAACGGTGTGTATAAGGTTAGGAAGTATTCACGATTCTAATGTTATTCTACTGCTTTTCCTCTGACGCGGCCGGCCCCTGTGGGGTTGTAGGCTTATCGCCGTGTATGTGTCACCTTTTTGCGTACTCCCAACCTAGGGGGTGAAATAAAAACAGACTTCATATAAAAAAAAAGCATAAACATAGTTCAATTACTCCCTTAAAAGTATAGTTAAAAAAAATATTGTGTACATTTAGCAAGGTAGAGGTTTCTTAAATATAGCGCACTAGAATTATGCAGTAATCCAGTTCCAAATTATGTGGCAGCATTGAGTAAGCTATCCACGAAGAAAAGGCATATTACGCAGCATTCTTTGGCGCCATCTGTTGCAGTATTTTTTACAGTTTCTTGTCTTTTCAGCACTTACATATGCCATTTTTCAGTAGTATTGGTGTAGCACCTGAACACTGTTGCAAAGGGTCTGCCTTTGAACCGCACAATGCCTGGTGCTATTCGGTTTTTAAGTAACCTTTGATCATTTGAGCAAGATGCATCTCTCTGGCTGTTGGAATAAGCACATTATGCAGCAGAGGGTGGATTATGCGGCACGTGTTTTGTTTATACCTGCTTTTGTAGAGAATTACGTGGCTTCAGAACCCCATTTATTCCAGAGTCTCTTGCTATTCCCGATCAGCAGGTGTGCATTGATTGTTGTTTCTCTCCTGAACCAAACATAGATTGCATCATGTACACAAGGGAAAGCTTACAAGGGGATTCCCCAGAGTGAAAGGGAAAATGGAATGTATGTTGAATAAAACAAAGTAAGGCCTTTGAAATTCCACAAGTACCTCGCTGAGGTAAATTGTGGCATAAGACTTGCTTACGATTGTAGTAAGTCTTTGAATATTTTGTTATTTCTTCCAGATGGTGAAAGATTGTCAAAAGACGTGAGAGTGATGCTTGTTATATATGTTAGCTTCTTTATGTTATTCTATATTAGCTGAGTTGTCTACAGCAGCCCACCGTTGAATGTAGAAAGGATATTATGTTGTGTGCAGGGCCACTGGAATTATGCGGCAAGAGAGGACCAACTGATGCTGCAGAGTTGACTAAATTATGCGAAAAGTAAAGCCAAATTAAGCACCATAATGTGCCACTTTTTTGTGATAGTATTACTTCAATGTTTTGTCATTTTCACATGTTAACACTGGGCAAAGGTTTCACCTCACTAGTACCAGTTTGACCACTTGGATGCTAAGGGGTGTGCGAGTAGGTCCATTGACTTTCCATTGAAATCAATGGAAACTCCATGACGAGTTACCCTTGTCATTAGCACTGAAGGGGTTAACATCCAAATTCAGCAATTAACCACAGAGCAGTGACCAGTGAACCTTTGCACAGGGTCTTGCACTGTACAGCAACATCTTTTGCAGCATTTTTAGTATCTTTTCTTCCGTTTGAGTTGGAATTTTTTGTTGTTGTTAGCATCAGCAGATGATGGATTATGATGGATTATGTAGCAAATGCAGTAAAGAACAAGTTACTTACCTTCGGTAACGCTTTTTCTGGTAGATACAATATCTGCCTGTGGATTCCACACCTTGTGAATATCCCCCTGCGTCAGCAACATTCGGAAATTCTTTTGTAGCTTCGCGCCGACTTGGACATCATAGAGACACGGTGTAGGAAGGTAGATCCCGGACTATGGTTGCCCCCAACTTTTTGCCTGGTGTTTTGCTGGTTTTCTGACTTAGTTGACCTGGGACCCTGCTATTCAGGGCCCCAGGCCTACTGCTCTCTCTGTAAAATGGATTCCATGTACCCTAGGTACATATCTAATTGGATACTGAGTCACCTTATCAGTCCCTGTACAGTGTACCTTAGGTACCCAGGGCATAGGTGTACCCAGGGCCTACCAGGGGCTGCAGCATGTATTATGCCACCCCTGGCTGGCCATCCAAATCTGACACAACTGGCTGCACCACAGCTGGGGCAAGGTGGTGTAATCACCCCTTGCTTTAGATATAGTATTCCTATATCTAACCCTAAAATGGGCACACAGATCTCCTATCAGTCACTCCTATGGCAGGCCTTAACAATCCTGAAGGCAGAGTGCTTGGAATCGTGTGAGATAGTGCTCTGGCATGAGCTGAGCCTGTCTGCGGCTTTCGGGATCCATCCCTTAGCCGTTTCCATGATATCGCATACCATATACTCTTAAGTGCATTATAATCCTCGCGGTTATATGCCAACTCTGGTATCGCTTTATCAAAACATGTCTAGTAAGGTGTCATACGAATTGGAATACTAACCCCTCGCCAATTCTGGCGACGGGGTTAGCATTCCACCCTTCTAGAGGGACACGACATGTATGTAACCTGTAACCCCGGTTAAAGTCAGACAGAGCCTTAGCATCCACAAAATGGATGCTGCCACCGAGACACAAGTCTGCCCTCCTGCTGCTGGGAGTCCTCCCAGAGCAGGAGGCAAGGACAAAGGGTTTCCTGCCAGGGGCGGTGCCAGCACCGTCCCAGACAGGGTTTTGTGTATTCCAGGTAGGCAGGGCTACAGAGGAAGGAGACTGCAAGTGGCACCCCGGTGCTCACTGTGCATAGGCCGGCTTGAACCAGTTCCAGGGGCACACCAGCCCCTGAGCTGGGGAAAGCCCGGCAAAGGAGAGGGGTGTAACCACCCCCCTCCTAGTCCCACCCATAGGGCAGGACTTAGTCACGTGCCAGCCCCCTTTTCCCAGATAAAGGTAGGAGCAGGCCCCCTTCCAAATTAGATCATCTTTGGAATCAAGACACAACTTTCTACGAAAGGACATCAAGATTTCTTCTTCAAGATTCTCCCTTGTGACTAAGGAGTAGTCACCCTGCATCCGCAGGCACCATCTTAAGAACACTGCGGTCTGCTGCAAGTCCTTCCTCCGGAATCCGACTGCCCAGCTCGACGAGAACCGGCTTCCCTGGCACCTCTGACCTCTACCCACCTCTACAGCAAAGCTGAGAACCGTGGGTGCGACGAGACCTCGAGGGACCGGCCATCTTCAAGACTGCACGACTTCTTTCCAGCACGACCGCCGAGGGATCCTCTGGTGAGTGCTTTGGGGTCCGAGAAGCCCCGACCCTGAGCAGCCCCAGCACCGAAGTTCAGCCTCCCAGCATCTCCACGATCTGCGTGGGGCCCTTCTGCTTGCGACTGCTCACCGCGTTGTTTGGCTACTAGCCCGCTGGCTTGTGGCCTTCTTAACGACGCCCGACGACATCACTGCTGCTGGTCTGGTTGCTCCAGACTGGCCCTTGCTCCCTTCCAAAAGAGGAGCACCCTGGACCCTCCTGGTCTACTCCAGACGCCATTTTAGGTCCACCGCGTGGGCTTGAATTTGCCAAGACTTGTTGCCCCAATCCTGGGTCCAGCGACGTCGACAGCATCATCCATCGTGGGACAGCTCGTACCTCCATCCTGGTCGCCGACAACGCCTCCTGGTCCGTGAGACTGCAGAGCACAGCGTCGCCCACTCACCTAGTCGAGGTGACTACCATCCGGTGCCCTCCTGGTGCCCCCTGACTACTGGCTAGTAGTCACGAACTTGGTCCCCTCTGCTTTCAGGTATCATCCATCTTCGATCCAGGCTTGGATCACTCGAACAATCTTCACTGGTCGCCTGCCAGCAACTCCTTTCCTTCAGGCTCCTGGTTCGTCAACGAAGAATCCCGACGTCTTTTCAGACCTATGCAGCTGCAGCCCCTGAGCTAGGTAACTTCGGCATTTCGGTGCCCCAGCATAGCCTCACTATCCAAGGGTCCAGATCCACGTTCGTTTTTGACCTACCTAGTCGGGTTCGCCCGAGAACACTAACTTTGTGAACACTAGCTTCCATAGGCTTTTTCCCGCCTTACGCGTGAGAGTTCCCACTCTGCACGTGGTGTCCCTAGGCCTCCTGCTCCTAACCTGAGTGTTCAGTATTGTAGGCCTAGCGTTCCTAAAGCCTCTGAGAATCGTTACTTACCTGCTAGTAATCCGCATTCCACTTTTAGAGTATATGGTTTTTCGTGCCCCTCGGGCATTTGTGTAAATTGTGCGACTTGAAGTATTTTTATAAGAGTTTTGTTGTGTGCTTAGCTCCCTATCTCATAAAGAGCCAGGGTAGTCTTGTTATAAATAAATACACTGTTTATTTTCATAACAACTTGTGTGGTGTCCTTTCACTGGGTGTTCAAGGGGTAATGTGATGGTAAAACAGCTGGCTTAACACGCCCTCTATAGTCTTAGCCTTAGACTGCTCGTATCCATGCTACTAGGATAGCTGGTCTATAAGGTTGACTTACAACCAATCATCAATAAGGGTTGTTTGGTCTGATATATAGTGATCACTAGAATAGTGAGCACTGCACATCAGGCCAACTTCTCACATTGGTGAGCAGCGGTTGGGATTTGAGCTTGCTGTTGTTTTACCACACATATCCTAAGAATATCTTGTGAAAGATCACATAAGTACTAAGGTACATATAACTTAGCTTAGAATACTCGGAGTTCTACTGAACCAGCTGTTGTACCTCCTAGGGCCTAGCACACCCTAAACTACAACTCTAGCAAGGGATCAGTAGGCAAACATATAGTGTAGGTAAGTGCACCACTTACACCTCACTAGAAAAGCATGTCTACCCAAGGAGAATCTACTGAGACTCCCCTTGTGGATGTTGACCCTCCACAGGTCAAATCAAGATATGCAGCTCCCAGTTTCCAGGAGATGAGACAAGTGTGTACCTCCAGGAAACTGAAACAGGGGTCTAACCCCACCATTCCCTTTTTAATAGGTCTCTTAGAGACTTATGATGCGAGAAAGATTTCTCAGCTAGATGGGAATATGCCAGCCTTAGAGGGTACCTCTGGGGATCCAGACCTCCCCAACACTGCCAATGCAGTTGAGGAGGAGGATCAAGAGGAACTCTCTGGGGACGAGGTAGACAAAGGTCTTGAGGTAGTCAGAAGGCTAACTAGGGCCAACTTAGACTTGCTTGGGCTAGGATCTGGGGGACCCCCAGTACTGACCCTAAGTAGGCCTAACCTTGGAGTTAGGAGAGATAGATCTCTTTCTAGGGACTCCAATAGATCTCTGCACTCTAATGCCTCTTCTCAGAGGAGAAGGAACTCTCCCCAGAGGAGATTGACTTCCCCTCAGAGAATGGAGCATGAAGCTAGGATGAGACAGGCTACTCTGAGGATTGAAAGGGAAGAACTTGCCCTGGCCAAAGAGAAGCTTGCCTTTGCTAGAGAGCAGCAGATGAGTGGGTTAGCACCCACTGGTGGCAGCAATCTCCCAAGAGAAAAAGAGAAGGGTTTAGATACTAAACACCTGACAAAGATAGTGCCCCCCTTTAAGCAAGGGGATGACATCCAGAAATGGATGGCTGCTCTGGAGAGGGCCTGCACTGTGCAGTGCATTCCCCAGAGTCAGTGGGCAGCTATACTGTGGCTCTCCTTTGATGGCAAAGGTAGAGATAAGCTCCTCACTACAAGAGTGGAGGATGCTAACAATTACCAGGTCCTGAAAAATGCACTGGTTGATGGGTTTGGCTTAACCACTGAGCAGTACAGGTTGCTGTTCAGAGACACCCAGAAAACTCAGTCTCAGGACTGGTCTGACTTTGTTGATTGTGCCACTAAGGCTTTGGAAGGCTGGCTACTGGGTAGCAAGGTTACTGACTTCACAGGATTGTATAATCTTATTATGAGAGAGCAAGTCTTAAATAATTGTCAGAACCAGTTATTACACCAGCACCTGGTAGACTCTGATCTGACCTCTCCACAAGAATTGGGTAAGAGGGCAGACAAATGGGTCAGAACCAGGATTAGGCCTAAGAACCAAGGTGGTGACCAGAAAAAGGAATCAACCAAGCCTCAAGAGAAGGGTGGGAATAAATCTTCAGATCAAACCACATCAGGGCCCCAAAAATCCTCTGAGGGGGGTGGGTCCCAGAATCCTTCTAATAACCAGAAGAAACCTTATTGTTATCCCTGTAAACAGGTGGGTCATTTGAAAACTGACAGCAGTTGCCCAAAGAATAACAATAAGGAGAACATACCCCCAAGTAACATTCCCAAACCTCCTGTTACTACTAGTAGTAATCCCCCAGGTGGTGGGAGTGCCCCCAAGAATTTGGGTGCATTTACTTTGGGAGTTCCTGGGGACTCCGGCCTAACCAGGTCCCCAAACTTAGATACTCTTGTCTGTGAGACTGGCATGGGGTTTGCCAACTTCACAACTTGTCCCAACACGTTGGGCAAGTACAGACAGGAGCCCCTCATCAATGGTATAAAAGTTGAGGCCTATAGAGATACAGGGGCTAGCATCACCATGGTGACTGAGAGTCTAGTTCCCTCAAGGTAACTTTTACCTGGTGCCACATACCAGGTGACCAATATTGATGGAGTACAGAGAGATCATCCCATGGCAGTGGTCAATCTCAGCTGGGGAGGTGTCACTGGCCACAAGAGAGTGGCAGTGTCACCAACCTTGCCTGTAGATTGCCTACTGGGGAATGATTTAGAGCTCTCAGCCTGGGCTGAAGTAGAGCAAGAAACCCATTCTAAAATGGTAAACTCCCATGGTAAGGTTAGTGGGGCAGTGATAGCCACAGCCCCAGTCCAAGATATCCTCCCTGAACAGGTCAGGAGGGCTGTGCCAGTCACAGCCCAATCTCAGACAACTTCCTTCCCAGAACAGGTTGTCAAGGCTGTGATGGTCACAGCCCACACCCAAACTGAGCCCCCTCCTGAAAAGGTTGGGAGAGTTGTGATGGCCACAGCTCAAACTCAGACAGATGATAGTGTTGTGAAGCCTGAAACTATGGATCACTCCACTCAGACAGAGAGCATTGAGGAGGAAGAGAAATCTCCCTCCCACCAGACTTTAGGAAAGGATCAGCCTCCTCAGGGAACTGATCTGACCCCTTGTGAAGAAACTGCCACAGAGGTAGTCAGGCCTAGCCTGGCAGAACCCCTGATGTCAGTGGACCCTTCCAAGGTGGGACCCAGTCTGGAGCAGGTAACCTGCCCCTCTCTACCCTGCCTCAGTCAGCCCAGGGCTGTAGAGGTCAGGGAGGCCAGTGTTGGACCCCAAAGGGCCCCCTGTCTAAAAGAATTCCCCAATCAGCAGATTAAGGGCACTGAAGCTAGCAGACCTAGCCAAGTGAAAATAAAACAGACTCCTGAGGGATCCCCCTTAAAATTAGTTAGGGACCTCCCCCAGATGGACACTGCTGGGCACAGCCAAACTTGGGACCTGAGGGCCCCAGACCTGACTTGTCCCTCCAGTAAGCCAAACAGAGGGACCCAACCTCCAGCTGTAGGTAGCCAGAGGTTGACCCTGAGAGCCCAAAACAACTCAGTCTTGGAAAGAAAGGCCTCTATGGTGGAAAATGATTGGAGGAAGCTGAGCCCAAAATTAGTGGAGCCTCACTTCAGTACTCCATTTCAGCACCAGCCTTTTCCTTTGCCAAAACACACCACAGGTAGAGATTCCCTATGGTGGAGACCCTCAGATACCCTTAGGGTGAGGGATTGCTTAGTGGACCATGAGATAGGGGGTAACCATGCCAGTGCTGGTACTTCCTTATATGGCCACTCAGGCAATATAGGCTTACCTGGCAAGGATAGCCTTATCTCCTTTCGTTTGGGGGGGGGTTATGTAGGAAGGTAGATCCCTGACTATGGTTGCCCCCAACTTTTTGCCTGGTGTTTTGCTGGTTTTCTGACTTAGTTGACCTGGGACCCTGCTATTCAGGGCCCCAGGCCTACTGCTCTCTCTGTAAAATGGATTCCATGTACCCTAGGTACATATCTAATTGGATACTGAGTCACCTTATCAGTCCATGTACAGTGTACCTTAGGTACCCAGGGCATAGGTGTACCCAGGGCCTACCAGGGGCTGCAGCATGTATTATGCCACCCCTGGCTGGCCATCCAAATCTGACACAACTGGCTGCACGACAGCTGGGGCAAGGTGGTGTAATCACCCCTTGCTTTAGATATAGTATTCCTATATCTAACCCTAAAATGGGCACACAGATCTCCTATCAGTCACTCCTATGGCAGGCCTTAACAATCCTGAAGGCAAAGTGCTTGGAATCGTGTGAGATAGTGCTCTGGCATGAGCTGAGCCTGTCTGCGGCTTTCGGGATCCATCCCTTAGCCGTTTCCATGATATCGCATACCATATACTCTTAAGTGCATTATAATCCTCGCGGTTATATGCCAACTCTGGTATCGCTTTATCAAAACATGTCGAGTAAGGTGTCATACGAATTGGAATACTAACCCCTCGCCAATTCTGGCGACGGGGTTAGCATTCCACCCTTCTAGAGGGACACGACATGTATGTAACCTGTAACCCCGGTTAAAGTCAGACAGAGCCTTAGCACTCACAAAATGGATGCTGCCACCGAGACACAAGTCTGCCCTCCTGCTGCTGGGAGTCCTCCCAGAGCAGGAGGCAAGGACAAAGGGTTTCCTGCCAGGGGCGGTGCCAGCACCGTCCCAGACAGGGTTTTGTGTATTCCAGGTAGGCAGGGCTACAGAGGAAGGTGACTGCAAGTGGCACCCCGGTGCTCACTGTGCATAGGCCGGCTTGAAACAGTTCCAGGGGCACACCAGCCCCTGAGCTGGGGAAAGCCCGCCAAAGGAGAGGGGTGTAACCACCCCCCTCCTAGTCCCACCCATAGGGCAGGACTTAGTCGCGTGCCAGCCCCCTTTTCCCAGATAAAGGTAGGAGCAGGCCCCCTTCCAAATTAGATCATCTTTGGAATTAAGACACGACTTTCTACGAAAGGACATCAAGATTTCTTCTTCAAGATTCTCCCTTGTGACTAAGGAGTAGTCACCCTACATCCGCAGGCACCATCTTAAGAACACTGCGGTCTGCTGCAAGTCCTTCCTCCGGAATCCGACTGCCCAGCTCGACGAGAACCGGCTTCCCTGGCACCTCTGACCTCTACCCACCTCTACAGCAAAGCTGAGAACCGTGGGTGCGACGAGACCTCGAGGGACCGGCCATCTTCAAGACTGCACGACTTCTTTCCAGCACGACCGCCGAGGGATCCTCTGGTGGGTGCTTTGGGGTCCGAGAAGCCCCGACCCTGAGCAGCCCCAGCACCGAAGTTCAGCCTCCCAGCATCTCCACGATCTGCGTGGGGCCCTTCTGCTTGCGACTGCTCACCGCGTTGTTTGGCTACTAGCCCGCTGGCTTGTGGCCTTCTTAACGACGCCCGACGACATCACTGCTGCTGGTCTGGTTGCTCCAGACTGGCCCTTGCTCCCTTCCAAAAGAGGAGCACCCCGGACCCTCCTGGTCCACTCCAGACGCCATTTTAGGTCCACCGCGTGGGCTTGAATTTGCCAAGACTTGTTGCCCCAATCCTGGGTCCAGCGACGTCGACAGCATCATCCATCGTGGGACAGCTCGTACCTCCATCCTGGTCGCCGACAACGCCTCCTGGTCCGTGAGACTGCAGAGCACAGCGTCGCCCACTCACCTAGTCGAGGTGACTACCATCCGGTGCCCTCCTGGTGCCCCCTGACTACTGGCTAGTAGTCACAAACTTGGTCCCCTCTGCTTTCAGGTATCATCCATCTTCGATCCAGGCTTGGATCACTCGAACAATCTTCACTGGTCGCCTGCCAGCAACTCCTTTCCTTCAGGCTCCTGGTTCGTCAACGAAGAATCCCGACGTCTTATCAGACCTATGCAGCTGCAGCCCCTGGGCTAGGTAACTTCGGCATTTCGGTGCCCCAGCATAGCCTCACTATCCAAGGGTCCAGATCCACTTTCGTTTTTGACCTACCTAGTCGGGTTCGCCCGAGAACACTAACTTTGTGAACACTAGCTTCCATAGGCTTTTTCCCGCCTTACGCGTGAGAGTTCCCACTCTGCACGTGGTGTCCCTAGGCCTCCTGCTCCTAACCTGAGTGTTCAGTATTGTAGGCCTAGCGTTCCTAAAGCCTCTGAGAATCGTTACTTACCTGCTAGTAATCCGCATTCCACTTTTAGAGTATATGGTTTTTCGTGCCCCTCGGGCATTTGTGTAAATTGTGCGACTTGAAGTATTTTTGTTGTGTGCTTAGCTCCCTGTCTCATAAAGAGCCAGGGTAGTCTTGTTATAAATAAATACACTGTTTATTTTCATAACAACTTGTGTGGTGTCCTTTCACTGGGTGTTCAAGGGGTAATGTGATGGTAAAACAGCTGGCTTAACACGCCCTCTAGAGTCTTAGCCTTAGACTGCTCGTATCCATGCTACTAGGATAGCTGGTCTATAAGGTTGACTTACAACCAATCATCAATAAGGGTTGTTTGGTCTGATATATAGTGATCACTAGAATAGTGAGCACTGCACATCAGGCCAACTTCTCACACACGGCATCGCACGCGACTCCGCTGACGTCACCGACGCCTACAATAGGCCCACGCCGGTGTGATGACATCAGTTATGCCCTTTTTTCCGTGCCTTCAAAGCACACGGACGGACCAATGACAGTAGACATATACACAGCATACGCAGTACAAATATCAAGGTAATACACACAGTGTGAAGCAAATGCAATAAAACATTTGAAATAAACAACTCTTTGACAATAAAATAAATACATTACAGAAACTCTGGTATAGAAGAGTGGACAACGGGGAGGGGGGTGGGTCAGTGAGGAATCCACAGGCAGATATTGTATCTACCAGAAAAAGCGTTACCGAAGGTAAGTAACTTGTTCTTCTGATAGATACATCTGCCGTGTGGATTCCTCACCTTGTGAATAGAGTCCCACAGCAGTCCCCACTCCAGGAGGAGGGTGTCCACTCCTCTAAACCAGGAAATCCTGGAGAACAGAGCGTGCAAAATGACCGTCCCTCCTCACTTCGGAATCCAAGCAGTAATGCTTCGCGAAAGTGTGGAGGGAAGACCAAGTTGCCGCTCTACAAATATCCTCTAGCCAATGCTGAGGTTGAAGACTTAGCTCTTGTAGAATGAGCCCTTATACCCTCTGGTGGTTCCTTACCGGCCAAAGAGTAGCAGATCTTTATACAGAGGACGATCCATCTCGACAAAGTTTTTTTATGGACCGCTCTTCCTTTCTTGCAGCCAGCAAACCCAATGAAGAGCTGGTCATCCAAACGAAAGTCTTTAGATCTGTCCAAGTAAAAGGACACCGCCCTTTTGGGGTCCAGACGGTGCAACCTCTCCTCATCCTTAGAAGGGTGTGGGGGAGGATAAAAGGTAGGGAGGGTAATGGATTGACCAAGGTGGAAAGGAGTCACCACCTTAGGCAGAAAAGCAGCCCTGGTCCTAAGAACCATTCGATCAGCATGAATGGTCAAGAAAGGGGGCTTGTAACTAAGAGCTTGAAGCTCACTTACCCTCCTTGCCGAGGTTATTGCAACGAGGAAGACTGTTTTAAGAGTCAGAAGCCTCATAGGACATTTGTGAAGAGGCTCAAAGGGAGCACCCATTAAAAAGGTCAATACAAGATTTAAGTCCCACTGAGGCACGATAAAAGGAGTAGGAGGGAACTTATTTGTGAGGCCATTCAAAAACCTTAAAACTACAGGAGATTTAAAAAGAGATGGCTGGTCAGGCAAACAAATAAATGCCGACAGCGCTGAAAGATAGCTCTTCACTGTGGCAACAGCAAGCCCCTGTTGCGCCAGAGAAAGGGCAAACTGGAGAACATCAGACAAATGGGCTCTCAAAGGGTCAATAGATTTCTCCCCACACCACGTGACAAATTTTGACCACCTATAAGAATAGATGGACTTAGTGGAGTCACGCCTGGCTGACAAGATGACATCCACCACGTCAGGCGGGAGAGAAAAGGAAATCAGGTTGCCCCGTTCAATCTCCAGGCATGTAGGTGTAATGTCTGGAGGTGGGGGTGTAGAACCTGCCCCTCCAACTGAGAGAGGAGGTCTGACCCGAGAGGGAGACGGAGCGGCGGGTGAGAGGAGAGGTGGAGAAGATCTGTATACCACAACCTTCTTAGCCAGTCCGGGGCGACCAATATGACTTGGGCCCGGTCTTGGCGAATCTTCCTCAGAACCCGAGGAATCAAAGGTATGGGAGGAAACGCGTAAAGGAGTTGATTTCCCCAACTCAACTGAAACGCGTCCCCCAAGGCTCCTTGCATCGGATACTGGAGACTGCAGAATACAGGCAGTGAAAATTATCGCGAGTGGCGAACAGGTTCACCCGAGGAGTCCCCCACATCTGAAAGAGGTCGTGAACCACCTCCGGGTGAAGCCTCCACTCGTGGTCGGCAGAGAAATGCCGACTGAGACTGTCTGCACGAACGTTTAGAACTCCGGCCAGATGATTCGCCATCAGACAAATCTGATGGTCCTGAACCAAGGACCAGAGACGCAGAGCCTCTCTGCAGAGA
Source organism: Lissotriton helveticus (assembly GCF_964261635.1). Classification (NCBI taxonomy): domain Eukaryota; kingdom Metazoa; phylum Chordata; class Amphibia; order Caudata; family Salamandridae; genus Lissotriton; species Lissotriton helveticus. Next base: position 1,648,754,371 of record NC_136061.1, read on the forward strand.
CACTGCGACCCCACACCTCCCTGTTTGTTGATGTACCACATCAGTCGTGTTGTCCGTCAGGACCTGGACTGAACGACCGCGAAGGGAAGGGAAGAAGGCCTTGAGCGCCAAATGTATTGCCCGCAATTCTAGAAGGTTGATGTGAAGCAACCTTTCTTCTGGAGACCAAAGACCCTTGACCTCCAGATCCCCCAGATGAGCACCCCACCCTAGAGTGGATGCATCCGTTATCACTGTGGCCACCGGAGGAGGCAACTGAAAAGGCTTCCCCTGAGACAGGTTGCCTTCCACGCCCCACCAAGACAGATCCGCCGCAGCTTCTCTGGAGATCTTCACTGACTCTCTCAGATCTCCGTTGTGCTGATACCACTGCCTGCGGAGGCACCACTGGAGCGCCCTCATATGCCAGCGTGCATGGTTGACCAACAGAATGCAAGAAGCCATCAGACCGAGCAGGCGAAGGACCTTCAGGACTGGAACGACCGCTCCACTGTAAAATAAAGGAATCATTTCCTGTATGTCGTGAATCCTTTGAGGAGGAGGGAATGCACGACATACAGTTGTGTCCAGTACAGCACCTATGAACAGGTTGCACTGGGAGGGCACCAGGTGAGATTTGGGCACATTTATCGAAAAACCCAACCTGTACAACAACTGGGTTGTTTCTCGCAGATGATGGAGCACTCTCTCTGACGACTCTGCTTTGATCAGCCAGTCGTCCAGATAAGGGAATACAGGAATCCCTGACCTTCTGAGATGCGCCGCCACCACTGCCATCACCTTGGTGAAGACTCGAGGCGCAGTAGTAAGCCCAAACGGAAGGGATGCAAACTGATAGTGCTGCGATCCCACCGTAAAACGGAGATACTTCCTGTGCGACTTCAGGATGGGGATGTGAAAGTACGCATCCTGCAAGTCGAGCGACACCATCCAGTCTTCTTCCAGCAGTGCCTGAAGAACCTGAGCAAGAGGGAGCATCTTGAATTTCTCTTGTTTCAGATAAAAATTCAAGAACCTGAGATCCAGGATTGGACGAAGCCTGCCATCCTTTTTGGGAATCAGGAAATACCGGGAGTAGCATCCCTGACCCCTTTCCTGCTCTTGAACCACCTCTATCGCACCCTTTCTTAACAGAGTTTGAACTTCCTCCTGTAAGAGTAACAGATGTTCCTCTGAGCAATATCCCTGGCAAGGAGGGTAATTGGGAGGGAATTCCCGAAAGGGAAGGGCATACCCATTTTCTACGAGATTGAGAACCCAAAGATCTGATGTAACCGATTCCTAATCCCGTATAAAGTGGGTAAGCTGACCCCCCACCGGACCCACATGATCCTGAATGGCGGATCTAGGGCTGCTTTTCTGTGGCTGGGGGGGTTGGAGGAGGTGGAGGAGGAAGAGGCTTGACGCCCTCGAGGACGTGACCTTTGCTTTCCCCTGTATGACCTATACAAGGTATTTTGCTGCTGCTGCTGTTGTTGCTGCTGTTGACCTTGTCTATAGTTACGAAAAGAAGAGCATCCAAAACCTCTGAACTTTCTGGTCGTTGTACCTCTTACTTGAAGACCAAGAGATCTAGCAGTTGCCCTGCTATCCTTAAATCTCTCTAAGGCTGTATCTGCCTTTTTGCCAAAGAGTTCAACTCCATCAAAAGGTAAATCTAAAAGAGCAGACTGCACATCCGTAGAAAAATCTGAGGACTTCAGCCAAGCTGATCTTCTAGTGGCAACCGCAGTGCCCATGATCCGTGCCACAGAATCTGCAGTATCTAGACCGCTCTGGATAACCTGACGAGCTGCTGCTTGAGTATCAGATAATACATCCTCAAAGTCACTCCTGCAGTCCTCTGAAACCTTAGGAATCAACAAACGCATTGAGTCCATAAGTGCGTGCACATACCTTCCCATAAGACAAGTTGCATTTGTTGACTTTAATGCCATACTTGCGGAGGAGAAAGTTTTCTTGGCCACTTGATCTTGTTTCTTGGCCTCCTTGTCACCAGGCACTTGGGGAAAAGCACCAACTGACTTTTTAGAGCACGCAGCCTGAATCACTAGGCTTTTAGGAGAAGGGTGAGATGATAAAAAGGCAGGGTCCTCGGGAGCCACCCTATATCTCCTCGCCACACTTTGAGACAGCAGGAGCAGAAAGAGGCTTTTTCCATACCTCCATAATAGGTTCAGTTAATGCCTCATTAAATGGGAGTAATGGTTCTACAGCTGAGCTCGGAGAATGAAGTACCTCTGTAAGTAGATTTGACTTAAACTCAACAGTAGGTAATGTCAATCCTAAAAGTCCTGCTGCCTTTGTCATTACCACGTGATATGGCTGGACATCCTTAGAAGGTGTATCCGGACCTGATGGTAACACCCACGCTGGGGAAAAATCAAGACCACTAACATCAGCCAGCTCTTCGAAATAATTCTCATCCAGTTCACCTTCCTCCAAGTCTGAATGAGACTCATAATACCTCCGTTCTTCCAGGAGACGTTGAGCTTCCCTTCTAGATCTCTCTTTAACACGGATCGCAGCCGGATCCATCATTGACTCCGACGGCGCCGGAGCCGACGTCGGTATCGAATCCGAAGGCTTAGAAGGATGCTCCAAAGATTTGCTTGGAGCGGGCGACGCCGGTGCTGGAGTCGTCGACTCACAGCGGAGTCGGGGCTGGCATATACGGCATGAAAGGAGCCAGGGCATAAGAGTGAGGCACACCCAAATTAAATGCCATTGGATCCATGGGACCCGAAGGTGCACCAGAGGGGTACCGTGATCTCGAGAATACTCCATACATAGCGTTTAGGAACGCTGATGGATCCTGATCTGGTGCAGGAAAAGGTGGATGATCACCCTCAGGCCGATCTCGAGGAAGATTTGAATCTGGTTCTTCAACAGGAGCCGGTTCTTCTTCCACATTAGGAACCTCCTCGAGCTCCTCTCGAGCCGGAGACGGCATCGGAGTCGGATTGGAAACCGGAGTCGGAGACTGAACCTGCGACTCCGAAGGCGAGGCTTCATCTTCCCGATCCGAAACCTCTTGTGGTTGAATTACCTTCGATTTAACTTTCTTGGGCGATCTCGACCTCGAGCCCGACTTCTCACCCGAATGACGTCGAGATTCATGTCTCCTTTTCTTGTGCTTCTTATGCGACCTCGAAGCATGATCCGACGAAGACTTCGAAGCCGACGCCTCTCGAGATCTTGATCTTGACCTCGACTTCCTCGAGCGGGATTTTGAAGACTTCTTTCCTTTATCGGCTTTCAGTTTCGCCACAAGAAGCTTGGTCTCCCTTTCTCGCAGGGCCTTTGGGTTCATTTTTTGACACGACGAACATCCATCAACGTCGTGGTAGGAGCTCAAACACCAAATACAGTCCTGGTGTGGGTCCGTAACGGACATCATTTTCCCGCACTCCCTGCAGGGCTTAAATCCAGTCTTCTTTGTCGACATTATAAGGAGACAAAGAGGCAAGAGAACAAAGAAACGAAGAAAAACAGTAACAGAGTTACCAAAAGCTACTGAGTATCCCAAAACCGTTCGCGTCGACGACGCGGAAAAAAGGGAACTGATGTCATCACGCCGGCGTGGGCCTATTGTAGGCGTCGGTGACGTCAGCGGAGTCGCGTGCGATGCCATGTCTCTATGACGTCCAAGTCCACGTCGGCGCAAAGCTACAAAAGAATTTCCGAATGTTGCTGACGCAGGGGGATATTCACAAGGTGAGGAATCCACACGGCAGATGTATCTATCAGAATACATAGTTATGCAGAAAATGCAGCAGCCACAAAATCTCATAATTCCAGTAGTCCTGGTTTTCTGGCTTTTATAAAACGCCACACTGGCCGTTAACCAAGCCTCTACCTTGACCTTGACCAAACAGCTGTCTCATATCAGGTACAGCCTTCTGATGCATTGGCAGTTTCCAATATGGTCGGAACTTCTTGGAGTTTGGATTGCTTCAAACGCACGTTATATGGAATCCCCTCTCCTCTGCACTCTTATACGTGAATTGAGATTATTTGGTGTACACAATTTGTAAGCAGTTCCCGTCCAATCTCAAGTGGGTGTGGCTATGACAGCCACCAAGTAATGGCTGACCGGACTCATTTCTTTAAGGGGGCGCAATAAGCAGTGCCACTGGAAATATGCAGCAAGGGAGCGTCAAATTATGCAGCAGGTTTGAGTAAATTATGCGGCAAGAAAAGGAAAATTACGCAGCTTTACGTGGCCCGTTTTGTGATGATATTACTTCATTGTTTTGTCCTGTTTAAGCTTTTTAAAACTGTCTGGGCATTAGTTGTACCCCATTAGTAACAGTTTGAAACCCAAATGTAGCATTATACGTTCTTTTATTTAGTAACGCCACTTCCATCCCGTATGAGACCTAGAGAGCTCACTCCAACTCTCCTGATGCAGGCACATTTATATTTCTCATTCTTATTTTACTTCAATAAAGGGATCTTGACTCCATAATAGTGCCGCTAACAGCCATAACCAAAAACATCACTTAGTCATGATTTAATTAGCACTATCTCCAAGTAATGTCCAGCTTAGCTCTAGTCACAAATGATCAATAAGTGGATGCTTTCCCTGCATAATTGCTGATTGTAGTTATATGGAGGGCTGCTTACTTTTGAAAATAAAACAAAGCAGGAGGCAAAGTCAAGCCCCATACTGTCATCAGGCCTCCCATTTCCGGTGCTTAATTTGACAAGGTGGTGGCCACCAGCACTCGTTTTTGGGGACTAAAACAGTACAACAGAGAAAGGCAGAATATGTGTAAAGAAAGAGTACTGGAAAATAGAGACAAGAGCAGAAAGCAGGGATGAAAAAGAACCTGCAAAAGTAAAATAAAGGCACAGGGAGTGTTTGGTGGTAGTGGACACAACTGTCAACCCTGCATTCGGCAGCACTGTTAACGAGCTTTTGAGGAAAACTTTGAGCCCCGGCACATATTATTTGATAAATTAAGCACTGATTTCAGCTGCCTGCGGCCTCTGCTTTCAACAGAAGTCAATAGGGGAAATTCATTCTTCCGGTTATTTTAAACAAATCTCCCTCTTTACTCTTCTAAAATGTTGGCATTTTGCTCCACCGAAGGGCATCTATCCCGATCTGCCACTGCTCTCTGTGCTGCTGGTAGGGGCCCGACAATGCTGTCCCTGCCTATCTCAATCCAGACGTGCAGCTTAACCTGCAATTACAGTGCTGAGGCTCTGCTGATGCCCCTCAAGCCTTTTTTATGCACGCTCGCCCTATGTGCCCCCTGGGCAGTTTGCAGTCTGCTCTGCCTGCCCGTGTGATCTGCGGCAAGTCTCCAGAAGTGTAGAGATGGCGGGCCGGGTATACCAGAAGAAGCAAGGTGGGCGAGGGGAGGGCTGGATGCAGGAGTAATGCTTGATAGGAGTAAGTAAAGGTGGCGAGGGAGGGATGGGTCCGTGTTTACTAGAAGCAGGGTAATGAATGATATGCCAAGAAGTGAGGGTGGTGAGGGGGGCTGGATCTACCACCAGGAAGTGAGGGGGAGCTAGGGGAGACCAGGATGTGGGTATGCTAGAAGCAGGGTAATGAGTGTTGCCAGGAAGTGAGGGGGAGCGAGGGGAGGCCAGGATGTGTTTGTTGAAAATATGGGCATATTATATGATCCTCTCACAGAATTGGGTGACCTATCCAGAAGGCTGCAGCGGCGTGATATGACCATATATGAGGCCGATCGCTCAATACAGATGTAGATTTTAGTGTTTGAATCAATGGCTGATGCACCTGGGCCCTTGGCTACAACTGCATTAAATGCTGCTGAACGGATGCAGTTTGATGGTGTAGGACTGCAACAGAACAAAGGCTGTGTTAGCATCAATAGGGCACAGTTCTTTCGGAGCTTAGCAAATAACCTGCGAAAAATGATGACAATGTCTAATGCATCAAATGTTTCGAGATGCACAACCACAAACAATGACCAAATCTAATACAAAGAGTTAGTACACAGAATGAAACTCCTACAACCAGTTTATTGGCCAGATCCAGTAGACATCTTATACGGTGAGGGAGAATTACAAAACCTTTGTAGCAGGTTGCGTGTATTTGATACTAGGCAGTACATCCTTGGTTTCAGAAAGTACAAACAAAATAAAAATTGCATCCCTGAAAGCCTGAAACCATTAGTGCACATTATAAACACCTTTTGTACCTCAAATGCTGAATGTGAACGGGGCTTTAGTGTAATGAATGATGTGCTCACACCACTGCGGAACAGAATATCAATAAATCGTCTGTCTTCTATAATGTTCATAAACATCGTGGGGCCTCCTGTCATAGAATTTAAACCTGAATTTTATGTTCAGAAATGGTTCGAAAAAGGGAGGAGAAGTGCCAATGAAAGAAACTGCATGGCTCGGCGAGAAATGGCTTATGATTCCACTTATAAGCGTATTTGGAATATTCTGTGATTGGAAACATGTCCCACATTGTAAATGAATTAAATATAAACAACTTATATATTAAACCTCAAATAAACATTTGTATCGATTGTTTGAATTAAATAACGTTATAAGCTGTAACTGGTCAGTGAAATGTCAAATGAACAAAAAATTGGTATGTTTTGCTATTTTTAGCCACACCTCCGACTCCGCCCACTAATCCAATCCTCTGCTTATTCCCGCCCGAGTCTCCGCCCACAGTTCCCCTACTTTTTTGTCCCCACTTCGACCACTGCTCACCTCACACCCCCCAGACCTCCTACCCTCCGGCCCCAGCCCTCCTGTCTCTCCTCCCCTCTCCCCACCCTCAACCCTCGGCCTCCAGTCCCTCCTCTGCTCTCTGTTTCTGTAGTTTCCATTAGGAGTTACATGGATGAGGCGCCCACGAATCACCCCTTGCCGCTGTCAGGATTAACTCTCTTTTGTCACTATACCCCGTTGCATTCTGGGTCTTGTAGTTTCTGTCCATAAGACATGCGGACCGGACGCTCCCGCCGTGACAGAGAGTTAACCAAAGCCAGCTCCAGCTGAGGGGGCGAGTTCCTGACGTGGGACCACTTGGGCAGATGCCCCTCTCCTGTCCCATTTCCCTTGGACTTTAACTCCTCCTGCCCCTACATACGTCACCTATGGCCCTAGCGTTACTTCAAACCATGCCTGTAAACGAGACATAATTAAGTAAGTTGCCAAAGAGATGCACCATTTTCCCCTTGGAGAAGAGAGCCAGGGTGACTCCGCCTTTCATCCGTGTGGAGGAGAATCAGGGTGACTCCGCCTTTTTCCCTATGGAGGAGAGGGCCACAGTGACGTCACGTTTTATCCTTGTGGATGAGAGCGCCAATGTGACTACACCTTTTATCCTTATGAAGAATAGAGCCTGGATGACTGTCTGCACCGTTGATTTGTTGGCAGGAGAGTCTGGGGGACTATACTTTTTATCCATGTGTAGAAGAAAGTTTGAGTGTGCTCCTGCACACAACAAACGCCCCCAGCACCCCTGGCAGCGTCATTACAGGGAGTTTAGACCCTACAATGGCCCTCTCCTTGGGAACTGAACATAGCTTGAAAATAGAGCAGGTGAAAAAAACACACACAACAACTCCTCTCCAGTCGGATCCAGTGTGTAAAAGCGCAGCGCAAGCACCATCTCCCCTCTTCAGACAATACTCTGCATTGGCCATACCTGCAAAGATAAGGTCACTGTCTTTTCCCTTGACGAGGTCATGTGTGATCTTCTGTGAAAGGGTAACCTGTGGTAATCTCATTACATACTACAATATTTTTTATGGATTTTCGTTTTTTGGCTCTTGTGCATCAGTCCTAATTATAATTCATCATCATGGGTTCATCTCATTTAAGATGGGCGTGGTTTGGCGCGCAATGGAGGCAGCCGTGGCAGGGTAGAGCTCCGATCTGAGCTCCCCTTCCCCGGGCCGATTCTCCGACCCAGATATCCTGATGAGGCTGTAATTACAGGCGGAACCGGAGGAGATGCTTGCCCGCCTGACATCTCATTTTGGGGCTGATAGCTTATTGGGCTCCGCACCGGTGCAGTGAAGGAGATCGCGGCCGCCCCGGACGCTGCTGTCCCGGCGGGCCCGCATACACGAGGCCGCGGCTTCACCCGGGCTACTAGGCCTGAACCGGCGGCCGACACGACGCTCTATCGGAACCAGTGGCGGCAGCGGATGGCTACCGGGAGGCTTCCCCCCACCCACAGACTGCATCGCTGAGACGCCCCCCCCCTGCACGACATAGCCCCAACTGGACTGCACCCCCTGAAAGACCCTATCGGAGAGATGACGGACCGGATCGGACCCAAGTGTCGGACGGTGCCGAATCCTGTGGCTGTTGTGGCTGGAGAGAGGGAAGGTGAGCCACGCTCGGACACTGCGCCGCTGGCCGCATGGAGAGGGGGCCCAGAGGTGCTGAGGAGCGGATTGCGGTCGTCGGCGCCCCGAAGGACTTTGCACCAGGAGACACGCACACCACGTGGCCCGCTGCGGCCATTCTGCTCGCCACCGCCCCGGAGCACCTGGCGGCGCGAGACCGCGACTCCTTCCCATGCACTGGACCTCGAGCTGCGGCCTACATAGCGCCGTCCGCTGGGAAATAGGGCGCGGTGACTCCCCCTGCCCTCCCAGGAGCGGCGCCCCTGCGCCGGAGGCCACGGGGCGCTGAGCGGCTGCTGTGCTCTGGCATTTCGAGGGGCTGCTGTGGCGACGGGACGATCACGACCGCTGCACGGAGGCCGTGGATAGCCGTGCTCACAAGTGACTACGGGGGTGCTGGACATGGCAGGCCGTAGCGGGCTCCTGCAACGGCAGCTGGACTGCCCATAAAGCCAGGTACGCAGTCACATCACCAACGCCACCTCCCTCATAACAACAGGACCAACAGCAGGGAGGGGGCACCTGCGGGCTCTGGAGTTGTGCGGACTCGCTGCTGGCCCCTGGGAGTAGGGCCGCCGCGGACCCGGAACGACACCTGGCGGGGAGACGGCACACGAGAGCGGGGCCTACCACACTGCCAACACTGGGACCCTGAGTGATGGACGGTTGGGAGAGCGACAGCTCCTGAGACGCACCAGGATATTCCCAGCCCTCATCAACATCCTGCTCTAGAGAGAGGGACTCCGCAAGCCTGGCGGTTGGCGAGGCCCCCCCCCCCCAACGGCCGAAGCCCCCCCGGCACTGACTGCCCCCCCGACCGTTGCCAAGGAATTCGGAGAGACCGGGTGTGGTCGGACAGTCCCCCCCCCCCACCCCTCTACCGGGAGATTGTCGCGGCGACCTCGCCCCCCCCAAAGCTGGACACTCGTTCCCCGGGGAGCACTGCACCGGCGGAAAGGAGCGGCGAGCACCAGACGGAGGAGACACGTGTCGAGTCGCCCGCACCCCGGTCGGCTCTCTGGACCCTCCTCTGTGAGCCGTGATCACTCACACGCACTGCCTTGCCCATGTCTGGAGGAGTGAGGACGCGTACTGGTACCGGCAACACATCTATGAAAGGGAAACAGTCCAAACCGCTACCCACAATGGATACCGATGTGAAATCCAAATTGGACAGTGTCTTAGCTGTGATGGAACGCTTGGAGGAGTCCCTCCAACAGACACGCGCCTTCCTAGAAAACAAGATCGACAGTGTGGCAATCGATCTGACTCATCTCAAGGCCGATCACAAGAAATTGCAAGACCGCACCACCACGCTGGAAACCACAGTGATTGATCTGGGACCCCGTGTCACTCAAGCGGACAAACATATACGTGACCTCCTCAAGAGGGTTGAATTTCTGGAGGAGCGCGCTGAGGACGCAGAAGGACGTACGCGAAGAAATAACATCAGACTGGTTGGCATACTGGAAAAATGGGAGTGGACGGACCCTACGCGCCATGTGGAAGACTGGCTGAGAGACCTCTTACCGGAGGGGACACTATCGCAGCACTTTGTGGTGGAGCGGCCCACAGGGTACCCACGAGACCCCTCCCCACGGGATCTAACCCCAGACCGCTGATCTTTGCATCCTTAAATATAGAGACCGTGACGCCATCCTGCGCGAATCTAGGAAATTAGGAGATGTTCAAATAGACAATGCCACGGTGATGTTTTTCCCAGATTACACCATCCAGGTGCAAAGACAACGACACTCCTTTCTAGCGGTGAAACGCAGGCTGCGACAAGAGGGCCTCAAGTACTCACTCCTCTTCCCCGCACGCCTGCGAGTGGTGGCGCAGGATAACACTCACTTTTTCACCAGCCCTGAGGAGGTGGAAGCCTGGCTGGATGGCGGAGCGGTGGGGACACCCCGACGAGCACAGGGCACTGCTACGACAACACGCTCCCAGGGATCGAGACGAAGGCGCAGGCGCAAATCACCTGCACCTCACAATTCGCAGGACACGGTGACCCACTCACCGCCAGCGGACCTAGTCCTGCAGGAACAACAAGATGCGCTTCGCAGGGTCACAGAAATCAGCAGCTCTCCAGCGCCGTCCTCTGCCCCGCACGCCAGTACGCACACTTTTCCCAGTGACGATGAAGCAATCTACGGTTTACCGGACTCTCAACAATCTACAGACCCACCTGATGTAACACCGCAAACAGTGGATCTACTTGGCTGAAGGGAACCCCTTTGGGTTCTTCGACACATTCATGCGGTGATGACTATTGTGCGCTCACGCCCCCTGCCTGACATGGGGCACGGATTATTAAGGCGGCGGAGGCCGAGGGGGGGGTCCCCCCCCCCCCTTCCTCTACATGGGAAGGAGCTGGTGAAACACAGTGAGTACCACCTTACGAACATTGCAAATGCTAGACCTATATCGTGGTGACGCCTTCCCGCCCCCCCCCCCCTACCACACTTGCTACTGGGCTGACGATCACTGGCCTGCCCTTGCCGGTGGTGTGCGTCCTCGCACGGACTTCCTCTCCAATCACTGCAACGAACGGACATTCTCCCACTACGTTGCATTTGTTGATGCCTGGTACAGCCTGTTAGCTATGGCCCGTAACCCTACGGCCCGGGATGGGACACCACCTCCCTTTGAGAACAATACTGTTGTGTCACTATTTTGCCAACTGCCCACCACCCCCTAGAACTGAATAGTTAGAAGCTTATTTTTGACTCACTTGAGTGTTTGGACGGCAGCATGTTGCGCGGCCGACCTTTTGGTATTTTTTATTGTTCTGTATCTTTTAGACTCCATGTTTTCCATTCTACCCCCACCTCTTGGAAACTGTCTGGGTTGTTCCTCGATGTGGCAGCAGCTATGTCTGATCTTGATAGGGGAGGGGTGCCGGGGGATCAGTGGGGGACCACACTCAGGGGATTGAGACTGGATGACAGGGGTGACTCCTACACAAGTGAGGATAATGGCTGAAATTAGGATATGTACATGGAATGTCAGGGGCATGCACACACCAGCGAGGAGTTACCAGATTTACTCTTATTTGAAACGCCATAAATTTCACGTAGCACTGTTACAAGAAACACATTTAAATAAGGCGGAGGTGTGCGCTCTGCACTGCAGATGGCGCGGGCAACTTTATGCTCCTTCGCCCGCGGGGCGCTTCTGTGGGTCCGGCCTGGAACCCCATGGGCGGTCATAGACACATATATAGACCCAGACGGCAGGTACATGGTAGCCCGAGGCAGAATAGATGGACAGCCCGTAGTACTGGCTTCGCTGTATTCCCCAAACACTGACCAGAGTAGTTTCTTTACCCGCCTCTCGGCAGTGCTGGCGACCTGGCATGGGGTCCCGTGGATCCTGGGGGGTGACTAGAAATGCGTTACTTACCTGTAACAGCAGTTATCCAGTATTGGTGTCTTTCATAGATTCACATGCCTGAATCATTCCCCGTCGTCGAGACGGGAGCCTCCGGTATATAGAAAAGTAATGTCCTATAGACATACATAAAGAAGAATAGGCCTAAGGGCCTCACCTTAGTAGCCTATCCTTGTCCTTATGCAAAAAGGACCAAACTCTTAGAGCCAGCCAATCAGCTATCACCTCCCTCTAGAACCTTCCTGGCAGGAGCCTCAGTCTCTCAGATTTTCATACGCACCAAGCTAGGTAGGCCTAATGCAGTTAGAGAGAACGTGAGTCCTTCCAGGGGAGGTGGGAGGGTTGCATGTGAATCTATGAAAGACACCAATACTGGATAACTGCTGTTACAGGTAAGTAACGCATTTCTTATCCAGTATTAGGGGTGTCTTTCATAGATTCACATGCCTGAATCAGAGTAGTTAGCAATATATTATGCACATTTCTGGTGCAATGATGCCACATAATCCGTTAGATAATACAGTTAGTATCATGCGACTGTGAACATTAGCATACATCAACATAACCAAATAGAAAGAGATGTGCATACCAGGATGGCGGGATGTAGGAAGGCTCACCTCACTGGAATAGATGTCGAAGCACCGCCTGACCCACTGCTGCATCCTGCAGAAGCTCAACATCCAGGCAGTAGTGTCTGGCGAATGTATGCGGTGACTTCCACGTCGCTGCTCTGCATATGTCCAGAATCGGCACTCCAGCGAACAGCGCTGCTGATGTGGACATTGCTCTTGTGGAATGTGCTTGAACAGTAGCATTCAACGGCCGGCCGGCCTTCTCATGGCAGAATGCTATCGCTGAAGAGATCCACCGTGAGATACTCTGTTTCGTTAGAGGTAGACACAGCCTTGGTTTACTGTAGGCCACAAAAAGCTGTGAGGACTTCCTGAAGTCTTTTGTCTTGTCCAAGTAAAACTTTATACACCTTTTGAGGTCCAAGGAGTGTAACGTCCTTTCCGTTGCAGTGGAAGGGTTTGCAAAGAAGGAACGTAGAACCACCGGCTCATTAAGGTGAAAGTCTGAAGGCACTTTCGGTATGAACTTGGGATTCATCCTCAGCACCACTCTGTCGTGTTTAAATTGCATGAATGGTTCCTGAATGGAGAGAGCTTGTAACTCGCTGACTCTCCTGGCAGATGTTAGAGCGAGCAGAAGAGCCACCTTCCATGAGATGTACTTGAGGGGTGCTCGATGAATGGGCTCAAAAGGGTGCCTCATAAGTTGGGTGAGGACCAAATTTAGATGCCATGTAGGTGGGATCCTTCTAGGTCTTGGGTAGGATCTATATAGGCCTTTGAGGAACTGTTTAACAAGCCTACTGGACCAACGCGAAGGGGCCATCGAAGACCTAGTGAATCGTGAAATTGAAGCCAAATGAACCTTTATAGATGCATGCGCCAACCCTGACTGTGCTAAGTGTAGAAGGTATGGCAATATCCGTACAGGAGTAACCTGGAGAGGTGACAGTCCGTGTTCCACACACCATATGCAGAAACGTTTCCACTTTAGAGAGTACGTTCTGTTGGTACTGTCCGCTCTTGCTTTCGCCAGTACCTCCTGCATTCTTGCGGGATGTCTAGATGACAGAATTCTCTGTGCTCAGGAGCCAGGGTGATAATCTGAGCGATTGTAGGTTCGGGTGTTGGATCTGTCCTCTGGACATTGTCAGCAGGGTTGGGTGCTGTTTCAGACGAATCGGAGTCCTGATGGAGAGGCGATGAAGGTCCGAGAACCAGTGCTGCCTCGGCCAGAACGGGGCAATTAGGATCAGGGTACAAGGCTCTGCCTTCATCTTCCTGAGGACCCTGGGAATCATCGGGAATGGCGGAAAAGCGTACGCAAATACGCCGAACCAACCGATGGAAAGGGCATTTCCGAGTGACCTTGGTTGGGGACGCCAGCTTGCGTAGTTTGGGCATTTGGCGTTCTCCCTGGTGGCAAACAGGTCGATTCTTGGGACTCCCCATTCTGAGAATACTTGATCCAATGTACTCTGGTCGAGCTCCCATTCGTGAGTGAGAGACGTCTGTCTGCTGAGTGCGTCCGCAATGGTATTGTCCTTGCCCGGGACATAGTCCGCTTTGAGCGTGATCCCCTGGAGCACTAGCCAGTTCCAGATTCCTTGCGATTCGCGTGAGAGAGTGAGCGAACGCGTTCCTCCCTGTTTGTTCAGGTAGTGCATCGTCGTGGTGTTGTCCGTTCTGACGAGCACCTGGGAGTTCTGGATACGTGGTAAAAAGGCCTTCAGTGCCAGGAACACAGCTCGCAGTTCCAGAAGGTTTATATGGAATTGCTTCTCCTGCTCTGTCCATTTGCCGCTTACTTGGAGGTCCGCTCCCCATCCTTCCAGGGATGCATCCGTGGTGATCACCAAAGGTGCTGCTGGAAGTAGGAATGGTAGGCCTGTCGACAGATTCCTGTGGTTCAACCACCATTGCAGGGTCTTGGACATTTGTGGTGTTATTCTCACTATGTCCTCGAAAGAACCTGTACTCTGAGTCCATTGGCATGCGAGGGCTTCTTGCAATGGGCGCATCCGGAGCCTGCAGTGCGGGATGAGGAGTATACAGGACGACATCATGCCTAGTAGTGATTTGAAAGTTCGAACTCTTATGGTCTTTCTTGATGCCACCGCCGTGGCCAGAGATATGATCTTGTGTTTCCGTTCCTTTGAAGGGAATGCTTTTGCGCATTCCGTGTTCAAGGTCGCCCCAAGGAAGGAGATGTTTCTGGTTGGGGTCATGCAGGATTTCTCGAGATTGAGTCAATCCCAGCTGCAGAAAGAGATTGGTGCAGGCGTTGGAGGATGCGGTTGCGCCTGTCGCTGAGGGTGCTTTCACCAGCCAGTCGTCGAGGTAAGGGAAGACCTGGTGACCCATTTGACGTAGAAAGGCTGCCACAGGGGAAAGGCACTTCGTGAAAATCCGCGGTGCGGATTTGAGGCCAAACGGCAGGACTTTGAATTGGTAGTGGTGTCCTGCCACCTCGAACCTTAGGAATTTTCTGTGCCCGTTGAGTATCGGGATGTGGTAGTAGGCATCCTGGAGATCTAAGGATGTCATGAAATCTCCTTTTTCTAGAATGCCTAGTATTTCTTGGATCGTCACCATCCTGAACGACTGACTCTTTAGGAAAGAGTTGAGGGCTCTGAGATCCAATATGGGCCTCCACTTTTTCTCCTTCTTGCGAATAAGAAAGAAGCGGGAATAGAATCCTTTTCCTCTTTGAGACGATGGAACCATCTCGATCGCTCCCTTCTTCAACATCGCAGATATTTCCTGGAGCAACGGCCGTAGATGTTTGTGCGGCAGTTTGCGGGATGGTGTTGGAGGCGGGATGTTGATGAATTCCAGGGAATGGCCGAATCTTATCAATTGTAGTACCCACCGATCTGTGGTTATGAGATGCCAATTCTGTAGGAAATGGGTCTACTTTCCTCCAATCTTTAATGAGGGATATTGTTGCTGGACTGGCTGGAGTAATCGGTCACTGGCGTCTGCCAGTGCCCCTCCTCTGGTTCTTTCCTCGGAAGTTCGATCTTCCATACGAAGTTTGGCGACTCTGCTGCTGCTTCTGTGGATACTACGATTTATTTTGATAGGAATATGAGGATCTATTCTGGAAGGACCCCCTGTAGGAGGGCTGACCTCTGGACCTGTTACCCCGAAAGGACTGGTTCCTTGCCTGCAGCGTACCCAGTGCTCTAGCCGTATCGGTGTCTTTTTTGATGGTCTGGAGCGCTTCATCAATTGTGGCTCCGAAAAGATGTTGTCCGTCGAAGGGCATGTCCAGCACCTTCGTTTGTACTTCTTGCCTAAATGAAGTAGCCTTAAGCCAGCCCTGGCGCCGCAGGACTGCTGCTCCAGCTAATTGGCGAAAGCCAGTCATGGCTCCATCTATGGCACAATCGATGATCTCCGCTGCCGAGGTTTGTCCTTCCGAGAGCAGTGCCTTGACCTCTTCCTGAACTGTATCTGGCAGCTCCGCCAAATAAGGGACTATATCTTCCCACAGCTGGCGATTATAACGTCCCAACAGGGCTATAGAGTTGGCAACCTTGATTGTCATGGCTGACGTAGTGGTGAACCTTTTCCCGATGGTATCCAACTTTCTTCCTTCCTTGTCCGGTGGGGCTGACAAGGGAGAGGAAGGGTTGCGGGAATTCTTCTGAGCTGCCTGGGTCACCACCGAATCTGGTTTCGGGTGCCCATTGAAACAAGCTGCCGCCTTGGTGGGAGCTTTGTATTTCTTGTCCAGGCGTGGAACCACCGCAGGTATGGAGGCCGGCGTGGACATCAGTTTCTTTCCCTGGTCCCAGAGAAAGTCTATAATTGGAATCGATTTCGTGATCTTTTTAGTTTGTTCCTTAAAGTCATATAAGAAACATTCGGTTTCCGTCGTTTCCATCTCCATGTGAAAACGCTTTGCTGCCCGTTCCATTATCTTATGGAAACCGCCAATGTCCACTGGCGGAGAGTCCGACTGGCGCGGTTGGGGTGAAGCTGGGGAGGGTGCCACATACTCCTCGTTGTCGTCCTGATCCGTGCGATCCTCATGGACTTCGCCCTCTTCCATTTCCTCAGCTTCCTCATCTGAGGACTCCACCACCTGAGGCGAGACTGTCTCATGGTAGGTCTGCGGAGGTGGTCGCGTCTGTCTTGGGGCTGCCGGTGGTGCATATGTAGCCGGCGTCGGGCCCCCTGCCTCCGTTGTCTGCGCTTCCGGGAAACGTTGTTTGTAGTCCTGGATAAGATGTTTAAGGTCATCCACGATGGAAGCAGGAAGGCACACCATCGGGGTCACTTCCGTCCGTACATGAGCTTGGAAAGAGTGTTCCTGGTAGACCAGTTCCTCTTGTTCCTCATCAGTGCTTTGGCATTTCACATGAAGGTCTGAAATGGACGTAGCCTGAGTCGTAATTTCCTCTTCCGATTCTTCACTCTGGAGAATCTCAGAAGGTAAATGGCTTTGTACTTTGCTTGGGGATGTTGTTTCCGGTGTGATTAGTTTTTTAGGCACCTTACTCGGTGGTGTCGGCGGTGGTAAGGTCCATGACGACGATTCTATTAGTTTGGACCTCTTCCATGGTTCAGCGTCGTCCCGGTTCGCAGACGACCCTCCCGTCGACGGTCTCGTCGTCGACGGCATGATCTCCGTCGTCGGTGGTTCCACAGACGTGATTTTCGTCGTCGACGATGTCTTCGTCGACGACGTGGTCGTCGACGACGTCCTCGTCGTCGACGCGCTCGTCGACGATTCGTTCTTCGTCGACGATTCATTCCTCGTCGACGGTCTCGGCGTCGATTCTCCCGTCGACGGCGGACTTCTCGTCGACGTACCTGTCTTCATCGTCGATGGGTTCCTCGTCGACGGGGTCGTCGTCGACGGGCCCAACTTCGTCGTCGAAGGTGTTTTCGTCGACGACGGCTTCGGCAGTATGACAGATGATATAGGTCTACCCGCCGACGACGATGATGGAGTGGTCATCGTCGAGGCGAGAACAGACAACGCCGTCGTCGTCGACACAGTCGTCGTCGTTGTGGAGACGGCGAGTGGCGTCACAGCCCTTTTTAGTGTTGAAGATGACGCAGGCTTAGTGGATGAGTGCGCAGGCTTCTTAAAGGCATGAGAGCCTTTGTCAGACACTGAAGAAGTTGTAGATTTTGCCTCTGAAGATTTCTTTTGTACCTTCATAGGAGGACTCCACATTATCCCTCTGTTTAAGCCTGTCCAGCCAAATGAGAAGTCGACCTTCCCTATCCCTCAAGGTCTTATTAGGGAAAGAGCGACATATTTTACAGTCTTTGGGGACGTGGTCCGGATAAAGGCAATATAAGCACAGGTCATGCTTGTCCTCCACATGGAGCCTTTTCTTCCCACAAGAAGAGCAGGCCCTGAAAAGGGCTTTCTTCTGGGATCCAGACATTCCTTAAAACTGTAAGGAAAGAAATCACTTACTGCAAGAGAAGAGTCTGAAGTATCTCAGTTGAAGAATTTGAGAAGGAAATCCTTTTCACAAGTGAAAAAGTAGGTTTAGAAGAAATCCTGAGGAGAGCTCAGGTTGGAGACTCCCTAGCACAACGTGCGGTAGAAAATCTGAGAGACTGAGGCTCCTACCAGGAAGGTTCTAGAAGGAGGTGATAGCTGATTGGCTGGCTCTAAGAGTTTGGTCCTTTTTGCATAAGGACAAGGATAGGCTACTAAGGTGAGGCCCTTAGGCCTATTCTTCTTTATGTATGTCTATAGGACATTACTTTTCTATATACCGGAGGCTCCCGTCTCGACGACGGGGAATGATTCAGGCATGTGAATCTATGAAAGACACCCCTAATACTGGATAACAACTGCGTCCTAGATGTGACTCTAGATAGATCTTCCCCACCCCCGACCAGTGCACAGACACACGCCACCACGAAAGCATTTATCACCTGGGCTACACAGTGGGATCTCCACGACGCATGGAGGACGCGTAACCCAACAGCACGGACATATTCCTACTGGTCGGGCGCGCATGCTCTACATGTGCGTTTAGACAGGTTCATGGTAACCACTGACCTCCTCCCGCTAGTTGCAGACACACAATATATGGGCCGCACACATTTGGACCACAACCCCCACACTCTGGCCATCGCATGGGAGCGGCCACATCCGCCCATACCCACCTGGCGACTCCAGCCGGACCTCTTGTTAAACGCGACTTTCCGCGACTTCCTCCTCACACAAATTGCCCAATACTTTGAAAACAATGCTGGAACAGCGTCCACCCCCCAGATCGAATGGGACGCATTTAAGGTGGTGACCCGGGGACACTGCTTAGGCACGCAGGGCCACATGCGACGATAACTGGAGGGTGACCTGACGCGCTTACAAACTGAACTGCTGGACCATGAACGAGACGCGGTGGGAGGCGCAAGCGATCCCCTGACGGAAGCAAAAACAGAACATGAACGCCTCCTGGAACGTTTGCGCAATCTCAACTTCGCTGCACACTCTGCCCGCACACATCGCCAGGGCGACAGACCTGGCAAACTGTTAGCCTGGCTGATTGCACGGGAAGACCGCATGACCCCAATATCGGCGATACAAGTAGAAGGGAGAGGGTTACTCTACACGCAGCGCCAAATACATAGGCCTGACATAGCTGAATATCTCCCACCCCTGCAGCTACCTAATCTGACGGCTACGCAACAGGACGACCTCGGAGCACCACTTGCTCCTGAGGAACTCCGTGACGGCATCTTCAACCTATCAAATGGCAAATCTCCTGGCCCGGACGGCTTACCCGCCGAATTCTATAAGGCTGGCTCGGACATACTCATTCCCCAGCTGTTAAAAGTGTATGCTGCAGCTACGGAAGACTTCTGCCTCCCCCCGACGCTCAATGAGGCTACCCTCATCTCCTTACTCAAGCCCGGCAGGGATGGTGAGCAATTGGGCTCTTACCGTCCCCTGGCCCTCTTCAATACCGATTATAAAATCCTTGCTTCCGCCCTGGCCCGGAGACTGGCCCCCCTGGTGCCAACCCTGGTACACCATGACCAGAATGGATTCGTACCAACACGCCACACCTCCTATAACATCCGCCGCCTATTCCGCATACAGGAGTAGGCCACACGCCACTGGCCAAGCGCCGGGTGCCTGGTGCTGGTCCTAGAGAAAGCGTTTGACTCGGTAGAATGGCCATACCTACGGGCGGTCATGGACAAATTTGAATTGGGGGATGACTACGAGACCATGGTTGGCTTATTGTACCATAGGCCCACAGTTCGTGTCCGCACTGGCACGTTGCTTTCTGACTCTATCCGCGTGCAGAGAGGCACCAGGCAGGGCTGCCCCCTGTCACCCCTGCTGTTTTCCTTGGCCATGGAACCCCTGGCCACAATTCTCCGGACCCGAGGTGCGGAGTGGGGAATACCGATGGCGGATGGCCTCCACGTGGTATCGTTATATGCGGATGATCTCCTCTATGTTAGAGACTTGACCAGTGTCCCGGAGTCCCTCGCCGGCATTTTCCGCACTTTTGAGGAGATGTCGGGCTTGAGAGTCAACTGGGCTAAATCTGGGGCCTATTCCTTTGACCCGGCCGTACCTGAGAGCGACGTATACATCGGAGGCGAAAGACTACAATGGTATCCCACGACGTTCAGATACGTAGGAATCCACATCTACCGTAACCCTACAGATATTTTGGAGGGGAACCTGATGCGAGCGCTCGCATCCATCCGGGCACAAATTGGATTTTGGAGGACTTTGCCACTAAATGTACCCAGCCGAGTAACTCTGGCGAAAATGATAGTCTTGCCGAGACTCTTGTACTACTTTGCCAATATCCCGTCCTATGTCCCCAACCGGGTATTCCGGGACCTCGAGGTCCTACTTCGCGGCTTGATCTGGAATGCGGGCCGACCGCGTGTGGCGCTGACGAAGTTGTACATGCCCACTGACTCGGGGGGGTCTAGCAGTTCCCAACATGGAACTATATTATCTAGCGGCGCAGATGCAATGGGTGTCGGGATGGCTAAGTGGTAGGAACCTAGGGGACGCCGCCACAGACGTCACCACCTGGTCTCAATTACAGGTGCACGCCCTGTTTCATCCGCTGGCCCGGGCTCCTCGTCCCCCGCAGATTTACCTAGCGGTGGCACACAGGTGTTTTCTGCGATGCCTACGACTTACCCGAACAACGATACCATATGCCCCGATACTCCCTCTGCTGGGCACCCCCATGGCAACTGAAGTACTGACGGACGCAATGCTGGACAGCTGGTCCACCGCAGGCGTGGAAACGCTAGGGGACCTACACACTGACGGTGCTCTCCTTCCCTTTGCGAGCCTCGCGGAAGATACGACCCTCCCAGCTGGACCATTCCTAATGCACGCATCCCTCATCCGCACGTTGACTGCCGCCTAGGGTGACATGTCCGAGGAGCTACCGACGCACCACTTCATGCAATACCTCCATGTTATGGGCAATGGTTCCCACATAGTACATTGGCTAGCGCAGGCTCTCCTGATTCACACACAACCCACCACCTCGCAGCTGAGAGAGAAGTGGGCGGCGGACAGAGGGAGGGATTGGACGGACAAGGAGTGGGCAATGGGGCTGACTGGGTCGGTTAACATCCCGCGCAACCCCCGCTTCAAAATCATACAACTCTACATACTACACCGTGCCTATCTCACACCAGACAAAATAAATAGATACTTTTCAGTCACAGATACTGCCTGCAGTCGTTGCCCCCTGGTAGGTGCAGACTTCTTATACATGCTCTGGCTGTGCCCCAACATCCAGCACTATTGGGATGAGGTAACAGCGCTGCTTACACACTGCACTAACCAACACGTGCCGAGAACTTGGGAAGCTTGCATTCTGGGTCTATACAAACGCACAAAGCTAAACAAGGTGCCGGCCTGATACTGGGACCTCGGGTTGATCACGGACAAACGACTGCTTACCAAGCGGTGGAAGGCCAACACACCTCCACATATACGGCACTGGTACCTGTCCATTACCAACTGGGCACGAGCGGAAGGCGCAGTCTTATGACGGGAAGAGATGGCAGGACTTAGGAAATTCCCAATTGCACAATACTGGGACGACATCCTCCAATCCTTCCAGCAGAAATGCTTGGAACAGGGGATCACTTGAAGGGATCCGCATCCGACCTCCACACCCCTGCAGGGGACACCACGGAGTACGCTTGTATCCACTCCCCCCCATACCCTCCCTCCCCCCCACCCACCCAACAGGGTGATACAAGCCGGAACCCACGCCTCCATACCTCTGCCACACTGCGCACAATGCACTGAGCCTCGCCTGCGCAACACTTACACTCCGAAATGTTTAAAACATGTGCCCTACTGTTAGCGACGAAACGCTTATTGTCCCACCCCCACCTCCTCATATCAGACCCTCACTATGCAGCCTGGACACGACCGCCCCACTGACTGCACTCTAAAGACGTCATCAATGTGCCCCCGTGGTAGAACCCCCCTATGTAAATGCGTTAACTACATGATGTATCCCACTCCCCGACCGCTAGACCTACACTGACGCCGCAACACTGCTCCCTTTCCCTCAAACACATAGATACACCCACCTACGCTTTCTCTCCCTTTTGCATATACCCCCCCATGTTAAGGTTTCAATACTTATTGATGCGCTGGTTCTGTTCCCTGACCAGGCTCTCTTAAGTTTGTTAACAAAGACATTGTACGCGTTGCACGAATAACTTTGGACACCATATCCTAGCCAACATGTCAGGCCCCTTCCTTTCCCAGAGCCGATAAAACACAGCAACACTAGAACACGGCCAGAAGGGAATGACCACCGCGCGCACTACCTGAGGACGGGCAGATGGATCCGGGTTGTTTTACACAATACCGGCTATCTCGCTCAATTCACAGCTACTGAGAAACGCCACATACCTAGGACCACTGAGAGTAACAGCCATGACCATGGCGATTCCTGCCGAACGCTGCCGCCAACACGAGCTTCTACTACTAGGATTAGTAAGCTGCATAGACGCTCGTCCATTGACACACTTGCGATATTGCATAGAACTACCCTTCAACTTCAATGCCCCGCACCCACATGGGAAAAGAAATTTACCGACACACTTACCCATAATATTCACTCATGGGAGCGGGCTGTTATCCAACTGGTGACAATGACGAAACACCACCGATGCTCTACAAACAGATAAAACCTTACAGACCTGTTTACTCATCGAGATATGCGGTTTACTGAATGTAAGTGCTGCAAAGAAACACTTTACGCCGCTGAACCTCCGGGTTGTCGGCCATACGGCTGTGTTCACCTGACAACATTTCATATGGCTATTGATTCACGCGGCTGGCCCCGAGGGGTTGTAAGCTGTAAGCTGTGTAAGATGCACTTTGTACAATAAAGGTCTTTATAAAAAAGAAAAAAAAATGGGTTAATCTCATTTAAAACAAGCATTGGCTTAGCCAATAGGTCTCGCCTTTCGGACCTTATGAGTGTTTGGTTATCCAGCACAATATCCTTAGTGCAACAACATCAACTGTTGCATGGCTAATCACTTATAATGTCCCAAAGGCGAGACCTATTGGCTATGCCAATACTTGTTTAAATGTGTTTCAGTCCAATTTCTATTGATATTTTAAGTAGAGGAAGCATTCCATCTTTCTATTCTGTTTAGTGCCCATGAATATCAAGAAAGGTCTTATGATGGAGAAAAAAACTCTTCCTACCTATAATACTGGTTTTTAATCAGAGGACCCTTACTGAATTCAGTAACAACTCTAATGTCCCACTTATGAGTGAAGCACTTAAGACTAACTAAGTGTGTGGCAAGCAATGTGCAAGAGTGACATGAAGAAGAAAAAGGGAAATGGTGAGGGTTAGTGAGAGAGGCATATTTGTTTCAGGTTTTCAGAGCATGCAGAAAGACTAGGTTGAGAGTGGTGAGCTGGAAGTGAAACAATGCCTACTTCTGCAAAAGATTGCAAATCATCGTGCCATGTGGAATATAGGCTTGGACCACTGATCCTGTTTTATGCAAATCAATATTAAGCCAAGTAGGAGGCACTCGTTCTCTGTAACAAGAGCTGAAGAAATTACTTCATTCAGCCAAGTCCTCCTTTTAGATCACTGGCTCCGCTACACTGAACACAGGTATTTGAGACATGTCAAAGCTCTGCCACACTGCATTTAAGGTACCCTAAGGAGGAAGATTCACTTCTAATGTGCAACTAAATCTATCGTTGTTAAGGTGACAAAGTGTTTTGCACTGACAACTGCTGTGTTTCGACAATTCACATTAGCAACAAAAACTAGCAACAAGAAATGCTGATATAAAACCAATTAACATTGCCACTTGATTATTTTTTAATTAGGTCTCATTTCTACCTACTAAATGACTGAAACAAAATGAATGAAAATTCTATGCTAAACCAATTACGATTACAATTATTATTATTTCAATAATCTTTTATTGCTCCTCACCTTATTTGAAGTTCTTTTTGGAGATTTTGATTTTCTAGTAACGTCTTTTCCAATTTTGCTTTTGACTGTTTCAGTTGATCCTGGTAAGACTTTGCAACACAAAAGTTAAATCATTAACTTCTACTGCACCTATGTAAATGACATAGTAGA
This sequence comes from Lissotriton helveticus, assembly GCF_964261635.1. Classification (NCBI taxonomy): domain Eukaryota; kingdom Metazoa; phylum Chordata; class Amphibia; order Caudata; family Salamandridae; genus Lissotriton; species Lissotriton helveticus. The sequence continues at coordinate 1,648,778,329 of NC_136061.1, forward strand.
AATACACAGGAATGTGAACATCATTTAAGATACCTTAAGCAGTGCTTTATAGTTTGGTGTTGCATCCAAATCCAAAGATTGGGTACTGGCTGTTTTTTCTTCTTGTGCATTGTTCATATGATCTTCATATCTCCTGAAGAAAGACACAATTGGTCTTTAGTTGGTCATCAGGAGAAAAGCAACATTGTGTGCAGTATCTATTAACATTTACTTTAAAAAAGGAGAGAGAAAGTTTGTGTTTTTTTAATTCTATAAACAAACACACACATTGCATTAAAACCTGTAGCAAAGTGTAACGACAATGAGGAGAAAACAAGTAAGCCTTCCTTTCAGCACAGAATAACAAACTAAAGTAAAGAGGTACTGTGTGAACTGACCCCATGTCATGAGGGTCACATTCAGCCAGTGGTGACTTAACAGCTAAAATGACTCAGCTAAAATGACTAAGCATACTGAGACATCAAGTTTCATATATCCCATTCCAGGTATGAGCCTAGGAACACAGGCTTGCATAGTATCTAAAAAAATCAAGAGACTGACAGAATGTCACCACCACGACAGAGTGTTTACAGGAGCGAACGGCGTTCTCAGAACCCTAGCAACATGATGCCCTCTCTGCTTGGTGCATTAGTTTCTTCTATGGTAATCTTTATGCTGAAGATTACACCACTTAGTTTCTTCAAATAGTTTATAATAGGAAATGTATTTGATATTGCACCTAAAAATGTCAACCTGTCTAGTGATGAATGGCAAAACCAATTTGGGACTTTGTTTCAAGCGATTAGAAGCAGCTGCCAGTTTGTTTATTCACTAAACCCTACTTTACACCCCCACCTTTAATATACAATATAAAGAAAACGCAACTAAGAGGCCTGTAGGAGAGACAATTATCGTTATAATATTATAAAGTTTTCTAGCACATCATAGTGCAGATTTGCATTCTCTAACTGCTATAAATAACACGTTACAGTTCTAGAAGACTACACTCATTCTTTTAGACCAAGACAACTTCCACTGGCAAACAGGTTACATAGGAAACAAAAAACACAAATTCCCTTTAAACACAGAACGTCAGAACTCTACGACTTCATCTCTTAATTTCAGGATAATAAGAAGACTTTTGCCAATCAGTCTGATTCACTTCTTCAGAAATATCTAAGACTAGTGCTAACAGTTAATCCATTGGCGATATCCCTTCTTATGTCTGGAACACAGGTTAAGAATAGGTAGTTTCCATGAGGACTTGATCTACCTTGGATGACCCATATTTTGAGTCAGACCATCTAAATATCATATGCATTTTTCACAATTGATTTCCCTTGTTGATGAAGGCCATTTGATTAGCCCTGCTTCCTTGAGAAGTTCAGGGCTGAGACTCCCATTCGTTGAGATATGATAAAGACTAAAATGGATCCATAGGAGTATGACCAGAGAGATAGGACCCTACATCTCACTTACTATATTTAAAGGTAAAGCAGGAATCCGGAATGGTCTCCGATACCTCATTGACAGGAAGTACTGTTCTGAGGGCCCGCTCAAGGAAAATAAAAACTTGCAATACCTTGTCACACAAAACAGGAAAAAAAGCTTTCAGAGGCATTGTTGTCTTACTCTAAAACATGTGCATGCAGCATAGGCTAGGGAAGATTGCAGGTGACCGCCATTCAGGTGTTCTACTGTTCTGTGAACAGGGAATAATTACACTCACTTCCTGTAAGATTAGAGCTATGAACTATCTAAAGATTTCATTCTTGATACTGTACTACCTATGGGATGCTGCTGTCTATCTCGGACTTATTAGATCTTTCTAGTTACCATAGTCTCTAGTATGGTGATCAGAAAGGTAGTACCACAGACAATTTGTTTTCAGCATAGTATGGGGTACAATGGCTGTTCAGATGGGTATACAGTAATATACTGTTTTGTAGCATTTATACAGCGCTTACTACCCCCCAAGTCAGGCATTTAAGAACCTACTCGGAAAAGATAGCAAGCAATACCATAGAGGTGTGTGGTTTAAGGGTGTAGCATTTGTTTTATGCCTGTGTGGAAAGTGTTTTCATGTTGTGCATGATGAGCATTCAGGTGCGGTTATGTGTTATGGGAGGCAAAACCTGTGGGTGTGATGGGTGAGGGCATGTTAGAGACAGGTGCACAAATTAGAATTACAATAGAGACTAACCAGCTTTGCCAATGCTGTGTGTCTGCACGCCAAAAAAGGTGGCTAGTCAGAAGAGGCCCAGTAATCTGTATGGTGACATGTTCCAGGCAAAGATGATATGAATTAATAAAATAATTCCAAAAGGGCAGGAACGGGATCTGGTGATATAAGCAGTAGTCATGCACCACGTTATTTTATTCATTTTTAAAGGCAAGGAAGGGTGTACTGCTGAATACATTTACCTCATAAAGGATGATGGTGGTGGAAGAGCCCTAGTAAGGTCATCGCTCAGACCCCAGCCACGATGGCACTCTGCACACACAAGAGTGAAAGACGAATAGCTTGGAAGGTTGCTGCCCTAAGAGTGAAAGAGCAAACTGGCCTGCCTCATGTTACTCAGCTGATTTCACCCATCAATGAAAGCCCAAAACGTTTCTTTTATCCCAGAGATCCTTGTTCTTTCTAGCTCACATGAGGCACTCTCCTCACCTTCTAGAATTTCCTCCCAGAACAACTTCTACTTTCGTTAACAGAAGAAAATTATATTTCAGGATATAAAAAAAGACAATGTGGTGAAAGGAGACTTACCCTGCTTTCATTGTCTAGGCTAGGACAGTAGCATGCGCAGATTTGGTAATTCTCAGTTTGTTCAATCTTAGCCTAGCTCTTCTCTGAAAATCGATTTGTTAGGTTTTTCATAACTCTCTTATCTTATACACTCAACAAAGTTACATTTTCATAGTGAGATCAACATGTTGCTCAAGACAGTTGATTGTTATAATTTACATTGCAGCACACACAACATTGTTATCCATGTAGGTGATAACAATTCAGTAATAATGACATTGTGTCTCAAGTCTAGCCCATCAGTCTCTCACGAGTTCCATCGAAGGGAGAGTCAGTCTCTTACCAGAGGGAATAAAGAAACCCTGGGGAGTGGTCGGGTTATTGTCTATAGCATTCTAACAGAGCAAGCAAAACATGTAGACTAATGGAGCCTAATACTTAGGCTACACTTTCAGAGGTTATGTGGAATGGGATAGAAGCCATAGTGAGAAATAAAGAAACCAATAACATAAATTACTTGTCTTCATGTCATATAAAACAAAACAATTAACTTAGAACAAAAAGATAACCACCTGAGGTCTGCTATTAGCTTGGAGATCTGTCATCAGTTGAGGGTCACTATGTAGGGAGTCGGGGGGGGCCTACTCGGAGGAGGAGGGGGAAGAGCCAGGGCGACAGTGGGACCCAAACAGCCAATCTCTGAACCAGCAAGGACCCCATCTGGTACTTGAACCGAGTAACTGTACGTCCCTACCACAGAATTCACTTAACCACCACACAACCCCCGCAATGTGGATGTCTATCCTCACCCATCAGAATCCGTGGAACTAGAATGTGTGGTCACATCAGATGAGTGTCGCGTATCCCACGCCCTCACTAGTTTCGTGGCGAGCTCAGCTCACGGTTTATGCCGTTTCTTGACCTTATCCTCTCTGATCAAGGCCTGCTCCTCCGCCCTAGCCCAGCAATTAACATCCTGTTCCCAATGTATCACTAGAGGGGATTGCTTCAACTTCCATCTAAGCGCCAGTCTCCGTTTGGCTAAGAGAAAGGTGATGACTACGTTTTTTGGCTTTAGGTCTCAGGAAGAGGCCCACAAGGCAGACCTCCGGACGGCATGCCGGGGTCCGTGATAAAATCTTGTTAAGCATTTTGACAATCTCCGGTCAATAGCCGGCAAGTGCAGGACAGGTCCAAACCATGTGGTCAAAGTCAGCATCTCCCTGTGAGCATCTGGCACAGGCTTGGGTATCGCGTCCATAAACTACATTCAATCTGTGGGGGGTAAGGTAAGTTCTATGGAGGACATTGAATTGGATAAATTTAAAAGCTGCATTCCTGGATACTTTTTTTGGGACTACCTAAAACTTGTTTCAATTCTTGCTCCATAAGCTGTCTATTTAAAGCAGTCTCTCACTTGCCCTGCAGGTGCGGTAGAGGACAATATGTAGTCGCCATTATGGCTTGGTAAAGCCACTTCACTAGGTGTCCTGCCGATCCTAACGTTACTATAACCTGAAGGGTGGCATGGGTGGTCGGTTCTGTCACATCCGGCCCCCACAGTTCTACTAGAGCTCTGCATATTTTATGATCATTTAGGTACTGTCCTGGTGACAATTCGTGGTATTCCAAAAAATCTTCCCACGGTAGGAGTTCACCATCACGGTAGAAGTCACCCACGGTCCGTATTCCTGTGTCCTTCCAGCCTATCAGTTGTCTTTGTGGAAGGGGGGGCCCAGTCCTGCTGGTGGGACTCCAGCTAAAGGGATCTCAGGCGTATAAAGAGGTGTATCCTGGGAGCGCTTTGTACATCTATCCAAACACGCCATTGTCACTGAAAGTAACTTTCCCATTGGTTTGCTTCTCTGGCGACGGTTCAGCATTCTCTGAATTAAGACCGTTTGCACTTAATCAGCTGGCAGTGACAATGTTTCTAAGCCTCTCCCATCGAGCCATCTGGACAGCCACTGAAGCGGAGCTGCCAAATAGTAAGCCTCAAAATCAGGAGCCCCTAATCCACCCCCCGCCAGCGGGAGTCGCAAGATCTGCAGGGAAACTCTGTTGCGGCCCCCGTCCCACACCAGATGTCTCAGAAGCCCATCCAGTGTCTTAAACCAGCTGTTTGGAACAACCACTGGTAAGTTAACAAAATAATAAAGAAGCTGCGGTAACATCAGCATCTTCGATAGTGCCAACCTTGCCATAGTCGGCAGCTTCAGGGTGCGCCAAAAGGACAGAGTTGTCCGCGGCTCTAAAGGCTCCACCCAGATTGCCCTCAAATAAGTCAGGCTAGTATGGAAAATCTGGATCCCCAAATACTTAAAGGAGGTATGTGCCTATTCCACATCTAGCGAGAGGGCTAGAGGCCTAGACAAAGCGGGGCGCAGCGGGAAAACACAGGTCTTCCTCTGGTTTACACGCAGGCCAGAAGACCCAGCAAATTCCTCCAAGATGCTCAGTATCAATGGGAGATCACAGGTCCCATTTCCAAGATAGATTAGGATGTCCTCTGCATATAATGAAACTATGTGGTGAACCCCGTCCAAGGTCAGGCTCAGCCTCTCTCCCTCCTGCCGGAGCCGCTCCGCTCGAGGCTCCATGGCAGGGACACATAGCAGTGGCGACCGGGGTTTACTGATGGGTTCCTCTGTAGATAGGATAGGAAGCAGATACCACAGTACCTGTTCGCACTTGAGCTGTCGGACATTTGTAAAGAAGTTGTAGCCTAGCTTTTCTCTACATTAGTTCCTAGAACAAACTCAGTGGGGCATGACAGTTGACACAGATCTATTGTAATCTTTACTAATGCTTTAAACAGTTCACCGCAAGATACATATTAATTGTTTTTATGCACCATATATTAATACAGATACGCTAGCAATTGAGATGAAATATACATGACTGATGATACTGTCTAATTGAGGCAGGGGCTCTGCGCTGAAAGGTCAAATAAATCTAAGTATACACATATGGATATCTCTCTTTAGTGCTCTTGTGAATGCTTTTACAGAAGCCAGTGGAAAGCACCACAAAGAGTAGGTATTCATGGACGATCCAACAATGGAGAATCTAAAATCGCAACTAGTGCCTCAGATCTTAAAAGCTTATCTGAGGTCTCACAAACTAAGTTCATGCACTACTGATATAGAGCTTAAACAATCTTACTGTGTTGTGGATTAGAACTACTTTGGGCAGTTGTTTCTGATGAAAAATAATGGCTACTGTGTGGTAACATTGTTACTGCATGGGATTGTAAATTTCTTTTTACAGTGTTACCATTAGCTATTTGCTCTTGATAATAACCAAGCTGTTATGAGATTTGTTCTACAATATTACTAATATAGCTTTACAAAATCACACAAAGCAATTTTACTGCATTAGTGTAAAATTGAGAAAAAAAGTTAAGGCTTGTGGTGTTAAAACGAAGCTTGTACTTACTCGCATTAGTGTACTTGTAACCTATTCAGCCACGTTTACTTGCTCAGGCTAAGAGTGTTCCCAGGAATTGCCTTTATCAAATGTGGAGCCCCATGTGCACCTCGCATCTTGGCTCCTGAGGCATATAAAAGTGAGAAGAGATACCTAGGCCGAAACGGTTCACGTTTTGCTGCTGTATAAAGGCCTTTCTCTCTCATACTCAGGGAAGGTGTCTGCTCGTGTTCATGGCATTCACACTTGTGCCTACAATTCACAAAATGGGTGCAGCAAGGTATACATTTTGAGCCTCTTTAGGTCGAGCCTAGACAGCGCATGCGCTGTCAGGATGACCTGTAGTAGGGGAAAAGGACTTAAAAATGACTTATGTCCCGCCTGCTGCCTTCCCTTTGGTTCAATCCATTAGTCGCTATTCTTTGCTGCTTGTTAAATGGTTAAAGCAGCGATACCTCACTTCCATTTTTCTAAGAGGAGCACTGACCAACTATAGTTACCTTCCACTTTCATTCTTCCTCTCTTGTTCCGGAGTACTCTTTTTCCTGTTTCTGGAGCATCATGACTTCAGCTGCAGCCACATTGCTTTTCGCCCATCACGTCACCTAAGTGAAATCGTTTTTTCCCCCCCATTTTTTATTTACTACAGCAGGCAGGACGGCGTGCGTGCACAGCCGGGACAATGGTGGCCGCTCGTTCTAAGAAAGGTGCAACCCTTTAACAGTGATCATGGAAAATCGGCAACTTTTTAAGGTAAGTTACGGTCCACTTTTCATAACTGTCCCATTTTAACTTGCATCCTCTTCCGAAAGCTTGCCCAAATTATTTTTTTAAGCAATCCCCTGCCCAAGCTGCTGCTTCCTGCCTCCGGTTGCCCCATGGCTGCGCTCGTGTATTTACACTTTCCTATCTGCAGGGACACTAATGCACGCAAGCTGGGTCGCTCGTAACGCTTGCCAATTCTGCCTCACGCCTTCCCACCTACCCACTGCCTGGCTAAATGCATTCATTCTAATTACTGCTCTTGATCTTTAAATACGGCCCCTTTGGTGAACAACAGCACCAGGTGCTGTTTATTTGCTATCACTAATATTAGAAAAACATGTTAAATACATGGGCAAGCATTTATTAACCTACAAATAAATGCTTGCTCGTTTATTTAACATGTTTTTGAACCTCCTTATACAATCCCTGACCCACCCATACCCCTTACCGCAACCCTGCTGGAATCAGTGCGGCCCTCAGTCACACGACAAACCGTACTTTGAGGCCCCGGGGCAAATGTGAGTACCCCTGCAAGTCTAAGCCAACCATCCATTAGAATTAACATGTGAAAAATGTCACATAGTTATCCTAACGAATGGTTGCCGGAGAGGAAGGCAGTGGTTGCATGTTAATTTCTGTTTCTGTTTTGGCTGCAGTCTGTAGCCAGTCAATATGTCACAATACCAATTAAGTTATTAGATATTGTAACATATTTACTAGATTTCAACTTGTCAGGTTTGGATGTGAGCATGGAGTGATGACCTGAGGTACCACCTCGAGCACTTTAGTTCGTTCACTGAAAACGGTTGGGCATGCTTGGTTACCGGAGTTTTAGCTTATGCAGTGCTGTTTTTGGTATAGCACATCTTTGACAGTGGCATTGCCACTTGGTGCTGTTAAATGGTGCAGTGTGCGGACGTGTGCATGTTTTCTATGGTGTAGTCTAAAGAGGTTCTGCAAGCTCCACCCTCCCAACCAACTAGCCAGATGACATCGGGTGGGTTTGCTAGGTGTTGTGTTAGAGGATGGTGTGTTCGTAAATGAGGTTTGTAGCTTTGCTACGCAAGCTCTTTGCCAGATTGGTGACTGTCTGATACTAGCACCAAAAAGGCTTGCATATAGCACATTGTTACTTCCAAGGTGCTCACACTTTTTTTAATTTAAGGAGAACAGTTCCCCTCCTTTCTGTAAAAAGGAGAACTGTCCCGGGATGGTTACGTTTACTTGCCCCCATAGTGCACAGCATCATAGTTTCCTTACTTTTTTTTATTGTACTGCTTCCCTGGTCCCAGTGGTAATTCCTCATTCTTAGTCCTCTAGGCAGTGCTGCAGCTGTGTCTCTATTTTCAGTGGTAATTAGTCATTCTAAATCCTCTAGAAAGTGCTGCATCTGTGTCTGTAGTCCCAGTGGTAATTCCCTATTCTTACTCCTCTAAGCAGTGCTGCAGCTTCGTCTCTGTTCCGAATGGTAATTCCTCATTCTAAGTCCTCTAAAGCACACACAAATCACTACTTGTGTAACGATATATCTGTAAGAGACATTAGTTAGTGATAGATTGCTGATCTTAGAATATCCCCAGGCGTCAGACTGGATCCGGAAAGGTTTGCTTAGCAGTACCCCTGCGAGTCAGTAGGTGGCGTCCTGCGGCTCTGCATCCGTCACTGGCGTTGTCAGCGCCGAGATGACATCACGGAGAGTACTTAGGCACCACCCAAGCGTGCTGACATCAGTTCTGTACACGACTTTCTGCTGCAGGAACGCAGAGCCATGCAAGATACTGACCATTGGTGCATAAAACTAGGGCCCTAAAAGGGATGACCTTAACCCTAATGATCAGTTCGCAGAACGGGGAGGGTGGGAGGGGCAGTAAGGAATCTATCACTAACTAATGTCTTTTACAGATATATCGTTACACAAGTAGTAACTTGTGCATCTGAAAGAGGCACGTTAGTGATAGATTCCTTACCTTAGAATTGATACCCCAGCAATACCAACCCCGGTAGTGGGTCTGCGAACAAGATTACACCCGACAGTCACGGATCACAGAACGGCGAAAGAACCTGACTATCAAGGCAGTAGTGCTTGGTAAACGTGTGCAGCGAGGCCCACGTAGCTGCCTGACAAATGTCCTGCAAGGGAGCACCGCGTCCCAAGGCAGTAGTGGCTGCCGTTGCCATGATGGAATGGGCACGCAGCCCCAGAGGAGGCTCCTTCTTAGCCAAGGAATAACATGCTTTGATGCACAGAACGACCCACCGGAAGATGGTCCGCTTGTGCACAGCCCAATCTTTTTTGGCGCCCACGTATCCAACAAAGAGCTGGTCATCCACCCGGAACTGTTGTGTACGCTGCAGTTAGAAATCGAGCGCCCGTTTTGGGTCCAGACGGTGGAGCCTCTCCTCCTCAGAGGGATGCGGAGGCGGAAAGAAGGTAGGCAAAGTGATGGTCTGCCCGATATGGAAGTGCGTGACAACCTTTGGCAAGAAGGAACCTTTGATAGTGCCCAGAGCAGAGCCCTGCTGGGCCAAGGAAAGGAGGAACAGAAGAACTTCAGAAAGAGGGGCAGAAAGGGGATCCACAGCCTTTGCTGTGCACCATGCCACAAATTTCTTCCACCTGCAGGCGTCTACCGTTTTAGTGGAGGGACGCCTGGCTGCCAAAAAAAATCACAGACTTCGGGAGGAAGGTTGAAAGCTGTCAACTGCCGCAGCTCAATCTCCACTCATGGAGGTGGAGGCTGGACAGGTTCAGGTGAAGGACCATCCCCTGCTGCTGAGACAGAAGATCCTCCTGATGAGGCAGGCAGAGCGGGGCATCGATCGACATGCTGAGTAGCTCAGGATACCAGTATCTTCGTGCCCAATCCGGGGCCACAAGGATGACTTGGGTCCGGTCGTGCCTGATCTTCTTCAGCACTCTGGGCAGAAGTGGTATAGGCGGTAAGGCGTACAACAGACCGCAACTCCTCCTGCAACGAAAAGCGAGTGCAGCCTTGGAAATTCCAACGCGCAGAACTGAAGACATTGCGCGTTCTCTTCGGTGGGGAATAGATGTAACCAAGGCTCTTCCCACTGCTGAAAGAGGCCTTGCGCAATGACCGAGTTCAGACGCCATTCATGATCCATCAAGCACCGGCAACTGAGTTTGTGCGCCGTGGCGTTCAGAGATCCGGCCAGGTGTTGAACCACCAAGGTAATGCCTTGATGTTCCAGCCATGTCCAGAGGCGCAGAGCATCCTGATATAGGGTCTAGGACCCCACCCCGCCCGGTTTGTTAAAATATCACATGGCAGTGGTGTTGTCCGTGAACACCTGCACCCAACTTTCCCGGACAGAGGAAGGAATGCTTTCAGTGCAAGTCGGATCGCCTGAAGCTCCAAAAAGTTGATATGGAGCCGGGACTCCGCCGGAGACCAGAGTCCTCTGATCTCGCCTCCCGAAAGTGACCTCCCCAACCCAGGAGGGACACATCCGTCACCACTGTGTGCTCCGGTTGGGGAAGGGAGAAGGATCTGATCCTGACCCAATCTCGATTCGTGAGCCACCACTGCAATTCTTGAGCAGTGCCCTCCGAGATCTGGACATGATCGGACAGGTCGCCCTGATATTGCGCCCGCTGGAACTTCAGGTCCCACTGCAGAGCCCGCATATGCCATCTGGCATGTGTCACCAGCAGGTTGCAGGAGGCCATAAGGCCCAGAAGCCGGAGGGTCAACCTGACTGAAACCCGGAAAAGAGGCCGAAAGATTGGAATCATAGCCTGAATATCCCAGACTCGCTGCTCGGAAGGATAAACCCGAAACAGCGTCAAATCCAGAACCGCTCTGATGAAGGGGAGCTTCTGAGATGGACTCAGGTGCGACGTTGGCACGTTGATGGAGAACCCCAGCAGATGCAGGAGGCCGACCGTAGTCTGAAGGGGCTGACGACTGTTTGGGGCGAGCCCGCCTTTTAACAACCACTCGTCTAGGTAGGGGAAGTCTGACACACCCCTGACCTGCGCAGGTGAGCTGCAATCACCGCCATCACTTCCGTGAACACCCGAGGGGCGCTGGTAAGGCAGAAGGGGAGCACGGCAAACTGAAAATGCTCCTGGCCTACCGTAAATCGCAGGTAACGCCGGTGGGCCGGCAGGACGGGGATGTGAAAATAAGCGTCCTGCAAGTCCAATGCTACCATCCATGCTCCAGGATCGAGGGCAGCCAGGACCTGAGCCAGAGCCAGCATTTTGAATTTCTCCTTCCGGAGGAAGCGATTGACATCCCGGAGGTCCAAGATGGGGCGCAGACCCCCCTGTCCTTCTTGGGGACCAGAAAGTAGTGGGAATAACAACCACTCCCTACTTCCTGCCCAGGAACGCACTTGATGGCCCCCTTGGCCAAGAGGGCCGCGACTTCCCGTTGGAGAAGAAGCAAATATCCCCCGACATGTGGTGGCACCGAGGAGGCATGGCCAGAGGGGAGGACTGAAAGGGAAGAGAATAACCCTTGCAGGTCATTTGCAACACCCATTCGTCCGATGTGATATCGGGCCAGTGGGAGAGGGGAGTGGCGGATCCTGCCACCCACCGGCGTGGGGTGCTCCACAAAGCTCGGACTAGGAAGGTTTAGAGGAAGGAACAGTGGGGGTGGAGGTGAACTGACCCGCGCGCTGATTCCCCGACCTGCCACGGCCGCGCTGAGGCTGATTCTGCATAGGCGTGTTGGAAGAACGTGCCTGGGTGCCTCTGCCCTGGCCACGGAAGGAACGAAAACCAGGAGTGGCCGGGTTCTTAGCAGAAAGACCCAAGGACTTGGCCGTGGCCCACGAGTCCTTAAGTGCTCCAAAGCACTGTCGGCCTTACCGCCAAACAAGTGGGTGCAGTCGAAGGGCATATCTATGAGCGATCCCTGGACATCAGGCGAGAACCCAGTCGAACGTAACCAGTGTGGCGTCGCAACGCCACCATTGTGGACATCGCCCTGCCCAACGAATGGCAAGCATAGCCGCATCCTTTCCTTCAGCAATCGCCTGAGAAAGGACAGCCTGGACTTCCTCAGAACACTGAGGCAACACCTGAGCAACGATATCCCAAACAGCGTGAGAGTACCCCAACAAGCAGGCGGTGTTCACCGTCCGCGGCCCCAAGTTGGCCGAAGAGAACAACGGCTTACCAAACTGATTTTTTGGAGTCCTTATCCGGGGAGCCGTGGGAAAGGCACTCATCGACGTCGAGGCCTGGATGACCAGACTCTCAGGCGTGGGATGGGTGGTCAGAAAGGCAGGGTCGCCTGGCTCCGGGCGGTAGCGTCTGGCAACGTTTTTATCCACTGGAGCCCCCGTGGCTGGCCGCGACCTAGTGCCCAAGAGGACGTCGGTAAGGGCGTCATTGAAGGGAAGCAACGGCTCCGACGAAGTAGATGCCGTTCGGAGCACTTCGGTGAGAGGGTTGGTTTTGAGGGCAACTGTGGGGAGGTTGAGGTTGAGGGCCTCAGCAGTCCGACGGAGCACCATCATGTAGGAAGCGCTCTCCTCCATCATGGGTGGGGGAGAGGCAAACCCCGGGTCAGAAGAGACATCGAGGTCCTCCAGGTCGTCCACCCAATCCTGCTCGGAGTCACACTGCCTGGCAAGGGGGTCCTCGGATCCTTCCCAGTTCTCCTCTGCCTCTGGCACCTGAGGTGCCGGTCATGGCGGCAGGGCCGGATAAGGGACAAAAGGCGCTGAGAACGGCACCGGCCGGGGCCGGACAGGTGCCGCCTCCCAATGCGAATCCCAGGTCGGAACAAAATGGTCCTGGAACCAGGGCAAGGGCGGAAGGAACAGCACCCAATGCGGCGCCGAGGGAGGCGCCGGAGCCGGCAACGCTGCACCTCGTGGCGCCGGGGCCAGAGCCAATGGCGTAGGATCCTGTGGCGCTGGGGCTGGAGCCGCTGGCGTAGCCGTCGGGCCAACAGGATCTGGACACGGAACCGTGGGGCCCGAAGGTACGCCGGCGGGAGCCCGAGACCTAAAAAGGCGGTCCATGGCAGCAAGAACATTTTGCACCTGTTCGGGAGTCGCTGTGGGACCTGGGTGGGGCGGGTAGACCGTGGAACTCGCATGCTCCAGATGAGCCGCAAGGGCGGAGCCCCTGTCCCCCTCGTCCCCCTCTGAGGAGCGACGGGGGGACGTCGGAGAGCTAAAACGCTTCTTCAACTTCTTTTTATGGCGTCGCTTACCCAAATCCGAAGGCGAAGACTTGGAGCCTGAGGAGCGAGGGCTCTGGTCCAACAGCCCCTAGACCCGGAGCGGCAGAGGGACGAATGCCGGACCTCCAGTAATTTCCGGCGCCCTCCCTCAAGGCCTTTGGGGCCATGGCTTGACAGTCCCGGCAGTCGTGGTCAGTCTCCAGGCAGTAGAGGCAAACATCGTGGGGGTCTGCCACTGACATATTACGGCGGCAGGCCCCACAGGACTTAAAGCCAGGCATCCCTACGTGCACCAGGAGAAAAAAGGGGGGAGACAAAAAATTACTAAGGTACTTGCTCAATCCGGATCTGCGCTTGCTGGCGCGGAAAAAGAATAAACTGACGTCAGCGCGCATGGGTGGCGCCTAAGTACGCCCCGTGACATCATCTCGGCGCTGACGATGCCAGTGACGGACGTGGAGCCGCAGGACGCCACTTTCTGACGCACAGGGGTACTGCTAAGCAAAACTTTCTGGATCCAGTCTGACGTTGGGGATATTCTAAGGTAAGGAATCCATTACTAACGTGTCTCTTTCAGATCAATACTCCAGCTGTGTCTCTGTTCCCAGTGTTAATTCCCCATTCTTAATACTCTATGCAGCACTGCACCTGTGTCTCTATACCCACTGGTAATTTCTCATTCTTAGTCCAATAGACAGTGCTGCAAGCTGCTTCTCTGGTCCTAGTGGTAATTCTTCATTCTAAATCCTCTAGACAGGGTTGCAACTGCTTCTCTGCTCACAGTGGTAATTCCTTATTCCTAGTCCTCTCGACAGTGCTGCTAGCTGAATCTCTGGTCCCGTTGATAATTCTTCATTCTAAGTCCGCAAGGCACTGCTACTAGCTGCTTCTCTGGTCTCATCGGTAATTACCACATTCTTAGTCCTCTAGGCAGTGCTGCAGCTGCTTCTCTGGTCCTGTTGGTAATTCCTCATTTTAAATCCTTTACACAGTGCTGCAGTTGCTGCTCTGGTCCCATTGGTAATACCCACATTTAAGTCCTCTGGGTAGTGCTGCAGCTGTGTCTCTGTTCCCAGTGGTAATTCAACATTTTTTGTCCTCTAGGCACTGCTACTAGCTGCTTCTCTGTCCCAGTCAATAAATCCTCATTCATAGTCCTTTAAATAGTGCTGCTACCTGCTTCTCTGGTCTCACAGGTAATTCCTTATTCTAAGTCGTCTATGCTGTGCTGCAGTTGCTTCTCTGGTCCCAATGGTAATTCCTTCTTCTTAGTCCTCTAAACAATGCTAGCTGCTTCTCTGGTCCCATCAGTAACTCCCCCATTCTAAGTGCTGCAGTGGTAATTCCTCTTTCTTAGTCCACTATACAGTGCCGCATCTGTTTCTTTGGTCCTGTCGGTAATTCCTCATTCTATATCCTCTAAACAGTGCTGCTAGCTGCTATTGTGGTCCCGTCTGTAATTCCTCATTGTAAGACCATTAGACAGTGCAGCCGCTGTTTCTCTTGTCCCAGAGGTAATTCCTGATATTAAGTCCTCTAGCCTGTGCTACAGATGTGTCTCTGTTCACAGTGGTAATTCCTCATCTAGTCCTCTAGGCAGGGCTGCTAGCTGCCACTCTAGTCCCGTTTGTAATTCCTAATTCTACGTCCTCTAGGCAGTGTTGTAGCTGTGTCTCTCTTCCCATTGGTAATTCCCATTCTAAGTCCTCTAGACCAGTGGTTCCCAAACTTTTGACTCCTGAGGACCCCCATTGAGTCACCACTGGAAGCCGGGGACCCCCAAGCAATTTGTATGAGTTAAATTTCAAATATTAAAACAGTAATTCCAAAAAACACGTGTGCACACAAAACAAATACTCAAAGTATTTAGGGGCAGATTTACAATAAGTGACGCATCCATGCATATCAGCAGGGATGCGCCACTTATTGTGCGCCATGCCTCCGCCGCCATTGATGCACCGCATTTACAATGCTGAGCCTCATGGGGCAAAAAAGCACAGATGCATGACGCATCTGTGCCGTAAAGGTGGCGCATTGTTGGAGTTGCGTCGCAAGCGTGACACAGCTCCAGCAATGCTCTCTAGACAGTGCTGCTAGCTGCTTCTCATGTCTCATCGGTAATTCTTAATTCTAAATCCTTTACACAGTGCTGCTCTCTGCTTCTGGACTCATCGGTAATTCCTCAGACTAAGTCCTCTAGGCAGTGCTGCAGCTGTGTTTCTGTTCATACACCCACTACACACCAACCCAAAACACAGATAAGAAAAGTGGTCATTTATAATGCCAATAGGTCCAACTCTGACAAATGCGAGAAATGCTTGTTGTGTCTGGTCTTCTCTTTACTACCTTGATGCATTAACTGTCTGTGGGTGAATTTCTAGCTAGCTGAATCTGTAATTCACAGATTATACATTATTCTTTTTGTCTAAAACCTTTTAGACTCAGACTGGTGTATTAACCGATTTGTTTGACAGCGAACACGGATGCACAATACAGTTGGCCTTATTTGAGCCCAGGTTAAAATTTATACCTCAATTGTGTGTGTAGCATTTCATGGTGCAAGCAATTCATTATCGACTCACATGAATCTATGAAAGTTCTAATACTGAAGGAACCACGGTCATACCAAAACCAATAAACTAACAGCCCGAAAGATGTGGTCTACAATGCCCTGTAGTTCAGAACGCCTGACAGCAGGAAATATGTGCAGAGTCTGCAACACATACAACAGTATATTTCTTTATAAAGGTTTACAATTGGCACTTGCAAACATTTTTGCTGCTTCCTACATTGGAAATGAATTAAACTATCTTCAGTTAACTAATAAACGTCAATATAAAATGTAGACAACATTTTATTTGTATTTGACAAATTATATGGCAAAATCAGTAAATTATCTATTTTTTCTTTAATACTGTGTCCAAATATTACATTTTGTGGGAGTAAGCATTGTCAAATTTAACTCATACCTCAGCTCCTTTTGTAGGCGACTAATCTGGCATTCGTAAGAGTCAATTATGTCAATCGTCCTAGTAAAAGACAAGACACAGCTGAAAAATGTGTACTGCCTAGGTGTACAGGCTTTTAATTTGGAATGCATCAGAAGAAATATTGGCACAAAAGGCAATGAAAGACTGCACAAAGATAAATAAAATAAAAAAAGATTAAAAGCATGTTATTGAAAAGAAAACAAAGCCTGCTTACGTTGTAAAAACATTAGTATTTTCATATAACATAGATTGTGTGAGGCCCAGCGTCAATTCGCCCTCTCCAACTGTTGCGCCTGTTCCCCACCGGTGTGTAATTATAATTCTGAATGAAAAAATCTGTGGGGCACTGCCTTTTCTCTGTAGTTACTGGAGTTCCATTTAATAGTCCTCACTCTGTTGACATGCCAACAGGTTTTCCATGAATTTAAAGAAAAAAAGTATTCTTCCCAAAAATTGAAAGGAATTTGTGTTTTTCCTCAAAGCCATCTAGTTATATGAAGCAAACCAAGGAGGCATGACAAGTTGGTGTGGGAGATATGGACGCAATTTCAAAAGAACAAAGACAGAGTAAAACATTTTTTTTCTGTGGTCAATTTAAGATGTGGATGCGATTTTAAAAGCTGCTTAATCAAATCTGTTTGACTAACCCGTACATACATTCAACACAGGGGACATACAGGGGTTCAGGGAACCTCCAACATAAAGGATTACTTACTGTTGATCTGTGGGAGAATAAGGTTTGGGAGCACGCTCCTGAACCTTTAGGAATGCTTTATTCTGTCTGGCAACACGCCGATCTTCTTCTGCCACCATTTTAAGAAGTTTCTTCTGCAAACATGCAATCTTTTCCTGTTGGTTATGCAATTTCTGTTTTTGCTGATTATACTTCGTCTGTTGACAGATTAAATGAAATAAAGTGAGTAGTTTCATAGGCCTCGTCAGTCTACATTTTGTAGTAGATATGGTTTAAATACATAAATACATAAATAAAATGTAATTTACCACTCCCACCTTTTGAACCTCTAGCTCAGTCAGCACTTATCAGTAAACAGCAATACTACCTTCTTGAGGGCGCTGAAGGTCTATTATAGCAGTTTAGAAATAATGGCAAGGGCTCACAGTGAGCACAACCCACCAGTTTACACAATCAATCAATCAATCAATCAGTGACACTTATAAAGCGCGCTACATACCCGTAGGGTCTCAAGGCGCTGGGGGGGGGGGGGGTGCCGCTACTGCTCGAACAGCCAGGTCTTCAGCTTCTTCCTGAAGGAGAGGTGGTCTTGGGTCAGGCGCAGGTCGGTCGGGAGGGAGTTCCAGGTCTTGGCGGCCAGGTAGGAGAAGGACCTTCCTCCTGTAGTCGCTCTTCGGATGCGGGGGACGGCGGCGAGGGCGTGGTTGGCTGATCGGAGGTGGCGTTTGGGAGCGTAGAAGTTGACTCGGCTGTTGAGGTAGCTCGGGCCTTGGTCTTGTAGGGCTTTGTGTGCGTGGGTGAGGAGGCGGAAGGTGATTCTTTTGTTGAACACAATGACTCACCCACCTACAAGCCGTGCAGACCTAATCCTCGCAACATCTAACACAGTCAGAGGACTAGCTTTGAACTACGGCCACCATTACTCTGATGGTATAAACAACAAAGTGGTCCTAGACACAATTTAATAACTCACATTTGAAAGAAATATTCATTTTTACTTATTTTAGGACTTAATCCTGAAACGCATTTAGCCCTGTGTGTTTTTCTTGCCCTTTCTTTCAGGATTAAGTCCTAAAAGAAGTAAAAATGAATATTTCTTTCAAATGTGAGTTATTAAATTGTGTCTAGGACCACTTTGTTGTTTATACCATATGATACCCAGGTCCTTTGACTTTGTCTGGATTATACCCCATTTTTCTTAACCATTACTCTGATGAGCCGGACTTCAAGCAAATAGAGTATCAAAGACTGTCTGTCTGTAAAACTGTGCACGTATTCTCAACCATGAATTCAGAAAGTATTTTTTTAAAGAGAATAGGTAACAAGTCCACCCAACAGGTCTTGGTAATAGAGGCATTGTGACCCTTCTTACTTAGAAGCCCATGACCATCCTTCAGATAGGGGCAGGATTTGGGAGGAATCTACAGGTAGATGGAGTATCCGCCAGAAATATCTTTACTGGCGGTATTTAACTTTTTTCTTCGGATAGATATTCCTACCTGCGGATTTCTCGCCTTCCCGAAAGATACCACAGCATCAATCCCTCATGGTAGTGGTTCTGAAGGAATGGTCACACCAGAGCATCTTGCTGAAAGCAACAAGTGAAATGGTCATCCGTTTTCACTTCAGAATCCAAACAGTAATGCTTTGCAAATATGTGAAGGAAAGAAAATGTTGCTGTACAGCACATTTCTTATATGGGCACTCATCTGGCCAGTGTTTAGGGTGGATGCCTTCTCCCTAGTGCAATGTGCCCACATTCCTTCTGGTGGCTCCTTTTTAGTACGGGCTTTATAGATCTTATTGAGGACGATGATGATCCACTGAGACAGAGCCTTCTCTTGGACACCCTTGTCATTCTTGGTGACAACAGATAAATAATTGGGTGCCAGATCTACAGTTCTTGACTCTATAAATGCAGAAGTTTACCTTCCTCAATGGTCCAGCCTGTGGCCTCTCCTGCCCGTTGGTGGGATAGAGAAGTGGGGAAGAATGAGGGAAACATAATGGACAGCCTCATATAAAGTGGGGTATCCACCTTTGGTAGGAAAGCCACTCTAGTCCCTAGATCCATGTTTTCAGATTAAAAACCGGTGAAAGGTGGACGGACACACAGTGCTTGAAGCTTGAGGACTCTCCAATACGATGGCCCCCAAAAGACTGTTTTGAAAGGCAGAAGCTACAACGTTATGCTATGCAAGGCATTTGAAAGAGACCCCAATCAAAAATGTTAGAACCAGATTAACATCTCATTGAGGCACAATGAAAGGGGAAAGAGGGAAAATGCATAACAGATTCTTCTAAACACTCAAATCAATTTGGGACGTGAATAGAGATGATCAGGTTAACAGATGAATGCTGATAAAGCTGCAACTTATCTTTTAACAGTGCACACTGCACAACCTTGGTGGGCCAAAGAAAGTGCAAAATGTAAAATGCCTGAAAAGTTTACCATAAAGGGATCCATCAACCAGGAAGTGAAATAGTTCCACCACCCAGCATAAACCAATTTCGGGGATGGGCGAGCCCAAAAGGATGATATCCATCACCTCCAGTAGTAGGTAAAAAGAACTCCGTTGTCCCTGTTCAAATTTTCAGGCTTGAAGGTGGACCATAAGGTGACTGGGGTTCAGAACCTGCCTCTCCGACTGTGAGAGGTGGTCTGCTGTGAGCTGAGGCGGCAGAGTGGGTCACAGGACTACACTTTTTAGGTTATTGTCTGACCTTGAACTAGAGATAACAAGGCAGACCGATGTTGCATCAGGTGTTCTTATCGAAGGCATTGTCTAAGTGAGTTGACACTCTCACTGGTTCTTGGAAAGAGAAGGACAGACAACATCTGCATCAGAGCCAGACGTCAGATTCTGCAAAAATAGAGCAAATGCAGTCTCAGCCTGCTCAAGATGGAATCTGAGCTTATGGTCTTTATGTAAGCAATTGGGCCCAGGCAAGGAGTCTCAGAGCTTCCCAGCAGAGAAGATGAGACCCAATTACCTCTTCAAGTACAACATTGCGGTCATGTCTGCCAAGATATGCACTGACCTACCAAAAAGGGTGGGCAGGAAGACCTCTGAGGCCAGACAAACTCCCCCCAGCTCAAGCAATGGGACATGGAGTTTTTGTTCGTTCCGATTCCAGTGGCCTCCGATCTCCAGTTCTTACAGATGCGTACCCCACCCCAAGGTAGATACATCTTTCTCCACTGTGCCCAGTGCTGGTGGTGGTTGTAAAACGAAATTCCCATGTGACTGTTTCTACTGATCACCAAAGAAGATCCATAGCAGTATCCAGGGGGTGCTGATGATGTCTGTCAGATCACTCCTTTGAAGAAACCATTATATACGGAGACACCACTGCAGAGCCCTCATGTACAGGTGAGAATGAGTAAACAGCAGAATGCAGGAGGCCAGCAGCCCAATCTGGTAGAGAACATTCAGTTACAGAACCCGAGTCCTGACCTGAAACATCAAGCTCCTATTCTGAATGTGCCTGATCCTCTGGGGAGGAGAGAAAACTCGGTGCGATGTTGGGTCCACTACTATCCCCTATGAACAAAAGGTACTGAGAGGGCTACAGGTTTGACTTAGGGAGATTGATGGAGAAATTCAGTGGTTTTACACTATTAGCAAAATCCATAATTCTGTTTTCATAAATACATAATCCTGGGGGCAAGACTTGCTGAGCTCCAAGATAGTTGAACCTTAGTGCTGCTCTCTTTCAGCCACTAAACTACTCCAACCTGCAAGGCAGCCCCATCTGAACCTTTAAATGAACTAAAACTATTCTCAGTGCCCGGCTGCATCATACAATGTGAGAAAAGCAAAGCAATTCGTGTTATGTTGTGACATCTGTGTACCTGAGTCCTACCTGGGCTGCGACTCCGGCTGCGGACAGACTTAAACGGCTGTGGCTGGGCCGTCGGTCAGAGCCTCTTGTTGCTACGAAGGTGCCTGGGCCCTGACGTTGTGTGGTAAACTGCTGCTGCCGCTGCCTGGTGAGGCTGGCGAGTAGTAACCAGCCGGGGATGCTGGCGCTTGATGTGGCAGTGCTGGGAGCCGTTGTCAGCAGAGAAGTGTCAGACTCACCCTGCTGGTTGCTGCTGTGCAGCTGCTGGGTTGGCGGCACCCCTGAGGGAATAATAGCTCTGCTGACAACTGACTAGCTATCAAGACGAGGACAGCCAATCCTTCAGGGGGAGTTGACACGAACTGGGCCAGAGGCAGTAACTGGTATGGAACTGGTGATGCTGTGAGCTTATAAAAAGGCCTGGCCCAGGATCTGCCATTACGAAGGCAAAATGTATTTATTTATTTATTTAAGGCATTTGTTAAGCGCGCTGTCACCATTGCAGGCATCCTGGCGCTGACTGAGTCCGAAGAAACAGGAAGTGAGAACAGCAAGGGCGGGAGTTATCAAACAGTTGTCTTGGGGAAAAGCCAGGTTTTAATCCTTCTCCTAAAGGGCAGAAGTTCAGAGATGTGCCTAATTTCAGATGGGAGCGTGTTCCAGAGCTTGGCAGCTGCTACCTCAAAGGATCTGCCTCCAGATCTGATCTTTTTGAATCTGGGAACCACTGCTAGCTTGGCTTCAGAGGAGCGAAGCTGCCTAGCTGGAGTGTACCACGCAAATTTCGATTGGAGGGAGGCAGGGCCAATTGCATGAAGCACCCTGAACGCTATACATAGGGCTTTGAATCGTACTCTCTGCCTCACCGGTAGCCAGTGAAGTTTGCTCAATGAAGATGATCCATTTGCTCTTCTGGGAAGCCCCAGTGCCAGTTTGGCAGCTGCTGATTGGACTCTTTGGAGTCTGTCTAGCAAGAACCCAAGGGATCCCAGCAAAAGGGCATTGCAATAGTCTAGTCGACTAAGGATGGTACATCTAACCACTTGGGCACGTGCATGAGTGGGGAGAAGGGGCAGTACCTTCCTTAGGGATCGGAGGATGGCAAAACAACAAGCAGTAGTCTTTTGAGTGTGCGTCTCCATACTAAGTGTCTGATTCAGCATAACCCCAAGGTTGCGAAATGTAGCCACTGGGCGCACTGTGGTCACAGTTTCAGGGGGCCAGAAATTATCTGGGAATGGCCGAGGAATCTTAGTGCCAGCGCTAAAAAGTACCTCCGTTTTCCCTGCGTTGAATTGGAGGGAGTTGTCCTTTAGCCAGCGAGAGGTGTCACGCAAACAGTTGTGAAAAGTCTCAACTGAGATGGAGTCTTCGCCCTCCAGGGAGAGGATCAGTTGCGTGTCATCGGCATCGTTGATAATTTTAATATTATAGCTTTTAATTAGCGTGATCAACGGTCTTCGGTACAGATTAAAAAGAATTGGGCTAATTGCAGAGCCCTGGGGGACCCCATGCGAGATCAAAGTGAAAGCCGACTGAAAAGGGGGAATAGACACCGCCTGCTGCCTATCCTGCAGAAATGATTGGAACCACTGTACTGCCAATCCTCTTACTCCCGCCTCAAATAAAACTGGTGGGCCATTATATGATCTTTTCAATACAAAGTATAAACTCTATTCAGTGAATAATCTAGTGCCTGACTGCCCCCTACCCCTTTTGGGGCACCTACAGTCCGGAGATATCGTACTACTGGTGCAACTCTGGTTCAGAGGTTTTGGTATTCCTGGATTTTACTCTTCAGATGCAAGAGGCGAGGAAACTGTCCTTACTAATCTTCTCTCAGAGTTAAAAAAAAGACTGATCCATGCCAGCAGATGAAGGCACAAAAAAATGATATCCATACTCATAAGAGGGAGAGAAGGATGTGGACACCCTGCCCAAAATGGCAGAAGATGACTAATAGTTACCTCTTATGCTGGCCGCTTGTCCTAATTTTTTGGTAGTGATGGAGCAAGAATTCGCACGTAAAGCGTCTTGCTTGTATCAAGAACCTCGAATAACTGTAATAAAATATAACCAACATGTTTGTCTTACTAATTTCCCCTTTATTCAGACATTTGGGATGTCCTAGAGAAGCTTGCCTACGTGTTCATTAACATTAATACGCTTGCCTTTAAAATGGCCACTGCTTGGCGGGATTTTCTTCTGCGCATGCGTTGGTCACAATCACGTGACGTGACGTACTCGCAGTTCTGGTGGGAATCTTTGCGCTTGCGCACTCGACTTAAGATGGCCGCTTTGTGTTCTCACATGCCGAAGCTTGCACTATCGCTTTCTGCATCTCTGTTCGTTTGCACTAATACTAATGCTATAAGTTAGTATAAAGTAAGGGGAGTCATATAGGGATTCCTGGTATACAGTGCATTCATTTATTTCCTGTGTTTTAACCCCTTCAGTGCTAATGACAAGGTCAACTCGTCATGGGTTTTACCTGCCCTGTGCTTATGACGAGTTGACCTTGTCATGAACAATGGGAAAATGGAGGATTCAGCGCCCAGCGGGAAAACCCCCTAGCAGCCAAGGTGTTAATTTGTTTTCGCTTACTTTTCATGTATCGAAATCCGTGGGCATGAGGGATGGGAATACTCCATATTGAACCGCCTTTCTGCGCATGACAGTCTTCTGCCATTGGATGAACTCTATGGCATTTAACCCCGTTGCCATCCCGAGGTCCCAGCCAAGATGTGCCTGGGAAGATGCACCTTCGCCTAGCAGAAGAAGCTGACATGTACTAAATGTATTATAATTCATAGATGCGCTATTGTAATATTGAGACCTATGTCATGGGAACCCCAAATTCAATAGGCGGTCCCAAAAGATGCAAATTTGGACTTGTAGAAGTTTGTCCTGATTGGTGTGTTGACCTGTCCTACTTGAGGACCAATCGAAATTGGGGATTCTTACACTTGCAACATTTGGGGGGTGGTACACTGACCCGAAAACAGTATAACTAGCCTAGGTTTAGCTAGAGAAATTGTCCAACTTGTCCGAATAGCTGACCTGTCACTGACCCAACGCACTCAATAGGTCACTGATACAGAGGGCTGCGGAGCACTCTGTCCGGAAAATCCATAGACCCAGGGGGGTTTTGGAAACCTTAAGTTCTGGCGGAGCACTTTGCTTGGAGATTCGATAACCCAATCGGGGTCCTGACTGATAGCTGCAGAGAGGGTGTAGCGCAGGCGTTGCTACCGAACTGCGGGTGCTGGTCTTACCTTGGTGGTCCTGTCCTGATCCTAATCTGGTCTCCCTGTCCTATCCTGGGGTGTCCATTCTGCACCTGCTGGCCTACTTGCGACTGTCCTTCCTTGGGGTTTCTCCTGTCCTTAACTGACCTGTGGCCAGGGTTGGTCTTCACACCATTCTAGGTAAATATAGTGCTGGGAAATCTATTCTGCATCTTTCATTCTTTCTTTTGCTTAATAAAGTGTGGTCCTGCATATTGATTTTTCCATGTTTTCCATTTCACACTGATAAATGAAAAAGTCATATATTATCGTTGTTATTCTAGCATGTTCCATTTCTTACCCATCCTTTAAGTACATTCCTGTTTTCAGTTCATGAAATACAGTTTGTTCCTTTTCTTTACCTTCCCTTAGCTAAATGAAATGTTTACTCTGAGATATTAGCGTGATCCACTTTTTACCTTCCCTATAGTTACATGTTACTTTTCAAATCTCCATAGACTGATTAAAATTCTCGTATTGTGTCACTTTTAAAGAGGTATATTTTAGCATGTTCCTTATTTCCCCCGTCCTTTACTCACTATACATCTAGTCTAAACTCCTGAAAGTCTTACTAGCATGTTCCCTGTTTTTACCTTCCTTTAGCATTCTAAATGGTTGGCCTGATTTATTTCCTATATGGATACGTGCTCTTTATAATCTTAGTCATTGACAGTTTATTGACTGTAAACCTAATGCTTAACGAGACTGATGAATTTTAGATAAAGGTTTTCAAAACTTCCTGAGTTTGTGCTTATTATATGATTCAAAATTAGTATAAATAGCATATGTATTTTGGCGTCTGCCTTTCTTTTACAGCTAGCTCCCTAATCCATTGTGGTCATTAGGTACCCGTAGCAGTGGATTGGTAAGTCGGGTACACTGGAATTAAATAGGAAGGAGTAGGGTTACTGGTAGTAGAGTGCAAGGTTACCCGATTAATGAATATGGTAAATTGAATTTTTATGGGCCCAATGCGTATATGGTAAAATGTATAGTCGGGTGACCTGCGCGCTCTATCAGTAGCTAAATTTATAATACATAAGACAATGGTTGATATGTAGTTTTATAAAGCGCATAGCTACCAAGCAGGGTTTTCCAGCACTAGGCACGTATAGTAAGGCATCAAAGGAAAGTATATCAGTAGTTAAGTTAGAAGAGCCAGGTCTTCAAAAGGTTTCCTAAATGCACTGAACACATTCTCATTGAAACGGGTAGTGCATTCCACAGACAGCTTAGTACCGAGGTAGGAGAAAGACCGGCCGCCCTGATGAGTTCTCCAGATTCTGGGAACAGTACTGACATTACAGTTGCTGGATAGGAGGGAACGGCTGGGATGGTATTAGACATGGCTTTGTGAATATGGTACAATGTTTTTATGTAAATTCTGTTTATCGAATAGAAGACAAAACAACACAAGCCAAACAATTAGAAGACTCATGTCCCTGTAAAGGAAGCATCAAATAAGCCCACATTCCATGGTACATGTTGCACCAACTTAATAAAAACATACATATTAGGAGCTAACCCACGCAAGATGCTGTCAAATCCTACATTATGAACTTACCATAATAGAGGAGAACAATACTCGCTTGTTCTATGCATAACATTGCTATATATAAGTTCCTCCCATCATCTATGGGGGCCATCAAGTTAAGAAAGCAACAGAGAGCTATCATCAATCAAAGATAAAGAATAAAATAAAGAAGAGAGAAACAAGAGTTAAATTCTCTCAAGGTAGGGAAGGGAGAAAGGAGGTTGCGCTTAGGGGAATGAGGCCCATGAGTAGAAGCTGGTGGGCACCAGGACATCTAACTTAAGTGAGCTGCTCTGGGGAATCCGGTTTCTGGACCCTGGAGTATGGTTCAAGTGAATCCTCAAACAACTGCAAGGCCCGAAGTCTGGGGGAACCAATCGGGAATGCATGGTCATGGTGAAATAGTGTATAAGAGGCTGCCAGGTCCAGGTGAATCGTGTATCTGCATGATTGATGCAGACAGTAGTCAGTTCAAGAGCTAACACATTCCACAGTCGAAGAAACCAGGTGGCAATAGGGGGGGTTTCTTCCAAAATAGGGCAATTGACTGCCTAGCCGCTCCTAGCAAATGGAGAATCAAGCGCCAGTCTGCGTAAGTCATAGTATTTAGTGTTGAGGGTTTAATACATAAAAGCATGACTGACAAGGAGAAAGGAATAGGAAATACCACCACCTCTTTGATGTGGCTGAGGTCCTCCTTCCAAAACATCGTGAGATTCAGGCATGACCACAATATGTGAATGAAGTCCCCTATATCTTTATGATACCTCCAACAGGTCGGGGGGGGGAAGTTTGGGAACATTTGGTGCAAGCAGACTAGGGTGTAATACCACTGCATCGTCAATTTGTATGCTGATTTACACTGGAGCGTGCTGTGATATATCTTTGGGATATCCCACCATAGACGAGCACACCCTTCAGGAGGTACATCCTCTTCCAGGTCTAGCCCATCGCATCTGATATCCATGGGGTGTGGGCGGCTGAGAATGCTGTAAGACAGTATATGTATTAGAAATCAGGCCCTTCGAGACCTCGAATTTACGGTCCAGGGATTCAAAGGCGGTATGTTGTCTAGTGGCTCCCTGGATGTAGGTCTGAGAGCTAAGCCAATGGTATATCTGGAAATAATGCATACGTGTCCCCCCTGTGAGATGAAACTTTTGCCTACATTGATCAAACGTGAGGAAGTCATTGTCCTGAATAACCCGGCATTCGCCCTCTGTCCATGTTTTAAAATTTTGGGTTTGCAATGCCGGGAGGGGGGACTATAGGACTATGGGCTATACGAGTGTTGGGAGATGGGAATGTTGTCAGGCCTCGGGGTATCACCAGCTTGTTCCACATCTCTAGTACTGTCTTCGTAGGGGTGGCTATGTAGGGGCATTAGGGCGCGCCTCACGCGGGTGCCATGCCAAGTCCCATTAAGGTCTACAGGATACCACTCGGTCCAAATGGAAGCGGTGTTTTTCGCTTTCGCAAACCACCCACTCCGAGATATATAGAAGATGACAAGCCCAATAGTATTCTAGAAGGTGGGGGCACGCTAGTCAGCCCGGTCGTGAGGAAGCATTAAAATCTTGTTAGAAAAGCGTGGGTGGGATTTCCCCCATATAAATTTAGTAAAGTCACGTTGCAGGGCAAGAATATCTGTCTGTGGTATGGGAGTGGGCAGAATTTGGAAGAGGTATAAGATTTTAGGGAGGAGAGACATTTTGATGGTGTTAATATGTCCTAGCAAAGCAAGAGGTAGGCCCTTCCATCTGTGCACCTCCTCCCGGATAGCGCTCCTGTATCTAGGCCAGTTGGACGAAGTCCATGTTGATAGTGTAGGAGTCAGGTCGATGCCCAGGTACCGAATCGATACATCTGTCCACTGTACCTGAAACAGATCTCGCGAGTCTTGGAATTCCGAGGCTGGGAGAGTAAGATTAAAGGGCAAGTGATTTATCAAGATTAATCCAGTATCCTGATGCATCTTCAAAGGCCCCCCAAGAGAGTAGCCACAGCCGGGAGGGATGTAGATGGGGAGGATAGTGAGAAAAGGAGATCGTCAGCGAAGGGGAAGGCTTTATGTTCATACCCACCCATGGGGATACCCCTAATGTTTGGATCGCCACGTATGGCGATGGCCAGGAACTCCACCACCAGGGCAAACAACAGAGGGGATAGCGGGCACCCTTGTCTGGTGCCTCTGTAGATGGGAATAGGGGCAGTGAGACGACCATTAAAACGTATGCGGGTAGTGGGATTCGCAGAAGGCGCCAACAGTTTCGAGATCATTTCCGGTCCCAGCCCCACCCTCTGTAATACTTTTTTAAGGAAACCCCAGTCCACTCATTCAAAGGCTTTCTCCGCGTCGAGGGAGACAAGACAGGCAGGGATGTCCCTAAAATATGCCTTTTCCACGAGATGGGCTATCCAACAGATATTGTTCGCTCCCTGGCGATGGCGGATAAACCCCACTTGATCGGGATCAATGAGCCCGGAAGATGGGGTTCCAGGCGGTGGCTAGAATGTTCGTATAGATCTTTGCATCAGTGATTAACAGAGCAATAGGGCGGCATGACGGGGGGGGACCATAGGACTATGGGCTATTGGAGTTTTAGGAGATGGGAATGTTGTCAGGCCTCGGGGTATCGCCAGCTTGTTCCAGATCTCTAGAACTGTCTTCGTAGGGGTGGCTATGTAGGGGCTGCAGGGCGCGCCCCATGCGGGAGCCATGCCAAGTCCCATTAAGGTCTACAGGATACCGCTCGGTCCAAATGGTGACAGTGTTTTTCGCTTTCGCGAAGCACCCACTCCGAAATATATCGAAGATGACAAGCCCAATAGTATTCTAGAAGGCTGGGGCACGCTAGTCCGCCCCGGTCGCGAGGCAGCATTACAATCTTGTTAGAAAAGCGTGGGTGGGATTTCCCCCATATACATTTAGTAAAGTCACGTTGTAGGGCAAGAATATCAGCCTGTGGTATGGGAGTGGGCAGGATTTGGAAGAGGTGTAAGATTTTAGGGAGGAGAGACATTTTGATGGTGTTAATATGTCCTAGCCAAGCAAGAGGTAGGCCCTTCCATCTGTGCAACTCCTCTCGGATGGCGCTCCTGTATCTAGGCAAGTTGGACAAAGTCCATGTCGATAGTGTAGGGGTCAGGTCGAGGCCCAGGTACCAAAGGGAGAGGTGTGGCGCCGCGGCCAGGGCGACTGACGCTGGAATCTGGGGATCAGGGTTCGATCCCCGGCTCCGGCGGCAGGTCAGCCCAGCACCATGTGACTCTGGGCAATAGCTCGCTTAATCTTCCCGACGGCCCCCAGCGCCTAGAGACCCTTACGGGTGATTGTGCGCTTTACAAATGTGGATTATTATTATTATTATTATTATTATTAAATTGATACGTCTGTCCACTGTACCGGAAACTGATCTCGCGAGTCTTAGACCTCAGGGGCTGGGAGAGTAAGATTAAGGGCATGAGATTTATCAAGATTAATCCAGTATCCTGACACATCTCCAAAGGCCCCCAAGAGAGTAGCCACAGCCAGGAGGGATGTAGATGGGGAGGATAGTGAGAAAAGGAGATCGTCAGCAAAGAGGAAGGCTTTATGTTCATACCCACCCATGGGGATACCCTGAATGTTCGGATCGTTCCGTATGGCGATGGCCAGGGATTCCACCACCAGGGCGAACAACAGAGGGGATAGCGGGCACCCTTGTCTGGTGCCCTGGTAGATGGGAATAGGAGCAGTGAGACGACCATTAAAACGTATGCGGGTAGTGGGATTCGCATAAGGCGCCATAAGTTTGGAAATCATTTCCGGTCCCAGACCCACCCTCCGTTATACTTCTTTAAGGAAACCCCAGTCCACTCGGTTAAAGGCTTTCTCCGCATCGAGGGAGACAAGATAGGCAGGGATATCCCTAAAGTATGCCTTTTTCAAGAGATGGGCTATCCGACAGATATTGTCCGCCCCCTGGCGATGACGGATAAACCCCACTTGATCGGGATCAATGAGCCCGGAAGATGGGGTTCCAGGCGGCTGGCTAGAATTTTCCTATAGAACTTTGAGTCAGTGTTTAAAGGAGCAATAGGGCGGCATGACTCGGGTAGGGAATGGTCTTTACCTGGTTTGGGGATAAGTACTACCTCCGTTTCGTTCAGTGTTGGGGTGAGACCTGAGATATCTGTGAAACTATTTAAAAGGTGAAGCAAATGACCTCGAAGCTGCGGGTAGAAGGCCCGGTAAAAAGTGACTGACAGTCCGTCAGGTCCCGGGGTCTTACCAAGTGGGAGTTGCTTCAAAGCCTTAGCAATCTCATCATGGGTAATGGGATTTTCCAGCAGTTCCATAAAGTGAGTATCAATACGGTCCCAGAGCCAAGAATTGAGAAAGGCAGTAACAGCTTTAGGAGAGCAAGGAGCATTGACAGAGATCCCCATAGAACTTCTCCAGTTCCAGGCCTTTATCCGTCTCTGAAATGGTCCAAGAGCCATCCGGGTGCCTGAGTTTGGCGATATGTGCTCTCGTAGTCTGCGCTCGAAGGCACCATGCCAGGCACGCCCGACCTTGTCCCCCCGTGTAAAACTTCTGCTTGAGGTTGAGCAGGAGTCTTGTTGGTACGGTGTAAACGCAGTTTGCCTCACAGTACAGCTAGGCGTTGCTTATTGTGGAGAGACGGATGGAAATGATCCCTGCGTTCTAGGGTTTTGATATCTCTTTAGAGAGTGGTTTCAACCAACCGAGCCTCCCGACTCCTGGCAATCGATATAGATGTGGTGACTCCCTGAAAAGTAGCTTTAAAAGCATCCCATCTAGTATCCTCAGGAGTGTCAGTGAGGGAATTCGCAACAAAGAAGGCCTCAATCTCTTTTTGGATATCTGCAACATCCACAGGATCTTGAAGGACTTGAGGAGGTAGTTTCCAACGGGGTTAGGACTCCTTACGTGGATTGGGGGGTTGGAGGGAAACCAGGACATGAGCATGATCAGATAAAGATGTATTGGATATCTCTGCACCGCTGAAAGCATGCATCAAGGGGAGGGAGAGAAAGAAATCATCTATGCGAGAATATGATCAGTGTGCATGGGAGAAAAATGAATAGTCCTTAGAGTCTGGTTGTAGATGTCTCCAAACATCAACTAAGCCTAAATCCATGATAGTATTTCTCAATGCCACCCACATTGCCCCAGAATATTGGTGCGCCTGCGCAGTGCGATCCCACTCGGGGTCCCATACCAGATTAAAATCTCCTCCAAGGGAGGAGGAGCTACGTAACGAAGCAAGATGGTCGCCTGAGCCCTCGGCTCCTCTGACCACCGTCCGCCGACCGTATATCCTGTCTCGCATCCTGATTTCTAGTCCGACTCCCGCACAGATGATGGATTGCTGTGTCAATCGGTGTGGTCCCGAGTCTTCCAGCGCTCAGATTTGCTGAGTTACGTCGTGCGTAAATCTCTGGCCTCCGACTGCTTACGAGCCGGGGTCTTGAGTACTGGCCCTGCCGGGGCGCAGATGCACAACATCGGCCGTGAGACCTGACCGGATGCCGGCCTCTTGCCTCAAAAAAGAACTTCCCGGCCTGGAGTGAGTGGAGGGCGATTGACCTGATACACGCTAAATAGCATTGTTGCCATCGCCGGACTGCCCCTCCAGGGGGTTTATGGCCCGGAGCCTGTGCTGCCGCCAGAGTGAGGCCACAGTTCGGCATTCGTGATCTGCTACCCGAAGGTGCACTTTTTGTCACCGGACGACCCCACTTCAGGTATCCTGCTCAGTGCCATCGGGTGCTCACTGATGTGGAGAGCGGAGCGATGGGCGGTAGCCCAGGGACAGACTGAGCCGTCTTTGAGGACCGTGATGGCCGCCATTGTTGACCTACACTCCATTGTGAAGGCGAGGCTTCATGAACTGGTCGCCGATGTCACTGGCACCGAGCGATCGTGCCCGACGCCTGCTCCTTTCGAACACCGGCATAATCTGGACTGCCAGAGGGAGGACCGAGATCGCGGCCGTGAAACCGATTTGCCCCCACTGTCTCTGTCCCGAAGCACTACCGACCTCACCCTTGGGGAAGGAAATTTGCTTCCACTGCCGGGGGCCTTAATTGTTGGAATCACGGTGTGGTTCAGCCCTACCCCGGGGTTCTGTGGCGACCGATGGATGTATGACCCCTCTGCTGTCCCGGTCGATTGTGCGGGTCTGTGGACTGTCGTGCCCCGTGACATTGAATTGGTGATGGTGACCACGGTGGCTGAGGAGGGCTGCGAGGCGAACTGTGGGTTAAGTAGACGCACGCCGCCGATTATTGACCTGTCCTACCGTTTTGACTCTTTAAGGGCTTCAGGGGCACTACTGGACGGTGTTTACTCGATGCTTCGGAAGGGACAAGGATGATACGGTTGGTCGGAGACGGAAGCTGGGACGCTGGGAGTGGAGAGGGACACTGACGCTCTGCTTTGTGGGCTTTTAGATGCTGTTTAACGTCTTCCCTTCGTAGTCATGTAATACCCGATTTTGTGATTGTTGCTTCCGCTTAGGGCGGTACGTGTCGGACGGGCGGTAGGGGAGATTCAGGGGCGGTTATTCTAGTAGTTTCTCCTCCTCCCTATTTCTTTTCCTTTTTCTTTCCTTCCCTTTCTAACTCTACACTCTTACTATATTTCGGGTTTTGTTACGGGGCGATAGGCACGCTGCTGGGGGGGGTAGGCCGTAGCCATCCGCAGGGGTGCAGGGTGGGGGGTTGGGGGGAAGGGTTTTATTGTTTCCGTTTTTTATTTCTATGGCCTTTTTCTTGCTTTTCTTGCTTTCCTTTCACTTCTTTCTTCTGGGTTTGAATTCAGTAAATTGGGTTACCCTTTGAGATCTCAAGAATATGCTGTAGCCTGTGCCTCAACACACTCTGTTTCATTGCAGCAATGGGCGGGCGCTTGACTGTTGCACATAGTGATTGTATGCCTGCCTATCCTAAGTTACTCTAATTGACATTGTTAAATGTATCGGATTCGTTCATTTGGCCCGCTCATCCGATGATCGTGTTCTAAATCTGGCACCTGATTCCTCCCCCCCCCCCTTTTTTTATCTATACTTCTATTGCATAGGGGAAAACCATTTGTGTTATTCGAGTCCATCCTGATTCTAAACTTAAAATTGAACCTCACGTATCCTGCTATTATGGTCTGTGTGTGCCGCTAAGTTTATACTTATGATGTGCTGCCTTACCCCCGGGATGTTCGGCTGAATAGCTGTGTACACTTTGGTATGAATAAAGGTTTTCCAAAAAAAAAAAATAATAATAAAAAAAAAAATCTCTTCCAAGGATAATCAGAGTTGTGAATGACTGCAGGAGCTCCCTAAGATGTAAACGTAGGAGAGCATCCTGGTTTTGATTAGGGAGGTATATGTTAAAGATTAAAGGGCACCCGCCCCAGGCCATATGTGCCTTAATAAACCACCCACCCGCATCTGTCACAACTGTGGGTTTCAACTCGCGCAAGACTGATTTAACGAAATTGCAACCCAACCAGTCTTAGAAGAGGAACAGGCCCAATATTGGGTGGGATATTTGGGATGGGACATAAAACGAATATCCTTCGGAAGCAAGTGAGTCTCCTGAATAAAAATGGTGTTGGGGTCCTGGTGTAAGAGATAGCGCCAAACCTGACACCTCTTATTAGGGGAATTCAATTCCTTTACATTAAAAGAGAGAAACTTAATGGGGCTAGTCATAATTAGTGCAAAAGAAACCTGGGACCCCCGCAATCCACTCAGTGGCAGTATGAGCCTGCGTCCCATTCCCCAAGCCCCATGCCCATCGAGCAAGATGAAAGGATCATCGTAAAACATTGACATGCAACCCATGCCCAAGTAATTCCCAACAAGGCAACCCTTGTTACTCTCATCCCCCAGCCCCTAAGAATAGCGCATCAAAGGAAGAAAAACAAACCGACAAAAGAGTCTATCAAGAACAGCCCAATGTCGCTCAGATGGCCATTCCAGAAAAGCCACTCTCCTGCAGGACTCTGAAATGGGGGGGGTGGCAGTCGTACAAGAATTTGTGGGTCTCCGCCACCATCATCCTGTGATAGTATTAGGGAAGAGCGATACTTGCTCCGTCCACCGGGACATACTCAAGAAGATCAGCTGGAAGCTTGATGTTGATGACCTCTGAGGGCATAATCACTATGTGCAAGAGAGCCAAATGTCACACTCGGGTACATGCGGTGCCTCAGCCTTCAACCGTCCCCCGACGGGATCCACAACGTCCGCAACTGGACCGAGGCCGCACCAAATCAAAATCAAGGCACAAGTGACCCTATAGCAGGTCTAAGAGCTAGTCCGGCCAGGAATCGTTTAGTCCTTATGGTCTGGCAACCTAGCTGGAGAGGAAGAGCCATTCAGGGAGCGAGTGTGACTAATGATGTCCTGTTTAACTTGGGATGAGTCAAGTTCCTGTAGGCGGCATTTGGATCTAGGAGGCATTACTGTGGACCATATCGGGCAAATAGGCCCATCTCGACACTCACGCGGTGAAGACAGGTCATCTCCCTCAGGCTCCGGAGCGAGCTGCAGGAGCTGTTTTGCGTCTCTCAGTGAACGGAGGACTGCCTTTTGCCCTCCCATGTAAACATCAAGGCGAAGGGATGGCCCCACTGATATTTGATATTGAAGTCCCTCAGCTTATCCATGACGGGCTTAAAGTCTTTTCTCCGTCGAAAAAGGTGCCAGGTCCTGGAAAATTGGAACTGAGAGGCCATTGTAGGAAACCACTTTAGTCCCTTGTACCTTTTTCAAGATAGCTTTCTTGTCGGCAAAGTAATGGACTCTAGTAAGGATGTCCGGGATGAAGTCAGGCCGATTGCGTGGGCCAAAGACCCGATGAGCCCTGCCGAGCACAGGTGGTGAGGCCTCTTCATTCTCTCTGATGGCCTGTAAGAGTTCTGCGGTGTATGCTAGGATGCCCTTGCCTTACGGTCCAAAAAGAACCCCCCGGATGGGCAAATTGTTTCGTCGGCTGTGATTTTCAAGGTCTTCTTGCTTCAACTGCAGGGTAATATTTTGCTCTTCTATTTCCGGCATCCTCTGGTATCCATGGTGCGTTCAAGATAATCGACCCGTCCACCTAGCTCCGTGATGTCTCGACATATATCCTGCAGACCAGCCTTGAAGTCCTGTCGGACAGAGCCGATCTCATCCTTGATTTCCTGCAGGAAAGACGCCATAAATGCCTGGGTGATCGGCGCCTCCGAGCTGGGCTTCCCTGATGCCGGGATTGAAGAATTAGAATCCTCCTGTGACTGAGCAATAGATTTAGACCAGAGGGAGGTGACTGTATTGTCACGAGCCTCGGCAGACTCAGTGTCTTTATGTGTTTTACTTTTAGGAGGCATGGTAAAGTGTTCTAGGAGGATCGGGAGTCCAGCGATGGAGAGAGGCCACTCCCCAAAGATGGAGTAGAAGAATAGCGAGGGGTGAGGATTTGGCAGCTGTTGATTCGCTTATGCAAGGCAGCCTGAGAGTCGGTCTAGGGGAGCAGCAGATTACCCGCAAGTCCTTTACAGCCTTTCCATCTATTTCGCAGAGCTAGGTCCAAACTACACAGGTTGAAAGCACAGCGCCTCTCGTTCAGGGTGAACCACAACAAATTGCATGGGATCTTCCCCCCCACAACAGTCCACAGCACAGGGCCAGAGGTCGAATGAAAGGCACTCGCCCAGCAAGGGGGCCCCAATGAGCAAGTCTTCAGGCCAGCATAGCTCACAACCAGATGTATGACGATACAACTCGTTCTATTACAACGCGGTATGTTACATCGCTGTCCTGACAACGCAAGTCGTTACATCGACTTATGCTGGAGGGTGCCAGACTTAGGGACAGTATGAATTACTATTCCAACTCCATTCTACGTACAGTAGGGAAGGTGTTGGAATTGTAATTTACACTATTCCTTAGTCTAGAGCACCTCCAGTGCAAGTCGATATAACGACTTGCGTAGTCAAAACTGCAATGTAACTTACTGCATTGTAATGCATGCGTGGTAAAGGATGTTTCCCCCCACAACCACCCCAAAAGCGCCACAGGTCTCTCCCTTTCCAGCGTGCGTAAGGGCCGGTACAAGTGTCACTTAACGCTTGCTGCATCCAAAAGGAGGAAGCACCACTCACACCCCCCTCGCTATGCAGGGTTTAGTCTGCAGGCACTCAACCACCAGCAATAAACTGTGGCCCCCACAGGGCGTCCAGAATAGTAGTGAGCAGGCGCGCACCAAAGGGCTCCCCCAGAATCTAAAGGGGCCCAGAGTCCTCTGCCACTCCAATAAGTGTCCCTTAGCGCGGCGCACAGCAGGCCTTACTTTACGTCTCCGGTCTCACCGTCACAGCC
This sequence comes from Lissotriton helveticus, assembly GCF_964261635.1. Taxonomy (NCBI): domain Eukaryota; kingdom Metazoa; phylum Chordata; class Amphibia; order Caudata; family Salamandridae; genus Lissotriton; species Lissotriton helveticus. Next base: position 1,648,814,142 of record NC_136061.1, read on the forward strand.
AGTCACTCTAGGTCCAACTGCCGAGCCTCAAGATGTCCTCCTAGAGATCACGCCGGGTCTCGGGGGTTATTCCCAGCACCTCCCGGCGCCTGATGAGCCTCAGGGGGATTGACATCAGCACAGGAAGTATTCCGGCGGGTCAACGTCGCACCTGTGTTGCTCAGGACCAGGTGCAGTGCGCATCTAGACCTGGAAGATCAGGACCGCCTTGAAGATGGCGGCCGAGAAGATCGAAGAGGGGCCAATCTACCCCGCAAGTCACCAGCACCCAGGGGTCCATCGCTCTCAGCTCGAGGGATCGCCGCTGCCTCAGAGCACCCAAAACAGTCTCTCTGTCGTCAGGGCGTCACCTCAGCACCGCTGTCACCCTCCGATCTCCCAGGGACAGGCCACCAAGCCAAGGCGCGCCTCCTCGGGGTCCAGGTAAGTGCACTGGGCAGCTCCCAGCTGTGGCACCAAAGCTGAGTCCACTTTCACAAAATAGCAGTTGTAGAGGACGCCGCGTAGGCCGCCCAGGGATCCGTGCTCCCAAGCACCACAGAGCCCCCCTCCGCAGGCCAGGGGTCCCCACAGCAGAACAGCTCGTAGACAGGCACCCTGCTCTGGTGGCAGTCCCGGTGGCAGGGAACAACAGCGTTAGCAGGACACGGTGGAGCGGAGAACCAAGCTCGGACATCTCACTCCATTTGCGTCCTGGCCATGCCCCCTGGTACAATGTTTTGAACTGGATATACGTTTTTCCACGAAAATGCACTCTTGTTATCTGTAAACTCACATACATGTACAAGGCTGATGTTATGTTCAGTGTATATTTCTGCACGTTGCTCACACGCAGGTTCTACAGCCTCACTTTATAATGGACCATGTTACAGTTTACAGCAGTTAATTTCATTTTGGATCGTCTTTAATATTAACAAACTGCAAAATAAATGCTTTGAGCAGTAAGCGAAGGGTCCTTGCAGAAGCGATGAACTATTCATTTGTGGCCACCATTGTCTTTTTCAGTGGGAACAGGGCTTATGATGCTCTGCCTCATGTGTGCACCGCTATACTTCCTTTGCAAATGTTTTATTTCGGTGGGGGAAGGTGTGGGGGCGTAATCCACTGGCAGTTGAGGATCACAGTTTGAATGGGTGTGGGAGGGACTGGAGAATAATCATCAGTAAGGATTTATACAGTTACATGAACATAAAGGCAGCTCTTTCTACACTACACTCTTCCACAAATTTACATATCAGTTGTCGGTTTGGCAGCCATTTTGTGACGAATGCTCTAACCCTGCACACTGTTCAACGATACACACACTATGCAACAGGTTTACTCACTAGCTGTCAGTCTAGCAGCCATTTTGTGACGACTGTTCTAACTATGCGGACTATTCAGCGGTACCCAAGCTTTTCCAGCAGTCCTTTTATTATGTTTGGTGTTTTGTTAGTGCTCATAGCACGGTGATGCGCATGCATGGAAAGACTTTATTTGTAAAGGGTTTTTTATTCTTTCGGCAACGTAGTCTATAATAGGGTTTTGTGTCTAGGTAAAAAATATTTATTCAGGTAGCACTTATTTTATATTAGAGCTATACTAGATGAACAAGTTACTTACCTTCGGTAACAATATATCTGTAAGAAACAGTAGTTAGTATTAGATTCCTTACCTTAGAATATCCCCAGGCGTCAGTCTGGATCCGGAAACTTTTGCGTAGCAGTACCCCTGCGCGTCGGTAGGCGTCGTCTGCAGGCGTCCCCTGCGGCTCCGCGTCGTCGGCGTCGTGCGCCGTGATGACGTCGCTGGAGTATATAGACGCCGCCTCCGCGCGCTGACGTCAGTTCTTTGCACACAGCTTTTCCGCGCCAGAACACGCAGAGCCATGTGAGAACTAACACTGGTGCCATTTGAAACTAGGGCCCTGAAAGGGATGTCCTTAACCCTAGGTATCAGTTCGCAGAACGGGGAGGATGGGTGGGGCGGTAAGGAATCTAATACTAACTACTGTTTCTTACAGATATATCGTTACCGAAGGTAAGTAACTTGTTCATCTGAAAGAAACAGGTTAGTATTAGATTCCTTACCTTAGAATAGATACCCCAGCAATACCAACCCCGGTGGTGGGTCTGCGAACCAATACAAACCTACACCAGAAAGTCCTGGAGGACCGAACGGCCAAAGAAGCCATCCCTCCGGACTTGACGGTCCAGGCAGTAGTGCCTCGCAAAGGTGTGCAGCGAGGCCCACGTGGCCGCCTGGCAAATGTCCTGCAAAGGGACTCCCCGGCCCAGGGCAGTAGTAGCCGCCGTGGCCCGAGTGGAATGGGCCCTCAGCCCAACAGGAGGCTCCTTCCGAGCCAAAGAGTAGCATGCTTTGATGCACAGGACGACCCACCGAGAGATGGTTCGTTTCTGCACCGCCCTTCCCTTCTTCTCACCCACGTAGCCAACAAACAGTTGGTCATCCACCCGGAACTGGCGTGTGCGATCCATGTAAAACGAAAGCGCACGTTTTGGGTCCAGACGATGGAGCCGCTCTTCATCCTTTGAAGGATGCGGAGGCGGGAAGAAGGAGGGCAAGGTGATGGACTGCCCAATGTGAAAAGCAGAGACTACCTTGGGCAGGAAAGAAGGTCTAGTCCGAAGGACCACCTTATCAGGATGAACAGACAAGAAAGGAGGTTTAACAGAAAGAGCCTGGAGCTCACTCACTCTCCTGGCAGAGGTGATGGCCACCAGGAAGGCCGTCTTTAAAGTGAGAAGACGGAGAGGACAGGAATGAAGGGGCTCAAAGGGAGCGCACATCAGGAAAGTCAAGACCAGGTTCAAGTCCCACTGAGGCATCACGAACGGAGTTGGAGGATACATGTGCGTGATGCCCTTCAAGAATCTTAACACAATAGGGGACTTGAATAAAGATGGCTGATCAGGTAGCCTCAAGAAGGCGGAAAGGGCAGAAAGATAGCCCTTGATAGTGCCCAGAGCAGAGCCCTGCTGGGCAAGGGAAAGGAGAAAGAGGAGAACCTCAGACAGAGGGGCAGAAAGGGGATCCACAGCCTTTGCTGTGCACCATGCCACAAATCTGTTCCACCGGCAGGCGTATACCGACTTCGTGGAGGGACGCCTGGCTGCCAGAATTACATCACAGACTTCAGGAGGCAAGTCAAATGGCCTCAACTGCCGCCGCTCAATCTCCAAGCATGGAGGTGGAGACTGGACAGGTTCGGGTGGAGGACCGTCCCCTGCTGCTGCGACAGAAGGTCCTCCTGAAGGGGCAGGCGGATCGAGGGACCGACTGTCCTGCTGAGTAGCTCGGGATACCAGTATCTTCGAGCCCAGTCCGGAGCCACAAGGATAACTTGGGCCCGGTCGCGCCTGATCTTCTTCAGCACTCTGGGCAGAAGTGGTATAGGCGGAAAGGCGTACAACAGACCGCAACTCCACTCGCGCCGAAAGGCGTCGCCGAGCGAGTGCCGTCTTGGAAACTCCAACGCGCAGAACTGATGACATTGCGCGTTCTCTTCTGTGGCGAAGAGATCTAACCAAGGCTCTCCCCATTGCTGAAAGAGGCCTCTCGCCACGACCGAGTTCAGACGCCATTCGTGATCCACCGAGCACCGACGGCTGAGTTCGTCCGCCCTGGCGTTCAGAGAACCTGCCAGGTGTTGAACCGTCAGAGTCACGCCCTGACGTTCCAGCCATTGCCAGAGACGCAGAGCCTCCTGGCAAAGGGTCCACGACCCCACACCGCCCTGTTTGTTGCAGTACCACATGGCGGTGGTGTTGTCCGTGAACACCTGCACTACACTCCCGTTGACAAAGGGGAGGAATGCCTTCAGTGCTAGGCGAATCGCCCGCAGCTCCAACAGGTTGATATGGAGCCGGGACTCCGCCGGAGACCAGATGCCTCTGATCTCCGCCTCTCCCAAGTGGCCACCCCAGCCCTGGAGGAACGCGTCCGTCACAACCACGTGCTCCGGTTGGGGAAGGGAGAGGGATCTGCCTCTGACCCAATCGCGGTCCGTAAGCCACCACTGCAACTGTCTCGCAGTGCCCTCCGAGATCAGGACATGGTCGGATAGGTTGCCCTGATGCTGGGCCCACTGAAACTTCAGGTCCCACTGCAGAGCCCGCATCCGCCACCTGGCGTGATGCACCAGTAGGATGCAGGAGGCCATCAGCCCCAGAAGCCGCAGCGTCAACCTGACCGAAACCCGGGATAACGGCTGAAAGATGGGAATCAGAGCCTGAATATCCCGGACCCGCCGTTCCGGGGGATAAACCCGAAACTGCGCAGAGTCAAGAACCGCTCCGATGAAAAGGAGCTTTTGAGAGGGACACAGGTGTGATTTCGGCACATTGATGGAAAACCCCAGCTCGTGCAGGAGGTCTGCTGTCATCTGAAGGTGGTGGACGACTGTCTGGGGCGAGCCCGCCTTCAACAACCAGTCGTCGAGGTAGGGGAAGACTGAAACCCCTAACCGGCGCAGATGAGCTGCGACCACCGCCATCACTTTCGTGAACACCCGTGGGGCGCTGGTAAGGCCGAAGGGGAGCACGATAAACTGAAAGTGCTCGTGGCCTACCGTGAACCGCAGGTAACGCCGGTGGGCCGGCAGGACGGGGATGTGAAAATACGCATCCTGCAAGTCCAACGCTACCATCCAGTCTTGTGGGTCTAGAGCAGCCAAGACCTGAGCCAAAGTCAACATCTTGAACTTCTCCTTCCGGAGGAAGCCGTTGACGTTCCGTAGGTCCAAGATAGGACGCAGGCCTCCTTTGTCCTTCTTGGGCACCAGAAAGTAGTGGGAGTAGCAACCACACCCTACTTCTGGCCCAGGAACGCGCTCGATGGCCCCCTTGGCCAAGAGGGCCGTAACTTCCTCCTGCAGAAGTGTCAAGTGGTCCCCCGACACACGGTGGTTCTGCGGTGGCATGGCTGGAGGAGTGGACTCGAAGGGGAGGGCGTAGCCCCTTCGAACGAGCTGCAGCACCCACCTGTCCGATGTTATCGCGCGCCAGCGGGAGTGGTGATGGCGAACCCTGCCACCCACTGGCGTCACGTGAGCCCGAAAGCTCGGACTAGGAAGGCTTGGATGCAGCAGCGGGGGAGGCGTGGACTGACCTCGCCGCTGGCCTCTACCGCCACCACGGCGGAAACCACGGCCGCCACCGCGCTGGGGAGCGTTCTGCGGCGCGTGGCTGGCAGCACGTGTGGGACCGCCCCTCCCTTGGCCACGAAAGGGGCGAAACGAACCCGTCTGCTGGCGCTGGGTCGAAAGACCCAAGGACTTGGCCGTGACCCTGGAGTCCTTGAAGCGCTCCAGCGCGTGGTCCGCTTTGTCACCAAACAGGCGACTGCCATCAAATGGCATGTCCATGAGTGTATTTTGGACGTCTGGCGAGAAGTTGGCAGATCTCAGCCAAGCATGGCGACGAATCGCCACCGTCGTGGACATAGCCCGTCCCAGCGAGTCGGTCGTGTCCAGACCACAACGGATCGAGTACCGCGCCGCATCCCGGCCTTCAACGAAGGCCCGGGTGAGCTTGTCCCGCACTTCCTGGGGGCATTGCGGCAAACACTCCTCGACCGTATCCCACAGGGAGTGGGTGTAGCGGCCCAAGAGGCACGCGGTATTACAAGACCGCAGTCCAGCGCTCAAAGAGGAAAAGACCTTTTTACCAAATTGGTCATACCGCTTTGATTCCCGATCGGGCGGAGCCGACGGGAACGCGGACTGCGAAGTGGAGGCCTGGATCACCAGACTCTCCGGGGAGGGATGGGTGGATAGGAAGGCAGGGTCGTCCGAGCACGGACGGTGACGCCTGGCAACGTTCCGGTCAACCGGTGCACCGGAAGCGGGCCTGGACCAGGTGCCCAAAAGGACATCCGTCAGGGCCTCATTAAACGGCAGCAGAGGCTCCTGGGGGCATGACTGCGGTTTAAACACTTCGGTCAGAATGTTCGGCTTGACCTTCGCGACAGGGAGCTCAAGGCTCAAGGCCTTGGCAGCCCTCATCAGGACCACCGAATAGGCAGCACCTGCCTCAGACGCCACAGGGGTCGGGGAGACAAACCCAGGGTTGGGCGACTCGTCCAGACCACTGGCATCACCCAGATCACCTACCCAGTCCACATCGTACTGGCAGGCACGGGATAAAGGGTCCTCAGACCCCTCCCAACCCTCTCCATACTCGTCCTCATCGCCGTATTCTGGATCGACGATATAGACCTCGGGGTCAATGGGCCCCATCGGCGCCGGATCCGGCGTCGGACGACGCCGGTCCGACTCCGCGTCAGGAGTCAGAGGGGAAATGGGGGTGGCGCCGCGTGGCGTCGGCGCCCCGACGCCGGCCGGAACCGACGGCGGAGTCGCTGCACCGCGCGGAGGCGGTACCACGGGTTGGCCCAAAGGAACCGACGCCGGAGAGGCCGGTAGACCAGCCGGCGACGAACCTGAGGGGCCCAGCGGCGCCGAGGCCGGAGCCACCGGCGGCGTCGAGGCAGGAGCACCCGAACCGCTCGGGCCCCCAGACGGGACTGACGGGCCCGCAGGCGCCGTAGGCCCCGCCGGAGGAGACCTCGCCCTCATAGCGATGAGGAAGGCCTCGATCTCCTCACGCGACGCGCCTTCCCCAGGGACCGACGGGTATGGGGCAGACGGCGTCGGCAACCCACGCGGGGCCGCGGGGGTGGGGCCACCCGAGCCCCCGGCCGCATCACGCGGGAGTCGGGGGTACGATGACGACGCCCCGACTTCTTACGCTTACCTGACGAACCGGAGGAATGGTGGCGACTCCCGGAGCGCTCATGGCGGCTCCGCGATCGTTCCTTCGACCGCTCCCTCGACCTCCGACCGGACCGGGACCGCTCTCGACGCGGGGCCGACACACGGAGCTCGAGAAGCTTGCGGGACCGCTCCCGCCTAGCTTTACCAGTCAAGGCCCGACAGTCGACGCAGGACTCCACGTCGTGGTCCGCGCCCAGACACCGGAGGCAGAGTCGATGGTGGTCGGTGACCGACATCAGGCGGTCGCACTCGTCGCAACCCTTGAAACCGGGCATCCTACCGGCACCGTAGAAGATTAAGTAGTTAACAATAAACTTGGTCAAAAGACCGGAGTACTGCTCTTCGGATCTGCGCTAACTGGCGCGGAAAAAAGAAGAACTGACGTCAGCGCGCGGAGGCGGCGTCTATATACTCCAGCGACGTCATCACGGCGCACGACGCCGACGACGCGGAGCCGCAGGGGACGCCTGCAGACGACGCCAACCGACGCGCAGGGGTACTGCTACGCAAAAGTTTCCGGATCCAGACTGACGCCTGGGGATATTCTAAGGTAAGGAATCTAATACTAACCTGTTTCTTTCAGATCAGATATTTTGTGGAAGTGTTGGTAAATTATATATTATTCTGCTGTGTCTTGTATCCAACTATGCAAAAAATTACACCACCTACACAGTTTGTGCAATTACCGGGTGAACCACAGTAAGATGGAAAGAATGGTTCAGAGCTTTTAATGCATATTTAGAGGTAATTGATGGTTTAAAATTCAGACCACAAAGAAAATAATTGATTTTTGGACATTCATTAGGCATGGAAGGTCAAAATATTTTTGAGCATTTACCAAAAGCAAGTGGTGATGAATCTGGGGAGGAACTAGATGAATATGAAGAAGCAGTTTAGCAAGATTTTACAGTCACATTTTGATAAACAACCTAATTTGATTATCAAAATGCACAAATTCTTTTCACGTGAAAAAACAGAAGCATTGATATGTATGTTGCTCCTCTATGAGTTTTAGCAGCTAAGTGCGAATTTGGTGCTTTTACAGATGAGTTCATTAGAGATAAACTAGTTATCAGATGTTTTTACAAAACAAAGCGTTTGCTTACTCACAAAAACCCATCTCTCAGGGAAACTCTTGACATAGATAACAGCATTCAAGATTCCAAAGAATACTCAAAATAGATATATAAAACTTCATCTGACACTTTTAGTTTTTTAAACCAAGAAACACATTTATATGTGAAAAGTAATAACCAGCAAAAACACAAAATATTGAATGAACAAATATATGTTTTAAATGTGGTTCAAAATCAAATGCTGCGTCTTTAAAACAATGTTCGGCTGTGGGGAAAGAATGCAGCAAATGTGGGGTTAAAAATCACTTTGCACAAGTTTGTAGAGCTAAAAAAGTAGGTAAAGTGAAGATTAATTCTGTGGAAGAAGAAGAGTTAGATTACATGAGTAGTGACATGAGCACCATGGTTCTATGAAATAAAGTACATGAGAAAGACGTACCTTTTTGCAAAGATCCGGATGAGAAATTTTTAACTAATGGATTCAAGATTCCTCTACTTACAGATTCAAGTTAAAAAATAACAATTTTTTTTTTTAAAAACCTATATCGGACTATAATCTTTTGCAAGATCTTTTTCCTCCAGATGTTAATCCAGGAAGGCACAATGGGAAAAAATAGATTTGGAAGGTTATTTTGAGTCTTCAATACAATTCAAGAACAGCATGGTTGTGGGGAAAATCTATGTCTGCTGCGGGCACAGACATTTTAGGATTGCATCATCAAGGATGTTAGGATCTTCAGTTGAGGCCAGGGTGCTCTCCACAAATATTGTGTGTGGGTGGAGAAAATATATACAATTGCAAGTGTTATCCTAGAACTTTGCAAAGATCTATTAACAGAACAATTAGGTAATGTTAATAATCTTGCACACCACATTAAGTTGAAGGAAGGAGTCATGCCTGTGAAACACAAGATTCGAAGTATACCTTTAATTTTTAGGAAAGAGTTATCAACAATGTTGGAGGGTTTGTGTAAAGAAGGGGTTTTAGAGCCTCCTAAATCCTCACTGTGGTTATCCCTAATTCTTATTGCTTACAAGAACAACAAGGAATTGCAAATGTGCATAGACGCTGAAATAAGGCTCCATGGATTGATGGGCATCCTCTTCCCAAATAATGGACTCATTGTCTGGAGCATATGTATTTTCAAAGCTGGACATGCAGTGTGAATATCATCAGCTTCTCCTTAGTGAAGATTCCAAGCACGTAACTTATTTTGTCACTCTAGATTAAGTTTTCCAATTCCATAGAGCACCTTTCGGTCTGACATCAGCAGCTGCTACTTTCCAGAGGATGATGGAAGATGTATTGGTTGGTATTCCTGGTGTGTTAATTTTCCAGGATGACATTTTAGCTCATGGTAAAGAGGAGTGCGAACATAATGTCAGACTTAATAAAGTCTTTAAAGCTAAGGCTGCATGGGGTCTGAAATGAAGGCAAGAAGAATGTGCATTTGGAGTTACAAAAGTTGACTATTTGTGGCATGTATTATCTTTCAAAGGAATTTCACCTACACTAGGTTTGTTAAAGGCCATAGAAGAAGTCGCTACGTCCAAGGATCGAGATGAACTTCGTGCATTTATGGGCATGTGTCAATATTATTCCAAGTTTGTTGAAACTTTTCCAACGGTGGCTGAACCACTACTGAAATTATTAAAAAAGAATATAACATTTGTGTGGTTTGTGGCACAGCAGGCAGATTTTAGTTTTATAAAACAGAAACTGAGCTATGCTCTGTTATTGACTCCTTTCTTGCCTTGGGTGAAGACATGCATTACAGTAGTTAGCAGTAATGTTGGACTTGGTGGAATTCACGCAAGAGTGTGCGGGCATGGAATGCACCATAGCATTTGCATTGCATACTTTGAAACCTCAGGAAAGAGTATATTCTATAATTGAACGAGAGATGTTAGCTTGCACTTGGGCTGTGAATAAAGTTATGTGCTATATTTGGGGTTTAAATTATTTTACATTCATAATGGATCATAAACCCTTGATTCCTATACTTGATGGTTTCAATGTTAACACCAGTAAGGCTACTGTTAGAATGGTTAGACCTTATTCGAGACTCTGAGAACATCATTTTGACATAGTACACATTCCAGGTGGCAAGAACGAGAAAGCTGATTGGTTTTCAAAACTACTGATGTCTTTGGAGTCTGTTAAGTATGAACAGGTGTTAGAACAGGAACACGATGAAGACACAGAATGTGTAGTAGCTAGTATTTGTTAGTCAGAAGTAGGCTGTGTTTCTCAACAAGAATGGGCTGATTAAATGGAAAAGGACAATCTTTTGAAGGATGTAAAAAAATACTTGACTTCTGAGGGAGAAAAACATACCGCTTATGTTGCAAAGTTATTGGAAAGTCCAAGATGAATTATCAGTAGAAGGAATGTTTTTGTTCCGTGGAGAAAAGCTTATACCTTCCAGAAATGTAAGAGATAAGTTGCTTGTATTAAGCCATGAGGGACATTTGGGCATGACTTCTAACAAAAAAGGTGGAGAGTTGTGTACTGGCGACTTAGCATGGACAGGGATGTTGAATATTGGGGGTCCAGATGTGGTAATTGTCCAAACAATGACAAAGGGTTGAAAACAAGAGTGCAACCTTTGACACCAGCGGATACTCCAACTAAGGTATGGGAAAGAATAGCCATTGATTTTATTGTGTCATTTGATTATCTACCTGTTCAGCAACGCTTTGTGATTGTTCTTGTTGACTGTATCTAAATGGTTGGAGGTCAGGTTTGTCAGGGAAACTGACAAAAGAAATGTGGCATTTCAAACTAATAGCAAACTGGCTAGTTTCAGAAATCTTGAAACCATATTTTAATGGTCTGCCATTTAAAATACATATATATGCATATATATTGCAAGGAAACGGTCTAAAATACAAATTTCCCATACAGAAACGTCCAATCCAGTTTGCAGAGAGGGGAACTCTGAATTGATATTATAGGAAATGGCTGCGTGACAAAGGGCTGAGACTGGGATTGGGCGTAGCAACCCACTCTCAAGCTTCTTACCAGCTTCATTTTCAACGCAACTAAGGACCGGCTTAAGTCACCCTTTATCAGGGATCTTCCAGTAGAAGCTCTTTCATTCTTTGGATGTAAAGAACTCAGCCTAACCCTTTGGTTAAGGTCTTCCCCCAGGTTTTCCTGAGCTATTGTAATATCTATTAATAGCTTGCCTGGGCAACCCTAAACCTAATATTACATCTTACTGCTTTTTACAGAAAGCCATAGCAATTTGGAAGAAAATGGTATGAAATTAACTGTACCTTAAAAGAAACAGCAATAGAAACCTTAGCGGAAATTACTGCAGTACCTGAAAAGCTTCAAGAAATGTCATATTTGTTTACATTGTGCTCATAAAAGATTGTAATTCAAACTACCTCTGCAATTTGCTTGTCTTTCTGAAGCTCCTTTAGTTGGCTGTGGTGCTGAGAAGCTTTTGCAATAAAATCATCTTCCAAACTGCGGACTTTTGATTTGACATTGTTCAGAATTTGCTCCAAGTCAACTGCACGCTGCTCCTGTCGAGTGGCCCGCCCCTGCTGCTGACGTAAATCTTCCCTGCCCAAACAAAGGTAAGACATCATATTAACAGCACAGGTGTGAGGGCAATACAACCATTAATTTAACAGGATTATATCCATCTTCTTCAACATTATGCAATAACCCATTATCTCTGTTTAGTGCTAGGATTATCTGTGCGCCCCATCTTTGTTACTTAGCCCAATAATTCTATTTCCCTGCGTTTTCTTTCAAAAATAGCCGGAGCGCCCTCACAACTACTTTCCCAATTACCCCACCACCAATCTGGCATATAATGTGTCATTCGGGTTACACAAAGGGCCTGCAGGTGAAATAATCCAATTTAACAGCACCAAAGTAGAAAATTGCCATGCACGAAGCCCCGTTGTAAAGAGAACAAAGGGGACTTTAAATAACAAAATAAAGACGGTGAGATGATGTAAAAAAACAAGTACCATCAATAGTAAAAAAAAAAAAAAAAAAAAAAAGGGAATATCATGAACAGAACTGAAAAAAAGCCGGCACAAACAGGCAGAAAAGGAAAAGGCCACTGATCTCTCTGTAGCAGCAATCAAAAGAGTCGGTATCCAAGGAGGTGAATGCCCTGGCCCCACTGCTTTACATCACAGTCTCCTTTATGACATCTTACCTTGAGAATCCGGAGTTAAAGGAGAAGTTCCATATAATATCGCTTGTTAGCTCTACAATGACAATTCAGATTTTGTTTCACGAGCCAGGTGGAAAATCCCCAGTCGCCGAATGGCACTTTTAGTTTACCAAGTGATTGGGAAACGCCACCACCTGGTGTCCAGAACCGGCAATGGTGCAGGTCAGATTAAATAAAAAAAATAAAAAATAAAAAAAAGAACTTGGTGGCATAGATTTTTAGGTCTGTGTTTTGGCAATACATATTTCAAAAAGACCTCTTGCTTAAAATATATATATATATATATATAGACCGGGCTTTGGGTCCGTCTGCTCAACTATTAGCGTTCTTGGACTAGTTTCTTTAGGCCATTGGCTTGAGATTTTGGCAATTAAGTCTTGCTTCAGCCCAGTGGAGTTATCACCCATCACCGAACGCTATTGTCTAGTTAGATGCATCCTTCCATCACCACTGGGATGCTTGTAATGAGGCCACACGTAGATATCGGGTAAGTGAAATGTGGTTTATTAGACACGTAGTAAGCATAAGAAGCGGGCCAATCAGCTTGCATCCGTGCAGACTGGCTCCAACCATCAACTGCCATCGAGCAGAATGTCACAGCCAGAATGCCTGGATGCAACCAAAAGCCGCCGCACCCACACATGTACCATCTATTTGAACACATAAGGTAAAAAAAAGTAAGGAGATGCAATAAAGGGAACAACATTCCCCCTCCGATAAAAAACCAAAATAAATTGAAGACATGCACTGAGCATCAGTGCAGCAATGAGCAACTATATAAACATGCGCCTAACATAAGGCAGAAATTCAATAGCAATGATCAACTATATAAACATGAGCCCAACATGAGGCACAAACGCAACAATAACAAATCCCACAAAACATTCAAACAAAGAAATACATGAGATGCATTTTTCCTTTGCCTAAAAAATTATTTATCCTTAAACTTCAAATTCCTGTAGATAAGTAGGTTTCTTGGATACCCTCTCACTTCTGTTAGTGATGACATTGTTACAATTGTTCTCATTCTGACAGCGCACAGGATTTACCACCTTCTTATTAACCTCAGAAGTTGTAGACAGACCAGAAGAAGACCGAGAGGTTGATGGATTTGACAGATTATGTTGAGCAATAGACAGAGCATTATCAAGTTCAGAAACATCACCTTCCTGTGGTATTCCAATAGGAAATAAAGTATCCCCTGGCACTCGTAACGTCCTCATTATAATATTTTTGTGGAAATCCTGAAGGATAACCAAATTCCTTTTGGACCACCAATGCCCAACCACTAACTGAATAGATGTGCATGCAACCGTACTCACTTTAAATGGACCATTATAATGGAAATCAACTTTTGATTTTCTAGATTTCATGTTTAACATGACCCAACTATCAACACCAATTTTAATGTTTCTAAGGCAATGAGTCTGACCATGGAACTGTTTAATTTTGCTCTGTGCCCCTTCCACTCTCAACCTGAGTTCATCATAAGCTACCTGTTCTTGAACACCTCTTAACTGTGCTTTTCCATTGAACCAAGTAGGCAATAAACCTGTGCACTGATTCCTACCCCTCAGTAATGAAATGGGGATACTCCAGTAAAAGTATGGTGCATGTTGGGATGCCCATAGCTTATTTCTTAACGTTTCCTCCACATCCAACCCACAGGTAATAGCGGTTTCTATTCCCTCTTTAAGCAGCCTATTAACCCTCTCAACAGCTCCATTGGCACTGGGACTATAAAGCGCCACTGTATAACGTTTAAAACGTTTGTTTTTAAGAAAAAATAAAAAGAAATCAGAAATTAATTGTATGCAATTCTCCGTAACCAACTCTATAGGGTTGTCTTCTAAATCAAAGATCTTACTTACAAAATCAATGGCCACCTGAGTGCTGATCTCACGTACAAATTCATAATAAACCCATTAGGTAAAATAATCGATCAGAACCACCATATATTTAGATCCATCCAGCAACTGAGTAATGGGTCCAGAAAAGTCTAATGCTAACTTGCTCCATGGACAGTCTGAAAAAGTAGTGGGTACCAAAGGATATTCTTTTGTCTTCACTGTTTGTTAGAATGCAAGCATTCCTCACACGTATCCATAAAACCTGCTTGTCCATATAGGGCCACCAAAAAGGACGTCTTAAAATGTTCTCAGTAGATGTAGTTCCCAAATAACCAGAGAATGTGCCAAACCAATCATTTTGGACTACAGGTTATCCAGAGGATCAAATGTACTCACTCGGAGTAAAATTCCTGAATTTTATAGGGAGCTGAGATGCCATTTGTCCATAACAATGTAAGTGCTTAAGCAGTGGCCATCCCTTGCTGACATAAGCAAACACTTTCACCAACTTAACATCTTCCACAAATGCTTTGTTCCACTCCTCTTTACTGATGGTTCCCTGACGAACTTTAGCAACATCAATAGCAGCCACTACACACTCAAAATCAAAATTGCCAAAGTCATCCACTTTTCCCTTGGGAGGTAATCTCAACAAACAATCAGCAGGGATATTTGTTCCCCCTGGTATGCATCTTATCTCAAAGTTGTATTCTTGTAATTTTTACAGAATTCGAATAAGTTGATGAAGCTGCAGACCAACCTTTCTCACCAAGTAGATACAATAATGGCGTATGATCTGTACTCAGGATAAATTTAGTACCCCAAACACTTTTCTATGACCCATGCACATGCTAATGCTTCCCTCACTATAGTGCTGTGTCTTTTTTCCACTTCTTAGAGTACTCTCGAAACAAAAACAATAGTGTGTTCCTCAATGCCCACCCTTTGGCAAAGAACAGCGCCTAGACCTACAGCACTAGCATCAGCGGATATAATATTTATGGAACCACTGACAAAAGTCTTCAATGCTAGCACCTTGGCCAGTATTCTTTTGATTTCATCAAAAACGGGTTTTTGGCCATTTTCCCACACATTCTTTTTTCTTCAACAGTTTTTTTAAAGGTTCTCTAAGAGCTGCATAGCCACTCCCAAACCTGCCATAATATTCGCTCTGGCCTATAAATGACTTGAGTTCATCCTTACTTTGTGGGCACAGTAGATTCCTTAAAGCCTTGATTAAATCATCCTTGGGTTTCACATTGTATGACGTTATACAGTGACCCAAATATTCAACACAATTGGTTAAGGATTTGCATTTATCTCATGACCCCATCATGCCATGGTCACGAAGAATGTACAAAACCTTGTTTAGAATACAATCGTGTTGTTCAATGTTTTTAGAAACAAATCTAAATATCGTCCTAGAAGGCTTGTATTGCAGAAACCCCCTTAAACAAACAATACATCAGGTTCTGGCATACACTAGCAGGGGACACAAGTCCAAACTGTAAACACACATATTTAAATGCTCCAAATGGAGTAATAAATGTGGTTAAAACTAGAAATTATTTTTCAAAGGCACCTGATAAGCGCCTCGAGGTCTACATAGGTGAAATACTTCACTCCGCCTAAAGCCGTCAATAACACATGAATTTTGGGTAGGGGAAGGCAGTCCGCTACAATGTTCATATTTAATGAACATAAATCTGCACATAGACGAATACTCCATTTTTTTTCTTGGCTATTACCACAGCACTGACCCTTTCAGCCACATTTACAGGCTCAATAATTCTATCCACAACCAATTGATCCAAACGCTTTCTCGACTCTTCCCTGATACACGAAGGTACATCACATATCTTGTATCACACTCTGTTTCAAAATAATCTCACTCTCGAACCCTTTCACCACACCTATTTGGTCTTCACAAACATGTGGGTATTTGTTTATAATAGTCTCCACATCACAAACCTTGACCTCTAAGTCCTCCAACAAAATGGGAACACTCGTACCAGGCCTTAACACCATACCCAATCTTCCTTTGTCAATCCATCTCAAGATATCTTTGCCTTTCACAGCAAGCATCCTATATCGAAAATGCAATTGCTCCTCAAAATTCCCGGTGTTCCAATGTATGTGTCCCAGTAGGCCACAGCTCAATGTCCACAACATTGAGTTGCATATTCTTTCACAAAGTTCTGAATGTTCCCTCAGATAACATTGTCACAGGTGAAACAGAATCCACCGTACTATTCTCCTTAACACTTCCTACTCTCACATCTCAGTATGGTCAATTCTTACTAGCCATTTCACCAGCATCCATCTTCACACCCACAGTCTTATTAGTAGCAATATTACTGACTTTCAATCTACCTTTCAATACTGCTCTCTTTCTTGTTGCTCAATCTCAGAAATACAACTTACCTTCACACCGCTGCACATACTCTTACACTCCTTCATAAAGTGAACTACCGTGTCACATTTAAAGGCACTTTTTGCCCTTAGCTAGAAACCTTACATTGTTACCTATATGATGACGTGTGCCACATCTAAAACAAGCTACCCCACAGAAAAAACATTTCTGGCCCTACCCGCACCCTGCTTGTTGACCAAGCTAACATTTACATTTTCAGTCTTCTCAGGTTGAACTGCATTTTCCAATATTTTAACAGACTTAACTGAAAGTTCTAGCTCTTTTGCTATTTTTATCATTTGGTCAAAAGTAGGATTAGTACAGCGCAGTAAGTGCCCTTGTGTATTTTTTTATATGGCAATTCAAAACAATTTGATCCCTAATATAATATACATTGCATTGAGTTGGGTTGCTGCTTTGCAAAGTTTTTCTTACAGGCACACATCACAGGGATTCTCCACCGACTGCATCCCAAAGTCTGAGTTAGACTCCATGATGCTACACACCGACCTACCCCCACCTTTATGAGGCCACAGGTCAAACCACCATGTTTTAATCCCCCCTCTGGGTGGTTAAGGCCATTTCCTGGAATGTGAAAGGTCTCTTGGACTATATCAAGAGATCAGCGGTGTTTCACTATGTCAAAAGATTTATGCGGTCCTCCACCTGGAGACACACCTCTTGGGAACGAACTGTTCTTTCCTTGGCTGGTTGAGTCTTTCATGCTGTCTTCTCTAGGGACACAAGAGAAGTTGCGGTTTTCCTACACAGGAGGTTTCCACTAATGGTAACCTGCTGTCACATAGACCCCCAGGGCAGATATGCGGGGACAGAAGGATGCCTGGAGGCCAGGTACTATAATTTTATTTCATGCTATATCCCCCAGCAACTCCTACGCTCCACCCTACGACCACTCCAGACCCTGGTGATGGCCCTTCCCCCAGGGACAATCTTGTTCGGCAGCAACTTAAGTGCAGTCCTGGACACCACCCAAGATATGTTGGATATTCCACGTATGCGCAGGGTGGCGCTTTGCATGTCCGAATTCATGGGCAAACTCCATAGGCCTCTGCGATGCCTGGCATTCGTGGAACCCCTTTTGAAGTTCCTACACTCAGATGCCTGTGGCCCACAAAACAGGATCCAGAATGGACCTCTTTTGGCTCTCGACCTACCACTGCAATCCGTTCAGTTCTTGCCATGAGCATATCTGATCATGCACCCCTCCTCCTGGAATGGGGCTCCTGGCCACACTCCCTTCCTTGGATGTGGAGATTCAGTCCATGGCATTTGACGGATCAGAAGTGTGCAGACTTTGAGGAATAAGAGCTACAGGCCTTCTTCCAGGCTAACCATGGCTCAGTGGCCTCGACTCAAGACTTTGTGGGTGGTGAGCAAACCTACCCTGCGGGGCCTGCTCAAAGAGTGAGGAAAAAGAAACTGCAGCAGCTGCGGCAGGTGGCAGAACTAGAGAAACAGAGCCTTATTCTCGAACATCGGGTTGGAGGTTCAGGTTTGGAAGACAACAAACGCCAATTGGTGATGACGCAATCCAGATTGTGCCAGATATCCCTAGAGGAGGTGAAGCAGTGCTGGAGAAATCTGACCCAGCGGGTGTATAAATCCGGGAATAAATCCAGTAAACTACTGTACTGGCTGGTGAGTCGTGAAGTCTCCAATAGGACTGTGCCCACAGTGCCAGGAGCTACCTGTGATCGCAT
Organism: Lissotriton helveticus; assembly: GCF_964261635.1. Classification (NCBI taxonomy): domain Eukaryota; kingdom Metazoa; phylum Chordata; class Amphibia; order Caudata; family Salamandridae; genus Lissotriton; species Lissotriton helveticus. Next base: position 1,648,832,182 of record NC_136061.1, read on the forward strand.
TATTTTATCAAGACATTTACATGGCACATCGGACACACTCATGAGAGGGAGAGAACCCCCCACCTTGGAGACATCCCTCTGCCCTCTATTCGAAACTCTCTGGCTCAAGCGTTGGACCAGCCTCTAATGGCTGAGGAAATAGGGCTTTATATTTCTGATCTGAAATACGGGAGGACCTCCGGCCCTCAACGGGCTCCCCTTCTAATTCTTCAAACAGTACCACACCCATTTGATACCGCACCTGTTGGCCCTCTACACAGGTGCGGGCGAAATGTGGCTCCTTTGCCCCAGATCTTGACAATACCACTATTCTGGTCCTTCCCAAAGCAGACCTGCCTGTCTAACGTTTTTCCTCCTACCAGCCAATATCCCTTATTAACACAAGACATTAAAATCTTCGCAAGGGTTCTGGTGATTAGTCTGAGCCGGACGCCGTCTTACCTAATTCATCCCTACCAATGCAGGTTTATGGTGGGCAGGAGCACCTGGCACTGCATCCGCAAATGGCCCGCTCACAATTAGACCACCTGAGTTACCCTTTGGCCTTCCTCCTTGTTGATTTCCAGAAGGCATTCAACACGGTCGCTTGGACGTTCCTGGCAGCTGTGCTCCAATGAGCCAGCTTTGGACCCACCTTTCACGGACTTGTAGGTCTCCTTTCCAACACCCCCACTGCCCAGGTCTGTGTCAAAGGTGTTCTGTGTCAACCCTTTCCTATCCACGGAGGCACCCATCAGGGCTGTCCTCTAGCCTACCTGCTGTTTGCCCTCACAATTGATCCCTTGGCATGCCTGATAGGGTACAGTGCTCGGCTTCGGGTATGGCAGTGGGAGGGTGGTGTAGAGTACTGCATTGCTCTGTATGCGGACGATGTCCTGCTCTTCCTGGGCAACCCACAGTCCTCAGGCCCTAGATGCGTTGAAATCTTCTGTCATTCTGGGAAGGCCTTCAGCTTGCGAATTAACACAGGTAAATCCCTCTTGGTGGTAGTGGACGGGGAGGCCGCAGGCCAGCACTGGTGCCCTGAGGTACCGATACGACGCAACTCCTTTCAGTACCTTGTTATTCACATCTCCTGCTTCCTGGATCTAGCCTGATCCCTTAATTTTCACCCCGTGCATTGGCTTTGGGTAGGGACCTGCCTAGGTTGGATTGTCTGTCGCTAAATCCATTGGGGGCACATTGCAGTTTTTAAAATTATGTGCCTCCATCGATATCTCTATATTCTGTCCAATATCTCCACCAGATCCCTCGGACGTTGTTTCAATCCCTGACCTCGAAAATGATGGCCTATTTTGGGTGGGAGGGCAATGCCATGTGGCCTATACCTCCACGTAAAAGTCCTCATTCGATGGTGGCCTTTGCATGCCAGATATTTACAGCAATAACCTTGCTGCGCAACTGGTCCTGGTCAATGAGTGGTTTATGGGGTGAGGGGGTGGGATGATCCGGCCCACCGGCTTGAGCTGCAGCTTTTAGGTCTCGATGACCTTCTTGGCCAGCTTTAGGACAACCAGATACCTTCATCAACACCCTCCTCCACCCGGGTGGCATTGCTTTACTGGAGAACAGCGTTACATTTCATCACCTGGAATCGCCGCCTTACGGACATGACACTGCTGTCACAGGACACCTGGCTCAGGCAGGTGTCTGGTCTTTTGAGATTCACCCAGTGGGAACGCATAGGGATCACATACTTGGGAAACGTCCGCCAAGGAGGGACGATGTCCTTTCTGTCAATACAAAATCCGTACAGTCTCTCCCTCACACAGTTCTTTCGGTATCTGCTGCTGCATCATGCCTTGTTGGTCCACCTCCAAGTAGATGCCCAGATCCCCAAATACAGTCCCCTTGAAGACGATCTGATGATGGGAAGACTGGGTAAAGGGGCTATATCAACGATCTATCACTCCCTGTTGATCAATGACCCAGACCACTATCCTCTTCTCCGATAGAGGTGGAAGGGCAGTGTGGGTGACTTGATGATGACGAATGGGGGGAGGCATGCTTGGCCCCTCGGGAGCCTTGAGGCTTCGGATGATCCAAATCAACTATCTCCGTGCAAAATATCTGACCACTCCCACCCCCCAACGGATGCAGCAGATGGGCCACCTGCGCAAGATGCTCTTTCCCGGTCGCTGACTTTTTTCATTTGGCCTGGTCCTTCCTGGCCTTATCTTTCTGGGACGGCCCTGCTAGGTCTCCTAGAGATAATTGGGGTAGAGGATTTTTTGTGGGAGTGGTATCCCGAGTGGCCAAAAGGGACATTGCCCATACCTGGAAACTGCTAGAGACCCCCTCTCTTGCGATATGGAGAAAGGGAGTTGACGAGTGTGCATCCCAGGACAAACCAACAAATGAGGCAAGAGGCTGCCCTCACAAACATGGCAAGGTAGGACATAGAATTGATTACACAACAATGGAGAAACCCAGCACCGTAGGGCCTGGGTAAGATATGTTGCAGAACAAAATTGGTCCCAACGGAAATGATAAAAATTGGAAAATCATTTGTATGCAAGAAAAATCACTTTATATTCTTACCCACCCTTCATCTACTCATGAGCACTTTATCAAGCACTTGCCTTTTAACTCACCTTGGAGCAACTGTGTTCTACAGTATAGTGTATAATTTAAATTGTATGGCGTTAAAATTCAATGCAAATTGCAAATTCATTCCGTCTGAATATACTTTGTTTTTTTCTTGGGTACAAATGACTTTCCAATTTTAATAAGTTCCATTGGGACCAATTTTGTTCTGGGACATTTAAATAATTATGACTGTGATTGTGTAATGGTTTCCTCTGACTCAGACGTGGTAATTCTACCCTCTTATTGGTGAATGTTACCCTGTAATATTAAACCTAATTAAATGTGGATAATAAAAAATATAGCCGAGTTCATAAGTGAAATAACAATTGACAGCATGATAAAGAGTTCTCAAGAAGATATTTGTATGGGAAGGCATTCAAACTTTTTTACTATAGACAATGGCACACCGATGATCCAGGAGATTAATTAATTTTTCATACAGAAAGGTGTGAAACAATGTAAACCAACTGTTTATAATGGCAAATAATAGATTGGAATTGTGGAAAAAGCTATCTATTTAACCAAAGAAGTCATACAAATGGCTGTGAGAAGTAGATTGGATGTAGAAAATACAGTCTGTGAAGCTTGTTCATGTGTGAACAGAGGATGAAAGAAATAAAACGTCAAAGCAAATTAATCACTTTCTGGTTGAAGCACCTGTCAGCTTACAGGATAAGTTGCAGGAAGGAGATTGGGTAAAGGTTTTTACGAAAAGAATAAGTGGTGGTCTTTCTAAGTTTAGAGGCGCTTACAAAATTGTGGGTGTAAGGGGAAATCATGTAAAATTGAACAGTGGTCAGAGGTGGAATCGAAGAAGAGTGGCTATCATAAAGGGGCCCTAGTCTAGAGGGTCTCACAGAAATGTATGATGTCAAATATTGTATTACTGCCATAACGATGACAGATAAGTACTCTGTGAATGGGTGAAGAGTGGAAGGGTTGAGTGAAGTCTCTAAAGGATCTGGTGAAGGCAGACCAGTTTCTATTGGAAGCAGATAAGTAAAAGTTACTTACCTTCGGTAACGCTATATCTGGTAGAGAACACATGAGCAGACAAAAAGAGAAAGCAAAGGCGCAAGAGCCAGACAATGTCTGTTTGCTTTGCCGGCTATCTGTGGCAACATTATCCGTTTATCCTTCGTTGATGGTTCTATCCAATTTCTTCCCACATATAATGTCATTTCTCTTGTTCTTAATATGTTCAATTAATTGTATTTTCAATTTCTTACGTTGTGACAATACAAGTACTATGTATAGTTGTAGAAAGAGAAAAGAGGGATGTGTTGTAAAGTACGTCACTTGCTGAATGTCAAGTCAACTGCATTCCAGTAAGATCACAGAATGAGGTTCTAACCAGTCAGTTGGCTGCTTCTGGCTGGCAGGAAAGACCTTCACCTGTATAGTCTGAGGATAAGAAATAAACCATTTGCTGAAACTTAAATTGGTACGTGCCACTACTTTATGACCCAAACAGGGAAAAGAAATGGTAATACCATAGAAACTGCTTTAGATCTGGTAAAAAAAGCACGCAAATGTCTTCAGAAAAAGGTTTCTTCTACGTTAAAGTGAGAACAATAGAATTCGAATGTCACTTGCAGGTTTAACCCCTTCCGTGCTCCAGTCGGAGCACTCCCTCCAGTGCTGCCGTCGGCCAACGAAGCCCCGCCCACCCTTTAGAACGCCCGCACCGCGGCGGAAAAAACGCCACGGTTAAGGCGTTAAAGGCACAGAATCCTTTAATAAATTATGAGGAAAGTCCACTGCCTGGATTGAAAAAACTGAATGTGTGAGAGACATCCAAAACATGGCCCCATTTCTGAGCGAGGAAGAGTACTGCCTCCTCAAACTAGCAGTGGATCAGCCCACTTCAGCCAATAGATAATTTCAATGTGAGTGATGGAATTCTGTTCTTTCACAAGAGCACATCCACACTCAAAGCAGATCCCTTAAGTGCTATGGATTTATATGGCAATGTGTGTGTTTTTTTAAATCAAAAATGTGTTTGCTTCTAGCCATTGTTTTTTTTAATGGATGATGTCTCCTACAATAAAGATTAGAAAAATACATACAAAACAAGTACTGAGAAAACCCAAAGGGTGCCAGTCAACACGAGACACACTGATTTTGCAATGTTTGTTTTTATCAGTAGCCGAAAAATAATGATTATGTCTACGAATGTTTGTGCTATAAAGAGAGAATGTAAATGCCAGCATTTGTAAAGCGCACAGCTACCTCTGACGGAGGTGTCCTGGCACTGGGGGTCGTCGGGAAGATTAAGCAAGCTATTACCCAGAGTCACATGGTGCTGGGCTAACCAGCCGCTGGAGCCGGGGATCGAACCATGAACCCTGTGGTCCAGAGTCAGGCACCCTGGCCGCTGCGCCACACCTCTTCCAGAATGAATTGTAGGTCTGTTGAACAGCAGGAGCCATGATTAAGAGGAGTTTTACACAACTGGGTATGAGGCAAAAGGGGAGAGACATATTGGTCCCCTTAAGAAAAGGGTACTGGGGAGGTATAGGGGTGTGGTTAAGGAGAGTGTTGATTAAGTGACGTTGTTCCAAAGCAACAGCTACGGTATGCCTGGGAAGGGAGGTGGGGTTTGGCACGCTATTTGTTGCTCCACCCTCCCGTCAGGAAGTTGAAGGTGCAATCAGTGTTGCATCACCATCAACTCACTGTTATTTGTAGTTCTCTTAACAAGTGGAATAGGTTATAACAGACAAACACCTTTCTACAGAAACCACTGCAGAGAAAAACTGGAACAAAAATTACTATTAAAAAAAAACTGCATGAAAAAGTTTTTCCACAGAAAAATAAATTTAAATTGCTACAACGAGTAACAAACCAATCAAAAAGTAGTTCCTTTGTGGTTAGAAACTAAATATGAATTGTAGGGTTTACGGCAGATACTAAGGGATTAGTAGATGTTAGTGGAATGGATAATGTTTAGATCACGCATTAGGGTAAGTGCCATTTTACAGTGAAATTTACAGTAAGACTGTCGGATTAGGATAGGAGGTAGCAGTTACTTTTAGAATTCAGTTTAGAGCTGGTTAAAGGTAATGGATGGCAGAGCTCATTTTACAGTCAGTGTTAGGGATGGGGTACGGGTAAAATTAGAAGAGGATTTTATTATTTACATTTTCACTAGAAATGAATTTGTTGTAGCACTTTTGTTTTAGGAGTTCCTTCTATGTCAATTAAAAATGTGCGCTTGTCTAATTATTTCTCTTTAAAAGGATTTTGATGTATGGGAATTCACATTATACCACAAATCCCTCAATGATGAGCTAGCTAGAATTAGGTAGAACCATTTAATCAGAATTTGAAACACTGAAAGTTGTGCTTGCCTTAACAGAGATAGAAAGGGTAACGACTCTGATAAACACAGAGGTGAAGCTGCTAACTTAGTCAGTTGAACCTAGGCTCAACCCACTGCTCTTTTCTTCAACTGTGTCAATATCTGCAGTCATTTGAATCTCATCTGCTGTATTGTGCTTGACAACAGTGTCTTCTATTGACTTGCAATAAATTGCCTGGTGCTTTCGTTGCAGATAGCATAGCAGAAAATTAAATTGCTTACTTGAGCTGCGTGTTCGACTGCACAAGTCCATGGATCAATGCCTGCTGTCTCTCAGTATCTTCTATTAAAGATTTAAGTGCAGACCTAATCTGCATCGAAGATTGCTTGTCCAAGACTGCTACATCTGCAGGTAAAAAAAGGAATTTAAGCAAGTTCCTGAAAACGTTAACACTGCAACAAAAATGCACGTCTGAAAATACGAAGCAAAATAAAAAGGATATGAAGGACTATTGATTTTATTTCAGCTGCAAGTGAATACAAAAAATAGGCACGTAAATGCTATATGCTATACATTCAAAGCACATGAATCTAGTAAACAATTATATTAAAATTGTATTAATTAAAATGTAAAAAAAAAATGTATTGTTAGTCATATCAGATTCAAAGCTACTTAAACAATAAGACCAACGATGATAACTATTGAATTAACCATCACAAAAGGTAATTTTCTTTCATCTGTTGAAGAAAAACATGATCCTAGTTGTAACAAAATCAAATGATCAAATATGTACGTCCAAAATAGGTTCCCGAGGTCTAAACTTTGAGTATATATATTTTTTTGTAACCAATTTTATTGATTTTGAAGGAAGTAAAGAAAAATACAAGCCAACAATACTGCATCTCAGGCATTGGTGCAACATATGAAGTCCATCACAGAGTACAAGTATGTTTGAGGTGATCTCTTTCCCTACGGTAGAACAGTGGAACACAACGAAGGCGAAGCTGGTCATTAGTCCAGCACGCCCAGCCATTTGCCCCAGATTTTCCAGTGTTTGGCCAAGCAACCCCTGGCCTCAAACAGCGGCTGCTCCTGCACAGCACACCAATCCACCCCCAGTGCCATTTAGCCAAAAAGGACGGGGTGGGGTTCCTCCATGCAGCTGCTATGTCACGCTTGGCCACCACCAGCGCCGTACCCAGGAATGCCTTGTCCGCCCTGGACCCATCCAACCCGTCAGTAATGCCTAGAAGGATGTACAAGTGGTTGTGTAGCACCTCCCATCCCAATACTTTTGCAAGTTCCGCCTCCAAGGCGGTCCAGTAGGGGGCAATATGGGAGCATGACCAAACCATGTGGAAGAAATCCGCTGGATCCGAGCCACACCTTGGACCATCCAGCGCAGGGATCAGGCCCGCTCTGTGGAGGCGACTGGGGGGCGAGGTAGGAGGCGTGCAGGTAGTAAAGCTGAACCGAGCGGAGCCTGGCCGAAGCAGTGATAGTTCGGGTGCCATTATCGCATCTCTCCAATCCTCGTCCTCCAGCGGGCACAGCCATGTCTCCCACCTGAGCCTCACATGCCCGAGAGATGCAGGACCATTATTAGTTAGGGAGCGATAAATATGGGAGACCCCACCTTTTCCGAGGTTGCCCATCATGACCTGAGCCTAGAGGGGGCTGTGTTCTGGTAGCGAAGTCCCAGGCTTGATGTGTATGTCTGGGGCATGGCAGACCTGCAAATATCTGTAGAATTGAGAGGGATGAAGTGCGTACTTGGATTGCAAGTCAGAAAAGGAGCGAATATGATCGCCAGTCCATATGTCCCCCAATTGTGAGATACCTATAAAGGTCCCAGCATTGAAAGCCCGCTAATGCCCCACCTCTCTTTGTGTGTGTTGCAGGGAAGCGCACCAGGCCGAGAAAACAGCACGGGTCACCGTAGGGAGATCCCTAGGGATAGGGGAACCATATTGCATGGCTTGGACGTGGGAGACGCCCAGATCGTTGAGTTCGAGTCTGTAGGCCGGGACGGACCAACCCCCGTTGAACCAATCATGGACCACTAGAAGGCGGGTCGCCAAATAGTACAGGTAGAGATTCAGGAGTCCCTTGCAGCCATCAAAGGGAGGGATTTGACACGCGCAGGGCCATTCGGGGGCGTCGACCATTCCATAGGAATTTTGTGACAAGACTATCCAGGCCTCGAAACCAAGAGCAGGGAATATGATGCGGAATATTCTGGACAACGTGGAGAAACCGAGGGAGAATCATCATTTTAAATAGGGCTATTCGCCCCAGTGGATTTAGAGGTAAGAGCCCCCATTTCAACAGGTCCGGCTTGATTTTAGTGACTAAAGGGGAGCAGAGCAACCCATATCCCCAGGTATTTGAATGGCTGCCGGCGGATAGGAATAGTGGACTGCCAATCAAAACAGTCTCTGGACAAGTGCAGGGGGACTCGTGTGGACTTGGATGGATTCAGCCACAGACCAGAGGTTTGTTCGAAAGCGCGCAAGAGTTGCATGCAACGTGGGCCAGAATGGACTGGGTCAGAGAGAAACAACAGGACATCGTCCGCATAGAGCGATATCCTGTCCTCGTTGGAGACCCCCCAGCGCAAACCCCGGATCTGAGTGTTGGCACAAATCAAGTTGGCCAGGGGCTCCATGGCCAGGGCAAAAAGAAGGGGTGAGAGGGGACACCCCTGTCGTGTCCCTCTGCCTAAAGGAAAGGTATCGGAGAGGACCCCCATTACCAATCACCATTGAAGATACCATTCGCCTCATGAACTCAATCCACTCTGGCTCACCTTCTGACCCCTGTCCCCACTACATCTTCAACAAAGCTGACTCCATCATCGCTCCCCAACTCCGCGATGTCATCAACTGCTCCTTCAACTCCGCCACCTTTCCAGAAATATGGAAACACGCCGAACTCAGCGCCCTTCTGAAAAAACCAACTGCAGACCCATCAGAACTGAAAAACTACCGACCCATTTCCCTCCTCCCTTTCCCGGCCAAAGTCATCGAGAAAGCCGTCAACAGCCAACTCGCAGCCTTCCTTGAATCCAACAACTCCCTGGATCCCTCACAGAACGGCTTTCGAGCCAAACACAGCACCGAAACCGCCCTCATTGCGGCGACCGACGACATCCGAGCACTCCTGGACAACGGTGAAACAGTGGCCCTCATTCTACTCGACCTCTCCGCCGCCTTCGACACTGTCTGTCACAACACCCTCATACAACGCCTCAACAACATCGGCATACAAGGAAAAGCCTTGGACTGGATCATCTCGTTCCTAGCCGGGAGAACCCAGAGAGTCTGACTCCCCCCTTTCTACTCAGAGTCCACCGAAGTCATCTGCGGCGTACCTCAAGGCTCCTCACTCAGTCCCACCCTCTTCAACGTCTACATGAGTCCCCTCGCCTCCATCGCACGTCAACACAACCTCAACATCATCTCCTACGCCGACGACACCCAGCTAATCCTTTCCCTCACCAAAGACCCCAACACCGCCAAAAACAACCTTCACGAAGGTATGAAAGAAGTAGCCGAATGGATGAAACAGAGCCGCTTAAAACTCAACTCAGACAAAACGGAGGTGCTCATCCTTGGATCCTCCCCCTCAGCTTGGGACGACTCCTGGTGGCCTTCCGCTTTGGGATCAGCGCCCACACCCACAGACCATGCACGTAACCTTGGCTTCATTCTAGACTCCTCTCTCTCAATGTCCAGACAAGTCAACGCCGTATCGTCCTCCTGCTTCAACATCCTTCGCATTCTCAAAAAGATCTTCCGCTGGATCCCCCTCGAAACAAGAAAGACTGTCACCCATGCACTGGTCACGAGTCGACTGGACTATGGCAACACACTCTACGCCGGAATTACAACAAAATTGCAGAAAAAGCTCCAGCGCATCCAAAACGCATCAGCGAGACTCATATTAGACATCCCGCGCCAAGAGCTCATCACCGGTCACTTAAAAAACCTCCACTGGCTTCCCGTCAACAAAAGAATTACTTTCCGCCTTCTTACCCACGCACACAAGGCCCTTTATAATCTAGGACCCGAATGCCTCAACACTTGACTGTCCTTCTACTATCCCACCCGCCAACTAAGATCATCCAATCAAGCCCTCGCCGCAGTCCCGCGCATCCGAAAAACCACCATGGGTGGCAGATCCTTCTCCTTCCTGGCTGCCAAGACCTGGAACTCACTCCCCACCCACCTCCGCCTTACTCAGAATCACATCTCCTTCAGAAAAGAACTGAAAACTTGGCTATTCGATAAACAGTGAACCCCTCCCTCTAGCGCCTTGAGACCCTCTGGGTGAGTAGTGCGCTTAATAAATGCCTGAACTTGAACTTGAACATTAACTTGTACCCGTGCGGCCGGTTTGGAGTACAGCACCTGTGCGATATGACAGAACTTGGGGCCCAGGCCCAGAACCCTCAGGACATCCCCAAGGTAGCCCAAATTGACAGAGTCAATGGCTTTCTAGAAGTCGACTAAGAGAAGTGCCAAGTATGGGGTGAGGATGTGCCGGTTAGCCAAAGCCACGTGGAGGTGCCGAAGGCAGTGCCGGGTGCCTCGCGCTGGCATAAACCCGCACTGGTCTGGGTGGACCAATGGCTCATGGTAGGGTTGTAGGCGCTTGGCGAGTATTGTGGCAAAAATGTTGACCTCCGTGTTAATCAGGGAGATGAGGCAATAGTCCGCACAGTGCAGAGAGGGCGGATACATCTTAGGAATGAGGATTATGGTGGCTGCGTCCGTCTCTGAGGGGAAGGAGCCTTTTTCGATAGCTTCTTTGTACAGTGCAGCCAAGTGAGGAGTGAGAACGTCTCTGTAGGCGGAATAATATTCCTGTGGGTAACCGTCCGGGCCTGGAGTCTTGCCAGCTGCGACCAGCGAAATGGCTCCCTGTATGTCTTTGTGAAAGATCGGACCCTCCAGCCCATCGGACTCGACTGCTGATAGTGCGGGAAGGTGGAAACCTTCTCGGCCGATTAAGTCAGCCACGGAGGATTCAGGACTACGGGAGGTGTAGAGTTGGGAGTAGTAGTTCAGCGAAGGTGTGGGCTATGGCTCGAGGAGCACGGTGGATGTGACCGGTTGAGTCACGGATCTCGGAAATGATCCGAGATGCAAATGATACACTTTTAGGCAGCATGCATTGCAGTAGTTTTTTTTTTTTTAGATATAAAGATTATATCTATACATTTACAATTTAGTGATTTACCTAGAGCAACAAGTTTTTGGGTAAAGTGATGAATTTGAGGAAGAACCATGGTCTCTGGGCTCCAAGATCAGCAACTTAGCCACTGGGCCATGGCGTAGTCTCTGGAACCCATGTCGAATGAAGCATTTGTGGGTATGAAGTTAAATAACAAGAGTCCCCATGGAGTCAATCGCAATATTCCACCCTTTTTTTTGGTCACCTCAAAAATATCAAATACACAAAAGGTGATGGAAGGAATCCCTGCAAATATCCTAGCCACTGGGTTTACTTGTGTTCACTTTTGGAACTGCATTCAGTTGCTGCCTGTATAAGGAGCTACTGTGGTATGGATGCTGTGTGGTGGCGGGCAAGAGAGAGGAGGACCCTGCAGCATCAGAGCTCCGAGATTACCATATATCTTGATTTAACCATGACGATGCAAGAGGCTGGGTGAAAGTCCATGGAGAGCGGTTGACTTCGAAGCTGGGGAACCGTGTTAGAGTCTCGGCAGAGATGCTCAACAAACTGTGATTCTTGGCAAAACACTTAATTTCCCCATACCTACCAAAATGAATGTGTCCGTCTGTAACACAACTGGTGTTCGTGTAAAGCACCCGGTATCTTTGGGTCAAGTTCGCGCTATACAAAACTCACCCCCCCCCCCCAAAAAAAAAGCTTCTGTGCTCAAAAGACATAAGATACAGTACCCAGCCAAGCTGCATGTTAAGTATGGTGGAAAGCAGAGGGTCTTGATGGACTAAACAAGCCATACCGACATTTGAAAAATAATTTCCAGGGATAAGAGCCAAGATGACCGGACAGAACTCCCAAAAACAGAGTTGTATTGAGAGAGTAATATGAATCAAGTGACGTGGAATGATACCTCAGGACTCCAGCACAAGGTCTGGAGACTGGACAGTATGTTACACCGAAGGTGGCCTGGTAAAAGGATGAACATGCATATTATTGAGCTCATTCTCAGACTTCACATGCTGGGGGAAAACAGTTTGAACACACCTAGGTACAACTTCCTCAGGGCCAGAGCAATTTCAGTTAGTTAATTAGGCAATGTTCACTGATCAATCAATCAATTAATCATTTGTAGAGCACACTACTCACCCGTGAGGGGCTCAAGGCGCTAGGAGGGAGTGTGGGGGGGAGGGAGGGGGAGTGATGCTACTGCTCAAACAACTAGGTCTTGAGAAGTCTTCTGAAGGACAGCAGGTCCTGGGTCTGTCGTAGGTGGATGGGGAGGGTGTTCCATGTCTTGGCGGCGAGGTGGGAGAATGATCTGCAGCCGGTGGTCGTTCGGTGGATGCATGGAACGGTGGGGAGGGCAAAGTCAGCGGAGCGGAGCTGGTGGCTCGGGGTGTGGAAGGCAAGTTGTTTGTTGAGGTATGCTGGTCCGGCGTTGTGGAGTGTTTTGTGAGCGTGGGTGAGGAGCTTGAAGGTGAGCCTCTTGTTGACGGGGAGCCAGTGCAGGTCTCAGCTGGGCAGTGATGTGGCTGTGGTGGAGGATGTCGAGGATGAGGCGTGCCGAGGCGTTCTGGATGCGTTGAACTCTTTTCTGGAGTTTGCCCGTGGTTCCCGCGTACAGGGCGTTGCCGTAGTCCAACCTGCTGCTGACGAGGGCCTGTGTGACTGTCCTTCTGGTTCCGGTGGGGATCCATCTGTAGATCTTGCGAAGCATGCAGAGGGTGTTGAAGCAGGAGGCGGAGACGGCGTTGACTTGCTGGGTCATAGATAGTGATGAGTCCAGGATGAACCCCAGGATGCGTGCGTAGTCGATGGGTGTCGGTGCAGCTCCCAGCACGACCGGCCACCAGGAGTCGTCCCAGTCAGATGGGGTGGGGCAGAGGAGACGTTAAAAAGGGTCAGGCAGAGGGGTGATCCTTGGGGTACGCTGAGGGGATCATGGTGGCTTCGGAACGGAATGGGGGGAGGAGGACTGTACGTAGGGTGTGGTAGCAGACGGTGTCGAAGGCAGCCGAGAGTCCAGGAGGATGAGGGCCACGTTTTTGTTGTTACCCAGCAGGGTCCTGATGTCGTTGGTGGCAGCGATGAGGGCGGTTTCGGTGCAGGGGTTGCTGCGGAATCCGGACTGGTCTGAGTCCAGAGTGTCGTTCTCCTCGAGGAAGTGGGTTAGTTGCCTGTTGACCATCTTCTCAAACACTTTCGCCGGGAACGGTAGCAGGGAGATGGGCCAGAAGTTCTTGAGGTCCTTAGGGTTTGAGTAGGGCGTTGATCTCGGCATGTTTCCAGCTCTCCGAGAAGGTGGCGGTCTCGTAGGAGCTGTTGAGGATCTTCCGGAGATGGGGTGCGATGATGGAGCTTGCTTTGTTGAAGATGTGGTGGGGGCAGGGGTCGGATGGCGAACCGGAGCGGATGGTGTTCATAATTTTGATGGGGTCATCGTAGTTGACGTGGTTCCAGGAGAGCAGGAGGCCGGTGTGGCTGGGGTGTGGTGAGTGTGAGGTGTCGCCGGCTGTCGGGGGGTCTGGGTGTTGAGGCTGTTGTGGATGTCTGTGATCTTGTGGTGAAAGAAGATGGCTAGCCAGTCGCATAGGTCTTTAGACGTCGGGATGTCGGAGCAGGAGCTGGGGTTGGCGAGTTCCTTCACGATGTTGAAGAGCTCTTTGCTGTTGCGGGCGTTGTTCTTGATTCGTTCCTTTTGGCGGTTCGATTGAGTTGGTGGTGCTTGCGGCTGGCGTTCTTGAGGGCAACATGGTTGTCCAGTGTCTGTTCGTGGCGCCACTTCTTCTCGAGTCTTTGGCAGGTCTGCTTGGTTGACTGGAGGTCAGTGGTGAACCAGCTGGCCCTTCTGTCGGTGCATCTGTTTGAGGGTTTCTTGATCGGGGCAAGAGTGTTGGCGCAGTTGTTGATCCGTTGCTTGAGGTTGCGGGCGGCTGTGTCGGTGGGGTCGGTTGGTGGGTCTCAGGCGAGGGTGGTGATTAGCTGGTCTTCGGTGACCTTGTTGCAGCTGCGGGGGGGGATCCGTTGAGGGTGGTTGCTCGTGGTGTGTTTCTCAAAGGAGAAGAGGATGCAGCGGTGGTCGGTCCAGTGGAGTTCGGTGGTGTGGCTGAAGGTGACGTGGTTGCTGGTGGAAAAGATGGGGGTCGAGCGTGTGTCCGGTGGAGTGGGTTGGTGTTGTGACAAGCTGTTTGAGTCCGAGGTTGTCTAGCCGGGTGGTTGAGTTGCTGTTGTTGGCGTTCTCAAGGTGGAAGTTCGGGTCTCCAAGGAGGATGTAGTCTGTGGAGGTCAGGGCGTGCAAGCTGACGACGTCTGTGATGGTGTGGCTGAACTGTGGCCGGGGTCTATAGATGAGGGTTCCTCTGATTGTTGTGTTGGGATTGATGTGGATCTGGAAGTGCCGGTGTTCGGCGGTGCTGAGGGTGTCTTCGGTGCTGGTCGAGATTCTGAGGGTATTCCTGTGGACGATGGCGATTCCTCCTCCTGGTCTGTTGGTGCGGTCCCTGCGGGGGATCTTGTAGTCCTCCGGGATGGCTATGGCAATATCGGGCACCGATGAGGGGTTCATCCAGGTGTCGGTCAGGAATACAACGTCCAGGAAGGATGAGTCGAGTAGGTCCCAGAGTTCGACAGTGTCCTTGTGGACGGAGCGGGTGTTATGTAGTATGCATCGGAGATGATTACAACCTGCCCTGGTGGGAGTGGGGGCAGGACGTGCGGGTGTTCGGTGGCTGGTGAAGCTGCAGCTCCAGCAGGAGAAGGGTCAGTGAGTGAGCTTCGGGTGGCCTGGAAGCAGGTGGATGGTCGGCCGGCATTGAGTTCGTGGAGGATGTTGGCGTTGGGCGTCGTGGTTCTCGCGGGGTATGGCGCTGGGCGTGCCTTAAGGGCGCCTTCTGCACGTGGCCACCATTAAGAAGGGGAAGAGGGGAGGTGGGAGGGAGGAGCAGCTGGGAGACAGGTGCGGGGAGCGAATGGGCGAGCGAGGGGGGCAAGGCCGCAGGGGACGCAGCAGCGGGAAGGGGAAGAGGCAGAAGTGCCAAACCAATAGAGATAGGAGCAATAATCAAACAAAAGCAAAAGCAAATAAAGGCAATAAAAGTGAATTACAGTGAAGTGAAACGTAGAAAAACCAGCAGACAGGTAGATGGGCAGAAAACAGAAGCAGAGGTCTGGCACAAACTCACGGGAGCAGGAAACACGGGCGCAGTCAGGTGGAGCTGTGCGGCGTGGGGAGCGATCTGCCTGTAAACTGATAAGCGGGATTAGTAGGGTGAGCGTGGTACTCGAAGTTGAGGATCGCAATGAAGGGAGGAGTGAGTGAGGATCTTGGATGGCATTGGAGTCTGAAGCACATTATGCACTTGATGTTGGCAATGGTCACCTTTTAGTGGCAGCTCAACATGTTGTTCCACACATCAGCACATGGCCATTAAAACAGGCATCAAGATCACTGAGACCCCATCAAAGTGACACCGATTAATGTGACAAGACCATGTGCATACATGCCCAGAAACTTGTATTACCTCCTCGTAAGACTTCCTCACCACATGAGTCACAAAGAGAGCTTTAGCTCCACACCAGAACCCTCCAAAGCATAGTTTGCATCCCCTGCCTCCCATCCCTTCCCAACATGGCCGACCCTCGTCATCAGTGACCCCCTATAAGAGGAGAGTCGGCCCATTCCACTACCTGTTTTTTTCGTTCTGCGCTAGACTCTCCAAGTGCGCTTGAAGTAAATCGAGGTCCTCCTCTAGCAGGATCCACGACCCCTGGGTGGAGGCCCTGCCTTAGCGGGCCTGCGTACACAGGGGCCTTCCCCTTTTCTTCCCCCACTCCCCCTGATTAGGGGTTTGGATAGGTTCTGCTGTAGCAAGCCATGGGTTAATGGGGGGCGAGCCGCTCGTGCAATCAGGGCTGGAATTAATCTTCCTGGCCCCTGCGGCTTAGGAGGCGTTTCCAGACAACTGCGGGGCACCGAGGCTGGAGCCAGGTCGAGGAGTTTTCTCCCTTCCGGTCTCGGCTCCTTGCCTTTCTCACATAGTAAACCAAACCAGCATTTGCAATGCAATAGGTCTCGCATTAGGAAAGTTTGAGCTATTGATATTGTAAATGTAACATTTTTGATTTATGTGTTGGTTTTGAAAATAGCGAAATTAATAGCTTTGTCGTTTACAATGCCAATAGTTATAACTTTCACAAATGTGACACCTATAGTATTTGTAATGCAATATGTGTTGTATTTACCTGACTTACATGTATTGCTATTACAAATAACAAAGGCTTTTAATTTTTTTAAATAATTAATACTTAAATAAAAGTTACTGTAATTTATAATGGCAATAGCTTAAACGTTTGTAAATAACTTTTGTGAAGATTATGTTCAGTGTATTTTATTGTGACGAAGATCCAAGAACAGAAGTGAAATATTAACATCTTTTTGTGACATTTGTAATAAAGCTTGAAACATTGAGAAAACATATTTGAACCAGTGATGCTGTGTTGCGCTGAGTGATGCTGTGGTTGCGCTGAGTGATGCTGTGGTTGCGCTGAGTGACCCTGTGGTTGCGCTGGGTGACCCTGTGGTTGCGCTGGGTGACCCTGTGGTTGCGCTGGGTGACCCTGTGGTTGCGCTGGGTGACCCTGTGGTGGCGCTGAGTGACCCTGTGGTGGCGCTGAGGGATGCATTCTTGGCCCTGAGTGATGATGTGGTGTTGCTGAGTGATACTGTGGTGTTGCTGAGTGATACTGTGGTGGTGCTTAGTGATACTGTGGTGGTGCTGAGTAATGCTGTGGTAGTGGTGAGTGTTGCTGTAGTAGTGGTGAGTGATGCTGTTGTGGTGCTGAGTGATGCTGTGGTGGTGCTGAGTGATGCTGTGGTGATGCGTAGAGATGCTGTGGTGGTGCTGAGAGATGCTGTGGTGGTGCTGAGAGATGCTGTGGTGGTGCTGAGAGATGCGGTGGTGGCCCTGAGTGATGCTATGGTGGCCCTGAGTGATGCTGTGGTGGCCCTGAGTGATGCTGTGGTGGCCCTGAGCGATGCTGTGGTGGCCCTGAGCGATATTGTTGTGTGCTGATTAATGCTGTGGTGGTGCTGATTAATGCTGTGGTGGTGCTGAGTGATACTGTGGTGGTGCTGAGTGATGCTGTGGTGGTGCTGAGTGATGCTGTGGTGGCGCTGAGTGATGCTGTGGTGGCGCTGAGTGATGCTGCGGTGGTGCTGAGTGATGCTCTGGTGGTGCTATGGTGGTGCTGAATGATGCTGTGGTGGTACTGTGGTAGTGCTGAGTGATGCTGTGGTGGTGCGGAGTTATCCTGTGGTGGTGTTGAGTGATGCATTCCTGGCCCTGAGTGATGCTGTGGTGGTGCAGAGTGATGCTGTGGTGGTGCAGAGTGATGCTGTGGTGGTGCAGAGTGATGCTGTGGTGGTGCAGAGTGATGCTGGGGTGGTGCAGAGTGATGCTGGGGTGGTGCAGAGTGATGCTGGGGTGGTGCAGAGCGATGCTGGGGTGGTGCAGAGCGATGCTGGGGTGGTGCAGAGCGATGCTGGGGTGGTGCAGAGCGATGCTGGGGTGGTGCAGAGCGATGCTGGGGTGGTGCAGAGCGATGCTGGGGTGGTGCAGAGCGATGCTGTGGTGGTGCAGAGCGATGCTGTAGTGGTGCAGAGCGATGCTGTGGTGGTGCAGAGTGATGCTGTGGTGGTGCAGAGTGATGCTGTGGTGGTGCAGAGTGATGCTGTGGTGGTGCAGAGTGATGCTGTGGTGGTGCAGAGTGATGCTGTGGTGGTGCAGAGTGATGCGGTGCAGAGTGATGCTGTGGTGGTGCACAGTGATGCTGTGGTGGTGCAGAATGATGCTGTGGTGATGCTGAGTGATGCTGTGGTGATGCTGAGTGATGCATTCTTGGCCCTGAGTGATGCTGTGGTGTTGCTGAGTGATGTTGTGGTGTTGCTGAGTGATGCTGTGGTGGTGAGTGATGCTGTAGTAGTGCTGAGCGATGCTGTGGTGGTGCAGAGCGATGCTGAGGTGGTGCAGAGCGATGCTGTGGTGGTGCAGAGCGATGCTGTGGTGGTGCAGAGCGATGCTGTGGTGGTGCAGAGTGATGCTGTGGTGGTGCAGAGTGATGCTGTGGTGGTGCAGAGTGATGCTGTGGTGGTGCAGAGTGATGCTGTGGTGGTGCAGAGTGATGCTGTGGTGGTGCAGAGTGATGCTGTGGTGATGCTGAGTGATGCTGTAGTGATGCTGTGGTGATGCATTTGTGGCCCTGAGTGATGCTGTGGTGTTGCTGAGTGATGCTGTGGTGGTGCTGAGTGATGCTGTGGTGGTGCTGAGTGATGCTGTGGTGGTGCAGAGTGATGCTGTGGTGATGCTGAGTGATGCTGTAGTGATGCTGTGGTGATGCATTTGTGGCCCTGAGTGATGCTGTGGTGTTGCTGAGTGATGCTGTGGTGGTGCTGAGTGATGCTGTGGTGGTGCTGAGTGGTGCTGAGTGATGCTGTGGTGGTGCTGAGTGATGCTGTGGTGGTGCTGAGTGATGCTGTGGTGGTGCTGAGTGATGCTGTGGTGGTGCTGAGTGATGCTGTGGTGGTGCTGAGTGATGCTGTGGTGGTGCTGAGTGATGCTCTGGTGGTGCCGAGTGATCCTGTGGTGGTGCTGAGTGATCCTGTGGTGGTGCTGAGTGATCCTGTGGTGGTGCTGAGTGATGCATTCTTGGCCCTGAGTGATGATGTGGTGTTGCTGAGTGATGCTGTGGTGGCCCTGAGCGATATGGTTGTGTGCTGAGTAATGCTGTGATGGCGCTGAGTGATGCTGTGGTGTTGCTGAGTGATGCTGTGGTGGTGCTGAGTGATGCATTCTTGGCCCTGAGTGATGCTGTGCATATGTGTATGTGTGCAGTTAAGCTTATTTAACTCTCTGTGTGTGTGCCAGCCTCTCCATGTAAGACAACGTGTGTTAATGCGGCCCGCTAAAAAGAAAGACTACTAACGAAGTATTAAAGGCCTGCACATAACTTGTAGTGCAACCTTAGCAGTTATGTTCGTACAACTCTCTTTGTGTGTGCCTGTTTATATAATAGAACGAATGTTAATGCAGCATGCTAGAAAGAATAAAACGAGACCTAAAACAAGTCTTCATGGCTCGATGCGGTTTGGGAGGTGGGAGGGGAAGTAGGAGAGGGGGAGTGATAGGGATGAAAGCGCTAGCGGGCGCATGCTGGAAAATGGTGACCTTCAGAGCGCGTGTAAAACAATCCCTTCAGAAACAGATGTCAACAGCTAACTATTTCTGCGAGTAGTTTGGCAAAGCTGGGCATTTTGTACTGGAACGGACATTTACAGCGTAACGTTTACATTAGGCCGACATTTCATCTTATTGTTTACAGCGTTCACTTCCGACAGCAATGTATTGTTCCTGGGGCAATGTGGGATGAATGCAGATAATGGTGGTGAAGGGGAGTAATGAGGGGGGGAGCACGCCGAAGCAAAATGAGGGAGGTTGTGAGGTTAAAAGTGAAAGCAACTTTGGGGAAAGCATGTGGTGTTATGGCCAGAGCTGCTGGCTTTGCAAGGGGAGGAACCAGGTTCGAGTCTCTGCGTTGGCTCAACATCCTGTCATTCTGGGCAAATCATGATCTAAAAAATAAAATAAATAATGTAACTGGTACTGATGTAAAATGCTTTTAATATCTTCGGGTCGAGTTCGCACTATATAAAACTACAAAACATAAATAAAAGCAACATGGGGGAGATTGGGGGGGTCGCAGAAGGAACACAGTGGGAAGAAGCACACTGGCGAGCGCAACAGGCTGGTGACTGGGTGACATAGAGCAACATCAAAGAAACTTACATGAGCGAGGTAATAAGAATAAGAAAAAAAAACAGCATTCATCTCTGCCCTGTCGGTGCAACCAATCTGAGCCGAGGCAGGAGATGGTGGTGGTGGTACAACATGAGGAGATGCAGCGCGAAGCTGCAAGTAACACAAGAATGTCGTTATTGTAAAAAAGCTCTTGGCATTGCTGTGGGGGGCGGGAGCGCATTGCTTTGAAGTCCGATGGCGGGGGGCAGCTTGGGAGGCATTCCATTGAAGTCGGGTGCGAGGCTGATGGGTTTGACGTGCACACGCGTCTCACTCGACTGGATCACATGAACTGGACGAAAACCACGCTTGGTCAAGAGTTTGTTTCGCCTATTATATACTTGCCTATTAATCCCTGCGGGATATAATAGCGAGACCTAAAAAAGGATTTCGCGAGGGTGGCTGATGTCCCCGGCACGCTACAGTTTCCGATAACGGAAGTAACATTTTCTGCTCACCTGCCCTTCATCGCTGGAGTCTCAGCAGCGCAGCTCCACTAGCTGGAACACTCACCTCCCCTCCCTGCGCGGACTTCGCTTCATCAGCAGGTGAGGGGGAGGTGAGCGCTGCCCTTCTTGAAGGCAGCAACTGGGGGGCTTTTGCGATGGCCCATCTCCCAGGCCTATCTGGCCTCCTGGGGGGCGGACCGAGCTCGGCCGGCTTCCCGCATCCCAGGGTTGCCTGGATACGATGCAACCGTGACTTTTTTGTCTATTCACCTCACGGTTACGACAGAGGGCATTATTACGACTATGTGGTGATTTCATTTGCCTGAGTTACTGATCTCCAAGCATTTCGGTATTTCTGGTTCTCCTGTTTTGCCAGCATGGAACAAGGGGCAGATCCCCTTGTGGTGTCAGGGTCCAGCTCCCAGCCACCCTCTGAGTCCCTATCTATGCAGTCTATTCAAGCTATGATTTAGGCTGCGGTGGCTGCAGCCTTTGAGGAGCGCGAGGGGGAGCAGGGCCCCTCTTTTCCTAAGAAACAAAGACTGGATCCCCTCTCCTGGCACTGAAGGGGAAGGTGATGAGGCGGACCTCAGGGGTCGTTATGTGCAGGGCCAGGAATTGCGCGATGTCCTGCAGCACATCAAGGATAACATGGCTTTCCCGGTTCCCCCGATAGATGAACTGTCCGATGATTTCTTCATGCGGTATCAGCGCAAAAAGTCCAAGTCCCTTCCTCTGCATCCTTCTGTGAAGAAAGTAATTGATAATGAATGGCAGTAGATGGATAAACAGGCTTTTCCACGTTATCTGTCCAAACGCTACGCCATCCAGGACTTCGCAAAGGATTTACCTTACTCTGTGAAGGTTGGCTCTCTCATAGCGGGACTGGCTTTTCAGGGTTCCATCATTACAGACGAGGCGTCGCCTTCGGACCCGGTTGACAAAAGGGTGGAAGCAAGATCAGCCTTATCCGGTAGAAAGCAAGCCTCTGTCACTAGTGCATTATGGAGCGACCAGTATATGAGGCCCACAGTTGCTGACAACAGCATTGCAAGATACGGAATAGCTGGAAGAGTTACTGGGAAGATAATAAATCGTGGTGTAAAAGACTGTGGGGATTTGGTTTCATCTGTTTGTACAAAACATTGACCCTCTAATAAAGCTGCATTATGGCAAAATATTAGAGGTGCACAGAGTGTGCTATTGATTGATAATGGATACCTTTAGAACTAACAAAATGCAAAGAAAGTGCTTTATAAATAAATATTATATATACATTTTGACCAGCAATTTTAGTCCCTTGATCTGCTCAATTGTCATTCAAATTTTGCTTCCGCCCACCAGAGCATACAGCATGGGGCAATGCGTATGCCCGCTTCAGCCATGGGCTCTCTTGCACTGTGAGTGACAACATTGTGCCTCATCACATATGTGCACATGCAAAAACAGAAGTACACTTCATTTATTCTTTTTTGATTTTTTTCATCCATCTTGGCCCAGCACGAACCATATTTTCCTGTGATGTGCATTAAATCTAAAAGGATTTCTAACCTAGTTCTAAGTACACCTGCCTAAAAGGAAGCAGTGGTTCTGTTCTATTATAATTATATGAAATGGTTAATTTATTTTAAATAAAAAAAATTATTGCAGGTAAATGGCCGCCAGGCTTAGTCTGTGCTATATTCTCTTTTCATTCATCTTTTTTGTGGCATATGCCTGACATAAATTAAATGCAAAACGTTTAAATATTACACCGGCTTTCCAATGCTTGTTATAATTTGTTTACACAATCCCAGCGTAAGCTCCACAGTATTCCCGGTTTGAAAGCCCAACTGCACTATTAACTCAATCGTAGATGGTGTGAATGACAGTCATTTACAGACATCAAATAGTGCTCTCTTTGGCGCACATCAGAGCATTAGAAGCAAGAACATGGTTTAAACATGCATGACATTTTGGCATTTAAAATGCGGAAACATTTTTGCATAGCACATGTAAATCTCAAGTAGCGATATCTCCATGAATGGCCGTTACTGTATTTACTTGTATGTAGACATCTGGTTCACTAAGTGAAGTCG
Source organism: Lissotriton helveticus (assembly GCF_964261635.1). Classification (NCBI taxonomy): domain Eukaryota; kingdom Metazoa; phylum Chordata; class Amphibia; order Caudata; family Salamandridae; genus Lissotriton; species Lissotriton helveticus. The sequence goes on from NC_136061.1 coordinate 1,648,854,651, forward strand.
CTGGCTGTGCAACCTGGAGATCCGAGTTCCAATCCTACTTCCCCAAATTTTTGACTGTGAACAATTTATTTTATCACTCTCTGCCTGAGTTACAGTAAAAGGCAAACATTTAGTATATATATATATATATATATATATATATATATATATATATATATATATATCTCTACACACACCTTTTCTCCATCCACTCAAAGAACAATCTGTGCTCGCCCCAATTTCTCACAAAACACATTAAGAGACATATTATTTGACATATAGCAGCCTTAATCTATGTACTATATTCTGAAAAGAAAATGTATAAACAATTTAAAAGACTAAACCTAGACAATGGCATTAATCAATGGAAGCATCACATCTTTAGATTGTACTTTTCTTCAGTGCATCACATCTTAATGTCAACAGCTCATTTGTAGAGTGCTGCAATCTCCTTGAATGTGAGAAGAGAAAGTGGTACAAATGAGGGTATAACAATAAAAATGTAAATCTCTAGGATCATAATGACGCATGTGTCACTTACCTGATGGACTCATGGTCTCCCTTGGTTTTATATTTACTGAATTGAAACCATGGCGTTTTAAGAGCTTGTTTATGTTTTCCCATTCTGTTTGATCCTGATGAAAAATCAAGGGAAAACAGTTTAAAACTACCACTAGATCAACACACAGAAACATAAAATGTGAGCGAGATAAATGACAAATCCATTTTATATATTTTATACACAGACACACACTTTCACTGAAGAAAAAAACAAAGTAACGATAGGTGACAATTTCAGTGACAACGAAATGAAAACTGAAATTCACCAACGATACTTACCTCTAGTAACTGTAACTCGGGTCCTTAAGTAACTACAGCTTACACCCCTATTGGCTTTCTCAAGAAGTGAGCATATCAACACAAGTTTGCCTCCTCTACCATCATTATGTACAGAGTTTGAATCATTCCTCGGCTTAGTTGAATGTTCATTGGCGGCCCGGTCTTATGAGGCAATATGACCATCTAGTTTGGTATTTAAGTATTCCCTCAATGCCCCTCATATACCTTTAGATGCAGAGAGATGCACCAACACATACACAACCACTTTTTCATTACACATTGCCATATCTTCTAGTCACTCCTTCACTTGGGCTGTAGAGCCAGTGCACCACCAAGCCACAAGTCTGCGCTTAGCCAGTAATATAACTATAGCAGTTAATTATCGGCACGTTTCACACAACCTTGCAGGGCAGAAAGATCAGACTCTAGTGTGAAGTCACCAATAGTGTTCTGAATAAATGTATCCAGTACTCCTGCACCAGTGACAGAGCCATGCCAAAGGAAATCTGCTTGAATCTGTTGACATCTTGCAGGTGTCACTAATCATAAAATCCATTTCAGGTAGGAGTAAAGGGGTATAAAAATTATCTCCTGTAGGAATACAAAATGTGTCAGTTTATATCTGTAGTCTAATGAAATTTGAGCTGTTGGTGAGTAGCAGCAAATTCATGTTTTTGCATCTATTGTCTGCCCATTATCTAGCTGCCATGCCTCTCTGTTTTTCTCTGTCATTTTGTCTAGCCTGCAATGTGAGCATATACAGTTGTGCCACCTAGCGTTTCAAATTCACTGACTACACAGTAGGAGTCAGGGCAGGAATCATAAGCATTGTGTTTGCACGTCTTAATCCAAAATATGGGAATGTGTCAACTGTGGTGGCAGCAAACACCTTGGTCTTTAACAGGAAGAAGAAAACGACAAGAAACAAAAGTAACCTAGCTGTATTGGGCTATTTCTTTTTAGGTCTGCCCTGAGCCAGCGCGCATGCGTTACTCTGCGAGGCTTCTAGTAAAGACTTTCAACTCGGACCACACGCTCGTGCGCTTTTATTTATTTTTTGCTCACACACTATTGACCTTTGCGTGCGTCTTTCTAAGAAAGAAAGCACGCAATTGGCCAAAGGAGGGTGCATGTCCCGCCTTCTCTTTCCCCTGGCCTAGGGAGCTCGGGAGCGAGCAGCAGCGTGGCCGGGTGCCAGCTGCATACCTCACATTCCTTGCCTTGCAGTGTGCGCGCAGCACGCTTGCTTTTTAGCAGAAAAAGTCTGAGAATGAGTCAAACAGTATTTTGGTTTAAATCCTTCCTGGAAATAAGTCTTGAAAAGCTATCCCTCACACTTTGTAATAGTTTTGGGTTTTAGGATCACACAGGTCACAAAAACCTACGTTGTACATTAGGAGACTGTGGCCGGATGGGTGGGAATAGGCAAGAGACGAGTCTTAGTTGTGATCAAACCAGGTTTTATTGACTGAAACAGTCTGTCTGTACAGGTAGGGCGACTCGACACAGGACGTGGTGAGCGGCTTCTTTCCTTCCTGCTTTTATGGATGACCCCCTCCGCTCGGCGCCGGGTCGGGCTCCGCCTTCCTCTCCCGTCGTGGCCCAGGTTCCGCCGAAGGGGGAGACAGAAACAGAGGTGGTATCAGTATGAGATTCGACTCACAGGTTGCTTTCGGGAAAAGGGGTGAGGGAACAATCAGTGCTTCAGCTACGTCCCGGATAGTGAGGGTGGTGCACGGGGGACTTACTCTACGGGCTTTTGGGTTCTCCCTTCCTTAACCGCAACCACCCAGTAACCCTACCACGTACCTCTGTTAGCCACGCCCCTCCAGGGGAGTGGCTGGGCGACTCGTGGGTCCGTTGCCCTCCTGGGACCGTCTCTCCCGATGTTCTGCGTAGGGCTCCGAGTCTTCTTCCACCCTTCTCCTCCTCTCGCCGTGAGCCTCCTACTCCTGAAGCGCAGTCGCCCTCCTTCTCCACGATCTCCTCCTCTGTGTCCACTGCTCCGGCTCTGGCAGGGCGGTCGTCGGCTCCGTTGCTCCAAGCCGCTTCTCCTCTCCACGATTCGTCTCGGCTCAACACTCCTCCTCCGCTCCACGCCTCTCCTTCTCTCCCCGCTGCTCCTCTCCTCCGTTCGACTCCGCTGCTCCACGCCACACCTCCACTCTGCTCCGCTCTGACCGCTCCTCCGGTGTATAGACACACCTGTTCCGGCAGCTGGGCGTCCTTTATGCTGATGTTGTGCTCCTCCTCTTCCTCACTCGGTCTGGGCCAGTTAAAGGGGCCGTGCTCCATATCCTCCTCATCACAGCTGTACTGGTCTAGCCCCTGGTTCCAGCTCGCTCTCTCTGCCACCTGTTGAAAGAAGAGGGGGGGGGGTCATAGTTTACAGTCGCCTTCCGGGATACAGGGGGGGCGTCCCCTGCCTCCCGGTTACAGAGACCAAACACCTCTTACATATATGAGTCTAGTCCCAAGATTGACTTATGTCTTGGTAGGCAGTGCGCGGTGTTAACTGCTCTGCAGACATCTTGGGGGCTGGCCTCTCTGAGCTGCCTCCTGTGCTTGCTACAATGTAACGAGTACTTGAATCACCCTGTGGCATACTTTCTTGTCAGTGGAGTGCCTGTCAATGAGTACTATCAAGACACATTCAGATGCAGTCAGAAGTCATGTGAGTTCAGACTCACAGGTGTAGGGTGACTCGAGACATATGGTTCGAGGCTGCCTCCAGTGGCGCCAGCGGGCGGCACTCATTTAATTTCAGAATGAAGGAATTCAGAAGTTGCTGCAATTGCGGCGCTTTGCTCGTGGGCCCATGAATACTCCGTCGCAACGAGCAACCCACCCCGGCCCAGATGGGCTCTCCCCGGACGCCGGTGGCTGAGCTGGCCCTAGTGAGCCTGAGGCGGGAGGCATGTCACCAGAGGAGAGCCAGGTAGACGGGCAGGCTTTGGAAATGCAGCTGCTCTCGAGCTGGCCGCGCGCGGCCCGTCGCTGTAATTAAATCAATTCATCAAGTAGGTGTGTGCAGTGCTTAGCCCTGGAGTCACTGAGGGACACAGTGAACCATGGGCTTAGGAAGTGTGGGGGACGCGGGGAATATATCCCCCCAGATTTTGGAGTGGGGGGATACGGGGGACAAGGGTGGGTGGGCGAGGGGACAAAGGAATTTCCCCTCTCCCTTCTGTTATTCGCAGGGCCATTAGCACGCGAAAGCGCTACCTAATGGCCCTGCACTTGGCCAGCCTGGGGTCAAAAATGCCACCTGCCCTCTACCTTTTGTTATTCTGCAGTAAGGCTCGGTGTTCTGGGAAGGGCAGATAGGGAAAAAAAACTGTGTCTCTTTTCCTTCATACCCAGAGAAGGCAAGGACAGTGTCCACTTCTCCTGATCTGCATCTGGCAGCTGCCTCCTCCCCTCTCTCTCTCTTTATTCCTCCATCTCTTTCCGTCTTGCTCCTTCTTAAGTTCTGATTTCAAGAGACACCTCTTGTATTCTCTCTTGCCTCTCCTTTTCTTTATTTGTTCCCCTGTGAAATGGATCTAAAATAGGCGGAACACTTTGGCTGGAAATGTCCTCATTTACTGACCGTTTTATAATCCCAAAGAAATATCTCGGGACGGAGAGAAAAAATAATTTAATACCTAAATAAAGCAATACAGAGTAGTCAGCAGACAGACCAGATTGTTATTTACACCCACACACATTAGCACCACTTTACAGAGTTTGCCAGTGCAAGCGCTACTTTCTTTTTTTCTTCTTTCTTTGAACAACATTGTTTTCCCAGGGTGGGGAAGTGAACAATTCCTAAAGGTACTGCAATACCTGGTTCATGGGTGGAGTGTAAACGTTTAATATGATCGTTTTCAACAATTTTAATTATTTTAGCTTATAAAATGTGTACTGCGGCTCTGTGTTCGGGGATTTGGTCTGTTTTAAACCAAACAACTCTCCGGGCGAACGCGAGCATGTTACGGGCGGGTCCTGAGGTGAACACCGGGCTGTTTGATAAGTCTACCATATATTGAAGCAGATACATTTTGGAAAGTTGAGAAGGAGGAGGATTAGTGGACCATTTACAGCCATTGAAGTATTCCATGTCCTTTATTGACCTGTGCAATACTAACTCCCCACTATGCTGGACCGGTGCTATATACGTCCTGTTTGAATTAAGAAAGCTTGCGAGATACAGGAATAGAGGCTCCTGAACTTTTAAATTGCAATCCAAGGAATGATTCATGGGGTTTATTTTCTCCAGACACAGAGTGGTGTCAACACCTGGCTGAGGAGTGCTTTACAAATCCGGACCCTATATTTAGACACGCATATTAGTACCTATATAGAAGGTTCTTGTACCTATTGTTTGAGTGCGTAATTTCTCCCTTCCCGGGTGGAGTGGCCTTGATTTGGGCACTATATCTGGCAGGTCCTGATGAAGGTGGCCTTCTATCAGCTTACAGCCACCGAAACGCGTCAATCACTGCCCTGAGAACATCCTGCTTTTGTGCAGTTTTTGTCTTTGGCCATCTCAATTACTTTGTCATTCGTAATTGTGTCCCCCAGTTATGTTATAAATTTGAAGGTTTGTCTGGATATGTGTGAGTTGGGTTTGAATGGGTTGTTGTCATGCTTCTGTCTGTCTCTTCCAGGGTCTTTATGATTTGATTGAATGTAATGTTTTTCTCATTTATGCTGATTTGTGACTTAACTATGTTGAAAAATTTTATTTATAGAAAATATTTATAGATTTGTATAGTTATGAAAATTTATTTGAAAACAGAAATGAAAATAAAAAATGTATATTTTTTTAGGTTTGTTGTAATAATTTTTCCTGAGTGGATTAACACATTGGTCTGGGCGCTCACAGTGTTCATTTGGATTAACTCCAGTGTATAAATAACATTGGACATGAGGGAGACTATCTTTCTGGTTAAACCAAGCTGCTTACATTTTGAAACGATATTAGCAATGGACATTGAAACGGGTCCCTTCCTGGTCCTGTAGCAATGTCCTGAACTTTTCAGGTAAAATCACTTACTGATTTCTGAATAACGAGTTTAAAACTGTTACGGTAACCATGTTGTTCCTCAATACATATCAAGTTCTTTGCTTATTCTTGCTTCCTTATGAATGTTTGATTTTTCCACGGTGGTGTTAATTTTTTTTCAGGCAGCCTTTTACTGTTGTCTAGTGCATAATTTGAATTTAGTCGCAGCACAATTGAGTTGTATCTGAAGGCAGTGCGAGTTTCTCTCAGTGGGGCAGTTCGGTGTTCCGCGTGGGAGAGGATGTGGTACTCTGGCAAGAGCTGCTGAATTTGGAACTGGAGCACCATTTTCAGGCTTCATGACCAGTCCACCAGACCACACTCCTGACAGAGCTCATTCCGATGCTACACCTTAGAAGGCCCGATAGACCTTAGAAGCCATGGTGTCTTAGCACCCGCAGGTGGACCCTAACGGTGGAAAGTGTGAGTTAACCTTGAAGGCCTGTCCACCACAATCCATACTGCAGTTCACCTCCAGTCTTGCGAGCAGGCATACGAAGAAGCACACCCCTGATCGACAGTGACTGTCACTGAGGTCACATGATCCTCGTGGCCAGTCCACCACACCGATTGGTACCTCCATTGGCCTTTTTCAGCAGTAGTGGTGCAACTTACCTGGAGTTGGAAATGTAGGATTTGCATGCACACCAAACTTAGGGGGTGATTATAATGGCGGTGGGACTGCCACATCACCCCGTCAGTGGCGGTCCCACCGCCATCAGTGACTGCATCACCGCCAGCCATATTAAAATGGCGCGTGGTTCCCTGGCAATCTGAAAGACCACCGCCACGCACCCGAATGGCTCTTTGAGCCCGCCAGTCCGGCGGAGGGGCTTGTGGTTCCTACAATGCTGGTGGTGCCTACCAGGCACCACAGTAGGGATTACGATATCCCTTACCCGCCAGCCTAGCCATGGCGGTTTACCCGCCATGGGAAAGTTGGCAGAAAGGGACATTGAGGATTAGCAGACCCCTTTCCACCCAGCCCCCAGACATGGGACCTGGGGGGCATCTAAGATGCCCCCCTACATTTCACTGCACCATGTGGCAGGCACTGCATTGTGCCTGCCACGTAGTGCAGCGATATATTTTACATTGCGGCGGATGATGCAGCCAGAAGCACCTGCTGCAATGTAAAAGATAGGCACTGCAAACGCAGTAGTGGCGGTTGCATTGTAATGCCTATCTTGGGGCCGCCACCTTGAAGGCCAGTGGTACCATTCCCCGATTCAATGGCAGACAGACTGAAGTCCGCCTGCCATTGTAATCAGCCCCTAAGTTTGCAAACTTCATGGTCTCTGCTTCATGCACAAACACTTTTAACATGCGAAGCCTGCTTTCGCGCCACTGGAGTTATGCAGCAATGGAGGCCAAAACTATGTCGCAGTGTTGACTAAATTATGCAACAATAAAAAGGCTGCAGCACAATGCAGTGTATCTTATGATACTTTATTATTTTGACAAAGTTATACATACTAACAGCCTCTGCAAAGCTTTTGCCTCATTAGTACCTGTCTAACATACAAATGAAGCAGTGGGAAAGGTGACCAGTCAACCTTTGCAAAGGGCCCTACACTTCACAGCAACATAAGTCACATTTCTTTTAGTCATTTTTTATCCATTTGAGCTACAAAATTGTTTAGGGTCAAATCATTAGATTATGCAGCAGATGATGTATTATGTAGCAAATATGATACAGCCATAGTTAAGTTGAAAACATTTCTTCACTGAACTTAATTTTGCTCCAGCATTGTAGTTGATCAATTTGTAAGTTCCCCAAACCCAAAAGTCAAGCTTGGGCACAATTTGCATTTTAAAAGAAGTCCTACAACACAGGGCTACGTTTAAACTGACCTCAGGCTTAAGCAGTGCACACATGCAAATGCAGAAAGGGCTGCTGGCCTTTAAATTGCCATGTCCTAATATATTCTAGGGTCTTAAAGGTAGTTCTGCTGCAGGGATTCTGCTCCTACACAGAACTGTGAATAGAGACTTGGAACCTCAGTGAATTAGGGTGTGCCAAAACTCACCTCAGTACCCAACATCCCCTACCAGACTAGCATCAGTGTCTGATTGGCTCTTCCATAACACCAATCAATCAATCAGTCCATTTATAGAGCGCGCTACTCACCCGCGAGTGTCTCAAGGCGCTGAAGGGAGAGGGGGGGGGGACGCTACTGCTCGAATAGCCAGGTCTTGAAGGATGTCCTGAAGGTGAGACGGTCCTGGGTTAGTCGTAGGTGTGCGGGGATGGAGTTCCATGTCTTGGCGGCCAGGTAGGAGAACGATCTTCCTCCGGTGGTGGCTCGGCGGATCCGTGGGACGGTTGCGAGGGTGAGGCTGGCGGAGCGGAACTGGCGGGTAGGAGAGTAGAACGAGAGGCGGTTGTTGAGGTATTCGGGGCCCATGTCATGGAGCGCTTTGTGTGCGTGGGTGAGGAGCCTGAACGTGATCCTCTTGCTGACGGGGAGCCAGTGCAGGTTTCTCAGGTGGGCCGAAATGTGGCTGTGGCGAGGGATGTTGAGGATGAGTCGTGCGGAGGCGTTTTGTATGCGCTGAAGTCGTTTCTGAAGTTTGGCTGTGGTTCCTGCGTAGAGGGCGTTCCCGTAGTCCAGTCGGCTGGTAACGAGGGCCTGCGTGACCGTCTTTCTGGTTTCTGTGGTGATCCACCGGAAGATCTTTCGGAGCATGCGCAGGGTGTTGAAGCAGGAGGATGAGATGGCGTTGACTTTTTTGGTCATCGTTAGCAAGGAGTCCAGGATGAATCCCATGTTGCTTGCGTGGTCCGTGGGTGACGGTACCATGCACAGCGCTGTGGGCCACCAGGAGTCGTCCCAGGCGAATGGGTATGTCCGAGGATGAGGACCTCCGTTTTGTCTGAGTTCAGTTTCAGCCGACTGAGCTTCAACCATTCTGCTACGTCTTTCATTCCTTCCTGGAGGTTGGGTTTGGCGGTGGTTGGGTCTTTGGTGAGGGAGAGCATCAGCTGGGTGGCGTCGGCGTAGGAGATGATGTTGAGGTTGTGTTTGCGTGCGATGGCGGCGAGGGGGCTCATGTAGATATTGAAGAGGGTTGGGCTGAGCGAGGAGCCTTGGGGTACGCCGCAGATGATCTTAGTGGCAGCGGAACGGCGGGAGGCGGACTCTCTGGGTTCTGTTGGTGAGGAACGAGGTGATCCAGTCCAAACACCAATGATTAGACAACCCAGAACATGGAACTTAGATTACCTCAGGCAATGTGGAACACATGAACACTCTTTCGTTAGACTATCGTACCAGTCCAAAACAGGGAGTAAAAGAAGACACGTACAAGTTTGTAATATTTATTTCTAATGCTGTGTTCTCATGCGCAGTATCTTAGCTAATACAAGCAGACATATTATAAGCAACAAGATTATCAGCATAGTTACTATTCCATAACATACAGAGGGAGAAAGCATGTTATAATGCTAAATGGAAACAGGTTTAAAATATACCTATATTTCACCCTCCCTTGCTAGTAGGTTATTTTATATCTACAGAAGGTCTCTTGGGATTACAAAGGCTGCCCCATACCTCTGGTACTAGCAGAAATGGTTCACATCAGATTCTACACCAGCTCTCAGCATACGAATGTTCACCAAGTGTGTGTGATCATGCCTACGCAGTGCATTATTAAACGCGCCAATCTCAGAGGTGGTCACAGCTGCATATATGTTAACGTGCACTAATCAGTCCGAACAACAACCACCGTGTTGAAATAACCTTGAAGGCCTCGGCACTCACTGTTTAGACTAAGCTTACCAAGCAAGGCTGCTAATATAGAAGAACATGTTATTCTCGTGTGAAGCAAAACACTCTGCTAAACTCTAAACATTTAATAAAGTGTGTGCCGTGTGCAAAGGCGGCAGAAAGGAAAAATTATGTTTAAACTTCTAAAAAGCTCATGTCAACTTAACACTGTGTGAATGTAAGGCTCAGCCCCACGACACCCTCCCTTGATCAAGGTATGGATAAGAAGGAGACAAATTTGGAAAGCAGAGTTCAAGAACAACAGTCAGAACCAAGTTCAAATTGCCACAAGTGAAAAAACGGAAGCAAACTCCAAGTACTTCAAATCAAGCAATTTTATCCACGGGCATAGAGAAGTCAATAGGTCTGGGTGTAAAAAAAATGAAGACGAGAGAAAAAAATAAAAACATCCGATGTCCAACATGTGACCTCGGTCATGGAAGAGAGAAGCGATAAGCCACCTCAATCCAACAATGTATATGCAAAGTATGTCGCAACAGCCTCCAATAGGAAGTCATTGTTCTCATCTGAAAACATTTCAGCCATCCAATTTAGCAAAGGGAAGGAACATACATGTTCCTCAATACCCGGAGCCTCTAGCACTATCAGAGGACAACTCAGGTCTTCTTCAATGTAACTGCATGCCAATAAATCATGCACCGCTGCGAACACATTCCAACGTCCTAGGACTCCATGCATCGCTGCAAAGGCCATAATCCCTCCGCCAGAACAAAGCAATTCATGAGCAACTAAGGGGCTCATCAGTTGATCATAATCCGCGTTGGGAGACACCGTATTGCAGAGACACAAATCCAGGGCCGAGTCGAAATCGCAACTCAGGCAATGAAAGACAGGCTGGATGCATGTGAAAAAGGAAAATCGAAACGATAATCCATAAGGTGCACTCAATGTAGCAAGAGGCAGGGCTCCATAATATTCAAGCATTCGGTTGCGGAGCAACAGCAGCCATGACCGATCTTCTCGCAACACATGACGTGCATCCATTTTGAAATAAACAAAAAAACAGAAGTACGCCTGCAACCAGAGCGAGCATTAAGGGGAATCCACCAAACAGGCTGGAAAAAAATCGAATGATAAATGATGCCAGGAACACACCAAATATAGTTTGAAAATAAGTCACAAGGCCACTGCTAACAACTTTAAAAAAGAGAGCCAGCCCTGTGGTGGAGGACGCATTAAGGATAGTGTGAATTAATTCACCGAAATGCAAGGGCAAATCCGTATTTAATAAAGCATGCACTTCTGTGCGGGTGTTTGCCACTTGAAGGACAAATGTTTCACGAGCAGATGTGAGGGCGACTTGTTTCTGAGACAATAGAGCTCTTATGCGACTCATCTTGTTGAACTCTGCTTTTAAGGTCGGAATCGACGGCCAGATGGAAACATCGAGCTTCCCATGTGGAGGAAGAAACATTACGTTTTTACAGCAGACTACACGTTCACTGACTGTAACCACGTAAGGAATGCCGGCTACCATCCCACAACAATCCTCATTATTTAAAAGTAAATAACTACCGTTTGCTAGTAATGTGAATGTGGGTATGATGGCAGGTGCCGGTGTACCTTTTAAAATACAGGCTAAATTTGGCTCATTCTGATTACAAGAGCCATGCAATTGGATATTCCTACACATTAATGAGTGATCTGGTGTTTTAGTGCAATCCTCTCCATTCAAATAAACCTCTTTTCCCTCCCTAAGGCACCTATAGGTAAACGGTAGTGACCAAGCTTCATGAAGATAAGCGGTGCCCAGAGGTTCATATCTACCAATTGCGTAGTACTTTATGCAGGCCTCGAATTTGAACAGAGGGAAAGGTAAAGTGATTAACCTATGGACTAGCCGCATAGCAGCATTTGTCTCGGCCACAGAAAACGGCAAAGGTTCCAACTTCTCAATGTGTGACATAGAAAAAGTTGCATCTTTCATAGACATAAAACATTGCTTTTCAGTTAAATTAAAAGGGGCAAACAAAGAGGATGTATTCATATAGTGCCAGGGTACTTTTACTGACTTCAACGTCTGCAAAGTCCAGGCAAATTGCATAATATAACGCATCAGATTTTGACCATGGCACAAAACAGACACATCTTCTTGCAGAATATCAACAACAGATGAAACTATATTATCTAATGTGTAAATGCGGGAAGAAAGCGTGTTAATGCTGTTATCTACAACTGCTAGCACTTTATCTAAATTCGCTTGTTCTATAGCTCTAATGCGAGAAGCAGCCTCAATCTGGGACCGTTTCCAAACCTCGTTACAAATAGAATATATACATCTCTTAGATCTGCCGGAAGCGGGCCTTTGACAAAATCATTCAGATCAACATCGTCAGTCAATTTAGATAAATGCAGCTTAACTGACGCTAAAGTGGAATGTTTGAGCCAACTCTGACATAATTTGCCTACAGAATAGGTAGCCACAGAATGGCCACTTTCAAAACGGGGATCCACCCTAACCTTTATGTAGCCTTGAGCTAAACCCAGAAAACGATGTTGACAAGAATCTGCACTTTTGTGCCACAGCAACCAACCCTTACGATCCAAGCTTGTTGGACTTTGGCCCTTAGGGCAGGTTCACCCCTAGACTTTTTGCTTGAAATGGTGACCTGGAGATGGTGATTTTGGGATTCTGCGCACTTTCACTGTGTCCCAGTGGAAAGTGCATGCGCACTCTGAGTGCATGTGCTGAGCTAGGCCTGCCCGCCCATAGGAATGCATGGGGAATGTATGTGTCCCTGGTAGTTCCTGATGCGTGGGGTGTACAGGCTTGAGTCTGGTATGTGTGAACTCGTGTGAGTGAATGCTGCGCAACGGTGTATGCAGCATGTATGTGTCTAGTAGCGAAGCGCCATTTCTAGACATGGCTGTACGTGTGCTGTGAGGGTGCTGGCGTGTGATTGGCTGGAGCTGGCTGGCATGCCAGGCTCCAGGAAGTCTGGATGGGTCTGCCCGGTGGTGAGTGGGAGATCTGCATGAGTAATGTGTGGGAGGAGTGTACCTGTGTCCTGGATGGGCTGGGTTTTCCCCACACAATGCTGGCTCCGCCCCCCTGTGGTGTGTCTAATGACCCCAGCCCTGCCAGTGAATAGAGAGGGTGGTTGAGGTAAACAGAGTACTCAAGAACCAGCTGCGACTGGTTCCGCCCCCACTCTGCACCCTTGAACAAAGGAATGCACTGTATAAAAATGGGGCTGTGTCCCCACAGAAGTTGTTCTCTTCCAGGATCCTGAGGGGGCTGTTGCTGCTGCTGCTGGGCCAGAGGACCGCCACTTGGGGTGTCTCCCTGCCTGGAGACCCAGTGTGCTGGCTCTGGGCCCAGCCTTGCCCCCTGCCCCTTGAAAGGACTTTTGCTGGACTTTGGGCTGTCCTCTAGCGCTGGGAGCGCTGGAATTGCCTCTTAGCGCTTGCAGATTCCTCCTAGCGCCTGGGAGCGCTTTATTTCGTCCTAGCGCTGGGAGCGCTGTGGTTTGTGCCCCCCTAGCGCTTGAGAGCGCTTGATTTTGACCAGCAGCGCCTGGGAGCGCTTCTGTAAGGCAGGTGCCCACCCTGCACTTCGCGGCTCGAGCGGCTGCCCACGCCGCATATTTGTTTGATTTATTGATCTACGAGGGAGCCCACTCCTCGGATCATCTGGGAAGCCGCCTGCCTGCCTAGAAGCGAGCCGCCGCGCTGCCCGCGGCGACCCGGAAGTCCCGCCTCCCTACCCCCAGGGCCGCGCTGCCATTGGCGGCCCCAGAGGAAGTCAGGCGGATTGCCACCTGACGAGGCCAGGCGGGAGACTGAGGAAGCAGCCGGCGCGTCATAGCCCGGCCGCGCTGGGATTGGCCCAGGCGGTCGAGCCCCCCCTGCCGCGTCATTGGAGGAGCGGAGGGACAAGAGACGAGAGGAAAGGAGCCCCGCCGTCCAGGAAGAGTCCTGGACCTTCGAGGCCCCGGAGGCGAAGTGTGGAGAAGCCCCCGAGGAGCGGGAGCTCTCGCGGAGGAGCCGCCGCCCGGGAGTGAGAAGCCCAGCAGCCGGTGAGTGAAAGCCGGCTAGGGAGAGAGGCGCGAGGTCGCGCACCCTCTCCCCCCCCCTGCCTCTACTCGAGCGGCCCCACTTGACAGCGGGCCGCTCCCCCAGGGCGTACCTTGCGTCACGAGTCCCCCAGAGGGGGGGACTCACCCCAGAAGCGCCCCACTTGCTCGAGGGTCCCCCGTGAGGGGCCCCCACAGCCCAGCGAGGCTGCACCCTTGTTGTTGGAGCCCAGAGAGGGGTCCAAGGTGGCATTTGTTTGTTGGCGCCACGAGGTTCCAGGTGCTAATTGTGGAGGAGCCCAGAGAGGCTCCTGGGGGCCATTTGTTCTTTGAGCCAGAGAGGCTCTGAGGGGGCATTTCCTTGCTTTTCGAGCCCAGAGAGGCTCATTGCCCATTCTTGTGAAGAGCCTGAGAGAGGCTCAGGGCACCAGTTCTTGTCCAGGAGCCCAGAGAGGCTCCGCAGTGCCACAGTGGTGGTTCTTGAGCCCAGAGAGGCTCCAACTTTGCCCTAACTTTCCCTGCACCAGTTGCCCAGCACTTTGTGGGCAACTGCTACGTTTAGGCCCTGACATTGGGACACAGGGACAGTCACAGGTGGTGACTTACGTGAGTTTGGCGCAATTGTACTTTCTATGCACCTCTGAATGTATTGTTTATGCGTCATGTGCCTTTACACCTCTGAATGAATGTTATGCATTGCATCATGTGTTTTCCTCTTACACCCCTACAGGTATTGTAATACATAGGTGGTTGTTTTCTCCCTAGTACAGGTGGTGCTAGTGAGACCCTGGTTACCAGTAATTACTGGTTGTGCGCTCTATTGTTATATTGTGTGCTATTTTGTGCTATATTCTATGTACTAAGTGCTATTTCTGAAAGTGCTACTTCTGATTCCTGACAGTGGTCCAGGTGGCCCTGTCTTGTAAATAATCCCTTGTAAATTCTGCCCGTGCCTCTGGCACATTGTGAAGTGTGTGTTTTATCTAATGTGTTTTGGTGTAATACAAAGGCTATTTTTATATAACCTTGTGTGGAGTTTCCTTTGTGGTGGGCCTTTGGTTGTTGTTGCTGGGGTGCGTGCGCAAATACTTAGCCTACATCGCCTCCAAGTTTAGCCTTGCTGCTCGCGCCACGTTACCTAGAGGGTGAGTAGGGGTTATCTTGGCGTGTAACTCCCTTGCCCTGACTTGGGTGTGGTGGTCTCTGACTGACTTTGGCGAAAGCCCTGGCCAGCCGGGGATCCCATTTCCAACATTGGCGGCAAGCGGCGGGATAAGGATTTGTGTTTGCGTTGTACCTTAGTAGTAACTGGCCATACCACAAAACTCTGCATTTTAGATAAAAACATTTTGGGGATTGTTTTTGGAAGTTCCATTATTTTCTTCTCCTGAAGAGTGTCATTTGATTGTGTTCAGTACATTTGTCCCCCGCCCTGCTTCCAGAGTTTGGTACCTGTGTCGCTTTTGGTCAGGTTGAGAAGTCAGGGGTGGTAGAAACTGCCTTACCGATCCGAGGGGAGGGTGTGTGTGGATGAATGGTGTGTTTTCCTGGACGCATGAGTATGAGTTCTCTTTGATAAGGAGATTGTTGAAGTTTTGGAATTGTGTCCTCTTACTTCAGATTGTTCAGTCCCCTGTGTTGCACGTGTCTGTGAGCATCTTGCCAAGATGGAGTCTGCTTTTAATGTCTGGGGTCTGTTTTTGCATGAACTGAGAGAGTTTTGCGAGGAGAGAGACATTGCAGTGAATGAGTCAGACACCCAGTCCCAACTTAGGGGTAACCTAATCCAATGGCAGAAGGAGGACTGGGAGCGTGAGCACAGTGAGGAGAGGGCCCGGGTCTCACACCATGAGGGTGGTGGGTCAGAGGGGAGCCCTGAAGAGTCTGAGGAGGAGGGAGAAGATGATAGCACAGGGACGCCAGCAGATAGTGAGGACCCCATAGATAGGGAGTCCCTTGCTGGGTCCAGTTTAGGAGGCAGCGCCTCATCCCTTTCCCTGTCCCCAGAGGAGCTGGAAGATAGGAGGAGAGAAAGGGAGCACCAGCTGGCTTTAGAAAAGCTCAGGTTGGAGCATGCCCAGGCTATGGCACAGCTGGGCATTAGAAAGCAACAGCTGGAGGTTAAGAAGCAACAGCTAGAGACCGAGAGGGTCTTAGCGCAGGAAAGGATAGAGGAGGCTGAGAGGGCCTCCACCAGAGGCGAAGTAGCTCTGGAGGGTAGACTATCCCCTGCGCGCAGTGTTGAGTTTCTGGATCCCCCAGGGTGGGTTGGGTCCAGTGGTGGCAGCTATTTAAATCTCAGTCTAGAAAGTCCCCGTTCCCAGAGTATGGTTCCTGTTTCCCCAGAGGAGGAGAATAGGTTGAGGTTTAGGAACCTTAGGAAACCGTCTCATCAGTCTTGGGAAGACTTTGAGGATGACTGTTGTGAAGCCCTGTGTGATTGGGTACGGGAGCCCACGAAATGTGATTGGGACCTATTGTTCGATATGTTTCTCAGAGAGCAGTTGCTCAGTTGTTGTTCACCAGGGTTGCGCCAACACCTGTTAGGGTGTGGATTGTCTGAACCATGTGAGCTGGCAGAGGAAGCAGACCGCTGGGAAGGGACCAGAGGTTCTGTAGAGTCATTGGTGAGTGACTCCAAAAGTAGTGGGTCAGGGATCTTCCAGCCCAGCGTGGTGGAAGAGGCTCAGTGTAGCCCAGCGAGGTCCCAGTATAGTGAGAAGGGTGGAGGGGCTGACTGCCTGGCTCAGTGGAGCAGGAGTCAGTGGGTGGCTGAGAGCCCCCAGAGGCCCGAAGCCCTGTCTCAGAACCTGGGTGGTTTCTTGAGGGAACACCAGGTTGGGGACCTAGGCTGTCCTGTTAGCCCATTTGAGGAGGATCTCCTAGTGAGTAGAGGACCTGGAGCGTCTGTAACCAGAGCTCCTGTGGTTCTAGAGTCTGGCAGTACCGCTCCGATAGGGAGGGTACAGGAGTCCAGAGTGAGGAGTGATTGGGGGAGTTCCCCAGTGGAAGGACCAGTGGGTCAGGGACTACCCAGTTGGGCTAGGTTCCCGTATAGTGACCATGGTGACACCACTTCTGGTCTGGGGGATCGTCACGCACTGTCAGGTGGACAGAGGGCGGGAGATCTGCGCCAGACAGACAGTCACGCAACAGATGTGACATTTGTTAGCCTCAGGGGGATTGCGTGTGAATCCCCAGAAGTCCTGGAGTGCCAGGCAATTGTTCCACCGAAGGTTTTAGACCAGAGGTTGGAAGGCCAGGTTCAGGGTCAGCCTGACCTGAAGGGTAGGACGACTGTAACCAGTGTCCTGACCGGTTCTTCTTCCAGAGGAACTTCTCCAGGTGGGAGAGGGCAGACCTCTGGAAGGGGGTGCAGAGGGTGGGAGAGCCCCCCTCTGACCCCGGTGCAACCTGAGTGGATAAGTCCTGGGTTGGAATGGCGTTCTAGGGGTACCACTCGCAGAGGGAGGAGGAACCCTAGAAGAAGAGGTAAGGGGAGGAGAGCCTTCCCTGAGACTGCTGGTCCGCCTGAGGTTGTAGGCCTTAGGCTGGAGAACCAGTGGCAGTCTAGTCCTGTCTTGCAGACAGGAAGAGTGGAGAATGGCTCCTATGTGCCAGGGGTTACTACCCCCCGCTCTGCGAATTGGCATGGACCAGTGGCACCTGGGTGGCCCAGGGCCTGGTCCTGGCCGCGGACAACTTGGGAGTACCAGTGGGGTAGCCCAGTTGGTCCAGACAGTGTGTTGAGAAGGAATCCCATGGGTTCACCGTGGCATAGAACAGGAGGGTGTCCCTGCAGTTGCGGGCCCGCGTCCGTGTTCTATCGCCCCAAGCAGGGAAGTCCATCACGGTGGTGATTGGTCTCCCCTGCGTTTTGGCTGGAAGGGGGTTATGTTGGACTTTGGCCCTTAGGGCAGGTTCACCCCTAGACTTTTTGCTTGAAATGGTGACCTGGAGATGGTGGTTTTGGGATTCTGCGCACTTTCACTGTGTCCCAGTGGAAAGTGCGTGCGCACTCTGAGTGCATGTGCTGAGCTAGGCCTGCCCGCCCATAGGAATGCATGGGGAATGTATGTGTCCCTGGTAGTTCCTGATGCGTGGGGTGTACAGGCTTGAGTCTGGTATGTGTGAACTTGTGTGAGTGAATGCTGCGCAACGGTGTATGCAGCATGTATGTGTCTAGTAGCGAAGCGCCATTTCTAGACATGGCTGTACGTGTGCTGTGAGGGTGCTGGCGTGTGATTGGCTGGAGCTGGCTGGCATGCCAGGCTCCAGGAAGTCTGGATGGGTCTGCCCGGTGGTGAGTGGGAGATCTGCATGAGTAATGTGTGGGAGGAGTGTACCTGTGTCCTGGATGGGCTGGGTTTTCCCCACACAATGCTGGCTCCGCCCCCCTGTGGTGTGTCTAATGACCCCAGCCCTGCCAGTGAATAGAGAGGGTGGTTGAGGTAAACAGAGTACTCAAGAACCAGCTGCGACTGGTTCCGCCCCCACTCTGCACCCTTGAACAAAGGAATGCACTGTATAAAAATGGGGCTGTGTCCCCACAGAAGTTGTTCTCTTCCAGGATCCTGAGGGGGCTGTTGCTGCTGCTGCTGGGCCAGAGGACCGCCACTTGGGGTGTCTCCCTGCCTGGAGACCCAGTGTGCTGGCTCTGGGCCCAGCCTTGCCCCCTGCCCCTTGAAAGGACTTTTGCTGGACTTTGGGCTGTCCACTAGCGCTGGGAGCGCTGGAATTGCCTCTTAGCGCTTGGAAGCGCTTGCAGATTCCTCCTAGCGCCTGGGAGCGCTTTATTTCGTCCTAGCGCTGGGAGCGCTGTGGTTTGTGCCCCCCTAGCGCTTGAGAGCGCTTGATTTTGACCAGCAACGCCTGGGAGCGCTTCTGTAAGGCAGGTGCCCACCCTGCACTTCGCGGCTCGAGCGGCTGCCCACGCCGCATATTTGTTTGATTTATTGATCTACGAGGGAGCCCACTCCTCGGATCATCTGGGAAGCCGCCTGCCTGCCTAGAAGCGAGCCGCCGCGCTGCCCGCGGCGACCCGGAAGTCCCGCCTCCCTACCCCCAGGGCCGCGCTGCCATTGGCGGCCCCAGAGGAAGTCAGGCGGATTGCCACCTGACGAGGCCAGGCGGGAGACTGAGGAAGCAGCCGGCGCGTCATAGCCCGGCCGCGCTGGGATTGGCCCAGGCGGTCGAGCCCCCCCTGCCGCGTCATTGGAGGAGCGGAGGGACAAGAGACGAGAGGAAAGGAGCCCCGCCGTCCAGGAAGAGTCCTGGACCTTCGAGGCCCCGGAGGCGAAGTGTGGAGAAGCCCCCGAGGAGCGGGAGCTCTCGCGGAGGAGCCGCCGCCCGGGAGTGAGAAGCCCAGCAGCCGGTGAGTGAAAGCCGGCTAGGGAGAGAGGCGCGAGGTCGCGCACCCTCTCCCCCCCCCTGCCTCTACTCGAGCGGCCCCACTTGACAGCGGGCCGCTCCCCCAGGGCGTACCTTGCGTCACGAGTCCCCCAGAGGGGGGGACTCACCCCAGAAGCGCCCCACTTGCTCGAGGGTCCCCCGTGAGGGGCCCCCACAGCCCAGCGAGGCTGCACCCTTGTTGTTGGAGCCCAGAGAGGGGTCCAAGGTGGCATTTGTTTGTTGGCGCCACGAGGTTCCAGGCGCTAATTGTGGAGGAGCCCAGAGAGGCTCCTGGGGGCCATTTGTTCTTTGAGCCAGAGAGGCTCTGAGGGGGCATTTCCTTGCTTTTCGAGCCCAGAGAGGCTCATTGCCCATTCTTGTGAAGAGCCTGAGAGAGGCTCAGGGCACCAGTTCTTGTCCAGGAGCCCAGAGAGGCTCCGCAGTGCCACAGTGGTGGTTCTTGAGCCCAGAGAGGCTCCAACTTTGCCCTAACTTTCCCTGCACCAGTTGCCCAGCACTTTGTGGGCAACTGCTACGTTTAGGCCCTGACATTGGGACACAGGGACAGTCACAGGTGGTGACTTACGTGAGTTTGGCGCAATTGTACTTTCTATGCACCTCTGAATGTATTGTTTATGCGTCATGTGCCTTTACACCTCTGAATGAATGTTATGCATTGCATCATGTGTTTTCCTCTTACACCCCTACAGGTATTGTAATACATAGGTGGTTGTTTTCTCCCTAGTACAGGTGGTGCTAGTGAGACCCTGGTTACCAGTAATTACTGGTTGTGCGCTCTATTGTTATATTGTGTGCTATTTTGTGCTATATTCTATGTACTAAGTGCTATTTCTGAAAGTGCTACTTCTGATTCCTGACAGTGGTCCAGGTGGCCCTGTCTTGTAAATAATCCCTTGTAAATTCTGCCCGTGCCTCTGACACATTGTGAAGTGTGTGTTTTATCTAATGTGTTTTGGTGTAATACAAAGGCTATTTTTATATAACCTTGTGTGGAGTTTCCTTTGTGGTGGGCCTTTGGTTGTTGTTGCTGGGGTGCGTGCGCAAATACTTAGCCTACATCGCCTCCAAGTTTAGCCTTGCTGCTCGCGCCACGTTACCTAGAGGGTGAGTAGGGGTTATCTTGGCGTGTAACTCCCTTGCCCTGACTTGGGTGTGGTGGTCTCTGACTGACTTTGGCGAAAGCCCTGGCCAGCCGGGGATCCCATTTCCAACAAAGCTGTTTATGTTAAAGGTAGAATTCAATAGCAGCGTCTGTAATTCTCTAATTGAAAAATTGGTATTATTCCAACCGGAGTATTCCTCTAATTCAGGAAAAGAAGGAGCATTTAATTTTTTAGTAGTAGCCAATCCAAAGCAAGTCGTTTGTGAAATTGTAGAATTCAAAAACAACATATGGTTCGGGATGAGACATGCACGCTGCAAAGCCTCAGTGCCTTGCACTTGCCAACTTTTAGAACCCCAAACAGATTTAAGATCAATAGTATCCTTCCACAGTTCATAGCCCCCAACAGCCAATTGGTCTAGAAAGGACTTCGAATACAATAATTTTGTGTGGGTAAGTCTAACCTTGGAAGTGGACTTCTCGGTCATTATAAAATAAAATGCATTGGGATTTGACTGATTAAAATCAGTAAAATAGGTGAACCTCTTTAAAAGAGAATTGGAGCTGCCCTCAACAGGAGCGGGACAATGTTCCCATTGTGTATAATTAACCATATTCCGCTTGGTACTAGCCTTATGTAGGTAGTGATTACCAAAGTGTTGATGACAAAACAAATCACCATAATTTTCTGAATCTAAATACAAATCCTCAGCATCAAAGGCAGCATAATATTTCAAATCAGAAAACAAAGCTTCTATGGCCTGAACATCCCAATTATCAGAACGTATATTTTGTTTAATCACGTCACCCATAGAAACCCTTAGGACATTTGGGACATTTATAACCTCCGTGGGTCCGTGTATTTGAAATCTAATAGCATCCCACACTATCCCATCTAAGACGGGCCAAGCAGTAATGTTAACAAAAGCCAGGTCCCTCTTCAATCTGTGCGATGAGGAATGGGATGCCAATGTTCCATTAATGTGACGTATACATGTTCTTTCTTCAACATAGTGTCCGTTGACAAGACGGAAAAAATACACCACAAATCCAATTAACATGAACAAGTAAATCGAAAAAAGCACCAACCAAATGTAGGTCCAGTGTCAGATGAAAATCTGGACTCTGTAGCCAAACAAGTTTGCAAATCAGGCATCGATAAGTCTGTGGGGTAAGTATATTCAGTCTCATCAAGATGATCAACTGGTGGAGAACTCAAGAGAGGACTGGAGACTGCAGGCATCTCGAGGGCAACGTCAGGCCTGGTATCAGGAGCCGGGGCCAAAAATGAATGTCTCAAAAAAGATGGACAGGAGACCGCTGGTGTCATACTAAGAAGAATCGGCCACCCTGTGTAGTTTGACATTGTCAATGGAAATGCACCTTTTTTCCTTACGACCTGGAAGTGGTGGTAAAATGACTGTTCTTGTGCCCTGCACGCCAAGTACAGGAACTGGAGCTCAATATGAGGTACCAAATTATTTCTTGTTTTTGATCTTCTCTCGAACCAGCTCTCCAACTCGGGGTAGCCAGCCAACTACCGGAATCTGCAACACAGCATCAGATGTGGAGGGCAAGTGTTCCTTTGCAAGACTGTCTCTCGTCTCTTGTAGATTCTGTAAAACTTGACAATGTTAATCTACGTCAAAGGGGGCAGCAACCGCCGCCTGGTCAAGACCTTCAAAGGTCCGGGACGAACATTTTGATACCAAAGAGCATTTCGTATGGGGTCCGCCCACCCAGAGACCTTCTAGGGACATTATTAAGTGCACGTTGTACGCTATTGAGCTGGGCCAGCCAGTTCCTGCCTGTACCTATAACCCTAGCCGTCACAGACTGCTTTAAATCTCGGTTCATTCGTTCCACAACACTATTACCCTCAGGTCGGTATGGAGACGAAAACTTGACTTGGACCCCCCAACGTAATCCTGGCATCCTTGTAGGCCTTAGAGGCGAACGCTGGACCCTGATCCGAATAGAAGGTGCCACAGGCAAAAATCCCTACAAAGATACGCAAGTCTCTTATGACAGTTCGCGAATCAGCGCTGCGGTGTGGCCACACCCAAACAAAGCGTGTGCAAGAATCAACTGCAACTAAGATATACTTATACGCAGTATCAGAGGAAAAAGGATCGCAGTGATCTAAATAAACACAACCAAGTGGTCTATTAGAAATGAACAACTGTGTCTGGGGCGGACGCGTAGCAGTTGAAGGTTTGATCTGCTGGCAAATGTCACATTGAAAGACATAATCACGCGTCTGTTTGTACAGCCCCCACCACCAGAAACGTTGTTGTAAATGAGAAACAGTAGCCAAAATGCCTGCATGCGCAGACGCAACACCCTCGTGGGCAGCTGTAATCAGTGTGGACCTGCGGTCCACGTAAGGAATTAATCTTTCACCAACGTCCGGTATTTTCCAATCCAGTCCAATAGGTCCGGTGGGAGAGCCAGAGGAGGGGTTGCTGCTATCATTCGGTCCCAGCTCAAGTTCACTACCCTGGAAACTCTCACTATTGCCAAAATGGACTGCCTCACTTTTAAATTTTCCTCTTCTTGGTTTTCTTTTATCTGTGTCCTTGTTTATAGACCCCCTGACAGCATGCCTCTTTTCTCCCAACTGTTTGGCGAACTGGTCTCTAGGCTAGTTATTAACTCCGCCAAAATTCTTATTATTGGCGACTTTAATTATTGGCCAACTGACTCCCGGGAGAGTAATATCTCAGAGGATTTCACTGATCTCCTACTTGGTATGAATTGCAGCCAACATATCACTGTAGCTACCCATAGTAAAGGTCACATTCTGGACCAAGTGTGGACGACCAACCTTGACATCTCCCCTCCATCAGTGTTTCCTTGCTCTTGGTCCGATCATTCTTTTATTTCATTTTCAATTAATTTCACTCTGCCTGCCCTCCCTATCCCCGTCACTAATTTTACTGCCCGCAACTGGAAACGTGTTAGTGTTAAACTTGCAGAATTCCATGCCATTTTGGCTTCTACTGCCCCTAGGGACTAGGCCTCGTTGGTCGATCAGGCTTGCCTCCTCGAGCAATGGCTGGTATCTGCCAGTGATAAAGTGGCCCCGTTAAAAACTATAAAAACCAAACGTCCCCATGATGCTCAGCGCTGGTTTACAGATCAATTCAAATCGGATAAACTGGCCCTCCGCCAAGCGGAGCGCAGATGGAGGCGCAACTACGACCCTATATCCAAAACGGAGTATATGGAACTACTGAAACAATATAAAAAATCTATTTTATTGACCAAAACCTCCTGTTTCTCCCAGAAAATCTTGGACTCTGCCTCCAAGGCGAAGGACATCTTTTCGATTGTTGAGGAGCTCACTCTGCCGTATCGTGTGACGGCCCAACCCCTACCTACCCAAGCTCCTTGCGACTCTCTGAATCAGTATTTATTAAAAAAAATTGTCACCATTAAAAATAACATCCCCTCCCCGTCCTCTCTCATTCCCCCTCCTTTGCCCCCTATGAACCCCCGTCGATTCGACGTTTTCCCTCCCATCTCCTTGGCCGAGTTCACATCTTTGTTACATTTAATGAGTTCTGGCTCCCCTAACGATTGCTGTCCCCCGCAAATCCTCAAAGACACTTTTTTGGCCTGTCCTGACCCCCCTTTGTCACTTCTCAATAAATCACTGGCCACTGGCATCGTCCCAGCCTCATTCAAACAGGCGGTTGTACTGCCCATATTAAATAAGCCGGTGCTGACCCTTCGGTCATGAGTAACTTCCGACCGATCTCCCTTCTTCCCTATTTGGGGAAAATCTTGGAGACCTACGTCCCCCGCTGCCTCAGTGCATTCATCGAGAGCTCTGCCTTTCTGGATAATCAGCAGGCTGGCTTTCGACCAGCGCATTCCACCGAAGCTGTTATTGTGGCTGTGATGGATGTACTGAGGCAAGGCGCCGACAAGAACATCGCCCAAGCTCTTGTACTGTTGGACCTGTCGGCGGCATTTGACACGGTCGATCATGCCATCTTGATCGACCGTGTCAACAACGCGGGCATTCAAGGCGTGGCTCTCTCCTGGATCACATCTTTTTTGCACCAGCGCTCCCAAGCAGTCCACCTGTCCACTTACTCTGCTTCTTATTCCCCTTTATCCTGTGGAGTCCCTCAGGGCTCTGCTCTCTCCCCACTCTTGTTTAACGTTTACATGCAGCCCCGTTTGGCCTCCCTTCGTCACACCCCCGTTACCATTTTTAATTATGCTGATGACTTACAACTGATTTTTCCACTTCATCCCTCCCCTTCTTCCTCCTCCAATTTTCAATCTACTATGCTTGCGATCTCTGAGTGGATGCACTACAGTCAGCTTAAGCTTAATCCTAACAAGACTGAGTTGGTGTTGACGGGCGGGCCAGTCAACCCCTGGACTTCCAGCTTCTGGCCGCCATCTCTTGGGCCTCCGCCTTGCCCTGTCAACTAGGTAAAGAGTCTAGGCGTTATTATATCTAGCGACCTGTCCATGAGGCCCCAAATTAATGCAGTAACATCCTCCTGCTTTTTCCATCTTCGCAGGATCTGCAAAATTCGTAGATTTCTCAATACGGAGGCACTCACTCTTGTCATCATGGCTCTGGGCACCTCGCGTATTGACTACGCTAACATCCTCTATGTTGGAATTCCTGCTTACCATCTCCATCGGTTGCAGCTGGTGCAAAACCAGGCGGCTAGACTGATCTTTCATCAGCCTAAATCCCAACATGTCTCGCCCCTGATGAGAAGATTGCACTGGCTCCCCGTGGCCTATCGCTGCCTGTACTGTTTTTAAGGCCCTCACAGATCTAGCCCCGGCCTTTACTACATCCAGCCTCCAGCGCTACACCCCCTCTAGAGACCTTCGGTCTGCCTCTCACAACCTGCTTTCGATCCCAAGGTTTAAACACAAAAAGCATGGAGGTTCGTGTTTTTCTTTTCTGGCCCCCACTATGTGGAACTCCCTTCCTATTTCCCTTAGGATCTGCCCTCGTTATGTTTGTTTCCGCAAATTACTCAAGACTCACCTTTTTCAGTTAGCCTATTGAGTTACTCTGCTGTCCTGTTCCCCCGCAACTGTTTTGAGCGCCATGAAACCGTCTGGCGACCAAGCGCGTTATAAATATTTTTAACATAATATAACATAACATTCATTTTCACATAAGGAACTTTATCAGGACTTAAATGTTAAGTATACTTTGAAGGGAGCCACTTAGGATATTTACTTCCCCTCTCAGTAGCGGCGACAGCCACCAAGATGTCATCATCAATCTTACTTTTGGAACGTGTAACCGCTGCAACCAAATATCTCGAAACTGCTGTTTTTGCGGCCACATCAGCCAAACTATTGCCAACAGCGTGAACTCCCACACGTTGATGACCAAAACTATGAATTACATACACGAGTGGCAGCTGCTCTTTAAGTTCAGCCACTCGGACCCAGATCATTTTATGTTTTATTGTGCTACCCTTGGAATCACGAAAATCATTCTGAATCCAAAAGAATAGGTTTTCATTGTAAGACTGGACAAAGTAGTAAAAGTCACTCACAATGAGAGTAATCACACCAGGATCTGCGTCCTCCAATGCAAGCATCAGAGCACGGAGCTCTGCCAATTGGGCGGTACAGTCCCCTAATGTCTGCGTATGTGCGACATTGGACTTGAATTTATCATTCACCATGGTACCAACCACAATGGTGCAAGCGGAAACGTATGCGTGCTTAGACCCATGCGCTTCTTGCGTTGAACCATCAGTGTAAATGATACAATGGAAATCCTCCAAAGGCCGCATAGTCAATTGAGCAGGATACTGCAAAAACTCTTGTGACTGTAAGGAGGCATCAAAAATTAATGTGACATCCGGAGACGTCAATGATGAAGCCCATTGTATCCACCATGGGTGCAAAGCTTTAGAATTAGGTACACTGGCTTTCGTCACTGCCTCTAGTGCAGGATACGGGGTAACAACCAACATGCGTTTTCCCTACGACAGTGCACGTTTCTTCAGAATCGCCATTTGCACTGCTGTCAAAACTTTTTCCACAGTGGAAAACCACATTTCAGCCGATGTGTACAAGTGTGACTTGTAAGCGATAGGTACTGTGTCACCTTCGTTAAAAGTAAGGTATGTGAAACCGCCCCAGGGATGATCCTTATCACCAGGTTATTGTGGTTATCACGAGTCAGTAGGAATTTAGATTCTAGAGGCTCAGCCTGCAATGATTGCAAAATGGCTGAATGTTCAAGCAGCCAGCACGATTTGGTAAAAGTAGGTTGTATCAAGATATTCAATGGCTTGATACGCTGGGCATATTCAGGAATATAAGTACGCCCGAAATTCAAAAATCCAGGCAAGGACTTTAATTTCTTCAGCGTTGTAGGAGTGTGCAGCTGTGCGCATTTCTCCAAGAAGTGAGGAGCCAATCCTCGACCTTCATTGTTGAGCTCATAGCCCAGGAACAACACTGTGTACTCTGCAATGTGAGACTTTGCAAAGTTGAATTTGTAACCGAAGTCCGCAAAGTTACAAATGATGCGGTCAGCGTGACACAGATGCACCCAAATTTCGTCGTCTGTGAGATAAATGTCATCCACATACAAACACGCATCTGGGTCTACTCTCTCCAAAAGAGAGAGAATGCGGGCAGCAAACACACCCGGACTATTCTTGTAGCCCATGGCCAGGCGTTTAAATTGGCGCTGTTTGCCGCCACTGGTAAAACTGGTCCATTGGGAACTCAGACCAGACAAATTGTGGGCAAAAAAAACGTTGGATATGTCAAGCGTTGTTTTAAACCGTTTACGCACAAGACCATCCACTAAAGAAGAGCTGTGGGTATTCTGTACTGCACAGGTACGGCAATGCGAGTTCAAATGCCGGTAATCCAATACCAAACGGTACGAACCGTCAGGCTTGGTCACAGTAAAAAGTGGTTATTCATAGGTGACACACAAGTTTCAATCACTCCTTGATACTCCAATTGTTCAAGGATTTCCGCAACGGAAGCCTTCGCTTCACGCCGTATAGGATATTGAGGTTGGGGCTGTGGCATAAACCGTAAGGGAATCTCGTGGTGTGGGGAAAATGTATCCCATCCACAGTGAGTACGGTACATAGCCGGCGCAAGGGCCTTAGCCCACTCTTCTGCAAAATTCAGCGCATGCTCCTTAGACACTGTGTGCGCAAAACTAGGGAGGATTACCTCCTCCCCTCTCGGAGCTGCGAGAACAAAAGGTGGGGGCCAGTCAGCCTCCGTTAACAAAATGTCATGGGTAGTTGTAAGATTCTCCCAAAATACCTCTTTTATGTTACGTTGTATGTCACCTTCAATTAAAAGGACAATTTCAAAAAACCTATCAGGGGGAGCTACTCTAGTATCAGCTGTCTCCACAACAACATATTGGTCAGTCGCGGTCACTTTCAGTAGTGGACGCAGGGCTTCTCGTACAATGGTAATCTCCACCGCGCTGTCCAACAACGTCAGCGCCCATGTCTGATTCCGAAGCTGCGTTCACACTATCTGTGGCATATCTCGCTGTTAAAGCGGGAACTTTCTTTTTCTGAAACTGGGGTTGTTTCTGTGAAGAATCGTCCTGCTTGCCTTTTCAGTCTTTCGGGCGGGGCTGGTCGTGACTCTGCTGGCCACCCTGACCTCTGCCGCCGCTTTCACCACCGGACGAAGAGGCCGATGTGTCCTGTAAAGAACGAGGAGCGCGTTGATCAGGAACCTGAAATCGATCAGGTGACTTAATCGTAGTGCGGTTGCGCAAATCATAAACGCGCTCAGGAGACGCAGGCACCGGTGACGGGGGACGGGACTCCTGTTTCTGTTGCGGTTTCCCCTGTTTTTTATTTCTGTTCCAATTTTGCTCTGGGTTGAACGTCTGCATGAAACTGAGGTTGTTTTCTATCTTTAGCAGAAAAGGGCTTAACACCTAATCTATTGCGGCCAATGGTCTTATAAGCCGCCGTAATAATTCTCGGTAACTGTCGGGGTTTGTCGGCATCGGGGATTTCGCGCAAGGCATTAGCCACTTGAAAGTTCACTGCATCTCCCTTTATATTAGAAAGGACAAGATCGGAAACTACATCAAATAAGCCCACGAGTCTCATTCCCAATTCAACCGCAGCCTCCGGTCCGTGTTCATCCTGAACACGCTTAATGACCGTCGGAAGGACAGCCATTGACAGAGTGCCAAAGCACCTCGTGTACACTGCCGCAAAAATCCTACCCCATGACTCGCATTCACTGGCTTTTGGTACAAAGTCCTTGGGTAAACTAATTGTAAGAATCCTTTGTTTTTCTACGGGAGTGGAATTAGGAAAAACCGCCTCCAGCTGGTCAAATTTCTTGGCAAGCCAAAAAGGCATATCATCCTTATCCTGGGGACGCTGGCCCATAACCGCATTAACCATCACGGGACTAAGTTTCATTCCGCTCGGTCCAGCTGGCAGCGCAGCAACACCACGCCCTGCCTTCGAAATTGCGGGTGATATATTGAACTAGGACCCTGATAACACTGATCGCAGAGTTACATAGGGTCCGTAATTCAGCAATGGGGACTAGCTCCGCTGGAGGGTACGGGGTGAATCCAGCCAAAACCGGCCAAGAAGCGCCTGGAATGGACAAAGGACCCAATCTAATCGACATTACACTGTGGGGAAGGGCGCCATCAAACCAAACACGGTACTGCCATGCAGAAATCGGAATCTACTGTGTCCTATAAGGAACATATTCCACGGGCACGGCTGTGTGAGTGTAAGTGTGAAATACCTGCGTAGGCCCATCCACTGGAGGAAACGTCACCCTCGAGTAGAAAATCTCAAACGGGTAAGCAACCTCCACACTCACCACCTAAATAACTGCCATGCCCTCCAAACCAACGTTATAAGCCTGCAAATAATTGCGGATCGCAATGCGACTATGCTGCAGTATGTCAACGTTAGCCATAGCGACACAGAGAAGAAGAGGTACAATGTAAAACAATGTAGCACAACTGGGTAGTAATTCAAAAGGAAACCGTTTTGATAGATTCAAGCTTGAAAGTCCTATGTAACTATAGGTAAGTTTATCCAACACTACTGTTGACCGAAAACAATAGCGAAGGGGCTTAGGACTGATAGAAGTACTACTCAAGCGTCATGATATAAGACCACCAACGTTGGGCGCCATGTTGTAGGGATTCTGCTCCTACACAGAACTGTGCATAGAGACTTGGAACCTCAGTGAATTAGGGTGTGCCAAAACTCACCTTAGTACCCAACATCCCCTACCAGACTAGCATCAGTGTCTCATTGGTTTTTCCATAACACCAATGATTAGACAACCCAGAACATGGAACTTAGATTACCTCAGGCAATGTGGAACACATAAACACTCTTTCGTTAGTCTATCGTACCAGTCCAAAACAGGGAGTAAAAGAAGACACGTACAAGTCTGAAATATTTATTTCTAATGCCGTGTTCTCATGCGCAGTATCTTAGCTAATACAAGCAGACATATTATAAGCAGCAAGATTATCAGCATAGTTACTATTCCATAAAATACAAAGGGAGAAAGCATGTTATAATGCTAAATAGAAACAGGTTTAAAATATACCTATATTTCACCCTCCCTTGCTAGTAGGTTATTTTTATATCTACAGAAGGTCTCTTGGGATTACAAAGGCTGCCCCATACCTCTGGTACTAGCACAAATGGATCACATCAGATTCTACACCAGCTCTCAGCATGCGAATGTTCTCCAAGTGTGTGTGATCATGCCTACGCAGTGCATTATTAAACGGGCCAATCTCAGAGGTGGCCACAGCTGTATATATGTTATGTCTAGAACGTGCGTTGATCAGTCCAAACAACAACCACTGTGTTGAAATAACCTTGAAGGCCTCTGCACTCACTGTTCAGACTAAGCTTACCAAGCAAGGCTGCTAATATAGAAAAACATGTTATTCTCGTGTGAAGCAAAACACTCTGCTAAACTCAAAACATTTAATAAAGTGTGTGCCGTGTGCAAAGGCAGCAGAAAGTGAAAATGCCGATTAATCTTCTAATAAGCATGTCAACTTAACACTGTGTGAATGCAAGGCTCAACTCCACGACAGTTCTAATCTCCCTGCCCTATTATGTACTAGGGCCTTATAGGAGAGGTAGTGCCAATCATAGGGGTACCCTAACCCATAGTGCACCCTAGTGTATGTAGGTGTTTTCACAGTATCTTTAAGTGTATCTTTCAGAATAGCACTGGCCCTGTGACTGTTCAGGCAGAGGCCAGGGTCAGTCATAGTCAGGTACCACCAGTACCAGTCAGCAAAACATTGGGGAGTGCCCAGGGCACAGGATGGCTTTGCAACGCTAAAGAAGCACAAACTCAGAATTTAAAATATAACACCATGGTTGGGGGGTTCTCTTTAATAATTGGAATGGATTTCTATCCTAATGAACCCATTTTCCAACATTAGGATAAGGAAAGACTGGGGAAAAATCATAACGTTCTAATCTATACCTTGACGTTTTCATTCAGCTCTTTGATGACGGTTAATAGCTCACTGTTCAATGTTGGGATTTTAACTTATAAACTGCAAATACCAAAAGAATCTCTCAGACAAAAGCAGTAACTCACTGATCTATTTACATGATATGCATTTTGTGATCTGCGTGGTACACGTTATTTGCAGCAGGTTTATTACCCCACTGTGGCTACCTTATCAAGAGTCAAAACTTCCACTAGACAGACCTCCGATCTCTCTCAATAAAGAACATTATTCACCAAAGTTATCTTCACATTTTTATTGTTGCCTGAAAATTGCTGGAGACCAGGAATGCAGCAGCAGGTACTTTTCAAACCATAATGCACTTGCAAACACGACACCCCCACCCTAAGTCAGCGACCTTTGCTTGCTTGGTGCATGAAGATGCAAGATTCATATACATGTTTTTTAACATTTGGTCTGATTATTATAAGAATGTAAATAACAATAAAGCATACATGCAAACTGTGACAAAATGCCTGCTTTTCTAAATATTTCACTTCAAAAGTATGCGATTGGTTTGTTTAACGGCGGTGATTTGTATAGGGTCACTGGAAAGTCCACAAGGTTGTCCCTGTCCCCCACAGAATTTTAGAGTCTCCTACGCCCCTGCAGTGAACCATTATCTGCTGATGCAATGACAGGGTTTTGTTTGTCACGGACACAGACGAGCCAAACTTAAAATTGAACACAATATTTGTATTGTGAATTTTTTTTAAAGCTATTCTTTACGCAAACTGAAATGACGTGAATGAGGTTTACCTACAGGTTCACTTTATTATTTTGCCTGGGGCATGTTCCACTCAAACCAAGGTGAGGGTTTTGTTTTGTATTAGTCAACTGAAAACAGAAGGCTGTACAGACAGGACTTTTGTGGGGGCACGGTACTACTGTAGATAAACTGCACACCACAGGCAGATGGTGGGAAGTACTCACTGAACACCCGTGGCAGGAGACAACGATTTGTTGGGAAGCAACACCAATACTTTAAACAGTCTCCATTTTCTAAATGGTGGTGAAAAACCACATAAATACACGTTTAGCACATGAAATGTGAGAGCAGTGGGGTGAATGTCTAAAGGATTTAAGATATACAATTACCTCAGAAGGCGTGGGTTGCATTTGCTTTGTTGCAGGATATCCGCCTCACTAATGCTGGGAGTGAATAACTGAAATGTAGATGTAGAGGACAGTTATGCTGCACGTCTTACAATGCATGCATTGGTGAGCATGAGAATGCAGGCCGTTTTGGGTTTCTGATGGCCGGCCATTGTCACTGCAGCTGGAACTTCCAGTTTCTGATGGGGCCGAGCCCAGGATGGACAGTTCTTTCTGCTCTATGCAATAACCACTTCACATGCAAAGCGCTCTGAATCTGCATCCACGCAGACCCAGGCATGGGGGACAAAATACTTATAAGGTCCCAAAGGCGAGACCTATTGGCTAAGAAAATGCTTGTTAAGGACTATTACCCTCACCCACCAAAGGTGGCATGCTTCATCAGTGGGAACATCCTCACACCGTGATATCTAGTCCTGGTGCGGGCTACAACTCCTTTAGTAAGAAAGAGGAGCTCAACAGATATTTTCAGAGATATGGCAGAAACCCTACAATGAGCTGAAGAGTGGTAAGGTAAGCAGAGCATGCACCAAGTGATTTAGTGCTTAAAAATGGCTACAGGGTATGCATACACCTTTGTTCCTGCACCCCCGGGTCAGGATTACAACAAGGGACACTGCAGGAGTAGATTAAACCTGCTGAACTGTGTCACTGAAGAAGATCAAAATATTTCTGACATTAAACCCTCAGACGAGGTGTTTTTGGCATTCGTCATGACCCAAAGTAAGTGTTTCTGCTTCAAAAGATGTGCTCAAAAATAAAATATTACAAAACCGTACAGTTGTCCACTGACAAATTCAACTGTCTATCAACCTGATTACTTGAAATTGATTTGAAAAGAAAATGATCTATAGCACTCCAGTATAGCAGGGAGGTATTTGCTAGAATCAGGATAGGAAGGAGATGTGCACGCTACTCATGTTGCATCCCCTCACTTTTAAAAGCCCTTCACATTGGATTACAAGTGCCTTGCTACAACATAGATTAGGATTGCTGATCACCAAACACACCAAAACAAGAGGGGTTGTCCACAAAGTACTCACTCCACCTCTTGTTAGAATCGTGGTCTCTAGTTGGCAGAGGTATGTACCATTGCTCAAATAAGGACCCTTGCTTCTAGTCAGGGAAAGGGGGTGGAGACACACTTTAGATAACCCCTGCTCACCCTCTGGGTAGCTTGGCACGAGCAGACAAACTTATCCCAAAGGCAACGTATAATGTATTTGTACTCAAAACACACAGTAATACAGTGATAAAACCACAAATGGACACCACACCAATTTAGAAAAATAAAGCATCTTTATCTAAACTCGACATAACTCCGTCCACCAAGCTGGTAAAAGTCCCGGGATCGCTCCAAAGTGCAGCACGGCAGTTCACACGCCGGGAGGCAGGGTGTAAATTCAGGATTTGTAGCAGGATTATCCGGCGGAGGACGGAGGTCGGCGGAGCCGGGAGCCTAAGCGGCCATCTTGGTTGCTAGCGTAGCTCCTCTCCCTCCTGGCAGGTCTTAACTCTCAGCAATAGAGTTCAGGGGAGCTGGGGGGTGAAGTCTTTGTGTCCGTGAGACTTCAGAACAGGAGGCCAGTACACTCAGGCCCTTGGAGATTCTTCTTCAAGCAGGTTCACAGCAAAGTTCAAGTCTTTATCCTTTCCTTGACAGAAACAGCAACTGTATCCCAACCACACACAGCACAAAGCAAAGGTGCAGTACTCCCCCTCACAGCGCCCTAGCTCTTTTCCTTGGCTAAGGTTTCTCTTGAGTCCAGAAGAGATCTGAAGTTCTGGGGTTTAAGGTCTACTACTTATACCCCATTTTTATCTTTGTTCTCTTTGTGCCAGGGTCTCGGAGTCCAGTCCAAACTAGTTCTGTCCTCACTTGTGCAGTATGACCACAGGAGGTAGAGACAGCCTTGTGCAAGGGAGACAGGCCTGTTCAGGTGCCAGGAAAGCTCCTACTACTACTCTAAATGTAGCTGAGGTCTATTCAGCCCAGCTCTGAGTCATCCAAGAAGGGCCAGGCACACCTCAACCCCGCCCCCCCTCACCTCCAGTGGCTGTCTACAGTGAATACACATACCCATCCCCTGTCACTCCAAAGCCAGACAGTCAATCCACAAACAGGCAGAGGCACAGAGAATGGTTAAACAAGAAAAAGCTTCCTTTCTAAAAGTGGCATTTCCCAACACACAATTTAAAAACCATCTTTACTAAAAGATGGGTTATTAAATTCTGAGTTTAGATAGCCTAAACTGTATTTCTCTATCTTGTCCCAATGGGAAGCTATACTTAGAAGAGGTTACAAAGTATTTCCCATGTTATCCTATTGGGTAGACAGCCTTTCAATAGTGAAAAACTAAATACACTGTATTTCGCTATCAGAACATGTCACACACAGCAACATATGTCCTTCCTTTCACATATACTGCACCCTACCCATGGGGGTACCTTGGCCCACCATAGGGTTGTCTTACATGTAAGAAAAGGGATTGGAAGTGGGTGCACTTGCCAGGTCGACATGGCAGTTAAAAACTGTGCACAGACACTGAAGTGGCAGGTCTAAGACACCTTTTCAGGACTACTCATGTGAATGGCACAATCAGTGCTGCAGGCCCACTAGTAGCATTTGATTTACAGGCCCTGGCACACTCCGTTCACTTTATCAGGGACTTACCAGTAAATCAAATATGCCAATCATGGAAACACAAATCCATAAACACAATTTACATGGAGTGCATATGCACTTTAGCACTAAATTGCAGTTGTAGAGTGCCCAGAGTCCTATAACCAACAAACACAGGGTCAAAAACAGGAGGCCAAAAAAGCAAAACGTCTGGGAGTAAATCCACTGAAAAAGCTCAGTCTAACACCTCTGCTCTGAGACACATCTCCATCTCTGGCGTTTCAGTCTGGAGACGCAATCAGAATAACAGGTGTGTCAGTTATAGAGATTCTGACCACAGCGTCCACTTATGGCCTAAATCAGAGGCAGGATACATTTATCCACAAAATTCTTAAAACTATAGGGGTTTGCAGAAGGAGAAATTGTTCTGGGATGTAGGATAAAACGGGGCACCAAGAGCAATATCATGTGATGCTCTAGCAGCACTAAATAATATGAGACTGTTCCACATTTGGCAATTATTACAACAAGGGGAGAAGGAGTATGCACATTATTTTCGTGTGCACTGATCATAGTTTAAATAAGAAGCTACATTTGTTTTTGGCAATGTAGTGACACTAGTAGATAGAGTGGATATTAGGTCCAATACTATGTTCAACAATGCACCAATTTAAGTATGTATTACTTAATGGGACAGATACAGCCCCTTAGAAACAGAAAATGGAAATGGGGACAATACCTCTCGCAAGATGGATTTAACTGGCCTGAAATAAAACAGCCTATAAATGACAAATTAACTGACAATTATGTGCCAAAGGTATCTAGTCAAATAGCTTGTAAGGCACTAAAAACTGTGTCTTACATGCTATTTCGCTAGATTGTCCTGTGCAAGCTCTGACAGCCGCAGAAAATAAAAACAGAGCATTGGTCCAACTTAAACTAGACGCCAAACTTATAAATGCAAAGAACACAAACATTCTGGCACCAGGTCCGATCTCAGAAAACTAATGGCCATTAAATATCAGCTTACCAGACTGCTTATGAACAGGCAAGAGAGGACCTTCATGGCCTTCAACACAAACCATATATGGGAAAAAACACCTACACCGTGATAACAAGGGCCCTGAATGCCAGACAATGAAAAAGGGGAGTAATTCAGGAACTTCTATAAATAACTATCGAATGGGAGACGAAACTGATGACCTTCAGAATCAAGGTTTACAATTCTCCAAGAAAGACGTACTGCACCGATTATATAGTGGAATGTGAAAACAGCCATAAGAGATATTATATCATATAAATTCCAGTGCCCTGACAGATTCGTACGGGAAATTTTTAAAACCTCTGCCGTGTACCCAAAAATGACATATGTGTCAGGGCACTGCAGGTACAGTGGTAGCCACATATACTATGTTTGCTGAAGATGTGGTGGTCATTTGGAAACCTGGTAAAGATAGTGAAATGTGCACATCTTATAGGGCCATTGTCCTGCTTACTAAAGACAAAAAAAACATATTAGAAGCTCTTAGCTGCAAGATTTGCCTCAGTCCTACCACACATCATGAATACTAACCTGGCCTTATTGGAGACCTAATATAGCTCCACAGACATGCTAGACGAAACAACCATAACATAGTCAAATAAAGCAGCACAATGTTTGAAATCTTGGATCCACTGCACTGATCAAAAAATGTCCCACATACCCATCCCCGCTAACATCTATACACTATAATAAGGACTTAATGTGAGCATACGAAGGAACTGGCTTTGTTATCAGCAAGCGAGTGACTGTAGAATACTGTGGAACCTGTACATAGGGCTCAAATTAAGTCTTTTGAGGAGTGTAAAAAAGTATTTGCATTTTTTTAGACAGAAAGTTTAGTTATCAGCATCTATGTCACTGGGTAATACACCCAATTAATAAAGCAGCAGCAGCATGAGACCAATAGCTATTAAAATGTGTAATATTCCCCGTGGGGACAAAAGGGGTGGTGCCAAGTTTGTGTAAATTATTATTCAACCAAGGAACACAAAACTGAGATGAAAATAATCGGAAAGAAGTGAAAAGATAACAGTACTGTAAAAGAAAGAGCACATGTTATGGATGGACATCAGAGCGAAAAACACAACAGTCCAACATAAAGATTCAATTGATAAAGAAATTATTTTTTATAACACTGCACCTGAAAGACGTAATATAATGACCCCTAATTATTCTGATCGCTGTTGGAAGGAAAGTGCTGGAAGTTTCCTAAAGTCACTTCTTTATTGGAAGGGGGTTATTAGGAGTAATTAGCGACATGGTGAGTTTCCCCAGGGCATGCAATACTGGATATTGGTCCAAAAATTAGGGAGAGCCTACGCCAATCTAAATTTAAATTACTTTCCACCATTGGAAAAGACAAATATTGGGACAGCAACACATTTGGAAACAAATGTCACCACCTAATATTTATTTCACAATTGTATACACTACGGCAAGGCATATGATATATAACTATGTTATTTAGGTAAGAAACAATGAGTAGAGATCAGGATCGCCAATTTTGATATTGCAAGAAAATATTTCCAATAGAATGTGAGACAACGAAAAATACATTACAACCAAATTAAATTCAGTACATAAGGAGGAGCAGAAACATACAGGCAGAGTGGACATTACATTAGAGAGAAGAAATAGGACAGAAAGCCGTCTAGGAGATAAGACAAGAAAATGTAAAAAAGTAAAGAGTCTATATTTTGGGACACATTAAACAGAGAAAGGGAATGGCGGGGATCAGGCAGAAAAGGAGACTAGGGAACAGGGTTTGTCGTTCAAGATAGAATTTAAACAGATTGGTTTAATACAAACATCATAAACAGAGGAGATGTGGGCTACTTGGTATCACAAGATATGTGTCAAATTGGCAATGGAAAGGCTGCCAAGTCACCTGGTGAAGGACCGAGAAGATTTCTTACTAACATGTGGCAGTCCTAAACTACACAGAAAGAATGTAGAGAGGCCATATACCCACCTAAGCAGAGAATCCTCCATTTATTTGACTAACATAACAGAAATAGACTTTAAAAGGCACAATAAGGTCACAGTAAACGGAAGGAACACCACAGGATCACTACAAGTATTTTTGAGGATTCTGAACCCAACTCACATGGGAGAGATTGGAGGGTTTATTATGTTTGATGGTTACGTGTTTCAGATGTGGTTTATACTAGTGAATACCAATCAAATCTTGAATTCCTTTTACCAAATAAAGAGAATTAAAAATGAAAACAGCCAATAAATAAAAAAAAGAAGAGTAATACACACCTCCGTAATGAAAAACTGAGAATTACCACTATTTTATCTAGAAACATCTTCACTTCATGACATTAAAGAACATGGTCATATGCATTAAAGGGTTTTGCCAATTCTGTGTCTATGGGAAATGTGTTGATACATATGGCCCCATATGATGACGAAATGTAAACCATAAGCAACTAGGATGAAATAATGATAATGTAAGTGTGTTCCATACACCGACAGGCAGACCCACATGGTGATAGAAGGTGAAACAAGTAAACAGAGCAGCATGGTGCTTACTATGAGCTGGGGTCTTTGGTAAAAGGTTTACACATTTAAGCACCTTAGAAGAAATAGTAGTAAATGTTTGATTTTTTTTATTTATTTTGGTTCAGCTCAACTTCTCCACAGGATGCAATGTACACCCATGGCCCAAAACTTCCAACAAAAGATACCCACAAATGGTAATCCATCCTTCAATAATTGTCCTCGTATTGGGCTACACATACGTGTTCAACCAAACACTCTGAAACACATAAATATTAGGGATGATCTGAAATGTGGGTCCCTTGTCCAGCTTGAGGATGGTCATCTGAATTCTATTTTGTTAACCTCTCCAGAGGAAGTCAGGCCCCTGCAAAGCAGATTAACTGTTTTACTTAAACCCTGTGGGAAAAGGCGGACTCTAGCTGTTTAACATGTATTTATTATTGTAAAGCCCTGCAGCATGGACTTCTTTACGTAATAGCGCTTTAAAGAAATAAAATCTTACTTTGAAGTGGTGCTGTCTACATACCAAGTAACCGGCTATACAAATGTGTAAGTACAAATGACAGGAGTGCTCAAAGAAGTTTAATAGTTGGGTTAACACATGAAGGATGAATGGGCCTTTCCTCTTATTAATGTGGGCATATTAAGCAAAACATAATAGTATGTTTGGTAGATAAATATATTAACAGAAAGGCGTAGACAGCCAGGAAAATCTAATGAAAGTTGTAACACCAGAGGACAGTGAAAAAAAATGACATTTGTATGAAAGACGTTTCTTGATGTGAATGTGCCTCAGAAACAAGCGCACCCAAGCATGGTTAGTCTTTGAAAAGTCTTAGACCTACTTATGTTCCGCAGGAATCATGGTTCTAAATAAGTTAACAGACCTTCAGTTTTAGAAATGGCTCTTTTTTGCAGGGTTATCCCCAAACTTTTTGCTTCTTCCTCTTATTTTTTCCTGACCTGTTGTTGTTGGTGGTTTTAGGACTCTGGGCACTTTATCACTGCTATTCAGTGCTAAAGTGCATATGCTCGCTGTTTAAATTGTGTTATGGATTAGTGTTTCCATGTTTGGCATATTTGATTTACTGGTCAGTCCCTAGAACCATGCACTGTGTGTACCCAGGGCCTGTTAATCAAATGCGGCTAGTGGGCCTGAAGCACTGATTGTGCCACCCACATAAACAGCCTGTAAATGTAACTCACATCTGCCACACAGTGTCTATGTGCAGTCTAGTACTGCCATGTCGACTTGGCAAGTGCACCCACTAGCCAGGACCTAACCTTCCATTTTCTTACATGTGAGTCACTCAAAAGGTAGGCCCATGGTAACCCTGTGGGTAGGGTGCAGTGTAGGTCAAAGGTAGGACATGCCCGGGTGTGTGTGGCATGTCCTGATAGTGAAATACTGCAATTTCGTTTTTCACTGTTGCAAGGCTTACTGTTCCCATAGGATAGAATGGGGAGTTTGCTATAACATCTTATAAACATAACTACCCCTGGGAACGAAGTTGGAAAATAAAGTTTAGTGTGCCTGAACTCAGAATGTTAAAATACATCTTTTAGTGAGGGAGGTTTTTACATTCTGTGTTTGAAAATACCACTTTTAGAAAGCCGGTATTTTCTTGCTTAGCCATGCAGTGTGCCTCTGCTAGGATGTGTATTGACTGTCTGGCTTTGGAGTGACAGGGGCTGGGGGTGTGCAGTGGCTCCAGAAGATCTGGATGAGTCAGGGCTAGGCTGACTAGACCTAGGCTACTTTCAGAGTAGTGGGGGTTGTTTTCACTAGCAACTGAAAAGGCCCGGTCTGCATTTAGAGTAGGGGGGAGGAGATTACTTTCACACCTAAATAGGCCTAGTCTGCCAGAGACAATGCTGTCTCCTCCTCCTGCTGGTACCTACACTGAGAGGACAGAACTGGTTCTGGCTGGGCACAGGACTTCTGGGCTGGAGAGAAAAAGGGAATTTTGGGTATAAGCACTGGGGCCGAGACCCCAGAACTCTTTTGGAACCAAGAAGACTGTCAAGAAGAAGAGCTGGAGAAACTGTGAGGAGGGTCCACCACTTTGCTGTGTGATTTGCTGTGTTGGCCTGCAGTGGCTGCTTCTCTCTTGGGCAATGAAAGGAC
Source organism: Lissotriton helveticus (assembly GCF_964261635.1). Classification (NCBI taxonomy): domain Eukaryota; kingdom Metazoa; phylum Chordata; class Amphibia; order Caudata; family Salamandridae; genus Lissotriton; species Lissotriton helveticus. Next base: position 1,648,894,792 of record NC_136061.1, read on the forward strand.
TGGACTAAACTTTCTACAACTTCTTTATTGAGATTCTCGAAGGGCTTGAGGTAGAGATTGCCCCCTGTTCAATAAGTCTCAGGAACAGCAAAGACTTCAAGTTCTTCTGCCATCAGCACTGGGGACTGTGTGTTTTGTGCTGCAACAGAAGAAAAAGCAACCAGACATCGTCAAAGACGCCGCTGCCGACTCCGTGTCCTGAAGGCACCGCAGAGGTCACCGCCGCACTTTGCACCGCAACCTTGGTGTCACCGGCTATAACACCTGACACCGCCACAGAGCCGCTGCTTGCACCACGACCTGTGGGCACCACACTCCGCACCACCTCGCTTCACGCCATCGCCCTGGTATTCCCGATGACGACGCTCCACGCCGACATAGACGCCGCTGCTTGCGCCGTAGTTCGAGGGCACCGCTCGCAAGATACACAACGCACCATCCTCATCTCGCACCGCAGCCTTGGCCCACCAACGCCGGCACCATCGACTCCAGTTCGTCAGCCGACGACAGCACTTAAGCAACGACGCCGCTGCTTGCACTGTGACCTGCCAGCACTGCATCACTTTGCACCGCAGCCCTGGTCTCACCAACGCCGCTGGACTGTCACCGAGCCTCTGCCTGCACCGCGACCTGAGGGCACTGCACGCTGCACCTTTGCACTTAACACTGCAGGCCCGATGCCTGCCGGCGCTCCCGACTTCGACTGCGAGGAGTTCGATCTGCAATGCATGTGACTTCAAGGGCCCGTGACTCCTGCACCGACCTACGGAACAGACGCCTGCGGACGCATGCTCTTCGGGGCTCATCGAGAGGTCGCCAACGCCCTACATTTCTAAAGGTCATGTTTTGCAGGTCTTCTCGACGCGGTAGCTGGCCCGCGACGCCACAGTCCACCAGAATGGTTTGGATTTGTTGTTCACGACGCCATGATAGCCCCAGTTGGAGCTATCGATTTCAAGGAACTGTATTTCAAGTTTATTTTGATTACTGAAGATTTTTGAGAACTGTATGGTGGATTTCTATCGTTTTTGGTCTTGTTTTGGATATATAAAAATATTGTGTATTTTTCTAAACTTGTGTGGTGTCCTTTTGTAGTGTTTTCGCTGTATTACTGTTGGTTATGTGCAAATGCTTTACACACTGCCTCTAAGATAAGCCTGACTGCTCGTGCCAAGCTACCAAGGGGGTGAGCAGGGGATATTTTCAGAGTGTAACTCCCTTATCCTGACTAGAAGGAAGGGTCCCTACTTGGGCAAAGGTACAAACCCTTGGCAAATAGAGACCCCTTAAGTTAACAGACCTTCAGGTACTACCTTGAGGAAAGAGATCCAGAATAAAAGTCCTATCTTCCACTAAACTTAAAGCAGTGGAATCCCTGCGTACCTACATCAGTGAAATGTTTGTTTCCATATGATTTAAAACAGTGGAATACATGTGTCACATGTGCTCAAACATACAAAAGGATTTACCGAAAGCAGTGATATTACTGTAGGTTTCCATATACAATAGAAATAACCTAAAGCTGTGGCATTCTCCTATCGTCTGATACACCTAAGAATCCACGTCTGATTCACTCAAGGTACAATTATTATCCTTACCTACACACCAGCATATACACTTTCTGAATTATGAATCAAGAAATATCACTTTGGTTTTCTGATCTTTGGCTTTTGTTCCTTCTCAACTGGTGCGTAGTGCCTACTACACAGGGAAAATTCTTATACAAAAGATGCTGGAACTTTAGAAGAGCAGGATGCGTTTGTTCTACAGACTAAGATCTTAGACGAAGACTAGTTTTGTTCGCTGTTTATTTCGGGCTTTTCTCTCTCTACCACTGAAAGGGATTTGCTGTGCAAATAAGAAGATCAACAGAGATGAGGATCTGTGAAGTGGTCTCCCCTTTTTTGCAATTATAGCTATGTGGACCAATAAAGAAGGTCAACAATTTAATGTTGCTGATAGTGGAAAGAAGAGAATTTGTCAAAACGTAGGGTTGGGGTGAATGAATGCCCTATGTACCGTTATCAGGTGTTGTGGCTGCATGCAGGATATCTGTCATAGAAGCTAAGGGAGCAGATGCACCTCCACCCCACAGCCTAGGACAACAATAGATTTGAAACAAGGACCTAGAGAACATGCAGACTGTCACACCCACCGGGGGTGAAGGAAACCCTAAGGTAAAAGCACCAAGTTTAGCGGACTTACAACCTGTGTCGTCTATGGACAGCAGTTGATAGAGATAGACACATATGCACACCATAGATGCCCTATGGAAGGTATGTAGCTCAGATATGAATGACTGGGTGGAACAAACACACACCCTATGTTCCCAATGTATGTACCTCTGGTATGAGAGATTGGGTTGATTTCACAGGCCCAATGCAAGAGAACCTAGCACCCCCACATGTACTGGTAAAATTACCTGTGCTCCTGCAACTACAATCAGCTACCCACCACAACTTCATTTATTTCATATTATTTGACATGTCTGACTATTGCAAGGAAGAAGTGATCATTGGATGACAAACATTATTGACTTAAAATCTCATTGATATATTTGAACCTTGACTCTCAAGGCTTGGGGTTTAAACCATGGACCACCTTGGATGACTGTCTCTCACCTGACCTCCTCCACTTCAGCAGAGTGGCCTTCAGATATGAAAACAACATTATAGCTGGAATCGTATTATTAAAATGCTGCTCAATCATGACTATCACTTTCTAAAATGATGCTTGCTTCCCTTAGGTAGTAGCACACTTCCTGTGGTGCATCCTCTATACTGCACAATAAAGAGAGCACAAAAGCATACAATGTCCCACTAAGACCCTAATTACAAGTTGACTGGTACTGGGGTGGATTTACAGTACAGTAAATTTGCGTTCAAATTTACAGGTACCTGGCCAAGTACTTCGCAATTACAAGTTAAACCCCACGGAATGGGGAATTACAATGACTGGGACTAATTTTTAAGGTCAGTAATACCATACAGAATTCACAATTTAATGGGAAGTAACACCAACATTTACTACATGCTCTAGGCATGCAGAACATATATTCTGGAACCGCTGAATTGGGTGAAAGATGTGGGGGAGAGAAGGGAAAGAGTTAACCGGCAGGGGGAGCACTGTACACTCCCCCTGTCAGGAAGAAATAGGTAATGAGGCTTGGCTACTGCTGCAGCCGAAGCCTCGTGAGATTTTACAGGGCGGAATTACCATGCGGTAAAATTGCGTCTGGTTCTCACACACCTGGAAAAACAGGTGTGGAAAAACCGTCCCACTTGTAATCAGCTGGAGCGGAATATCATGAGGTAATTCTGCTCACTTTAGCTTGTCATAAGGAGCTTAGTCGCACACAGTTACTCAACTGAAACATTTTGCAAGATTCTACTTATACCCTGGTTCTAGTTTATGATAACACACCACACACACACCTATAGCATACTGCAAAATCAATCACTTACCTTGTATATCTCCCCTTCTGAGGCTACAAAAGAAAGTACAAAACATGATTATTGATAAATGGGCAATTACTTATTTATTTTAATGGTTTGTATAAATGTAAGATGTATACATACGTGCTAAAATACTTGACATTTTATGAGTGTATAATGGAATCTTGCTGCCTGCAACAAAAAGAATAGTGAAGACATGTTGAATGTTGTTAATACAACAGATTTTTAAACAAGTAATCTATTCAAGCCTACTCAGTGCAGCATTTTCCTTATTCCTCCAACTTTTTTTTCTGACATACATTTTACATGTGTGTGACCTACAGGCCTTTTACCCAGAATCCCTTAACTAAAACAATATTAGGGGCATGATTACTCTAATGAAATATCTTCTCTTGTTGCTTGAGTTTTTTTTATTTTAGACTCGATCATGACCTCCAAATAAAGTATTCTTACCCTAAACGCTCTTATTTAGTTTCCCACTGAAATGCAAATGTTTCTATCATATACCCTCTTTTTGAACTTTACCTCACATGGTCTGTGATTAAACTTAATGATTTTGGCGCCAGTCACTGAATTGTCTCTAATTCACCTGTATCTTTCAGGATATGTTGCCAAAAGAGCTGGATAACACTTTGCATATGGTCCCTCATTGGCGTGGTGCAGTCAAAAAGCCTAAGCAGACCAAACTGATTTTGGTGAAACCAGGGAAAGTAAATGTAGGATGGTTGCCAGGTCAGAAGGTCAAAAAAATTGAAAAATCCGTAAGGTCAACATTAGTTTCCATCCTTTGAATATCAGCAAATTGGTTACAATTACAATGGGTAGTAGCAACACCTGTCTTTGGTAGCCATCAGAAAGTGCAGTGTGAGGAGCTATTTAAGATCAGTTATTACAGTTTTCTGGGCAGGCTCCTAAGTGATTGGTTTTGCAGTCTACCCGGTATTGTTTTTGCAGAAGCATTGATCACATAGATAAAACAACAGACAGACAAAGAAGAAAGAAAAAGGCACCCCAAGTGCAAACACGTAAGTAGCAACGAAAACATTGGTAAGGCATAAAAAGAAATCATGAAGTAAAAAGTAGCTGAACTAATGTTTTAGCCACTATAATAAATTTGAAGAATATATAATTGTGAAAGGAGGCTTATGAGATTCATCAAGATACAATTCAAACATTGAACAGTCTCTGAAGATGCCCGCCTTAACCTCCAGAACACTAATACTTTGAAACCGATGTTACCAATCTTCAGGAGGAAGCTAACTGTAATTCATAATTAATCATGGAGTTAAGTCATTATGAGAAGATAATGCTGAATCAGATAGAAAACCGCAGCGATCACGCAGGAATAATATGAGTTTTAAAAAATATTTAAGGATCTTCTGATGCAAAGATTCAAGATGTTCAAGATGCAAAGACCGACATTATCAAAATGATAATGTTTTTGGATGACATTTATTTATTTGGAGTTTTATTTAGTGCTGGCTAGACCCAGAGGTATCAGAGAGCTTTACATAGTTAGTTGCACAGGGTACATATACGTAGATGCAAATTGCAATCAACAACAGAAACATAAGAAATGCAGCGGAGCAAGGGAAAAACACTGGTACAAGTAACAGAAGAGTAGAGGGGGTAGGGAATAGGGCAAAAACAGTTGTTAGACAAAATTAATTTCAAGTTCAGCAGACTGGCATCAACTAGAGGAGGCATCCGGGGCCAGCCCATTCCACCGGGCCGGTAACAAAGGCAGACCCGACTCGAGTACGGTGTAAAACCCACAGATGTGATAGAGGTCACTGAACCGCAGATTCCAGAGCAGAGACTGGCAGATCACCGAGAAGGCCAGCAGATGGGGGGGAAACATGGCCACATCACACCCACCAATTCCACCGAAAAGACGCAGCTGAGAAACGATGGGGGAGCAAGATGGAATTCACTGCAGTCCTTCTCTAGGAACAGACCAGGTCGCAGATGCCCAAATTCAAACCGACGAGACAAGCTGCAAACGGCGTTCTCGTCGAAGACCTCCCCCCACATAGGAAGGAGGACTCAACCATGTTCGCCAGACTCAAGGACCTCAAACATTCCAATGCAGAATGGAGCCCCCCCAGTCACCCCACTGACTCACCAGTGGAGGAAGGCCGCTCCGGCTCCCAGACCCCAAGAGGGGCCGCCATGGGGGAACGAAAAGGCCACAGACAGGAACCTTGTGCACTCCCCCCGCTCCGACCGGGGAAAACAAACCGGGGACCAGGGCAGCCGCGGCGGGAAACGCACAGGGCCGCCGCCTCGGAGGCAACCCAAAATCAACCATCCACCATTGCTGGAGAGAAACAGTTACAGCGGGATACAGAGCAACGACGAAATTATCCAGAAGGTAGGTGATGGCGATGGATCAACACCCAAAAGAGTGATCCCAAACCAGTCTCCTCTCAGCTGCATTAAGCAGCGAAACCATGCACTCAGCCATTTCCCTAGGATTCCGCTGGCGGTGGTTTTTCATGTAGCTGTGGGCAGATTCCTCTCCTTCAGCGAACGCATCGGAAAAGCCCAGGGGGGATCGCCGAAATGAGGCCTTCAAATCACCGGGGAGGAGATGGTTCAGTGGGAGGCTAAGTTCCAGGATTAATGCTAAAAGGCGATCCATAGCCCGGGAGCTCCTTACCAATCGGACAGCTTGAAAATCTTTTTGACATGATGCATACTAGTTAGATGTATTTACATTGTTTCTCATTTACTTTACAGATATATTCTATACCAATTCATTTGCCAGTTAACAACAAAGTCTTGTATACACACATATAGAAGTCAAACCATTATTACCACAATATCGATCTGAACCAGTATTAACTATTCTATAACAAGGAGAGGATTTAAGTTCCAGTTAATAAGAGGCACATCATAAAGGATCCTTCACAAAACCTCGATTGGCAAATCAACACTGGGATCATCCTTCAGTAGAAAAACCTTAATGATTTTAATGTTGGTCTTTGGAGATGCTGAATTAGGAGTAAAGTAATACAGATACATAAGTACATGGAAGGTATGTATGTATAAGTAAGGTAATATGTCTAGGTTTAAGTTATATTAAATACACTAAGATATTCAAGGGTTGCTGTACGTTAAGCTAACATATTATATATACATATATATATACACACACACACACTCATACATATATTCCCCCAATAGTGAAGCAATTGTAGATGAACAGTTATTTTTAAAATGTACGTATTTATGCAGTGACCTATATACATGTTAAACATAGAAAAAAAATAACCATGGCAATATGTACATTTGTTAAGCAAAACGAATAAAAATCTAGATAGTAATAAACATGATTATACACATTTATAGAAAGGAATACACATATTTAAGTACACATATATAATCCAAGTAACTGCTTATATACACAGGGATATGCTGTATATTTATGTTGGAGTATGGTGGTTATGTGGGGAAGAGCCAACTCGAGTAGTCTTCGGATGATAAGGTAGTTATCCGAGGATCTTGTGTTTTGGGGTAAAGAGTTTCATAGTTTTGCTGCTTGAACAGAGAAGGATGTGCCACCTATGGTTTTTTCTTGCATGGTGGGATTTTTAGGCTAGGTGCCAATCTAGAGTGGAAGTTCCTTTGTTAAATGTATTGGGTTATTTTATTCCTGATGAAAAGCAGCCCTGTTCATGCTTTGTGGGTGATGCAAAGAAGCTTGAATGTAGATCTTCTGGCAACCATTAACCAATGTAGGGCCTTCAAGGCAGGGGAAATGTGGCCATATATGTAAGAGTAGTCTGGCAGCAGATTTCTGAATCTGTTGTAGTCTTTCCATAGTTGTTACATATGATCCTTGGTAGAGGCTATTGCATAATCAAGTGTTGATAGAACAAGAGAGATAGCAGCCTGACCTTTTGTGGAAATCCCAGGTGGGGGGAAATGCATCACAGAGTTTTTATAGTAATGAAGCTGGAACTTGCTAGCCTGTCCACTTGGGCATTCATTGATAGCTTGGAGTCCATGGTAATTACAAAGTTTCTTACTTCCTTAGAATGATTAAGCGGTGTTCCCAGATTGTCAGGCCAGGCGGTGAGTCGGTCATAATTTTTCCATTCACCAAATGCAAGTATTTTCATTTTGGAAGCATTCAATTTGAGATGGGTCCATGTTATCCACTGACCAACGGCACTGAGGCAACTAAAAATGTGTGAGTTTACAATGTCTTTCGGGCTTTCCAGTTTAAGGAGTATGAGTGTTTTCTGCATAGTTATAGCATGTGAGGTGGAATTGATTGATCAGGGCCGGTAATGACTTTATGTAGATGTTGAAAAGCATGGGTGAGATGTTGCAGGTTTGAGGGATCCTGCTGTTGTAAAGTATGGTGTGAATGAGAAAGCGGGGTTTTGGATGACATTAGTTCTGATTTGAAGGTAGGATGTGATCCAGTAGGAAGCAGTCCCCTCAATGCCAGCTTCGTAGAGTCTTTATATTAGAGTGTCATGGTCAACCGTATCAAAGGCAGCTCAGAGGTCCAAGAGTAGTAGTGCCAGTGAACTGTGTTCCTAAGGTCATCCCAGATGGCAATGAGGGCAGATTATGTGCCTCTTCCTGGACGGAATCCTGTTTGGAAGTCTTAAAGTATGGAAATATCTTCATGGAATTGTGACATCTGGGCTAATGCTGCTCTTTCTATCAGTTTGCCAAGGAAAGGTCCATTTGCAATCGGTCTGTTGTTGTCAGGGTTAAGGGAGTCTAGGTTGGTTTCGATTAGAAATGAGTATATGTATGACTTTTTTAGGTCTTCTGGAAATATTCCTGTAGTTAAGGAATTGTTGACGATTCTTCTTTTGGCGTGGCAGCAGATGGGCTGCCGGGAGGCCTCTTTGCTTTGACCAGGTCCATAAATGTATTGTGTGATATTTGTTGGAAGGAATGCAAAGGCTGGGTTATCCTACTCTTGAAGGGTTGTTTTGGAAAAGGGTCGGTGCTGGTTGTTTTTCTTAGTTTCAAATAAGAGTTCAACGGTTGTGCAATGATTTGCCAGTTTGTCTGTGAAATCTTGTAATGGGATGAGCTCTTTCTATGCAATTTGGTTCACGAAATTTGGTGAAAAGGTTATAGAATTCTTTATTAGCACATTTAGAATTTGAATTCTGTGTGAATAGTATCCTTTCTTAGCTTTTCTGATTGCTGACTTGCATAATCTGTTACGTTTCTGTTGGTGAAGTTTGTCTTACTTGGCGTTTGTTTTGAGGCAGGCACATTGCAGCTTTCTAATTTGCTGTTTAATCTCTTTTAGCTCTGAGTTTCTTCATTGTGCTTGTTTTCTTTTGTGTTGTTCTGAGTGGTATTAGGATATCAAATGCTTCCTGTAGCCAGTCATAGTTCTTGAACTGAATTTATTGTGTCTAGATCTGTATTGGATGGTAGTTGTGTTTTTAAGTGTTCACAATTGAGTTTGTTCCAGTTGACGAGTGGATTCATGTGCGGTTGTTTTAGGTGTGTTCCTTTGTGTTGTTTATTTTGGAAAGTGAGGAAATGGTGGTCTGACCATGTGACTGGAGTAATAGTTTGAAAGCTAACTATTTCTGGATTAGCACAAATGACATATGATGTGTCCAGCGATGTGTATGGGTTTGTGGACAATTTGATGTAGGTTCAGTGCGTCTAGGCCAGTGATGATTGTTTTTGGATATGGCATATTTTGTTTGTCAAATCAAATGTTTAGGTCACCAAGAATGCATAGGTTGGAGAGTAGTGTTATCAGGTTTGAAACGGTCTAAAAGTGTCTCTGGGAATGTTGCATTGCTAGGTGGAGGTCTGTAAAGGAAAAGAAGTTGCAGGAGGAAGATGGTGTAGGGTTGCATCTGGTGAAGAGGGTTTTGTAACCTTGTATGGAGATGTAGTCATCTTTAGTGACATTAAATGGTTTGCTTGAACATAACAGCTAGGCCACATCCTCTTTTACCAATAAGATTTTTTATGATAGTTTGATATCTTAGAGACACGGTTTCATGCAGCACTGGGGCCATGCCATCTCCCAACCACGATTCAGTTATAAAGAGTATGTCAGGCGGTGTGTCAGTGAGAAAGTCGTAGATGTGATGCTTGTTTTTTTAAGTGATCGAGCATTTATTTGTAGGAAGTTTAGAGAATGTCTTTTGGTGATGGTGTGACTTTGTTTTGCAGACAAGCGAGCAGTGTTTTTTGGACTTGTAAGTCCTGGTATTAGCTGTATGAGGATAACAATAGTATAGTTGATCTGTATCGTATTCCTCGTCCAGCAGGCTAAGAGGGTATATTGATGGGTCTGCGTGTGTAGGTGGTGGAGATTGTGTTTGAGAGTGAGTTGGTGAGTGGGGCTGTTTTTATAGAGTGGCCTTGCTGTGCAGTAGACATCGAGATGTGAAATTGTGAAGTGCCATGTTGTTTATTTTGTTCGAGTCTGTTTGGGGGGGGGGGGGGTGTATAAGTTAGGGATGGTGGTGCAGCAAGTGGGTCATGTTGTACATTTCTAAATTGTCCAATGGATGAGAGGGGGTTAAAAGAGTTGCTGTATATGTTTTGTGTGTGCGGGTAGAGAGAAGGCTTGGCAGTAGAGTTGGTTTAGGGTGTGTATTGTTAGTGTAGTATGCAGGGTCGGAGTGGGTGTATGTTTCTGGTTTGTGACAGAAAGTATTATGAGGCAGTGTGTGTGTGATATTTTGTTGTGCTGGTGTGTGTGTTATGTTTTGTTTTCGAGGAGTAGTGAGAAGAAATGATTGTGTTTGTTTTCTGAGAAGTAATTGTATGTAAAGTATTGTTGGCGAGTGGAAGCTGCAAGGTAAAGGGGTGGTGATGTGTTTCGAAAAAGTGTGTGAGAGGAGATGGACAAGAGTTAGAAGTGTCTTTGTTACATTTGATTGTTGGAAGAGGTAATATGTGTGGTGAAGTGGAGTGTAAGGATTGTGTGGTTGTGTTTTTTGGTAAAAGGAGGAGGAGGAGGAGGAGGGTGTTGGTGGGTGAAAAGATGGAAAGTTGAGCAAAGGTTTGGTGGTGACAGAAAGGAGTCTGTTAGGAGTCATTACAGGGTAAAGCTTGCGCTTTGTATGATCAGGGAGTATGTGCCTGGATTGGATATCGTTATGGATGGTGTTGATTTGAGTTAAGTTGGTGATGAGTGGATTGGTTAGGGGTATAGGATACAGTGGTGTTTTGTGTGGGAGTGAAGATGCCATTGTGTGTTAGGTAGGGTAGAAGGATGTATAGGTGTTGTTTCTGCGGTTTTGTAGTGGGTGTTGAGACATTGAAATGTGTGTTGGATTTTTTTGTCGTGAAGTGCATTTGCTGTGAGTGTGCTAATATGTTTGTGGTTATGGATGGGATGAGGTGGGTGCTGGTGAATGGAAAAAAGGGCAGCATCTCTGGCCCTAAGCTCCACAAGTCCCGAACAGACCCAAAGAGGCCCAAACAGGCAACTGCCATTGTCCTCTCCACCCTACTGGCCCAAACAGACAACAGATCTTGTCTTCTCCCCCCTACAGGCCCAAAGAGCCAACTGCCCTTGTCCTCTCCGCCCCTTGCCTTGATGCCCAGACTGAGACACCCTGAGCCATAAGCTTAAATAACCCTAGTGGTCATGTCACCCATTCAGCCAATGGGAACCCTAGCTCTAACCAATCAGAACACTATCCCTAAGACCAATAGGAAACCAGACCCTTACAACCAATCACAGCCCTAGTCCTAGCAGCCAATCAGAAACGAACCCATAAGCACTATGTACCATAGAAACCCTGGCCCCAGGAACCAATAAAAAATCCTAGATCTATCCGCCAATCAGAACACTAACCCTAAACCCTATGTCTAATAGAATCACTAACCCAGGGGCCAATCAGAACCCCAGACCCATCAGAACACTAACCCTAAGACCAACCGAAACACTGGATAGGGCAGCCAATCAGAGCACAGCTGTAACATTCAATAGCAGGTTATATAAGGGGCGTGTGACCTCAAGCTCAGGCTGCTGGGCAGTGGAGTGGGAACTGTTCCTCAATTTAGAATCTCCATGGAGACAGACCGGCTCAATCCACACTCTGGAGTTGTGTAGGTAAGGGCCTAAAGTAAGCCACTACCAATACTGCTTTTCCCCAACACTTAAACTCACTCTCCAAGCCAAAAACGAGTGCTATGTACTCTTTCCAAACACAGTTTAAACCCTAAGAGCAGTTTATTGCAGTCTTAAAGCACACTCTACTTAGCATCTGTGGTGTAATAGATCTTTTTTTAACCTTTTTTTTTTAACTCAGTTGCTAAGGGCGCTGATGGTGGATTGCTCACACATAGGTCTGGGTGCAGATTAGGGGGAAAACTAGGAGGGAAATTTAAGGGATCACGGACAGGTAAAAGAGCAGGTTTTAGACTACAAGGCCCACAATCCAACAGGTAAATTTAGGCAGTCACAGGCAGCTAAATCAGCAGATTTTAAGCTACAAAGCCCATAAACAAACAAGAGGGAGTCACAGGCAGGTAAAACAGCAGATTTTAAAGTTCAAAGCCCACATTTCAACAGGTATATTTAGGCAGTCACTGGCAGGTAAGAAAGACGATTTTAAGCTACATAGCCCACAAACAAAAAAGTAAAATTGAGGCATTCACAAGTAGAGGAAAATCATTTTTTAAGTTTCACAGAATAAACAGTACAAAGTATGTCTTCTTACCACCTCCTGGTGCTTTATACACTGATATGTTGGGCACAGGGAAGCTGTGGCTAACAAAATGGAGGTGGCTGTCTTGGGGTTCCCTCCACAAACCTTAAGAGGCCTGGAAAGGTGGAAGAGGAGGGCTCAGGGTTGCGTGGGAGCTAGAGAGCCAATCAGTAAGCTCAGGCTGCTGGGCAGGAGGCTGGGAGCTGCTCCTCAATTCGGAATCTGCTTGGCGACAGACAGGCTCAGTCCACACTCTGGTGTTCTGCAGGTAAGGGCCTAAACTGAGCCATTAACAATAGTGCTTTTCCCACACCTAAACAACTCGCTCTCCTAGCCAAAATTGAACGCTAAATGCACTTTCCAAACACAGTTTAAACCCTAAGAGCAGATTACTGCAGTCTCAAAGCACACTCTGCTTAGACGCTGAGGTGCAATCTGTTTTATTTATTTATTTTTTACTCACTTGCTACGACAAAAGGGAGCCGGGGTGGACTGCTTACACACAGGACCAACCACAGATTAGAGGAAATGTAAGCAGTCATGGGCAGGTAAAACAGACGATTTTAGATTACATAGACCACAAACAAACAAAGTAAAATTGAGGAAGTTACGGGTAGAGGAAAATCACTTTTAAAGTTTCGGGGAATAAACAGCACAAAGTCTGTCTTCTTATGGTAAATCCACCCTACCCATAATGCATTGCATGCAAGAAAGTAATATGTGTACATTCAAATAGCTATGTCCATAAATACAATTAGAAGCTTTGAAATGTGACAAAAGAATTATTACATGAAATGAATGAAATGTACATTTGTAGAGCGCGATTGCTGCCCTGAGGCGTCCAAGCGCTAATGACAAGTGTGATTTGCTCAACAGAGGGAATTCGCTGGGGGATTAGTGAGGAACCTTAAAAAGGAAAGTCTTCAACTGCTTACGAAAGGAGGACAGATTAGGGTTGGACCCGAGTTGAAGGGGGGAGTGAATTCCATAGCTTGGCGGCATTATAAGTAAACCTCCTGCCACCAGCTCTTGCCTTTTTTATTCTAGGGACTGTGGCCATGAACGCCTGGCTAGAGCGAAGATTTCTACTGGGATGGTACTGTGTTATTAGATCACGGACGATGGCCGGTCCTGTGTCCCAGAAGGCTTGGTGGGATATACACATAGCCTTAAAGGCAATTCTTTGACATACCGGTAGCCAATGCAGACCGCTCAGTCCAGGTTTGGGTGATAGTCTACGCGGCAGCTGGAGCAATGTGCGGGCCGCGCAGTTTTGAACTATCTGCAACTTACGCAGTGTGTATTCAGGGACACCGAGATAAAGGACATTGCTAAAGTCCAGTCGGGACTGAATCAGACCCTGAATGGCCACTTGTTTTGCCTCCATAGGTAGTAGTGGTAGAACTTTCTTCAACATCCTAAGGAGACCAAAACAAGTAGCCGAAAGTTTTGTGGCTTGGGTATTAAAAGATAGAGCTTTGTCCAGCCAAACCCCCAGGCTCTTTATGTTGTCCTTGGGGGTTGGAGGGGTGCCTAGGCATGGGGGCCAGAGGGAGTTGAAAAATATGGGGTTCGTGGGACCCAGGAGCATCAGCTCCGTTTTGTCCCCATTAAATTTAAGGGAGGATGAAGTCATCCAACCCTTTACCTCCTCCAGGCACTTCGTCAGCCCCGCTGATGCTGATAGGCCATCCTCCTGCGCTAAGGAGACCACTAGCTGAGTGTCATCCGCGTAAGAGATGATTTTAATACCAAACGGACGGACAACCTCAGCTAGCGGTCACATATAGATGTTAAAGAGCGCAGGGCTTAGGGAGGAGCCCTGCGGGACTCCACATCTCAGCGGCTGCTCGTGGATACCATGTCTCCATCAAAGATTTGGAAGGACCTGTTGCTCTAAAATGATTTAAGCCATAGCCATGCCCCGTCTGATATTCCAACATTCGAGAGACGGTTCAGCAAGATGTCATGGCTGACCGTGTCGAATGCCGCGCTTAGGTCAAGGAGGAACACTGCCACTGATACCCCTTGGTCCAAGATCCTTCTGGTTTCCTCGGTGACTGCCAGCAGAGTGGTCTCCGTCCCATGTCTGGGTTGAAAACCCATCTGGTCGAATTAGGTTGTACTCTGTGTGGAGATGATGAAAGGAAATGTATAGTCGGCCTCATATAAATGTGAGATGTTCTAGTGAGTGGAGTAACCACTGCCAGCCTAGCTTAGGACCAAGTGTGTGTCTTACCTGAAGCCTTCCAAGAAAATAGTGCCTTAAGGCTGTAATTAAAACCTAGGGAGTAACAACACATGTAACAGAGGAGTCCTCATGGGAGATTACAAGAAGAGACAAGGCGGTACTAAGGAGGGACTGCTAAGCCTATTGACCAATGAAAAGCCACCATTTACAAAGGACAAGGACAGGAGCCAATTAAAAAGATGGGTGGAAAGTGGTCGGAGCTTTATGCACATATCTTGAATACGGATACACGACACTGGGTATGCGCTCCCAGACAGCAAGGCCAAACCCTGCCTAGTTTATACTATAGAACAACTGCCAATGCTGCCACTATGAATCACAAGATTTTTATTTTTATTCCCAACACACGAATTAAACACTATGAGGGCAAAGTTGATTTTTAGAATTGATCTTGAAGTTTTAATTTCTATTTAGTTTGTCATTTTTTCATTTGTTTCAGCGGATTTTATACATTACAAACAAAGGAAAACATATCTACAAAAACATTGAATCAACATATATACCCCTAGTCAATACTATACCCCTTGGTATCAGTCAAACACATTCACTCTCTACATGTTCTTACATTCCACACATTCACACTCGAATATTTTACTCACAATAACCATTTTTATGTACATTTCATATACAATTTGTACAGGAACCATAGTATACTTTGTACACTAAATCAAATAAAATGCAAATATTATTTATATTTCCTTATGGTTCACAAAGAAATGAGGTCTACGCGTTTCGAACTCCCTTTTGTTATGGGGTTCTCATCAGGACCGTAAACTCTCTAGTAAATCTTCCGATTGTGGGGTCTTTTGATTCAACACGACGCAGAACCACTTAAACTCTGTAGGAGGCTTTCTCTACCGCTGGTTGAAAATCATGAGCACCTCTGATGTAGACGTTTTTGTTTGGGGAATGCTTCTCCGGACACTTCCGAGTGCCTTGTTTCGTCCTGCTTCGCAACTATCGTCCGATCCGATCTCTCAGTCCCGGTCGGTCTGTGACCGGGACTGAGAGATCAGATAGGACGATTGTTATGTTAATGTTTTTGTAGATATGTTTTCCTTTGTTTGTAATGTATAAAATCCTCAGAAACAAATGAAAAAATGACAAACTAAATAGAAATTAAAACTTCAAGATCAATTCTAAAAATCAACTTTGCCCTCATAGTGTTTAATTTGTGTGATGGGAATACAAATAAAAATCTTGTGATTCATAGTGGCAGCATTGGCAGTTGTCATATTTTGAATACAGCATTTCTCGAAGAGACCATGCAAGCGCTGCCTAGACAAGATCTAAAGAATAAATAAATAGTGATTACATTGACGTGTTTGTGTGCGACTGATCACTACAACTATCACTCACTGGATCACACATAAGACGAACAAGCATTTACAATGCAACGGTCTCGCCTTTGCAAAAGTTAGAGCTATTGGCATTGTAAATGACAAAATTTGTATTTATGTGTTGGTTTTGAAAACAGATAAATAAATGGCATTGTCATTTACAATGCCAATAGCTTAATCTCTCGCAAATGCGAGACCTATTGGATTTGCAATGCAATAGGTCGCGTATTAACACGAGCTTAAGCGATTGACATTGCAAATAACACGTTTTATTTACGTTTCAAAAACACACAATAAACAAGCATATGTATGCATATATGTATGCATGCATTTATATAGATCTGCAGATGTGTATATATATGTTTATATATGTATGTGTGTATATATATATATATATATATATATATATATATATTATATATATATATATATATATACACACACACACACAATATATAAATATATATATATACACACACACAAATGCATATGCATAGATACATATATATATTTATATATGTGCATATGTGTGCGCTTAGAGAGGTGTAGAGGTAGATAGTAGAGAGAGAGGTAGAGTGAGAGGTAGAGCGAGAGGTAAGAGGTAGAGAGTGAGTAGTAGAGAGTAAGTAGTAGAGTACAGAGAGTACTAGAGAGTGAGTACTAGAGTGAGTAGTAGAGAGTGGGTAGTAGAGAGTAGAGAGTAGTAGAGAGTGAGTAGTAGAGAGTGAGGAGTAGAGAGTGAGTAGTAGAGAGTGAGGAGTAGAGAGTAGTAGAGAGCGAGTAGTAGAGAGTTAGTAGTAGAGTTAGTAGTAGAGAGTGAGTAGTAGAGAGTAGTGGAGAGTGAGTAGTAGAGAGTGAGTAGAGTAGTAGAGAGTAGTAGCGAGTGAGTAGTAGAGAGTGAGTAGTAGAGAACAAGTAGTAGAGAGTACAGTGAGTACTAGGGAGTGAGTACTAGAGAGTGAGTAGAGAGTGAGTAGTGGAGAGTAGTGGAGAGTAGTGGAGAGTAGTGGAGAGTAGTAGAGTAGTGAGTCGTAGAGAGTAGTGGAGAGGGAGTAGAGATTAGTAGAGAGAGTAGTAGAGAGTAGCAGAGAGTGAGTAGTAGAGAGTAGTAGAGTGAGTAGTAGAGTGAGTAGAGTAGTAGGGAGTGAGTAGTAGAGAGTAGTAGAGCGAGTAGTAGAGAGTAGTAGAGTGAGTAGTAGAGAGTGATTAGTACAGTGAGTAGAGAGTAGTCGAGTAGTAGAGAGAAGTAGAGTGCGTAGTAGAGAGTGAGTAGTACAGAGTAGTAGAGAGTGAGTAGAGAGTAGTAGAGTGAGTAGTAGAGAGTAGTAGAGAGTGAGTAGAAGAGAATGAGTAGTAGAGAATGAGTAGTAGAGAGTAGAGTAGCAGAGAGTAGAGTAGCAGAGAGTAGAGAGTAGAGTAGCAGAGAGTAGAGTAGCAGAGAGTAGTAGAGTGTGTAGTACAGAGTGAGTAGTACAGAGTGAGTAGTAGAGAGTGAGTAGAGAGTAGTAGGGAGTAGTAGAAAGTAGTAGAGTGAGTAATAAAGAGTGAGTAGTAGAGAGTGAGTAGAGAGTACAGAGTAGAAGACAGTAGAGTAGTGGAGAGTGAGTAGAGTAGTAGAGAATGAGTAGAGAGTAGAGTAGTTGAGAGTAGTAGAGAGTGAGTAGTAGAGAATGAGCACTTAGAATGAAAACCCGACAGAATTTCCATACAGTTTAGAGTGTGTAGCCGTGGCCCCGCTGGGTAGCGGGAATGTGCACAGTACACTAGAGGTTACCAGTAGTACCGGCTGCGGCAGGCAGCAAAAGAGAGAACTTTGGGGTTTAAATCCTGGCCTCGTCACTGTGACCGAATGTGTGATTCTGTGTAAATAACGCAATATCCCCCTTCTGCCTTCTCTGAAAGAGCCTGGCCATAGAACCATGATTGTCCGTCATTTTTGTGCGCTACGCAAATGCGATAAGCCAAGAGAATTTAAAGTACTCTGATCTTTTCTGGAAAACTTGCTCAGTGTATGTAAATTAATTATTTTGTGTGCTAGTGTAAACAATTTTCTGTAAAAGTGCTAGATTGTCAAGATGTATGTAGACCTCTAATTTCACCGTTTGTTAAGTAAATTATTAATCATATAAAGCAGCTCTATTCGTCCTGAGGGAAAGGGGGCGGGAGGTTTAATAAAAACTCATTTTTGAAGCAAGTAGTTTCGGTCTGAAATATGGCTGCAGCAGGATATCACTCGACTGAATACCCCGAGAACAAATGCACTCAGAGAAGACAGCCCAGTGGGTTGAGTCTTGAGGGGCAACATCTCGAGGCCGGGGACAGAGCACTAAATCCTCCCACAGAGAGTGAAATCAGTGATCTGGAGTTATTTACAGCACGCGCTACGAAGGCGTGCGACAGACCGCTGCGTTATTACTCATCATTACTAGAAGTAGTAACGGTGGCGCTAATAATTACGATTATAGTATAAACTATCAAATAAGGAATAATAACATGCGTAATATAATATACATAAAAATGAAAACAGTAAACCGAATATTAATCTAAAACAACGCCGATATTAATAATACATATAATAATATTAATAATAATAATAATAATTACAACACAAAAGAGGTAATAAAAAATAAAATCAAAAACAACACTTGTAACGGTATTGGAGGGACAGGTTTTCTTGCGCTCCGGAGGAAGGTTCACTTTCTGGTATACCTGGTGCGCCTCACATGTACCTCACAACATAGCGCCTTGTGCCTGGGCGGGAGTAAGGGGCGCCCAGAGGCACAGCAGGCCCCAGGACATGTTAGAGGGGCAGACCCCGACAGGGCCGGTTGCGTGATATATATTGCACCTGCCAGAAGTGCCTTCTGTGGTGTATGCAAAAACCCACAGGTGAGTTGGGATCAGCGCCTCGAAGCGCATCAGGGCTGAATACGCGCTTTACAAATAAAGCATCAAATATCCATGCATAAAACACATTATGGTACCACACCCGCATTGCACGTGGCCATAACATAAAAGCAACATGCCACATGGCGGCCACATGTTATGTATTACGCAGCGCTAAAATACAAGCGCCATTAACAAACCGTGATGTAACGACCTGGAATATAACACACCATACCAGACCATAACGGTGCATAGCATAGCATCAGGTACACAGAATTAGATAATGGGCCAAGCCAAGCTATTACATCCCAGTACCAAGCTATATCAGAACTACCATACCATAATACTCCATAATATACCACCTTATGTTTATTATTCTGTCGCCTTTGCCAAGGCTTGTGCTACAGAAATGACATGCGCGCCCCTACAGTTTTAAGTACCTTTATGTAACACACAATGTGCCTAGTCATTTTCGTCATATTGCGCTATCTGTACCATTCCATCCGCAACGCCCATACCATAACCTTGCTTTCTATACTATGCGACGTCAAACATACTGTATATAGATTTCCCTAGCACACCATGTCATTACCTGTTGTACAATATCAGAATATTCTACCGTATGTTACACCCTTTGTTAAACTATCCATGAGAATTCACGATATAGGAAGGCTTATCGCGACATTTAATACTCTACCAAGCCACCTTATCACCGTCCATAACAGCCTGGTAATTTCTTAAAGTGCTATGCCATAAGAGTCCACAGCATACCGTGCCATGCTTGAAGGTGTTTATGTCGCGACATGCATTGGACGCCTGGCACTGGTGCCGCCGGGCTGTTACCCCGGTTGATTTCTTGGCCCCACACCCTCGCGGGTTAGTATGTAAATAGAGAGCATAGTTTTGGTTTGGTGGGGGGATGGGGGTCCCAGCGCTGCCTTGCTTCTCTGTCGCGACTAAACGATCAGTAGGCCTTCACACGAGGGGCTTCTGGGGCAGCAATCACATCTTCGTGTACCCACATTTTGTTCTAGGAAACGCTCGCAGTTTCTTTTTTAATCAATACAAATCGTATCTCATTTACAATATTTCTGTGTCTGATTTCTAGTGTTTCCAGCAAGAGATTTCGAGGCGCTGCATGAGGCATGCGAGTCAGAAAAATGAGGGAGCAGATTCCCCGCTCTGGAGGAGAAAGCCCTCTAAATTCAGGAGCTGGTACTGCCCGTGGCTTCTCTCTGCACCCAAGGGTCATTCCACAGCCGACCAGAGAGTTTCAGATTCACCTACCAACTTGCGGCAGGACTGTGATCGACAGCGGTCCCACGGCACGTGGCACGTGAGGGAGTCACAGACTAGAACACAGCAACTCTGCCACAGACCACTACACTGCGGGACAGAGCAGCAGAGCATCCTCCCTTGTAACAGAGAACCACAGACAAGTCGATCGCCACAGACCATCGTCCCTAGAGACAGAGGCAAGGAGCCACAGGCTACACCCCGCGCTAGCCTCCCACGAAGTCACAGAAATACAGACCACCCCACGGCGGTCAAGCGTGCTACAAGTGCAACCCCCACCCCCCAGATCACCACACAACCACTGACGCACACCGGCCGCTGCCGGACACGGAAGAGCAGAACCACAACCAAGCATCAGAGAGCACCCTCCGACCGTCCACCGAGATGCAGAGTCACAAAGAAGCCGGGTAGAGTCACAGGACCTGGGACCACTCTACAGCACGCCACGGTGCAACAACGTGCAGCTGAGGACACAGGTAGAGACAGGGAGAGGTGTGTGTGAGCGAGAAAAATATACACAACAAAGTGTGTGAGGAAAGACAGAGATAGGGGAGAGGAAGAGTAAGTAAAATAGATAGAAAAGAGGAGTAAAGGAGAAGTAAATAAGCAGAAAGTGGAGAGAGGGCTGGAGGATGTAGGGCGTGGGAGAGAAAAAGAAAACTAAGGAGACGGGGAGGGATGGAAACAAGAAAAAACAAGATGCAAGATGCGTTTCCTAATGGTACCTTCCTAACAGTAACTAATCCAAATTATATACATAACAAAACGCCACTGTTCTATTTCACCTTTCACAGACTGCGTAACGCAATGCGTGCACATTTTCTCACATTTCCTTTGGAGTCTCCGACTCTGCAGTCCCTACACACACTCCAAATCAGTTCCACGAGACATTAATAATAACTAAACTATATAGGGCGGCCAGGGAGGAGAAAATGCCAGCTCGTAGTAATAAGAGTCTGGAGACATGTAATAGGTCCTTACCCCGTGATAGCGATAGTTCCAACAGCATGACCTTAAAAAACGTACATTTATTAAGTCCGGCTAAGCATCACCCAAAATGTTTCCGCTCCATGAGCCGTGGTACTCCGTGATCATGGAGTCGACCAGGAGAGAGCGACCAGCCAGCTCACTCGGCCGAGTGACCTGCCGCCATCTTGCCTCCTAGGTTCATCCACAAAATACCATTCCAATGCATTTACAAACCAATACCTCTTACTCGCGTACTGGGGCTAAGCTATTAAATGTTTGTTCTTTTTGTCACACACGGCTCATGGAGCGGAAACATTTTGGGTGATGCTTAGCCGGACTTAATAAATGTACGTTTTTTAAGGTCATGCTGTTGGAACTATCGCTATCACGGAACCGACTTACCAGCAGGATTCTTTGTCCAGGGCTTGGCTCCTCTACTCGCTGCGCCGGCCACCACTCAGTGTTTCACCTGCCTGGGTCCTTGTGTTCCATCATGCCTCCCAAGGTGCAGGGGAGGAACCTAGCGGCTGTGGCGAGTCGCGCTCCTGCAACCCGTGGACTTGGTTCGGCAAAGTCAGCCGGCGCAGAGGGGGAGTCACCGGTCACGCAAGGGGGAACATCAGCAGCTGCTGCCGCCGGGGACATAGTTCAGAGTCAGCTAATGCCCTCGGGAGTAGCGGTACCGGTACCGGCCTCGGCCAAAACCAGGCAGACCCTCCCCGCTATGTTTAAATCCCGGGCGGGCAAAATGAAGACGCTGCAGCAACCAAATAAAACAAGCATTGGCGCGCGGGTGTGAAAGTAAAGCAGCGCTGCGGCGAAATAAAATTAAAAAAGCGCTATTGTGTGCTTCCGCTTTGGCCGGCAATGCTTCCGGGTCGCCGCAGGCAGCGCGGCGGCCCGCCCTGCACGGGGAAGGGAGGCAGCTTTCGAGGAGGACAGCACCTGGCCGCGAGCGCGTTCTCGTGCGCGTGGCCTTAACAAATCGGCGCGCGCGGCCAGTGCTGTCCTCCTGGGAAGCTGAGCCGCTAACAATAAGGTCTCTGGCGAGAGCGAGCTTCGCTCGCTTCTAGCCGAGACCTAAAAATGGCACACATATCTGCACACTTCAAGCGTGGAAATATTGCGCATAAGCAAACTGAAAACATGTGAGCTCTATGTAAAGTGCGAATCTGTCAACAAGGCTAATAAGTGCACAACTTTGCGCGCTCTCTGCTCCTGAAGAGCAGTCTGCATTCCACTGACATGATGGGCTTTAGCAACACCTTCAATGGCTATCTCGGGAACCCAACACAAACCAGAATGCGCGCTCTAGTGCTACAGCTGGCGGTTACTGTGAAGCGATTGCCTGACAACGGTTTGCGGAACCGGCCACCTGCGATACGGTTTGCGGAACCGGCCACCTGCGATTAAGATTAGGATACGAAAAATATTGTTTTTGTCACCAACACCGATTTCCTAAGAGATGACGCACTAAATATATACAATATCATACTGACGGCAAGGCCGTGTCTAATGCGAAAATATTCACAGAACGTTTACTTACCCCTATAGACTATTCAAGATGTGCCGACCCCAAGGGTCTAACCAATTGAAAAACAGGCGCCGAATTTGTGCTGCTTTTGAACAGTAAACTAAGGTCAACAAGTATGTTTGTGCCACAGTGGATCAGAATAAGGCAATGTTCCTTCTGCCAGCTGGTTGCGCACCGACATACAAACAAGGCGCAAATTGTTCGTAGATATACTCGAACTATGGAGAGGGGATGTGTCAAAGCTGAAACCAAATTGAACACCAACCGATTTAAGTCAGCATGGAGACCAAAATAGGACTATCAAACCGGTGTGACTGCTCCAATGCCCCCGTCCTTTTGGAACCAAGGCAACCTTACCAAAGGGGTACCATTTCCTAACTTTGAAATATATAGTTGAGCGTTACTTTTTCTAGCACCCTTTTTTAATCTTCGCTCTTTTCAGAGACATTTGCGAAGCATTTTTTTTAACTAACAGATACAAAATTAAAATATCCACATTTAAATATTGAAATAAGAATAAACATACTCTCGGTTTTCTATAGTCCTGTTCGGACTTTTGTGTCTATCGATAAAGATTGTTGACAAAGTTCCCTTAAAACATGGCCGCTCTTTCAATGAAACGGGATATGTTCAAGTTGTCCCTCTTTAGTTTCTATCTCAGACACCGTTCCCACATGAAACAAGACAGGGATCTGTGCTAGGTTGACTGACCTTTGGTTCAATTGTTACCAGTCGTACATAGCTTGTAGTGATCGGAACCAATCCGAGCTGTGCATGAGGAGGTCGACTATTATTTGATTGGCGCAGACCGCAATTGGCCGCTGTGATTGGTTACGAAACCTGAGGCACATGAGAGGCTCTGCTGTCAGGGCACTGTTGTTGGGGAAGCTGTGTTCTCTCCGGACGGTAACTGGGAGGTGAGTGACGGCAAAATAACTGGCGAACGTCGTAGATGGCGTAGTTAGCTCCTCCCGTGAGTAAAAGGCGAGGCGCGGCAGGTGCAAGCACGGAGGCCTCGGTTTGTGTAATTCAAACTCCTGGTGCGTGAGCCTCTCACTTCCATTGGGAAGTCACTGCTCTGTGTTGCATCCACCCGCTTAGGTTCATTTCGGCGCATTTCAAGTGCTGCGTTTCCACACTGTTAATTATAAATTAAATTATTCTGAAGCTGAGCTGCATGCCCAAATTGAACTTTTAATAATGGTGTTTTTGATTGATGGTTATTGTAAATTCTAACAGCTGTAACGGATCACTTTGCGAAATAAATTAAATATATATTTTGCTTCTTTGGTTTACAGTTTAGCGTATTATCATTTGGTTCTTGATAGTCGTTCGAGTCTCGTGTGGGACGTGTGTTCATTTTTAGAATCTTAAGCAAGGTCACCCCACATTCAGGGCACCCGTGGGTCCTTCATGAGGTGGGGCATTGTTCACCGTGATTCCCTTGGCATTGCCTGCTGCAGAGACCTTACAAGGGGGCTGCCTCAGTCTCTCGCGGTGCGAGTGTCACCTTTCTTGTGCCATGGTGGTGGGGCGATCCACATCGCTAGAAGAGAACAGTTGACTCAAACAAGACCCTTCGGTGCACATTAAGTTTACTAACAGATCCATCAAACGTAACTAAAACTACATTGCACGATTTAAAACTTTTTTTAGAAGCTGTGTCGACTCTTCCAAAACAATAATGTAATTTTTCCCTAACAGTGGTGCTGATAAGGCCCATGCAGAGTTTATCATCCTTGTTTTCGTATTTTACCATTCACCATGTAAAGAAATACAATGAAAAAGAACACCTTTTCTGTTTTATGGTGCATTAAGACATTTCTATATTTTTAGGAACGTTTGCGTGTTTTTTGTATGAAGCAAATTATTATGAACAAGTACTATACAAAATATTAATGTTATGAATTTATATACCTTGAGTCCCGAGGGCTGTTAAAGGTACAAGGCTCCGAAAGTTGCCTTTAAAGTCATAGATGTTCCCCATATAGCTCTGTAAATGACAGTCAATTAGAGGTATTGAGTTATAAGAAATTTGTGCCCATAACTAAAGATGCAGCCTATTCACTGTCTTTCTGAAATGTAATTACTTATGAAGAATGGATGCTCCATTTCTAGGTCTCGCCTCAGACAGCATTGTGAGACATTTTGTTACAGTACAGCTGGTTTAGAACCCACCCATTACTTACCATTGGTTGGCTTCATTATCACTTTTATTGGCTTGTTACTAATTCGTTAGCTTGTTTGGGCTTCACTTCCTCTTCTTGGGTTTGCCTATCCTCTTGAGCATGGATCTATTACTTGTCTTTCTATTGCTCTGTTTTTAGGTGCTACTTTTTTAGGTCTCGCCTAGCGAAGCAGTGCATTCGCTGCTCGCATTGGTGAGATCTATTGTTGTCCGTTTCTTGGCCGAAGGGGGACAGGACATGTGCACGCGTACGGCTGCCTCGCGGCATTAGCGCAACTCCTGCTCGCTCACTCCTCTCTCCCTCCCTGTCTGCGTGTACGAAGGACAGGAGATGTGCACTCTTCCCACAGAGGGAGAGGGGCGTTGTCTTGTGCCCATGCGTTCAACTATGAATGGTACCTCTGCCTGCTAGCCCTTTGCTGTGAAGTTCGCTGGCTTTTGTTAACCAGCAGCCCCTCTGCTCCCTGTACGGCCCTTCTTTCCACTTACTTGTATCTATCACGATGTGTCGGTAGTATGCTGTGGTTGCCTGCGGTCTTCCTGCTCCGCGGGGCTGTGACAGGTGGAAGCCGGACCCTACCAGCTGCAGGGCTCCCAGCCTGCCAGCTCGGTGGCACCGGTAGTAGAAGTAGCATGGGCGGTGCTGGGGAAGGGCTGTCCTCCTCTGCAGGATGGACGTAGAAGGGACTGCTGGACAGCTCCTCTGTCAGGTAAGGGGAGTAAGTGGATGCCCATGTGTTGAGTCATCCCCCACAGACATGCCCTCAGGAAGAGGAGGCTGCTGTGGTCCCAGTGTGTGCCTCTCGTGGTACTTGCTATGGGGTCTGTAATAACTTCAGCGCAGTTTCCTGTTTCAGCCAATCCAACTGAGCAGTAGAGTTGGTCTAAAACGTGTGAAACTGCAGGCAGGGCAAGCCTTGGTCATGGGTGAACTGGGCCCAGGCAGTCTAGGATTAGGCGAGCACACAATTAAATTCTCCAGCCTCTCACCTCCATTATCCTGAGTTATTGATTCAGGTTGGGGGTGCGGAGGAGGATTTGTGTTTAAAGGCTGCTCACTGCTAAGGTGATCACTCAGGACCTAACTGATCCGTGATCACAAAAGGCCCCACCCACTAAGACCACCTGAGTAGCAAGGGGTTAGCCAAGGTCGGGAGCAGGGAAGGTGGCACGCACTGAACATTGACCTGATTCTCATGCAGGCTCGCTCCACAGCAAGCGCTGCTAGGGATCTTCTGATAAAGGTAATGATTACAGCTAGAATAGCAGAAATAAAAATGTTACTAATGAATGAATGATATTCATAAAGCAATTAGATACCATCAGGAAGGTTTTCCTGGAGCTACGTTGACATAATGGGGTAAAACGGCATCAGGCAGCGTAGCAGGCTTTTCATAGCTGCAATGGTTTCAGATTGCTTATATGACATTTTCAGTTTAAATCTGAGTGACGTTCAATGACTGTGTGCCACTTTCTCCGGATCAAAAATCAAGCACTGAAGACTAAGGAAACACATAAAAATCAGTAATTACACTCATTTGAGCAACAACAAAACTCTAAGAAGATCTTAAAACTGCTGGAAAGCACCAGAAATGGAAGGGCACTAACAGGCACGACATCCCCCCCCCTCGCCCCAACACAGCATAGCACAAAAGCAGCATTGTTACTTTGTCATAGTAAAGGTTTTTGTATACAGCGCCTAGGAAAGGCAGATGTGTAACAGTGAGAGAGGGAGACCATTGAAGGAGGTTTAGAAGAGGCGCCAAATTTGTTTTTCCCCAGGGTGCTTTTAGAACAAAGTCTGGCCCCGACTACAGGCATTGACGTTGAGTCGCCAGAAACTAAGTTTAGTTTGCCCTCAAAAGTGGTATTGTGTGCCATTTTACTGCATATAACATCACAGGGTCATCTTCTTTATTAACATATAGTTTCCCATGAGTGGAAACTAATTTAAACAAGCACTGGCGTTGCCAATAGGTCTCGCAGTAGGAAAGTTGGAGCTGTTGGTTTTGTAAATGACAAAGCCCTTTAATTTTTAAAAAAGAAAACAAAAATAAAAGGCATTGTTATTTGCAATTGTAATAGCTCCAACTTTCCTATTGCGAGACCTATTGGCAACGCCAGTGCTTGTTACTCTTGGTTTCCCTGATATTTCAGCTAGCATTGTCTGGAGCCAGCCCAAATTAATGCGTTCTCATACCTTGCAAAACTATTCTACTCGGCTTCTTTAAAAGTTGAAACTGTCACAATTTGCCAACGTGGGCCACTTTTTCCGCTCTCTGATTAACAAATGAGGGCAACTTTTGCTCTAGGCCTATTTTCTGACACAGCCCATCAGTAGCGACTTGGAGGTCGAGAGGTGCACACTTTGCAAGTATCATTTCCATTGTTTAATAGTCATACTGGATTCGCGCATCCTCGTCACTTCTCCGCTCTTTTTCTGCAGGCCCCTGCCAGTGACTCACTGTGAAGTGTTGTGACCTTCTGCTAGTGTTGAGTGTATGGCAGCCGGGTGTTATGGCCCAACAACCCCTCTCTAATCACCCTCCCCCGGCGTGTCAGCTGCTTCCCTGGCAGTGCACCATGCCGCGCCTGGTTACAGCAGCGTTAACTCCTTTTAGCAGTGCCCTTTCAGATCGCTAAGACTTTGGCAATGTCACATATGCCAACTGCTGAGACAATTCCAGCAATTTCAGTTTTGCGCAGGGCCCAGGGTCAACTTTTCCCTGCAGTGCGAGGCTCTGGCGAACAGTGCCATGCTAGTATCAAATAACTAGGACACAGAGAGAGTGTCTTCTAGCAGTTCCATCCTCTCGTTGACGACAGTGCCGTCTGAATATATTGAGTCACTGCATTAGGAGCTACTATATTTTATTATAATCGTCAGTCTTTAACCTGGACTGAGAGAGGTAGAAGCAGTAAAGAGAGACAGAAGAAAGAGACAACTGGAAAAAATTAAAACATTGAGAAAACAGGAATGAAAAGCAATAAGCAAGAGAACGAACAAATGATAGATGGGACAACGGGAAGCAAAGAGAGGACGCACGAAGGGAAGCTGAGAGAAAGGATAAACGGGCAGAGGAGGCAAAAGAGAGGACAATGGGTATGAAGAGAAACAAGCGTTAAGAGCGGCCGGCCGGGAAACTGAAAGTACGGCCGGCCTGCGGCCGGCCATGATTCAATTGAGGGAAGGGAGAAAGGAGGCGGATGGCGCCGCTGCGTCATAGTTTCCCGGAAGCCCGTGGGCCTTCTGTTCCTCTAGGCCTGACACAGCGTGGTAAGTCTCAGATTTGGCTCATGGTGGCTGGGACCAGTGTCAGGGGGTGGGGGAGGAGTGCTGTGGTATGAGAGTGAGAATAAACAACTAGGACCTGGCAGGGGTGTTTGCTCTCTTCCTGTATTCTGAACGTGGTGTCTCTAGGCGCGGGCGCGAGAACAAACCGGAGGAAAGGCTCACGGGTTCACTGTGAGAAGAGAATGACGATGGGTGAGAGAATAAATAGAACGTGTGGGGTAAATTAAGGAGAAAGGACTGAGGGGCTGATGTAAAAGAGGGGCCAAGGAACACAGGAGCTGGAGGCAAAGACACAAAGGACAGTGAGACAATGAATAAGGGGACGATGAAGGAGGAGTAGAGAAAAGATGAGAGAGAAAAGAAAACGCGAGGAAGTGATAGAACGAACAAATGATAGATGGGACAACGGGAAGCAAAGAGAGGACGTGAGACGTTGGGTGAGAGAATAAATAGAACGTGTGGGAAACAAAGTACGGCCGGCCATGATTCAATTAGGGGAGGAGAAGCCGCGGAGCGCACGCTGGGCGAAGCCCTTTGATGTGCTGTGCGGCAGTGAATGCGCGTGCTTGTTTTGTCACGTGATTCACGTGAACTCTAAGAAAACCGCAGCGCAAGAAGCCCTTGGTTTGACGAGGATTTCGAGCACTTGAATTCTCGCTCCCTCAATGCGCTTGCGCGCATTGTAGGTCACGAGACCTAAAAAGTAGGTCTTGTAGCTCTTCAACAGAGTTGACATTACTAACAATGGTTTGAAGTGCACACTCTGAAGCTTAGCAGTCTGCTCTTAGTGCTAGTGTAATGTGTGACATGAGTTTTAGGTATTGCATAATTAGCATGTGGCATGTTTTTTTTTTTTTCTTGAATTTTTGTTTAAATAGTTAATGTCTACAGAGTAGCCATGCTGGAGTCAGGCACATTGTTTCAGCTCCTGAAGCTGTTCAGATACCTACATAAGCTCGTTGTTGCCAAGTTTTTGGGTGAAGTTATCCAGACAGCACATTGCCTGGTTGCAAAAGGTCGACTGTGAATTAAATCATGGCTTACATCACATCGTTTGCTTACCATTCATTGGCTTATTCTTTCTCATTTTCTTGCTTCATATTTGACGACATTTTCTTCCATTTTAAGATCCATTTGATTTGATGACTTTTATCCTTCCAATGCTTTCATTAGGGTACTATTTTCATTTTCATTCAGCACTCCATGAGAGTGCTTGTGCTTCCTAGTTCCCCCTATCTTATTCTGCTAAACAGTTGTTAATGTACAGCTCTGAGATACTGTTAGATATGCCTGCCTCTCGTTCAGTATTTTGAAATGTTTTAATTTCTTTTTAAACAATAATGTAGAGATTGGCAGCTCTGCACCCACGTTTCACAGAAAAGACCCGTTGGCTTCTACCAGAGGTTGCCAACTTTTATGGGTAGTTCGAGAGAAAAAGCAGTAACCATGGGCTGCATTATTGATAGCTGTAGGAATACAGATATGTTTATGCACAAACCTATTTACTTATTACAACTGTAGGGCACCAGAGCATCTTAAATACCCTTTAATTTAATGCAAAGCAGCATAAATAATGTGACTGTCTTGTGTTATGGTCAGTGAACCCAAAAGCATACCTGCACGTTAAGCATACGAATTGTGGGGGTGGGTGCCTGGGGTTGGGGGGGGGAGGGGCTTGAGGGGGCAGTTGTTATAAGTGTTTAGTAGAGAAAAAATCAAGACTTTCAAATCTTTGCAAGATGCTTAGCAGTTCTTAATATTGATCTAGTCCCTCCTTAGTATTGCCTTGTCTTCATTTGTAACCTCCCACGAAGATTGACCCATATACTTCAGTTGTTACATGGTGCGTCTTTTTTGGTCTGTAAACACTATTTTCTGTAATGAGTTTCTCCTACTGCAGGCACTACATGCTTTCCTGCAACTTTCAGGGCACTATGCACGCTTTCACTTTCCAAGCAGCCCAGGACAATAGCAGCAGCTTCTTTCCATAGGTCTTGCATTTTACAAGAGTTTGAGCTATTGGCATTGTAAATGACAATTCCTTTTATTTATGTGTTAATTAGAAAAACAGGTAAATACAAGGCATTGTCTTGTACAATCCCTATAGCTTAAACTTTTGCAAATGCGAGACCTATTGTATTGCTAATGCTTGTTTTTTTTATAAAGTACTCTATGAGAGTGCATGTGTCTTCCTGATGCCTTCCTTGTGTACGTCTTCCCCACTACACTCGCTACCTATGCTCCTCCATGTCCGCGTGTTGTTACTTTAACCCCAAGTTGTGTTTTCGGCAATGTGCTTCCACTGACCTTGTGTACTTACCCCACCCCTGCATCGCTTCCTACAAGTCATTGGATAATTTAAATGACGCAGCCAGCCTTATACAGCTTTTTATTTAGTAAAAAACATGCTTCATAGCATCAGAGACGTTGTTCAGCATAGCTACAACTATTGGCAAATCAAGGCCAACAGGGAAGGCTAAAGCTTGGCTTCGTAGACACCAAAAGCATCATCGCGTAGATACGTTTGAGTTCTGTGTATGTGTATCATTTAAAGGCACCTATAAATGAGTAAATGATTGTCAAGCCCAGCTCAGTGTGAGAGCAACACAAAAAGTTGATGGACGGAATGCTGAACATTGTCAGAATTCACCCTCAGGCACAGATCTTGGTTAAATCCATCTTTTTGTTGCGAGCCATGCCATTCCATTTTGGACCCAGCCATATGCTGTTGGGGGGACGGATTCAGATGCAAGAGTCCAGAGAATGCCCCCTGGCGGTCTGACATGTGGCTCTATGCGCCGGCGCAGGATGGGCTGCGCCGTTCATGTCTGCCTCTAAGCACTACACCCAGGTAGGATCCGCACCAGCGGGAGGCTGCTAATCCACTTGGGGACCAGGTGCTCTCTCTAGGCACGTTTGGCCCTAGGTCATCAGCACCATGCTAGATGCTCCACTGAGGGGCGGTCCTGCCACTTCCACTCAAGCCTTGCGGCTGCAGTGGGAAGGTTGAGGGAGGAGGGACGGGTTAAGGGCTTGTGTAATTATGGTCAGTCCTGAATGACTTGTGCATACTATGATGTGCTGCATAATGATGTTAAACAAATTGATGCTTTCCTGCACATAGTATACGAATGCACTTAAATTTCTGGTTTTCTACCTCTTAAGAAACGGTACTTGTTCAATTACCAGCATTTAGCCTGTTGGGATATGTTGGGGGCGAAAAATAAAAATGGACTGTATGCTGTAGTCAAAGGCAATGATAAGATGTAAATTATAATATGCAGCCGCAAATAAAGAGTTTTTTAAAAAAAAAAGCCTTGCGGCTGCTCCGGCCCCACTTGATAATTCCACCCTCCAGGAGCTTCCATCAGGCCACAAGACAGACCAACCCCCTTGGACTCAGCAATGCCGCCTCCATCTTGAAGCGGTATCTTCAGGGGGATTCAGGCAAATATAGCACAGGATGGTGCAGGATAGCTGAGGGCTCGCGGTGAGCCGTTCATGGACGCATCCTATCGGCCATGTTGCTTGGCCACGCCCCCAAAGTATTGTTATAGTTGGGTAAATTAGTCAGTGACCATAACATTCTGAACTTAAAACACAGAAATTTACCAGTTCTAGTTAGCACTGAGTATGACCTCACTTATGACATTCTATGATATCCCTCATGACATGTCAAATGACATAATTGCCCCTCATGACTTCATCAAATGTGTGTTTGTTTTATAGTTTACATAGTGGCAAGTAACTAACATATATCTTTTTTACCCAATTTCGTACAGCCTGTCTCCAGCTAATTGGTGTAAGTTTACAAAACAAGATCTCCTAATGCACCATAGGTGTGTAGAGGTATTGAGCACACTGGAAATCTTTGTATTTGAGGCTAACTCCGTGTGCTTTTGACATGTTCGTTATGTTCCACACAATTTTTGGGGTAAAGATTCTACCTGCTAAATACTAAGTATTGTAAACAGACTTGAGTTATTGGACAGAATCATCTCTGTATGACCATTTCTATTTAACACAGAAGTGTGTGTGTGTGTGGACCCCGTACTAACCTATGTACATGTGCTTGTGTTGATTCAGAAGATCGGCTATCAGTAAAGCCTTCATTACAGTATGAAGGCTGCAGGTGGTATGATCTTTAGCACCCTCAAACCCTTATTTTAAGTGAAAAGTCACTCTTTGGACCAGTTTTGCATAGATTGTTCACAGTTCTTAGTAGATTCTTTGTAATACTGTGTGGTGTATAACTCATGAGAGTTTCACTGTCTACAAACCGTTTGGTACAGAGTATACTCTTTCCATAGAGTAAACAGTGTTCAGTACCTACTTTATACTCGTAGCCATTTCACTTCTCAATGTGGGTTGAGTGGCTGTCAGGTATTTGATACCGGTAAAGACTGTCCGTAGTAGGGCATTAGTTATGTAACAGGGATTGAGTATCTGGGGGAACTTGGTTTTTCATAAACCGTTGCATACAGATTGAACATTGTGTGCAAGATAGGTTACCATTTCATCTGTGGTTAATTGTCAACATGAATTCGGCTACCCATGAAGTGTATGGTATAGGGTTAATGATGCAAATTATACAAGCTTGCTTAACCTACGGGGTGAGTGTGTGTATGTCTGATAGCCGTAAAGATGCTTCATATTCTTCTGATCTATTGAGCACTTGCTTTTATAGTTCTAATGGTATACCCGTTTATAGAGCAATGTGTGCAAAAGAAGTTTAGAGGATGTCAGTGATGTCTTAAATGATGGCATAGAACATGTCATGAGTGATGTAATATGTGGGGTGCGGTCATAAGCCTTTTATGCATAGCCGCGGGGGAAGGGGAGGGGGCAGCCAACCCCTGCGGCCAACCCCTGCATGCAGCCAACCCCACATTGTGCACAGCCTACGGTCGTGCGTGGTGGGAGGTATGCAACAAGGCCTGGCCCTGGGTACCCCATCCCCTCAGAGCCTTTCTTTTTCCTAAGGGGAGGGGCAAGCCACGTGCCCCCCCCCCCCTACCCGAACATATTATGACCTTGGGGAGGGGAGTGCGGATTTGGCTCCCCGGGACATTGCATGTAAGCGGGCCCATAGAAGGCTCGGGGAAAGGGGCCACATGACCTCAGTCTCTTAAAGAAAAAATACACTGGGCTCCGGGGGACAAGTGATGTAATATGTGAGGTCATAAGCAGTGCATTGCGGGGCATAGGTTATAGTTGGCTCAGGTGACTATAACTACTGAATTTCTAGTGTTCTGTATGAGGGAACTCTGAGCCTAACTAACGTTCCTGTAACCTTTGATTTTTTTCATGTAATTTCAAAGGTTTTTCAATTTCTATTTTCAAAGTATAGTGTCCCTGTAAATTTTTCAGGTCATTTCTAGGGTTTATTTTTTAGTAGTAAGTATACTACAAAATAAGCATATCCAAAATAGGATAACATTTTAAAAAACATTTCAGAACCAATCACAGATGTACTTATTTTCTGCTAAAGAACTACCTAATTTTAGCTCACTGCATATTTACACCATCCAATTAAATGTTCTTTTTTTTTTAAATTAGATGCTGAACTCCATTTCAGCTGCCTTTCATTTTGAAAAATGTCTCATTCAGCACCAGCCTTCTCCTGTGTGCTACTCCTCCTTGCCTTCAAAATGGTTAAAGGCCGGATTGTGGGTCATAGCTTTGTGTTTTGGGCTAGAGAGTGTGCTAGAAAGAGTGGCATTGACCGGCAATTGGGTTTGCCTAATGTTGACATTACTTGGGTTTCCCAGAGATGGTTAAAGTGGCATTAGTTGCTGCCTTTGTTTGAAAGCATTACATATTGCCAACATCCAGACCTCATGATTGTGTACTGTGGAGACAATGCGCTAGGCACACTTACTGGGGTACGGCTGGAAATCTTAATGAAGGATACCTTTGCTCAATTAATGCGGTACAAAAGGGGGTGGTGATGGACTGAGCATCTGAACCAATCAAACACCCAGTCAACAGATCTGGGTTTAATCGATCATCGTTCTTTAGCCCACTCTGCCACCCCAGTTCAGACATGGCCATATGCAAATCAGTCTAACCCTGTGCCTCATGGGAACAGTCCAGCCCGAACTGCCAAGCCATGTCTTCCCTGGAC
The DNA here is from genome assembly GCF_964261635.1 of Lissotriton helveticus. Classification (NCBI taxonomy): domain Eukaryota; kingdom Metazoa; phylum Chordata; class Amphibia; order Caudata; family Salamandridae; genus Lissotriton; species Lissotriton helveticus. Next base: position 1,648,928,808 of record NC_136061.1, read on the forward strand.
CGGAAACAAGCTTCCTAGGACCGGTTTCTGGCATTACATGTACCGCTTTGTTCGCCATAAGTGGGCAGGGTATGCTCAGACGTGAGTCCCTTGCTCACTTTGCCGCTGGATTCAAGTAAGCCTGGCTGAAGACGGCTGTAATGCCAGAAACCGGTCCTAGGAAGCTTGAATCCAGGGAAGGCATGGCTTGGCAGTTCGGGCTGGACTGTTCCCACGAGGCACAGGGTCAGACTGATTTGCATATGACCATGCCTGAACTGGGGTGGCAGAGTGGGCTAAAGAACGGTGATACGGGTTAAACCCAGATCTGTTGACTGGGTGTGAGTGTTTGGTTCAGATGCTCCGTCCATCACCCCCCCGCACCCCTGTACCGCTTTGCTCAATTAATGGCACTTTTCCTTCACACTGCCTTAGGACCCAAGGGCAGAAATGGAAGTGGTCCAATTAATTCTGTCCACCGATAGACAAAGCCAGGAAACATGTCAATAAAACTGTTTCTGAATTCCTCAGAGGCTATAACATGTTATATTATGTTATTTAGGCTTATAAAGCACACTGTTACCCAAGGGTGTCCTGGCGCTGAGCACTGTCTAACTTGTACCAGTAGCCCCTGAGCCCAGACTGAGACTAAACTGAGAGCAACCAAGTTTTCAGACCTTTCCTGAATTAAAGGAGCTCCGTGGCAGATGTAAAGGAACGTCGTTCCAAGCATTGGTGGCTCCTTGGACAAAGCTCCTTCCACCCCAATTAGCCTTTCTTGCTGTAGGAACGATCACCCTCTTTGCTTCCATTGAGAGCAGAATTCTCCCAGGGACATACCATTGAATGCGCTTTTTTAGGTCTTCTGGGCCGATCCCCATCAGGGACTTAAAAACCATACAAAGAGCTTTGAATTGAGCTAGTTGTTTTATCGGAAGCCAATGAAGGTAATGTAGGCCATTTCTAACCGAAGTAAACCTTAGAGTGCCTGTAAGCAGTCTGACCGCCGCATTCTGCACCATCTGTAATCTGTTAAGATGTTTCTTATGAATAGTTTTTTTTTTTTTTTTGAAGAGTTTTACATAGTGCGAACTAGACCCGAACTGAATCAGGTATCCGAGCGCTTTACATAGCACCAGTTACGTTACATGAGGACGGACACACATTCATGTTAGGCACGGGGAGATTAAGTGATTTGCCCAGAATCACAGGAGCTTTTTGGCTTTGTTACCGAGACTCGAACCCAGATCCCCGGGTCCGAGGTCGAGCGCCCTAGCCGTTAGGCCAACTCCTCTCCCCGTAGTTAAGTATAGGCTGTTACAATAGTCCAGACATGGGCTCTATATACCACAAGATGTTATGCTTTGACATGGACGGTACCTATAGAATTGATTGGGTTCGTTTCACAGAGAAAGGCAACAGGATGTTCATTATTCACTTGAAAGACTGCATCCTGTTTTACGTGTAGTATCATCTACACACAATAAACACAAAGGCTCTTCTAAGAGCCACCCTATTTTCCTGAACACTGGTTCATTTTCTGTTTAACCTCTTTTTGACTTTGCGAATCCACAAAGCAAAAACTCACATTCAATACACAATAGCATTTTTATGAAATGTTTTTTTTGGGGGGGGTTTATCTTCATCATTATTGCACAATACATCTGTATTCATTATACCAACTCAGTGTAACATGTTCAACATGAGTAACGACATACAATACATAATGCAAACACAGATTGCAGTACATTTAGTTCAGTTTGACTCTTGTTGGCTACTCAGCTGAGGTATTTGTGACCATTCCAATTTACATGCAGACACCTAGTGCCTCCACTCCCATCCCATACAAACAATTACAGTATTCAACATACTTAAAGACATTCGGGTGCTCGTAGGCTACTACTAGGCTACAGCTTTTCCAGCCGTGTCCCCCCGAGGACATCAGGGCATCTATTCAGTGGAAGCCCAAATCATCTTTGGTCTACATGTACTTACTTCCATTGTGCATCTATGTACCTTCCATGTACTTGGATCTGTGTGTCTGTTACCTTTTCTCCTGAAAAAGCATATCCAATTCACTACCCTATTTCTCATCCTATACCTCTATCAAAATCTTTAATCTATATATACTTGTATAACTGACTAATATCCACCACTCAAATTACTTTCAGATTTAACCATACTAATTCAGCACTAATCCTTTATGGGTTCCGGATTTCCGGAGTAGCGTACTTCAACACCTCATCAAGAGTAACAAGCGCTATATAAATGCAAACCTTTTTTTCCCTCTTCTATCCTTCTGCTATTTTTCCGAATCCAAATAACTGACTAACCACCACCACTTATTCAACACTAAAACTCTGTAGGTTCCGAAGGAGCGTGCTACTCGCCGAAAAATCGCTTAAGCGCCTCTTCAGGGGTAGTAAGCGCTATATAAATGCAAATACAATACAATCTATCTTTTGGCCCGGAGAAGACAGGTAATTCCTAAGCATTCATAATATGTCCAGTTGGTCAACATCCCTGAACCAGGTGGTCAGTGTAGATCCAGCCTTCCCGCCCCAATTCTTTGCTGCTAACCTCTTGGCCAGTAGCAACGCAATAGCTACCAATTTGCGGTTGCATGGTTTAATTGACTTAAGCAATCCCAGTAAACATTTGCAGGGCGCAATTCACCTTTTCTATAATTACTTGTGAGTAATGTTGCAGTACAATGACCCAATATGACACAGGCACACAGTCCCAGGCAAGGTGCTTAAAACCTGTGCTCTCTACACCACACAGTAAAAAATGCGAATCACCCCGCAGCCCATATCAGTGTAGTTGCTCGGGCAAAAAGTACATTTGATGAATAAATGTAAAATGTATTATCCTGAGATTACAATTTGCTGTGAGGCGTCCGGTTAGCGCACAACACGTCACCCAATCATCCCACACCAACGGTGTGTCCAACAGTGCAATCCATTTTTCATAAGCCACAGATGTAACCATCGAATTTTCAACAAGTGAAATGGTATATAACCTGGTTATTAGACTGTTCTATCCTCCCTGGACAGCAGTACTTGTAACGCGTTAAGTACCCGCAGCTCTCTTGGGTACTCCGGGTACATGGCCCTAATCGACGCATGCATTCCCGCATATACAAAACCTAGCATAGCAGTATAATTTTTTTTGTTGCCGTGAGGGCTTCTAGGGTTATAAGTGTTCCGCTTGGGTAAAGGTCCCCTAGTATGGCAACCCCAGCCTCCCTGTGTAGCCATTGACCCCTGTTCCTGGGAGACTGAGATGTCGGGGTTTGCATTTGCCAACAGGTCTGGTGCATACAGATATTCCCTGCCTGCCCTAACCTGCAGTTCCCGCCACGCGTGGGAAGTGCAGCTCACTGTGTTTGTGTATGTGTATGCTGGGATTCAGAGGTTGAGTGTAAAGTAGCATTGCCGTGAGGGGGACTGGATGAACATCATCCGCCTCTACCGCTAAGTCGGGTAGATAGCGTTGCAGGAACTGCCAGTAGTGTGCAAACTGCGCTTGCGCACACAAATAGTACAGTCTCCTGTCCGCTGCTTCAAAGCTGCTTCAAATGGTTGCACCAGTCTCTCCCATCTGCAGCACAGCTGCTTACCTGCTCACGTCCGGATCAGTAAGCATGCTTGTAGGGATTTAAAAAGCGTTTTATGTAACACTGTCGGGATATTCACAAACCGACAGCCGCGGTGCGTCCATTGGGGCATAGGGGCGTAGCCCCACTAAGCCCTGGACACACCGTGGCACTGTCTGCAGCTAAGCTTAAGCTAATATACATAATTACACAGCGCAGCGCGAGAGTGACACGGATCATGGTGCGGTCGGAGTGCGCAGGGGGTGGGGGGGGGCGGGGCTGCTGGTCTGCTACAGCTGCTTGAGTGACAGTCTGCAGCAGGCCAGCACTGCGCGCATGAGACTCCCGGGCTGAGACTTGCCCGCGCATGCGCCGATGCCAGTAAAACACTTCGGCATAGAGAAGGGGCTGAGGGTGCGGCTACAGCCGGGCCGGGTTTTCAAAGGCTGCCCAGGGCGAGTGCACAGTGTGCCCCCCTAGCCAATCCTGGTGCTGCATGCAGCGCCAGGATTGGCTGGTCCACCGCGCAACATCCATTATTCGATGCCGCACGTGGGTGGGCGAGGGCAGAGTGGCGCGACCCCGGGCAGGAGGAGAAGCTAGCAGACCCCGTCGAGAGCCCCCCAGGCCCGGTGTGTGACCCCCCCACCCCCCACAGCCTCCCGGTGCCTGGAGGGGCTGCGAGAGGAGCAGCAGGAGCCGCTGGCAGAAGTTATGGAAAGTTTCCACGAAGATGCCGAAGACGGTGAGACTGAGTCCGTCTTTACTGAGGTAACAGATGCAGCTGAAGACGTCGCGTGTTGGTTTTATGTCAGCGGTGTACGTGGAGACTGATGCTTAGTTTGGCGCATCTAAGACTGAGTGGGTGAGGGGGCAAACCATGTAGATGCACTTATCTCTTAGGTGAAAAGCGTACCATTTGAAAAATGGCCTCCTCTGCTGACGTGTCTGATCAAACAACTTGGATGGGCGGGGATCCAATTTGTGATACCTGCCTTTTGGGAAATTACGAACACCATATACTTCGAATCTTCATGACCTCGATGTTAAAATGTTTGTGCAAACAGCTACTCCTGCGCCTGTTAGGTTTGTTAAGGCCGTAGTACACTGGCAAAAACACATGAATGCGCCCTGTCAAAACTTCGAAAATGCTACCAGTGTGTAAGCGCGATGCCCTGCTCTTGTCTCGGTCTTAGCCCCGCATTTCTTTACCGGTTTACCCCTAACACAGTTTCGGGAAATCTGGAATAAACAGGGAAAGTACTTTCCCCCAACTCACAACTTTTTTTTTTTCTACACAAGTGCTGACCCTGGGATTCTAACCCGGGTCTCCAGCAGCCGTCCATCAGTCAAACGCATCTTCCCGCCTCCTTCATTTTCATCTTTTGCACTTTTTCCAACCTCGTGCAAGTTTCATAGCCAACCCTGATTCAGAATCGTGGAAAGCCTGGCATCATATTCAACAACCAGGAAAAAAACTTCTATTGACGAGTCCCTCTTGAGACACACATATATACTTTTACGTCCCTATTCTGCTCACGTGACGCACATTTCCCATCATTTACGTTTACATGCACGTGACACAGTTGTGACAACTTTAACGGATTTATTTGAACCAAGTGGACGAGCAGCAGATATTTATTTGTTATTTTATTTTTTTCCTATGCGCTCTTGGGTGTCTTTGCCGGTTGTTTGTGCCAGGTGTTTAGGGATTATTCCCAAGCCTTTGAGCCCTGCCCCGCTTTAATTATAAATCTAACGTAGAAAAAAATAAATCGATAGTTAGATCACACATCTACATATGTGGTCTTTCCCAGCCTAAACGTTTGCGTCTGCCTAGGAATGACATTTATTTTTATTTTGAATGCTAGAATTTTTGTCAACGTTATGATGTCAGACGTACAATTTGATTTATTCTTGAATGATTACACATCTGCTGTCGCGGCTCTAGTGAGGGGGCTCTAAGTCCCAGACTGCTCAGACCCAAGGAGGAGGGGCCGGTGCTCTGCTGCATTCCAGTTACTGCTGCTATTTCCACAATTGCTGCTGCACCATAAAGGACCTGGAGTCATCCAGCGGCACTAAGGGTGGGCCCGTCTCTACCTGAACATGACTGGAACAGGCCCTATCCTATTTCAGTTGGCACATTTCACTAGCCCATTGGGGGTCTTGTGTAATGGGCAAATAGAAAGATGTTGCACTGGCAGAATCTTCTTCTGAGAATGAGGGCCCACCAGTGAAGTCTGCCCCAGGTAAGTGCTCTATTCTCTCATAATTTTCTTCAGTGGTGGGGGGCACTCACTGAGGAAATTGTTACTGTGGAAAAGGAATTAGCCATGCAGGCCAATGTTAACTGCCTGATCTCTTCTTGGTCCTCAACCTCCCCATCAGATTATGCTGCCCCAGCTGCGGCTGTGGCTATCCAGGAGAAGGGTTTGGTTCTTGTTCCTCCCTCGGCGTTGGAAGCACTACTCTGACCCAGGTACTTGTGCTCCAATCCCCGCTAATATATCGGCTAGTCATGAACATCTTCCCCTGTAACCAGCACCTTTATCTGCTAAAAGGAAAAAAGTGAAAGGGTGGGTCCAAGACTGAAACATTCTAAACCCCCATTCTCGCAGGATTGAGCGCACGTTTACATGGATCATGAGGGTAATCATAGCAGGCAGGTTAAGCTACAGGTGCTTCGGGATAATTTTTACCTGAAAATTGAGACTCTAGTTAAAAGCCTTCTGGTACCTATTGTAACTTGTCTAGGACATAACGATGCATGCACCCATCCATCCATCCATCCATCCATCCATCCATCCACCCATCCATCCATCCATCCATCCATCCATCCATCCCCCCCAGCACCCATCCACACTTATATCCATCCATTCGTCCATGTATCAATCCACCCAGCACCCATCCATGCATCCATCCACCCCCACCCATGCATCCATCCACCCATGCATCCATCCACCCATGCATCCACCCATCCATCCAGACAGCCATCCATTCATCCATCCGCCATCCATTCATCCCCCAGCACCCATACATGCATCCATCCATCCCCCAGCCCCCATACATGCATCCATCCATTATTCATTCATGCATCCATCCACCCACCCACCCACCACACACCCACCCACCCAGCACTCAAACATGCACCATTCATGCATTCATCCATCTATATAAAATAATTATATAGCCGCTGCATTTTTTAATGGCATGTGACATGTGACAGACTGTGACTTTTTAAAATGTTTTTCAGCGGAGCTTTGCCGAACTTTCATGTGACCGACTGTGACGTTTTTGTATTGGCAAGCCTCTTTTATTACAATCAGCCCTGTCATTTGTACAAGGAAAAGCGAAGCTTTGCCGAAGTTTGCCATTAACACAGCGTTGCAAAATGCCATTAACATCGCATGCGTTGTAATTGCATGCGATGTTAATGACATCGCGCCGTCGTAGCATGCGTACTAAAAGCATGCGATGTGAACGACGATGCGATGTCGTGATGTTTTGACCCCGATGCGATTGGTGTTTCCCGTCTTTGCCAGTTGTGCTATTTTTTCAATAAGTTCTTCCGGGTGTCTCTGCTCTTTTCCTACCGAGGTGGGTGGTCCACCCCAATCTGAACATTTCAGTTTAGGCCTTGCCGTAAATTATATCTAATTCAGCAAACCGATGGAAATGCATTAAAAAGTGCCTTTTCTACTCCGGAAAGGCGCACATCTCCCCCTGCAAGGCTCAGCCTGTCTATTTTCGACTTTAATTTGTGTGTGTAAATGGCTTTAACACAGCCCCGTGGTGTGGACGTATCCCCCTGATTATCCATCATGATTAGAGCTCCTGGTGTTATGGTATTTATTTTATTAACATTTCCGTCTGTATTTATCCATATTTTTTTTTGCCTATATAACTGATATATATTTCAATGTTTATTTTGTGCTTTGAGAATAAATGGAGACGTAAAATTGTATATTTCTGTGTTTATTTAACTCTTGAACATGCATACATGGATGCCTGTCACAATTTAGCAAAGTAAGCAGCCATGTATAACTAAACACTACACTCATAAGTACATATTAGTGTTATACTACAAAAATATGTTAACATATGCCTATTTAAAGGAAATCTCATCCTGTTTTTTAATTCCCCATGATTTATGTTTGTTAAGTGCTAGGAAGTCCAAGTCTGCTTGCGGGTCCCAAAGTATCTCACACACAATCCAAGGTTCTGGAATCTCCAAGAGGGTTCTTGAACAAAACCCTTACAAATCCACTGGTGAATTCTTTGTGGGACTGTCCAGGTGAGCTCTGTTAACCTGTAGCTTGCAGGGAGTCCACTCTTAGTCCTTTGGCAGCAAGGTAATCCACAGGGCTGCAGGTTCACTTGGTGCAGTCTTCAGAGGTCAGGCCTTAGAAATCTTTGCACAGCAAAACTTCTCAGCAGGGCACTTCTTGCTTCATTCAGTTTCAAGCCCCAGTTTCTGCCCCTCTCAGAATAGAAATAAAAGTCTAGATAAGACATTCAAATTGAATGCGTTGATGTTATCCAAGCGAGGCCACTGGGAGTGTACCCCATCTCCTAAGTCTGCTGCTTTGTATTTCCCTCAGCACTGGGAGTATGTTACTTGCGTAGAGGGGTAATGTAGATGTTGGATTGTCACCAAGTATGCAGGCAATATGTTTGGTTGCCCATCTTGGATTTGTATTTTCGTTCGCTACTTCCACTGTTGAGAGAGTTAGGTTAAGAATTTTGGATTTTGCTTTGTTAACGTTAAAGCTTGCCACCTTTTCGAATTTACCTAGTTGGTGCTGTAGTTGTGGAAGTGAGACCTCCGGGTTGGTAAGGGTTAGCCGTACATCATCAGCAAACAGCATTACTTTGTGATCTCTCGCAAAGTGGAGGCCTGTCAGCTCTCTGTCATCTCTAAGGTGTATCATTAGGACACAAAGGAGGAGGGGGAGAAGGGACATCTCTGGCTGGTGGCCCATTGCGTGTGTAATGACGGAGAAGGGCACCACTTCTAACAATATTCTGGATACCAGGGTTTGATAGCCCATAGTGCTATGGTTTGAAATCTGGGCCTATTCCCACCCTTTACAATACTATTCATAGTAAGAGGCCTAGCTGTTAGCTTTATTTTTCCCTCAGAGTTTTATATAGAGCAATCGGGCTAAATATTTTCCTGTCACCTACTGGGCTGTTTAACCTTTGACTGCTTACAAGTTAAAAAAACATGAACTTAATTTTATTATTGCATTTCACAAGTTGTGGTCCAAGTAGTGAAATAGCAGCAGGTGGCAGCGCAGGAGGTTAATGTGCCTGCTGCAAAGAACATTTACCTGATGCAGATCACTAAATGCATATGATGTAAATAGGTCAGTGGTGAGTCACTGCTTTTGTTACTTGCAGTTTGTATGTTAAAATCCTAACATACAACAACAGCGAGCTATTAACAGTCATCTAAGAGCTGCATGCAAACTGCAAGGAAAGAATTGGAGCGTTATGATGTTTTCACACAGTCTTTGTTGGATTACCCTAGAACTGCTGTGCAACTTCTTATACTCTTAGAGCTGAGATTTCCATGAAAGTCTGAATTCAGCACCTGAGCATAATAGGACGGAATGTATGAAGCTCTGTGGTTATACTGAATAAGCAGCTACCTATGTTATGCCATCTATTAATGTAATAACTGCACTTTCACAATTGCTTTATTAACCTTCCTGCTTTCTCAAATTTGCTTGAAAATGCACGATTTTTCTTCCTTTTTTTTCAAAATGTTCTTGGGGGGGGTTATCCCCCAAAACCCCCCTTTTGGGGTTCGGGCTCGCTCGCTACGGTGCTGTATGCAAATCACTTTGCGCCCACCACTTTCAAATGTCACCCACCGCCCCTGCAAACCGATTCAGGAATTTAGGCAATCTCGTCATTTTTAGGTTTCGCCTGGCGAAAAGCTGCGGACCAGTATGGATGTTCGTCCCGCCTCTGTTTCCCATTGGCTAGCTCCATAAATGGACGCTAGCCATTGGGAAACAGAGGCGTCCGTCATTCCGCGAGGCGACTCGTGGGCGTTTCTGAGAATTTTTCTCATCCGGCCCCTTTTAGGACGTCAGTGCGGCGGTGGGCGGGGTTTATTTTTCTGTTCGTCGAGGTTTCTTTTCGTCATTCCGCGGCCAACCGCCGCCGGAGGAAGTCCAGGTCCAGGTGAGTGCTTTCCGTGTGCCCGTTCGTTCCCGCACCACCCTCCCACTGTCCGTCTTCCCGTTCCTGCCCGCCCCCCTCCCGCTGTCCGTGTGCCTGCCCGCCCCCCTCCCGCTGTCCGTGTGCCTGCCTGCCCCCCTCCCGCTGTCCGTGTGCCTGCCCGCCCCCTCCCGCTGTCCGTGTGCCTGCCCGCCCCCTCCCGCTGTCCGTGTGCCTGTAGTACAGAATGCGGTGAATTTGAGCCCTCTATGATAACACCCTGTGTGCCTGACTACAGCACATCGAAGTGTGTGCTATATTGCACATGTGTTCATACAACTTCTGACTTCACCCTGTCCCTCACTGCAAATCACAGAGCCGCTAATATCTACAACCCATGGCCCTGAACAACATCATCCAGTGCCTTGATGTACAGCACCAGGCGCTGCCATGAGGCACGCCACTCAGTGTTCCTCAGAGGCGCATCATCAAGTGCTCCCCTGAGGTTGATTCAGTGGTTAATTTGTACCAGTGTGTGGCGGTGGGGCTCGCCAGCATGGGGACTAGGATTCCTTTCACAATCCTCCCCCTGACAAAGACACACACCGCTGCTTTTCGACAGCCCGTTAGTTTTGTGTAAACAGTGCAAGACTGGCGCTGTTTACACAACACTAATTGTGTCTCTTATGGCAGCGTATGACGCGAGATGAGGAGTAACGAGAAAGAGAACAAATGTGAGTGTGCCTGTGTGTGAGTCAGGGGTTTATATGCGGCGGGTAGTTAGCATCAGCTGTATTTTAAAACAGACTTTGAAACTGATCCTGTCTTTCAATTGCTTAACTCTACAGCCAGAGACAATATTTCTTTGTTGACAATGTATGCGAGAATTATTTGGGTAATTGGAGTCAGTGATGCGTTCTCTGTTATGGGCTAAATGACCGCATGGAATTTCAATGTTACTTGTGACATTCTCACTGACTTACATTTTTTCTTTTTTTGTGTCTTCATAGATTAGTGTTGTTGTTTGAATGTATTTTTTCGGATGTATGACGTTACAACGCATACTTTTACAACGCCTACCATTACCACGCAATTTTTACAACGCAGGATCCATTACAACGAAGTACCATTACCACGCATGTATTTACAACGCAGATACCTTTACAACGCATACAATTACAACGTAAGTATTGGTAAGTATATAATATTTTTTTTAAATGTAAATTAATTTAAATTAATATAATTTAATTTAATGTAATTAACTTAGTTTAATTTAATCAATTTAATTTAATGTAATTTAAATTTAATTGTATTTCATTTTTACCCTTTACCCAAAAACCCAAAACTGACCCTGAACCCTAAAAATACCCCTTTACCCAAAAACCCCAAACTGACCCTGAACCCTAAAAATACCCCTTTACCCAAAAACCCAAAACTGACCCTGAACCCTAAAAATACCCTTTACCCAAAAACCCCAAACTGACTCTGAACCCTAAAAATACCCCTTTACCCAAAACTGACCCTGAACCCTAAAAATACCCCTTTACCCAAAAACCCAAACTTATAATAAGTTAGATAAAATTATATACTTACCAATACTTACGTTGTAATGGTATGCGTTGTAAAGGTACCTGCGTTGTAAATACATGCGTTGTAATGGCACTTCGTTGTAATGGTTCCTGCGTTGTAAAAAATGCGTGGTAATGGTATGTCGTTGTAAAAGTTGCGTTGTTAAGGTTGTATACCATTTTTTCTACGTATTTTTTCAATGCTTTTCTTTTGACACTGATGAGACTTGCACGTTACATCATGGCCCCCACAGTAGCGTTTCCTGTCTCAGTCCCTTTACTATGTCGATTCTCCCCCACTTGTTAACACTACTGTTCAACCGCGAGCCCAGTTCACTGTCTGCTGCACGGAACTCCGCGGAGTTCTAGAGTAGTTACGCTATTGTAAGTACCCCCGCGGGACTCTGATGATTTTTACATGTTACCAAGTATGTTGACAGTCGTTACATGTTGGGTATGCGTTGTTTGTTGTAACTACGCGCTTAATGTATGTGTACCCTGCTGTTTTTGATCTAGGCTGTTACTCCCCTGGGATTAACAGGGAGCACTGCGCGCTCTGGAGGGAGGCTGGAGGCAGCGCGAGATTCTGACAGGGCCAGTCACTGTCTTAAATGTGCTCTTACTACGTGCTCATCCTATCCCTGGCCTCTGCAGAGCGGTAGCCAGGCATGCGCCAGTTGAAGTTCCAATTCTATGGGGAAATCTGTTGAGGAATTACCTAACTTTTAAAATATGGAAAGGGCAAATGGAAACATTTTCGAGGCGGTACGGACCACTACTTTGTTGGAAACTGGCTCCCTTGCTTTGATTGTTCAAAGCCTGGCTTGGTATTCTCAGTGCAGTCAGTGGCAGTTGTGAACGTGAGCAGTGCAACAAAGGGGGATGGGGAGATAAGAAAAAGTCTAGGTACATTACACTGTGCTTCCACATGTCTCCTCTTCCAGTACCCTCCCGGTACACATCTCCCTATGCTCGCTCTCTCTCTGTGAGTAAATTGCCTTGTGCTCCACGCATGTTTATCAACGAATTCCCCCCACTGCGCGTACTCCTGGGCTCCAATGTGTGCACATTTTCCTGTGCTCCGGTATTATAAACATCAACCTGGGCCTCCGGCTGGTGTGTGGTGTTTTGATATGTTTTATTATCTACTCTCCTATGGTTATTGTAGGAAGGGGGAGTCTCTAGTTGGCGCAGTGCAGCACTGGCGACAAGCAGAGACTCCCCCTTCCTACATTGGACGCAGCGGTGAGGATCGCGAATTTACATTTGCAGTGTTTTACCTTAGCTACTGACCATTGCATAAGTGATTACAGTCCAGTATCTTAGCCACAGACTTTTTTGGTTCTCAATTTTGCTAAAAGAAGAAGATCCCTAGTGTTGAAATCATGCCTGGCACAAACAGCATTGATGGAGGAGAATCCATAGCCTCTGGTGCGCAGGGGCTAGAATGGGATGAATCAAAGCTGGATGACTACACAAGAAAGGAACTGAAGTTCTTCTGCAAGAAACTCAAGGTTCCACACGTGGGGTGCAGAAACAAACCTGAGCTCTACAAGGCCCTGAGGGCCTGGATGGAATCTAGGAAGGCGCCTGAGGATCAGGGTGCACCTGTGGATCCTGTGAGTCTGGAAAAACCAGACAGCGTTCTTAGCTTTGGCAGAGGCCTGTCGCCAGAGGAGCTGGCAGACAGACAGGCAACCAGGGATCATGAGATAAAACTGGCAGAATTGAATTTAAAGGGCCAAATGGAGCTTGAAAGCAAAAGAATGGCTCTGGAAGAGCGAAAACTCCAATTGGAGTATGATGTGAAAATGAGGGAGATGAGTCTAAAAGAGAAAACCTTGGATCATCCTCCCTCTGGTGGCAGCGCAGCGCCGGTGCAGGTAGAGTCAAGAGTGCACATCCCCAAAGATGTAGTTAAAGAGTTCTTTAAGGGGGATGACATAGGACAGTGGTTTAGGGCATATGAGGTAGCCATGTTTTCCCACCGGGTCCCTGAGAAGGATTGGGGAGCGGGGTTATGGGGAAGGTTCCTTAGCGAAGGGCGGGACACCCTGCTAGATTTGCCCACTGAAGACCAGAGATCCTATCCCCATATGAAAGAAGCTTTAATGACCAGGTATGGGCTTACCCCTGAAATGTATAGACAGAAGTTTAGGGGGTGTAATAAGCGGCCTGGGAATACATATGTGGAGTTTGTGACTTTTTTTTGCAGAGCACTGGATGGTTGGGTGAAGGGTAACAAAGTGAATGATTTTCAAGGTCTCTTTGATTTAATTGCATGGGAGCACTTGCCTGAACAATGTCTTCCTGAGTTACGCCAGCACCTGATTGATAGCAAGCTGTCCAACCCGAGGAAGCTTGCTGAGGAGGCGGACCGCTGGCTCAGCACCAGGGTCCACAAGGGTCCAGTGGGAGACTCCGCCAAGGGTGGGCAGGGTCCCCAGCAGAAGAGTGGGGGGGACAAGGGAAAACAGAAAGGGTTCCAAAAAGGCCCCCAAAGTAATCCCCAAGGGGACCAGCAGAAAGGTTCTCAGCCTCCCCCACCCCCAAAGCAGAATGGGGCCCCGACAGGTAGACCTGTTCCAAAGGGGCCCTTCAATTGTTTCAAATGTGGTGACCCGGGGCACATAGCCAGTGACCCCAAGTGTCGCCTGTTTGGAAAACCAGCACCCACTGGTGCTCCGCCCCGACAAGTGACCAGTGTTCACTTAGGAGAAGAAGTGATGGTCCCGGGGGGTGGAGATCCTGTTCAGATGACCCTAGTCTCGCTAGGAGACAGTGAGATGGTCCCTACAAACTACCTGCCCTCTAACACTAAAAAATATGGGCAGGTGGTTACCATCAATGGTAGGAAAGCTGAGGCTCTTAGAGACACAGGAGCCAGTGTGACTGCAGTGAGGCATCACCTGGTGTCTCAAGAGCAGGTTGTACCCCATGCCTATTGTAGGGTTGTCAATGCTGACAACTCTGAGAGCCAATGTCCAATGGCTCAAGTTCCCTTCGAGTGGGGGGGGGTCTCTGGTACTCTGCAGGTCTGTGTGAGGAAAGCCATGCCTGTTGACTGTTTGCTAGGGAACGACTTGGAGGACTCCCCTTGGGAAAAGGTGGAGAAGACGACTCACCTGAAGATGGTGGGTCTACCTGACTGGGCGTGCGTGACCACCCGGTCAATGGCAGCCAGTAGGGGTGATCAAGAGGTCCTGGGGCCTGAAGGAGAGGCCCAGGAACCGGCCTTAGGGAGAAGGCGCAGGGTGCGCGGGAAACCGGCCCCTGAAGTTCCCACGGTCCAGGAGGAAGCAGACCTTGAGGGGGATGCCCTGGAGCCTACTGGGGAACAGATTGCCGAACTGGGTGACCTGCCTGAGCTGACCCATTGGCAGCAAGAAGGAGGCCCCTCCAGGGAGGAATTATGCAGGGAGCAGAAAGAATGCCCTTCTCTCGTGGGTATGCGGCAGCAGGCTGCAGACCAGGCCAATGGTGTTCAGGCCAAAACACATTATGTGTACTGGGAGAATGACCTCCTGTATTCAGAGCCTAAGGCTGCTGAACCTGGGTCAGCCCGTGTGCTGGTGGTACCCCAGAAGTTCAGAGCCTTCCTACTGGGACTGGCTCATGATGTGCCTTTAGCAGGACATTTGGGGATGGACAAGACCTATGACAGGCTTGTCACCCACTTCTACTGGCCCCAAATGCACAAGAGCTCAGATGCTCATTGTAGGACCTGTCCAACTTGCCAGGCAAGTGGGAAGAGCGGAGGGAAGATCAAGGCTCCCCTCCAACCCTTCCCTGTGGTCAGTACTCCATTCCAACGAGTGGGTATTGACATTGTTGGGCCTCTGGACCCCAAGACAGCCATGGGCAACAGGTTCATCCTGGTCTTGGTGGATCATGCCACCCGGTACCCTGAAGCCATCCCTCTGAGGACAGTGACGGCCCCCGTGGTGGGGCGTGCACTGATGGGAATTTTCTCCAGAGTGGGGTTCCCTCTAGAGGTGGTGAGCGACAGGGGGACCAACTTTATATCCAAGTATATGAAGTCCCTTTGGCAAGAGTGTGGTGTAACCTACAAGTTCACCACACCTTACCATCCCCAAGGAAATGGGTTGGTTGAAAGATTCAACCGAACCCTGAAGGGCATGATCATGGGCCTGGAAGGTCCAATGAGGCGTAAGTGGGACGTCCTCTTACCATGCCTGCTCTTTGCATACCGCGAGGTGCCACAAAAGTCTCTAGGGTTCAGCCCCTTTGAGCTGCTGTATGGTCACCCCGTGAGAGGACCACTGAGTTTGGTAAAGGAGCAATCTCCCAGGAAACCTCCCCAGAATGTATATAGCGACATGCTGGCCTTCAGAAACCAAACCAGGCGCTTCAGACAACTTGCTGAGGCAAATCTGGAAGCTAGCCAGGAGGAGATGAAGCGATGGTACGACCAGAATGCCACTCTGGTAGAGCTTCAGCCTGGACAAGAGGTGTATGTCTTGGCCCCAGTGGAACCCTATGCACTTCAGGATAAGTGGACAGGCCCATTTGAGGTTGTGGAGCGCAAGAGCTCAGTGACATACTTGGTGGACATGAAGACGCCCAGGAATCCTTTACGGGTCCTCCATGTCAACCGCCTCAAGCCCCACTTGAAAAGGTCCGAAGTGGGCATGCTGTTGGCCACTGATGATGGAATGGAAGAGGAGTCTGAGCCTCTTCCTGACCTCTTAGTGGCCTGTGAGAAAGATGGGTCAGTGGATGGAGTTAACCTCTCACCCACCCTGACCCCTGAGCAACAGGAAGACTGCCGCCAATTGCTGGGGCAGTTTCCAGATCTGTTCTCCCTGGTTCCTAGTGTCACAGATTGGTGCGTCCATGATGTGGACACAGGAGACAGCTTACCTGTGAAGCATAAAGCTTACAGAGTGACTGACAGGGTCCGGGCCTGCATCAAGGAGGAGGTCTCCAAGATGCTTGCTCTTAGGGTGGTTGAGTCTTCCAGCAGTCCTTGGTCCAGCCCCGTGGTCTTGGTCCCAAAGGCTGCTGCACCGGGAGCCACACCTGAACTCCGGTTCTGTGTGGACTACAGAGGACTCAATTCAGTCACCAAGACTGACGCGCACCCTATCCCCAGAGCTGATGAGCTCATTGATCGGCTAGGGGCTGCTCGGTTCCTCAGCACGTTTGATTTAACGTCTGGGTACTGGCAGATCGCCTTGACCGATGGGGCAAAGGAGAGGTCCGCATTCTCCACACCAGATGGGCATTTCCAGTTCCGGGTTATGCCATTTGGGATGAAGAATGCCCCTGCCACCTTTCAGAGGTTGGTCAACCAGGTGTTGGTCGGGCTGGATGAGTTCAGTGCCGCCTACCTGGATGACATCGCAGTGGCACTTGGCCAGAACACCTGCGGCACCTCTGGGAAGTGTTGATGGCGCTGAGCAAGGCAGGCCTCACAATCAAGGCAAGCAAGTGCCAGATTGGGCAGGGTTCAGTGGTGTACTTGGGACACCAAGTGGGGAGTGGCAAGGTGGCACCCTTGCAACCCAAAATTGAAACCATCCTGGCTTGGGAACCCCCCAAGACCCAGACTGCAGTGAGAGCCTTCCTGGGGCTCACTGGGTATTACAGGAGGTTTGTCAAGGGCTATGGCACTATTGTGACCCCCTTGACAGAGCTGACTTCTAAGAAGCAGCCCAGGAATGTGATTTGGACCGACACCTGTCAGAAGGCTTTTGACACCCTGAAGACTGCCATGTGCACGGCGCCCGTGCTCCTGATTTCTCCAAGGAATTCATAGTGCAAACAGACGCTTCAGAGCATGGTGTAGGGGCTGTTCTCTCACAGATGACTGAGGAGGGCTGGGACCAACCCGTAGCCTTCATCAGTAGGAGGTTACTTCCACGGGAAAGTAGGTGGAGTGCAATAGAGCGAGAAGCATTTGCTGTGGTCTGGGCGCTGAAGAAGCTAAGACCCTACTTGTTTGGGTCTCACTTCCGAGTTCAGACAGACCACAGGCCCCTCAGATGGTTGATGCAAATGAGGGGTGAGAACCCAAAACTGTTGAGGTGGTCCATCTCCCTACAGGGTATGGACTTCACGGTGGAACACCGCCCTGGCACAGATCACGCCAATGCTGATGGTCTGTCCAGATTTTTCCGCCTTAGTGATGAGGAACTCCCTGGGGAAGGGTAGTTCCCCCCACATTTCAGCTGGAGGGGACACGTGTTAGACCTGGCACCTTGGCGTGAGTTTCCCTTCCACTTTTTGCTGTTGTGCCTCAAATGTTTTGCTGGTGTCTGCTACTCAGGGCACTGCGCCACGGCCAACCCGTGCCGCAGTGCAAGTGCTCCCTACTGTAAAGTGTACCTGTGATTGATGTCCATGATTGGTTCATTGGATTTACTGTTAGTCCCTAGTAAAGTGCACCAGGAGTGCCAGGGCTTGTGAATGCCAACACTGCTAGTGGGCCTGCAGCGCTGGTTGCGCCACCCACAGAAGCGGCCTTAAAATGTGTCTAGGGTCTGCCATTGCAGAACCTGCGTGCAGTCTGGTACTGTCACCCTGGCTGGGCAAGTGCACACACTTGCCAGCCCCTAAACCTTCCCTTAACTTCATATTAGTCACCCCTATGGTAGGCCTGAGGGCAGGGTGCATTGTAAGTGTAAGGTAGAACATGCCCTGATGTGTGTGGCATGTTCTAATAGTGAATTACTGCCAAATTCGTTTTTCACTATTGTAAGTCTACCTGTTCCCTTCTAGGCCAGATGGGCTGCTGGAATTATTACACTCTATAATCCCAGCAGGCTCAGGGAACATGGTAGAAATTCATGTTTAGTATGCCTGAACTCAAAATAATAAAATACTTCTTTTAGTAAAGTTTATTTTAATATCCTGTGTTTGCAAATGCTACTTTTAGAAAGTTAGCATTTGCTTGCCTAACCATTTCAGCCCGCCTCTGCTTGGATGTGGATCTGACTGTCTGGTGTGTGTGAGTGACAGCGCTGGGAGTTGACAGGTAGTGAATAGCCAGATGACACCTTAGTGGGTGGTGGGAGTTTCCCCTGAATGATGCATCAGGCTGTGCTCTGCCTCCACAATGCTGGCTCCGCCCTCCTGGGGAGCGACTGATGACTCAGCCTGCACCTGGCCCAGGAAGGACCGAAGCTTGTCAACAAAGTGCTCAGGCTACTCCTGTCCTCACAATGCCGGCTCCGCCCCCCTGGGGAGCGGCTGATGTGCCTGCCCTCACACTGCATGCAGAAGCCAGAAGTACCCACAACAAGTGCTCAGAGACTGGAGCAGTTATGCAGAGGCCCCCCTGGCTTGCTAGAACAAAAGAAACTGGGTATAAAAGAAGGAGCCCTGCTCCTTGTAAATTAGATCCTGTTTGTGCTACAGAAGAAACTCTGCCCGAAGAGAAGGACCTGGAAGGACTACAAGGAGGAGTGCTGACTCTGGCCTGTGTCTGGTGCCTTGCTGCCAAAGGAGAGGAAGAGAAAAGACTGCAAGAGACTTTTGCTTTTATTTTGAACTTTGTGCCAAACTCTGCTGAAAGATCTCCAAGGGCTTGCTGTTGAACTTGCCCCCTGACCAGCGCTCCAGGAACAGTGAGCGCTACCTTCCCTGACTAAGGCATCAGCTGTGTGTGCTGCTCATCGCTGCAGCGCTGACTGAGGAAGACGAGAGCATCAAGCCCCCCTGCACACCGTGACCGTGGGTGAGCAGATCGCCATAGCAACGTGAAGCCCAGCCCGCCGCTGGCCTGAACACCGTGACGGCATCTGCACCTGGCCCCACGAGAGCAAAGTAACGGAGGACCCGTCCGGTCCAAGCACCAAAGTCTACTGGGCACAAGCGCCGTAGATTCCCCCGCAAAGACGGACTGCCGCCCTTGTCATCGCCCTCGCTATCAGCGTCCTGCCAGCTGCCCCGCTGAAGGGACATCACCGCGACCGGCACTTTGGCTGGGTACGTCCCGCACTTGGGGACCGTACTGCCACTGCGCCACACCCAGCCGCCGCCGTCGGGACGGAAGAGAAGACTGAGTAAAAGGACCTGTGCCCCCATCGAGCACCGCCGCCCCCGGGTGACCCGTGACCTGCTGCCTCGAGCCGCAGCTCGCCTCGCCCGTCAAGGAAGCAACGCGACGTGGGACAGCTCCCCCTTCAGCCGTCCTCTTCGAAGATCACCACAAGAAGTGAAAGGTACTGTCTTTGCCCCTCCGCGGTGCGAGCGTCCTGCAATCTGAGCTCGCACCGCGCTGTCTGATCTCAGGCACCCCGGGAGCCTCGCAGCTGCTGTTTGCTTTGCAGCGCGAGCCGCCCCAGAGGCAGAGGCTCGCTCTGCTCTTGGCCCCCGAGGCCCCGCCTGACGCTCTCTGAGGCCCGCGGCCCCCTCTCCCCGAGTCGAGCCCTGAAGGGTGACTCATTTCGAGAGCGGAGACAGCGGGAAGCGCCTTGAAGCGCTATAAGACACTGGAACCGTTCTAAAGCTGGGCAGAAGGCCCAAAAGAGTGCCTTTATTTAACGAACTGTGACTTTTTGATAAAGAATACTGGAACCTGCATTGAAGAAGTAACCAAGACTGTATTTACAAGCCTGCTTGAAATTTATATAAAGAATATATATTTTTTACAAATACAGTTTGGTGTCATTGTGTGGTGGGTTGGTTGTGATGGTGTAATATTGCAAATGTTTAACCCTACATGCCCCAGAGATTAGCCTAAGACTGCTTAAGCCACACTACCTAGAGGGTAAGCAGAGGTTGTCTTGAAGGTAACCCTCAGCCCTGACGGGGAAGAGAGAGTCCCTGCTTGTCGCCAGTGCTGCACTGCGCCAACTAGAGACTCCCCCTTCCTACAGTTATGTACCACTGTGGGGCCATGTGCATGAAGTTCTGCATGTTTCTTGGTCTGTGTACATGGGTGCATGCGTGTACGTCTGCTGAAGGTCGATTAAACGGCTGTAGGCATATAGGCGATTCGCTTGTGTGCACATGAGCCCGCCCTTCATTGTGTTTTGTGCCTCTGTGGGCGTGAACACTGTCGCAAAAAGCCAAACTACTGGCCTAGTTAGTTCTTGCTCTTTATTATTTTTCCGAGTTTCACATTTGAACCTCAAAATTGTGGTCCTGCTTCAAATCTTGGTTCAAAAACAGCCCTAATTGCTTCTAGACTCCACAGCATTAGCAATGGTATGAATTCAGAGAGCCGTGGTAAATCACACACAGAAGCTTTGCTTTCTTCGCAGCGCTTTGCTCACTCCCGTGTCCAATTTCCCAAAAAGCTGCACCGCGCCCACTGTTAGCCTGTGCCGTCTTGTTGCGGTCGCACCCAGGGAGAGGGTAGTGTACCACCAGAGGATGGGGTGTGGCACAGCTGCACCCGGGGTGCAATAAATACGAATTAAACACTGACTCACCGTCGATTTGGGACAGGCTTTTCCGCTCGCTGCGTCTTTGCTTGGCTGCAACGGGTGCTACCAAGTCCAAACCCTTGTCCCCATTTTGCACCGGAAGTGGCACGTGCAGCACATTCTCAACAAATGAGATGATGAGGTTGGTGGATGGGCACATGTGAAACGCGTCCGCTGGCTCTTGCCTGAGTCCAGACTGTCCTTCTGAGACACCCCGAAAGGTTCAGGGCGTACAAGTTTATTTTTAAAATGATTAAGAACAGATCTAATTTTAGATAATGATTACTGCCTCATCGGTTCCAAGTTATGATCCTGTGCAAAGTCAGTGCGGCACTGGTGCTTTGTCGTTTTACTGCATATGAACGCGCCTTGAAGCTGTCTCACAGGTGACACCTGGTATGTGTAAAAACCCGATTCAAAGGCTATACAAAGAGAAAATGATCTCCATGAAGCAATAGAGCATTGCACTGGGTGCAGTTGTGTTACGGCATACAGATGCACTGAGCTACTGTCACAGAGCTGGTGCCTGGGATATATAAAGTTGCGGTCTATGTTTATAAAGTGATTGCAGCGAATGCATAGGGCACACCCCTGTGTCTTATGAACTTAATACATTGCTCCTCGCAGCTCAGTTTATGTAACAGGGTCCAGTTTTTTAATTCTATCTGATTCATGCTGGCATCGTATAGAGTGCCTTTGGGGATGCTAATTGTTTCAGGGAAGAAAGCAAATGTCTTGGGGCTCTGGTGCAGATCCGCATATGTGGCCTTATTGCAATACACCAGGACGTTGTTGATAAACATAACAAATAAATAACAAAATATTACAACCATAATCTTAAATTGCAGTCCAGCAGTGGCTACTAATGATGGCTGCCAATTAGATTTCTTCAACTTTAGTTCCAAACACCAAGCGGCAGAATTTCTAATGGATAGCAGACTGCATGGAGGTGTCTACTTTTCCTGAAAAATTGCATCTCTAATATGCACATCTGCAATTTAGTGCCCACTTTGATGTTGGCTGATATCAATGACTTCAAAGCCCAGCACATAGGTGGACACAGCCACTCTTGAAGCATACAACAGGTTGAATCCCGGGTGAAGTTGTGCATGCATTGATCTGCTCACCCCATCCTATGGTTGTTGTACTGGTTTACTTGTGAAGCCCAGTGCTTATTAAAGTGGATCCACTTCACTGTAAGAAACTTGCCTGCCACCAGTTACATCTTTGACAAGCTTAGTGTCTCCGAAGAAATCTGTGACTTGCACAGCTG
Organism: Lissotriton helveticus; assembly: GCF_964261635.1. NCBI lineage: Eukaryota > Metazoa > Chordata > Amphibia > Caudata > Salamandridae > Lissotriton > Lissotriton helveticus. The sequence goes on from NC_136061.1 coordinate 1,648,950,798, forward strand.
GGCAAGACATCCTCTTAAAAGCCTTGTACTTCCTTAATGGGCAACCCATGTCAGAAATGCACTACCACAAAAGGTTTGTAAAGTATGGTTTCAGAAAAGATAAGGTATGTCTTAATGAACAAGTAACTTTAGCCCCGAGCATGTAGGTCTTTATGATTTGAGATAGTACAAAGCCTCTAATTTAGCAAGATTTTTGGTACCAATGCTTGAAGGTCTCTTTCCCATTTCTGCATTCCTAATCACCCACTGAAGAGGTGCAGCAAAATTGTTTGTGGAATCCTGAGGTTCTTTACTCCTCCCTTCGGTATATAGGTGATGATGATGTTTTTACAGTCATTAACCAGTGACTGGGTGATGGTAACTTTAATTGCGACATGGAATATTTTATTTTTAGTATTTTACTTTAGTTCCCTGCCCCCTCGCTGTGCTTGCTTCCCTGCCCCCTCGCTGTGCTTGCTCTGCTGAGTGTGTGTGTGGCTCTGGGTGTGTGTGTGTGGCTCTGGGTGTGTGTGTGTGGCTCTGGGTGTGTGTGTGTGGCTCTGGGTGGGTGTGTGTGGCTCTGGGTGGGTGTGTGTGGCTCTGGGTGTGTGTGTGGCTCTGGGTGTGTGTGTGGCTCTGGGTGTGTGGATCTGGATGTGTGTATGGCTCTGGGTGTGTGGATCTGGGTGTGTGTGTGTGTGTGTGTGGCTGGCTCTGGGTGTGTGTGGCTGGCTCTGGGTGTGTGTGGCTGGCTCTGGGTGTGTGTGTGTGGTAGTAATTGCTGTCTGCTGAGCTCGTCCGTAGGGTACAATAGGTCTCACATTTGCGAGAGATTAAGCTAATGGCAATGTAAATGACAATGCCATTTATTTATCTGTTTTCAAAACCAACACATAAATACAAATTTTGGCATTTACAATGCCAATAGCTCTAACTTTTCCAAAGGCGGAACCATTGCATTGTAAATGCTTGTTATCACTGCAATACGATCCGCTAGGGGAAGCGTATCCATCTTGCTACCTGATCTGTTAATGTTTTAATCGCTCGCCCATAGTTCACTACTGCCTCTGGGTCCCACGAATCCAGACCCCTAGATATTTAAAGGGTTCTGAGGCCCAAGTCGGGGGAATTCCAGCTCATACGATGTGGTGCACTGTGTGAGAGGTAATATTAATTACCGAAAAAAAAGTATTCCCAGTTTATATGAAGGCCTGAACTTACTCTGATTTTACATACTCCCTGAGTAAGGGCTCGAAATCTTTCTCATTTTCCCGGACATACAGAAATATGTTGTCCGCATATAAAGATATGGCTATCGGCCGCAGTTGGAACCCCAGCACGCCTGTCTATATCGCTGCCTGATCTTGCATGCTAAAGGCTGTAGCACGAGAGAGAAAAGCATTGGTGACCGTGGGCATCCTTGCCTAGTATCTCTGCAGATTTGGATAGGGTAGACACAAACCTATTTACACAAACCCTCGCTGTCATTTCAGAATAGAGCAAACATACCCATTGCATAAATGCAGAGTGGAGCCCAACACAACTCCGCACCGTGAGCATATAGCCTCACTGTATGGAGTTGAATGCCTTAGCGGCATCAAGTAACACCGCAGGTGCCTTTAGTTCTGGGTTCCATTGGTGCAGTATTGCAAACAAAGTTCTCAAATTATGTGTTGTGGATAGCTTTATCTGGTAGAACCAGATTGAGCACTAGGGACTGTAATTTAATCGCAACTATTTTAGCTAAGATTTTTCCATCCATATTCATAAATGATAATGGCCAGTATGATTCACATCTTTTAGAGTCCTTGTCTGGCTTCAATAGCATGACTATCTGTGCCTCACGCAGTGTGGGAGGGAGTATCCTGCTATCGTATGCCTCCGCATACACTTCTACCAGTCTTGGGGCCAGCTGGTCTATGTATGTTTTATAAAACTCGCTGGGCAGGCCATTAGCACCCGCTGCCTTTCCATTTGGTAGTTTTTGTATAGCCTCTTTCACTTCATCTACGGCTGCAGGAGAAATTCTCTTTGAACCAATGATAGCCAACCCAGTGCCACATCGTCAAGTTAGCCAGCTATCTCAACATCTGTAGCCACTAGTCGGTAAGCATATAACTCAGCATAAAAATCAGTGCACTCCTGTAGTATCTCTGTTGTATACCACGGTTCAGAGGTTTATGTCCAGTATTTCGACTGTGACCCTGTTCTTTCTACTTGGACAGTTTTGCGTCCAGCGTACGCCATGCTTTACTCCCCTCCCCATACTCAGGTTCAGGTTTTAGAGTCTTTATTTCGATATAAAAATCATAAAAGACAATAGTAAAACACATTTCATTATAATAACATTTTTCCATTAAAAATAGCAACACCATTATCATAAAAAGTTATTAAACACACAGAAATACAAAGACCACCTGAACATAGCAAATTAAAATTGTGAGACAAGCAGAAGATACAGAAAACATGCCTCATACTATGTACAATTTTTCTAAATTTAGTTAGAAGAGGTATGGGAGGGCCTATATAAAGGAATTTAACGGCCCTGATAAGGGTTTTGTCTGCTTCTTTGCCCTAATAGCCCAGGCCCACCCTAAAAATGTGGCTATACTCACCACGATCAACTCTGAGGTATTGGTTTTTAAAACCTGAATAGCCTCCGAGGACCTTCTAAAAGGAAGGTACTGAGACAAGGGTTTTAGCCATTTTGTTCGAGGCACAGAATAGTTCGGGCAGGCGAACAAAAAATGACCCTCGGTTTCTTTATGACTTGTGCACCAACTACAAAATTCAGTTGCTCCATTACCCCATTTGTTTGTGAAGGAATTCAATGGCAATGATCCTACCCGAAACTGATGGTAAAGTTTCTTGTCCAGCGGTTTGGTGATGATGTCCCAATAGGTCTCACGGGAGGGATCCAACTTAATGGTCAGAAACCTTCCCGTAAGACCAACAGAGCTGGAGGCCGTTATTCGCAGTAAACGGACCGAGGCCCAGTACAATGCCTTGAATTCCTGTTTGGATGGAAAAGCGTTGGTGCTTGGGGATGTCCACAGATGTTCTAGTCCCATTTCAATCAAAATGGTTTTTACGCTTTTTAACCAAGGAATTCTTCCAGATCCCCCAATTGACCTAACTTCGGCCAATTCCTTAGCAAAAAGGGTAAGATCAGGGGATGTCCATATACGCCTCCAGAAAGCCACCAGTCTAAATCTTGCCATCTCGTTGATTGGATTACATCCCATGTCCAAACATAGGGGTATAGAAGGTGATGATTGGGGTAACCCAATCAAGCTCCTTAGGAACTTACACTGGGTTCTGAATAGGCTGGAAAGGTCAGTGTATCCCCAGAGATCAGCGCCATATAAAATTGCGGTGTTGATCTTGGTGTCATAGATTTTTAACGCAGGGGTAACCCGTTTAGTGATTGATCTCTTTTGCTCACTCAGAAGGCAGCCAGTGAGTCGGGCTAGTTTAAGCTGTTGGGCGCCAATCTGATCTTTCCAACCCAGACGACGGTCCAGGGTGACCCCCAAGTACGTCATGGTTTCAACTTGTTCCAAGTTGACTCCACTCAAACTTACGGAGCTCCGGACAAGGTGCCTCCTATTCAGAACCATAAACTTGGTTTTACCAACGTTTACCTTAAGATCGCTGATGACACAGAACTCCTCAAAGCGGTCCAGCGCCCGCTGCAGTCCACTGCGTGTTTTTGAGAGGAGTAGGATGTCGTCAGCAAAGATAAGCATAGGAAACCTTGTCCCTGCCAACAAGGGGGCATCAGTGGGGGTGTCTGCAAAGAATTTGACCACTTGATCAATGAATAGCAGGAAGAGTGTTGGGGCCAGGACACAACCCTGACGAACACCACGAGTCACGGGGAAAGATTTTGACACTTGTCCCTGGCTTCCCCACCTCACCCTAGCATAATTGTCCTCGTGCATTTTAACTATCAGATCAAGTAGTTCCCTAGGAAGGCCCAAGTCTCTCAGGACGCACCACAATTTGTCCCTTGGCACAAGATCGAAAGCAGACTTCAGATCAATAAATGCGGCAAAGATGGTACCACCACCGAGCAATACCACCTTCCAGTAGATCAGACAAAATCTGAACACCTGATCGATGGTGCTCACTCCAGATCTGAAGCCTGCTTGCATGGGAGATAAAATATCCTCTAGTTCAATCCAACCTTGAACTCTATTCAAAACCATGCGTGCAATGATTTTTTGGAGGGAGTCGATAGGTCTAATCCGGGCAACTATCGCCCGATTAGCCTTATCGCCTTTTTTGTGGATAGGGAGTATCTCCGCACCCTTCCACGACCTAGGAATTCTTGCCCCTTTGGCTATTGCGTTAGCGATCTTTGTTATGTAAGGCACCCAAAGAGCGGGGTTGACTTTAAACAAGTCAACAGGGATTAAATCCAGCCCTGGTGCTTTCCCCCTCTGGGTTAAGCCAAGAGCTAGCTCTACCTCGGATTCCGAGAAGATAAGTTTTTACCCTCGAATTGATGTCAGGGGCATCTCATCCAATTTAAAGGGGGGTCCAGATGTTTCAGCACAAAATTGTGCCGAATAATGGGTCACCCAAAGTTCAGGGGATACATGGTTTGTAGGGGTGCGTGAGTCAGGGTCCTTGCCCCATTTCACCAGATTCCAGAACTTAAGCTGGTTATTTGAGGTGGAGGCGTCCAGAAGATCGGACCAGTACATATCCTCCCACTCCCGTTTAGCTTCCCACTGAGCTTTCTTATATTGTACCCTAGCTGCCTTAACCGCACACATGTTCCGGGACTTAACCATTTTAACAAGATGTCTGTGGGCCTCCCTGCACTTTTTGTTGTACCATTTCTGACGGGTTGCATTATGTTTAACAGTACCCTTCTGACCTGGTAAAGAAAGGAGGAGTTTGAGCTCATTAAAACAGCGCTCATGGAGGTCAATAACAATGTTTACAGAGCCATCCCCCTGCAATTCCTCGCACATGATTTCATTAGACGTGTTAGAGACCACTATCTCAACGCTCTCCTGAAGAGTCTCATCCCCCGCTAGCCTGGACCATTTTATCCTCCTACGATCATTGGTCAGGAGAACGTCCCCTGTCCGGGTGGTGTCAGGTTCTTTTAGTCCTTTCATACCTGGCAACCTTAATTTAAGTGCAAGGGGGTTATGGTCGCTTTCTGGGCGAGGTACCACTTCCATATCTACCAGCAGTGGCCAGTATTCCATCTTTAACAAGAAGTAGTCGATCCGGCTTTTCCTTAAACCGTTATCAAAGGTGTAATTTGCACCCAGATCCGACCTTGACCGACCATTTATTGCCCTTAGCCCCCGGGTAAGACACAGGGCCGTCCAGTTCAACGCGGCCTCAGTAGCTTTAACAGTTTTATTTAACAGCAAGTCTGGGATAATCCAGACAGCATCTTCAGCAGAACCCCAGCTGTCACCGGCTACATATAACGGCTCAAAAGTACAGTTTAAATCGCCTCCCAGGAGGATAAAGTCTTCTCTGGCCTGTCCTCCGAGAAGGTGGTCCAAAGCATCCAATACAGCAGGGCAGCGAGCCCCTGGGAGCCCTCGTGCATATACATTAATAATAATCAGGTCCCGATGGCCATCTTTGCTCAGTTTAATTACCAGGAGGTCCAAATTGTCTACGAGTATCTCAGATGGGTGGTATCCAGATGACTGCCTCACCCAAGTCAGCAGACCCCCTGAGGTACGCCCTTTACCACCCCTTATGGCTGGTTTGAAAAAAGTTACAAAACCCACTCTATGAACTGGGTCAGGCGCCCAAGTTTCCTGAAGCAGGATGATGTCAAATCTGTCCACAAACTCAAACCAATCTTCTGAGTTCAGGCTTCCCCTGACCCCTGCAACATTCCAAGACAGTATGTTAGATGTTTCCAGTGGGGGAACTGCTGGGAGGATCGTTAGTACTGGCGCAGCAGGAGACATTGATGTACATCCCCTTAGCCCAGCTGTATTACAGGAAACCATCTTGGGCGAACTCGCTGAAACGTGTTACCTCTGATAAGCCTGCATCTTCAACCCTGGTCTCAATAAAGCAAATTATAGGTTTTGATACAAGTTGTGGACCTTCCAAGGGAATATCACTAACAACATATGTTTCTAGTGAATTAGAGACGGTGGGCCTATCTACAGGACTTGGAACGTAACGTGCGCCTTTAATGGGAGCAACACTTTCTGCACCAACTTCTAGAGGGGAAGAGACAGAAAACACAGGAATAGGGATGGGTTCAGGATTATGAGCTAGAGCATAAGCCAGTCAGTCGACCTCGTCCAGACAGCCAAACCTGTTCGAAGTGGGAACCCCTTCCCACCAACCATTTTGACCCTGCCAACCTTCTCTTCGTCCGCCCCGCATAGTATTATGGACTGTAGACCAGTTCCCTCCTAAATTTGTGTGTTGTCGTGGGGGGTAAAAAAAGGTAAGTGGCTTGACAATAATACCAGAGTTATCGCCACGTACATCCCATGAACATAGATGGTGAACTGTCCTTGGATCTGCAAAGGAAATAACAATACAATCATCCGAGATAGTCTTGGATGAAGGGCCTACCCAAGGTACCCTACGAACCATTAAGATGTTACTTCTAAGATGGCTTGGTAAATGTCTATTTGCATTAAGCCAATGAATAACCTTGTTCTTAAGTGACCGATGATCCTCTTGGGACCATGGCTCTAAAACAGGCACACCTGCCAACACTACAACATAAGACCTGGCATCTGGTGGTAAGTCAATATATCCCCCACGAAAGTTATGTCTGTTTCCATTACTAAATCCCTGAGAGTAAGTACATGGGTTCACGCTCTTATTAGGTTGTTGGACACTAACCTGGGAAACCCTTTTTGGAGGTGCTTTATCTATTGGAGGGCAAGGGATTGGGACAGTAGGTTGGGGGTTAGTGACTACAGGGTTACAATCCTTAGTGCGAGGTTTAGGTATAGGTTTGGGTTGAGGCGGGGGCTGGGCCGGTATGAGTGCAGCTGGAGCCTGTGGGGTGCTCTCAACACCCTGTAGGATATTTGCCTCCATCTGCTTTAGGCTAAGACTAGCTAGGGTGACAATTGTCTTATCCATTTCTAATAGATTATTTTCAATGCGTGAGAGTCGAAGTTCCAGGGGGGAGAGAAGCCTCTGCAATGTGTCCCATACAGTTCTGAGAAAATCTTCATCACCCCCCTGTAGCTTACCAGACTCACCTTGCAGTTCCTCGTGGACTCCTTCAACAAGATTCGGGAGAGATTCCCCCGTGTTTGTGTCTAAATCTGTGCTATCTATGCTGGTACCAGTGTCCGCACCAGTAGGGCAAATATTAACCAGCGGAACACTAGCACCACCTCTATTTGAAGCCAGGAGACGACGGTTATTGAAGAAATGTGCCCTAGCAGTTTTAGCCTTTTTCCGCGCTTATGCTGATCTAGCGAGGCGTTTTCTTATATGTGCAGCATCCCTTTTATTAACACCAGCTGGCTGCTTTAGCATGTCAAATTGTTTGGGGATACCCAAGTTAGAGTCTTGGGTTTTTGACAGCAAAATCTGGGTGGGCTTAGGAGATATCGACAAAGGAATAGATTGTGACTCTGGTGGACGAGTTGGTGAGGGGTGATGGATATCCACCTTTACTATCAAGGGCCGGGGGCCTGACAGGCGTTCAGGAGTTTTAGCAGAGGCAATGTTGCCTAAGGATGATTTTTTAGAAAATGCTAAATCCTGAGATAGTCTTCGCGCTGCCTCTAACTCCAATGACACTCTATGTTGCATTTTAGAGATTTCATTATCAATGGCCATGTTAGTCTTGACAATGAAATCATCGAGTGTCCCATTAGATTTTAGCCCTCCCTTAGCGGTTTTGCTACGAGTCCCCCGTGAGCACATGATAAATAAAAAATGAGATACAATTAAAACCTGTACATGTGATAACAATTTAAGCAGGGGGGGTGGCCCAGTCCAGTTCTCTCAGTCCTCGAACGGCCTCAAACGGCCCGCTCTTTGCCCGGTCTTCGCCCCGGGCTGCGTCCCGCGCTGCGGGAGGGTGGAGGGTATTAGGGAACGTAGTGGGGCGAGGGGCGGGACAGCAGGGAGAGCGGACCGGAAGGTGTCGCTCGGTCACGCAGGGACTCCTGGGATATGGAGTCCCCGCAACGCTCGCAGCCCCGCTGCCTACCTGCCTCGAGCCGGACCCAGAGATGCTCCCTCTTAGTTCAAATTACTGCCTCTCACGCAGCAGGCGAGTTCCAGGGATTCAGGTGCAAGAAAAGTAACAAGACCTCCTCCAATCAAGTTCTCCACACGGTAAGAGCAGTTCCGTGATGCAATCCCACAGGAAACAGGGCGGTGATGGTTAAAATAGCCTTCAGTGGGCGGGGGCGGGACAGCAGGGAGAGCGGACCGGAAGGTGTCGCTCGGTCACGCAGGGACTCCTGGGATATGGAGTCCCCGCAACTCTCGCAGCCCCGCTGCCTACCTGCCTCGAGCCGGACCCAGAGATGCTCCCTCTTAGTTCAAATTACTGCCTCTCACGCAGCAGGCGAGTTCCAGGGATTCAGGTGCAAGAAAAGTAACAAGACCTCCTCCAATCAAGTTCTCCACACGATAAGAGCAGTTCCGTGATGCAATCCCCATACTCTCTTGCCTTCAGGCTGGGACAGAAATAGTACCTCCTGCTCTGCAATCTCAGCATGTTCAGAGTTGAGCTCTCTCATCTTTGCTAAATGTTCGGGTGCTGGTAGTAGCTCGTATTGCCGTTATAGATTCTTTAACTTATTTTCAATGTCTCGCATTTTGTTACAGAGTGACTTTTAGGACACCAGCTTGTACCTTCCCCTCTGATAGTAACTTTAAAAGCCTCCCACAGTGTTCCTGCTTCCTTAACTGACCCTTCACTTTCATAAACGAAATTGCCAATAGCTGTACCAATTGTGGTACGAAAAACCGGAACCAGCATAGCCACCTGCTGCAATCGCCACCGAAATGGGGGTCTGGTATACGTCGGGACTGCCAACTCCAATAATACAGGAGCATGATCAGTTAACGTTCTAGCCAGATGCACCACCTGCTCTGTCCATGTACACACCTCCTTAGAAACCAGCCAATAGTCCAGCCTGGACTATGATTTATGCACCGATGTGCTTTCTTTCATGCCTGGATTTCACATTCTCCACGCATCTATCAACCCCACTGTATTCATAATCTCTGACGGTACTTGCAGCGTGTTTTCCATGCCAATCAGTGGTGGCAGACCTTCCCATCACTGGGTCCAGATATATATTTAAGTCCCCTCCCCAAATTATCATGGATTGGCTAAGTAACCCCAAATGCTTCCAAATCTCGCTGTAGAAGGCGGGATCATCAACATCTGTCCCATAAGTGTTCACCAACACAACCATGGAACCCTGCACCAACAAGAACCTGCCCTGATCATCAGTTTCAGTGTGAATAAGTGTGAATGGAGTACCTTTTTTGACTAGTAGCATGACACCTCTAGATTATGCGGAATAGGGTGAGGTCACTTTTTACAGCTGCCCACTTTTTCCCCACATTTTGCTCCGTGTGTTTGGTCAGATGAGTTTCTTGCAACATAGCGACTTGAACATCATGCCTGTCTAAATATGCAAATATCTACCTGATTTTTGGGGGGGGGTTATTGAGATCCCGTACATTCCACGTCAGTATTTTGATTAGTCCTCCCTTAGGCATCATATATGGGAATCGGGTCTCATGATTTAAATCCAGTGTTATCTTCCCCCACCGAGCAGCCAATTGAACGTGCATATCTATGGCATGTACTCTAACTGCAACACGAGCAATCCCCGACATACCACTTCAGCCTGCCCAACTCGCCAAAGCCATTCCTCATCAACAGAACCCATGGCATAACAAATTCATGCACTAGCATTTGTTAGCAAGGTGCACCCATCAAGGGGTCGCAGGTGCCAGAAATTCCCTCCCGATAACATGGGAGGTGGCCAAGTGACCTACATAAATTTGCATCATTCACATACATTTGCTTTTGCTGTACTCCTTTCTAAAAAACAATGTGTCCAATTCTACATTGTCATATTTATTCTCTTTTTGGTATGTTTTATGTAACTATACTCCTGAGTCGCTCCCCAGTTCCGCCCCAATCTACTGCCAATGCACCTGTTACCACATGCAACAAAAACAAGCATTTGCAATGCAATAGGTCTTGCCTTTGCGAGAGTCTGAGCTATTGGCAATGTAAATGGCAATGCCTTTTATTTTTGTGTCGTTTTTTAAGACCGAAGTAAAAGTCATTGTCATTTACGATGCCAATAGCTTAAACTCTCACAAATGCGGGACCTATTGCATTGCAAATGCTTGTTTTAAGTTGATGGATTTCCTTCAACATTGACTGCTTTGCATTGGCACAGAGGTAGACAAAAATGTTTAGGTTATCTATGGATACACATACTGTAAAAAAATATTGACAAGCATATATTCTACATAAAGCAAAGTTTCTACATTAATTTTGAATGGAAAATAGATCACGTTCCAATACAGTAGGATGAGGGGGTTGTGAAGTTAATTCCTGTGAGTTCACTTTCTTTGAGGTCAGTGCACTGCTTTGCTAATTCAGCCCCACGTTTTATTTTAGGACTGAGGACCAGATAATGGAGGGTTTCGTGACTGTGCTCCTCATATAACAGACACAAGTAGAGGAATAGGAGAGAATACCGTTACGTGGGAGAGGAGGTGACGGGAGAAGGATGGGCAGGCAAGCCAAGAAAGCAAACCCAAGGAAGCGTTGCTTGGCTTCAGACAACTATTACCCTTGGGTACTAAAACAGACTCTGCAGCTTTGCAATAATTCATTGGTCCATTTCAGAATTGTATACAAGAACAGATGCATTTTTAGCCACTATATTTGAAGAACGTGCAATGAAGTACACCATTTTGTGCTTTTCCAGTTGTTTTCTGGAAGGGGTGTAGGGCAAAGCTTCATGCAATGTAGGTCTGGTTCGAATTTTTGTTTTGGGCCAGAGATATTTCTGGATCCCAAATCGGCTCTAGATAAAGTTTTGCTCTCCAGTCTGCATTAAACCGCTGTGTTGGAAACCTAGGCTGTTATGAAGAACAGTTACTTACGAGTACCTGGACTAAAAGCATCTCTCGACCTGTCCGAGGATGGCAGGGCTACCACTAGCCTTTAAACTAAGCTTCAGTACAGAGCTATTAGATGACCATTGCTACTGTATATTCTCATAGACCAGTGCCTTCCTCCTATCCAGTCCTCAGATGCTTGTTTCTGGTCCAGAGACGACCTGGCTTGGCAGTTCAGGCTGGACTGATCCCGTGAGGAGCAGGGTCAAGACTGATTGATTTGCATATGGCTCGTTTTACACTGGAATGGCATGGGGAGCAAAAGAACAATGGATTTATCCCAGATCTCATGACTGGGGGTGAATAGTTTATTTGTTCCACATTCCGTCCATCGTTTGTGTATCTTTTGCTTCCTCCGATTCAGTCTTACGATAAAGATCACACTGGCAAGCCCACAGACTTGTGGCTCTAACAAGGTGAAACCAAATACTTCACTAGTGAGAGCAGAATGGAGGTAGGGGTGGGGAGAAGCAGGGTAAAAATAAGGTGCTTTGTGTTTGAAATTTGTTTTATTTCATTAGGATTGTGGGCTGGATACCAAGTTGGTCACCCATGTGCCGTGCACATTTGCAAAATTAACAATGCAACATGCTTCACCTGAGGCACTGCATAAGGACATCTTTTAGACTTAAAATGCTTACTGGTAGATTGGTTAAAAATGCATTATCAAAGGTCTCAAGCAAATGACATTCCCCCTAGTTTACAAAGTGGTGCAATGTAATGCACAAAATGCAAAGTTCTTTAGGTCTTGTGTAGAGGTAGATTTTCGGTTTCGCAAGTCTTGTGTTTTCCCCCCAAAAAAGTAGTAAAACTATATGCATATATATGTAGATACAGGGTCTTTCGGCCAGCCCTCTTCATCTATTGGTCTGTTCAAGTGTCATTTACATTTTACTTTTGTCCACCCCAGTTGACAGCATGGGGGCAATGGGTCAACCATTGGCTCTTTTCGCTTTGAGTGACAGCATTTTGCTCATGTGCAAAACTATGTGCAAACTAGTCCACGAGGAAGGGAGCCAATGAGGATATAAAATATAAAAAAAAAAAAAAACACCTGCACTCCCATGGAGTACTGACAGCAAAAGAAACAAGCATTTACAATGCAATGGTTTCGCCTTTGGAAAAGTTAGAGCTATTGGCATTGCTCATGACATTTTTTTTTGTTTACTTATAAATAAATGGCATTGTTATTTACATTGCCAACAGCTCTCTCAGCCCACACAGCTCGCTCAGCCCTCACAGCCCACACATCCCAGACAGCTCTAGCTCTCACAGCCCACACAGCCCTCACAGCTCTAGCTCTCACAGCCCACACAGCTCTCACAGCCCTCACAGCTCTAGCTCTCACAGCTCTCACAGCCCTCACAGCCCACACAGCCCTCACAGCCCTCACAGCCCACACAGCTCTCACAGCCCACACAGCTCTCACAGCCCACACAGCTCTCACAGCCCTCACAGCCCTCACAGCCCTCACAGCCCTCACAGCCCTCACAGCCCACACAGCCCACACAGCCCACACAGCCCACACAGCTCTCACAGCTCTCACAGCTCTCACAGCCCTCACAGCCCACACAGCCCTCACAGCCCACACAGCTCTCACAGCCCACAGCCCACACAGCCCTCACAGCCCTCACAGCCCACACAGCTCTCACAGCTCTCACAGCCCACAATGCAGCAATCACATAACACTACACATGCCTTCACAACACACCAATTAAAGAAAACTCACAATTTAAGACGGTTTGTATTGTTCACAAGTCATTCCATGGAAACAACACTGGATATTTAACTTAAGTCTCCATCAACCACAAACCAACAAGGCACCAATGATTAACAATTAAAAGAGGGTTGTTGTCCTGGGCAAATCCAGTGGGTAAAGCTCATTCCTGTGCCAGAAACCAATACCTGAATGGTTTGGAGGACTGAATAAAGGGTCACAGTCGTGCCTGATTTAGCAGGAACAAGTTCCATACCCTATGTCAACGAGCTGTGCCAGGTGAAGTAGACGGAGTGATTAGAACTGTACCAAATAAGGGTAGAGAGACTGGGGAGTAGCTCTGCACAGATGCTTTTACTGCTGTGTGGTGACAATCGAGTGTCAGAGCCGAGGGTTTCTCTATCAGGGTAACTGGTTAGTGTGTGTAAACGCCTTTAGGGCGCAGCCATCGATGGGGTTTAGATACTGGAGCGGGTGAAGCGCTGCGAGGCTCCTCTCTGGGCCCCCCCCCCTCCTGCTCGTCGTGTCCTCACTTCATTCTTGCCCGCTCTGGAGGGGGTGGGGGTGGCGGGAGGGAGGTTCCAGGAAGGGGACCGTTGAAGAGATTGAGTGAAAAAAGTTCCTGTCAGTGATAAACCCGGGGTGTCGCAACAGGGAGACTCCCACGGGGCTCTGCGAAGGGCCCCGCCGCCTGCTAGCGCCGGGAGGAGAGTCCGCGCACCCGCAGGACTGTGGGGAAGTGCTGTTGTCTGCTGCTTCCCTTAGGCCTGCCTGCTCTGCCTGTGCCCTGCATCCTCTATCCTGTGAACTATCTACCTGCCTGCATTCCTGTACCCTACTTGACTGTGACATGCATCCTGCCTGCGGCCTGCCTGCTCTATCCTGTGAGCTACCTGCTGTCTGTCTGTGCCCCGCCCTACTGCTGTCCTGCCTACCTATGCCCTGCCTGCTCTGCCTTCCTGTGCCTTGCCTGCTCTGCCACCCTGTGCCCCGCCTGCTGTTTCCTTGTGCCCGTCTGCTCTGAACTCCCTTCTGCCGCCCTGTGCCCTGCCGGCTCTGTCTGCCTGTGCCCTTCCAGCCTGTGCCATGTCTGCCTGTGCCCCGCCTCCTCTGTCTGTCTGTGCCCTGCCTCCTCTGTCTTCCTGTGCCCTGCCTCCTCTGTCTGCCTGTGCCCTACCTCCTCTGGCTGCGCACAGCTCCCCCAGTGCACCTCAGCACAGCTTCCCCAGTGCACCTCTGCTCCGCCAGTGCACCTCTGCACAGCTCCCCCAGTGCACCTCTGCACAGCTCCCCCAGTGCACCTCTGCACAGCTCCCCCAGTGCACCTCTGCACAGCTCCCCCAGTGCACCTCTGCACAGCTCCCCCAGTGCACCTCTGCACAGCTCCCCCAGTGCACCTCTGCACAGCTCCCCCAGTGCACCTCTGCACAGCTCCCCCAGTGCACCTCTGCACAGCTCCCCCAGTGCACCTCTGCACAGCTCCCCCAGGGCACCTCTGCTCAGCTCCGCCAGTGCACCTCTGCTCAGCTCCGCCAGTGCACCTCTGCTCAGCTCCGCCAGTGCACCTCTGCTCAGCTCCGCCAGTGCACCTCTGCTCAGCTCCGCCAGTGCACCTCTGCTCAGCTCCGCCAGTGCACCTCTGCACCGCTCCCCCAGTGTCGCAACACCCTGCCCTTCTACACCGCGTGCAAGTCTACAAAGATAGGTATGATCGGCGGCCAGACTAGGGTGGGAACGGGGAAGCCGCGGAGAGGAGATCACATTGTAGGATAGATGACCTGAAGGGCAGTCCTAAAAGATTAACACTCACGACCAGGGGTCTGGTCGTTCGCCTTCAAACAAAGGACCGAGTGTAGACTAAAATCACAACAATACTCACCGACCGCCCCAGCCAGTGGCCGACCAGTGGCTAACCCAGGGCATAAATAGCGCGAGCCCGCACTATTTAATCAGGGAAAGCGTGTTTCTCAGCTAGGGGAAAACAACGTGAATAGGATTATTTCCCTGGAAGTGAGCCAGAGACCCGGGGCCTCAGATGGGTGGGGCGCATTGTAGTGCCTAACGGGTGGGCATGATGTGTAAGCTACGCAATCTAATCATGTGTACACTAGAGCGGCTGTGGTATGTGGGTGAAAGGAGAGCTCCAAGGAGTAAGTCAACTCGCGATGCTGAAGTATTCAGCATAGGGTACGTATCTCACATGCATTTCATTTGTTTTATAGCACTACCCAACCAGTGTAGGGAGTCAGAGCACTTAACATTACCCGCACACATTAAACACAGACAATGAATCAAACATGCTGAATCAGTCTATAGGAGATGTAACAAGACAAACCAGATAACAAGGTGTGGGAAAGAAATGCCTCCCTACGAGTAGACCGTATATTTAAGTGAGTTTGGTATGGCAATGCACCAACTCTGGACTCCAAACATACCACAGTGGTTGGAATTGGCATTATGAATAAGAATGCATTCCTATCCATGCTGACCCATTTTAGGAACGTTAGGGAATGAGAAAGGCGGGTGACAACGTAAGGCTTCGAACCTATAACTTGCGGGTTGCAGGCAACTCTTAGATGGCAGTTAATAGCGCACTGTACTACAGGCTGTTCGGTGTCTTCGCCGAGGCACAAGCCCGGGTCCCTGAATTCCCCGCGTAGGTACCGGTTAGAAGCATCCCCGGGCTGAGACAGACCAGGGCCGAGACCCCCCCCCACCCCGCAATGTTCTGTACCGCAGCTCCTGCAGACTCGCACCAACCAAGCCAAAGCTGGCGAGTCAGACACCATGCTGCATTTTTCGAACCCTTAAACATATTCTGGCCTTAAAGCCGCGCCGCAAGCACGCGGATATAACCGATCAAATGTACACAAGCTGGGCATACGCTAAAGTGGTTTCACGAACGTGTTAACCGATCTCACAAATATGCGGCAGGCAACATCTCACATGTAGATTATACTGTATGGCCCGGCCACGGGTAGCCTACCAACGTCAAAGGATGTGAACACCGAAGGGACCTACTAACACTGAAGTACCCCTGATCTGTAAAGGATCTCTAGAGTGCAATTCCCGAGTGCAACGCCGGCTAAATTGGCTCGCTGAGGACTAGCAGGCTGAAGCGTACACCTCGTCAATACACCCGATTGGGCCGCAACAGATATGCAAAGAGCCATGTACTGCAGGGAATAGGAATACTGTCGCTTGCGCATGGAGGAGCACGCTGCCAAACAAACCTGGGCCAACGGATGTGCTAAAGCCATCAATCTTGAGCCTAGCACCCCCTCGCAGAAGCGTAGCTGAAATGAATTGCGCCGAGAACTAACATTCCTCATGCTGCTGCTACGAGGCAAATTGAGAGCACCCTACCCCTGTACCGCCGTGAGGCCACCCCATGCCCCCCAACACCAAGTGCCGGGTATACGATGCACCCCGCAAAACCGCACCCCATAGCACGATGATGGCACTGAGCCGCATACCCATTACTCAAAACACACTGGCACTGCTGGGTGGAGCGGGGGGGGGGGGACGAGGGATGGAAGGACGGACACCAGGGCGTGCGCGCCAGGGATGGGACTGTACCGATCTGCAAACCGAACGCGCATTGCAGAAACGCAAGACACGCATCACCAGCACGCGACGTGTGAGAAGCTGCAAACACCCATGCCCCTCGGTGGCGGGGGCAAGACTGCCAACCCACAGCATGGCGGCGAGGTCCCAGGAAACGGAGGCCACCTGAAGACAATGTGGACGGCCCGGGACAAGCCAGGCTCGGCGGGAGCCCAGCCGCAGCAATCTGTGCGCAGTGGGCACGAGCGAGGCTACTCGACACACACAACCCCGCTGCACTCCAAACACACCACGAAAACCCCCCCCACGCCGCACGAGGCCCCGTCGGGAAACGAACCACGACTCGTGGCAAGCACCACACCCTGCATCGGGCACCTTGAACCATACGTGGGCCCACAGCGAAATGCCCCCGGAGCAGGACCCCACAAATCCAAACCACAGATCGGCCAAATAGGCGATGAACACAAGGCAATACGGCTCAATAGGACTTCACCATGCACAGAAATCACCCCTCACTCGCAATCGTAAACCAACATGGCGACAAGCAGCTAGGGAGAGGCCACCGTCCGGCCCCCGGACGTGGAACCAGGCGACACACACCAGCCAGACCCTGCCCGACCGGAGCATGCGGAAAAGGTTACTGTTGTGCATTCAACGTTTCCTTCCCCAAGTTACATAATTTGTAATGATTGATGTTTGCTTCCACACAAAGCATCTGCCGAAACCCGGGATCGAACCATGGACCCTTGGATTATCGTTCTAACGTCCTCCCAGCTGAGCTATATCGGCCGCGTTAACTTCCCCAAGTCTCTTAACTTGTAATGATCGATGTTTGATACCACACAAAAATTCTGCCGAAACCCGGGATCGAACCATGGACCTTTGGATTTTCGTTCTAACGCTCTACCCATTGAGCTATATCGGCCGCGGAAGAACAAACACAGCCGACCCAGGACATACTTCCGGAGCACACCGGCATATTCAGTCCTAAAACCGAGCAACCCTACATGCGCTTGCTGAGGGGGAGGGGGGGGCGGACATGGGGGACCGCTCAGCACACACAACCACCCGGCCTCGGAGGCCCGGGATGGGCGCCATGACCGATACCATACGCCACACAGTCCCCGATCCCCTCACAAGTCTCCAAGATCCTACATCCGCGCAATAGCTCAGGCGCGAGGCCCCGACACAAACGCCTCGCAACAGGACCGTGGAGGAATAGTTACTCCCGTCACACTACAGGGTTGACAAAATGGGCTCAATCTTTTAGCTTTGACCGCTGGGAGTGCCCGGTCATTTCATAGATATCCCTTTGCCATTTCCTAGACCGCGAGACAACCAAAACAAACACCGAGGGACAAAGAAACGAGCGGACACCTCTCATCCCCACTCACCGTAAACATAGCAATAGCAGCACGTCGGATCTATAACATCGACGCAACATCAGACCTCAGGACGGCGACCCGAGGAGAAGGAAAGAGTGTCCCGACGTGACCAAGAGTGTCCCAACATTGTACCGCGACGTCCGGAGCGGCAAACTCATCTACAAAACAAGCACCTATGAGGACACGGGGGGGGGGGGGGGCGGGAGAGGACACGGACGGCGGGAGGGGGGCGGGAGAGGACACGAATGGCGGGAGAGGACACGAATGGCGGGAGAGGACACGGACGGCGGGAGAGGACACGGACGGCGGGAGGGGAGCGGAACGGACAGCGGGAGCGGGGCGGGAACGTGCACAGGACAGCGAGGGGGGGCGGGAACGGCGCACGGATAGCGGGAGGGGGGGGAAGGATCACGGCGCACGCATATTTCTAAACAAAATGCTCCTTACCTGATCGCCTCGTGGGAACTCGAATCTTGCAGCCAACTCCAACAACAAACACTTAGCAAAAGAAGAAAACAGGCGGACTCCCCCAAAAAAATAACACACACCCACCATCGTGATGACGAACAGAAGTGGGTGGAGAGGGAAAAAAGGTCGGGAACGCCCCCGAATCTGGTCCGGCCTTGACGGACAGATCCGGCTTCAAATGGCTAGCCTCCATTTATGGAGCTAGCCAATGGGAGCCGGGGGACGTTCCCGAAGTCCTTATGGTAAACAAAGGATTTCGCCTGCGCCGAAAAGCTGCGCAGAGCGCAGCCTTCGGCAGGCGAAACCCAAAAAGTACCATGAAAGTAAAACAAACAAAGCAGAAGAAACAATACTGTATAAGAAGCAAACACAATTACGAGGGAGGCCAACCAATGGTAAGCAAGGGGCTGACCCACAGCCCACTGTATTAATATTGTCCACAACAGGTCTTCAACAACAAACAGCAGATAAATATATTTGTGGGCGAGACATGAAAACAGTGACTGTGTTAAAAGAAAAAAAGCTTTGCCGTCTAAACGTCTTCTGCCTTGCATTACATCTGAAAGCTCTCATATGAACCTAAGCAGAGTTGAGCTGAGCACTAGAATATCAGGCGACGTTTCCATGAGGCATGTGTCACTGGAAGGCCCGGGACAGAGTCAGTCATGTACTCAGAGAAGTCAATCACTCTAAGGAATTAGGATTTCTATAGCACAGGAATTCACAACATGCAAGTGTAAGAACTAGGGAAGAGTCTGACATATCAGACGTTCGTCCATTTGGTGTTACCAAGTTACTTTATTTCTTCAAGTTATTTTTAAAAAAAAGACCCAATGAACCAAAAATGCCTTTAGAGAACGTCCTACAACATATGCAGATCATCACCACCATTCAGCCTGTTATCCAGTTTGCAGTGGCCGACTCACAAGCTTGGATGTGCGAAGGGGGGGAAATTTGTTCAAAACACCAATATTATACCCTGTGCTCTTCTCAGACTCGATGCAAGCTCTCTATACACCGGAGCATGCTAATCCCACTCTCTCCACTGCAAAGGATCCGTATTTGTGTGTGCTGCCCTTTCTTCATTGAGTTTATCCAGTCTCCATCAGAAAAGCACCCACACTGCCAACGTAACCACTGGTCTGTCTCGTTGCT
Source organism: Lissotriton helveticus (assembly GCF_964261635.1). Taxonomy (NCBI): domain Eukaryota; kingdom Metazoa; phylum Chordata; class Amphibia; order Caudata; family Salamandridae; genus Lissotriton; species Lissotriton helveticus. Next base: position 1,648,970,217 of record NC_136061.1, read on the forward strand.
TAGCCTGGGGTGTCCAACATAGGCTCAGGAGGGCCTGCATGATCCAGGACAGATTTTTAGAATAACTGGCTTTGCGTTCTAGTTATATTTAGATTCGTTGTAGGCAAATTTACCTTACATGGATTTCATGAAAATATTATAGTTTACTGGCACCTATATAGTGGAGCATGGATGCTTTTTCACCTGGACCGAAGTAGTACAGTCTTGGATTACGGGTATTATTTAACGAAGTACCTAGCTCTCAGGTAAGGATATTCCATGCCCCAGGCAAGATCCGGAAAGAAAGGAGAGTGCTCAGGATGAGATGAGGACTAAGAGAAACAGTGAGAGTCCTGGGTCATCAGGATCTGAAATGGGGAAGTATAGGGTAACCATGGAACGTCCCGTTGGTATTGGGGTCTGGTAGGTCGTGCTAAGTGCCTGGGTCACGCAGTTACCGTTGCCGGCTCTTGTGGAGAGTTGGAACTTTAGGGACATGGTCTTCAAACTTTTTAATTCCAACCCTGTTGCGAAAATAAAAATATTTCGAACGTGCTTCCCCCAAAGCCATATTTTCTCACAATTACTATCATGAATACTACATTTTGCAAGTAATCTAAAACGCTGTAAAGCAAGGGCATTCTAGTGCAGCTGTGCCAACAAATAGACAAACGTCAACATTCAGGAGTGCATTTGAATTGATCCCAAGAAGATTGTCTTGTGTCAGTTACTGCAAGGATGACAGACCTTTTAAATGAGATCGGAAGTAGAAATGGGTAGGGAGTCGGGATCATCTTTTAAGAAACGTCCCAAACTGTTGTGTTCCTTTTTGCACATACTAAACCCAAATCACGAATTAACAAAACTTTCCAAACGTGAGAGATTAAAGGAATCATAGGGCTAGAAGCGTTTAATGATCGATCAAGATTTTTTTCTTTTTTCAATGGTGACTTTCTCACGCTAACTTTCAAAATATTTCAAAAATTGCAATCATGATCCTTTATTATTTTTTAAATCACGTTTTCCCAAGGTATCTTTGCAAACACTATTGGTCTACCTGCTACAGCCTTCAACTCCCCTGGACATTCCTTTGCAGCCCCCACTCCCTTAGAGGGAAGCAAGATTTGATTAACAGGTAAAGATGATAAGTAGAAAAATACCAAGAAACAAACAAACAAGAGGATAAAATACAGTGACAAATGAGAGAGGGAGTCCAACTTGAAAAGAATGAGACTGGAGGAGAGAGATTGGCGCGACCCAGCTGCTTACTTTGAGTCCCAGGCAATTTAGACGCACTCTTCAGGGACTGACTAGGCCGCAGCACCCTTTACCAGCTCTGCATTTGCCCACAATGTCCAGTCCGCCCAGTCGAGTAGAGCTCACCCCTCGCTCATGACGGCGGATCCCAGTGCCTTCTCATGCCCTCACGGCAGTGAAGGCAGCTGCAATCTCATACCACCGGGTTCTGCCGGCTCCCTCTCCATCCGCTCCGATATCACCGCACGTTACTGGCGGTCGCCATCTTGCCGTCTCAGCGTGTTTCCAGGCCTCCAAATTCTATCGCCTAATTCTGGCACCCCGATGCCTGTTGTGGGCGTCTCTGGGTCCAGAAATAATCTTGCCATGTTCCTCCACCAATATCCGCAGCTGAAAGCGGCAGATGTGCTCTGTTTGTCTGGATCGTGGTCAGATATTTGCTCTTAGCCAGCAGAGCTGCTTTAGAAAACAGCCCACTTCCCACCTGCTCACTAGCGCCCCGCCCCAGCATATTTAGGATTTGCGACTGTGATTGACTCTGTGCCTCTGCCAATGGCTCATAAGTATCTCAGACATCCACACACCCACTCACAGTATCTCAGACATCCACACACCCACTCACAGTATCTCAGACATCCACACACCCACTCAAAGAATTACTGAGTGGGGCAGTGAGTGAGTGTGAGTACCTGAAAGGTGGATAAACAAGTCTGAGTGTGTCTGCCAGTGGGTGTGAGAGTATCTGACTTGGTGTGTGAGTGCGTGTAAGAGTTTGAGTGCGTATTTCCGTGAGTGTCTGTGTGGGTGTGTGACTGGGTGTATGTGTGTGACTGGGTGTATGTGTGTGAATGGGTCTGTGAGTGTGTGACAGTCTAAGTGACTCTACCAATAGGTGTGACAATGTCTATGGGGCTCTATGAGTGGGTGTGACTGTCTAAATGGGTCTGTGGATGGGTGTAAGAGCGTCTAAGTGAGTCTCTGAGTGGGTGTATGAGTCTCTGACTGGGTTTGTGAGTGTGTGTCTGAGTGGGTCGGTGACTGTGTGTAACAGTGTCTGAGTGGGTCTGTGAGGTGGTATAAGAGTGCCCCAATGGGTTTGTGAGAGGGTCTAAGTGAGTCTACCAGTGGGTCGGTGAGTGGGTTTGAGTGTCTCGGTGGGTGTAAGAGTGTTTGAGTGGGTGTGTAAGTGAGTGTTTGGGTGTCTGAGTTGGTCTGTGAGTGAGTGTGACAGTGTCATAGTGGGTGGTGTGAGTGGCTGTGTTTGATGTTTGAGTGGGTGTTTGTGTCAGAGTTGGTGTGTGACTGGGTGTATAAGTGTGAGTGGGTCTGTGACCGGGTGTAAGACTGTCTAAGTGAATCTGTCAGTGGGTGTGACAGTGTCTGAGTGTGTCGATGAGTGGGCGTGAGAGTATCTCAGTGGGCGTATGAGTGTGTAAGAGTGTGTGTGGTGTATGCCCCCCAGCAGAATTTGCAAATCCACGAATGAGCCATGCTGAGCGTCACAGCAGGTTTGTAAACCCTCAAAAACATTGGGGGGCGACGTTTTGGGGTATTTTTTTTTAACTCCTCATGGGGTTCCCCACAGACCCCTCTTTTTGCACCCATGGGGTCAGGGTGCCTCCACCCTGACCCCTTATACTTCATTACAACTGAATTGTTTCCAAATGGGGACCGTGGAGGCTGCAACTTTCTACTCCGGTTGCGACCCTCCAATTACGTCGTCGTTGGTGGTGCATGGTTTTGCGCAGATCCCCCGCAGGGCATCCATGTTCATGGAGATCTATATTTCTTTTTTGTTTAATATCTCAAAAACTACTGAATGCATTTACACAAAAAGCACGCTTTCTGGACCAAGATCTAGCTTTCTGCCCAATTTAGTCTAATTCCGTTTAGCGGTTTGGGCTGTAGTCATCTAAAACCTCGAGGGGATTTAACATGGGAAACACACCCACTACCCTCCCCCCCCCCCCCTTTTTTTTTTCCTCGCCCCCCCCCTCTTGACGGATCACCCTGAAACTTTCCATGCACGCCTAGACAAAGTGGGACACTTTTTGGGGGAAAGTTTTGTGAAGATCCTTCATACGGCATCCGAGTTAGAAGCAGGGTAAAAAAAACGCTTTTCCTACGAAAACTAGGTCTTAATTTTAACCAGGTACTGCCAACCGCCAGTACGAGATATATACTTGGCTTTGTCATAGGCACTTAGTAAAAGCTCCCTTTCATAATCTTTTATGAAAAGTTCTGGTCATAAATAAAATGGCAATCTTTTCTTGTGACCCAGATTCCCACTCACAACTTAATCTAGTGTAAAAGCACAAGGAAACTACCGTGTCAGATTATTTAACCTCATTCATTTCTGGCGGATGTCCTGACCCTTATCTGCTTCTGTTGATCCAAAAGTATTGCACCAAAGGTGAACAATGCACATTTTTGTTTAGAAGAGGGGTTTTAGCCACCCAGGAGATGCAAGTACACACCTTTTGTGTTCAGACTTTTGAGCTGCATGGTGTTACACATGGATCATGTTAGCAATTTAATAGTAGTTACTGGTATGCAGGTATTGTATATCAAAATAACGTCATAACTTTCTTCATGGCAAAACTCTACTTATATTTAAAATAAAGATAAGTACATCACTTGTTAAAAAAGGAAGAGTTGATTTGTAAATAGCTTTTGCACTTCATAACATTAGATATTTGATTTCAACACGGGACAGCTCCCCTGGTGCTGTCTAAAGGCTCAGAAATGTAGGTTTGGGTCTTTTTCTTGCATGGTATTGTTCTACCATTGTTGCAGGCAAGCACAGAGCAACATGGGCTACACTATACAGTTGTATTTCCTCATTTTTGGTAGACAGTCCAACAGTCAATGTGAACAAACTACAATGCAGTGCACTGAAATCCGACCATAACAGCATAATGAGTAGTGCCTCAGAAATAAAACTTCTAGCATACTATGGAGTTACTTACCTTGTATAGGTATATCATTTATAAATTACTTAGTCAAGGGTTGCCGGTAGCTCGGCATGTCGAAGTATCCAATGCTTGTTACATTTAAAGTATTGCTTTGGATGACTCCGGGGAAATTAGAAAACGCTTGAGGGCATCTTCAGCATTAATTCCCCTTCTTTACATTGGCGCAGAACAGATATTGGGGTTTATGTCGTCAGTTTGATGGAGCAAATATATCTTAAGAGGGCTCCAAATATCCCTGAGCTTGGATGATGGAGGTAACCAGTCAGCATGCAGTTCCCACTGTTCATTACAGTGTACCAAGTCACTCATCCATTGCTTGAATTTGGAGGCTCTTCCTCTACCCTGGCGACAGGGTTTCTGTCACTTTGCCAGTAAACGGCGGTGCACAATAAATGTGTTCATATTTTGCAGTCTGCCTTTTTGGACAAGGCTGAGAATACCTCCCTCCAGTATTTCAGCATGCTATTGCTCAGCCCTGTTAAGTGTGCATTTGGAGAGCTGCATCTATCACAGTTGTCTTCTCTAAAGCCAAACCTAAGAAGAGGTTCATAGAATGAATGAGTAATGGACAATTCGAAGCCTGCTACTTGAAGACACCATGCATGTTTGGGAGCAACAAAACTGCCACGTTTTATCCGATATTTCTTGCCCAGCTCCCCCTTCCATTTTGGCCGTGCCACATGCGCCGGTCTTGTTCCTGCACAGAGTGATAGAGATTGGTTATTAAGTGCTTAGTGGTGGTAGCATCCTGCAATCTTTCCAAAGTCACAAAGGGGGCTGGCTCTGCAGGGAATTCCAAAAGGACAAGCCTACTACTACTACTATCACTACTATTCAATTATTAATACAGAAAGATACTTAAATGATTGTACGGCTTGCTACCCGTTTATTCTTTGAGGATTAGAAAGGTGCTCGTTTATTTAGATTTCCCCATGTCCCTCGCCTATAATTGGGACATAGCTTTCGGTTCGTATTTGACTTGTAGTAGAGGGTGATGTGTCTGTATGAGACATGGTGAGTAAATATATCTCGGATTTACTCTCCTACTTAGTTTGTCCCATACCGTATTTGTGCATTTGCCAGTGGCAGGGTCACTCAATATAGTTAGCAACATATGATGACCATTTTACAACTCTTGTCCTTAACCAGGATTGCAATGGAATAGGGGCCACTATCTCACCGGTGATATGAGAACAGAGATAAACAGTTGACCTAATGCCATTTGCTAGGCACCTGTTTCAAGGGTATGCTTCTGGAAAGGTGAAATAGCCTGCTAGCTATTTACCTCTTCCCTTTGAAAAAAGATTACTCTGAATACAAAACTCCACTTTTGCTTTCTGTTAGTGAATACAGATTCTCCTGCACCTTTCAGTATTTGTGTAATGTTGATATTCAGTGTTGGGTCTGAGACGACTCTTAAGGTGTGACTTTCATGATTTGTCCAGACACTCTGTGATACATAAACAACATATGTTTATCTCCTAGTGTAGCTAATTGTAATGTGACTCCTTAAGGGGAGGCGTACATCAGTTTTATGTTTGTTGAAGAAAATAAAGAATTGCAAAATTTTGAATACATTCTAGGAAAATGCATTGCTATGCCCAAAGTGATGCTGTTGTACCCAGTACTACTAGTTGTAATCAGTTTGTCTTAATATGGACTGCAAATGTAACTGTGTCCTGTAGTTTAACTTTGGTTTAGTGCAGTACCTTGTCTGTGAAAAAACAAAATTGTTTCTTGTGCTGGAAAAATATTTTGTTAAATGTTTGTTTTTTGACAATAGGATACTGTTCGTTTGGGATCTCACTGACGAAGTAACTGGGCAAAGGTGGTATAGTATTGTACATGGCGGCCCCTACATGTGGAAGCACCAAACCTGGAAGCGATCATGGTGCTTCAAAACGAAGGAGAGGTGCTGGTTCTTTTGCTATAGCATACTTGGTTATTTACAATGTGATCATGACAGCCGGGTAAGTTTATATTATTTCCAGTGTTTGATGGGTTTGGGTAATGTTATCTGTTGGGTTGTAATCTGAACTTTTGTAATGACTCGAGATTTGGACGCAGGCAAGTACCAATCAATGCTGACCATATGTGTTTGTTGTTGTTTGCCAGTCTATTTGACATCTGGTTTTTTTGTTTCATTTACATGATGTACCGATGTGCATTTCCAAAAAACACTAACTTTGAAGTTTACAGCAATTTATTTTCTTGTTGGCAGTCTGAGAAAAGAGAAATTATTGAATTTCTAATGTCACTAAACACTTGATTCAGAACAAATAACTTTTAACCATTCATATAGGTGCCCAGCTGGCTCTACTCATTTGAATCAGGGACTAATGGGTAGACTTTGAATTCAGGAAAGGAATAAAAGCTCAGACTGTTACAAGGCCTGTGTGAGCTCTCAAGAATAATTTCTCCATATCTCCGATATTCGAAGTAAAACTTTTCCAGCATTGTAATCTCACTCTCGAATTTCTTGATGACTTGAAATAGATGTTACACCTGTATCTTTAAGACATTAGTGTCCACCTTTTGTAGAAGATTAGAGTCACTGACAATTTATTGGGATATAATTTCCCTGCTTCCGCTCGCTGAAGAAGGAAAGTCAATTGCTGAAAAATCTGGTATGGGCCATTGAGCATTAGTTAATTGTGTATGTATGTTTTCTTCATCTTCATATTGCATTTTTATTTCAGTCTCAGAAATGGTAAATATTGTATCAGCATGGAGTCTGAATGACAAGTTAACCACCCAAGCAGGATTCACACACATTGATCATCATTGTCGCCATGCTGCATTGATGAGAAGCTTCAGTTTCCAAAATGTACTAGTCAGTAATTCATGCACCATAGAGTGGAGCACTTTAGGTTAGGAGTAATTTTGTTAACACAACAAATCTCATTACATCGCTCAGGATGTAACACAATGCTTGAGAATGCTTACTCTGAGCACAGCTACTTTCTAATACATGTTTTACTCCAGGTCGGTGTAGTAATTTGCCCTGCAGCTCTCACAGGATCAAAAAAATAAAGAAGGCAACAGATTGACTGAACACAAACACAGTTCAACCAACTCCTCAAGTCAAGAGCCACAAGTGAGCTAGCGTTTTCAGCGAGTCTGTTGTTTATTGCCATTGGTATGACGTTAATACCTTGTGACTAAGTATATATTGCACGGGAAACAGTTTTCTCGTGAGAAAGCGGATCATACCTGCGAAACGCGTCGAGCGAAGTCTTCCGAATAAACACGCATTTGCAACTACAAGTGGCCCGGACAATCTTTTCTTGAAAGGAGAAGTGAAAGGTTGGATCTAGGGGGATTCGCTATCCCGTCCGAGGCCCGCCATTGGAAATGGCAGGGGTCCTAAGCGATGCACATCCTTCGTGTGGTAAGACATTGTAACGGACTGAATTACCATAAAACACGCTACTAGCAGCATCAGTAATATCACGTAACTGCGCTGGTAATGAAAAACATCACTCAAAATCTGAAACCTTACCTTTCAAATATGGCGGTCATATGGATTGCATATCGTAAGTCCTGCTTCAATTGCCACACTGTGAGAGCGCCAATCAGGAGAGACATTTTTCCTATTTAAAAAATGTAGCGCTGTGCACTAGATGCTTACACCTGAGAGCACTGAAGAAAGCTTATTGCTGAAACGCGTCTGCGAATAAAGTGTTTTAAAATCATTCCCTGCGTGTCTTCGTGTGCTGTACCTTGCATGCGCTGGAGCTTGTGTGTGTGTATGTGTGTGTGTATATATATATATATATATATATATATATATATATATATATATATATATATATACAATTAGTGTATATGTCTCTCCTAAGGAAGGCATAGAGCCCTATAAAATCACAATAAAGAGACCAGGAAATGAGCCTTCTCTGACTCCCATGCCAAGGTATTAAGACTCACAAAAGAGAGGTCTATAAAACTCGGGGATACTAACCTCGATTGTAATGAGAGGTTCCTTTCCCCTATTATATCTCAAAGATATATCTAAGACGAGAAAAAAATAAGAGAAGGAAAATTAAATGATTTCTTAATACTGTTCCCACCCACTATGCAATGGCAGGCTTCATCATAGAGCCGCTGCAGACGTCCAGACGCAGACCAACACACTGGACGGAGCGCCGTTTTTTTTAGTGGTGAGGGAAAAGGTTGAAAAGGAAAACAAAAGAGTATAAGTGATAGGGAAAGCTATTCCCTTGAGAAGGGATCTCGGGTGCAGAGAAGAAGAGTAAAACAGTCTAAGGAGATACCTAGTTGTTACCTTTATTCTTGGTTCCCCTTGACTGGATTAAAAGTAAAACAAACTAGGGATATACAGGAGGGGTAACTGCCCCTTAATCCCCACTGCAAGTGCCAACATGTTTCGGACTCTCCAATTAGCCCGTTGGGTCAATGCGTCCACCTTCAGGGTGTAGATCCCTTGATATTTAAGGTCACAACTCTTGTTGTGGGTTCTGTGGGACTCTGGTTTATTTCTAAGATTTCATATTTTCTGCTGAACCTTCTACTATATAGGTAGGGAAAACATTTTCTGTGGGTAAAATAACACATAATAATTCTGTGACCGTCCCTTTTTAACAACATTCCTTTATGTAATTCCCCTACACCCTCTATAGTGCGCCTCCTATGTTGTGCTCGGTTTCTCGTCTCATTAGTTATACCACTAATCATTAAAAGCATATGGATGCAGTTCCAATCACACTGACAACAGTGAAGTGGTGTGTTGATAAAAATCCTTTGTTGTGCGGGGACACAAGCCCTCTTGCACCCATTTTATGTGGAAACAGCATTAACTGTGCCTCGGAAACTTAATAAGTCAAAAAACGCGTCTTACCCAGGTTTACAAGAACTTCTCTAACCCCGGGACCACCGGGGCATTGCTGTCTTATTGTCAAACTCTGTGTACAAAGATACAAGAACACGTGATTTATCCAACATTGAAACAAATTCTTTACTTTAAAAACACTGTGATGAACTTCGCTTGCCCCTACATATCCCCAGAAGCACTGGACCCTAGTTCATCCATCAAAGCTTCTGCTTAATTTTATGAGTTTTGTTAAACCTTTGCAACGAGACTCCCAGCAACGGGAATCCCATCCAGAACTCCCTCTTTCTACGCAGGTAAGATACGCACTAGAATACCGTGAGGACTCTCCTCGATGTCTCGGACGGCCTACTATCTACATGGTAAATAACCGGGACCTCTGTTTGTCTGTCACTCACCCACTTACTTCTTCAAAGACCGGCGTTTGTCCTATTTCCCCCCCCCCCCCACCCCCAATCGGGTCCTCAGACGATGCCGTACTCTCATTCTGGCTGCTTATTAATGTTACTGCTGCTAGATCCGGACCGGGAACAACTAGAATGATACCAATACAGAGCAATGTCTGTTTGTTTATGGTGGCCATGTTGCAATTCCCACCCACAACTAATTCCCTTTCTAGGAAATACCACAGGGCAATCGAGTGCAGAAAACAGACTTTTAAAGGGTTAAGGCACTCTCCCTCTCTCCCCCCCCCCCCTCTCCCTATATCTGAGTGAACAAAAAGGGAGAAGGCCGGGAGTTTGACTCATTTTAAACAAAATGACACCACACTCATCTGTCCAGTGCTTATGCGTTTGTCATTAAAGTTTAGAATTTAGATGTGCCTCTCTCTCTCCCTTCTTATGGGTTCGTAGAGTCAAAGGAAGTAACCTCAGCAGGCCTTACGATGGCAATCCAATGTTACAAAGAACCATTTCTCAAATTTTTTATTCAGTCTAAAAATTCTCAGTTCACACCCACAAATATCTCAAGGGGCGGGGAGAAGTCTCTGTAAATTGTAAATGGATCAATGTTCTAATTCAGACTTCTCTCGGTCTTAGTTGCTTTTTATCCCATGAAGCTAATACCCAGGATCGCTGTATAATCTGTTCACGCATCTCTGTTCTCTAACAAAGAGGAAGTTTGTAGTGTAATTGACATTTGGTGAAATATATGGTCTGTCAATGACTGTCCATACAAAGTTTTTTTTAGTGTGACCCTTCTCCTTGAAGTGGGTTGAGTTTTGTGTTCGTTCTGCCACAACGTATATTACTCATATGCTCCAGTATTCGGACCGTTACACAGCGCGTCGTCATGCCCACATATTGTAATTTGCATGGGCATTTCAAAAGATAGATCACATTATCGGAATTACAAGTGGTGCGTTTCCTCAATTCCCATGGTTGATTGAGGCCGATATCTACACTCTTCCCATTCAGTGTCTGAGGGCACGCTTTACAGTAGCCACAATCATAATGTCCCATCACAGGAGGAAGGTGCCAGAGATTCTCGCTCCTAATCTCTGTCGGTCTCCGTGTCCTAGGTCTGGTGTGGACCACCATGTCTTTTATGTTCCCACTCTTTTTGAAGGGGAACAACGGGGATGGCTGGTTCAAGCCATTGGAATTCAATATGTGCCAATGTTTCTGTACAATCTTCTTCATTTGATTGGCTGTAGTATTGAATGTCATGACACAAATAGCTCTATTCTCCTGCTCTCTGGTGAGTTTCCAGGAGAGCCTCTGTTATTTTTAGTACGTTTACATGCATTCTTGATCACCCCTTCAGGATAATCCCGATCACGTAGCTTCCTGCTCAACACCTCTGCTTCTCTATTGAATTCTGTTAGTTCTGAACAGTTCCTGCGCAGCAACTGTCCGTACGGGAGATTCTTCCTCAAGGAACAGCAAAGACTTCAAGCTCTTCTGCCGTCAGCACTGGGGACTGTGTATTTTTGTGCTGCAACAGAAGAAAAGCAACCATACGACTCCACTGCCGACTCCGTAGCCTGAAAGCACCGAAGAGGGCACCGCCACAACGCTGCACCTGGTCTCACCAATGACGCCTGCTAACGCCGCCTCTGAGCCGCTGCTCGCACCGCGACCTTTGGGCACCACACTCTGCCTCACTTCGACGGTACCTTGGAATCCCCGACGATGCCGCTCCACACCGAAATCTACGCCTCTGCTTGCACCATGGTTCGAAGCCACCGCTCGTAAAGTTACACGATGCACCGTCCTCATCCCGCACCATATCCATTTCCTACCGGCACCATTGACTCCAGTTTGTCAGCCGACAACAGCGCTTCAGCAATGTCGGTGACGCTGCTTGCATCGTGAACTGCCAGCACCGCATTCAGCTCTCACCGCGACCCTGGTCTCAACGACGCTGCGGTCTGACGCCGCCACCGAGCCACTGCTCGCACCGCAAGATAACGTAGCTGGCCCGCGACACCACGGTCAGCCAGAACTGTTTGGATCTGTTTGTTCACGACGCCATGATAGCCCCGGATGGAGCCATCGACATCAAGGAACTGTTTTTCTAGCATATTCTAATAATCGAATATTTTTAAGTACTGTGCTGTGGATAATTTATCGTTTTTGGCCTTGTCTTAAGTATATAAAAATGATGGATATTTTTCTAAACCGGTGTGGTGTCCTTTTGTAGTGCTTACACTGTATTACTGTTGGTTATGGGCAAATGCTTTACACACTGCCTCTAAGATAAACCTGACTTCTCGTGCCAAGCTACCAAGGGGGTGAGCAGGGGTTATTTTAGGAGTGTAACTCCCTTATCCTGTCTAAAGTGGTGGTTTCTGCCTGGCTTTGGCACATGCCCTAACCTACCAAAAATCACATTTCTGACCGTGTACTCACTACATTTGTTCCCAGTTTAATTTTTTGAGGCCAGGAGATATTGCAGTCCTGTTGTTCATATTCAGTATCCTAGTCCCTATTGTTTAGATTTTCATGAACAAGCCTTGCACTGTGTTTATCCTTTTTATGTCCATCCAGATACCACTTAACTCTCACTAAAAGAAAATAAATTGTATTCTAACGTGGTATTTTATAAAGTGTTATTGTTCTGGTATCAAAATCTATTTCCCCTGAATTCATCTAATTTGAAGGCAATTGTATACATCGTAAGATGAGCAGTCAAAACTCATGTACTGATAGGTAATCTTTAATATAGAAATCTGTTGCTTAACTGAAACATTGCTTGAGGGAAACTCAGATTGCATATTAGTGAACTCTTACCTGCCAACAATCCTAATATGAGATGTGATAAGGAAAAGTCCCAACTCTAGGCTTGTTTACCTAATCTACAAATCTAACCTGGCCATCAAAAAGGACCCATTCCAAAAATACGTCTGTGGGAAAAGGCCTCACCTGCGTTTGTTAACGGGGCCCTTTGTCTCAATAAAGATACTGTTAGTTCGAGGCATGTGGGCTGCTAAATTCATATCTTAGCATTAGATCGCCGCCTAGTGTTGGGCTCGGATGATTGCACATTGTTGTCCTGGAAGAGTCTTCGAAGTATCCTGAGATAGGTGGCTCCTCCCCTGGACTACAGTGCGCATGGGCATCGGCTCCATCCCCAGATTGTTTTTTTCCGCCATTGGGTTCGGATGTGGTTTCGACGTCTTACTGTCGGAACCAAGTAAAACTATCTTTTACCGGCCAAAAGGCCTCGATTTTCTTGCGTCGGTATTGTCTGCGCTCGGTCTCGAGTCTTCCGTCTCTTGAAGCCGGAATAAGCGGAGTTTTCTTCGCTTTCTAAACTTTGAGGCCTTCTCATCGCGACACGACAGCAAGCCTTTACGGACATGGAGCGGAGCCCGTTCAAGTACTGCCCGCTCTGTGGGTCTAAGTACCCACACATCGATCTACACCCTGTGTGTAACAAGTGCCTTTCACCGGACCACGACGACGGCAAGTGCAAGGCCTGTGCACAGTTCCGCTCCAAGAAAACTCTCAAGCTTCGGCGCGCGGTGCGCTTGGAAGCTAGGCAAGCGGCCCCGGATCCGGAGAACATCTTCGGCGACCCGGAAGAAGAGGTCCAGGGTCACCTTCTACAAATCTCCCCCTCACGGTCGGAGGTCGAGGCGGATCCGGGAGACGACGACGGAGTCGCGGGTCAGGTCCTCGAATACGTCGAAGAGGTAGGAGACGACGATGAAATTTATGGGGCCGCGGCGGACAGCTCTGCGGACGAGCTCTGCCCCGACAGTTTCGAGGACGACCGGGACACGGGATCGCCTGTCGGCCTTACCCTGGACCCGTTGCCGCAAGCCACAGCCCCGCCTTCGGGCCCGGCTTCGGACTCACTTGCTGGCCACGATGTTTCGAAACCGAAACTGAAACCGTCGGGGTCGTCAACACCTAAAATGGCCGACCCGAAATCGAAACTGAAACCAAAGGACTCGAGTGTTCCTAAAATGGCTGCCGTGCCTGTGAAGAAGTCGGTGCCCGTCACCCCGTCGGCTCCGTCGACCTCCGGTCCGCAGAAGCCGAGGAAGTCGGTCGATTCCGATGCTCCGAAATCGAAGCCGACGCCCGAGGAAAGGGCCCCCAAGAAAGATGGTCGGCTCGGATCAACGGCTCCGGCGCCGTCCAAGCCCGCCAAGGTCGGCTCCAAAGAGGCTACGCCCAAGAAGTCGGCGCCCCGGCCTCAAGATTCGGAGGACCCGAAGAAGGTTTCCGCGCCCAAACCGCACAAGGCCCGCGAGGACGTCGGATCCGAGGGACCGCTCAAAGCATCCTTGTCGGCGACGAAACCCACTGGCAGTGTACCGTCCCCCATTGCGGAGTCACTGCAGAGAATCAGGGAGAAGGCCCTTGCTCCATCGGCTCCGATGCCATCACCGAAGCCGCAAAAGGACGCTCCGGCTAAGCCTTCGGGGAAACTCCTTTTTCTCTTGCCACCTAAGGAGGCGCCGAAAGCGTTTTCGACGAAATCGGCTCCGAAGCAGGTTTCCTCACTGCCAGACCCTCTTCCACGTCGTGTACTCGACTCGGTGGACGATTCAGAGCATTTCATCGATGCTGCCACCGGCAAGCTGACCCTCTATAAACGGAAGATCACTTCGGAGCCGGTGGACCCCTACGTCATCCCGTTGAAGAAGAAGAGGGTGCCCCTTGACGCCTTAGGCCTCACGGAGCCGATTCAGCCTCCTCCTAGACGGAGCCCTACTCCCTCCCCAGAACACTCTGTGGGTGAGGAAGATGATGAGGATGAACAGTACAATTTCCCCATCGATGACCCTGATGTACACCCAGATTCATACGACGACTCTGGTGACCAAAACACCCAGGGTGCGGGCCAAGACCCGCAAACCTTTAATGCACGTGCATCCCCGACTGAGGACTCAGCAGGATTTCATGCACTAATTGAACGGGCGGCGGCCAATCATGATGTGGACATGCATGCCGACCCGGTTGAGGAAGACTTCCTTTTTGACACCTTTGCCATATCTGAGAGGACAGTAAAGACACTTCCTATGCTGAAAGGTGTTCTCAAACATGCTGGAGACATTTTTAAGGAGCCTACGAGGGCTAGAGTGGTCAACCCTCGCATTGAAAAGAAGTACAGGCCTGCTCCTGCGGACCCCGTCTACATCCGGGGACAGTTGCCACTGGACTCTCTTGTGGTTGCCAATGCCAGGAAACGTGCCAACTCCCAGACAACGGGTGAAGCTCCTCCCCCGGACAAGGAGTCCAAAGTGCTTGAGGCAGGAGGCAAAAGAGTGGCTGCACAGGCGGCAAACTTTTGGCGCATCGCAAATACACAGGCGCTCCTGGCGCGTTATGATAGGGCGCACTACGACACCCTAGAACAGGTTATACAACACCTGCCCCCACAGTTCCAAGAAGGCATCAAGATGCTTATTGAGGAAGGAAAGCTAATATCAAACGCAGCCATCAAGTGTGCACTTGACGCTGCGGACACAGCTGCTAGGGCTATCAACACTAGCGTTATGCTGAGAAGACAAGCCTGGCTCCGCATCTCAGGGTTCAAGCAGGATATTCAGACGACAATTCTGAATCAGCCAGTCAATCCTGATAGTCTGTTTGGTCCGGATGTTGACACCACCTTAGAGAAGATAAAGAAGGACACGGAAACTGCTAAATCTATGGGGGCCCTGCAGTCCCAACAGTTTCGTGGCGGCAATTTTCGTCGCTCAGGTGCACGTGGAGTCACCAGAGGACAGATGGGTCAACAATCCCAGTTCTCCAAAGGTGGGGCGCAAGCCTCGTTCACTAAGCAGAACAAGGGAGGTTATAGGAACAACAGCAACAGAGGTCGCGGCAGAGGAAACAACAGCTCCCGCACCTCTACTCCAAGCAAACAGTGACTCTCTGTCACTGCCCCCCGACCACCTAACACCTGTCGGGGGGAGACTGCAGCAGTTCCTGCCCGTCTGGAGAAACATCACCACAGACAGGTGGGTGCGACAATTAGTTCAGTATGGTTATTGCCTAGAGTTGAAATCCACTCCACCCAACATCCCACCAAGGCAAAGGCCTATGTCCGCAGAGCACTTGCACTTACTGCAGCAGGAAGTAGTGGCGATGCTGCAAAAAGGCGCAATCGAGCTCGTGCCGGTGGGGGAGGAAGGCACAGGGGTATATTCCCTGTACTTCCTTATTCCAAAGAAGGACGGTTCTCTCAGGCCCATTCTCGATCTACGTCCCCTCAACCTGTACATACTATCGGAACATTTCCACATGCTTACACTGCAGCAGATTCTTCCCTTGCTAAACCAGGGAGACTTCTTAGCAACCTTAGATCTCAAGGATGCTTATTTCCATATTCCACTACACCCGTCACACCGGAAATATCTCAGGTTCACTATTCAAGGCAGGCACTACCAATTCAAAGTCCTACCCTTCGGAGTCACAACAGCCCCGAGGGTGTTCACCAAGTGTCTAGCGACAGTGGCGGCGCACCTCAGGAGGCAGAATATCCATGTCTACCCCTACCTAGACGACTGGCTCGTACAAGCCAAGTCGGAGCAACAGTGCGCCGCAGACATGTCGACTACAATTCGCCTGCTTCACGATCTGGGTTTCTCCCTGAACTACCCAAAATCGCATCTTCAGCCGGCACATGTCCGGCAGTTCCTGGGTGCTACGATCAACACCCTGACAGCCATGGCTCAGCCAAACCAAGTCAGAATCGACAGCATTCAGTCGCTGATCCAACGATTCAGACCACGACACTCCCTGCCAGCGAGAGTGTTCATGCAGTTGATAGGCATGATGGCCTCCTGCATCTTCATAGTCCCTCACGCACGGTTGCATATGCGCCCGCTCCAGGAGTGCTTAGCGAATCAGTGGACACAGGCTCGTGGGCAATTGACAGACCTAGTGTTGGTTACCAGTCGGGCATACGACTCTCTGCATTGGTGGACTCCACACAACCTTTGCAAGGGCCGACTGTTCCAAGAGCCTGTGCCGCAGATTATCCTGACAACGGACGCGTCTCTCCAGGGATGGGGAGCTCATGTGCTCACTTACACAGTGCAGGGACTATGGACGACGCAGCAACAGAAGATGCACATCAACTATCTGGAACTGATGGCAATCTTCATGGCGCTCAAGTCCTTCATTGTACATCTGAGCAACAAGGTCGTGCTAGTCCGGACGGACAACATGACCGCGATGTACTACATTCAAAAGCAGGGAGGCACCCACTCGCCACAGCTGTCTCATCTGGCTCAGAGCATGTGGAAGTGGGCCATTCAGAGGAACATCTTCCTCATGGCAGAACACCTCCCGGGCAAGGACAATCAGATGGCGGATCTGCTCAGCAGATACAGCCATCAGATGCACGAGTGGGAGATACACCCTTCTGTTCTCCACCCGTTCTTCCAACAGTGGGGTCATCCGGAGATAGACCTGTTCGCAACAAAGGAGAACGCAAAATGCCGACTCTTTGCCGCCAGGTTCCCTCACCCACAGTCGCAGGGGAATGCGATATGGATGAACTGGTCAGGCAAATTTGCATACGCTTTTCCGCCAGCCCCTCTAATACCGCTGGTCGCAAGAAAGCTAAGGCAGCACTCCATGACACTCGTCCTGGTTGCTCCAACGTGGGCGCGCCAGGCTTGGTACACCACGTTCCTCGAACTCTCGGTGGTGCCGCATCAAAGACTGCGCCTCACACCCAGTCTTTTGACGCAGAACCATGGAGACATTCAGCATCCAGATCCACGACAGCTCAACCTGGCGATCTGGCTCCTGAAGTCCTAGAGTTTGGATACCTTAACCTACCTCCAGAATGCATGAGTATCATCAAGGAGGCGAGGAAACCTACTACTAGAGCATGCTATGCTGCTAAGTGGAAGCGTTTTGTCATCTACTGTACGTCCAATGACATCAACCCGCTAGATGCATCTATTCCCAACATCATCTGTTATCTGTTACATCTCTACAAGTGCAATCTGGCGTACACTTCCATTAGGATACATCTCTCAGCCATAGCGGCTTATCTTCAGAACAGGCAGCACCTCTCTGTCTTCAGGGTGCCCGCCATTAAAGCCTTCCTTGAAGGTCTGAAGAGAGTCATTCCCCCAAGAACTCCACCAGCTCCGGTGTGGAACCTCAACGTCGTTCTCACCAGACTGATGGGGCCACCATTTGAGCCACTGCACTCGTGTGAGCTCCAATTCCTTACGTGGAAAGTGGCCTTTCTGATAGCTATTACGTCTCTGAGGCGTGTCAGTGAGCTGCAAGCGCTCACCATACAAGAGCCGTTCATTCAAATTCACCCAAATAGGGTGGTGCTACGCACTAACCCTAAATTCCTTCCTAAGGTGGTGTCACAGTTTCATCTTAATCAAACTATTGACTTGCCAGCATTCTTTCAAAACCCGCAAACGGTGGCGGAAAGAATGCTCCATACCTTAGATGTACGGAGGGCGTTGATGTACTACATAGACAGAACACAACCCTTTAGAAAGACGAAACAACTCTTTGTTGCCTTCGCACCACAACACAAAGGCAACCCAATTTCCAAAGCAGGGATAGCCAGGTGGATTGTTAAGTGCATCCAAATATGTTATCAAAAAGCCAAACGCACTTTAACAATACCCCCCAGAGCGCACTCCACACGCAAACTGGGGGCATCCATGGCTTTCCTAGGGAACATTCCTTTAGAGGATATTTGCAGAGCAGCCACGTGGGTCACACCACATACCTTCACAAAACACTACTGTGTTGATGTGCATTCCAAGCAGCAAGCAGCTGTAGGACAGGCTGTTCTAAAGACACTTTTTCAGGTTTCTGCAGCTGGCACGGGCAACCGCCGCTGATGGAGGGACTGCTATGTATTCTATGCTAAGATATGAATTTAGCAGCCCACATGCCTCGAACTGAATATGCTACTTACCAGTATGCATCTGTTCTTGGCATGTAGGGCTGCTAACATTCATATCGCCCGCCCTCCTCCCCGGTGCCTGTCGCAGCTGCAGATATACTATTGTATTTATTCATTAGCATGGACATCCTTTACACTTTCACTCCATCTCCTGCCACAATGGCGAAAAACAATCTGGGGATGGAGCCGATGCCCATGCGCACTGTAGTCCAGGGGAGGAGCCACCTATCTCAGGATACTTCGAAGACTCTTCCAGGACAACAATGTGCAATCATCCGAGCCCAACACTAGGCGGCGATCTAATGCTAAGATATGAATGTTAGCAGCCCTACATGCCAAGAACAGATGCATACTGGTAAGTAGCATATTCATTTTGGCACCTCCCCATAATCTTTAGTGATAAAATGATCATCTATCAAAGAAGATACAAGTAATTCCGCTTTTCATAACTATACCACCACAGTCTTGTGTCTTGCTTTACACTCCCAAATAAAAGAAATTCAGCAGTTCCAAGATGAGTCCCACGGTAAAGCAGGAAGAAACACCTGGAAAGAAGACTCAACACTCAGAAAATGAGTCACATCAAAAGGCAGTTTCAAAATAAAGGGTGGGATTTTATTAATACAACACTCTCCAGCAGCAACCTTTCCAGATGTGAACTGAAACGGGTAAAACAGAATGCAAATCTATATGTGCACAAGCAAGTAATAATAAAACGCACGTAATCAAATGCATGAGATAAAACTGATAATAAAAGTAAAACACACGCCAAAACTAATGGAAAACTCGCAAGATAAATGCAAGGAAGTAAAATAAGCAAATAATAATGGAACATTCACAAGTCAAATGCAAGGAGGTAAAACGCAAGCAAACAATATTGGACGTCCAAGGCAAGAAACAAGCACTGTCAAATGCCCGGAATCAGCACTGTCAAATGCAAAAACAAAATATAAAGAGCATGTATACAGAACATGAAAACATCCCAGAGCAATGAACTTTACAGCTTATACATTACCTATTGAAAGACAAACATCATTATGGTCAGCTTGACTGGGAAGCCCTTTTCAGTCATCCACAAGTCTCCATGGAGTAACAAAGATGTCCCTGTGACAGTGCGTCCACCCCACAAGTGAGGTTCTGTATGAGCGCCAACATGTCCTGTCTTTAATACAGACAGAGACTTCTAGAAATTGCCCTCTCCCTTCATCTATTGCAAAATCAAACCTGACCGTACCAGTCTGTTTCGAGGTCTAGACTCAGAGTTTTGACTCCGAGACAGAGAAGTACAATCCTCTCGCGCTTTCAAACTCCCATCCCGTGCCTTCTGTTACAAGCAAGGCTGTTTTACTCTGTACTGTTAAGAAATAAAAACATCCCTCTCTAAAGCTGCAGGAAGGCACCAAATGAAACCCTGCAAGAGCATAAAAATCATGTACATTCAAAATGGAGTCCATTAAAACGCATGAAGTCAATGGTCACCACAATCTCACAATGTAAAAATGTATGGAGCGCTACATCCTGGGTGACTTTAATCTCCATATAGAACAAGGATTTACAATGCAATGGTTTCGCCTTTGGAAAAGTTAGAGCTATTGGCATTGTAAATGACAACATTTGTATTTATGTGTTGGTTTTGAAAACAGATAAATAAATGGCATTGTCATTTACATTGCCATTAGCCTCTGCAGTCACTCTGCACTCCCTAGTCACTCTGCACTCCCTAGTCACTCTGCACTCCCTAGTCACCCTGCACTCCCTATCATTCTGCAGTCACTCTCTGAACTATGCCATTAAATCGCTCCTTGTGTATTTTTTAATGTCATGGCTTCTTTCTAGTCCCCCCCCCCCCTGGACAATAGTTTTGACAACCCGCAGTTTTAAATGATGGTTAATATTTAATAAACATGTGCATGGTTTGTTTTACAGAAGAGGGCACGTTTCACAATGGGCAGTTATCGTTGACGCTTCCAAATTTTGCAGTGTTTTTAAATGGGCCAAAAATAATAGAACATTATTGCAATGTATGCCATCCCACATTCCAAGCGAAACAGCACCAATATTATGGGGTACACAAATGCTAAGCCCCCTGCCTCTCCTCACTCTGCAAGGCCTCCGTGAATGTTTTTGTTCCCCTTGTCAAACCGGTAATGCTGTGTTAAATGCACGTAAAATGTGGCACAAGTGCCATTGTGTTCACGTGACACAGATTCCGCTCTACGCCCCCTCCTACAAGAAGCTTCACATGCAAGGACATTGAATCACCACCACCTGCCAGGAAGCGGAAACCTGGCACTGCCTCAACACGAAGCACAGCCTGCGGATTTCTGAACGAGCCAGAATCAGCCGAGCGGCACCCTGCAGCCGACCCAGAAGAAAGGCGGGCAACCTTTTATAATGAGGAAGCAGCTAGCGGCGCGAAGCTGGACGCAGGCAGAGCCGGCGGAACGACAGACAGACCGCAGCGGGCGCGATGGAACCCTCGATACACTCTTAAACATTCTTTGTGTGAACATTCAACAAAGTGTAAAAGCTCAGAAATCCCGTCAACTGTATTTAGATGTGGACTTCACATAATAAAAATAATCAGCGATTATTTGCAAGACGTATTTCAACTGAGTTGTGCTCAACCATAGTTTAACCTTCGGCTGGCGAGTACCCAATGGTTGCAAATCCTCTGTTCATAAATGGAGCAGATCAAATCCAGTGGTGTGTGTGGCAGATGATACTGCCTACTTGTGCTTTGCTTTTACATACTATGTCATTCCTGCTCTGAACACGCCTTTCAAAATGGACACCTTTATAAGCTACTCACTCAACCTTACTACCGGTAAACATTGTTCATCTCTGCCAGGGATGTGGTGCTTAGTTTTACAGTCTCATCTGTTTCTAGGTAAGAAAACTATCAATGCCCTTTTGGCATACGCTCTTCGAAGTGAACTACAAACAGAAAAGCTCTTACTGCTGCAAATCCAAAGCCATCAAGTCCCAGGCCACGACTGGTGTGTTTTCACATTAGTGCACCTCTGGCCTGCTTCTCATTTAGTCTCTTAGTTACCAAAATCTATGCAAGTTAGCAAACAGCAACATTTTGCATATTCATTTTAGAAGACAGGGGTCGGGGTTTAAATGACATGCTCTATCAGTAATAGTATATGTGCGTCTACCACAGTCTCTGCTGACTTTGGGAAGACTTGTGACATTTGCATTACTTGTAAGAACATTTCTGATATTTAATTGCATTTAGTGTGATTAGGGACCGCAAACCGAGTGACAGCGGGAGGGGGGGGCGGGAAAGGCACGGACAGCGGGAGGGGGGGGCGGGAAAGGCACGGACAGCGGAAGGGGGGCAGGAAAGGCACGGACAGTGGGAGGGGGCAGAAAAGGCACGGACAGCGGGAGGGGGGCAGGAAAGGCACGGACAGTGGGAGGGGGGGCAGGAAAGGCACGGACAGCAGGAGGGGCGGGAAAGGCACGGACAGCGGGAGGGGAGGACGGGAAAGGCACGGAAAGCGGGAGGGGGACGGGAAAGGCACGGTCAGCGGGAGGGGGGGCGGAAACGGCAAGAAAGGTAAAGCAGAAGGCAGCACTCACCTGACCTTCTGGCGGCGGTCGGCCTGCAATGACCAAAACAAACCTTCCCCCCTCCCCCCCCAAAAAAATAGGAACCGCCCACCACCGCAATGACGTTGTCAAAGGGGCAGGATGAGAAAAAATCGCCGGGAACGCCCACCAATCGCCTCGCTGAAAGACGGACGCCTCTCTCTTCCAATGGCTAGCCTCCATTTATAATGGAACAGAGAGGCGGGACTTTTTGTCCATACTGGTAAACAAAAGTTTTCGCCTTGCGCGAAAGTCTGCTGCGCAGCTTTCGGCGAGGCGAAACCTAAAAAACAGTGGGTCCAGCCTATACGTTTCTTTATTATTTCAGCGCCGGGACACTCTTGGGAGTAGCCGTGCGCTATACAAATAAAGATTAACATAACATTTATTGGTGTTAAATTATAAACCTTCATTTAATCTGCAGATCACAAATGTCCTGTCTTTCAGGGCTTGCTGTGTAGCTGACCACTGTATACCCTTATTTTGGTCTGTTCATCTGAGTGTTTCCTTTAGTATCGCTGTGTCAACAGGCTCTAAAAACAAAGCAAAAAAAAGTTAGAAACATGAACTTGAATTTTGTTTCCATTCTGCAAACTAGGGAACTTTTGACAATTCCGAAAACGCAAAGCCTTCTGGCAAAATAGAAGGATTATTCCTCTTGCATAACCTCTGCTTTAAATTATTCTAAAGTAGTTATTCTTAACCTGGGTTTCACGATGGCAACTCAAAAGATCTACAACTGTTTATAGGATTACATATTATTAGCAGATTAATAAACTATACACAAAAAAGCAAAGTTGAAAATTTTAAAATACTCTGCAAATATAAAGGAATTTGAAATTCGATGACAAAATTGAAGTGATATGTTTAGCTTGGATTGTGAGCAATAGCTTACAGCAAACTGAATCTAATTTAGACGATTGGTTGCCTCAATTGAAAACGTTATGTGCTGACAAAAAGAGAGCATGGATAAGGCGCAAAAGACAGTGATCTGCTAAAATAAAGCATATCACTTAATCCTCTAGAAATGAAACTGTTTTGAAAATCTTCAATCTTCCAATTTTTGTAGTTTTTTTGTTTGTGAATTAAATAAAATATTTAGTGTATTTGTTTGATTACACCTTTCTTTATCTTTTGTGTATTGTTTTGGTTTTGAAATTGTAGAAATTGCTATGGTTGAGGGCCCCATGTGCTAGTAGTGATTCACTTGGTACTCACAGAAGTCAAAAGATGAACTGCTTGTCTAACGCCTTCGTTGCTTATGACGAGCTCAGCACGTCATGAGGCACAGTGGAGCTGTGCTTATGACGAGCTGGGCTCGTCATAACTGCTGCAGAGCACCCACGCGGGGCTAATTCCCCTCCTGTGCGGATGTTCCACGGGAGTGGGCGGAGTCTTGACAAGCTCAGCTCGTCATGAGCATAGCTCCACTGTGCAGCATGACGAGCTGGGCTAGTCACGAGCACCGCGCGTGGCCCCTCCCCGCAGGGGAATTAGCCCCGCGTGGAAGGGGCTAATAAAATCTCTAACCCTGGCAAAAAGCTGGCAACCTATTCACCTCAAGGGCATACTGTTGAGATTGTTCAGGCACTGTGTGTTAATTTATCACAACTTTTTCACGCTTAAAATATACCAGATCCATTTGGAGCTGAAGCAAGAAACCCTGGCCATACCTGCCACCCTTCCACTGCTTATATTACATTAATGAAAATTGCCAGATAAGTGGGTATCCACATAATTTCAAAGCTTTACTGGGACAAAAACAATTGCATCACTTGCAAGGAGGTTTCAGGATAAGCCATATCACAACGTTGGTAGTCAACACAGTTCTGGATGATCTTCAAAAACTTGCAGACAGAGCAGGTGAGGAGCACTAATACTACTTGCTCGGTCTGTATCTTTCGATATGATCAATAATTTTGTTGCTGTTGGCCTGACTGAAAGATTTGGGTTTGGACAACCTTACCATAAATGGATAGTTATTTCTCTCATATCGTACACCTCCCACCTCTAAGCCTAAACCAAAGCACATTGCTTAAGCAGTGCCACATTAATATGTATTGTCACCATTGCTTTTTTAGCATTTACATGAACCCTTTGACAACTCATTTGCAGTAAAAACAAGTACAATTGTATATGTACATTAATGCCACAGAATTACTAATTAAATTGTCAAGCAATCAGTAAAGTTAGCTGTTTGTTGTTCTCACAAAGGAAAGGTCTAACAGGCTGCCATCAGCGTAGAGATATGGATGGTTAGTCAACTTCAGTTAAATCTATCAAAAACAGAATTATCAATTATAAATGTCATCTACATAAGTGGATTTCAGTTCGTTGGCGTGAAGTATTGTGCACCTCACCCATGCCGTCAAAAGCAGCCCACAATATGGGCATTATGTATTCCTATCCATAGAATCCCAAATTCCAGTAGTAACAAGTGCCCATAATGTAGTAGTAACAAGTGTATGCTTTTGGGGATTTAAAAAGTTTAGAATAATCTTGCCTTGTATTCCACAAGAATTCCATGCTCCCGCCATGACAGCCCTCATCCAATCCAATCCAATCCAAGCTGGGTTCTGGGAATGCTTTCTGGCTGGAAGTGCCCGAGACGTTCATTAAAATTACACCTGGTGCAAAGGTTTGCTGCTAGAGTGGTTACAGGTGTCAGACTCGGAGATCGTATTACTCTTATTCTTTGCTCTTCACTGGCGTCCATTAAAGAAAAGAATACAGTTTAGAATCTTGTTCATAGAGCATAAGATACCTAAAAACTGATAGTGAGAGGATTGGTATTATGCGCATGATGGAAGATTTCATGCCTTGCCTGTTAGTCGAGCAGCAAGTGCTACTTCAAAAAGGTGCAATAGAGGAAGTGTTGTACACGAAAGTAGATAATGAGCTAATTCTTTGTAATTTTTTCAAACCCAGGAAGTATAACTTCAAACAACTAAAACTAGACATTGGACCTCAAAATGGATTTTTTTATTTTTTTTTTAAACTTTATTGTCAGGAATACAGGATACATATTTTCAATAACATAGGCATTTCACGTTCGAGTATCAATCTGTGCACATTGAGGAATAAACGATAAGATAGACCGTATTATAACATACAACTTTTGGTACCTTGAGCATGACATGAGGTTGTCAGAATCAATTACTACATAGAACGTAACCAGTTCCATGCCTTGATGGTAACGGAGAGGCAGAGTATCAATAGGCACATATACCCGTCCCTAACAATTTCACTGTGTAGTAAACATCAAAAAACTATCAAACCCAACTAAAGTCATCACTCGACAATGAAGCACATATTCTCACAGTCAACGGTAGGCTTCGTCACACATTCTTCACTGTATTCCAGGTAGAATTGCAACCCGGCCCCTCCCCGCACATCCCACTGTACAGTGTAAGCCTCCATACTGATTAGTCATCGTCCTCCCCGGACTCCGAATCCTCACCCTCCGGCAAGGGTGCACACGGCTCTCCCCTATATTTGTTCCACGGTGACCAAACCTTATTCCATTTACGGGGGCAAGCCCGTAAACTGCCCTCTCCTTCACCATTAGGAGGTCCATATATCTGATCCAGCCAGCCACCGTAGGCAGTTCCGGGGCCCCCCACTTTTGTGCGATATCACGTTTCGCCACAGTCACAGCCAGAGTAACCCACAGCCGTCCATACCTGTTCAGGTCAGTAGGGTCCCAGATGTTCAACAGGCATTTACGGGGTTCAGGTAGGACCGACACTTCAATGGCCTGAGAGACTGTGCGCATGATCTGTCTCCACACTTCCTGGATTTGAGGGCATTCCCACAGTGTGTGAAACAGAGTACCTTCTTCCCCGCATCCCCTGAGGCAGTAAGGGTGTGGTGCCCTTTGTATTTTGTGGAGAAGTGTTCTGGTGTAGTAGGTGCGATGTAAGATCTTGAGTTGCACTAAACGGAACCGTGCCGATATGCCTACCGTGGTGATGCAAGGGCTTCGTCCCACTCTGTGTCCTCCATCTCACCTAATTCCTCAACCCATCTCTCCCTAAGCTTCCGAGTGGGCTCTGGCAGGTTGTTAATCAGTTTTTTATAAGTGAGAGAGGTCGCTTTTTGCTCCATAAACTCTGTCAGCAACCTGTCCTCTAGGGGTGACGATTCAGGGAGCGTGGTTTCGGGTGGAATTGCCTGCATTAGAGCGTGTCTGATTTGCCCATATCGGAATGCCTCATTGGAGCCCATGCCATATTGTTGTTGGAGTTGCGGAAATGCAATCACCGCGCCCTTGTCCCAGAGGTCCCCAACCACTGAGATCCCGATGTGGTCCCATTGCGCGAAACCCTTACAGGACCGTAAGTTACCCAGCGCTCCAGTGTCCCACAGTGGCGTCATCTTGGTTATCTTCCCCTTCCAGCCCAAAAGGGAGTGTGCTGTGTGCCATAGTGTCGCTGTATGAAATGTTGGGCCGAGTAGGTTCCTCACACGCGACGGATTATATAACACTGCAAGCATGCCGTCTGTTCCCAGTTGTGCCCAGTCAGCCTTGAATGCGGGGTCCCCCCGTGGGGTGTGTATCCAGTGATTAATTATTTTAAGTTGGGATGCCCAATAATATAATTGGAGATTGGGTAACGCAATTCCTCCCTCGTACCAGCCTTTCACCAGTTTTTCCTGCGCTATCCTTGCTGGGCCATTGCTCCACAGCAAGCTGGAGATCAGTGCAGCAACCTGCTTAAAATACCGCTGGTGCACTATATATGGAGAGTTTTCCAGCACATATAGAAACCTCGGGAGAGCCATCATTTTATACAGTGCCGCTCGCCCAAGGAGGGTCAGCGGTAGAGTAGCCCAGTATTTAACGTCCGCACGTAAGCGCGCAAGAGATGGCTGTAGGTTTTTGGTATAAAAGTCCGCAGCATTAGTGGTGATGAAAATTCCCAAATATTTAAAGGAGGTGGTTGTTACTGTTAGGGGGCATTCGTCATGTAGAAGTGGGTTCGGGCCCTTAAGCACGTATATGATGGATTTGGACCAATTCAGGGTATACCCTGACGCTCGGCCATGCTCATCGCACAGCGCCAGTAGGGCTGGAACTCCCTCGGTTGGATTGACCATGTATATTGGCATATCGTCCGCATATAAGGAGACTTTGTCCTCCCAGCCGCTCTCCCAGGTGATGCCTCGGAACAGTGGCGTTGCTCTAAGCAGAATCGCCAACGGCTCCAGCACCAATGCAAAGAGAAGGGGTGACAGTGGGCACCCCTGCCTAGTTCCACGCCCCAGTGGGAATGGAGGCGAAATGTGACCATTCGCAGCCACCTGTGCGACCGGCGACGCGTAGAGAAACCGCACCCATGCAAGATATTTGGGGCCGAAGCCCATGTGGGTCATGACCGCAAATAAGTATTCCCATTCTACCATATCAAACGCCATTTTGGCGTCCAGCGATAGAATCACAGCTGGGTCCGAGAGTCGATGTGCCCGCGCCAGCACCCCATGCACCCTCCGCAGGTTCAGAGCCGTACTCCTGTGTGGCATAAAGCCCGATTGATCGGGGTGTATCAGAGTACTCAGGTGCTGGGTTAGACGACTGGCCAGGAGCTTCGCCAAAATCTTCGCTTCAGCGTTCAGTAAGGAAATGGGCCGATAAGAGGTGCATGCAGTAGGTGGTTTGTCTGGTTTCGGAATGGCTACTATCGTGGCTGTGCGTTGATCGATTGGGAGCAACGCTTTCTCTACGCTGTCAGTGTACATATCTAGCAGTGGGCCGGCCAATGCCGAGGCATTCGCTTTATACCACTCCACAGGGATCCCGTTGGGCCCCAGCGCTTTGCCGGACTGTAAAGCCTTTATCGCCAACTGGATCTCATCCCTCGTCAAGTCCGTGTCTAGTTCTTGTTGTGCAGTATGCGGAAGCTCAGGGATATCAATGTGCCCAAGCGAGGCCAATGCCTCCTGTTCCGTGACGGACCGAACCGGGGTGTATATTTCCTGAAAGTAGCCTGCTAGGGTGCGAACTATGTGGTCCGGGTGTGTCTGCAGCCGGCCCTCACTATCATATAGTCTTTGTATCCCTCTGTTAGAGCCGCCCCTTTTGTCCAACCACGCCAGCATCCTCCCGGCCTTATCTCCAACGTCATAGATACGGTGTGCGGTGTTTGCCAAATGACCCTGAATGATCGTCTTGAGGTGCGCCCGGTGTTGCTCCTGTCGTAGGTGTAACGTCTGTGTGTTGTCAGGGGTGGGGTCCGACATTTGGGCAATGTTCGCTGCATGGAGTGCCAAGTCCAAGTTAGCAAGTTCAGCATTTGAGTCCCTCTTATGGCCAGTGATTGCCGCTATGGCTGCGCCGCGCGGAACCGTTTTGTATGCCTCCCAGAGCACCGTGGGTGAGGAGACTGTTCCCGCATTCTCGCTAAAGTAGTGTTTTGTGGCCAATTTAAGTTTTTTCCTGATTCCAGGGACCGTAAATAATTGGGGTAGATCGGATACGTTCTGGCGCGTTTCTTTTCTCTGGTAGTAAGATGGAGGGATATTGGGGAGTGGTCTGAGATGCCCCTGGGTAGAATTTCTAGCTTGTCTATGGACCCCAGTCCCACCCCCAGAAAGAAGAAGTAATCGATACGTGAGAGGCTGTTATGTGTGGATGAGTAATGCGTATATTGAGTTGCCGCAGGGTTCAACTGTCGCCATACATCTGTGAGACCTAGCGCGCTTAGGAAGCCAGGAAGCGTGGCTGCTCCCCTCGGGCGTTCCCGGATGGGAAAGGTGTCTAGTAAGGGGTCTGCTATGGCGTTGAAGTCTCCGCCAAGAATTATATCACCCTCCGGGAGTCCAATGAGAAATTGCCCAAGCGCTGGTAGTGCTGTAGAGTGTAGTGCTGGGGGGATGTATACGGACACCACATTGAGGGTTTTCCCTTCCCACTGTCCGGAGAGCGCAGCAAAACGCCCCTGATCGTCCGTCTTGCGACTATTAACCATAAATGTTGAGGTTTTTTTTTAGGAGTATCCCAGTGCCTCTGGAGCCCGTGGTGAACTCAGCATGTACTGCCATGGTATACCCGCGCCTATCAAGTGCCTTGCAAGCATTCCCTACCAGGTGCGTTTCTTGAAGCAGTACCAGCTCAGGCCCCTGGCGTTTGATGGTCTGCAATACCAAACCTCTTTTGATTTTATCCCCCAGTCCCCTGACATTCCACGTAAGCAGTTTTAGCGGTGGCACCAGTGTCATCGCAGGGCCGCCCTCAGTGCGCGCAACTTGTGTAGGTGGTGCCATGTATAGGCAAGCCCAGTGGTACTAATGTGCAGCAGCATGGTGTTACCTGCAGGAAGTGAGACGTTCCGGAGCGCCAGGTATGGACGGCCTTTAACGTGACTGTGTGCCCAACATAAGTGATGTACGGTGTGATGACCAAATCCCCAACTTGGCAGGAGATAGTGTAGTGCGCGATGTGAGTGATGGCTAGCAACAAAAACAAGAATAACATAACTTTAACTCTTACCCCCCTCCCTGCTCCCCTGCACCACGGACAAACCCCCGCCCGTGACCCCAACTTCGCAGAGTGCTTTAGTTCTTCCCCAACTATCTTACTTTCTCGTGGGGTTGGTGAGTTCCATACAGGCACTGACTGTGCCCACCTTACTCAGCAGCTTCGGGACCCAGGTCCATTGTGTCTCATCTTGTCTTGTTCCGCTTCAGGGAGACATTAGACCGGGGCCGGCTGCCCCGAATCGAAGAGATCCTGTGACGCCTCAAGATCAGTGCCGTCTGTGCCGTTCCGACGCGTTGAATGGTCGACCTGTGTATTCAGCTGTCTGTCGTTCCGTTGATCGGGCCGCTCTCTGTTTGCACGATGTGGTTGTCCATTCCTGCGCCATCCATCGAGCCAGTCTCGGGCCACTTCTGGATTATCGAAAAACCAAGTCTTTCCGTCGGCGACCACCCTCAGTTTGGCTGGAAACAACATGGAATATGGAAGTTCTCTGTCTCTCAGCGCTTTCTTAACCTCCGTGAATAATTTGCGGCGTCTGGCTACCTCCGCCGTGTAGTCCGGGAAGAAGGCCAGGGTTGCGTTATGTATCTTGACGGGGGGGGGGGAGACTCTCGCCGCCTGCCGGATGGCGTCCCTGTCTCTGAAATTAAAGAGCCTCGCCAGCACTGGCCTCGGAGCAGCACCAGTTTTGGGCATTCCGCCTGGGACTCTGTGCGCCCTTTCCACAGAGAAGAAGTGGGACAGTCCTTTCGGTTGCAATTTGTTTTTGATGAGGTCCTCAATGTAGAGGTCCATGGCTCCCTTGCCCTCCGTCTCTGGTAGGCCAAGGATTCGCACGTTGTTTCTTCGCGAGCGTCCTTCCTGGTCGTCCAGTTTGTCCTGCAGAAGCTTGGTGAACTTCTCCATCCGCTCCATGGCCGTTTGAAGTTCAGACGTGTCCTCCACCAGTGACTTCGTCACCACCTCTACCTGGGATACTCTTTCTGTCATCTTTTGAAAGTCTGCACGCAGTAGTGTGACTTCGGATGAGATGGATCCTACCGTGGTTTTGACATCCGACAGGGTTCTCATGATGTCTTCCAACGTCACCTTCTTGGCCCCTTCCGGTTCTTGGGAAGCCCCGGTGGAGTTTCGCCCATTGGGCTGAGCTTGCGCATGCTGGTTGTAGGCGAACTTTTCTAGCCTGGCCTGTGTGGAGCCACTCCTATTAGTCTTGCCCGTCATGTCCTGAGGCCTGTAGGAAACGGCTACGTCCCCCCCTGGATCTCGGCGAAGTGATGTAGGAAACCGCGTCCGGGGCAGGGCTCCGAGGGTCAAGGTCTATCCATGCACTCAGAGTTAGCGGGGTCCCCTCCTCTCAGCCTCCCTCCGCCTTGTGGTTTGTCCTTTCGCCGCCTCACTACTTATTGGAGAGACAGTGACCTTAGTGGTAGCCGGTATTCCGTCCTCTTCCTTGCAGAGTGCTCCCCCCACTTCTACAGCACGCAGTGCCCAGTCCGACTGATAGCGCCTCAATTAGGAAAAGCCTCACGCGCCTCACACGCTCCACACCGGGCCACTGGATCTACACAAGGCGGACGGTGCACTCGGTAGCGGGACTTCCTGTTATGAACCTGCCGCAGTGCCGGTGGACCCCGCTGTGGACACGCGTTATCTGTGCAACCAAAGCCTCAGTGGGGTGTCCGCTTCATCAAGTCACAATCTCAGGCCCCTCACTAATACAGTACTAATGCAGTTCTGGCGCTATTAATATCACGGGTTTGGCGCCAACCGTCCCGCTGAGCAATGCTATGGGTCGGTGGTGTTCCCTCCTGCACCTCGTCTTCACCGCCACCGGTCAGACTCCGTTGCACGTACCAGTGCTATGTTACCCTCCAATATTGCCAGCCGTTTGCCTGTGCGCTCCTTAGTCCCCCAGGGGCACTCGCCTACCTCGTCGTCGGTCGGACCTCTTTATGTGGAACCCGGCCGTTCCATGGGGCCAGTGGCGTCCCGACAGGTCGATGCAGCCGTCCACTGCCTTTTGCCCTCGCTTCAGGCCGTCCAGCGTCTCCCCGTGGCTCTCCGTTGTGTCTCTTGCGGCTCCTTCTCACGCCGGCCGCTGAGGGGTCCCTCTCCCTCCGGCGAGATGGGGCAGACGCCGACCGATGCAACCGGCTGCCGCACCCCCTGGCCGTGTTGCAGGGGGGTTCTTCGTCAGTCCGACTTCTTTTGTGGGCGGGACGCAGGTGTTGGCCGGGCACCGGGAGCAGCACCCGCCAGTACGCCGGCCCGGCCCCACTTCCGCCGGGGTCGGAGATACACGCTGCTCCGGTGTCTCTCTTGCTGGTGCAGGCCCGGCCGCGTCAGACGGCGCCGGAGTGGTTTGCGGAGTCCGCTGCTCCCCAAAAGCGGATCGGGTGGTACCGCCTCGGACCCTGTCCCAGTCGCCGCCGCTTCGGGTGGGCTAGGTGTCGGATGAATGTGCCGGATCAATGTTAGGCCACAGTGCCTTTAGGAGCCCTCACACTATGCTGCCGCCATGCTTGGCTGCAAGCCACACCCCCAAAATGGATATTTAGAGATAGGCAAATTAAAGAGGACAATATTTCATGAACTCATGAAAAATTGATTCACACCCCCTTCAACCCAATAATTCACCTCAGGCCTCGACAAATCCTAAAAATGTTTCTAGACCTGCAGGTCTAGTGACTTAAATAATCTACTCAACCTATTTATAATGCTCTTGACGCATAAAGTGGTTTCAAATTATGTGATCCTCTGCAAGTATTTTAATTCACTGAGATGCTATTTTCTTCTTTATTACATATGAGAGCACCCTCAAATATGCACGTTCAGCATGTCTGCTGTACTGAAGACTCTTGTTTGGTTTTTAATAGACTAAACTTTTGCTCCACGTGTAATACAAATCTAGCCACGTATAGGATACACATGCCGATTGACTTGCCTCAGTTCATTAACAGCTTTGTCATCAGTGCAGGGGAAGAAGGACTGTTTCTGAACTCCTGTTTAAAAACTGTCACTTGTGATAAATACATAACTAAAACACAAAGTGGAAGCACACTGTAATTTGTAATCAGCAGATATTACATTGAATTGCCCAAAGAATTTCCCACAGACATGTGGTTTTAAAACTACATGGTGTACAATGTCTGGAAATTGAGT
This sequence comes from Lissotriton helveticus, assembly GCF_964261635.1. Classification (NCBI taxonomy): domain Eukaryota; kingdom Metazoa; phylum Chordata; class Amphibia; order Caudata; family Salamandridae; genus Lissotriton; species Lissotriton helveticus. The sequence continues at coordinate 1,649,002,882 of NC_136061.1, forward strand.
TTCTGCAAATATTGGTCATTTTCCCATCACAGAGTGTTGTGATTTGTTTTGCGCCTATGTAAATCTTTGTTTGCATCACACTTCTGAATTTAAAAAAAACTTTCATATTTCCTGATATATTTTGAAATAACTGTACTATTCATTTTCAAGCTGTTTCAAAAATTGAGTTCGGAAAAAACCTGACATTTTACAGCCTTTTATTTTTTTTACAGTTCTTGTCAGGATAATTCACATGACAAAAATCACTAACTATAATAAGAGAAAGAAAAGTAAAAAACATTTTCTAGGAACAGATCAGAAACAATTAGTAAAAAGACAAACTGACATTTGACCTCTGTCCTTGAACAGACAGCAATGTATCAAGACAAAAACGAGATTTAAAGGCCTCTTTATTGCTCATTCACTTTCTGAATGAACAGAACACCTGTTCCTTCCTGTTTAAAGTAACTCGCCAGCAAGGTTGAGTAAATGCTAAAAATAGCTCCACCTGATCAAATCCCACTCGAAATTGAATGCTGTACTCCAGGTAATCGACATGCAGGCGAAGCCAAATCCCATCTGTTTCTTTAAAGCTCTTTTGTTGATCAAATAAGCTAGCCAGACCTAAAAGTAGGATAGGCCGTGTAGCCAGACCTAAAATGAGGGTAAAAGAAGACATTCATGGAGAGAGTGCTCAAGAACATACTGTCGAGAAAATGCAACTGTAGCGACTTGCGTTGCAGCAGGGAATTCTAGGAATGCTCTCTTGACATGTCCAAGCCCTATACAGAGCTCCTGTTTCTGTAAAGAATTGCAGTTGTTCCAGAATCCTTCCAGGCTATGGTAATGTGGTAAACGGCAAGTTTATAAATGTGATAAAAGTTCCTTGACTGAGTTCATGCACAGATGCACCTGTTTTCTTTTAGTGTAGTCTGCCAACACATTTTTTATGTAGCAAACAACTACCATTTTTATCGCTCAGTAGAGCATTTTGATTTGGGGCTACTTCTATGGGTCTAAGACCAGATTCCGGGCAACTTCTATGGGTCTAAGACAAGTCTAAGTGCCTAACTATGAGTCTGCAGACTTGTGGTGGCAGCCCAGGCACCGCTGCACCGGCGATCGACAGCCCTATTACGAGTTGCGTGGTTGGACAGTAATTGAACCGCTGGCCCCTTTTGTATCGCTCTGCCAGGGAACAGCCGTTCCCTGGTGGAGCCAGCAGTCCGGGCCAAAATACTGTATTTGACACATCGTTCTTTTGTCTTAAATATTTTGATTTCCTCACTCAATGTGGTTTCTACCGTGGTTTATTGCTTGTGTATAAATCAGATGTTGCTATTTTCCTCTTAAGATTTTGCATTATAATTTGTTTTTTGTGTGTTTTTTTTACTAGATGGCTTGTAATTGCAGTTGGTCTAGTCCGTGCTTATCTTACCAAGGGCAGCTATCACGGCCTCTATTATGCAATAGAGAAACCTTTAAAATATTTCCAAACCGGAGCTCTACTTGAGGTGAGTGGCAAGTTTTTGTGGATTGTTTTGCATTTGCACACGCTGTGCCTTAAACATGAAGGAAGGCGGGCCTTAGGTGAGTAAATGGCCTTGGCCGCTGCTGACTCTGGTTTTCTCCCTGTCCCTTCCTCTTCTTTAAGGTCAGTCACACAAACTTTACTTTCTTTTTTGCCGTTCAGTAGTAGAGCTCAAGTATACGTGTCGTAGGAGATTTTTTGAAATTGCAATCCGTGACACAATTCAGGAACTTCCAACCAGTACCCAGTTAGTAATGGATATCCCCATAACATGTGTAGCATTCCCACCCCTCTCATCGGCATCTGGGGCATTCCTGTGAGGGGGAAATGGGAATTAAGTCTGCTTGGGGTAAGGTAGGCTCATTGTATTACATAATAGCAGATACATTTTTACTGTGTCTCGGGGATACCTTTGGGATAGCCACTAAGTGTTTAGTCCTGTCTCCAGCCGAAATTGGAGCTTACATATCCTCCTCCCATTTATCTTTGAGGTGGGCGACTGGTCACATCTTGTTTGCTCGTGCTTGATATAGGGCTGACAACAATCTGCGCTTAGCCTCTGTAGATCATGGAAACTGGCAGGCCTGTTGTGTTGGGGGCGGGGGGGGGGGGGGGGTTGGTTCATCACCTCACCCATTGTCGCATGGCCGTCATTACGGTGCCTTGTAGCAAATAATGTCCTGCTCAGACATTGTATTCCTCCCTTAAGATGTCAAAATGTAGCTGATCTCCACCACGAAACTGGTCGCCATGTCCACCCATCTCTGAAACCGCAACCCATGTTCTTTTTGTGTTAATGTAACCGTAGCCCGTAGCAGAAGCATGGGCGAGTAGGGTTCGGAAATATGACTCTTTTGGATTGTGCAAACCCAACCGTGTCTAATCACCCTCCAGTCGCTGCGATTTCCAGTGGCAGTTTGTTTGGAGTCCAGAGGAAGGGGCAAAAATATGCCCGGGCGGGGTGTCGGGAGTAAAGTCCCTGGCAACCCATTGCCCCGCATCCCCTGGAGCCAGTGCAGATACCATTGCAGCTGTGCTGCCAAATAATATGTTTCAATATCTGTGTCTACCTCTGAGGACAAACAAATCAGTTTAGTCAAAGCTACTCTTTACTGTCCCCTACCCCAGATCAAGCACACTAGTATTGAATCCAAGTTTCTAAATTTACTTCTAGGAATGAGAACCAGAAGGGCCGCAAAATAGCAAGGTAGACGCAGTAACACCACCATCTTAGTTATTGCTATCCTGCCAGGGATCTGAGTTTGGGAGTATTTTTCAGAAGCCATACTGGCTCTAATGGCTACAATAGCTGCACCTATGTTCCACTCAAGGAGGTAGGGACGATTCCTATAGATTTAAACCCCTAGGCATTTTATCAAGAACTGTTCCTAATGCATTCCGTGTGTCTGGCGTATCATTACGAGAAACCCTAATGGGTAAAAAACTGGTTTTACACCATTTTATGCATAGTCCAGAGGTGTCTCCAAAGTCACTAAGGAGTTGTACTGCCTTCTCTGGGTCCTACCGGCTGTCCCATAGGAAGAACACCTTAACATCGGCATATAGTGAAATATGATGTGTGACTCTACAGGTACATATCCCTGTGCAACTGTGACCCAGTCCAGCTGTACATGCCTTCTGTTCTACTGCTAAAGCAAATAACATTGGGGACGTGGGTGCCCCTTTTCTGAATATTGTTAGATCACCCGCCCTGTTTGGACTCTTGCTTTGGAAGCAGAGTATAAAAGTCATGTCCAATTAAGGGGTCCTTGTCCTATGCCCATTCTTATACTGACAGCATATAGTGAGTCTCACTTGAAGCTATCAAAAGCCTTTTCAATGTCTATTGACATGATCAGGGACTCGCTGGGACTTCCAGATTGTCCATCAGGATGGCTAACCGTCTCCTAATGTTCAACGACATATTACAGCTTAGAATAAACTCAAGTTTGATCCGTGTGAATAAGATGTTGCCTATGGAAGTAATATCACTGAAGATCTTAACATTGACATTTAAAATCGGTATGCCCTTATGTTTGTGATGGATCTCCCTGGTTTAAATAGGAGAATTATGAGCACTTCCCTCATAGACTTCTACCATCCTAGGAGTGATGCAAGGCAGGCTAGGCCAGCGTGGAGTCCATATAGGTTCCAGAATCGGTGCTCCTGGTGAGTTCCCTTTCTGCATTGGGGCTCTCTCAGAATTGAAGGTGGCGAGTTTCGCTTTCATTTCCACTGCGCTTTGGTGGGACTGGTCCTCCAACGGATATATTCTCCATGTGTGTTTGGGGTGGGTGCTGATACAAGAGCGAATGCCCGCTGGCCCTTGACCCAGAGCTGCGACTCCATCCAGTCCCTGTGTATCTGTGAAGAATATACCCCCCAGTCCGTGATTGCACTGAGATTGGCAGAGTAGAGCATTGCATATTCAAGACCCATTGTATGAAATTGTTTCTTGACCTCAAGGAATGACGCCATCTCTTTTTACAGTGCCAGTATAAAATCGGGGCAGATCATCACCTTCTATTCCCAATGAGAGCTTGCCAAGTTCTCAAGCTCATTGCAGTATATGTCCTTGCAGAGCAAAAGTCTGTCCACTCCCATGCAGGTAGACGCCCCGGGGCGGGGGTGGTGTGGGGGGGGGGGGATTGAGGGTACGCCAGGACCCTTTGTCCCTGTTCTAGGGAGACAAACCCTCAGATGCCACGGTTTCTCTGAGTGAGGTCTCTTGGTATACCACAGTGTCTCAGCCCTCTCTCCTCTCTGATAAACCCACTACTCTTATCTTTTTCCTGTGGGCCCTCCCCTCTGTCTTCTGCTCTATGCTCCAGCCCCTTGAGTCTGCCCATTACACTGGCCATCTGCGTTTTCAGATCCTGAGTCACAGGGAGTACATATCTGAGCTACCTGCTCATTTATTTTTACAATTCGATCAGTTAGCTCATGTAGGTCATGCCTGAGTAAGCTTATATCCACCACTGCCATATCAATCTTAAGCTCAAGTGCTTATCTTGTGTCCTTGATGGCCAGCACTATGTTGTCAAATTTATTGGGTTGAGCAGGAGTCTGCTCCCTCCGTGTCCCATCATCTCCAGCTGTGCAGCTTCCCTCAGTGTCGGCCCTCCTATGGATTCCAGACATCACCTCTTCCCATCACGAATGGCGTCCCGTGGTGATGGGTGGCTTGTTCAAATTCTCCAGATGATTTAATCATAGGCCGCCTCCTGGGACCCTGTCCTGATCAATGGGGCCTGGATCTCAACAGTGGCGTTATCGGGGGAGGGGGGAGGAGATCCCCTCTATTCACTTACAGGGCACAAAGTCGATGGATGCGGGTGACGAGGAGGCCAGCAATCTTCCACTGTGCCTCCCCCTCCCCTTCCCCTGCCCCTCCCGTCCCACAGCAGTAAATTCCCCCAGGCTTACTGTTGGTACCCCAGGGACCGGCACCTTGTGTTGCGTTAAGTTGCTTGTTAATGTGAATGTTATGGGGGATTTGTAAAGCGCAGGGCTACTCCCTAGGAGTGTCCTGGTGCTAAGAAGAGCCTCATTGAAAAGGGAGACCCTGTTCCCTCACCGTCCTACCCAGCCTTCCATTACTGATGGAATAGCCAGGTCTTAAGTTGGCGTCTGAAGCTAAGAAGCTCTGGTTCTTGTCTGAGAAGAAGGGGCAGCGAGTTCCACAATCTTCCTACTGCCACCTGGAAGGAGCGTCCCGCCTTCCTGGTCCGAAATAATTTTGCCACCAATAGCAAATGTTGGCCTGATGACCTCAAAGTCCTGGCTGGAATATAGGGAGTAATTATCTTTCTGATATACTGAGCACCACTGTTATGAAGAGCCTTTAAGGCCAGCACAAGCGAATTGAAGACAATCCTATGTTTCACTGATAGCCAGTGTAGGGGCTTGGGCTGTCAGGGGGAGGACCTCACCAGTGGCCCACCATCTCCCCATCACTGACCAGTTCCCCCAGGCACCATCACCCCGGTCTCGTGTGCTCCGCCACTGGTGATCGACAGGACAGAAATCTGATTACTCCGAGCAGCACATGGTGTTGTGGCCGCAGCTGGAACAGTTAAGCATTCGGTGTGCTCTCCTTGTGATATAGGGTGCCTCTCCCCTGCAGTCTCAGCCACAGGATTCTTGGGGGCAGCAGTACTGAGTCGGCTGAAGTGGTTTTTGCTATGCCACCGCCAGTGAAGCAGTCCCAAGGCCTGTCGCAGCATCTCGGGCTACATGTGGGAATCATGTTATGGCCGGCGGCACGTCTGCCCATGAGGTAGTGGCACATGGGGGGGGGGGGTGGGGGGGGTGACCGCATGCAGGCAGGAAGTCTGTTGCATGGTCCTTTCGAGAATTCTGAGATTGGCTGGGTCCTCCAGCGCATTCTGGGAGATTCCAGAGCCCCTCTGCAGTTTCTGCTCGGGGGATAACATTTTGAGCAAGTTCACGTCCCCGATCGCTAAGCACAACAGCTCCCATAAGCCTTCTTGGGGACTTGCAGCTTCCAGGGCAGCTCTTCGGTCTCGCTGAAGCCCCACAGACTCAGTGTGAGGAGGCAGAGACACAGTGCACTTAACACGAGGAGGGTGATGCAGGACGCAAGGAGCTCACCAGGACCTTTGCCAGTTAGCTACCCACTCAATCTGTGTTGGGCCTAAGTTATAAATGATATACATCTTCCTGGAAAATACTGGAAGTTTTTTCTCCCCAGTTGTGAGTGTGCAGGTTTCCTTGGTGCGACCTTGACCTTTGAATGCTCACATGTAGGCTTTACCAAAGAGGACTCACTGGTGTATATTGGTGGGAAGATTGACACCGGGCAAGGTACATTCTGGTTGTCAGCTTCTTGTATGTTTATGTTGTGACTGGTGTAGTGTTTTATGTCATTTAATGCCGCTAATTAATAACAAGGAATTCATATTTTAATCAAATTTTGGAAGTTGTATTTGTATGGAATGCATCCTCAGCGTTTACAATAATCTCCTTTGTCCTCACAGAGGCTATTGTGAATCGCTGCCCCACTACATCTGTTCTCATAACATTACACAGAATATAGAGGAAAAAGGGACACCGTGCAGTTTATTAACCAGATAAAGGCCATCATTCTAGATCACAAGGTTGACATTCAGCTTTAGGCTGGTACAAATTAATTCAATTCAGAATAATTTAATTTTGGCATAAGCCATAAAAGTGATCAATTAATAACATATAAAACATGTAAACCTCACCATATGAACATCAAAAGATGTCATTTAGCACCATGACATTTTTTTCAATTATTCCAAGGATTTTCTAAAAGAATTCCATAGAACAGAAAATACAATAATCAATCAATTTAAAAATAGTAATTGTATATGATTCTAAAAATCTTTTAATCGTAATACAGGAATAGCAGCCTTTCTTTTTGCTCATATCAAGCCCAAGAATTTTGCAACTGCACAAACATGCAAAGGGTTGAATCTGTTCTTAAAATCCTTAGTGCAGCGCAGTGACTTAAGATAACAAACTGCCTACACATTGGTGCAGTCCAAGAAGAGGGAAACTTGGCATAAACGGGTCATACCAAGAACAAATGTGGTTTGGTCTCATTTTGGTCTTCACAAAAAGGGCAGTCCACTGGGGCTGTGCCTACCCACCTTGCAATGACTGCCTTCACGGGCAGTGAGCCCACTCTGAAATGGTAATATAACTTCCTACTGAGTGGGGCAGTGATCAGGTCCCAGTACTGCTCTAAATCGTGTAAGGACTTGAAATCCAGAAACTCCCCAGTAAAAGTAGTAACCCTGTCTTTGAGTTTCTCCCCTGTATGGTGCATGCCCAGTAATGTTTTTTTAACACACCCTTTGAGGGGATTTTATCTACATCAGGATGGGGGCAAAGGCAAACCAAACAACTTCAGCAGCTCTTTAATGGAGGACAGTCCTGGAATCTTGGTACCCCTGTCCACCTTAATTTTTTCTTCTAGAGCAGCTGCATAATGCACCTGCTCCGAAGTTACCCAGATTCTCCACCATTAAAGGAGAGATGGCAGAGGAACTTTGAGGGCTACCTTTTTCTCACCAATATCCAAGAACAGGGGGCACAATGGGGTACTAGATGGAAGTGAGACCAATGATCTTATAATGTATTCTCTGATTTCACCATACGAGAGATGTCACTAAAACCCCAGAGCTTCACTCCATTTAAGGCTGCACCTAAAGCTTTAGCTTCATAGACTTTCATCATGTGGCTGCATGTGTATTATTTACCTGTCTCACCAGGTAATGGTTAGTTGCCTTTCTGAAAGCTATTTGTTGAAAATGTGCATGCATGTTTTCTGTGAAAGCATCACACTCTGAGATAGTTGAGTCTTTGACACATCGTGAGCGGTCTTGTGCTCTTACCTTTAGTAGATTGTGAACTGGATTTTTCTACATGGGCACTTCGTGTAGTTTAGAGTTTCGTGCCAAAGTGTCTTTTTTAGGTCTCGGGACTAGCGTTGCACTGCACAGCAGTGCTCGCGCAGCCAAGAATTAATGTCTCATAGTAGGGGGCTTGAACCCGCCCCTCTTCTCCATTGGCTTGCTTCCTAAACGGAGGCCAGCCATTGGAGGAGAGGGGCGTCACTCGGTTCAAGCCCCGTCTTTTCCAGATTCGGGGGCGTGTTTTTTCTCTTCTTTCTTTTCGTTCTCTCCTCTTCTCATTGGCTGGAATTTTACCTTCCAGCCAATGGGAAGAGGAGAGAACGAAAACCACGCCCCCGAATCCAAAAATGACGCTGGTTTCTCCGAGGCATTCCTGCCTCGCCTCGGAGAAACATGGTCTTGTCTCTGCTCACCCTCTTTGTGGGGGTGCTGCCTTCTGCGTAGTAGAAGGTCGTCCACTCTGTTTCAAGCCTCACTACCTGGTTGTGTTGTGGATATGTCAGTCCAACGTAAATCTTGTAAGTTAGAAAAAAAAAACATACCGTGACTTTTATTCAGACCTTTACTCCAAGGTCATTATAGCGTAAAATTGTACCATCATGGTGATAATGCCGGACATTTTAGCACCGGCTCTGTAGCACCGACTGTACTCGAACACTGAAAACGACATTTTTGCGAAACTTCAGTGAGCAGTGATCGCGGTACCCTCCACTCAGCTGCACTCGCTGCTGTGGCTCTCTGAATGCCGCCAGAGGCAGCGGAGAAGCATCTCTGGTTGTGGGGAGAAACAGATGCGAAGGACGGAGCTCCGGCTGTGACTGAATCCGGGGAATTCAGTGCCACCAAGTGACTGCCTCCCGGAGTAGTGATCGCAGTGCCCTCCCTCGATGACTTGGATGTCTGTGCACAGACCCCCTCCTCCTGTCTTCTGTAGTGCACAGCGCCACTGCCAACCCTTCCTTCTCTGTGAGAGAACTTGAACTGAGTCTATCCTACCTACCAAATCCCCCAGTACTCAGAAATCGAGGCCCCCAACAACACTTGCTCATCTTGGTCCATCTGTGGGTTTGTTTCTCAGTTTAGAAGCAGGTCACATGGTGTATACTGAAATCTTGTTCGATTTTGATAGATGTCAGAAATTACCATAAACTGAATAAGAAAACACCAGAAACCTTGACAGTGTCAGAAAAAGAGGTGAGTAGTAAAAACACCAACTAGGTTGTACGAAGGAAAAGGAGGACAGAATTTCAGTTTATGGAGAGGTTTAGCAAAAGAATCGCATTATGTCAAGAATTACAGGACTAACTTCACTGCATTCTACTTCTGGATCAAAAGGTGTGAGTAAAAGGTTTTAAGAGCCCAAGATGACTATTATATTTCGCCTGGATGGCTAGGGCATGATTAACCCCTTCAGTGCTAATGACAAGGGTAACTCGTCATGGAGTTTCCATTGATTTCAATGGAAAGTCAATGGACCTACTCGCACACCCCTTAGCAGCCAAGTGGTTAAGGAGCATAGTTTAAAAATATTGAACAGCCCAGCAATCTTGTTTTTTCTTGAAAACATGTTAATCTCAATAAATAATTTTGTTAAGCATATTTTTCTTAAATATTCAGTTGTTGAATCTTTGTGCATACATCCTAGAAAAAGTTTAGTTTATGAAAATAAACTGATTAGATTTTTCTTTTCTTTTCCTTTTAGATCTTACATTGTGCTTTTGGTAAGTATTGCAGCAGCATTGCCGGTGTTCTGTTTATGAAATTACTGTGTAAACTAAATAGAGAATTTAGAACCAGTTGAAATGAATGGGCAGGTTGATTGAGAGATTTATATAGCTCAGGTTTCTAAATCTGATACTGTTTGAGCTTTGAGGAAAGCGGTGGTTATGTGAGGAAGCAGTCTGCTGAGCGAGGAACACTTTGTGCATGAGGTTCTGTTTAAAAATTTTTTTATCCATTCTGTTGCTTTTTCAGCATCCCAGGGGTTTTAGTGTGATCTAAACACGACTACTTAACTAATTCTTTTTTTACTTTTGCGTTTTGATAACATCTGCCTCTCTACTAATAGTGAAACAAGGGTATAGTTGAGTGTCACGTAGTGTGAGCTATGTGGATTTTAGTTCGAAGGCCCACCTCTTTAATTTACGTCAAATGAGCTTGAGTGCACCTTAATCTCACAGAATGCTTTCTGATGGTGAGTTTTCAATAGTTTAATCTATGGTCAATTAAGGGCAATCGATCACCTTTAAACTATCACATTCCCCCCTCTAGATTTAACTTGCCCCTTCCTTGCAGAGTTCACCATATGGCTTCAGTGGACAACCTCCTAGATACCCATTTCTGCCGCTCAGTAATGAAAATATCAATTCAGGACTTATTTAACGAATAATAATAAGTTAAAGCTGTATTTTTATTGTGCTGTTGTCTAAATTACTAGCTGTACAAAAGGACAATCTGATACCCTACGAAGGAATGAGACATGGTTTCATGCAAATGGCCTGCATCCAAGACTGTCCTTCCCTGTTTTTGATTCCACAGGTCTTTTCTAAATTAGCATATCAGCACAGCCCTTAAAGAATGAGGGTGGCCCAAGTGAAGGAAACGGAACCAAGCTGGCCCTTTAGAATGAAAACATTTGGCCCCTACATTGTTTCTCGTGGACATAAATACTCAACCTTTGCTTGCCTATCTTGTTTTTGTTCTTCCTGATTCAGACACCTTGCTGAAGGCTGCTCTTCTTGTAGATACTTTCCCGTTTTTTGTTTAACATCTTTTGCATTATTTGAAATGTGCTATACAGATCCTTCTGTAGTCCAATTGAGAAATCATTTAATCTGAATTCCTTGATTGTCCTATTAAGGCAGGTCTAGTGGCAGTCTGACACTCCTTGGAGGTGCTGATTTGGACACCCAGGCCAGGTCACTGCTATTTCTTCCTCCTTTTTTGCGATTTTCCATTCCCAGATACTTCCTCATATCAGGAGTTACAATGGCCCTGTTTGTTAATGGAGGTTTATTATTTACTTTGTGTCTCCTTTACTGTGATTATTGCTTGTTCTTGGGGCTGGGGGGGAGGGGCTTCCAAGACATTGTTTTGTAGTTTCCTTATTGAGAACACTTCTCTTCAATGGTCGGTGGGTGCCCATCGGAGACCCTGCTGTGTATGTCACCCTAAACCTTTCTTTCATTTATAGGTTGAGCCTAGTGGCATAGCGCACATGCGCTGCTCACTGTGCGAGGCATGCTGTAGTGGAGTATGCTCTGGAAGGCTCGCCCACTCTTCCCCCGTATTTTTCATTGGCTAGTGTCATTTTCCTTGGTAAATGCTGGCTTCCAATTCATTATGAGGATTGTTAGTCCCGCCTTGTCTCCATTTGTTACTGCCCATAAGGACTGGACCTTTTACTTAGCTCGTTACACTCAGTGCTTTAGTTAATCTGTGAGCACTGTTTTCTCCAATGAATAATGTGGGACAATGACAGCGCTTGAATTCGCAGCGCGCTCACATAGCACTCGCGAGACAATGGTGGGCGCTACTTGTATGCGGAGCGCTCAATGTATGCTTTTACTTTAATAGTGATTAACGCCCACCCCTTCCCTCACACACAGAGCACTCACAGGACAATGGCAGGCGCTACTTGTATACAGAGCGTGCATGCGGTCTGCGAGTTACATGCAACTTCCTGGAGTTGTGTGTTCATTTAACGTTAGTGGCTCCTGAATGCCTCACCCGACGCCAATTCGTATAAGAGTGCTCCTCGGGCGACTGAACACAGCAAATGGCCGCTGCTCTTTAAAAGCTTTAATAGTGGCTAACGCCACCACTACCCCACCTCCCCCCAGCACTCGCGAGACAATGACGGGCGCTACATGTATAGAGAGCTCGCAGTGCGATCTTTCACTTTAATAGTGGCTGCCAGTAGTGAAGTCTGCTGGACAGTGCTCGGAAAAATGAGTGAAAGCCTACACAAGCAGGCTAGCTGTTCAATCAGTTGTGTCACCGAGACTGGTGAGGTCCCCTCAGAGCCTTCATCCGCGCACGGGAAATGACCGTGGAGCGCCTCCATTGTGGGAGCTAGGGACATTCCCCTGCCAAGATTATCGCACCAGTAACTTGTTGTCCTGTAGGTTTAGGGGAATACCACTAAGATACAAAACATGGTGCTCTGCTTTGGATTTCATTTTTTTGGGGGGTAGGGGAGGGGAGGAGTCTTGAATGGATGACTGAAAAGAGCCATCATTACAAGCAAATGGAAATTTGAGTTGTAATCATGGTTAAAACCTTCTGATAAATTAGTGTGATCAGCCGAGATTAGATTATCAGAAAGAAAAGAGGGCGTCAGAATAGTGAGGTTCTCCTCCAAGCCAATGCAGGACAGCCCGGAACCCTTACATTTACAGGCCTCTGCATGTTTGCCAAAAGTCTGTCCTGGGCCTATAGCTGCAGACACACCACAGTAGAACAACATTAGCACTTTCACATCTCTACTTGTAGAAAACTGTTATCCTGGGCTTTGAGCAATGTTCTCCCTGTTTATCACTGTAGCCTCAACTGCCACCACTTTCTTTCCCATTCATCCCAACTGTGTTTTCTCATCAGTTATGGCTACTGCCCCCCGCCCCCCAACAGGGTCTAGAGCAGACAGCACATCCCTTCTTGCTGTTGACAGTGGGAATCCCAGCTAGGGACACTCTAATAGACTCAGAGGGACCCAGTTCCCTCTTGTGTAGTTACCTGTTGCACAGTACATGGATAGAAAAGGTGAAACCTCTCTTAATGGGAAAGCCAAACGGTTACCCATTAAAACCCACAGATAAGGCTGTCACTGCGATGCTGGTTTGAGACCGTCAAGAAGCACAGCCAAAATAATTGGATTGATTAAAGTGACACCTGTACTCTGCATGCTCTTACCTTATTGAAATCTAAGTAATTTTAGAATATTTAGGCATAATTTACTACCTTTGTTTCACAAATTGAGATTTTCCAGTTAATAGTCACTCTACGTTTCTTTCTGTTATCTCCCAACTCCTAGATACCTGGTTCTCTGGGCAGAGATTGTAGTTGACATTAGTTACGTTAGACTTGTAAATGTTTCAAATTATGTTGCATAAGTGATTTTTCTGCTTTTCTCACTTTGTGTTGGGGGAACAGTTGTTTTATTTCTGTATGAAGCAGTCCTGTTTTAATATGGGTAACAAAATTAAAAACTGCAATCAAGACCAGATTAGCACAGCTCAGTAACCGTATGGTCACACACTTGAGACTAAAGCTCTCTTGTGCTTACAGATTAAAAAGAAAGATTATGGCTAATAATTGTCAATCTGTTGGCTATATCATGTTGCTTTGGACACCCCAAAAAAAAGTAAGCATGGGTATACATGAAGAACTCTCCATCAATAGCTTCGATTGGGCATAGTGGTCCTCTCGGGCCAGTTATAGAACTCTCTCACAATCCATGCAGTGCACTTCTCAAAAACTGCACCATAATAAATAAGTGCAAAGATGTTGGTATAAACTCCATTACTAATGATCAGAGGGTTGTAGGCGAGCATTCTATACTACTTTTTCTCACGCTTTCTCACTCGTCTGTCTCCGATGAACAAGATGAACAGAAGTGAGTGATCTGAAACTAAGCCTGTTCTGTTTAAACTCGTGGGAATTACTCCGCAAATTTGTGTAATTTGCTTGTTTACTTGCTTGTTGTTGCAGCCCCTCTAATAATTATTTGCATTTCTAATTGTGCATAACCTTCACATCATGTATTCAGCCATATGGTTCTCAGTTGCTTTATACTCTGATTGGTGGCGTTTAGTTTGGTGAATTCAAAATCCTATGATGTATGCAGGCTGCTCCTGAGCAAGAAAGGCCTCAGGCAGAGCTGTTAGTCCTCAGAATTTCATTCCTCCTGGACAATATAGACCCAGCAACTACCATTTATTTAATTTGCCCAAAGTGATGGTAAGTATACAGTCAGCTGTTTGGAAGAGCCAGCAGCCTTGGCTGATTCAGTTTAGACCTTTAGGAGTGCTTCATGTGATCCGCCTATGGCAAGGGTCTCCTACCTATTCTGTGATAGAGCTACTTTTGTTCAAATGACAATCATCCATAGCTACTGATAATATTAATGTTGTATAAGTGTCCATATCAACCAAGATGACGGGTGGCCACTTCATGCCAGGTTACCAGATATGATCGCCTCTGTCACGGTTGCCAGGAGTAATGTAAAAAGGGTGTTGTCGATATTGATTTGCCTCTTTGTTGGTAATACACAACAGCCATAGTTGCAATGCCCTTGGCACCAATGTAATATTAGTTATAGCTCTCCTCAAAGCCACATGACTTATCACTCCGCTTTTAAATATATTTTGGAGATTCAAACATTTTTCTCCAAACATCCAGTTCTGAAAATACTGATATTTTCATTTTGAATACATGTTTCCCGAATTTGGTAGACATATATTAATTCAATCAAGCCAAAGCTTATAAATTAGCAGGCTTAATTGCAAACAGGAGACCTACTTATATGCAGTTTGACAGCTACCAGTAGCTTACAAGCTACTCGTTGGCGAAACATGGCCTATGGCATTTAAGTGTCTATCTGTCATTTTCTCTCTGATCGGTCCAGCTCCCAATTTGCTGCTAGCTCAGCCATTCCCAGTAGTAGTCCCTGAGTCCAAGGCAGGTGGTTTACTTCAGTAGTATGCTTTTTTCTGGACATATCAAAGTTTCAATATTTATACCCTAAGTGGAGTTATATTTCCCATCCCAATCTATTACTTTTTCCCAAGTGAAGTCGAGAGCACATTCCCCATCTATTAGGCAGGGTAATGCAATATGAGTAAATTCGTTGAAGAATGGCAATGAGATCAGTATAACTGGTTTCATTTCAGCGCAGAATTCAGCTAGGAATTGTCTGAAAATCGGGAAATGTTACACATTCAATAAGGGGACCATAAACTTGTGCCTGGCATAGCTCATTTCATTCATCCTGTACCTGAATTTGCTGGGAAAGTGGGGAAATATTGTGCTTAATTTTATCAATGACTTTGGGCCAGTCTTTAACTTGATAAATGAGTTGACTTCATCAGCCATACAAATAGTTTCGTTCACAGACTTGCGGAGAATGAAGAGGACAGTAGAAAATGCAAGGTCTACTCCATTTGACCAGATGCTTGAGCCCACTAGAGTTATTGCTTCAACCAATTTTATGGTAGTTGAAAGAACAGATGAGTGCTTGAGAAAGAGCGCAAGCCTCAAGCCCAGAAGTGCTGTAATTGTGCAAAAGGCTCCTTGTGTGAAGATCTGCCTTACCCAACACACGGTCAGATGTGTTCTGAGACTTAAGGATTATATGGACATAGTACCTACTATGGACTCTGCACCTTATCATTGAATACACCGACCCCTGAACCTTCAGTACCTGAAGACTGTCTGCTGTCACAGCCTGTGTCCTGCCTACTTATTTAAAGAGGCCAGTCACTATTCTCTATGCTGTTGATTCCAAGTGTGTGTGTGTGTGTGTGTGTGTGTGTGTGTGTGTGTGTGTGTGTGTGTGTGTGTGTGTGTCTGTGTGCGCGCGCATCGTTTGCTTTGATCCAGAAGATTTTTCATTTCCTGTTGCAGTTTTCTTCTTCACTTGCTGGTCATTTGTCATTGCGCTGCAGACTTCAGCTGTCTAAAGCTCAAATAATCCACAGATCTCGCACCGCACTGTCAAATCAGAATAGGATCTCGGATACCTTTAGGATATCAGTTTCATACCGGAGCTCTACACAAGAATTAATGTTTGTGCATAAAAACACACCACCTGGGGGGCGTGGCCGACTGCCGAACATGGTGGCAGCTTGAAGCGGGAGCTCCTCCAGGCAAACCGGCCCGCATCAACTATCTGTCACTGATCCGTTTTATTAAGCCCGCTCGAAGGAGCGACATCGGCTCAGGGACCCGAGCGGCACGCAATGCTCCGACCCCGGTAGTGATTGACAACCGGGATCGGCTTCGGTTGGAAGCGACGGACTGGGGCCTGTGCCAGCCTTGCAACACCGACCCACAGTGCCTGGCGGACCCGACCGGAAGTACACCCTCCTCGGCTGGGCGCGGCGGCTTAGACCGGCCGCCGCTACACGCTGTCCTGTGAAGTGGGCGACCGCACCACTTGAAGCGAGTGTGCCCCCTGTGTGGCTGCGGGGATTGCCTGGCCTGGGGCGCCGTCTGGAGACGCGGAGGCTGCCGGCGGGAGTGGAAATCCTCCTGGGTCCCGGACGACGGAGGGTGAGACGGACCGGGAGGCCAGAAGCGTTAGTGCAGAGACGAGGTGAAGCGGACTGCTCTGGGGGCGCTGTCATCCTCATGCGCGGCCATTACTCAGAATCTCACCCCGCTTTGGAGGGAGGGCGCATCTGAGCCCCGTTCCCTGGCTGAGAGGGGTCATCGTGCGGCGCCCTGTGCATACGAGAGGTCCCGCATTGGCGCAGAGGTGGTGGGACGCGAGAGGAGTCAGACGCACTCTGTTGGAGGCCCCCCTGCGAGAATCCTCTGAAGGCGCATAGAAGCACCGCAATTACTGACACTGCAGTGCGTGTGGAGTGCGGACTCGATCACGCGGAAGGCCGCACTGCACCTACACGTAGCCCGGGGTGCTGCTCTCTACGACGGCCGGCTACACCGCGTCTGGGCCCTGTGGGGAGTGCGCGGCGCCAACTTGGATCCGACGGTACCCGCAATTGCTTGCCTGACGCCCGAGGAGGGTGCACGACGCGTGGGCCACGAACCACCCTACCTGCCCACTACGACTGCCTACATCCCTGCCAAACCAGCATGGCCGGTAAGGGCACAAGAAGTACGTCGACGCAGGCTAAGCTCGACAAATTTGCTTACGGACATCATGGACAAGCACAGAACGGCGGCCGCCACTCGACTGGACCGACCCCGGACGCGGGGGCCCCTCCCAAGGTGACCTTGGACGACGTTATGAAGACCCTCACCGAGGTCAAGACGACAGTGGGTTCCATTTCTTCCGAGGTCACTCTGCTCCGAGCAGACTTCAAAAAAATGGCAGAGAGAGTGTCGCAAGTCGAGGTAGTTACAAAATCGCTCATCGAGGACACCTCGGACCTGCAGATTGCCATGGAACGCATGGAGAAAGTCACTAAACAGTTGCAGGAGAAACTCGATGATCAGGAAGGGCGCTCCCGGAGGAACAACGTCCGCATCCTGGGCCTGCCGGAATCAGAAGGCAAAGCTGCTATGGACCTTTACGTTGAGGACCTGATCAAATCCCAGCTGAAACCTAAAGGTCTGTCCCACTTCTTTTCTGTTGAAGGAGCGCACCGAGTTCCCGGCGGAACACCGAAACCGGGGGCCACTCCGAGACCTGTGCTGGCCAGATTATTCAATTTTAGGGACAGGGACGCCATCCTTCAGGCGGCGAGGGTCTCACCGCCTGTAAAAATTCAGAACTCCACTTTGGCCTTCTTTCCGGACTACACGGCGGAGGTAGCTAGGCGCAGGAAGTCATTCACGGATGTGAAGAAAGCGCTACGAGACAAAGGCCTGCAGTATTCAATGCTTTTCCCTGCCAGGCTGCGGATTGTGGCCGAAGGAAAGACGTGGTTTTTTGACACACCGGAGGTGGCTAGAGACTGGCTTGATGGTTGGAGGCAGGTGGGCCGGCCTCACCGCCCGCACAGGGACCAAAGGCGTCAGCACAGCGAAGAACCAGCGGATCGGCCGTCGAGGAGCCCCGCGGACGCGGAGGGCGCAACAGCACTGGATTCGGATCTTGAAAGGGACCCCTTTGACTCTGGACAACCTGTAAAGGGCTAAATTGACTGGGCTGCCAGAGGGACATTATGTTGTGGCCTTGGGAACTTGATGCTGATGGAGCTGAGTAGGGCGGGCATCGGCCGGTGCCTGTAGGGGTCTCACCAACCCCACGAGCAAGTAAGGTGTACGGGGATGGGATTATGCACTCTGCCAAGTTGGGGATGCGGGCGGGTTCGAGTCCGTGGTGCAGGGAAGCAGGGAGGGGGTGGGGGGGGTTGGTTGTATTGTTATGGTTACTGTTCTTAGTCATCATCTCTTCATTATGGCACAAGGTCCGACTGCGGGCTATGCACTCGTGGTATCCTAGCACACGTCATTGTATATGTGTTCCACTCCGACTCCACATGTCAATCGCACTGATCATACTCCCGTATGGCCCAGCAAGCTAGTGACACACCCGCGGATTGTGGCCCGCCGATGACAATGGTGTCTCCCTTAAAACTACTCACATGGAATGTTAGGGGTCTGGGGGACAAGATTAAGCGAGGATTGGTTCTCCAAACCATCAAACGCCACGGCCCTGACTTGGTGATGCTGCAGGAAACACACCTTGCTGGGTCTACATGCAAAGCACTCAACCGACGGGGTTATGCCATGGAGGTACATGCAGAATTCACCACGGGCTCCAGGGGCACCGGGATACTCCTTAAGAAGAACTCCTCCTTTATGGTGGAAAGCCGCAAAAGGGACGATCAGGGTAGATTTGCGGCGATATTTGGCCAGTGGGAAGGGAGGCGCCTCAACATAGTGTCAGTGTACATCCCACCAGCGCTACACTCTACGGCCTTGCCGGCGCTGGGTCAATTTCTACTTGACCTCCCAGAGGGTGACATGATTATTGGGGGGGACTTCAATGCCATATCCGACCCGCAGTTGGACACCTTTCCCGTACGAGAACGCCTGAGAGGGACGGCCACGCTTCCTGGTTTTCTGACGGCGCTAGGCCTCACTGATGCCTGGCGTCAATTGAACCCCACGGCAGCTCAGTACACGCACTACTCAGCTACACACAACAGCCTCTCACGCATTGATTACCTTTTCTTCTTGGGGTTGGGTCTGGGCTCGGTGGACAAATTAGAGATCCTGCCTAGGGGTGTATCTGATCACTCCCCAATGTCCCTCCACATTACAACTAAAGAGAAGAGGCGCGCCAGGATCTATCCAATCTACCCCAATCACTTAGAAATCCCTGGTGTTAGGAAAAAGCTTAAACTGGCCACATCACACTATTTTAGGGAAAATGTAGGCACAGTGTCCTCGCCCTCAGTGCTTTGGGAGGCGTATAAAACAGTCTTGTGCGGCGCAGCGATAGCGGCCATTACAGGGCATAAACGAGACTCTAGACGTGACCTCGCGCAGTTAGAATTGGCACTACATGCCGCGAACGCAGCGCACATGGCCAATCCTACCCCTGCCACTGCTCATGCGCTACGCCTCAGTCAACAACAACACTTGTCGCATCTTACAACGGTTACCAAGGGGCACTTGGCGAACACAGCACACAGGATTTATAACCTGGGCGATAAAGCCGGGAAGATGCTGGCGTGGTTAGATAAAAAGAGTGGATGTAACAAAGGTATTCAGAGGCTATACACTCAGGATGGCCAGTTGCAGACACACCCTGAGCAGATAGTTCACACCCTGGCAAGACACTATCAAGACATATACACACCGGTTCGGGAGGTCACGGAGCTGGAGGCGTTAGCGTCACTGACTAACATAGCGGTCCCCGAGCTCTCGCAGGATGCGCAACAGGAACTGGAAACTGACTTACATGAGGAGGAAATCCAATTGGCTATACAGTCGTTGCGATCCGGTAAGGCGCTGGGTCCCAACGGGATACCCGTGGAATGGTACAAAGCGTCGGCTCCCCTGTTGAGCAAACCCCTGCTGGATATGTATGTGGAGAGTTTCGATAAGGCTGAACTCCCTCTAGACCAACGCATAGCCACGATAGTAGCCATTCCTAAGCCTGACAAACCGCAGACGGCATGCTCCTCATACCGACCTATCTCCCTGCTAAACGTGGAAGCGAAGATCCTGGCGAAACTCCTGGCTAGTCGCCTGATTACGCATCTACAGACCCTGATACACCCCGATCAATCAGGTTTCATGCCGCACAGAAGTACGGCACTGAATTTGCGGAGAGTCCATGGAGTCCTGGCGCGAGCACATCTTATCCCGGACCAGGCAGTCATATTGTCTCTAGACGCCAAAATGGCCTTTGACCTGGTGGAATGGGAGTATCTCTTTGCGGTCCTTGGTCGTATGGGCTTCGGCCCAAAATTTATAGCATGGATACGGCTACTATATAGGTCACCCATGGCACAGGTGGTGGCGAATGGCCACATTTCGCAGGCCTTCCCCTTGGGGCGAGGAACCCGGCAGGGGTGCCCACTGTCCCCCTTGCTCTTTGCGCTGGTGCTGGAACCGCTAGCCATCCTGCTCAGAGCAACGCCATTGTTTCGGGGCATCACCTGGGAGGACGGATGGGAGGATAAGGTATCCTTATATGCAGATGACATGCTGATCTACATGACTAGTCCCAATGAGGGTATTCCTGCCCTGTTGGCTCTGTGCGATGAACACGGGAAGGCGTCCGGCTACACCCTAAATTGGTCCAAATCCATAATATTCGTCCTTAAGGGTCAGGAGCCCTTATTGCGGACTGACTGCCCCTTGCAATTAGCGACCGGCTCCTTTAAATACCTAGGTATTTTCATCACTACTACTGCAGCAGACTTCTACACTGCGAACCTGGTGCCGCCTCTGACTCGTTTACGTGCGGACGTTAAATATTGGGCTACCCTTCCGCTGACCCTCCTTGGGCGGGCAGCGTTATTTAAAATGATGGCTCTCCCTAGGTTTCTCTACGTGCTGGAGAACGCCCCACACGTAGTGGCTCCACGTTACTTCCAACAGGTGGCTGCGCAGGTGTCTGCCCTGTTGTGGGGCAGCGGCCCAGCCCGTATAGCACATGCCAAACTAGTTTGGAGCTGGTACGACGGAGGGATTGCACTTCCCAACCTTCAACTGTATTATTGGGCATCCCAACTTAAGGTGATTAATTGTTGGATCCATGTCCCGCGGGATGACCCCGCTTATAAGGCGGACTGGTCGCAGTTGGGGACGGACGGCATGCTATCGGTGCTGTACAACCACTCACAAGTTCGTACGTTGCTTGGCCCAACGCTGCATACGGCTACCCTATGGCATACAGCGCAATCTCGAATGGGATGGAAGGGGAAGATCACTAGAATGACGCCGTTGTGGGACGCAAAGTCATTGGGGAACTTTAGGTCCAGTAAGGGCTTCGCACAATGGGATCAAATTGGGATTTCGGTGGTGGGCGACCTCTGGGATCAGGGCACAGTCATTGCATTCTCACAGCTGCAACAGCAGTATGCTATGGGCCCCACTGAAACATTTAGGTATGTACAAATTCGTCACGCCCTACTACAAGCCATTCCACCTGACACCACGCTCCCGGAATCGTCGCCACTGGAAGACAGGTTGTTGACTGAGTTTATGGAACAAAAGGCGACCTCTCTTACATACAAGAAATTGGTTAACAACCTGACAATCCCCACGCAGAAACTTAGAGAGAGATGGGTTGGGGATGTAGGAGACATGGATGACACTGAGTGGAATGAGGCGCTGGCGTCCCCGAGGGAGGTGGGCATATCGGCCAGGTTCAGGTTAGTACAGCTCAAGATCCTACACCGCACCTATTACACCAGGACACTTCTACACAGGATAAAGAGGGCACCACACCCCTTCTGTCTGAGAGGCTGTGGGGAGGAGGGTACATTACTGCACACACTCTGGGATTGCCCATTGATCCAGGAAGTCTGGAGACAAATTATGCGCACAATATCCCAAGTCCTTGGGGTGTCACTTCTCCCTGAACCCCGTAAATGCCTATTGAACATTTGGGACCCTACTGACCTGAACAGGTATGGACAGTTGTGGGTCACATTGGCTGTGACAGTAGCCAAAAGAGACATTGCACAGAAATGGGGTGCCCCAGACGTACCTACGGTACATGGCTGGATTAGAAATATGGACGTTCTACTGGTGAAAGAGAGGGCGGTGTATGTGCTGCGGGCCTGTCCCCGTAAATGGAATAAAGTATGGCTGCCTTGGAACAAATACAGGGGGGAACCGTGTGCACCCTTACCGGAGGACGATGATGTGGAGTCGGAGGAAGAAGAAGATTAGGAAAAAGGGCCTAGTGAGTGGTACTCTGAGTTGTGGTGGGATGGAGCGGGACCACGAGGAAGCATTTGTACGGATATACGGACTATGTGCATTAGACGAGGACTTGTCTATGTAAGACTCCAATGTACTATTGTGATGATGACACCAGTTAGGTTTTAATGGTTATGACTTTAGTTTTATTAGTTGAACCTGCTAGGAATTACTTGTTCTGCTCTGAGGGGGCAAATTGCGAATTGAAACGGGGAGTGAAGTATTATCGAATAAGAATGTATGCAGCTCGATAGCATGTGTTTCCTTCTCATCTGTACTAGTATAATTGTCACAAACGCTGACCCGTGCTGAGACATATCCCGATTTGGAATTATAATAGGTAATGATATGAAACTGCAAACCAATGATGTTACTGTAAATGCCTTATCTGCCTTCTTGACAATAAAGTTTTTGGAAAAAAAAAAACACACCACCTGTGCTGGCTTCAGCAGCATTCTGCACATTAGTGTCTAAATGCGATGCAGCAATGCCAGTATCTTCTGGACAGTTCTTAATAAATACTAGGAACACACTTTGTTTTCCATAATTGGTTGGACCACCTGTTACTATTCTTAATCTCCCCCTACTTCACCACTTCAGCATAAGTTGCTCTGCCATGAATTTGGTGATGCTCAGAGGAGGGAGTTGGCAATTTGTTAATGTATCCATGATCTGTGTTGCTCTCAAAGAAGAAGAGATTCAGACACTCCTATTTTTAGAGCTGTTGTATTATACTTGTTGTCCTTGACACAGTGTTTTACGTTGCATTCGTTTTGTTTTTGGGACTATACAGAGGTGTTGACCTTTAGGTACAACCAATCAATTAGATTTGTACAACTTTACTTGTGACCCCATAGGTTATCCAGGTACTGGCAGGGTCCAGTTGATTAGCCAAATAGCCAGGTCTTTGGGGACTTTTGGAATTCTGGAAGAGATGGGGAGTTCCATAGAAAAAAGGCTAGGTCTTTCCATGTCTTCGCTGCTAGGTATGAAAAGGAGCTACCTCTGCATCTGCTACTTCAGATGTGGGGCTTGGGGTGAGGGTTGGAGAAAGGGACACGGAGAAGTGGTGTCTGGTGGGCTGATGAAAGTTCAGGCGGTGGTTCAAGTAGGCAGATCCACACTTGTGTAGGGTGTTGAATGCATGGGTCAGGATTTTGAACTGCCATCTTTTGTGATCAGGGAGCCAGTGGAGGTTCCTGAGTTACGGGGTGATGTGGTTTCGTCTAGGGTGCTTCAGGACGAGTCGGTCTACGCTAGTGTGTGGTATTTGGAAGAGTTGAATTGTGATCCCTGCAAAGACCTTGTAACCATAGTCCAATCGGCTCGAAATGAGGACCTGGGGGATGGTGTCTTGAGCTGTGGCTTAGCTATTTGAATATCTTATGAAGCATGCAGAGAATGAAAAAGCAGGTAGAGACTGAGTTGACCGTATTCGTCATGATTAAATTGTTGTCCAGAATGATGCCCTGGTTCCTAGCGGGGTCAGGTGGGGGTTAGGAATAGGTTTGAGGGCGACCTGGATGCGTCCCATGGGGAGCTTTTATTTTCAAAAATTAGTTCCTGTTGTGTTAATCTTCAAGCAGTTGTCCTTCATCCAGTTGGCGACATCTGTCATGCAGTTGTGGAAGTTGGTGTTGGTGTCTTTGGAGAGGGAGAGGATCAGTTGTGTGTCGTCAGCATAGGATATGATGATGATGAGTCAGTGGGTTTTAGCAATGTTGGCCAGAGGTGACATATACGTGTTGAAGAGGATGGGGCCGAGCAAGGATCCTTTGGGTACTCCACAGATGATTTCCTTGGGTTCGGAGGTGATTGCGGGTGTTTTGTTTTTCCAGTGAGGAAAGGGGTGACCATCAGAGTGCACCTTCTTGGATGCCTATGTTGTGCAGCCTTGTGATGTGTGTGGTGGGAGGCCATATCGAAGGCTGCCGAAAGGTCCAAGAACATCAGAACCGCAGTCTCTCATTGGTTGAGTAGGGTCCGGATGTCCTTTGTAGTGGCGATGAGGGATGTCGCGGTGCTGTGGTTGCTGCAGAATCCGGATTTTGAGGAGTCTAGTAGGAGGTTCCATTCCAGATGTGAGGAGAGATGCTGGTTGATGGCTTTTTTTCTAATACTTTGGTGGGGAGATCGGTTGTTAGTTTCGAGTTCACTGGGGTCTGCCAGTGGTTTCTTTAGTAGGGCATTGACTTCTTTGTGTTTCCAGTCCTCTGGGTAGGTGGCCATGGCAATTGAGTTGTTGAACAAGGTGGTGAGTACGTGGCTGATTCTGGCTTCACCTAGGTTGAAGATGTGAGGGCAGGGACGTTTGGGGACCCTGAGTGGATGGAGTTCATGATGGAGGTGGTGTCCTATGGGGCAAGCGGCTCCATTTGATACGGTACAACATCCTATAAGAACATTAGAATATAAGCATAGGGATACTGAGTTTAGTCCTCCTCCACTATGTCCTCTCCATTTTCAGTTCTTTTGTGTAGGGTCCTTCAAGGGACTTCCCTTCATTGTGTTGGTGTTTAGTTCACATCATTTTCTGTAATGGTCTTGCCAATCACTGTATGGTATTTATCGAGCAAAAAAATGCAGATGAATGTTCATATATGGCAAAATGGTGTTATTGGTGGGCTAGCCCTCTTTTCGACTTGTTTGCATGCCTGTTTGTTCTTTTGCTTTACATGCTTTGTGATAGTTGATTGATTGGCCTGGTTTCATCCATGTTATGCTTCTACAGGAATTGTGTTCGTAGGTTGCTTGATCTGTACTGCACTTGCTGATTTGCATGGGTGACAATGACCGAAGAATCCTGTTTGAACAGTGTATTGTTGGATGTTTTGAAGTGCTTTTAAGAGTTTTGCCTGTTGAGTTATTTTCCCAGACAGTACATTTGATACCTTGGCGGTTCCTGAGTTTATATGTTTATTTGCTGTGCATGTCTGGAGATTACAGCTGCAAGCCCTCAAGATAACATTATTTGTTTCTCCGTTTTGGTCCGACATAACAAATAAACCTTAGTTTGCACTGGGTCATGTGTTTTTTTTTTTTTTGTGTGGTTTTTCTAGTGCTTATTGTTTATTTGCCTTGCTGCCTCTCCATGGGCTCTTCTGGGGAAAACCTCAAATTTGTCTATTGCGTTTCCCCATAGGATTCGTTTTCTTGTGGCACGTGGAGTAATTAAACTTTTTTTTTTTGCAAAAATAGTTTTTATTGGTAATCAAGTGTAGGAAGTACATTACAGGAAAATAGCAATCAAGGCATCAGCCGATAATGCAGTATATCAGTACAGTTCCAACAAGACACCTTTTATATAGAACATCCCCCAACAGACCCATCCCACCCTGTACTCCACCCCCCTAGCCAGTGTGTCACAATCCTCCCTCCCAATCGTTAACATGTTATCGCTTGCCTGCCCTGGGCAGGACCTCGGTAAAGATAAGTAATGTCCTTCAACGGGATGTCAGGACCTCCAAATCCGCCATCAATAGGTGTAGGTAGTGTGTGCGCCTTGGTGAATGTGAGGTGTCCCCGTATTCAGTACCCTCATCCTGGTGTCTCTCCCTCATCTTCGCTCTGGCCACCCTCTGGTTGCTGGAGCGCCACAACTAGGGCCTCCCACGCCCTAGCCACCTCCAGTGCTTTGTCATTATCTAGGCTCCTAGCCTGCCGCAGCCGCAAGGTACTCTCTGCTTTCGCCCAGCGCTCTAGAGTGGTCTTCCAACGCAAGTAGCTGGGACCTTGGGTAGATTTCCAGTGCATGGAGATTTCACGTTTGGCTAATACCAAACCCAAGTCGCAAAATTTACTGGTAACCCGATTGCGGGGGGTGTGAGGGAACCACAATAATAGGCAGGTGCCCATGTCAGTATCGATCTGCCGGTCCGTGACAGCATTCAGGCAGGACATTACCGCCTCCCAATAACCGGCCAGCTTGTTGCAGGTCCAAAACATGTGGGCGAAGTCCGCCTCCGCTGTCCCACATCTAGGGCAGAGTGAGGTTGCACCCTCGAAGTATTGCGAGATTTTCGTCGGTGTTAGGTATGCGCGGTGCAGGGTAAAAAAACTGGACCAATTGGAACCTGGCGTTCCTAGTGCCCTTCCATGCTCGGCGCAGCAGCTGTGGCCATGTCGTTTCAGGAATAGACGGCCCAATGTCCCCCTTCCATTTAGCTCGCAGCTCATCCAGGGGTCGCAGGGTGGCAGTCGACAATCGTCGGTAAAGGCATGTGACGGCCTTGTAAGTGCCAGCGGCCATTACCACGTACTGACAGCACTCCGATGTCGGCGGTTCGGTGAGCCCACTCCTCCAGTAATGGCGAATACCAGCCACCAATGAAGCGTGTAGCAGATATCCACCCCTCGGCAGATCGTAAGAGTCCCGCAGCTCCTGAAATGTGAGCAGCGAGCCATCCTTGTAGAGATCGCCGACCATCTGCAGGCCAAGCTCCTCCCAGATCGCCAGTGCTGACCAGTCGCCACCGTGTGGAAAGGCCGTGCACATCCCTAGCGGAATTTCAGGGGCGTAGGGGCGAACGGCACCCGAGCGCCTGTGGCACCGAAGCCAGCAGCTGCGAATCGTTCGCTCCTCCAAAGTGAGCTGAGCTAGGTCCAATTTCTGGCCCAAGATTATAAAGGAAAGGACGTGTCTCGGGAACAGTTTGCCCACCACTCCCTCCGGACCACGGAACTCCAAGGCCACCTCCTGGGTGAGCCACTGCAGCTGCGCCGCCAGGTAGTACCACTCAAAATCCGGGGCCGCAAGACCTCCGTCCGCTCTGGGGCGCAGCAGCGTGGCCAGCGCCACCCGTCGTCTACCCGATCCCCAGATTAACCCAGATGTTAGGGAGCGGAGTCTGCTGAAGACTGACGCAGGAATCCAAATCGGCAGGGTGCGAAACAGGTACAACAACCGGGGGAGTGCCACCATTTTCAATAACGCGACTCGTCCCGCGATTGATAGCGGTAGCGTCCGCCAGAAACCCATGCAACCCTGTAGACTCCGGATTGCCCTGTTGATGTTGCCGTCTAAGAGGGCCGCTGGTGAGTGGTAGATGAGAGTGCCCAGATAGGGGAGGCAATGGTGCTCCCATCGCAAGGCGCCCCCCGGCTGGGTATCATCGGCCCCAGGGGTCAGTGGGAAGAGGCAAGACTTCCCCCAATTGACTCTCAGTCCCGAGAGATGGCCAAAGTCCGACAGGAGCCGCTCGGCCCCCCGCAGGGAATCATTCGCGTCCGCCAGAAACAGCAAGCAGTCGTCCGCATAGAGAGAGATGTAGTGGGTGTCGGCTCTCAGTGGAAGTCCTGCATGCGCTTGGCCCAGCCGGGCATGTGCGGCCAATGGCTCAATAGCCAGTGCAAATAACAGGGGAGACAGAGAGCACCCCTGTCGGGTCCCCCGACCCACCGCGTAAGGGGCCGAGATGGTGGTCCCAGTCTTGACACGGGCCGTGGCCGCGGCATAAAGCAAGGCGGTCCATTTCACGAAGCGTTCGCCCAGTCCAAAGGCCTCTAGTACACGGAGCAGGTATGGCCACTCGACGCTATCAAACGCCTTCTCGATGTCAATCGAGAGGACTGCAGCGCCCGGACGAGCGGCTGCCTCTCCCCCCATGTCCCGGAGCAACCGGCGCACACAGGTGGCAGTGGTGCGCTGAGGAATAAAGCCCGCCTGGTCACTATGTACCAAGGAGCGCATGTGGGTCAGTAGCCTCGTCGCGAGGACCCTGCTCAGGACCTTGTAGTCCGTGGTGAGCATGGAGAGCGGGCGGTACGCCGAACGGCAGCTCGCGTCTCCCTCTCGCTTCAGTAAGGGTATCACCAAAGCTTCGCGTGTAGACGCCGGCAAGCACCCCGAGTTCCAGGCCTCTTGGTAAACCGCCCGCAATCGCGGGACCAGCACATCCGCATAGGCCGCATAGAACTCGATCGGGAGCCCATCCGTACCCGGAGTCTTGCGGCGGGCCATGTGTTTGATGGCCACCCTGATCTCTCCCTCAGAGATATCTCCGCCCAACTGTTTCGCGTGCTCCGGGTCGAGCCTGGGCAATTGCGCCGCTACTAGGAACTCCTCCAGCTCCTCTGGGGGATCCGGCATCCTGATCCGATAAAGGTGTTTATAATACTGAAGGAACTGGTCGTTAATGTCAGACTGCGTGTAAACCATGCGCCCCTCTGGGGTGGTGAGCGCCACTATCGGGGAGCCTCGGGTCCCAGGGCTGGCCAACCACGCCAGTAGTGAGCCTACTTTATCACGCTCGGCGTGAGCCCGGACCAGAAACTCCTTATAATCAAAGCAGCGCAGCTTTTCCATTGCCGTCGCCACCGTCTCCCGTGGTGCTGAGACCGCTCCATGAGCCTCAGGGTCCGTGTGGCTGCGTCTTTCCTCAGTGCGCAATCGGTCCTCGCTGCGCTCTACATCCTGCAGGAGGGTCTTACGGACTCCCGCGGTAGCCGAGATACAGACGCCCCGGATCACCGCCTTAAAGGCGTCCCACTCCAGTGCCCTGCTGGAGGCCGTGCCCACATTAGCGCCGAAGTACTCCTCCACCCCGCTGCGCACCCCGGCCCTAAACGGTGGGTCCTCCAGCGTCAGTGGATTCAACCGCCACGTCGGGATAGCTTGGCGTCGCCTTATCCATTGTACCGTCACCAGGCAGGGGTTATGATCGGATATCGTCCTGGTCAAGTACTCACTGTGGCGGACCAGGCTCTGGATGTCTAATGAACACAGAATGCTGTCTAGACGAACATGCAGATCGTGTGGGGGGGGAGTAAAAGGAGAAGTCCCTTTCCGTAGGGTGTTGGGTTCGCCATGCATCGACCAGGCCCCAGCTACTCTGCCACTCCCTCCTACTCTTCGCTAGTTTGTGAGCTGCCGCCTGCGCCAGTGGTGGGTGTGAACGGTCCAGTTCTACGTCCAGTACAGAATTAAAATCCCCCCCAAGCAGGATTGTGCCAGCTAGGACAGTCGCCAGCTTCCCAGACAGTCGCGCAAAGAAGGCAGGTTGGTCCACGTTCGGGGCGTATACGCTGCAAAGCGTCACGTCCCTCCCATCCAAACGGCCCTGCACAGCTACAAACCTCCCCTCGGGGTCAACTATCGTCACTAATGGCTGGAAGGGAATCCCTGCTCGCACCCAGATCAAAGCCCCCCTTGCAAAGGCCGAGTAGGTGGTGTAAAACATATGCCCCCGCCATCTGCGCTGCAGAGCCCGCCCCTCAGTTTGATCAATGTGAGTTTCCTGAAGGAAGGCAACCTGAACCCCCCCCTGCGGACAAGATGAGCATGAACCCTGTGTCGCTTCAGCATGGAATTCAGACCCCTCACATTCCAGGTCACACACTTCAGTTTAAGGAGGGTCCCCATTCCTGGTAACAAGCACAGTCCCAATGAAAGCAAGTATCACGCACACACTGGCTACACCCCTAGACCAAAACCCCAACATTCCCCAACAATCCCCTGCCCCACCCCTCCCCAGAATAGGCCCCCAACAGCAGAAACCCATCCAAATGATTAATCCCAAAAGGAACAGTCTCTGGCAACTACCAGAGTCCCACAATAGGTGTGGGAGAAGAGGGGGTGGCCTGTCGCCTCTTCCAACAGACCGTGAACAGCACACTCCTCCCAGTCAGACCTCCCCAACGTGCCCCATGTGCCCCGCGTCTCCTCCTCGATCAAGGTAGCTACCACCCCAGAAGTTGGCCGCCCAACACCAGTTCCAGGCCCAATTGGTCAATGCCGCCACTGACCCAAACCCAGACCCGGAACACATCAGGTTATACAATACCACTGCAGAGGAGCATTAGCCTTATTCGTCCAGCAAACTATCAGCAGTCCCAGGTGTGACATGTGGCGGCGCGGGGCCTCCAGCCGCTGATTCTTCCAAAGTCCCCTCGTCGGTGCCTTCTCGGGAGCCCGACTCCACAGCTGATGCGGAGCCCTTTGTCTGGGAGATGGTGGAGACCGCCCGGAGGGCATCCCTGCGCTCCAGTGCAGTCTGCGAGATCGAAGGAGTCCGAACGTTTGGTGGCCGTTTCTTGTGTCTCCTACTCCGCCTAGGTCTCGGCGGTGCCTTCCGTCGTTCCTCGGGTGCATGAAGTGCATCCGTGCCGGTCTTGTATAACTCCAGCCAGTTCCAGACGTCGTCTGGAGTGTTGTAGAAGGAAGACTTGCCATCTAGCATGATCCGTAGGCGGGCTGGGAACAGGAGAGAGTAGCGGATGCCCTCCTCCCGAAGCGCCTTCTTGACCGCCAGAAAAGTCGACCGCTGTCTCTGGACTTCCAAGGAGTAGTCCGGCTATATGGAGACCTGGGCGTTGTCCACCTTATAGGGCCCCAGCGCTCGCGCCTTTTGCAGGATGATGTCCCGATCTCTGTAATGCAACAGCCGCGCCACTACCGGGCGGGGAGGCCGGCCCTCGGCCGGGTGAAGAGCCGGCACGCGGTGAGCCCGCTCCAGAGTATAGAACGGTGACAGCCCTTCCGGAACAACCACATCTCGCAGCCAGGCCTCCAGATAGCCCAACATGTCAGTCCCCTCAATCTTCTCCGGCAGGCCCACCACGCGAATGTTGTTGCGGCGGTTGCGCCCTTCGGCATCCTCCGCCCTCTGCTCCAGTACTTGCACCCTGGAGTGGAGTGGAGTGGCTCACTGGTTAGAGGCAGCAGGCCTGAGAGCAGAAGTCAGCTCGGGACCAGGGTTCAATTCCCGACGCGGCAGGGTCATGGACCTTGGTCAGCGGACTTGATAATTCTCGCTTCGGTGCTTACTCTAATCAGGGGTTCCACTCGGCAACTCTGGGCATTAGCTTGCCTAATCTCCACAACGGCCCCACCAATTCCGGGGATGCCTGGCTCCACCTTGGGGACTCCCAGCAAGGGACCATCCCACAGGGAAAGCCAGGACGGGTTCCCCAGAGTTATACAGCGCCGGGACGCCCCGTTGCTGGGGCAGCTGTGCGCTTTACAAGTATACTACATTTACTACATTTACCCTTTGCTGCAGCTCCCCCATCAGAGTGTCCGCCGCCTTCGACGTGGGTTCCAGCGCATCAATCCGGATCTCGGTCTGCGTGACCCGATCTGCCAACCTGCCGTGGTCCGCACGCAATAGGCCCAGGCTCGTGGACACCTGCCCGATGTCATGATGCAGGGCCTCCCTGGTGTCGGCGATGGCCTTCAGGATCTGCTCAAGCTGGCTTTGCGGTAGACCCGCCGCCGGATCAACGTCCAGGGTGGAGCCCCGGTCATCCGTCGCCCCCCCCAGCAGCATCCGGGGGAGGTTTCGGGCATTTCCCCATGGAGGTGGTCGTGTCTCCACTCCGCAGCAACAGGGTCGACGTCTTCTACCAAGTCCAACTCTCCAGGCCGAGAGCCCCGGGGTCCCTCTCCGCTCCGCACTTCCTCCGGTTCCGCTGGCCCACTAAGCCAGCAACTCCCTAGCAGCACCTGGATCTCGCTCTCCGCTCCGCCATCCACCAGGCACAAGGAGCCCCCTTGAATGCGTCGCTCCCCCAAGTTCAGACGCGATGCCCAAAGCTACCAGCCCAAAATGGCGTCAGGGGCGGCCTCCCAAAGTCCCAAGCACGTGAGGGCCAGGGAGTAGCACACCCAGGCCCCAAGAATCAGGGCCCCCTGGGTGTCCCTAGTGCTCGGTCACAAGGCCTTCCGGCGTCCACAGGGTCCCACGATGGCAAGCGGCCCGGGGTCAGCGCCGGTCTGTCTCCCCTCTGGCAGGTTGCACAGGGTCTGGTCTAACCCCGATCCCGGGATCCGTGGACGGCGCCCAGCAGGGCCCCCCGACGACACGCAGCCAGGGGCCAGCGCCGGTCCGTTTTCACACTGTTAGGTGGCACAGGCCTAGGCCTCTCCTCAAGCCTGCGCTCCGCAGCTGGCACACGGCGGGATCTCCCAATAGCGAGTGGCCAGGGGTCAGCGCCGGTCAGTCACGACCCCGGCAGGCCGCGCAGGGACAAGCCCTACCCCAATCTCGCGCTCCGAGCCTGGCGCGCAGCAGGCCCCCCAGGGCCGAGGGTCTCCACTGGCCTCCACCTCCGCAGGCGTCCCCGCCGCGCTCCTGTAGGCACACCGCGGCAAAGCAGCCCAGGCTCTGCCGCCGCGGCGAGCGCAAAAATGCAGGGCACCGGCCCTCACAGCAGCCGGCGGCCGGCCAGGTGTCACCGCGGCCCGGCCTTCCAATCACTCGAGGCCGGGGATGCGGCCTATCGTCCAGGCCGCAAGATGGCCGGCGCCGCCCACCAGGCGCGGCGCTGGCTCCACGCAGCCGGGGACTCGCTCCCACCGTCTCCGCTCAGGCCCCCAGGTGTGCGGGAGGAGACGCGGGCGAAATCAGGGTTCAGAGGCTATCAGGATGGTAATCGCCAGGATTAATGGGGAGGCTGCTGCAGAGCTCAGCGCTCGCACGTCTTCTTCCATCGGCTGCCAAGCCACGCCCCCCGTGGAGTAATTAAACTTAGTCTTAATCCAGGTCAGTTTGTTTAATGATGTGGTGCTTTGTTGATTATGGTTCTGACCTATTTTTCTCATTGGTTCGAGTGTAGAAAAGCTGTATCCTGCTGTTTTTTCATTTTCCCATTATTGTGCGAATGATCATATTCTATATCTGAGTCTCTGCTCTTATTTCCTGAGGTGTTTTTTACTTTCACCTTTGCTGTTTGGAATCTCTCAGCGAGCTTTATTTTCTAGTTTTATAATTCAGCTGCATGTGCCATTGGGCGAGCAGCCTTCGTATTTTGGATGTGGCATATTTTTCGGTAGGAGGTTTGTTGACTATGTAACTGCTGATATATCTCTGGGCCATTTTGATTGTTGGTCATGGTATCCAAGTTCTTAACATTTTGTTTTTGTTATTTTGTTTCCCGTTGGCAATGTTTTCTTATAAGTGAAAAGAAGGTCCGTGATTATGGGTTTGGCATAGAAGTCTTCTGTAGTAGAGTCGTTTGATGGACATTCGCTTCCCATCCTCAGTAAAATGTTGGAGCAAATACTGACCCACTGTTCACAGCGGAGCATGATTAGGTGGGGAGATGCTGAGTTGATAACATTTAAGCACGGGCCCTGCTTGGAATGCCCTTAATTCTGTTAGGACCATGATATGAAGAAGAGTGACATACCAATACTCTGTGCAGTGGCATTACCACGTAGTAATAAGATCCAAATTCTTTATCATCCGAGCCCTAGGTTCTCTACTGCCTGTGCGGTCTTCTTCGACTCTTGCGGTACTACGTATGTATTATAAACAGGGCAGTGGGGTGAAATGTCAGTTATTTATGCCCTTGTTGAAATAGAAAGGCTAAAACAATTGCAGCATTTGAAGGGACAGTTGGCTGTCAGTTGCCTGGACGCACACCACCTTATTCTATAAGGATTTTGACAATTGAGATTAGGACTAAGTGCAGTGAGGATTACCTGTAAATCATCAGAATATTTTGTCTTCACCCCAGTTTTCCTACTATGATTTGGTTTTTACAACACTCACAAATGGAGTCGGGGAAACTTGCAGCAAGAGACTGACCGGCACACCGTGGCAGCAACAAAGACTGAAATGGCTGTGCAGTCAGGGGGGAAAAAAGTGTGATACATGCACTGACACAAACTCGTGAAGATAGTCTGATACAATGAAACTGGCAGCCACAGCGAACTAGTCTCTGAGACCACAAGAAAGACTAACATTTCAGATAAGAAGACTGACAGAAGGACATGGATAGAAATACAGAGTGAGACTGCAACATGTCTGAAGAGCCAGACAGAGAAGATACACTCATGAACAAGGAAAAGTTTCATATACGGGCTCCCCAAAAGATACAGGTGAGACTAAAAAACAAGAACAGCAGGGTTAAGAGGCAGTGACGAAACACAGGGTAAAATGGCTTAATTCACGAGTAAAACACGGACGGCCCAAAGATATAAACGCCTGCATGCATTTTCAGAAAAGACATTCAACGGGCATGAGAATGAATTTTTAATTAAAAGTGGAGCATTATATATTCTCATCTCTACTGAGTCTGATTGGTGGAGAGGGGCAATTCTGCAGAGTAAAGCATGGTCTTAATTTCATCCTTCAGATTGTGCCAGAGAAGAGGAGCAGTTTGTCTTGTATTGCTTAGATGACTATTAGTGCAATTTACTGAGACGAACATTTGAAAATATCGCACATCATACATAATCAGTGGGGAAATGTGTTTTAATTTGTTTTAATGCAAATTTCGGTCTACATTTTAGGAATTGTACCATCATCAGTTGTCCTGACAGCCTTCCAAGTTATGTCCAGGGTATTCCTCACATGGGCAGTTACACATAGTGTAAGAGAAGTGAGTATACATGTATTGGATCATTCAGAAAAATTAAACCGTATTGAACCATAGTGGCCTCTTTGCTTGTATTCCTGTGGTTGTATCATAATTTTATTTTGCCACTGTCACTTGCAAATCTCTGCTCTCGGTATTTCTTGGCTAAACCATGTGTTTAGCTGAGCAGTGAATGAAGCCGCTGACAGCCATAAAATGCAAGTTGTTAAAGCAGTCTAGATGTTAACTACCAAGGAGCAATCATTAATACATTTTAAGGTCTGATATCAGGTTAGAATAGTGATTAATAAGCTACTTGGTCCTTGACTCAATAATAGCAGCGACTATTTTCTTAGGATCAATGTTATTTGAAAATGTAAAGAGTTCTTAATTGTGCATATTTTTGTTGTTTCCTCCAAGAGTGAAATAATGGTTTCTGTATCCATAGGTACAGAATGAAGACTCTGTGCTGCTTTTCGTTGTTGCTTGGACAGTCACTGAAATAATCAGATACTCTTTTTATACATTCAGCTTGTTAAATCACCTTCCATACATCGTAAAGTGGGCTAGGTACGTATGAAAGTAATTTCAAGTGCAGTTTTATATTGGAAAAGTATCT
The DNA here is from genome assembly GCF_964261635.1 of Lissotriton helveticus. Lineage (NCBI taxonomy): Eukaryota > Metazoa > Chordata > Amphibia > Caudata > Salamandridae > Lissotriton > Lissotriton helveticus. The sequence goes on from NC_136061.1 coordinate 1,649,037,794, forward strand.
GATGTTTACTGAGCCACTACTACATAAATGCACTTGAAACCATTATGCTGACTGCAGGGCATCCCCGCTCTATCAAAGCACCTCCATAATCTTGAGCTTTGCTCCCGCCAAGAACCATTTACCTAGGAACTAAAAATGTCTGATAAGTTGAAACATGCATTGTTTAATCAATACTAAAGATGTGGCCTTCACAATGGCCGTCAGAAAGATGCAAGCGACTGCATCGATAGCCTATATCCTCGGCAGCAAAGGATTGCTGTACTTTTTAAGATGACAACACAAGCACTATAGACTGAAGATTTAGCTTCCTTTTAAATTACCATGCCTATACCTTTTCAAGTAAGGAAGCACCACAAAGTTGATCTTGGCTGCCCTATATTTATGACCTCTCCTTCCTGAATACTCGAAGTTTACATTTTTCCCTCGAAGGTGGAAAAATATTCAAATTGAGGTGGAAGAATTAGCTCTGACGCAGACTTTTTATAAGATGTCACTCATAAAGCCCCAATCCCCTTGTTAGGACACGTAGAGATTAGGGTCCAGATGTATCAAAAAGTATTTTGGGATTACCAAATAGTGATTTTATTCCAACTCGCTATTTGGTAATCTCAAAATGTATGTACAGAACAGCCAAAGATTTAGTGAATCCTTACTATAACCAAATAGTGATTCAGTAAATGGGTAATCGTTAATAGGTAATACTACTCCATTCATTCCGATGGGCCTAAGACCCATAGGTGCGACTGGTTTTACATTAGCTTGTTTGCGATTACGTAATTGGTAATCGCTAAATCAAGGATGCTCGAGGGACTAAGGTCCCACTGAAGCACGCCCCAAAAAAATGCACATGTAAAGAGCACAGATGCCTTCGGGGCATGTGTGCGCTACATGGAACATCCCAAAAACTCATTTTCTGCATTTTTCTAAATTTGCACATGGTTACCATCAATTACCTTTAACTAAATGCACAATTTACATTTAGAAAATGCTTGGTACATGTGGTAAGTGAATCGCATTCTCTATTTGTTGTCGCAATTTTAGGTAATGGTCAGTGCAGTTGCCGCACAGTTCTGGGTATGAACAGTATGTGACTCAATCATTGAGGGGAACACCGGACTAACGTGCACATTGCTCCTTTTTGTGCATGGTCTACAGGACACTGTTTGCAATACTATTTCTCCAACTGAATCGTTCAACTCTTCAAGCGCGATGCAGTCAGGACAGGACTAACACCAGTGAGTCACAGCGCTGTGGTGCATCAAAGAAAAAGGCAAGCTGGTCATGTTACTGCCTGATAGAGAGCCATGGCTAACTAATAGCACTAATTGAGTATGAGGACTGTGAGCAGGAAGGTCCTACTGTTATCTGCCTCCAAAGTGGGTGACTAGCACCCACTCACTGTGTGGAACTGGGTCTTAAAATGCTCTATGACCTCTTACCCTGCTCAGTTTGAACAGTGGGTGGTTGGAGCGCCTTATGTCGTAGGATACAAGGTTGCTGGTGGGACGGATAAAGAGGTGACTCCCATTATAGAACGTTGGACCAGTGGACGATTTGTCTCCTCCATAAAGAAGGGACATAGTGACTCCAATATCTGAGCACGCTAGAAGGTGACCGCTGTGATTGCTTTCTGGGATTGAGGTTAACTTCTTTTTATGTACCTTTTTCATATGCCAGGTAGGCGTGGGACTACTGGCCATCAGTGGTAGGTTGGAGCACTGATATACTCCAGTGTGGGGTACCCAAGTAGGCTAGATGTGTGTTCCTGCGCTCAAGGAGGGCTGATACTGATGGAGGGGATATGAAGAAATGGATCTTCGGTGGGCAGAGTTTGGCAGACTGGATGTGATCCTTGCTGGTGTCTTGTCTCTTACCTGAGAAGGCTGGACAGGGGATGGCTACCACTTCAGCGCTGCTACGTTCTCAACCTCACTCTCCAGACTCACTAAAGCCTGCGGACAGCCTATTTCCAATCAGCAACTTATCCACAGCCCGCCGGTTACCAGTGTGCATGGCCTCCTGAAGCTATGGTTCCTTTCCTAGCATTGGGCCTTCAGTGGGCTCTTGCCCCGGGATACCCCAGCCCCACCACTTTGTCAAGGCTCAACCTAAAAAACAATAACCGTTCCTCTCTCTCTGTGACATTGTTTTCAATGAAAGTACAACCCTTATCCAGGCAAGGTATTTGCCATGTTAAATTATCTTTTATAAGACAAGTGGCAAGCAGTCAAATCACATTCCACAAGAGGAAAAGCAGACCGTCTTGCTGCATGTTGGTACTCTGTTTTAATACTTTTGCAGAGAGGTAAGGTGGAGATCTTTTCACTGTTAATTTGTGCTTTAATACATGGAAAAGTATGCCAGAACTGAGGTTCATTTCATTTGGTACAGGTGATGCTTTGAAGATCATTTCATTAATGCCAACACCTTTTGATTTCACCTTCTCTGGTAAATTCTGCCTTTGACTATAACATAAATAGACCCTACTCTATGAGAGATCTAGTGCTGGACAAGTTAAATACAAGTAAATACTCATCTCTGGTGTTTTCTTTTTAAATAGGTTTACGCGTGACCCTCAACCCCCGTGAGGCAGCACCCGTGGCACAGTCTCTCTGTTGTATAACAGTATACCTGCAGGGCCTTGAACCTGTACTGTAGTGAGAGCTACTTCTTATCAGTAAAATCCTTGTGTACTACTCTGTGCCAAGCCACTTGTGTGGTGTTACTGGACTCCTCCCCCCCCTCCCCCCGCCCAGCTTCTTTTTAAGCCTAATATTCATAGAGCTAGATACTATGATTTGAACAAAGTACTTTGACTAGGGGCACTATAATAGGGCTGCCATGCGTGTTAGTGAGAGCGTGGCCTTTGGATGTATAGACGTGCGTATGAATGGGATATATGTGTATGGTTGAATGAGAGCCTGTCATGTACTTGTGGCACGACATAACTTTCACCATATGTGTCAGTTACATGAATAACACGAACATACAGCCATTTTTTTTTAGATGCCAGAAATGTTTAGTGCAGAAAAATGTTCTAAATAGAGTTTATAATATCAAACGTGTTTTTTACACCTTAAATTTCTCCCACTTTAAAAAAAAAAAAGCTGTATTTTCCATTTATAAATGTGACACCAGGTCTACCAGCCACTTGGAGCAATAATCTTGCTGTGTGTAAATTCAACACTTTGTAAATGCAAAATTGAAATGGGAGAACATTTAAATGAGGATTTTTATACAATCCATATGAGCAAAATTAACTCTTCATTTAAATTGTCTCTCATTTCAAACAGCAGACATCATGCACCCAGTGGCCTTCAGACAAGTTGTCATATTTATAACCGAGAAATATAGGAATTTGTTTAAATTAGAGGAATTTAAAGTGAAAAAACACGCTTCATAAAATATTAAAACATAATTGGCTCAATTGAAAATGGAGAAAAACATTCAGACTTCAGGTTACATGTAAATATTTTTCTTCGCTTCAAAGTTCTCCCATTTAAAGAAATGACTGTATTTTTCAGTTGTTAAATGTGGCACCATGTCTACAGGCCACTGGGAGCAATAGTCTTGCTGCTTGTAAATGAAAAACGTTGACCCCTGCGCCCCATACTGAGTCATAAATCTTACTCCAGCACTGGACATAATCTGTCCCTGCTATCTGATGAAAATAATGTAAAATAAACAAAGCCGTCCCTTCACTTTAAAAGGAAAATGTGACCCTGTGCTTATTTAAAAATGAACTCTTAAGACTGCAAGCTACTCTTAAGGTGTTTGAGCTGCTAGTAACTTGTGATCGACTGGCTGGAGACATCCTGTCTATATTGCCCGCTGGTGTTTCAACCCCTTCCAATCAGTGGCTATAGGGAGAATATTCTGAATGATTGAGTTGTGCTATTAATAATTTGTGCCACTATGTGGCAGTTTTCCTGTGATTGTTGATGGGTATTATTTCAAGAGCTTTCAAGTCTGAGGGTGATAAACGAGCATTGGAGAAGCAGAGTTAAAAGTGTAACTGTTCACTTTCAAAACTAAACTTTGTCATGCATTCGAGGAACCAATCTGAGGAACTCCTCTCAGTTGAATGAAAGGATTCTGATCAGCAGGTCAGCTGTCATGGGTTTTTTGGATTTCAACCAATCCTCCTGAAATATTATGTCGTTCTATTGAATTTCTGGTGCAAGTAATTTGATAGGAGGAAAGAGAGGAGAATAGACAGGCTTCTCCATCAAGTAGCTTGTGAGCTACTCGTAGCTATTCAGCTTCTCAGTGCGACCATAGATACCTCTTGGTCACTCTTTTATAACCCCCTTCTTATGTACATTTGGGACACTCTACCATCCTGCAATCTTTTCAGATTATTCCCTCTACCAGTCAGACACCTTGACAAATAACGCAACCAATTTCAAGCCTGTTAATAATCTGACTCATTGATGCCACTCTATCCTGAGCCCCCCTTAAGCCTGCTACAAAAACTCCACCCCAACATAAGTCTTCCTTGACAAAGAGACCCTTGCAGCTGAATAAATAGTTAGGAAAAGAGAGAACCACATTTTAGATTGACAGTGGAGGAGCTGTGATTGCAACCAACAATTCGTATTTCAAAAATGAACAGAAGAGTATACCACAACGCTGTTGAGCTAAAAATAGCGCAGTACATCAGCGTGTAAAGGCAAACAATGGAGGCCTCTAGCAATTTCAACAGTGATTCAACCCAGACCTTATAAAGAAGATTGCCATTCAGCAGCATTGCAAGGGTCTACTTTTGTGTTTAGAATCAAAAGGTAATAAATCTACATGCAGTCTGAAAATCTGTTATAAATACACCAGAGCACTTTTTCATCTCCCTCACCACCCCCTACATGCATGGAGCAAGTCACTTCTACAGCAGCAGCCATCTATCTCGCAAATGTGATGTCAGCATCCTTTGTAAATAGTACTGGTCTCCATTAATACGCCCCTTCTGAAGAAGCCTCTTAAGTTTCATGACCTACTTAGCTAATCTCCAACTTACAACATCTCATTAACATCTTAGAAAGGAACTTGATAAGGCAGCTAAAATATCACTTCAAACTAAACCAAATTCTTCATAATCAACATTAGGGCTTCAGACCCAGCAGGGTATCCAAAAGCACGCCGACAGACCTGAGAAAGGAACTCTTCAGAGGATAGAGGGAGGCCTGCATACCTTCCTGAAACCTGTCAATATTTCATTGGCATATGTACCAAGCACCATTCTGTTCTCCTCAAAAAGCTCAAAGAAAGGTAAAGCTAGTAACATCTTTGCCATAAAGAGCTTCAAAACAACCAAAACCAACTGAAGTGGATTTGATCTGTGGTATCATCGTATTATAAGGTGACATACCAAGTGCCACTGGGTTCCCTCTCTCACCTATATTTTTAGACTTCTAAATGCACCTGCTGATGCATGGTCTAGGACATTCCTAAGTACGTTTCCAAATGTACACTGAAAATTATCGTACTTACATCTGACTAAAGAGTGAAAATCTGAAAAACAACTAACTGGTCAGATCCTTCAGTGGATTCAAATGGAGAGAAAACAGAGATGCAAGTCTGGAGGGGGCTTCTCTTTAAATTGTGTTTTACCATCGGTAGGAAGCTGGCTCTGTATAAACTATACCAAAGTGAGGTATAGTGTGCACAGAGCCCAGTGGAACCCCAAAGGTAGGCAGAGTTAAAGTTAGATCGAACTCACTCTCTATTTGTGGTAGGGTGGTCGAGCAGTAAGGCAGTATCAGAGGACTGTGTTAAGCATTTGTTGTATACGCTCAGTCAGCAAATGAATTCACACACTCAAAGACTAAACTTCAAGCCAATTGTGTTTGTATGAAAATATTCTTTTAGTTATTTTATTTTCTAGAGCCAAGCAAGCCTGGCACAGGTAAGTTGATAAATAATTTGCAGTAAATATACAGTTTGAAATGCAATTGTACATGTACTTTTAAATGGTTACAGTTTGAATTACTGGTAATGCAATTCTGTGAAATGCTGTACATAGACTTTGTATCGACTTTGCAATGAAAATTACAGGTAAGTACTTTTGAGATTACTTTTTCTACTCAGTGGGAAATGCCTAGATATTACACTGGGACAATTCCTAAAAAAGTAAGCAAAATCAGTTTTGCTCAATTGTTACTTTTCTGTTTTCCATACAAATCAACTCCACATGTAGAACATTTTTCAGAGAAAAACAGTCAATGGATTCCTATGGAGAGAAATGAAGTAAACTGTTACCAGGTAAGTAATCTGCCTTTGGAGTTGAGGGTCTGGGGTTAGAACAAGTGTTCCACCAGGGTCAAGAATGCACTCTTGTTGCACCCTCAGCGGCACTAGGGCTGCTGGGTGCAGAGTTCTGAGGCCCAGTGTTATCCAATGGGGGGCCTCCGGTTGGTGGCTGCTGGCCAGCAGGCCAGTCAGCTGTGGGAGCAAAGCTCCTGGACTTTAGCTCAGGGCAAATGGGGAAACAGATTAGCACCAAAGGTGCACCCTCAGTGGCACTTGGGCGGCCGGATGCATGGTTCGGTTTCGACGTCGGACACCCTGTTGGTTTCAATGGAGAACCTCTAGTTTGCAAAAGCGCTGCAGGCTAGGAGATAAAGGTCTTCTGGGTGCGACCACCACTTCGAGAGGTAAGTTGGGAAGTTTGGGGTTGGTTAGGCACTGTTGATTTGGGCACACAAGGCCGTGGGGCATCTGGTGCAGGCGGTACCCTTTGGGGTCGGTTCTTCTTACCAGCTACTGGTCGCAGTTAGAGGGACCTTCTGGATTTAGGCTGCAGGCATCGGCAGGAGGCTTGAGGCAGGTCAGGGGTCACCTGATCGCTGGTCAGGATCACCCGGGTGACCTCCTCCTGGTGTTTGCGCGCTCGGGCATTGGGCGGCGGGTGCAGAGTGGGGCTGATTCGCGGTGTCCGTCCGGAGCCAGAAGTTGCAGGTGAAAAAATCCGGTGTTCACGGCAGACAAAGTCTTTGTGCTTGAAGGCAGGCAGGTTCTCTGGGGTTTTCGAGGTTGCTCCCTGCAGGACACACCGGGATTTCGCAGGTTCAAGGTGGAGACAGGCCGATAGGGCTGGGGCCAAGTCAGTGGGTGTCTTCCTCTTAACTTCGGCACGGCTGTTCAGTCCTTCTTTTCTTGTTGCAGGTTCTTGTCTGAGGAAGCAAGGTTCAGAGGTGCTCCTAAATACTAGATTTAGGGCTGTTACAGGTAGGTAAAAGGCAGGGACCAATGAGTCCCTTCCCTGAGGTGGGTACAGCCCCTATAATGCCACCCTCTGGTGGAAGGGTGGCATGTGCCTGTCCCTTTTTGGCGGAGTCCCCCCCACCTCCCGGCCCCCCCATCTTCAAGATGACGTGGACTGAGAGTTGTGCTTCACCTCTCCTCCTCCACCTGGGGGGTGGAGTTGGCAGAGGTTGGGCCCACCTCTCTTCCTCACTTGTTTTTCCCTTCAGTTCTCCCGCCCAAAGTGGGGGCCAGAACCAGTGGAGACCAGTTGCTGAAAGCAGCAAGTGGTCTGAGGAAGCTCACAAAGGCGGCAAGCCTTTGAAGCTTCCCCTTCGTGAACCCTGCCCATCCTGGGGGAGGAGGCTCGGCACCTCTTCCCAGGATGTGCATTGCTTCAGGCTCCAGAGAGCAGCAGGCTCTCAACCCAGGGGTCCAGAAACATGTCTGCTGGTGGCAGCTGAAACCAGCCACTCAGCCTGGACACTAGTGGTGGGTTAGTTTTCAGGTGGCATCTCAAAGATGCCCTCTGTGTGCATTTTTCATTAAATCCCACACTGGCATCAGTGTGGGTTTAATGAGCCGAGAAGTTTGATACCAAACTTCTCAGTTTTCAGTGTAGCCATTATGGTGCTGTGGAGTTCGTAATGACAAACTCCCAGCACCTTATACTCTTAATGGCAGCACTGCACTTACAATGTCTAAGAATGGACTTAGACACTGTAGGGGTACAGGGCTCGTACACCCAGCTAGAGGGGTGACTGACCCATGCCAGGGCAGTGGGTTGTAGGCATGGCACACAGATGTATGCCATGGCATGGATAGCAGGGCGATGAATAGACGCCAAAGTTCCCTGTAGGAGTCAACCCTGGCTGTGAAAAGGAGCCTCTCCATGCCCAGTATATACCATAAACTGTGAATCCAACCCAACTGTGTCGGAATTTTATCAGTACCCCAATGTGTTGGGATGTTCTGAAGGGCGGCTTCTAATGCAAACCGTTATGTTGCCGTCTACTGGATTTGAGTAGAAGTGTAAGGGCAATGGGGAGCCCTAGGATGAGATATGCACAGAATCATGGAAGCTGCGTTTTTAGGTGGAGGGAGTCTGTCAGTTAGGATAGTGTGCTAGTGCCTTGTGAGTTTGGAGCAATCCCAAAGCAGGTGGAGAAGTGTCCCACACCCCCAACAACAGCCAGCGCATTTTGTAGGGGTTGACTCTGTGGAGGCGGACTGGTATAAGATACCAATATGTTGCTATTTGGTGGCTGTCTCGGTGCTGGCGGAGTTGATGCTATGAATCGTGCCCTATAGTATCTCTCCTCCCTTTCTTTTTGTGACATGTGTTGCCCCAATTCTGTCTTCCATCACCTCTGTCCCACTGTCTTCGTCAGTGGGATGGCTTGTTGCAATATTCCATGCAGGTCTGTGAGATGTTTATCTCGGGTCTTCATGACTAGTCACTTCTCAAAGGGGGTGAGGGGCCGCTGCGCCCCAGTGTGCACTGTCCGATGTTAACCAATGTCCGACCTGAAGGTAAGGCTGTCTCTGATTCCGGCAGTAGCTTGTCTTTATGCAGCTGAAGGGGCGAGGAGGTGAGCGAGAGAGTGGCATCCTACTTGTTTCCTCAGCTAATACGCCCTCCGGTCCAGTCCTAGTGTAAAGTTATTATTGTTTATTATCAGCGTTAAGGGGGAGGGAAACGACAATAAGCCTGCGCGTTGCCACTCGATCCCACATCTTGAACGTGGCCTTCGTGATCCGTGAAGATTATAGATCCCATGGCTGCTGTGACCTACGAAGAATAGGGACTTTCCACAAGTACAAGTCTGCTACTGCCTGGTCCATGAACAACCAATGTGTCTTGGATTCCTCCCTAGTCCACTCCACCACATAACGGAGCTGGGCCACCTGATAGTAGTGCAAGAGGTTTAGAATACCTAGGCCCTCCCTCCTGTAGGTCTAGAACTATGGTCACACTGCAATCTGTGTCTCCCATCTGAAGTGGTTCATCTCTCCTTCCAAGATCGGTATCATTCCTGTGGGAGGTTCTATTGGGAGAGTCTGAAATAAAAGCAGTATCTTTGGGAGGGCGGTTACTAGACCGAGCCACGACAGTCGATAATTCTTCCATTTGGCCAGTTCTCGCTTTATTTGCTGAAGTAGGGCACCATTGTTCAGAGTTGTGGTTGCTTTTATGGTGGGGGCTATTTCGACACCTAAGTAGGCCTGGGCCCAGTTTGCGGAGTTTCACTCCGCTGAGTTACCGAAAAACTCGGTGAAATTCCGCAAAGGTCCGCGAGCAGGTGGAGTACTATCTATGTGAACGCTGCAAGACTGGGTTGTTCTAAAGGGATGGTTTTCATTAAAGCTTTTGAGACTTAATTCCATGTCAGCGTTGACTTTTTTCATGACAAGAAACAGAGTTCTGCCTTTGTTTCTAGAGAAGAGAGGAGGGGAGCACTGTTTCTCTAATGATCCTAGCCACCATTGTGAAGCTGGGCTTCTGCAATACCCTTGTCTTGTGGCACCCCTAACTCACCTATACTGTTACTGCCGGTGAGATCCTCTGCAGCTGCTCCTACGACCTTCCTGAATCAACAACCTTTACCAGCCAGTGTGCAAGACTTTTTTGTGCACTTCAGAGGATCTGGGCAGCATCACTATCGCATTCCTCCATGCACAAGATATAGTCTACAAAATGAAATTGGAAATGAAATGTTGGCAATGCAGCTGCATTCATTCACTGTATGCAGGCAAATTAATCCTGCAGGAGAATCCCAGTTTCTGACCAGCGCCGCAGTAATTATGAAGAAAGGTTATTAGGACAGCTCTGCAGAAAAACAAGAAATATGGCACGATGGTGATCTCTTGCTTTTCTGTTGCAGAAATCGGCTCTTCTCTGTCAGTCCCCAACAAGCAAATGGCGGTAATTTTCAAATACCTCCCCCGCCGTAACAGATGTGCATAGAAAGTGAAATATGGAAAACCTTGTCCGGTTAACCCCTGAGATGAAGAAGAGCCAGTGCAGTGCCAAGAGTAGCAGAGAGATAGCAAGGATTCCAATCACTGGAGCCCATATTTCTGGGCTCTCCTTTATCACATCCTTCTTGCTACATTTGCAAGAACAGCCGATCAGTGACCCAAAGCCTTCTCAGAGCCCTGTTCCTCCCATTATAGCAGGATATTAAAGGGCAGGAACTATGGAGTTGGGGACTAAAACATTCCATCTCGCTGAGGCTTATGTTTTGATTCTGTTATCGGGCATCACAGCTCTCCACTGGTAGTCTCTAAAATGGAAGAGCAGGTGTGACAGATCTGACACTGCCTTGCCCCGAGAATAAAACTCTCACTTGACACCAATACACACTGTATGGATCCCCTGTGCCCGACTGAATACTTAGGTTTCCTTCTTTTTATTTTCCACGCTATACTTGCTCGCCTCAAATGCATTTAACAGTTGCATTTGTCAGCAGTAAGCATGCGAGATGCAGTATCTTGTAATATCCACCCAACTCTCAATGATTCACAATCAGAGCAGTAAATCGTTCACGTCACTCAGGTGATGCTGGTTTTGTGCTTGAAAGGCAATTGCTACCGTGCTGGAATGTCTTGCCCAGAAAAATTGCACTGTCTTCAGTTCAAAGAGCTGTGAAGTCTGGGAAAAGCCACCTAGAGACTACTCTGGTAACCTTCCACACTTTGTTTTACGTGTCAGTTGGACATTTACTTGCATGAGATTAACTATTGATAAAGAAAAAGGCTCTGGACCTACATCATGCCAGTTGGTTCTTTGAATGCTAAAATGCCGATTACACTATTTCCAGCTTGATGGGGTAAAGGGGACGCCTCAATGTAGAATTCCAGCCCTACCACTGCCTCTGCGCTGGCTGCAGCAGTGCACCACATACATTACCTTAGGAATTATGTTTCTGAGGGCTTCTGTAAGGATGGGAGTCAGTTCCTTCTATTCGTAAACACAGGAAACAAACACCACCTTGCATTCCTGAAAGATGTGGAGGGGACACGGATTGGCATTGCATTCTGTGCTCTACTGCTGGCTGTGGCACCCTGACCTCTGTGAACAGTGATAGTAGCTAACGCAGAGGCCTCCTCTCTCCCTATCACTCTATGTAAGCATAACTTTCCCCACATCATAATAACTACCATTTACGTTCTCACTCACCACACACAGGGCAGAGATGGTAGAGGAGGTACCTTCCAGGCAGGCATTTACAGAAGTGAACCATGTTCACAGACTAACCCACATCAACAGCGAGGGAACAGTTGTGAAGTGAAACTGGGAAGGAGTGGCACAGGGGATGACTGCATGAGGCATGAAGGTGCTGGATGAGTCCCAGCAACAGACAAGGTCACTGCAGCTGTTTAGGGGTGGAGTTCAGGCCTGCTGCCTATGAGTAAGAGTCTACCATGGGGTGAGTGAGCAACTCACACCAGTACACTCCTCTCTGATGGTAGTGGAGTTTGTGAGTAACGCGGCACTCCAAGCATAGCACGGAGTGCCTAAAGTCCGTAAACTCTGCTGGCAGAGTGGAGTTTACCACCCAGCCCTACTCTTAAGTAGGGAATGGATGTGGTTGCATGCTGAATTGGATATTGACATGTGAGATGCTCCTTCGTCGCTGGCGAGACCAACAGGTTGAGGGCTTGCGATGTTTGGATATTAATGCAGAAGCCCCCCACTGCACTGAAACCCTCTAGCTCTAGGAAAAAGGCTGGACGAAACTTGACTGGATACTCCAAGGCCATAATCACACTGTCCGCATCGAGGCTGACAGTTTGTTCCTCCCCGCCAAAGGTAACCCTTTTGATGTTTGGATTGTCCCATATACTTTGAGCGAAAGTGGGCATCCATCGCGTGTACCTCTGCGGATAGGGAAGGGAGCTCGTTTGACCATAGGTGCGAAGGAATCGTGCTGAAGCATTTACCAAAGGCAAAGTGGGTAAGTGCTTCCTCAAGGTACGGCCAATGCACTCTGTCAAACGCTTTTTCAGTGACCATGCCAAGAGCATTATTTCCCTGTCTTGTCAGTCAGGAGGAGTATATGTTTTGTGTTCTCCATGCATGGCCTGTTTGGGACAAAGCCCGCTTGATTGGAGTCAATCAAACCTGGCATGAGTGGTCCTAAATGCGCTGCATGAATGCTAGAGAACAATTTATTGAGCACGTTGAGAAGAGAAATCAGGCGATATGAGGAGCATTGTTTCTTGTCCTTCCCCCAGTTTAGGAATAACCACTATGGAGGCATCCAGCATTGAGGAGGATACCGTGCCCGGTCCCGTTATTGAGTTAAAGAGCTGGGTCAAGATTGGAGGGAGTGTGAAGCAGAATGTCATGTAAAATAAAGCCGGGAAACAATTAAATTCCAGCGACCTAAGGGGTTTCTGGCAGGCTATTGTGGAGATAACTTCCTCTATTCTGTCCAGACTGTTGGCCTGCTCCGACTTCAGTTGCAGGGTACGTGCCCCTTTGAGGTATAGGTCTTGCCCCTCCGGCGCGAGGGTATGCACGTAATAGTTACTCCTAAAAGTCCCGTAAGGTAGATGCTATGGGACCATCCCCCACAACTTCGTTGCTGGTGGGGTCACCAGGGAGTCCAACCCTGCTGCCTGTCACTGTGCTCTGAGTCTGTTGGCCAACAACCTGCTGCATCTGTCTCCCCCTACATAAAAGGAGTGTCTGAGCCAAAGCAGCACATATTCGGCCTTGTCAATGTCAAGTCCTGCAAATTGTACATGTGATGCCTCTACCTGGCGGCAAACACTTGGAGCCCCTGTGAGCTTGTGTATGCATTCTAGTTCCTGCATTTTTTTATGGAAGTGCTCCTTTTTGTCTCGTCTGAGTTTATTATCTGCAGCGGACACAACGATTAGCTCCCCTCGAATAACTTCCTTAATGGCCTCCCGGACGATAGTGACTGACGTGCCACAATTATTTATTTTACAGAGTATTATATAGCGCATACTTGACCCGAATCGGGTATCGGAGCGCTTTACATAGCACCAGTTGCATTACATAAGGACGCATTCATTTTTGTTAGGCACAGGGAGATTAAGTGATTTGCCCAGAATCACAGGATGTTCAGAGTCATTGCTGAGACTCAAACCCAGTTCCCCAAATTCGAAGGTGACCGCCCTAGCCACAATGTCAATAGCTAGATAATCTACTATTGCTTGAGTACTCGTCACCACATCTGGCCTATATAGTAATATATCCCACATTCTCCACAAGCGGGAGGCGCAGCAAGTGGGAGAAAGGGCTAGTGTAAGGGATACCACTGCGTGGGTTGATAGTAATCACAGTTCTGTTTCCCTGGCTGCGACTTAGAGTTGGTGCTCCCTTGTTCCCAAAAAGCAGTCTAGACGTGCATATGTTTTGTGGGCATGTGAGTAAAATGTATTGTCACGAGTCTGGAGGTGCTGTGCTCGCCAAATGTGTCTCAACCTCATCTCCTATATACATTGGGCCCCCTTCTCTGAAAGGGGCCAGTGTGACCAAATTGGTGTGCTGAGCGGGCTAGGTCCTTTTCGAACTCTAAAGGTCTCCCCCAAGAGCACTAGTCTATCCTGGAGGGACATTAGTCTATCCTGGGAGGACATCACCTCTGCCACTACTCGCCTCAGGAAGCGCTTATGACCCTCACTGTGGGCATACAAGGAGGCCATTGTAAAGATGTGGTCTCCCATGCGCACGGAGTATGACAAGAGGCACCCCTTAATCTCTACTATCCTGAGCCCACCTTACCTTGGGCCAAGCAGAAAGACCAGTATGGAGAAGAACTGTTACAGGAAGCCGCGTGACCTCATCCTGTGCCATTCACTGAATACCAGATGGTTCTGCTGTAGGAGACACAGGTCTGCCCTCTTCCCCTCCAAGTATGACTGAATAGCCTGCTTGGTCAGGTTATTGAGCCCATTTATGTTGGGGATAATAATCTTTAATCGATCATGTGGAGATGTAGGAGGAAGACGCGCTTAATGAAGGTGCTTGTCCTTTTCTGCCATACCCTCTGCCATCCTTGGTGAGTCCCATATGTGCTGGAATCTAGAGTGTAGTGCATACCTTCATGGTGTGAGTACTCCCCATAAGAATATAACAATAAACATAGACCAAAACATTGTCTCTACAAACCTGAGGTTCTGGCACAAGCCAGAATTGTCCCATTGTGAAATTGGGTTAACGGGCATGTACTGTGGCCTACGTATCTCTCTAGGCAGCCCTGCCTCCCCCTACCCTGTCCCCACCCCCTATCCACACCACTGACTGCAATCTGCAGCCCTCCTGGTGCTTTTGTTGCCTTTGGTCGGTCTGCGTCACGGGACACTGTCTCAAGCACTGCCCACTGTCTCGAGCCCTGCCTGCTGTTCCATGGCCATGGACTCTGGGCCCGATCTTAGTCCCTTAGATGGCCCCTTGCCTGTGGCCATCGGAGGTGTTTCCTAGCCTTCCTTCCTCGGGGGCTGATCCGTCCGGGACTGAAGCTAGTGAAGTTTATCCTCCCACCGGAAGATTATGCGGAAAGGGTGGCCCCAGGAATACCAAACACCTTGATCTCTGAGATAGGCAGGTACTGGCCGGAAATTTCTCTTTTTCAGTGTAAAAGCTAACCAGTCTTGATAGAGCATGAGCATGTGTTTTCTGAATTGTAGGGGGTGCTGTTCTCTTGCCTTGCAGAGAATGTTTCCTTTAATTTGAAAGTCGTCCACACAGACCAGTACGTCTGCTGGGCAGGCATTCTCTGCTCATGGTGGTCCCACTCTACCCTGTTGAGATGTACCCCTCTGTCTGAGGCTGATCCCAGGATTTGGAGGAAAAGATCTTTAACATACGCTCCTGGGTCTTTTCCCACTGCGTTGGTTGGGGCCCCTCTGATGCATATGTTATTACACCTTGACCCGTTTTTTCCAGGTCCTCAGCGTGTGCTTGCAGGTCGATGTGCTGATCCCTAAGCTGAATGACTTCTTGCTGTAGCTGTTCCATATCCTCATCACAGCTGGACTTGTGATCTTCGAGGGTAGTGACCTTATCTCCCACCTCCACTAGGTCCCGCTGGACCTCTTTCAGGTCATGAGAGAGTTACTTTTTGAAGGCCTAGAGCAGTGGTTCCCAATCTGTGCGCAGTGGCACCCAGGGGTGCCATCAAAAGTAGCCAGGGGCGCCGCAAACAGTTTGGGAACCACTGACTGATACACAATAAAAGTAATACCTGCGGTGAAGGGCAGGATGCATCAAACAGTGATTTGTGTTTGGTGGCAGTTTTGTTTATTCGTTCAGTAATGCAGTTGAGGAGCTGGGAAACTGGAGTTCAGGAGAAAGTTAAGAAATCCCGAACAAAACGTGTAAGCACTGCAGCAGCGATTAGGAGTTCAGGCAGAGCCTTTCTGGGGAGGAGGATGGGGCCTACGTGGGTCACACAAGGTCAGCAAGTTGGTAGACCGGTGTTACTTAAGAACAGTGCTTAATGTGTAAAACATTAAGTCCCGGTGCTCAAAAACGGCATTAGTGGCGCCCTTGATTTTACCATTGTATATGTACTGGACGCTATCACCAACACATAAAAGCTAAAAGCTGCAATATCTAAGCAGACACAATTTGCGCCCAGCTCACACGCACTACCATTACTGTTTTGTGCCCATTTGTATTCTATCACCGAGGCAGGCAACAGGAATGCATATTTGTTAACTTCTGCGAGAGAAGCCTGTGAAATATGAATGTGAACTTGTGAATACTAGAGTGGACATCCTCTGCACTATAAGTTCACTATGACGTCCAGCTTGATCACTGACTGCAGTGACAAGACAGCAGGAGCGTGTAGTTTGACACAGCTTCAGTATCAGGAATCTTCTCTTAGCAGGGACATGGGAGGAATCACGACTGTACACCGTGGAGTGGAGGTCTGTGGGGTTATTAGAGGCACATCACATCTCCTCAGACAGGTAAAACTAGGCCCTGTGAAGACAATGGGAAGCAGAAGGGGCACACTTCAGTTGCACGAGGGGGCCATACGCTGGCGCTTTTATGCAGCTAGGGCTCTCGGTGCCAGCAGGCAGTCTAGCGTAGCCACTGGTCTGATGGAATCCCCCACCTGCTCCTAGTAACGGTCATCCGACTGGGAGCCAGTACTGGAACACATGCAGCAGCTGGCACCGGGGTGATGCTGAGCTTGCTGGAGTGAGTAGAAAAAATGCATAGTTCCGGCCCTATAAATTAAGTGCTGGTGCTGAGCACCGGAAACCAGTAGCACAAATTAAGCACAGCTTAAGAAGGAAATAAAATGTCCTGCGGCCCTCAAAGCGAAACTAAACATTTGCAGACAATCTGCTTTTACACACAACGCGCCTTTAAAAATAATGATTCACAGCGCTGGGGAGCCCTATCTCGTGCAGCAGCTACACCTAGCGATCATGCAAAAGGTGCCAATGAGAATACGTTTTTACATCCCCGCCCATCTCCCCACATTTGGTTCCCAAGAGTGAGCCCCACATCATTCATTATAATACCTTTGTCTGCTTCGCCCCAATTATTTTCAGGGAGAAAAATGGAAGGCTGGGTTTACATCCCCCCACCGCCAAAAGAAAGTAACATATTGGGGAGCCGCAGCCAATAAGGCAAGGGAGCCATGGGTTGAAAAAGTTTGGGACCCACTGGCCTAGAGGTTATCCCTGAGGGAAGCAAACGGGCCTCCAAAAAGGAGCATGTGACCGGGCCCTCTGCATTCATTCTCAATACCATGCATCCGCTCCGGGGCTTGTGGTCGATTTCCTGTCAGGTCCCAACGGGTTTGGGCAGCATTTCTTTGGATGGGGTTTGGGGTGGAGGGACAGTAGGATTCTCGCTATGGACCCCATCGCAGGCCTCACCCCACCATCCCAAAGCCTTGCAGAAGACACTGGCAAACAACATGGGGGTTAGTCTGTGGGGTTGTGCATTCTTGTGTCCTCTAGTCATCAGGGGAACATGCGCATCCCAGTTGTCTTTCTTGGTTTGCAACACCCCTCGGGCATCTCCCCACTACGAGACTCCTCTTTCAGCTCCTATTCCACATGGTGGGCACTGGGCTACAGCTAAAGTCTTCTCTGGGACTTTTGGGTCTGACCAGGCACCACCAGCCTGTTTCATGGGGGTGAGGCAGAGGCGTCCATCTCCTCTTAACATACTCCCTGAGGCCCATACTTGCACAACGCTCCACCAGTGGTGTCGCGGCCAGTCACTCCTCCTCCTTAGTGTCGACATACCTGCCACACCCGCATACCGCCCACCATCCCCCTAGTCCCCATGCCCCGATTGCCAGCTGAGTTATTGGGACCCTGATGGCAGGCACAAAAATAGTCTGGCTGAGTGCCATCCACGTGGTAGTCACGGAGGGCTACTATTGCAGGGTTTCATTAGCCAGTTCCCCACCCCAGGAGTAGCTCTATGTACACCCTTTTAGGGGGCTCCTCTTCTGCTGATGCGCCGCTCCGCATCCAATTAGGGAGCACCGGGACCGCTGCCTGTTACTGTATGTAGGTAGTGGTCTGTTCCAGGTTATGGCCCGCTGCTGTCGACATTGCTCACGCCAGTCTCCCTGATGCAGGGCAGGTCCCCTGGGGTGCGCAGGGCCCTGTACGCATTTGGTGGCCGGATTTCCCTTCGGGCCCATTGACCGCAAGTATGGCTGGGAGCTCCGATGTTGCAGCAGGCCGGATGTCGAGATGCTCGGTCATTGCAGACATAAGTCTCACCGCAGTCTCCACCATTCTGCCTCCCCTCATGCTGCATCTTTGCTTCTCTTTCATGCCCTGGAGACGGGTCTGACTGCTGATGTTTGAGCTCCACAGTGCCAGGCTGCCCCAGGGGTTATGGGAGTACCCTAAGGCTCTTGTGGAAGCCAACCGACTACCTTCATTCTTCACAGAACCGCCTAGGCGGTGCAGCACTTGTCTCCGGTCTCACAGCAGGTACCAGTATAGGTAAAACTGGTGTGTCATGAAAAAATGTTTGCCAAAGATTGAAAGTCTGATGGCCTACAATTCTTTAAACTTTGAATTTAAATTGTTGCATTCCCTCTAGACAGTCTCCTACAAAGAGACCTGAGATGTGCCTTATGGGCCATTCACAACCTGATGGGTCATCCTGGGCGGGACGGGAGGGAAGAGCTGACACTTGCACCTGAATAGGGCTGTGCCTGCTCCCACACACAGAGCTGCAGTATCTACCCACCCCCCAACACTCCTCTCACCCTGTAGTGAGTCTGGAACCAGGGTAGGAAGGACAAGGACCTTGTGTACTCCAAAGGCCTCTATTTCTTTGATGTCTCCCCCACTTTAAAGGCACAACTGGGTACAAGTACTGGACCCCTGACACTATGAACGGAGTACACACTGGACCTGAGGATACTCTGCCAGAAAGGACTGCTGTGGTTCTCAAAGGCCTGCACTCTGCTGGCCTTCCTGGACTCCTACAGTGCTATGCCTGTCCTGCTGCCTGCTGGCCCTTGCCTGGTGGTGAGAAGGACTGGACCTGAATCTCTACAGCCCCTGAACCAAGTGACTCTAAGAGCTTTCTGGCTTGCATTTTTTCTGAAGGCTCAGGGACATCAAAAACTTAACTCAACCCTGCTACAGCCTCTGGACTCTGTCAACTGAGTGCGCTCTGTCAACCCTGCACTGCCAAGTGGTGCCAGTACAGTCCCCATATCACTCCTCCCCAAACCTGCTAAAGTACTAGAAAAAGTCGTACAAGAACAACTGGCGGAATTCCTGGAGACAAAAAATCTCCTCCACGACTCTGTCCGGCTTCAGATCCGGCTATAGTACTGAGACGGCCCTTCTGGAAGTCACAGAGACGATCAAGGAGAGCGTGCACAGAGGCGAGGTAGCCATGCTGGTGCTCCTCGATCTGTCCGCGGCGTTTTACACCATCTCCCACTCCATACTATTAGACCGGCTTCACGAGCTAGGGATACGAGACTCCCCTCTGGCCTGGATTAAATCTTTCCTGACTGACAGAACTCAACAGCTGTGGTGCCGTCCCTACTTCTCCAAAGACAAAAAAACCCTCAGTTGCGGTGTTCCCCAGGGGTCGGCACTCAGCCCCCTCTTTTTCAATGTCTACTTGTCTCCCTTAGCAGATGTAATAGAGGCTCACGGAGTCAGAGTGGTCTCATATGCTGATGATACACAGCTTATTTTCACCTTCAGAGACCACTCTGACAATACACTCGTGAACTTTAAAACCTGCCTCTCCGACATAGTTTCTTGGATGACACTGAATACCTTGAAATTAAACACTGACAAAACGGAGGTTTTATTTTTTAACCAAAAATCCCCTTCACCATCGACTATGTGGTGGCCTCACGAGCTGAATTCCCCCTCCTTCTCCGGTGCAAGTGGCTCGTAACCATGGCGTCCAAATTGATAATGAGTTGGCTTATACAATCCAAATTCACAAAGTGACCTCTGCCTGTTTTGGCAAGCTGCGTATGATGAGAAAAATCGCGCCATACCTGCCAATGGACTCTCTAAAAACTATCTTTCATGCCCTCATTACCTCCCACCTGGACTACTCTTAACGCCCTTTATGTCGGCGCCCCAGCCTACCTCCTACACCGGCTGCAGATTGCGCAGAATGCTGCAGCCAGGCTGATTTTTAAAGTGCCTTACCGCCACTCCATCTCCCCCCACTTAAAAAATCTTCACTGGCTTCCGATATCCGCTCGCATTCAGTTTAAGGCCCTGGTCCTTACTTTCAGGGCCTTGAACGGGAAAGGCCCTGCATACTTAAGAAATAGGCTGGAGTTAGTACACTCATCACGTGCACCTAGGTCCAACCACCTCCGCCTTCTGCGACCTCCCCCCCCCCGCTTCCTCTGTTCCAGAAAAGGAGGTAGAGCCTTTGCGGTGGTGTCATCTTATCTGTGGAACTCCCTCCCATTGAGTATTCGATTGATTGAGCTGGAATCTCAGTGCAGCGGTAAACTCAAGACATGGCTGTTTTCCAGCTACTAAACTCCTGGTTGTTGCCGTCCACAGCGCCGGGACACCCCCGTTGGGGGTAGCCGTGTGCTCTACAAGACTCCTAAATAAATAAATAATAAATACAGTCCTGGACCCTTGGAAGTAGTGTTTCTGGCTGTTTCGGCAAAAATACATGCATTGCCTGCTTTGCGCCGGTCGGCACCAACGCAATCACCTTTGACCCATCATCTCTTCGATGACTCCATATCGTCAATAGCGTGGTTCGACGATGACACATTGCCTTCATCGCCTCTAGCTTGATTATGAAGTGGGACCCAATTCTGAACCGATGCTTTGCCTACAGTCCTTTAGATTGATGACGATGCATCACCTTCTCCGCTCTTTGCAGCAGCTCCTCAACGTCAAGACCTTTCTCCATGAAGGTACTGTTTCAGCTGGGCCTGCGTGGTTTCTGTATCTGACCCACAATCCATGGCAGTCAGCTTGACTTTTCAGATTTGGCCTGGTCCAGGGTGACCACTTAGTCCCGATTAGCGCTTTGACTCTAAGCACTATATTTCAAGATATTCTTTAAAAAATTCATAATTCCAGCTCTACTTTTTGGATTTTTGTCATTTTGGGCTTGTTTTGTTCATTAAATTAAGCTGTTTGTCTAACCTGATGTGGATTATTGTTGTGTGGTATTTGCACAGTTTTACAGTATTAAGTGATGCACAAATACTTTACACATTGCCTCTTAAGTTAAGCCTGACTGCTCTGTGCCAAGCTACCAGAGGATGCGCACAGGTTAATTTAGGTTGTGTATTTGACTAACCCTTACTCCAGCGGTGATCCCTACTTGGACTGAGTAGATACCTCAGCCAACTAGAGACACCATTTATAACAGAATGTTTTGTAAATTTGAGCTAGCAGCTTGTTTGTTGAAGCTTTTGCATTTTTAGTAGGCAGTTTTAAATGGAACTTGCAAAAAAGTTAATTAGTAACAGGATGGCATAATAGCATGTGGAACAAAATGTAAAACAATGGTTTTTACACAAATATTTGTTTATTTTCTCCTAAGGTATACACTTTTCTTTGTTTTGTACCCTATGGGAGTCACTGGTGAACTGCTCACAATATATGCTGCTTTACCATTTGTGAGACAAACAAGTCTATATTCCATAACGCTTCCGAATAAGTGGAACTTCTCATTTGACTACTATACATTCCTCATCCTAGTTATGATCTCTTACATTCCACGTAAGTACAAGATTGTTTATTGTCATTTTGTTAGCATGTTTTGTATGCTTTGATTTTGTTGTGCTATTTCTTTGACTACATTGAAGGTAGCTACCGGAAAATGATAAATGGGAGTGTTTTACTTTGCCAATAACTTTAGCAAAATCTGATGACTGCATGAAATTAAGGTGCACTTGGTGCATCCAAGTAAAGTTGTTCATGTCACATTTCTAGTTGATCAGTAAACAAGTGCACAAAGTACTATTTCTCATTAGAAGTCAAACAAGTATTTTAATTTATACTACAGCAAATACTGCTGAATGGAACTACACCAAACTAGGCATGAAAGCAGATCTGTCCTCAGATTAGGCCATTATGTAGTTTAGTGCAAATTTGTTTAGTAGTTTCATATATTTGTATTATAAAAATGTGTGCTGCTCCTCAAATTATTACTTTTTTTTTTTAAACAAACTTTATTAAATCTTCAGTTTAAGTACAGTATCATGGTAAGTACACATGGCATTTTTGTTCTAATTGAAATTTGTCGAGCCATCAATAAAGCATTACCCAGTTCAACGCACTGTAACCAACGTAGTACATCACATTACATACGTTATGATTATGAGGACCATGTGAATCATCCATAATATATACTGCGAGGTTAAAGGATGATGGATCCATATCTAAGTCTAAAACTATAAACTTCATTCAACTCCTCCCCACCCCCCCTCCCTCCCCCTGTTCCTGGTCTGTCTATCTTCTGTCGTCCATCCCACCTTGTGCTCCTAGGTTATCATCATACTCCGATTGGTGCAGCTGGTGCGCATTGGGCCAATCCGTGCTGTCTGCTCAGGCCATCGCTATCTGTGGGCATCGTTTCTAGGTCATTCCTGGGTCAGGGTTAGAAAAAGTGAGTGGGATATCTAATTGTTTAGGCTCCTTCAGCATAATGTCCCATTCCAAAGAGATGGGATTCTTCCATAGGCCTCGTGCTTCCTCGCGTCTGAGTGCTGCGCTCTTGGCACTACCCCACCTAACTACTTCGTCCCGCCATGTGTGTATTGGGGGCTCCTAGGGGATTTCCAGCGCAAAGTGATTGCTCTGATGGCCAATATAAAAGCAAGGTCTAAAAAGCGCAATTGGACCTTAAGGGCACTGGTACTCTTGCACAAACCCAGGCAGTCCAGGATATTATCAGTGGTGGGGAGGTTTGTGATCTCCCCAAGTGTAGCCTGAATCTGTCCCCAGTAGTCTCGAAGGTGTGGGCAGGTCCATAATATATGAACAAAGCCCCCCTCTTCAGTTCTGCACCTCGGACAGCAATGTTGGGCATCAGGGAACATGCGGTGTATCCGCTGCGGTGTTAAATAGGATCCATGTAGCACCATTGGTTTTTAAATTTTGAATTTTACGTTCTGGGAAACCCGTTTGGGGTGCTCTAGGATGCTCTCCCAGGCTTTGTCCGTAAGTTCCGTGTTAGCGTCTTCCTTCCATTTCGAGCGGAGTACAGTCAGAGTAGTGGACGCCTGCGCTCTGATACCTGTATAGAGCCATTTCACTAAATGCCCCCTCTCCCCATAAAATAAAGTAGGTGTACTAGATCGTGGCGGCTCAGTACGTTGAGGTGCCCATGTCGTCCTAACATAATGTGTGAAGCAAATAAAGGAGGTCTGGTGCGCCAGTATTCCACACAAAGGTGGCATGGTCTGATAGAACCCCGTCACCAGAGAACCCACCTCCTCTACGCCTGCTACGATCCAGTCACTTTTACCAGTATGCAAAGGTGTGAACTGTGCTGGGAGGTGAAACGGTGTGCTCCCATCCCCCTTCTGTTTAAAAAGGCTCCCTTGAGCCACTGAGCTGACGAGCTCTTGGAGATGCACCTGTGCGCCAGGGAGAGGTACAGAGACCTGAGAGGATTGTGGCAGCTTTCTCAGCAAACCTCAGATGAATTTCGTTTTATCTCTACTGATGAAGGATACAATCCAGAAACATGTGTCTAGAGATTAACCGCACTAACCTGCACCAACTTTGGTGAAACACTCTGCAACTTTCAAGTAAGCATTTAAATCGAACTGCATTTACGAAAGGTGGATTGTGGCACCAGTAGGGATAGATTAACAAAGAAATACAAGAGGCGAGTTAACATCACCATCTTGGATATGGCAATCCATCCCATCACGGACAGTGGTGGGGATGTCCAGAAAGAAATACTGGAGTGTATTGCAGCAATGGCCCTCATGAGATTCCCCTCCAGCTGGTCCGCCTGAGCTCTATAGACCTGAATACCCAGATATTTAAATGTATTGTGTTTTATAGGCAGTTGGCAAGTGCCAAAGCGGAGCGCCTCCGGGCGCAGTCCGTCTTGGAAATAAAAGACGCTGGGTTTCCCTGCGCTGATAGCTAAGCCCGATATAGTCTCAAAGGTGGAGAAGACACCGGGGAGGGGTCCCGGGTCAGCCTCTAAGTCTCGCAGGTATATGACGATATTGTCCAAATAAATTGAAGTGAGGTGTGCGAGGTGCCTTTAATTGGTATCCCTAGCTCTTCGGACGACTGTCTCAGTGCAATGGCCAGCGGTTCCAGCGCCAAGACAAATAGATGGGGGGAGAGTGGGCACCCCTGTCTCGTGCCTCTGTGTATTGTATACTCTCGGTAGATGTGGCCTCCAGTACGTGCTCTGGCAGTGGAGTTTACGTAGAGCAGGCGTACCCATTGAAGGAAGTCCGGGGGAGGCCAAAACGCTGCAAAGCCACGAACATGTATCCCCATGTAATAGAATCAAAAGCTTGACTCAAGTCCAGCGCTATGCAGCCTGCGTTGCTGTACTCCCTGGGGGTACCCACCATGACGTGGTGAAGTCTCCTTATATTGAGGGAAGTGCTGCACGCAGGAAGGAACCCACATTGATCTTGATGGATAAGATTGGGGAGAATGGGGATTAAGCGATTAGCGAGAGCCTTACTAAGGATTTTATATTCAGTGGCTAGGAGGGACAGGGGTCTGTAGTTGGAAATTGGGTGCCGTCTCGACCACTAGAGCTTCGCTTGTAGAGCGTAGTAAATGGCCTGTGTCCCAAGCGGTTTTTATAAAGTTCTTCCAGCTTAGGGACTAATATGTCCAGATGTGACATAAAATTCGATAGGAAGGCCATCTAGGCCGGGGGCTTTGTTACGATTAAGGCCTTTGATTGCTGCTCTTATTTTGTGTTGTGTGATGGTTCCTGAGAAGTCCTTTCGTGCAGTGTCCGTGATTGTCGGGAACTTCAGGGCACCTAAAAACTCGTCTATCATGGTATTATCCATATGTGGTGGCGCCGCATAGAAGTCGCTAAAATAAGTGCAGAAGGCCTCATTAATCTCTAATTGGGAATGAACTAATCCCTTCACTGGTGAACGTATGCACATAACAATTGGCGCTTCAGGGCTGTCCTTCAATAATCTGGCTAGTAATGTACCTGCTTTGTCGGCCTCAGTCTGCTTCCAGTGTATGAATGTTTGATAATCTATACAGCGAAGGGTCTGCAGGACCTCCGCATGTTTAATGCGAGCCTCCCGCAGAGATTCTCTTTTATCTAAGTCAGTCACCTTAGCTTGCTCCAGCTCTGTCATTAGAGCTTCCATGCTCATAAGGCTCCTATGCTTCTCCTGTCGTGCCCCTACAATGGCACTAATTGCAGAACCTCGCACCACCACTTTAAAAGCATCCCAGCCGATAGGAGTGGAGGAAGCTGTATGCCAGTTTTCGGTGAAGTAATTATACATGGTGGTAGAAATCGTGGTCCAGAAGGGGGCATCCTCCAGGAGTTGTGGCCAGAGTTTCCAGGTCCGGACAAGGGTGGGAACTCTCCCCCACGTAAGCGTGAGTTCCGAGGATTATGGTCCGAGAGGGTTTTAGCTAGATAAGTGGATCAGTGTAGGTGTGGGACAATGGAATGGTAGCATAGTAATCGATATAGTCTGGTATGGAGTTGATGGACTTGGGAGTAAAAAGAGTATTCCCTATGTGTGGGGTGTAACAGGCGCCATGCATCCTTAAGTCTCCAACCCCCTACCCAGGTGTTTAGGAGGTCAGCATGTTTACGAGTTCCGCCCCCATGTAATGGAGGATGGGATCTATCTAGGTCCACGTCGAGGACTGTGTTGCAATGTCCCCCTAGGATCCAGGGGATAGTGTCCCACCCTGCCAGGGCTCTGCCAAAGTCCTGAAAGAACTTGTCTTGGGCAAAGTTCGGGCGTATATACTCCCCAGAACCACATGCAGGTCGTCCAGTGTGCCCCTTAACAGTACATAACGTCCCTGGTCGTCTATACGACGGTCCGACTCTGTGGATTGGAACCCCATGGCGGATCCATATTGTTGATATACACAAAAGAACACAGGGGGTCTAAAGTAACGCAGTGTGTGGCTAGCTATCCTTAACTCCTAAGCAACTAGTGAGTTGGTGACCTGGTCACCCTAGATAACCTATGTAACAAACTCAGTGTGATGATGGATCTGTGTGCATGGAATCACGTACATACAGTGCCAGTTTCCTTGATCCCAATAGCTCATAAGTGGATTACCATCAAAATTAACTTAGTGATCAGTCCTATCATCTGGTTCACCAGTATCACGTGGTTGGTCCCTTGATCATCGAGACCAGTTAACCACGAACTCGATAGTGGAGCTGGTTAAAGTCCACAGGCACTCATGGACTACCATATGACAGCCGATCATTGATGGTTATGAAAGTGGTGAACACGCAGTGCAAAAAAAGGATGTGGTGATTTAAAATAGAGTGGACTGTCCTAAATTATTTATTAAGCAAAGGACATGCCCCCTAATTAAAACCAGAACAGTGCAAACGACAGTGGAAACAAATATCTGTCGTGACAAAAAGGCCAACATGTTTCTGCCTAGCGGGGCAAACGACCCCCGGCTTTCATCAGGGCCTCTGATCTCAATATGTTGCTACTGCTTAACAAGTGGTGTGAATAATACCCAAAGGTGTAACGCAGATATCAAAGGTTGAAATGTATACAACCTGTAGTACGCTAATCCTCCATGTCAAAAGCACATCTAGAAAGAGATGCAAAAACAAATAGATTCTTACAAAATAATTATACTGTATGTGAGTGTAACCATGCACCATTCCCATTTCAAGTATGTAAAACATTTTCTTTCTCACCCAGCTTGACCGGGGACTGGACCTCACCTCACCTGGACCGTGCTCAGGTTTCTCAATGCCCTGCTCTACAGGTCAGGAGACAGCAACCGGAAAAATACAATGACAATTATGCTCCTAATTTCTCAAAATCGATCACAGTTGCACAAACTATTCTCTTGACCAAGTCCGAGCCCATCCGTGTAGTGGCGTCTCTCTCTCAACTCTGCAAAACCCAACAACTAATGTATGTGACATACTCTTAATACTTGCCCTTTACTAAAACATGCAAGCATTTTGTCAATAACTCTACACCTGATGCTGATGGGCCATACTCATTTACAAAGTGGCATGATTTTAAACGTAGCCCACCATTTCTGTCTCATAAGGCGCTGCTAAACCTTAGACTTTGGCTAAGTACCTTAACGCGCTAGCTCTCTTCTAATCAACATTCTCTAGTGTATTCGCTAGCTGCACGTGAAAATGTGCGAGTCTTTCTGTATTGGAGCTTGAATAAGGATATATATACACATATATCTCCGCTTCCAAACACCAGCCAGATGCACACGTGAGCGGGTGCACACAGAACGGGGGTGTGCCCGTTAAAATAATCCAAGCTCCGAACATCCAAGGATCCTTACTCCATAAAGAATGTAGCACTCACAGGGGGTACGCCCTATGGCGAAACGCGTCGTTGCTGTGAAGTTCCCGTAATAAATCTTTGTTGGGACTACCCCCTGTGAGTGCTACATTTTTTAAGGAGTAAGGATCCTTGGATGTTCGGAGCTGGGGGTGTGTGTGTGTGTGTGTGTGTGTGTGTGGGGGGGGGGGGGGTGTGTAGGTGTGTAGATGTAATTCCTCGGTAGCCAGCAAACAATACACTGTCCCAACGCGTTTCAGCTCTGTCATCGAGCCTTGGTCACGGGAGAAATGAAAACTGCGTTCAGAAATGACCATGTTATTTAAAGGCTCCTTAATTGAGTGATTCACGGAGCCTGAAAGTCATTTGCATCCGCCTGCGCAGTGAATTTAAATCGGCACTTAGTGTTTTTTGTGCAAAGGCGAATTCAGTGCGCACATTTCAAATGTCATTTCACATCTTGCTGGCACACTTGTAAAACAAAACAACACTTTTCTCCTTACTTTTCACGGAATCCATGAGCCTGAAAGGCATTTCAGCTCACATCCCTTACTCTTCATGATGATGATGTCATCATTGATGTAATTTACGATGTCATCAGTGATGTCACTGACCATGTCATGAATGATGTAATATGTGACATCATCAGCAGTGCATTGCGGGTGCGCGAAATAGTTAGTACAACTAACTATATAGGAGCGATTTCAATGGTTTTGTATGAGTGAAATGTCCAGCTAACTATAACACCCCTAAAACTTATAGTTTTTTGAGTGAATTTTAAAGTTTTTTTAATGCTAATTCCTAACTATATGAGGCCTGAAACCTATGTTTTTTTCAGTGCATATATATATATATATCCAGAAACAACTCACCATGCAATGAACAGAGAGCACGCACACAAGGGCTGATAGGTTCACCTTCCTTTAATGCGTGGTGTCTCCCACGACGCGGCAGTTTAAAAAGCACTTCAGAACCGTGTTTCGGCGGTGTTACTAGCCTTTCTTAATCTGAAAGGCACCATATTGACGCTGCTTTCGTGCTCGCAAGATCAGTAAACCTAGACAATGTGCTCAGTAAATTCCTTGTGCAGAAAACAAAAAAAGTGTGCATATTACTTAATTTTAGGGTGTGCAGTAGCATAGTAACCAACATTTAAAAGGTGTCCGGCCAGCTTATTAAAAAGTCTACTCGTGAGATCTCAAAATTGGCATAATAGCAAGAACATTCTTGTACATTTTACTGCTGCCTGAAAACACTACTAGTTGTTTAGTTGTATCTCGTCTCCAAATGCTTTGTACCACTTTGAAATGTTTTTTTTTTTTTAAGTCAGTTCGGAATTAAATTCCAATTCCTTGCACATTCACTGCCATCTCGGAAAAAAGTCGCAGTTGAATCTCACTTTAAAACAAACGCGGACACAATCATTATTTAAAACAGCTGTGCCGTTCTGCAATGTATCTTGAGTAAGTGAATTCATTGGGGAATACAATACAGGTTACTTTCTTTTGTGTAATCTGTCATCGTGTTGACACAAATTGTTTAATGTTACCTTGAGCCCTGAAATTCACTTCCAGCATATTGTCATAAATCGTCTTTAACATAAAAACGGCACAGCAATCTTAAGCTGCGGGGTCGAGAGGGGTGTTCCCAATAAAACCAATTCGACCCTTCAGTCCTCACCGGAGCGCAGATTTGCCCTGTGCCCAGTACCAGATTTTCATTTGAACTTCTGATCGTGACCAAAGCTTAACTTGAAGAAACTGAGTTCCCACGCTGAAAGTCACTAAATCGTCCCTTCGTCAATCCTCTACTCCTCCTCAGCATGCGGCATTAATTCCTCTTCTCAATCCAAAGTCTGAGGGCTCGATGGTATTGCACTAATGAGCTTGCAGGTCACATGCCGCTACTACAGGAAACATCCGTCGGTGGCCTCTCCCACAGGTTGCAAGGTGTTAATGTGATTCAAAGGCATGAGCCTCGGCTGCAACAAGGCACTTTGACATTTTTCTTTAAACAGAAGTACATGTTAATGCCCCCAATAAACCGATAATACCAATATCAAAGCAACGTGTTTTATGGACAGTGAATTCTATTAATTAATATAATCATATTGTCAGAGCTCTGTTAGTAACGTGTTACTGCTGCCTAACTTTGTGGCGCTAATATACACTACCAAGGTGTAAAAAGACGAATCGGCCTGAGGTTCACCCTTGTAACCTGCAGGCTTCACCAGATACAAGTAACATGCTCAATAACCCAGTGGGCTACTGTAATAATTGCATTTTTCAGAAACAGGCCGCTGGTTCAGCACTCCTAAGGTGCTTCTTGGCGCTTGTTGACAGCTCTACTTACCCAGCTCAGAGGTACTCATTTCATCCACCTAAATACACATATTGAGAGAGAGAGACATGTTTGAGGCATGTGTGCTGTAGATACACATGCTATGCATACTCCTGCCATCTACTGTTGGGTCCAGATGTTTGCAAGTTATTTTTCATCGAAGAAGTCTTTCTAATCACGAGGTAAGGTGACTCCTCCTTTCAGTGATAGTGTGCATGGGCATCGTCTCCATTGAAAATTGTTTTTTCCCGCCATAAAATTTGGAAGTGTATTGCTGCGCGCCAGTTCCAAACCGTCCTTCAGGTTCCCCTCGGTGAGCAATCCACTCTACCCTCAACGCTATTGTTCTCTTACCCGTTTCTCTGTTCTCCAGGTATCAAATCGATCGGGATACACTCTACTTTCGGTAAGAAACATCGTGGGCGGCCCTTAGGCCTAGCTGCGTTAGTCTACTTTTCCGCCATTGAACGGACTCTGTTCCAATTCTGTCCTCGGTGCCACTCAAAGTGCCCTTGTACTGACCTGCACAAACTATGTAATTTGTGCTTCTCACCCGAGCACAAAGAAGACTGCGACTCCTGTAAGTTCTTCTGGTCCAGAAAGATTATACGCAATAGTCTGGCTCGACAAAGATAAATGCAACACCAAAGCATTTAACATACTCCAGATAACTTAGGGAAGAATCTAAACATGAAGAGGTCAAAGCGTCGGCTACAGAAGAGTAAGAAGCCTTCTCTTTTCCAGAATCCGATTCTGAACTGAAGATTGATTTGGAGTCTGAAGACGTGAGTCTGGGTCAGGGTACCGTGAGTACTAAAGACCCTTTACCCCCCACAAAATCTCTTCCATGAAGCATAAGGCGTTGGCACCACCTCTACCTTCGGGCCTTGGTCGGCACCGAGACCATGTTTCCGACGCCCCGCCCTTGGGCCCGGCATCTAAACAAACAGTCAACCCTTCGGCTCGGGATCGAATCGTCCAAAGTAGGCGTCTTGGAATCCAAAACCCTCCGCTCCAAAAGACAAAACTGGTTCCGGAGCCAAAACTTTCTGCTCCTAAAGACAAGACTGTTTCGGCACTGAAACCTTTGATGCCGAAAATAAAAGAAAGTCTCTGGAACCTATCCAGGAGCATTTCAAAGAAAAATTAGACCCTAAACAAAAGATATACATTATTCCAGATACTGGACATATTTTAGCTGACACCATCTAAATGGAAATTTACTTTAGAGGACCCTGCTCAAAAGATTCCTATTAAGAACAAGCATTTACAATGCAATAGGTCTCGCAGCATTAAAGTTTGAGTTACTGGCATTGTAAATGACAATGCTTTGCATTAATTCTTTTTTTTTTAATTTGCAATTGGTATATAAACATTGTTTGTGAATGGTTAGCTGTTGCTTATGCTAAGCAAAGTTGGCAGTAATATAGAGTGCTGGTCTTGCATGTTATAAGCATGCTGATTTAAAGCGCTCTGATACATGCGGGTAAAGTTTGCGCTATATCAAAGTGAAAACTAATAAATAAACAAATAAAAGCCTACCTGTACCACATCTGTTCTTATTCTTTGATGCCACATATCTTTGGGTCCCTGTATTTATTAACTTCACCCGGCTGTGGGAAACCTCCATGGCAGGAACAACGTGTTGCGGGGCAGACACGGGCAATGTAGCCACTGTCCTGTGGCTGCACCGCGGGGTAACAGTGTAGGGGCAGGGATGCAGGCAGTTGGTAGTGCTGTGCCATAGCAGTGTAGTTCTCTGTGTATGCTGGGCATGGGGGTTGCTATTGGCTGACAAGAAGTGGTGAGGAGGTGCCGGTTCGGTATGCCTGCTTCCTGATCTTGGGCAGGCGACAGTTAAAAAAACAAGGGCTATACGTTCAAAGTGCGTGTTTATGCACCGATTGCAGTTTTTAAAAACAAATTAATAAAAGGCATTGTCATTTACAATGCCAATAGCTCAAACTTTAATGCTGCGAGACCTATTGCATTGTAAATGCTTGTTGTCTTCAGCGAGGAGCTCGGTGTGTCTTCAGGGAGATGAAGAGCTCTGTCTGTTTTCAGGGACAAGATGAGCTCTGTCTGTCTTTCAGAACACATGAGCTCTGTCTGTCTTCAGCAAGGAGCTCTGTCTGTCTTCAGAACACTATGAGCCATGTCGGTCTGTACTGAGGAGCCTCTGTCTGTCTCCAGTGAGAAATTCTTCTGATCTTTAGATATTACTTCTCCCCCAACTGCTACCACACATGACCACCTTTAGGTGGCGCTTTGGACAAACTGTAAATGAAAGGAGTTGAGGGCAGAGGGCGAGGAGATGAAGGGCTTGAGGGAGGAGAGCACAGTGACGCAGAGGCAGGAGAAGGTGCGTCATCCTCTGTCACAGGATCACACCCCGAGTCAGAGAGCAGAGACTCACAGAAAAATGTCAGCAGCTCTCACAGGGTCAGACAGAGAGACCGTCAAAGAGCAGAGGCCCCGGGATCACAGGAGAATGTCAGCAGCTATCTCATGGTCAGGTAGACAGACAGTCAGAGAACAGAACTCCACAGGATAATGTCCGCGGCGCTTACAGGGCAGAAAGAGAGACGGTCAAAGAGCAAAATCACAGGATAATATCAGCAGCTGTCTCGTGGCGAGGCAGAGAGACAGTCAGAACAGAGCTTCACAGGATCCCAGTCAACGGATCTCACAGGACCAGGAAGAGCGAGAGAGGAGGCCCCTGGATCACAGGGTAATGTCATAATCTGTCACAGGGTCAGACACAGAGGATAATGCCATAATGCCTGCAGTTGTTGTGGGGGGAGGAGGGAGGATTGGGAAGGGGCAAGGGTCAGTGACAGCCGCCTCGCCTTTAATGTGTAAGCAGCTGTCTCAGTGGCTGGGGCGGGGCGGGGGTCAGTGACAGCCGCCTCGCCTATAATGTGTAAGCAGCTGTCTCAGTGGGCGGGGCAGGGGTCAGTGACAGCCACCTCGCCTATAATGTGTATGCAGCTGTCTCAGTGGCTGGGGCGGGGCAGGGGTCAGTGACAGCCGCCTCGCCTATAATGTGTAAGCAGCTGTCTCAGTGGCTGGGGCGGGGCAGGAGTGAGTGACCGCCGCCTCGCCTATAATTTCTAAGCAGCTGTCACACACCAAGAGCAGGACACAGATCAAGAGGCTTTGAGTCAAAAACTTGGAGAGCTTCTTACATAACCGAGGGCAGGACGAGAGAGGTGGGGGGTTGACAGAAGGAGAGAGACCGACATACGAGGAGAGAAGGGGGGGTATCTTGAGGGAGAGAAGAAAGAAGGGACAGAGTGGGGGAAGAATCGGGAGGAGCGAGAAAGGTGTGTGTGTATATATATATATATATATATATATATATATATATATATATATATATATATATATATATATATGTATATATATGTATATATATGTATATATATGTATATATGTATATATATATATATATATATGAGAACGAGGGTGAACTACAAAAAGAAAGAGGGCTGAGAGACAGCTATAGACAGAAAACGAAAGTACGAGTGAAAGGAAGAGAGATAATCAGTGAATGGGAGAGAAGGGAGAATATATAGAAAGGACATTACTAATAGTCTGAAATAAAACTGAAGTCACTAAAATAGATTTAGGTCAGGGCCTCACAGCGCATGCGCGTGGGTGCCTCAGAGCTTCACCGTGTGCCCCACCCCAGGAGCACAGGCACATATAAGAGTTACACGTATGAGGCCGGGTGGGGGTGTACTCCTGCACACTTTATCACATGTGAATGAACTCGGAGGGCGGCCTGTCAGTCAAACAGTGCTTAGAGGACTACCCAGGCGCTCTCTGACCACATGCAGAGACCCGGATAATACCAATGAGGATTCTCTGGTGAAACCCAGCAGCTCAACAGACCTCGCTACCAAAAAACGTAAAGAACATCTAATTACAGCGATAAACTCTACCAATACGATCGAAAAGAGCATAACGGAACGCTGGGAGAGTACTGGGTGCAGGGTGAGTCTTGTGGAAGGAGGTTTGGGGCAGTACGGAGGGATGGCTGGAAAAGTAAAAGCGGGAAGTCCGGTATCTTTGCCATGACATGGGCGGGGCCGGAAGAGGCCGGTGTGGCTCGTTGCTGCGGGGCTCCCATGAGGAAGGGAGAGCCCCGCAGTAGCGATCGAAGTCCCGGGTCCCAGGAGGGGGCCCGGGTGAAGTGGAGAGGCAGGGTCTGTTTTGCAGGGCGTCGCACGGGAACCCCGCGCAGGCCGCGGAGAAGAGAGGAACGGAGTCTATGCACAGCAGCCCGGTGAGTGGGGCTGCTGGCAGTGTGATAGCGAAAGCGGAAGCGCTGTCCGTCTCACTGTTGGCAGGCACCGTGTGGTGTTGGGTCCGGGAGTTGTGTGTGTGTCTGTGTGTCTGTGTGTCTGTGTGTGCGCGTCATGATCCATTGTGAGTGTGAACAGCATGCCGGAATCGGAGCGCGTGGTCCCGGCATGCTGCGTGTGCCCATCTCTTGGCTCGTTGTAAGCAGAGCTGACGTCTATAGGTCTCGCTGCGACATCGCTTCGCGATGCGTCGCGGGGCGAGACCTAATAAGGAAATGGCTACTAGCCCTATTCATCCACCTCCACCACATTTACCAAGTTCAGATCCTCTACTCATAAAACCTCACTGATCTCCTCATACACTACCAAATCTAGACGAGGATGATGATAATACTCATTTGCTTGTAGATCCATGGAATGACTACCCTATTGACCCTCCCATGGATACTGACCCTGATCTATACCCTGCAAAGCCATCACCACCAGATGATAATCTAGCTTAACAAGAGCTTATTTCTAGAGCAGCAGAGTATCATGGGGTTGCATTACACATGCAGTCTTTGGAGGAAGATGTTTTTATTTGACTCTCCAGGGTCTACGCGTAGGCCAAGTCTGAGTCTTCCTAAGTTAAAAGGCATGATGAGACATGCTGGCGAATTATTTAAAGACCCTGTGCGTGCTCATGTTTTAATTCCAAGGATTGATAAAAAATATAAACACCTGCCATCTGATCCCATTTTTATTAAGGGTCAATTACCTCTAGACTCGTTAGTGGTCTCTAATGCTCGTAAGAGAGCAAGCTCTCAGACCTCTGCCAATGCACCTCCCCCAGACAAGGAGTCTAAACTAATCAGTGCATCTGGTAAGAGTGGCTGCTCAAGCCGCTAACCATTGGCGCATTGCTTACACGCAGGGCTTACTAGCTAGGTATGATAGCTAACTCATACATAAGATGTGCTTTAGATGCTGCTGATACTGCAGCGAGGGCAATTAAACCCAGCATTCTCCTAAGAAGAAGACATGCCTGGCTTAGGATCTTGTGGTTTCAAACTGAAGTTCAATAGTCCATTTTAAACACTCCCTTTGACAAACAACGCCTGTTTGACCTCAAGTCGATGAGGCTTTGGAGAAAATAAAGAAAGATACAGAAGTGCAGAAGTCCCTGGTAGCTCTCCAGTCCTCATCAAACAGAGGCTTCTTTTGCTGCTCATTTTACAGAGCATGGTCCAAAACCACAACCTACAAATCCAACACACAACCCTCTCCCTCTACAGCTTTTTATAGAGGTGGTTACAGAGGAAACTATTCCAAAGGTAGGGGTAGAGGAGCCACAGCACATAACTCCCCTTCCACTAACAAGCAGTGGCTTGCCCTTATTACCCCCGATCACTTAACACCTGTCGGAAAGTCTTTAACAATTTCTTCCCATTTGGCATATAACATCAGACAAATGGATGGTGGACATTATCTGACATGGGTATTGCCTGGAGCTTACCTCCAATCCTCCAAATATTCCACCTCGCACTCACAAACTTTCAAGAAAGCACCTACAGCTACAGGAAGTTCAATCTATATTGACAAAGGGAGTCATAGAAACAGTTCAGTCACAGTACTAAGGTTTAGAGGTTTACTTTGTGCTTTCTAATCCCCAAAAAGGACGGTTCTTTAAGACCAATTTAGGATCTTAGAGAGTTAAACAGATAACGACTGTCAGAAAATTTCGATACAGTAACACTTCCACAAGTGCTTCCACTTCGAAAACAAGGCGATTTTGTGTCCACGCTAGACTTAAGACGCATACTTTCACATTCCAATCCACCCAGCTCATCACAAATATCTCAGATATGTTAGCAGAGAAACCCTATCAGTTCAAAGTACCTCCCATTCAGAGTAACTACTGCACCCAGAGTGTTCACAAAATGCCTAGCAGTAGTAACAGCTCCTCTCAGAAGACAACCAAGTCATGTCTATCCATATCTAGACGATTGGCTCATCAAAGCAAACACACCAAAAGTGCTTGCGACACACTCAGACTACGTTAGGCCTACTTTGCCAATTAAGTTTTACGGTCAATACGCAAAAGTCTCATCTTCAGCCTTCACAAATGCAGTCCTATCTGGAACCGACTCTCAATACTCACACAGCTCTAGCCTCTTCAAATACAGCCACGATTAGAAATATTCAAACTCTGTTATTAGAGTTTCAGGTCAACCAATATCTACCAGCCAAGACGTTCATACAACTGCTAGGAATGATGGCATCATGCATCGCATTAGTGCCCCATGCAAGACTACACATGCATCCTCTACAAGAGTGCTTGGCACATCAGTGGAATCAGTCACAGGGTCAATTAACAGATCTAGTGTTGGTAGACAGCCACAGCCATTGCACACTTTTGTGGTGGAACACACAAAACTTATCAAAAGGGTGGCAATTCATCGACCCTGTTCCACAGAGCGTGCTAACAGTGGACGCATCTCTCACAGGATGGGGTGCCCATCCCCACAACTACACAATTCAGGGGCTCTGGGACGACCAGCACAAATGTTTTCAAATGTCTTCACATCAGCTATCGAGAACTTCTAGCAGTATTTCTAGCATTGAAAGCCTTTCAGTCTCACCTCACAGACAAAGTTGTCCTAATCTGCACAGACCTGACAGGCATGTACTACGTACAAAAACAAGGTGGACACTCTCTCCTACTGTTACACCTCTCGTAGGCCATTTGGTGTTGTGCAATTCATCACAAAATTAATCTTTTGGCAGAACACCTTCAAGGAGTGACCAATCGAATTGCCAAACTCCTCAGCAGAGGGAGGCAACAAATACCTGAGTGGTAACTTCATCCCCAAATTCTCCTTCCAATCTTTCAAAAATGGGGATTCCCACAAATAAATCTGTCTGGCACAGTGGACAACACAAAATGATCAGACTTCGCATCCAGGTACCCACACCCTCTATCCAAAGGCAATGCCCCATGGATGAATTGGTCAGGGACATTTACCTATGCTCTTCCCCCTCTCCCACTCCTTCCGTTTCTGCTTCGAAAGCTCCAATAAACATCGTTCACACTCCTTTTAGTAGCTCCCACATGGGCTCGTCAATCATGGTTCACCACACTATTGGAGCTTTAAGTGGTTCCAAATCAAAAGTTGTCTCATTTCCAGCCTTCTCACTCATAACCATGGAGAAGTCAGGCACCCAAACCCCAAGGAGTTCAACTTAGCGATTTGGCTCCTGAAGTCATAGTTTGGATACTTAAATTTACCACCAGATTGTACGACCGTTCTTAAAGAAGCAAGAAAGTCTTCCACCAGCGCTTGTTATACAGCTAAATGGAAGAGATTTGTTGTCTACCATAGCAACAACAAAATTAATCCTCTAGATGCTTGTGTATAAAACATTATATCATATCTTTTGCATCTAGAGCAAGCTGATCTAGCCTACACATCTATTCAATTGCACTGTGCAGCAGTAACTGCATATTGGCAAAACAGACTGCATTTATCTTTGTTCAAAGTTCCAGTACTTAAAGCCTTTATGGAAGGCTTAAGGAGAATAATTCCACCTAGAACACCTCTGGCACCAGTTTGGAATCCCAACATTGTGCTTACAAGACTCATGGGTCCACATTTTGAACCATTACAGAATTGTCCTTTACAGTTCATTTCATGGAAGGTTGCCCTCCTCATTGCTATCAATTCATTAAATAGAGTTAGTGAGCTACAGACATTAACCTTAGAAGAACTCTTCTTTCAGCTCCATAAAGATAGGGTAGTTCTTTGCACCAACCCAAAGTTCATTCCTAAAGTGGTTTCTGCTTTTCATCTTAACCAATCAGTTGAGTTGCCTGTGCTCTTTTCTCAACCTGATTCAGTATCTGAAAGAGCTCCTCACACACCTGATGTCAGGAGAGCGCTATTGTACTTTATTGAAAGGAAAAAGGATTTTCGCAAAACAAAGCAACTGTTTGTTGCATTGTCTCCACCGCACAAGGGCAATCCTATCTCTAAATCTGGCATTTCCAGATGCATTATTAAATGTATTTAGACTTGCTATGCCAAAGCTAAAAAAACATTGTACCTCCTAGAGTGCATTCCACTCGCAAAATAGGAACATCTGTGGCCTTTTTAGGCAACATTCCTATAGCTGACCTCTGTAAAGCAGCAACATGGTCCACACCACACACTTACCAAACGCTATTGTGTGGATGTGTTAGCACGTCAGCAAGCCAATGTAGGCCAAGCACACATTCCTCAAACGGATTATGCTACTTACCCAGTAAGCTTCTGTTCTTGGCATGTAGAGCTGTCGATTCACATGTGCCTTCCCACCTCCCCGGGCACCTGTAGTTTTTGCACATATATATATATATATATATATATATATATATATATATCTATATATATATATATCTATATATATATATATATATATATATATATATATATATATATATATCTATATCTATATATAACTCAACAAAAGGTGCCCCTGCATGAAGACGCACTCCTCCAGTTGGTAAGTACAACTTTTATTTCTCCAAAGGAACAGGGTTTAAGCTCCGGTTTTTTCTCCATTCGCCTGACTCATTTGAGTGCATTCACGCACTTTCTTCAGAGGCGCTTCAGAAACACAACTGTCTTCCGGCTGCTACAGTTCCCCTACGTGCTTCATTCATTTATTGGCCTCCGGTGTGCTGATTGTTCCACAATTGCAATGCACATCGGGACTTGTAGTCTTATTTGTGCCGGATTAAAACCTTCGGTGGTTGTGTGCTTTCTAAAGGAATTTTATGGAATAGTGAATAATGACGACACTGTACTCGGTTTGACACGAGAAGCGGTGCTCCTTTCTTGACTAAATACATCTTTTTACGAATTTGCGCTGTTTGGGACGTAAAGGGATCCCTTGGATATATGCTCTGCTACTTTTGATGTTGCAAGAAACTGACTCCCATTGTGGGTTGGAATTATCACCACAAAAGAAGGATTTCATACAAGAAGACATAGCCTTGATAAAGTCACTGGACGAATTCCTATGTAAGCGTGAAACACGTGTCGGCTGTCTGAAGACCCAGAAATAAAAGAGAACAAGAATTTACTTGTGTTTAATTTGTGCTCCTGTTACGCACATCTACAACTATTGACACATAACATAAGTGTGCTGAGGATTTTTTTCTGTACGAAGTGCATTCAGGAGTTCATGAAAGGAGGCTGCTGAAGATAAGATATGTAAATGACCGAGATATGGAGTGAGAAGGGCGCACATGTCCAATGTAGAATGAGCATAACTGGCATGATTTAGATACTCTGAAAACCACTACCCTTTACACATGCCTCAGTAAGCTTTAATTCACAGACTCACTGAATTGATATATCAAAGTCTGTTATGAAGTTTTCTGGTTGTGCTGAATCAGGTTATCACATGAAATCTCTTTATTGATGTCATAACTCCATTTTCACAATTGTTTTATTAACCTTCTTGCTTTCTCACATTTTCTTGAAAATGCACCATTTACCCACTCTTTTTTTCAAAATGTTCCTGTGGGTAGAGACACCCGTGCGCATCTGTTCATGGCAACCCAGGCTTGCCTTGACGCTGCACTAGAGTTCTGCACCGCACATATTGTGAACCACTGGAATATACTCATGATTGATTGACAGTGTTTTAAGTTTAAGCCCTTTGCCTAGGTGTAGCACTTGTTTTGAAAAAATAGTTGTAGGACAGCTAAGGGGGAACAAAAACAGTTTTAGAACATGTATCAATTGGATGGCCCAAACCTATCCCGGATTGAATAAGAATGAATTAAGTTGCTAAATATAAAACATTCTAACCTTAATTAGAAAAACGGGAATAATTTGATAGAGACCATATAGGTGATAGAATGATCGATATCTGGGTACCTGTATCATTCAGGCTAAGACGGCCACTGAATACACCTAAATCTCATATACGAGCTGCCAGATGGTATGAACACTGGTCTTCCCTTTATTGGGACATGGCAGTGCTTCCAGTGGAGTGTA
Source organism: Lissotriton helveticus (assembly GCF_964261635.1). Taxonomy (NCBI): domain Eukaryota; kingdom Metazoa; phylum Chordata; class Amphibia; order Caudata; family Salamandridae; genus Lissotriton; species Lissotriton helveticus. The sequence continues at coordinate 1,649,077,691 of NC_136061.1, forward strand.
TGATCCAGGGGTTGGTGGTTGGTTGTTGGATCTGGTACAACATATATGCACTTAGTGTATTAATCATTTTACTGTAGAAGACGTTCGGGATGTATTACTGCTGCAAAAATCATAATGACTGAGATCCGGATGTTTCACTGGGGCATTTTTTTCCAGATTTGATCCTGGGGCATTTTGAAAGTTTACTAAGTCGCTAGCATACTGAAATATCTACTTGTTAGTAGCACAACTTTTAGTTATTACTCTCCGTGCGTTATCTGGGTCAACAGAGAAAACGTGTGAAAGATGAAAGCTTTAATCAGGAGCAAAAGAGCAGAGCCTAACCACAAGATGTGGTTGTGCATGCACCTAGGTATTCAAATGTTTTTTCTTGTGCCAATTAGTACATCTGACACTTCTCTCCATGTACTGGTTTATTGTGGTGGTATTTAAACCCCTGGCTTTTGTCAAAGTAACTTGTGTATCTGCCCCAAAAACCAATGATTTAGTCTGGTGTGCATTAGTCTGTTTGATTTCTAAACTTGTTCCCCGTTGCATTCTCATGAACATACTTTTTCCAGTGTTTCCACAGCTGTATTTCCACATGATTCACCAAAGGAGGAAGGTGATTGGGACTAAAGAAGAACACACAAAATCTGAATAATTTGCAGGCGCTTTTGTTATTCGTCATTTTTCTCAGAACGGAATGCTGCAGAATTCTTCAGTGCACAGTTTATTACATTGAGTAGTTCTAGAAGAGGTAAAACAAAAAGGGCTGCAAGATTGAGCTTGAATTGAGACTAACAAATGTGATCTAACATTTTGTCTGAACACACCTTATCATGGTACCATTACCAGCATGCACTTCTATGAGGACAAAAGACTACAGTGTAAAAAGGACCTACTTGCCTTTGTAGTAAGCTAAATGACTTGCATTAACTACTGTGTGCTTAATGGGTGTATATGGTTATGCTGTACTCACTAAAATTGGTGCTTCGCTTGAGAGTGTGTGCAGTTAACCATTGCTGTTGCAAAACAGTTTTTGCTGCATGCAAAAAAAACCTATGGTACTGCAAAGGCAACATTATTTCTTAGTCTGAAGCACTCTGCCAGAACTAAGTGTGAAAACGATTGTATAATATTTCAGGTACTTTATATCGAAGTTATTATACACTGTATGAGCGATTGTGAAATAAGAAATTTTCTACTTTTAATTTTAAAAATTGAGTTTCATATTTTTTTTCATGCACTTGAATTTCTTGAAAGCTATGCCAGTTGCTAATGTTTTACAGATTTTTTTTTTAATTGATAACATTTTCTGATCGAAATGGCAACATAATTTGCTAACATACTGAACATATAAAAATGTATTACATTTCTTTTCTTACCTGTTGGAAAAATGATTGAATTTAGCGTTTTACAAAAATTACCTCTTGAAACATAGCAAAACTACAACCAAACCATCAATTCTATTTTGGACTGACACCATGTTTTATTAGTCTAATAAAGTGATTCAAATTTACATCCCTTACCAGATGGTGCCAAAATGGTCTGGTATTGCAGAAACCTTTTTATCTGTGCCTGGATGAAATGAGCACACTTAACCCTGAGTTGGTGTACCACAGCTGGCATTGTTTGGGGTTCTGAAGGGTTCCAGCACTCTAGTTTGTTAGTCGCAGAACATGCAGTAGCATAAAAACTAATCGTGGGCCAATTCAATGTTGTCGTCTTTTTCCAGGCCACGTTTTTGAGTATGCATATTGCTTAGATGGCCAGTTTTAAAACTGGTCATTATCACCTTCCCACTAAAAAGCCATTCCATAAGTGGCTGCTTTATTTTAGGGAAAGTGTGTACCTATTGTTAAATTAAGAAATGCCGGTTCATGGATATAACATCTGGGGAATTCCCTTTTCTCATTTAAAGAAGTACTTCTAGATCGTTTTATTTGCTGGTCTTTCTCCTTCGCTTTATTACCTTTACCACTAGTAGTAGGAAAGGAAGGTTTTAGGAGGAAACTGTAACACTTCTAAATCCTGTGCAAAGGATCATATGTGTAAAAAGTGGCTTAAGAATAGAAAAGTAACTATGCTAAAGAATTGTGTTCTGCTTGGTCACATGAAGTCAAATGGACCATAATTTTGACACACAAGATCATTAAGTAATCGGTTAGAGTCGGTTTACAATCATATAATGTACTACTTTTTCATGCCTCGGAGGCTTCAAAGATAATACCGTAAGAACCACATGCTTCAAGATATCTGTGGGAAGTTGGGTACTAATAACATTAGGAATTCTGTGGGGGGGACTAAGTAAGGGGAGGTTAAAGCCCCATAATGAAATGCATAAATTACAGATTTGTTTCCAAAATTATACAATTATGAATACACTTCTAAACTTTGAGGCTATTTCTTACTTCTGAGAATCCAGTAAACGATAAATAAAATGCAACTCTAAATGTCTCAGGTTTTTTCTATTTGTCTAAAATAAAACAAATGTTGTCATTGTAATTATTTTCTTTTAACCCATTCAGAGCTTTCCAGTCAGCGTTTTTGTCTTGAAGCATCTTGTACTTCTCTTGGTGCAACAATATGCAAATGCAGGTCTAAGCGTTTCATTAAAAGGGATCCCGAAGCGCTTACATATTGCTCTTTCCACTGATTCACCTGTATCGCTTACATGTTGTTCTTTCCACAGATTCTGAATTTATTTTGGGCACCTGGAGCTGTCCAACATGCTAACCATACTGGATCCCACCATTTGTGATCCACTTCCAACATCAGTTGGAACCTTGGGTAAACTCCAAAATAGTTAACGTCATGCATGTGCATCCTTTCCTCACACAGGTGCATCCAGATATTTGTTTAAGACCTTCCACATGTATTTTTCAAATCAGCCATCAAGCTTTACACTGTATTTGCCAACCTAAAGAGGCTAGTATTTTATTCTTCTTTTCCTTTGAAGCTGTATCACATTTTTGTGCTTGTCACATTTTGCTTGGAGTGTTCATCATTGTGTTCTGCTTCAGTGTGATGTCTAACTTGGACCTCCCTTTCTTGGTTTTCTACTTTGCTGTGCACTATTTTCCCGTCCTTCCACTGCATGCAGCTAACAGATGTACAAAGATCTACAATGCTTAAGTCCGTCAAGTACATTTACTCCCAGTTTCCTACGTCTATGCTTTGTACGTAACAATTCCGTTTGAATTTTGCTATGTTATCCCGTCAACTAGGAGTTCATTCCTCGCATTCGCCACCATTTCATTGATAAAGTTCTAATCTCCCCCTTGTTTCTAAATGTTTTCCTGACTGATCTAACTTTTCAGCTAAACATCATTTTACAGTAATCTGTGTATGTAAATGTAATTTGTCTGTCACTGCTCTCCTCTTATATTTAATCCCATCTATTTTACAGCACCAGGTCGCCTGGCCCTATACCTGGATTTTACATTTACTTTTAGACATTTATTAGCATCACCTGCATGTAATTTAAAAAAATGCTTAAACGTCCACCCACAATAACATTTATTAGGACAGCTAGTCAGAGGAATTTAAAAAAGTCACTTTATCCTAGAGAGGATTATGTTCTGTACATGACTACTCTGCTTTTGCTTCTGTGGCATGGTTTCCAGTATGGTTGGAAGAGAAGCCATGTGCTGCTCAACATGGTAGCAGACGGCTGAAGGAAAGATGGAATATGTTTGAGCAATGGTGAGAGACAAAGGGATTGGCATTTAGTTCTGAAATTGATTGATTCTCCCAAGTATCTTTTCTGTGCACAGTGAAATCTTAACAACTAGCATGAAGAGCAGTAGTAAACAACAGTAAGATTCAAAGTGTCCTGATCCAACCACATTTTTAGTTAACCTCAACAACGGATCATTGCTTCTTTTAAAGACTAAGCCTCCAAGAGACATCTGTCTAGGTTTAACTAATGTACATTATCCCTTTATGAGACTTTTCAGATTTGGACCCTAAACCATAAGACATTGAGAGCACTGTTGGTATTGAGTAAGCTTTGCCATCTCTGGCTTACCAAGATTTTCACCACAATCAAATGTCTCGAAAAGCAAATGCTACTGAATCATACTAACCTGCCTACCACTCTTTTTTCTAAGGCATTCACCAGAGCTTTACAGGGTTTTTAACCATTCCTTGTATTTATTCTGCAACCTATTCTACTTTTCCAAGCACAGATGTCATGAATTCAGAGGAAAGTAAGGCACAGTGCATGATAACTGTAAAATAAATAATTTCTATGAGAAATTGAGTAGAAACAGAATTGTTCACTCAACCAAAAAAGGAGACCCGGGCACTTAGACAAGGGATGCTTCCACATGAGCAGTACAATGTTCATAACTTAGTTGATCTGCTTCTTTCTCCAAAATGATATTGCTACAAGATCTACATACTAAAGATGGCTAATGCCTCAACTCCTCTTTTTACTCTTCAGAACAAAGCTAATGATATCCACTAATATATATTAGTGCTCAGCATTAGGCTAATTGCCATCCTCCACACTCTTCGATACAAAGATTCAAAGTACAGGGACAGGTCTCAAAAACATTAACCAGGTTTTTAAGTTTTGGTGTATCCTGTTAGAATACTATGTGCTTGTAGAGGATTAGATAGACATTTCTCTTAAGAAGATCATTGTGGTGAACAACCTTTTTAGTGACAAACAGAGACCATTACTCATGGTAATATCTAGTGGGTTCCATCATTTGCTCTCTCTTTAATAAAGCTAAAGGTAGAGGAGAGTTCTTCCAGTATTACAAACAAATCCAAGATAATATTTGTCATGCTCATCTTGTGTTGACTTACCAGAACACCCATTGCAACGTGTCCACGAAGTCTTTAATTTGTGAAAGGCCTTTCACCATTTTTTATCTGTGAGGCACTTAAACTCTAAGCCCTTTCCCAATTGGAAATTCGATTTCTGGGGCCAGTTTTGGGTACAGAGTTTGTGCAGCAATTTGCAACACCACCGGCAATCTCTCTTTTATATTTTAAAGGAGACCAACTGCTTGATTTCCAAATCCAGATCTATTGCCTATTGCATGCAAGTGTTCCTTGTATCAAAAGGAAAGCTTTTGACATAATAAACGTAATGTTTTGTTGTCCCTTATAGAAACTATTTTGTTGAATTTAGAGACATTCTCAGAGCACTAACATCTGTGACCAATCTTTTTAGATCCAGTTTATCAAATTCACATTTTTAAGAGCAACAGTCCTGGTTTCTAGACGTGGCTATTTGTTATCTCTTTTACATTATTCAGTCTTTATAGATTATTTGTTGCGTCTACACTACCTGGGCCATCTTGAGTGATATAAAAAATAGTACTGCACTGACTTGTCAAGTATTTTCTAACAATTTCCTTGGACACACGAGTAGTGTGAATCAATGCAGCTTTCTCAGCTTTAAACAGAAAAGGGGAACATTTTTTCCACTCTGGAGCTTTGGAAGTAGAGCCTTATCTTAGAAATTGAAATGCTCAGACTGTTCCACTCATCTCCACACAGCACAGAACCAAATCTTTTCAATTACTGAGGATTGCTCCAGCTTATACATAGCCCTAGGCAAACCTGTTTGCCCCAGAATGCTACTTTGCGTGCCTTGACTATACCTACGTGTAGGTATCCTGTCTCCAAGACTTGTTTGAGACCTGCATGTCATTTTTCATCTACCTCCTTGAACAAATGTCAGTTCAGAAATTTTGCCTCAATCGAGATTCCTGTGGAATCCTCCTAGCACCAATATGGCCAAGCAAGTCAGTTTTTGTTCAAGAATTTGCTTTCTATGATTATGTATTATATTCTGGCTATTTCTCCACTTTTGTGTCCCCGTGGAGATGCACTGTAACCCATTCCCAAAATTCTTACTGCTTGTAGCCTTGATCAAGAAGAACCACTCTGCAGCTATCTGAACCTTTCAAACTGTAACACTCGTGATAACATGCACCAAGCAAATCCGTATGACCACAGTGGAGTTTACATGTGGTCCACAAAATAAACTTTAGAGATCAAAGCAAAATGTGATGTTCTGAAGAGGCCCTCCTTTATTTACATTATTCCTGGAAGAGCACCCCACAGGCTTTTTTTTTGTTTTTTTTGCAGTTGTATATAGCATGAATTCTAGCCAATTGTATTGGAACGCTTTACATGAGCACCAGTTACATCACACATGGTCAAGTTCCAAAGTTAGCAGCTATGCACGTAATGCCACATCCTCTCCCACTATTACATTTTGCAAAAACACACAATCCTCACTGAGTAAGTGCATCCTTTTTTGCCACAATCCTAGCATGTATTATAGGTTCTCTTCCACCTCTGCCCCATCACTCCCCGAATACTAAAATTGCCCCACAAGGACTGCTCCTGAAATAGTCTTGATTTCAAGTCATTTCATAGTTTCTAATCTTAAACGCTGTATCATTTTGGTGTTTTTTCCAAGGTTATACATGAGTCTTGCTTGTTAACCCCATCGATGCTCATGACGAGTTCAGCGCGTCATGAGGTACACCTCTCGTACGCTCATGGCGAGCTGAGCTCGTCATGAACCGCGGGATTCTGCAATCTTTAGCACACAGCAGGAAAATGCGCCGCACTGATGCGGGTATAGCTGACCAAACGTGGATTTGAAGATTTTTAGTTTTTCTTTGACCTCACTAGTAAGATAATTCGACTCTAGTCGTTTATATAATTGCAAAAGTAGTGTTGGATTGTGTCCATGAGCACACATTGTTATTAGTTTAGAAATAACAGCACGTTCAGCAAATGACCTTCAGAAATATTCTTTAAATGCTATTGACCAAATGCCACGTCTAAATCGGGCTGTCTATTCCACCACAGTACTTTCAACTGGCCTTACGCTTGAAGTTTTTTTGGTTTGTTAATAAATGTATGTTATGTTGGTAATGGGTGGCACTGCAGCCCTCTCAGTGCTGTGCTAATCTTTTGATCTTGTTTATGTAGTTTATTTTTTACTCCGACTATATGTAACAAGAAAAAATGAAGAGATCCAATGTCATTTTACACATTTCTACATCATCTTAATCTTTGATTCAGGGAATCAGGACATTGTATTAACCACTGTTAATTGCCCTGCCTACAGTTTTGCAGCGTGAATCTTTCTGGATTCACTATACTGTGCATTATTCCGCGGTCTAGTGGTTGGGTCCGGAATCGTAGTTTGTTCTTGCTTTCTTTCTTTTTTTTTTTTTCGTAGACCAGGTGGGCGTTGACGTCCCACCTTTTGGTGTACTTCCTGTGACGTCGGCATGCTTCCTGCGGAAGCTCCCACCTTTGGGCGCCATCTTCAGATTCTTACAAGATCACTAAGCCGGAACGACAAAGGAGGAGGAGAACTTCAAGATCTTTGACGTCCAACGGAGAATGCGCACACAGGGGGGCCCCCTGAGTGCAGGAATGGACAAAACACCTTTTAAATTCGGCTGTAACTGCCACCACAAATACGCGCAGAAGGACCAGCACCCGGTCTGCAACCTCTGCCTGCCGTTCGATCACGAGAGCAAGGATTGCAACGCCTGCTCTGCCTTCACCCCGAAGACACTCGGGGTTAGAAAGAGACAGATGAGAGCCAATTACACCATGCAGGGCAAAGGCCAACCTCTGTCGCTTCAGCACCTGGGCCTCTCCAGCGACAAAGAGGACAACATCGCCGAGGGACCAGATGACTATATGGTCGTAGAGACCGATAAGAAGGCATCTAAAGAGGTAGGAGAGACGTCGACCCCTAAACCCCCGACAGACTCTCGAAAGCCTGAGTCAGACTCCCGAAAAACAGAGTCCAAGTCCTCGAAGGGAGCACTGGCGCCGAAAATCTTGACTGCCGCAGCTGCATCCAAGGATAAACAGCCCAGCGGATCCCTCGAAAAGAACTCCCAGGCGGCAAAGACCGGCGAAAAGCCAAGGTCGTCGAAGCACGTCCCTGGAAAGGACCGCTCGACTTCGAAGGAGAAGGACCCGAAGGTTGCTTCAATGTCGACGACTAAGTCGAAGAGATCCAGCGAAACGCTCGACGCCGAACGTGCTGCCGAGATGGAGAGGAAAAAGAGAAGGCTCGAGGCCGAAATGGAGAGCATCCTGCAAAGGAAGAGAGAGTTCGACAAGAAAATGAAAAGGTTCACGATTCCGTCGAAACCGACGACGATCGTCAAAATTGAAAAGGAAGGGGAGTTTGACGCCGAAGAGCCGCTGAAAACTCCCGAGCCACAGGAACACGTAGAAGCAGAGGGCCTATACTACGAGGAGGAAGGCGACTATGACCAGCGAACGAGTTTCGGCTCGGCATCCTCGATGGCACAGGACCTGGAATGGCAGGACCTCAACTCCGAAAACCCGGAAGAGCCCGTGGAGACGTATCCTTCGAGGCCTTTGCCGCCAGATGACATTGGGGCATATAACATGGTCATCAGGAACGCAGCAGCAGCTTATGGAAACAAACTGGGGGAGGAAAAAACAAAGGCATGCTTCCTCTTAGAGACCCTGCTCCCCACTCAAAGAGTCAGTTCCTCCCCATGCTTCCAAGTGTCATGGACTAGGAGGGGGGGGGGGAGGCGTTCAAAGACCCAGCGACCTGCAGGTCTGTCACACCTAGGACGGAGAAAAAATACAAGCACTCCTCTCAGGATTCTCCCTACATCCGTCCTACATCCGTCACGGCGGACTCCATTATTGCGGCAACAGCCAGGAAGAGGGCAAACGCCCCAACAACATCAGGCCCACCACCAGACAAAGAAAGTAGGAGGATGGACCTAACTGGGAGAAACATGGAGAGAAATGCAGTGGTACACTGGCGCATGGCAAACTTCAATGCCCTACTAAACAGACACCAGTACCAGCATTGGGACGAGGTCGGACAACTGCTCAAGCACCTCGCCGTGGAATACCAGCAAAGGAGCGTCACACCTGGTGGAGAAAGGAAAAAATATAGCAAATTCTTGCCTGAAAACAGCCTTGGATGGAGCCAACACATCCAGCAGACTTATGATGATAGGAATCACAGAAAGAAGGCATGCCTGGCTCAGGATCTCAGGCTTCAAGCCGGAAGTACAGAACAACATTCTGAGCACCCCTTTCAATGGAGAAACACTGTTCAGGGCACCGGTGGATGAAAAACTCACCCAGCTCAAGAAAGAAAATGAAACTGCAAGGTCCATGGGGGCCTTAAAATTCAGACGGATGAGAAGGGGTACCCCGACACGGAGACCAAACGGAAGGGGAAGAAACCAGCCGGGAACGTCACACCAGGCATTCCAGCAGCCTCCAGGGCGACAATCAATCACAGCAGGGACAGCAAAAACAAACCTGGCAGTACCAGCCTCGGGGCCAGTCCTTTCGCGGGAGGGCGAATGGACGAGGGCAAACAAGAAGAGGGGGCCAAAAACCCACCTCATAGTGACTCTGTACCGCAAAGCTTGCCCACCCACACAACCCCTCCGAGGGTGGAGCACAACAAGGTCAACAAGAGAGGGTTACACGGACCAAACATCAACGAACATGTAACACCAGTAGGAGGCAGGCTAAAACACTTCTTCCAGGAGTGGAAGAAGATAACTACAGACAAATGGATACTCAACATCATACAGTTCGGATACTGCATAGAACTGGAAAAGAAACCACCGAACAGAAAACCAAAAAGGAAGGTGCATTCAGGAAAAGAACTAGCGCTATTCCGAGAGGAATCACAAGAACTCCTCCGAAAGGAGGCCATCGAACCAGTCCCATTCAGAGAAAGGAACAAGGGAGTGTACTCAGACTATTTCCTAGTTCCAAAAGTGGACAAAACACTAAGACCCATCCTGGATCTAAGGTTCCTAAACAAATACATAAAGACACAAATTCAAAATGGCGTCCCTGCAAGAGGTCATTACTCAGATAAGGGACGGAGACTTCATGTCCAACATAAACCTCAAAGATGCCTACCTGCACATTCCCATGAACAGGCAGCACAAACATCTACTTAGATTTACCATCAACAAAGAACACTACCAGTTCACAGCCCTAGCCTTCGGACTAAAATCCGCAACAAGGGTCTTCACCAAATGTCTTGCGGCCGTGGCAGCGTACCTGCGGAGGGAAGGGATTCATGTATACCCTTACCTCGATGACTGGCTAATAAAAGCAAGTTCACACAGGACATGCAAGGAACACGCACAGCAGGTCACAGAAATGCTGACCGACCTGGGATTCTCCATACACTGGGGGAAATCCTCAATGGAACCAGAGCAAGTGAAGATCTTCCTGGGTGCACAGATCAACACCATACAGCGCAAGGTGTTCACCAGCGACAAGAGAACACTGGCCCTGCTGAAGGAGACTCACCACTACCAGAAGGAGCGAGCTCCGACAGTGAGGACAGCGAGCAAGATCATGGGGATGATGGCGTCCTGCATACACCTGGTCCCCAATATACGGCTCCACATGAGACCATTCCAGGAATGGCTGCAACAACAATGGTCACAAGCTACAGGAAGTTGGGAGGATCTAGTGGTTGTAACGCACGCAGTGCAGGAGGAGATAACGTGGTGGAACAGGGAGAACATAACAAAAGGGTAGCCTTTAACACCACCAACGGTGACCATCACCACAGACTCATCCCAGATGGGATGGGGAGCACACATGAACAAGCTCAAGGTGAGGGGTCTGTGGACTCCAGCAGATGCGGTCAGACACATCAACTACCTGGACCTGAAGACCGTGTTCCTTGCCCTGAAGGCATTCCAGAAACATCTGTACAACCAAAGAGTGTTGATACAAACAGACAACACAACAACGATGTTCTACATCAACAAACGGGGAGGAACACAATCAGTCGCACTATCCAACCTAGCGCAGGAAATATGGAGATGGGCCTTCCCACTCAAAATAGACCTGCTAGCCATACACCTACCAGGGAAGGAAAATGTGGAAGCAGACTGGCTCAGCAGACAGACTTCAGCATCCCACGAGTGGGAGCTCAATGCACAGGAAACGCAAAGGCCGTTCAGGAGGTGGGGAACACAGACGATAGACCTATTTGCAACACACCAGAATGCAAAATGCCGATACTTCGCATCCAGGCAACCAGGGGAACCATCCCAGTGGAATGCCCTATGGATAAGCTGGTCGAAAACATTTGCCTACGCTTTTCCCCCCGATACTACTGATACACAGGGCACTCAACAAGTGCAGAACCAGCAACATGACACTGATCCTGGTGGCACCACAGTGGGCAAGGCAGACCTGGTACTCACAAATAATGGAAATGGCACAGGGACCACCCCACAAGTTCGGGAAAAGAAAATACTTCCTCTCCATGCAAAACAGAGAAGTACTACACCCAGAGCCAGAGATCCTCAGCCTAGCTGCGTGGCTCCTCAAGACATAGAGCTTGCACACCTAAGGCTTCCGGAGAGCACCCTGCGGGTGCTACGATAGGCAAGGAGACCTACCACACGAAGGTGCTATGTGGCAAAATGGAAGAGGTTCACACAATGGTGCAGCAAGAAAATACTACACAATAAGATGACAAGGGAATCACCAGTAATAAGATATCTCACACACCTGCTGAAAGCAAAACTAAGTTCATCCTCGCGAAGAGTACACCTAGCAGCGATAGTAGCCTACAGAAGAGGAGAGACAGGAAAGAGCTTCTTTATATTACAAGTAGTAAAGCGATTCCTGGAAGGGGCAAAAAGGATCGCACCACCTAAGAGGATGCCACCACCAGCATGGAACCTCAATTTAGTCCTAACAGAACTTATGAAAGCGCCCTTTGAACCCATCCATAAGGCCCCACTACAAATGCGAACAATGAAGACAGCCTTTCTGGTGGCAATTACCTCGCTGCGCAGGGTAAGCGAACTGCAAGCGCTGACACTGCAAGAACCCTACATTCAAATACACAATGATAGGGTGGTAATGAGAACTGATCCACACTTTATGTCAAAGGTGGTGTCTAGGTTTCACATGAACCAGACCGTACAAATACCAAGCTTCTTTCAGAAGCCATCAACAAGCGCAGAGAGGGCACTGCACACTCTGGACCCTAGAAGAGCAGTAATGCTTTACATGGAAAGAACTAAAGAGCAGAGGAAAATAAAGCAGTTCTTTGTGTCCTTCGCGAGCAGTTTCCTGGTAGACCAGTAACGAATGGAACCATCGCACGATGGATCGCACAAACGATACAATTCTGCCACAAACAGGCAGGCCAAGAACTAGCAGAGGGGGCACAAACCCACTCTACCAGGAAGAAGGGAGCAACAATAGCCTTCCTGGCTAACACACCCATTCAAGACATATGCCTGGCGGCAACATGGGCTTCAGTGAACACGTTCACTAAGCACTACTGTGTAGACATACACATGAACAAGGAAGCACAAGTAGGACAGAAGGTGCTTCAACATATATTCAACAACCAACGGTCATCTTCCACCAGCCGCCACAAACATAACAATCCGCTACAAAGTCTATGCACAGCATAGTGAATCCAGAAAGATTTGCGCTACAAAACGAATAGTTTCTTACCTGTCGGTGTAGTTTTGCAGCTTGAAGATCTTTCTGGATTCACTAGCGAACCCACCCACCTCCGCCAGAAAGATGAGGCAGGAGAAGAAGGTGGAAATACAAGGACAATATACAAACAGACACCGCTAAAGACAAAGCGGGAGAATCATTTACTTAGAGGAAGAAATAGAAAGCATTGCCAAAGGATTCACAAACAGAACACAAGAACAACAAAAAAGAATCCGAAGATGGCGCCCAAAGGTGGGAGCTTCCGCAGGAAGCTTGCCGTGTCACAAGAAGTACAACAAAAGGTGGGACGTCGACGCCCACCTGGGCTACAAAAAAATGAAAGAAAAGACTACGATTCTGGACCCAACCACTAGACTGCGGAATAATGCACAGCATAGTGAATCCAGAAAGATCTTCAAGCTGCAAAACTACACCGACAGGTAAGAAACTATTCGTTATGTGTCAAAGATGAAGGCTTTTCTGCTTAATGACAGCAAGGGCAATTAAAAGTTGTTAGCATACAACAACATAGGAGCAATTAGGTTATAAGCACACACCCATCTAACTTTGCCCTTCACAGGCAAATACATGCCCATTGTCTCTAATCAGCTACATGTCCCTACCACTGAATGTACAATGCAGACAAGTCATATTTAGTGCCAGAATACTACGCATTCTGATTGCCCTAGCCTGTCCCCGTATGACCTACAGGATATGGAAGGCATTTTAATTAAACCATCCACTTCCAGGAATAAGGAACAACATTAGTGGATTGCAGGCAGAAAGTCTATGCAGTCTGACCTAAAATAAATAGCACCATCCATGGAAAAGAAGCTAAATGGAGCAAATTGCAGTCTAAAACGTACAAAGAAAAGAAACATCTACTGAGAAATGTCAAATCAATGAAAACTGTTCTTCATAATTAGAGAAACTTTATTAGATGATGTAAACCGATGGCCGTCTTATTAAAGTTAATTCCACTGTTTTGCCAAATAAATGCATATATTTAAAGTGGGTGCTATGCTGGACATCTAGGCTACCCCAATGATAGGCACCCCAAGTAAATAGAGATCCTCTACAGATTCTGAATTAAATGGTTTGTTCCTTCACAGTCACAATAGCTAATGTTTCTACCTCTTCGCAGTAAGACACCCCCCACCAGATGCCCTTTTTTGTTGGATGGGGAACCTCATGTTTAACCCCTTGCATGCTGATGACGGCCCCCAGCCGTCATGCACTACAGTGCTCGTGTGCTGATGACGGCTGGGGGCCGTCATGACCGCACCCGCGCTGAAATCTGCAGCACAGGAGCAGAATCGGCCCAGCATGGAAGGGGTTAAACTTCCTTAACTATTTTCCACAAATGGTATCACACCAAATTTGTGTGTGAGGAGGGGTTGTTTTTCCTCCAGTATCCCCGGGATTCCAAAGGTACCCAGGGTTTGTAGTTTATCAGAGTGAAGCCAGGAAAATAGAGCTAAGGTTTTGTTTTTGTGGAAAAAAATGGGAAAGGGTGCTTTTTTCTTTCTAAACATTGCATCATTGAAAGGCTTGGTGTGCTAGGATCACAGACTTCCTGGCTTTCAGGAACAAATGGGGCTGTATTAAAACAAAACAAAAAGAAATGTCCACAGTTTATCCACACAGACTGTGTTTTCTAATTTCTGTGGTTACAGCCTGCTTTCAGTTTGTGATACACGTGGGTGTTCCAGGAAAGCTATACATTTAAAGGTAGACCGATTCTACAGGGGGACATTTGTGTATATCCCTCCCAGTTTTTCCAAACAAACTAACTGTTGAAATACGAAAATACAAAATAATGAAAACAGCCAATTGTAACCTTGTTTCATCTGTAATTTCTTGACAAGATGGCCTATTTACAAAAGCAATGCACAGTTAAATCTGACGGACCCTTCTGGTCGTGGTAATATGTAAGATTTGTAGGTTCCCCAAAAACACAGATAAACGGGGCCAACTGAGCTGCAGCTCATAATGATTTTTCATTGTGCACAATCTATACAGCAATTCGTATGGTAGTATATAAAGAATGTGTACAACAGTAGCTATTTGCACACCTCTAAATTTGTGGTTACCCATACTATCATCGAACTTGGAAGGCATTTTGCAAAATGTCTTTCTTGCACGCTGATTTACATTTGGAAGCCACAAGAAGAAATCCTGTTGCTATTAACAAATGTTCTACTAACGTGTGTTCCCACACATCTTATGATAATAATGGTGCCTCACTTGTGTGGGTGGGCCTTGCGCATGTGACACATAAAACCCCCAAAACCACAAATTGTAGGCCATAGCTTAGCTGCAGCCCTAGGAAGGCCTACCATACCCAATCATTTCTGAAAACTAGACATCCCGGAGCATCTTGGGTGCTGTAATGTGAGTGGTTCTCATAAGCTTTTGTTACCTAGATGCTCTTAAAAACCTCACTGTGCCCAAAAAGCACACCTTTTTGCAAAAAATTTCAGATTTGGCCGGATCGAGAAATTTCCTACCACTCCGCACTCCCACAAATCTCACAATAAAAATGGTGCTCCACTTGTGTGGGAAAGCCTAGTACCCAAGACAAGAAAGGGCTCAAAATGTAAGATGGACATATCAAATTTTCCCACTCAAATCCGACCCTCGTTTTGCAATTTGGGTCCTACTTGGTTTGCAATAGGTTTTGGGCCCTACTTTAGCTGGCACCCAGGGAACAAAATCTAGGTATTTCTGAAAACTAGACAGCGAAAGGATTGCATGGTATTGTGACTTAGGTGGATCTCACAAGCTTTTCTTTGCCAAAACCCTTGCAAACCTCAAACTTTGGCTAAAAACATTTTCCTCCCAGTACCGTAAAGGAAAGTTCACAAAACTGCAGGAAGCCACAAATTTCCTACCAGTCTCTGTAATCGCCATATCCTGATAAAAATTGTATCTCGTTTGTGTGGTTGGGCCTTGTGCCCACGACCGTAACGGTTCAAACCAGGGTCAATGAGAGTCTCCCCACAGAGCTTTCTGCCCCTCAGGTGTGAAGATTGGGGGCAGTTCTCCAATCTGCCTCCCAGGGAGGGCAGAAAGACTTTTGCTCTTTTTCTGGGTGGGGGCCACCATAAATCTTTTTTTTTTGGGGGGTGGAGGGGGTTATTCGCCCTGGTATCTAGGGAGCTTTATGCTTTGCCCCTCTACCCCCCAGGGGGTTGGGGTAATCACCCCCAATCCAAGACCCCCTTCGGAAACACTGATGGTATATAGGGTGGTGGTGATGGTAACATGCCATTGACCAAATGGACGCTTCATAAAAAAAAAAAACCCTAGTATCAAGGGGGAGCACCAGATGATCCCATCCTACTGTGATCACCTGGCACTGGGAATTGAAATGAATGGGTTGTTTCAAACCGGAGTTTTTCAGCTTTCAAACAACACCTCCCTTTTTAGGCCAATTCCCATGGAGCGAAGAGAACAGGGATATTTCCAGTCTCCTCGCTTCCTAGAAAACAAGGAATTGTTTTCCTGGGTACTAGCCCACCAATGATGTGATTGCATTGAGTCATTGGTGGGTGAGTAACACCCGCCAGAGCAGGGGTGTCGCAAGGTAGGGACCCTGTAGCAGCACACAGCAGCTGCTTCTCGAGTGGGTGGGAGCACAGTTGACATGGAGGTCATGGACATACCGTCAAAGCGGTTCAGATTGATTGACAGAGTTAAGGTCTACACTCTATCTTCTTTGCAGAAATATTTTTTTCTGTAATTACAGCCTTTCTAACCTTCTCCCTAGGATTCTGTAACCCAGTCATTAAACGTTTTCATTGTTGGGTCTGGGATAGAATTTGCTGGCTGATGGGTACTTCAAGACCAAAACACTCTTCAGTTTCTTGCCTGATCTCAACACAAAGATGCTACTTGGCATGACAACTAAATGTTGCTACTCAGCACTACTGTATCTCGGTTTCTAAAAGTCATAATTAAAGGCAATCTATCTATACCCCACTAAACATTTGCTTTACTGCAAACTAAATTATAGAAAAGGGAATCGATACAACCACTATAGAACAGTTTAGGGTTGTTCTCCATCCTCAATGGTTATCCGTTAGGAATGTACCCTTCATTTTTAAAGAAGCCCGTCTGAAATACTATATTGGTGCTTTATTGCAATGAGGTGCAACTATTCTCCTTGAAATCTTGGCAGCCTTAGACACAATACACTTCTAGGTTTCACTTGTGCCACTTCGTCTACTGAATCAAACCTACTATGTTCAACTTTCAAGTTTTTGGCATGACGAACAGTACTAAAGGATTTTGTTTGTCAACTTAAACATGTATCCTCCTATAATCTTGATTCAGAAAATTGGTATTTTTGGCCATTCCTAGATTGAAGATATCCACATTTCTTTCACAGTGATAGACGCACCCTGCAAATATGATATTTTTAAATGCTTTGGATGTTTTATCTAAATTCAAAATAATGTGATAGATTGACCTACTGGTATTTTATTTTACATGTGTAGGATGTATTTTGTCTTGTATGTTGCTGTATTTTTTTGTTTATATTTCTTATGTTGCATAGAATGCAGGTCATGCTCTTGCATGACGGCTCATCTCACCTAGAACATAGGAATAGCCCAATGGTGGCTGCAAATTAAGAGACATATTTAAGATGTTTCTGTTCAGTCAGCGTCAACTGAAGTTATGCTTTCATTAATTTCATCAAGAGCAGTCCGTGCAGATAAGATCTGTTGCACAGGGTGGGGAGGGAGTCAACGAGGGTAAATTAAATTAAAAAAAAGAAAAATATTTAGTTTGTACTCGCCACAAGGTAAGTGGTCTTCTTTTTTTTAAATGTCTGTTGACTCCCTTGTCACCCCACCCCACCCCGCCGCTCTTACTGCACGGGCCGCTCCTAAATTTCATCCACCACCCTAACTCCCTACCCACCCAAAAAACAAAATCTGATTTCGATCATCTACAGATTCTTGATAAAGCTGCACCATTGCAATCTCCAGTGAAGACTGCTCCACCTTTGGGAATTTTGTTAGGTGGCCACGAGGGGAGCAGACAGTAATTCTGGGGCCAGCAATTCTGCCCCCCGCCCCCCGCTCCCCTCACACACACACACACAATCCATCCCCCCAATGCCTTCCAAAAAAGAAACCTCCCATGAAAATCACATATGCCTATGTTCGAGGTAAATGTGCTTCAGATTGTAAACTATGCATAGATCACCATCTGGTGTTGGGCTCGGATTTTTGCATTTGTTTTTGTCTTTAAAGAAGTCTTGTAGTCTTGGGGTTGGTGACTCCTCCTTCAGTCGACAGTGCGCATGGGCTTCGGCTCCATCGTTAGATTGTTTTTTTCCGCCATCGGGTTCGGATGTGACTTGCTGCTCTCCGGATCGGTATTGTTCTCGAACCCCCTTCGAGGCGCAATCACAGTTTACCAACGGTATTGTCTCGATCGCGTGCCTTCGTCGCGCAGCCTCAACAACTTCCATTACACTTCGACGCGGGCTGCTGGGCCTACCCGCGGCGATAAAGACGGATGTCGATGGAACGGACTCCATTTAAAAAATGTCCACAGTGTGGTGCTAAGATTCCACACTCTGACCTCCATCCTGTCTGCAATATGTGCCTCTTTCCGGAACGTCGAGAGGACAATTGTGAAGCTTGCCTCTCATTCAAATCAAAAAAGACCATCCGGGATAGTCTAGCTCAACGCAGCGAGGCTCAGCTTCCATTCCGGACATCTTCCATCCAGGTCCTGACAACTTTCCGGAGCCAGAGGAGATTCGGGACTCTGAAGCAGATGTCTCCGATGCTGAAGATGACATCACCCCGGCTCAAAGGGGGTGAGTACTGAAACCCCAGCCCCAACCGATCCCACATCAATGGCACCGGTAACACCTTTGCCTTCGGGCTCGGGTTCACACCGTACTAAAACTTCGAATGCCACGCCCCCGGGCCCGGCACCAAAGGACAAACAAAAGCCATCTGTCTTGAGCTAACCATCCGGTACCGAAAAAAACACCCTATGCACCGTAAGCTCAGTCGGCCGAGTTGCCTCGCTCTCTCCGCCAGCCCTGGGAAAACATTTGGCACCGCAATATGCAAAAGATTCCTCCGCACCAAAGCACTCACTTCTCCATCTAACTCTACTAGCAAAACAATCTAACGATGGAGCTGAAGCCCATGCGCACTGTCGACCGAATGAGGAGTCACCAGCCTCGTACCTACAAGACTTCTTCGAAGACAAACAACATGCAAACATCCGAGCCCAACACCAGATGGCGATCTATGCATAGTGTACAACTCTGCAGCTCTACATGCCAAGAACAGATGCATTCTGGTAAGAAGCATTTTTCTTCTGGGACACATGCTGCTTAAAAAAATGTTTCTCATTTGGAAATGCAAACTCTGAGTTAAAGGTCTGCTGTCACTCGCAGGCCTCCTCCTGTGTCTTATTAGCCAATTGTAAGTGGTTGCATGCTGAAACTTGACTAATATTAGGCCAGTCATTCTGTGATTTTATTTTGCGATGCAACATGTAAGTATGTAGGTCACAACTCAAAATGGCATGCAGGTCACAAACAATTGGTGTGGTGTTTGCACCCACTGTTTGCGATCAGCCTATTCCTACATTAGACTTTCTCACCTTTTTCTGGGAAAAGCCAATGAAACTCTACATCTTTCGGAAGCTCTGAAGTTTGTTTGTCTGCCTCCCTCAAGGTGTTCTGATGTAGTGTTGCTTGATCTGTAGTCTAGCACTAGAAATAGTATTCATTTGGACTTTGACTCTATAAGCTGAGGAAAGCATATTCCAGAATGGGTCTGTATCATAATCTTGTGGTTTAGTTCTAACCTGCCAGACCGTGCTGTGAATGGCAGGTTGTCTGCCAGCCATGTTAATGGCAGAGGTGAAGCCGGTCTATTGACTTGCATGAGCCCCTTGTACCCATATCTTAAAATAAATTCCTTCCCACCCACTCAGAGGGCTCTAAAGGGCAGGATCAGAGCTACCACTAGGAACGCTCCGCAGTGACGCATTCTCTATATTTGGCAACCAACATCTAAATATGTCTCCGGTGTACTTTTAGCTTACAGTTGGTGCTTCAAATATGGTTTGTGAAAGACAGCAAAGATATCCTAGAAACCATATTTAGCGCAAATGTATGGTGTTCTGGTTCAGTAAACATCCCTTATATCCCTCTTATCTAAAATTACTTTTTGCAGAAAGAATAAGAATTTGTTTGAGGCATGGGAGCTGTAGATCACATGCTTTGCATACTCCTGCCATCTAGTGTTGGGTCCGGATGTTTGCAAGTTGTTTTTCTTCTAAGAAGTCTTTCCCGTCACAAGGTAGGTGACTCCTCCTTTTGGTGATAGTGTGCATGGGCATCAACTCCATTTTTTAGATTGATTTTTTTCTGCCATTGGGTTCAGACGTGAATTGCTGCACTCCGGTTCGAAACAGTTTCTCTGGTTCCCCTCAGTGCACAATCCACTTACCTTCGACGGTATTGCTTTCAGTTGCGTATTCACTTTTCTCCACATATCGTGTCAAATTAAAAAAACTCGGCCTACCAGCGTCGGTCCACCTCGCAGTCGATGGAACAGACTCCATTTGAATTTTGCCCTATGTGCCACGCAAAGTTCCCGCGCACTGACTCGCACGAAGTGTGCAACTTGTGCTTATCTCCGGAGCACAACGAACAGGACTGCGACACGTGTAAATATTTCCACTCAAAAACGCTCTGAGACCATCAGACTCGACTTCGCGACATACAGAGCCAACACACAGGTTCCATTCCGGACCTCTTCGGAGAAGATTCCTAGCTAGAGAACGGTGATGCCCAAGGGCCGAGGAAGAACAGGAGGATCCTATATCTGTCTCAGAATCTGGCACCAATGTGAATGAAGAGATTCCGCAAGGTCAGCGTATCGGGAGTACCGAACCCCCCTTGCCCCAAAATCCTACTCTGACTAAGAAAAAGGTTCCAGGTCTGCCTACGGGCCATGGCCGGCACCGAGAAAATGTTTCCAATGCCCCGATTTCCAGCTCAGCACCGAAACACGTCAAAGCCTTCCGGCTCTGGGTCAAGTCTTCCACACTCTAGTACAGAGCTGAGACCTTCAGGTTCGAATCCGAAACAGTCTCGGGCCTAACTTCTTCAACACCGAAACAGAATCTGAAATCTTCGGCACCAAAGTCACTGACACTGAAAACTTTGGC
The DNA here is from genome assembly GCF_964261635.1 of Lissotriton helveticus. Classification (NCBI taxonomy): domain Eukaryota; kingdom Metazoa; phylum Chordata; class Amphibia; order Caudata; family Salamandridae; genus Lissotriton; species Lissotriton helveticus. The sequence goes on from NC_136061.1 coordinate 1,649,098,406, forward strand.
ACCAAAACATAAAGATGCTTCGCAACCACCACCTGTTTCGACGCCCTGCCTTCGAAACCAGGCCCAATCCAAAAACTGGACAGATTGCAACCAAATTGCAACATAAACGCAAATCTGAGTCAGAGGATTTATCACATTCCTTTAAAAAGGAAACATGTTGGTACTAACCCTTCTTCTCCTCCTCCTTCCCCACAAACACAGCATTTATTAATTACTCCTACTAATTTGCCGCAACCACAAACACCTGATGATCAGGATGATGGGGATGGGGGGTAATGATTCTTCACCTGCAGACCCCTGGACGGATTATAATATGGATTCTCCCACAGATAATGATCCTGACCTTTATCTTACCAAGCCTTCTCCAACAGATGATAATGTAGGCTATATAGAGCTGCTGAGTAGAGTTGCTGAATATCATGGGGTTCAACTACATAAGGAGTCCCTAGAGGAGGATTTGCTCTTTGAAACCCTTAGTAGTTCCCAAAGAACCACCCACACACTCCCTATGCTCAAAGGCATGTTAAGACATGTGGGTGACATATGTAACGACCCGGTTTGTGCACACATTCTCACCCCCAGGATAGACAAAAAAACATAAATCTGCACCATCGGATCTAGCTTTCATTAAAGGCCAGTTACCTTTAGACTCTTTAGTGGTTTCTAAACCTGTAAACCGGCCAATTCACATACATGAGGGATGCTCCACCTCCAGAAAAGAGTCTAAGCTCATAGACGCCTCCAGGAAAAGAGTAGCATCCCATGCTGCAAATTGCTGGCATATTGCTAATACCCAGTCCTTTTTAGCCAGGTACGATAGAGCGCATTGGGACGAAATGAAGCAATTGCTCCAATTTCTGCCAGATGAGCATAAACCCAAGGCCCAAGACTTAGTGCAAGAGTGGAAGCTCATCTCTAATTCTTTGATTAGGTGTGCAACCGATGCAGCTGACTCTGGCTAGAGCTGTCAATACCAGTGTGTTACTAAGAAGACACGCATGGTTAAGGATTTTGGGTTTTTAACCCGAAGTTCAGGCTTCCATTCTTAACACACCATTCGACAAACAACATCTCTTTGGTCCTGTAGTAGACACGTCCTTAAAACATTACAAAGGATACAAATGTGGCAAACTATGAGAGCCCTACAGTTCCCTTCCACCTTGGGTCCTTTCGGCGCACCTTCTATCATGGGGTCCAAAAATATCTCTTCAGACACCGCCTCTACACCATACAAAGGCAACAATCGGCCCTCCTCTTCAAAAGGTTTCTTTAGAGGAGGCTACAGAGGCGCCAATGGCAGGGGTAGAGGTTCCACAACACTCACCTTGCCCTCAAATAACAAACACTTCTCATCCAGGGGATACTCATCAATAGTCATCCATGAATAATCCCCGCCCACGAGCGGGATCCCGGAGTATATAGAAAATACATATATATACATATGTGAAACATATAGATGCAGCCTAAAAATGTTTCCAACATGGCAAAATGCCGAAATTACATAAGTTTGCATTGTAAAACACCATACCCTCCTAGCCCATAGGAAAAGAGGACATGAACTGAAAAGTTGCATTCAGCAATGCTTTATTACTACAAGGAAAACTTGTAATTGCAGGCAGTTGCCTGTAGGCTGCATAGCAGAGCTAATGAAAGAAAGGAAAAAACTGTTACCTTGCCTTTAAGGCTTCCAAGGGTTAGGGTACTGTGCCTTTAAGACCTGCAGGAGACCTTCTGCTCCCATCATGCACCACAGGTGACAGTTAGGTCAGTTCTTTTTGGACGGTGCATTATGTATATAACATCTGAGCAGAACAGCAATTAAAATCCGAAAACACTCCAGTAATGCTCGTCCGGGGCGGAGGGAGGGTCGCTTATGACTTTGATGAGTATACCCCTGGATGAGAAATAGGATTACAGGTATGTAACTAATCCTTCTCATCCATGGGATACTCATCAATTGTCATAATCTATGAATAGAGTAGCAAGCCCATTCCCAGAACCTCGCCGACGAGCAACAGAGTATACAGAACAAGATAAATCATGACATTCCAATTGCAATCAGGCAAACAAATTCCGCAAGGAGGCCTGCCCAACCTGGGCATCGGCTTGTGCATCAGAATCTAGACAGTAATGGCGTGTGATGGTATGTACCGATCGCCATGTCGCTGCCGTACAAATTTCAGACATAGGAACATTACGAAGGAGAGCTGTGGTAGAAGCTTCCCCTCTGGTAAGAGTAATGTCTTGTTAGCTAACTGGTACGATAAAGCTATACAAGGGGCAATCCATTGAGAAATGGATCTTTTAGATGCAGAGAGACCGGTATTGGTAGAACCATAGTTAATGAAAAGCCGGTCAGATTTCGTAAGTGTGAGAGTTTGGGCCAGGCCAAACTCTCCGGACATATAGAGAATGCAATGATCTCTCCGGGGGAGTAGAAGGTTGGATGAACTGGTCAGGGATATTTGCATAAGCTTTTCTGCCTCTCCCACTCATTGCATCAGTGGTTCGGAAACTCAGGCAAACATCCCTCACACTAATCCTAAGAGCTCCCACATGGGCCCGTCAACCTTGGTTCACCACCCTGTTGGAATTATCACTAGTTCCACATCAGAAGCTACATCGCGCATCCAGTCTCGCCATGGAGAAATCTGGCACCCAGATCCCAAAGAGCGCAACTTAGCGATCTGGCTCCTGAAGTAATAGACTTTGGATATCGCAGTCTTCCTCCAGACTGTATGAACATTATCAAAGAGACCAGAAGGCCTACTACAAGAGTTAGTTATGCAACTAAATAGAAGCGATTTGTTATCTATTGCATTAATAACAATATCAATCCTTTGGATACTTCCATACAAAATATCATCTTTTATTTATTACATTTGCAGTGGTCAGAATAACCTTACACATTTGTTCGCTTACATCTTGCTGCACTAGCCGTGTACCTCCAAAACAGACATCACTTGTCTCTTTAGAGTTACAGTTATCAAAGCATTTATGGAAGGACTAAAAAGTTATACCACCAACACTTCCACCTGGCCAGTATGGAATCTTAACATAGTCCTAGCACGATTAATGGGTCCACCTTTTGAACAAATGCATAATGTGAACTGCAAATTCTCTCATGGAAAATACCTTTCCTCATTGCAATTACTTCACTGAGGAGAGTGGGTGAGCTACAGCCACTAACCATAGAAAAACTTTTTTTCCAGCTCACAAAAACAAAGTGGTCCTTCATACCAACCCTACATTTCTACCTAAAGTAGTATCTGCCTTTCACATCAATCAGTTGTTACCTGTGTTCTTTCCTCAGCCAGATTCCATGGCAGAAAGTGCTCTACACACTTTAGATGTTAGAAGAGATGTGTTGTATTAAATAAAAAGAACAAAATAATTTCATAAGACAAAACTATTTTTTTTTGCTTTTGCTCCAACTCACAAAGGCAATCCTCTATCCAAATCCGGTATTGCTAGATGGATTGTTGAATGTATTCAAACATGTTAATCAATAGCAATTCCCCCTAGGGCGCATTCTGCTCGCAAAATAGGGGCTACTCTGGCTTTCTTAGGAAACATTCCCATAGTTGACATTTGTAAAGCTGCAACATGTAGATGTGTTAGCAAGGCAGCAAGCTGATGTAGGCCAATCAGTACTTTATTTTATTTTTATTTATTGAATTTTATATAGCGCTGGCTAGACCCGGAGGTATCGGAGCACTTTACATGAGGATTAAACCATGTTACAGCATTAAATCAGTTACATTTGTTACTAGTGCATTCATGACATAGAAATATTAAAACTGATGGAGTAAGAAGGGGAAAAGGTGGAACTGTAGCGGGGATTGGGAGAATATCAGTAGGCAGAAGAAAGGGCATGGGGTGAAGAACAGTAGAGGCAGAGTGGATGAAAAAAGAGCTTCATGATGAGCATGCCCCTAGATGCGGGGGAGACAAGGGAACATAACGGGGAGACAAGGAAAAACAGTGTCCTATGTCTGACTGGGTAAGTGCTGGCCGAGTACTTGGAACACTCTTTCAGACAACTGCAACAGGTACAGGTTAGCCACCGCTTTGGGAGAATACTGCTGTATAGTCTATGCAAAGCATGTCATCTACAGCTCGCATGCCTCAAGCGGATAATGTTACTTTCCCAGTAAGCATCTGTTCTTGGCATGTAGAGCTGTAGATTCACATGCGCCCACCCGCCTCACCGGGTACCTATAAAGTTGCAGTTCCTTCTTATCTACATACGCATGGTCATCGCTATTCTACCTTTACTAACTCCATTCTCACCCTCTGCGGGAAAACAATCTAACAATGGAGTCTTTGCACATACAAACTATCACCGAAAGAAGGAGTCACCTACCTCGTGACTGGAAAGACTTCATCAAAGAAAAATAATGTGCAACCATCCAGACCCAACACTAGATGGCAGGAGTATGCAAAGCATGTGAATCTACAGCTCTACATGCCAAGAACAGATTAGCAATAATTGTTCACAGGAAGGTGAATTGCTTCCCACACCTGAAATGCTGACTCATGGTTCAATTTGACTACTTTCAAGTGTTCTCATTTTAGCATACACAATGACTACTGGCACCTGACTCCTTACATCTCTGCCTTCTTTTCAGTATTTGTTGTTGCTTTAGCTTCTTCCACATTGTGCATTCTATTATCCATCCCACACATGCAACTGGTTGAATGCCAAAATGCCTCATTAATTAAATCTCACTTTGACTTCAGACACCCGCCAGGTCTTCCCTCAAGCAGACCAAATTCGGTCTAAGTCTGTTGTCGTTTCTGACAGCTGAGCTTTATAACAATTAGTCGTTTCGCTCCCAGTTCTCATGCCTCCAACAGATAACCTGGTCAGGGTTTTGACCATACTAAACCTCCGAAACTAGATCGCCAATGGTGCATGTCACAGAGGTTTGTGTTTTCTCAAGCAAGCATTCTAATTGGGAAGAGTTTTTCTCTTAGGACTGAGGTATTTAATTGGAAGCGATAGTGGAGGAAATGTTACACATTTTCTTCCATCACGACATTTTAACATCGAACCCGCATGCGGTCTTTTTCTTTCGGTTGGACCACAGTTGCCTAGGAGGATGTACAGCTGTATGGATCTCAGCAGGACTTAAAAGTACCACTGACCTTCAACACCAGTTAATAAGTTATTCTGCAAGTGGTAACTGGTCTTTTGACAGTTCTTCGTGGAACGTTTTTCAGTCCTCTTTCTATCTAGGTACAGTGTGCAATTTGGTTAAACGTTGGTGTGATCAATCCTAAAAAGCAGATTTGTAGCTTTTTATAGGCATGAATTCTTTTTTTTTCTTCAGGATGTGGATCACCAGTTGTGTCTGCAAGAGAGTTGTAAATGGCTCTAGACTTTTTACAGAAAAGCAATTTCTATTAAGTTTATAATCAATAATGATTTGTGGACATCGGACCGCAAAATCTTTTTTAATCTCAGCCTTTCAGATTTAAATGTATATGTTTGTCATAGGTACTTTTGATGTCTGCTTGTGAGCAAAACTTTGGCTGCAAAATTCAGTCATAGCATGTACAATATGTTTTTTTGTAATTTATATAGAAAAGATGTCTATTCTTATTAATTTTCCACCAAAGGTTTAATGTATTTTTCTTTCTGTATATATTCTGTGTAATATAAATTACATTGAGCTCTTTAAGACATAGCATGGACTTTTTATGTACACATTTGGAAGAGATTTATACCCATATGTGCATTTGGTTTGAAATGTATTTGATCGATATGGATTTATGTGCAATGCTGTAAAAATAAAGCATCAAAACTTACGTTTTGGAGAATGTTAAGTGTTATGAAATAAAATTAATTCTTAACGTATTTAGTTGTTGTTATTATGTGCTTAATGCCCATTCATAAACTGTAATCATTCGCGATGTGCCTAACCCCCGACACTTTATTTTCACAAACGATTGCACATTCTTTTTGTTTGTTTTCCAAACTTGTTTTATTTCAACTAGTTAAATATTGCTCTGTACCCAGGTAAAATTTGTCTTGTCTACCATAGAAAAATAGAAGGTAACCTAAGGACAAGACCACTTCGGGCACATCAAAAAGTTCAGCTGCTATTTATCTCTATCTCTAAAAACAAATATTGATCATGTCCCCAGTCCAGTGAACTAACGTATTTTATTTTCCCATTCCCTATCAAGCTTGCTACTGCAGGTAGTCCTTGAAGAGGGGTTTTAGGGGTCTACTTTTGGAAAGCTTTGCCCCGTTTATTCCTATATTCTTTTATTAAGCATAAACTCAATTCTCTTCCAGGGGATACTCCTTAATAGTCATAAACACTGAAAAGTCCCTGCCCACGTGCGGGACCCCAGAGCATATATAAATACAGGTGTATGTTTAGACAAACAAGTACAGAGTTCTTCCAAAACATACATGTATACATACATAAATATGCAGCCTAATGCACTTCCAATAGGCTAATATGCCAAAATTACATGGATTTTTTAGAAAAAGAAAATAATCTCCACTATAAACACTGTAACAGAGTACATATACTGTAATAGTGTTCCAATACAGTCCTTTATTTTCAGAAAAAAAGGCAAGTAATAGCAGGCAGTTAGCCCATATGCTGCATAACCGATAAAATGTCACAGTAATAAAAAGATTGGCAGCCTGCCTTTAAGGATTCCTAGAACCTGGACACCGTGCCTTTTAGACCTCCAGGAGCCCCCTGCTCCCATGATGCACCACAGGTGACAGTTAGGTCAGTTCTTTTTTTCCGGCTCCTTCTGTGAGGACCCTGTGGCTTGAGCTCGTCTCTTTTTGACTTTTTCTAGTCAGAAATGTATTTTTTCTTCTTACTTTTGACATTTTTGACTGGTGGTAGCTGTTTACAGTGTTTTCCTGACAAATTAACTTTTTTCTGTCAGAAGCCAGCTTTATTCAATAAATGTCCTTCCTGTGGGAAGAAGATGGCAAAATCGGACCCACACTCTGTGTGCATCGTGTGTTTACCAGCTTCACACAACCCTGAGAAATGTTATTATTGCCAACATTTCTCCAAGAGGACTCTGTGACAGGGAGAAAATTAAACTTCATATCTGGAGAGAGGAAAAAGTCATTCCAAAAGTAGCCTTGGGAGCACTCCTGCTCACAAAGAGCACTCCTCTCATGAAGAACGCAGAAAATGGCGACGATCTGCCTCTCCAGCGTAAAAAAAGAAGCAGAACCCTGAATGTTTTCCGTCTGCTTCGAGATCAACGTCGAGAAAGCAGGCAAGGCATTTGTCCCTGTCGAGGGACAGACCTCCGTAGAGACTGCAAGAGCCTCCGTCGCCGAGAAGTAAGTCGACGTCGAGGCAAGCTACTTCGGGCTCGAAGTATGCTGGTCACGAACGACCTCCGTCAACGGCGAAGCAACCTTCGAAGTTGAGGCACTTGTCATAGTCTACATCTCCGCCTCCCTCGCTAAGGTCCACGTCGAGAGGTTCGGCTGCGAAAACTCTATAGACTGACAGCGTCTAAATCGCCATCGCCGTTGAGGTGCTCGCCGACGAATAAGTCTGTCGAAGAAAGACCATAGACTGTCAATGTTGAACACTCATTCCCGGTCCCAAGGTCGTTCGAAGACGCATTCCCGATCCTGAGGGCGGTCGACGTCGAAAAGACTGACGTTGAGGACACCTCAAACATCTCACCACAGGAGCGGTTGAAGGCGGCACAACCTGTGTCGTCAGCGAGACATTGCTCGACGTTGAGAGACACAGTTAAGGCTGTTGGCTTAGAGAAGCGGAAGGAATTCCGAAGAAGGTTCTGTCCCTACGACCAGCGTTGCTTTCAACAGAGGGTTCATACCCCTCATCAGTCCAGGTCACACTACCATCAGAGGAGACCTGGTAGAGGAAGGGGATTTACAAGACAGCAGGCGTCCTCATCAAAGCCTCCAGCAAAACAATGAGCAATGACTTCCTCCATGCCCGTTAGCCAATCTGGTAGGAGGAAGTATCTTGATTCACCTGGCAGAGTGGAAGACCATCATAAACGACAAGTGGGTTCTGAATATTGTGCGGAATGGCTATTTGCTCCTGTTCAAATACCCACCTCCACTAGTTCCTCCACAAGGCAATGCTTTCAAAATCACCTCTTGTTGCAGGAGGAGGTGAACAGTCTTCTACTAAGAAATGCCATAGAAACTGTTCCTGTTCAACATCAAGGGCAAGGTATATACTCGCGTTATTTTCTGGTGCAGAAAAGAGGTCCCACCAGAGAATACAGACCAATACTCGACAAGATTATTCAACATATTCATCTGCAAAGAGAAATTTCAAATGCTAGAACTGCACCAACTCTTCCCTCACCTACATCAAGGAGATTGAATGTGTGATATAGACTTGTAGGACACCTACTTCCATGTTCCGGTGTCCAAGAAACATCGAAAGTTTTTGCGTTTTCAAGTGGCTCCCCAACATTTCCAATTCAGGGTTCTCCCGTTTGGGCTCAAATCAGCCCCCCGAACTTTTTTGAAATGCATGGCAGTAGTGGCAGCATTTCTTCGCAAACAAAGGATATTCATTTACCCTTACCTGGACGACTGGCTGCAGAAGAGCTTGTCACCGTCTGTGCTTCAGAGTCATCTATTATACTGTCTCCATCTACTGGGCAAATTGGGCCTACAGGTCAATTTCAAAAAGTTGATCTTCAATTCGACCCAGAGAATCCACTACCTGGGTGCGTCAGTGGATACCGTAAAGGCAAGCGTGTGTCCTTTGGATGAGAGGTTGTCATCAATCAAAGAGAAAAATGTCGCAATCTCCTCAGCTCTCAATACCCCACAGCCAGACAAGTTTTGTCGCTTCTGGGGGCAATGGCGTCATGCATCTTCATCATACCGAATGCCAGATTGAACATGCGTCCTCTACAAAAATCTCTGGAGGACCAGTGAATGCAGACATCGGGTCTCTGGGAAGACGCTCTCTCACAATCGGCCCAGGATTCCATCAGATGATGGATGAAGTGTTCTCACCTTCTGAAAGGAGTTCCATTTCACCATGACCCTCCTACGCAGACAATCGTCACGGATGCTTCCCTTCTGGGCTGCGGAGCTCATATGGGACCTCTTCAAGTGCAAGGCCTTTGGTCAAAGGCAGAGTGAAGATATTGCATCAATCTGTTGAAGCTGTGAGCTTTTCATCTAGCTCTCAAGTCACTGTTTCCTTCTCTCCAGTCCAGCTCCCTGTTGGTTCAAACAGACAAAACCACCACAATGTATTATTTGAACAAACAGGGGAACACCGGGTCGAGACCTCTCTTTCTGGAAGTGCAGACCATCTGGAAATGGCTTTTAGCAAGAAATCTAAGCATAGTGGCCATTCACCTTCCAGGAACTCAAAACGTTCAGGCAGATGCCCTAAGCCGGGATTTCGTTGAAGCTCATGACGGTGGTCGAGGTCACGCATGACATCTTCCAATAATGGGGGGTGCCAGACATCGATCTGTTTGCAGACGCGGCAAATGCCCCGTCTTCGCATCCAGATTTAATCAACAAGGTTCACTGGCTATGCCCTTTTGATAAAATAGTCATTAGTGTAGATATACTGGTGTCTGGTTATAACACTAGGTCTACGATAGAGCGTCTGACATGTGTACAAGAACTAGTGTTGTCCCGCCAAAATGGCTTTACAGTAAGATGGGGGGCAAAAAATCCGGTACTCACCAATAAAAATATAATCACAAAGGCCTTAACACCCATCATGATGTACCTAAATGAGGACACATCTCATAGCGATGTTTTAAAAGCCTTCACGCAGATTACCCAAACTATCCAGGAGATTGACTATACCTGGAAATCGGAAGCAAGTGAAAGGGGCTGGATGGTTTGACAGTCAATGCACCAAGACATATAAACTCCTTAAGATGGCCCTAAGCTCTTTAACTAGGGATGGGGATGAAGTTAGAGCCTGTAGAAATGCCTATAATTTGGCAAAAAAATCAGAAAAAGGAGATTAAGGAACAGGCGTGGGCAAACTTGTACCAGGCCGCCTAGTGTAGAGACTCTTGCCTATTTTGGCAGGTCGTGAATGCCCCTTTTTTGGCAAATAAAGAAAGTGCTAGGCTAGATTGACATCGACGAGAATAACGATTGAATTCTTCTCAAAAGTCTACAGGCAGGAGAAGAATAGCGAAATAACCACTTCTGAGAGGGAATAGGCGGAAGGACTTAACTCCGTGAATTCGCCAATCGTAATTGAGATCACTCAGGGGGAAGTGTTGTTGGCAATAAACCAAAGTAAGGGCAATAAGACCCCATGGCCTGATGGGATCCCAATTGATTTATTCAAATCCACAGTAGATCTCTGGGCCCCGCTTTTAACGCGAGTATTAGAGGCCTGCTGCTCTGAAGGTTTTATAAGTTCCTGGTCTGAGTCAGTAATCGTTCCCATTTACAAAAAAGGGGACCGGGAAAATCTATCTAGCTACAGACCAATCTTGTTATTGGATTCGCCAATGAAAGTGGCAGGAAGGGTGATACTAAACAAGCTTCAGACCTGGGCTGAAGAAAACAGTATTCTGAGCCCGGTTCAATACGGATTCAGGGAAGGGATGGGCACGGCAGAGCAGGTTTTAAGCTTTATTTTACTCCAAGGGATGTACACCCAAGCAAAAAAGGGACGGCTGTATGTAATCTTTGCGGACCTTACGTCCACCTTTGATTGCGTGGAACAAAATAAGTTGTGGAGCACCCTGGAGGATATACAGGTTGAGCCAGCGATAGTGCAATTTTTAAGACAATTGTATACAGCAGCCTCAGCCAAAGTAAGATTCGGCCCCAAGGGTGAGTGCACTAAATCATTCCGTGTAGAGAAGTGAGTTAGGCAAGGCTGCGTCTTGGCCCCTTTCCTCTTCTCCTTATACACCAACTCTTTGGAGGAGGAACTGAGGGCCAATGTTATAGACTGCCCCAGATATAACAACAAGCAGGTCGTCTCCCTTCTCTACGCGGATGATGCGGTTCTAATGGCCAGAAAAAAAATAGGTATTCAGCGAGCACTCACCACTTACACAGAGTTCATTGCCAATAGGGGGTTAAAACTCAATCCCAAGAAAACCTTTGTCATGGTGTGCGGGAAAGATCAGCGCAAAGCCAAGAACCTGATAGTGGGCGATGAAATCATCGAACAGACAAAAACATTCTCATACTTAGGTGTACTCCTAGAGGGAGCAGGTTCCTGGGTCCCGGCAATTAGAAGTAGGAACCTTTTATTTAAAAGATCTACTGTGGCACTAATGAATTTTGCATATAAATTGGCCAAAAGACCTCCTAACATATTATAAAAAATATATATAGCAAAGTGTAGGAGTATTGCAATGTATGGGGCGGGCATCTGGGGTTTTAACAACGTGGCGTCAATTCAAATTGTTAAAAACTTTTTCCTTAGATACATTCTTGCAGTCCCACAGAGTACGTCTGTTTTTAATTGTCACGCTGAATTGGGCATAGAGTATAATACAGACCTTATCAAGTTGCAGCCAGTCCTTTTATGGCATAGAGTCTGGTCCTCCCAGGCACTGTGCCTACATAGAGAAATTATTAGGGATGGAATGAGTTTGGATCAGTCAAGAAACATCCCCTGGCTAAACTACATAAGAAAGTTTTTTAATGATCTTTATAGACCGGAGTTTTATGAAGATCCTGAGCTGGACTGCACCATATCGAGGGAGGCACTGAAATTAATATGTATGAGTCACCTTGAGCAGACAAGATTAACAGGGAGATTGACAAAAAACGGTCATCCAGCATCAGATGACCCTAACCTGTTATAGGATTCAACCGTACCTATGTTATTGTCTCAAAGGTTTTGACAGGTACATTTTAATAAGGTTCAGATTTGAATCTTTCCACCGTCTGGTGACCTTCCCAAATAAAAACGACTGGGCGAGGGAATTGGTACTTGGCCCTTGTGATAATGCCTCTCAGCAAACAACAATCCACACAGTATTATTTTGTAAATATTATACCCAAGAACGTGTAAAGTGGATAAAGCAATGTTTGAAACAGGGATCTTGGCGGCAATATCGCCCAGCTTATTTGTTTTTACAACAACTGAATGACGAGTATTGCACCTTGCTTATGACTGTTTTTTTTAAAGAGTATACTGAAGAAAAGGAATGTAATATCCTGTTGTACATAGCATCGAAATGGTATATCCATTTTTCTTTTAATAATTGCTGATGTGTATGACTGATGAACTGTAAATTAAAATATGCATGAATTCAACTGTATCTTTTTTAACTGTGGCTTTTATGATTTTATATTTTTACAAAAATCGAATAAAGCATATTTTGACTTGATAAAATAGTCTCAGACATTACTGTACGCCTTTCCACCAATTCTGTTGATTCCTGCAGTGATCAACAAATTCTACAGGACCAACACCAGAATGATCCTGATAGTCAAATGTGGTCTCATCAGTGGTGGTACCCAGACCTTCTTCAGCTGTCAGAGGTTCCACACAGGAGGTTATAATGCCAGCCAGACTTGCTGTCCAAGAACAAGGGGAAAGTGTTTCATCCCAATCTCTCATCCCTGAGATTAACGGCATGGCTCCTGAAGTCCTTTAATACGGAAATTTAGACTTGGAATGTATGAATATTCTCCAGGAAGCCAAGAGACCTTCCACCAGGAAACCCTACGCTTTCAAGTGGAAGCGTTTTTATTTATGGTGCATGAACAATGATCATGATCCAGTCGGGGGCAAGAGTAGGTGATCTTGCCGTATTAGCTACATTTGACCGAATCTGGGCTGCAGTTCTCCCCCATAAAGGTTCAATTAGCAGCTATTACTGCTTACAGAAAGTCTCCGACACAGGTTTCCTTTTTCCAAATCCCTGTAGTGAAAGATTTTCTTGAGGGGATAAAAAAGGTTTACTCACTGATTAGGTCTCCAGCTCCACTTTAGGAGCTTAACATAGTTCTGGCTAAATTGATGGGTGCTCCTTTTGAGCCTATTCACTAGGCTTCTATGCACCTCTTGTCATGGAAAGCTGCTTTCCTAGTCACCTTCACCTCTGCAGCAGGGTCAGCGAGATCCAGGCCTTTTGTTGTAAAGAGCCTTATACTGTTGTTTATGCAAACAGAGTGGTGTTAAGAACCCATCCAGGTTTTCTGCCTAAGGTGGTGTTGGACTTCCATATTAACCAGATCATCACTCTGCCCACCTTATTTTCCCCCCAATCCCTCAACTCCTCCTGAGAGGTCCCTTCAGTCTCTGGACCTTAAGAGGGTGCTGATGTTCTATCTGGTAAGAAATGACAGGAGTGTGACCCATAAACCACGTCGGGATTGGGGTAGAACGATAGGTAAAACAAACAGTATCCCAACAGGTATTTGTTTTAAAGACAATTATGCATGTATGTTGAAAAGATTACCGCAAGAGAAATAAGGAGACTTGAATACAATTTTAGATATGATTGTTATTCATCAATTATTTAAACAAACAATGGTAGGGAGGGAAAAAAACAGTTAAAGCAGCACTGTTATAGGATGAATCAAAAACAACCCAAATTTGCACTTGGTGCTAAAAATGTGCAAGTGACATAGGTGGCGACGCAAGTGACAAAGTGGACACCGTGAGCGGCGCAAGGTGAACAATAGTGAAGATTATATATAGTGAATGGGAACAAATTACTCAAGGATGATCTAAATTGTACAAGTGAATTGGTATCAATTTTGCAGTGAGTCATAAGAGAGTAGTGCCATGTTTTGCGCTGTTCGGTCGATGGCGTTTCGATCCTCTTGAGTTGGGATCATCTTCAGTACAGGGCTGTTCAATTTAGCGTGTGCTGTGTAGGTCGGTGGTATGTACATAAAGATGGTTCTTGTGTTTCAGGTTGGAGTCGAAAGTAATCCAAACGTGTATTGAGTCGGGAGAAAAACTTAATTAGTCAGCGGTGAGGTAAACACCTTTGCAGGACGTCCGGTCCCAGTCTCTAGGCGTCTGGCGGGGGATCATAGATCCTGAAAGTTAGCAGGCATCAGCGGCGGATCAGGAATTCCATGTTCGTTCAAAAAGGGCTGGTCCTGAATGAATCGTCGGCCAGCGGTGGAGTCGATCCGGGGGTCGGACTGAATTTTTGAACGAACACGGAATTCCTGATCCGCCGCTGATGCCTGCTAACTTTCAGGATCTACGATCCCCCGCCGGACGCCGAGAGACTGGGACCGGATGTCCCGCAAAGGTGTTCACCTCACCGCTGACTAATTAAGTTTTTCTCCCGACTCAATACATGTTTGGATTATTTTCGACTCCAACCTGAAACACAAGCACCATCTTTATGTGCATACCACCTGATGTTCTATCTGGACAAAACTAAGGGCTTGAGAAAATCAGACCGGCTGTTTGTAAACTATGGTTCCATAAATGATGGTTCTGCGGCTTCCGAAAGATCTATTTCTAGGTGGATTGTCTCTAGTATATTCTTCTGCTACCAACTAGCCAACAAAACCCTTCCGGCCAAACCTGAGGCCCATTCTACCAGAGGAAAAGCCTCTACCACGGCTCTCCTTGGGAATGTACCTGTTGCAGAAATATGTAAAGCAGCCACGTGGCGATCTGTACACCCTGTCACTCGTCATTACTATGTAGACTCTGACACTCAGGCGAATGCTCAGTTTGGGCAAGCCGCTTTGAGAAATTTGTTAGGGTGATATAATTCGTAAAATGTTGACGTTTGATATACTACTGCTGCTCGTCCGCAGGGCAGTGGGTATGGGCTTGCTATTCTATTCAGTGCTTATGACTATTGATGAGTATCCTTTGGAAGAGAAGGATAAGTTACTTACCTGTAATCCTAGTTATTTTCCAGGGGTATACTCGTAAGCAATCCTCCTGCCTCCCCGGGCGCGTATTGACAGTATGGTATTGTTTTCAATTTTCCTGCCATGATTCCTTTGTTTATACACCGTAAAAAAGAGAACTGACCTAACTGTTCTTCCAATCCTTAAAGGCAGGGTGGCAATGTTTTTATTACTGTGACGTTTTCTCTATTATGCAGCCTATGGGCTAATTAAGCCTGCTATTACTTGCCTTTTTTCTGAAAATAAAGGGCTGTGTTGGAACACCATTACAGTATATGCACTCTGTTACAGTGTTTATTGAGATTATTTTCTTTTTCTTAAAAATCCATGTAATTTTGGCTATTTGCCTATTGGAAGTGCATTAGGCTGCATATGTATGTATGTGTATGTATGTATGTATGTATGTATGTTTGTTTTGGAAGTACTCTGTACTTGTTTGGCTAAACATACACACATATATGTTTTTTTTTTATATGTTCTGGGATCCCGCATGTGGGCGCGGATAATTCAGTGCTTATGACTTTGCTGAGTATACCCCTGGAAGAGAACTAGGATTACAGGTAAGTATCTTACCCTTTATTTAATAGAAGCAGCTTTTACCAAGCAAAACCAAATTTAGAGGTAGGTTCTGTTTTAGTGCAGCATACAAGTTTCTTTGTCATTACCAAACATAAACGTTACATTTTTTTTTAAAAAGGCTGTCCAGAAGAAAGATGTTTGAAATAAATTAGTAGATGGGGAAAATAAAAAAAAAAAGTATTTCAAAATTAAATGGCAGGTCGTTTCGGCCACTGTGGTTACCATTCGTGGAGGCTCTGGTGTCACTTTATTTTCTTGGTCAGCGAAGGTGACTGATTATAGTGGAGACTTTGAGGTGTCAGAAGCGATTGGCTACCAGGCAAGTGGGCTGCTTGATAAGAGGGGCACACTCCATGCCTTACAATTTCCTAAGATGGGTACAGGCTAGGATAAACCCCGGATGGTGATCAAATCAGGCTCACAAGAGTTGTATCTGCCAAGACACTTGCTGACACCACTGTGACCACATGTGAAGAGAGTGCGGGAGGGCTGACGTAGCCCATCTCGGAAGCCAGCAACTTAAATTGCAAGTAAAAGAGATGACCGCGTGGGACAGAATGACAGCGGCATCTGGATGACCACGAATCACAGGCAGCATAGTTTAAATGGAACCTTGTGAAATCACTTCAGTCTTCTTGCTAAAGTAAGGTGACTTCATTTTGACTTTCGTAATGTTGTCAAAAGATTAGAAGACACCCAAAGAGATTACAATTTTTGCCCTGACACCCTCGGAATTGTGGAACCATGAGCCAGCGACCCTATACCTTCCAGCAAGAAGGAGCTATGCTTGTCACAGGTTGATTAGTTAAAGGATGAACATGCAAGCATAGCTTAAAAAACTTGACTCAGACCATTGACACCACAGTATCCTCAATTAACATTACAAGAAATAAAGGTTGACATGGCAAAACGACATTGACCATTTATACACAAGGATTATTAATGTGAAGTGTGCAATGAGAAAGGTGGAATCAGATTTTGGGGACATTGGAGGTTGGACGACTGTCCTCACCTCTTTAACACTCCATGGAAACCAAAGTGGAAATGCTAAAAAAATACTGCTCGGGCTTCCTGGATTAGGATCCTGGGATCTCATTACCCCCACCTGCCCACAACCTCCTCTCGTAATTTCTCCCTAGAATGGTAATGTGCATTCATCACTTTGTCCCTGGAGCAGTGATTAAAGAAATGTGACGGCTCTCTAAGCCACACTCCAAGCTGAATAACTGAATTCTGACCAAAAGGCCAGCTTGACCAGAACGGTCCTGACAAAGCAGAATTTATTTGTGCTTGGGTGCAGTGTTCAAATCTGCTTGCATCTCTTCTGCACCAAACAACTGCGGAAACCGGAGCTTCAAGGATTAAAGAACTGATGGAGGTTGGTAATGGGGCTTTCCTTTGATATCTGGCCAAATTAAGAGCAAGTATAACGAATAACGGTTCCTAGTGAAATCAGTAGGTTATATAATCATTGAATGACTTAAAATCGAAACAGTTGGTTACATAATTATAAAACGGTTTGAAATTGTCAGTGATACTGTTTTTTTAGTTCATGAAATAAGTGACAGTTGCCGTTGAATCAGCCAAAATGTACAGCATTCAATTTGCCTTCATTATGCCAAGTGCTCCAGTGATCACACAGTGCAGAGAAAAAGGAATATCCAGCTGTGTATAACAAAACAGATGCAATGAACAAGAGGTTAATTACAGTTTTTTCCGGATATCAGTATCAAACCGTCCAACTGCCCTAAAGGTGATGGCGTTTGGACCATTGTAAGGGGTCATCACCAGGACTTAAGAATTTAAAATACTAGCAAGAGTCTGAATTTAAAAAGAAGAAATAGTTGTACCATGATCCGACAGGTATGGCCATGTCGCCAAGCAAATTATGAAGTACTTAGCTGTCACAAGGATCAACAAGCATTTACAATGCAATGGTCTCGGCATTGTTAAAGTTAGAGCTATTGGCATTGCTCATAACATTATTTTTAGATAACATGGGGGGGGGCGGGCAGGAGAGCCAGCACAACCAGCGAGGGGGTTGGGCAGGAGAGCAAGCAAAACCAACGAGGGGGGGGGGGCAGGAGAGCAAGTAACCGACGAGGGGGGGGGGGCAGGAGAGCAAGCACAACCAACGAGTGGGGGGGCAGGAGAGCAAGCACAACCAGCGATTGGGGGGGGGCAGGAGAGCAAGCAAGACCAGCGAGGGGGGGGGGGCAGGAGAGCAAGCACAACCAACATGGGAGCAGGAGAGCCAGCACAACCAGCGAGGGGGGGGCAGGAGAGCAAGCACAACCAACGAGGGGGGGGGGCAGGAGAGCCAGCACAACCAGCGAGAGGGGGGCAGGAGAGCAAGCACAGCCAACGAGGAGGGGGCAGGAGAGCAAGCACAAGCAACCAGGGGGGGCAGGAGAGCAAGCACAAGCAACGAGGGGGCAGGACAGCAAGCACAAGCAACGAGAGAGCAGGACAGCAAGCACGAGGTGGCAGGAGAGCAAGCACAAGCAACGAGGGAGGGGGCAGGGGAGCAAGCACAACCAACGAGGGGGGGGCAGGAGAGCAAGCACAACAAGCGAGGGGGGGCAGGAGAGCAAGCACAACCAGCGAGGGGGGGGCAGGAGAGCAAGCACAACCAACATGGGAGCAGGAGAGCCAGCACAACCAGCGAGGGGGGGGGGGCAGGAGAGCAAGCACAACCAACGAGGGGGGGGGGGGGCAGGAGAGCCAGCACAACCAGCGAGAGGGGGGCAGGAGAGCAAGCACAGTTAGAGCTATTGGCATTGCTCATGACATTATTTTTAGATAACATGGGGGGGGGGGCGGGCAGGAGAGCCAGCACAACCAGCGAGGGGGTTGGGCAGGAGAGCAAGCAAAACCAACGAGGGGGGGGGCCAGGAGAGCAAGTACAACCAACGAAGGGGGGGGGGGTAGGAGAGCAAGCACAACCAACGAGTGGGGGGGCAGGAGAGCAAGCACAACCAGCGATGGGGGGGGCAGGAGAGCAAGCAAGACCAGCGAGGGGGGGGGCAGGAGAGCAAGCACAACCAACATGGGAGCAGGAGAGCCAGCACAACCAGCGAGGGGGGGGGCAGGAGAGCAAGCACAACCAATGAGGGGGGGGCAGGAGAGCCAGCACAACCAGCGAGAGGGGGGCAGGAGAGCAAGCACAGCCAACGAGGAGGGGGCAGGAGAGCAAGCACAAGCAACCAGGGGGGGTAGGAGAGCAAGCACAAGCAACGAGGGGGCAGGACAGCAAGCACAAGCAACGAGAGGGAAGGACAGCAAGCACAAGCAACGAGGGAGCAGGACAGCAAGCACGAGGTGGCAGGAGAGCAAGCACAAGCAACGGGGGAGGGGGCAGGAGAGCAAGCACAACCAACGAGGAGGGGGGGCAGGAGAGCAAGCACAACCAACGAGGAGGGGGGGCAGGAGAGCAAGCACAACCAACGAGGGGGGGGGGCAGGAGAGCAAGCACAACAAGCGAGGGGGGGCAGGAGAGCAAGCACAACCAGCGAAAGGGGGGCAGGAGAGCAAGGACAACCAGCGAGGGGGGGCAGGAGAGCAAGCACAACCAAAGGTGGCAGGAGAGCAAGCACAACCAACAAGGGGGGGGGCAGGAGAGCAAGCACAATCAGCGATTGCCAGCAAGGGGGGGCCAGGAGAGCACGCACAACCACCGAGGGGGAGCAGGAGAGCAAGCACAACCAACGAGGGGGGGAAGGATAGCAAGCACAACCAACGAGGGGGGGCAGGAGAGCAAGCACAACCAACATGGGGGGCAGGAGAGCCAGACCAACCAACATGGGGGGGCAGGAGAGCAAGCACAACCAAAGAGGGGGGGGCAGGAGAGCAAGCACAAGCAACCAGGGGGGGCAGGAGAGAAAGCACAAGCAACGAGGGGGCAGGACAGCAAGCACAAGCGAGGGGGCAGGACAGCAAGCACAAGCAACGAGGGGGCAGGACAGCAAGCACAAGCAACGAGGGGGCAGGACAGCAAGCACGAGGTTGCAGGAGAGCAAGCACAACCAACGAGGGGGGCAGGAGAGCAAGCACAACCAACGAGGGGGGGCAGAGAGCAAGCACAACCAACGAGGGGGGCAGGAGAGCAAGCACAACCAACGAGGGGGGCAGGAGAGCAAGCACAACCAACGAGGGGGGGGCAGGAGAGCAAGCACAACAAGCGAGGGGGGGCAGGAGAGCAAGCAGAACCAGCGAAGGGGGGCAGGAGAGCAAGCAGAACCAGCGAGGGGGGGGCAGGAGAGCAAGTACAACCAACGAGGGGGGGCAGGAGAGCAAGCACACCCAGCAAGGGGGGAGCAGGAGAGCAAGCACAACCGGCGAGGGGGGGCAGGAGAGCAAGCACAACCAACGAGGGGGGGCATGAGAGCAAGCACAACCAGTGAGGGGGGGCAGGAGAGCAAGCACAACCAGCGAGGGGGGGGGCAGGAGAGCAAGCACAACCAACATGGGGGGGCAGGAGAGCCAGCACAACCAGCGAGGGGGGCAGGAGAGCAAGCACAACCAACGAGGAGGGGGCAGGAGAGCAAGCACAACCAACCAGGGGGGGCAGGAGAGCAAGCACAAGCAACAAGGGGGCAGGACAGCAAGCACAAGCAACGAGGGGGCAGGACAGCAAGCACAAGCAACAAGGGGGCAGGACAGCAAGCACAAGCAAAGGGGGCAGGACAGCAAGCACGAGGTGGCAGGGGAGCAAGCACACCAACGAGGGGGGGCAGGAGAGCAAGCACAACCAATAAGGGGGGGCAGGAGAGCAAGCACATCCAACGAGGGGGGGCAGGAGAGCAAGCACATCCAACGAAAGGGGGCAGGAGAGCAAGCACAACCAACAAGGGGACCAGGAGAGCAAGCACAAGCAACGCGGGGGCAGAAGAGCAAGCACAACAAGCGAGGGTGCGGGCAGTAGAGCAAGCACAACCAGCGAGGGTGCGGGCAGTAGAGCAAGCACAACCAGCGAGGGGGGGGCAGGAGAGCAAGCACAACCAGTGAGGGGGGGGCAGGAGAGCAAGCACAACCAACGAGGGGGGGCAGGAGAGCAAGCACAACCAACGAGGGGGGCAGGAGAGCAAGCACAACCAGCGAGGGGGGCAGGAGAGCAAGCACAACCAGGGGGGGTGGGGGCAGGAGAGCAAGCACAACCAACGAGGGGGGGCAAGAGAGCAAGCACAGCCAACGAGGGGGGGCAGGAGAGCAAGCACAACCAGCGGGGGGGCAGGAGAGCAAGCACAACCAACGAGGGGGGGCAGGAGAGCAAGCACAAGCAACAAGGGGGCAGGACAGCAAGCACAAGCAACGAGGGGGCAGGACAGCAAGCACAAGCAACAAGGGGGCAGGACAGCAAGCACGAGGTGGCAGGGGAGCAAGCACACCAACGAGGGGGGGCAGGAGAGCAAGCACAACCAATAAGGGGTGCAGGAGAGCAAGCACATCCAATGAGGGGGGGGGCAGGAGAGCAAGCACAACCAACGAAGGGGGGCAGGAGAGCAAGCACAACCAACAAGGGGGGGCAGGAGAGCAAGCACAAGCAACGAGGGGGGAAAGAAGAGCAAGCACAACAAGCGAGGGTGCGGGCAGTAGAGCAAGCACAACCAGCGAGGGTGCGGGCAGTAGAGCAAGCACAACCAGCGAGGGGGGGGGGCAGGAGAGCAAGCACAACCAGCGAGGGGGGGCAGGAGAGCAAGCACAACCAACGAGGGGGGGCAGGAGAGCAAGCACAACCAACGAGGGGGGGCAGGAGAGCAAGCACAACCAGCGAGGGGGGGCAGGAGAGCAAGCACAACCAGGGGGGTGGGGGGCAGGAGAGCAAGCACAACCAACGAGGGGGGGCAAAAGAGCAAGCACAACCAACGAGGGGGGGCAGGAGAGCAAGCACAACCAGCGGGGGGCAGGAGAGCAAGCACAACCAACGAGGGGGGGCAGGAGAGCAACCACAACCAACAAGGGGGGGCAGGAGAGCAAGCACAACCAGCGATGGGGGGGGCAAGAACACGGGCACAATCAGGGAAGATAGGCAAGAAAAGCACGCACTCACCAGAGGACTCGGCAGCTTCTCGACTTCTTCCTGCGGCGGTCGGGCAGAAATGGCTTCAGAAGAGCGCCGACATTTTCGCATTCGGGGCGTGGTTTTTGCTGTTGAGTGACGGGTGACGTCACGGAGTTAAAAACTGTAAAAAAACACATCCCGGAATCCGAAAAAAAGACGGGGCTTGAACGGAGTGACACCCCTCTCCTCCAATGGCTGGCCTCCGTTTAGGAAGCCAGCCAATGGAGAAGAGGGGCGGGTTCAAGCCCCCATACACTGTAAACATAAAATCTCGTCTGTGCGACACTGCTGCGCAGTGTACGCTAGGCCGAGACCATTGAGGTGAAAGTTGGGGAGGGAGGGTAGGAGGTGAGAACCAATTTAGCAAAGTATATGGGGAAGCAATCACCAAGGGGAAGCAGACTATTAGTTAAAGGAATTTGCGATATTTCAAAACTATCACATCAAAAAGATATCCTAACAGTAAAAAAAATAATTAAAAGGAGTGAATGTATGTTAAAAATTGGGAAAACTATTGAAATTAGGTGAAGCACCATGATAATCAATGAATAGTGTCAAAAGAGGCGTGATTGGACACATTGGTTGCAATAAGTATAGTTCCCAAGTATTGGCTGAACAGCGAATACCTTTGGAAAGTAGGTACATGAGGAGCTGCTTCAGCAACCCAAGGAACAAAGTAGTGGACCAAAATGAGATCCCTAAATAAAGTAATGCGGTCAGTTCTGTAGCTTGGGGGAAATTAATCTAAAAGTGTTTTCAGCCACTGTAATGTGCGAGGGCTATGATAGGACCTACCGCACCTGTTGTAGACATGCAAAACCTCTGTTGATTCTTTTGGTCCGCTACTTTATTTTTCCCTTGGGTTGCTGAAGCAGCCGCTCCTATACCTACTTTCTACAGTACTCGCTGTTCAAACAATACTTGGGAACTGTACTTATCAGAAAACGTGTGACCAATTACTCCTTTTTTGGATACTCTAGTCATAACCACTTGTGTACTTTGTGATACATGGCTCTTGAAAAAGTCCTTCAGGACGAAACGCATGTTGGCTTTATGAATAATGTCCAATTAAATATATTTGTGTTGAATTCACTTTTTACCTGTTCACTATTGGAGTGCTCTGGTGTTTTATTTGTGTGTGTGTGTGTGTGTGTATATATATACATATATATATATATATATATATATATATATATATATATATATATATATATTCACTGAAAAAACCATAGGTTATAGACCATATATAGTTAGGAATTAGCATTTAAAAAACCTTATTTTACTCACACAAAACCATTGAAATTCCATATATAGTTAGTTGCACTAACTATATATCGCGCACCCGCAATCCACTGCTGATGATGTCACATATTACATCATTCATGACATGGTCAGTGACATCACTGATGACATCACTGATGACATCTCAAATGACATCACTGATGACATCATCCAGTGACTGTGTGTTTCTGTAAAGTTTAAATATGTTTTACATATTGAAGAATGAGTAGATGTAGAAGTGTCTGGATGAAGGATTTAGTAGGTGCGTGACTGACTGTATGAGTGAGTGATTAAATGTGTCTCACTGAGTGCATGGGTTAGTGACTAAACTGTCTTAATTTGTGCATCATTATGTCTGTTGTTCTGTAAACTGCTGCATGTGTTGATCAGTAGCTATATGAGTAACTATATGGGTTATTGATTGATTGCCCAAGTATTTGTATGGGAGACTGAGTGTGTGTGTGGCTGGCTGGGAGGTGTGTGACTCTGTGCAGATCAATGTGTACTTGTATCAATGATTGTATAAGAGAGTAATTATGTGTTAGTATATGTTTCAAAATGTAAGGTGCTCTATGTTTAACTGTATAGATTAGAAAATGGAAGTGTGATTGATTCTTTACAGGACTGACTAGGTGTGTGAGTAACTCCATGGATGAGTGACAGAGTGTGAGAGTCTGTATAGGTGTATGAGTGCATATGATAGTGTTGTAAAGATGAGTGATTGTATGTATGAATGATTGTATGGGTAAATGAGTGAATGTGTGTGTAAACATAGGAATCACTGAGTGCGTATGTAGTAACTAGTATTGGTGTGTCAATGGTTTCAAAAATTATACTCTGTATTTAACACTGGGTGAAACAGAGGTTATATTAAAGTGTGAGGAGATGCATTGTATTGTCACATGAATGATATCATCAGTGATGTGGTCATTGATGTCAAATGAGATGTCATCAGTGATGTCATCAGTGATGTCATTTGAGATGTCATCAGTGATGTCATCAGTGATGTCACTGACCATGTCATGAATGATGTAATATGTGACATCATCAGCAGTGGATTGCGGGTGCGCGATATATAGTTAGTGCAACTAACTATATATGGAATTTCAATGGTTTTGTGTGAGTAAAATAAGGTTTTTTAAATGCTAATTCCTAACTATATATGGTCTATAACCTATGGTTTTTTCAGTGAATTTTCAAGGTTTTGTAAATGCTAATTCCTAACTATATATGGTCTATAACCTATGGTTTTTTCAGTGAATTTTCAAGGTTTTGTAAATGCTAATTCCTAACTATATATGGTCTATAACCTATGGTTTTTTCAGTGAATTTCAATGGTTTTTTAATAGCAAATATCATAAGCTGTCGAATGTCAAGTACGTGGTAAGTAAAAACATTTTCGTGTTTATGCACACTGATCTGCTTTGATTGCTGCCCCCCACCCCTCATTTCTATTAGGAGTACTCTCTCTTTGCAGATAGTGAAGGGTAGTTAACGCAGCCCTTTGCCCCCTTTGTAATCCGTCGTGCCTGCTTCTCTCTCCATTTGATTGATTGTTCTCTTTGGTTCATTCTCTATTTACAAACAAGCACAGAGTCGCAATACTCTGTTTAGTCTTTGCAGATAGCGAAAAATCGTGTAAAAAAACAAAAGGAATCGAGCAAAATCAGTAGGCCACTAATGGGATCTCTTTTGACCTCGCTAAAATAGAAACATTAGGAACAACCTGTTGAAAATAGCAATGCGTATGTATATAAGCGGCGTTCATTTGTGTTCACAGTACCCCTTGTTGATTGTTTCAATCGAGCATTGAATTGTTCGAAGTTAATTCTCTTAAGGATCTTCTCTACCTGCAAACGAGGAAGAATAGGAATATTCTATCTCCCTTTGCAGATAGTGAAGGGTAGGTAACGCAAGCCTTTAACACGTCGTACCTATTTCATTCCTCATTGATTGATTGATTGTCCGAACATTGACTGTTTGGAATTAGTTCTTTTTGGAGGTATTCCCTGTTTGCAAATAAACGTAGGAAAATCTTTGCAAGTAGTGAAAGGGTACGTAATGCGGACCGTTCTCCCCCGTTGTAATCTGTCATGCCTATCTACTCCCCACTGATTGATGCACCTTTTTCACCCGGACCATTTACTAGAGATACGTCATCTGGCCCGACCAGAGAGCACCCCTAGTGAAAAGGACATATGCAATAATAACGAAGTGATCACTGTATCCTGTTAACAGAAACTTTACCATGAAACAACCTGGAAAGAAAAAAATAGGAAAACGAAAATCAGTAGGCCACTGATGAACATGAACTTTTATTAAACAACGAACAAAGAAACGATAACATAACGTAATGATAAAACCTATTAATGTCCTAGAAACAAGAAAACGTTAAAATATGCCAGTGGTGAGAGACCAGAAAAACAGTAAGAGAAACCAAATCACCCCTCGCTGTCCCACCGCCTGCCACGCCAAAAAAATCGATAGACTAGGGAAAATGCAAGTCAGTAGAACATCCACCCCCACTCTGGAAACTTCCAAGGTGGGGCAGGGTTCCGGCTACGCCCAGCCGGGAGCAGCCCATATAAGGCAGGTCCTGCTGCCACGCCTCGGCCAGGAGATCCTAACGTAGGGTGTAGCCGAAGGAGAGGCCGAGGCCAGCGGGACCCGGCCAGGGGATTGCCTTTACAACGCTGAACAGTTGCAGGGGGGGGGAATGTCTCCTCGACCCTCCCCTCTCTCTCCCAGTCCGGCCGCGGTGGCCCTTGAGAGTTGCAGGTAGTCCCGCCACATGCTCTTCCGGTCCGACCACCAACGGTCGGGGGGCCGAGGCCGACGGGATCCGGCTGCAGCCGATAAACCAAGAAACCCGTTCATGGGGCCAGAGCCAGGGGCGTCCGGCCGACATCCACCGGAAGCCCGGCCCGAAGACGGACGGGACACTTCTTTCTTTTATAATGGCTGCGACAACACTGGGGGGGGATGTCTTGCACATGCCTCCGACCCCCCCCTCGTCCTCATCGCCTGGTCCGGCCATAACAAATCTCAAGCGAGACGCCGTGGGGTGCACTGGGAGGGAGAGACGGTGCGAACAGGCCTCTCCCGCCTCCCCAGGTGGAGACTTCCCAGCTGCACCCTCAGCGCTCCAGGCGCCCGGAAAACGGTTCTTCCACTGTGGCCATGCTGCAACGTCTCGCCCGGCAGGGTGGAGCCCGTCCGCTCATGTGACCCCGCGATCGCCGGTAGCTGCCGAACTCTCAAAATGGCGGTCGACCTGGCAAGAGCGGGCCCAGCATAAAGAAATGGCCCGGTCACTGGTTGACTCCACCACCGTAGTCCTCCACGACCTTGAAGATTCTAGAGGAGCCGCGGGAGTCTCCGACCCCCGATGGGGAATGACTGCCATGATCGCCCGTGGAGTGACGAAACTGTATCCGCGGGACGTCGGCGCTCCCATGCTGGCGCCAGCCTCACTTTGAATTACTAGAATCCTGCAGACCTCACTTCCGGTGAAAGCACAGTGTGACCCGGTAGGAAAAATTATTGCACCCCCTCCCCTTTTTGACTGATAGTTCAAACCACCGATCCTTTCCTTTGCCCTTTTAACGGAACTTTGGACTGCCTCCCCCTCTTTTACATTTTCTAGAGAAAACAAAACATTAACCACTACATTAGCATAGCAGTTGACACCAGAACTGTTTTCAAATTGAAAACCAACAACATCTTCAACAGAATCCTTTTTGTTTCTGCTGTGACCCTGCTACAGCACAGGCATTGTCCCCAGCAGTAATTCTGCAATGCCGGTAAGAATAGCTGTGGTGCCTACTGGACTCACTCACCCCCGCGGCGCCCCACGCCGTTTTTTGCTGGGCGGCAACTTACTAGACATCACTTTCGTGCCATCTAGATTTCAGCG
Organism: Lissotriton helveticus; assembly: GCF_964261635.1. Classification (NCBI taxonomy): domain Eukaryota; kingdom Metazoa; phylum Chordata; class Amphibia; order Caudata; family Salamandridae; genus Lissotriton; species Lissotriton helveticus. Next base: position 1,649,125,091 of record NC_136061.1, read on the forward strand.
CGTTCTGCTGCCTTGGAACTATTCGCACAACAGACCGCTACTGACAAGAATATTTCATTATTGGTGCTGTCAATTTCAATAAATCTATTGGATAATTAAAAAGAAATTGCCACGGTCTCTTCGTTGTTTAAATGTTTTTACTGTTTTTGTTTTGTTGTATATATTTATATGTTATTAAAGTTTTATATTCCTACTACTTTGTTGGAGTGCTATATATTTTTAATGTGACACATAATTGTAAAAACTTTGATGTACAAAGAGTCATTCCTGGAATCTTCCGCTTCAGGCTCGGTCCCCTCCCCAATCACAATACAGGATGGTTTTCAGATAGTAGGAACACGTGTGGTGTGACGGATCTCATCGAGTGTGGGCCTTGATCTACTATAACTCCTTTGAAGAGGGGTGATTCTTTACAGCTGGGGCCATAAACTACATCTGCAGGGCTAGCTGATAGCCTGGACAATCGGACACAGAGAAAGAGGAGTGTCAGAGGGTGCGGTAGTGAATAGGGCGAAAGGGAGGTGTCGGGCGGGCACAGAGTGTGATTCTCAGGGAAGAGCAGCGCAGATGGGGGGAGGTTTATTGCCCATGCATAAGACAGAGAGCGGTGGTGACCAGTGCCTAGGGAAGATGCTTGCGTGGGTGAGGAGCCATGCTACGAATCGACAGCGTGCAGAGAGTGGGTCTGGTCAAGACACCTACAATGGCTGCCGTGCACGACAAAAGTGTGGCATTTCAAAAAAGGCAAGATGGCGCAGACAATGTTTTTCAACACTTCCTCATTTCCTTCGAATCGAACGTTAACAGACGTTGGGGCATATTACCAAAGTTAAGCGATATTTATCGCTAACGATGCTTACCAACCAATTTTTTACCACTAAGCATCGTCAGAAATTATCGAAGATAAACCTTACTATTATCAAGGTTTATCGCAAATGCGATAATAAACGCCGCAATGCATGAATATCGCTAAAAACTCAGCGATATTCATGCATTACCGAGCTAATGCTCTTAGCCATGTTATCCACCTCCCATTGGATAACATGGCTAAGAACTGCTCAGGGCAGGTGTTACTTTTTGGAGATATTCGCGCTTAGCGCGAATATCTCCAAAAGTTGGTAATAGGAGATAGATATCTTGCATGTTGTAATGCAAGTTATTGTGGTATATGGAACTCATACCATAATCTCTCAGGAAAGCAGAAACTGATCCTTTTGGGACCGCCTAAAAAGGCCTAGGGGGTGAGGAGTACTCTACTTTGCCCCCTTTTCACGTTCCGAACTATTTTATTTTACTCTCTTCTGTAATTACACAAAATACCAGCGATAAGATGCATCGGAGACACACAGTGAGAGAAAGGAGGCCGGAGATGAAGAAGACATGTCAAATACACATTGGAGATAATATAGTGGCAGAAGGGAAGTAAATATGAGTAAACTTACCATGTAACATAAAAATGTTGCACTCTATACTATAAGTCTCATTTTATACTACAATCACTTCGCTACAACCTCATAAATTAAAAATAAAAATGAATAATGTCTCAAACAATTTTTGATTTCTAAATATAAATTTATTCTTCAGAATTTTCTAAATTTGAAAGAACTAGTAACATGTCCTCATCAGCAATGTCCTCATTAAAAGTCTCCAATGATGATTCTTGTAACTCTATGGTCTCCAAACACTCGATAAATTCGCCATCAAGAGATTGATCAAAAAATCATTCAAGTCATCTCCTCCTTGTGACAATATTTCATTATTGGTGCTGTCAATTTCAATCAATGTAGTGGAATCATTCAAGTCATCTCCTCGTGACAATATTTCATTATTGGTGCTCTCAATTTCAATCAATGTAGTGGAATCATTCAAGTCATCTCCTCCTTGTGACAATATTTCATTATTGGTGCTGTCCATTTCAATCAATCTAATGGAATCATACAAGCCATCTCCTCCTTGTGACAATATTTCATTATTGGTGCTCTCAATTTCAATCAATGTAGTGGAATCATTCAAGTCATCTCCTTGTGACAATATTTCATTCTTGGTGCTGTCCATTTCAATCAATCTAATGGAATCATACAAGTCATGTCCTCCTTGTGACAATATTTCATTATTGGTGCTCTCAATTTCAATCAATGTGTTGGACAATTCAAAAGAAATTGCCACGGTCTCTTCATTGTGAGCCATTTTATTTTGAAATTGCTTGCTGTAAATTGCAGAAAAAAATAATCACTTTCATTTATCGTTTTTAGTAATACATAATATAAAACTAACTTTATCAAGTATTTAGTATAACAGAAGGACTGCAAATAAATAACAGAAAACATTTTTCAAATTATCTTCAAGTGTACAACATAGTTCCCCTTACAAATTAACAACTCACCTTTTTAAAAGTAGCAGAAGTGTTAGTACTGTGTAAATCAAACACCAGAAATTCACCACCAAAAATTCCTCACAAATGTACCTCAGACAGTAGTATCACAAAATGGCTGTGGTTTCCTCTCATTTGACATATATACATAACCAATTAACTTTCATCACACACAAATACAAAACCAAAGTAACATTTTAATTGGTTCTAAATTTCAACACTTTCAAATGTGTTTTCCCCATGCAATTTTCCATAGGACATTTACATACGTCTACAGCCTGAATGGCTGAACGGAATTACACCAAACTTGGCAAAATGGTACATCAAACCTAAGAGGTCAGGAAGGATCTACTATGCCCCCTTATGGTCATTTCCCCCTTCGCTTTGGCCTCCTCTTGTCTCTCAATCCTACCGAGGGACAAGATGGCGGCCGCTACGGACTGTTTGGAATGTTGACAGACGCCGGAGAACCAATCAGCTTCGCAAAGCTCCGTAACGCGAAAAGTACGCGAAGCGGAGCGCTGTTACAGATATATATCTTTTTTTGAACGTTAATTTCTCAAAATCCACTGGAGCACATATATTGAGACCTAGCAAAGGCACATCGGGCTACCAGTCCCTAATATTTTGCCAAGTTTCGTGCAAATCCATTCAGCCGTTCGATTATTATTATTTTGTTTTTTTTTTGCCCCGCGGGGCCCTTTTAAAACCTCCACATCAAAACTAGGGGGTCAGCGAGGATCTACTATGCCCCCTTATAGTTATTTCCCCCTTTGTTTTGACCTCCTCTTGTCTCTCGATCCTACCGAGAGACAAGATGGCGGCCGCTACGGACTGTTTGGAATGTTGACAGACGCCGGAAAACCAATCAGCTTCGCTTCACAAAGCTCCGTTGCGCGAAAAGTCCGCGAACCAGTGCGCTGCCCGGTCCGCTGTTACAGATATATATCTTTTTTTAAACGTTAATTTCTCAAAATCCACTGGAGCACATATATTGAGACCTACAAAAGGCACATCGGGCTACCAGTCCCTACAATTTTGCCAAGTTTCGTGCAAATCCATTCAGCCGTTCGGGCTAAAAGTGAGGCCAACCGCCCTATGGAAAACTCAATGTTAAAAACACGTTTTGGGACCCCCCTTTTTTCTCGGCCCCCCCTTGACGAACCCCCCCCAAATTTTCAAGGGCTGCTCAGAAACAAAATGTGCCATTTTCCTGAAAATTTCAGCCAATTCCGTCCACAAACGCCAAAGTTATTAGACATAGAATTTTCAAAAAACCCATAGAGAAAAAATCCTAACTATATATACCTACTGGCGACCGCCAGTAGGTAATATATATATATATATATATACCAACACGTTTGACTCAGTTGAATCAAAAAAGACAAGCACACAGGTCTCCGATTCACTTGATGTTTATTACAAACCCCTCACCCCCGACAGACGCGTTTCGCTTTTCAGCTTCATCAGTGTCAGTTTGTGCAAACCTCGTGTGGCCATTTTAACCCTTCTGTTGGCCCAAAGTAATCAACAACATAGAAAACGGTATGCATGGTAACAAATGTCTATGTGGTGGCCATCTTTGAATGTATATTTTCCAATTCATTACAGTGGGTGAACAATGGCAATAAGTAAAGTGCTCAAGTGCAAATAATTAAAACTTGCGACAACAAACAAATTAATGATGTACAAACAAGCTAAGAACCAATATTAGAGACAACGGTGTGCTAGAATGAAATTTCTGGCACTCACTGTATAATAAAGGTATATATATTATATATGTTGCTTCCATTCAACACATGTATGTCACAATCGTGTCTCTAATTGTTCTACTTTGTTGTGTAGCCCTGTATGGGCAAAATCATCACATAAATATAGAACTCTACATCACAGACTGTCAAATTATGGAGGAATAATAAAATCTATACCAGTTTACTCAATAATCTCTTATGCCTCTATGTGCCTAGATGTTATTGGTCAGCTCACACATGGTCCCATGTGTAAGTTACAAATGCACCCACATCTCCTCGTCATTGTTTAGCCCCCAAGGTGTCATGGTTTTTAAATCAATAATGTACTTTGATTCTAGAGTCCGCAGTGCCCTAACTCTATCTCCTCCCCGTTCCTGACGATCTACTTGGTCTATACAGTAGAAACTAAGGAGGTCCCTATTGCTCTGGTGTAATTCTGAGAAGTGGCGAGCTACTGGATATGATTTGTCATTTTTTGTAATAGCTCGCATATGCTCCAGAATTCGCAATTTAGTAGGGTTGACCGTACTCCCTATATACCTTTTCTTGCAAGGGCATTCCAGGCAATAGATTGTATATTCTGAATTACAATTTAGGAGCTTCCTAATTGTTCTCGGTGGAGTATCTTCCCCTGTTCTACCTGGGTAATTAGTGATTTTTCTACTAAATTTACAGGCCTTACAGCATAAGCAAGGGAAGAATCCCTTAACTTTTGGTAGCCTTGTCGATTCTAGTTTTGGGGAAAAATGACTGTGAACTAGGTGGTCCCCTAACGACTGGCAACGTCGATATGTAATCGGCGGTCTATCTGGAAGATGTTTCTTTAGGACATTATCAGTAGTCAAGATGCGCCAATTTTTCTTAAACAATTGGACCACCTCCCCTGACTTGGTATTAAAGTTGGTAATCATTCTTGTTGGTTCTTCACTTTTAGATGTTGGTTTAACCACCAGGAGATCATTTCTGTCTATTACTGAGACCTTTTCTGCTGCTTGCCTGAGTGTATTTTTCGAATATCCCCTATTCTGGAATCTTTTACACGCTTCTATTCTGGCTAGTTGATAATCCCCATCAGACGAGCAGTTGCGCTTCAAGCGCAATAGCTCACCATATGGGACATTGTGTATCAGACTTTTGGGATGGTGGCTCGCAGCATGAAGCACGGCGTTTCCCGCCGTTGGTTTTCTGTAAAGTTTTGTTTGGAGGATGTTATTATCTATGAAAACCTCTAGATCCAAGTAGCAGACACTAGTGGCACTTATAGTACTGGTAAACCTGAGATTCCAATCATTGTTGTTCAGCGCAGCGATGTATTCCTCAGCCGAGGCACGATCACCGCGCCAAACAACAAAGAGGTCATCTATATACCTCGTCCACAGTAGTATTTTATCAGTCCAGTGGTCATTGGCCTCCCCCCAAGCTTCGTGCCTCTCCCACCAGCCCACGAACAAGTTCGCGTAGCTGGGGGAGAAGCACAAGCCCATCGAGGTGCCCCTCGTTTGTTTGTACAACTGCCCCGCAAAGAGAAAAATATTATTGTACAGGCAAAACCTCATCATACTCAATAGCATCTTATTATGCCTATGGGGGCGACGGCGGTGAAGGATTCTGTACAGCAAAATATATATATATATATATATGTATATATATATATATATCCAAGCTCACTGCTCCAAAGTCCGGTGCACTCTTACAGCGGGTGCTCGTCTAAGCGCGTCAGAGCTTCGCGCTTCAATATGAAAGCTCACTCCCTCCCGGTCCCGGGAGAAAAATAAAGACAGCACACACGGGAATTCTTACGATGGCAACTTTACTCGCACAGACGCGTTTCGGAAGCTGCGCTTCCTTCCTCAATGTTAGTTACACCGTAACACGCGACTTGGCGCCATTTATTTCAAATTAAACAAACAACCTGTATTAGCAAACACAGAGAGAGGACTGACGCATGTGCGCCATCTTGCTAATGCATTTCATCCCGCATTAACATACTCGTAATTAAACAATACTTTTTTCATTCATTAATTACAACACTTCATAATTATGAAAAAGCCTCTCGAATTTCCAACGAGAATTTACATAGTAGAATACTGCCGTGGATCGGCACATCTCCTCTCACTGATGTACCGGGAAATGGATTATAAATCTTGCCGTGGATCGGCCTAAGGCAACACTAAGGTTGCCATTTAAATTTCCAATAACCCAATACCATCATTTTTGCCAATCACTGTCGGATGTTGCATTATAAAATATTAACAAAAAAGTTACAAGGTTCCACAAAAATCCTGAAAAAACAAAAGAAGTAAATATATAGTACATTACATAACAGGACATTCATCGTCCCGTAGTACCAGACACTCAGTGATGATCAGTTTCTGAAAGACACTATTTACAAATAACCATTATCATGTAGCTGTTATTCTCTTTATATTTACATTGGAAATGCTGTGTGGCATTATCATTTCAACTCCCTAGATGTACAGTCAATTCCTCCCCACAATTCAATCCCCAGGGGGCTTTGGTTTGACAATCTATGATGTATCGGGATTCTAATCTGCGAAGTTTTTGCAGTTTATCCCCTCCCCTGATATTGTCAGGGATCGCATCAAGGCAAAAGTACTGTAACAGATTCCTGTCGCTCTTGTGTTTGATCGAAAAGTGTCTGGCGACAGGGTATGTAAAATCTCTGTTTACTATGGCCCGCATATGCTCCAGAATACGCAATTTCACGGGGTTAATAGTACTGCCTATGTACCTAAGCCCACAGGGGCAGAGAAGGCAATAGACCGCAAAAGGGGAGGTGCATGTAAGGAACTGATTTATTTTCTTCTTCTTTTTAGTACCACAACCCATGATTTCATAAGAATAGACCCTTTTACTGTTGGCACAGGCTTTGCATCGGCCACAAGGAAAGTAGCCTTTTGCATCTTTTAAATTGCTCGTGCGTACAGGGACAGGTGACAGATGACTATGTACCAAGGTATCTCTCAACGAGCGTGCCCTTTTAAAGGTAATTAAGGGATTAGCAGGTATATCACTCCCTATGATATTATCCTTTTGCAAAATATGCCAATGTCTTTTAAGGATACTCCTCAGTTGTTGACAATCTTTGGAGTGAGGTGTAATCATCCTAAATTTCTCTATGTCAGTAGAGGGTTTCTGCTTTTTAACAAACAAAGTCTGCCTGGGTTGTGTCCTTACTCTATCCAGAGTGTTCCGTAACAGTTGCCTACTGTACCCCCTCGCCTCAAATCTGTCATTGCTTTCTTGTGCAGCCAATTCGAAATCATCATTAGTGGAACAGTTACGTTTTAACCGTAGAAGCTCACCATAGGGTATACTCTTGATGAGTTTCTGTGGATGATTAGATGACGCATGCAACGTACTGTTTCCCGCTGTCGGCTTTCTATAGAGGGAAGTTTGAATCCTGTTGTTAATCACCTCTATTCTCAAGTCTAAGTACACTGCTTCGCTTGTGCTAATGTTGCCAGTAAAGATTAGATTACAGTTGTTATCATTCAACACCTTTACATACTGCCATGCTGTCTCCACTGAACCATTCCACACTATGCACAAATCGTCGATATAACGATACCAGGAAACGATACAGTTTGACCATTCTTCTTTCTCAGGCCCCCAGGCTTCCTGCTCCTCCCACCAGCCCACGAATAAATTCGCGTAGCTGGGGGCGAAGCAGGAACCCATGGCAGTGCCCGACAGCTGTCTAAACAAATCATCCTGAAAGAGAAAGATGTTATTTTCAAGACAAAATGCAACTAATTCCATCAACATAACGTTATGTTGGGCATATTTCAGCTGTCTCTTCCCTAGGAAGTACTGGATCGCCTTCATTCCCTGTGCATGCTCAATGCTGGTGTAGAGACTGGTAATGTCGAGAGTCAGCAGGCAGTATCCTGGTTGCCAAGCAATTGCCTCAATTTTCTCAATGAAATCAGCAGTGTTGCACCTTCTGGAACCTCTGCCCTGAATCATTCAGAAAGCGCACTCGGTCAGTAATCTCTTTGTATCTTAGCCATGTCTGAGGTTATCCAAGAGCAGGTCTCTTAATATCCTTTCATTATGGTGCACTTTTCTCTCAGTTTGCGCTGGTCTTCTCGTACCAGGTTTCGGTCTAATACAACAGCATCGATCTTTGTATCTAGCGCATTCCTTATGTTTCCATTTGCTGTCAGTATCTGATCTGGTGTACCAGATAACTTGTCGTTCTCAGCAGGAATTGAATCTGAATTACAGCTCAGCTCACTTGTCGGGTCCTATCGTGAGCCATTTCCTTTTTTTTTTTCTTTTTTTTTTATCGCTTTACCTAAATGTGGCATGACTCTGCCAGCCACAGTCCGCCCTATTTGGTCTGCACCAATTTACATAGGATGTTATCAAGTCGAGGCCTCTAAATGACATGTGTCTCTTAGTGATTAAAGCTGCCGACAGCTAACCGATCACCGATAGGAGTCTGGGGACTGCATCCCATTCTGGTCAGGCTTCCTCCTCTCAGCTTTCGGCAAGCAAGCTCTGGGAGCATAGCTAATGGAGGCCACTTACTCCTAATATAACGTATGCCCTCCCAAAATCTTCAGCAGGTATGTTGCAAGGTGGGGGGCATGGAGGATGGGTAATCTCCAGGGCTTAGTTTGAATTAGCATTACAGACTTGTAAGTTTCCATTTGCTAGTTCTCCTGCCTGCCTAGGCCCATCAGCCAGAGTCCTTGTTATATCTTACCCTGAGTGGGATCACAAGTGTTCCATTGCATGTATTTTTGCCATTTCGGCCACTCCTCTGCAGATTCTGGGGCCCTGTGCTTTCAGGCACAAGTTCTTGCTTTTTTCCCTCTATCCTAGCTCATGGACCTAACATAGTGTACATCATGGCAGGAAGGCATGCCCTATACTCAGATCTTGCTGGGCGGGTGTGTGTGTGTGTGGGAGGGGGGGGGGTGAAAAGAGAGGGTAAGACCACTGTGTTAGTTCAGGTGGAAGGAGCCGTCTATGGTTGGTATGCTGACAAATCTCAACCCTCAGGCAGGCACCATTTTGTACACACTCAAAGGTACGGATTAGTCCCTAGGAGACCACCAACAATAATGCGACCTGAGTTGACTCTTACCTCAACTGAGGTTCAGTATTCCTCTACAACCAACCCTTTATGACTGTTAGCATAGGATGTGGACAGTGGGGCCTGGCATTCAAAAGTTGCCACTGTCCTGGTTCCGCATGTTGCAAAGTTTGACACCCTCAAGCTTTCCGCCTGACAAACTATGGGTCGTGTCCAGCTTGTGCCATCTCTGCACACTCTTAGGCCCCACTGCAGGCCCAATATCAAAGCCTAGATATAGGTGAGCCAATAGATTAACATGGAGAGCATGGGCGTCCGCAGGGGAGGGCAAGGGGGTGCGCTTGCCCCCCCCTGGATCTCTCACTTGGGGCCTCTCGCACTTGTCTCTGAACTCTAGAGGCTGCAGCAGCCCCTCCCCGACCTCGAGCAGACTGTGGACAGGCCCATTGTCATTCTGTCTGCTGCTAATCATCACATAAAGAATGACAATGGGCCGTCTGCATTAAACGTGCCTTGAAGGCGAGTGATGAAGTTAACATGTTGCCCCCCTGGAAGGCGAGGTTAAAATGTTGCCCCCCCCCCCTGGAAACATTTCTGCGGACGCCCATGATGGAGAGATAAGCCAAAGATCTGGCTTGTCTCTTGGAGCACATTTGCGAGCCAAGCCCTGAAAATGTTTGCCATGTAAATCATAAAATAAACATCACATAAAATATGCTAAAGTCTCTTCAATATAGTGTATATATTTAGCACGTGGAAGTTTTGACATTACACCGTCACCATATAGCACTGGACTGACAAGGCCATAGACTTATTAATAGTGCTAGTTTTTAAACCCGGACCATTAGTGAACTAAGAGGCAAGACAGTTGCCATTTAAACTCTGTATGTGGCCCAGATTATTATAGAGTAAATTATAGTATATTAAATGAAACACAATAGGTTTATGTACAACTGGTATTCAGAACTCACATATTTGAAAGTGCTTTCATACTCAATAAGGAAGAAAAGGGAGTTTTGGTGAAATTAAATATGTGCATAAAGTCACGCAATTTAAACCGGGAATCCACAATTTTCTGGTTTCACTTTCTACAAATCAGCCACAAAATGGGTACTTGTATTTCCTTTTTATGTCGAGCAATCTAGGCCTGTTGTATATACTCTAGTATAAAGTTCTCTACTGGGCTTAAAGCCATCCCCCTGCTTTTCATTTGATTCAATTTCCTTAAAAAATCCTTGCTTGCTAGTGGTCAGTCCTTCTCTTTGTCCCTCTTTTTGTTTCCTCACATGAAGCAGCGACCAAGTACTGTATCATTATGCTGTGGTTGATTATCTATTGTTTTGGAGGAAGTTTTTTCTTTTTGATTTCCTGCTTGTGGTACTGTTTGATTGTGTTCAGCCTCAGTGCCGTAGCTGCTTGCATATTTTGATCGTTTCAGTGTTTGCAGCTCACTTCCACTTTTAGAGGATTCATTGAAATGTGAGTATTCACGACTTCTCAGTTCTACATAGGCATTTTTGCCGCAGGGAGGTCCGAGGCATCTATTTCCGCCTGTGGCCTTCAAACACCGAGTTACCGTGAGCACTGCCTCCCTGGATATGCATTCTTTGTGTGTTTTGAACGTACCGCACCAACGCTGCAGGGACTACATGCCCCATCGTGCCCAGCACGGACTCGGAGCCCTTATCCATTAATCATCACTCCCCTTCCTTCCCTTGAATCAGCTGGAGTTAGGGCTGGAGCACTGCACTGACTGCAGCGCTTTGAGGGACTTAAGCAAGCCTTGGCAAGCAGAAGTGCTTCCTCTCAGCCTGCACGCAAATGTAGGGCAGGTGGCAGCTGTGCTCACACAGCTCCCATCTCCAACCTGGATTAGGAGTGTTGCAGAAACCATGTGAGAAGGGGAGCACCATTAGGGACATGCCGATGCATATGTGCTGGAAGATGAAGTTTTAGGTAGAGCGGTCAGGTTGCCACTTTTATGACTTCGCAGACCTTGTTAGTCTCATTAACAGCAGTTTCCCGCAGAGGCGTGCATGCCGAACATCCATGTGTAAACTGGAATACTTTGAGGTTTTCCTTAAAATGGGCTATATTTGTGTGCTTTAACCGCGCCTCAAAGGAGGCGTTGTGCTCATCACTTAATAATATCCCGGCATTTCCAGAGCATCCACCAAAAACTCTTTCAAGAAACCAGAGTTTAAACAAACCCTCTTATAATTAGAAAACGGCCAAAGTAAGAGTCGATAAACAAGGCTAGCTTAGAGGACTCGTACTCCTGCTGCAAAGATTCACCGGGATTAGGCTTGTGTATGAGTAAAGCCAACCTAATCCGAAGACCCATGACACAATTTCAGCAACAATTTTATAAGAACCATCAAGTGCGCTGGGATGCATTACTCAAGGAAACTTTCTTAAGTAAAACACTTTAACAACATGACTTCGCCATATCCTGATGGGGGACGCTAGCCGCTCTGTGGACCTAACACTTCTCACCTGTTACAGCCAAGGGTTGAATAACACTCGGAAGGGCAAACTGATGCTATCATACCTTACCAGACACAGTGTCAAAATCGCATACGTGAAGGAAATGCACCTCCCTCCAAGGCATATCCCGCCTTCACCACATCCTGGGGAATACACAGATACATTGCTAGTTATAGCTCTTACTCCAGAGGGTTCCGCATACTGGTACATAAAACACTCCCATTTATGCACCATACCACTTTCGCTGAAAATCAAGGTCACTATATTTTGGTGAGAGGGACAATGCTGGGGCTGAGGCTTCTTTTCCTAAACCTATATGCCCCAAATATTGACGATCCCTTTCTCTACCAGAACGTATCCACTATTTTAGACAAGTTTGAAACAGATGTCATCATTATGGGTGGCAACCTGAACCTACTTCTAAATCTTGACCTGGACTCTTCCAGTATCTCCCCGGTGGCAAACGTTACTCGCTCTCCAAGACACGATCCATACTCATGCTCTTAAAGACATCTGCTGTGTTCACCACTCCAGGCTATACCTTTTACTCGGCAGCACACGCAATGAGGATACGGTTCGACTATTGGTTCCTCTCTGCGGGGGGTACCGCCTGACTCCGAGATATAAGGTACTACCACATACCCTCTCAGGCCGCGCACCAGTTTGGTTGCTACTCACTCTTCCATACGCCAGGGGTTGTGGTTTTCTGCTTCAAGCTACAAGATGCCAAAGCTAAGTACTTCAAGACATATATTTGTGTTATTTGCATTTCGAAGCATATGGGGTGCTGCATGATATTTGTGGCAGGCTGGCAGCATGACTCGTGTGGAGGCTGTGCTCGATGACAATGATGGGGAGAATATCCCACAACCCTCCCCGACATCTCTCCGTAAGCTCTCAGCCCTGCTGGAGGAGTTCCGTGATCTGGCCAAGAGGGAGGTCTTCTTTGGCAACTACTCAGTGGCATAATGTTATTGTGAGGGCGAACACCGGCTTTCCTCCTGTGACACCCCACCCCCTCGCGGTACAGGACAAACTGCGGAACTTGTCCTTAATGACAGCACCCAAGTTACAAATAATGAAGGTATAATCCACAAAATAATCTCATATTACACATCTTTATGTACTTCCCGCCTGTAGTCCAAGTCCATGGAGTGCCAGTCCTACCTTGAGGAGATTGCCATGGTCTGGCTTGCCACCGGCCAATTGCAGTTCCTGAATGAGCCGTTCTCTGCTGAGGAAATCACTTAGGCGATTGACTCTTTGGATGGCACTAAGGCCCTTAATGGCCTGATTGGCGCCTTCTACAAAGCATACAAAAACCTCCTAATCTCCCACACTATGCGAGAGGCTAAGATTTCCCTGCTGCTCAAATCCGGAAAAGATTCCACACACTGGTAATCCTACAGGCCTCTCTCATTACTCAAATTTGACCATAAAATCCTTGCCAAATCAATGGCTAACAGATTATCGCTGCTGCTCGAACACGTGTTATCTCCTGTACCTCCACACAGGTCCACCTCACTCAATCTCCATGCTGTCTTCTCCGTTTTGAATAGGGTGTCCCCGGACACTCCTGCGGTCGCCCTTTTGAATGCAGAGAAGACATTCGACTCCCTAGAATGGCCTTTCCTTCACATAACTTTACGGATACTTGGCATTCCTGACAAGTTCACAGCCCTCATTTTACTGTCATATTCAAACCCCACAGGTCGTATTCAAATCAAAGGCTCCCATTTCGAAGCCTTTTGCTATATCCAGAGGCACCAGGAAAAGCTGCCTGCTCTCGCTTTTATTATTTATCATAGCAATGGATCCCTTAATACGCCACTTACAGGAACATCATATTCATTGGGGTCTTTCATTTTAACCGGACCTCTCCTTATTTCAATGTATGCCAATGATATGCTGTTCAGTTCATTCTGCACCCCTCTGACAACCAGACCCCCATTGTGCTGGAATTTGTCCGGTTTGGAGACCTATCTGGCCATCTGGACAAAATCTGACCTATTCCCCATCACGACGCCACGACTGCCCCCCCCCCCATTTGCGAATACCTTTTTAAATGGTCCGCCGACTCCACTAAATACCTAGGCATTGTCTTACATAGGGACAGGAAACAATTGTTTGTTTAAATTATGGTCCCGCCATAGACAGACTCTTGACACAAGTAGATCGCTGGATACAGCTCCCCTTTTCCATGGTGGGCCGCATCGATATCATAAAAATGACGGTACACCCCTGCTTTTTGCATTTATTTACAAATATCCCTATTCCTTTTACGAACTATTTCTTCCTGACTCTAAGCAACCTACTTTTGAAGTGGGCATGTGCGGGCCACAGACCCCGGGTTGCCTGGGACACCCTCACTCTCCCATATGATTGTAGCTGCTTCACCATCCATGATTTTGCATCTATTTCTTAGTTGCCCAAGCTCATTTTGCTTAATATTGGTTCCACCCAGATGCACAACTGAACCCACGCCACAAAGGAACAGAATCTAGTGGGTCCTACACCTTTAAATAACCTAGTGCCACACGGTCTTAAGCTGAACCCCCCGGACATCCAGAATTTGTCTACCACCTGCTTGGCATGGTGAAATATTAGTAGTATGCTGGGCTTCATTTTTTGTATATTCTCCCACACTACCCAGCTTTCTGAATTCTTGGCTACCACTAACCGTTGAAAAGGTAGTACAATGCACCTTGACCTGGCATTGACTTCAGACCTTTGGAGATCTGTTTCCCGATGGGCACACTTTATTGCTCACCGCTGATGCTACACATACTGACATTACATTTATTGATAGATTTATCCTTAATAGAGTACACAGTACATTATGATCCTGCTTGCCTTCCTGTCCCCTTGCCCCAGGTGACCTTTCCCCTCTCACTCGTTTAATAGAGGACAGGGCTGGTCACACCTGATCGCCAAACTCTATTGCGCTTGCATGACCTTAAAACGCACAAATGATGGGGGGGTGCAACAGTGCTGGGAGGAAGACATGGGCCACCCCATTACTGATAAAGATTGGACCTTTGGCTGGGCGCAAATTAAATTGGTATCCCCCAACCACCGCCACAAGCTGCTCCATTTTCGATTCCAACACAGATCCTACACCACTCCTGCTGGACTTGCCATGATTGACCGCGCCACTTCATTCTTATGTCCTAAATGTTGGTTCCCTGGAGAAGACTTCCACATTTAACTTGGACTTGTCCAGTTATTGCAACATACTGGTCTGAAGTGTTTAGTACCCTCTCTCAAATGATCTCCATACCCTTAGACCCATCGCCTTTGTTAGCACTGATGGTCAATCTTTCACCCATCCCTGTCACAGATCTCAGGTTTACTGCCCTTGCTTTATTGTTAGTGAAACGAGAGTTCGCAATTCACTGGGGCAATGCTACATGCCCCACGATCAAGGCCTGGCTTAGAAGCATGACATACTGCGACCTAACTAGCGAGGTCTACGCCAAACTACAGTCCCCCTCTGCCAGCCCAGAGGACATATGGCAGCCTCCTTTTTCATACCTGCTTACCCTTGACTTGGACTTCGTGGATATCTACATATGAAGCACTCACACCTGCCATATCCTCAGGTCACACCAGCCAAAATATGATTTATGATTGCATGACTGCCTACCTCCTATCCCATTTTCTCTCCTCTTTGAGAGCCTCCCCGCCATTCCCCTATTCAAACTACTATTGTTTTTCCCTTTATTTATTTTTTAGCGATGCAATAGCTACAATTTATTATCATGTCTAGATATGCTCACACACAAATTCTTGATGTTTTGGCCCTCTTCTCCTCCTCTATTCTTGTGTTGTAACTCTGAAAATTGTTGACTAAAACATTTAAACAAGTATTTACAATGCAATGGTCTCGGCATTATTAAAGGTAGAACTATTGGCATTGCTCATGACATTTTTTTTTTAAATCATAAATAAATAGTATTGTCATTTACATTGCCAATAGCTTAATCGTTAAATAAATGGCATTGTCATTTACAATGCCAATAGCTTAATCTCTCGCATATGCATGACCTATTGCATTTGCACCCACACAGAGCCACACACACACACACATACAGAGTCACACAGTCATTCACATAGAGCCACCCACACACACAGAGCCACCCTCACACAGACAGAGCCACACACACATAGAGCCACCTACAAAAAAAGCTATCCACACAGAGCCACACACACACACCGAGCCACACACACACAGAGCCACACACACAGACACACACAGAGCCACACACACACAGAGCCACACACACACACAGCCACACACACAGAGCCACACACACACACACACACACACAGAGCTACACACACACACACACAGAGCCACACACACAGACAGAGCCACACACACAGACATGCTAGGGAAAAAGGCAAGAAAAAGACGAGCGCAGCTAGGGAAGAAAACTTACCGACTCGGGGGACGCCATGCCCACCACCATCTTTCTCCGAGGCGAGGCAGGAATGCCTCGGAGAAACCAGCATCATTTTTGAGATTGAGGGGCGTGTTTTCGTTCTCTCCTCTTCCCATTGGCTGGAATGTGGTGGATGTGGATGTGGTGGTGGATGTGGTGGTGGATGTGGTGGTGGATGTAGATGTGGTGATGGATGTGGTGGTGATGGATGTGGTGGTGGTGGATGTGGTGTTGGATGTGGTGGTGGATTTGGTGGTGGTAGATGTGGTGGTGGATGTGGTGGTGGTGGATGATGTGGTGGTGGATGTGGTGATGGATGTGGCGTTGGATGTGGTAGTGGTGGATGTGGTGGTGGTGGTGGATGTGGATGTGCCTCAAGATGGGGTGGAAGACGGCAGCACCTAGCAACTACACATCATCCTTCCGCAACATCAGAAGACTGCGTGTTAACCCTTACACTTCTCAGGTGGCACTTGGGGCGCTTTCCCAGTGCAACCCCTCCGTTTGTAACAGACACATCGCACCCCTACCGTGAAATATTATGAAGTCCCACCTCCGGCCCACACTCGGCCATCAGTCTCGTGATCCTGGCAAGTCGCCCGCGAGCTCCAGAATTCGCAACCTCAGCAGACATGGCTCAGTCAGACAGCCACTCTCTTGGAACCAAACTGTTGGCCAAACTGGCACTGTGTTGCAGCAGTCTGAGACAAGTCTATTGCGCCTGGCCCGTCTTCTGAAACCGCTGCACCTAGAGAAAACAGGTGCACGTCTCAGACGGAACTTGAAGCTCACCAAACCCCAATGATTGGATCAGGAAATCTCAGAGCTGGATTTGGTCTTGGTAACTTCTATCGCAGTACACATTATAACTGTGCTGAGCTTTCCCACTCCTTAACCACTGTAACCACATAGTACCCCGCCAGGATTGACAAGTTCCAACCTCCAGTATTCCGTAGTTTCTATACTTTTCCCACATGGTCCAGATTTTCTCCCATTTTAACAATGTGAAAATCATCCATTTGGAATTTATCCAGGATACAAAAATTGTTAGTTATACCACCTCCCTCCCGCACAACAGATTGACAGAGAAAATAAATTAATTCGTTTTTGGACATTTTTTAATACGTCATTATTTGTACTATAGAAATATTTTATAAGTCAGCTGGCGCTATGTGACGCTGCAGAGAGCGATGGCGCGGGTCAGGCGGCGTAGCTGCGATGCAATTTATACACAGCGCTCTCCATGAGAGGCTATCTCTGTTGGCGCAGGGCCGGGGCCGAGAGCTGGTTGTTATCAAGAGGAGCGGGGAATCCCGGCATCATTTATTAGATGCACTCAGTCTGAATTTTTTCACACTCTGCCTTCTCTTGACAGCTGGCCCACTTCTGGAGTTTGGCGGAGGGTACGCCTTAGTTTCCTGCATGCGCTTTTCTTTTCCTTTGGTGCTCTCAGTATTTCAGCAGCTGTGTAAGCCTCCTTCATACACTTCCGCATACAATGGTAGTTACAATTGTATGTGTGTGGCCACTGCTATACCCACTTGGCAGAACTCGGTTCACGAAGTCGAAGAAAAGACGCGTACACGGAACGCCGAAAACCGCGAAGCTGCTCAAGCCGCGAGCACTTAAAAAAACGCAAATCCGCACTGACGTGAAAATTGTGAGTTAGTTTCACACTACTCAACGCGAGAATTAATTGAGACGCATAATACTTGCAGAATCTTGAAATATACTCAAGCAAAAAGCATATATATTATCTAAAGAATTATTTAAACCCGCTACATCACAATCTTGCATTTGCCTCATTTAAAGAGAACCCCTGACGAAAGGACATAAAGGTCCCGAAATGCATTGGGTTTAATCAAATACAATTGTGAATTATGATGTTAAATTGAAAAAGAGGAACTGTTATGTTTGTATATTTATTTTTTGACATGTAAAATGTATATTCGTTTGAAATGATTTAAGCAAATGGAAAAGTATTAAAAATGCTTTAAGAGGAATACTGTTTTTTGTAGTGCATGCTGGAGTCCTAGCTACCTCACAGGGGCCAGGCCACTTTCATTTGATATTCCAATGTCAGCAGACATTAATCTGGCATAGCACACATATCACTCAAACAGCTAAATTTGAATACAGAGTGCAATACCCGCACACATTCATTCTTCACACTTTCCAGAGAGGCCAAGGATTGCACGAGCAAGTAGTACAAACGCAATTGGGAACCACTGACAGGCACTGTGAGAAACTGGCACTGGCTTCAGCCTGGGCACCAGAGCTCTCACTGGTGCACCGTCATGAACACCCACCCATAACCTGATCTCACCCAGACACCTAGAGGCGTCGCCGTTCACAGAGTACAACACACAAGAGTGAAAATGTTGCATGACAACAATCTACAGAAACACTTCATCTGGCAAAACAAATACTCTTAGGAAATTCCAGATGATGTAGAGCAGGTGAAATGTACACCGGACTGCATGGACGACGTGCATTACCCAAAGGGAATTTACAGTCACTGGTAAGAAATCAATCAGGTTTTTTCCCCAGTAAAGTTGAGGACGTGAATATACAGGCCTTCCACCCAAAAACTCCACCGCCAGTTCTGGCGGGAAGAGTCAACCCCCCGGCGTGTCTCCTCGGCCTACCTCACAGGGTCCTCTGGGAGGGCTCCATGCTTCCTTCTCGCTGCACTTCCTTCGATGTCTGAGCAGGCCGCGCCCGCCCTGCCCCTGGCCTCCAAAGATGGCGCCTCACCGCCCCGTGCCCTTCATTTTGGGGCGCTTGCCTCCTCTCCACACCCCAGTCTCAGGGCTGTTGTGTCACGCCGCCCTCTGATTTGCCTCAGGTTTGCTGGCTCTCTCTTCCGGGTCTGAGGTCTCCCCCAGGCCCCATTGTCGTCGCACAGAGAGCGATACGTGTCTCACCACTTCCTGTGTCGCCGACCACAGCAGAGTCGGTGATGCTGCCTCGCTCAACTTCTGCTTTTTTGCTGAAGCAGTAACGCAGAAAGGAAAAGCTAAAAAAAAAAATGTAAGCCAGTGTCATGGTTGCTTCCAGCTACCAGGAGTCTTCAGGTCCCACCAGACAAACCACTAGAGTTTTGTCCAGATCTAGGAGTCTTTCTTTCAAAGCGTTAGGCAGCCTCCATTAAGAGACGAGCTTGCGATAACAGGCAGTGATGGGGTGCCATCTTGTTACTGTTTGGCACCCACTTTTTCAACTTGGCAACTTCAGAAACAACTAGACAACACGTTTTAGTGCCCATGTTCCGTTACTCAGTCAAGGGCTGCTGTGAAACCAACACCACATAACACACACTGAGTACACTCACACGGATGGGCAGACACCAACCATGTTTCTCCGAGGCAAGGCAGAAATGCCTCGGAGAAAGTGTCGTCTTTTTCCAATTCGGGGGCGTGGTTTACTTTCTCTCCTCTTCCCATTGGCTGGAAGGTAAAATTCCAGCCAACGGGAAGAGGAGAGAAAGTAAATAGAAAGAAGCTTAAAAAAAAATCCCTGAATCCGAAAAAGACGGGGCTTCAACCGAGTGACGCCCCTCTCCTCCAATGGCTGGCCTCCTTTTAGGAAGCCAGCCAATGGAGAAGAGGGGCGGGTTCAAGCCCCCTTACTAAAAAACATAAAATCTTCGGAGCTCTGCCTTCACTGCTTACAGCAGTGCGACGAGTCCTCGACCTAAAAACAAAACACTTTAACGCACCACTAAAACAACTGCCTACCCTGCACGAAACTCTTTTCTTTGTCTTGGTGGCTGATTGGAGTCTCTTTCAGTTTCACTTTTTTTTGATTCTCTGATGCCATCAGCAGAACCGGGCTGACGGGTACGGTGCCCTACACAGGCCGCCAGTGTGTCCTCTTCCCCATTGTGTGTGAGGGTCTGGGTAGAAAGAAGAGTCTTGGATTTAAGAGTGTTGCCCCCACACAACCCCCCAGCAGCATTATTCCAATACCTGGCACTCAGGATCTCGCCTTAGTTTATAAAAGTATTTCAAAGTTAGCTTCATTAAACGAGAAGGGCTTTCATCATTGTGCCTTTTTTTTCTCTGGTGGACTCTATGGTAATATTGAGCGTAAATCACACCACATGGCATCGAGTGAAGTAGTGCTTGGCTGCATCTCCCAATGTAGTATACCCCTCTGGGGGCAGATCCGTTACTGATTGGAGGAAGCTCTTTGTGCAGCAGTGGGTGTCAGCAACATCAGATGAGACGCTAACACAGAGGCAGACTGGATGCCTCTGAAACGTCGCTGTCCCATGTCAGAAGATAAGGTGCACCCTGATATCTCCACATAGAACTTCAACAGCGACCCAGCTGTGAAGAGTCCAGCAAACCGAAGCCGAGAGATGCACTTTCTGCTGCAATTTCCATCAAGTTGAGAGGGTTTTGTTTATGCCCAAGTGCCCATTAGCATGAGGACAACAGGCTTTGTAATCCGAGATCTTGAAAGCTTAATCATACCAAGTATGTGCATAATAAAAATCATTTTCATGGGCAGGATACCTTTTTCTCTCTCTGAATGAGTACAAATGAAGAGGCACTAATGTATGCCGTAGCACCCGTTTCCTAGTGGCTGACTGTACATACTCTCGATGGCTCGAAACCCAATTCTCTCAGACAGTCCAACCGGCTTTATAGGCTTCGCCTAGGCAGCGCTTGCGCTGTCTCTTTGAGACATGCTGTATTCAGGATATGGGCTTGAAGTTCCGTCCATATTTTACATTTTTTCTTGTCACTGTACTTTGTAAATGGTGGCTTTTAATTGGTCAATAGACTCAGTAGTCCCTACTTAGTACCGCCTTTTCTCTTCTTGTAACCACCCATGAGGACTGACCCTGTTACTTGTGTTATTACTCAGTAGGTTTTAATTACAGTCTCCAAGCACTATTTTCTTAAACCGCTTTGACCTGCCTGCTGTTGCAGACAGGACACGCTCTCCTGCAATGCTCATTAGTGATTCAGCGCGGCGCACGCTTTATGAATGCCGCGCTATAACATTTAAATAGGCTACCCCCGCCTAAGCTGCACAGATGCCGCGCTTCATGGTTCGTGGGGCTCTTCCGGGGCACCTTAGCAGCAACTGAGACAGTTTACTTTGGTAATGGGTGGGCGGTCTATTTCGGGGCGGGTCCTTTTCTAACCAATCACTAGCAATTACTAGGAAGTAAATCGATACAGACCGCCCCACAGCCTACCTATCACTTTGAATTAAACGTTTTCCTTACTTCACCTCATTTTCACATATTGGGGAGTCCGAAGCGGGGTGAAGACACGCACCTGTGGGAGATCGTCTGTCCCAACTCGGGAGGTAGGGGCCACGTTCACGCACCTCACCACCTGATTGTTGAGCGTTTGCGTGTCAGCAGCAACAGCTGTCATAAGAGTGTGAAGTTTAATTGTGTTACTGACTGAGGCAAAGGAGAAGCATTGACGGTGGTCCTCTATTGCTAGCCTGCGGTGTTCAAAATTAAAAGAGAGGTCAGGTGTGTATATCTCGAACACATATACACAGACTAATAACATTTAAAGAAGCAGAGATCATTAACTCTTATCCAAATCCCTAGCTACTAAATCACTGGGCCTTTCATACTCTCTGTCATAAATATCACTTACAAATCAAAGCATCAACTGTCACTTAGGAATTGTAAAGGGATGAACAGATTTTCAGGTCCCTTTTGAACTTTCTACTAACTGTAAGTTCAGTTATTAAAGGTGAGCCAAGCTAAGGGCTGCCCTGGACTTGGCTGTCAGAGCCTGTGCAGAAGCTGAGCCTTGAAAATATTTGGCATATAAATAATGCAACTAACTTCCTGTTTGAATGCAAGGTGTCTTTAAAATGAACGTCTTAAATGCAGCAGCAATTCCGCCGCGGTGCGGGCGTTCTAAAGAGTGGGCGGGGCTGTGACGGCCAACAGTCGTTCGCAGCACCAGGGAGGGAGTGCTGCCGTTGGCCGAACAAAGCACGGAAGGGGTTAAATAAAATTATTTCTTTAACACAGAGAAGCATTTCACTTTAGTACATCAAATTATGTTGCATTGAGAGTATTTATTAAAAGTCCGAGTTTTTAAACATGAACTGAGAAACATTCCTGCCCCCCACCCATGACAATGGTATTAGTGAACTAAAAGGCATGTCATTTGCCACGTGTACCCCTATGTGCCCTAGGTTCCTAAAATAGTTGAAGCTTCATTATATATATTAAATCAAATCACAAGATGTTTGTACAACACACATCCTGAACTCATAATGTATTTGCCTAGAATCACATAATTTAGTCAAGCAGGGAAGCCAGAATTGATTCTGATTTTGTAGTTTCACAATGTGAAATTTAGCCAATTCATGGATATCTCTTCTGGCATCAAAAGTCAGTGCTTTGCATTCAAATCTTGGAGGATGAGATAAGATGGTGGGTTAGAGGCAGAATCCATTTTTTTGTTTTGGCAGTTTTACATTGCCTGAACCTCGCCTAAAGAAATAATAGTATTTCACTATCGACACAGACAATGTGACATTTTTTTCCAGTGGGGAGAATTGCTCGGACTCGTAACCTGGTTCCTTCTGTAGCTCCCTTTGGGCTTGAAGCTCCAAAGGACCTCAAACTTGGGCAGAGCCGGGCATCTGGCTCTTGCTTTTAGAGACTCGTCTAACTCTATTCAATGCCAAAGAGCAGAAAACTGGCTGACTGGTACCACATATATTAAATCACAGTAAAAGTATTGCTACATTAAGCTATTTTGTGAGATTTGTTTGGAACAATTTACAAGCTGCATCAAAAAGTCTTTTGCCTTAGGAATGTATGTATTCCATATATTTGTAATCAGAATATCTCTGGAGCAAGAGAGCAAGAATGAATAAGAGGCTGGATGATGGTTATTGTGAATCATTGTACTTGATATTATGGTATGTCTGTACTTGCTTTCCAACCCACTCTCTGTCCTCCTCGTAGGTATAATCTGAGATCCACATGTTCCTCTTTTTCTGCTTGTGTGGCAAATGTCAGGTTGGATAGGCCATCTTATAAGGAGGTGAATGTGTGATGTGGCTGGAACTGCCATCTTGTCACATAGGGAGTATTTCTCGGTGTACCTCATGGAACCACAGCTCAATAAGAGGTGTATATGCAGGGCACGCGGTGGTTCATTCCACAGCCATTACTGGAGAGTAATCAAAGCTTTACTCCAATTGCTACTTTTTTGTCTTGGTTCTTATTCATGAAGTGCATCCGAACTTTGGCAGGGACCCTTTAGGTCTTAGTGTTAATTCCTCTCTCCACAATAGCATAAGTGGCCAGGTTTCACAGCATTCCATGGAATCGTACCCAAGCAACCTACTGCAGTACTGCAGAGATCAAAACTACAGGAGAGACTCTGAGTCGTAAGAATTGTTGAAACGAGGTGTATTTAGGACTATGATTATATGTAAATTAAGGATGTATTATCTGCACATCTCTCGTGATGGTTCCCATTCCTTATTCATGAGGCCTACAAAAGCAGTGCAGGATTTAACTAGCAAATACAAAACACACTAGATAACAATATAATGTACATCATTTTTTCATAACATAATAAGAGAACCATTGCCTACTACTTCAAGGGCTTCTGGACAGAAGGTGATAGATTATTCATTTTCAAGTTGTGAGGGAGGCATGCAAAAATGGATGTGGAGCCACCCAAGTCAACTCTGATCATATCTCCCTTCAGAGAGCCCGACACACTGTCCTAGGTTCTGTCTTTTTCCAACTAGGTCCACCATGAATTCCTTCTGCAACTGTACATTTAACCACAGCATGAGCTAATCGAATTTCCCTAATGGACCTACCCAGAGAAGCATTTAAAGAAAACACCTCTGGTCTGATGACTGCATCAAGCAGTAGAACTAGAGTCAGTTTTTGTCTAAAAATTGATTTCTACATAGTAGGACAAATCATTCTCCAAACCTCTGAGTAGGTGTAATGGCAAAAAAAATTAGAACTACAGCACGCACAAACTTGATACCAGTAGTTTCTAACGTGGCAAAGAATGATCATGCTAACACTCAAGAACTAAAGGTAAACCCCTATATCAGTCAGTCAGTCAACACAGCTTTATTCGATATGAAATATCTTAAAAGCATTACATTTAAAAACACAGTACATAATAAATATGAATAAAAAGAGAATCACATTGATAATCATTGTTCCAGTAAAAAGTTAAAAATGTATTAAACCAAACAGCTTTGCTGAAGAAATATACAATTTATGGTTACATTTATTCATCATAAAACTTTCAATCTTATGAGCCAGGCCCAGCTTAAAAATGTGGCCACCCCGCAGGCTAGGGTTGTATTTGAGTCTGCTCGGAGGATTCTGAGGGCCGTGGAATAATTCCTGGTCTCAAGCAGCTGGCATACAGGTTTTAACCATTTCCTTCTGGGTTTAATGTAAGCCGGACATACAAAAGTATGAGATATTTTCGGCTACACCTGCACAGTGTGGACAGTCAACGGGCGTTTGATAAGGAGGGCTCCATTTACTCGTGCTTTTGCGAACAGGGAGAGTACCCAACCTGAACTGTATAAAGAGTGCCCTATCTCTCGGTTTCTGGATAAAATCCATGTAGGGCTCCAAGCGAGGCGAAACTCATCAGTCAATCTACCTAAATTAGAGTCTCTAAGCTCCTGATTGTCAATCCAAGCCCAAAAGGCTCTCTTAGTTTCGCTTTTGGTCAATGGAATCCCTGCCTCCCAAGCAATTTTGAGACCAGTGGCCAAGAGAAGCCTTTTTACATTAGCTAGCCAATCAATCTTATGTGAACCCTGGAGGCTCATTACTTCTCTAAGGCCATCAGCATAACCAGATAACTCAGCTGTGCGCCATAACCGAGCCCAATAGAGGAGGGGACGTAAAGTAATTAGGTCCTTAATTGAGCGACGACCCAAGTCGCTCAGAAGAGGCTTAGTCGGGATCCCCCTGGGGACCGAGACAAGCTCTTTAAAGAACTTGTTTTCTGCCACGACAAGGCTATCTACGTTGCGAAAGACCCAGAGTTCGGCCCCATATAATGCACAGCCCACAGCCTTTGCGGCATAAATCTCAAGTGCTGGGGTGATGGGATGATGCACGATGTTCCCTCCCTATCACACCAACAACCCGCTTGTGATTTAGGGCCATTTTTTCGATGTGTGGCTGCCATTTCAGATTATCTGAGACTCTTATCCCTAAATAATCAAAAACTTTCACACGCTCTAGAGGAACACCATCGAGGAGAAGGGTGGATTTGGACGATCTGCTAGGATTAAAATAGAGGAGCTTGGTTTTCGAAGTATTAATAACTAGGCCCCTCTCCTTACAAAAAAGGCAGAACCGATCCAGCAACTTCTGTAAACCCACTGGTGTTTTTGAGATCAGCAGAGTGTCGTCCGCAAAAAGTAATGCTGGAACTTTAACACCTGCCAGAACGGGGGCATTGGCATTAATTTCCGATAAAAAGGAAACAACCCCATTCACAAACAGAGTGAACAGGGTTGGCGCCAAAACGCATCCCTGGCGGACGCCTCTATTGACGGGGATTTTGTCTGTTATTTGTTCCTGAGTGCCCCATCGAATGCGGGCATAATTCCCATCGTGCATGTGGGCCAAAAGGTTCAAAATGGGCAAGGGAAACCCCATATCTTGCAAAACCGACCATAGGCGTTCTCTGGGAACCAGGTCAAAGGCGGTCTTCAATCAATTAATGCAAGGTAAAGAGCGCCTTTGCCAACGGTTACCACCTTCCAGTATAGAAGTACCAGCCTAAAAGCCTGGTCGATTGTGCTTGTGAGTGCCCTAAACCCTGCCTGGAATTGCGAGATGATATTGTTTTCTTCGGCCCATAGATGGATCCTCTCCAGGAGGACCCTGCCAACCACCTTCTGTCCTGCATCAATAAGACTTATAGGGCGGTAATTGGCCGGGTCCCCCCTGGACCCCTTCTGATAAATGGGAACCACTACTGCTCGTTCCAGGAATCAGGGACTGGAGGCCCTTGCAACAAAGCATTGATCAAGAAAACAAAATAGGTGGCCCAATGCTCGGCGTTGGCTCTAAAGAGATCACCCGGTATACCATCTTGTCCAGGGGCCTTGGCTGTAACAATTTTATTTATGGCCGCCAGCACCTCTGTTTTCCCTATGGGGTCAAAAGAGTCCGAGGGAATAGGAATGGATGCAACTAAATGACCCACAGCTCACCAAAATCTTGTCTCCTGCGTATAATCTCCTAAAGTGATCAAACCACTTCCCATCAGTGATATGATTAGGGATTTGGTTGGGATCACAACCGGTAGATCTTCTTACTAGGGCCCAGAAAGCTCGGCATTCTTGGACTGGCTTGCTATCTTCAAGTCATTCCAATGCGATTCTTCCCATGCCTTTTTCGCCTCTATGATGGCTCGTCTATACTGCTGCCTCGCCCTGCGTACCTCAACAGTATTAAAGGTTTTGACGGCAAATAACAGTTCACGTTTTTTCACCCTACAATCCTTATTGAACCATTTCTCCATTGGCTTACTACTCATAGAGCGCTTTTTATGAGATGGAGCCTCTAGAAAGAGCGAGCCCAACAAGTGAATTGTTTCGACATGAATTGTCTCCACCACTAGGGGCCCAATCTCATTCATGCAAGCAACCGAGAGCTTGGCAGTCTGATCTCTTAAAATTTCCCCCGAAGATATTCTTTTTTGTTCATTCAAAATGAATTTTGGCCATTTGAGAAACCTTTTGCAATTAGATGGTATAATTGCCTTTGATAACATCTCAGAATTAATGATAGGGCGATGCACCGTGTTTTGCCACAAATCCAGCATGGAAAGAGATAGAGGGTTATGGTCGCTATCAATAGACGATATAATAATCATGTCACATACAAATTTCCATAACCTCTTATCAACCAGTATATAGTCAATTCTGCTTGGGCATGACACCCTATTGTAAGTGTTTGCCCCCAAGACATCAGAGGGCGTACGCCCATTAGTAGCTCTTAAACCGAATTCCAACATTAAAGCATTCAGTTGAATGACCACCGGTGACCATTTCTTAACTGGCGAGATCGACAGTACAGGTATGCCCCATCTTCCATCTTCAGCGTGGGTTCCCAGAATATCATCAGTTGCCAAAGGTTCAAACGTGCAATTTAGGTCGCCGGCAATCAGAGTAAAAGAATCAGATGGACAGGAGACCAGCACTTCAGACAAGATGGAAATAGTTGCAGATTTTGCCCCTCCTTGAGTGCCCCTTGCATAGATGTTAAAAAGTTCTAAAGTTATATTGCCCTTCGTGCCCTTGATTGTTAGTCTCATCAGGTCTGGTGATAGACATAAGTGAGGGATAACTTTATAGTTAAGCACAGCCTTGACCCAGACCATGAGGCCACCTGATGGGCGCCCGCTTCCAAAGGAGATGGCAGGTATATGGAAACAAATATAACCGGGCTTGAACAGTGACTCAAGACTCCATGTTTCTTGGAACACACACAAGTCATAGTCCTCAATAAAAGTGTTCCAGTCCGGAAGGGATAGCTTGTTTCATAATCCTGCTATATTCCATGAAACAACTTTAAGATTCACAATAGAACCACCGCCTTGGGTTACATCAGGGGCCCAGGCATTCTCTAGATTGGCCTCTATGGGTACTGGAACTACAGCTAACGGTTCAGGACCTGGCCATAAGGTTGGATGAGGAGGACTTGCTAAA
Source organism: Lissotriton helveticus (assembly GCF_964261635.1). Classification (NCBI taxonomy): domain Eukaryota; kingdom Metazoa; phylum Chordata; class Amphibia; order Caudata; family Salamandridae; genus Lissotriton; species Lissotriton helveticus. The sequence continues at coordinate 1,649,152,940 of NC_136061.1, forward strand.
TAGGGCAGGAGTGCTTGAATAAACCCCTTGATGGACCTGAAGTCAGTCAACAGCCTCCAAGCTACTAAACTGGTTTTGGGTAGAGATTTGACTTGGTATTGATAAAGGCTCCAACCTGTCCCTGTTAATCGGACCCCTCCCATTCCACTTTACTAAGGTCCACCCTTCATCTGCAGTGGGAGAGTAATTGGGGGGGGGGTAAAAGTAAGACACTGGAAGGGATAGGATGGAGGCCTTTGGGCTGTAGTATTTCCAATTACAGATGTGCTCCACTGTCCTGGGCTCTTTAAAATTAACAGGGACGCAGTCCCCCCTAATGTCCTTAGCCATATGGCCCACCCAGGACACCCTACGTACCATAAGTATTTTACTCGAAATATACGTTGGCAATGGCCTATACTTGTTTAGCCAATCTCTACGGGGTCCCCGACTCCCTCCTTCAACTGAGCTGATTTGCACTGGGATGGTTTGTTTGTTACTGGAACCACTGGTGCCTTAACTGGGGGAACAGGTGGAGCCTGTGAGGCAGTAATCGGAGCTAACGGGGTTACATGGTCAGTAGCGATCTTCCCTCCCAGGGAGTCGTTTAAAGGAACAATGACACTTGGTGTAGTTACCATCTTTAATGAATCGGCAATTCCCAATGATGCAAGTTCTATCTTGCTTAATTGCTGTTCAATCTTGGTCAGCCTATCTTCGACTGGGCGGAGAAAGTGTTTCATAAAATCACCTATTTTAGCCAAAAGGGGGTCCTCCCTCCATACCCTTCCCCTTGGGCTCCCTAAGCTTTTCCCCCCAACCTCTGTCCGGGGTACCATGGGTGTTAGACCACCATTAGAAGAGTCTATGATTACAGAGGATGTCGCAATAGCTTGGTCCCCTGCGGTGATAGTTACTTGGATATTTGTGGGCACCTTCCCTTTCTTACCACCAATTTTGTTAACCTTCCATTGCTTACACTTTGGGATAGCCCCTTGGCGTCTCTCTCGTAATTTCCTAGTGCTAGGCTCCTTAACAGGACTGGCCACAATCGGTAACTTAAGGGATGTCATTAATAGCGACTCAGAGACCGTAGATAGGTCCCCTATAGAAAGGTTGTCCAGGTCACTAACTACCAACTGAGCGTTTGATGAATCAGATATCACGGGTACACCAATACTGATAATAGGGCCATGATGATCTGGTGTCCGAGCATTGGCAATATTTCCCATTGATGACCTCCTGGCGAGTGCTAAGTCCTGAGAGACCCGCCTCTCCATTATCGTGATCCCCTGATCAATAACTGAGTTGACCCTGGTAATGAAATTGTCCATCAACCCAGTTAGGTGTGCATTGGCTACCTTGCTCCTGGTCTCCTTGGCTGCCATATTATTAGAAGTAGAATGCAATTAAAGTACTTACAGATGTTAGGGGGGTTGCCCGTCCCGTCCTCAACCGGTCTTGAACGGGCTTAAACGGGCCCGCCCTTGGCCCGGGCTTCGTCCCGCAATGTGGATCTCTGGTGTGGGTTTAAACGCCTCCTGGCGCAGTCGCGGCGTCAAACGAGCGCGCTGCTGCTGAGGCAGCCGGGAATCGTAGTCCCGGGGGCGGTGGCGGCGTGGCCCCAGTACAGTCGGCAAAAGGTCGCGGCGTCAAAGGTGAGGCTGTGGCAGTAATTAGCTCTCTCCCCCTATATGATACCAATCATCACATGAGGATCGGAATAGGGTAATCTGCGAAATCATCCTTAAACCAGAACACCTCCTCCTGACTCCATAAGAAATAGCTGATTGCATAGATAACTGCCTTTTGGGATCATGTGACTGACACAAACATTCCCGATAGAACGCATTCCTCAAAGTAGATGTTCGTTCATATTATTATATTTTTATTTGCCATATATAGCCATAAAAAGGGAGAGCTGCAATACATACAATTAAAATCTGATTTGTACAAGCCCTACAGCGTTAAAACAGTATAAAACACAATAAAATCCTGATAAATTCAAACAAAGAAGCTCTAGCAGGCCATAGGGAATACCTAATTCATCATCAGCGAGGGGAAGGAATCATTCAAGCATGAGTAACATCACATTTCTGCCCTGCTCCTTATACATTATATAACTAATTCCTTCAATAACTCCTGTATAGCAATTAAAAATCTTCCCATTGCGCATGTCACATTTAATCTCAAGCGCTTGATCCCTGCTGAAAATTTCATAGGCAGTAATAAGGGGTTTCAAAAATGTTTTCCGTTCTTCTAAGAACCACAAGCAGCCCAACAGAATATGTGGGCCGTTGCATTTTACTTGCAATCCACATGTACACAGACCTTGTTCATTTATCATAGCAGATTTTATCGTCCAATCCGTGTTGCATGGGTTCAGGCCCACTCTAAATTTCAAGATTGTATTTCTAAGTTTTGGATTAGGCATAGCCTTAATATAGGGGAATATTTGGTCATTGGTCCCCCTGTTTATCAAGAACCAGGAGGACGATTTACCCCTCAAATAACGCAAATCTTCCTCTCGGGCCTTCGAGTTAATAATAGCACGCAACGCCGACTTGGGAATCTGCCGCCTCGACCTCCATTGGTCTGGTTCTAAGAATAGTTTGACACATAACTTGTCTAGCTTGATTCTAGCTTGGGACGCCCAATTTAGTTCACTAGGTTCTATTTCATTTTTGAAGAGTTTTGCTATTTTGGCAGGCCCCTCTCCATTCATTCTCTGCCAAAAATTCAATGCTGCTTGCATACCCCGGAAAGGCTTTAAGGTGACATTCCACTCGTACGGCCTGTATCATTGTTGCCGAGGGGAGGGCTAGCAGCTGTTTGACGCATTTACTCTCTTCTAAGTACCAATCCGATTTACCTTCCATATATAATACCTCTACACCGTATCGGAACGGAGGGCGTACCAATGCATTAAAAGCCGATAGAATTGGCTGCAGGGAGGAACCTCCGTATTTTTGCTTAAATTGTTTAAGGCCCCATACTGAAGAGAGCGCCTTTGATTTGAGTGCCTGTATGTGATCCTTCCAGTTTAACTTATTGTCGAACCACATACCCAAATATTTATATCTATCCACTTCTTCCACTCTGACCTCTCCCAATTTCCAGTACAGGGAGGACTTCTTTTTTCCCAATACCATTATTTTGGTCTTTTCTAAGTTGACTGTGAGGCGTTTTTTAGGCAATATTTATGAAAAATATCCCGTTTTTTTTGCAAGGCCAGTTCTGTCTTGTCCATTATCACTAAGTCATCTGCATATAACAGACAAGATATATGAGTACCTCCCATCTTAGGACTTACCCCACCTGCCCTACTCAGTATGTTGGGTAAATCTGATAAAAATAAGGAAAATACCAGTGGGGCTAGGACACAGCCCTGCAGCAAACCATTCTTTATCTTAATTTTGTTGGATAGGGTTCCCTGGGTATCCAAGACAACCCTGGCCCAGTTACTCAAGTGCATTTCCTGGATTAGAGCAAGTACTGCCTTGTTGTTTCCGAGCTCTATTAACATACTCCACAGTAGACTATAGTCCACTGAATCAAAAGCAGCTCAGAAGTCTACAAAGCAGCAAAACAGGTCAATATGCACTTCAATTGCCTTCTTTGCCATTGCCCAAAGACTGAGGCAATGGTCAATGGTTGAATGGCCCTCCTGGAACCCACCTTGCTCTATTGGTATTAGGTTATACTGCTCTGCCCAGGATTTCACTATGCCTAGTAGTATTTTAGAAAAAACTTTCTCCACTACATCCAGCAAGCTTATTAGGCAGTAATTTTGGGGTAGTGTAGCATCCACTTTTTTATAAATTGGCCTCACAATCGCCCCCTTCCAACTTTCTGGGAAAACACCCGAAGTTATAATATGCTGAAAGGTAGCATTTCGAAACCTTGCCCACCAGTCTGTGCTATTTTTTAATATGATTGCAGGTAGGTTATTTGGCCCTGCAGCTTTAGTTAGCTTTAGGGATTGGCTAATTTCTTTTATGTTTTGAGTGGAGAAGTACTGCCCTTGTAGTTCTGCCTCCTCGTACCTTATTTCCAGGGTATTTTCCCTATTTGAACCATTGTACAGTTTACTCAAATGGCAGGCCCAGTCGTCTTCACCCACTAAGCACCGCATTTCCTCCTGTACGTTTCCCTCTTTTGCCAGGCGCCAGAGTGATCTTATATTATTTGTGTTTATCACATCTAACATGGTATTCCAATTTTTGGCCATATATTCTAATTTACTATCCCTCAACTTATTTTTATAATCCTGTTTTGCCCCTCGAAGGCTCTCCAGAGTTCCCTTATCTGGCCTTTTCCTTAGCTGTCTTTCTCATTTTCGTACCCTCAATTTTAACTTCCTACACTCGTTATTAAACCACCCATTTGTTCTTGCTTTCTTCTTAAAGGCTGGCCCTACTTTTATCTGAATCTTTAGACAATTTACGATCTGCTCTATTGTATGCTCGTACTGGGTTAAAATTGTATCATCTTGTACCACTTCACCTACTGCCTTATAATCAATCATTACATTGTTAACCAATTTCAGGCTGTCCTCTGTTATACGTGTATTTATACATCTGGGGTATTCAATCTGTAAGGGAATCACTTTTTCTCTTCCCAACTCTTGTTCCATCTTTATAAATAATTGTAAAGGCCAGTGGTCCATTCCTTCACACTGCAGTGTTTCAAATCGTTCTATTTCCTTGAAATACAATGCGTTTATAAAGGTATAATCAATTGGGCAGTTCTGATTCCCTATGCAGAAAGTCTTTCTTGCAGGGCGGGCGGTGTTAGACAGTCCATTAGCACTAAATAGTCCTATGGATCCTAGACATTTTACTAGATGTTTATCTCGTGCTGAATTACCTTTGCCAGCAAAACTTGCTGCAGATACTTGTGCAATGGTTAAAAGATCTTTAAAAAGTTTATCACTGTGGGAGGGGTCTAGTTTATGATTAAAATCTCCTAAGATCATTATCAGATATGCTGCTTTTGTTGTGCTCATAGCCGCTAGATCCTTCTCTAGCAGATCCAGTTGCTTTTCATAATCTATTATTTCACCTGGCTGAATATATACATTGATCACGACTATTAGTTCCCTTGTTTGCATACCCCTATATAATTCTACCTGGCAGGCTAATAGCCACCTACAGTTGTCACGCCTGATCCAGATAAGTGTGATGTCCAATATACAGAACGCCCTTGCAAATACCAAAATGGGGAAGCAGAGGTCTTGCAATTCTTCACTGCTACCGTCACTAGGTAGAGAATGTGCCTGGGACCGGAGCGCCTGTTGGGACCCTGGGCAGAGTAAACAGACCAAAGAGGCAGCAATGGAGCAGAGGTGAACGAGGGGTGGAAGCGACCACCACCTAATAAACGCACAATGACAATCTCTGAGCATACTCCTGATTTCCATCCTAACAGCGGAGTCCGAGCACAATGTCCGACGCCCGGTGGAGCCGCTCTGTTCAGCTATTGAGGAGATCGGCCTTGGTTCATCCCCTGACCGCCACCTACCCAGCCAAACTTTGGGCACAGTTTTTCTCCCCGTCTCCGTGTTTCGCCCCCCTCCCATCGTATTTCTATCAGTACCCTTTTTCTCCCACAGGTCGCCGCTACGCAGACGAACCCGACTGCTTTTCCCTCTCGTTATTGCCTCGTACCTACCCCTTATTACCCTCGACTGGGTTGGAAATATCACCGGTCATTGGGTAAGTTCCGAACTCACCATATCCCCGTGAGTTCCTGTTAGACCTGACAGCCCTTTGGGTGGTCCCTCCTATGTATTTATTTATTTTTGTCCCCTTTTCGCCTCCTAACTCCTTTCATTTTTATGTCCACTATCATTTTTGGTGCTGTCCTTGGGGTTAGGTGCTACCTTATCCCTATAACTTTTTGAGGCCTAGGCGCTCGCTTAACATGGTGAATACAGACACACAAAATGGTGGCTTGTAACTGCCACATTTTTTTACCTCAGGGTTCTGAGCCATAGGACAACATAGGGAAGTTCTAGAATCTTCCAGCTGATTCCAGTAGCCAGGGCCCAGTCTATAAAAGGGCCAGATTCAGGGCGGCCATTTTAGAGTGACCAGAGAGCTTGTGGGGAGCCTAGTGAGGAGTGAAGCGATAGTGTGGGGAGGCAGGCGCATTGTTAGGAGCTAGCTCGTCCTGTGGGCCAGCTGTTCTACTCTGCTGACATGACCCCCTTTCTACCGACTAAGCCCTGACATTGCTCATTGACCTTTTGCCCCCTAATCCTGGCGGAGTTCCGTTGTGGAGAATCGGCGGGGCAGGTCGGGTTGCCGCCAGCAAGGTAGTGGTTGTGAGGCCAGCGCTGCAGAGATCAGCGTGTGCAATCGGATAAGATCCCGGAAGAAGGGGGCGGCAAAGTGAAGAAGGCCAGGCCGCGTAAGTTCCCTCCCCCTTTGACGAGTGAGGCGAGAGCGGGATGCTGACGGAGTGAAACGCCAAAGGAGACGCCGCATAACTCCGGCCCAGTCAGCTGCCTAAAGACAGCAGCGCTGGGGCCGGAATCACCACAGAATAGCTGACACGAGATTGGTGGTGGTGACGCGGCCAGGCGAGCAGGCCGGGACTAAACTTTTCACCAGCCGGTAAGGACGTGACGGGAAGTGCGGGGCCCCAGGGGCTGAGAGGGCCTCGCTACTGCCAATGAAGTTTGTCTGGGAGGGGAGAGTTGGGCCTATCCGGGATATCAGCCTGAGAGTGGATAACTGTTGATCACCGGGAGGGGACCTGGAAATAACCCTAAGACCTTGGGATACCTCTCCTCTGTTAAACTACGCCTGGAACAGCACGACACCAGTGCGTGGCTTTATGAATAAGGCATTTTCTCTATTTAAGGAAAGTAGCCTGAAAGAAAGGGTCTTTTGAATGAGGCTTAGGTTACCGTTCATGAAAGCCGAGGTAACAGAGCGGTTCAGGAGATAAGTAAGGGGCCACTCCTGTTATGCAGATCAATTAGAGACAGAGCATGTTCTTGTGGAAACCTGACATGATACTGTGATTTTAGAGCAATCTATGTAGCTTAATTAGAATAATAAAATATCTTGCCTGTCTTAATTCAGATACCTCACTGTGAACCCCGGTACTAGTGGGCTAATTGTGGAATGTTTGCTGAAAATCTGTATCCTACTGCCAATAATAACATTGAACCCTCAAGGGTAAGGTATAACTACAATGAACATTTACATTTGCTGTTAACTTCAACTAAAGCTGTGTATTATTCACTGCTTATATAAGGGCCAAGAATTATTACTGAGCTCCTTTCATTTGGGGGAGAAGTGTGTCATTAATGCTATATGTAAATGTGCATATGCTAACAATCAAATGTAGAGTTATTTTCTGAACGAAATCGAAACACTGCTAAGAAACAAAGAGAAAACTACAAGAGATTTTATAAAACAGCTCGTATTTTTCTAAACTAGTGTAGTGTCATTTATTTTGGTGGATGGGCGCTGAGTTACTGTGTGAGGTGTGATGCAAGCGTAACACATTTGGCCTCTGAGTTTAGTCTTACCTACTCTGTGCCGGGTTACCCTATGTGGACTGGTAATCCCAGGTCCAACATAATTGGTGTTCAGCTGTGGGATTACAGTTTATGCTTGCTTTCACTTAGTAGTAGCTTGGTGTGCATCACATGCCTACACCTGGAGTTTTCTCCTAGCGGACTCCCTAATTAAAAGTTTTGTTTTTTTCAAATTCTTTCCTGGTGGTGGGTGGAGGTAGCTTTTAATTATCGCCCTTTCTTGACTTCTTCCAAGTGACTGTCAGAGACCCTGTAGGCAAAATGGAATTTGAATTGGAGGAGTTGGAGACCTACACTGCGGCCCAACTCAGGAAATTTTGCCAAAGTAAGGGGGTGTTTTTCAAGCGTGGTGCTAAAAAGGGGCAACTCCAAACCTGCTTGAGAGCATGAGTGGCCGCTCACCCGGATGGGAAGAAGGAGGAGGAAGAGGGGGATCGGGACACTGTCATCGGAGTGGATGTACTGTACCAAACCGAAGGGGGGAACCTACTAACAGGTCCTAGGACACTTTCGAGGGAGGGCAGTAGTGTCTCTGTAAGGAGCTTGACCGAAGCCGAATTAACTGACCGGAGAGAGGAAAGGCAGTTGAAGTGGGAGTTAGCTAAGATGGAGAAGGAGAGGGAGGAAAAGAGGATGGCTCATGAATTGAGTTTAAAGGAGTTAGACCTCAAGGCCCTGCAAATAGGGACTCCTATTACTCCTGTTGGTGGCAGCGAACCCAAAGAGATAACCAGGGAACCCAGACCCTATTTGCCAAAGGACGTAGTCGCCAGCTACAGTGTGAGGGACGATATTGCGAAATGGTTGGCTGCCTATGAGGTCTCGCTAAGAGCACATGGGATATTGGAAAGACACTGGGGGGGGTTGGTCTGTATAAATACATGCCTCCTGTGGGAAGGGATGCACTTTTGGCCCTAGAGCAGGAGGAGCAGACTAACTACCCCACCATGAAAGTGGCGCTGATAAGAAAGTTTGGGCTGACTCCTGAGAAGTACCGACAAAAATTCGGGAACAGCCACAAACTGGCTACACAGAACTGGGTGGATTTCCTAGATTATGTCAGGAAGGCCTTAGAGGGTTGGGTGCAAGGCAGCGAGGTGGGGGGCTATGAGGGGTTGTATGATCTAATCCTAAAGGAGCACCTACTCGAGAAATGTTTTCCCGAGCTGCGACAACACCTGGTGGACAGCAAGCTGACCAGTCCCCGGAAGCTTGCTGAGGAGGCGGACATCTAGGCTAGTACCCGGGTGTCCTCAAAGGACTGGTCAGGGCGCTCTCCAGAAGAAAGAGGGGGGAGACAAGAAAAGGGAGTTCTCTAAAGGCCCCCAAAACAGTTCCCAAGGAAAGGGATCAGGATCCATTCCTAGGGAAAAACCCGCCGAAAAACCCTCATCCTGACCATAGTCAGCAGCCAAGGGTTGTCTGCTGCTATGAATGTGGTGGGGTTGGGCACTATAAAGGAGACGTCAAGTGCCCAAAGAGACCACCCCCTCCCACTGGAGGAAAAGCCCCGGGAGTAGCTAGTGTAGTGCTCGGGGAGGAGTTGCCCTTAGATAAGGGAGGGGAGTAGGCGGGAGTCACCTTAGTGTCCCTGGGAGATCGGGAGATGGTTCCTAAGATCCAGGTGCCCTCAAATACTACCAAGTATGGGCAGTGGGTCACCATCAATGGCCAAAGAGGGGAAGCTCTGAGGGAGACAGGAGCCAGTATCACTATGGTAAGGAGTCATCTGGTGTCCCCCGAGCAGGTGATTCCACACGTACTCCACCCCGCCGCGATGGCTGACGGCAGATTAGGCCACTACCCGGTGGCTGAAGTTCCCTTTGAGTGGGAAGGGGTCGCAGGTCCTCTTCGAGTTGCCGTAAACCCTGCCGTGCCAGTTGATTGTCTGTTGGGGAATGATATGGAGCACAATGCTTGGAAGAAGGTGGAATACCGGACTCACTCAGAGATACCGGGTACACCTGACTGGGCCTGTGCCAGCACAAGGTCCGCGACTACCCGGAGGGGGAGTTCACCAGGGCTGGAGCCTGGAACAAAGGCCCAGCCAGCTGCTAAAATGGGAAAGATCCGGGGACAGGAGACACCTGCCTCTGCATCCACGCCCCGTGAGATGGATGGGCCACCGGTGGTGGTGGACCCGGAGTCCGCGGAGGGGGATGTAGTCTCCCTGGAGAACCTACCCATCCCTGCTGAATGGCATGTGGAGGGGGGCCTACCAGGGAAGAGTTTTGTAAGGGCCAAAAGGAGTGCCCTAACCTTGAGGGTCTGAGGCAACAGGCCGAAGCCCAGGCTGCAGGTAACATTGCAGGGAACTACCACATTTACTGGGAGGATGGACTCCTTTACAGTGAACCCAAGGCTCCAGTGCACGGCTCATCATGGGCCTTGGTTGTCCCCCAGCGTTACCGAGCCTTTCTCTTAGAATTGGCTCACGAAATACCCATGGCAGGACACCTGGGTCAGGACAAGACCTTTGCCCGGCTTGTCCCCCATTTCTACTGGCCTCAAATGAGGGTGGCGTCCGACACTTACTGTAGGACGTGTGTGTCTTGCCAAGCCAGTGGGAAAATAGGGGTGAAGCTGAAAGCTCCCCTGGAACCACTACCTGTCGTTAGCACCCCCTTTGAAAGGGTGGGCATCGACATTGTTGGGCCATTGGATCCACCCACTTCAGCTGGTCACAGGTTTATCCTGGTTCTGGTGGATCACGCCACTCGGTACCCAGAGGCAATCCTTTAAGGACCGTTACTGCACCTGCAGTGGCTAGGGCCCTGATGGGGATTTTTACCCAAGTGGGTTTCCCCAAGGAAGTTGTGTCCGACAGGGGGACCAACTTCATGTCAGCCTACATGCGGGCCATGTGGAAGGAGTGTGGGGTTACCTACCGGTTCTCCACCCCTTACCATCCACAGACCAATGGTCTAGTGGAAAGGTTCAACAAAACCTTGAAAGGCATGATCAGAAGTCTGCCTGAAAGCCTGCGGAAGAAATGGGACGTCCTCCTACCCTGTCTGTTGTTTTCATACAGGGAAGTGCCGCAGAAGAGAGTGGGCTTCAGCCCCTTCGAACTTCTGTATGGGCACCCTGTTCGTGGACCTCTCAGCCTGGTGAGACAGATGGGAAAAGACTCCCAGGAAGCTTCCCCAGGATGTAGTGAGCTACATGCTGGCCTTCCGAAGCCAAATGGCTAAGTTGTGGAAGCAAGCTTCTGACAACTTGGAAGCCAGCCAGGCAGTGATGAAGGAGTGGTATGACCACAATGCTCACCCTGTGGAGTTGGAGCCTGGCCAGAAAGTGTGGGTGATGGAACCTGGAGAACTTAGTGCCCTCCAGGATCGCTGGACAGGCCCCTTTGAGGTGATTGAGAAAAAGGGCAAGGCCACCTACTTAGTGGACCTTAAGACCCCCAGGCAGCCCCATCGGGTGCTCCATGCCAATCGCCTCAAACCCCACCATGAGAGGCCCGAGGTCATCTTGATGATGGTGACTGATGGAGCAGAGGAAGAGGAAAGTGAGCCTCTCCCTGATTTATTTTCGTCTCAAGAAAAGGATGGGTCGGTGGAGGGAGTGATTCTCTCCCGATCCCTAACTCCTGAACAGCGTAGGGACTGCCAACAGGTCCTGGAACAGTTTTCCTTGCTGTTCTCCCTTATCCCGGGAAGGACCCACCTGTGTACCCATGATGTGGACACAGGAGACATCCCACCTGTGACGTCTAAGACCTACCGGCTGTCAGAGAAGGTGAAGGCCAGCATCCACAGTGAAGTAACTAAGATGCTGGAGCTAGGAGTGATTGAACCTTCAAGTAGCCCCTGGTCCAGTCCGGTGGTTCTGGTACCAAAAGCTGCCCCACCGGGCACCACTCCAGAACTAAGGTTCTGTGTGGATTACAGGGGACTGAATTCAGTGACCAAAACTGATGCTCATCTGATCCCGAGGGCGGATGAACTCATTGACCGGCTGGGAGCTGCCCAATACCTGAGTACTTTTGACCTCACATCAGGGTACTGGCAGATCTCCCTTACAGATGGAGCAAGGGAAAGGTCAGCCTTCTCCACGCCTGAGGGCCACTACCAGTTCTGTGTGATGCCCTTTGGGCTCAAGAACGCTCCTGTCACTTTTCAGCGGCTGGTGAACAAGGTCCTCTCCGCGATGGAGGCCTACTCTGCTGCTTATCTAGACGACATTGCCGTCTTCAGCAGCAGCTGGGAGGACCACTAGTGTCACTTACAGGCTGTTCTCCAAGCCCTGAAACAGGCTGGCTTGACAATTAAGGCCAGCAAATGCCAGATCGGGCAGGGGTCGTGGTGTACCTAGGCCACTTGGTGGGCAGGATAACGGTGCAGCCCCTCCAGGCTAAGATTGAGGCTATCATGGCCTGGGAGCCCCCCAAGATCCAAACTGAAGTCCGAGCATTCTTGGGCCTCACAGGATACTACCGTCGCTTTGTGAAGGGGTATGGCACAATTGTGCCACCTCTAACTGAACTCACTTCCAAGAAGCAACCCCGACGGGTAGTCTGGACAGAGGCCTGTCAACGAGCCTTTGACACCTTGAAACAAGCAATGTGTGCAGCTCCAGTCCTAAGGGGCCCTGATTTTTCCAAGGAATTCATTGTCCAAACGGACGCATCAGAGCATGGCATTGGGGCAGTGTTATCGCAACTCAATGAAGAGGGTCTGGACCAACCTGTGGTCTTCTTGTCCAGGAGGCTGGTTCCCCGGGAACAGAGGTGGAGTGCGATTGAGCGGGAAGCCTTTGCGGTGGTATGGGCTCTGAAGAAGCTGCGGCCATACTTGTTTGGCTCGCACTTCCTGGTGCAGACTGACCACCGGCCCCTTCGTTGGCTGATGCAAATGAAGGGAGAAAATCCCAAGTTGTTGAGATGGTCCATCTCTCTACAGGGAATGGACTTCCGGGTGGAACATCGGCCTGGAGTGGACCACGCCAATGCAGACGGTCTCTCTAGGTATTTCCGCCTTAGTGATGAGATCTCCCAAGGGGTTGGGTAGCTCTCCCCACTTTCAGCTGGGGGGGACGCGTGTTAGACCTGACAGCCCTTTGGGTTGTCCCTCCTATTTATTTATTTATTTTCGTCCCCTTTTCGCCTCCTAACTCCTTTCATTTTTATGTCCACTATAATTTTTGGTGCTGTCCTTGGGGTTAGGTGCTACCTTATCCCTATAACTTTTTGAGGCCTAGGCGCTCTCTTAACATGGTGAATAAAGACACACAAAATGGTGGCTTGTAACTGCCACATTTTTTTACATCAGGGTTCTGAGCCATAGGAAAACATAGGGTAGTTCTAGAACCTTCCAGCTGATTCCAGTAGCCAGGGCCCAGTCTATAAAAGGGCCAGATTCAGGGCGGCCATTTTAGAGTGACCAGAGAGCTTGTGGGGAGCCTAGTGAGGAGTGAAGCGATAGTGTGGGGAGGCAGGCGCATTGTTAGGAGCTAGATCGTCCTGTGGGCCAGCTGTTCTACTCTGCTGACATGACCCCCTTTCTACCGACTAAGCCCTGACATTGCTCATTGACCTTTTGCCCCCTAATCCTGGCGGAGTTCCTGTGAGGAGCAGTGGTTGACTGGCGTGGGAATTCCTCAGAGATAGGATTCGATCATAAGGAAGTTGGCCAGCCTTCTCTCTCTCTTTCCCCCCTTCGACCCTCCTTCGTGATCTGGGCCAAACTGTCACCTTGGGAAGTGTGGAGTTTAGTAGTTCAGTTCCACTTCCCCTGAAGGTTCTCCTGCCCAGCCGACTATAGAGGAAGATAACCCTACCTGGTAGCAGCTAGCTGGTGACGATCCTGTCATTAGACTGCTGTCCCTTCATTGCGGGTTCCCGTTGTGGAGAATCGGCGGGGCAGGTCGGGTTGCCGTCAGCAAGGTAGTGGTTGTGAGGCCAGCGCTGCAGAGATCAGCGTGTGCAGTCGGATAAGATCCCAGAAGAAGGGGGCGGCAAAGAGAAGAAGGCCGGGCCGCGTAAGTTCCCTCCCCCTCTGACGAGTGAGGCGAGGGCGGGACGCTGACGGAGTGAAACGCCGAAGGAGACGCCGCATAACTCCGGCCCAGTCAGCTGCCTAAAGACTGCAACGCTGGGGACGGAATCACCACAGAACAGCTGACATGAGATTGGAGGTGGTGACGTGGCTAGGCGAGCAGGCCGGGACTAAACTTTTCACCATCCAGTAAGGACGTGACGGGAGGTGCGGGCCCCAGGGGCTGAGAGGGCCTCGCTACTGCCGATAAAGTTTGTCCGGGAGGGGAGAGTTGGGCCTATCCGGGATATCAGCCTGAGAGTGGATAACTGTTGATCACCGGGAGGGGACCTGGAAATAACCCTAAGACCTTGGTATACCTCTCCTCTGTTAAACTACGCCTGGAACAGCACGACACCAGTGCGTGGCTTTATGAATAAGGCATTTTCTCTATTTAAGGAAAGTAGCCTGAAAGAAAGTGTCTTCTGAATGAGGCTTAGGTTACCGTTCATGAAAGCCGAGGTAACAGAGCGGTTCAGGGGATAAGTAAGGGGCCACTCCTGTTATGCAGATCAATTAGAGACAGAGAATGTTCTTGTGGAAACCTGACATGATACTGTGATTTTAGAGCAATCTATGTAGCTTAATTAGAATAATAAAATATCTTGCCTGTCTTAATTCAGATACCTCACTGTGAACCCTGGTACTAGTGGGCTAATTGTGGAATGTTTGCTGAAAATCTGTATCCTACTGCCAATAATAACATTGAACCCTCAAGGGTAAGGTACAGTCGTGTATAACTACAAGGAACCTTTACATTTGCTGTTAACTTCAACTAAAGCTGTGTATTATTCACTGCTTATATAAGGGCCAAGAATTATTACTGAGCTCCTTTCATTTTGGGGAGAAGTGTGTCATTAATGCTAAATGTAAATGTGCATATGCTAACAATCAAATGTAGAGTTATTTTCTGAACGAAATCGAAACACTGCTAAGAAACAAAGAGAAAACTACAAAGAGATTTTATAAAACAGCTCGTATTTTTCTAAACTGGTGTAGTGTCATTTATTTTGGTGGATGGGCGCTGAGTTACTGTGTGAGGTGTGATGCAAGCGTAACACATTTGGCCTCTGAGTTTAGTCTTACCTACTCTGTGCCAGGCTACCCTATGTGGACTGGTAATCCCAGGTCTAACATAATTGGTGTTCAGCGGTGGGATTACAGCTTATGCTTGCATCCATTTAGTAGTAGCTTGGTGTGCATCACATGCCTACACCTGGAGTTTTCTCCTAGCGGACTCCCTAATTAAAAGTTTTGTTTTTTTCAAATTCTTTCCTAGTGGTGGGTGGAGGTAGCTTTTAAATATCGCCCATTCTTGACTTCTTCCAAGTGACTGTCAGAGACCCTGTTGGCAAAATGGAATTTGAATTGGAGGAGTTGGAGACCTACACTGCGGCCCAACTCAGGGAATTTTGCCAAAGTAATGGGGTGTTTTTCAAGCGTGGTGCTAAAAAGGGGGAACAATTCCCCACACTGTTTATACTTTCTCTCTGCTTTTTATTCACACATTTTGATTAGCTCAATCCCTTGGTATTTCCACAAATTCTGAGCCACGCCATTTCAGGTAATTACTAGTTGCTGGTCCTTTCACTTGCATGAGCATTTCTGAACTCCACTTCACCCCTATACAGCCGGTTTCACTCCAACACCCCTCCCACGAGCACGGCCACCACACACACTCTTTTAGATTTTCCAACTGTATCATGTTTTAGATCAAGGCACCACTCGCCTGTTTGTTGTGAAATAATTATGCATTGTAAAACTACTGTATATACCGTACTCATTGTACATGTGATAATCCTTTATGAGAAAAGTTTTTACCGCGCTGAGAATTTTCGTAGTAAATGTATTCATCATATTGCTTGTTAATATCTCACACGGTGTTTCAATATCGTTTCATGATAGTTCAAGATTCATCTCTCTCGGGCACTTTTAGTCACCAAATGTTTCGTCACAGACCGTTACTTATATATCACCGTGACATCTCCGTCGTATACTATGTATCACCATTGAGGTAACTATCTCGCTACAGTTTTTACTCTCAGACTTTACCGATAGCACCACGATGACGACATCTCTGTGCTTACCAGTATGCTGTCCTAGCACATGAGCCCATTTTACCCTTGCATGCACACCTAAGTGCCATTGGTCCGTTGTAACGGCTCCTTGAGCCTCAATGCACACGATTGGTCGCAAAATTTTCACTGTTTCGTTTATCTTCACCCCGCCTCCCTTTTTTCACTCGACAGGTCTCCTGGCCTTGTCAGATCCTTACACCTATGTTTTTGAGCCGTTCCCATCTCCTCACGAGCATATCCCGTTACTCCCCCACCCCGGATTCCGAATGTATATCTCTCTGCACGCGTGATATTTGTTGGGTTTCTCACCCATTATGTATTGTCAAGATTTTATCATTTTCCCTTCGAGGTTGCTGTTTTCAGTCCACCTCAGTTATACATCTTGAGACTGTATCAACTGACTGTAAAGTTAATGCCATGATGTATTTTCACAGCCCTGATGAGTCACAGGTATCGCACTGTTGATGAAACACGTGTCGGCTGGCGTTGTAAAATCTGAAGAAAAGATCCACATAAAGCTAACGTGTTGTTTTTACCATATTACCGGTGTCAATCGATCTTGTCCTTTACTGTTGTGTTATCAGAACTATTTACCATACGTGTGCCCAGTACCTGTTATGTATATGTAAAATTGTGGGGCTGGCTTATTTGGGACAGTGCGCTAATTCGCTAAAGCAGAGTACCATATATCAGGATATCAGGCAAACAACTTGTAGGATGGGTCTAGGAATTTTGGGGCTCACCAGTGGCACCTCTCTAATCGCACCTGGTCGGAACGCGCCGTCTCCACGGGCTGCCCCCCCCCCCTGGCCCCCTTAGTGCAGCGGTTCGCTCTTACAGCTGCACTTCTCCCAAAGGTCTGCCGCTTGTTACCTCCGCTTGTTGCTCCACTGCGCCTTTCAGCTGTCCCCAGCTGCCTTCACCAGGCGCCAAAACCTCCTTTCCCGTCCACCGCCACCATCAGCCCCTCCACCTGTTCGCTTCCACGTCACCGCCGGGGGTTTCGGCCGGAGGTTTTTAGGCGAGGGTTTTGGGAGGCCGGTCCTGGTGAATCCAGGCCCCAGGGGCCTTTGCCAACTCCGGGGGCTTTTATTTGCAGCTACTTTCTGTTCAACTGCGGACGCGGACTGCCGACCGGCGTCTGTGCTGAACCCTGAACAGCTGCGCTATGCTGTGGTGAAAACGAAGACACAGTCTGGAATCCTGGCAAGCTTCCACATCAATGAGAAACCTGAATCAGGAAAAAGCAGAACAGGGCCACTTTTGTTTCTGTTGACATAGTCCGATCATTTGTCACATTCAAGACACTATCAGTTTGTCAAGCGTTGCATGGGTGTCTCGCGCTTCCTGAATCACTGACATGACATGACATAAATACTTTTATTTGATTTGTTAAAATCGTAAAAGGGTGGAACTTACCACCATGTGAAAAACATCAACATATTGAATCAGCGTAAAACAGCATAAAACATGCCCCGTGTCCTGAGCGACTTTGCACAGCTATACATGATAAGTAAAAACAGGGAGAGCGTATTTAAGTGTGCAAAGGTATAAGGAAACAGGGGTAGCACTTTTATAAGGCAATGGCCCTCTCATTAAAAGATTGGGGCCAACAAATGACTGTTATAACAGGGGGTGCTGCACACATAAGGGCTTATATTTGATTAGATGTAACTGTCCCCTCTTGTCTCAAATTAAATGCTTGCAGTGTCTTAGAATAAAATAGAAGGAGAGGGGGTTAGAGTGGCTGTAAAGAGAATGAAAGAGGATCTGGGTCCGGCTTCAGGGAATCCATATGTCCCAGTTCCTCTTTTGCTGCTGTCTTTATTTCGTTCTCTTGAGCAGCAAATGCCAGGAATTTTATCGTTTTGCAGGAAAGTTGTATTGAAGACCAACTGAGGCATTTTATCACAGCCGCCATGCAGGTCCTGACTTGTGTTTCTCTTAGGAATGACCTCAGGAGGATCTTCCTTAGATTTTGTAAGGCCGGGCAAATACATAATAGATGCAATAACGACTCTACTCCCTTGTCACAGAGGCGACAAACCAGAGTTGGCCAGGTCCTTAACCATTTTGGGGTAAGGTCTTTGCTCGGAAACCGCCTCAACCTCAGTAAACTTAGTTTCTTCTTATAGTGATCCCTGAAACATTCTTGTATAAATAGTATATTTGTTTCAGTTGTTTATATGTTGGCATCATGATCCAGGCATGACTTTTGCCAGCCACTAATGCTTTGTCTATTTGCAACGATGCTTGTTTGGCGGCTTTGTTGGTGGTTTCTTTAAAAGCAGGATATGACATTGGTGAATGCCAAGCTTCTTCCAGATTTAGCGATAGAAGCGCTTGCCTGAGAGACTTGCATGTGGAATTGGTCTGCCTAGCCTGTTCCTGAATCACTGTGTGCAAACCCCTATGTGATACCAATCATCACTTGAGGATCGGAATAGGGTGATCTGCGAAATCATCCTTAAACCAGAACACCTCCCCCGACTCCATGAGAAATAGCTGATTGCATTGATAACTGCCTTTTGGGATCATGTGACTGACACAAACATTCCCGATAGAACGCATCCCTCAAAGTAGATATAATACGGGGGTCTGTCCTTGTCAGCAAACACTCTATTTTAATATTGCTTTCGATGCTGCAGGATGGATTGCCTGCTGCAGCCACCACTACTTCCCCTGACTCCTCTTGCCACATAAGGCCCTTCTGCTCATCCTCAAAGATGTGTTCTTCAATCTTAGAAGCGAAAGTCCATCTCACTTATCACTCAGGGACATTGATTTATGGAGGGCAGGTAACTTACACACTATAGCTAGAAAACCTCTTTCTTAATATTGTTAACTAGCTCCATTCATTTCTATGTAGTCTACTCTTACCTACCCTCCTGGACCCATTTTTCATTTATTGATAATAACATGTCATGATAAAAGAGGGAACGAACATCTCTTTTAAAAAGTTGTCTAAACCAGTCTCTACTGGAAAGCTTTCTTGAGATCCAGGTGGACTGCTGGTATCCTGTTAAAGTTTTGTCTACTCAGAGCTCACAATTTCAGCAAATGAAATGTCAGTCATTGCAAATGAATAAATGCTTAAGGGATAACAAATAAAGATGGTGCCTTGCTTCATTGAAATTGTAGCTTGTCTCTTGCAGATTACTCTTGCAACTGAAGGGATTTACATTAGAGGTTTGTTAATCTGACAGCCTGAGGGCACATCAGGAATATACAAGACTTAAGTCATACCAAATCATGCCCCTAAGAACACCTCTTCTGATAGGAAACAGATGGATCTGTAGACTTCTTCCAGTTTATTAGGAGCTTGTGCACAAATGTATGAGATATTTAGAAATAGCACTTTTCTTGTTCTTTTTAGGTCTCCCCTAGGCTTTAGCTGACTCTTTGAGACATGCTGTCTTTAAGATACAGGCTTGAAGCTCCATCCTTTGCCTGCCTATGTTTTCAATTGGCTCTTCTGACTGTCCTTTGTAACTGCTTCATTCTGTTTGGTTACTTTCATTACTAGTCCCTCCTTTCCTACTCTTGTAACCGCCCTTAAACCTTTTCCATGCTGATAACAAGGTGAACTCGTCATGAGGCACACTGGAGCTGTGCTCATGACAAGGTCAACTCGTCATGTATAATGGGAAACATCAAAGCTCAGCGCAGGAGGGGAAAACCCTGTAGCAGCCAAGGTGTTAAGGACTGCCCCTATCACATGTGTTGTTATTAGCTATGCTTCATTTACCTTTGTGAGCACTCTTGTTAATGGCTTCTTGGGCGTGTCTGCCGTTGCAGAACCAACAGCGTTGCACTGCCCCAACTGCACTATTTATTTTTATTTTTTGTTCCTGCACGGCACAAACAGCTTAAAAAAATATTTATTGACTTTTGTCACAATTGTGGCACACCACACTTTAGTTTAAACATCTAAAGCGTGGCGTGCCGCCATTTCCACAAAAGTCCATAAGTAGAAAAACAAAGGTGAGCGGATGCTGCATTGTTTTCTCCATTTAGTTACTTTTTATTGCAATGGCGGCATGCCACACTTTACTTTTACTTATTAAGGTAAAGCGCAGCGTGCTGCAATTGCTACACTAGTAAATAAATAGAAAAAAAAATACAACGAACGCATAACTTTTTTCTTCTTTTTATTGACTTTTGTACAACTAGCGATATGCCGCTCTTTAGCTTTAAACATCTAAAGCAGGGGTACTCATAGTACGGCCCGGCAAGCCTTTCTTGGCGGCCCGCGGACCTTGCATACATCCTACTCGTGTCTTACTTTTTTTTAAAGAGTGTCCTGTGTCCGCAAACACTGCCGGTGGCAGCAGCGCTCTATGCGGCCGGGTGAATCCAGTGAAGGTCAGAGTGGAGATGCAGGGGCGCCAAGAGGTGAAACATATCAAAGCCTCATTAACGAGTAAGTGGTCTTTTAAAGACCTGTGAAGTACTCGGGTGCGGCCGGGAAGCTGTCTTGTCTCAGCCCCGACTGACACACTCACACACACGCACACCAGGTGAGGTGACGGGAGAGAGGGGGAGAGGAGTGTCTCAGCCTATTAATCGCCTGTGGATGGAATCCTATGCTGTTCTTTACCGTAGTGCAGGGCACCCTGTTGTCTACTTGTGAATGGAATGGTAGAGACACCGTTTTCTTCCCTGCTGAGATGTCACACCTGTCCCATAGACATTCTAAGCACTCCACATCAGTGGTCATTATGGTTACGCTGAAACCATTAAACAAAGGGTGCCGGGCAGCGCCTGTCACGGAAAAGGTGAGAATGAAAACACTCGTCTCCGAAAACAATAAAAACAAGCACTGACATCACTGTACCAGGCTTCCAAGGGTTGCAAAAACCACAGTGAAGGAAGGAGGGGGTAGGGGGAGATTCCAGCAGGAAGAATGTTTAGTTCTAAATATAAAGAGAACTTTTTGACCATTTGGTATTAAATTGGTCCCGCTCTGTTTTACCCAGGCACTCCCCGCCAGTGCTTAGATAGTAATTACGCAAAAAAAGTAAATGAAAAGTTGGGTATTCGCACACACAAAACAGGCGCGCAAACATTTTTGCACATGACCCCCCCCCCCCTCCCTCCTTATTTCTGCAGCCTGTAAATTGGATTCCAAAGACACACTCAGTGACGGAGGCTGTAATTTGCGCCAAGGTATTCTGTGCCCGAATGTACACCTAAAGAATGAATAAATGTAATGATGTCTGAAGGGTAGAGGGCTGGCTGGGTGGGCCTTGACAGGATTTGCAGGTCACAGCTGATGTCAGCAACGAACACTTAGCCTACCGCTCCGTGGTGCAGTACATATATAACATTGTTTTTTTCACAAATTAGTCCCAGGACTACAAAAGTGGGAGAAAAGTGCAAAAAGGAGGAGAAAGGTGCAAATAGAGTGTAAAATGTTAATTCTGGGGTGGTTGTACACAGATAACTGCCTTCCAATGACCTACTTGCTGTCACGTGCTCCGTGTTTCAGGGAGGCTGCGTGGGCTTTGCTGGGCTGTGCAATGTAACAAAAGGGAGCATGCATAAAACAAACCTGCACAGTCTCTCCTGCCTTTCACATCCCTCATTCCTGCCCTGTGCAAGTCACGAGGGCAAAAGTTCCCTCAGGGCCACCGTATTCATCCAGACCCCTCTTCACCAGCCTAGTCAAGGCACAATCACTCCTGTCTCTCTGTTGCCCCAGTAAAGCAGCATGCATAATGCATTAGTCATCGTCTGTGCCGGGCCTTAATAAAATCACTTGTAACAAAATAGGTCTGTACGTTAAGGCCTGGGAAGCATATACCTGCTTTGCCAGACTATAGGGAACAAGAAAACAGTGTGAAAGAAGGGGTCAGATACGTGACTAACTCACTATAGACGCAAATCACATACGTCAAATTCGGATAACTAATAAAGTTTACTAAAAAAGAAAGAACTTTCTCTTTTCACAACCTTCGTTCTCCGTGCTAGGACCTCCTGTCCTGGGAAAACTCCTTCTATTTGTTGTTATTTTATTTTTTCTTTCACCATCTCTCCTTTTTCCTCTCCCTTATCATATATTCCAGCGATGACTCATCTTCCACCAATCTCTCATCTATCCACTCTCTTGCTCTGCCCAGTTCTCCTTTCCATGCCCCTTCTCCGTATTTTCCTCTATTCTATATCATCTTCTCTCACTGTTTCCTCTTTCTACCTCCCTCCCTCTGCTTTTCCCTCTGTCCCATCCTTGCTCACATCGTCTCTCCCCTCCTCTCTATGCAATCCCTCCCTCTCTCCCTTCCTTTCTCTCACTCACTGACCTCTCTCATCTGTCCCTTACTCTCTCTTTTCTGTGGATGCCTCTTCCCCCACCCATCCTCTCTCGGGCACAATCAACCTGTCCCATCCTAACTTGCTCTGTCCCCCTTCCCGTCCTGCCCTCTTCTCTATCACATTGTTCCGCTCTCAACCTCTCTTTTTGTTCAATTCCATCTCCTTTATCCCACCCTGTCTCTCTGAACACTCCCCTAATTTCCAATTCTTTTTTGCTTCCTCCCTTTTCCCCCCTCTATTAAATTGTCTCTGGGCCCACTCTGGTCTTCTCTATCACACATTCTCTTGCTGTCCTTCCATTCAATCCCATTCTTTCTTGCTGTCCCTTTTTTCATTTTTGTCTTTATGCCTTTAACCACCCCTCATTCCCCTCCACTCTTCTCTGTTCCACCCTCTCAATCTCTGTACCTTATTTCATCCTTTCCTTCTAGCCCAGTAGTCTCCATCATTTAACCAAGGAACTACTGGCAGCTCCTCAGCACCCTAGAAGCAGCTCTCAGAAATAAGGCCAAGCTAGTAACTAATCCAGTGGGTTTGTGCATGTGTGAAGCAGGTAGATGTACACACAGAAAAGAGTCAGGAGCAGCAGATGTCATGAAGAAGGTATCTTTATTCCAAGTAGGGAGCCCACGTCCCGCCAGTCCTTCCTCCAGTGTGTCTCAGCTCCAACTGATGGAGTTGGATTGGAAACCATGGAGAAAGAATTTCGAAGACTGGATGCAGGACAAATACAAACATGGTATTGTATATAATTAACATACAGACATGAGCCCCTTGGAGTGAACCCATAATTACAAGAGTAGAAGGACTAGACCACACTACAGCATGTTAAAGCAGGCAGGAGTGGAATCCAGCCTAACCAATGATAGGGCATCATAATAACATTCAAACACACGCTATTCGACTTACAGGGTCTGCTACATGCCCCTCAATCTGGCAAAGTCACAAGGAGATTAGCCTGGATGTAGTCCCTGCTCTATTGATCGCATTATGTGTCTGAACAATGGGCCAGAAAAGAAGAGCGTTACCAGTAGCCACTGTGGACCCACCGAAGTGTGGGACTGCAGGAGCCGTAGTGAAATGGATGAACTGGGTGCAGAATCAGCCCAGGACCTAAGAGGAGGAGGGTCTGGATCCAGAGTTGAGACAGTTAAGAGCCTCACACATGAGTCTGTGTGTGAATATGCATGTGTGTATGTGTGTGTGTGTCTGGCATTGTTGTCCTCCCTAACAGTTTTGCTCCCAAGAAACTATGCCTTGTGCCAAGAGCTGCCAAACATATATGCCAGTAAGGAGTGAGCGAGTGCCTCCTCCCCCTTTTTTCAGTTCATTCCAGACGAAGAAATGCTTGCAAAGTTCTGATTGTGGTTTTATATCTGTTATTTGTCTAGTATTTATGGCATGGCAAGACACACTTGACGTCCCAACAGAACTATGAACACAGATTTCAACCATAGACAGACTGCATACCGATTTACGTTGTTGAGAGACCAGTTGAACCCGTATAATCCAAATTGGAATCTAAGACCAGATATGAAATTGTACTAAGCCCTGCAGAAGCCCTGGTCCAAATGACCACATAGGGGCGCAACACATGTTGGCTGTGTGAAAGCTTCATTGTCTGCAATGAATATTGGACAAATAAACAGATATAAAACCACAATCAGAACTTTGCAAGCATTTCTTTGTCTGGAATGAACTGAAAAAAGGTGGAGGAGGCACTCGCTCACTCCTTACTGATTACTGATTACTAACTGAGGTATCAAAAGGTTCAATACTTCGAGACTCACCTCTTCTAAAAACAAGATATAAGGCTAATACGTCCTGGAGAAGAATCCTTCAACCCTTCCTCATTACCTAAACATATATTCCAGCCTCCTTCAAAAGGGAGATAGAGAGAGGGAGGAGGGTGACAGAGGGAAGGAGACAGAGGGAGAGTGAGACAGAGGGAGAGTGAGACAGAGGGAGAGTGAGAGTGAGGCAGAGGGAGGTAGACAGAGGGAGGGAGGGAGGGAAACGGAGAGAGGGAGGGGGACAGAGCGAAGGAGGGAGACAGAGGGTGGGAGGGAAACAGAGGGAGGGAGACAGAGGGGGGAGGGAGACAGAGAGAGAGAGGGAGACAGAGGGTGGGAGGGAAACAGAGGGAGGGAGACAGAGGGGGGAGGGAGTCAGAGAGAGAGAGAGGCAGACAGAGGGAGAGAGAGACAGAGAGAGGGAGGGAGACAGAGGGAGGCAGACAGAGGGAGACCGAGAGAGGGAGGGAGAGACAGAGGGAGGAGGGAGACAGAGGAGACAGAGAGAGGGAGGGAGACAGAGAGAGGGAGGGAGAGACAGAGGGAGGAGGGTGACAGAGGGAGGGTGACGGAGGGAGGGAGACAGAGGGAGGGAGACAGACAGTGGGAAGGAGACAGAGGGAGACAAAGGGAGACAGGGAGAGGGAGACAGGGAGGGAGGGGGAGACAGACAGAGGGAAGGGCTGAGGGAGGGAGGGGGAGACAGAGGGAGGGAGGGAAACAGAGGGAGGGAGACAGAGAGGGAGGGAGACATACAGAGGGAGGGAGACATAGAGAGGGAGGAGGGTGACAGAGAGAAGGAGACAGAGGGAGGGAGGGAGACAGAGGGAGACGGAGGGAGGGAGACAGACAGAGGGAGGGAGACAGACAGAGGGAGGGAGACAGACAGAGGGAGGGAGACAGAGGGTGTGTGTGAGAGAGAGAGAGGCGTGTGTGTGTGTGTGTGTGTGTGTGTGTGTGTGTGTGTGTGGGGAGTCTGGTAGCTCAGTGGACGAAGGCGTCCACTGCAGGACCTGGGTTCAACCTCATGGTCACAGTTTTTTTTGCTCTAGCCCCGCCCCCTCCCTCTGACCCTGCCCCCACCAGTGCGGCCCTCGGACACAAACCACACTGTAAATTTGGCCCCTGAGAGAAAGGTTGTGAGTACCCATGATCTAAAGCATGCCACCATTACTACAAAAGGCAATAAATAAAAAAATGCAGGCGGATGCCGCATTTCTTTTACATTTGCAAAGCAATAGATCTGCATTTAGCTAATGCGAGACCTATTGCATTGCAAATGCTTGTTTATTGAGTGAACTATTCACCTCCCGTGGTTTGCAGCAAACAGTGCAGGAACCGACAATTGCTTTCACTTTGCAAGTAATTTACATGTTCAACTCGAGCAGCGCTCAAACTATTCTCTTACATGCTTTCCAAAATATGACATATTTCCGACTGTTCTTTGATTTGATGGCTTAATAGTATAGATACTTAGCGTCTGTTTTCACTTTAGCCTTTTCAGGAACAAGCTGGAAAGTGATGCCTTGCAAGGTCATAGTAAGCTCAGTGAAACATTAGGAGGCAGGTTTATTGTATTACGCACAGATTATGAGAATGTCTTGCTGTGACTCCCCCTCAGAAATCACTGACGGTCCGCAGTGGCTTGGGGCATGGGTACATGGTTCGCACCTCTGTTTAAAACCAGAGATGGGAGTGCAAGGCTGTGCCACAGTAGATACTGGTGAGTGGCTTCTAAGCGCAGGCCCCCGTTAGCATCCTCTGCTGGATCCACTATTAATGGGATAACATCGACCCGGAGTGGAAAAATACTTCATTTGTAGATGTTGTAGCACCCAGGATAATGTGCTGCACGGCTAAAAATGCTGATAAGGTTCCAAAGGCGAGACCTATTGGTTATGCCAATGCTTGTTAATGTTAACGCTTTGTTTTGACCTCTTTGTACATTTTTATGCATTTTTTATATAGTGTGAACTTGACGTGAAGTTCCTGGAGCACTTTAGATGAAGACCAGTTAGATTACACAATGTCACATTCATTAGGTCGAGGCAGCAGGCAGCGCATGCGCAGTCGCTCAGTGAAAAAAACTCTAAAAAGGGGCTTTTAGCCTACCCTGTACATGCCATTAGTTGGCATCAATATCACGCATCTTCCGTCTTCTAATTCGGCAGCAGTTCATTCAATTTAATTAATTTTTTTAAGGTATGCAACTCAAAAAGAGGTCCACTTAAAAGGTTACAAGAGAATCACACGATAAAATAACATTTTACATTGTGCAATTAGAGACCTTTACCATAGAATATTATTTGTATAAATTACAAGAGACGAAGCACTCACTTTTTATCGGGATAAATAAAAATGTAGCAGCATGTCATGAAATTACAATTTTGTATGAGATAAAATCACAGCCATAAAATCGACAGGGATATATCTTGAAAAAGAGAAAAGAAAGTGCATATATAGCGATAACTGATCATCCTTCGACCTAGCAGAAATAGTTAAGTGCAACATTCAGCTAATAGAATGACATTAAAAAGAAAGTAGGGTTATTGCCCATCCTCTCGACGAATAACCCAATAAAATTTGTTGTAAAAAAAAAAGGAAAAGAGCAAGTATCACAATGAGATTCGATTACAAAATACAGTTATAATTCCTTTACCGCAGCAAATAAAAAGAACTAATTATGTACACAATTACAAGCAATATAAGAAGAAGAGAGGCAAAGATTCCGATTAGTTAAACCCACAAAAGGATGACTTCATTCAATCCAGCAGCAGCAGTTCAGTGCAGAGTTCCATAACTAAATCTATGACTAATTTAGGGACACTTTAGAATTGATAAAAACGTTTTTTTAGCATGCCCGGGGCGATTTCTGATCCCAAAACAACCATGATTCCGGTCCCTGGATCAGAGGCAAGGCCCAGAGTATACCCCACCCCGCCCTTTCACAGAGTGAGAGCAGATCGGATAGCGAAAGCCATTCATCTATGACGACTCAACCCGGCCACCTGGGAGCACTGATCAGGAATAAAAGGACAGAGGGCCAGGAAGGAGAGAGCGGCCAAAGTTGCAGTTGGGTGAAGCACATTTCTTTCTCTGGGTTAGGTGGTTCGGGACAGCCCATGAAGCGACGCAACCTGCCCCCACTAAAAGAACATCACTTGCAGCAGGAGGAGGCAGCGAGGACACCCAGCCCGAGAGTGAAGCCAAAACTGTATCAAGGCTCAACCTCAGACTCGGCCGCCTGACTGTGTGGAAGGATGGGAGACCCTCAGGTACAGGCTGATCCTCTAAAGCGCCTGGAGCTACGAATGGAGTGCGCCTATCCGAAGCCAGTGTAGAGATATTTTGGGTCAACCTTCAGGGAGCTTGGCAGGCTGCTCATGAACCAAAAAAGGAAACGGTGTAGTAGGCGGGACCACCACAGTCTGTTTGGCAGTTTTCCACATGGTTACGTTTAAGGCCACACCCGGTCCCAGAGGAGTGGTGGTGAGGGTGCGCTTAGCTTGGGATGCCTTAGGGCAGGTAAGCCAGCTAACTGGGAGTACATGGACCATAACACTGGCAGCCCAGGCCCGTGAGGCGACAGAGGGATCAGAGGACACACACAGTAGTGAGTTAAGCCTAACAACTGAGAGGGTTACTCCCGGTGTCCACAACGGAAAATCTCCAGCTCTTAGAGACTGCGTGGTTTACTTAACAAGCCAATGATTCATATTTGGACATGTTTATGAACTTCATTGATGATGTCACTGATTGATTTATGATTTTATGATGATAAAGTTATGAAATTTTGATTACCCTAGCAGACAGTGAATAATTGAATTGACTTTCGTTGGGCCATCTGCGAGCGGTTAGATGTAAATGCAATAATCCTGCAGCTTTACTTCCACCATGAAAAATCATGCGTTGAATTGATCAAGAAATGCTGGGTGGGGATCTAGCTGAGTGCCTGGGTTAACAACCCACAGTTCCCTCAATCGTGTACAAATGCCACCTCTAAGTACTGGCTGGGATATCTATTTATTCATCTCTGCACTTGGCTTATTGTGTTGTAGAATTCCTGCTCTGCAACATGATGCCTCACCTTTTGTGCACAATTTCAACGTTACTGGTCTGCCATCATAGCAGTTGCACTTTCAGTCATGGCTTTTTTTTAACCAACCGTGCTGAAGTATGCCAGACTTTGACATAATAATACAGGATGCCAATTTACAGCACTTCAGGGGTGGCTAGTTTAAGAAAAAATAAAAACCACACAGTTAGGGAAACAAGTACTGGCAAAGCAAATAGGTCTCACATACGCGAGGGCTATTGGCTTTGCCTAGTTATAAAATAGCACGGCTGCTGTGTAGCATAACTGTACAAAAGGGGGTGGTGATGGACGGAGCATCTGAACCAATCAAACACTCACACGCAGTCAACAGATCTGGGTTTAATCCATCACCGTTCTTTAGCCCACTCTGCCACCCCAGTTCAGACATGGCCATATGCAAATCAGTCTGACCCTGTGCCTCATGGGAACAGTCCAGCCCGAACTGCCAAGCCATGCCTTCCCTGGACCGGAAACAAGCTTCCTAGGACCGGTTTCTGGCATTTCAGCCGTCTTCAGCCAGGCTTGCTTGAATCCAGTGGCATGGAGAGCACGTCCATCACCACCCCCTTTTGTGTAGCATAACTGACCATAAAGAAAAAAATGCACTATGACACAGACAGCGAGGATCAAATCATAGCGTTTTTTTGTTTCTTTACTTTTAGCCATGCTGCAGGAGCCGCACAGCTGTACAACATTGCTAAAACGAATTGACAAAGGCCATAGCTCCCGCAATAGGCGAAACCTATTGACTTTGCCACTGCTTGTATTTTATAGACCCGGGTAGATATTGACTTGCTCAAAATCACAGGAAGTTGAGCTGACTCTGGGACTCAACCTGGTTCCCTAGTTCCACAGTCTGCAGCCACATCGAGGCTTGAGCAAGGGTTCAGGCAGAAGCCACTTGAAAGCTCAGTTCTTAGGAGTTCGATGTTCCAAAAGGATCCCCCTGTGGATGTTGGAGGAGTGTTTGGCTGGGGCTGCAAGCTCACTCAGATCATGCCCCCCCCCCCCCATTTTAGATGGCCAACCAACTTCTCCCTCCACATGATCTCTGCACATTTACTTCCATGATGAAAACCTGAACTGTACCTTATACAGTTTCTTAATATAGTGTGCACCTGGTGGAAATCCTGTTAGGTTTGGGATCCACCTTCAAACGCTATAAGAGTGCTGACTTTACGGCAGAAACTTTTCTAGCTAAACATTGGTAAATACTCTGCAACAGTGGGATTTATTTTGCCACCATTTTATTTCATTACTATTTCTGTGGAATCTGTATGGGACTTATCTTCTTTTCTGGGCTGTTGCTCTAGATAATGTTGGGAAGTATATACTCTCTGTTCCCTCTACAGCAGGGACATTATATTACATATAAATATACATAGCTGACTTCCAACTACAGCTGGTGCCATCTTTGGTTGGTCTGCTGAGCTGGGAATACCATTGTGGCTATTTCAGGTAATTCCTCATAGTAACCTACAGGGGGAGCAACTCCCCACACAGGGTTGCAGTGCATCTACTGGTGTCCTTCCTTCGGAACCTCCTTTTGCTGTAAAGCACAACAGTGCCCACTCTGAGTCTCCATTTAGGTTTGACTTTTTAGCTTGGCATCTTTTTCTAATGGTGACTTGTTACAAGCTTTTACTCTTACATGATAATGTACTCAGAAGCTATTATAGATGCAGTTCATTTATTAGTAAGTATTATTATCATGTTATTCCTACACTGTGTCCGAGGCTAGGTACATAGAAAGCAAAGCCCTCGTGGTTGGTTGTCTGGTTGGAGACAGCTTGAAAGCTCCAGAAAAACCACTGCATCAACTCTGCACCGTTGACAGTGCGATATGAACAGTTCTTTAATTATATAAACTGCCTCTGTATTACATTCTGCAGAGGAGCACTTCTGCTTGGATTGTCCTGGAATGTGGTGCACTGTGACCTAAGTGCAGCTCTTCTGACTCAAACCTTTATCCTGCAAAGGAGAATAGCCTGCCTTACATTAGACCGACTTCCTGGCACATCATACCCAGGCATGGTGGGGTCAGACTAATCCAATGGATCTGCCAGAGGGAAACTCCCACTATGCTCTCGAAAGTATAGGTAGTGTTAGGTACGAGAATAATCATATAGTAATGTTATAATGGTTGAACAGTTTATTTTTTTCACCATTCTTTTAATGCTGGTTACAATGCTTTATTCCATCTGCCTAATAATTGCAGCTCACGCATTCTATAGAAGAATACAATTGTTTAAATAAATGTATGAAAATCTATATTCATATCTTTCTTGTGTTTACTTTGGGCATGCAAAAATAACTATGAAATGGTAACTCTGTTGCCACGACTTGCTTGGGGAATAAAGAGTGGTCATGTTCGAGGTTGTGGATACCATCAGCTACCATGGTATGGTTAAGGGTCGGAAGGGGCACTGCGAGCTAGCTAGAAATTAGCCCAACATTTTCTGATGATATGTGTGAACTGAGTTCCTGTATTCTGAAGTTTATGTTGTCCAGACACACAGTCCTATTCGTAAGAACCATATAATATGCTGCCACCCTTCTCGGACAGGTACTTATTTAATGGGTTTCCTGAGTAGTCCTTGCATGTGCCCAAGGTCTCCTTTTCACGTCACATGGAGATGTCCGTGGTGTAAGGGATTACGCATCCTCAGCATAATAGGAAACACCTATTTTTGTCTGTTGATTGTTCAAGCTTGAACCTTTAAAAGGGTTAACCCACAATAGTATTTTCCTTTCCTTGAATTCCATTAATTAAATATGGCACTTGCAGCTATCATTCTTTTTTTATTTTTATTTTTTACTTTTTATTATCTTAAGTGCAAAAGAAAAAATATTGCTGGTTACTCTTCGCAGTATTCATTGCCATGTTACATTCATAACAGGGTATTCAAACAGGTAGTACATTTTATACAGCTGCCTTATTTTGTAATTTAAAACTTCATTTATCTAATTGTTTGGACCTTGATTGCGGGCGTGTATGTGGCATTCTAAATGCCCTTGCGGGCTAGTCGCTAAAGTCTGGGTCCGATTCCTCTGCCGGGGGAGTACAGATAGTGCCACAGAACGAATTCCACTTGTCCCACACCCACTTTTTGGGACACCCTCTGTGTGTAAAGACTGCTTTCTCAGCCACCATTGCTCTGTCCATGTCATGACACCAGTGCTGTCATAGGGGGACAGTGGGCGCACCCCACTGCAGTGCAATATTACGTTTAGCTAGCATAATCGCAAGGGTCGCCCAGTTTTGTATTGCGAGGTTGAGGTCTGTTGGCTCCCATATATTGAGAAGACACCTTTTCGGCTCAGGGGGAACCTCAAAGCCACATACCCGAGTAATTGTCTCCATGACCTCCTCCCAATAGCGTGTTATGACGGGGAAGCTATCATTCTTACCTGAACGAAACAGGTTAGTGTTAGATTCCTTACCTTAGACTATCCCCAGGCGTCAGGCTGGATCCGTAAAGTTTTCGTCAGCAGTACCCTTGTGCGTCGGTAGGCGTCGTCTGGGTTCGGCGTTGTGATCTCCGGGATGACGTCGTCGGAGTACTTAGACGCCGCACTCGCGCCCTGACATCAGTTCTTTTTTCCGTGCCAGCTAGCGCAGATCCGGGAAGAGCAGTACACTTAGTCATTTTTTGATTAACTTTTTGATCTGTTTTGGATCTCTTTTTTGAGTCGACTTTGACTCCTGGTGCTGTAGGGATGCCTGGCTTCAAGCTGTGTAACACCTGTCGCCGCCTGATGTCGGTGACCGACCCCCACCGTCGGTGTCTCTACTGCCTCGGGGCCGACCACGACGACAAGTCGTGCCCCGACTGCCGGGCCTTGACTTCGAAAGCTAGGCGGGAGCGGTCCCGCAAGCTACTCGAGATCCGGGAGTTCGCTCCGCACCGCTCGAGGTCCCGGTCGAGGAAGAGGTCGAGGGACCGGTCGCGGAGCCGCAGTCATCGCTCGTCGAGTCATCGCCAGCACTCGTCGGGCTCCAAGTCATCCGGTAAGTCGAGGCACTCCAAGAAGAAGACGAAGAGGCAACATCGCTCTTCTGACTCCCCTCGCCGCTCGTGCAATGCGACTGAGGGTTCAGGCGACACCACCTGCATGGCTCCATCCAGTGCCAGTTGAGCCAGGACTGGGCAGACGAGCTAGGGGAGGCCAGTGGTCTGGACACGTCGCCCAACACTGGATTAATCTCTCCTCCCTCTGTGGCTACGGAGGAGGGTGCCACTTATGGTGTAGAGTTGCGCAGAGCAGCCAAGGCCTTGGCTCTTGAGCTCCCTGCTGCGGCCGTGAGGACTAACCTCCTCACTGAGGTTTTTCAGCCGCCAGTAAGCTCCTCGGAGCCTCTACTGCCATTCAATGAGGCCCTCACTGACGTTCTATTGGGTACCTGGTCCAAGCCCTCCACAGTGGCCCCTGTGGATCAGAACGTGGCCCGACGCCACCGCCCTGCTCCGGGCGACCCTAGCTTTCTGTCCGTGCACCCCACGCCCGAGAGCCTGGTGATCCAGGCTTCTACGTCCCAGACCACATTCCCGACCGCTCCCCCGGATCGGAAATCCAAAAGGTTTGATCAGTTTGGGAAGAAACTGTTCTCCTCCTTGAGTTTGGGGTTGCGGTCTATTAACATCGCTTGCCTTTTGGGCCGTTATACCCATTCTTTGTGGGACATGGTGGCGGGCGTGCTGCCTCAGTGTCCGGAGGAGGCCCGGGCCCGGCTCGTCCAAGCCCTTGCGGAAGGGCGAGATGCGGCGCGTTATTCATCAGGTGTGGAGTGGATACCACAGACTCGCTGGGAAGGGCGATTTCCACGACTGTGGTGGTTCACCGCCAAGCCTGGCTGAGGTCCGCCAATTTCTCGGGCGATGTCCAGGCCACGCTCATGGACAGGCCCTTTGATGTCCGTCGCCTCTTTGGCGACAAAGCAGATAGTGTGCTTGAGCGTTTCAAGGACTCCAGGGCTACGGCCAAGTCCTTGGGCCTGTTGGGCCAGCGCCAGCAAACGTCTGCTTTTCGCCCCTTTTGTGGCCAAGGAAGGGGCACCCCCACACATCCTGCCAGCCACAGACCCCAGAACCAGCCTCAACGCGGCCGCGGACGTGGTAACTTCTGTGCGGTGCCGCGGGACAACGGCAAGGTCAGTCCACATCTGCTCCCGCAGCATCTGCCTCAAAGCCTTCCTAGTCCGACCTTTCAGGCCCATTCGGCAGGGTCCGCCATCACCTACTCCACTGGCGCTGCATCACGTCGGACAGGTGGGTGCTGCAAATGGTCCGAAGGGGCTACTCCCTCCCCTTCGAGGCAATGCCACCGCAATGCCACCGCATGTCAGGGGATCACTTGCAACTTCTGCAGGGGCCATTGAACGTGTTCCTGGGCCAGAAGTAGGACATGGTTGCTACTCCCACTACTTTCTGGTACCCAAGAAGGGCAAAGGAGGCCTATGCCCTATCTTGGACCTCCCGAGCGTCAACGGCTTCCTCCGGAAGGAGAAGTTCAAGATGCTGACTTTAGCTCAGGTCCTAGCTACCCTGGACCCTGGAGACTGGATGGTAGCGTTGGACTTGCAGGACGCATATTTCCACATCCCCGTTCTGCCGGCCCACCGTCGCTACCTGCGGTTCACTGTAGGCCACGAGCACTTTCAGTTTACCATGCTCCCCTTCGGCCTTACCAGCGCCCCTCGGGTGTTCACGAAAGTGATGGCGGTGGTCGCAGCTTATCTGCCCAGACCAGGGGTTCCAGTCTTCCCCTATCTCGATGACTGGTTGTTGAAGGCGGGCTCGCCCCAAGCAGTCGTTTCCCACCTCCAGACTACGGCCGACCTCCTGCACTCGCTGGGGTTCTCCATCAACGTGCCAAAGTCGCACCTGTGCCCCTCTAAGAAGCTCCTTTTCTTTGGAGCGGTTCGGGACTCTGCGCAGTTTCGGGTTTATCCCTCTGAACAGCGGGTTCGGGATATTCAGGTTCTGATTCCGATCTTTCAGCCTTTATCCCGAGTTTCGGTCAGGTTGACGCTGCGGCTCCCGGGGCTGATGGCCTCCTGCATCCTTCTGGTGCATCACGCCAGGTGGCGGTTGCGGGCTCTGCAGTGGGACCTGAAGTTTCAGTGGGCACAGCATCAGGGCAACCTGTCCGACCATGTCCTGATCTCAGAGTGCACTGCGAGTCAGTTGCAGTGGTGGCTCACGAACCGCGATTGGGTCCGTGGCAGATCCCTCTCCCTACCCCAACCGGAGCACGTAGTAGTGACGGATGCGGCCCTCCTGGGAAGGGGGGGCCACATGGGAGAGGCGGAGATCCGAGGCCTCTGGTCTCCGGCGGAGTCCCGGCTCCATTTCAACCTTCAGGAGCTGCGGGCGATCCGTCTTGTACTGAAGGCATTCCTTCCCTCTGTCCAGGGAAGTGTAGTGCAGGTGTTCACGGACAACACCACTGCCCTGTGGTACTGCCACAAACAAGGTGGGGTGGGGTCTTGGACCCTTTGTCAGGAGACTCTGCGCCTCTGGACATGGCTGGAACACCAGGGCATCACCCTGGTGGTTCAACACCTGGCAGATTCCCTGAACATCAGGGCCGACGAACTCAGCCGCCGGTGCATGATGGATCACGAATGGCGTCTGAACTCGGCCATGGCGCAAGGTTTGATTCGGCAGTGGGGAGAGCCTTGGTTAGATCTATTTGCCACCCTAGAGAAGGCGCAATGTCATCAGTTCTGTGCGTTGGAATTTCCAAGGCGGCACTCGCTCGGAGACGCTTTTCATCGCGAGTGGAGATGCGGTCTGTTGTACGCCTTTCCTCCTATACCACTTCTGACCAGAGTGCTGAAGGAGATCAGGCGAGACCGGGCCCAAGTCATCCTTGTGGCTCTGGACTGGGCATGAAGATACTGGTATCCCGAGCTACTCAGCATGTCAGTCGATCCCCCGATTCGTCTGCCTCTTCAGGAGGACCTTCTGTCGCAGCAGCAGGGGACGGTTCTCCACCCAAACCTGTCCAGTCTCCACCTACATGCGTGGAGATTGAGCGGCGACAGTTGAGGCCATTTGACTTGCCTCCTGAAGTCTGTGATGTGATTCTGGCAGCCAGGCGTCCCTCCACAAAATCGGTATACGCCTGCAGGTGGAACAAATTTGTGGCATGGTGCACAGCAATCAATCAATCAATCAATCAAGAAATTTATATAGCGCGTTACTCACCCGGAGGGTCTCAAGGCGCTTGGGGGAGGGGGGTCTGCTACTGCTCGAACAGCCAGGTCTTGAGTTGCTTCCTGAAGGAGAGGTGGTCTTGGGTCTGACGGAGGTGGATGGGGAGGGAGTTCCATGTCTTGGCTGCCAGGTAGGAGAAGGATCTTCCTCCCATGGTGGCTCTTCGGATGCGAGGAACGGCGGCGAGGGCGTGGCTGGTGGAACGAAGCTGGCGGGTGGGAGTGTAGAAGGTCAGGCGGTTGTTGAGGTACCTGGGGCCCAGGTCGTGGAGGGCCTTGTGTGCGTGGGTGAGGAGTCGGAACGTGATTCTCTTGTTGACGGGGAGCCAGTGCAGGTCTCTTAGGTGTCCGGAGATGTGGCTGTGACGGGGGATGTCCAGGATGAGTCGTGCGGAGGCGTTCTGTATGCGTTGGAGTTTCTTCTGTAGTTTGGCTGTGGTTCCGGTGTAGAGGGTGTTTCCGTAGTCCAGTCGGCTGGTGACGAGTGCCTGTGTGGCCGTCTTCCTGGTTTCGGTGGGGATCCATCGGAAGATCTTCCGGAGCATGCGTAGGATGTTGAAGCACGAGGACGAGACGGCGTTGACTTGTCTGGTCATCGAGAGGGAGGAGTCCAGGATGAAGCCCAGGTTGCGAGCGTGGTCCATTGGTTTGGGTGCGCTGCCCAGGGCAGGGGGCCACCAGGAATCGTCCCAGGCGGAGGAAGATGGTCCCAGGATGAGGACTTCCGTCTTGTCTGAGTTGAGTTTTAAACGGCTGTTCTTCATCCACTCGGCTACTTCTTTCATCCCTTCGTGTAGGTTGGTTCTGGGGGTGGCTGGGTCGTTGGTGAGGGAGAGGATCAGCTGAGTGTCGTCGGCGTAGGAGATGATGTTGAGGTTGTGTTGGCGTGCGATGGCCGCGAGGGGGCTCATGTAGATGTTGAAGAGGGTGGGGCTGAGTGATGATCCTTGTGGTACGCCGCAGATGACTTCGGTGGCCTCGGATCTGAACGGGGGCAGGCGGACTCTCTGGGTTCTTCCGGCGAGGAACGAGATGATCCACTCCAGTGCCTTCTCTTGGATGCCGATGTTGCTGAGGCGGTGTACCAGGGTGCGGTGGCAGACAGTGTCGAACGCTGCGGAGAGGTCCAGGAGGATGAGGGCCGCTGTTTCCCCGTTGTCGAGCAGGGCTCGGATGTCGTCAGTGGCTGCGATGAGGGCGGTCTCGGTGCTGTGGTTGGCTCGGAAGCCGGACTGCGAGGGGTTGAGGGATCCGTTCGTCTCGAGGAAGGCGACAAGCTGTCGGTTGACGGTCTTCTCGATGACTTTAGCAGGAAACGGGAGGAGCGAGATGGGGCGTAGTTCTTGAGGTCGGTGGGGTCTGCTGAAGGTTTCTTCAGGAGGGCGCTAAGTTCGGCATGCTTCCAGCTCTCCGGGAAGGTGGCGGTGTTGAAGGAGCAGTTGATGATGTCTCGGAGTTGGGGTGCGATGACGGAGGCGGCCTTGTTGAAGACGTGGTGGGGGCATGGGTCGGTTGGTGATCCGGAGTGGATGATGCTCATCGTGCGGATGGTGTCTTCGGTGCTGACCGGGGTCCAGGCGCGGAGGGTGGTGGTGGGGGGCGTAGGTGCGGTGGTTGGGTGCGTGGTCTGTGCGCCGAAGCTGTTGTGTATGTCGGCGATCTTGCTATGGAAGAACGAGGCGAGTGAGTCACAGAGTTCT
Organism: Lissotriton helveticus; assembly: GCF_964261635.1. Taxonomy (NCBI): domain Eukaryota; kingdom Metazoa; phylum Chordata; class Amphibia; order Caudata; family Salamandridae; genus Lissotriton; species Lissotriton helveticus. The sequence goes on from NC_136061.1 coordinate 1,649,189,719, forward strand.
TGCGAGGGGGTGATGTCGTTGGTTCCGGCGCTGGGGTTCGAGAGCTCTTTGACGATGCTGAAGAGTTCTTTGCTGTTGTGTGCGTTGTTGTCTAGTCGTTCCTTGAATGTTGTCTTCTTGGTGGCGTGGATCAGCTGGTGGTGTTTGCGGGTGGCGTGCTTGAGGGCAGTCATGTTGTCTGTAGTCGGGTCTTTGCGCCAGGCTTTCTCGAGGGTGCGGAAGTTCTTCTTGGAGTTCATGAGATCGGCGTTGAACCAGGAAGCCTTCTTGCTGCCGGGTCTGCTGGGATGGTTTTTCAGGGGTGCGAGGTCATCAGCGCAGTTGGTGACCACTGTGTGAGGATGTTGGCTGCCTGGTTGGGGTCCGTTGAGCTGGTGGGAGTATTCAGGTTCAGGGATGTGGAGATCTGGTCGGAGGTGATCTTGTTCCAGCTCCTGCGGGGAACCTGTTGCGGGTGGTGGTGGGTCGTGGTCCTTCTGAAGCTGAAGTGGACGCAGCTGTGGTCTGTCCAGTGGAGTCCGGTGGAGTGGCTGAAGGAGACGTCCTTGCTGGAGGAGCCTGGGGGTCGAGCGTGTGTCCGGCGTAGTGGGTGGGGGTGTTTACCAGTTGCTTGAGTCCGAGGTTGGCGAGGTTGTCCAGCAGAGTGGTGGTGTTGCTGTCCTTGTTGTTCTCTAGGTGGAAGTTGAGGTCCCCTAGGAGGATGTAGTCAGCGGAGGAGAGGGCGTGCGGGCTGATGAAGTCTGCGATGTCTTCGCTGAATTGTGTGCGAGGTCCTGGGGGTCTGTAGATGAGGGTGCCTCTGAGTGTGGTCTTGGGGTCGGTGTGTGTCTGGAAGTGGAGATGTTCGGCGGCTGTGAGGGTGTCGTCGGAGTTGGTCGAGATGCAGATGGTGTTCTTGTAGATGATGGCGATGCCTCCTCCTGTCTGGTTGACGCGGTCCCTCCGGGTGATCTTGTATCCGTCCGGGATGGCGCCGGCGATGTCGGGCGCTGAGGAGGTGTTCATCCATGTTTCCGTAATGAAGGCGACGTCTGGAGATGTGGTGTCGAGCAGGTTCCAGAGTTCCACGGCGTGTCTGTGGACGGAGTGGGTGTTGAGCAGGATGCACTTCAGGTGGTTGCTGCTGGTGCTCGGCTTGGCGGGTGCGGTGCAGGACCGGATGCTGGAAAAGTTGCAGGATCAGCAGCGGAAGGGTCCGTGGGTTCGTCGCGGGGTGGCTCGGTAGCATCCGGGGATCCGGCCGGTGTTGAGTGCGTTGAGTGTGGCGGCGTCGTACTTCCGGCGGGTGGGATGGCCTGTGCGGGGGCCAGGGGTTCTGGCGCTGGGCGCGGTCCAGGCGCGGACGGGCGCAGACGGGCTTGCCTTTGACGCGCCTTCGGCGCACAATCGGCACGCCCGCTGCGCGTCAATGCTGCGCGTGCGTGGGGGCGTCATAAGAAGGGAGCCGGGAGGGAGGGTCCGCTGGGTGGCGGGAGCGGGGGGTCCAATCGGCAGGTGGGGGGCGGGGCCACAGGGAGGCAGCGGCGGGAAAGTCGGGTGCGGGCGGCCGGGCGGCTCAGCGGCGGCTGGGTCGCCTGCAGCGGATCAGGTAGATCTGAGGAGCGGTAGCAGGAGGAGCGTGGGGGCGACCAGGCCTAGGCAAGGCTCAGTGGCCGCTCCCGAGGAAGAGGCAGTGGTCCCTTTAAGAAGGGAGCTGGGAGGGAGGGTCCGCTGGGTGGCGGGAGCGGGGGGTCCAATCAGCAGGCGGGGAGCGGGGCCGCAGGGAGGCAGCGGCGGGAAAGTCAGGTGCGGGCGGCCGGGCGGCTCAGCGGCGGCTGGGTCGCCTGCAGCGGATCAGGTAGATCTGAGGAGTGGTAGCAGGAGGAGCGTGGGGGCGACCAGGCCTAGGCAAGGCTCAGTGGTCGCAAAGGCTGTGGATCCACTCTCTGCCCCCCTTTCAGAGGTTCTCCTCTTTCTTCTTTCTCCTGCCCAGCAGGGCTCTGCTCAGGGCACTATCAAAGGCTACCTCTCGGCCATTTCAGCCTTCTTAAGGCTTCCTGATCAGCCTTCTCTGTTCAAGTCCCCTGTGGTACATAGATTCTTGAAAGGCATCACGCACATGTTTCCTCCTGTTCCTTTTGTGATGCCTCAGTGGGGTTTGAACCTTGTACTGACTTATCTGATGTGCGCTCCCTTTAAGCCACTTCATAACTGTCCTCTTCGTCTTCTGACTCTTAAAACTGCATTCCTGGTTGCCATCACCTCTGTCAGGAGAGTGAGTGAGCTTCAGGCTCTATCTTCTAAGCCTCCTTTCCTCCCTGTTTATCCGGACAAAGTTGTTCTGAGAACTCGTCCTTCTTTCCTGCCCAAGGTGGTCACAGCCTTTCATATCGGGCAGTCCGTCACCTTGCACACCTTCTTTCGGCCTCCGCATCCCTCGAAAGAGGAAGAGAGGCTCCACCGTCTGGACCCAAAACGTGCTCTCTCCTTCTATCTAGACCGCACACGCCAGTTCCGGGTGGACGACCAGCTCTTTGTTGGTTACGTGGGCGATAAGAAGGGACGGGCGGTGCACAAGCGGACCATCTCTCGGTGGGTTGTATTGTGCATCAGGACTGTTATTCCTTGGTGAAATAGGAGCCTCCTGTGGGGCTGCGTGCCCATTCCACTCGGGCCACGGCGGCTACTACTGCCCTGAGTCGTGTAGTTCTGGAAATTCTGGACTCGTGAATAAAACTTCGTCGTAGCATGACGATTTTTATATCAAAAGACCGAAAATGGCTAGTACACTATGTACAAGCATTTTCGTCATATTCGAGTGACGATTTCACCTCAAAATCGTCATTTTCGTCTTGAACCCTTGGCTTCCATTTTGTGTACGGCAGCCATTTTGTGGGTTGCCCTGACATAGGCTTATAATACAGCTAAATTCGATATCAAAGGACATGTACACCTTGATTGACTTTTCTCTGACCTGGGCAAGCTGAAACCTTTGCCTCAGGCCGAACCTGTTTGGTCAGTTCCTCTCCCAGTAGCCAAATGAGATAGCATCAAGGCACAACAGGCCATAAACCCATTTCATCGCACACACCCTGCCGACTCTTGCTCACACCTGTCCCTGCTCTTTTCTTCTCTCACTTGCTTTATGATGGGGAGGTGCCCGTTGTTATTGGGGGTTCACCGGTATCTGATGGAAATGCTGGGCCTTGCCGGGTAATTTGTTGTGGACTGGACGAACTGAAAAATGGGCTTGTCATCATGACTCTGCTTTTCCTTTGTAACGAAAATATGTGAATAGTATACTGTAAATCCAAGAATGTTTGCCTGAAGCTTAATATTTTGTATAAAAAGAGAAGCCTGGCTTTGTAAGATTGAGCAGTCTCCTGAGAATATACATCCCGTGTGTTGTACTTCTAGGACCTGTTACTTGGTTGCAGCCAATAAAATCGATCCTTGACTTCACCTAGAAGACTCTGAGTTTCTGTGGTCTGAATCAGGAAAGTACTCGAGGTCTTTGGGTGTGTTCCCTGACACCACTGGGTTACCGGTTCGGTACCGGTTCTGAAAAAACCCAGTACCTCAGTTGGCGCCCAACACGGGGCGATACCAGCGGTACCGGTCCAGCCAGAGGTTCGTGAGGAGCTTCGTGTGAAAATTCTGGAGGAAGGCCAACAACTTCATAGACCCCTGCATGTCGACGTGGTCCGAAAGTCTTTGCTGCGAGGTTCCCCGCTTCCCGGCGGCTACAAAGGACTGCTGCCCTGGCTATCGCCCTGATTTGGAACCTTGAAGTTTGGTAGAGCGAAACGATAAGACGAGTCTTCTGGTGACGTCATCGATATCTCAGTTAAGTATAAGTGGAGCGTCTCCCAGTCCTTAGTTGGTCTTAGTTTGGGTATCCCCTTTGGGATCACTTTATTTGGAACTTGCAAGTGCCAAAGCCAAAGGACTCGTGTATTCACGAGAAATATCGTAATCGATAATCCTTTGAAGTTTGAAGCTAGACTAGAGAGCTAAGATGCCTGGTCTTAGCAGACTTGGAAATTTGTTTTGTCTTGGTTGTAATAATAGGGATTCCCAATTGGAGGACTCGTGTCCGGTTCCTCCGATTGGAACTCCAACTTATAAATTATATGTGAAACATGGAGTAGGCCCCATCACATACAATGAAGTGTGGATCAAATACACCAGAAAAGATGGTGTTTTAAAATGGCCCCAATATGGTAGCTTTGACACGGAAATCTTAGACAATCTCGAAGTTAAACTTTTCAAGAAGAAAGCCCGGCCGGCGATGTTTGACTCTTTCCGCCTATGGCGTAAGGAAGCCAAACAGAAGGAAATTAAATTAGCGAAGAAAAATAAGAGAGAAAGGGGTATTTCGATAATGCAAGCTGCTATGCAGTTTAAAGACAATGAAGAAGAACAGATGAGTGAGCAGTTGCACAGGCAACGTAAAATGGTGATAGATAAATGCTATCCAGTTTTGCCGTCTCTTCAGCAAGATGCAGCAAAAGAGCTTGAAAAAGATCAGTTGATGGCGCATTTATTAAGTTCGCCACCCCCCTATGCGCAAAATGCCACGGCACCTCTGCAACCTTTAGTTGCGCAACCTGTGATTGCATTGCCTCCTGCTCCTCCACAGCACCCACCAGCTGTTTTTCAGCTGGCTCCTGCTCCTTCGGTGCAGCCTCCTCAAGGCCCACCGATCACATCTGCTTCACCTGTGCTTTCTACGACTTTGCCTTGTGCACCTTCTATTTCTCCTAATGCTCCCTCTACTATTGCCTCTGCTCCTGCCTTATCTCACCCTGTTTTTCCGCCCGTTCTTCCGTCAGTTTCTCCTTCCGTTCGACAGAGAATGGCCAACACTGTTACTAATCTTCTCTCACCCTTCTTCGGGTCGCCTAATATGACCCCTAACACGGACCGAAGACAGTTGCGGAGTCAACTGCCTGACTATCGAGAGAGAGATTTACTGAATCGTTTAGCGCATAAATGGGTTATCGACGCTGTAAGGTATGATGTAGAGTCTGTCATGGAAGTCTTCCGTCAATGGGAAGCACCGAAGCAGAGATATGTTTTTGAACAAATGTGTGTTTTTCTCTGTGAAGATTTGGAAGACAATGATCTGGAATACAACCCGCCCGAGTTGTGTTGTGCGCGGTTCGAGTTCGCAGAGGGCATGATCGTAGGTCCCGATGTCGAGAGAGCGGTTGAGACACTGTTGTCGTATCGGAGTAAGGGGGGCACTTCTCGATCACTATTTGAGCGTGACGCATCCGGTAGGAAAAAGGCGCGACAGTACCCCATGAGAGAAGTCCCTCCAGTATGGAAGGAAGAAGTAGCAGCTGGTCCTGGTAATGTTCCACCACTTGTGCCAGCACATTTTCAGCGTGTGTGGGTACATGTTCCTTGGAAGCGAGCTGAAGTTTTGGCCCTTAAACAGACATTGCCTGATCCCCGTAAAAATCCCGCAGGGTATTACAAAGAGTTGTCACAGACTGCTGGGTCATGTATCATGAATTTAGCAGACATAGACATGTTGTTTGGGAACGTTGTTCCACAGCCTCTATGGGGAAAGATTCGTCATGCAGATCATGATCAGGAGTTAGGTGACTCATGGGCTAATATTATTGCTGCAGATGGCCGACAAGTTGGTGGTGCTAAGCCTGAGCCTTTAGTAGCTGAACGTCCTGGTAAAATAATTGATTACATGAAAACGATAATGCCTGCGATGCGTGTAAACTGGGATAAGTTGTCTGCATGTAAGCAGAAGAAAGATGAAACGGTGTCTGATTTCTTCACCAGGTTTGAAGAAACGTTTGTCGACCACAGTGGTCAAGATATGAGCACAGAAGGTGGTCAGCGTTTGTTCGTCGATAAATTCGTGCACAATCTGCTCCCGGAGTTGTGTAAGAAGTTAAAAGATTCAGAGAGTTCATGGGCAGTCTCCTCTTCAGCACGGATATTGGCTACTGCACAATATTACGAAAATCGAGACAAAGACGAGAAAGATAGAGCAGAAAAGAAAACTAAGGAGCTGAAAACGAAGGTTTTGTTACAGCAAGCATATCCGCCACGTGGTGGTGGTGGCCAGAATAATAGTGCTCAGAGTAACTATCAGAATAATTATCAGCAGCCTCAACAGTATCAGAGGAACTCGCAAAGAGTCGAGTATACTCAGCCACGTGCTCCTGTAGGCCCCAACCAGTGTTCGTATTGCAAGGAAGAGGGTCATTTTAAGTATAGCTGCCCTATTCTGTTACAGCGCGCGAATGGTGTTTCGAACACAAGAGGTAGAGGTGTTCAGCAAGCGCCTAGAGCTAGAGGACGTGGACACGTCCCCCAGAACGCACGTCCCCTTCCACCTCAAAATTCTATGTAAATGTTCAATCAGCAGAATAACGCATCTGGTAGGACAGCTCAGTACTATGCTGAAGATTACTATACAGAAGATGAGCATTGGGAAGGTAGTGATTACTAGGACAGCCATAGACAAAGAGAGGGAGTTGTTTCAGTTTCAGTAGATCAGAGTGGACCATACGTCGAGGTGATTACATCAGTATACGTCGAGGTGATTACATCAGGTGTGTCAGAGCCTTTTCTGTTGGATACTGGTGCTACAAAGAGTTCTATAATGCACTCCAAACTCCCTGGCGCACCTTTGTCTGGCAAAACGAATGTTTCTGTAGGTTTTTCTAGGCGCCCCGGTTAGGAACCCGATTTCTAGTCCTATGTCTCTTTCTGTTGGTCCTTGTGAATTAGAAGCACCCCTTATTCTGACAACAGGTTGTGGTGAAAACCTGTTGGGATTGGATCTGTTAAAAAGATTGTATGCGACTTTGTACTGTTCTCCTTCGGGAGTACAAGTTACTTTAGGTAAGAAAGTGGTTTCTCCAATGTATCTGTCAAGGGATAAACTTCCAACAGAATTGTCGTTTCTTCCTGAGATTCTTTGGGCTACTGGTCCTAATGATGTGGGTCTTTTAGAAATACCACCATATGTTGTAACATTGAGAGCCAATGTTAAAATGCCACGAATTCCCCAATATAGAATTTCTAGTGAAGGTGAAAAAGCTTTGCTAGCAATCGTTTACGATCTAATTGAAAAAGATGTCATTGAAGAGACAAGAGGCAACGTTTGCAATAGTCCTGTTCTGCCTGTTTTAAAACGAATTGATCCTTCCCAGCCACCCATTTACAGATTTGTGATTGATCTTAGAGAGGTCAATAAAATAGTTGTACCACAATTTCCAGTTGTCCCCGACATTACTGCCCTATTGACTATGATTCCAGCTTCTGCAACATGGTTTTCGGTGATTGACTTGAAGAACGCTTTCTTCAGCATCCCGATTGCTGAGGAGAGCAGGGATATTTTTGGCTTCAGTTTAGGAGGACGAAGCTTCCGCTTTAAACGAGCTCCACAGGGCTACTGTGAAAGTCCATCAATATATAGTCAAGCTTTAAAAACACAGCTTGATACAATTGTTTTACCTGATGGTGCAACCCTCATCCAGTATGTTGATGATTTGCTTATTGCTGCAGATACTGAGGAAATCTGTAAAGAAGCCACATTGTCATTGTTGCGTCATCTGTGTGATTTGCATCACAAAGTGTCACTTTCCAAATTGCAATATTGTCGACAAGAAGTGACCTACTTAGGTCATCTCTTATCGAAGGAGGGAAGGAAACTGACCCCAGAAAGAATTCAGGCAATAGCGAAATTGAGTGTGCCAAGAACACAGAGAGAAGTACGTGCTTTCTTGGGCATTACCTCATATTGCAGGCAATGGATACCAAATTTTTCGTTATTAACCAAACCTTTGGTGGCATTAACGTGTAAAGATACACCCAATTCCATTCCTTGGTCTGAAGAGTGTCAGGAAAGTTTTTCTGAATTGCGCACAGCATTATGTTCGGCTCCTGTGTTGGGTACCCCCAACTACAGTAAGCCCTTTACATTGTATGTCCATGAGAAACAAGGTTGTGCATTGTCAGTTTTGACTCAGTTGTTTGGGGACAAGCAGCGTCCATGTGCATATTTTTCGTCGACTTTAGATCCGGTAGCTAAAGCATTGCCGAGTTGTTTAAGAGCAACAGCGGCAGCAGCTGTTTCTATTCGACAGTCTGCTGGTCTAGTAATGAATAATATGTTAGTCGTGATGGTTCCACATGCAGTGGACACGTTGTTAAACAGAACCAAGACACAGCACTTAACTAGTGCTCGATTGTCAGGTTACGAATTAACCTTGTTAGCAAGTCATGTGCACATAAAAAGATGCAACACACTCAACCCAGCTACGTTGTTGCCAATTGTAGAAGAGTTAGATGATTCAGAACAGCATGATTGTTTTCTTAGAACAGAAGAAGAAACGAAAGGGAGAATAGACCTCCAGGACACTCCTCTTGCAAAGTGTGATGGTACATTATGGGTGGATGGTTCATGCTTCAAGCTCCCGAATGGTGATGCGACTGCAGCATATGCTGTCACGACTTTGCACACAATTGTTGAAGCTGCACGTATTCCACATAATTCAGCTCAAGCAGCAGAATTGATTGCACTTACAAGAGCATGTGTGTTGTCTAAAGGAATGAAAGTGACTATCTATACCGATAGTCAGTATGCGTTTGGTGTGGCTCACAGTTTTGGACGATTGTGGAAATAACGTGGGTTCCTGACTTCGCATGGAGCTAAGATTCAGCATGGTCAGTTGGTGAGTGAGCTTCTTGAATCACTGACCTTGCCTCTGCAAGTGGCGATTGTGAAATGTAGTGCTCACAAGAAGGTGACTGATGATGTTGGTCGTGGAAATGCATTTGCTGACGAAATCGTGAAAGAAACTGCAAGGAATGTGATGAGCCGAATGTATGTTGCAGGCCCTGCAAGATGGGTTGGTGATGTTGGAATGTGTGAAGACACGATAGAGAGTGTGAAGTCTATTCAAGCTGAGGCTACAGAGAAAGAGTTGAACATGTGGAGAGAAAGTACGGGTAGAATGGATGCAAATGGTTGTTGGGTTGAATTGTCAGAGCATCAGAGATGGTTGTTACCCGATGCATATGTGCTTGCAGTGGTTACAATGGCTCATGGAATGGCTCATATCAGCGTGAAAGGGATTTGCAAGTTGTTGGCTCCAGTATGGCAACATTCAGGAATTCCCAAGTGTGCAGTGAATGTGGTCAAGAATTGCATGGTGTGTCTGAAACACAATCCTGGTAGGGGAACCCCAACTCCAGCTGGTCATTTTGCACCTCCTACGTATCCGTTCGAGGTTTTGCAGCTAGATTTCATCCACATGGAGAGGTGCAACAATTTAAAATACGTACTCGTTGTTGTTTGTGCCTTTTCAAGATGGGTGGAAGCCTATCCCCTAAAAGACAACACTGCCTTATCCACAGCTAAAGCCCTTGTGAAAGAGTATTTCTCCAGATTCGGAATGCCTAGAATGGTCTGGAGTGACAATGGGAGTGAATTTGTGGGTCGTGTGATGAAGAGAGTGTGTGAAGGGCTAGGCATTCAGCAAAAGTTCCACGCTGCAAATCACCCCCAATCGGCTCGATTAGTAGAATGCTACAACGGCACTTTAAAACTTAAACTGGCCAAAATCCAAGCGAGCTCTGGTCTTAAATGGGGATCACTGAAATAATATCGAGGGACAGAATATCGACCAACAAAAATATCGTTGACAAAATATCGAGAGACAAAATATCGAGTTTCTATCTACAAACAGGTAAGTACAAAAATATCGAGTTAAAAATATCGTTTACAAAAATATAGTTGTAAAAAATATCGTCTTTAATAAAAACAATGTTTAATTACATTAATATAAAAAATTAATTACTAAAATATACTTAACAATACTTAAAATAACTTTTAATAATTAAATAATTAATGAAAGTAAAAAAATAATATTTTTTTAATCATATTTCTTAAAACATATATATATATAGTAACAAAATTTAATTAAATAATAGCCAATATTATTAACGTACAAATACAAAAGAGTAAAAATTACTATTCCCACTCCAGTGGGTGCAACAGTAGGGAAAGCGTTGGATAGCGTAGGGGTTAAAATTACTATTCCCACTCCAAAGAGTGCAACAGTGGATATATGACGTTACAACGCAACTTTTACAACGCACTACCATTACAACGTAAGTATTGGTAAGTATATAATAATTTTTTTAATTTAAATTATTTAAAATTAATTTAATATAATTTAATTTAATTTCATTAAATTAATTTAATGTAAATTTAATTTTACTTTATTTTTACACTGTACACCTGTACCCCAAAAACCCAAAACTGACCCTGAACCCTAAAAAAAAACCTTTACCCCAAAACTGACCCTGAACCCTAAAAATACCCCTTTACCCAAAAACTAAAAACTGACCCTGAACCCTAAAAATACCCCTTTACCCAAAAACTAAAAACTGACCCTGAACCCTAAAAATACCCCTTTACCCAAAAACTAAAAACGGACCCTGAACCCTAAAAATACCCCTTTACCCAAAAACTAAAAACTGACCCTGAACCCTAAAAATACCCCTTTACCCAAAAACCAAAAACTGACCCTGAACCCTAAAAATACCCCTTTAATTTAACATAATTAGCAATTAATCAATTAAATTAAATTAATTACCAATTACATTTTAATTAATTAAAAAATATTTTTTAATTAACAATTAATTAAATATTACTACCAATTATTAAATTTACATATTTAATTAATTATAATTAAATTACTTCCCACCCTATTCCCCTATAACCCCACAACCCGCTACAGGAAATAAATTATTTTAATTTACACAATTAGCAATTGATCAATTAAATTAAATTAATTACCAATTAAATTTTAAATAATTAACAAATATTATTTAATTACCAATTAATTAATTATTACTACCAATTAATAAATTTGCATATTTAATTAATTATAATTAAATTACTTCCCACCCTATTCCCCTATAAATGCACAACCCGCTACAAAATAAAATTACACAATAATTAAAAAAAATCATTAATTAAAAATAATTATAACATAAAATGACACTTTTCACACATATTATAACATAAAAAACACTATAAATAATTAAATATTATTTAAAAAACAATATTTTTTACTATCTAGATTATATACTTGGATATTTTCACTTTCTATATTATTTACAGTCGATATTACTTCACTTACCTTAAAAACGATATTTTGGCTGTCTATATTCTGTCCTGTCGATATTTTGTCCAAACGATATTTCAAACTCGATATTCTGTCCAAACGATATTTTGGAGTCGATATTATGTCTGTGCACCCTTAAATGGCCTGACGCTCTACCCTTAGCACTCCTATCCACCAGAATGACTGTGCATTCGCGAGTGGAACTTAGTCCCTACGAAATAGTTTTTGGCCGCCCGGCCAACATATGGGGAGTGCCAAGGCCCACAAAGTTCAGCGAAGTTGAACACCCTGTTTTGCTTGATTATTTGTACGAATTGACGGCTAAATTGTGTGTTTTGCATCAACAGGTCCATGACACCCTGCCTCTGGTCCCTGAAACTCCAGGTCATCAGATCGACCCTGGATCTTGGGTCCTCGTGAAGAACTTCCAACGAACCAAGAACAACCAGCCAAGGTGGACCGGACCGCACCTCGTTCTTCTTTCCACAAGATCAGCTGTTCGAGTGGAGGGGAAGAAAAACTGGATCCACGGGATCCACTGCAAGCGGATCCATCTGCCTCTGCCATATGACCGGTGGGTCCAGGAGGGTGTCGCCGACTCAGAGACTGAAACCGTGCCACGTTTTCTGCCTTTCAGTGATGCACGTGTAAAAGGAACACCTACTGAAAAAGAGAGCGACAACATTTTGCAACCAGCTGTATCGCCGTCAGTTCCATTGGACACTACAAAGCCTGAACTCCTGTTTCAGGACCAGACAGTACCTGGGAAAAAGCGCTATAATTTGAGGCCGAGACCTATGGACAAATAAATTCTTTTTTCCCTACTATTTTTGAAAAGTGCAGCACTCCCATCTGAGAAACTTGCTTATTTTTGTTTTTCGAACCGCCATCCGGGTTCCGCTGCTAGGGCCGCGATTGCCCAAAGTCTTTGGGGTGCAGGTGACGACGTTAGGTCGACAGTTCTGGTTGGTCCAAGGGAGTTGCCCTAAACTGACAGAAGCATTCCTTAGCAGAAACAACCTCCCATCGCGGGCAGCACTTTAGAGAGGATGGAGTTTTTCGAGATGGAGAGACCTGCCAAAACTGCGAACTTTAAAACCAGGATACGTAAAATAATGACAAAGAAAAGCTTTTTGATATTGTGCATTTTCATGTTATTCAGTGTGACGATATTTTTAATAAGTTATGTTTTATTCTCTTTTCGAGTAACATTTGCACCCACTACATCGCCTATACCTCCTCCTTCCACTGTCTCCCCACACTCTTTTCAACCCCTTCCTGAACACGAATCCGCTAGGAGATTAGAGTTTATTAATAACTCCTTTGTTCAGCTTTTGCACCAACACCAACTTGTAATGAACACGACTAACTGTTGGGTGTGTGGTCTTATGCCTCACACAACGCATAAAGGTATCCCTTATCTGGTCCTGCCATTCAGTCACAATGGTTCTGTGTGGGCATACAGAACAATGTTCATATATGCACATGAAATCTACCCCCTACGTTCTGTAACAGACAATCCTAAAAATAGTGCTCTAGTTAAGGGTATAGTAAATATGATAAAAGAAGACATTTCTTATGAGACTATCCCGAGAGATGAGACACTAGTATACATAGGATGGAACGTAACCGGATATGGAGCTACTCTGAGTGAGAAACAGCAAGCTAAGAGATCTTCCCCGATTTGGATTGTACCCCATCAGGGTCACCTGTGTCTGCAAGGTACTGGCAAGAATCCCATGAGCTCAGCTAGGGAAAAGCATCTCCACTAAAACGTATGTTTTTGCAGCCCAGACTTCCCCTTCGTTTTTAGCAGCTAAGGGTGCCTATTTCATCTGCCATGATAGAGCCTATACATGGTTGCCCCCTGACTTTTCGGGCTCATGTTTTGTTTCGTTCCTGTTGCCTCCCACCTACACAGCAGCGGCAGATTACCACAAGACAAGGATAGTTAGAGGTGTCTTGAGCAAAGAAGACACTGCAGGACAAGAATTTGGGGACTTTGTAAAGGGTTTTCTGCTGTTCTGGGGACCGATGGCTAACAGCAGGAACATAAGGCAATTGACAAGGGTGGTTGAATCCACCGTGATTGAAACTGCTGGTGCCCTTAGTAACTTGACTGCTGAGCTCCAGTCGGATCGTCTTATGACCCTTCAGAACAGGGTCGCATTAGATGTCATACTTGCAGACCGAGGTGGGGTATGTAGATTGATCCAATCGAGTTGCTGTGTTTTCATTCCAGATAACGCTCCAACAGTGTACCAGGCCATCTCCAAACTACATAAGATTTCCGAATCTATTCATGTGGATAAAGGAGATTGGTTGTTAATGGGATGGTTCTGGGAACTGATATCCGCCTGGGGATGGAAAATTCTGATGGTCATTGGGATGGTCTTAGCCATTCTTTTCCTGTTCTGTCTGTGTGTGCAGTGTGCTCCTGCAATATGTGGCCTCTGTGCTACATCATGTGTAAGGAAACCTGTATCAAGAGACGAGCTAAGTACTAGAATGATGTTACAGCAACATCTCAATGACTTTAGGAATATAGACCTGGACTCAGATTAGCATGAGATTAGGTTACATTGCCTATGTAAGGGCAAAAGGAGGGTTTGTAGTTCTGGAAATTCTGGACTCGTGAATAAAACTTCGTCGTAGCATGACGATTTTTATATCAAAAGACCGAAAATATCTAGTACACTATGTACAAGCATTTTCGTCATATTCGAGTGGCGATTTCACCTCGAAATCGTCATTTTCGTCTTGAACCCTTGGCTTCCATTTTGTGTACGGCAGCCATTTTGTGGGTTGCCCTGACATAGGCTTATAATACAGCTAAATTAGATAGCAAAGGACACGTACACCTTGATTGACTTTTCTCTGACCTGGGCAAGCTGAAACCTTTGCCTCAGGCCGAACCTGTTTGGTCAGTTCCTCTCCCAGTAGCCGAATGAGATAGCATCAAGGCACAACAAGCCATAAACCCATTTTATCGCACACACCCTGCCAACTCTTGCTCACACCTGTCCCTGCTCTTTTCTTCTCTCACTTGCTTTATGATGGGGAGGTGCCAGATTTTATTGGGGGTCCACTGGTATCTGATGGAAATGCTGGGCCTTGCCGGGTAATTTGTTGTGGGCTGGACGAACTGAAAAATGGGCTTGTCATCATGACTCTGCTTTTCCTTTGTAACGAAAATATGTGAATAGTATACTGTAAATCCAAGAATGTTTGCCTGAAGCTTAATATTTTGTATAAAAAGAGAAGCCTGGCTTTGTAAGATTGAGCAGTCTCCTGAGAATATACATCCCGTGTGTTGTACTTCTAGGACCTGTTACTTGGTTGCAGCCAATAAAATTGATCCTTGACTTCACCTAGAAGACTCTGAGTTTCTGTGGTCTGAATCAGGAAAGTACTCGAGGTCTTTGGGTGTGTTCCCTGACACCACTGGGTTACCGGTTCGGTACCGGTTCTGAAAAACCCAGTACCTCAGTCGGGGAGTCCCCTTGCAGGACATCTGTCAGGCAGCTACGTGGGCCTCGCTGCACACGTTTGCTAGGCACTACTGCCGGGACAGCCAAGTCCAGAGAGATGGCTTTTTCGGCCATTCCGTTCTCCAGGACTTTCTGGTGTGATCTTGGTTCGCAGACCCACAACGGGTTATAATTTGTGGGGTATCTATTCTAAGGTAGGGAATCTAACACTAACCTGTTTCTTTCAGAGACACAAATTACTTACCTTTGGTAACGATATATCTGTAAGAAACAGTAGTTAGTGTTAGATTCCTTACCGCCCCACCCATCCTCCCTGTTCTGCAAACCGATATCTAGGGTTAAGGTATCTCCCTTTGAGGGTCCTAGTTTCATGGCACCAGTGTCGGTTTCTATCATGGCTCTGCGTTCCTGGTGCGAAAAGCTATGTACAGAACTGACGTCAGCGCGCGAGGGCGGCGTCTAAGTACTCCGACGACGTCATCCCAGCGATCACGACGCTGACGACGGACGCGGCACCGCAGACGACCTCTACTGACGTGCAAAGGTACTGCTGACAAAAATTTTCCGGATCCAGCCTGACACCTGGGGATATTCTAAGGTAAGGAATCGAACACTAACTACTGTTTCTCACAGATATATCGTTATCGAAGGTAAGTAACTTGTGCTTTAATTGCAGAATTGCTGTTACAGCACTATTGCTACAACATGGGCTTCCTGTTGGAAGGGCATGTATTACTTTTGTGGTTGAGGCCCACGGAGAATATAAAATAGAGGTATTCTCGTCTTGTGTTCATTGTCAAGCAGTCAATGCCACTTCACAGACATTTCACACATACACTCCAGCTGCATAATAGGTCAATACAGAGCCTATGCAGATTTAGAAATTAACATATCAGCAACATCAGAATTGGTTTCAAGTCACCCTCCCACATCCACTTAACACAGTAAGACTGGATCCCCTCAGCAATGAGGGCAAAGCCTGTTCAGTCCTAGCCGTCTATACACCATACCCAAACTTAACAGCATTAAATGTTGCAGACCTTTGTGCTCTCTACACAGGTCTAGTTAGGATATACAGATATCTAATGCAGTTTGTTAAGCGTACAATAATAATAACAGCTACCCCAGCAAAAGCTGGTCAACCTGTGCAGCCACAGTAAGCTGTGCCTGCAATTAGTCCAGTAACTAGTAATACAATTATGGGTAAAGTTCCTGCCAGATGGAAGGAAATTCTGTTCTGGCTTGCACAAAAAACAAACCAGCTTGAAACAGTGTTTCCCCTTACGGGACCCCAAGACAAAGATAGAATTCCAACAATGTGCCTAACACTCTGTATGGTTCCCCCAGTTCAGGATTGTACTGCCACATATACCATAATGCATGATACACTATCAATTGCTAATTTCCCTGAAATGCTAAAACAGATTCAGAATGAATATAGGGCTACCCCTGCCCTGAATTGGGAGATGCAATTAATTGGCTAGATTTTCCTCATTTATTTAAAGTATCTTTTTAATAAACTTTGTTTATTAAGTTTTCATGTGTGGACCAAAAACTCACCTCAGTACCCTGAACCCCTATCCGACTAGCATCAGTGTCTCATTAGCTCTCCATCCTAGAGCGAAGCTACCAATGATTAGACAACCCAGAACATGCGACTTAGGGTACTCTCAGGAATGGTGGGAATCAAGAACACTCTTTCATTTTTATTCTCATACCAGTCCACAACGTGAGTAATTAGAGACACTGTAAAGTTTAAAATGTTTATTTTAACGACGTGCTCTAAGATGCAGGTCTCTTAGTCTTCAATGGGGAACCCCATACCTCTAAGATCAGCAGAGGTAAACAACATCTCAGGATCAGCAAAGCTCTCTGTCTCCGGAAACAATATTCTTCCAAGTGCCCACATCATGCATGCAGTGCAATATTAAAGTAAAGTTTACAGGAGTGTGACCCATATACCAATTCAGGACTGGGTAAGGAAGATGCATTAAGAAACAATGTCCTGACAGGTAATAGTGTATAGTCAATTAATTATGCATGCACACAGCATTGCTGACAAGGAAAGAAGGAGAGTACTCGTTGAATTGAATAAAGATAGTTAATCATCTTATATTGTAACACAAGTTCATGGTCGGATATATACAGTTTCAAGCAGCACTGCATAAAATGAATTGGTGACAACCATAATATACTTGGTGCTTAAAAAAGTGTCTGTGGTGAAAGTGGCGACGCAAGTGAAGAAGTGAACAGCATGGACGGCGCACTGTGAACAAGGTGCAAGTAATTTACAGTGAGTAGCTCAATTCGTGTGACAACGTGATATCACAGAATACAAAGTTCTTTCAATTTGGTGTTGAGCCACATTGGAGAAGTACGCCTGTTAATAAGCTGTTAGGTCGACGGCGTTTCGATCCATGTTAGTTCGGATCGTCATCAGGACATGGTTGTCTAAGTTAGGGCGTGCTGCAAGGAAAAGGAAAATGTGTTTTCAGAGGTGGGGAACAAGGGGGACTGGGAAGGGGAAGGGGGACCGTGAGCAGGTCAGCTAGGGGATTACCTGAAGTAAATTCCGATGTGCAGAGAGAAGATCGTCTGGGGATTACGCTGGAGCCTGCATGGGGGCACTGTAATTAAGGTGGACAGTGAGAGACGATACTGGTTGGGACAACACTGTTGATTGAGTAAGGGACATAAGCAAAAAATACTAACGGGTCTGAATGCATTGGGCGGCCGTCTGTAATCAGCCGATGGTCGAGCACGGGTCCTATGGAAAGGGAAACAAATATGGGGCGGTCACAGGTTGGCCGCGAGTGGTATCAAGGAGCAACAGGTAAAACGGATCATGCCGTAATTCCAGAGGGGCTAGAATGAGACATACCTTGTAGAATCAGCGTGCCGGGGCAGGAATGAATCCGGAGGTTTGGTAACCGAGGGGCGGCGAGGTGGTGGTATTTTACTTCCGCGTATGGGCGGGGTTTGAGCGTGTGCCGGGGAAGGGGGCGTGGACTAGGCGTGCACTAGGTGACGTGACCGCCGGGTGGGAGGGGCGGACGGGGAGGGGAGGGCACCAGGAGTACGAGGGCATTTAGATAGTGCTGAGTCTGGAATGCCAACTCGGTGCATTAACAGGAAGTAGAAGTCAATCATCAAGAAGAATCATATAAGTTACGGAACATAGTGCAAACAATTTAAGTATGTTAGTAACCAAGCAAGAATTTCTAACAATTAATACATGCTCGTCCGGAAAACCGTAGGCAGTTGTATCACACGTAAGCATTATATGCAGTTTGGTCAAATCAAGGCATTTTATACAATTGTTCAACAGGCATATATATAGTTTGAGATTGAAGCAGCGGGCGATATCAAATGTAGTGTTGATAGGTCACTAGTGGGAACAGTGGGAGTTAAGGTAGGGGGGAGGTTCTCAGAAAGGCAGTACATCGTCAATCAGTTCAGGTGGTTACAGTGCTGTTCCATTCCTCAATTGTAATGAGTCCATGCTTGACCGAGTCACAAATGGTCATCCATTTACACTCAGCCTTGTTTAGGAGAAATTTGATGTCACCTCCATGAGTGGGCAATGTGGGTTTCTCTCTCACTTTCCAAAGAATGTCCGTGTCCAGATGTCCCAGTTCTAAGTAGTGTGCTACCAGGGGTGCTGTCAATGTTTTGCAGTTGATCCTGCCTTTATGCTGAATGATTCGTTGCTTAATCATTTGTGTCGTCTGGCCAATGCAGATGAGATCGCATGGGCATTTGATCACATAGATGACATTTTGTGATCTGCAATTCGTATGTTTGTTCAGTTTGTGAGATTGGCCATTGAATGTAAATTCTTTTGTGTTGACGGTCAGGTTGCACACACTACAGTTTTGGCATCTGTAATGACCCACGATCGGATCAAGGGCCCAGGCAGCTGTAATGGTGTTTCTTCCGTGGGTAGTTTGTGGCCATGTGATGGCATGTACCAGATGACTGGCCAGGTTGTTGCCGCGTTGGTAAGAGAATAGCAGGGCTTCCTGGAATTGTTCATGTGAGCGTAGTAAGGGCCAGTTTTTCTTGATAATTGTGTTGATCTTGTTGCTGTGGGGACTGAATTTTGAGACGAATGGGATCCTGGTCATGGATTTCTTGGGCTGGGTGGTGAGGAGAAAGTCTCTGTGACAGTACCAGGCTCTTTTCTTGGCTCTGGTCACCAGACGTCTGGGATAGCCTCGATGCATTAGCTTTTTAGTCAGGATATCTGCCTCTTTGAAATAGTCTTTACGCCATTTGCAGTTGCGGCGAATCCGCAGGAACTGGCCATACGGTAATCTGTCACGTAAACCGCGCGGATGATAGCTGGAGTAGAGAAGTAGGTTGTTCTTTTCGGTTGGTTTTCGGTATAGAATGGTACCCAGTTGTCCCTCTTCTGCATGGATGGTGACGTCCAGAAATGGAAGATCATTATGTTTACAATCGCTGGTGAATTTTAGATGTTCTTGTGAGCGATTAAGCCAATTGATGAAAGGGGTCCAATTTTTCAGCAGTGCCATTCCACAGCAGTAGCACGTCGTCTATATACCTTCGCCAAAAGTTGATGTTTTGAAAGAATGGATTAATAGGTGTTAGAATAAGGGTTTTCTCCAAGTTGTGCACAAACAGAATGGCAAAATTAGGGGCGAAGCAAGCGTCCATGGAGACACCTTTAACTTGTAGGTAATAAGTATCCCGGTAGATAGAGGCTGGGCGTCACTGAAAACATTCGCCGCATGGTGGACCAGGGTGAAACGGTAGCACTTGTGCTGCTCGACCTCAGTGCGGCATTTGATACCGTTTCACACGCTATCCTTGCCAAGACACTCCATTCTATAGGCATTCGAGGTAGGGCTCTCGATTGGATTAAATCACTACTAAAAGATCGAACATTTCAAATCTTTTCACAAACCGCCAGTTCAGACATCAAGTCATTCAAACACGGAGTACCTCAGGGCTCAATTCTGAGCCCGTTACTCTTTAATATTTACATGAGCCCCTTAGCTAAATTAGTGGAGGAAACAGGACTTTTGATGTTCTCATACGCTGATGATTCTCAGTTGCTCTTTTCTCTCTCATCAGCGGATACAAGCACTCCCTCCGCTCTACAACTTGGACTCAGAAACATCTCGAATTGGATGAATAAAAATCTTTTAAAATTAAACGGCGGAAAAACAGAGTTAATCCTGTTGGGAAAAAATAAAGAGTTATGGGGCCCCCAGCACTGGCCCTCTGAAATGGGTACTCCCCCCCATACCGGTCACAAATGCCCGCAATCTGGGAGTCATTATTGATGACTCGCTCAACCTTCACCAACAAGCGATAAAAACCGCTGCCACTTGTTTTGCCATCTTAAAGTGGCTAAAAAAGATATGCTGGATGCTACCGGAAAATTGTAAAAAAAACGTAGTCAATGCTTTAGTGACATCAAGGCTCGACTACGGTAATGTCTTGTACCTGGGGGCAAATAAGGCCACTGTCCGCAGACTACAGACTGTACAGAATGCAGCAGCACGACTGTTATGTAAAATTCCATTCTCTACACCTACCACCAAATACATCAGGAAACTTCATTGGTTAAAGGTTGAGAACAGAGTCAAATTCAAAACGTTATGTTTTATGCATAGAATTTCCACTAACACTGCCCCTAAATACCTGCAGAACCTGGTGCGCCCCTATCGCCCCACCAGGACTCTGCGGTCCTCCACGGCCAATCATTTTGTAATTCCAAAATTCAAACTGGCACGCATGGGTGGCAAGTCCTTCTCAGTTCTTGGACCATCTCTCTGGAACTCAATGCCAGCGACATTGAGAACAGAGCTGAACTACGTCAAATTCAGGAAAGCCATAAAAACCTGGCTATTTAATATCTAGCATGCCATAGCGTATCATATCGGGATCTGTTGCGCCGGGAAACCCTTTGTTGGGTAGCTGTGCGCCCTATAAATGAAATAAAATAAATAAATAAATAGAGGAAGTAGTTGTTCTGGGGTGCTATTCGAAGAAGGTTCATGATGAAGTCTGTTGGAATGCGAGTAGGTTGGGGTCTGGACAGAAGGAGGGTTTGGATGACTTGTAGGCCTTCCTCATGAGGTATGTTTGTGTAAAGGGATTCAATATCCAGTCCAGCCATTATTTGCGTGGTAGTATCAAATGGCAGATCCTCAATGGTATTAATAAGATCCATCGTATCGCGGATGTAGGTATCTGTCTCGGGAACGAATTGTTTTATGATGGAGTCTATGTATTTTCCCAAAGGTTCCAAGATGGATCCACACCCAGAGACGATGGGTCTGCCCGGTGGGTTGAGATTGTCTTTGTGAATCTTGGGCAGGACGTACAGTACAGGTGTACGAGGACTGGCGTTGTTTAAAAAGTCAAATTCCTTCTTGGTAATGATGTCTCTGTCTTTAGCCTCATTAGTAATGGATAGTATTTTGGTTCAGATATCTTCCAGAGGGTCTTTGGGGAGGGGGCAATAGTGTTCTTGGTTCGCTAGTTGTCTTTGAATTTCAAGATCATATTTGGTAGTACTCATCACAACTATTCCGCCCCCTTGTCTGCCGGTTTAATGACGATGTCACTGTTGTTTTTCAAGGTTTTCAAGGCTTGTTTTTCTGCCATCGGAAGATTATAAGGGATGAATTGAGATTGATTCTTGAGGTCCATCACATCTCTAAGTACCAGACGTTCAAATGCCAGAATTTCCGGTGGCATAGTGTATGAAGGGGGGTTGAATGTGGAAGGTGCGTCGGAAGGGAGACAGTGTCATGGGTGTAGAGTCTGGTTTGTCAGCAAAGTACTGTCTGAGTCTTATCTGCCTGAAGAATTTTAGAAGGCTGGACTGGAGGTCGAAGAAGTCTGTTCGTTCAGTTGGTACGAAGTTGGTGGAAGATATCTGAACCAAAATACTATCCATTACCAATGAGGCTAAAGACAGAGACATCATTACCAAGAAGGAATTTGACTTTTTAAACAACGCCAGTCCTCGTCCACCTGTACTGTACGTCCTGCCCAAGATTCACAAAGACAATCTCAACCCACCGGGCAGACCCATCGTCTCTGGGTGTGGCTCCATCTTGGAACCTTTGGGAAAATACATAGACTCCATCATAAAACAATTCGTTCCCGAGACAGATACCTACATCCGCGATACGATGGATCTTATTAATACCATTGAGGATCTACCATTTGATACTACCACGAAAATCATGGCTGGACAGGATATTGAATCCCTTTACACAAACATACCTCACAAGGAAGGCCTACAAGTCATCCAAACCCTCCTTCTGTCCAGACGCCAACCTACTCGCATTCCAACAGACTTCATCATGAACCTTCTTCGAATAGCACTCCAGAACAACTACTTCCTCTACCGGGATACTTATTACCTACAAGTTAAAGGTGTCTCCATGGGCGCTTGCTTCGCCCCTAATTTTGCCATCCTGTTTGTGCACAACTTGGAGAAGACCCTTATTCTAACACCTATTAATCCATTCTTTCAAAACATCAACCTTTGGCGAAGGTATACAGACGACGTGCTACTGCTGTGGAATGGCACTGCTGAAACATTGGACCCCTTCATCAATTGGCTTAATCGCTCACAAGAACATCTAAAATTCACCAGCGATTGTAAACATAATGATCTTCCATTTCTGGACGTCACCATCCATGCAGAAGAGGGACAACTGGGTACCATTTTATACCGAAATCCAACCGAAAAGAACACCCTACTTCTCTACTCCAGCTATCATCCGCACGGTTTACGTGACGGATTACCGTATGGCCAGTTCCTGCGGATTCGCCGCAACTGCGAATGGCGTAAAGACTATTTCAAAGAGGCAGATATCCTGACAAAAAAGCTAATACATCGAGGCTATCCTAGACGTCTGGTGACCAGAGCCAAGAAAAGAGCCTGGTACTGTCACAGAGACTTTCTCCTCACCACCCAGCCCAAGAAATTCATGACCAGGATCCCATTCGTCTCAAAATTCAGTCCCCACAGCAACAAGATCAACAAAATTATCAATAAAAACTGACCCTTACTACACTCACATGAACAATTCCAGGAAGCCCCGCTATTCTCTTACCAACGCGGCAACAACCTGGCCAGTCATCTGGTACATGCCATCACATGGCCACAAACTACCCACGGAAGAAACACCATTACAGCTGCCTGGGCCCTTGATCCGATCGTGGGTCATTACAGATGCCAAAACTGTAGTGTGTGCAACCTGACCGTCAACACAAAATAATTTACATTCAATGGCCGATCTCACAAACTGAACAAACATACGAATTGCAGATCACAAAATGTCATCTATGTGATCAAATGCCCATGCGATCTCATCTACATTGGCCAGACAACACAAATGATTAAGCAACAAATCATTCAGCATAAAAGCAGGATCAACTGCAAAACATTGACAGCACCCCTGGTATCACACTACTTAGAACTGGGACATCTGGACACGGACATTCTTTGGCAAGTGATAGAGAAACCCACATTGGCCACTCGTGGAGGTGACATCAAATTTCTCCTAAACAAGGCTGAGTGTAAATGGATGACCATTTGTGACTCGGTCAACCATGGACTCAATACAATTGACGAATGGAACAGCACTGTAACCACCTAAACTGATTGACGATCTACTGCCTTTCTGAGACCCTCCCCCTACCTTAACTCCCACTGTTCCCACTAGTGACCTATAAACACTACATTTGATATCGCTCGCTGCTTCAATCTCAAACTATATATATGCCTGTTGAACAATTGTATAAAATGCCTTGATTTGACCAAACTGTATATAATGCTTACGTGTGATACAACTGCCTACGGTTTTCCGGACGAGCATGTATTCATTGTTAGAAATTCTTGCTTGGTTACCAACATACTTAAATTGTTTGCACTATGTTCCGTAACTTGTATGATTCTTCTTGATGATTGACTTCTACTTCCTGTTAATGCGCGAGTCGGCATTCCAGACTCAGCACTATCTAAACGCCCTCGTACTCCTGGTGCCCTCCCCTCACCGTCCTCCCCTCCCACCCGGCGGTCACGTCACATAGTGCACGCCTAGTCCACGCCCCCTACCCCGGCACTCGCTCAAACCCCGCCCATGCGCGGAAGTAAAATACCACCACCTCGCCGCCTCTCGGTTACCAAACCTCCGGATTCATTCCTGCCCCGGCACGCTAATTCTACAAGGTATGTCTCATTCTAGCCCCTCTGGAATTACGGCATGATCCGTTTTACCTGTTGCTCCTTGATACCACTCGCGGCCAACCTGTGACCGCCCCATATTTGTTTCCCTTTCCATAGGACCCGTGCTCGACCATCGGCTGATTACAGACGGCCGCCCAACGCATTCAGACCTGTTAGTATTTTCTGCTTGTGGCCCTTACTCAATCAACAGTGTTTTCCCAACCAGTAGCGTCTCTCACTGTCCACCTTAATTACAGTGCCCCCATGCAGGCTCCAGCGTAATCCCCAGACGATCTTCTCTCTGTGCATCGGAATTTACTTCAGGTAATCCCCTAGCTGACCAGCTCACGGTCCCCCTTCCCCTTCCCAGTCCCCCTTGTTCCCCCCCTCTGAAAATACATTTTCCTTTTCCTTGCAGCACGCCCTAACTTAGACAACCATGTCCTGATGACGATCCGAACTAAAATGGATAGAAACGCCGTCGACCTAACAGCTTATTAACAGGCGTACTTCTCCAATGTGGCTCAACACCAAATTGAAAGAACTTTGTATTCTGTGATATCACGTTGTCACACAAATTGAGCTACTCACTGTAAATGACTTGCACCTTGTTCACAGTGCACCGTCCATGCTGTTCACTTCTTCACTTGCGTCACCACTTTCACCACAGACACTTTTTTAAGCACCAAGTATATTATGGTTGTCACCAATTCATTTTATGCAGTGCTGCTTGAAACTGTATATATCCAACCATGAACTTGTGTTACAATATAAGATGATTAACTATCTTTATTCAATTCAACGATTACTCTCCTTCTTTCCTTGTCAGCAATGCTGTGTGCATTCATAATTAATTGACTATACACTCTTACCTGTCAGGACATTGTTTCTTAATGCATCTTCCTTACCCAGTCCTGAATTGGTATATGGGTCACACTCCTGTAAACTTTACTAGATTGTGAGCAGCCGCTGGGCTGCGAGAGTTTGTACCCTTGTGGTACCAACCTTTGAGACCATATTTATTATGGTCTTCCCCTGGTGTCAATACATAGGACACACACAATGTCGAAGGAGTCCCTCTCTTACTCTGAAGAATACATTAATTCCCTTATGGTCGGTCCGTCCCTTCTCTCTGGACCTCCTCCTGCACCCTCCTCCTCTACCACGCCCAATACCTCCAAAGTATTACTAGAGAAACTAGAAAAACTGAAAAAGAAGCAAATTAGAACGGATTTCCATGGCCGGATGTTAACAGATTATCTCAGATCTGGCGTTATCCCCGTGGGGCTACAAATTTGCAATACTCCTGCCATTTTTAGAACAGATCCTACATTTCGTAACAAATTCAGCCATCTTGCCACGACCTGCTCCCGTCATTGGATGGTTCTAGGCATAGATACAGCCATTGAACACAGTCGCCTAGAACTTCTGGAAATAGCAGAACTTGAAAAACTAATCCTAGCAGACACCTTATTCACAGACGCCAAGAGTCTTCTGGAGAAAATAAATACAACTATTTGCACCTTCAACACCTTTGAACTTAACAAAAAAATAAACAAAATCCAAAAAGACATAAAAAACTACAAAGTGGAGTATACCTATCCATACTTGAACGAGGAATTCTATAATACTCCATATATCCCCCGAGAACACGCAACTGGGGTCGATATAGAAACAATCAACGGATAACATTTTCAGATTCATCCAATACCTCCGTTGAGGACTCAGATTCAGACAACCGTCCAGGCACCTCATCAACCACCAACAGACCACAACCCCTGCTCCCTGCCGGTTTTTTAGGACAAGGCCGCGGCCGTGGTCAACCACCACCTCAAAACCGCCCCACCAGAAACCGCCAATACCAACCACAACTGCCCGGCGACCGACAAACACGCAACCGGTACTACCAATGGGGGCACCCACAATAAATGATACCAATTTGGCTCCAGCCATGGACCTACAAATACCTATTTTCAATGTTTCTGACCTCAACTTTAACCATGATGAGATCACCCTCCTCTCCCGAGGCCTCACCTTCGTACCAACTGAACGAACAGACTTCTTCGACATCCAGTCCAGCCTTCTAAAATTCTTCAGGCGGATAAGACTCCGACAGTACTTTGCTGACAAACCAGACTCTACACCCATGAAACTGTCTCCCTTCCGCCCACCTTCCACATTCAACCCCCCTTCATACACTATGCCACCGGAAATTCTGGCATTTGAACGTCTGGTACTTAGAGATGTGATGGACCTCAAGAATCAATTCTCAATTCATCCCTTATAATCTTCCGTTGGCAGAAAAACAAGCCTTGAAAACCTTGAAAAACAACAGTGACATTGTCATTAAACCGGCGGACAAGGGGGGCAGAATAGTTGTGATGAGTACTACCAAATATGATCTTGAAATTCAAAGACAACTAGCGAACCAAGAACACTATCGCCCCCTCCCCAAAGACCCTCTGGAAGATATCTGAACTATCCATTACCAATGAGGCTAAAGACAGAGACATCATTACCAAGAAGGAATTTGACTTTTTAAACAACGCCAGTCCTCGTACACCTGTACTGTACGTCCTGCCCAAGATTCACAAAGACAATCTCAACCCACCGGGCAGACCCATCGTCTCTGGGTGTGGATCCATCTTGGAACCTTTGGGAAAATACATAGACTCCATCATAAAACAATTCGTTCCCGAGACAGATACCTACATCCGCGATACGATGGATGTTATTAATACGATTGAGGATCTACCATTTGATACTACCACGCAAATCATGGCTGGACTGGATATTGAATACCTTTACACAAACATACCTCACGAGGAAGGCCTACAAGTCATCCAAACCCTCCTTCTGTCCAGACCCCAACCTACTCGCATTCCAACAGACTTCATCATGAACCTTCTTCGAATAGCACCCCAGAACAACTACTTCCTCTACCGGGATACTTATTACCTACAAGTTAAAGGTGTCTCCATGGGCGCTTGCTTCGCCCCTAATTTTGCCATCCTGTTTGTGCACAACTTGGAGAAAACCCTTATTCTAACACCTATTATTCAATTTTTTCAAAACATCAACCTTTGGCGAAGGTATATAGACGACGTGCTACTGCTGTGGAATGGCACTGCTGAAACATTGGACCCCTTCATCAATTGGCTTAATCGCTTACAAGAACATCTAAAATTCACCAGCGATTGTAAACATAATGATCTTCCATTTCTGGACGTCACCATCCATGCAGAAGAGGGACAACTGGGTACCATTTTATACCGAAAACCAACCGAAAAGAACACCCTACTTCTCTACTCCAGCTATCATCCGCGCGGTTTGGTTTACGCGACAGATTACCGTATGGCCAGTTCCTGCGGATTCGCCGCAACTGCAAATGGCGTAAAGACTATTTCAAAGAGGCAGATATCCTGATAAAAAAGCTAATACATCAAGGTTATCCCAGACGTCTGGTGACCAGAGCCAAGAAAAGAGCCTGGTGCTGTCACAGAGACTTTCTCCTCACAACCCAGCCCAAGAAATCCATGACCAGGATCCCATTCGTCTCAAAATTCAGTCCCCACAGCAACAAGATCAACAAAATTATCAAGAAAAACTGGCCCTTACTACGCTCACATGAACAATTCCAGGAAGTCTAGCTATTCTCTTACCAACGCGGCAACAACCTGGCCAGTCATCTGGTACATGCCATCACATGGCCACAAACTACCCACGGAAGAAACACCATTACAGCTGCCTGGGGCCTTGATCCAATCGTGGGTCATTACAGATGCCAAAACTGTAGTGTGTGCAACCTGACCGTCAACACAAAAGAATTTACATTCAATGGCCGATCTCACAAACTGAACAAACATACGAATTGCAGATCACAAAATGTCATCTATGTGATCAAATGCCCATGCAATCTCATCTGCATTGGCCAGACGACACAAATGATTAAGCAACGAATCATTCAGCATAAAAGCAGGATCAACTGCAAAACATTGACAGCACCACTGGTAGCACACTACTTAGAACTGGGACATCTGGACACGGACATTCATTGGCAAGTGATAGAGAAACCCACATTGCCCACTCGTGGAGGTGACATCAAATTTCTCCTAAACAAGGCTGAGTGTAAATGGATGACCATTTGTGGCTCGGTCAACCATGGACTCAATACAATTGACGAATGGAACAGCACTGTAACCACCTGAACTGATTGACGATCTACTGCCTTTCTGAGACCCTCCCCCCTACCTTAACTCCTACTGTTCCCACTAGTGACCTATCAACACTACATTTGATATCGCCCGCTGCTTCAATCTCAAACTATATATATGCCTGTTGAACAATTGTATAAAATCCCTTGATTTGACCAAACTGTATATAATGCTTACGTGTGATACAACTGCCTACGGTTTTCCGGACGAGCATGTATTAATTGTTAGAAATTCTTGCTTGGTTACCAACATACTTAAATTGTTTGCACTATGTTCCATAACTTATATGATTCTTCTTGATGATTGACTTCTACTTCCTGTTAATGCGCCGATTCGGCATTCCAGACTCAGCACTATCTAAACGCCCTCATACTCCTGGTGCCCTACCCTCCCCGTCCGCCCCTCCCACCCGGCGGTCACGTCACCTAGTGCACGCCTAGTCCACGCCCCTTCCCCGGCACTCGCTCAAACCCCGCCCATACGCGGAAGTAAAATACCACCACCTCGCCACCTCTCGGTTCCCAAACCTCCGGATTCATTCCTGCCCCGGCACGCTGATTCTACAAGGTATGTCTCATTCTAACCCCTCTCGCCCCTCTGGAATTACGGCATGATCCGTTTTACCTGTTGCTCCTTGATACCACTCGCGGCCAACCTGTGACCCCCCCATATTTGTTTCCCTTTCCATAGGACCCGTGCTCGACCATCGGCTGATTACAGACGGCCGCCCAACGCATTCAGACCCGTTAGTATTTTTTGCTTATGGCCCTTACTCAATCAACAGTGTTTTCCCAACCAGTATCGTCTCTCACTGTCCACCTTAATTACAGTGCCCCCATGCAGACTCCAGCGTAATCCTCAGACGATCTTCTCCCTGCGCGTCGGAATTTACTT
This sequence comes from Lissotriton helveticus, assembly GCF_964261635.1. Classification (NCBI taxonomy): domain Eukaryota; kingdom Metazoa; phylum Chordata; class Amphibia; order Caudata; family Salamandridae; genus Lissotriton; species Lissotriton helveticus. Next base: position 1,649,218,697 of record NC_136061.1, read on the forward strand.
CAGGTAATTCCCTAGCTGACCTGCTCACGGTCCCCCTTCCCCTTCCCAGTCCCCCTTGTTCCCCCCTCTGAAAACACATTTTCCTTTTCCTTGCAGCACGCCCTAACTTAGACAACCATGTCTTGATGACGATCCGAACTAACATGGATCGAAACGCTGTCGACCTAACAGCTTATTAACAGGCGTACTTCTCCAATGTGGCTCAACACCAAATTGAAAGAACTTTGTATTCTGTGATATCACGTTGTCACACGAATTGAGCTACTCACTGTAAATTACTTGCACCTTTTTCACAGTGCGCCGTCCATGCTGTTCACTTCTTCACTTGCGTCGCCACTTTCACCACAGACACTTTTTTAAGCACCAAGTATATTATGGTTGTCACCAATTCATTTTATGCAGTGCTGCTTGAAACTGTATATATCCGACCATGAACTTGTGTTACAATATAAGATGATTAACTATCTTTATTCAATTCAACAAGTACTCTCCTTCTTTCCTTGTCAGCAATGCTGTGTTCATGCATAATTAATTGACTATACACTATTACCTGTCAGGACATTGTTTCTTAATGCATCGTGCAATATTAAAGGCGCTAGATTTATAGTCAGTTCCAGCTGTGTGCTTGTTGTGTCTAGAGTGTCGGCCGATCGACCTGAATAATAGCATACATTGTTTTGGTAACCTTGAAGACTTCTGCACACAGTGTACAGACTAAGGTTGCAATGTAAGTCTAGGGATGTGAAAAACAAACCATTCTCATGCGAGGAAAATTCAAGCAGTTTAACTTACAACAATAATTATATGTACTGTTGTGTGCAAAAGGCTGCCAAGTGGCAAAATGGCATTTAAACTTCTAATAAGCTTATGCTAACATAGTGATGTGTGCAATCAAGGCCCTGTCTTCACTACACCCTCCTCCGATCAGACCACGTACAAGAAGGCAAGCAATTTGGGAGCGCAGAGTTCAAGTTCGAATGAGACAGGAATCAAGTTCATAAATTTGCCAAACTGGATAATTAAAAGTGATAAGTTCGAAAATGTAAAACAAAAACCAAAAAGGATAGTATCTTGCCCATCAAGAAGAAATGTTAACAAAAAAATGTTGTCAAGGACAGTACGCCTTTAATTATGGACAACAGCCAAATCAATCCATCAGCGTATAAGCACAGTAAGTTGCAACAGCCTCCAGAAGGAAGTAATTGTTATCATCAGCAAAAGTTTCAGCCATCCAATTTAATAAAGAGAAAGAACATACATGTTCTTCAATAGCCGGAGCCTCTATCACCATCAGAGGACAACTTGTGTGTTCATCAAGGTAACTTTGCGCCAGGAAGTCATGGGCTGCCGCACATATGTCCCAATTACCTAGAACTCCGTGCGCAGCTGTAAAGGCCATAATCCTGATACCAGAACAGTCCAACTCATGGGCCACTATGGGACTCGTTAGTTGATCATAATCCGGGTCAGGAGACGCCACATTCGTGAGGCACAAATCCAAAGCCCATTGAAAAGGACAATCCAGGCAGTGAAAAACAGGTTGTACGCAAGTGAAGTACAAAAACCGAAATGATGATCCATAGGCTAGATTGGCCAGAGGTAGCATTCCATAGTACTCAAGCATCCGGTTGCAAAGCTGCAGCAGCCGGGGCAGGCTGTCTTGTGACACAGGTCGTGCAGCCATTTTTGAGTAAGCAAATTAACAGCAGCACACCGGCAGCCAAGGCGAGAAGTAACGGTAAACTGCCAAAGATGCTGGAGAAAATAGAATGAAACAAGTAGTTGCAATGCAATAGGTCTCGCATTAGGAAAGTTTGAGCTATTGGTCTTGTAAATGACACATTTTTTATTTATGTGTTGGTTTTGAAAATAGCGAAATTAATAGCTTTGTCATTTACAATGCCAATACTTTTAACTTTTGCAGATGTGACACCTATAGCATTTGTAATGCAACATGTTTTGTATTTACGTGACTTAGATGTATTGATATTACAAATAACAATGGCTTTTAATTTTTTTAAATAATTAATACTTAAATAAAAGTTATTGTAATTTATAATGGCAATAGCTTAAACTTTAGTAAATAACTTTTGTGAAGATTATGTTCAGTGTATTTTATTGTGACGAAAATCCAAGAACAGAAGTAAAATATTAACATCTTTTTGTGACATTTGTAATAAAGCTTAAAACATTGAGAGAACATATTTGAACCAGTTGTTGTTGAATAGTTGCACAGATTGATGCTGTGGTGGCGCTGAGTGATGTTATGGTGGCGACGAGTGATGCTGTGGCGTTCAGTGATGCTGTAGTAGCGCATAGTGATGTTGTGGTGCCCCTGAGTGATGCTGTGGTGCCCCTGAGGGATGCTGTAGTGGTGCGATAGATAGATGGACTGAGGGCAATACATAGCTAGAGGGAGGGCGAACGATAGATAGAGTGAGGGCGATAGATAGATAGATAAATAGAGTGAGGGCGATAGATAGATAGATAGGGTGAGGGCGATAGATAGATAGACAGAGTGAGGGCGATCGATAGATAGAATGATGGCAATAGATAGAGTGAGGGCGATAGATAGATAGATAGATAGATAGATAGATACATAGCTAGATAGAGTGAGGGCGATAGATAGATAGATAGAGTGAGGGCGATAGATAGAAAGAGTGAGGGGGATAGATAGATAGAGGGCGATAGATAGATAGATAGAGAGCGATAGATAGAGGGAGGGCGTTAGATAGAGTGAGGGCGATAGATAGATAAAGTGAGGGCGATAGATAGAGTGAGGGCGACAGATAGATAGATAGATAGATTGATAAATTGATAGATAGATAGAGAGTGAGGGCGATAGATAGAGTGAGGGAAATAGATAGATAGATAGAGCGAGGGCGATAGATAGAGAGAGTGAGGGCCACAGATAAATAGATAGAGTGAGGGCGATAGATAGGTAGATAGAGTGAGGGTGATAGATAGATGTGTGTGGCTGTGTGTGTGGTTGTGTGTGTGTGCGGTTGAGTGTGTGATTTTGTGTGTGTGTGGTTGTGTGTGTGTGGTTGTGTGTGGTTGTGTGTGTGGTTGTGTGTGTGGTTGTGTGTGAGTGGTTATGTGCGAGTGGTTGTGTGTGTTGTATGTGTGTGTGGTTGTATGTGTGTGTGGTTGTGTGTGGTTGTGTGTGCGGTTGGGTGTGGTTGGGTGTGGTGTGTGTGGTTGTATGTGTGGTGTGTGTGGTTGGGTGTGATTGTGTGTGTGTGGTTGTGTGTGGCTGTGGCTGTGTGTGTGTGTGGTTGTGTGTGTGGTTGTGTGTGCGATTGTGTGTGTGGTGTGGTTGTGTGGGTTTGTGTTACTATCCTTGTGGGGACTTGAGTATGATAACACACTCACGCTGTGGGGACTTGATTGCACTGTGGGGACCTGAACCCAAGTCCCCACAAGGTAATGTCTTCCAAATGATTGGAAATGACTTCAAAAACATCTGTGCCAATTTTTACAACTTTTTCAAAAATTGCCTTGTGGGGACCTGTGTTTCACCAAGTGTGTTTATTTTCTTTGCTCGCTCTGCCCCTGTAGACAGGAGGTGGTACTGCAGCCTTAAACACACTTAGCATATTAAACACACTTCAGCAATTGGATCCTATTTAGCAACACAGAGGATAGTGATTTTAAACATCCATATTTATCAGAAAACAGAATATCTTAATACAATGACCTTTTTAATTGTATGCAACCTTTTTTCCAAAGTTATAAACCACACAAATAGAAGCATGTGGGTCATATTGCATTATTTCTTAATTATAATGAATTATATTCAGATAGTTTCATTAACAGTTATTTGCTGCGCAAAAATGTTTCTTTATCCAAGCTGCCATTTATTTCATTCTGTGATGTGAAATGAGAAGCTGCCTAAAATGTGATGAAAGCATATTTTCATTTGTAGTTGTAAAAGAATTACAAAGCTGTAAGCATTTTTTCTTTTGTTTTGTGACAGTATAGTTTGCAAAAGTGCAATTTCAGGAACACATAAAACGATCTTTCTAATCCCATTTAAGTTTCATAGGAATAACCAAGAATTAATTCCAATTGGGTTCCTGTACATGCAGTTAAAATCGGCAAAAACACCACCCTCCTGGTGCATTCTCAGGAATGAAGTGAAACCAGTCAGGCTGTTCGAGGCCAAGGTCAATTTGCATGTGAAAGCTTAGGAGCAGCTCGCTCAAGGTGCCGTAATTGCTCTGTTCAAAATGAAAAGCCTGTCATCCCCTCCTCCCACGGCCTCAGGTTAAAGGGCACCCATCACCTTTGACTGCAAGGAGGCGGCTAACTCCTTAACTCCCTTAAGCATTTTCAGCCGTGTCCTGCTTCAGAACGAATAACTAGAGCATCAACCCAGTGGGTATTTCTCTGTTCTCACATGTTAACATTAAGCTATTGGAAAGTTATCCACTCTTAGGGAAGTCAATGAAACTCGGGGAACTGCATACTCATTTAGCTCATTATTTTTGTATTTATTTTTCAGTTTTATGGATCGCAAACTTGACCCGAAGGTACTAGAGTGCTTAAAATGAGCACCATTTACATTACAGATGGACACATTTGTCTTAGAGGCACAGGGAGATTAAGCGATTTGCCCAGAATTTTGAACCGTTGCAGAGACTCGAACAGGATTCAACCGTTCCAAAGTCAGCAGTTTTGGCCATGACAACAATTCATCTCACCATCAGATTATTCATTTTGTTGTATTAGCAGAATAAGATCAATAGGGAATATGTTGAATGGTCAATGCAGACGATTATTATTTTTGCAACTTGTGCTATTGTGTATTGCATATAACAACGCAATTCAAAGTTTGAAAACTTCTACCCTTCCCTGATATACCTGAAATACCTAAAAGGCCACGCCACCTTTGTTCCAGTGACAGAGCCCTTAGGGCACCCACACACTAGAAGGTGTACATTTTTGTAAAATGAGTGAATAACAACATTTAGGGGGATATTTACAAACATTTTGCGCTGGTTTAGCGGCACCAAAGTGATCCTAACCAGTGCAAAATGTTGTTTTCCTATTTACTTTCCAGCGCAAAACTTGTTTTGTGTTGGAAAGCACCCTCTAAGTAGCGCAAAGCACTACCTTGTACTACTTTGGGCCGAGTGGGCGTTCCATGGGTGGTACATGGGCGTTCCAGTGCAACCACCTATGCCTTTTGACGCAAAACCATATTTACAAAGATTTGTAAATATGGTTTTGCACCAAAAGTTAACACCTCTTCAAAGGAGGCACTAACAGGAGAAATGCTTTCATTTCTCTGTGCTTTTCTGACTTTGTATGCGTGCTGCACATTGCAGCAAGCATGCAAAGTGGGAAAAGCTAAGCATCCTGCCTAGCATAGTGTTTTGGACAGGTAGGGTACCCTTCCTGTACAAAACCTATGCTAGACTCACAGACACACCCTAGCCCTACAATGCTAAGGTGCGTGCATGGTGCACGGCAGCTGAAATCAGCGCCGACGCAAGGGAAAGGGGAAGAGTGCCATTTCTCTGAAGATATGGCACTCTCCTGCGCCCTCCCTGTCATACAAGGCAGCGCAGCCTCGCGGGGGGCTGCACTGCTTTGCACATTTTTTTTGTAAATCCCCCCCATAGTGACATATTCATTTAAGAAAGAAAATATGAGAACCAGATTTCTCTCTCAGCATACATCTTTAATCTGCTGCTATGATCTTGGGACAATGACCCGTACAGGATCTCAACTAAGTAGCAATTTTGAAACTTGCAAAGCACCTGATAATGCTCTGCTTTTCCTTGCGCCAGGAACAGTAGTTTCTTGGGTTGCTTTCACTATTTATGTGCCAGTGTCCATCTATACTAGGCTTTTCTGCCCATCACTTTCAGTAGTAACCATAAACATAAATTTAATGACACTGGCAAAAATTATGCAAATCCTGTATGTTGTACTACACACTTTTTTCAAAGTACACCATTTCTTATAGTGTTGCCAATGTAAGACTGGTTTATGCAGAAAATGAAGGCAGTCTAATATCTGAGGCACTAGAAGAGGTGAAAGAGTAGGAAAAACAGGTTTTGTCTGCATAAATGTCTTAGCAAACACAAACAAGCAGATCACATCCCTAAGGGAGGTGGGGTAAAGCAACAAAAGGAGAGGACCAAATTCAGAACCTTGATGGACACCAGCTGGTAGTTAGGGGGGTGGTGAGAGGATTTGATGGATTGCCAGTCCACAGACCAGCCAAATAGGTAGGAGAACCAGTTCAATGTCGAGCCTATGAAGCTTAGGGACCTTAGAATGTCAAGTAAGGTAGGTGGTTAATGGTGTCAAGTGTGGCAGAGAGTCCAGGACTATGATAGCAGTAGGATGATTTCATTAAGTTAGCTATGTGAATGAGGCTAATTTAAGTGGAGTGGAGGGCTCAGAATCCCATCTGGAAAACATGGAGCAAGTTGTAAAAATTGAAGGTGGTTGAAGACTAGACATTAGATTTTTGGGAAAAGGAGGGCAGAAGACACATTGGATGGGGATGCAGGGTTTGCTGTTTTTTTGTAAGGGCACCTCCATCACAGTTTTAAAGTATGAGGGGTAAGTACCAGATACGAAAGAGTGAGGAATATGGATGTCAGGATGTCAGACAGAATCATACTGTAGAAGTTCGAGCAGGAAGTTTTATGTTTGTGGATTACAAGGTTAAAAAGCTCACAAAGCGTTACTATATTTGAGTATCGGAGAAAGGTCCGGAGGTTTGTAAAGGCAAAGTCACAAAGTGCGCAAAGAGAAGTTAGTGAGGTTAGGGTTTATCTGAAAGTGATTTTTGATGAGAAACTGGTTGCATAGTCTGATGCAGAGAGTAAAGATGCAGGAATAGCTGTTCTAGGAGGAGCAAGAAGGTCTTGGGTGTAAGTGCCTGTCTGATTTCGGAAGGAGACAGATTTATCATTGTTACGCATTCTAAATAGCTTGTCCAGTGTTTCTTAGTATGTATGTAGGTTTTGATTAGTCTTGTTCGCCTGCCATCTAGAGATGAGTGTTCTTTGTGCTGCCTTGCCTTACTTTTTTCATGGCTTTTTAAATCCACAATGGATTTTGCATTTCGACTGTGCCAAATAAGTGATGCAAACCCCAAAACAATATCTTAGTTAATCTGGGCCTGGATATTGTATAAATCCATCTCTGAGATAAGCGTGTGGTGATGATGCAGTCATTTATTAATTACTGCATAAAAAATTGATTTTCACCCCTAAATGAAGGACACTCATAGGCAATGGATGAAGGACGTCTTTGGTTAAATGATAAGCCAATCAATTTAAAGAATATAAGGTTTAGAAGATCTTCAAGCCCGGTTCTGCATTTCATATTTGGTTTGTGCACAAAAATCGCTGGTTCTAAAAGTAAGACATGCTATTGCATACAGAAATACACTTTCACAGCTAAAAACGTACCACTGTTGCTGTTACCAGTCAGGTTTTTAATGAATCTTAAAAATGAAACAGTATAAATAGGGGTGTTTCAAATTCTAACCCAGCCCTTTCTACGCATAATAGTGAGTCGACAACCTCCCAGTTTTCGTGAATTAATTGAGACACAGTCAATGGACTAATTGGTACAGAACCTTCGGTCACACATTATTTCATTACCAGTCTACAATTAAAAGCAAGAGCCCATAAGTAAAAAACCCAAAATGTAGCCTTACTGTTGTTTGACACACACATATATGCACGGATATTTGGGTGAATGCTTCCTGTCCGTGATCAAGGCGGGAAATGCCGAAACATGTAGGACTAAGGGAAGCTTGATGTGCGGCAACACTCTGAATAAAGGTGCTTCTACTTAAAAGTGGGCCTCTTTTTCTTGCCTTCGTGAACCGAATTCTGCGGGCTTCTCCGTGCCCGTCCAAGAGGCCGCCCTGAAGGGTCTGGGGCTCCCCAAACGGGGGCTTGTGTTTTGGACTTAAATGAGGGAGCCTGATCCACCTACTGCAGCCAAACCTACTGAGGAGAAGCTACGATAGCGAAAACAACTGCAGTAGCGGAAGGGATTTGTGGGGCTGACTTCCCCATCGATCGTGTTAAGTTTGGAGCTGCTTTTTCAGGTGATGGAACAATTTACAACATGTTACTAAATACCTGCGTGACTGTGTCTTCCACTTGGAGATATTTGACAAAGATGCAGCATTATGGCGAAAACATTTCGAACTTTCGTAAAAAATGCGAACACAGTGCTTTTTTTGAACTTACCAACATTTGTGCTGCATTATGGGAGATTGAGGCATCAGCAGTCACGTGCCCATGAATGTACTTATAATGCCTGCACGGATATTTGGGTGAATGCTTCCTGTCCGTGATCAAGGCGGGAAATGCCGAAACATGTAGGACTAAGGGAAGCTTGATGTGCGGCAACACTCTGAATAAAGGTGCTTCTACTTAAAAGTGGGCCTCTTTTTCTTGCCTTCGTGAACCGAATTCTGCGGGCTTCTCCGTGCCCATCCAAGAGGCCGCCCTGAAGGGTCTGGGGCTCCCCAAACGGGGGCTTGTGTTTTGGACTTAAATGAGGGAGCCTGATCCACCTACTGCAGCCAAACCTACTGAGGAGAAGCTACGATAGCGAAAACAACTGCAGTAGCGGAAGGGATTTGGTGGGGCTGACTTCCCCATCGATCGTTTTAAATTTGGAGCTGCTTTTTCAGGTGATGGAACAATTTACAACATGTTACTAAATACCTGCGTGACTGTGTCTTCCACTTGGAGATATGTGACAAAGATGCAGCATTATGGCGAAAACATTTCGAACTTTCGTAAAAAATGCGAACACAGTGCTTTTTTTTAACTTACCAACATTTGTGCTGCATTATGGGAGATTGAGGCATCAGCAGTCACGTGCCCATGAATGTACTTATAATGCCTGCACGGATATTTGGGTGAATGCTTCCTGTCCGTGATCAAGGCGGGAAATGCCGAAACATGTAGGACTAAGGGAAGCTTGATGTGCGGCAACACTCTGAATAAAGGTGCTTCTATTTAAAAGTGGGCCTCTTTTTGGTATATATATATACACCCAAGTGTAGTCTTTAGCACCTCCGCTCTCGCGAGTGAAATAGACCACGCAACTCCAACGAAAAGATTCTTGGCAATAGATTTTAATTCAGTAGAGCCACCAGATCCGACGCGTTTCGGCCATCCGCCCTTGTTCACAGATCGTCAGACAAATCAGTCTCCACAACTTAAATATGTATAAAAAACGGGGGATTATGTCCATGAAATCTAGACAGTTTTAAAGGTGATCTCAGGCCCAATGGAAATGACTAAGAATGACTGAATTATCTGCATGAATGCAAATAGCCTATTTCTTAAAAAACAAATGTATAGAAACTTGATCATAGTTTGCTTAAAAAACATAGTATATGTACATGTCGCATGCGAAGATAAGTGCAAATAAGCAGTTCACACGAATGTGCAAATTTTCGCAATAAAGTGCCAATAATATTGTGCAAAATATGCAATACATGTAAACAATAAATCTCTGTGCAAAATTAGGCAATAATAGACTTGTATACTCGTATTGTTGTAAAAGCAATTATATAAACTCTGTAATCTATCCATCTAAATGCAAGGCTTATAAAATCAGTCATAATAGAAATGCCAAAACCATAAAATCTAGGCAAATGAAATCAATTAAATGGAATATTCATAGTTATACTCAACCCATGGATATAATCTAAAAACATATCCAAAATAGAGTATATAATGAGTGGGAACCTCACAATTGATATAAAGAAAATTGAAATAGAGGGTTAACCTAAAATAAAGAAAAAGTATACAAACAACTAATTATACCCAATTGTCTATGTCCGCAATATAAAGTGCCCAAAAGATTTATATGAAAAGCTACTAATAAAAAGTGACAGAAAACATGTAAAGAAAGTGTAATTATGTGATATTTAGAGAAAAAGGAAGATCTTTCTTTCAGAAACTTATGAGTAAAAGAGACAAGCGAACTGGAAACTCATATTATTATTATTATTATTATATCCAAAAAAAACAAAAAGGCAATATAGTAATTTATAAGAAAACATGAAGGTCCTCAGTAGTGTTCAAACCATTAGGGAAACGACTGTCTAATTCTAAAATAAACTGTGATTCAAGTCTTCTAAGCATTTTGTCCCTATCACTGCCCCTACGTGGTTTGGGTACTGAGGCGATGACATAGTAGCTCAGGCACTGCAAATTGTTGTTATGAATAGCCTTAAAATGCCTGGCCACGCGATACGCACCATCATTGTTAACAATGGCACGCAGATGCTGAAGGATCCTGACATGCACCTGTAGCCTCGTACTTCCAACATATCTGAGGCCACAGGTGCATGTCAGGACATAAACAGCGAATTCTGTCTTACAGTTGTATGACCCCTTGATGTTAGTCATATTGGGGTTAAACGGGGTGGAATATTTAGTGGTGTTCACCCCAAATTTACAAGCTCTGCAGCTAGAACCACGCTTAAATCCCAGCTGGGACGTTAGCCAATTGTCTTTGTTGCTGAGCTCTGGAAATTCCCTGCTAATCTGGGTTCTGAGACAGGGTCCCTTTCTGTAAATAATGGTAGGTCCATCCGGTAATCTGGGTGACAAAACCAAATCTGTTTTCAAAATAGGCCATCGCTGCTTGATAATAGACCTGATTTTTCTTTCCTGTCTATTAAAAGTCATGATCAATCTGGGAGTTGAATCATTGGAATTAGAGACAGAATCAGTATCTGTGATATCTGTGGGGGCCGAAAGTGATTCACGGGTTCTAGCCTGGGTCTTTTGAACTGCTTGTTTCAAAACTGACTCGTTATAACCCCTTTGTCGAAATCTATCTAAGGCTTCATTAGTACACACAGCTAAATCCTCATCTGTGCTACAAATACGTTTTAACCGAAGAAGCTCTCCAAAGGGAATATTATTGACAATGTGCCTTGGGTGAGCACTGCTGGCGTGTAAGATGATATTGCCAGCAGTGCTCTTCCTGTGTAACTTAGTGGCAAGGTGTGCATTGTGTACAAATATCTTTACATCAAGAAACTCTGCCTCAAATTTGTTAATAGCAGACGTAAACTTAAGGTTTTCTTGATTAATATTGATGGAACTGATAAAATCATTGGCACTGGCCTCATCACCCCTCCACAAGATAACAACATCGTCAATATAACGCATCCAATGCACCACATGTTTGTCCAAAATGGCCGCATAGGTGCGCTTAAGGACCTGCTCCTCCCACCAGCCTACGTGAAGACACGCATAGCTGGCGAGAAGCAGGCCCCCATTGCAACACCACGTTTTTGTAGGTAAATATCACCACCAAACAAAAAGAAATTGTTATTGAGACACCATGTAGTCAGTTCAACAATCATTTTGTTATGATTATAGCAATTGATGGACCTCTTTCCCAAAAAGTGTTCCAAAGGATTTAGACCAGTTTCATGCACGATGCTCGTATAGAGCGATTCGATGTCTAAGGTAATAAATAAAAACTCCTCATTCCATGGAAAATCCTTGATTTTACTGAGAAAGTCTCCAGTGTCTTTAATATATGTAGGCAGGCCCTTAACAAGATCTTGCAGAAAATAGTCAATATATTCTGTGATGTGCTCTGCAACTCCAAAAATTGCTGATATGATTGGTCGACCCGGTACAGGAACAATGTTTTTGTGCACCTTAGGCAAAAGGTAAAGCTTTGGTAAAACCGGAAATTCTACATGAAGATATTCGAATTCCTGCTTGGACAGCATACCTTCTCTTTTCCATTTATGTAGTAACTTTTTCAAAGAGTCTTTTGCCTCGTTGTAACTTTTTATAGTGGTTTTAGTATAGCATGAGCAATCATTAAGTTGATGCATTGCTTCCTTAATGTAGTCACTTTGAGGCCATATTACTACATTCCCACCTTTGTCTGCGGTGGTGACAATTATTTTATGGTCCTTGCTGAGTTTATCAACCAAAGATGCATAATCCTGTTCATTTTTACTTTTGTACCGTTTTCTGTGTTTGACCTTGTGATATAGTTGCTTTAGATCTTCCACAATAACATCATGCAATATGTATCAATTGAGTTTTTCGGCATACTAGGTATGAAGCTCAATTTGGGTTTGAATGGGCTGATATTAGTACCCATTTGATCAATAGACGCAGCCCTGAGTTCTTCTTGGGTCGATACCGGATCTGCATTGGGCATGTCATGTTGTGCCAATTGATGTAGCATAAGGAAAGTTCTTGTATCTCTTGCTGGTATAGTAAGATTCGTTGAAGTAGTCACAATGTCTTTTTTTGGAGCATTAGCTTTGAGACCATCTTTGATGTTGAAAAATTTCATTAATTTGAGTTTTCGTATGTAGCAGAAAACATCTACTCTGGTCTTGGTGTAGGAAAAATCAGAGACTGGACAGTATGTAAGACCAAGGCTGAGTAATTGTATTTCCGCCTCAGTGAGTGTGGTCATAGATAGATTTATAATAGCATTGTCCTTTACCGATTTTTGCGCCAATATTGCCGTTTTGACTTTTTGGGTGATTTTGTGTTTTTTGCGGCGCTCCCTTCTCCTTTTGTTGCATCTTGACCTTTTTTCTCTTGCCGTTGAACTCGCGGTCTTAGTGTCTGCAGCCGGTCCGACACTAAAAAATCAACCTTTTCCCTAGATCAAGAATTCTTGGGCTTACTCCCACTGCCCCAGACATACCATCATCCGACATTGAACCACTAGTCAGTGATTCAATATCGCTCGTCTCCAATCTTGAATCTGTATTAGTCGATGTTGAGGCTCCCAATTGTTTGGGTGGATTGATTTGCTGAGTTTGTTGAGCAAATTTAGATTTCTTGGCAGTTTCAAATTTGCGAGCAAACGTGAAGATACGCCCCTGAGCATAATCTTCTTTGTCGCGGGCGAATTTGAATATTTTCCGTGCCTTGATCTTTTCCTCCTGGATCGTGAGTCTTTCTTGAATTTCCTTACGAGTTTTGGCAATAAAATCATTTGGTTCAAACTGGGCCAAAAGTTCATTAATGTCATTGATTTCTTTCATGAGCACATCCCTATCAATGACTGCATATTCCACAAGAAGCTGAATTAATTTGGTGGAAGATTCAGATTTGTTTGGCCCCATCTTTTTAACATTTCCGGATTTGGATTCTCGTAGCTCGGCGCTAGGAGTATGCGGAGTCCACGTGGGACACGTCCTTCCTCAACGTATTTACTTAGTGATTTATGCTCCCACCATTTCGTGAGTTCTTGTCGCATACATTTCTCAAGGCGCTTTAATGCAGTACGTATTTTTGCATCATCGGTGTTGTCACTGACATTTTGTATGGTTTTGTTTGCTCCTGTGTTGGTTACCAGCCTGGGAAGATTTGAATGGAGTGCATCCACCGCTGCCTCTCTGTCTCGTAAAGTTTCTGCTGACATGTTTGTGGTGTGCTCTATAATTTGAAATGTAAGGCGCGGTTTAGACTCGAACAAACTATGCTTCCAGAGTCTTCCCGCTCATGTCTTTTTCTCCTCCCCACCACACTGAAAGGGACAAATTCAGCCATATAACCGACTTTGAGCCTCACATTTTAATGCTGGAGACCAAAGCAATAACTGATGTGTCTGACTTCCTCCACCCCTGACTCGAACTCAATAGAGTGTTTCTGTAGCAACTTGAATTTAATGAGGCTTGTGAATGCTGGAGGGACTCCATCTTGCACATATATGGCCCTGGGGATGAAAGCATTACACTCCTCTACTGGATAGCCGCCAGAATGATACCTCCAAATTGAACCGCTCCATTACAAACCCATGAAGACACCCACTGCACACATCAGTCAAGATAGCAGGGGCCTTTGCGGACTATTGCAATTGGTTATATGACCACCAGCCAAGGTCCACCTGGGATCAAGCCAGCCGCCTCCTTGACAGACTACTACGTCCTCAGCTCACAAAGCCTCAGTGGAAAGAACCGGACTTCCCTCTTACAGAGGATGAAATATTTTCCACAATGCGTGGTGAAAAGCCGGAAGACCCCTGATGTGATTTTCTCTTGAGTGCTGCTTTAAATTCAGAGTCATTTGTGCCCCACGCTTGCTCCAGTTCTATACCAAAACGGCGTTAAGGGGCTCCTTCCATAACCTTGACGTAGCTTCTATAGTGGTACTTCCCAAAGCTGGACACCCAGAAAACTGTTGTTCCTCATACAACCCTGTTTTCCTGATAAACACAGACATAAACATTTTTGCCAAAGCATTAGCAAATAGGCTTCAGCGAATTCTCTGTACCCTAATAGACCTGGCCAAAGTGGCTTTATACCCAACCGCAGTACCCACCACTGCATTAGGCACATCCACTACGACACTCTATAGTGTGAATGCCACTCCAGTGTACGCCCATCTATTCTATGCTACTCCACTCTACACTATTCCACTCTACAGCACTACACTGTATGCTACTCTACGCAATACAACTCTACTGCACATCATTCAAGTCCAAACCTCTATACTATACACTATTCCACTCTATGCCACTATGCTGTATGCCAATCCACTGTATGCCACTCCACTGTACGCCACTCCAGTGTATGCTCTTACACTGTATGCCACTACACTGTACCTCACTCCAGTTTACACCACTCCACAGTATGCCACTCCACTCTATGCTATTTCACTCTATGCCACTCCACTCTAACCCACTCCAGTGTATGATATTCTACTGTATGCCACACCACTATACACCACTACACTCTATGCTATTACAATGTACACCACTATATTCTACCTCACTCCGCTCTATGCCACTCCATTCTATAACACTACACTATGCCACTGTACTGTATGCTATTCCACTCTATGCCCTTCCATTGTACACCAGTACACTCAACGCTATTCCATTGTATGCCGCTAGGATTTTCTTCTCTTAACACCATTTCATGTGAACAGAACATCCACCAATTTGTGGTGAAAGTGGTATATTTTCATTGATGCAATCTAATTTTCTAGAGAGTTAGCTCCATCATTGGAATATTTTGATAGATATAGCTCTGCTGCCGAAATCTCCAGTGAAAATCAGCCCGTAAAGAATGATTTAGTGTTGGGTAATTACAGAAAATACTTTGATTTATGGAGTACGTGGCAAAATGGCAGTCCGCAGACGGAATTTCCATCTTCATAAGGGTTCATAGAAAATCCACCATATGGTTAGTGCGGATTGTCCAGCATTACATTTTCCTTCCCTCATTCATTCTGTTCATTGAAAATTCTGCTGTTGTATTGGGTTCTGAATTAGCTGTTCATTCACCAACCAACAGCAGCTCTTAGTATGCACAATTGTGACAGATAATGAACCAAGATTCAAGGAGATTAAGGGCCATATTCAGACATGCATGTGCATTCAAAATCTGCCTATTAAAGAAGGAAGGCCTATATCTGCAGGTTGAGAATTCCCACTTTGTGGAAATTCCAGAAGAAGAGTTACCATGCCCATCGATCCCTAAGGCAGGGATAATGCTGCTGGCAGATACCCCTAATATCAGACAATATCCCAACTAAGCACTGAGGAGCTTTATTATGAGCCCCTTGCGGAACTTGTATGCTGCCGGTCCTTCACTTTGTTGACGCAATGACGGAATAAATAATGCACCACATTGCGCCATCATTACAAAGTGATGCATCTAGGCAGATTTGTAAACTCCTGCGTTACATTATACCTTCGTCAGGTATAATGTATGCAGGGTGGGCGTTCCGTCACTAGAAAGCCACATAGAAGTGGTGCAGTGAAGTCTATCAGATTTCACTGCATTACTTCTAGGACCTCACTGCGTCAAAACCTTACAACTGCTTCAGAGCAGGCATGATGGTGACGAGAGTGCACAGGCCTCCGCTATGCATTGCTGGAGTTACATCATGCTTATGACGCAACTCCAGCAATACGTGGGTCTTACGTTGACAGATATGTCGGATTCAGGACATATCGGGCAATCCTCGCATCATGGAGTGCTGTACAGTAAATACAGCACATCCATGGTGTCGCAAGGAGGGCGCACTGAAAAGTGTTGCATAGCTGTTGTCACGCAGTGATGCAACGCTTTTCATAAATGAGGCCCTTACTATTTTCTCTGTCATAAATTAGTAGAATTTCTGTTACTGACCAATACTCAAAAAGGCCTTTAAGGATTTGTTCATATTTGCACAATTTGAACTGGAGAAGCAGGCAAGCAACACAAACTAAGTAAACAATTTTTTTTTATTTTAGCTCACCATTTTAAAAAAGAGGCAGCACAAAACATTGCAGAAAAATCACATAAAAGCACATTAAACATTTTAGCGAAGGAAGCGTTCCTGGGAAATGCAACAATGAATACTTAAATAATGAATTTGATTGAATTTCATAAGCCACAGACAAAATAATGATTGGATTGTCTACGAAAAATAACAGACATTTTTGCGGCGTAAGTATTCCTTAACATAAATTACATATATGGATGGCATTGACCGTATATCGCGGTAAATATAAACTATTTCTGTTCTTAGCTGTGAACTCCAGCTCCGTTTAAACTGCCAGGTAAATTCGGCCTACTGTTCTCAAGCAAGGGGGAGTAAAGGGAGTGAAGAACTTCCTTCAGCCAGTGAAAGATGTGCAAATGCCCATTCCTGCATAACAAAGGGCGCCTTGACGAGCGGTGCTGCTAACACCCTCAGTCAGTGACTGTCCCAGACGGGAGGATGGGCGAGCTGCATCAGAATACACACCTCGGTAAAGGAAGAGCGCCAGCAGCAGCTGCAGGTGTGACGGGCCTGTAAATTCCACAGCAACCAGGATGAACAAGAGACACATGAAAATATGATTTTTCATTTTACAGACACCTGCTCGTAATTCAATGGGAGCTGAGCACTCTGTATATTTTCTTATCAGACCAATTTGTCTGCACAAACGAAGGAAGTAAATTAAAATAATTAGCTTTGTTTTGTTTAGATTCTCCTTGAACATTTCAAAATCATTACAAAGTTAGCATTTACGTTTTTTTTTTATATGTAAGTGACACCGGCTTAGTTTCTGAAAATTATCAATCTGCTGAGGATTTGTTCTATTTTAAGATGTTATTGACCCTTTATTTGCTGGAACATGTTTCCCGTTTTTGCTTGTAACAGTGTAGGTGCACTTATTTTTCCTCAACATACTTTGACCCAGGGCAAGACAGAGAAAAAAACAAAAGGGGGAAGAAAATGGAAGAGAAAGATGGAAAACCGGTGTCAAAAGGAGGAATCAGGGATCAAAAAGAATCTGTAAGAGTAAGATTAAAACGGCAGGGAGTGTGGGACGTGGTGGAATCAAGACTATGCAGCCTTAGTATTCCAACACCCCGACCTAGATAGTGCGGGCTGTGGCTTCTGAGCAAAACTTTGGGTACAACACTTAGGGGCAAATTTACTAACATTGTGCATTGGGTTTGCATCACAAAAGTGACGCAACCCCATACAAAATGTTTTCTTCATTATTTACTTTCCAGACCAAAAATTGTTTTCCACTAGGTATTGACTAAAAGTAACGCAAAGTAGCGCAAAGCACTGCTTTGCATTACTTAGTGTCAATGGTCGTTCACATGCAGCCACCCCTACGCTTTTTGATGCAAAACTCTATTTATCAAAACGTGAGACAGGGCTGTGTGGAAAAATAAATGCCATATGAAAGCAGGTGTTAAAAGGAGAAATGGTTTCATTTCTCTTTTCTTTTCCAACAGTGCTTGTGTGCTGTGCTGCACTGTACTGCACATATACAAAGTAGGAAAAGTTTTAAAACTTGTGTAAGAATAGTATTTTGTACTGGAAGGGCACCTTCCCAGTACAAACCCTATGCTAGACTCCTGCACAAACCCTTTCACTATGGCACAAAGGTGTGTGCGTGGCACACAGCAGCAAAGTTCTGCGCAGGTGGTAGAAAGAGGGAA
Organism: Lissotriton helveticus; assembly: GCF_964261635.1. Classification (NCBI taxonomy): domain Eukaryota; kingdom Metazoa; phylum Chordata; class Amphibia; order Caudata; family Salamandridae; genus Lissotriton; species Lissotriton helveticus. Next base: position 1,649,236,641 of record NC_136061.1, read on the forward strand.
AGAGAGTGCCATATATCTGTAGACATGGCTCTCTCCTGCTACCTCCCTGTCATGCAACGCGGTACAGCATTTTGGGCAGCTGCATTGGGTGACACTTTTGTAAATCTACCCCTTATTATTCCCAAATTTAGGGCCAGATGTATGTAGTGTGTGGTTTTGCAATTACCAAATAGCTAATTTTTATGATTTGCTATTTGGAAATCACAAACACCTATGTACCAATGTGTGTTTAACGCATTTTGCAATTCCCAGTGGGTCGCAAATCAACCTACCTCATGAATATTAATGATGTAGGTCGCAATTTGCGACCTATTAGGATTCGCAAAAATGATAAGGATGGATGGCCATGCTGGATTCAGCAGACTACCATGTCCGTGATTGCTTTTATATAATGTAATATTTTTGTTTGTAAATGCAGCCCATCTTTCTTGAAGGAAAACAGGTCCATTTGAAGAAGAAAAATGAAAAATGTTCATTTAATTTTTTAAGACCAGGTTGTGGCCCCTGTGTTTGTGTCTTCAACTTTTTGTGCCTCTCTCCCTGCTCGCTGGTTGTTTTAATACCGGTTGCATGCCCAGTTTTCCCGCCTGCCGCTGCTGCTCCTGCGGCCCCTGCCAGTTTTCCAGCTCCCGCCTCCCAGCTGTGCTTTCATCCCCCCGTCCCCTATTTAACAGAGATATTTCTCCTTGTCGTGCCGCCCCAGGAAAGGCATAATGTTTTGGTGCATTCCCAGGTTTAGCAGTTTTGGTAAATCTGGTGATGCATCAAAAACCATGGGAGTTGCATGGGAACATCCATGCAACGCCTTCCCAGAGCAGAGTAACGCAATGCAGCAATTCGCAATTTGCATTACTCCAGGTTTTTGGAACCACTTAGGGCCATGACTTAGAAGTTTGTGTCATGCATGTACCATGTTGCGTGGTGCAAACACAATGCAAGCCTCTCATCAATGTGCCCCATTTGCTTTTAACAGTGCCTTCTGTGCCAGACAGAATGTGTAGGAAGGTGTCCCTTCCTGCACATAAACAATCCTAAAATGCCATTTTGTCACTTTTATGTGCGCTGCTTCATGTAGTACACATAAAAGTCACACAATTACATTATTTTACAGATTGTTTATGTACAAGAAGGGGGACCTTCCTGTAGATAAGAATCCATGGCTGTTTGCTTTGTCCATGTGTGCTGCACAAGGCAGCACACATGGAAAATGCAAAAATGAAGAGAAATAATGCATTTCTTCTCCTTGTTTTGCCAAAGACCAGGTCTTTCCTAGTATTCATTTTGGCACTGCCGCCTATGTACGCTGCCCTTGTACATAGGGGGCAGCGTCAAAATCAATGGGTGTTGTGGTGGAACGCCCCCCAACACCCACTGCCCAACCCTTTCACGCTAAAAATAGCATGAAAGGAGGCCTTATTTACCAGGCAGCGTTAAGCCACATTAAGTGGCTTAATGCTGCCTGGTAAATAAGGCTAAGCCCCAAACGCCACCACAACGTCAGAAAAAGTGATATTGTGGTGGCGATAGGGGCTTGTACATATGACCCTCTGTCTGTTATCATTCTGAAAATTCACTAATAGTCAGTAATACTGTCCAATCGTTGGGTGGAATCCACAGTGAGAGGTATTATTTTATAACTGGTATTGGTTGCAGTAGACTTTCAATGGTGATCCTACTGGGTTCTCAATGATCTAGCTCAGTTTGGAATAACATGGTATGAGCCGATAATTACTGGGGACTTTTGGATCTAAGTTGGGTTTTATTATCAATGATGGGAGTGTTTATCACAAAATAAAAGGCTATAGATAACCTAAGTTGCAGAGTTAATAGAATAGGGTCACGGGGAAGTTCTGTAGGTCTGTTTTTAAACAGGTGATCATGTTCTCTATGTGGCTAGATTTCAAATCAAAAGGTGGTAAAGTGGTGTAACACTTGGTATTTCTTATTATGATAGGCAATCTAAAATCCTGTGCTTTAGAAGTGTGTGGTCAATGCTAACATTACTTGACTTTGAAGTGAAATACAAAGACAGGATGAACTTCCAACCACTATCTAAAGAACACTATCCAAAAATACATTGGAATACTGTGCCAAAGAAACAAATGACTAATTCCTGACTCAGAAGTTCCTAACTGTAGCCTTTCTGGATTTTAAATGTACTGGTTTTTATTAACACTATTTTGATTTTATTACTCTCCTACTGGCTAGTTAGTTATGTGTAAAATTCAGACTTGGATCTCTTTAACCGCATGCGCGCTAGCGGTTTTCCCGCTGCGCGCTGCGATTCGCAAAAACCCTCGTTACGTGACAAGGTCAGCTCGTCACACGCGCAGCGCAGGTAACGCCCATGACGAGCTGACCTTGTCACGCGCGTCGAAGGGGTTAACTGTGTTTTTTTTTTTAAATGGTAGAACATGTACCACCTGTCCAGCGCTATGCCGGCATGTAATTTGCCAGATGAAAGAATGGCTCATCTTCTATTCTTTTGTGCAGCATATAAAAAATCCCAGGAGGAAGGGGATAGTATGGATTTGCCATTCCATGGGGGAAACACAACAAGCAGAGGCATTAAGGCTATTGAGATAAGACAATAGTGAAGCCATTGTATACAGTCTGTCAAAGTATCTCCAAATGGTTTGATGCATAAGGAGAAAGATCATTGACAGGTTGGCTGTTCAAGAATCATGTTAAAAACACATAAAAAATGGTCCACCAGGTAATGGGAATATAGACATTTCTGAAATGGGATGAATATTATCTTAAGTTTATATTTGTTTTATCAGTAGAATGAGAGTTATGAATTTGTAAATTTTAAAGTGAAAAAGAGTGCCTAAATGTTCAAAGCACCAACTGTGGGCATCTAGTTGTGGACCACACTGTGGATACAAGAAGTTGAGTGGGCTGCGAGTGGGCTGCGTCTCCATTTACCTTCGGATTTAGAAGAATTTTTGAAGTTAAACCTCAGCTGGGCAAGGCAGCCAAGGGTGTCCAAAGAGGAGGCGTTGTTTTCGTTGAGCCGTTGGACGAAGTCACGGTGAAGATTCCTACTTTCAGACTTAGGATTAAATTTACCAAGATTTGGCGTGGCGTAAAGCAGCAAGACAACTGCATCAAATGGAGAGGGCAGGAATGGGCCATATTTATAAATACTTTGCGCATTGCTGCTTTCGCACTGTGCTGGTGCATTATGTGTAAGGCTACCTATTTTCAGTTTTTACTGATTTTAACAGCTAAATACAGACTGAAAACATTTATTTTCTTGTCTGTATTTATTTTTAAATGTGGATAAAAACAGACATTGTGTTACTTTTTGAGTAATTCTAAACACTGTCTGCAATGACTGCCAGGCGCATAGCTGTGTAGATTGATAGGTAAGGGAGCTAAAAAAGAAAGGGTTTTTAGTAAAGAGGCTTTGACAGCAGTAAATATGCACAAGGTTGATACTGAAAAGTGCATATTTTCTTAAAAGTGCATTAATTTATCTTCTGCGGGTGTTTACAGCGCTGAAACCTAGTAGACATTCAAGCGTGTGTGCATATTTACCGGTTAAATACATGTGGAAATATACTAATTTCAGCTTCATATTTCCACATAACCCAAAATAAATATGGATAAATACAGATAAAATTAGCAAAAAATAAATATGGATAAATACAGACAGAAATGTAAAAAAAAAAAAAACAGAAAACCGGGAATATTTTATGTGCTACCTAGCGACAACGCAGGCACCTTTGTGTCGTAGTGAAAGGGTGCCTGTGTTGAATGAAAGATTGTTTTTATTGAGGAAGGGTCACCTTCCCGCACAGAGGCAATCAATAGATGCATTTTCCTCTTTCTAAGTGTGCTGTATTCTGAACGAGAAATAAAGATATTTTTCCTTGTTACGCCTCTATCAGGAAGGCATGCAATGTTAATACATCCCCAGGTTTACTTGTTGTGGTAAATCTGGGAATGTGCCAGAATATATGGGTGGATGCATGGGAACACCCAAACTCCACCTATGAAACACCTTTCTGGCACTGACTAATGCAAGGCAGTGACTTGCACAGCTTTGCATTACTCCAGATTTACCAAGCCACACATGGCCACGCAAGGTGACCTTGCATGTCTTGATAAATCTGACTCAAGGAATGCATTGCCCTTTCATTGCCCTTGAGTCACCCTGCATGATGGAAGGGAAAGCAATTCTTTGGCAAATCTGGGTCTTTGTTTCTTTTTTGGAAGTCGAAAATCTACAGCAGACGAGGCTGGAGCTGGGTCAGATGAGGGCTCCAGGAGGTTCCAGAGAGGGACCACTGAACAGGTTTTTCAGCAATGCAGAAGAATGTAAGGAAGCTATCTCAAAGTCAGGCTGACCGGAAATGCGCCTTGGGCGGATCAGTGAGAAATGCACGTTGGTCTTCTCTCAGTCCTCAGGGCACTTTTGGGAGGGAATTTTTTAAGTCCCATGTTTTAGATTTTCAGCACCATTTCTAAGGATCCAGGACTGGAGGAGAACCACTCTGAGGGTCATGACTCACTCAGGCTGGGCCCAGCTCCAGGTTCAAGATGATTCTTATTGGGTCGTTTGAGTGCATGGTCAGCCGGAGGGTTTTCTTGTTATTGATGGCGATGCCTCCTTCTGGTAGGTCGGTGTAGTCCTTGCGGGTGATTTTGTAGCCATCGGGGATGGTGATGGCGATTTCCGGTCCGAATCAGGGGTTGATCAAGGTGTCCGAGAAGAAGGTGATATCGGGAGAGGCAGCGTCGAGGAGGTCCCAGATTTCTTTAGCGTCTTTGTGGAGGAATCGCACATTGAAGAGGATGCAGTTGAGTCGGTCTAGTGTGCTGTTTGTCGGTTTGGAGGCGGAGGATCTGACATCCTGGCGTGGGTGAGGATGTGGCTGCAGTTCTGGCAGGGGAAGGGTCCTTGGGTCTTCTTCGGTGATGCGAAATGGCAGGCGGTATGGCGTCCTGAGTTGTGGGCGAGGAGGGTGCTGGCGTTTTAGCGGTGGAAGATACGAGAACCAGGGTCCCTGGTGCTGGGCATGGTCCAAGCATGGGCGGGTGCAGACAGGCCTGCCTTTGGCATGCCAGCCGTGCAACCACATAGCGGCTGCCATTAAGTTGTGCTGGGGGGCTGGATAGCTGGGAGGCAGGAAATTCAGGAGTGGGTAGGGTCACTGGAGGGAGCGGGCCATGGGATCACAGCAACAGGAGTAAGGGCGGCAAACAAAGGAAAGAAAAAGGTAAAAAAGTTAAAAGCTGAATAAAGGCAGAAATCAGAAAGAGAGGCAGAGGGACAGCCCAGCAGCAGAATGGTGATGCTCTGCCCCTAGACCACCAGATATGAGGCGCAGGCAGGGGTCTGCAGGTGGAGGTGGGACTCGACCAAGGGTCAGCAGCAGCAACCGGGGCAGCAGTAGCTACCAGTCGGAGCTTCGCTGTGAAGGGAGCAAGTCCACTAAAAGGTCAGTGTTTGCTACTTCCACTCCAATCTAAGTAACAGTAGGGAAAGTATTGTACTTCAGAGGGGTTCAAATGGCCATTTCCACTCCAGTCTAAACAGTAGGGAAGGTGTTGAACCTCTGAGGGCGTCAAATTTACTATTCTCATTCCACCCTAAGCAAAAGCAAGGAAAGTGCTGAATTTCGGAGAGGTTCAATTTACAATTCCCACTGTAATGTAAGCAACAGCTGAGAAAGTGTTGGACTTCAGAGGGATAAGATTTGCTATTCCCACCCCAATATATACAAAACAGAAGAAAACGTATTAGACTTCAGAGGGGCTATATTTACTATTCTTACTCCATCCTAAGCGAAAGTAGGGAAAGTGTGGGACTTTGTAAGGGTTATAGTACCTATCCCCACAATAGCAATAATAAGGAAAGCATAGGAATTAGATGGACTTGATTTACTGTTCTCACTCCAATTTAAGCAACAGTAGGGAAAGTGTTGGACTTCAGAAAGGTTACATATACCATTCCAATACAGTAATTTCCCCAAAAATATTTAAACACCTAAAAACATAAAATGATTAACCATAGTTAAACTAGAAAATATATATTGTATACATTTAAATAAAATGCACAACTTATTAAAAATATACAAAATAAATGGAAGTTAAATGAAATATTTAAATAAACATACGTAGAATTCACTTATCTCGCTACTACTGAAAAAAACAGAAACACCAAGTAGATACATTAAAATAAGAATACAACAATAATAAAATTAAAATATATGAAACATATAAAAATAATAAATATAAAATACACTTGCTGATATATATTACCAATTTCTTGCATAGTCTAAATAAAACTATTTTCTAATTTAAATATTTAAATATTCAATGTAAAAATTATGATTTATAAATTAAATATTTAAATAACTTATTTATTTATTTATTTAAAAAAAAGTTTTATATAGCGCTGGCTAGACCCGGAGGTATCAAAGCGCTTTACTTGAGCATCAGATCATAGTTACAGGTTACATTGTTACAAAGGTTACATAGTTCTTAGAGCATGGCAACATAGTTACTTGTAAGGTTGAGATAAACAATAAGCACAAATACGTAGGGGAAAAGCAGGCAAGGTGAGAGATTCAGGGGAAGGGGGTTGGAGCAGGGGAAGTAGACAGATAATGAAGGCGGGAACGAGGAGGGGAGAGTGAGAGACACAGCATGGGAAGAGGAGGGGAAGGGTGATGGGGACACAAACCGGTAGACGAGTCAAGGCAACGTCCAAAGTCCAGTAAGCTGTGATCCCAGGGAAAGTGGTATCACTTCCCTATCTCTGTTGCGAGAGGCTCCCTTTACGCATGTGGACTCTCTCAGAGGGGTCTCTGAGGCTCCAAGGCCTACATACTGGATACTTCCCCAAAAAGGGGAGAGGGAGTGCTTTGGCAAGGGGTGCCATACCATACCTCAGCTGTGAGTGGCTCCCTTGGCGCAGTGGACTCACTCAGCGGGTTCGCTGAGACTCCAGAGTATAAATATTGGATCTTTCCCCAACAATGGGAGAAGGAGTGCTTAGTCAAAGGGCACAAAGGACAGGGGGGTAGGCGGAGTAGCAGGCAAGGGGAGAGATTCAGGGGAGAGGGGATAGGAGCTAGGGAAGAGACAATAAGGAGAGACGAAAAGAAGTCTGTCTAAAGACCCACTGGGTAGGTGACGACCAAGGAGGCAATCCATGGCCCATCTCCCCTATAGCTAAACCAAGTAGCTCCATCGGGAATCAGACAAAATAGTTCAGTCTCAATACCTTGAGAGAGGAGCGAAGGAGAGACATAAATAGAGGGAGGATGCGGTAGGAGACGACAGGAGAGAAGAAAGGAAGTGCAACAATGTGGTTCAACAATACACCAGAAAAGGATCAAACAAATAAACATTATATCAAACAATCAGCAATACATTAGGGGAGGAGAGAAAGTAGTGGGGGGTAGGGGAGGAGGGAAAGTGAGGATAAGGGAAGAGGCAACCGTAGAGACGAAAGGAAGTCTGTCTAAAGACCGACTGGGTAGGTGACGACCAAGGAGGCAATCCACGAACCCATCTTCCCTATAGCTAAACCAAATAGCTCCATCGGGAATCAGACAAAATAGTTCAATCTCAATACATTGAGAGAGGAGGGAAGGAGAGACATAAATAGAGGGAGGATGCAGGAGGAGACTATAGGCGAGACGAAAGGGAGTGCAACAAAGTGGTTCAACAGTATACCAGAAAAAGATCAACAAGTGAACATTAAATCAAACAATCAGCAATACATTAAGGGAGGAGAGAAAGGAGAGAGAAAGTAGTGGGGGGTAGGGGAGGAGAGAGAGTGAGGATAAGGGAAGAGACAACCGTAGAGACGATGCAATACTTTTCATAAATGAGGCCCTTGGTGTTTAAGACTGTATGTATAAAATGCCCACTGCCAAAAACACGTTTTTCAACTTTGTAAAGGACTCCTATCTTTAACATGGGCACATTTTAAGGTTTCTTTTTTCATAAAAACAGTTATTGCATGACTATCAAATTGTCCTTCTCTATTTCTGAACAAAGGATTCACTGGCTCCTTTTAGGAAGCCTAGTTGTAGACCCCACACAAACCAAAGTACAACATTTGGGCTCACTCCCCAAAATAATTTTTGTTAACATTGTGAAAGATTCCTATATTTAGGCACATTGAGGTTTTTATTCCCATGAAAAAGAGAGCTGTAAGTCAGCCAAAGTGACTCTTACATTATGAGCACACCAGCTCAGTTCAGTGATACAATTTGTAACACTCTTGTATATGATTTGCCCTTCAAATAACAAGACCATCAATGCTGAGATAGTCTCTTGTAGCTGACATTGGCACTTTAGAGAATGTTTAAACCTTCTTTAAGAATTTCTATTTTACACTCCAAATATGAACGGCTGAACAAATAGAACTTTCAACTTTGTAAAAGTTTCCCATGTTTCATCTGAGCACATTTTGAGAATGTGTCTTCCCATAAAAGGTGTGATGTACCACTGCCAACTTGATTTTTTCTACTCTTGCACAAAACATATATATATATGTACACACACAGATACAGAGGTATTTATAGAGTGTGAGCCTGGTTAGCTAGAAAGAGTCCCAAGAGCAGGTAGAAGGAATACTTTGAGAGAAAGAAGAGCTTTGTGAGGAGAGGACCATTTCATTCTTGAATTATAGAGACAAAAATTATGAAGATGTACCAGTTCTTAAATCAATTTCTTTATTGTAATAATCCTAAAGTGTCAGAGTGAATCAGTATGGGGAGTTTATTGCAATCAGAAATACAGTTGTATCGTCTTAATGGAGACTAGAGTTAAGATGGGGGCTGGAAAAGAAAATGAGAACTCAGATATTTGGATTTTTAAGGAAGTGTAAATCTTCCTGGATGAACACAGTTTAAACCAGTACATGCTGCATTTGAAGTGGGATTCATAGATATGGGATAATTCCAGTCTATATCCAGTGGTGGCTTGAGTCCAACAATTATCACATCATATCATCTTATGTGCATCTATAAAGTGCACATTCACACCTGAGGGTATCTTGTTGCTGAATACCATATTTTTTTATATGCAAGTAAATTGTACTTATTGTACCTTGGAAGGAATACAGACTGAGTGGTAGCATCAGGATTCAAACATGGGAGAGATAGGTCAAACACATATCCCTCAAGTGGATTCATCAGTTTAATAAGTAACCAGACTAACATGATCTGTAATATTACGATCTGTATGGTTTCTTCAACATACCTATCATTACACACATCACTGTGGAGACTTGAATATGACGGTAATCACACATTATCATAGTGGGGACTTAAACGTCACTGTAATCACAAAATATATTTGTGAGGACCTGTACATGACTACAATCATGCACTATCTCTGTGTGCTATCCCTGTGCATCCCATTAATCACACGCTATTTCTGTGGGGACCTGGGCATGTCTGTAATCACACACATTCTCCTTGGCAACGGTGGTAATACTATAGTCACACACCATCTCTGTGGGGACCAAGACATCTCTATAATCACACACCATCTCTGTGGGGACCTGGGCATGTCTAGAATCACACACTATCTCTGCGAGGACCTGGGCATGTCTTTAATCATACTCTATCTCTCTGGGGACCTGGGCATGTCTGTAATCACACACATTCTCTTTGGCAACTGTGGTAATACTATAGTCACATACCATCTCAGTGAGGACCAAGACATCTCTATAATCACACACTATCTCTGTGTGGACCTGGGCATTTCTATAATCACACACTATCTCTAAGGGGACCTGGGCAGGTCTATAATCACACACCATCTCTGTGGGGACCTGGGCATGTCTAGAATCACACACTATCTCTGCGAGGACCTGGGCATGTCTTTAATCATACTCTATCTCTCTGGGGACCTGGGCATGTCTGTAATCACACACATTCTCTTTGGCAACTGTGGTAATACTATAGTCACATACCATCTCAGTGAGGACCAAGACATCTCTATAATCACACACTATCTCTGTGTGGACCTGGGCATTTCTATAATCACACACTATCTCTAAGGGGACCTGGGCAGGTCTATAATCACACACTATCTCTGTGGGGACCTGGGCATGTCTATAATCACACACAATCTCTGTGGGGACCTGGGCAGGTCTATAATCACACACTATCTCTGTGGGGACCTGGGCATGTCTATAATCACACACTATCTCTGTGGGGACCTGGGCAGGTCTATAATCACACACTATCTCTGTGGGGACCTGGGCATGTCTATAATCACACACTATCTCTGTGGGGACCTGGGCAGGTCTATAATCACACACTATCTCTAAGGGGACCTGGGCAGGTCTATAATCACACACTATCTCTGTGGGGACCTGGGCATGTCTATAAACACACACTATCTCTGTGGGGACCTGGGTATGTCTATAATCACACGCTATCTCTGTGGGGACCCGGGCATGTCTATAATCACACACAATCTCTAAGGGGACCTGGGCATGTCTATAATCACACACATTATATTTGGTGACCGTGGTAATACTATAGTCATACACCATCTCTGTGGGGACTTTAACATTCATTTAATTACACACAGGCTCTGTTTTGGCTTGAGCATCACCAGCTTTGCATTCTCTGTATGGGGCTTTGTGAATACAGAAAAGTAGTAAAGTTAGACTTTTGGTCTAAGTTTACATTGTTGAAACTGAAAAGTACAAAAGTTAGATTTTTTGTCTACGCTTTCCCATTGTGAATCGGGCCCTATTTTAATGAGGACTTAAAGACAATCATCTTTGTGCACTATTTCTGTGGGGACTTAAACATCACTATAATAACACTGTATTTGTATGGGCTTAAAAAAAACTATAATGAAACACTGTCTTTGTGGGGACGTGAACATCACTATAAAAACATACTATCTCTGTGGGGACTTGAGCATTCAAGTAACTAAACACAAGCTCTGTTTCGACTTAAAGCACCAGGGGGTGCCATGAGGCATTGGGTCAAGACTGATTTGCATACAGCTGGGTCTCAACTGGCGTGGTAAAGTGAGCTAAAGACCGATGATGGATTCAACCCAGATCTGTGACTGGGGGTGAGTGACTGAAAAGTTTCAGCACTCAGTCCATCATCTCCTTGTGTTTCTTTTGTTCGCCCTAAGTTGGGACCCAGACGTGGGTCCCTTGCTCATTTTGCCTCTGGATTCAAGCTAGCCTGGCTGATGAGGGGGTGTTATCCCAGAACCGGTCCCAGGATGCATGTTTTCAGTCTAGGGAAGACCTGGCTTGGCAGTTCGGGCTGGACTGTTACCATGAGGCACAGGGCCAAGACTGATTTGCATATAGCTGGGGCTGAACTGGGGTGGCGAAGTTAGCTAAAGAACGATGATGCATTCAACCCAGATCTGTGACTGGGGCTGAGTGACTGAAAGGTTTCACCACTCCGTCCATCATCTCCTTTTGTTTGCTTCAACTTGAACATCAGCTTCACATTCTCTTTATGGGGTTTTGTGAATTTTGAAAAGTAGACTTTTGGTCGAAATTTACCTTTGTGAATACTGAAAAGTAGTAAAGCTAGACTTTTTGTCTACGTTTACCTTTGTGAATCGGGCCCTATTTTAATGAGGACTTAAACACAATCACCTTCATGCACTATCTCTGTGGGGACTTAAACATCGCTATAATAACACGCTATCTTTGTGGGGACTTGAACTACAATGTAATAAAACACTATCTTTGTGGGGACTTGAACATCACTATAATAACACACCATCTCTGTGGGGACTTGAACATCTCTATGATAACACACTATCTCTGTGGGGACTTGAGCATTTCTATAATTACACACAACCTCTGTGTGGACTTGAACATCATTAGCTTCACACCCTTTATAATGGGATGCAAGCTTTGAATGTACACACTATTTCACTATTTCAGTATCTCTGTGGGGACTTAAACATCTATTTTGGTAAAAATGTGAGCAGCTACTCAAGCTCTGGATTCCACTTGACCATATTCCTTTGTTCCATATGTTAATTTCTTTATGTGTTAGTTCCCTTATCTCCTAAGATTTTAAGCACTAATAAATAGGTTAAATGCAGCTTTACGTGTCTTTCATTAGCATGATATAATATTTTCTGGCCCATGAACATAATCTGCCTTTGATGTATACCCTATTATATATGCAGCAATTCATATACAAATATATTATAATGTTGTTTGTGTATATTGTCGCTAAAATAAACATTTAGCCATGTGCCTTCAATTGTATTCAATCACAAATAGTGTTACGGACTAGGTCCCCACAAGGATGGTAGCACATGTTTAAGTCCCCACAAGGATGGTGCTGTGCGCACGTTTAAATAACAATATATTTGCAAATTTGAAGCAGGATCCTGTATAATGAATTTTTTCTTAACATTTTTCTGTTAGTTGTGTGTTTTAAAAACATTGGGAAAGGTTAGTCCCCACAAGGCTGGTATTCACACATAGTCCCCACAAGGATGGTAACACGTGTACGTGTGTGTTTGTGTGTGTGTGGTTGTATGTGTGTGTGTGTGGTTGTATGTATGTGTGTGTGCGGTTAGAGAAGGATGTATGTTGAAGAGATCAGCAGATCAGCACAGCAGAAGAGAACAGGGAGTTAAAGAAGGAGGTGAGTGGAAGAGAGCAGCAGATCAGCACGGGAGAAGAAAACAGGGAGTTAGAGAAGGAGGCGGTGGAAGGGAACAGCAGATCAGCACGGGAGAAGAGAACTGGGAGTTGGAGAAGGGGGCGGGGTGGAAGAGAGCAGCAGATCAGCACGGGAGAAAAGAACAGGGAGTTAAAGAAGGAGGCGGGTGGAATAGAGCAGCAGATCAGCACAGGAGAAGAGAACAGGGAGTTAAAGAAGGAGGCGGGGTGGAAGAGAGCAGCAGATCAGCACAGGAGAAGAGAACAGGGAGTTAAAGAAGGAGGCGGGAGGAAGAGAGCAGCAGATCAGAACAGCAGAAGAGAAGAGAACAGGTGGCTAGAGAAGGAGGTGGGTGGAAGAGAGCAGCAGATCAGCACAGGAGAAGAGAACAGGGAGTTAAAGAAGGAGGTGGGGTGGAAGCGAGCAGCAGATCAGCACAGGAGAAGAGAACAGGGAGTTAAAGTAGGAGGTGGGGTGGAAGAGAGCAGCAGATCAGCACAGGAGAAGAGAACTGGGAGTTAAAGGAGGCGGGTGGAAGAGAACAGCAGATCGGCACAGGAAAAGAGAAGAGAACAGGGAGCTGGAGAGGAGGCGGTGGAAGAGAGCAGCAGATCAGTAGGGGAGAAGAGAAGCGAACAGGGAATTAGAGAAGGAGGTGGGTGGATGAGAGCAGCAGATCAGCACAGCAAAATAGAACAGGGAGTTAAAGAAGGAGGAGGGTGGAAGAGAGCAGCAGATCAGCACAGGAGAAGAGAACAGGGAGTTAAAGAAGGAGGCGGGTGGAAGAGAGCAGCAGATCAGCTGAAGAGAACAGGGAGTTAAAGAAGGAGGCAGGGTGGAAGAGAGCAGCAGATCAGCAGAAGAGAACAGGGAGTTAAAGGAAGAGGCGGGTGGAAGAGAGCAGCAGATCAGCACAGGAGAAGAGAACAGGGAGTTAAAGAAGGAGGCAGGAGCAAGAGAACAGCAGATTAGCACAGGGGAAGAGAAAAGGGAGTTAAAGAAGGAGGCGGGTGGAAGAGAGCAGCAGATCAGCACAGCAAAAGAACATGGAGTTAAAGAAGGAGGTGGGGTGGAAGAGAGCAGCAGATCAGCACGAGAGCAGAGAAGGGAACAGGGAGTTAGAGAAGGAGGTGGGTGGAAGAGAGGAACAGATTAGCACGGGAGCAGAAAACGGAGTTAGAGAAGGAGGCGGTGGAAGGGAAAAGCAGATCAGCACAGGAGAAAAGAACAGGGAGTTGGAGAAGGGGGCGGGGTGGAAGAGAGCAGCAGATCAGCAATGAGAAGAGAACAGGGAGTTAGAGAAGGAGGCAGGGAAGAAGAGAGCTCGCTATCCAGCGCCGTTCACAGAAGGAGAGACCATCGCGTCGCCTTCCCTCGTATCGCGGTCCGAAAATTACAAGGACCCTCCCGATTGCGGGACAAACACCGTAACACGAATCATTTCGTTGTCCGTGACCTCCATTCTGCTCATCATAACTGGATCGCTTGGAGCGGACGACCCCAGGTGCATTTGCACTTAGGAAACGAAGCCCACAGTAATAACCTCACTCGGCATTGAAACCCCGCTGTGAGTACAGCAACTGGCCATCCCTGCCAGCAGTCTCCCATCGCCCACTGGGGTTGGAATTATACCAGGCAAATTAATTTGATTAGTCCTGATGATGATCCCAGGTTATTTGGAGTCAGGGGATCGAAACATCGACTTTTATTACAGTCCTACATGTGTAACCGTTGTGTACATTCTATTGTAGCTACTGTAATTGTGAGCTTGTGAGCATATTTCAACTACGTGCAAGCTACAAAAATTGGCTCCCGTGCTTTTGCCTGTTATTCTTTTCTTAATTCTCTCTACCTTCCCTACCTTTTCTGGTTTCTCTTTTTGGATGATAGGTACAGGACTGTGCCCTATCACTTGTTTGTATATACATTGTGATCATCTTACTAATTGTTTAAATAAATATCCTATGCCGGGCTGGGTATATGGATTAAACTTATAGAACTGACTCTATTCTATAAGACCATTGTGTGAAGCCATTCTTCTCCTTCTACTAGGACCTATGTTCTTTATAATAATGGGTGGAAGAGAGCAGCAGATCAGCACGGGAGAAGAGAAGAGAACAGGGAGTTAGAGAAGAAGGTGGGTGGAAGAGAGGGAGGGCGATAGATAGAGGGAGGGAGGGCGATAGAGTGAGTGCGATAAAGAGAGGGCGACAAATAGATAGAGGGAGGGCGATAGATAGAAGGAGCGCGATAGAAAGAGTGATGGAGGGCGATAGATAGATTGAGTGAGGGCGATAGAGTGAGTGAGGGCGATAGTGAGTGAGGGTGATAGAGTGAGTGAAGGCGGTAGAGTGAGTGAGGGTGGTAGAGTGAGGGCGGTAGAGTGAGGGCGGTAGAATGAGGGCGGTAGAATGGTAGAGTGAAGGCGGTAGAGTGAGGGCGGTAGAGTGGTAGAGTGAGGGCAGTAGAGTGAGGGCGTGAGGGTGGTAGAGTGAGGGCGGCAAAGTGGCCAAGTGAGGGCGGTAGAGTGAGGGCGGTAGCGTGAGGGCGGTAGAGTGAGGGTGGTAGAGTGAGGGTGGTAGAGTGAGGGCGGTAGAGTGAGGGCAGTAGAGTGAGGGCGGTAGAGTGGTGGAGTGAGGGCGGCAGAGTGGTATAGTGATGGCGGTAGAGTGGTAGAATGAGGGCGTGAGGGCGGTAGAGTGGTAGAGTGAGGGCGATAGAGTGAAGGCGGTAGAGTGGTAGAGTCAGGGAGGTAGAGTGAGGGCGGTAGAGTGGTAGAGTGAGGGTGGTAGAGTGAGGGCGGTAGAGTGAGGGTAGTAGCGTGAGGGCGGTAGAGTGAGGGCGGTAATGATGTAAACCTTGAACCACTCAGTCTCTTGCAATAAGCTAGCCATTCAGTTTGCAAAGTCATTCCTCTACACCCCAATGCATAAAGGCATGTTCCCCCTCCCGACCAAAAACTCAAATAGGTAACTTCATGATGGTGTACTTTTTACCAGAGGTTCTGTTTGACATGAGTGCATATGTTGGGTAGCAAGTGCTCTTTATTCCAGAAATGGAAGTTAAAAGTTGAGGTCCGAGTGATTACAGCGCTCTGCTTGTTCTTTGTCCAATTGTGTTTTCACTTTGTTTCTGGATTCCGGGGAGTTGTTTATTTCTGTAGAGTAGACAGGGCACTTTAGAGTGAATGCAGCACCCATTATGTTAAAGTTCCCGGCTGTGTTTGGGTAGGGGGTGATGTGCTGAGAGTACTACAGTTAATGCCCAGCCATTAGTAGCCTTCACAGCTGATCCAAAAAACGGGCATTAATCCTTTATTAATGCTCAGCGCCTGGGTCGGTCTGTGTTCTGCTCACACCTTGCCGCTTGGAGCCCACCTCCACCGAGCCGAGTCCATGGCAATGCCTCCCCCCCCCCCAAGTCTTCCAGTTTAGGCAGTACGGGGCAGCAACTGAACGAGTCTACCGCTGAAATATAACTCCTGTTGCTTTTTTTTTTTATATGAATCCAAACGGTTCTAATCAGGTGCATTTGCCACAAATGTAACTTTTTCCGCAGCTTTTGGCTGGAAGCACGCCGGATCCACCCCACAGGCCAGTCCCTCACTCGTGGTTGGACTGCAAGGGACAGCTGAGCTCCGAGGGACAGGCTGTGGTCGGGAAAGCACAAGGGCTGCCTCAGTGGGAAGAGATTACACACAAGAGACGAGGTAAGGAGAGAAACAGGGGCATGATGAAAGGAGAAAATGGAGGTGTGAGGACTGAGGGAGGGGCAGGGGAGAGAGGGGGACGCTGATCAAAAGAATTGAAGGGAGAGCAGTGCAGATCTCACCTGGAGCAGCAAGAGAGACGAGGCAAGGGGAGGGAGAAAACAGGCATGGAAGGGGAAATGGAGAGAAAAAAAAAAAAGCTCTCGGCATTGCTGTGGCGGGGGCGGGGGGAGGCGGGGGAGCTGCAGCCTTTGAAGATTGATGCCTAGGGCTAGGCACAGACAAATGGTGGTGCGTGATATGCACGCGGGTGGTAAGGGGGGCGGGGGAGCGGTAGCCTTTGAAGTCTGATGCCTTGAGGCTCAGACAAAGGGTGTGGGTGACGTGGCTGGCGTGGATGCGAGGTGGCTCAGGGAGCAAATGGCAAGCACGTGCACGAGCACATGCACTGTGTGTAATCCGCCTGCCAAAGCCCGTTGATCAGCTTTCCTGATCCACCTCTATATGTCTCGAGCTGCAATGCGTTTGCGCATTGGCAGGTCGAGACCTAAAAAGGCCAGTATCACACCAAATATTGTTTGGAATGAGGTCACAAGGCCGGAGCTTACAACTTTGAAAAAATTAGCCAGGCTAGTTGTTGACGAGGCATTGAATATAGTGTGAATCAGAGCTCCAAAATGAAGTGGGAGATCAGTATTTAAAAACGCATATACCTCAGTGCGGGTGTTTACAACGTGAAAGACAAATGTTTCACGGGAAGAAGTAAGGGCGACTTCTCTTTGGGACAATAAAGCCCTTATTCTACTCATCTTGTTGAACTCTGCTTTCAAGGTCGGAAGCGAAGGCCGGGTGGCTATGTCTAGTCTCCTATGCGGGGACGGGAAAAGCACATTTTTACAGCAAACTACACATTGGGAAACAGTCACCATGTACGGAATCCCTGCCAGCATACCGCAGCAGGCTTCTTTATTTAAAAGTAAATATCGACTGTTAGCTAGCAGCATGAAAGTTGGTGTTATTGCTGGCACTGGATTACCTTTTCAATCAGGGTAAATTCGGCACCTGCGTCTTACACGAGCCATGCAATTGGATATTCTTGCAAACCAGTGAGTGATCAGGTGTAGAAGTGCACTCTTCGCCATTTAAATAAACCTCTTTTCCCTCCCTCAGGCACCTCTATGTGAATGGAAGGGACCAAACATCATGGGGGTTGGCGCTGCCTTATGGTTCATATCTGCCTAAGGCATAGTGTTTCATACATGTAGTGAATTTGAACAAGGGAAGCAGGAGCGTTATTAACCCATGGATAAGCCAAACAGCAGAATTCGATTCAGCAACAGAAAATGGTAAAGGTTCTAATTTTTCAATATGCAATAAGGAATATGTTGCATCTTTCATGGACATGAACTGTGTTTTTCAGTCAAATTAAACGGTAAAAATAAAGAGGAAGTATTCATGTAGTCCCAAGGAACTTTCCCAGATTTTAGAGTTTGTAAAGTCCAAGCAAACTGCCTCACAGATCGTAATTGATTCTGACCATGGTACAAAACAGACACTTCATCCTGTACAATATCAACAACAGAAGAAACAATATTATCTAACGTGTAAATTCTAGAAGAAAGGGTATTAATGCTATTATCTACGACAGCAAGCACTTTTACTAAATTAGCTTGATCAATAGCCCTTAATCTAGAAGCAGCCTCAACTTAAGACAATCTCCAAACTTCATTGTAAATAGCATATATCCATCTTTTGGACCTGCCTCCCACAGAGCCTTTAACAAAGTAATCCAAATGAACACCGTCAGTCAATTGTGATAAATGATATTTAACTGACACAAAAGTGGAATGTTTAAGCCAGTTCTGGCATAATTTGCCTACTGAATAGGTAGTAACAGAATGGGCATTTTCAAATCGGGGATCCACTCTAACCTGTGTGTAGCCTGGGGCCAGACCCAGAAAACGATGTTGGCATGAATCTGAACTTTTGTGCCATAATAACCAACCTTGAGGATCCAAACTGAAAAAAATAAAGGAGGAATTTGTGACTAGGGACTGCAATTCGTCAAGGAACCTATCAGTATGTTTGTACCATTTAGGGTATGCCCCTGAATCAGGAATGGAAGGAGCATTCAATTTTTTAGATGTAGCCAATCCAAAGCAAGTAGTTTATGAAATAGTCGAGTTCAAAAAGAACATATGGTTCGGAATAAGACATGCACGATGCAAAGCTTCAGTGCCTTGTACCTGCCAGCTTTTGGAACCCCAAACAGATTTAAGATCAATTGTATCGTTCCACAGCTCATAGCCCCCTATAGCAAATTGATCCATAAAGGACTTTGAATAAAGTAATTTAGTTTGGGTAAGTAGAACTTTGGAAGAGGACACTGGAGTCATTTTAAAGTAAAAGGAGTCTGGATTAGAACGATTAAAATCAGTAAAATATGAACACTTTTTCAAAAGCGTGCTGGAACTGCCTTCAATTGGAGCCGGGCAATGTTCCCATTGTGTATAATTAACAACATTTCTAAAGGTATTTGCCTTATGCAGGAAATGATTGCCAACTGCTGATAGCAGAATAGGTCTGCATAATTAGCAGAATCTAAATACAGATCTTCAGCATCAAATGCAGCATAATATTTTAAATCAGAAAAAAGGGCTTCTACGGCCTGTACATCCCAATAATCAGAGCGTATATTTTGTTCCCCATTGAAACACGAAGAACATTGGGGACATTTATAACCTCTGTGGGGCCATGTATCTGAAATTTTACAGCATCCCACACAATCCCATCTAACACAGGCCAGGCAGTGATGTTTACAAAAGTCTGGTCCCTTTTCATAATGTGTGATGAAGAGTGGGGTGCCAATATTCCATCAATTAATCGAATTGAAGATCTTTCTTTAAGATAATGTCCATTAACAAGGCGGAAAAACATTACAACAAATCCAATCGACATGAACAAAAAAATTGACAAAAGTACCAGCCAGATGTAAGTCCAAGGGGGAATTAAAAAAGGTTTCTTAAATCAAACAGCAAAAATAGAAATCTTTGATGGGGCTCTTGATGTCGTAGAGTCTAATGAAAAACTGGACTGGTTAAGAGCAGTTGTCTGCACATCAGGCAACGATAAATCTGTGGAATAGGTATACTCAGTATCTTCTTGGGGATCACCAGCCGTTGGATTCAATAAAGGATTAGTAACTGTAGTCATCTCAATGGCAACGTCAGGCCTGTCAGTGTTAACTGGGGCCAAAACAGAATTTCTCAGCATCGCTGGACACGAGACGGCTGGAGTCATGCTATGAAGAATCGACCACTCGTTGTAGTTTGACATTGTCAATGGAGATGTACCTGTTTTCCTTGCGTCCAGGAAGTGGAGGTAAAATGACTGTCCTTGTACCTTGCACGCCAAGCACAGGAACCGGTGCACGATAAGAGGGGCCAAACTCCTCGTTTTCCACCTTCTCTCGGGTCAGGTCTCTGACTCGTGGTAGCCAGCCAACTACCGGGATCTGCAGCGCAGCATCAGATGTGGAGGGCAAGTGTTCCTTTGCAAGACTGTATTGAGTCTCTTGTAGTTTCTGTAATACAGCAGAATGATCATCTACGGCAAAGGGTGCGGCAGACGCCACCATGTCTAGACCCTCAAGGTACGGAACAAACATCTTTATGCCAAAGAGCATCTCGTAAGGGGTCCGCCCACCCAGAGACCCTCTAGGGAGATTATCAAGTGCACGTTGTACGCTATACAAATGGGCCAACCAGTTTCTGCCGGTACCTAAAACCCTAGCTGTCAAGGATTGCTTTAAGTCACGGTTCATCTGCTCCACAACACTATTGCCCTCAGGCCGGTATGGAGATGAAAATTTGACTTGGACCCCTAAAGATCACATGGCTTCTTTGTACGCCTTAGAAGCGAATGCAGGGACTTGGTCGGAATGAAGGGTACCACATGCAAAATTCCCACAAAGACAGCAAATCCCTGATGAGAGTCGGAGCATCAGCGCTGCATTGTGGCCAGACCCATAGGAAGCATGTGCACGAATCCACTGCAACTAAGATGAACTTATACGCAGTATCGGAAGAGAAAGGACTGCAGTGATCTAAATAAACGCACCTAAGTGGTTTATTATATATGTACAACTGTGTCTGTAGTGGACGCGCAGCAGTCAAAGGTTTAATCTGCTGGCAAATGTCACAAGTAAGGACATAGTCGCAAGTTTGTTTGTACAATCCGCGCCACCAGTAATGTTGCTGCAAGATAGAGACAGTTGCTGAAACGCCGGCATGCGCCGAGACCATGCCCTCGTGAGCTGCTGTTATCAAGGAAAGCCTGCGGTCCGCGTTGGGAATCAATCTGTCACCAACGTCGTTAATTCTCACATAGGGAACTTTATCAGGACTTAAATGATAACAGCATTTAGAAGGGAAACCTCTAGGGTAATCACTTCCCTTCTCTGTTGCGGCAATAGCTGCCAAGATGTCACCATCAATCTTACTTTTGGAACGTGTAACTGCTGCTACTACATAAGTTGCCACTGCTGTCTTGGCTGCTTCATCTGCAAGACTGTTACCAACAGCGCGTACTCCTATGCACTGTTGACCAAGAGTATGAATTACATTTACGAGAGGCAGATGCTCTTTAAGTTCTGCAACTCTAACTCAAAGCAATTTGTGTATTATTGTACTAGCTTTGGAATCACGATAGTCATTTTGAGTCCAAAAGAATAAATTGTCTGAACACAGTAGTAAGAGTCACTTAGAATCAAAGTAGTCACAAGAGGATCAGCGTACTCAAGTGCAAGCACCAAAGCACGTAGCTCTGCCAATTGGGCGGTACAGTTCCCTAATGTCTGCATGTGCACAACATCGGACCTGAACTCTCCAACCACAATGGTACCAACCACTATTGCGCAGGCTGCTGAATAAGCATGCTTCGAACTCGTCGCCGGTTGCGCCGAACCATCAGTGTAAATGATACAATGGTAGTCCTCAAGCGGGCGCAAGGACAAAGGGGTGGGATGAACAAATTCATACTGTAAGAACTCCTGAGTCTGCAATGAGGGATTAAAAATAAACGTGACATCCAGAGACGTCAGTGAAGTGGCCCATTGTATCCAATGAGGATGTAAAGCTTTTGAATTTGGTACACTGGCTTTCGTCACTGCCTCAAGGGCAGGATACGGTGTAACAACCTACATGCGTTTCCCTTGCGACACCGCCCTCTCTTTTAAAATCGCTATCTGCACAGCTGTCAAAACTTTTTCGACATTAGAAACTGCATTTCAGCCGAAGTGTACAAGTGTGACTTGTAAGCAATAGGGACTGTGTCTCCTTCATTAAATGTCAAGTACATGGAACCCACTGTGCCTGGCACAATTCTTATTACCAGGTTTGTGTGGTTGTCACGTGTCAGCAAGAACTTAGAGTCAAGAAGATCAGCTTGCAAAGAGTGTAGTATAGCTGAATGCTCAGGTAGCCAGCAAGATTTGGTAAAAGTAGGTTGTATCAAGGCATATAGCGGTTTGATACGCTGGGCGTAATCGGGAATGTAAGTACGCCCAAAATTCAGATAACCCATCAAAGATTGTAGTTTTTTCAGCGTCAATGGAGCGCGCACACATGCACATTTCTCCAAGAAGTGAGGTGCTAAACCTCGACCTTCATTGTTGAGCTCATAGCCCAAAAACAACACTGTGTACTCTGCAATGTGTGATTTCGCAAAGTTAAATTTGTAACTGAAGTTCGCAAACATCACAATGATGCGGTCAACGCGACTCAGATGCGGCCATAATTCGTCGTCAGTAAGGTATATATCATCAACGTACGAGTATGCATCAGGGTCAAGTCTTTCTAGCAGAGAGACCACACGAGCGACAATGACTCCTGGGCTATTTTTGTAGCCATGGCTAATCTTTTGAATTGTCTAAGGTGGTTAAGGCTGCTAACAGGTGTCTGGAATTTTATTTTTGAACAATACCAATCACACAATAATGTATTACCAAGTGCCCTGCACTACTTATTCAACTGTACATACGCCAACCATTATTGAAAACTTATCAATTAATACAATATGTGTAAAGCTCAGAGTCTAACAAGTCTATAGACAAGGTTTAACAAAAAACAGGAAAATTGTCTTTAAAAATATAACATTTGTATATTTATTACACAATTACAGAATAATCACCATAATAACAATTGATTAAAAAAAGGCATACGGTGTCGCAATTAAAAACACATAGAATTATGGCTATAAGCAAAAGACAAACAATTTATGCATTAAGAAATTAAAAATGTTCACAAGAACAGGGGTCGACGCGGCGTTTCGGTTTTGGAGCAACAATTAAAACCTTCTTCAGGACCAAGTTCTAAAAAGAAACACACAATTACTGTTTTATCCTTACATATTCTTTTTAAGCAGACATATTTGCAAAACAATTCACAAAAAAACAATTCCTGCCTTTGTAGAGGTGTTGGACAGACTCCGGCTAAATAAAAGTTGGCACTAGTCACGACCTAGTCGTTGGTAATGTTATTGGTATTATCAAAACAAACCCTTACTTGTGTAAGAGACACCATTCCCAAGTGTTAGCATATTTTTAGGGAAATCATAGCATGATATTATCATTATATTATCACCTAGTAGGTGGTTAGTAACAGTTATGTTGGTTACCGGAGTTTAAAAAAGTTGTCTTCCAGATAAATCATGGAGGACCAGCTGCCCGATTGTAATTTCCAGGTCTTAGCTGTACCTCATCTTTCTCATAGATCCAGATGTGTATTTGGCAGTTATTATGCCTGTTGGTGAAGGACAGTAGAGCCATTATTAATGTCCTCATTCATTAATTTGCAAGTGGTGGGCAGTGATTTTACACACACTATATCTACCTTGTGTTTTCAATAAACGGGATCGCACTCTGGTAGTAGGAGCCACCGATATGGGTTTTCTGATTAACTGTGGGTAGGTAGAGATAAGTTACCATATTGTTAAACAAGGAGTGATTCCCAACTGTCTCAAGGGATTCAGTCATACACACTTACCCAGATATAAATCACTGGCAATTCAGTGTAGCACGTGCGTTTTCAATTGGCTTGTGCTGAGGGCGGCATTCATTTTTTCTTTTTTTCTCTCTCTCTCTAAAAAATGTTGACAGAGAGAATTTGATAGTAGACATATGCATTATTGTCTAGGTTGTTCTACCTTGCTATCTAATGGCATGTATTTGGCTCCTTGCAGTTATGTATGCACATTTGCTGTGCATAGCTTATATGTGATGACACAGTGATTTATATCTGGGTAAGTGTGTATGACTGAATCCCTTGAGACAGTTGGGAATCACTCCTTGTTTAACAATATGGTAACTTATCTCTACCTACCCACAGTTAATCAGAAAACCCATATCGGTGGCTCCTACTACCAGAGTGCGATCCCGTTTATTGAAAACACAAGGTAGATATAGTGTGTGTAAAATCACTGCCCACCACTTGCAAATTAATGAATGAGGACATTAATAATGGCTCTACTGTCCTTCACCAACAGGCATAATAACTGCCAAATACACATCTGGATCTATGAGAAAGATGAGGTACAGCTAAGACCTGGAAATTACAATCGGGCAGCTGGTCCTCCATGATTTATCTGGAAGACAACTTTTTTAAACTCAGGTAACCAACATAACTGTTACTAACCACCTACTAGGTGATAATATAATGATAATATCATGCTATGATTTCCCTAAAAATATGCTAACACTTGGGAATGGTGTCTCTTACACAAGTAAGGGTTTGTTTTGATAATACCAATAACATTACCAACGACTAGGTCGTGACTAGTGCCAACTTTTATTTAGCCGGAGTCTGTCCAACACCTCTACAAAGGCAGGAATTGTTTTTTTGTGAATTGTTTTGCAAATATGTCTGCTTAAAAAGAATATGTAAGGATAAAACAGTAATTGTGTGTTTCTTTTTAGAACTTGGTCCTGAAGAAGGTTTTAATTGTTGCTCCAAAACCGAAACGCCGCGTCGACCCCTGTTCTTGTGAACATTTTTAATTTCTTAATGCATAAATTGTTTGTCTTTTGCTTATAGCCATAATTCTATGTGTTTTTAATTGCGACACCGTATGCCTTTTTTTAATCAATTGTTATTATGGTGATTATTCTGTAATTGTGTAATAAATATACAAATGTTATATTTTTAAAGACAATTTTCCTGTTTTTTGTTAAACCTTGTCTATAGACTTGTTAGACTCTGAGCTTTACACATATTGTATTAATTGATAAGTTTTCAATAATGGTTGGCGTATGTACAGTTGAATAAGTAGTGCAGGGCACTTGGTAATACATTATTGTGTGATTGGTACTGTTCAAAAATAAAATTCCAGACACCTGTTAGCAGCCTTAACCACCTTAGAGGGTTACCAGTGGGACCTCCATGTTTTTCAATATTTCTCCCCTGTCCCAGATGTGACAGATAAGGGGGCCTCCTTTACTTTCTTTTTTAATCTTTTGAATTGCCTTTGTTTGCAACCTGAGGTAAAAGCTGTCCATTGACTACTAATGGAGGACAGGTTATGGCTAAAAAAGCCAATGGAAATGTCTAGTGCGGTTTTAAACCTTTTTCTCACAAGACTATAGACCAGGTCTGAACAGTGGGTATTCTGTACTGCATACGTCCGACAATGGGATGTATGACGGTACGACTCGGGCTATTACCACGCGTACCGTTATAATGCGTGTTTTACAATGCAAGTCGTTACCACGACTTGCGCTGTAGGGTGCGGACTTAGGAATACTTTAATTTACTATTCCAACACCAGTCCCCGTGGATAGTAGGGAAGGTGTTGGAATAGTAAATGAACTATTCCTTGTCCTTGAGCGCCCTCCAGCACAAGTCGTGGTTACGACTTGCCTTGTAAGAGACGCGTCGTAATGGTAGCGCAGGGTAACATCAGCGTTGTAAAGGATGTTCCCCCCGACAATGAGTTCAGATGCCAGTAAACCAAAACTAGGTGGTAAGACCCATCAGACCTGGTCACAGTGAACATTATTCATGGGAGACACACATGTTTCAATTATACATTGATATTCCAGTTAGTCAAGGATTTCCGCAACGGGAGCTTTCGCTTTTCGCCGCATGGGATATTGGGGTTGTGGCTGTGGTATTGGCAAAAGTTTGTCCCATCCACATTGAGAACGGTACAACGCCGGCGCAAGCGCCAGAGCCCACTATTCTGCAAAAGTATGTGCTTGCTCCTTAGGCACTGTGTGCGCAAAACTTGGGAAGATAACCTCCTCCCCTTTCGGAGCCGCCAGAACGAATGGTGGGGGCTAGTCTGCCTCCACTAACAAAATGTCATATGTAGAAGTCAGATTTTCTCATAAAATCCCATTTATTTTACGTTGTATGTCACCCTCAATTAAGAGGACAATGTCAAATAGTCTGTCAGGGGGAGCCACTCTAGTGTCAGCTGTGTCTGCGGTGATGAACGTCTCAGTTGCTGTCGCCTTCAGATACGGACGCAGTGCTATCCGCACTACTGTAATCTCGGGTGCGCTGTCGAGCAGTGTTAGTGCCCATGTCTGGTTCCGAAGCTATGTTCTCACTATCTGTGGCATACCTCGCTGTTAAAGCAGCAACTTTCTTTTTCTGAAACTGCGGTCACTGGCGTTGAAAGTCGTCCTGCTTGCCTTTACCATCAGCTGGGTGGGGCTGCTCACGTCCTTGCGGGGCACCCTGACCTCTGCCGCGTTCTCCTCCACCGACGTGTGAGACCGATGCTTCCTGCGAAGAACAAGGAGAACGTTGATCAGGAACCTGAAATCTATCCGCGGACCTAATATTCGCGCGGTCGCGCAAATCATAAGTGGGCTCAGTAGCCACTGGTACTAGTGACGCAGGACGCGACCCTTGTTTCTTTAGTTGCTTTCCCTGTTTCTTATTTTTCCAATTCTGGACGGTCGTCTTTATTAGACTTAGCCGTCTCAGTTTGCGGTTCGTACTGCCTTCTAAGCAAAAGGCTTAACACTCAAACTATTTCGGCCAATGGTCTTATAAGCCTCCGAAATAATTTTCGGCAACTGTCGGGGCTTATCGGCATCAGGGACATCGCGCAAAGCATTAGACACCTGAAAGTTTACCGCCTCTCCTTCATTAGCAAGGATGAGATCGGAAACTACATCAAACACTCCGACAAGTGTCCCCCACCTTGGGCACCATGTTGCAGGGATTCTGCTCATGCACAGAACTATGCACGGGAAACCAGGACCTCAGTGAATTGTGGTGGACCAAAAACTCACCGTAGTACCCAGAACCCCTATCCGACTAGCATCAGTGTCTCATTAGCTCTCTGTCCTAGAGCGAAGCTACCAATGATTAGACAACCCAGAACATGCGACTTAGGGTACTCTCAGGAATGGTGGGAATCAAGAACACTCTTTCATTTTTATTCTCATACCAGTCCACAAATTAGAGACACGGTAAAGTTTAAAATGTTTATTTTAACGACGTGCTCTAAGATGCTGTATTTTGGCTAACAGAAGCAGGCATATGATTAGAAATAATACGATCAGCATTGTTACAATTCCATAAAACACAGAGGGAGAAATCATGTTACAATGATAGTGAAAAAAGGTCCTATAGCACCTTGTGTACCACCCTTCCCTGCTAGGAACTAGGTTTTATAATAATAATAATAGAAGGTCTCTTAGGCTTCAATGGGGAACCCCATACCTCTAAGATCAGCAGAGGTAAATCATATCTCAGGATCAGCAAAGCTCTGTCTCTGGAAACGATATTCTTCCAAGTGCCCAAATCAGGCATGCAGTGCAATATTAAAGGCGCTAGATTTTCAGTCAGTTTCAGCTGTGTGCTTGTTGTGTCTAGAGCATGGGTCGATCGACCTGAATAACAGCATACATTGTTATGGTAACCTTGAAGACTTCTGCACGCAGTGTACAGACTAAGGTCGCAGTGTAAGTTTAGGGATGTGAAAAACAAACCATTCTCATGTGAGGAAAATTCAAGCAGTTTAACTTACAACAACAATATGTAGTGTTGTGTGCAAAAGGCTGCCAAGTGGCAAAATGGTGTTTAAACTTCTAATAAGCTTATGCTAACATAGCGATGTGTGCAATCAAGGCCCTGTCTTCACCACAATAACATACCAAAAACACATTGCTCATAGGTACAGAAGTTATCGATATAAGACATAGCACTGACTTGAGGAGAACAAGCAAAAGATACTTGGTGAATATCATTTATAAGATCATGGCAGGTAGGTTTCACAACATGGTAAGTGTCAAGCATGGAAATCGAAGTGTGATGACGGCAGAAAAATGTAAAAATTGTCAAGGTCTTATATTTAATCGGATTCAACTGATTCCATGGAGCGTAAATAATCGCGTAAATAATCTCGTAGATGTTGCCATCGGGCATAGGGTTGCAGTTGTGCATAATCTTTGCTAATTTTATTGAATTGAGTCATGCTTTTGAGCACAGCAGCATGTTTGGGACGGTATGCAGTCATAATATCGAGTTTTTTTATTTCGACTGGACAGAATATCGAGTAGAAAATATCGACTGGACATAATATCGACTAGACATAATATAGACTACCAAAATATCGACTAGAAAATAATAATATCGAATAAAATGGACATAATATCGAATCAAAAATATAGAATGGACATAATATCGACTAGACAAAATATAGACAACAAAAATATCGAATTTTAGGTAAGTTAATATTAAAAAAAAATTGTGTAATATAATTCTGTAGCGGGTTGTGGGTTTATAGGGGAAAAGGGTGGGAAGTAATTTAATTATAATTAATTAAATATGTTATTTTATTTTTTGTTATTTATTTAGAATTAATTGTTAATTAATTATTAATGGTAATTAATTAAAATATAAATGGTAATTAATTTTAATTGATTAATTGATAAATATTTTAATTTTAGTAATTTATTTTCTGTAGCGGGTTGTGGGTTTATAGGGGAATAGGGTGGGAAGTAATTTAATTATAATTAATTAAATATGTTAATTAATTGGTATGTATTTTGAATTAATTGTTAAATAATATTTATTTGATAAATAATTAATTCTTAATTAATTTTAAATAATTGTTTAATTGACAATTATGTGAATAATATTGTTTTATTTTCTGTAGTCGGTTGTGGGTTTATAGGGGAATAGGGTGGGTAGTAATTTAATTTTAATTAATTAAATATGTTAATTAATTAATTGATTGGTATTTATTTTGAATAAATTGTCAATGAATTTTTAATTGGTAATTAGTTGTTAATTGATAATTAATTTTTATTAATTGATTAATTAATAATTATGTGAATAATATTATTTTATTTGTAGTAGCGGGTTGTGGGTTTATAGGGGAATAGGGTGGGAAGTAATTTAATATAATTAATTAAACATAATAATTAATTAATTGGTATTTATTTTAAATAAATTGTTAATTAATTTTTAATTGGTAATTAATTAATTCTTAATTGGTAATTAAAATGTATTAATTGATTAATTTATAATTATGTGACTTAGATTAATTTATTTTCACTATAGTGGGGATATTAAAATTTACCCCAATGCTATTCAACGCTTTCCTTACTGTTGCACTCTCTGGAGTGGTAATAGTAATTTTTACCTCTACGCTATCCAACGCTTTCCCTACTTTTGCACTCTCTGGAGTGGGAATAGTAATTTTTACCCCTACGCTATCCAACGCTTTCCCTACTGTTGCACTCTCTGGAGTGGGAATAGTAATTTTTGCCCCTACGCTATCCAACGCTTTCCCTACTGTTGCATTTGCTGGAGTTGGAATAGTTATTTTTACCCCTACGCCATCCAATGCTTTCCCTACTGTTGCACTCTCTGGAGTGGGAATAGTAATGTTTACCCCTACACTATCCAACGCTTTCCCTACTGTTGCACTCGCTGGAATGGGAATAGTAATTTTTACCCCTACGCTATCCAACGCTTTCTCTACTGTTGCACTCGCTGGAGTTGGAATAGTAATTTTTACCCCTACGCTATCCAACGCTTTCCCTACTGTTGCACTCGCTGGAGTGGGAATAGTAATTTTTACTCCTACGCCATCCAACGCTTTCCCTACTGTTGCACTCGCTGGAGTTGGAATAGTAATTTTTACCCCTACGCCATCCAACGCTTTCCCTACTGTTGCACTCTTTGGAGTGGGAATAGTAATTTTTACCCCTATGCTATCCAACGCTTTCCCTACTGTTGCACTCTCTGGAGTGGGAATAGTAATTTTTACCTCTACGCTATCCAACGCTTTCTCTACTGTTGCACTCTCTGGAGTGGGAATAGTAATTTTTACCCCTACGCTATCCAACGCTTTCCCTACTGTTGCACTTACTGGAGTGGGAATAGTAATTTTTACCCCTACGCTATCCAACGTCTTCCCTACTGTTGCACTCTCTGGAGTGGGAATAGTAATTTTTATCCCTACGCTATCCAACGCTTTCCCTACTGTTGCACTCTCTGGAGTGGGAATATTAATTTTTACCCCTACGCTATCCAACGCTTTCCCTACTGTTGCACTCACTGGAGTTGGAATAGTTATTTTTACCCCTACGCCATCCAACGCTTTCTCTACTGTTGCACTCTCTGGAGTGGGAATAGTAATTTTTACCCCTACGCTATCCAACGCTTTCCCTACTGTTGCACACGCTGGAGTGGGAATAGTAATTTTTACCCCTACGCTATCCAACGCTTTCCCTACTGTTGCACTCGCTGGAGTTGGAATAGTAATTTTTACCCCTATGCTATCCAACGTCTTCCCTACTGTTGCACTCTCTGGAGTGGAAATAGTAATTTTTACCCCTACGCTATCCAACGCGTTCCCTACTGTTGCACTCTCTGGAGTGGGAATAGTAATTTTTACCCCTACGCTATCCAACGCTTTCCCTACTGTTGCACTTGCTGGAGTTGGAATAGTTATTCTTACCCCTACGCCATCCAAAGCTTTCCCTACTGTTGCACTCTCTGGAGTGGGAATAATAATTTTTACCCCTAGACTATTCAACGCTTTCCCTACTGTTGCACTCGCTGGAGTGGAAATAGTAATTATTACCCCTTCGCTATCCAACGCTTTCCCTACTGTTGCACTCGCTGGAGTTGGAATAGTAATTTTTACCCCTTTGCTATCCAACGCTTTCCCTACTGTTGCACTCTTTGGAGTGGGAATAGTAATTTTTACCTCTACGCTATCCAACGCTTCCCCTACTGTTGCACTCGCTGGAGTGGGAATAGTAATTTTTACCCCTGCGCTATCCAACGCTTTCCCTACTGTTGCACTCGCTGGAGTTGGAATAGTAATTTTCACCCCTACGCTATCCAACGCTTTCCCCACTGTTGCACTCTTTGGAGTGGGAATAGTAATTTTTACCCCTACGCTATCCAACGCTTTCCCTACTGTTGCACTCACTGGAGTTGGAATAGTAAATTTAAACCTCTCGCTATCCTACGGAAAAAATATTGTATATGTTTTGTTAATAATATGTATATATATATATATATATATATATATATATATATATATATATATATATATATATATATATATATATATATATATATATATATTACCTACTGGCGGTCGCCAGTAGGTATATATAGTTAGGATTTTTTCTCTATGGGTTTTTTGAAAATTCTATGTCTAATAACTTTGGCGTTTGTGGACGGAATCGGCTGAAATTTTCAGGAAAATGGCACATTTTGTTTCTGAGCAGCCCTTGAAAATTTGGGGGGGGTTCGTCCAGTGGGGGCCGAGAAAAAAGGGGGGTCCCAAAACGTGTTTTTAACATTGAGTTTTCCATAGGGCGGTTGGCCTCACTTTTAGCCCGAACGGCTGAATGGATTTGCACGAAACTTGGCAAAATTGTAGGGACTGGTAGCCCGATGTGCCTTTTGTAGGTCTCAATATATGTGCTCCAGTGGATTTTGAGAAATTAACGTTTAAAAAAAGATATATATCTGTAACAGCGGACCGGTTAGCGCTCTGGTTCGCGGACTTTTCGCGCAACGGAGCTTTGTGAAGCGAAGCTGATTGGTTCTCCGGCGTCTGTCAACATTCCAAACAGTCCGTAGCGGCCGCCATCTTGTCTCTCGGTAGGATCGAGAGACAAGAGGAGGTCAAAACAAAGGGGGAAATAACTATAAGGGGGCATAGTAGATCCTCGCTGACCCCCTAGGTTTGATGTGGAGGTTTTAAAAGGGCCCCGCGGGGCAAAAAAAAAAAATAATAATAATAATCGAACGGCTGAATGGATTTGCACGAAACTTGGCAAAATTGTAGGGACTGGTAGCCCGATGTGCCTTTGCTAGGTCTCAATATATGTGCTTCAGTGGATTTTGAGAAATTAACGTTCAAAAAAAGATATATATCTGTAACAGCGCACCGCTTCGCGTACTTTTCGCGTTACGGAGCTTTGCGAAGCGAAGCTGATTGGCTCTCCGGTGTCTGTAAACATTCCAAACAGTACGTAGCGGCCGCCATCTTGTCTCTCGGTAGGATCGAGAGACAAGAGGAGGCCAAAGCGAAGGGGCAAATGACCATAAGGGGGCATAGTAGATCCTCGCTGACCCCCTAGGTTTGATGTGGAGGTTTTAAAAGGGCCCCGCGGGGCAAAAAAATAAAATAATAATAATAATCGAACGGCTGATGACCATAAGGGGGCATAGTAGATCCTCGCTGACCCCCTAGGTTTGATGTGGAGGTTTTAAAAGGGCCCCGCGGGGCAAAAAAAAAAATAATAATAATAATCGAACGGCTGAATGGATTTGCACGAAACTTGGTAAAATATTAGGGACTGGTAGCCCGATGTGCCTTTGCTATGTCTCAATATATGTGCTTCAGTGCATTTTGAGAAATTAACGTTCAAAAACAAGATATATATCTGTAACAGCGCTCCGCTTCGCGGAGATAAAATTATATGTGTATTACCTAGCTGTTGCTAACACCAGTTAGCGACGGCTAGTAGGAGATAGCGACCATCTTGGGTCCCACTTTGCATGTGAGTGATATTTATCACTAATGACATGCAAAGTGGGCATGCCAAGATGTTAGCGACTGGAAACAGTCGCTAACATCGCTATCTCCTATTATCAACTTTTGGAAATATTCGAGATAAGCGCGAATATCTCCAAAAAGTAACAGCTGCCCTGAGCAGTTCTTAGCCATGTTATCCAATGGGAGGTGGATAACATGGCTAAGAGCATTAGCTCGGTAATGCATGAATATCGCGGAGTTTTCAGCGATATTAATGCATTGCGCTCGTTTTTTATCGTATTTGCGATAAACCTTGATAATAGCAAGGTTTATCTGCGATAATTTCTGACGGTAAAAAAATCTTTGCAATGCATCGTTAGGGATAAATATCGCTTAACTTTGGTAATATGCCCCAACGTCTGTTAACGTTCGATTCGAAGGAAATCAGGAATTGTTGAAAAACATTGTGTGCGCCATCTTGTCTTTTTTCAAATGCCACACTTTTGTCGTGCACGGCAGCCATTTTAGATGCCTTGACCAGATCCACTCTGTCGATCCTTAGCATGGCTCCCCACCCTCGCAAGCATCTCCCCCAGGCAGTGGTCACCCCCGCTCTCTGTTTTATGCATGGGTAATAAACCTCCCCCCATCTGCGCTGTTCTTCCCTGAGAATCACACCCTGTGCCCGCCCGACACCTCCCTTTCGCCCTATTCACTACCGCACCCTCTGACACTCCTTTTCCTCTGTGTCCGATTGTCCAGGCCGGTCCTAGGCTATCAGCTAGCCCTGCAGATGTAGTTTATGGCCACAGCTGTAAAGAATCACCTGTCTTCAAAGGAGTTATAGTAGATCAAGGCCCACACTCGATGAGATCCGTCACAGCAGAAGCGTTGCTATTATCTGAAAACCATCCTGTATTGTGATTGGGGAGGGGACCGAGCGTGAAGCGGAAGATTCCAGGGATGACTCTTTGTACATCAAAGTTTTTACAATTATGTGTCACATTAAAAATATATAGCACTCCGACAAAGTAGTAAGATTATAAAACTTTAATAATTTATAAATATATACAAGAAAACAAAAATAGTAATAACATATAAACATTTTTAGAGAAAAACAACGAAGTAGCGGTCGGCTGTGCGAATAGTCCCAACGCAGCACTACGTCCAGATTTCCGGCGTGGGGCGTCGCGGGGGGTGGGTGATCAGTAGCAAACTGTTGTGCGAATAGTTCCAAGGCAGCAGAACGCGCCGAAATCTAGATGACACGAAAGTGATGTCTAGTAAGTTGCCACCCAGCAAATAACGGCGTGGGGCGTCGCGGGGGGTGGGTCATCAGTAGCAAACTGTTGTGCGAATAGTTCCAAGGCAGCAGAACGATGGCACCAAGGTGATGTCCAGTAAGTTGCCGCACTGGTTTTGGTATCCTACAATGCTGCTCCGAATAACGGCGTGGAGCGCCCCGGGGGAGGCGGCGTGAACGGGCCTCTCCAGGTGGAGTCTCATCTGTTTTAGTGGGGCGCCCCTTTACCGTTTCAGTTGCCATTCCGTCCGCTTTTGGTCCACTGTGTCAAAATCCGCCATTCAGCTGAGTTGCGCCCACTCTTGCGGTGCAGCGATAGGCGGCTGTCACAGGACTCTCAAAATGGCGGCAGGCTGTTTCCTTTTTGGGCCTGGTCCACTGAAATGGCCCTGGGACACCTTGGAAATCGGACGCTTGTCTGCTAGGTCTTGGACCCCATTCTCGAAAGCGTCCCCTCCGCCTTGAGAATTCATCAAAAGTTTTGGGGGCTCCGACTCCTGCAGGCTTCTGGTGGGGAGCGGCTGCCATGATTGCTCGCGGAATGACCACGACTGAGCTACGAGATGGTGGTGCTTTCATGCTGACGCCAGCTTCAGTCTGAAACATCCAGAAACAAGGTGGGGCTTTCATCGTTTGGGGGAAAAAAAAAGTTTTCATCCAATGAAAAGTGTTGTTTTTAGGTCATATGATCAAGCCTTCCATCATTAGGAAACCAAAAGTAAAATGAACCAATGAAAAGTTTTATAAACAAGTCACATGACCTGTTATGCGGCATAGGGTATAAAATGCGGAGAAAATACGTTGGCACGTGAGGCGGCGTCAGTAGCGGACCGATGTGCGAATAGGCCGAAGGCAATACAACGCGCCAAGATCCGGATGGCACCGAGGTGGTGTCATAGTTGAGAGTTCTGAGCAGCGGTTGTAACACTGTCTGAAGCTTATTTGCAGCTGCTGCAGCTTCACTACGCGCCAAGATCCGGATGGCACCGAGGTGGTGTGTAGGAAGTTGCCGCACTGGTGTGGCCATCCTACAATGCTGAAAGTCGGCGTGGGGCGCCCCGTTGGCCTGTGAGTTTGCGTCAGTAGCGGACCGATGTGCGAATAGGCCGAAGGCAGCACAACGCGCCAAGATCCGGATGGCACCGAGGTGGTGTCTAGTAAGTTGTCGCACTTCTGTGGCCATCCTACAATGTTGAAAGTCGGCGTGGGGCGCCCCGTTGGCCTGTGAGATGGTGTCAGTAGCGGACTGATGTGTGAATGGGGCCAAAGGCAGCGCAACAATATTTTCTACTATATTTCCGGTGTAGAAGACACCACAAGGCGCTGAGATGCCAAGATCCGGATGGCACCGAGGTGGTGTGTAGCAAGTTGCCGCACTGGTGTGGCCATCCTACAATGCTGAAAGTCGGCGTGGGGCGCCCCGTTGGCCTGTGAGATGGCGTCAGTAGCGGACCGATGTGCGAATAGGCCGAAGGCAGCACAACAATATTTTCTGACTGACACCACAAGGCGCTGAGATGCCAAGATCCGGATGGCACCGAGGTGATGTCTAAGTTGCGGACTGATGTGCGAATGGGGCCAAAGGCAGCGTAACAATATTTTTTGTATGGAAGATACCACTAGGCGTTGAGATGCCAAGATTCGGATGGCACTGAGGTGATGTCTAGCAAGTTGGTGTGGTCATCCTACAATGCTGAAACTCGGCGTGGGTCACCCCATTAGCCTGTGAGATGGCGTCAGTAGCGGACCAATGTGCGAATAGGCCGAAGGCAGCACAACGCGCCAAGATCCGGATGTCACCGTGGTGGTTTCATAGTTGAGAGGCACTTCATCTGCAGTGGGGCGCCGAGATCCGGATGGCACCGAGGTGATGTCTAGCAAGTTGCTGTACTGGTGTGGTCATCCTACAATGCTGAAACTCGGCGTGGGTCGCCCCATTAGCCTGTGAGATGGCGTCAGTAGCGGACCGATGTGCGAATAGGCCGAAGGCAGCACAACGCGTCAAGATCCGGATGTCACCGTGGTGGTTTCATAGTTGAGAGGCACTTCATCTGCAGTGGGGCGCCGAGATCCGGATGGCACCGAGGTGATGTCTAGCAAGTTGCTGTACTGGTGTGGTCATCCTACAATGCTGAAACTCGGCGTGGGTCGCCCCATTAGCCTGTGAGATGGCGTCAGTAGCGGACCGATGTGCGAATAGGCCGAAGGCAGCACAACGCGCCAAGATCCGGATGTCACCGTGGTGGTTTCATAGTTGAGAGGCACTTCATCTGCAGTGGGGCGCCGAGATCCGGATGGCACCGAGGTGATGTCTAGCAAGTTGCTGTACTGGTGTGGTCATCCTACAATGCTGAAACTCGGCGTGGGTCGCCCCATTAGCCTGTGAGATGGCGTCAGTAGCGGACCGATGTGCGAATAGGCCGAAGGCAGCACAACGCGCCAAGATCCGGATGTCACCGTGGTGGTTTCATAGTTGAGAGGCACTTCATCTGCAGTGGGGCGCCGAGATCCGGATGGCACCGAGGTGATGTCTAGCAAGTTGCTGTACTTGTGTGGTCATCCTACAATGCTGAAACTCGGCGTGGGTCGCCCCATTAGCCTGTGAGATAGCTGTTCTTTGGATTTGGGCCTGGCTCGTCTGCTGTAGTGGGGCGCCCCTTTACCGTTTCAGTTGCCATTCAGCTGAGTTTCGGCTGCTCTTGATGTTACAGCGACAGGCGGCTGCAACAGGACTTTCAAAATGGCGGTCTGTTCTTTGGATTTGGGCCTGGTCCACTAAAATGGCCCTGGGACACCTTAGAACTCGGACGCTCGATTTTTTTTTCCTTTCCTGTACATGCAAAAAAAGGTAAATGCCCGGTACGTTACACGCTTCATCTGCCACGATGAACTCTCCAGAGGAACCGAAAAAAAATATAGTTGTGGTAACTATACCATGCATCGTCATATGGAGAGGTGGCACCAATTAATTATAGTGCTGCATAAAAGAGAGATTTGGAGGAGAACCCGTGACCTGCTAGTACATTCATCAAAGAAGTGGCACTGAGAGCTTCAGAGGCAAGGGAAACGGTCCCAAATATTTAGAAGAACTTTGGAAAGATTAAAATGACATGTTTAGATTGTGGCAAATTAATTTCATGTGGACAGATGAGTGTTACTCTAATAAATACAGCATATGAACATCATCATAGTCGATGGTTGGTAGAGACATTTTGACTATATCCTGGACCTGCCCGTCCTCGCCCAAAATGGCGCCAGAATAAATGGGACTCGTAACTCCTTGTTGTGTACTGGTTGCAGAACCTTGAAATCACGAGATACGTATGCAGTTTTGAAGCACATGGCGGGCGGGGACGAGAATTGATTGAATATTTCGACATCCCTATTGATATTAAGTTCTGATGTGTTATTGATTACTGTACTGTTGAAAGTTCGAATTAACGTCACCCATGGTACTTGCCCGCAAATGTATATCTAGATAATTTTATTGTAACTGGCCCTGTCGTATTTTAATTATAAAATGTACGTCCACCGATTCCGTAACTGTTAGACACCTTAGTTCTTGCAACCTAATGGCCCGCCCGTTACGTTCCTCTACAGTGTAAATGTCTATTCATCATATACGATTACAGTTTGCTCCGTGGCCGGCCCACGTGGTTATAGGCTCGTATTTGTATAATGAAATTTTCACAATAAAGGTTTTTAAAAGAAAACATGGTAGTAGTATATACATTGGTAAAGTTTTTAATAATAGTCACTGTTTTAGAATCATTAAAAGGCAAGTGAAATAAAGCAGACCAATTACATGAAGGGTAAAAGGTATAATACGAAGGAACGCAGTAAAGATAAATGGTCAATGGCTGTTGTGTTTTCTATTCCTGCAACATAAAGTGATCGATAAGAATCTCATATTCAGGCGTATCGGCGACTAAGACAGCAGGTCGACCCTCTTTTGCTCAACGGCTCCGTCATGGGACGAAGAAACGCTCTTTTTCTCGAAAAAAGGAATATATTTTACTTGCAGGACAGTTGTAAAATTTCCGGGAAAGTACATTAGCCTGGAACATTATAACATATATTTAAGAAAAAATAATGTTCGGAAGTAATGAAAAGCGTAATTTTTAGGTCATATGACCAAGCCTTTCATCATTACAATAAGAAAAGTAAAATGAACCAATGAAAAGTTTTATTAACAAGTCACATGACTTGTTATGCTTACGTTACGCGCTGCGCGCCCCGGATGACTTCCGGATGCGCTAACGCGGCGCGTCATATGACGCATTACGCGACAACGCAGGTACAGAATATAGTTAAAATGTCTCCACCAACCAGCGGTCGGAACACAACCCCTTTCAGCAGGCTAAATAGTTCTGTTAAATGACAACAGAAGGGACAGGCAACAAGAACCATCAGTCAAAGAGGGGAGGGCTAGTTCTTCTCTACCGGGTTACATTGGGGCGCTACCGGAACTGATCGAATTGGTAGTCTACAGTGTTTCTGGATGTTTCAGACTGAAGCTGGGGTTAGCATGAGAGCAGCACCATTTCGTAGCTCCGTCGTGGTCATTCCGCAACCAATCATGGCAGCCGTTCTTTATCGTTATTTTGGGCGGGGTGGGTGGCGGAGCCGAGCTGTTTTGCAGCCATCATTGTGTGGAGTTCAGTTCATCTCACTAGTTTTGTATTTGTCATGAGGGGTTGTTCCTAATGTTTCTATTTTAGCGAGGTCAAAAAGAGATCCTATTAGTGGCCTACTGATTTTGCTCGATTCCTTTTCTTTTTTTTTACACGATTTTTCGTTATCTGCAAAGACTAAACAGAGTATTGCGACTCTGTGTTTGTTTGTAAATAGAGAATGAACCAAAGAGAACTAATTCTAAAACAGTAAATACTTGGATAACAATGAATCAAATGGAGAGAGAAGCAGGCACGACGGATTACAATGGGGGCAAAGACCTGCGTTAACTACCTTTCACTATCTGCAAAGAGAGAGTACTCCTAATAGAAATGAGGGGGGGGGGGGCACCATTCAAAGCAGATCAGTGTGCATAAACACGAAAATGTTTTCACTTACCACGTACTTGACATTCGACAGCTTATGATATTTGCTATTAAAAAACCATTGAAATTCACTGAAAAAACCATAGGTTATAGACCATATATAGTTAGGAATTAGCATTTACAAAACCTTGAAAATTCACTGAAAAAACCATAGGTTATAGACCATATATAGTTAGGAATTAGCATTTAAAAAACCTTATTTTACTCACACAAAACCATTGAAATTCCATATATAGTTAGTTGCACTAACTATATATCGCGCACCTGCAATCCACTGCTGATGATGTCACATATTACATCATTCATGACATGGTCAGTGACATCACTGATGACATCACTGATGACATCTCAAATGACATCACTGATGACATCACTGATGACAACATCCAGTGACTGTATGTTTCTGTAAAGTTAAAATGTGTCTTACATATTGAAGAATGAGTGGAAGTATAAGTGTCTGGACAAAGGATTTAGTAGGTGCATGACTGAATGCATGAGTGAGTGATTAAATGTGTCTCACTGAGTGCATGGGTTAGTGACTAAAGTGTCTTAATTTGTGCATCATTATGTCTGTTGTTCTGTAAACTGCTGCATGTTTTGATCAGTAGCTATATAATTAACTATATGGGTTACTGATTGATTGTCCAAGTATTTGTATGGGAGACTGAGTGTGTGTGTGGCTGGCTGGGAGGTGTGTGACTCTGTGCAGATCAATGTGTACTTGTATCAATGATTGTATAACAAGGTAAGTATGTGTTAGTATATGTTTGAAAATGTAAGGTGCTCTATGTTTAACTGTATAGACAAGAAAATGGAAGTGTCATTGATTCTTTACAGGACTGACTAGGTGTGTGAGTAACTCCATGGATGAGTGGCAGACTGTGAGTGTCTGTATAGGTGTATGAGTGCATATGATAGTGTTGTAAAGATGAGTGATTGTATGTATGAATGATAGTATGGGTGAATGAGTGAAGGTGTGTGTAGACGTAGGAATCAGTGAGTGCGTATGTAGTAACTAGTATTGGTGTGTCAATGGTTTCAAAAATTATATTCTGTATTTAACACTGGGTGAAACAGAGGTTATATTAAAATGTGAGGAGATGCATTGTATTGTCACATGAATGATATCATCAGTGATGTGGTCATTGATGTCAAATGAGATGTCATCAGTGATGTCATCAGTGATGTCATTTGAGATGTCATCAGTGATGTCATCAGTGATGTCACTGACCATGTCATGAATGATGTAATATGTGACATCATCAGCAGTGGATTGCAGGTGCGCGATATATAGTTAGTGCAACTAACTATATATGGAATTTCAATGGTTTTGTGTGAGTAAAATAAGGTTTTTTAAATGCTAATTCCTAACTATATATGGTCTATAACCTATGGTTTTTTCAGTGAATATATATATATATATATATTCAATACACATGGTTTACTCACACGGGACGCACACCGATTTGCACAGGTAACCAGCCTTTATTTGAGGTATGGACACTTTCGTTCGCGGGCTTCTTTTAGCAGCTTTCCGGAACGCCGACGCGTTTCGGGTTTCCCCTTCTTCATTGGGCTGTCGGAAAGTTCGTGCTGTGGTAGGTAACTCCCTCATAAAATATAAAGTCCCGCCCCAATGGGCTGAATGAAGACCTCTGGGAGTCGTAGTCCTAGTTATTCCAAATGTGATCAATGCGCACTATTGACTGCCAGATAGAGCCCTTCGTGGGCCCCCGCGCACTTCTGTGTCCTCAATCCTTCGTGCAGACCACGCATTGTGAAAAGATGAATTCCCTTCACACGGCCCCCTTGGCATCTTGGGGTGGTGCTATCCCGGCGGATGAGCCTCCGCCTTAATATTCAATACACATGGTTTACTCACACGGGACGCACACCGATTTGCACAGGTAACCAGCCTTTATTTGAGGTATGGACACTTTCGTTTGCGGGCTTCTTTTAGCAGCTTTCCGGAACGCCGACGCGTTTCGGGTTTCCCCTTCTTCATTGGGCTGTCGGAAAGTTCGTGCTGTGGTAGGTAACTCCCTCATAAAATATAAAGTCCCGCCCCAATGGGCTGAATGAAGACCTCTGGGAGTCGTAGTCCTTGTTATTCCAAATGTGATCAATGCGCACTATTGACTGCCAGATAGAGCCCTTCGTGGGCCCCCGCGCACTTCTGTTTCTCAGCCTAACAGCAACTCTTTAAAAAGCTAAGAATGTTAAGACTGATATCACCTGAAACATTTGAAAGAAGTATAGGAGTGCAGGGCGAACCTATTTAAAATTAACCCTTGTCAGTACGGGGAGAATGTAATGTTTCCTGGGTACTTTGTAAAAGCTACAAAACATAATAAAATGTAGCATTCCAGGAGTTGGGGTTCTAGTGATACCCAGCCAGGACCGCAGGCTAGAATTAATCATAGCTGCTCATGAAGGATCAGTGTCTTCCTGTACATGTGTGGCAGCTACATCTTCCTTAGTATAGAAACTCTATTGGTGGCATGGTCTGTACAAGTGGACTAAACAATAAGTCCTTAGCTGTAACATTTATCAGCAAAATAAAAATTCTACCACAGCCACCCCTTCTAGTTTCAACCAAACCCCTAACTTGTGGACATCTGCAGTCAGATGGTGTGTTTAAATTTAGTCTATTGCCCGTAGATTCGTGTTCTAGATTTATATGGGTGTGGCCATATGCAGTAGCAGCATTCCACTTGGACCAGCGTTTGTCTGTAAGGCTTATCCGGATACCATGGGAACCATGGGTATTGCTGTGCATTATTCCTCCCACTGTCATCCTGAGGGAAATTTGACAGTGGAAAAGACGAATTGTGATTTAAAGCACTTCTTAACAGCTAGAGTATTAGGCTCAAATTATAGTTGGATCCATCACTTATATGGAGTCCAAAGAGCTTTAAACAATCTGCCTAGACAATTCTTGGGTGGCCGGACCCCCATGAAGTCTTTTTTGGTGTCCAGATGTACATCCCAGATCTCAACAACTCTGGAACAGTGGTGGCACATAAGCCTTTTGATATCAATGAACGTTTCGCTGTCTTACAGGAACTCCAAGACTTCCGGGATGAACATTCAAATGAAACTTCTAAACGTTATGACACAGATGAAGTGAAGGAGCAACCACCAACTTCTGGATGGATTCTTAAAGTTGGAGATATAATTTGAGAGAAGATTACAGACAGAAATGAATTTGGCACCAGTGCCAGTTCTTGGCAGTCAAGATACCAGAATTGTGATTTTGCCCCCGCTTGCTGGTTGTAGAAAAAAATGTTTTGTTTCCATAGATTTGATCAAGCTACATCGTGTGGCCAGTCCTACTCTGTAGGCCACAATGGCTCCTGGGTAGTTACCTGCCTCCTCTTCCTACTATACAGGAAATCCCTCTACAAGCATTAAATAATACAAGCATTGCTTCTCTCTGGCTTGGGACTTCAGGTGCTGATGTTTTAATACTTCCTGTTACTTCTAATACAGAATGCATATCAGATGTGAATTTACAATTTTCAACTGCTACTCATAACAACAAAGTTTTTTATTACCAACCACATTTGGAGGTGGATACCACTTCACCTTTACCACATGAGGTCCCTGTTTTTGCATAGACTACCTCTGGCTACTTTGCCGAAATGGATGATTTTTCTTCAGATTCCTCGCATACTTCACTGCGCGGTATACATACATTGCTAGGCTATCCGGAATTCGGTTAAAGCGACTATGCCCGACATTACCCTACCGACTGCAAATCAGCTGACCCGGTTTAAACCGAGTACCGCTGAATTTTTCAAATGTGATTCACCACTTGGCCATTTGCACCTTTTGGCCACTTGAGGGAGCCTAAGCAGTACAAACCCAGCATCCGAGCTAGGCATCGGAATTCCATGAAACATTTCACCCTCCTCCTGCTGTTCATGGCCTTCAAACACACTTTTACTTTCAGCGCGGTGCTCTTGAAACGGGCGCTGCGCTTTGCACTCGGTGATGGTTCTGTGTCCCTCCCCGCTGTAGTGTATGTCTCCCCCGGGGCTTAAGTTAAACCCCAAGCGCCAGTGTCTTTTAATCTCAGCACAGTGCCCTTGTTATAATTGAAGTAACAAGAGGAGACGCGCTCCTCCTCTCACCCTGCTGTCAGCCTTATTTTTAAAAGTTATCATCCCTTTTGTGCTAATTATTTGGCACTGTTTTGCAACTCAATTATAAGCAGTTCCACCTTTAAGAAGGCGGTTCTTCTCCATAAATGTGCAACTTCCTCCAAAGCCCGGAGTTTCAAGCCGGCCTAGGGTGTCCGCTCCTTCCAGTTCCACGGGGTCTGCATTTTGTATTAACTGCGGGACTGTGACTCGCCGCCAGTGCCTGTGCCCTGAGGAGGAACTGGCTACATACACCACAGAAGGTGCCGAGGTGAGCGTTACACCCTGTTGAGACACTTCAAGAGGCTTTGTTGTTCTTTCACCCGAGATTCAATAATAACACCTCATCCGATTTTATGCCGGGGGTCACACATGGCAGCGCCTGCTGAAAACATGTGCAAGAGGCGCGTCACCGGTGTTAGCATTGATAATTGCTATCGTTGGTCCTAGTAAAATCTTTATTAGTGCTTGCACTTTTATAAATGACAGAGCTTTGAAAACAATTGGGAAGTAAACCTCTTCATCGTAGCATTTCTTAATGTTAGCCCTGTGTGAGAAGGGGTGGCGGAAGCAGTGTGCAGTACTGCATGTATCTATTTACTGCAGTTAAAGCGCCTCAAGCTTACTTCCTGCTGCTTCAAAGCGCCGAATGAGCACAATGAACTGTTCATGCCGACCTTGTTCACAAAAAAAGTGCCACATTCATGCCTTTTCATCATCAAATTTGTTTGGTTAGAGTTTTTGTGAAGAACAGAAGGCATCTCAAAAAAATCTTGTGTTTATAAGATGAACTGGAACCTTCGGAGCCGACTGCCCTACTTACACGTGCGGGTACGGAGAACAGGCACTGCACAGGCAGGAGCGGTGTAACCTCCCTATCATGCTGTAAATAGATACAGCGCAGGCAGAAGTGCTTAGTTTGTAAAAAAAGTGCCAGGGCTTTGTCAGGAGGCCACTGTAGCTTGCGACATCCTTATTGCCCCTGCTAGTCCAGCCAATGATAGTACCAGCAGAACTATTAACATCACACTGCTACAAGTGCGACTAGTCTGGCCATTCCAGATGCCCAAAGCTGTTAGAATGGCTTGAGCAGAGGCATTAGTCGTTTCTAATGTATATCATTCAATAATACA
This sequence comes from Lissotriton helveticus, assembly GCF_964261635.1. Classification (NCBI taxonomy): domain Eukaryota; kingdom Metazoa; phylum Chordata; class Amphibia; order Caudata; family Salamandridae; genus Lissotriton; species Lissotriton helveticus. The sequence continues at coordinate 1,649,280,667 of NC_136061.1, forward strand.
CTTTCGTACGAATTCCTAAATTAGGCTAACAGCGTGGCAGACTGTCATAAGAGTCGGTGTTGACAATTCTACCGAGCGCCGAAAACCACCGGCTCAAATTAAGCACAGGCAGCCGCTGAACAAGCATCCCTCACACAGATAAAACAGGCAAAGCACACTTTGCTTTCACGAGCAGAAAGTACCGCGGAGAGACACCAGAAAGTCCCTCGAGTTGAGCACACAGAACAGCTACATAACAGGTGCTAGAACTGAAACAGTACACTCATTAGGTGAGCAAGCTTCCTACACCTAGGGTCGGTAAATAACAGACAGCAGCAGTGCAAGAGTCTATCAAACACACAATAGGAAAAGCACAGCCATGCACCTTCTGTTGCACGCACAAAAGAGGCACAGCCAGTGCTTAATTTGTAAAATATGAAGTGCAGGTGCTAAAATGGTTGTTGGAGGCCACACCTACATTTCTCTGGCTCCACCCACTCCCTCCACTGGCTCCACCCATGAACTCTATTAGCTCCACCCACATCTTTAACTGACGCTGCTAAAATTGATAAAGGTAATTTGATACAAAAGAAACACGTGGTCAGGTATTAGAAGAGTGTGGAAAGGGACCAGTAAGTATGCGCCTCAGGCAGAGCGAGAAATAACTTAAACAGAGAGGAGATGGTCTTTTGGGCGTAGCATGGTATCAGAGTACTGTCTTGCACACAGCAACATTATAGTAGAGGAATTCTCTTGTATCGTTCGGACGGTGTGCATTTGTCTTTCTTGGCAAATAAGCGGATCTATTTGCTGAATTTAAGAGAAAAAGTGGTAAGTATCTAGGGGTTTCCTGGTTGTCTAACGATTGTGAAGGTCTAACCAGCCCAGCATTGCAAAGGTGTTCTAGGTACATCCAGGCTAGCTACGGACAGGTTAGATAAGCACGATGTTGTGATAATACAGTGCTCCGAATGGGATCTTAAGAAACTCACTAAAAGGAACACATACCACAGAAATACTCCTGAGTCCTGAAGCAGCACCCAGGCGGTGTAAAATGCACTAAGTGCATTGGGCTAAAAAAATTATAATTAACTGCACGTCATTAGAAACTTCAGTTAAACATTCCCAATGAAGTATTTGCACAAGTCATTTTAACCTCAATAACAGTGTTGGAAGCCACACCAGACAGTATTGGAGTTGAAAAGAAAATTCTTGGGGTAACAAATTCAGGGCCAGTCTGCATGTGAGTGCACAGGTTACACTTGATGACCCTAACTAGACTGGAGAGCGATGACGCCTCCCCTACCCCGGGCGTTTTGGCAAAGCCACGTCCGTGTACAGGGCTCTCTGGTGCTTGACCGGGGTCTGCTATGTGGGCAATGGGCATGAACAAGGATACAACTTCAGCACCCAATGTAGGACGTCCATCCTTACCGCGTACGTACCCACTACCCGCCCTATTGTTTGGTGAGCTGAATCAGTTTCAGTCTCAGAAAGAAACACGGGCGAAAAAAGCTCTGAGGTGGAAATATACTTTGGTTTTATTCAATGGGGACTTGGGGGGGCAGCCGACCAGCAGGAGGCTTGCCCCCACAGGATATTTGGGGACGGTAGAAGGGGAGGGGGATTCGGGACGGACAGGAAGGGCTTTTTGGGCTGTTTGGGTTGGGGGAGGTCAGTTGGGCTCCTTTTGGGCTGCTTTTGGGCTGGGGGGTGGTTATAGCTGTGTAACGTGTGTCACTGTCCACCATTTTGTGGTACAGTGACACAGCAGCCGGTAACAGGCAGTTGGGGACGGTTTTTGTTTTTTTGTGGCGGGATCGGTGCTGGTGGGTTCTCTGTGGCGTCGCTGCGGGCAGCGGTGTGGTGCAGGTTACCGGAGTCTCGTGCAGTGCGGTGCGGACGCTGCTGAGTAATGGCGGCGCTTGGGGACCCCCGCGTCAAGGAGGCTGCTGGGGGAGGCGGGCCGCATGGACCTGGTGCGGCCCGACCTCCAGGTAAGGCTGCCGCGGCGCGCTGCCAATGGCGCCGCAGCAGCGGTGATAGCGTGTGGGCCTCCGCGGTCCAGGCCGCGGAAGGCCCCAGGAGGTGGGAGGGGCGGGAGGGAGGCGGGAGGGGGAGGCCGGCGGGGCAAGGCCGCGAGGCACGGGAAGGCCCAGAGGGGTGGGAAGGAGTCTGGAGGGCCGCAGGGACGCTCGGAATTGCACTTTGTGGGCAGGGCCGGGGGGTGGGAGGGATGGGGGAGACAGCGGTGTGGTACCTGGTAGGGGGGTGGGGGCCACGGGGGTTGTCGGGGGGGGGCGCCAGGAGTGGTGGCTGAGGGCTGGGCAGCAGGTGACGGGGAGGGCTCTGGGAGGGGTGCGGGGGCATTACCGGGGCTGGAGGGTGGGAGGGAGAGGAGGGGGCGGGGCAGGTCAGGAGGCGGGGGGCGGGGTCCCCCTTATTAATAGAGGAGTCGGATATGGAGGAGGAAGGGGGTGGGGAGGGGGGGCAAGGGGGCGCGGAGAGTGAGCTAGACTGGGGGTCTTCTTCCGGGGATGGGGTGAGTGTGGTGGGCCCGAGCAGGTCTCCGTCACCGGGGAGGGGGAGGGGAGGAGGAGCGGGGGGGCGGGGCACCGAGGGGACGGGCGTGGGGGTGCGGAGGCGGCAGGGGGGACCCGGCTGGTGGGCGGGGCCGGGGAGGAGGAGGAGGGGAGTGGGGGACGACGACTGGGGGGTGTGGGGGACCGGGATGGGGGTCCAGGGGGTGGGGGGGGCGGGGACGCAGGGGCCGGACTGGGATGAGGGATGGGGATGGGGGTCTAGGGGGTGGGGCGGGGGCTGGGGGCTCCCGGTGTGGCGGGGGGGCCACTCCGCGTGGTGGGGTCGAGGGGCACAGCGGGGTTGGGGTGGGAGCAGCACGTGGGGGGGACAGGAAGGGCCTTCCTTCCCCGGCATGCTGGACTCCACTTTTTGTCATTGGCAGGACATGTTGGCGAGGGGCTCGGGTGAGCAGCATACGGCTCCGTTCCACCGAGGGGATGGGACAGCTCTGCCTTGTACGGGCGGTCACGCTCCAACGTGGGACATGGCATGGGACGGCTTTGGGCGGCGACAGGACGAGTCAACGCCAGCCCCCCCCCCCCCGAAGGGTCACATCGGCTGCCGGGGGTAGGGGGTACATGCAGCTCCTGTTTCTTTGACTGTTGGTGCGAGTGCGGCGGCGGGAGGGGGCGAGTGCGTGGACTTGGTGGATTTGATGCGGGTGTGCAGGGAGAAGGCCGGGTTGAGCCGGCTGGAGTCCATGAGGGACGGCCGGGGGCTACAGGATGTTGGAGATGGAGAGTCTGAGGAGGAGGGGGAGATACGGGAGGGGGGATCTAGTAATGTTGTTGGCAGTGTGTTACAGGTCCGGCCACGGCAAGACGCACCCAGGGTGACAGCCCCCTCAGCTCCACTGGTTAGGTGGCGGGATCCGGCTCGGACGCCGACCTTGACGCCAGGTAAGGTTGGAGACGGAGTGGGGAGTGTTTCGGGCAAGAGGCGCTGTGTGCAGGTGTCGGTGGGGACGGATACTCGGGGGGATGATGCAGGACGGCTGGTGAAAGGCCGGTATGTTAAGGACACCGGGGTAGGAACGGATGGCGGGGCACGGGTCGTGCGCTGGCGGGGAGACGGCATCGGGGGGGCGCGGCGGCGGGGGCGGCCGTGGCTGGGAGTAAAGAGAGTTGCGTGGTGCCGGTGCGGAAGCTGCCGTACATGGGGGTGACCAAGCCGCTGGGGGCGCACTTGTCGCAGGCGACGAGGGAGAAGATCTGGAAAGGAGAGTACATTGACATTTTAAAGTTGTTGCATAGGGAATTGACTTCGAAGGGGGGGGTCCAAGGAGGAGGAGCAAGAGTTAGCTCGGCGCCCCAAGGTCCCGCTAACGATCGACAACTGGTCAGCGGCTTTTCTGATATACGCCAGCGTATATTGTGAAAAATACCCGGAGAGGTCCATCGCGCTATTCAAGTACATGGACGTGGTGCGGAGGGCGCAGATGACGTATAGGGGGTACGCCTGGTCCCATTATGACGAGGAATTCCGGGCGCGAATGGCGGCTGACCCAGAGGCAAAGTGGGGGGAGCTGGATTCTGATCTTTACCAGCAGACGATGGGGGGTGCCAAGGTTGGTCGCACCGTCTATACAGCCAGCGGTTTGCCACTCGCGCCGGCCCCCTTTTCAGCTCGCCCCACCTGAGGGGGGGTGGGGCAGGGTGAGCCCACCGGTCAAAGTACAACCGGGGCCTGCTGGGATTTCAATAAGGGGGCGTGTGGCCACCAGGTGTGCCGTTTCCGGCACGAGTGCTCCAAATGCGGGCGCCGACACCCAGTGGTACGCTGCTGAGGGGTCGTGGGGCCGCCAGGACAGCAGCCTGCACAAGGGGGAGTGCAGGGCGGAGGTTCACAGAGCGGGGGGAGGGGGGTTGGCCGGGGGAGGGTCTGGGGCTTTGGGAAAAGGATCGTACGCTGGTTAGATTGGCGCAGATGGAGCCATGGCTGGCGGCGTATCCGCGGGCGGACGATGCGGCCGTGTTGCGACGGGGGTTTCGGGATGGTTTTCGGCTGGGCTATGAGGGCCCGCGGATTGCGCGCTGGGCGGACAATCTGAAATCTGTACAGGCCCATAGAGGTATTGTGAGAGAGAAGCTGTTTAAGGAGGTCAAGGAGGGCCGAATGGTGGGCCCATTCGCGGAACCGCCGCTGCCGGGGTTGATTATATCCCCGATAGGGGTGGTGCCCAAGAAGGAGCCGGGGCAATTCCGGCTCATTCAACATCTGTCGTGGCCGGCTGGTGGGTCAGTGAACGACTTCATTGCGTCGGATTTGGCGTCGGTGTCATACTCGTCGGTGGATGTGGCGCGAAGGCTCGTGTCGGGGGGGGCAAGGATGCCATGATGGCGAAGTGCAAAATTAAGTCGGCGTTCCGTTTGCTCCCGGTACACCCTGCGGACCATCAGTTACTGGGGATCCAGTTTGACAGTGGCATTTTTGTGGACAAGGCACTGCCGATGGGGTGTTCCATCTCCTGCGCGCTTTTTGAGCGCTTCAGTTCCTTTTTGCAGTGGGTTTTTTCCAGGCACACATGCTCTGAGATGGTGACACACTATCTGGATGACTTCTTTCTGGTTGGGCAACCCGGTGCGACTGACTGCCAGCGGATGCTGGACAGTTTGGCGGGGATGATGGAGATATTTGGGGTCCCCCTGGCGCTGGAGAAGACGCATGGTCCCAGTACGGTGTTGTCCTTTCTCGGTATAGAGCTCGACTCTGCGGCCATGGAAGCACGCCTGCCGGAGGACAAGAGGTTGGCTATGTTGTCATTGGTGGGCGACATGCTGGGAAAGCAGAAGGTGTTGGTTCGGGAGGTTCAAGTTCTTTTGGGGCACCTTAACTTTGCATGTCGCGTGGTGCGAGCGGGTCGTACATTCTGTCGGCGGTTGGGTTTGGCGCTGTCGGGCTCGACTCTCCCCCATCACCATGTGCGTCTCTCGGCGGGGATGAAACGCTGGGACGCTCCCGGGCAGCCATGCGCTTTATAAACCTTTTACATTACATTACAAGGAGGATTTGCGGATGTGGCGTGTTTTCCTGGAACGTTTCAATGGTGTGCCAATGGGGCCTTCGGAGGACTGGGAGTGGGACGTGACGATGTACTCTGATGCGGCGGGTGTCGGCAGTTTTGGCCTGTACTGGGACGGGAGATGGTGCGCGAAACAATGGCCGACACATTGGCAGGCGGAGGGACAGAGCATTGCCTTCCTGGAGTTGTTTCCATTGTTGGTGGCGGTCTCGGTGTGGGTGGCGGAGTTGGCGCACAAGCGGGTGTTGTTCCGGGTGGACAACATGTCGGTGGTGCATGTGGTGAACAGGCAGTCGGCGCGGGACCCCCAGGTGTTGAAGCTGATGAGAGTTTTTGTGCTGCGCTGTTTAGAGAATGACATTATGTTTCATGCGCGCCATGTTCCGGGAGTGGACAATGACATTGCGGATGCCTTGTCTCGTTCACAGTGGCAGAGGTTCCATGGGCTAGCCACGGCGGCGGAGATGGTCAAGACGCCAGTCCAGAGGGAGCTCAGCTGGTGAGGGCTTCGGTGGCTGCGTCCACGTGGAAGGCGTATGCACAGGCGTGGGAGGAGTTTCGGCGCTCTGGTGCGGTAAGGCGGGGGGATCTCTAGCAGCGGGAGGAGCAGGTGGTGAGATTCATGTTGAGCTTGATGGACAGAGGTTTGTCGCGGGTTACGATTGCGGGCAAGCTGGCAGCGATGGCGTTCATGGGGAAGTTGTGGTGGGGTTACCCTCCGTCGGCGGGTGAGTTGGGGACTCGTCTACTGGAAGGCTCGGTGAGAGAGAAGGGAGCGGGCGAGGCACGGCGTCGGCCGATAACGGGGGTTTTGCTGGTGGACTTGATTGCTGCGTTGCCCTCGGTGTGTCAAAACGGGGAGGAGACGGTATTGTTTTCGTCACTCATGTCCTGGCTGTTCTTTGGAGCATTTCGGGTGACGGAGCTGGTGTGTGCGAAAGGGGGACGGGGTCTCATGTGGGAGGACGTGGAGATGCGGGCCCAGGAAGTTGCGGTGCGCTTGCGACGCTTGAAGACGGATCACAGGGGTGTGGGGACGTGGGTGGTGTTGGGACCTGGGGGTCGGGAAGGGGTGTGTCCGGCGATGTGGTGTCGGCGACTGTCGGCGGGGCGGAGTGCGACGGGTGTCGAGGTCTTTGGTCGGAAGGAAGGCGGCAGGGTGACGGCGACTCAGGCTTTGTGGGTTCTGCGGCTCGCCCTGCGGAATATAGGTGAGGACCCCAAGGCGTTTGGGAAGCATTCTTTTCGAATCGGGGGCGGCGACGGAGGCAGCGCGGTGTGGCTGGGGGACGGAGGAGATCAAGAGGCTGGGGAGGTGGAAGTCGGATTGCTGCAGGCGATATGTCAGAATGCGGGGGGTAGAGGGGATGGTCTGAGCTTTATGTTTCGCCCTCTTACATGTGTGTCTTTTCAGGTGCTGTGGCGGGGCCGGAGGCGGCGCTGCTGAACATTTACATTGTGGGACACTCATTTGTCAAGCGGGCTGAGAGGGCTGAATGGGACAATCACCGGACGCTGAACTTGGAGTTGGATGACAGATTGTTTAGATGTCATTGGCGAGGAAAGGGGGGAATGCGTTGGCACGAGTTGATGCCCTTACTGAATAATGTGGTCGGGGGGGTATGCCCGGATGTTGTAGTTATCCACCTGGGAGAAAATGACCTAGTGCACTGTAAAGGTTTGGCACCGGTCAAGCAGATGAAACGAGATCTGTTGAAGATTAAGCGAGATTGGTCAGGGTGTCATTTGATTTGGTCGGATTTTATTCCCAGACGGTGTTGGAGGGGAGCAGAGCGCCCGGGAGCTATTTACAGGACGAAGAGAAAGATCAACAGGGAGATGAAGGATTTCTGTGCCAGGGAGGGGATAGGCAGGATGGAGCGTCCCGAGCTTAGGTACGGGGCGGTGTATTTCTTTAGGGAGGATGGAGTCCACCTCTCAAGGTATGGGATGGAACTCTACATCGTGCAGTTGAAGGGGGCACTTGATGCGGCTTTGGGGGTGAGCAGGTATCCGAGGAGATTGGAGTCCTAGGGGGGGGTCGAAAGACGCTAATGCGGCTTTCGAGTGGCGCTTCTTCTAGTTAAAAGGAGGTAGTTGGGGGTATTGGAAGAGGTCTGGGTTGGCTTTTAGCAGGCGGTGGGGGACACTGAGGTCTTTTGCAGTTGTAGGCAGGGGGGTATGTGTCGGACGGGATGTTATATGAGGTTGTATGAGTTTTGCAATGTGGGGATCCATTTAGGGGTGGTGGGGGCGTTGTTAGGCATTCACTTATTTAGTGAGACATAGTTTTGTGTGGCGCAGGCCAAGGTTGGGTTTAGGCAGGGTGCACCTGATTCCAATAAAGCGGCCTTTATCATACCATTTCTGTGTCCGTGTTCAGTGCTCCCCCCCTCCTACTGGTGGGCCCCAATGGGGACTTGGGGGGGCAGCCGACCAGCAGGAGGCTTGCCCACACGGGATGTTTGGGGCCGGTTGGAAGGGAGGGGGATTCGGGACGGACAGGAAGGGCTTTTTGGGCTGTTTGGGCTGGGGGAGGTCAGTTGGGCTCCTTTTGGGCTGCTTTTGGGCTGGGGGGTGGTTATAATTGGGTAACGTGTGTCACTGTCCACCATTTTGTGGTACAGTGACACAGCAGCCGGTAGCAGGCAGTTGGGGACGGTTTTTGGCCCGCCCGCCCAGTGTAGGGGGTAGCCCGGGGGGGGGGGTTTCCCCGGGGGTTTGTAGTTGACTGGAGGATGTTTTCTTGGATGATGGTGCACGGGAGGTTGAGGGTAGTGGGGACAGCTGTGTTGTCGCTGGATCAGGTGCTGGCTTTCTGCTTTCTCATTGGCGCTTCTTCTAGTTAAAAGGAAGTCGTTGGGGGTATTGGAAGAGGTCTGGGTTGGCTTTTGGCAGGCGGTGGGGGACACTGAGGTCTTTTGCAGTTGTAGGCAGGGGGGTATGTTGCGGATGGGATGTTATATGAGGTTGTATGAGTTTTGCAATGTGGGGATCCATTTAGGAGTGGAGGGGGGTTGTTAGGCATTCACTTATTTAGTGAGACATAGTTTTGTGCGGCGCAGGCCAAGGTTGGGTTTAGGCAGGGTGCACCTGATTCCAATAAAGCGGCCTTTATCACACCATTTCTGTGTCTGTGTTCAGTGCTCCCCCACTCCTACTGGTGGGCCCCAAAGAACATTTTCGGTTTGTTGATAACAGCTCGTGGAATTTCTAATTTACTGTACACCTTTTTTCTTTGTCGCTGTGCATGTTGTCAAACACTTACTCTGGCGCAGAGGCGATGAAGTTCGGCTCTGTTCTAAGACAACAGTGAAGTAAAAAAAAGTAGACTTGTCCTTATTGACAGCTGCTTTAGCCGGCTGTCTCTTCCTAAATAACAGTCCGGAAGAACAACCTTGCTAATACGCCGATGCCTATGGTGATGTGACACACAACACAGACATTTTTTCCTCACCTTTGTGGCTAATGCCACGGACCCTCGTCTCCTTGGGCGGCCCTTTGGCTGTGACCCAAGACCCCCTGGGTACTTTCTGCTCTCTCCAAGTGCCCTTGCCCCTTAGTTAGAGTTTAGTCAAACAGCTACACTTTTACTTAACATATCTGACACTCTGGAACACACTGCAAACACGCCAGTAGTTTGTTCCTTAATTAGATCAGAACCTGTGACGGAAGGAAGAGGGAACGAATGCTGCTGCCTGCCTATGCCTATCTTGTAGGGAAGGCCTGGGAAAGTGAAACCAGACTGTGTTTTGTGGTCTGGAAACTAATTAGTGCGGGGTTGCGCGCCAGCCGGTATGTTTGGAGTTAAAGTAGTTTACACTGAAGTCTGAAAGACGAATAGGCAATTTTCAACTACAATGCGATCACTATTGAACAGCCTTTCTGAGGTATTTCCATAGTTTTATAAGCCCGGATAGATAAACACATGGAAATTGTTCTTCTGTTCGCGTTCAGCAAAGGCTGTCAAAACATTGAAAACAACACCTAGTTAACTCATATCTCGTGCTATTGATTTGTCTCACCATCTGCCCAGAGTATAAAGATCCACGTCATAAGTGGCTGAAGCCTATGTGTTTGTTGAAGGGCATTACCACCGGGACAGGGGGAACAGCCATGACAACGCGGGGATTACCCCGCACTGCCATTACAACGCAGGGATTACAACGATAATCGTTACAACGACTTTCGCTGGAGGGCGCTGTTGGATAGGGAATAGTTTAATTTTCTATCCAAAACCTTCCCTACTGTCAACGTGGGCTGGAGTTGGAATAGAAAATTAAACTATTCCACTATCCAGCGCCCTCCAGCGAAAGCCGTTGTAACGACTTTCGTTGTAATCCCCGCGTTGTAATGGCATGCGGGGTAAAAGCTCACGTTGTAATGCCATACAACACTGGGACAGAGGCCCTAGGGATTTTCCAAACGGATTGCTCCGAAAGTACTGTACTTGCTGTTTCTAAATTCTTGCACTGGATGTGGGCTATTCGGGGGAGAAAGCTACGCCAGAAATAAAAACGGGTTTTTTAAATTTTTATGTATTACTACCCCTGTAATGCCAATTGATCACTGACCTCATATTTCTAAATCTAATTTATTGATCAGGATTTTAAAATCTTGTTTATCTTTTAAAGTATACTAATTTATTGTATGGAATAACCAGTTGACTTGTTTTCCTGGCAGAACACTGTGTCTTTAATACCGCCAGGGTTTCTTTTCTCCCTTTTTAGGTCGAGGACCGTAGGCTGTGCTTGCGCAGTCTCGGTCACAGATTTAATGATTCTTAGTATGGGGCTTGAACCCGCCCCTCTTCTCCATTGGCTGGCCTCGTAAATGCTGGCCTGCCATTGGAGGAGAGGGGAGTCACTCTGATCAAGCCCCGTCTTTTTGCGATTCGGGGGCGTGTTTTTTGCCTTCTTTCTCACCGTGACATCATCCGTCACTCAGCAAAAAACACGCCCCCGAATCGCAAAAATCTCGGAGCTTTGCGGCAGGCATTTCTGGCCGACCGCGTCCGAAAGATGGTGGTGATTTCTACGGTACAGATTGAAACTAGCTTGCTGTTGTTCAACATTTGCACTGCACAGGTAAATGAATTTAAATCATACTTGACTATTTGTTTAAGATCGATGCAGTGAGCTGGGTTGTTTCTTTAAATACACCAAGAGGTTCCATTTTAAGTTCATCCAGCGCTCATTCGCCGAGCCTGTGTGTGTGCCTAACTCTACTAATAAATCAGGGAAGTGCGGGAGTGTTTGAAGGTATTTCCCCACTTCCGACTGCTGTTACCTGGCGCGCTCCATTCTTGTGAACAAGGTTTACTGGCTTCCATTTGTATCGCTGTGCGCGGGTAAGCACCACTTGGCACGGAGGCACCAACAGAGTCCTGGGTTAGGGGCGTGGGCATGCTCTTGGTGTGGAGTGGGAGCCCGTTGCGGGTGACGGCTGGGGTTGACACGGGGACCACACGGGGGAGGGGGTTGGCAGCTAGGCCAGGACGCGGTTCGCAATCCAGCACACGATGCTATGGTCGGGTCTTCTGTCATTTGAGCAATTCCCCTCCCCTCATATACGGGTGTGCAGTTTGTGCGATGGATGGAGGGTGTTTGGCTCAGAGTCCAGTCTGCGCAGGACGTTGGGGGTTGGCATGGGCGGTTGAGGTGAAAGGGGGTGGGGGGTAGTTGCGGGACACAGTGTTGGAGACTCCACGGGGGGCATGGGTGTCTCCGGACTGACATTTGGCGGCGCCGCGAGCGGGGGGAGGAAGGGGTCAAGGCACAAATGTTTTTATGTAATTATTTATTTATGCGTTTATTGGGGAGAAATTACATGTGAACGAAAACGAAAGTTAAGTTACATGAGGCAAAAGTGAATTGGGAACGAACACAAATACAAGAGGTCGCGAACGGTACATTAGAGGAGGAAAAGAGATGTGTGCAAGTTACAACAGTGTGTAAAAAGTACAAGTAGAGGTATAATACTGCAATAAAAGGCAGACACTCAAAAACACGAGAACAAAGGTTGCGTAGGCAATGGTCGCTTGGCAGCGAAGGAGACGCATGAGGGGGTTGGGAGCACGAGGTTTGGGCAAGGAAGGAAGGGGGGTCGGAGGTTCAGGGCAAAGGGACGCGCAATTTTATTTATGTTAATGGACGCGTTTTTATATAGCACAGACTTTACCCGAAGGTGTCAGCGCTTCATGAATAGGAACAATAGGTGGCTCGTGGCGTTGTTGGATGACGCCTTCTCTGCATGAGTACACCAGGGAAGACAACATGAGGGAAAGGCAGGATAAAGAGGAGTGTCGGAGGCCCCGCCTTTCTCGTGCCCCCCATCCCAGCTCCTGAGCGCCCGTCTCTCTTCAGACATGACCACTACGAGAAGCTGCGGGCCGGCCTCAGCGGGGGCTTGGTGTTCTCACTGGTACTGCACCCCTTGGACCTCGTCAAGATCCGCTTTGCAGGTAACCTCTCTTACCTATGCCTCTTTCACCAATCTCAATCCTCTAGTTTATTTTATGTGACGTTCCTGGTTGAGCGCCCATGCTCACCATCCATTCATGACGGGTTATGCCTCAACGGTGCTCTGTAAGAACTGTAGAGGTTTACTGTTGTGATGTTTGTGGTGCTACAATAGTAGGGGGAAAATGTAATGCAGAACAGGTCTCCCCAAATATCCTGGCTTCTACCTAGATTTAGTCCAGTTCCGATATTGTGCTACAAGGGTCCTTGTAGCTAGCTAGATTTAGTCCAGTTCCGATATTGTGCTACAAGGGTCCTTGTAGCACAATATCGGAACTGGACTAAATCTAGGTAGAAGCCAGGATATTTGTGGAGACCAGTAGCGGGCCCACTGATATATGGAGAGTGAGTTGATCCACCATGTACAAGGCAGGTGGGGCCTTCGATGGGCGGAGGTTTACATAAGAATAGCTTCACCGTGCTAAAATGAACGACCGAAGGTGGCGGCTACACGAAAACTGCAGCTCTATGATAGGGCGTTAGAGAGTAATGGAATTAACGCTCAACACGGGGACTTTAACTAACATGCCCCCGCCATGCTGGTAATATTGAGCAGCAGGTTATGTGCCCTAGGGCCCATTGCGGAGATATGACTACATGTATTAAACCCAGTGGGAACAGCAGGGAATGTATAATAATAATTTTCTCCTAATCAAGCGTAAATAGAAACCATCAGCTATGTCCATAGCTAAATCATTTCATTTTTATCTTTTTAGGTGCCAAAAAGCATCCTATGAAAAGAGGTGGCACTACATGGATTGAGGGAAATTGAAAAATACCCCCTGAAAGTAATCCACAATTGTCATAAATGAAAAAGACGGTTAGCCCAAGGAATTAAGGAGATAATAGAGACTATAAAAAGTATAAAAGAGTACAGAAATGAGGAGACTTTTAGAGTAATATCAATGCTCCCATTTCGCACCACAGAAAATGATTATGATGTCTCTCTGAAACTCTTATTGAGAGGAGCAAAAGCTATCAGAAGGTCCATCGCTTGAATGTTGGAAAGCCAAACACATCAAATGTAAGACTCTCAATGACCATCTCAATAGACTCACATTATGAAATTAGTTTTAAATTTAGAGAACAGGGAGGAATATATGATACTAATTGTATGTATTTGTTTTTCAATTGAAGAAATTATGTTTTTAATTGTCCTGTCCTGAAGGTGTTCACAGAATCCAAAAAAAGACACCAAAACGCGTCGACAAAAGGACTTTATGTTTATATTTTTATTATATTTGTACTGTTTGAACTTATGATGTAATAGTGTCTATTTGCTGTATACAAAGGAAGGTACTGAATATACACAAGTTAAACCATAAGCACAATAAAAGAATAATATAATATATAAGATAATAGAAGAAAGATCGTACAGCAATTGTTTTGTTTACTTCTTGCTGCTTGTTACCTAACCAGACAGTACTGGTCTGTACCGTACTACTGGCTGTGATCGATGACTGCACAGGCTCAATGTTGTCGTCGGTCGGGCAGCAGCTGACTTCAACGACGATGATGACTCATGGACGGACGTGGTGAGCTGCGGTGGATCACCACGCTTTACAAGGCGGTGGAGGTAAATAACATTAACCTCGCTTTACAAGGCGGTGGAGGTAAATAACGTTAAACTCGCTTTACAAGGTGGTGGAGGTAACTACGGTTATGGTGGGGCGTGGCCTTTCGAAAAAATCTGCCCGCGCTGCGTGCACAGTGCCTACCCCCCATCTGAACCAACATCCAGCCCGCCCAAATTGTTTGTGTCCCGCGGCACGCCCACCGGCAAGTGGCAACACTGTCTGCAACAGTCAACACTGCACTGTAGTGTGAACTAAGAGCCGTGGCCCGTGGCTGCCATGATGTACATATATTTATTAATTTATGAATCTTCTCTTGCCCTTGGGCTCAGCCTCAGGGCAGGCTTAGTTATTAAAGATTCTATTACAGGACCGGAGGCTTCTGATTATGCTTCTCAAACTTTACTGCATCAAAACAGCAGCCAATGAAAATGTATTATTTTCACAACAAACAATAAATTACTACATTTCCCATGAGTACCATGGTATAGGCACGCCCCCACAGTCCATAAGAACCCCTTGCATGCACTTCACATCCTCTTTCTTTGCTGCTCAAGTCAGAGTTAAGTGCACCTCCCCTTTGGTTCCCTCACTCTGCTTGTGTTTGGGTTTTCCTGTGGGGTTTAATGTGCTTATTGATGTGCTTATTAAGGGGCAGTTTCTTGCATTGAGCGGGTCGTCCCGCGAGTTCAGGTGGATTACAATTGCCAAATGTTTAGTTTATATGTACTCTGTTGCGCGTTATACTAAGGCGCTTTCTCTGACCTGCATCGAACCACTTTCAGAGCCGTATGTTCTGGGGCTGCTCCCGCGGGACCACGCGCTTCTGGAGCGCCGATGACAGCGGTCTTTGACCGGCGGGGGGGCCGCCGCGCACGTCACAGGAGCCCGGTACCGGCAGCCTGAGGGCGCGCAGAGGCTTCCCTAGTACGCCCTGACGCTCAGGCCGGGTGGCTCTCGGCCGACGCGCGCGCCCAAGACGCTTACCAATTGGGCTAGTTTTTGGTAGGATTGGTAGCGTTTTTGGGCGGCGCGCCTCGGTCTGATTCCTCGGCTTCCTAGAACGCGAATTTCGCGCGTTCCACACACCGGCAGGACCCCCTGTGTGATCGCCAGCGCTTTGGAGCTTCTGGTTGTAATAATAATTGGGGCCCAGAGTGTGCACACGCTCAGGGAATATAGGGCCCAGGTCTCTGACCTTGACTACAGCATTGCTGAGGGGGTTTGGGAAACGTTACCTGCCTTTATTATCTGCTACAGTGTGCTTGGGCTGACCCCCCCCCATTACCCCCCAGGGTGTACTTTTGCATTATCTGCAGGGTGTGCCTTCATCATGGAAGGTTGGGTGCAACACCAGGATGAGGAGTATAATGATGGGGAGGAACTTATGACTGGACAGCAGGACGCTGTTCTTGAAGACAATATAGTGGAAGCATTGGATGCCTCGGTCCAGGCTTCAGTGGCGAAAGCTATGGAGACGAAAGTCCCTCAGACAGTGCAGCAGGCACTTGCAGTGGCTCTGCGTCCCATAAGAAAACAGCTGGAGGGTTTTGCGAAACGCCATGGTTATGAGGGGAAGAAGAAACAGAAGCAGGCAGCCTCTTCTTCCGCCACAGGCTCGGCCGAGCAACCACAATGGCCGCATGCGCATTCTTTGGCTTCCCTGCCAGCGAGAGGCTCGTCTGACCGCCCTTATTTGGGTGGGAAAGCAAAGGCGAAACGCCCAATCGCTATAGATACAGATACCACTACTACGAACACCGACACGGGTACCAATACGGATACATCGGAGGAGCATCCTCCCCCTCCTAAGAAGGCGAGAGTCGAACCCAAGACAGCGGAGGACAAGGTCAAGACTTTTAGCTTTGATCCTTCTGAAATAGTTCACCCCCGGTCTTCGGACTGGGTCCCGCCCCCGGCGGTCTCCGAATACCTACACGGGAACCTCAGGAAGGGCTTCAGTAGGGAGGTTCGTAATCGATTGAGGTCGGAGTGTCTGCGCCCTGAGGTACCGGATAGTGTGGCTGACACACCGGAGATTGATGCGAGCATGCTCACATTCTTGAAAAAAATTTCGAAAGACCCCAAGAGGGGGCTTGACAGGGCTTGGCGGGCCTGCCAAGACAAGATGCTGGACGTCGAGGGGCCCCTCGCGAAAATACTGGAGATGGCCTTGAAGGCCAAGGAAGGAACGGAAGCGGTAGATCCAGATGTTCTGGCGGGCTGGGCTCAACGAGCCATTTGTCTAGTTGGCAACGCCAATTGCGCAATCTCCTCGGAGAGACGCAAGTCCCTACTGCTCAGGATGGACAGCAATCTGACAGAACTGGCGGAGGCGGAGCCAGGTCCCCTGGCAGGAGGTTTTCTGTTTGGTGACAGATTCGTTAAAGACGTCACAAAGTATGTGGGAACATTCACCGCTTTGGATAAGGCTCAGAGTGGAATAAAGAGAGCCCTTACCCACGGGGTTTTCAACAGGGCCGGGCGAGGCGGGGGTCGCTCGTCAGGCCGAGGATACCAGCAAGGCTCCCAACGTGGAGATTTTGGTCACGGGCGTGGAGAGTGGGACTCCACCCGCGGTGGCACCTTCTACCCGTCCAAGCGAGGATTTAACAGAGGACGTTTCCAGTCGGGAAACAATAGAGCGAACTTCAAATCGCATCAGAATGCCGGTGAGTGTCACAGATGTTTCCCTTCTTCCATTGGGGGGGCGCACGCAGCATTGCCTGGCGCAGTGGCGAGCTTTGACGCAGGATGTGTGGGTATTACAGACCGTCCAAGGTTTTCAACTGGAATTCTATTCCCGCCCAGCGCAAGCGTTTCCCCCTCCACCTCTCCATTTTTCCCAACTAGATCACAGTTTCATAGGCGAAGAGGTGGCAGACTTGCTGAAAAAGGGGCGATCGCTCGGTGTCAGAGAGGTCCTCGAGCTTTCTTCAGCAATGTCTTCCTTGTCCAGAAGAAAGGGGGTGGCAACAGGTTAGTCCTCAACCTCAGGGATTTCAACCAATACCTAACTTACAACCATTTCAAAATGGAGGGTATTCATCTGCTTGCAGATTTGCTGCAGGAAGGGGATTGGTTTGTCCGCCTGGACCTCAAGGATGCATATCTGTCTATTCCAATTTTTCCTCCTCATCGCAGGTTTCTACAATTCATGTGGGACGACCAATGTTATGAATACTTGGCTCTTCCCTTCGGTCTCTCCTCGGCTCCCTGGTGCTTCACCAAAGTGATGAAACCAGTGGTGGCATACCTCAGGGAAAGAGGAATACGACTGATCATATACTTAGACGACATACTGCTCATGGCGCAGGACCAACTCAGTCTTTTGCGACACCTGACCATGACTACTGCGTTACTCCAAAGCTTAGGGTTTGTGATAAATTTAAGGAAGTCAGTGATGGTTCCGACACAGGTAATAGACTTTCTGGGGTTCATGATCGACTCCCAGACAGCGCAACTGTGTCTTCCTCAGCCAAGTTGCGGGACTTGAAAAAAGAGATAACGAAGTTGCTGGAAAGCCAAGTAGTCACCCTCAGGACGCTGGCCAGAGTTGTGGGCATACTGGCATCGTCCATTCAGGCTATCTTCCCAGGGCCCCTGCATTACAGGGCTCTCCAACGCCTCAAGATCCGGCATCTACAAAGGGGCCTCTCGTACACCGACTCGGTTCCCCTGACGGAGGAAGTACGTACAGAGCTGCAGTGGTGGCTCAGTCACGTGGATGCCTGGAACGGCAGGGCGATCTTCGGATCTCAACCAGAGGTTGTGATCGAGTCCGACGCCAGCAGGTGGGGCTGGGGCGCGCGCTGTGGAGAGGTTTCTACAGGCGGCAGATGGTCGGCACAGGAGCTCGAGTTGCACATAAATTGTTTGGAACTACTGGCGGGGTCGTTTGCGATTCGCACGTTATCCCCGAGGCAGACATCTTGTTGCATCCTCCTCCGTTTGGACAATGTGTCAGCGGTGAGGTATATCAACAAGTTGGGCGGCACAAGATCGTCGATGCTTGTCCAAATAGCCAAGGACTTTTGGCATTATTGTCTCCAAAATCAGATCTCGGTTGTAGCGGAATACATCCCGGGACAAGCCAATCAGGTGGCGGATTGGAATTCCAGACACCTGAGGGATTACAGCGATTGGAAACTGCTACCGCGTGTCTTCCAGTGGCTACAGGCGACATGGGGCCCGTTCGAGACGGACCTGTTTGCCTCCAGATTGACATTTCAAATTCCCCGGTTCTTCAGTTGGAGACCGGACCCGTTGGCAACGGCGACGGATGCGTTTCTGCAGGACTGGTCGCAAGGGACTCAGTATGCCTTTCCCCCCTTCCTCTTGATTCCCAGGGTGATGACACAGGTGGTCAGGCAGAAAGCAGAAATGGTCATGGTGACTCCGTGGTGGACGTCGCAGGCATGGTTTCCCAAACTTTTGCAGTGGAGCTGCGATCGCCCACGGATGCTACCGTGCTCGAGGTGGTTGTTGCAGGGGCCTCAACAGGAGCAACACCCGTTGCTGTTAGAGGGCAGGCTATCGCTGATGGCATGGAGGCTTTCCGGGAACAGTGGCAGTTGCCGGGAGTTTCGAGCAAGACTGCCGAATTCATCAAGCAGGCATGGGCACCTTCCACCAGGAAACGTTATTCCTCGGCCTGGAAGAACTGGGTGGATTGGTGCGTGGGACGACATTTGGATCCCGTGGGGGCAGAGTTGTCCCAAGTCTTGAATTTTCTGTCGGAAAAGGCAGGGGACGGTTTAGCGTACCGGTCGGTCAATAATTTTCGTTCAGCTATTTCGGCGGGGCATGCCCAGATAGACGGGAAACCGGTAGGCATGCACCCGGTGGTGTGCAAATTGTTAAAGGGAATCAGAGTGGCCAACCCTCCCAAACCCAAATATACCGGGTTGTGGGATGTGTCTCTAGTGTTGTCCTTACTCAACAGTTGGCCGGTCAATGCTCTTCTGTCGAGGAAGCAATTGTCGGCGAAATTGGCTATGTTGCTGTGTTTATCGTCTTGCAGAAGATCTTCGGATGTGAGAGCACTCGACGTAACAGGTATAGTGTTTACCCCGGAAGGGGTTTCTTTTCATATTACAGGCCGTACTAAAACTTTGTCTAGGCACATTTCGTACAATTCTTTTCCTGAAAATGAAAAATTATGTGTGGTTCACTGTTTGAAAACATACGAGGAATGTACCAAGGCTTTGAGGCCGCAGGGTTGCACTCAGTTATTAATTGCTATTCAGAAACCCTTTAGACCAGTGGTTGCTGCCACAATAGCCAGATGGCTTCGCTAAGTGATGAATGAGGCTGGTGTGGATACACAGATTTTTGGGGCTCACTCTGTGAGAGGCGCTATGGCGTCAAAGTCGTATGGACTGGGGTCAAGTATCCAAGATATCATGCGTTGTGCAGATTGGTCATCAGAATCAACGTTTAAAACTTTTTATTATAAGCCGGTGGGAGATATTACTTCAGTGGTGTTTACTCAGCGTTAAACTAGCATAATCAGAAGACTCCGGTCCTGTAATAGAATCAAAAATTTGCTAGCATTCGCGACAAGAATTTTCAATTCTATTAAGGACACGGAGGCGAGGATTATCCCACCCGGCTTAATGTACAGTATGTCATACGCTTGCCCACCCGTGTATTCAGTGATTACGGTGGTGTTATTTCCTTTATTTCAGGAGCTGAGAAGAAGTCGGAATGAAAGACGATGGGCGTCATGATGTTAATCTGAGGATGGTTCTTCCACGTTGGAGGATTGTTATTGTTCAAGTTCTGGACTTTTCGCCTCAAAGAAAGAGGATGTGAAGTGCACGCAAGGGGTTCTTATGGACTGTGGGGGCGTGCCTATACCATGGTACTCATGGGAAATGTAGTAATTTATTGTTTGTTGTGAAAATAATACATTTTCATTGGCTGCTGTTTTGATGCAGTAAAGTTTGAGAAGCATTATCCTCGCCTCCGTGTCCTTAATAGAATTGAAAATTCTTGTCGCGAATGCTAGCAAATTTTTGACTCTCACACAGCCGGAACTAGTCACTGTTAACCACCGTGACTCACAGTGAACACGCTGCAGCTGCGCTGCACGCACTGAGTACAGACACAGTAAATTTGAAAAAAATATGTGACGTGCGCAGGTGCAGCAGATGTGTAATAATTAAGTGCCGGTGCTAAGCACCGGAAAGCACAGCCACAAATTAAGCACTGGGCACAGCTCAAGTACAGCAGTGCAAGCCGTATGCACATTCACAGCACGTGTACACCTCGCAGTCGCAATAGACCTCACACTCCATTCACTTCAGCTGCCACGGTAGTATTATATAGCAGAAACTCGACCCGAAGGTATTGGAGCTATATGTGAGTTCGGGCACCATATTTAGATTTTGGATCCTATGGCACAGCTGGCCAATTGTACCCACGCGTAAACAACGCAGAAAATGCAATATATGCGCTGTGAGCCATTTGTTTGAAAGACACCAAATGAAGTACCAAACAGCGCTTTGTGCACATAACACGTGTGAGGGCGCTATATTGATGATACAATGCAATGCAACACTCTGTGAGCAGGAGAGGGGTAGCGACTCTGGAACACAGACTGTAACTTCCAACTTGCTGAGTGACCAATTCACGCTTTCATTTAAAACAAGCATTTGCAATGCAATAGGTCTCGCATTTATGCGAGTTTGAGCTATTGACATTGCAAATAACAATGCCTTATATTTTTGTTTTCGTTTTTAAATACAATGCCAATAACTTAAACTCACATAAATGTGAGACCTATTGCATTGCAAATGCTTGTTAAATCAAGTCAAGTCAAGTCAAAAAGGCTTTATTTCGATAAAAAGAAATTATCATAAAAGCAACATGAAAACACAATACACATTATTTTAAAAAGAATCAATGAAACACATATAAGATACTTTCCAGATTTGACTAGCAGTTCATAAAAAGAGTAAATTTTCTAAGAATGAATTAAGCAGTTAATTTTAGCCTTTTAAGACGGATGGACCAAGCCCATGATAAAAATTTAGCTAAAACACAAGCATAGGTAGGACGGCTGTCAGACATTAAAATCCTGATTGCGGTCACATGGCTGTTAGTACCTAGCTGCCGACATACGTTTTTAAGCCAAACCCTCCTTGGAATTGCATACTCTGTGCATTCAAACAAGAAATGCGCCATTGTCTCTGGGTTTTTTGAGCACGCAGGGCAGAGCTCTATGGTTTGTGCGTGTGATTTCCAGCTTGAGGTAAGAGAATAAAGGGGAAGGGTTCCTGCTCTAAATTTGAAATATAGAGCCCTATCAAAGGGTTTTTCTATAATGTCAAGATACGCTTCCCGTTTGGGTTGGTCTTTGAATTTCAAGAAGTCCTCGCTAAGCCTGCCAATGGTAGTACTGGTATTTCTTTTAGTGGAGATCCAGTCCCAGTAAAGTTTCTTCAACGTAAACTTCGGCGGAGAAGATCTATTTATCCACGCTTCATTTAGGCCCAGGTTGGCTAGCAGCAACTTCATGTCTCTTAACCATTTGATTTTATGCCACCCAGGTAATGACATGATTTCTGCGAGGCCTTGGGCATATTTACTGAGTTCCTCCACACGCCACAGCCGCGCCCATAGCAAGAGTGGCCGAAATTTCGCGAGATCATCAATTTGGCGACATCCTAGGTCCAACATTAGCGGGACCGTAGGAGTTCCCTGTGGTAGAGACATGATCGCTCTATAGAATTTTTTCTCAGATCTTGATAGAGTATCAGAGATGGATGACCCCCAGAGTTCGGCCCCATAAAGAGCAGAACTAACACCTTTAGCCGAGTAAATCTCTAGAACAGTAGCTATAGGTCTTATTTTACAGGAGCGTTGTTCTTTCAAAATAGCTCCTGTAATTCTCTTGTGGGTTAAAAGCATTTTGTCCAGATGTGGTGTCCAGTCCATTTTGTGGGAGAGACGTATCCCAAGATAATCAAAGACTTCAACCCTTTCCAGCGGTTCAGCATTCAAGATAGGAGGGCGTACTGGTTTTTTAGGGGGATTCAATACCAAAAATGTTGTCTTACTTGTGTTGATTGTCAGGCCACGATCTGCACAGAAAGATTGAAAGTTATTAAGAAGTCTTTGGAGTCCAATTGGGGTCTTAGATATCAAAAGCGTATCGTCCGCGAAGAGGAGGGTTGGTATGCGTTCGCCAGCCAGGGATGGTTCATCTGAAGGTTGTTTTCGAAGATGCTCAACCACCCCATTGATGTAAAGAGAAAAGAGGGTGGGAGCCAGGACACATCCCTGGCGCACACCTCTCTCAACCGGGATACTATCAGTTTTTTCCCCCTCTGGTCCCCACCTAATTCGTGCAGCCTAACAAGCAACACAAGCAAGTAATGAGGTAGCCCCATATCGGCCAGTACAGTCCATAAGGTCTCCCTGGGTACAAGGTCAAAGGCAGTCTTTAAATCGATGAACGCGAGATAAAGACTGCCCTTGCCTACGACCACAACCTTCCAATAGACCATCATGAGCCTAAAGGCTTGCTCAATTGTCCCAGTTCCTACTCTAAAGCCTGCCTGGTAGTCTGTAAGGATTTTGTTTTCTTCTACCCAATTTAGGATTCTTAGCAGTAGAACCTTACCAACTACTTTTTGGCTAACATCCAACAGGCTAATAGGCCTATAATTTGACGGGTCATCCCTAGGGCCTTTTTTAAAAATAGGGACCACCTCCGCCCCTTTCCACGAAGAGGGGACAGGGGCGCCCCTACACATAGCAACAAGTAGGGAATGGATGAGTTTTCCCCACTTTAAGGTGTCAGATCTTAGCAGGTCACCAGGTATACCATCCGGGCCAGCCGCTTTCTGTGGAATGATGGTGCCTATTGCATATTCAACCTCCTTGATAGTAAAATCAAAATCACTAGGCTGAATATTCCAGGTTAGAGGGAGCAATGTTGTACCCATAGTCCCCCCTTGGGAAGCGCTTGACAGCAATTGGTCTTCTTGGCGGGTATATAGCTTAGAAAAATGTTTAACCCACACCTGACTGGGAATGTTGCAGGTTATCAAGTCCCTATCAGGCCTGTTCCGAACTCTAATTGCATCCCAGAAGCATTTTGGGTCCTTCTTTAGACTAGCTTCTTTAAGAGTAAGCCAGTAGGCCTCGTCCCACTCCTTTTTGGCTAGACCCAGTATTCTCTTATATTCCTTCCTGGCTAGCTGTATTTGAAGTTGGGATTTGCCTTTAACGGCTTCAATTAGTCGGGACTTAGCTTTCCTGCAGGCTCCTGTGAACCAAGCATGCATTCCCTTGGATTTGATCTGAGGCCTACTCCTTCCATCGTTTCCCTTGGCCCAAAAGGCTTCCCCTATAGACTTAACTGTAGCCTCGAAAATAGATGTTACTCTACCTGATGCCACAGCCAAATCAATAGAACCAAGTTCGGTTTGTGAGGCCACAAGAACCGCCTCTATGTTACCAAGTTTGTCAGGGTTATTAGCAACTTTATCCCACTTTAGGCGTCTTCCACAGGAGGATACAATGATCTTATGCAAGCTTTTCGGGGGTACTGGCAGTGCTACATTAGACCGGGGATTCTTAATAGTTAAAGAAAGCGAATTATGGTCGCTCTCGACAGTTGGTATGACTGTCATATCATCAACCCAATTCCAGGACCCCAAGTCCAATAGGATGTAGTCAATCCTTGAGGCATGACCAACCCTATTGAACGTCGGGGCACCCATCCGATCAGAAGATGTGCGGCCATTTACGGCTCTAAGTCCAAACTCTAAGGTCAGTGCATTTAACTGCACCGCACTGCGAGTCCAGCGTCTAATCGGGGGGATGGAGAGTGAAGGAATACCCCATCTACTATCTTCTTCTGTTAAATCTGAGCTGCAGAATCAAAGGACAATGGAAAGTATTTCATGACTGTATTAAGCTTCTGAAATGTAGAGCAGCATACAATTTCTGAAGAAAAATTTAAAATGTTTTAAGGTTAAGGCCATAGAGGTATTTATGTATATCGATGTTTAGCAAAATATAAAAATGTAGAATAAAAAAACATAAAATAGAAAATATCCAGGGCTGGTTGCTCCGTGGACTAATACATCCATTGAAGGGACCCGTGTTTGACTTAATGGAACCTAGTTCAAATCCTGGCACATCCATCCACTCAGCGTTTCATCTTCTGAGGTTGAAAAGACGAGTGCCATAGAGTTGGGAAAAAATAAATATCAGTTATTCAGCACTGTGGTGCTCTTGCTCTTCAGGGCGAAAATACACTTTCTAAATACACGTTCTGTTCTGCTCATCCAACGTGTAACTTTGTATTATGCATTTGTAGAGTGTCATTCTGGTGGCACATATGAACACTTGTAAATCATGTCGTCCGAAGCTCCCAGTGATATTGTAGGGTAAATTATGAAAAATTATCCGAACTGTGAGAAGTTGCTGGCTGCCACACACGATTCTCTGTAATTTGTACCTGTATACACTGCTTGGTTTGGTCAGATTGTGACATTCTGGCATTCATCTCTCAGCACACATCATGATCGCCCTCTTATCCACTTTAAATGTCATACAGTGTGGTCCTTACCTAGGCTGGGGCCTGATGAAGAAAGCAAGCAATAATAAAAGTAAAGCGTTCCGTAAACATAGGTAAAACACTGTTTCAGTTGTTTTTTATGGCATGAAAATGAGTAACCACTGAAAAGCACAGTTTTTTTTAGGTATTGAAATCACTGGAAAACACTGAAAAAACACCACCAGAATTTACCAAAAATAGAAAATGAAAACAGGAAAGCCTATACATTGCTTATTTGGCTGAAACAGACTTATCTGATTCCGCCACGGTCCTATATTTGGATTTCCATCTCACTGCTTTTATAATTAATTTGGAGTAGATTTGTTACAGTCGATTTCTTGCTTTTGAAAGGATATTACCTTTCAGAACGCTCTGCTGCTAAACTGGTACCTGAGGTACTGAAGTCTCATTCGTCTTCACATAAAGTGTGGAGAGGCCTTTACCTTGTGAACATTTCTGTATCTGATGGAATTGTAGACATGTTAAATTCATTAAAATGTTTACAGAAAAGGAAAAGGTGCATGGACTTCATAAAACAAAACAAATGCAGCTAGAGAGCTTCCAGCTCAGTTGACCGGTAGCGCCACCACATGACTGATACTTTTACACTTTCAAAATCTGGAGGCATTTGTCTTTTGTAAATATCAGCCAGGATTGGTATATAGAGGTTCTTAGGATGACCTCTTTCTCTCCACGCCGTATGCTTCGTATGTGACTCGGTACAACTTTGAGATTGTATTGAAAAAGTCACCTTAGTGACGAAACACGTGTCAGCTGATGTCTGTCATCGAACATTGCTACTGGAATGGACTCAGAACTTTCATAATTACATTATGGAGTCCCTGCACCTTTTTCTTTTCTGTATAAATTCAAATGAATTTAATATGTCTACGGTTGGACTGTTAAATCGTAGAGAATAAGACTTTTTTCAGTATTTTCAAACCTGTGAATAGGAGAAAAGTTCTATCACAAAACATTAAAATACATGGTATTAGATATAACCAATTTGTTTCATAATACTTTCTGTTGGACAGACATATCTGATTGGATATTATATGCGACTGTGGAGTGCCAGGGTATACTTCTTGAAAATATTTTAACTCAAGGGCTTTTTTCCGTTGTGCACTCACACCTAAGGTAGTAGGGTGTGGTATTACCCTGAGTGGCACCATTACTCATACAGTTAATGTTTACCTAGTGAATTAGTACCACATGCCCACTAAATTATTTGCTTCACGAGGTGAAACTTCTTTTTCCACTACTACCCTGTTTGGTTGTACATTCCAGACTGTATTTGGAGCGATTCCATCCTTTTTACACTCTTTGGTTTCCAGTGTATTTGGATGCATACCGTTGATGTAATTCCTGCTCATTTGGTCCTATTTTTGTTTCTCTGCTATGGATGTTCCACCAAGGGGACAAATAGTGATGGACTTGCCACACGTCCTGCTGTGTTGTGAGTGCATGATAAAGTACTTTGGCCTGTCTTTACTTCCGGACTTGAATGAAAACTGGTCCTTGTCCTTTAAACCTTTGTGGTTACACTGCGTACAGCCTGTGTTCCACTGTCTATGCTACCCTTTCAAGTGTGGACTGGACCTATGTCTTGAAATGCAATTGGTTCGATCTATGGATATGGATCTGCAAGTGTGTCCATTGAGGGCTCACCTTCAGTGCTGTCCTATTAGATGGTCATTGCTGAAGGATGCTTAATATGACCCATTATCACCAGTAGGCATGGATGTCCCGGGCCATAGATTCCTGGTAACTGACTTCGCTACTGCGGTTACACTACCAACTGCCATACCAGCAGCATCTGTTAACTGGGATGGATATGACCATGTTTGTTTCTTAGAACTTGCTTTTCAGGTCACTGTGGATATATTTTCTTCAGAAGAGGATTCCTTCCTGGATCCCACTGATTCTCTGAACATGGGAAGCATTTCCTACACCTTTAAATCGGCCCCTTGTTTTTATCATGAATTAACTTTTGTTGGCATTTTTTATGGCCATCTGCTTTGATTATTAAAGTGTATTTTATAATATTTTATCTTGACATTTTAGGCTAATTTTATAGTTTTAGTTGAACGGAGTCTCACTCCAGCCAAGGAGAGGGTGTTATAAAGCACATCAGCGCCTGCTTGGAGTCTCCATTTTAGTTTCGCATTTTAGCTTGGCATCTCTTTCTAATAGTGACATTTTTCATGATTTTACACTTACACAATAATGTACTGAAAAACTATTATACATGCAGTTCATTTCTTAGTATTATTATGTTATTCACACTCTCTGTCCAAGGCTAGGCACATGGACTGTGATGCCTTTGTTTTGGGTTGTCCAGTTGAAGACCGCTCTAAGGCTCCAGAAAAGCCAATGCATCAGCGCTGCACCTTTGACACAGTGTGATTGGAACCTCTATATAAACCTCCTCTGTATTACATTCAGAGGCGGACTTCTGCTGGGATTGTCTCGGAACGTGATGCACTATGACTGAGATGCAGCCTTGCTGACTAACCTTTATCCTGCAAAGGACGATAGCCTTTCCTACATCAGATCAGCTTCCGGGCACATCATACCCAGGTATGTGGGGTAGGCTATCCCAAAGGATCTGCCAGAGGGTACTCGCACTATGTTCTCTATAGTATAGGTAGTGTTAGATAGGAGTATAAACATGTAGTAATGTTTTCATGTTTTGACTGTTTATAATTTTCACTTTTCGGGGGCGTGGCTTACGCGCCGGCGAGAGATGGCGCTTCCTCCGTGAGCTCCAAGGCGACGCGGGACTTCTTTCAGTTTTCCACCTGTTATCCCCGGCTTCGGAGACCAGCCACACACTTCTTTGTACGGCGGAACATGGTCCCCGTGCATTGCGAGATGCGGCGGCTCTTTTAACTACCGCTTTGCATCGTTCTGCCGCTTTATTTTCATCAGCAGTCGCGGGACGCGAGTGGCCGCCATTTTGAGCCGCCGAGCTCGCGTCCCGTTTCTCTCACGTCTCTGCCTCCTCAGTGCCCAGCACTCCTCCTGCAATATCGGTTGGGCTCATATTTACAAGGTATGGTGTAACTACCCCAACATGACACCCTGTTATACCTTTATGACTTTTTGTGCCACAAATCTCTTCTTTGCTCGCTACTGCGTCATCCCTTCATAGCGGCGGCCATTTTGTGGTACTCTCTTTGCGCAATGCTCAACCTCCTTCTCTTATCTGCCTGCAACTCTCTGTGGATTATCGACTGACCTCTTGGGCCTTCTATCCTGTGGACGCTTTGCTGTTTCCCTGCTACTTCATTGATAGATGGTTTTTTTGCCTGTGTATTGGATTGCTTTTCACTCAATTTTGACGCCTCTCCTGTGGATTTGAGGTATTGCTTCTACATTGCTCTCCTTTACCTCATATGTAACCTATTCCTTCTGCTGCATTTCCGAACTCTGCGTATAGGTCCTCAGTCTTATGTTTCTTGTGGTGTGGCTTCATTCTCTACGTTCCTCCTAGTGTGCACCTCTGTTGCCACAATGTCTCAACATGGGGGCCACTCGAGCTCCACCACCACTGGTACCAAACCAAAACGCCCCAAAAATGACCCGCCATCTCCAATTCGTTCTTCCTCGAACCCTGTGCTGGATTCCATCCTAGAAGAGGTTCGTGGTTTACAACCTTTTATGTCTGCAACCAACGAGAAACTCAAGCAGATAGAAGATAGATGGGTTGTCATGGAGGGCAAGGTTGTGGACCTAGAGCAACGCGTCAGCGACATCCAGGATGTCTCTACTAAAATTCCCATTCTTGAAAAGGAAATTCAGCAGTTGAAACTGCACACAGAGGACCTTGAAAATCATAACAGGAGGAATAACCTCCGCATTTATGGAATTCCGGAGTCCCTTGAGGGGGCGGACATGGTGTCCTTCATTCGCAAATTCCTTTATGAACTTTTGGAACTCCGACCAGAATCTAATCCTCTCAACATCCAGCGTGCTCATCGTCTGGGCCGTCTTACATCCAACCCGACCAAACCTAGGGGCATTATCCTGCTATTTCTGGAGTTCACTGAATTGATGACTGTTCTTAAAGCTGCACGACTAAAACGTCGCCTCATTTGGTCGGGTCATACCATCTTTATTGCCCAAGACTTATCAAACGCTACAAATGCACGTCGCAAGGAGTTCCTGAATCTTCGCCCTCACATGAGGGACTTGAACATTCAATATGGTATTCTGCATCCATGTCTCTGCAAAATAACTCACAACGGTCGCTCTCGTACATTTGATGATCCTCTGAAGCTTCGAGCATATCTTCAAAGTGTTTCTACTTCCACCATGGACACCAATGACTGAAATTGATTTTTCGTACTTCCTTGCTCTTACTAAACTGATGTCTTGACGACTGTTGTGGCCTTGTCCTGGTCTCTTCTATGCATTTCTTTCCTATGACTTTTCTTTTATTTATATCTCCTATGTCTATTTTTCCCGCGTTTCCTTCGCTCTGTGGGGTTGGCGCCTTTGCTGGCGTCTCCATGCTCCTACTGTCTTGGTATTCTCTTTTCTCTCAGATCTGGCTTCTTTGCCATGATCTGTTCATTTCTTCTTCTCTTCTCTCTCTCATCTCTCTTGTCCTTCATTTCACAGGCCATGTGTGTTCTTCCCCCATTCCTCTATTTTCCCTTCTCTTCCTTGTTTACTCCGCATCCTTGTTTAATGTTGCTCATCGTATGTTTTCCTGCTCTCATTTTCTTATCATTATGCTCGGTACGTTTACCCGATCACCGTTTCTCTCTGTTTGCCTGACTTTCCATACCTTTGTCTGTATTTTGTACTGTATTTTGTACTCGATTCTCATTTGTAATGTATTTGTTTGTATTGTCTTGCCTTGTAGTTGTTTCCCTGAAGTGTACTGGACCCAGATGTCATCCCCTTCTCCTGCCTTCCGTCATGTGTAATTTTGTAACTTGGAATGTTCGTGGTCTCGGCAACCCTGTTAAACGTCAAAAGGTACTATCCCATTTATCCAAGTTGAACTCTCAGATTGTTTTTCTTCAAGAAACTCATTGTACAGATGTTGAATCGTTGAAACTAAAGAGGGCCTGGGTGGGTCAAGTTGTATTTTCTCCTGCTGTTGACAAAAAGGGTGGTGTTGCTATATTGTTTCGTAAAGGTTTGAATGTTCAAATTCTCTCTTCTCAAGCTGATGATGTGGGTCGTTGGGTTATGTCTAAGATTGTCATACAAAACAAAACGATGGTTCTCCTGAATATATATGGCCCTGTCCGCCCTGACCCTAAATTTTGGTCTGACATCAAAATCCTCATTTCCTCCATTGACTGTCCTAATATTGTTATAGCTGGTGATCTTAACCAATGGTTAGATCCATTTTCAGACAGGCTATCTTCCAGCAAATTCCAACCTGATAAGACGCACAAATCCTTTCAGTCAGCCATTGCCTCCCGTCCCCTTTTCGATGTTTGGAAAACGTGTAATCCAGATTCACTGGAATATACCTTCTACTCCAATGTTCACCACACCCGTTCCCGAATCGATTATATTTTAGTCAGCAAGTCCCTTCTCCCGACGATTCAGCAGTCCGAAATTGGTTCTATTTTTTTATCGGACCATGCCCCTGTTTCTGCCACCTTTGACCTTACCCAAACCTCTTCATGTTTTAGCCGATGGAAATTTAACACTTTCCTTCTCTCAGATTCCGTTTTTATGTCTGAAGTTAAGGATTTTATTTCTGAATACTCTCCCTCAACTTACCTCATGACACATCGATTTCAAACAATTGGGATGCCTTCAAAGCTACCCTACGTGGCTACACAATTTCCTATGTTTCTAAAAAGAAGAAACTCAATCGCTCAAAATATACTGCCCAACTTGCCAACATCAAGACATTGGAACACTCTTACTTTTCTTCCAAAAATCCCGACGCTCTCCACCTTATCAAAGCTAAATCTGACCTCAATCAAATTGCCACAGTTGAAGCCTGTAACACCCTTTTGAAGATTAAATCTAAATATCATGGGGGTCAAAATAAAGCTGGCAAAATGTTAGCAAATTACCTCAAAATTAAATCTGAACGAAAATCAATTGGACCCATTCTCAATGATGCATCCAACACATTAGTTACCTCCGACGAGGATATTGCAGAAGTCTTTCATAACTATTATAAACTCCTCTACACTGATGACACTCATCCTGAGGATGATGATCTCTCCCATTTTTTCGAAGACCTCCCCCCTCCCCCATCCCTCCCTACAGAGTTTCACCAATTAGAAACTGACATTACCCCCCAGGAAATCCTCAAGGCAATTACCTCTCTAAAAAAATCGAAAGCTCCTGGCC
This sequence comes from Lissotriton helveticus, assembly GCF_964261635.1. Classification (NCBI taxonomy): domain Eukaryota; kingdom Metazoa; phylum Chordata; class Amphibia; order Caudata; family Salamandridae; genus Lissotriton; species Lissotriton helveticus. Next base: position 1,649,311,261 of record NC_136061.1, read on the forward strand.
CAGATGGTCTCCCTATTGAATTTTACTCTGCCTTGCATTCTATTTTTATTCCTCACCTTTTACTACTTTTTAATTCCTTTATTTCGAACGCTAAGGCTTCTGGCTCCTTCTTGGATGCCCTGATAATCATCATCCCCAAGCCTGACAAAGACCACTCTTTATGTAAAAACTTTCGCCCCATTTCCCTAATTAATTACGATTGTAAGATTTTTGCCAAAATTCTAGCTGCCCGTCTCGAATCCCTTATCCCCCTTTTAATCAACACGGATCAAGTTGGATTTGTGAAAGGTAGACTTGCTGCTGACAATGCCCGTGTTTTTGCCAATGTTATTTCCCACAGTAAACACTTGAAAACCCCATTAGCCGCCCTCTCCTTGGATGCTGAGAAAGCTTTCGACCGCATTAATTGGAAATTTATGTTTAAATCATTACAATGGTTTGGTTTTGGTCCCTCTTTTATCTCTTTAGTGAAACTCCTGTACTCAGCTCCACGTGCCAGCGTTTTTGTCAATAATCAATTCTCAAAATGTTTCCCCTTATCAAGAGGAACGAGACAGGGTTGCCCTCTTTCCCCTTTACTATTTATTCTTTGCCTTGAACCATTCCTGATTAGAATACGCTCTAACCCCCAGATTAATGGGTTCCACTTGTCGTCCATCGAGACGAAAATTTCGGCTTACGCAGATGATATCCTGGTTTACATGGCCAATCCTGTCTCTTCCCTCCCCCCGTTTTTGGAAGAAGTCCGCTTATATTACTCTGTCTCTGGCTATAGGCTTAATCTTTCCAAGACGGAGGTTTTACCCTTAACTTCAACTTGTTACCAATATATGTTTGCTTCCACTGATTTTGCCTGGTGTCCCTCCAAGATCAAATACTTGGGTATTTGGTTTTCCTCTTCGTTAGGTGAAACCATTAAATTGACCTTTGCCTCTCTTACTCAAAAAATTCAATCCCTCCTTCAATCCTGGCCCCCCTTTTCCTCTCCTGGTGGGGTCGATTAGACACTATTAAAATGATGATTTCCCCGCATATTTTATACACTGTTTCCATGCTTCCCATGAAGATCCCTAATTTATATTTTACTCGGTTGGACTCCACCTGCTCCAAATTCTTGTGGAATAATAAACGACCCCGTATTGCTCTTCATAAGCTCATACGCCCTAAATCTGAAGGGGGAGTTCGCTTTCCTGATTTTAAATCATACCACCATGCCTTTCTAATCAAGCAAGCTTTCTCACTGGCCTTTGATTTTAATGATACCCCTCTACCCAAATGGATTGCCATTGAACGGTCCTTGTTAAAAGACCTTACTTTCCAACAATCTCTTTTTATGTCAAATTGTTCATTTCTGACTAAACACCCAGTACTGAAATACTCACATACTCTACTACACACCGAATTCTCGAAAGGTTTATCCCCCTTGCAATGTTTTCTCTCATCAAGTGTATGGTACAACAAATATCTTAAGTATAAGGGTAAATCTTTTTACTTCAAGTATTGGAAAGAAAAGGACATTGTATTTGTATATCAATTTTTTTCTGATTCATCCATTATTTCATTTCCTGCAATGCAAACCATGTTTGACCTACCTGTTCATTTTAGCAAAGAATATGACATTATCACTTCCGCTATCATATCCCATTTGTCTACCCTTCCTACCTTTGCTTCCCTCCCTTCCCTTACTCCTTCCACTCCTCTATACCCTTTGTTTTCCCAGCAAATCCCCAAAGCCGCTCTGGTTTATAAGCTGTTGTTAGCTAATATTACGCCTAGACCTAAAACTGTTACTGAAACTGCATGGGAATCTGATTTTTCTATCTCGTTATCCGTTGATGTTTGGGATCACTTATGGTGCAAATTGTTTAAGACATCGATTTCAGCTCGCATTACTCAGTCACTTTTTTTTCTGTATCATAGAGCTCTTCTCACCCCTGTTAGCATTACAAAATTCTCCTCCTCGTCCTCCCCCCTCTGTTGGTCCTGTTCCTCTTCCTCCGGCACACTCAAACATCTACTGTTTGATTGCCCCTCTGTTCTTGCTTTTTGGAACTCAGTTTGGGATCTTTGCTTGCGCATTTTTCATTTTGATGTCCCATACTCATCGATGCACGTTTTTTTAGGTTCCCAATCTGATATTTTAGACTTTCATTCATACAATGCTAAATTATTTGATCTTTTCATTGCAACTGCTTTTAAAGTAATTTTGTCCTGTTGGAAGGATAATACTAAACTGTCTGTTCATACATGGTGGAATTTCATATGTGACGAGCATAGAATTGCAATTGCTTCTTCTTCCTCTGTCCCCTTAAAAATTAAATCTGATCTTATCTGGCTTCCTTTTTCTAACTTCTTATCATCCTCCTCCCCTTCCTAACTTGTCCTTCTTTTTCTTATCTCCCTTTCTTTTTCTTTTCTCCTCCTTCTTTCCTTTTCCCCTCTCTTCCTTTTTTCACACTATCTGAACCACCTCTCCTCTTCATCTCCTTCTCCTTGTTTTTTCACATTGGTTCTGATTTTTTTGTATACTGTTATATTATGCTGTATTCTTTCTTATACAAAATAGAACTTTATGAAACTGAAGAAAATTTTTTTTTTCACCTTTCTCATAATGCTGGCTACAATGCTTAGTTCCACCTCCCTAATAATTGTAGCTCATGCTTCCTTGCAAGAATACAATTGTTTCAATTAATGTTTGAAAAGCCATATCATATCTTTCTTGTGTTTACCTTAAGCATGCAAAAGTAACAACGAAAGGGTAGATCTGTTTCCATAATTTTCTTGTGGAATAAAGAGTGGTTAAGTTCAATAATGTTGATATTATCTGGTACTGTGGAAGCACATTTTAGATAACAGTGGTGGCATCCATTTTCTATAATTTGACATCCTGATAATTCAATGGTGATGGGAATTATATATAAATATAATAATTGTTTGATATCATGTGACAGTCTTAAATAAAAGTTAGAACTTTGCTTTTAGTGAGCTGTCTGTAACCCAACACATTGCAAGGCTTGCACAAAGATTACATTTCCATGTTATTACATTTCTGCCTGCTTGCAACAGACCCGGTAGGCCTCAAAAGTGTATTCAGCCACAACAGCTAATGTAGACCATTGGGATTGCATTTGGGCATAAATGTAGTAGTTAACTGTCTGGCTTTAGATAGATAGGACTTTTCATGTGCACATACCAGGAAATGAGGGCTTAGACATGAGGGCCTAGACATGACCTGTTACGCAGACAAATTAAAATGAAATATTGTGGTCTGCGTCTATAAATGCTTGTGTTTTACTTCTGCTATTCAAGCACTCAGCACCCATCGGAGGCTCCCGTGCACGTTAAATAAATTATCTTTATTTTATTCAGATGGTTGTGACGGAGTTATGATTTGCGGTTTTACAGATCTTCTACATTTGGTGAGAGAATGCGACTCCAGAATGCTTGTCTTCTGCTGCGGCGGGCTGCTGCCTTCCCCTTTGAGCGGAGGTCTGAGGTCCGACCACGGCGATTCCCTGCCTTCTAAGTCTCTCTCTCTTCCTCCGCTCTGGGCTGGATGCTGCAGCTAGCCGTGAGTAGTTGTCACATCTCTGGGCTGCCGTGGCTCCCTGCATCCCCAGTTTCTCTCGGCACATGATGATGGCTTTGTGGGCCAGCTTTGATGGCTGTTGTGCCTATTGTTGTGTGCTCTTTCTCCTTCTATACTCTTTGTGGTTGTTTCTTTTTTTTTGGCATTGTATGATCTCTGTGGTTGCCCTGCTGCTAGACCTAAACGCCCCTCCCTTTCTTGTGTTTTTGGGTTTTTCGCCTCGCTGTCCATGGCGGCTCTGTTGGTGACTGTCTCTCACTGTCTGGGGTGCACTTCTGGCACTGGGCCAGTGCTGCACCATCATGTTGCCTCTAGCTTCTGGCAGACACAATTGGCATCTCCCTGCCTATTTCCCTGCGGTTGTCCCTGGCGGTGGGCCAGTTACAAGGGGGAGGAGTATTTGTTTTGGTCTCGTGTATCCTCTACTTGTGCTGTCCTCTGTTGTATTGCTTCTCTTTTTCTGTCTGCTGACGTTGCCACCTGGCGACTGTTGGGTCACAGGCCCCATTGAGTTTGTGGTCCTTTGGGCCTTGGCCATCTGCTGCTGACCTCCTCTTCCAGGCCCTCCATATGAGAGGGCAGATTTCTGCCCCCACACCTTGTTTGAGCCTGTAGTGACACTCTGAGGACGATTCACAGTGGGCAAAATGCTGCTCCTCCTGCCTGCGGTAACTCTCATAGCAGGCTGTGGGGGGCAGACGCTCCACTCCGCACTGGCTGGTCAACTCTTTGGTAAGATTTTTCCGCTATTTTATATTTTTTCTCCGTTCACTTCACCTGCTGCCTATGTCTCCACAGTGGCTCTGTGTATTCTTTTTACTGCCCTGTGTGTGGACGTTCTTTGCCAAGCTTTCTTTTCTGGTCCAGAGGGGAACTGCATCTGTTTGTTCCTGAGGGGACAGAAAAGGGAAGATTATGGTGCCATCAAAGCTAGAGCACCCCTATTGGCTAGCCAGAGTTCTCAGGGAACTCAGTCATGAGTGGGCTGACGAGCCCCGTTAGGACCTTGGTTGGAGGGACTGGCGGAGGGTTGGTGATTAGCATCCCTCCAGATTTAAATACTAGTTAGAGGTGTGAACTGTTTGCAGTGTTGCTTCATTCAGAATTTAGATTAGGGTTACATTTGTGTTTCTAGGCAGCCAGTGGTGCTCCAACAAGACTGATAGGTCTGGGGACCCTGCTCGGTGGGAGCAGGGTCAGGAGGATTCAGTGGGAATTCTCGGAAGTGGGTCCACGGGTGTTGTCTCAGTTTGAGCACACCCAGTGTCACGAGGGGTTGTAACTGCAGATACTCCCTTGGTATTCTCTCGCTGTCTATGATTCAGGGTTCATCTCACTCCTTGATGATGCTCTTTGTACTTGGATTATACTCGCTGCGCTGTGACCTTCACCACTGGGTTTCGGTGAGGGTAAATATTCGCCCTGTTTCCTTAACCACGCAGTAACTCCCTGAAAATAGGCAGCACAAGACTACTGATGTTTCAGGGAGGTTGAAATTCTGCAGTTTCCTATCTTGCCTACGGACACTCACTGGCTCCAGGGGTGGAAGGTGTCGGACGCTGAGAAAAGGAGGGGGGGTGAACGCCTTGTTTCACACAGGGAAGGGATACGTGATTTATTGTTTTCCTTGATTTGCATTAATACATTTCTTGAGTTTTATGATTTTTGTTGTTAATACCTGTGTTCATCAGTTATCAAATTTGACGGTACATCTACATTTTTGACTGATCTGACTTTGACACGAGGACACCTATTTCTGGTGACATTTTCATATAATAATGCTTCTAGACTGCTCAAATAGACACTTTCACATTGTTTTATATTGCACATTACCCTATGTCTGTACACTGCTACTTATGAAATGACAGATTCCAGCTCTCCTTATGATTGCACTCATTACACTGAAACTATTTTGGGATTAGATAACAGGTACTTGGGTAGATCCGCACCACCTAGGGATAGACCCCGGCTATTTGTTTTATATGTGCGTGCCTGTGTAAGTGCAGGGTTCACCTGTTTTGTGTCACCTTTTTTGTGATTCTAAAAATTTCGTTCAGCAGCACCTCTTTGGGTCTACATGGCCCGAAGAGAAAGTAAGGGGACGAAATATCTTACTTTACATCTGTCTCTTTTCTTCCTATCTATGAATATTTTTGGTGAACTTGTAGCAAATGCCATTTCATGTCATGTTGTCTGTTGATGGGCACTTGCTCTGCTTCACTCAACAATGCGCAACTGGCTGTTTGATCGCTGCATGATTAGTATCTGTTATCGATCTGTATGTATTATCTGTTATCCATACCCCCACACCTCAGGAATGAGCAGCCAGAAATAGTCTGCTGACGGCCTTCTGTGTCACTGTACCGAAGTGTGTCTGTAAGTTTGTCTACTGTAAGAGGGACAGATCACTCCTTCCCACATACACTTACAAAGACTAATAATTGGGATATGAGTGCCTTTCAAGTAACACAACTGCATTGCTGTTTCCTATCTATTGAAAATGGGGAATAAAATTATGACAAAGGACTGAATATTGTGTTTTGTTTAGATTGCAATATCTTTCTTGTGACTGTGATTATTCTCCTGGAAGGAAGGGAATGGAAGATTACGGTGTGGAACTAGTTTAGTTGGCTCTGGTGCACTGCCTCCTGCTGGATACCAAGGGTGGTCTCCAGATGTGAATAGGTGTCCACCTACTCCCAACAAGGAGGGTGTTGGTGTTGGTATTGCATTATATGCATTCATTTGAAGTGCTGTTATTGTATTGTAAGTGAGAAAAAGTTTGCCTGAATCTCTACTTTTTACAAGCTTTTATAATTTACGCTTATAAGTCAAACACATTTGTTTATGTTTGTACCGGTATTTTATGTATACCTTTTTTGTGAATTCTGTTTTTGTATTTTCTTTTTGATTTTTTCTTTCTATATGAAAAGGAGAACTAGTGCACAATTTACATAAATTCTAACAACACTTACAAAAACTCAATTACATTCCTCTACTAAAAACATACTATATAAACACCATCCGAGTACACAATTACATACATTAAACTAAATAAACAAACAGATTGTACCCTTAATTACAGGTTATACAGTGGATGAATCAATATCATAGACTTTTAGAAAAAATATCTATCTGAGTTTCTTCCAAGTAATTCTTGGAAGCTTCCTGTCCGAAATAAAAGATGAAATCTCTGATTGTAACTTAGATATTAAAGATTGGTTAAAATAAAGAGGGATGGTATTGAATAAAAAATAAATTTTAGGTAAAATTGACATTTTGATTAAGTTTCTTCTCCCAATTAATGAAAGCGGAAGATGGACCCATGCCTGCATCAACTTACGGCAGTCTTTAGCTATTGCTGAGAAATTTACTGAAGCAATTAAATTAATACGTTTCACAATATTCAGGCCCAGGTATCGCATCGAAGAACTAGCCTGAATACTAGTGGCCCTCGCGTCATCATTCCATACCAGCATCTCAGTTTTTGCAGCATTAATCTCGTAACCCAACACTTGCCCGAAGTCTCGAGCAATTTTTAATACTGCAGGAAGTGCAGTGCAGACATCGGATGTGAGAATGAGGATATTGTCCGCATATAGGGCCACTTTTGTCTCCCATCCTCTATACACAAAGGATTTGATGTTGACATCCTCTCTTAGTTGTTGGGCAAAGGGTTCGATATAAAAATCGAATAGAAGAATGGAGAGAGGGCAGCCCTGCCGTGTCCCCCTTGAGATTAAAAAGAGGTCGGATAGATCTCCATTGACCAGGAGACGCGCAGATGGATTCCGATATAGAAGACCGACGGCACGGAGAAAACCCTCACCCACATTGAACTTGGCCAAGGCCTCCGACAGATACACCCAATTAACCCTGTCAAAGGCCTTGGTTGCGTCCAGCGTAAGAGCAGCTAACGGGAGGGAGTCAACTGATGCCATATCAATGGCCCCTATCAGATCATATGTTAACTCGTACAATTAGCGCCCCTTCACAAATCCCTTCTGATCTTGGTTTAGGACCGAAGGGGCCACCAAGGCCAGCCTGTTAGCTAGAACTGTGGCAAAGATCTTATAGTCCACGTTCAAGAGTGATATTGGCCTATACGAGCCGCACGCATCCGCTAGTTTCCCAGGTTTCAAGATAAGGGTGATTGAGGCTCTATCCCAAGATACTGGCGGGAGCTGGCCTTCTAATAGAATTTGATTAAACATAATGGTAAGAAAGGCCACTATTTCTTGTTCCAGGACCCTCCTGCCGGTCATATCTGGGCCAATTAACAGTAGAATAAGTGACGACTAAGTGCTGGAATAAGAGAGAAGTTAGGGTAAGGAGGCAAACATTCGCTTAAAGGTCAGGTTACGCAATTGAAGGGAGGTAGCCAGAGTGCCCTGCACTGCATCCCTTTCAGGAGAACAGTCTATAGCAGAAATGTTAAAGCCAGTCTTGTAAAGTTCATAGTGTAGTTCATGAACATGCAGAGCGGTTTCATTTCTGTACATCAGGTTATTTCAGTGCATTGATAAGTATTGTTTCTGTTTCAAGTGCTAGTCTTTAAAGTGTGCATTTGAACATATTGACTCTCTCCCCACCATGACAACATGGTTCTCATCCAAAGAAAGCAGTGACTCCGCCGCAACCAGAAAACCTCCAGTGCCTTTCCCTGCTTCGCATCCAGGACAGCCTCATTACAACCTGCGTCCCACGAAAGGTACCAAGTGAGAATGGTATCACAGCTCATGCTGAAGGGTTGCACGTGCTGCACACATCAGAGAAAGGAAAGTGTGTAAGCGGGTCCCAACGATGCATCAACTAAAGAAGTCTGGAACATGAATGCCCCAACCCCTCAGTCTAAAAGTTGTGAGAACGAGACATCTTTACCTTCCTCATCTCTTTGTTTGATTCATATTGAAAGTGCCTAGGTAATAGAAGTGCTTGTAACCTCTCAAATTACTTGAAGACAGGCACCAATGGTTACTTTTTCTGTCTACAGGTATAATCACTAAGGCTCTGCATTATTCCTCAGCAGACTTTTGATAAAGACTGAAAGTGCAACAGAAGATAAGACATTTTTCCACCTAGTCACACTGGCCAAACGTACCAACGACTGGAACAATGCCTCAAGACTTTCAGAACAATGAGAGAATATGGCATTGGGTGGTACTAGCAATATTATTCTCGATTGATACTATGACTACGCTCTCTATAGTGTATTGTGCTCACATTGCTATACCTAGCACTGGCCCTGAGATACAGCTTAAATGACACTGAGATATTGTACCAAAATGAACAAATGATTGATAAAGATGGGACAGGGGGACAGTTGGCAGGGCAGGTAAGAAATAAGAGAGAAAATTGGGAAAATAACGCACAGAACAAATATGTTCAAAAGGTACATTTCTGATCTATGAAATAATGTGATGCATTGTTATGTCTGCACATATCACCAATATCTATTGGTGAGCAAGACAGAGAAAAATAGAAATTTTAAAACGTATGATTATGCCTGACTATGCCATCATCATTGTTTATCAAAAGGGCAAGAATGTGAAAGCTAATTTTAACAGTGGTGGCATCCATTTTGTATAATTTGACATCCTGATAATTCAATGATGATGGGAATTATATACAAATATAATAATTGCTTGATATCATGTGGCAGTCTTAAATAAGAGTTAGAACTTTGCTTTTAGTAAGCTGCCTGTAACCCAACACATTGCAAGGCTTGGACGAAGATTACATTTCCATGTTATTACATTTCTGCCTGCTTGCAACAGGCCCAGTAGGTCTCTAAAGTATATTCAGCCACAACAGCTAATGTAGACTATTGTGATTGCATTTGGGCGTAAATGTAGTAGTTAACTGTCTGGCTTTAGATACACAGGACTTTTCATGTGCACATAAGGTGATTTCCAACGTTTAGCAAATCACTGTAAGTTTCCGACCCCAAAATGTTTCTTCACCACCTGCCCGGAAATGAGGGCCTAGACACGAGGGCCTAGACACGACCTGTTACGCAGACAAATTATAATGAAATGTTGTGGTCTGCATCTATAAATGCTTGTTTTACTTTTGCTATTCGAGCACTCAGCACCCATCTGAGGCTCCCGTGCATGTTAAATACATTTTCTTTTTCTTACTCGGGTGGTTATGACGGAGTTATGATTTTGGGTTTTACGGATCTTTTCAGTTTCTACAGTACTGTGGTAAGGTTGTGGGTTCAGATGGAGCACTGTGCGCTAGCTAACAATTAGGCAAATACGTTCTGATGATATGTGTGAACTGAGTTCCAAAATTTTCTGAGGTTCATGTTGTCCAGATTCACAGTGCTACTTAATTTGTAGGAACCGTATAACAATTGGCTATAGATTAAATTATTTGACCACTGCAATGCCTGCCAAAGTTGTTAGTGCTGGAGAAAACATTGATGCAGAAGCCAAGAGCGCATTGCCCCCCATCAATCCCCCACATCACAAATACAAACGCTTCCTGCTCATTTGGTCCTATTTTTGTTTCTCTGCTATGGATGTTCCACCAAGGGGACAAATAGTGATGGACTTGCCACACGTCCTGCTGTGTTGTGAGCGCATGATAAAGTACTTTGGCCTGTATTTACTTCCGGACTTGAATGAAAACTGGTCCTTGTCCTTTAAACCTTTGTGGTTACACTGCGTACAGCCTGTGTTCCACTGTCTATGCTACCCTTTCAAGTGTGGACTGGACCTATGTCTTGAAATGCAATTGGTTCGATCTATGGATATGGATCTGCAAGTGTGTCCATTGAGGGCTCACCTTCAGTGCTGTCCTATTAGATGGTCATTGCTGAAGGATGCTTAATATGACCCATTATCACCAGAAGGCATGGATGTCCCGGGCCATAGATTCCTGGTAACTGACTTCGCTACTGCGGTTACACTACCAACTGCCATACCAGCAGCATCTGTTAACTGGGATGGATATGACCATGTTTGTTTCTTGGAACTTGCTTTTCAGGTCACTGTGGATATATTTTCTTCAGAAGAGGATTCATTCCTGGATCCCACTGATTCTCTGAACATGGGAAGCATTTCCTACACCTTTAAATCGGCCCCTTGTTTTTATCATGAATTAACTTTCGTTGGCATTTTTTATGGCCATCTGCTTTGATTATTAAAGTGTATTTTATAATATTTTATCTTGACATTTTAGGCTAATTTTATAGTTTTAGTTGAACGGAGTCTCACTCCAGCCAAGGAGAGGGTGTTATAAAGCACAACAGCGCCTTCTTGGAGTCTCCATTTTAGTTTCGCATTTTAGCTTGGCATCTCTTTCTAATAGTGACATTTTTCATGATTTTACACTTACACAATAATGTACTGAAAAACTATTATACATGCAGTTCATTTCTTAGTATTATTATGTTATTCGCACTCTCTGTCCAAGGCTAGGCACATGGACTGTGATGCCTTTGTTTTGGGCTGTCCAGTTGAAGACCGCTCTAAGGCTCCAGAAAAGCCAATGCATCAGCGCTGCACCTTTGACACAGTGTGATTGGAACCTCTATATAAACCTCCTCTGTATTACATTCAGAGGCGGACTTCTGCTGGGATTGTCTCGGAACGTGATGCACTATGACTGAGATGCAGCCCTGCTGACTAACCTTTATCCTGCAAAGGACGATAGCCTTTCCTACATCAGATCAGCTTCCGGGCACATCATACCCAGGTATGTGGGGTAGGCTATCCCAAAGGATCTGCCAGAGGGTACTCTCACTATGTTCTCTATAGTATAGGTAGTGTTAGATAGGAGTATAAACATGTAGTAATGTTTTCATGTTTTAACTGTTTATCATTTTCACCTTTCTCATAATGCTGGCTACAATGCTTAGTTCCACCTCCCTAATAATTGTAGCTCACGCTTTCTTGCAAGAATACAATTGTTTCAATTAATGTTTGAAAAGCCATATCATATCTTTCTTGTGTTTACCTTAAGCATGCAAAAGTAACAACGAAAGGGTAGATCTGTTTCCATAATTTTCTTGTGGAATAAAGAGTGGTCAAGTTCAAAAATGTTGATATTATCTGGTACTGTGGAAGCACATTTTAGATAACAGTGGTGGCATCCATTTTCTATAATTTGACATCCTGATAATTCAATGGTGATGGGAATTATATATAAATATAATAATTGTTTGATATCATGTGACAGTCTTAAATAAAAGTTAGAACTTTGCTTTTAGTGAGCTGTCTGTAACCCAACACATTGCAAGGCTTGCACAAAGATTAAATTTCCATGTTATTACATTTCTGCCTGCTTGCAACAGACCCGGTAGGCCTCAAAAGTGTATTCAGCCACAACAGCTAATGTAGACCATTGGGATTGCATTTGGGCATAAATGTAGTAGTTAACTGTCTGGCTTTAGATACATAGGACTTTCATGTGCACATAAGGTGATTTCCAACGTATTCTTGTGTAACAATGCACTGTAAGTTTCGAGCACAAAATGTTTCTTCACCACCTGCCAGGAAATGAGGGCTTAGACATGAGGGCCTAGACATGACCTGTTACGCAGACAAATTAAAATGAAATATTGTGGTCTGCGTCTATAAATGCTTGTGTTTTACTTCTGCTATTCAAGCACTCAGCACCCATCTGAGGCTCCCGTGCACGTTAAATAAATTCTCTTTATTTTATTCAGATGGTTGTGACGGAGTTATGATTTGCAGTTTTACAGATCTTCTACATTTGGTGAGAGAATGCGACTCCAGAATGCTTGTCTTCTGCTGCGGCGGGCTGCTGCCTTCCCCTTTGAGCGGAGGTCTGAGGTCCGACCACGGCGATTCCCTGCCTTCTAAGTCTCTCTCTCTTCCTCCGCTCTGGGCTGGATGCTGCAGCTAGCCGTGAGTAGTTGTCACATCTCTGGGCTGCCGTGGCTCCCTGCATCCCCAGTTTCTCTCGGCACATGATGATGGCTTTGTGGGCCAGCTTTGATGGCTGTTGTGCCTATTGTTGTGTGCTCTATCTCCTTCTCTACTCTTTGTGGTTGTTTCTTTTTTTTTTGGCATTGTATGATCTCTGTGGTTGCCCCCACATCACAAATACAAACACTTGACTGGCCAAAATAGAAGATCTCAGAGTCCGCAATGATCTGTAACATGTGAGAAAGCTGTGTGGCCTGACAAGCACGGGGTGAGGCATAGTGGTAGTATATCACAGGCCTTCTGCACCAGACCTTCTTCTCAAGCTGGCTTAATGACTGGTGGCACCCGGTCTCCGCTCAATGAGTCTAAGACGAGCAGCCATGCCTAAAGCACAACTACTGACGCACCTTGCTGAACTCGCCAAGGACTGTGACTGCATAGACAGCAAAGTGGTACTTTCAATGTTTGAATATTTTATACAGATGGCCCAAATAATGGCTTTGGATTCCAGGTATACATTATTTCTCATTCTGTGTTCCTTTTCCAGGTTTCAAAAATCAGTTTTAAACATCACAAAATAAACTCTTCATTTTTAATAAGCCCAGATAGCAAAGCTATGGTTTTGCTGATTTTCTGAGGGACTCACGTTTTCTTTGTAAGTCACTTAAAAATCAGCTGTTTCTTCTTGCAAATTTTTGATCACACAGGGAGTGTTTAAGATTATGATATTGCACTGAGGACATTAAATGGGTCAAGAAACATTTCATGGAGAATGCAAGGCTGGCACGGGAGGAGCTCGAGTTGTCAAAAACATCAGTAAGAGCACATTATATATTGCTATCCTCCCCATCTCTAGAGCCTTACCTTAGCTATGTTAACAAACCTTTACATAGACACCTCCTAATTAAATTTAGATTTGGCCACATTCCTTACGTATTGGGCTGCTTCAAGCAATGGAGCACGCCGGAATTGGGTGTCCCATGCAAATGTGATGATTTTTCGAGCCAGGATACGTTGCATTTTATGATGTTTTGTAGTTTTTTTAGAGAGCCAAGAATCAAATATTTGGTGCCCGTTTTAAAAGATACTGGTTTTATTCAAGTTAGGCCTGCGTTGCTATACTTACAGTCTTTAGGTAACATCTTCATTACATACTCTGTGGCTAGCTTTCTAGTCGCAGCATTTAGAATTAAGTCAAGGCTGAATAAGGGCATTAATGCACCATGAATGTTGATATATACGACCTGTTAAATATGATTGTACTTATGACCTGCTTCCCATGATTGCTCATTGTGTGGCTAACTCTGATGAATTATATGTACCCTTTTAACTTGTATATATTATTGTGTTTTATTGTATTGGCTTTTATGATTTTAATCAAATCGAATAAAGTGTATTTTGACTGGCTTGATATTGCACTGTTATTCCTTTGTAATTACATATTTGCCATTTCTACGCATGGACTGCACGAATACGCTTAGTTTTTGTACAAAAAAAGTCAAGAAAACAATTATACTCTAAAGCCCTCCTTACATTCAGAGGGAAGAAACAGTATATGTTATGGCTTGACGCAAGTGTGAAAGTCAGCAATGTAAATTGTAACACAAATGAGGCATTAGTCTGTTGTGTGATAGCAGCATTGAACAATTCTGATGCTGTAAGCCAATATTGGACAGAGTAAAGCGTGAGAGTTTAGGCTTGACTCTCCAAAGCATCAGGGTTTAAGTAATGTTAAAAACACTAGCCGTAAGGCAGTTTGCTTTAACTGAGGCAATTTTCAAATTCCCCTCAAGGAGAGCTGAACAGTAAGAAATAATCTTATCCCCAGTGACACAACGGGAAGTCAAATCACAATTAGGTGACCACTTTTTGTCTTGCTCTCCCTCCTTCCCAGAGGTCCAAGTGGGCGAAATCGGAGTAACACGATGTGCCCTTACTTTTTTGATTTACGAAAAACCGTTTCCCTACTTTTTGTAAAAAGAGAACCGTCCTGGGACAGTTAATTATGTTTATATAATTACGCTGAAGAGTCATTTAGTGAGTCTCCTGTGCTGTGAAACCGAAGCCAGGGAGACAGCTAAACAAGAAACAAGCCTTCTTGCCGGGGGTCTGCTTGCCTGAAAGAAAGAACAAGCATTTACAATGCAATGGTTTTGCCTTTGGAAAAGTTAGAGCTATAGGCATTGTAAATGACAAAATTTGTATTTATGTGTTGGTTTTGAAAACAGATAAATAAATGGCATTGTCATTTACATTGCCATTAGCTTAATCTCTCGCAATTAATGCATTAATACACAAAGCAATGTCTTTTTTTCTACAAAAGTAGACTGTGCAGATACCTTTAGAAAAATCACATGCACACCATAGTCCCTGGCCAAACCCAGCCTCGCCTGGCCTCGTTAGATACTGAGAAACATCATAATATCTTTAAACACATATGAATAACGTTTTTACAGTGCATAACATGAAGAGAATCACCTCTTGTTGTTCCCAAATTTGCTAGTGAAGAAACACGAGGCACTACGCTGCAGGGTGGTCTGCCCAGGATCATACAATTTGGGTAAACGTGGACGCTGAGATTTGAGCCTAGGTTTTCAGTTGGCATTATTCAGCCACACGAGGTATCTGCACAGTCTACTTTTGTAAATATATTGCTTATATTAGTTAATACACAGACAATAACATCACAGAACAAGCAATAGCGACTCTGTAGGTATAACATCATTTTACTTAATCTACCTACACTTCATTTTCTGTTCCACTAAAGAATGTCTATACTTATCAGATCACGTTAAATGTTGTGGCCTGTATTCATTTGATATATTCGCTCAGTCTATGATATGGAATCAGGTGACGTGTTTGCTTCTTGTCCATTACAGCATTCCCATTTCATGTGTTCCTTAAATACCATGCGGGACAAAAAATTAAGCGATCTAAAATAAAAGACAAGGAGGAGATGAATTCTGTTTTTGCTTTGTTCGGATAAGCGCGTCAGCAAAACCTATTGCGAAGTTTCATATAATTACAGTATGTGATATTGACACACCAGGGCGCAGATAAGGAAAGTGAGGCAGTTGGAGGCAGCGGGAAAAAGGGATAAAAAGACAGAAGGAGGTAACAGAGAGAGACAACGAGAGACAGAGTTGGAGGAGCGAGAGACAGGGATAGAAAGACAGAAGGAAGTAACAGAGAGCCTCGGAGTGCTCCAACAGAGGCGGGGGAGACTGGGGCAACCTTAGAAAAAAATCCGAAGGTAGCTAGTCTGCTCTGTGCTGTTTTATCAGATTATAGGATGTTATACAGTGAGAGACTGGAGCAGCGTGAGAGAGAGCGGGTCACGGAGACACTGGTGTGTCCTGCTGTCTCCTCTTCCACCTCAGTGCTTGGTCGCTGTCTGCTCTCGAGCAGCCCTGGTCTCTCTCTTCTCGCCCTGGGGCTTCTAGGCACCGAGCTGAGAGCTTTCAGTCTCCCTCCGAAACACCAGGAGGGCTGTGCACGCGCGGCTCAGGGGACAGCTTGCATCTAGCACTGCCAGACTTCAGCCCGCTCGGCAGCAATGCCTGCGAGTGAACCCGATGCAGCAGCGGCTCCCAACGGAAGCAGGGCTCCCAAATCATTGTTAGACTCAAGGCCAGCAGCAGTGGAGCAGGGATGAGGGAGTGCGCTAATTACAAAACACATGTCTTGTGTGCGTAACAGACACCGTTGGAAAATGGGCGGTTACAATTGGAAAGACGATGGGACATTCACACACCTTTAACGAATGGCGTGCTGCTTTTTTCACAAATGCAAAAACCACAGTGACAGCGGGGACGGCACACGGACAGCGGGAGTCACGAGGGGGGGGGGGGGGCGACCAAAGACACGGACAGCGGGAGTCACGAGGGGGGGAGGAGGGCGACCAAAGATATGGACAGCGGGAGGGGGGACGGACAGCGGGATACAATCATGCGGGACCAGGACGATCTAAAAAATGATGAAAAACACCCATGAAAAGAAAAAAAAAGTACACGCCCACAGTGGACACGTCTTCATGACGTTGCGAAAAGCCTAAAAATCGCCGGAACGCCCACGAATCTGCTCCGGCTTTGACGGACAGATCTCTTTTCCAACGGCTAGCCTCCATTTATGGAGCTAGCCAATGGAACAGAGGGCGGATTCCCAAGCCACATACTGTAAACATTAGATTTCGCCTGCGCCGAAAAGCTGTGCGGTGCGCAGCTTTCGACGAGGCGAAACCTAAAAACGTGCGGTATAACGCAAGCATCTGACAGCTTCACATACCTGGTTCATATCAGCTGATCCGTTGAAGTCCTGGGCCCACAATATAAAACCCCTTCAGCCAAAGGTCAGAGGCAAGGTGCGGGCCTGGTCTCCCCAGCAATCTTTAAAATGGTCTTGCTGCCACGCATTTTATACCGGCTACAGAACTATCCATACGACATCCCCCAGTCATGGTTCACACAGGTCAACTCACTCAATACGTTCTTATGGGATGGAGGGGCTGTACATGTCGCACTGCGGACGTGTACCCAATCCACCTACTGTGGTGGGATCGCGGAATCCAATATCTTCGCCTACTGTGCCGCCTCCCATCTCCTCAATATAAATGACTGGTGGTACTGCTACCAAACAGATCCAGCTTATACCATTGAAAGAATAATGCAACGGGAACACGCGTTGCTTGACATGCTATATAACCGTTGTCGGCTAGATCACTTGCCCCTAGTCACAAAAGTTGTTATTCGGCTGTGGAGGCGAGTTGTCAGCCAGATGGGGTGGGCGACTGACACAAACAACCCTGTTGTGGCGGGGTGTAGATCTCCAACAAGTTGCGTTACTACCAGGCTTTCGTCATGGGACCTTTTAGGCAAATCCAAACTTGGGAACGTAATGAAGGGAGTGGTATTAAAATCCTTTCAACAACTACAGGAAGACTTTCACCTTCATCAAAACCAATTCTATAAGTACCTCCAATTAAGACACGCCCTCTCCCCGTACATAACATCATTGGCTGAGCTCCCAGAATTTCACCCACTAGAAGGGCAATTGTTAATCGGAGATATCGGTGCCCCCAAAATCAGACAGATATATCGAACAATAATCAAGCATAAGAACACAACATTAGACACACTTTGTCAAAACGGGGTCAGCGACATTCCAGATCTAAGATGATGATTGGACAGAGGCGCTGGTGAGCTCTCGCAATACTGCGAATGCGTCTCGTTATCACCTGATTCAGTTCAAATTTCTACAAAGGGCCTACTACACTCGTCACTGCCTTTGGTGCATGGGAGCAATACAGTTGTCAGAGTGCTTGCGGTGTACACAGGAGACGGGTACCTTTCTACATACAGTGTGGACTTGCCCAGTTTTGGCCTGCGTGGGTGAAGTGCTTTCATGGAGGATTCTGGTTGATTCCAAAATCATGTTATTACATAGTACAGACGGCATTGACGGCAACAGGTATAAAAAACATTTTCTTTTTACTGGTCTCACACTTGCTAAGCAGGACATCGCTCAATTCTGGAAGAGTAGCGCCCCACCGCCTCTTGGGAAGTGGAAAAAAGCTCTGGATTGTTGTATGGGGATGGAGCTAGCAGTGTTTAAGGCTAGAGGATGCCCACTGAAACATCAAAAGTTCTGGCAGCGATGGGTGTTTACAGGGGCATTAAATTACCTGAGGTGGAATCTATAGATACTGTCGTACAACAGGAATAATTCTGTAATAATGTTGCTCCTTGAATTTAAATACCAGTTATATAACGCACATATAACCCTGGGAGTCGGGTGATGTGGGGCTGGGGTAAGATTCCAATGCCTCGTCCAGCCATGTTCTTGGAGCAGCAATTTGTACTTTGATATCCTGGCCTGCGGCCAATTCTGTTCTACTAAAAAACCGAATAAAGTTTGTTTTGAAGAAAGCTTCATGATGACAAAGATATATTCTTTTTGAGTGGTAGTGCGAAGAGTTAACATCTGAGCTGTGAAGTACATGCTTTTAATTGCAATTGTATTTATCTAGCACTGAATACCCCAGTCGAGGTGTTGAAGGGACAGTTATGTAAAACAAAAAATTGCTTTACATACAGCCTGGGTATTACTGAAATCTTTACTTTGGAAACACCTTTTTGTCTTAAACCTTTTTTGCGGAATTTGTAGCAGTCCATCATATAGTGTGCAATGGAAGTTCAAAATAATGACACATATTCACAGTGCTTTTTTATCACAAGCTGTGACCATGTAGCGCTAACAATACACAAGTTACAGTTCTCCACTGCACCAACCAAGATTTAGTTATGTGGCTCTATAGTTACACAAACAGACCTCTGCAGTGCATTAACTAGTAGAGGTTTCATAATGTAGTGTAGTGCATTTCCCACTGAGTAACATTTAAAAAAAAAATTCATTTAAGCAAAGATGTATTGTATATGTAGCTACCTGACAGTGAAAGGCCAAAAAATCTTACAGAATATATTTTTTTAGTCACACCTTTGACCTTGCCCCCTACACTGACCCCACCCCCACAACATGAAGGTGGGAGAGATATGGCGCAGCAACTAGACTGCCTGACTCTGGAAGAATGGGGTTCACAGTTCGATCCCCGGCTCTGGTGGCAGCGAAGCTCAGCATCATGTGACTGGGTGATAGCTCACTTAATCTCCCCAACGTCCCCCAGCACCTTGAAACCCTTAAGGGGGTGATATGTTCGCACTTTACAAATAGGAATTATTATATTATGAAGCTTCACAGCTTCCATACCTTTTTTAAGCGCTTCAACCACTGCTCCTACCCCATTTATACACCCTGCACTGCCTGACCACCTTTGACAGTTCTGTAAAACCGGTGCACAGGTCGTAGAACAGATGTAGCAAAATTGTAGCACTCTTGCATACGTCATTCACCACGGAGCGCAATGCAGGTTTGGCATTTTATGGCTCCAAACACTATCCTTTCCACGTTTCTCTCTCATGAGAAGAGTGATACAACCTGCTTTCAATTGATAAGACTAAGGCACATTTGACCGACTAAAGAACCGGAAATCCAGCAGCACAGGGAAAGCATGTGTACTATGCATCAAAGGAGCCATATTTAAAATGTATACATTAGATGAGCATAACCCCCGACCCCTTTTTAGGTCAACTTTTAGTAAGGGGGTCAAAAAAAGTGCTATCAGATGCTGCCATGGCCGGCCTAGAGCTTGAGCGCATGTGCGCGGGCGCGCGCTTTAACACTTCTCGCCCTTTCCAGGCTGTTTTCTGTGCATTGCTCATTACTTGTTACTTTTATGTGCATTTCTCAGTCTTTTTTTTTTTGCAGAGTTTTATATAGCGCGAACTAGACCCGAACCGAATCAGGTATCAGAGCGCTTTACATATCACCAGTTACGTTACATGAGGACACACATTTATTTCAGGCACGGGGAGATTAAGTGATTTGCCCAGAATCACAAGAGGTTTTGGCGTCGTTACCGAGACTCGAACCCTGATCCCCAGGTCCAGCGCCCTAGCCGTTAGGCCAACTCCTCTCCCCTTTCTTTGCTACTTCACTGTGCATTTCTCCTTCCTTCTTATTCCTTCTTTGCTGCTTTTCTGTGCGTTTCTCATTCTGCCACTTTCATGTGCTTTTTTCATTATTCCGCAATCTTTCTTTGCTGCTTTTTGAACTTTTACACTGATTCTGTGCCGATCTGCTGGGCATCTGCCATTCTTTCTCATTCATTCTTTGCTGATCTTCTGTGCTTTTGCCTTTCATTCTTTAACATTTTCTCTGACCTTTTCACTCAATGCTTGCTGCTTTTGTCTTATTTTAGTCTCAGCTCTTCTCTTCGAGTTTCAAACTCAATTGCTCTCTTGATTCCTCTTCTTCCTTTTACGCACTCTTTTGCTCTTCTTCCTGCCCTTTTCCTGAATTTGCAACTTTCCCTGCTTCCTCTCCCACGCCACACTCCATTCTCGGTTTCCGCCAGTTACTTAGCCCAACCCATTGCCCCAGAGACCCCCGCTCCTAATTCAGGTCTGACGCAGCTTGGATGCACAGCCCGTATGCGCCCCTTCCATGCCCATCGCCAGACCTCTTGCTTTCATTCCCATCACTGCTACGTCTCTGCTTCCCTCTCCTCACCCTGAACCTTGAATGCTGCTGCTACGCCTCGGCAGTCGACTGCGAAGGTGCCTTTCTCCTGTTCCACCTGACACTTTTCCTGCACCTTCCAACACCTTCACACCACCCTCACATGCACCACACACAACACTCGCCTCTTCCTCGGCCACACACACCTCTTCCCAGGCCACGCACACTTACACACCTCTTCCCACTCCCTCCCTGTTCTGCCTTCTCCTCAACAACACCTCCCTCAATAAGCACGCTACTGAAATATGGGACCTGCTGCACAACCACACATTGAAACTGCTCTTCCTCACAGAAATCTGGCTGATTCTATCGACATTACCACATCTATTCACCAGGCACAAGGTTATAAGACAGGACAGCATTAACAGACCCAGCGGAGGACATGCCATCGTTTTCAAAGAGCTCATCAAGTGTTCAACTGCCTCAGCTAGCATCAACAGCACAATGAATCGGTGCAAACGTTTTTATTCACACAACTGTTGCAGCACATCAAGTGAAGTTTTTGGGTGCTATATTCTCACTGAAGAAGAAAACTTGAATACATGGCACTCTGATTGAAAAACTTGTGTTTCAATTCTTCATTGAACCTTCTTAGCCTAAAAGGCACAGCTTCGGTCTAATAATCTGAAGGTTGTGAGTTCGAACCTCTTAGTGGGCATGTGTTTTGCGATATAAGTGTTTGCATTTTGATAATTCTCCAGGCACCTATTTTAGGGGATACTTAACATTGTCTTCTCCCAGAATCGTTTTGTATCAGGAAGAAGTTTGTAAATTAAACATAAGCACTTAATACTTTGGCAGCTGTGTTTATTGGCTGTAGTTTAGATCCTTCTACATTTTCTGTTTGAGAATGTATTGTAAATTATTAAGAAGGTACAGTATGGTGCTGGTTTTAATTGGCAAGTTGTGCACACTATACCTTAATTATTGAGCACATCTGTTTGGTCTAAATCGGTGGGCATCCTGAATGAGTAGCGGGATGCGATAATTGAGTGAGGTTAATCGGGCACTGGATCATCCACTAAAGAATAAGTGGCGCATGGAACCAGTCGGATCAGTCACAGGAAAGCCTGTCCTCACTCCTGAAACTCTCTCAAGTACCCAGAGCCCAGCAAACCCCCCCCCCCCCGATTTAGCCGCACACTATAATGCCCACTTGCTAAGAGCAGTTGGTAAAAGTGAGTGTAATGTACGGTGATCACCTCCCTCCACAGACACTATTTCCACTCCCGGACTTTTGTGTGATAGCCTAATTAATGTATTATGGGTATTGTAGTCTTGTTAATCTTCCACTGACCTAATTACACTAATACAACTAAAATTAAGTTGTTTGTAGGTGAATAGTTCAGGACTGGAGATAGTGTCTGTTGTGACCTACAGTGCGGTAGCCACCATATTAGTAGTGTACTTTTCTCTGCCTCAGCACATTTCTAAATCTGCTCCATTATTCTAAATGTTGCATGCTGGATGTGTTTATTGGGCCAAAATTGCTTCTTTTGTCATCTTCAATGCAAGATGGTGCATACTCTGAAATCCGTAAAAGTGCACTCTCTTAATGCTTTATTTTAATAAATATATTTAGGGTGACCACCAGCCTCTAGTTCAGTGTGGACACTTTCTCCAGTCCTGGTCTGCTCTCTCTGTACGTCACACCTTTCTTTCAATAAACCTCAGTGCCCCACAGCACTTACCTCTCATGACCTCAACTTGCCACCTCTCTCAGATCCTACCTCTAGATTGCTAGCTCTGTCAGCTCTCTGCCCCTCTATTCTCAAGTGCCTCTCTCTCTCTCGCTCTCTTCTTTCTGCATCTTTCTGCTCTGTTTGCATCTCATCCCCCTTCATTTCTCTTCACCTCCCTCTTAATTTAATCTCTCTTTATCTTAACCTTTCTATCATTTTTGCCATCTATACCTTACCTTTCTCTACCTCTTGCATGCCTCTTTCTACCTCACCTTCTTTCATTTCTCTCTCTGCCTCACAACTCACTGCCTCATTTTTCTCTTCCCCACCTCTCATACACTATCAATTAACATCACCTATTGGCCTTCTATGTCTCTCTTTTTATTGATGTCCTCTTTCCCTCGCCTTTCCCATTATTCTATGTCTTTCTCTCTACAATGCTCTCCCTACCTCTTCCACTCCATCTATCACTCCCTTTGCTTCCATCTCCTTCACTGTTTCCGTTCACTCTCTCTGCTTCCAATGTCTCGCTCGTTTAATACATCGGTTTTGCCTCTCCCCCTATTTCACCATTCTCTACTTCTCCCTCGCACTTGCTCTGTATTAGCCTCATCTGTATTTTCTCTCTACTTCTCATAACTTTCTATTTTTATCCCACCGGCTCTACCTGCCTCGCTACTTTGTTTACTTGACCTGTCATTCTGTGCTTCACCTTTCTATTTGTGCTCTCTCATTATGACTCTCCTATCTTATTTTTTCTCTAGACCCTGCCCCTCGGGTTGGCACCTTTTTTACCAGCCTACATTTAAAACTGCATGCCAGGCTTCTAAAAACAAGCATTGGCATAGCCGATAGGTCTTGCCTTTGGGACCGTATACGTTTTTAGCCATGCAACAGTTGATGTTATTGCACCATGGATATTGTGCTGCATAACTAAATACTTATAAGGTCCCAAAAGCGAGACCTATTGGCTATGCCAATGCTTGTTTTATGTGTTACTCAAAGGGTCACAAGTAATGTGCTGAAAAGCCACACAATCATAATAGCGACGTAGAAATGCCACTGCTATGCAGACTTAAAACTTGGCAGCTATCCATTTGGCTACTGCTGTGCCCGCTTCAGCACCTCCCAAATTCTCAAACGTTAACTCGAACCCCATAACTATGGCGCATTTTGAAAGAAAGCACGCGTTGTATGTGGGACCGTCCTTGGAGCCAGAGAGCCGTCTTCTATTGTCTGCTCCTTGGTATCCTGGACAGGTACATGATGTGCTGTTTTGGTGTTTCTTCTAAAGCAGAGGCGATGTTTGCACAAACCCTACGGTACCAGCGGCAGCAGCAGCAGAAAACACAACCTCAACTGTGAATAAATAATTGTTTCCGGAGCAATAATGCGGAGACTTCCGGTTCAAGAATTGAATACTCTCTTCCGGAGCGAGAGGCGTGTTTTCTTCTATTTTTGTGCAACAGCAGTGGCGGTTTCCTTGGTTATGGGCGGGCCATCATAGTCCGAGCATGTTACTGTTCAACCAATCGCAGGGTGCTGGAAGGCATGGCTTCAAACACCCCGCCCCTTTCAGTTCAGCCCCAATATCCAAGTCAATCAGTTTAAAATCAGTTGCTTAGATACGGAAACAAAGTACGCTCGCTCGGATGTTTAAAGATCTTCCATCGGGAGGTAAGGCCTAGTTTGTAGGTCGCTTGATCCATGGGGGGTCATGTAGGTTCTCTACCTGGCCGCCATTCCACGACTGTAATCACACCTTTCTACTGGGGTCTCAAGACTGTTGCATGTCGCCCAAAAGACGCAGCATTTTTTTTAGCTTCAGGCATCCTTCTAATCAAAAATCTTAGATGAAAACCCCCCAAACTACAGCTCCCAGAATACAGTGATGTGTTAATTGAACAATCGGGGCTGGAGATTCTTCTTATCTCTATGGCCGTTTATATTCTGAGACTGCGAGAAGCTTCAGAGCCTATCTTTGTTCTCAGACTTCTCTGTTATATTAGACTCCCGCAACTGGAAATATGGAAAAAGTGTAGGAATTAAACATCCTTTGGTGGACGTTCTGGCAATATGGAAACTTCATAGTTGTTTTTTTTAAAACACAAATAACGCGAAATCACATGTTTTCAGTGAATTCCCCAGAGGTATCACAGCAAAGGCTGTCTTAAAATCACACTAAGCATAAACATAAAACTTAACAACCATCCGTGTCCTATTTCCAAACCCTAAACAGTGTTGGCCTCTTTAGAGTTTACATAACTAGGCTTCATTAAACGTAATGAACAACACAGTATATAACTCATATGAAACAAGCATTGGCAATGCCAGTGGGCCTGGCTCTTTGTATGGTAATGTGAAGTATTACAAGTAGATAGTGTGGAAATGAATATGCATTTGTGTAGAAGCAAAGAACCATATAATGTTTTTGTGGGGGTTAAAAGGTCGCGCAACAGTTGCACTGTTGAGCCAAACCTACAAATCCATCTAGGTTACTGACTGCCCTTCTACCAGCTGTGCTTCTGCCAGAGAAAGGACCATAAATTATCATGTTATCTAAAAAATGTAATAGCATGTGTGTGTCCTTGAAAGTTTAACCTCAGGCAGCTGGACAAATCAAATGATCACAGCTGTGTGGAGAACAAGCTGCATTGCCAAACCACATCATGCAAGTGATAAAGGACTCAATTTATATCAAAAAGTGCAAAAGTACTTTATTCAATACAGTTTCACATTATATACTCATTCGTAAGACACATCTGATTACCAAAAGGAACTTAAAAAAAAAATGAACCCAAGCATACTCCCAATCATATATCATTAACAACTTTTGGTTAGAGGAGTCACATTTTAGATCCTCTCGTTCCTGCTTTCGCCAGCTAAAGATGTTGCACATTTATTTATTAAAGGCTCCTCTTTTGCCAGTTATTTTCCTGCTATGAAGTGCAATGTCTTAGCTTCAGCACTCTTGTTTAAGCCCTCATCAGGATGTTAGATATTATGACTGGCGGAATCACATTTCATAGGTGTATCACAGATGTATCTTCTCTGATGCATTATTGAGGGAGTTCATATATCAACTGGTACAGGGATGTGTAGCAATGGTCTTTGCTTGTTGTCAGGTTAAATCTAAGCGCTCATTCACATCTAATGTGTACATATACGCCTTCCTGGCCAGCTATTGCCCAGACGCTCCCTCCTTAATGGTCCATTTAATCTTCATTTTTAAAAAAAATACTTTTATTTTGGATTTCATGACAGATAACTGTAGAGTACTGATGGGTTCTCCCATTAAACAAAAGAGCATGGCTTTTAGGACCACAACACATTAAGCACTCGCATTTTCAGACAATCGGAGCAGTGGAGGAGACATGAATACGGTCACATCTGGTACAAAAAAAAGAATCCACACAGGTCATAAAACATACTTAAAAATAAGGCCCTGCAACAATATCAATAGCTTCCGACTGTCCATAGTTGTCCATCCATGCCCCCCATATTTTATAGAAATTGCGTCTGCATCCCTTACTGTGATAAGTCTTTTTCGGTGCCACAAACAGATCCAAACCCCTCATCTATTCAGCCAGTGTTGGCATCTCTGGTACCTCCCATCGCTTAGCTAGGTCTCGTTTGGCAACTATCAACCCTAAATCACCCAACAAGAGTTTTGTCCGTGTAACATCAAAATCGTATTCCCACAAGAGCATACTTAGGGTATTCGGTATCTGCACCTCCAGGATTGCTCTAAGTTCTGAGAGCACTCGGCGGCAATATGTCTGTATGGGTAAACATGACCATATAGTGTGGCTGAAGTCTCCTCTTCCCCCAGCCAGTGAGGCTCCTCTGCAGATTTGATGCAATTGGACCCGTCATCATAAATCCTTTGTACAATTTTGAATTGGATAAGATGCAGGGGTGCTCTAATTGCCACTTCTCTCAAACATCAGTGCCACCTCCCAGTCAAGATCTTCAAATGTTCCAACATCAGCTTCCCTAGTAGCTTTCAATTTTTGGAGTGTATTGGGCATACTATTGTTAATGGTTTTATTAGTGTATGCCACTGCTTTTTCTTTCAGCTCCTCCAGTAAAAGCTTTCCCTTTTAGGGAGCAAATTCTGGGAGCTCTGGGGAGATATTTTTAGCTTTCCATGCATGTGAAAATTTGTTTGTATTGATAGTATTAGTGATCGTGGATTTGGAATTCCCTCTGGAGGGAGGACAAGGGCAATAGGACTCCCCTTCTAAAAAGTCGCTAACTTTAGAAATACCTATTCGATCCCAGTGTATAAAGACTTTCAATTTGACTATTTCTGTCAAGTATTTGCCCAACTGTAGTAGAGTTTCCAGGGTGATTTGTTTGTTTCCAACCTATGTATACCATGCCTCTAAAGTTATTTGGGTAGCTGGTGGAGGCCACATCTTCCCCTACCGCCATAGAGGTAATGTTGATATGGGCCTGTTTAAAACTGGGTAATTTCTAGGGTATAGGTGGGAGGGTCTCTGTCTACAAACCCCAGTCATTAATAGCTATTAAGGTGGGATGCCCAATAATAAACCCGGAGGTCTGGGAAACCTCTACCCCCATTGTAGGGGTTGCTTTGTAGTTTGTGAAGAGCTATCCAAGGGTGGCCATAATTTGAGAGTAGTTTTCCAAGTTCACCCTTAATTCAAGAGAAATTATTGTCAGGGAGCTCATAGTAAGGGGTTTGTGGGACATATAAAGATTTAGAGAGGGAAATCATCTTAATGCTGCTTTTCATAGGAGTGTTAGAGTAAGCCGCTTCCAGCGTTTGACAAATACTTGAAAGTTAGTTAAGATTGTCCTAACATTTTAGGCAACACATCGCTCAGGGTCCAGCGTGACATAGATCCCCAGGTAATGGAATCCCTCTCTAGTTACTTTAAGTTGTTGGGTGCGGTCTGTAGGGTCAAAGTACCAAGATTGGAGAACCCTCCATGTGGAACCCCTTGACTTCAGGGTGAGCTCGGATCAGGCTTGCTTGTGGTTCCAAGGTCAGGGCGAAGAGGAACAAGGAAAGAGTAGACCCCTGACTGGTTCCCCTCTTAATAGGGAACTCAGGAGACAGCCCACCATTGACCCTCACGGCAGCTGTCGTCCTAGGATAGAGTAGGTTTACCCACTCTCTGAATCGGGGTCCGAATCCCAGTCTCAGTAGGTTCCAAGTCATGAAGGGCCAGTGGATTGCATCAAAGGCATTCTCAGTGTCAAGTGATATAAAAAGATGAGGGTCTTGTTTGTTTTGAACCTTTGCCATTCAGCTATGGAGTCTGCATAGGTTCCCCCTGGTGAAGCGATTCAGCATGAAGCCCGATTGGTCAATGTATATCAATGGAGTGGAGTGATCACTGTTAAGAGTCTGGTGGCCAGGATGGTAGTTAGAACGTTGGTTTCTATGCTGAGCAAGACAATCAGGCGATAAGCGCCATAGGAAGTGAGGGGGTTGGGGGTTCCAAGCGTTCTGCATAACCACTATTGTGGCTCTGCGCAGATCAGGTGGAAGGGCGCCGTCTTTGCGTGCTCTGTGGCCTCCGCTTTTAACAGTCTGTGTTCTAGTTTACCTACTTCTCAGATAGTTTTTCTTTTATTGAACGCAATGATGTTTTGGACCCTGCCACGCATGACAGCTTTATATGCCTCCCATAGTGTGGCAGCTGAGTCAGTTGAGTCCTTATTGTCTAGAAGGTAGTGTTCTGATTCGTTGCGAGCTTCTCGTAATGTGGAGGCGTCTCTTAGTTCCCAAGCGTTCAGCCTCCACACACTGTGAGTTTCACAGTGTTTTTGCCCAAACGTTACTCAGAGCAGGTAATGGTCGTAGAGGTCTCTTGCTAAATATTCGGCTTTGCGTATCGTACCCACTTCACTCACGGGCGTCAAAATAAAGTCGAGCCTGGAGTAGGCTCTGTGGGAACCGGAGTAATAAGAGTAGGTTTGGTCTTGGGGATGATGTCATCTCCATAAGTCAGTAAGTTCCAGAGTGCTTTTGAATTGAGCTAGGGGTGTTAGTCTTCCTGGGGTAGAATTCTCTCCAGATCTATCTAGGTCTGGGGCCATCACATTGTTGAAGTCTCCCCCTAGAATGTGCAGGAGGATTTGACTTCAAGGATGATGCTAATGAGTTTGTCTAAGATTGGCATTGGGGGTGGGGGGCTTAGGCACTGATTAAGGTGACATTGAGTCTTCCCCGAAGTCCCTGTACTGCAGCATACGTCCCTAGGGGATCCACCCAGGATTTCTGTACATGGAAGAGGGAGATTTCTGGATTTAAATTGCTACCCCATGGGATCTCGACCCAAAGCCAGCCTGTTCCAATGTGACGTATGCCCCTCGGGCCAAGAAGTGACAGAGTATACCTTTAAGATGGGTGTCTTGTAATAGGACTACATCATGTTTTAGACATTTAAGATAGGCAGCCTCTAGCCCTCTTTTAATCTGGCTACCAATCTTATGTACATTCTAGATGAGGACAGATGGCTGCTGAGGGTTCTGATCAGTAGGGCTCATCATGGCTGGATTTCACCACCTGTCTCCCCCGCCCCCTCTGCTTGTGTTATTCCTTTTGTGTACTAATTGCACTCTGATTGGCAGGTTAAAAACAAAAATAATACTTTGAAACAAACATTTTCAACTATTTGCCCACAATCCTCCCCCCCCCAACCCACCCCCTTTTCCACGTCTGTGTTCCTCAGCAACTGGCAAGTGGAACACATTGTAGGCCCAACCTGGGGATCTGTCACCATCTCCATAACAACTAGTTCAGATAAGGATCAAATCGCCCCAAGATAATTGACATGAGGGATAAAAAACAGAAAATTAGGAAAGAGTAGGGGGCCAGCGAAGAGGGAAAATAAAGAGGATGGAGAACAGGGAAAGGGGAAAGGAAAGGTGAAAGTATAAAAGAGCGAGAACACTGTGCAGTCCAATAATGATCCTGTCCAGGGTGGACTACTCGGGGTGAGAGTGGGGTCTTGTTGTCAGGTTACTCCAACTTTCTTGGCTATTCAGTAGGTCTGGGCGGTAAATTCCATTCCGCTCGTGGAATTTGGGTAATTTCGCGTTCCGCGGAGAATGCGGAATTGCCCAAAAATCCGCGACTTCGTGGAATTTTTTGCTTGTTCACACTATTATAATGTGTGTTTGTGAGATATTTCTCCCCGAACACGCAAAGAGCGGTCGCGAACAGGAAAAAAGCATCGTAAACTGGCGGAACAAGCAATTCCGCATGTTCGCTGAACTTTTGCGTGCTCGTGAAGATTTTTTACCGTTTCGTGGAGTTTTGCGTAGTGCGACTACGCAAATTCGGCCCACCCCTACTATTCAGTTGCCACTTCCAGTATTTGATGCATCAAACTTGGATCTTGAGTTTGCGTAGGTTGGTTCATATTTAGCGAATCCTGTTCAAGTGCTGTAATTTCTATTGCCAAAGGATGAGTGCTCTCCACCTCAGCAGAAGAGTTCAATCCACTCAGTCTTGATCATGGGGTCCAGTGAGAGTGAGTTATTACAAGGAGGCTGGGGTTTTTGATGTTTAGCTCCCTCTGTATCGGATGACAAGTGTTCACCCCTCCTCTTTGCTCCTTTCATGTATGGGGTCTTCTATCCCAAGGAAGTGGCTTTGCACATCCGCCTCCGCTGTGACCACTGACTGGTCTTTGCCCTAGCACCTGACAGTCAAGTTGTTCAGCCTTCTGTGTGGCCTGTGGGGTTGGGCTAGGTCTGCATCTGCTTCTCTAGCCACATCCAAGCCTCTTTTGGAGAGTGGTAGAAGAACATTTTTCCCTTAAACAGGGCTTTCAGCTTGGCTGGAAATAGGAGCATGTATTGTAGTCGTAGAACGCAGAGTTTAGTTTTCACAGAATCAAACGTGCGACGCTGATGCTCAATTCCTGGATACAATCAGGAAATATAATGATCTTTCATGTTGTATATCGCCTAGTCTGCGACTCTCTCTTAGGATCTCATAGGATTACGTCTCTATCCAGGAAATTGAGGCATTATACGATGATGGGTCACGGGGCAGCACCTACAGGGAGGGGCTTAACTTTCAGTGCTCTATGTGCCTGTTCCACCATGAGTGGTACAAAAGGGGGTGGCGATGGACGGAGCATCTGAACCAATCAAACACTCACACCCAGTCAACAGATCTGGGTTTAATCCATCATCGTTCTTTAGCCCACTCTGCCACCCCAGTTCAGACATGGCCATATGCAAATCAGTCTGACCCTGTGCCTCATGGGAACAGTCCAGCCCGAACTGCCAAGCCATGCCTTCCCTGGACCGCAAACAAGCTTCTGAGGACCGGTTTCTGGCATTTCAGCCGTCTTCAGCCCGGCTTGCTTGAATCCAGTGGCAAAGTGAGCAAGGGACTCACGTCTGAGCATACCCAGCCAACTTATGGCGAACAAAGTGGTACAAAAGGGGGTGGCGATGGACGGAGCATCTGTACCAATCAAACACTCACACCCAGTCAACAGATCTGGGTTTAATCCATCACCCTTCTGGGAATCTGAGAAAGCAGGGATTATTCCTTTGGGCTCGGTTCTCTACATCTTCAATGCGCCATAGAATTTCAGCATCAGTTCTCCGCAGTTCCTCTGCACTCTTTTTGAGGCTTCGGACCATGTCATCCACTTCAGAGAGTGTTATCTCCACCAACGTCCCTCTATCTGAGACATTGCATAGATCCTGACACAAGAAGGACACCTCTGAGCGTACTTTGCCAATTTTACTTACTAGTACCGCCTTGGAGGACTGGATAGCCTGGAGCAAGTCTGCATTATTCGGGACAGGGGCAAGATTTCCTTCCTGTTCAGTCGGTGATCTAACCACTCAGGCATAACGGTCCAGCCTGCCCTGTCATACCATTTTGGGCTTTTTGTCCTTAGCCATGGGTGCAGTTATTTCCACTTTGTTGGCTGACGTGGGAGGGGAGCCACACAGTGTTCAAATATATAGGCAAGTGACCAAGCGAAGAGGAAGAGGAAGAGGGCAGCAGGGCAGCATGCGGAAACTGTCTTTCTCCCAAGGAGGACGAGACACCCCCACTGTTGGTTGAGTGACAGTCACCTCCCCTGGGGCTGGTATAGGTAGGCACTCACTTCTTGCCATCTCGTAGATCGAGTTAAGCCCACATTTGATGCAATCCCTTCAGGACTCGGGGATTCCTGGGTTTCCTCGGAGACAGGTCCGGTGATACCTGCAGTGTCCCCCAGGCATCAAGTCATTCATATCGGGTGAGAATGGACCGCTCTCAGCATACGTAGGTTGCCATCTTTCTCCCCCAGGCCGACAGGCTGTCCCGCAGGCAGCAGCTGCAGATATCTATGTTCATGCAGCTCAAACCGCTGGGAAGACACCAGGCAAAAGGTCAGGCAGCTACATCTAGAGCATGAGAATAGGTGCAGATAGTGTCTCGAAGGGACGTATACTAGCCTGATTTATATCAGATAGCCGGAGCGCACTGCAAACGCGTATAGTCAGCCCTGTTGTTGGCCACGCCCCCTCTTATTATTTAGTCTTTAGTCAGCAGTCTGACTCTAACTTGTGTTCTGCCAACATAATAATAACAGGGGAAATCATATTTCATAGGTGTTGAACAGATGTATTTCCCTTTCTCGGTTGCATTATAATAGGGAGTTCATATCATATTATCTGGTACTGAGATGCGTATCATTGGTTTTCTCTTTTTGTCAGGTTAAATCTAACTGCCCAATTTGTATACACACTCCTTCACAGGGCAGCTATTGCTTAGACACTTTTTAATAGTCCAAAGTTTGCTCTTCCATTATCAGCCTGGCTCTAACTTGAGTTCCTCCATTATTATAACTGAAAAGTAGTGTTGCATGGCTGTTCGAGAAAAATAGCGAGATTGTAGGTTGTCATAAACAAAACCTTTGCTGGGTTTTACTCATCATTATAGTTCACTTCAGCTTGCCCCTGGAAAATGGTACATTTGTGAATGCAAATTTAAAACATTAACGCATGAATAAAGGGATATACTAGACTGTTCAATTACATTATCTGGATTCAAGCTAGGGATCTTGTAAGTGGACCCGGTAAACACTCCCTGTAGTGATGGCTTGTTGTCTGTATTCTACAGCACTTTCCAGGATGAGTTGGCGTGGACATTGTTAAATATGTCTGAGGCTGGAAAAACATGGGCATCCTACTCCCAGCACTTCTAAAGCTATTCTAGTCATCAGGCTCAAAAGGGACTCTGACCCCCAGGATCATTCCTCCTCCCACCCCCTTTTAATGTTCATCTTAGACTGTAAAATTCTAATTCAAATCCTGGCTACACAGCTTATACTGGTCTTGCTGTATTGGGTGAATCCAGATGAGGGTTGGTTCATACATGGTAGGAGTCCTAAACATACGTTATTTATGTTCTGGACAGGATAAATGAACATTCCCTGTGGCAGGAGCTTCATCAACATGGCTAAAGCATTAGATATGCCTCATTGGGATGCTCTTTTTTAGTTTTTCGAACAATGGATTTTGGGTGAAAGGTTGATAGTCTGAATCAAGTTGCTATACGCTTTTTCTAAAGTACTTGTCAGAACAGATGGGGGTTATCTCATATCAAAAAGCAGTAGGAAGAGGCAACCAATACTGTTGCTTTTTGCCCTGGTGATGGAGTGACTAGCGAGTTGTATCAATTAGGTGAGGCCTGCTCTGGAGGTAATTTCAAGGAGAACTTGTGTAGGCCATTTCATTATATGCAGGCTGTGCTGTTCTCTATTTATGTGAAATTAACGTAAACCTAAAGTTGATCTAGATTATTTAAAGACTATTGATTAGGCAATTTCATTATATGTAGTCGGTGCTGTTCTCTATTTATATGACATTAATGTAAACCTAATGTTGATTATATATTTAAATCTACAGGGGTTAGGAGAAGGCAGTCGCAGCAAATATCAAAAGGGTCATGACCACTGCCCATGCATCTGTGGTCTTTTGGAATTATTTGCAATTGTCCACGATAGGTAGGAAAGTGTTTCCTAAAAGGGAACTTACCCTTA
Source organism: Lissotriton helveticus (assembly GCF_964261635.1). Taxonomy (NCBI): domain Eukaryota; kingdom Metazoa; phylum Chordata; class Amphibia; order Caudata; family Salamandridae; genus Lissotriton; species Lissotriton helveticus. The sequence goes on from NC_136061.1 coordinate 1,649,344,607, forward strand.
TTTTTTGTCTTATTTCACCCCTATCCCTGTGTCACATAAACCTCAATTGTTCTCAGACTTCACCACCTTGTTCTTTGACCTTTACTGAGAACCGATGAGGATTTCACTTCACAAGCCATACCCAGCGTTGGACGTGTATGGATTCAGGGCACCCAACCTCAAGGCTTATTATTTTGTGGCACTGCTTTAGTGTATGACACAATTACTGCCACCTAGGGGGCTCTGGTAAAGGGAGGCTCATGAGAACGTCCCTTAACAGGACCTCAATTGCAGTCCTTATTTGACAACAGTAAACCAGCCCACAAGTGTTTCACCTGTGCTGCCCCTTTGCTATCTTCTCAGATTCAGAGCCTTTGAGTAACAGTGAGATACAGGTTTAGTACTATTGGACTTCACCGAATTCAGACCCACATCTGAGTGGCAGGTCAACGGTTTACTTGTGCATCCCTAACAATGCTCTTGTTAGGGATGCACAAGTAAAAAATTGACCTGCCACCCAGATGTGAGTCTGAATTCCGTGAAGTCCAATAGCACGAAACCTTTTCGTTCAATTGACATGGGAGATGAAGAGCACAATACCAGAGACTGATGATGTGTTGTAAGCAATACTGAGTTAAGGTGATTCTGAGAGACGTGTCAAATCTATATCAGGATTTTAGAGGTTCTTTTAAAAGTGGGCTGTGGCTTGAGAATGAGATGGGAATCTAACTGTAAAAGACAATTTGCAGATCTAGGTTGTAGGACTACATTTTGTGCCAAAGCTCTTGAGAAATGCAAAGTTTAAACTACATAGGTTTAACTATATATACAGAACACATTTAGGAACTTAGTCCCTAACAAGGGACGACGAGGTTAAAAAGCACCTAAAGAATTCAAAGTTTTGCTTTTGGAATACAAGAGGAATCCCGGGGGAAGATGACATGAAAAGGGACTTAAATGAACTAATGGTGAACTACATCATATGCCTTCAAGAGACCTGGAGATTGGCGAAGGAGCCCTTTCCACATTACTTGGAATTGCTGCTCCAGTTCTGCCATCTCTTGGAGGAGGCTGCCCCAAGCAGTGGTGTGTCAATACAAATAAAACTCGATTGGGCAGTTAATGCTTCAAACAGCTGGGCAGCCAATGGCGACGCCATATTTGTCAAAATTGCTGCTCCTAAGAGTCTGCCCTCTAGGTACACATGGCAAATGCTGATTGTTGGGAATATATATCTACAGCCATCACAGCTACGGATCCCGATAGAGAAAATAGAGCACATTAAATCAGAACATCAGTGATGTGGTGATGTTAATACTTACTTACTCTGCCCCAGTGCCTGAAGTCTGGAAAAACACAGAAAATGCATACTGGGATATCACTGAAATGACCCCACAATCACAGAAAAAAGAGGCTTTTGGTGAATATTTAGCAAACACATTGGAAGCACCGGGGCTGCGATGCCTAAATGGTAGGTCCAAAGAACCTGCAGCCTTCACATACATCCCCCCTTTCAGATTAGCAATGCTAGACTACACATTGGTCTCCATTGAACACCTACATAGCATCTATGACTTCCACATAATCCCGAAAATCTCAAGTGATCATGCAACGCTGTCATACAAGATTAGTACCACTCTGCGGCTATGGCATAAGATCCAGTTGATATGCAAGCAAAGCGGCACATCACCCTTCACCGTATCACTTGGAAGTGGGAAGAGCGCCACAGAAGCAAAAAGGAAAGAACAAGCAATATAAACAAATTGGAACAGTAATTTTAAAGAAAAAGCAACCCAATTGAGGACTGGCCCAATCTAATAACTTCCTTACAACACATAACAGAGGGAAGCAATGAATTGGAAAGAGCTCTCTGAGTAGATTTACAACCTACCTGGGATTGGGATTCTGGAAAATAAGGGAACTAGCCAAATTAAGCCTTACAAAGTTATAGTGACAGGGAAACCTAACATCTTAACAGCTGAAAGAAAAAAAAATAAAGCTTTGAGGTGAGCTCACACAAGCAAAAGTGGGCAAATAAGAGAATGAAGGGTGTTCTAAACCGGGCCAAACTCCACTGTGGCCTTAAATGTAAAGACCCAAGGAAATTCTGGGGCCTCATAAATAAGCTCTTCCGATGTTAAAATACCATCAACTTGTAATATCTTGTCAAAACAATGATCTGAATACATACAAGGACTATACTATCAGGAAGAATCACCTCCTGCAGCATGGCCTATCCTGGGGTAGATAAAGAGTGCAAACACAAAGATAGAAGCACCAAGTGAGTTAGGGGACCGAATTTACATCAATAATACCCACTTGAGTCAACTATTAAGCCGCAAGTCAACAGTAATAGAAGCTCCTGCATCCAAGGAGGTGGAAGCTGCCCCCATAAAGGCAATGGAACACTCAGTCAGCTGGAAGGCCACAAGCAGATACACCAATAAGACAGCAGGTTGAACATGATCAATCTGTAGCTTCAAATTGGCTTAACCAAATAAGGGTAGGCAAGAAGGTAAGAGTGGAAGGCGCTCATAGTCCTAAAGGCCTACCAGCAGTACTTCTTAAATGTCATCCCACATTATGGACGCAAATTCTAAATACAGTTTTTGTGGACTGATTCTGCTCTAGCATGGTTCCTGCTAGCTGATAAGTGTCTATTCTAGTCCCAAAACTTAAGAAGGAAAGCTAGCACTTGGTGGGTAAGAATTGAATGATAGCACTACTAGATGTCCAATGGGAGTGCTACGCCAGACTCATAAACGAGGAGTTGGAAGCTTGGCCCACAGAGAAACCGCTATTCCCATAAACCCAATCCGTTTTGCGGAGAAATTGCAACATTGAGAACAATCTGCCAACCCTGTCTTGACTAATGGATGACGTTTCACATCCCAAGTCACTGCCTCTCTATGCGGATTTTATAGACTTAAAATGCTTTTGATAATGTTCCATGAGGCAACCTATGGGCAAAGTTAAGAAGTTGTGGAATTCCCCCCACTTCTACTGAGAGCAATTGAGTCACTTATTAGTGAGACATGGGTGAAGATCAAGAGCGTATCAAACTGGAGATCTTCTGAAAAGATAACTACAACTAAAGTTTTAAAACAAGGCTGTGTTTTAGGCCCACTGCTTTTTAATCTATGTATGGCAGAAGTGGAAAGCAATTCGGATAATCCTAGGATCTGCCCTTAAAACTGGCTGGTCAAAAAATCTGAATCCTCCACTACGCTAATGCTTTGGTCCTGTTAGATTGCCTTCAGAGGTCCTTTAACGTCTCGGCCCGCTAGTGCTAGTGGCTATCATTATCAATCCAAGCAAAAGAAAAAAGATGATTTTTGGAAGAAAGCTGATCAAACAGGGTGCATGGCATAATGAAGGTGTAACAAGAATGAAGATCTTCAAATACCTAGGTGTGCACCTAGACCTAGATGAAAGTGGGGCAAAGGGACAAAAGAAGCAGCCGTGAAGATGCTGGCTAAACATCTGATGTGAACATTAAATCACTTAAAAAATAGCTTGGTTTGTGAAAAAAATACCACAGCATTACAGTTGATCGTGGGATGCAAAGTGATGCCCACAATTTCATACAGTGCAATCATTTTTAAAGACCAACTATTTGGCTGGTTGGACAGACAGAAAATGTGTACGCTACTGCCGCTTATTTGCCCTTCTGTATTGCACCAGACAAGCTCAAATCAGACTCCAGATCAATCTGACCAAACACGATCTGGTGCTACTTGCAAGATATGTATCATATTGCTTAAAATTTAAATCAGTTAACACTAGCATTAAGAAAACAACTCCTTTGGAAGAAAAGTGAGGAGCCAAACTCAGTGTGTGGGTCCTTCCTAATCGAATCCATTAGAATATTGAAGGCGAAAGACCTTCTCAAAGCAACTCTTCCTAGCAAAGTGATAACAAAATTGCTAATGAAGACCGCGAATACTCTATCATTTGACCAAGTTTTGAGGGGGAAACATCATTTAACACGAAGGCATTACCACTACTAACGTTTACCACGTGACACTTACCACGCAGGGTGCCTTCCACGCAGGGTGCCTTCCACGACGTCTTTACCACGGGCTGGGGGGGAGACGTGGTATTCCTTCAAGTAGTTCTGCGTGGGCTTGGGGGGCAGGGGGGGGGCTCGGAGGGGGGCTGGAGGGGGTCTCCCCCCCCAAAAAATAACAAGCAGGTTATTTAAAAAAAAAAAAGAACATAAATTTAAAAGAAAAAGGAAAGAGCCTCCCCCAAAGACGTGCCGTGTACGTCAAAAAAGCAGTCCTTTTTTTATTTTGGTATACGTGTTTTGACGCTTGTTTCAATGGAGGATGGAAGTAAGGGCTCGTAGAGAAAGACGTGCAGGTAAGACGTTTCTAGGCGTAGTAAAATCCTACGTTGTAAATACCAGCGTGGTAAAGCCACTTGCGATGTAAAATTCGCGTGGTAAAGCCATGCGTGGTAATTGAAATCATGGTATAATCATATATTCGTTTTGAGGGACCTAAAGACCAAGTTTCACGGTATCTGGGGGTAGACTTATATTTCCCGGGTGTTCTGCCTACCTACCTGAGTCTCCCTCTCCATAATCTGGCTAAGTATAAACTTATGAGACTCTTTTTCGGTCTGATCCCGTTAAGATGTTATTGGTATGAACCCATGAATGGAATTTATGAAAGTAGAGGATCCCCAAAATGCAGCAAATGCAGATACACAACAAGAAAAGCCTTTACAAGCAGAAGCGAATCCAGACAACTTCATTTGACAGAACCTGTTTGGACCTTTAAAGCCTCTTTCAACTATCATGATAACGCACCCAGCACTTTAGGGGGTTCATTTAACTTTTAGAACGATCAAAGCTCCAACATTAGGGTTTCACCAATCTTTATGTTGTTGGACTTGCATCTCATCATGGATGCCAGTGGTGGTCTTAAATCATAAGGGCAAATGTGCAATTTAACTTTTCATCATGGATGCCAGCGAGGGTCTTAATTAACTAGAGAATCGTACAATTAATTAATAATTACATTAAGTACTATGAAAGCATTGCATGACCGTTTGAGTCATACATGATATCCCATGTAATTATTTTTTATTGATCAAACATAAATAAAATACCTTTCAATTGAAATTTGTATGTTGCCTATCCAACATAATTAAAAACAACAGGTACATGTGAGATATTAATATACTCAAATGCAGGCATGAAGGATAAAACAGAAAAGCAAGGGTTGTTCATCCCAGAAATTACCTTAATGACATCCTTACAAAACAAAAATATTTGGCAGCCTTCTCGATTCTACGAATTTGTGCTGTAAACGTTACACTCTTCAGTAGACGTCTGATGCAGATGTTATCAAATTGCTTACTTTTGTGTGGGCTGAGATCCGGCTTAATCGTAATTGCAAATGATGCTTTCACTTGAAAACACCTAAATTGTTCAGAGGTTCCATGCCAAACATGTTCTCAAGTATTGTGTTCAAGCTGTGAATGTTATCATTTAGTGTGATTTTGTAGAAGTGACTGATGAGCAAAATGTAACATGGACATCACATGGGTTAGTTGACCACCTTGCATGGAGTCAAATTCAAGACAAATACTATCACCAAATCTGGACAAATTGTCAAATTTCAGGGCAAATGGTGAAATTTAAGGACAGAAATTATGGAGAAATGGTCTAGCCAACATACACTGTAGGCAAATGTTGTTTTTGTGGTGAATCACTATTATCTAGGTAATAACGGAAGACATTTTTTGATTACTAGTTTATAGAATAGGTGGATACGAACTCTCCCCTTTAAAACATAGAAAGTATTGTTAAACAATTTTGGAGGCATAGAGATCTAACATCTAAGAAAGTATCCTGCAGGTGCCCGTAGAAATCAATGATGAAGAACCACTTGAAATTTACAGCGTTACGGTCTGGAAGCTTTTTTTCTAAATCTTTATCATTTTTATCATATAACAAGGAGAGAAAACTGATGTGACACAAACCATAATGCAAATGCAAAAACAACAGTTGATGAACAGAATGCAGAACAATGTCATACATTCACCCCAGTACAGAGATCTGGGCCTAAATCCATCGTTTTTTTGCTCACCATGCCATTCCAGTTTGAACCCAGCCATATGCAAATCAGTCGTGAACAGCCCAGCCCGAACTGCCAAGCCAGGTCCTCCCTGGACTGGAAACGAGCATCCTAGGACTGGTTTCGGGCTTTCAGCCCTCATCAGCCAGGATAGCTTGATTCCAGTGGCATGGATAGCACGGGACTCACGTCTGAGCATACCCTTCCCACTCGGGGTGACAAATGCAAAAACAACAGTTGATGGAAAGAATGCATAACAATGTCATACATTCACCCCAGTACAGAGATCTGGGCCTGAATCCATCGTTTATTTGCTCACCATGGCATTCCAGATTGAACCCAGCCATATGCAAATCAGTCTTTACCCTGTGCCCCATGGGAACAGTCCAGCCCGAACTGCCAAGCCAGGTCCTCCCTGGATTGGAAACAAGCATCCTAGACCGGTTTCGGGCTTTCAGCCCTCACCAGCCAGGATAGCTAGATTCCAGTGGCATGGAGAGCACGGGACTCACGTCTGAGCATACCCGTCCCACTCAGGGTTACAAATGAAAAAACAACAGTTTCTGGACAGAATGCAGAACAGAGATCTGGGCCTAAATCCATTATTTTTTGCTCACCATGCCATTCCAGTTTGAACCCAGCCATATGCGAATCAGTATTGACCCTGTGCCCCATGGGAACAGTCCAGCCCGAACTGCCAAGCCAGGTCCTCCCTGGACTGTAAACAAGCATCCTAGGACCGGTTTCGGGCTTTCAGGCGTCATCAGCCAAGATAGCTTGATTCCAGTGGCATGGAGAGCACGGGACACACGTCTGAGCATACCCGTCCCACTCGGGGGGACCAATGCCCCCCCGAGTGGGACGGGTATGCTCAGACGTGTGTCCCGTGCTCTCCATGCCACTGGAATCAAGCTATCTTTGCTGAGCCCTGTTTTCAGATAACTGGGCGTCAGACTGCCTGTACTAAGATGTATTTCTGAAAATACGAAAATATGCTGTTTTATTCTTCACATGAAGTTCCTTTCCATTAATATGAAATCGTCAAAATAGGATTAATTTTGTGGGGCAGCTTCTCATACTGTATGTAACTTGGACTGCGAAGGAGGCTAGGCAGAGATGTGGCTTTAATAAAAGCTGGTCCTATTAATACATTTCAAATGGTTTATTGTTCAATAGTGCAATGTAATTTCCCCTAAATGTAGGATAAAGGGGGTCGTTATATTTCGTGTGGTCCCCAGAGTAGGCTGTTTTATATAACACTATTTATGCAATATCAATTGCTTTATGTCTGAATAGTTCGGCTCTATGGTGCCACTTCACAGCTTGCTGAGAGTGATTTTTACACTCCCCTGAATCTATCAAATGTGTCTTTTGTGGGGGGTGGCCAGACATTTTGCTTGTTTCTTCGAAAGCAGACTCCATGACAGTCTGTTTATTTGATTTAGGCTTAGACCTTTCTTACCTTTTAAACTGAGCTATTTAATTCTGTACTGAGGATATTTTTGATTGACAGGACTTTTACCTGCTTTTATGAAGGCAGACTCTGACTGTCTGCCATTTAACCTTATACTTAGACTTTTTCTCTTGAATTATTAATTATATTGATGCTGATCTAACTGCCTAACTATCTTTTACCTTCTGTAAAGATTCCAATATTTTGGATAAACCCAAACAGTTTTGACCTTTGATATTGTCTTGTCAAGGTGTCTATATTTGCCTTGGGCCCTTATCCCGTTGTAGTCCATCAGCCTCAATCCTGCGTATCAGCCTTTTAAAATGTATTGTTGCAAAGTTCCTTCAACGCTATGTCACTATGTTATGACCGTCTCATCAACTATTATTACATTTTTTTAAAATACTGCACTGCCTACTGTTTATATTTTTATATATCTCTGCTATGATAGGTTCCCCTTCACGCCACAAAAACGTACAGTGCAGCAATTTAATGATGACTCGTGTTATTGGAGCTTTGAAAGGCAAACAAGTTTATGGTGGCCATTGGTTAACAGTAAAATGTATATAAACGCAATTATACCAGACATAAGGGAACACCAGTTGTACATTTAATGATAGGCGCGCTCAAAAGGACACATCATTTTAACTAATTTTGTTTTAACATAGCAACTACTTCCAGCTATGTTTGCTGTAGATGCAGTATTTATAACACAATCCAGATTAACCCCTCCCATGGTGGTGACGAACCCCAGCCGTCACGCCCCGCGTTGGGCGTGTGCTGATGACGGCTGGGGTTCATCACGGCCCCGCCATGTTCGTTTGTTTACAGCACAATGGGGAAATCGCGGCCGCAGCGAAAGGGTTAACTGAAGGATGAAAGGCTGCGTTGTCACCATCCAAATTTGTACCTGTGACCTGCAGGTTACCTGCAGATTACAACGGTGAATAATTAAGCCACTTAAAAAGTCAGTCAGCAGTGGCTGACCAAGTTACTCATAATTATAATAACTGAAGGCTGCTGCATCAGTATCTGCTAGGAAGAGATAACCCTTTTAATTTGTTCTGGAGAAAGTGTTTTCAGGCCTCCCCCTGAAAAGCCTGTGTCCTCACCATTCCTCTCAAGGAATTAGGCTGTGACGATGCAAGAGTGAAGAGAAATGGCAGAGGAGCTTCCAAAAAGCTTGGAAAACCTCACTGCAGAGTCCTCATGCAATGAGGAAGTCGCTGCTCCTCCACAAAAACAGAATTATGTCCCCCTTAGGGGGTACTGGTCTCGTCATCAAGCTGGTACGGAGTAATGTTTAAAGCGCATCAGCCATCTTGGGTCGCGTGTTGCTGTCTCTCATGTGATGTTTTTTTCAATAAAGGTTTTACTGCCGCCAATTTCCAGGTCTCTGGAACTACTGCTAAAGAAATGGCAGTGTTTAATAAGTAGTTGATCACAGGATTCACAATCTCGATTAGCCTTCTAAAGATAACAGGCAGGGATGGTCTAAAGGAGAGCCAGATTTACAAAGGATAGCATGTTCTGATCGCTGCAAGGAAATAGGGCTAAGGTAGACTTAGAAGGCAAACGAGATTGTTGAGGGCCTTGAGAACTGTCTACCACTACACTGTTATTATCAAAGCCTTTTTGAATCATATCAATTTTAGCTCAAATAATTACACATAGAGACTCAGTGACTCAGAATCCATTTACTGATTGATACTGAACACTTGTAGAGTACATCAATACCATGAAATGGGTCTGTAGGCTCAAAGTTGTTTTTCTGGGTTTAAGCATTGCTATCTTTGTAAAAGAAAAAGAGCAACAGTGCCTTTATTTAAAACCCAGATGGATACAGCTAAGTCAATTTGGGCCCACCCGTTCAGCAGCTCACATCCTGGATTTGGATTTTGCAAACTTTCTGTCACTGTTTCTGGGGGTCCTAGAGGCACTGGCATAGCAGGACCTTCTGTTAGTCCCTTTAAATATTTCATTATATCCTTGGCTTCCTTCTATTAGACAAAGGGACTCTAACAATTCCCACATTCATAAGTGAGGAAAAATAACTTGCTGCACTTTTTCGCACAGTTGTCGTTTTCTCCTCTCACGGGAGAGTTATCCAAAGACCTATAACTATTTAATCATTGGATAAAAGAAGCTATAGATTATATTGCTCCATTAATTACCCTGGCACGTAGTGCTCAGACATTTCTGCCCCTTGGTTTACGATTTCATTAGCTAATCTAAAGCTAACATTTTGAACGAACATGGAGGTCTTTCTATAAACCTGAAGATTTAATTGGATATAAAATAGTTCTTTAAAGATATCACAAATCATTAAGGAATGCCAAAAAGATCTTTTACACTTCACAAGTCGAAACAGCAACTAATGGCCCTAAGAAGATTTTTAAAATTGCATAGACGTTCCTGCAACCTAAAGCCTCTGAAAGAGATATTCTTCCATCTCTGTCTCTATGTATAATTATTTTGAGCTAAAATTGATATGATTCAAAAGGGCTTTGATAATAACAGTGTAGTGGTGGACAGTTCTCAAGGCCCTCCACAATCTCGTTTGCCTTCTAAGTCTACCTTAGCCCTATTTCCTTGCAGCGATCAGAACATGCTATCCTTTGTAAATCTGGCTCTCCTTTGGACCATTCCCTGCCTGTTATCTTTAAAAGGCCAATCGAGATTGTGAATCTTCTGATCAACTACTTATTAAACACTTTCATTTATTTTGTCAAACTTCTTTTTATTAGAAATTCTTTGCAAGGTACAACATTCATAGCACCATCTTATTTGTCACACATAAATGACTATGAATGATAGCAGAACTTGACGGCATAAAGAGTCATGAACGTCATGGGAAACAAACCCCAGCCCACCCCAAGTGGAGTGCTCATTTAGAGGGAACAGCTTCTAAAAGAATTGGGCGCAGGGCTCTTCATTTAAAATGGCAAAGAATGCTATGAGTTTCCCATCAAGATGTGAAGCAGCTGTACTTTAGGGCCGTCTATATCGATTGGAGGAGCACTTAACCAAAAAAAGAAACAACCAACCCTTCCCTCCCTCCCCCTCCCCGTACAAGGTGGCGGCCTAAAAGAAAGAAGAAAAATAGAAAGGTGCAAGCTACAGATTATTTGGTGGGTCGCACTTTACAACTGGAAAAGATGGAGCGCCCTAACAGAGGCGGGGCAGACAGCGGACGGGAGACCTCGAGAGAGGAAGGTGACCAGGGAACCCCAAGTGAATTCAAAGTTTTTAAAGTCGTCCCTAAAAATTTCCGACATCCGCTCCATACTGAGAAGCCTCCATAATCTGGAGTACCAGAGGGAGAGAGCGGGAGCTTCTCTCTTTTTCCACGCCGCCGCTAGCGTGATCTTAGCAGCCCCAATACATAGCCACATGATTTTTTTATCCGCCCGTGTCTGATGTTCTAACGAGGGGTCCCGAAGTCCCAACAGTACCTCAGCCATGTTAGTTGGTATAGGATAGCCCAGCATGTCTTTGATATGAGCAAGGAGCTCTTCCTAGAACGGCCTGATGTGAGGACAGTCCCACCATATATGCTGGAAATCTCCCAGAAGACCACAGCCCCTCCAGCACCTATCGGAGGACCCAGGAAAGATTCTGCGAAGTTTGTTAGAATACAGGTACCAATCCATCATAGTTTGAAGGTTTGCCTCCCTGAGGTCGGCAGAGTGATTAAACTTTGTGATATCGGACCACAAGTGGGACCACTTGTCATCCGCGATATCTCGTTGAAGAATATCCTCCCACATTGACATGTAACGAGGGTGCGGCGCTTATGTGGTAGTAAGGAGAAACCTGTATATAAATGAGATCGCGGCTTTCATGGATTTTGCTTAACGAGAAAGGATTCGAATTTTGTCAAGGGTCGTGTAGCCCTTTCCCGTACTTGCTGGGCCAGGGCCCAGTGCAAGAGCGGGTGGTAATGGTATCTCTCCGAGTCCTGTAGATTGTACTCCCTTTTGCAGCTTTCAAAGGAGAGAGGATCATAGTTGTGGAAGAGATGTGTTAAGGCCAGACAGCCCTCCTCCCGCCATGCATCGAATGGTCCTGACTGTAGTCCCGGAGGGAATGCCGTGTTAAAATGTAAGGGTGTAAAGGGGGAGGGAAAGGAGGTCCATCTCTCTTCGCCCGACACCGAGTCCCATACCGTGAGTGTTGTACGTGTAGGAGTGCTTATATAAGTATTTTTTTAGGCCGAGCACATTTGGGGCGCCATATTAAGTCCCATATAGTGCGGCCGGTCACACTACGGTCCATGTGTAGCCATTGCTTATCGGATTCATATTTCGTCCATTCCACAAGCACTCGCAGTTGAGCGGCCTCATAGTATAAATGAATATCGGGGAGGCCCACCCCACCCTCCTCTCTAGAATGGCGGAGTATCGCAATAAAGAAGCGCGCTCGTCTCCCTTGCCAGACATAGTTCAAGATCATAGTCTTAACTTGCTTGAAGAAGTCCTTCTCCATTTCGATGGGCAAGGCCTGAAAGAGGTAGAGAAGTTTTGGAAGGAGGGTCATTTTTATAGCATGGATGCGACCTAACCATGAGAGGAAAAGGGGTTTCCATTTATTGAGTTCTGATTGGAGCCGCCCCAGTATAGGAGGGAATTTGGTAGCGTAAAGACCCCCTACTTTGAGCATAATCTGGACACCTAGATATTGAATGGAAGAATTAGTCCACTGGAGGGGTGTGAGAGGCTGAAGTTCATGCATTGCCGCTGGCGAGAGCGTAAGGTTAAGGATAAAGGATTTCCCTAGGTTGACTTTAAAGCCTGCCACTGTCTCGAATTTAGCTAGTTCTTCTTGCAAAGGCGGGAGAGATGTAGCCGGATCGGCTAGGGCTAGTAATACATTGTCAGCAAACAGAGAAATTTAGTGTTGTTCTCCCGTGAAGGGAATCCCCCGAATTGCAGGGTTTGCTCTGATTGCCGCGGCCAGGGGTTCAATGCTAAGGGCAAAAAGGAGGGGCGAGAGGGGGCATCCCTGCCTGGTACCCCTAGAGTGGAGAAAGGGGGTTGACTGCGAGCCGTTGACCACCAGTCAAGAACGAAGGTGGAGGTAGTTGGCCCGGACCACAGTGAGAAACTTGGGAGCGACGCCAAAAGCAGACAGGGCACGGAACAGGAACCCCCAGTCCACCCGGTCGAAAGCCTTCTCTGCATCCAGCCCTACAAGGACCGCGGGGATTCGATATCTATTGGCCTTCTCGACAAGGTGGACAATGCGTCGGGTGTTGTTGTGGGTTTGGCGCCCTTTGATGAAGCCGGATTGGTCTGAATGAATACGGTCGGGCATGAGGTCATTTAAGCGCTGGGCTGAGATGGATGAGTACAGCTTTGCGTCAAGATTAAGGAGAGCTATAGGCCTATAGGAGGCACAAGTGTCGGGATCCTTTCCCGGTTTAGGAATCACAGTGAGAACTGCTTCCGAGAGGGAATCAGGAGTGGCACCCTCCTCCGCCATCCTATTGAAGAGCCTCGTAAGGTGGGGGATAATGTCTGGAGCAAAGGTCTTATAAAATAGGTCCGTAAACCCATCTGGGCCCAGAGCTTTGTGCGGCTTGAGAGCCTTAATCACCACAGTGACGTCTTTGCAGGTAATGGGTGCCGTAAGGAGTTCGTTCCATTCTAGGGAGACCTGTGGAAGCTGTAGGGATTGTAAGTAGGCACACTGGGCTTTGGGATCTAAGGTGTCGCCTGGGTTCGAGGCCTTATAAAAGGCCCCAAAGAGTTCCGCCCTCATCTCATCGCTATGGGAAAGATCACCCCTTGGGCCCCGTATACCCCCAACAAATTCCCGCACAGTTTTATCCTTGAGTTGCCGAGCCAGATGCTTGCCAATCGTGTTGCCCTGGGCGTAAGACAATTGGCATAGTTTCAGTAGGGTAAGTTCCGCTTGATTGTTATAGATAGCATGCAGTTTACCCTTCAGTGCCGTGAGATTGCGAAGGGTCTGCCTATTGGGGTTTAGCTTGTGGGTTTGTTCCACGGAGGTCAATTCTGATTCCAGCGCCTCCCTTTTCCTGGCACGTTGCCGATTCAATGCGGAATTGAGGGAGATGCACTTCCCCCGGAAGACTGATTTAAAAGCATCCCAGGTGGTAAATTCCGACGTATCGTCAGGATTATTAATATCAGAGAATTCGGCGATGGCCTCCCTTAGTTTAGTACAGGAGTCCTTATCCCGGGCCAGAGCAGACGGGAAGTACCACCTGGGAGATGTAGAAGTGTTGACCCTCCAAGATAGAGAGATCGCTAGAAGGCTGTGATCGGAGACAGAGAGGGGGAATATCTTAGCTTCCTGAAGATTGCCTAGAAGTGATTGGCTAATGAAAATGTAATCTAAGCGGGAGTATGTTCGATGCACATGGGAATAGAATGTGAAATAACGGGAAGTGGGGTAAAGGGTACGCCAGGAATTTAGAAGGCCCATGTCATGAATGCGTTTTTGCGTGTCTGGTGAGAAGGAGCTAGTGCCCGCGTGCTGTAAATGGGTGCTGTCCAGGTCCTTACACCAAGTTAGATTGAAATCCCCCATGAGGATCAGTTGCCCTTCAGTAAAGTCCAGTAGTTTCCCCAGAAAAGTGTGCAGGTAAGCCGTCTGGCCCATGTTGGGAGCATACATCGCTACGAAGGTGTTGAGTTTCCCTCGCAGCCGGCCCTTTACCATGACCCAACGCCTGTCCCTATTGTGTTCTACATCCATGGGCTGAAATTTGGTGGAGGAATGGAACAGCAAGGCAACCCCCCTGTGTTTCGTCAGAGCAGAAGACCTGTGTTGGAAAACGAGGCAGCATCTGTGAGGCCTGCACAAATAACATGACACATTTGTCCTTCACTGGGATCCAAACACCCTAGGGCAGCGCCTGACTCTCAGAGGGTAGGGTTGCAGAGCAGTCTGAGGCTTACTCAAGGGAGGTGGTGTGGGTTAGTAATTGCCATTTGCAGGTGCGCAAAAATAACACTCAATAATTGACTGTCCAGTCTGTACTTTGCTTTATAAAAGTAAGAATACATTTATTACATACACACACCACTCAATACTATACATTAATTTACAAATATACATAAGCTGATGGAATTACTTTGTGACATTGCGTAACATCTACACCCCTACCGCAGGAGTGTGGGGTCTAGTACCACCACTCCCATGTATGCACATCATCTTGCCCCCAATGCAGTGAATTGGTCTTAACCTGGAGAGAGGGCCCTGCGCACCGGCACCATCCCAGTGGCGACCCCCCCTCCCCCCCAATTACCTCAACAAGCATTAAACAGGCTACACCTGCCTTGGTGACACATGACCCTGACTGAGCATCTCCTACTGACCATACAGGATGCACCTCTACATCTTAAGGGCTAATAGTCTGGGGTCTTACTCTAAGCGCAGCAGCAAGAATACATGTTTACGCACACTTTACAATGACAGTACTCAGCACATTTGGATATCATTAAAAATGCATTGCAATTACAGCCCCTAAAGGCATCACAGATGATCACAGGATTAAGTTGTAGATACTGCCAGACACCCTAGCCAGAGTGTCTAGCCACTTAGCTTATGACATCACCTTACACCAATACTTCACATCAGGCCCTCTGAAAGAAATAACCATTAATAACTGCATTTCAGTGCAATTACACCTCTTTACCTCCAGGGGGGATGCCCTTCTGCAGACATCCCCAACTCAGCCCTTCACTCCTTGATGCAGTTATCAAAACACCCTCAGCTGAAGAACAAAAATGTCCAGCCCCGAAGGTGTTAACTGCAAGTTGAGCCCTGGAGGGGTTGATTCCTTTGAATCCCCAAGACACTTGGGGTGGGACTTTGCTCTTCGTGCTGTTGGGAGACTGTGCTTCTCCATCAGCTCCCCAGCACCTTTATACATGTAGGATGGTGACCCCGTGATTCTGGGGCCACCACAAGCCGTGAAAACGCTGTGCTGCCCTTGCAGACCGGTCCTGGCCTGCAAGGCATTATGGGTGTTGCTGCATATTAGATGAGCGGCTCTCCCGCTGCTCCGGGGAGAGCTTTGCCGCTTTCTGGGACCTCGGTGGGGGGCCCGGTCCCACCCGGACCCGCAGGTGAGCACAGACGGCTCGGGGAGCCCACCCCTGGCCGCTCCTCCTCTGTTCTGGGGCCCGGTCCCACCCTGGCCCCTCGCTCTGCTGCAGGTTTTCCCTGGGGGGGCTCCGGTCCCACCCGGGACCCCCGCTGTCCTCCTTGGTTGGAGGGCAGCCTGGGGAGCCCACCCCCAGCTGCCCCTGCCGGCTCCCGCGTGGCCAGCACTCTTCCGTGCCCTTCTGGTCTGCCCGCTCCAGCCCTCAGACTCAAGGACTCCCGCAGTCCCCTCGGGACCTCAGGGGAGTGCAGCGGCACTCCCCCGGTCTCCTCCTCTTTGCTGGGGCCCGGGGATGGGGTCCCGGGACCCTCCTCCCGTCATCTTTGCAGGCGGGGGCGCGACGGCGCCTCCCGCCCCGTCTCCTCACACGGGGCCCGGAGTTTGGTTCCCGGGCCCTTCCTCCCGCACCTCTTCACGGGCAACGCGACGGCGCACCCCGGCGCAGGTTTCAGCAGGGGCCAGGGTGGGCTCCTAGCACCCCGTGGGGGCAGCTTCATGGGGTGTGCGCGACAGCGCATCCCGGCTTTACTTCTTTCGGGGGGCAGCCCCGGGGACCTGACCCACCCCGGGGGCATCTCTGAGACGGGCGGCGGAGCCCCACGCGCTTCGTCGTCGGTCTTCTTAGGGGTCAAATGTCGCCTACCTTCCAGGGGCCATATCTCAGCCCCTGAGGCTCCGATCTGCCCCATTTTCGCAGTGTCTTCTTGCTCCTGATCGCGCTCCCCAGCCACTGGGAGCACTCTGCTTCGTACTCCGAGTCTCCAAGAGGGTGCATCCTGCAGGGAGCGGTTTTTACTGGCTCCCTGCGCCTCTTTTCTCCCTGCGCAGAGGCCCCTGCTTCTGCGCACCGGTCCTGTGATCTTCTTCTGTTAGGGGCCTGGGGGGGCTGTCAGGGGTGTCCTCCTTCCAACTGCCCTTTGCGCCAGGCTCCAGCACCTTTCTCCTCTGCAGACCACCCCCAGAGAGAGCTTCTCTTCCTGTGCAAGTACTTTTAAAAAGTTGAGTAGGGGGCTGGCAGGAAGTCTCTGTGTGTCCTATCAAACAGCGACACATCACTTCCCTGCCCCTGCTCCCTCCTTCTTGTCCAACCCCTGGGTTTGATCAAAATGGCGTTGTCCAGTGTCTCTGGCTACATGGCCTCTGAAACCCAACTCCTTCCCCCCTCACTGCCCTCACTGTGGTTAAGCTTGGTGCCTGGCACCCAGCGACAGCAGTTGATGGATTGGCTTGTAGCTCCACCTATCTTTTCTCCTGGGAAGAAAAGTCATTAATCTAACCTGCCAGGGCCAGACCCCAGCCAGGGACTCGGAGAAATATGACATTTCTGGATGACACAAAAGCAGTACAAATATGACTTTGGACTCTGCAGAATACTTATTTTCACATCTGCTACACTAGCCTTTAGTGCGTGTCTGGAATCTGTAGGCCTTGTGGAAGTCATTTTAGCCATGGGCCCACACCCCCATAGGGGAATAATGAAGTGAAAACACAGTAAAACACACTGACTTTCCCTGGCATGTTTCTTTCCAGTGCATAAAGCCTATTCCATGTCACCACCCAATTCTGCATAAGTCCTGCCACACCATTCACTCTGTAGCTGCTCCTGGACTGCGCACGCTAGGAATCTCCCCTGCGCAGCCCCTACACGTGTGCACACGCATGTACACCCGTGTCTGCATGTAACCAGAACGATGTCCCATGCTCCAGCTGCTGCGCTGCGACCTAGTTAAGCCAGGGGTACACCAGTAAAATCTCCATGCTGTCTCCTTCATTATGAATTCACTGTGGGTGACTCCCAGATTATGAGGCTCCCCCACAGTAAAAGCTCAACAATTAGGTGCTCAAAAAGCAAAACATCTGGGCGGCCCATAGTGTCAGAACCACCTTCTAACAACCTGTAAATCAATGGGTATTGTTTGTGGCTCAATCTGGTGTCCTCAGACCTGACGAGGTGGGTTTGTTGGAGAGCCACCTCGTCAAGGTGATGATCAGTAATTTCCAGACCTTCTAGCATTTATGAGGAGAGTTAAGACCCTTGACATTCCATGTACCTATGGTGAGTGTCATTATGGCAGTGGATAAGGAATACAGCGAGATGTAACGTGCCTAGAAAATGAAAGTGTGTCCTCATGTAACGTAACTGGTGCTATGTAAAGCGCTCTGATAACTGATTCGGTTCGGTTCTAGTTCGCGCTATATAAAACTCCGAAAAAAAAGAAAAAGAAAAAAAAAAAAAAAAAATACAGCGAGATTGGAGCCTCCCTAGACCCACTAGGCCCTCCAAAGACAGGGAACTCTGGAATTTCGATCCCCCTCTGTCAAAGCAATGAAAAGGAGTAGAGCAACCTCACATCCCCCAACTCCCAATAGCAAATAAAAACATAATCCAAACCATTGTAGCAACAATGTAACACACGTCGTTAGCAGCCCGTCAGGGGTGGTAGAAACCCCTCAGGCTAGTGGGGGGCCGGAAGACCGAGGTCTACGTCCGCGCCCACTCCGGAGCCGCACTCAGGGGATGCTTAGCCAAACATCCTAAAGACATCAGTAGCAGGTTGCTATGAAGGGCCTCCAAAGGTAGGGAGTTCAGCCGTGGCTCCCAAGGTCCCCCCCAGGCCAGAACCTACCTACTGGAGCTGTCATGTTGAGAAAGCTGAGATGAGGACCAGAGGGCCCGAAAGTGTCCACCAGCTGCAGTCCACTCCCCTACCATGCACAACCTCTAAGGACCAATAGGGAGGTGGAGATATAGTCCATGCATCGGGGGTACAGCCGCCGTCTGACAAGGGGTGGGTAAAATTCATCTGCGTCCTCTGTGCACACTCTCCGACCACGTCGATGCGGGGGAAGCCGTCTTTTCGTTGTCGCTAGGTTCTCCCTGACCAGAAGCAGTGTCAACGTTGGAGATACCAAAGAGGGTCAGGCCTCCTGCAGATCTGTAATGTGGCGCTGCCGATTGTGGTATTCAAAGCTCAAGCCAAAGGGAAAGGTCCACCGGTATTTAATCTTATCGTCTCTGAGCTTGGTGGGTGATGGGTCTGAAGAGCTGTCTTCTCGCTAATGTGGCCGGTGCCAGGTCCTGGTAGATTGTACAGGAATGATTTTGAAAGGAGATGGAACTTTTCGACCTAGCTGCACCTAGGAGCACTTCTTTCACTTTGAAGGAATGGAACTTCGCCAATATGTCTCTAGGCCTTCTCTTTTCCTCGTGCTGAAGAGCCCCCACTCTGTGTACTCGTTCGAGTTTGATCTTGAGGGTCTGAGGGCTCAGGATTTCTGCGAAGAGGCCCTCCAAGAAAAGCCCCAGGTCCGGCCCCTCCGCTCCCTCTTCCAGGTCCTTCACGCGAATGTTGTGTCTTCGTGCCCTATTTTCAAGGTCGTCTGTCTTAAGCTGAGCCTGGAGCATCTGGTCCCTGAGCGACTGCACTTCATCTTGAAGTTCCGTAGCGAGTTTGTCTCGGTGTTGGGAGTGAACCTCTTAGTCCATCACTTTGGTACCCACCGAATCGACATCCTGCTGGAGAGAGGTGAGCTTTTCATTCAAATCCGCCTGAAGCTGCTCTATAGAAGATTTAATGTCCTGTCCCAGGTCTTTGCGCAGCTCGGATTTGAAATCCTTGAACATAGCAAGGAGCTCCGCCATTGTGAGGGCCATGGTGGTAGCTACGTCGTCAGCGCGTTGGGCTCGGCGCTTATCCCAAGCCTGGAAGAAGTCAGATACCTTGGTGGATGCTCTAGCCGTCGTCTTCCTGGGCGGCATACGGGACAACCCTGGGTGGTCCCCTCTGGACCCAGTTGCTGTGGGCTCTAGCTGCACGTGGCAAGTGGTGGGACCAAGGTCCTGGCAATGAGGCCACGAATGGAGACCACTGGGGGGGGGGGGGGTCCCTCCCCAGTCGCGGTGGAAGCACGTGAGGAGTGATCCCAGGTAGCGGGAGTCCAGCTGCTGGTTCAAGAGGCGACGGAGTGCAAGGAAGTAAGCGCATCCACGTACCTCCCTGGATGTGGTGATGAGCCGGTAGGACCTCCTCAACAAGGCCTTCCCGGCCCACCCACAGAAGCAAGTCCCCCACTAAGCACGGGGTGTAGATGCCATCCGGTACTGGCAGGGAATGCTCTGCACTGTAGGGGTCACTCGTTGACATAGAGCAGCAGCAGAGAGAAAAAGAGCGCCAAAAGAGATGCTGGTACTATTAAACTGCAGTCGCCGCCATCTTAAAGCCAGGCCACCCACATGTCAGCGCCACAGGGTGAGGTCCACCAGGGATAAAGCAGGGGTCAGCGTCTCAGCCCGGACCAGCATCCCCAGGCCATCCAGTCGTCGCCAGAACCCAGGGGGATACCAGCCGATTAGCAGGAGTCGTCGGTGCAGAGTCCCAGGGGCGCCGCCATCTTAAAGTCAGGCACCGGGCCTCATGCCGTCCGCACCGGTTGAGCCACTTGCAGAGGATCAGAAAGCGCGTTGCGCTACCGCTCCAGCATCCGTCTCACCGGGAGTGCAGGGGTCGGCGCGGAGAAATCCAGGACTCTGGAGCGCCGACCTCGCCCAGTCCACCGCTCACAGTCGGGCGGCAGCCGCCATCCTAGGCCGTGGCCCGAGATCCTCACGGAGCCGAGATGGAGGTCCTCCGTGGTCGAAAATGCCGGTAGGCGCCGCCAATTGCTGCGTTATCTGTTCCGCCACCAGATGCTGCCCCCTTCAGGCCCCGGGAAGACGGCGCTGCGGGCTCAAAGTGTGCGCGGACCAGGAGCCGATACGGATCACACCCGTTCAGCCATCTTGCCCGGCCACGCCCCCACTTTAATTTCTTTAGCAGTAGTTCCAGGGACCTGAAAATTGGCAGCAGTAAAACCTTTATTGAAAAAAACATCACATGAGAGACAGCAGCACGCGACCCAAGATGGCTGCTGTGCTTTAACCATTTCTCTGTACCTGCTTGATGACGAGTCTGTACCCCCCCAAGGGGGACATAATTCTGCTTTTGTGGAGGAGTAGCGACTTCCTCATTACATGAGGACTCTACAGTGAGGTTTTCCAAGGTTTTTGAAAGATCCTCTGCCATTTCTCTTCACTCTTGCATCGTCACAGCCTGATTCCTTGAGAGGAATGATGAGGACACATACTTTTCAGGGGTGGCTTGAAAACACTTTCTCCGGAACAAATTAAAATGGTTATCTCTTCCTGGCAGATACTGATGCAGCAGCCTTCAATTATTATAATTAAAGCTTTCATTGTCATTTCTTCTCTACAAATAGTTTTTTAGGCACAAATCTTCGCAATATTCTGTTTATTAATTGAGTTGTTTCTGAGTCGTAAAATACTCAACTGGATTGTTGTCCTACATTAACAATGGAAACTAAATCAATGTCCACTCCCCAAACAAACTTAAATGAGCTGCTTCACCACAGCCAATACCATCCACGGTTATTGACTCACAGAAAACCACACTAAGTAAGATCTCGCAAGAAATTCAGGCTATTCATATAAACACAGACATCATCTGCTCCGATATTAAACTTATTCAACAAGACATTGCCTCCCTTTCTATGAAGGTAGGAGGCAATGAGATAATAACTTGTGATAATAATAAAGCCATTGCAGCTATGACTCCGCTTGTACATCAGATTGCTCCCATCTAAATAACTTTACTTGACTTGGAAACTAGAAACTACAAATCCTTAATGTCCCAGAGAATATTGAAGGCCAAAACTATTATCTGTTCTTGGAATCTACACTACCTAAACTGCTTAATCTTAAATTTCCAGAATGATTCAAAAGTGACAAATCCAATCTTATTGCCTCTCATCGCAAGCCTCATCAAACTAAACCCATGCAAATTATCTTTAGAGTTCTATGATCTCCTCTTCTTCTCATCAGAAAGGTTGCATGAGAAATTCAAAACCTTCTTAGCGAGGGTAATAACGTTTTTATTCATCAAGAGTTTGCAAAGAGACAGTGAGTTTGTCTATAATGCTCGCGTTTATGACATTAGAGAGACAATATTTCTAAGTCCTTCTCCCCCCTCTCAGACTTGATAAATTTCTTAGACCAATATGATCCTATTGTTATGGAATCACAGCCTTCATATTCTGTTGCCTAAATTCTATCCGTCCTCAATATTTGACAATACATTGATAACATAGCAGGTACTTGCAGTGCATTTTGTCTTGCTACGTACCTCCGTTTCTAGTTTTACAGTTGATACGAGGTCTTGTTTGGTGACCTATATATATATATGTTGTCTGTCATATTGTCTGTCATGTGTGGCTTATTTTACATGGGCTACTTCCTTTCCACTGTCCTTTAATGTTCTCATATTTCCTTTCTCTCTGTAACTTCCTATGGCTTATCAACAAAAACTCATTGTTGCTTATTTCAATGTTAAGGGTTTACGACATATAGTTAAAAGACGTAAAAATTAAAATGTTTTTTAAAATGGAATGCTGATGTTTGTTTTTTTACAGGAAACCCATATTGATGTTAACATTTTGCATTCCATGTCTAAGGGATGGGTAGGATATATATATTCATTTCCTGCCTCAGGACGCAAAAATGGAGCAGCTATTCTCTTCTCGTGTAAATCTTATACACAACTATTAACTTATCATCATGATTTGGGAGACCATGGAAGGACTGCCGTACACCACCACAACCTAGAAGTAAAATGCTTGTTGTGGGGGGTGAATAGGAAAGGGTGGTTGAAATGTTTACACAACCGTTGGCGATTTTGAGGGAATTGAGCATGGAAATGAGGATACACACACAAGTGAAACAATGAATAAAGTTATGGAAATTTTAGGAGACAATACTTAAATGTTGAAGCTTCTAACAGTGAATGTGAGCTGCCTGGACTCCCCACAAAGAGACAGAGATTCTAGCATTGAGACTAGTATTGTTGGTAGGTGAAGGCTAAGTAGGGTTAGTTATAGTGATTACAAGTTTTTTCTGAGGTTATGATTATTCTTCATTTTAAGTAGAACATCAGGTAGCTCAATATGAACTGGTGAACCCCCGGTCCACCTCTGGTGTAGCATCACATTGAGGGGTGTACTTGTAAAGCATGGTTCACACAGAAGATGTCTGCATATAGTACTAAATCTGATCAACTCTGGTGAAAGAATATTTGGTGCCCCAGGTAAAATTACATTTGCGATTAAGACTACTAATTTCCTCTAGCAAGAAGACCTTTTTTAGGCCAATTTTTTGCCCTTCAGTGGTCATTTAGAGCTTTAATGTAGCACCAGCTCTGTTCTTGATGGACAACTGTGGGAGTCTGAAAAGGTATGGCCATGCCAACCATTCCAGGAGATGCATAATTGATTTGGTACAGCCTGCCATTCTCACTTACAAACATGAATATTCATGCAAACACAATAGGTTTGACACATTCATTGAACGTAGAAGCATAATTGTTATAATCTTGATATGAGTTCCCTAGTGGTATGTTCCGCTCCCCATGCCCTGCCCTTAGAACCTTCCAGTGGAGTTCAGGTTAGAATGTTGGTGTTATCACTGAGTTGAGGAGAGTGGATGATCGGAATAAAGGTCACTCTTACCTGCTTTGGAGTGTTCCGCATTCTTTTGAACTTTAACACTGGTGACGTCCTGCGAAGGGGGCAGCTGATCATCTCCCCTTTGTTTATTCTCTCCTGTTGAAGTTGGCTGAGGAGGAGTCTTCCATCTTTAGCCTGCCGGACTGCTTTGCTGATAGGGTCTCAGTGAGTGTCACCTTGCCCGGTCTTCATCCTATGCCATTCCTCACTTTTGAACCTGTGTGGGTGCCTCTGTGGCTTTGAGGTGTTGGGTTCGAGTGGTACTGGTGATTCCCTGTCCTCTTTGCCTGCTTCGGTGGACTGGTGTTGCCTGCTTCTCTGTGGGGAGCTGACGTGGACTGGTGAGCCCTCGTCCTCCTGTCGGCCTTCGGCGGACTCGGGTGCCTGCTCCTTGACTCACGGCTCTGCGTGTCAAGATTGCTGGTTCCTGTGGTGAGCTTTCTCTGGCGGACTGACCGGCAGCTCAGCTTCGAGGTTCCCCGGTGAGCTGTTCTTGACTTTTGGGATCCGTGAGCTTTCTCGAGCGGACTGACCGGTGGCTCAGCTGTGTAGTGCCTCATGAACTCTACTTGACTTTTGGGCCTTCTTTGCCTCTGCTGGTTTCCCCTGTGCCCTCGGACTGTAGTGTTCTGCCTCAGTTGCGCCACTTGCGGTGTTCCCCTCAGCCTGCAGGGAGACCGCGATCCGTGAGCTTTCTCGAGCGGACCGACCGGTGGCTCAGCTGTGAAGTGCCCCGTGAACTCTACTTGACTTTTGGGCCTTCTTTGCCTCAGCCGGTTCCCCCTGTGTCCTTGGACTGCAGCGTTCTGCCTCAGTTGCGCCACTTGCGGTGTTCTCCTCAGCCTGCAGGGAGACCACGGCTCATCGTGCGCTGTCTTCATCGGGGGCATTGCTTTGCTGCTGTGGTTCTTCTCGGCCCTGTGGGTTCCCCAGCCTGCAGCAGTCGCAGCTCCTCCGTGGTGGTTCCTGTTCCTCGGCCTACGCCACCAACGAAGGGGACGGACTTCCCCCTGGTATCCCGGCGGTCGTGTTTGCAGGGGCAGCGTGGTCATGGGAGGCTCTGGCGCACCACCAACTGTGGGGCCGGTCTTCCTCCGAGTTTCCTTGTTGCTCCAACCTCTTTTGTTCTGGTTCCTGCGGGGCGCAGTGCGTACCTGTGGCGCACCCTCACTCTTATAAGTGCAATTCAAGGGCAAATTTTGGAGAGCACAATATCAGTAACCCTACCTGCCTTTGGCACGTTTTGCTTGCTTTCCAGTATCAGACTTTGGTGTGGCCAGACCTGGGGCTTTGAGGAATGACCTTCCGCTGGTATATCTTATAACATACTGATTGGGCTCTGTCCCAGTTCACACTCACTTCCAGTGCGCCATCCTTTTTCCCAGGTTGCACTGTGTGATCCACCATCCCTGTAGCATTCATATGGTGTGATGAATTGGTAACTCTCCTATTTTACCAGCTGTCTCCTGTCCCAGCCAATGACTTCGCCGACATATTGCTTGCACTTCCTCATTCTTCCTTCCTTATCTACAACTGCACCTGAAAGGGTACTCATTTTCTCGCTCACGCCTTTACTCCTTACGGTCCACTATGGGCACTCCAGGTATCTGTCAACCACTGTCCTTCCTGAATGAGTGTGGTGACCCAGAGATCCACTGGAAGGATTGGACTAAGTTATTTGAGTCATACCTGATCACAATGGGGGGGTGAAAAATTCTCAGCATTGCAAAAACAACATATTTTGCTGCATAATGTGGGTGTTCATGGGCGTAAAGTATTTGAGACTCTACCTGAACCCGAAGTAGATGACGATGATGACCTTGATGTATACGATATTACACTCATAAAATTAGAAACACATTTTGGAGACAAGGTCAATGTAGTACGCGAACAACATACATTCTTTAGTAGAGTACAAGGGAAGAGTGAATCTATAAAAAATTATATAGCAGCTTTAAGAGGTCTTACTCAGTTGTGCGAGTTTGGAGAGCTCAATGACTCCCTCATAAGAGACCAACTAGTCAGATGTACGAACAACAGCAGGGTTCAAGAAAAATTACTCGCAAAAAAAAACACTCTTAGAGATGCCATCTCCATTGCACAGTCGATTGAACATACGGCGATGTGTGTAAAGGAAATAAAAGCCAAAGAAGAAATCGTGGCTTCCGTACAAGTAGAAGCTACGGACAGTGAAGTACTTAAAATATCTAACAAAGTGGGTGCTAAAGTGGCATCATCCTCTAAATCTAGTAATGTGAGTCAAGGATTAAAGTGTTTTAGATGCGGCAGTAGCAACCACCTGGCCAACAGCCCCTCTTGTACAGCACGTAGTATTCTGTGTAAAAAGTGTAATAGGAGAGGACACCTAGCTAGTGTGTGTAGAGGGGGTGAGTAATACTGTCAGTGTAGTCAAGTCTAACGAAGAGCCACAGGCTAAATTTTTATTCCAGGTAAAAGACAGTGAATCGAAGGGTAATCCCAATTACCCCAAGTGTGTAATACTCCTTGACAACAAACCTATAGAAGTATATGCTGATTCCTGTTCCCCGTTCACACTGATAAATCTTAAGGAGAGTTTTACTGGGTCGCAACAAGGCCACCTTAAATCCTCCAGATATTTCTCTAGAAGGATACACTAGGGACCCTATTCCTCTTGTGGGAATGACAAACAGCCAGATAGACTTTAAAGGCAGATCCACGGTTGGCAAGGTGTACATATTTGAGAGTGGAGCGAACCTGCTGGGGTGGCAACGCCAGAGAGAATTGGGTATCATTCTGGACCCCAACGACAAGAATCAAGTCATCCTAATTGACCTTCCTAACAACAATAAATCCTTGCAGGAAGCCTTTCCGTATCTGTTCACGGATGAACTTGGTAAATTGCGAGATTTTCAACATAAAATTAAGGTTAGACAAGGTGCCAAGCCTGTGGTCCACAAGACACGCCCAGTACCACTACGTCTGAGAGAAACTCTTAAAATGGAATTAGATAAGCTGTGCGAAATGGGTGTCATCCAACTCATAGAGGCTTCTGAATGGCTAGCTCCATTGGTTCTGGCGTCCAAGGCCAATGGACAAGGCTTTCGACTTTGTGTGGACCTCCCCTGCCTCAATGAAAACATCTGGGTAGAGAGATTTCCTCTCCCCAACATAAACGAAATGCTAAGTACCATGGGCAAAGCACGTTATTTTTCAGTCATCGGCCTATCTATGGCTTATCATCAGGTAGAACTTCATCCTGATTCAAGACCGCGGACCGCATTTACTTCAACTTTTGGGGCTTATATGTTTGTAAGAATGCCGTTCGGCCTTGCCTCAGCGGCTTCCATTTTTCAAAAAATCATGCAACACATTCTTAAGGGTGCCAACAACACCCTCTGCTTCCAAGACGACATACTAATGTATGGAGCAACAGAGGAGGAGCATGATGCCACCCTTTACTCAGTATGCCACAAACTCTCACAAGCGGGGTTAACAGTTAAGCTTGATAAATGAAAAATCAAGGTCACGTCAGTTGACTATCTGGGGCATACTATTTCCAAGGGTGGTTTTAGGCCCAAGCACAGCTTAATCCAAGCAGTCAATGATGCTCCATATCCATTGAGCAAAGAGGAACTTAAATCTTTTCTTGGACTAGTGGAATAGATGTCCAAGTTTGTAAGGAACTTTGCCGATCCATGTGATGGGTTACATGAGCTCCTAAAGAAAAAAACTGTATTTGAATGGGAAGATAAACACAATGATATGGTCAAAATGATTAAACAACGCATTCCGGAATCGCCAGCCCTGAGTACTTTTGACCACAATTAAAAAAACGGTTCTTACTACGTTTGGCTCTGATAAAGGATTAGGAGCCATGCTTTCTCAAAAAAAGGATGGTGAAGAAACTATCATTGCATTTGCATCCCGGTCCCTCAGCGCCGCAGAACGGAACTACTCAGTCACTGAGAGGGAGGCATTGGCATGCTTTTGGGCACTACACCATTTTAAGTTTTTCTTGTGGGGAATACAATTTGTAATACACACTGACCACAAGCCGTTAACTTTCATATTTTCCTCCAAGCATACCCAAAATGTCTCTCCACGGATAAACAAATGGGTCCTGGGCCTTGAAAACTTCTGCTTTAAAGTAGAGTATCTACCAGGCCCTGAGAATGTGGTAGCGGACTATCTATCCAGGGCACCCCTCACGGATAACATCTGCGAGGATCTGTTAGATGTCCCCATATTTTCCGTGCATCTTCCCTCACTAACAGAAGAAGAGTGGAACGAGAATACAAAGAATGATAAAGTCAAGGAAGTTCTCAAAGACTTCACCATCAATGGGTGGCCTAAAAAAAGTTTATGAAGTACCAGACATTGCCAGAGATTACTGGGAAGTTAGACTTGAACTAAATCTCATGTCTGGCCGGATACATTGGGGTGACAAAGTCATCCCACCCGAGGGATTGAGGAGTAAAATAGTCGATTTGGCCCATGAGGGACATTTGGGCAGGAGCCTCACCAAAAACAAAGTTAGAAGTTGCTTTTGGTTTCCTAAAATGGATTCTATGATTGAACTCGAGGTCAAAGAATTCTTCAGTTGTGCTAAAAGTGACAAAAGCAAAATCCTTCACAAAGCCCCCCTCTCCCCTGTTGATGTGCCCATGGTACCGTGGACCAAACTGGCCATAGACAAAATTGGCCCACTGGAGGCCCTGGGTCCCCAAAAAAGATTCATGTTTGTGCTCGTCGACTACACATCACACTGGGTAAATTACAAGTTCACGTCATCCACCACAACGAACAATCTTATCGCTTTCCTAAAGAACATTTTCATCTATGAAGGCATTCCAGCAACCCTCGTAACAGACAATGGGGTGCAATTTGCGTCTGAGACAATGAGAGAATTTCTGGATGAACTAAACATAAAACATGAGAAGACTGCACTCTATTGTCCTAAAGCAAATGATATGGTAGAGAGGGTGAATCGCCTAGTGAAGGAACACATTCAACTTGCTATCACCAATGGGCTCAATGTTGAAAATTCCCTGATAGAGTGCATATGGGCATACCACACCACTCCCAACAGTATCACTGGAGTGTCTCCCTTTGTCTTCTTGAGAGTTAGGGAACCTAGCACCAAAATGAACCCTAGGTGGTTGGAAGGAGGAAAAAGTGTTTCGCTGGATCTTGACCAGAGTAATGAGAAAGTTAATTTACATCAACAAAAATACAAGTTGTGGTATGACGAAAGACGTGGGGTCAAAAATCTTGATTTTAAGACAGATACGCCTGTAGTCGTCAAAAAACCCACTCATGTGCAACCCGGGTTGAGCAAGTACTATGCTCCCCTACGAGTGGACAAAGCAGGAAAAAATGTAGTTCGCTTAGAGAACGGACAGACATGGAGTCATGATAGACTTGTGGACATCTCATAATCTTGACTTTACTTATGTTGTGTTTTCCCATATAAAGGAGATGTGTTATAATCTTGATATGAGTTCCCTAGTGGTACGTTCCGCTCCACCTCCCCTGCCCTGCCCTTAGAACCTTCCAGTGGAGTTCAGGTTAGAATGCTGGTGTTATCACTGAGTTGAGGAGAGTGGATGATCGTAATAAAGGTAACTCTTACCTGCTTTGGAGTGTTCCGCATTCTTTTGAACTTTAACAATAATCCATTCAGTCTACAGATAGCACACCTTCTCAAGCTGGATCGACTTCTGTTCTGCAATGGAAATCTCTGACCATTTGAAAAGTCTTCTCCGGACTACGAAATCTTTGCACTGCCGTACTAATGGCAAATTGTGTATTATACAAATGGGAATAGCATAAAATAAGCTGATTTATAAAGAATCAGGGACACTTTCTTAACATTTTTGCAATTATTCAAGCGTGCCTCCTCTGTCCCAAGAACCTAATGAGTTTACATGAATATTCTTGTTGATGTGTGAGAAGGCAAGCTGTACCAAATCGCTTATGCATCCCCTGGAATGGTTGGCATGGCCATAACTTTCCAGGTTCTCACATTTGTCAACAAGCACAGGGCTAGTGCTACATAAACTGCAGGCAGATGCATTAAAGTTCCCAAAGCTAAAAATATGTAATGAAACACTCAACTACAATGTAGAAGGTTGACCAGGAGCAGAATGTCTTTACTGATGAGCCTTCACCTTAGTACACTGTGACATCATAGAGGCCTTTTCTATATCACCATTACTGTGAGCTGACACGCTGGACAGGCACCTTCACAAACAAGAGGAAAAAGCAACACTCCACACCTCTTACTACTGACTCCTAACACCATGTGTTCCTTACTACACCACCTTTTCCCCAGGTAGGACATTTGGCTGCTCTTCCTTGAAATAAACAAGAAAAGAATATGTTCTAGACTTTAGATCTTCCCTTCCATCATGCCACTGTTAGACTGTCATGGCCAAATTAAACCGCTGTTTAAAATACAAGATGAGCAGGTAAATTTATCTTACACCAGAGGCCCAATAGTTGCAAAGGTCATGCCAGAAGTAGACTAGGAGGTTGTGGAATTGCATCTCTTAAATGCAGCAGTTTATTTTATATCACAGTGATGCCCATGAGCTGCCAGTCTGTGTCCTTGCCCCAACCAGCAATGTTAGCACCTGCATTCTTAACTCATACTGGGCTTGTGGTTCCCAAGAACTTCCTAACACTTTCCCCATTCAGGCTGCAATACCCCACTCTTTACACTCTTTTATCCTATGACCTGGAAAGCCTGACCTTCCTGTACTCAGTAGTCCCTCAGTTCACCTACATCTAGGTACTGTGCACAAATGGAGAGGGGATCTGGTAGAGTCTTCAGGAGCAACCCGGAAAAAGTAGGCGGTTTCCTTGTATTTCTGTCTTGATGTGTTTCCGGACACAACACTCCATAGAAGCAGCTCGATCATTCACAAACCAGTCCGTGGCAAATTTGTGCTGTAGCGATAATAAATCATGCTTCTCAATAATATGAGGCCTCAGAAGTAAGACTGGATGCCTGCCTGACTCGTGAAGATGGGGGAAAAAACCTTTAGAGGTACCTTTTCTTCTTGACAAACAGTGTATGTAGGACCATTTTCAAAAAGCCCAACCCTGAAGAAAAACAAACAAAATTCAAAAACGCTTATTTGAAGGTTATCAGTTTAAAGTAGACTTGTGTAATCCCCACAACAAAGACATTTGCACACAACACTTCCAATCTGTGGGTGGAAATATTGTTTAAATTTTTTAATACTTGTTTATTATCCTATTAGTATTTTTGAGTGAGTCTCTTCCAATGTGTGTCCATAGGCGTCTCTTTCTGTCTATCCAGAGTGCTTGGACAGGAGAAGGTCTGATCTGGCCACTTGCAAATAGTAATTATTAAATGCATTTACTGTGGCAGACGATTGGCTGAAAGATTTATGCTGACACCGGTTGGAACATTGTTTCCGTTTGTAAACCCAAAGTTGTCCAGTGGATGGCTTGCTGACCCCTAAGATGACTCATTGGAATCTGAAAGTTCTACATGTTCAAACTCCCAGCATTTGAAGCGGTCTGTTTGAACGGGCATGACCTTATTGGAGTACTCCTGGAGATCTGTGAATACTAGAATCTGGATTGGAAGATAAAGAGGTATTTGGCAAGTTTAATTGCCTATGCAGTATTTTCAGATTTACAATAAGCATGCTGTCACTAATATACTTTTTTTTTGTTGGTAACAGAGTTTTTGTTGGTTTTAAATCACCATGAGTGCCAAAGATAAAACAGTTGAAACACATTAATCACAATACAGGAGAGGAGTCGGAATTTACACAAAACATCAGCTCTCAGGTCATGCCTAATAGATGAAGAAAGCACCATAGAGTGTATTACCCCACTGACAATTTCAAATCGATTTGCGCAACCATTCCCCCATACCCATCCATGCTTGTGGGGGCAGTGCCTTGCCTCATAGACCACAAGCTTCTGCCACGCTAAGTGGATCACTGAAACGTATTGGATTACTAAAACCCAACTAACATTCCCTTCTGCTTTATTCATATTCACAAACAAATGATCTCAAGCGAGGGTAGACACGTGAATTACTAGAGACACACAGGTTCATAAACTGGAGAGGCTTCAGTTCAGGACTATATTTTCTAACAATAATAGAGCAAATTTATTTAGCTACTCAGATTTGTACAATTTTCTATTGTGCTTAGCAGGCATGAACACAACACAACACTACATTACACCAGAAAAAGGAGCCAGTATGACCTCTAAGAAATATAGATCCAAAAAGAATAATACAACTTTATTTTATGTATTGCTGGATTAGGGTGTTTTGAGTAGTTTCTTCTTGGACCGTGAAGAAGAAACATTCTGCAAAGACACTTGGAGTTTTATATAAATACGCTTTGGAAGTTTGCCTACTTTGTTTTGAATATGGAGTGTCCAGTCTTGGAGTCAAAAAGCGTCTTACGTTTTTGGATTTTCCTGGATTGTTATTGGGTAAAAATGTAGCAAGGTATTAAGGCATGGATAGGTAAGTGTAGGTCAGTTTGAATTTTATTCTAGCCTTTACTGTGAGCCAGTGAATAACCGGATGGTGGACCTACAAGACTTTCTCCTCCTCAGAAAGAAGAATGTAATGATCACCCTCTTATACAGCTGTGCTCCTCCCTTATATTTAAAACAATCTGACCCCAAACCTCAGGCAAGGATACCCAAGTGCTGGGGCGGAGCTAGCTAGCAACCGAGATGGCTGCTTGAGCCGAGAGCTCCCCTGTCTCCGTCACTATCTGACCAAATATCCTGCGTGTCTCTGTGCCCTGGACAGCCCTGCACGACTGATCCGTGTCCCTCGGAGGACACAGCCTGCATCTGGTACGATTCTTGCCCCCGCCCCCCTGACTTGACAGTGTCGGGCTGCGAGGCCTAGCCGGGCCGGCAACGGGAGAGAGGAGGAGCCTTCTGGCGCTGTTGAAGCCGCGGACCGAGTTGCTTCCCCCGGCGGCGGCACTTAACTGAGGGCAGGCCGCGCACTCGAAGGTGCCTGTGCGGACCTTAGAACTGAACGCTACTTTCCGGTGGGCCCCGTCCCCTCGAGAAGACCAGCGGCGGAGGGTGTGCTGCCTGGGGGCCGGGGGCTGCGGATCACGCTGGCTCCCCTGATGGCGGCGATCTGCTGAAGGTAGGCCAGCTGCCTGGAGGTGACTGTGCGTCCTAGCGGCTCGACTGCCCCTACCTGCTGTGCCCAGGCCCTCCGTGGTGACCCGCGGTGAGGAGTGAGCTGCCTGAGGCGAACGAGGGCATGGCTGGAGCTGGCTGTCCCAGGAGCATATACGCCGGTGGTGACTGTGGGCGGGAGGCTGCGGTGCCGCTGTGGGGGTGGCGGAGAGAGTTTTTCGCCCCCCCCCGGCCTGCGACATCAGGCCCCTGCGGGGGAGAGACGATCCTGCCGCGTTGCAGAGGAACACTGTGGAGACAGCGGCCAAGATCTGTGCGCACTATCCTCGAGGCGAGGTTTGGCCCTTTAGACCTGCGCTACATCTTGGTCTCCACTGAGGCGATTAGTGCGCCATCACGAGGTGCGCCGTGGCTGCCGGGCGGTGAGGGGGTGCAGCGTGAGGGGTGGACCAGAGGTACAAGGACAGACAGCGTGAGTTCGGACCCGATCGCAGGCCCCCCCCATTGAGTAGCCCCCCCCCTTCTTGGTGACGGGCGGCCTCGCTCATACACATGTAATGTTGGCTGGACATTGAGACCTGGAGATATCGCCGGGTGGAGCGCCTGGTCGCCTCGCCTGGCGCCTGACGGGCGGCCTTGGGGCTCTGCACTGCTGGTGGCCCATGCCCTGTACTGGAGTGTGCGACGGGAGCTGGACGGTGCCCTTCGTTTGGGGTGGCACGGTGCCCAGCGAGGCTTGGACTCTTTGCTCAAGTGCGGGTCCTGCTGAATACCCACTGTAGGGCCGTGTTGTGGCTGTGCCGCCCTGTGGAGCGTGGGCCAGGCGACTGTTGCTCGTTCTACAGAGGGAAGGGGAGTTGCGATCCTTGAGTGGGCGGCCCTCGGATCTTGCACCCTTGGTGTTTTCTTTTTGCGCCTGCGGAGCATTTACTGGCGCCGCGATGGGACGTACAGACAGGAGCCAACCCAAACTGTCCTTTGACAACAGAAGACCTAAGTCTAATGATCCCCCACCGGGCGGGAAACCCGCGGAGATGGAACCAGCGGGCGACTCATCTCAGCAGGATATCGGTAGCATCCTTCTGGCCATGGAGAAGAGCTTGCAGGGAGGGATCGCCTCTCTGGGATCCAAGATGCACTCACTCACCTACCGCATGGACCGAATGGCGGAGAGGTTGGATAAACAGGCTGAGCGGATCGACATGTCTGAGCGCCCCCTCACCGAGATGGAGGAAGCACACACGTCCCTAGATTCGGAGCACAAACAACTGGGCAGAGTGCTCCAGGCCCTGCAAGATAAGAGAGAGGACTTGGAGGCCCGTTCCCGAAGATGCAACCTCCGCATTATGGGTCTGCCGGAAACAACTCATACCGGGAACATGGAGGTATTTGTGGAGAATCTACTAAAGAAGCTTCTGGATGATGAGGCCTTCTCTGGGATGTTAGTTGTGGAGAGAGTGCACAGATCCCTGGGTCCTAGACCAAAGCCAGGTGCGCCCCGCGCCCAATAATCACTAAATTGCTTAATTACAGAGACCGGGACATGGCACTGAGGCTTGCCAGAGAGAAGCAGCCGCTACACTACGTGGGGTCGGTGCTCTCCCTTTTCCCAAATTTTACTGCTAGGGTGAAGGAGGCGCGTAGACAGATTGTGCCAATGAAACGCCAGCTCCGTGAAATGGGCACGGACTACGCGATGCTATACCCTGCAAAGCTGCGGGTCAACAGACAGGGGAAGTCCATGATCTCCACTGACCCCGGGATCTCCAGAAGGCCCTCAAAGAATGGCGCAAGGATGCGAGGCAACCCCTGGATAGAGAGCAGCGAATGGAAGCGACGGAAGGCTCCCTGGACAAACAGGATTGAAAGGTGGCACTGCGTATAGTGCAATGTACTGTGGCCTATTACTGTTGGGGGTCAGGGGATGGGGCTTTAAGAGTTGACTAACATGATGTGTTTAGTGTCTTCTTCTTGAGAAACATTGCTTGCTGTGTATTTTCTTGCTCTTCTGCGGGTTAGGGGGAAGGGGGGGCTTGTTGTGCTGGATTCCGGGCTGAATAGATCTGTGATTCCTGCCGAGGTGTGCTCCTGGAGTTATTGTGGATATAATCTGGACGCTCTGCCGCGCAGTGCTCTATCCTGTAACATTGTCTGGTGTTTGGGCGCTCATGTGCGCTCTGAAGCGTGGTGCTTTGAGCTGTGACTGCGCTGGCTGACGACGAAGGTACCTGGAGGGGCACGCAGCGCTGTTGTGGTATGATAGTGGCTGGGCGGGGACTGGGCCCACACGCTTGCCATTTTTGTTTTAAGGGACGGGGGTACCAAGCGGCAGCATGTTATTTCTTGAAGAGTTGTTGATATTTTCTGCTTTGCTGGCTACCTGCGCCCCTGCGTGAATCACACTCCCCTAAGAATAGTTTTGTTTTGTTTTTCAGTCCTTTTTGAATTTTGAGGTATGGGGTTGAACGTAAAGCGAGGATTGGTGGGCTGGGGGGACGACCGCGGCCTAGTTGGGGGTGGGCAGGCATGTGTGGGTAGCAGGAGGGGGGAGGGACGGCACATCCTGAAGTTGTTGGGGATGGGAGGGGACAGTTCACAGACTTTAAGCGAGTTTAGTTGTCTGTTTTGCACGGACATTGTACAGCATCCACTGATGACAATTGCGCGGACTCCACTGTATAGACTCATTTCCCGACGGATACACCCGGGATGACATCACTTAGTGACACTTTATTTATTTATTTTATTTATTTATTTAGGTACTATTACCCTGCTGACCTGGAATATCAGAGGTCGTAATGACCACCGTAAAGTTAGAAAAGTCCTACACTACCTTCTGAGGCACGGAGTTTATGTTGCGATTCTACAAGAGACCCACCTACGCCCTGACAGTCCCACACTGCACTATAGAGGTTTCTTGAATAATGTCCATGCGGCGGGGTTCACCTCACACGCTAGGGGGGTCCTCACGTGGGTTAATCCAAAGTCATCACTGAAGTTTACCCCAATAGCTACGGATAGGGATGGACGATACACAATCACAAAATGCACTGGGAAGAACATTGAGTTCTGTATAGTTAACACTTATGGACCTAACTACGACCACCCTGCTTTTTACACTGACCTGGCGGCATAGGTTCGGGAATGCTGTGACGGACAGGTCCTCTGGGGGGGGGGATTTTAATATGACAAGACAGCCTCTCCGGGACAGATCGGGCGGTCCTGAACGTCGCCCCTCAGCCTCTGCCAAAGCGCTGGAGGTGGAGATGACACATCTGGGTTTACATGATGTATGGAGAGTCCGTCATCCGACCAGGGGGGGATACACGCACTACTCTGCCCCACACAACATACACACTCGGATTGACTATTGGTTGGCCACCCCGTCTCCTTTCTCTGGTGCAGGCTTGCACAATACTTCCGCGCACTTTCTCGGACCATTCTCCTGTTCTAATTACACTCTCTGTGCCGGCGAAACGTATTCCACCATTTGCCTGGGGCTTTCCTCCTTATTCCTTGCTGGACGACTCCTTCAAGGAGGAACTGGCCACAGCTATTGAGGAGTTTTTGATGCCAATGTGGGCTCTGTCGACTCATTTCTGACGGTATGGAGACCTTTAAGGCGTATATTCAGGGAGTCATCATTTCTAAGCATGCGGGGGTGCTTAAATCTATCTGGGGATGGCTAGCGCTTCTGGAGAACAGGCTCAAGGACCTCGAGGCGCAACGCCTACGGGGCGATATCGAAGATCTAAATCAGGACCTCGCTCAAACATTGCACGAGTATCATGAGGAGGCGGACTCCGAAATTAAGCATTTAGGAAAGTACGCCACTGTGCGATCCTACGGAGAGGGAGAGCACCCCGGTTCGGTACTGGCACAGCTGGCTAAACAGCGTAGGTGTAAGACGACGATTCCCGACATGAGATCTCCACAGACAGACAAGCCGTTATCCGAAGAGCAGGTAGCGGACCGCTTCTGTTAATATTATACAACACTCTACGCCTCCCGAGGCCCTGTCCCAGAGGAACGTATTCTAGACTACCTGACTCATATTGAGTTGCCCTGGTTATCTAATTTGCATCGTGAATTCCTGGTGCGGCCGTTTGAACGCGAGTAAATTGTCTGGGCTCTATCGGCCATGAGAGCTGGGAGCGTGCCTGGTTGCGATGGTCTAACTGTGCAATTTTATAAAACATACTCTGATCTCCTTATTCCTCGACTACTGACACTCTTTGAGGACATGGCAGAGTCAGGCGAGATGCCCCCCACGATGCGAGAAGCGATACTCATTGCGATTCTCAAACCAGGGAAGCCTCCGGGGGATTGTTCATCGTATCGTCCATTGTCGTTATTAAATGTAGATGCGAAGATTTTCGCTAAAATTATCGCTAACCGCCTCAGCCCTATGGTCACTACGCTGGTTGCCCCAGAGCAAGCAGGCTTTGTGCCCAGTCGCAACCTTACTTACAATTTGCAGACAGTGTTTGCTGCGTTCCAGCATACCCGCCCAGAGGTTTTTGCTGTTGCGGTCTTTTTAGACATGGAAAAGGCCTTTGACTCTGTCGAGTGGCCTTTCCTGAGGCAAGTTCTGAGACGCATGGGGTGGGGGAACTATTTCTCCAACTTCTGAACACATTATATGCATCTCCTACGGCACATGTCCGTATCGGGTCGCTGACTAAGGACCCGATTTGTATTGGCCATGGCTGGGATGCCCCTTCTCCCCTATACTTTATGCGCTAGTGGCTGAGCCCCTGGCGTGCGCCTTACGCAAATATCATGGGCACCGAGGTATACGTTTCCCCACATACAAACTAATTGTATCCACATACGCGGACGACACACTACTATACGTTCGTGACCCGGAGGAAAATCTACCAGCTGTGTTACGTGAGGTGGTCTTGTTTAGCTTCCTCTTGGGTGTACACGTAAAGTGGGGAAAATCACTCATGTTCCCACTCACACCTGCCACGCAGAGATTCGACCTGGAATATCTGTTACAGTGGACCATAGACACGGTGCGATATTTAGGGATTCAGCTGCACGCAGACTCGGAAGTAGTTCTCAGAGAGAACTACGGGGTTGCCGTTTCCAAACTGGAGGATGATATTTCCAGATGGATAGGCCTGCCTCTGTTACTGCTGGGCCGAATTTCCCTCATGAAAATGATAGTGTTGCCCCGTTTTCTGTTCTTGTTCAGCAATATACCCATGGTCCTATCAAGCCTGTTTTTTCAGCAACTACACTCACTTATGTTCCGGCTGGCGTGGGCCGGCAAGCAACCTAGCGTTGCCTGGAAAATCCTCACCCGTTTGTATGCGGAGGGTGGTCTGAATGCTCCGGATCTGGAACTCTATTATAGAGCCACGCAAAGCGCGCACGCATATCACTGGATACACGGTCCAGCGGATATTCCGCACATACGTATTGAGTCGATTGTTGCTGACCCAGTCCCTCTGCCAGCTCTGATGTCTAACCCTCGAGATCTCCGGACGGGTCTTCTCGACTCATTGAACGCAGTCACCCACGCCTGGCATCACATGATGGGTGTGCAGGCCTGCTCACTCCTGTATACCCGAAGGCATCCCTGGTGCTATTGGCTTGCCCCATGTAAGGACAAGGGGGTGTTTGGCGGCGCTCTCCGCACTGGCTATAAATCATATGGGAGACTTATTTTCAGGCGGTACTGCCCGCACCTGGGATGAGATGGAGACAGACGGCGCCTCTCACTTTCCTCTCTCCCCCTTTCAGTTTCACAGGGTACGACACGCTCTTAAAGACCTACTGGGGGAGGACATGGTGGAACCCCCCACGATCACGACATACGATTACGTAATCAATGCTAAGACCTCGGCCAAGTTAATAACGAACTTGTATCGTATTGCCCTCTCTGAGAAAACGACGGAATACACTAAACCCCGCCTTGCATGGCAGAACGATCTGGCTGTGGAGCTACCGGTCGAAATGTGGCAATATTGCTGTGAAAATACTAAAAGAATATCCCTCAACGGCCGCCACCGGTTGTTACACTTTAAGTTTTTAAATTGGGTTTACTACACCCCTGAACGGCTCTACCGATATGGGCTCCGAGAGAGCCCGCGCTGTGAGATGTGGGGAGCAATTGGGGGATTTTTTACATGAGGCCTGGTCCTGCCCGGGCATCTCAGCCTTTTGGAGCGCAGTGTATGGGGAAGTGAATAGAGTTACGGAACTTACACTACTTCCAACGCCCTTGCTGGCCATTCTGGGTTACTCCAAGACCATAAAGACTGAACACAGACGACTGGTGGACATGGCCTTTCTGGTGGCCAGGAGATGCGTGGCGCTCTCTTGGAGGCGTGGCCCAGTACCGACACTCTCCCAATGGTCTAAATAAATGCTATACTGCTGCACACAAACTGAATTATATAATGACTTACTCCCCCTCCCCCCCCCCACCCCCTCCCCGCAATAGGCCCAAGAACTTCTGGGCCAAGTTCCTAGAGAAGGGGGGAGACAAATAGGGATTCATCGCCTCACGATAGAGAGTAGTTGGGCCACTGTGTGAGACTAGTCACAGGGACCCTGGGCTGGGATACGTACCTGGAAAGAGCTATGCACATGGTGGTCTATAACCGGGTACACAAAGGGAGCCTGTGCTTTTATTATGTGAATGTATAGATTATTGTTGTAGAGCTGCGGTTGCTCTTCCTGACTGGTGATTATACACTGCATTGTCGCTAATTAATGCTTATGATGTCTGTGCATGTCCTTTGTTGTTTTTCCTTTTTTTTTAAATGCCAATAAACATATTAATAATTTTTTTTTAAAAGGATACCCAAGTGCTGGGGAACAAATATCTTTATGAAAAATAACGATCTCAAAATAAATTCATACTTTCGGCTCCTTATCACCAATGACCTACAGGGAACTCTGATAAACCCAGTGTATGGTTGATTGTATTGAAGTTGATCTAAAAGCCACAGACTTGGGTAGTACTGGGATGTGGCAAGCAATGTCTCTCTCTGCATCAAAAATCGAAACAGTCATTATATCACTCAATGTGTATATATAGTACCTCTATCCTGTTAAAGAGGAGGATAATTACTGCTGTGCCTGCTTGCTGGAGTGGATACTAACACTGTTCACTTTGGCTGAGATTCTACTGTCATGTTCAGTGCTCCAGAAGTTCTTAAAAGTTATGTTAACCAGACCGACCCAAGATGTAAAACATAAGATAGCTCTCAAAGGCTTCTATCACATTCATGCATAGTGACACACAGATATTTGCAAACAAGATGCCACTTAAGTAATGCTGGCAAACGCTCAGAGATGTATTAGCTATTCTCTTAAATTACCTTTTTACTTTGTCTCCTATTAAATTAAGAGAGGAAAACGGTTAGATTGGCATCAACACTTTTGAAAAATGTCAGAGACTTTAAGAGAATACTCGAGGATATATTTGACTGGTAATTGAGTTCAGCTATGGACAGGTGTGCACATCTGATCAGTTTCTTTTCTGTGTCTCTGATATTGTGTCTTGATTTGTTTTGCTGTCTGATAAAGTGGCAACTTGGCAGCCTCACACAACACAGTGTACCAGTCTCCACCAAGGAGTAGAAAAAAGTGTTCTATCACATCCTTGCTCTTTGCAATTTATAACAGATGTTATGGAGGTACATGGTGTTGCGCTGTGTCCAATCCATGTTGGAAAGAATATATATATTTTTTTCTTCTAAGAGGCCGCATTTAATTGTCCCTCAAATAAATTCACTTGTTTTTAGAATTTGTTACAAGTAAAATATAACCAAAAAAAAGCCAGACGAATATGCAAGTATATTAAAAATTCTCTGGGAAAACAAAAGGAAGCTCTAGCACTGCGTTTCTGCACTGGCCCAATCCTGGGATCTATTTTTCCATTTCCTCTGCAGGAAGATTACAACATTCAACCGTTCAATTAATCTGTTAATGGAAATATAGTAGAAAGCTGAAAAATTGTTGGCTCAGTGACAGTGAGAAAGTGTGGTTGCCTGAGCACAATGTACCTGTGGGAGTACAGTGGGTGAGATTTTGGAAGTGCAAAGCAACTGATTGGTGACCCATTAACCTTCGAAGCTGTTCTGTAACTGGACGGAACAATGTGTAATGTTTTTGTTTAATAACTTTGATCCATTTGAGCTAGAAACAATAGGTATTTTTGGTGAAATCTGCAGATTACGCATGAATTATGAGGCAAATTCATTATTATGTGGCAGAATTACAAAATGTGATCGACTCTGTGTATATTGTCTTTCAATGGCTAATTGTTGAATAGTGTAAGTAATACGTATATCATGATTTCAGGGAGGTGGGGAGAGTAGGGGTGGAAAGGCGGAGATTTATTTTTCTAGCATGAGGAGCAATGTTTATACTCTTCCCCCCCCAGACCCCTCTCCCCCCCCCACTCCATGGGAAAAAAATACAGGATGTGGCCTGGCTGATGCTGCAGCTAAAGAATAGCACCATTTTCTTCAGTCGAATTACCAGCTAGAAGAATTGTGTCAGGCTCTCCCACACCGCGCAAAACTGTGCGTGGAAAACCCTAACGACTGATAATCAAGTGGAGTGCAATTAGCACATAAGAACATATGTTAATTTTTTCTCCGCTTAGCTTGTAATCGGGGCTTGTGTGGCTTACTGTTGTAATTAGGGGATCAGCATAGTCTGCAGTTGGTGGTCCCTCCTCAGCCAGCAGACAACTGACACTAAGAGAAATCCTCCTCTGGCACAAAACAGCATGGGCAGAAGGGTACTTGAGGATCTATCTGTGGGGGTTTCCTATTGTGTTACACACAGACCATAAGCAATTGTTGAAGATACTTTCGCCAGGTGGAGCGGAAAAGGAATTTGCAAGGTTGGCGGCTCGTTTGCAAGAGTATCAATACAAAATGTATTACATTCCAGTTTGCAGAAATAGATAGGCTGATGGCTTGTCCGAATTGCCCACGCCTTGGCAAGAGGTAGACAAGTTGAAGGTGGAATCTTTTGATAAAGAGGGTGCATTTACAAGTGTGGATGATTTGGTGGAAGTGAGTGTGGGGCCATTGGGAAGGAACAGTGGTATGAATGTATGGGTGGTGATGGTGTTTTACAACAGGTAATGGATATGATGGTGAAGGCGGGCAGGTGGAAGAGTACGGTGTCAGTTGCGGTGAGGCCATTTGTGAAGGTTTTGGATGAGTTGTCTGCGTGAGGTGAAAAGTTAATAGTCAAAGGGGACAAGTTTGTGCCTCGGCAGAAGTTAACATTTGCACTATTCAAATTGACACTGGAGGGTCATTTGGGGCAGACAATAAAAAGAAGAGAATACATGAAAATTTGTGGAATGGGTTAGGAGGTGTGTAGACTGCAAATATGGTAAGAAAAGATTGAGCGTGGGAAATCAATCGGTCATGGGTGAGGTTGTGGATCCAGGTCTACCATGGCATACAGTCTGTATGGATTTTATAGGACCAATGGGGGGCGTGGCCACAGAATTGAGGTTTGGTCTGATGATGGTTGATGTTCACCCTATTCATCTTATTGTTAAGTTGGTGTGTGAAGTTACGACAAGGAACACCATCAGGGTGTTAGTGGAGATTTTCAGCCAAGAAGCGTATCCAGTGAAATTGATTACTAATAATCGTACACAGTTAACTTCAGTGGAAATGACAAGTTATTTGACTTTTTGTGGTAGTGTACACTCACGAACGTCCTTCTATAACCCTCAAGCGAATGGTATTGTTGAGAGGGACAAGCGTATGGTGAAAATGGTCAGTAGAGTAGGAAAAACATTCAGGATATGGTGAGTGATCTGGTTTGGGCATATCGTACCACAGAAAATGGAGTGATGAAGAAAATACCCTTTAGTGTGATGAGAGGGTGTGAAGCAAATACCAAAATCTTGCCTGCATGGATGAAGGTAATTTCTTGTCAGAAAAAGGATGAGGATGACAAAGTGAGTGAGTATGAGAGGAAGGGGAATAGGACAGTGGAAGGTGATTTGGTGCCTGACGCATTGGAGGTGGACTTATGAAGATGAAGTTTTGGGGTCCATTCAAGGTGAGTAGTGTGCATGGGTTGTTTGAGGTTTTGGAA
Source organism: Lissotriton helveticus (assembly GCF_964261635.1). NCBI lineage: Eukaryota > Metazoa > Chordata > Amphibia > Caudata > Salamandridae > Lissotriton > Lissotriton helveticus. The sequence continues at coordinate 1,649,387,067 of NC_136061.1, forward strand.
AATGGAGAATGGTAGAATGTGATGAGGGCGGCCTTATATAAAAAAGAGTGAGGGCAGGTGTTGTGAGAAGGGAAAGTGGCTACAATGACAAAGGACTGGAGTGTAGTAGTTTCATGTTGATGGGTGATGAGGAGATGTTAGTTGAGAAGTCGTGGAGTGTGGCGTTGAGTGGAAATGTTTAAGAGACTATGTTGGATGAACAAGGTGGTAGGCTACTGAGACACAGAATCCCACCAAAGTATCTTGAGGACTGTTTGTGTTGCTTGAATTAAGGAGGGTGTGGTGTGGATCTTATGGCGTGTTTCCATATTGTATACAAGTTGGTATGCTCACACGTTGGGTGGGTATGGTATTTGTACATGAACGTTAGGTGAAATATGATGTTTGAGTAAAAGGGGGGAAGATGTGTTGTATTTAGGGGATCAGAATAGTTTGTAATTGTGCACCTTTAATATAGAATGTTACATCATTGGTGTCCTCGAATGATGTTCTTTTGTGACAGAGGTTGATTCCTCCTGGTGTCAGTTGTCTGCTGGCTGGAGAGGGACCACAAACTGAATTTTACTTTGTGTGCTTATTAAATACTTATGTTAAACCTACACCGTCTACCAAGCCTTCAATTAGAAGTCTTACCAGAGCTGAAGTGTAACATAGCATGAGTATCCATCAAAGAGAAGTGTTAAGATTGAGAGGCTGCGCTTATACTGCTTTAATACTAGTGGGCACCAATTCAGTAAAAGTGCAGCAATATCTGGTGCTTTACCGTTTCTACTGAAAAACCTATTCCCCTACCCGTTAGAAATGGTTTAAACTTAAAACCTGAACTCCTATATATGAATATTAACAGTTACAATACCCCAGGAACCTAGATAAGTTGCTATTCATTGATGGTTGTGAGTCTCTCAGATCGAAATTTTCTGGAGCATGTACTTTCTTTAAGTAGCGAAGAAAATCATACTTCCTAATTCACAAGCTACTGATCTAATAAATAGGTCCTGTGAAAAGTAATACAACATGATATCCATTTGGCTGATCTGAACAGAGGGCAAAAATTCATTTAGGATGTCAGAAAGAATCCTTAGTAATGTATTGATAGTTTAAAAGTAATCCCCATAACTTACATATTGCAGAATCTAATAAATAGAGCTAAGCGAAAAGTTTGCTTATTTTTTTTACACTTTGATCAATTCTGGATCCAATATATGTATATGCTCTTTAATATGGCCCCTTGAATACAACTCGCTAATCATATCTTCTACAGGGGTCATTTGGTCTCTTTGAAAGGTAGGTGGTGCAAATGACTATTTTCTGCCAAGCTGCTTGTGTCTTTGCATATGATCGGCATTGTTTTAGAGCCATTTCAAAAGCCTTTACCTGTACATAAACCTTGATAAGGTAGGTATCAGAAATATTGTCCATGTTATTCTCTTAGAAAAATATTCTTAGTGTCACCAGGACTATTTCATAGCATTTCATAGCACTTTGCACAAAGCAACTAAGGTGCCCAAGGGCCTCAATTCTTAACCGATCAAACTGAGTTTATTAAATCTTTTGACATTTTCCCTCAGGAAAGCCTGCTAACAGTCAGATAGAGGTCTGTATGTATCACTTATTATTTATTGAAGTAGATAATCCGGATTTCGACCAGAAATGCTGTACAAAGACATACAGAATATATATTGCAAGAGGACTACAGCAGCTTAAGGTGGGCACATTTAGAGGCAGTGTTAAAAAGCAGTTATCTACAAATATATTCATACTGGTGACTACTTTATTTAGGGATTCGAGTTACGTAAAACATGACATCTCTTGCAGCCAGTGCTGGTGCTTGTAATAGCTGACAAATCACTATTTTGTGGCCATGGAACACTAAAGAAATATCAATGGAATGGAATGACTGATGATGAACATCACAATAGGCATGGATACTACAAACAAGTATTGGACAATGTGTATGTTTACAGCTTAGTGTGGAGAGATCTTTGTCAGCCGTTTTGACTCTGAAGTTAGAGTAGTTATGTCTTGTGATTTTTAATGTGATAAAATGGGAAGTGTGCGTGCGCTCAAACAGAGGAAATGCGGTGGATGGCTCTGAAATAGCAAGTTGCATGGGGTGACTTGGTCACTGTGAGAAGGTGTGGTTGCCTGAGCATCATGTACTTGTGAAAGTATAGCTGGAGAGGTACTGGGAGCAGTACAAAGAAAGGCATCATGATCAACCTGACTAACCAAAGTCGGGATTTTGTGTAGGGCCCTGTTGTTGGCAGCCAGCAGGCAGCTTCAGGCAGTAAGGGTAGGTGGACAGGAACCTGGTGTGGTCTGAAATAATTTGACACTAAGTTGATCCCTCTGTCTAAGGGGGAGTAAAATACTGTATGTGGCTGATCAGGAAGCTGTTAAATTAGTAAAGTTTATTCAGAATCAGGCTGATAATGAGAGTGTTAATTAGAGATTTATTTTTCTGTCAGGCAGGGAGGATGAAGCTAACCTTTGTGAATTTTACTAGTTTGAGTTTAGTTAAAGGGCAGTGATTGGGTTGAAAGGTGCCAGCTTTATCATAGGTTTGAAGAGCACCCAACAAGATTCCTTGTGACAGTGGCAGGAATCTGAACGCGGGGGGTTGTGAGGTTATGGGTACAAGTTGCATACAAAACGGCAAAATGGATGTTTAGGAGAAGTTCAGCATTGTTGGTCACAGAGTGCCAACCTGTGATGAATTGATATGCTGTCTCAAAGGTGGAAGGATGAAGACATTTACATATTGTGATGTCTAACCCAAAGGGGGATAGAATTTTGTCAAGGAATGTGGTGTATAGAAAACCCACAAAGTGACCTAGGGCAGAGTCTTGAGGGAATACCATTGGTAGGGATGGAGAAGGGGCAAGTGGTGGATAATGAATTCTCGGAGAGGTACGTTGAAATGCTAGAGAAGGGGTGAATGTTACCAATGAATATTGTAAATAGAGAAAACAGAAAGTTAACAATGCCTGAACCTTGGGTGACAGGAGTTGGGATGTGTACACCACAGACAAAAAGGCAAACTATGCATGGTCCGAGAGATAAGAGTGGTGTAATGAAAATAGAAAGTGACGGTAAACAGAAAGTTGGGTGATGCCTACAGGTAGGGATTGAGGGGAGTGCATCAAGAGGCTGAATTTGAATATCCAGAAAAATGCAAACCCTTGTGGTACAATTCCAGCCATACTGAAAGCGACAAGGAGTGTTTGCATAACGTGATCAGTGGCCGGGTATAGTGTTTGAGGGTTTTTTAGACACAATATCAGACCAAAACTATTGTAGGACAAAGTATAGTATCCGGAAGATCAAGGACAACATTTTTGTAAAGGTATGTTCTATAGGTAAGTAAGGTTTCGCTGTATATAACTCCACATATGTGTACCTTGACAATACATATATCTTCAATGTATGTAGATGTGAAGTTAAGAATAATACATCTATACTTACCTATTTGCACTTACCTTCTCCATATTTTGACATGAGTTTATATCCACGCGATATTTCTGGTTCTGATATTCTGTCAGTGATCCTGCTTAAGGTTTGCCTTAGGAATGCACTTAATTTTCCTCTATGATAGGACTGCTGTTATAAATATTTTACTTGCTGAACTTTCTTTGCTTAAGTTGCTACCACACCCAGAACTTCTTGCAGTGCACATGTTCTAGTATTCCTGTGTGTTTTGTACCAAAGTACAAAAGTGCACTTGATATTTTCTTGTGTCTCTTATATTTCAGCAACATTGACCACAAAATATGACTGTGCTAGACTTCTTCCCGGCAGTATGTGGCAAGCAATAATAGCGCTTTCTGGAAAATTAGATGCACAGGGCATTCTTTAAAGCTTATGTTGTTGAGAATCCATAAGTAAAGGAGAGATTATGCCAGAGATTAAGTGAAGACATCTACTGGGGCGAGTAACTTGTTCTTTTTTTTTTAAATCAGCTTTTAGCTGACTCAGTATTTTGATTTCAGCATCTCAAACACTGTAATTATGGGTATCACTTTTTTCCAAGAAATTTAGGTCTTCTAGCTAATGACAGATGGATGATAAAAGACAATTATACTAACCTTTCAAAACTCCACTGACCGCTGTTTTCTTTCACTTTGCATAAATGTCTAAATGAGTAGTTAGCCATGCAAGCACAATTGTTCTCTCATTACTTTGCTGCTGCTCTGCTTTATTCTTTCCTGGCTGCTAATTGGATTACAGGCTGATTTACTTATTATGGCAGTCCGTGAGGAGATTACAATGTATGAAGAGGAACTAAGGTAAACAATATCCACGTAATCAAGAAACAGGTTGTTGAAACAAGGGGTGTTAAATAATTTATACAGATTCATGGACACAGTTTAAATCAACAATTTATATGCTTTTTGTTGGCATACCAACTACAGCTATGCAGATCATTTTCATTAAATTGCTGAACCTAACTTGCACATTTATTTCTATATATAATTGCAAGCTAGGTATTTTATCGGGAGAGATCACATCTTTACAAATGTTCACTGTGGTGCAAAATTGACCCGTATAAATTGTTTGTAGTGCTTCAAATTGGCTACTACAGATAAACTATTGTGATATATTCCCCATAAAGGAAATTGTCAATAGACTCAACCAATTATACATTTTATAGATCTCAAACCACACAACAATCAAGTATAATTTACAGTATGTTTTGATGGGTCTTATGTAATTTACAAATGTACTGTTCTCAAGTATGTAATAGAACTGTGTAAATTAACTGGCTTCTTTAGTTGCATATTAGAGGTTCCACTCTTCCTTTAGGTAGTGGCATTCTTGAGTAGGTTGTGATGAAACGGGGGATTGTGAATTTACCTCACAATGAATGTGGCTGTGACATAATTGAATGACATAAGCAACTTTTTGCTGTGAGGATCAATCCTTCCATCATCAGTGCATTGATGGTCATGATTGTTGTCAAAATGTACCAAAACCCTGTAAAAATAATTATAGTACATAATCACAAAAGAAAAAGGTTTTAATCTTGTACCGTGCACTTGGATCCTATCCTAAAATTCATAAAATTGATCTTACAAACGACAGTGAAACATTATGCTTAAAAAAGTATTGTTTTAAGAAACTACTATAGAGGTCACTCAATATGCAAGTGAAGTGACTCATTAACACAAAAGTACCTTCAGAGTGCAAACACTCGGACGACAAGCCATAATATATGGCCTCTGTAATATTCATGTTTTATTTGTGTAATTGCAGAACCCACCATTATATTTTGTATCTCTTACAAAACACATGTATTGCCATTGTTCATTTTTGGTACCTTTTGGAAAACCACATGACTAGCAATGCTCTTTAGTTTTCTACTCCCTGTGGCAAATGTTGTTGTAGTTGGTACATCTTTCTCAACATTATGTAGAAAACATAAATGTGTCATTGGACGTAGAAAATTTGTATTTTTAATGTTTTGTTTAAAAGAAGGAACAAAGTATTTAGCTATTGTTGGTGCTCTGTAAAAATTTCCTGGAAGTCCAAATAATATTGCTTAACAAATATCGAATGGATGAAATGAACTGCTATCCGCCCATTGCCCAGGAATTAGGGCGTCATAACGCCATGTTAGAAAAGAGAAACCTTACCTCATGTCCTGCCTAAACAAAGGTGTGTGATATAGTTCAGTGTTGTAACACTTTGTACTTATATTAATCCTATTAGTAGCAACCTGGTGTAAGATTGTAATGCAGCTTTCTCTTCCCCGGGTGTCTGGTATTAAGAATGCGACTTATAAAAACATGCTTGTGAATGAGTTAGAATAGCTCCTTTTCCTTCTACTGGGATGCTTTTTTGTATTTTACTGACATTTTGTGTTTTGCTGGGGATGTGGGTGTTTTGCTTTTAGATCTCAGTACAGCTACCTGGAGACAATGACAGATCTGGTGGCTGTTTGGGAGGTAGCATTGAGTGACGGTGTCCACAAAATTGAATTTGAGCATGGAACTACTTCAGGAAAACGGGTCGTGTATGTGGATGGAAAGGTACGCCTCTTACTTTTATTCTGGTACGATTTATTTCTACTTATGTGGGAAATCTCAACTAAAGCGTCCTTGTGCAGATGTACTGGTGTGTTGGAGTCGATTAGTCTTTAACAATATCTCTTGTGCTTTCTCATATAAATGTACCTGTATGGATGTATACTTACCAGGTTTACATGAAAAAGTGCAGCTTTGGAATTATCGTTTATTAAGCCACTTCTATGCTCACAGGGTTTATATTTGAATATTTATTTTTTAAAACACGGTTTTACACCATTTTAGTTATGAAAGCAGGTGTTCTGTATGAAATGTTTCTTGGGTCAGTATATTAAAATGACTTGGTTCTACAGAGTAGGATATTTAAAGGAAAGAGGAGAAAAGAGCTGTCAGGTTAAGTGAGAAAAACACGAGTATAAATAAAAACATCCAGACAAATGTTACAATTCAGTGGCACAGAAAGCTCTTTTCTGTGAAGGAGTGAATTGTTTGTTACACCTGAATGAGCAGGTTAGGAACAATATAAAGGTGTGGAATGTACCGGTTACTCCTGAGGAAATGGTAAAGACGGTGGAAACCAGTCCTAAAAAGCTTTCAAGAAAAGTTAATGAAATGTTTGTAAACATACAAAAGGTACTCAGTGATATGTTAGTAACATGGGCAAAGCAGAAATGTAAACAATATTTTGTGCAAATGATTGTAAATGGTTTTTAAAAAGCATCGGGATGAGTTGTAAACTTTTTTAAATAGCTCCCTTAATATGCTGTCCAGTTTCTGAAATAGAATGTGTTGCTGGAAGCTGGTCAGCTAAGTGTTAAGGAATTACTTGGTCTAGAAAGCAGCCAAAACCCGAGCATCAGCCAGAATTGCATATAGGAAAATAAATCCACAAATGGGCTCCAAGACCTGAAACTATGAGTTGACGTTCTTCTGTAGCAGGCTGGAGGAAGCAGGAAAACACATGATCGCTTTGGCTCTCATTAAATATGGGATCTTATTTCAGAGTGACAAAGGTGCTGTCAAAGAAACCTTGAGCTGCACAATCGAAAAAACTGGTAACCAGCGCAAAGACTTTAAATGAAGCAGAATGTAGTTTAAAGTCCCTTGTAATTCACTGGGTTGGCTAATATTGAGCAATTTGCAGAAAGACACCACACAGCAGGAAACCTCCAAATTAAAACATTTTCTGTTATCCCCTCTTGAAATCCTATCAAAAACCATAGTCTCTTTTGACCACCATGATTTGAGGTTAAATCTGAATAATTTTTAAAGCCCATATTTCTGTCAGTTGTAATTGAAACCGAACAACTCTCCAATTATTGCAAAACCGTCACCGTGGTCTCTTTGGTGTTATGATTAAGGGAATATTCACTCAGTCAGTCCTGCCGCTTTCACATGTGTTCTTGGAAGTGAATGGCTTAAGCACCCTTCTCTCCCCTCTAAATTTAAGGAAGATCAAGGCATTGCTAGTATAAATGTAGATATGAAAACAAACCATTGCACTGGAAGAAATAGGCCATTACCTCAATAAAAATATTAAACCAAGTGAATACCAAACAGGAGCGCTACAGTATTTTCCAAGCCAGAAGTCTCCGTTTGTATAAAATGTGTTGGTGAAAAAGCCTTGGTGTGATTTCTAAGGGAGGATTGATAAAACTGGTAGAGTTATCTGCAAAGTCCTATGGACTATGTATGTTCTAGCAGCATGGAGTGGTCAAATATTGTCAAATGCTGTTGACAGGTCAAATAATACCAGATGAATAACATTTTTGCCATTGTCATGTGCTGGTTATCCAGCACAGAGAGCATAGGGCCCTGCTATGTTGGTAAAAGCTCCGCTGAAGAGTCCAGAAAGTTCTTGGATTTCAAGCAGCCACCAAACTGACCAGTCATCATTGGAAACCTATGTTTACTGTGGGAGGAAGCAATAAAAACAGGCTGAAGCACTAAGCATTTGTGCAGTCGGGAGATGGCTTCTTAACCAAGGTTGTAGACACTCTATGCGGGGAACATCCTTTACAACGCAACTGTTACAACGAAGTACCTTTACGACGCAACCATTACAACGCAACTTTTACAACGACTTGCGCTGGGGGGCGCTCTAGGATAGGGAATAGTTTCCAACACCTTCCCTACTATCCACGGGGACTGGAGTTGGAATAGTAAATTAAACTATTCACTATCCAGCGCCCCCCAACGCAAGTCGTTGCAACGACTTGCGTTGTAAAACTTGCGTCGTAAAGGCATGCGTTGTAACGTCATACATCCCTCTATGCTTAAAGGAGTCTTGAACATAACCATTTCACATCAAAACCTATTTTCTTATGATTTTACCTCAGCAATTGATGGCGCCCTCCTCCTTAGATAGGAATGTTTCTTCCAGGTCCCAGGAATATGCAGCGATCGGGGAAGGAGGGGTTTCTCTGCAACTTTTAAATTCTCCATGACATGCTGTCTCACCGTCTGCATGTCATAGTTCTCTATTCATTGCTGACACTCTGCACACATCTTATTTTCTCACTACATAATCTACTGCGACCTTTTTAATCACTACATTCATTGACCAACTGAAAATCTAGTAGCCGCTGTGCTGCCATCCCCCTTGCCTTGTCCCAACTCAAGGTTTTATCTCTTTGAATATTTCTAAGGTTGCAACCTGGACTTAAAGCTGCTTATGGAAAGTATAAGATACATTTGATCCTCGAAGTTTGCAGTCCTGTGTGGACGTATTGGTACTGCAAATAAAACCCTGGAATTTACAAACCCCTTGGCATAATAACTATTTTTAAATATTCGGGGAGTGGCTTATCTGTATCGAGGAGCAAAGGATCCCTTGGGAGATAAAATGGAAAATATCGATTTCAGGACAAACCCACCCCCTTTTTTTATTGCCCCCATGCTTGATGGACCTGCATAAAATCCCAAAGTATTTACTTTTTTAAAGAAAGTTTTGTGCAGATTTGTCAACAGCTCTAAAGTTATTAGCAAAACAAAAAATGCCTTTATATTGGAAAGTCTCACCTTACCACAACTTCCAAGCTTCTCCAACAGATATGCCCTTTGATGGGACCTGAATTTTTGGTGAAAAGGTGGATTCCGCACTACAGAGATTCAAGAATAGCAGGGCTGTGGCTTTTTCTCTGGGGCTGCTCTTCCTTCCTACCCAGTTCCACCAGCAATATCGAGCTATCTGTGGCTACTCGAGGGGGCCTTGCTTACCACCAGAACCAATGCTTGCACCCTGTCCAACAGCCAGCCTAGTCCTTTTGTGAATGCAAAGGCAGAGGTGGTGCCAGGGGGCGAGGTTACCAAAAGGTGCACCAATTCTTCTCCTGCTCTTCACATGCTGCTACTAAGCCACTTTAGTTTCTCCTGCCATCTGAGACCAGTAGGAGGCATAATTTAACACTGCCTCTCTGGTTGGCATGCAATTACTTTGGTCCTTCAAATTTTTCAGTTTTCTTATGCTCTTCCTTTCTCAATTGCTCCACCCAACCATCCCAACCCCCGGTCCCAAACCCCTTCCCCTTTTTGAATGTTGACAAAATGTTTTTAAGAGTAGGCAGTAGTCCCATCAGGCAGTAGTCCCAAAAACCACTGCCTCGTCTTACAAAAAGTTGATCAAAATTTTCATTTTTTTTTAAGACCTCAGGTTTTTTTAAGGAAAACAGGCAGCATTAAAAAAAAGCATTACTTTATTTAAAAATAATCACAGACATGGTGGGCTGCTGACCCCAGCAGGCCACCATCCCTTTGATGGGAGCAAATCATAGAGGGTCGCCATTTATAACCAAACTCAGGTTGGATTCTGACCCATGACAATTCAATATTTTTCAAACCGACCTATTAGTAAGCCTGGGCGGAGTTCGAAAGTGACAAAAAAACTCTGACAAGCTAAGCGGAGTTCGGCGAGTGGGCTACCTCACGCCGTTCGCACCAATTTTTAGTGATGGGGGTTTGTCGCGCGCTGTAAAATTTTACAGCGCGAACGGAATCTCGCACTATGCAAGAAGGCGCTGCTTCTTTCTACTGCTCGAGTAGAAGTTCTACTCGAGTGTCAGCTTCCTCAAGGCGAACAGAAGGTTTCTTAATGCGAGCGGAGACTGCCCGCGTTGAGAAATCTCGCTGGGGAGTGCTCTAGCGTTGGATTTCCTTCGCTTCCGCTCGCCAACTTACTTGTTTTCGGAACTCCGCAAGCTTCGTGGAGCGCATAGTTTTTCCGCGAATGGAGTGGAGTTCACCGCCTAGGTTTACCTATTAGTACATCATTGGTTTGCAAAATACCCCACTGGTTGCAAAAATAAAAAATTGCAAATTGCAACCAGTATTTTGCGACCATTGTTAAATACATATTGCCCTTGTTTCCTCCTTTGGCTTCCTGATCTCAAAAGAACAAGTGCTCGCAGATAAAAAGGTGCTAGCCTTATAAAACCCCAACAGCAGTGTATAACAAAAGCAACATTAGAAATTACAGTTCAAACAGGTAGTTTCCCCAGTCAGGAAATATATGTTGATGTTCGTTAGTAATATGCTACATAGTTGTCATCAGCCAACAAGATGGTTTACTCCTCATGGCATGAGAAAAGAAGAACTGCTTTACCTTGGTTTTAACAAGAGCATATTATCCCAGGGTCTGGAAAGCATTTCCTTAATTTTAGGACCACAGACATCCACAACTTGTGATGGGTCATGTACCTGACAGCCAGTGTGGCATTCGCTGCTTGGAGCATGTGCAGATGTGGCTTTACTTGCGTCTGCTGAACGTCACCCTCTCCAACACTAACATTGTGTTTATCATTTCCATACGTTAGAATCATGGATTGTTCAGCATAACTTGTGTAACCAATTAAAATATGTCCTTATTGTCTAATTTTATCGATTTGTTTTTGTTTCAGGAGGTAATAAGAAGAGACTGGATGTTCAAATTGGTTGGTAAAGAGACATTCACTGTAGGAGCTGCCCAAACCAAGGGTACTATTAACATTGACGCAGTCAGTGGCTTTGCCTATGAGTACACGCTAGAAATCAATGGGAAGAGTTTGAAGAAGTATATGGAGAACAGATCAAAAACGACCAACACGTGGATTTTAAACCTGGATGGCGTGGACTTCAGAGTAGTGTTAGGTAAGATTTGAGAGTTTACCTCATCATTCTTGCTGCCTAGTTGAAGATACTGTGTTTATTTATTAATTTGATTTCTGTTGGTGTTGGATTAGAGGGTATTTTGAAGATAACCGTCCCATTTGCAGTGTAGCAGACAGAAAAGTTGAAATTGAAACAAGCACTTTATTTATTATTGAAAATCTATTTTGTTTATTAACTTCTATTTTCCTGAAATAAGAGTTGCCTTCATCCACCATCTCAAGTAGGTCAGGTCAGCATCATTCGAAATATGGCCAGTAGTCTGTTTTCTGTCAGGAACTGCTCATAGCTTCCCTTGCTCATTTGAGGGACAGATCACTCTGCTTCCCAAACATTCCTCCTGTGATGGTTCTAGGAAACTGCATGCCCATGCCCTAAGGCTAAGCCGAGGACCCCAGTGCTGGTTGTGCATTACTCCCAGGTTGTGGCCAGAGGAAGTTTGGCGCAGTGAAAAGCTCCTGAAGCCTGAGGGACGATGTGTCACTGACCACTTTGACTAAAGACACTAAGAACGAAGGGTGACCATAAACATTTGATTAAACCAAATTTCTTCTCTATACTGTAGACTAATTTCTACCAGAAGAATCTTACATATTTTGGGGCGCTAGGTGGCGCACTTGCGGATGGTAGCCTTCCTGTGAGGCTCTCACCGCCCAGTGATCAATATCCTAAATTTATCCTAAAATTGGCAGATATCGGGGATTTTGGAGGCATCAAAGGGTAGCTCTGCCCCTCCGACACGTACTGGCCGAGTTTCAGCGCAATCGGCAAATGATTTCCGTCGTGAGGCGCCGTAGACTGCGCACCGAGAAGGGACTGTGGAAGTGACCCTACCTGGAGGTCGACCACGTCAGCTACGCAAGCCCGCGGCTTCACACGAGACTGCGGGACGCAATCACGGGCGGACTGCGGACCGAGGACCCGGGCGGCCAAAGACTGCTGCGGAACGCGCCGCGTCACCGGAGGCGACTTCGCTGACCATCTTTTCCGCCCCTGTGTCTGAACTGAAGGGGGAACCTGCCATACGAGGGGATTGGAGGTGAGTCGGGGGGGCCCCATTGATCAGCCGGCCCTCGCGGATCGAGAGGGCTGATTGCATCCCTGGGGTGCCTTGAACCTGCCTGGCCTGCCGCACCCCCGACTCGATTGCTGGCGGGGCTCTGCTACGTTGCGGGGGACATCTGTGGACACTCCCGCGGCGTTCTGAGGTCGGTGGGACAGGAGGTGGGATCACCAGGGGGGCAGGAACTTGACCATCCTACGCCAGTCCAGACCCCTTGCACCCTTTAGTCCAGCACTGCAGTGGAGGACGGGGGCGGACTGCGGGACACGCCTGGGGTGCTGAGGACTGGTTTGCCCCGTGGTCGGATGTGCCGCCATTACTCCTGGCCCTTGTGAGAGATCGCAGCCGATTGCTAACGACTGGTCGCATTCGAGGTACAACGCGTTAGGCACTGCATAGGCGGAGAGCGCCAGAAGACCCCAGTGCCCTGGTGTGAGAAAGACGGAGGTTGGGCCTTGATACAATACCGGGCCCTATTGTTGGTGGCGCTGCTGCTCCTGCCGGCCTACAGTCCTAGTTGTGAGCATTAGTGTGTAGACCCCCGCGAGGTGCTGCTGCACCGCCAAGGACGCAACGGTCATGGGCAAGCCTGACGCGAAGCAACCAAAACTCACATTTGAAGCTGCCAAGAGATCGTCCCGTGCAGGGCATGACCAGCAGGGTCAAGCGGGAGCCAGTGGGTCAAGAGAGAGTTCCTCCGAGCCGGCTGTAGACCTGCAAGATGTTCTCCGGGAAGTTCGCCACGGGTTTGCCATGATTGCAGACAAAGTCGACAGGATGTCCTCACGTATGGATGCCATGGTCCACAAGCTAGTTGTCCACGAGGAACGATTAACGGAAGCGGAGCGGCGCATCTCGGACTCAGACGATGCCACGGCTAGACACACCTCGCAGCTCTCCAGGATGGACAACCTGTTGCTAATAATTGCGGCTAAGAATGAGGATTTGGAGGCGAGAAGTAGACGCAATAATATTCGCATTTTAGGCATTCCGGAATCGACCAACACAGGCAGAATGGAGGATTATGTTGAGAAATTATTGCTGGCGGCGATTGGGTTGGAAGCCTTCTCTCCTCATTTAATAGTTGAAAGGGCGCACCACTCGTTAGGGCCCCGGCCGAAGCCTGGCACTGCTCCGAGACCCATAATTGCTCGGCTCCTAAATTGTAGGGACAGGGATGTGGCCTTGAGATCTGCGCGCAAACAGCGATCGCTATCCTTTGATGGTAACCTCTTTACCATATATCCTGATTTTACGCCTATGGTTCAAGAGGAGCAGCGAAAGTTCCTGGATGTCAAGGCGAAACTGCGCAAAGCACAAATTGACTACGCTCTTCTCTATCCGGCGCGCTTGAGGGTAACGCATCAAGGCCGGCAGAAATTCTTCACAAAGCCGCAACAAGTGGAAGACTTCCTCAAACAACTCAAACAATCAAACAGACCTGGTGGTGCGGAGGGAGGGCCTCTGGACTCGTCATTGGCGGCAGCCAATGAGGAAGAAGAATGAACATTCCCAGCAATGTTGACATTGTTGATCTGTGGTTTCTCTTGTGAGTATTGTTGTATATGATAGAGGGGCACTGAACATTCCTTAACAATAAATATACTTTGCCCCCCCCCCCGAGGTGCTTAATACTCAGACAACTGTAAATGCCACGATCACGGCGTCGCAGCGTATTGCGCGCCAATTTGAGGCCCCTATACCATATTCGCCGCTGCTACCTCTGGTATATCTTCCAGACATGCCCCTCTAGCAGGAAGCGCTCTTTCATAAATGGCAGGACCACACGTCCATCAAACATTGGGGGGACCTGTATGAAAATGGAACATTCCGTACTTCTGACAGCATGCTTCGCGGGGCGCACTGCACACCACTAGATGTATTCTTATACATCCGCCTTAAACAAGGTATTAGATCCTTGCATGCAGACTTTCCGGATGAACCCCCGTTACTTGCACCACTGCACACACTCCTACAGCAACCGTCGCCGAGAAGGCTAGTATCCCTGCTCTATCGCACCGTACGCACTCAACAATATACTGAGGCTACACCATCCCGCTCCAAATGGGAGACAGAGCTAGGCACCCCCATAACGGACGAACAATGGGAATACTGCTGCTCGCAAACTGAAAGAATATCTGCCAGCAGCAGGTTGAGGATTATACACTATAAATATCTCCGCAGACTTTACCACACTCCGGTCAGTATGCACAAGTACTGTCTTCGTGATAATAATAGGTGTGATAGGTGCCAGGCTCCACAGGCTGATTTCTTACACTTGTCCTGGAGCTGCCCGGCAGTACACGATTTCTGGGAACATGTTTTTACAGCACTGAACCAAATGACCAATATATGCCTAGAAGCCACACCACTGATTGCTCTATTGAGCCATGTTAAAAATATCCCACTAGCATATCGCCGATACACGGCACTGGCATTGTTAATGGCTAAAAGGCCTGTAGATGGAGCAGGGGAAGAGCGCCTAAGTTTAAGGACTGGCTCAACGATCTGATACACTGCCAGGAACAGTCTGCCCTATATGCTGAGCTATTACCTATCACATCCAGACCTAGGGACATATGGTCGCCACTAGTAGTTTACTTGCAGCTGAGTACCCAGGGCGGAGACAGCTAGTACACCCATAGGTACAATACTGAGCATACTCCCTTGCCCTAGAGTGGCAAGAAATATGTCTATGACACACCCACGACCTATATTACTTTCCATTCTTTCGGATGTTGTGTTCTATTGCTCATCCTAGATAACTGCCATAGTGCTTTTTAGTCCACACTCATAGGTACAATACTGAGCATACTCCCTTGCCCTAGAGTGGCAAGAAATATGTCTATGACACACCCACGACCTATATTACTTTCCATTCTTTCGGATGTTGTGTTCTATTGCTCATCCTAGATAACTGCCATAGTGCTTTTTAGTCCAACGCGGCCGGCCTGAAAAGGTTGTAGGCGACTTGCTGTTATCATGTTTATGTTATGTACTTTTACTTTGTTTACTTGACGGTACATTATGATGCTGCCGGCCTATACTGGTTGTAGACACAAAGCTGTGTACTCTTGTAACCTACCAATAAAGGTCTTTGAAACTTAAAAAAAAAAAAAAAAGGATGGACTATTCATAAGCGCCTTTGGGCTCCCCTCTGGCGCTGTTTCAACTTCGTGCTGCGCCTCCAACTACACCTGAAGGGCCTCCATTGATGCCGGCTCCGAAGTCACCAGCGTCGCGTCTGACGCCAATACCGAGATTGAGGAGGGAGCCTTTGAGGCTTCTGGAAGAGGAGGAATTGCAGGAGCAACAGGAAGAAGCGGAGGAAGGAGAGATCCCAGGGCTTCAGGAAGCTAGTGGGCTGGACACATCACCAGAGTGGAAACTCTCTTCTCCCAAAGGTCTTCCTTCTTAGGAGGTTTCTTCCTACCATTTGGTTCTAAGGAAGGCTGCAGACCTTCTGGATTTATAGTTGCCCACTGCAGAGGTCAAATCAAACATCCTGATGGAGGTTCTTCACTCCCCTTCATCAGTGGTGGAACCTTTGCTTCCGTTCCATGAACGCTTGACGGAACCCATCTTGGAAGTTTGGCAGAAGCCTATGTCTGCCCCAGCTGTATCCAAAACACTGGCAAGGGGATACAGAGTTGCGCCTGTGGATCTAGCTTTTCTGACAACACACCCTTCACCTGAGAGCTTGGTGGTTCAAGCTTCATCTTCCTGTTGTGCATGGTCCTAATATAAAATGAAACAGCTATCAGAGTTGCGCCTGTGGATCTAGCTTTTCTGTCAACACACCCTTCACCTGAGAGCTTGGTGGTTCAAGCTTCATCTTCCTCGAAACAATCCTCAGGTTCCTTACCCTCCACTCTGGGGGACAGGGATTAAAAAAAAACTAGAACAGTCAGCTAAAAAGGTATTTTCTTTGGCCAGTATGGCTTTGAAGTCAACTAACACCACATGCCTGTTGGGAAGCTACATCCATGCTTTGATGGACTCAGCCAAGGATGTCCAGGGCCACTTTGCGGAGGTGCTGTTGGACACTCAAGCTGCAGCCCGTCAGGTAATTCAGTCCAGGCTTGATATGGCTGACTACGTTGCTAGGGTGATAGGTTCATCTGTGGCAACTAGGAGGCACACCTGGCTGAGAGGATCAGGATTCTCTCTGAATGTTCAGGCCACACTCCTAGATTTTCCCTTTGATGGCTCTAGACTCTTTGGGATCAAGGTAGACTCTGCCCTACAACATTTTAAAGATAGTAGCACTACCACTAGAGTTTCAGGTTTGCAAGCCCAGTCTAGGGGTTTTGGATACCGGAGATTTTGGGGCTTGGCAAAGCTGCTTCATTTCGGGCCTGACAGCAGCAGCTGCAGAAACAACAGAACCCGCTAAATCGAACATAAAGAGGGAAGGGAAGAAGTCGTCTGTGAGGGTCTGTTTGCCAACAAGTCTCCAACATGTCCAACAAGTCTTCTCCTCCTCCTCCTCCTCCTCCTCCTCTCCTGTTCCCCCAACTGGCTCCACAGGGAAGCAGCTCTAGAGCTCCCATCTTAGAGTATGGAGGACCAGTGGGAGATCAGGTGTCCCATTTTCTACAAAATTGGAAATCTGTTACGTCAGATCTTTGGGTTTTAAACCTCGTGGAAAATGGGTAGGCCCCTCCTTTCCCTCCTCGCCAGGCCTGGTGTTAGAAGGACCATCTGTTACTTCTGCAACAAGAGGTCCTGTCCTTGCTACAGAAAGGTGTGATAGAGGTTGTTCCGGAGCAGGAAAGGGTTCACGGATGCTCCTGCTGGTATTTCCTGATCTCCAAAAAAGACGGGTGTTTCTGGCGCTGCAGCAGGAAGACTGGATTGTGTTGATCGATTTACAGGATGCATATTTTCACATTGACATCCTGAAGTTGCATAGGAAATATCTCACTTTTATGGTGGGATCTCAACATTATCAGTTTGTGGTCCTTCCATTTTGTCTTACATCCGCACCACAGGTCTTCACAAAGGTGATGGCGGTGGTAGCAGCACATCTCAGAAGGTCAGGGATTCCTGTTTTCCCCTATCTGGACAACTGGCTGCTCAAGGCAAAGTCGCCAGAGATGG
The DNA here is from genome assembly GCF_964261635.1 of Lissotriton helveticus. Taxonomy (NCBI): domain Eukaryota; kingdom Metazoa; phylum Chordata; class Amphibia; order Caudata; family Salamandridae; genus Lissotriton; species Lissotriton helveticus. The sequence continues at coordinate 1,649,404,398 of NC_136061.1, forward strand.
TGCTTCATCATCTGCAAGTAACAACCCTGCTGTTGTTCGACTTGGGTTTTTTGATAAATGCATCCAAATCTCACCTGGCGCCCTCTCAGCGCAACCTGTTCATAGGGGCAATACTGGACACTACTGTTAGTCATTCTTTCCTGCCTACCCAAGCAATGAATCCAAAGTTTCAAGATGAAGCGGCTGTTCCATTCCTGAAGGTTCTGCGCCTGCTTGGTCTGTTCGCTTCCTGCATACTGTTGGTCAAGCATGCACGCTGGTACCTGAGGTGGTTTCAACACAATGGGGATCTCAGGTAGGTGGTCAGAATCTCCAGGGACACGTCAGCGGATCTGTTATCGTGGAGAGTTTCAGGCAACCTGTCTCAAGGGAAGCCATTTCAACCTCCTTCTCCGGTGGCCACTCTGGGGTGGGGTGCTTATCTGGGGGATCTGGAGATCAAGAGTCTTTGGTCTCCAGAGGAAAAATTGCTTCACATCAGTCTTCTAGAATTGCGGGCAATACTTTTAGCTCTCAAGGTCTTTCTTCCCTCCCTTCATGGTCAGTCAGTTCTGGTCCTGACAGACAACACTATCGGGATGTGGTACATAAACAAACATGGAGGAGTAGGGTTGCAGGTAAGTTTGCATCAAGCTGTACACCTCTGCTCCACCATGCCCTCTTGGTCCGCACTTCACCACTGCTGACTATTCCATCCAAACAGGGCTACCATCCACAGAATTGAACATGGGTATGCGGCTCAAAAACAAATGTTCATCTGGAACTATTTTTATTTATTATTGCATCAGAAACTGGCCCGTTTGGTAGAATGTAATAAGAATATATATATTTTTATCTTGCATGGATCAAATTGATCAGCACAAGTAAATCACTCTTATGAAGATGTGGCATGAATAATAGCAGCAAACAACACAGTTGATGGACAGAATGTAGAACAATGTCATACATTCACCCCAGTACAAGGATCTGGGCCTAAATCCATCGTTTTTTTGCACTCCACACCACCCTGGGTTAGACACTGGCTATATGCAAATCAGCTCTGACCCTGTGCCTCATGGGAACAGTCCAGTCCGAACTACCAAGCCATGTCTTTCCCAGACCGGAATCAAGCATCCAATGACCGGTTTCTGGCTATCAGCCTTCATCAGCCTGAATAGCTTGACTCCAGTGGTGTGGAGAGCCTGGGACTCACGTCTGAGCATACCCAGCACACTCGGGGTGAAAATTGCAAAAAACACAGTTGATGGACAGAATGTAGAACAATGTCATACATTCACCCCAGTACAAGGATCTGGGCCTAAATCCATCGTTTTTTTGCACTCCACACCACCCTGGGTTAGACACTGGCTATATGCAAATCAGCTCTGACCCTGTGCCTCATGGGAACAGTCCAGTCCGAACTACCAAGCCATGTCTTTCCCAGACCGGAATCAAGCATCCAAGGACCGGTTTCTGGCTATCAGCCTTCATCAGCCTGAATAGCTTGACTCCAGTGGTGTGGAGAGCCTGGGACTCACGTCTGAGCATACCCAGCACACTCGGGGTGAAAATTGCAAAAAACACAGTTGATGGACAGAATGTAGAACAATGTCATACATTCACCCCAGTACAAGGATCTGGGCCTAAATCCATCGTTTTTTTGCACTCCACACCACCCTGGGTTAGACACTGGCTATATGCAAATCAGCTCTGACCCTGTGCCTCATGGGAACAGTCCAGTCCGAACTACCAAGCCATGTCTTTCCCAGACCGGAATCAAGCATCCAAGGACCGGTTTCTGGCTATCAGCCTTCATCAGCCTGAATAGCTTGACTCCAGTGGTGTGGAGAGCCTGGGACTCACGTCTGAGCATACCCAGCAAACTCGGGGTGAAAATTGCAAAAAACACAGTTGATGGACAGAATGTAGAACAATGTCATACATTCACCGCAGTACAAGGATCTGGGCCTGAATCCATCGTTTTTTGGCACTCCACACCACCCTGGGTTAGACACTGGCTATATGCAAATCAGCTCTGACCCTGTGCCTCATGGGAACAGTCCAGTCCGAACTACCAAGCCATGTCTTTCCCAGACCGGAATCAAGCATCCAAGGACCGGTTTCTGGCTATCAGCCTTCATCAGCCTGAATAGCTTGACTCCAGTGGTGTGGAGAGCCTGGGACTCACGTCTGAGCATACCCAGCACACTCGGGGTGAAAATTGCAAAAAACACAGTTGATGGACAGAATGTAGAACAATGTCATACATTCACCCCAGTACAAGGATCTGGGCCTAAATCCATAGTTTTTTTGCACTCCACACCATGGGTATGCGGCTCAAAAACAAATGTTCATCTGGAACTATTTTTATTTATTATTGCATCAGAAACAGGCCCGTTTGGTAGAATGTAATAAGAATATATATTTTTTATCTTGCATGGATCAAATTGATCAGCACAAGTAAATCACTCTTATGAAGATGTGACATGAATAATAGCAGCATCATAGTTCTTCATACAAATAATTGGTTTAAAAATATAATGTTGTAGCACCATCCCCCAGTTCATTCCCCCCAAAGTTCACAGTTCTCCTCAATATCGGAAGTTCCGATTCCGATGCATAGGTTTATGAGAGCACAAACACCACAGATCAGGTGAGAGGCATTATTAGGTTATTTAGAAGCAACACACAGAGACCCAGACCACCCCAGACTACATACACAAAATGACCCATGCCCTTCATGACGGGGCATCAAAGGGTGGGCTTGGGGTCTACCCAAAACGGGTAACTGTTACGGACATTCAAGAAGACGAGGGGTCGGAGGACAATTCCATCTGTCTAACAGCTATCCTGTTAATGTTAGCTATGTACCCCCTCGCCATGGATCATTGAACCATTATGTTATACCAAAGATGTATGCACTCACAAAGTTACTTGATGTAATGTAATGTAATATGAAATCTCAATTTAAAAAAATTTAAACAAAAAAAACAAATATAATGTGGTGCTGTGCTTAGGTGCATGTGCTTGTGTTTGTGCGGTGCTTAGTGAAAAACAGTTGCCTCGAGATACGTGAGAAACAAAGTGGAGAGATCAATATTTGAATATGAAGGGTTGAGGTTCTTAATGTTTATTTGATTTTGCCTCCCTCAATGGTTTTGATTTCGTGTGTGGCCACTTAAATTTAGTTGGTGTTTCAAGCCATGATTGCTATAATAATTGTGAGATATCATCAGGAGAAAAATAACGACTGTGGAGCATCAGCAAGATGAAAAATATAACGAATTATGGGCAAGTATGGATAAAGCTTTTTAACATAATACTCACACACTGGAATATATTAGGGGCGCTGGAATATTTTACAAGGGCACTGAAACTGCCAAACTGAAAAATTAAAGTAAAAAAAAAAATCTCAGACTGAGTCCCTAATTATGTAAAGAGGGAAATACCTGATCTGCGGCGATAAAGAACACGATTTATTACAAACAGTATAATTTTTGGCCAAAACTAAAATCAGTTTGCAGATGCAAAAGTACCAGCTAGAGTGAGTTTACATTTTGTTAGTGTGAAGCATCTTACAGGTATGTCTGTGTCCATCGTTGTCCACACAGACACTGACACGGGAAGAGACACTGTAAATAGATCATAGCTTTGTGAGTGTTTTCCAGGCCAAAACTGGAGTGCCAAATCTAGTGCAAAAAATAGCAGTTTTTTATTATATCAACAATTAACCTGATGAAAATACATTTTTAGAATTGAAAAATATTCTAAAAAATTTAAAAGGTTAGAGGTGTGTCTTTATGGAAATAGATAAAGTACCCTTGTCAATACTGCTTACTGTGACATTTCTACATACAAATAATCGTAGACTATTTAAACAAGCATTTGCAATGCAATAGGTCTCGCATTAGGAAAGTGTGAGCTATTGGTATTGTAAATTACATTTTTTTTAAATATGTGTTGGCTTACAAAATATATAAATGAATAGCATTGTTATTCACAAAGCCAATAGCTTACACTTTCCTAATGCGCGTTCTATTGGCTATGGGAATGCTTGTTGGTAGCAAGCAAGGACCGTGCTGTTGTGGTGCTGAGTGATGCTGTTGTGGTGCTGAGTGATGATGTGGTTGGGCTGAGTGATGTGGTGGTGTATTAGAGTGATGTGGTGGTGTATTAGAGTGATGTGGTGGTGTATTAGAGTGATGTGGTGGAGTCCCTGAGTGGTGCCCCTGAGTGATGTGGTGGTGACCCAGAGTGATGTGGTGGTGACCCAGAGTGATGTGGTGGTGACCCAGAGTGATGTGGTGGTGACCCAGAGTGATGTGGTGGTGTCCCAGAGTGATGTGGTGGCGTCCCAGAGTGATGTGGTGGCGTCCAAGAGTGATGTGGTGGTGTCCTATAGTGATGTTGTGGTGTCCTAGAGTGATATGGTGGTGTCCCTGAGTGATGTGGTGGTGTTGTGAGGCGTGCAGCAGTGTGTGGCATGCAGCAGTGTGTGGCATGCAGCAGTGTGTGGCGTGCAGCAGTGTGTGGCGTGCAGCAGTGTGAGTAATGCAGCAGTGTGCAGCGTGCAGCAGTGTGAGTAATGCAGCAGTGTGAGTTGTGCGGTAGTGTGCAGCATGCAGCAGTGCGAGTAATGCAGCAGTGTGTAGCGTGTAGCATTGTGCGGCATGCAGCAGTGTGCAGCAGTGTGGGGCGTGCAGCTGTGTGGGGCGTGCAGCAGTGTGGGGCGTGCAGCAGTGTGGGGCGTGCAGCAGTGTGAGGCGTGCAGCAGTGTGAGGCGTGCGGCAGTGTGAGGCGTGCGGCAGTGTGAGGCGTGCAGCAGTGTGAGGCGTGCAGCAGTGTGAGGCGTGCGGCAGTGTGAGGCGTGCGGCAGTGTGAGTCATGCGGCAGTGTGAGTAATGCAGCAGTGTGCAGCGTGCAGCAGTGTGAGGCGTGCAGCAGTGTGAGGCGTGCAGCAGTGTGAGGCGTGCAGCAGTGTGAGGCGTGCAGCAGTGTGAGGCGTGCAGCAGTGAGAGGCGTGCAGCAGTGTGAGGCGTGCAGCAGTGTGAGGCTTGCAGCAGTGTGAGGTGTGCAGCATGCAGCAGTGTGAGTAATGCAGCAGTGTGAGTAATGCAGCAGTGTGAGTAATGCAGCAGTGTGAGGCATGCAGCAGTGTGAGGCGTGTAGCAGTGTGATGCATGCAGCAGTGTGATGCGTGCAGCAGTGTGAGGCGTGCAGCAGTGTGAGGTGTGCAGCAGTGTGAGGCATGCAGCAGTGTGTCATGCAGCAGTGTCCAGCATGCAGCAGTGTGTCATGCAGCAGTGTGAATAATGCAGCAGTGTGAGGTGTGCAGCAGTATGAGGCGTGCAGCAGTGTGCAGCATGCAGCAGTGTGAGTAATGCAGCAGCGTGCAGCAGTGTGAGGCATGCAGCAGTGTGAGTAATGCAGCAGTGTGCATTTGCAATGCGATAGGTCTCGCATTTACCCTAGGTTGAGCTATTGAAATTGTAAATGGCAATGTTTTTTTTTGTTTTCTTTAGTAAAATATAAAGAAAAGTAATTGTTATTTACAATGCCACTAGCTTCTGTTTTTGTATACCAAACAGGTAGGTATTTGATTTACTTAAGTGATAGTGATCACGAGTCCCACCTATATCTGTTGTGTTGGTCAAATATCGAAGCATTTGCACATTGCTTGGGGGTGGGGAGAGCGCTTTTCTCACATGAAGTTAATATTTAAACATTTTTAACAGCGCATCAGGAGAGCATAAATAAAACCGATATAGCTTTCCACAGGCATCAAAGGATCGCGAGTTAGCGCAAAATCGTTCAAACCAAGCACACATTTCCATAACGCATATGGGATGGGGTGCAATGCAATAGGTTTCACATTTACGCAAGTCTGAGCTATTACAAGTTCAAATAACAAAGCCTTTTTTTGTCGTTCTAGTTTTTAAAACCAAAATAAAAAGCATTGTAATGTTCAATGTCAATAGTGTAAAGTTCCGTAAACGCTGAAACCTATTGCATTGCAGATGCTTGTTTAACATTTTGTGATTTTGCAAGCATATTTGTTGTGTCCTTGTTCACAGGTTTTAATCTGCGAAAGTGCAATGCTTACTCACTGCGTTATGACGGGCTGTGTATTGATGCTGTGCACACACAGAAGGGAGTTGTACATAAAAGGGCATATTTACAAGCCCCTTTAGCTGTTGGTAAGTTACTTTCTATCATACTAAAAGTAACGCTCCAGCGGCGCAAGGAGCTTGTAAATAAGCCCCTTGGTGTTTTAAATGGCCCAGGAGAGTCCAGTACGGAGTAGTGGCACGTTTGTTTTTTTAAAAGGGAGAGTACCTGAACTTATCAAGAGAAAAATAATATTTTGAATTGGAAAGGACAAGCACTTATCAGAAATAAACTAGTACTATGGTACAGAAGACCTGCATTTTAAGTACTGTGTACAATACAACCATTTGTATCTATAAGTAGCCAGGCCAGCAGACGTAGCTCCGTGGCTGTTAAACATGCAGTGACAGTTTTGAAGATGTGGCCCCTGCAGTGCAGGCACACACCCGCATAGCTACCAGCGATGCTTTACCGCAATGACACTCCCATATTACTTCCTTGTGTTTTGGGGAATCCTTCAGAAAGTAAAAAGGCGGGGAATATTATACTATACATAGGATCATTGGGAAACTGGGGTTTTGGAGCACCAACATATGCGGGAAGGTTGACCAAAGTGTGCAGCACAAGAAAAAGCAAATAATGGTGCAGAGAGTCTGTGGCGATATGTCCGTAGGGAATTGACTTCTACCAACACAGCAGGACTCAGAGCAGAATTATCCTATTGCTTCAGTGTAGCTGGCATGCTCGCAGACACCTCACTTGTTTCACTCTCTTCGAAGAACGAGGCAGCTGCAATTTGCAGTGTTTCGCTTTACACATTTTAAATGAATGAACACATAGATGAAAAATACTTCAATAGATACCTTAGACAAGCATATGTTGCTGATTTTACAGTGGTTTCAGGTTTAAAGGAGTCCAATCGAGAGGAATACCAAACACTGCTGGAAAATATACAGCGGCAGTTAATGCTCCATGTTTCTGGCGTAGTGTCTGCAGATCATGCGCCATCTCCTTGAATTACAGAGAAAAACCCAATTACAGGCTGAGCGTACTGTGAGTTAGAAAATCTACAGCGTGGGGTGCGTGTTTTTCTTGGTTTTTGTAATGCTTTAAAGCAAATATATTGCAATGGATTTTAGTTCCAAACGTGCTTGTTGCTGTATTTTTGTCCATCGATTTTACAGCGTTTAACTGTGCACAACGTCGTGATATAGGTACATCCACAACGAGGGGGTTGCGTGGCATAATTCTGGTATCAAATGAAGCTTACTGCTGTCTGCACAAGTATCACAAGTTAAGGGTTTTCTTTCTTCGACGAAAACAGAGTCCAACTGTTTAAATTACAAAGATGACAAAGTTCAAACCAGTAATTGGGATAACAATTTAATTGCGTGTAAGGTGCAGAAGGCTAACAATATCCCCTGATCCTATTGTGCAGGTTATAAAACAAAAGGTCCAGACTATTTTAGTGTATCCTATTCTGTTAGTAGCTATAAAAAAATTCTGTGGAAAAAAAAGGAGCCTGAAAGTCTGCTATAGTGTGAAACATTAACATGTTTCAGTGCTGGCAAAGGAAACCAGGACGAGCTAATTGAGTGAGAATCAGGCTTGTTGTAAAGATCCTAAACTTTCCGTTTGCAGCATCTGTGAGATGCAGAGCTTTAAGTTGAGGAAAAAAAGCTCGATGGAAAACCTGTGAAAACAACTTTACTTTACAAGTAAAATGTCCCAAAAAAACACAAAACACTACACATATGTACAAGAATCCAAATTCCCGTCCTATATAGTTTTAATATGATGTGCACATTCCCCGTGCTCAGATTTTGTGGTGAGAGTTGGCTATGTTTGTATAAACATGCTTAAGCTCGTCCCACCATTTTACGCTGCTGTGGCAATGGAAAAGAAAATATTTAACTGTATGGCACAGAGTGTTTTTGTGGGTTAAAGCATAAGTCGTTATTGACGGTGCAGAAATAAGTAGTTTTATTAAAAGACTGTGCATCTTTACGGGTGAATTTACTGTCAGTGAAAGATGCATTACCCATGGACTCCGGTGTTTTTCCCTTCGCTCTGAAAGTTGAAAGCCGTCCAAAACAAGCATTGGCCATGAAAGAGACACGGCCTCGCGGCTGTGAAAGTGAAAGCACTGCCGTGAGAAGCGCTCTGTAGTGGGGTAGGGGCAGGGGCCATTGTGAGACGGATTCCTCTGAAGTCTGATAAGAGACAGCCTGTTTAAGTGTGGCAGGAGGCTTGCATTTCAAAAGCCAAAAAACCAGCGACTATGTGCTAGCGACGAGTAGACGCGATCGCTCACCTTCCTATCTCTGAAAGTCAAACTGGTATGATTAGCACCTATCTCTGAAAGTCAAACTGGTATGATTAGCAACTGTCACAATGGCGCAGTTCGGAATCGTGTGTTACAGCGGAGGCACAGCGCAAGGTAATTTTAGACAAAAGTTACTGAGAATGCGCAAAGCTGAACAGAGTATAAGTAAAAGAATCTGAGGGCTGAGGCCACTTTGGAGCTGAAAGAACTTGGTAAAATGTATGTGGGATAACGCCCATGTCTCACGGACGGGCATAGACTTAGAGCAACTGTCAGTGTGGTGCGGATAGAATTTTAAAGGAACTGCAACCGCGCTCTGAACGAAGTGTGGAAGTGAAGGAAAGTCAGTGTTTTGAATTAGAGAAATAATTGGCACTGCAAGGCGCAGGGTAAAAGGTTATGTTACATAACACATGGCAGCATCACAGGAAATGTCAAACAGAGGTGCTTCGAAGCGTGAAAACTCCGGCTGTTTAACACTCAATGCGCAGAAAAAGAAAGGAGGATAAAAGTAAAGTAAATAATAAAGAAAACAAGTCGGGTGGTGGGGCGGGGGAGCAGGGGAGCGAGCGAGTGGGAGGGAACGAGCATGGTGGTGTGCGGGGCTTCCTTTCAAGTCGGATGGGGGTGGGGAGCAGGGGAGCGAGCGAGTGGGAGGGAACGAGCATATGGGGTGTGAGTGAGAAGTGAGGCCAAGCGCGCGCTGGCGAAGCGTCACGCTTGAATACCTCACATGCATTGGGGAGAATCCGCGCTTGGTCAAGAGTTTGTTTTGCCTACTATATACTCGGCTATTAATCCCTGCGGGATATAATAGCCGAGATCTAAAAACTTCTTCCATGATCTAGTCATGGTGTCCCATAAATGGTATTCCAAATTGTACAAATTGCAACAAGGCTTTTCATCCTAGGAATATACTTGACTTTCCTCTCACCGTAATCTAGATCTTGGGTTGCACATAAGGTGGAACTGGGTGAGGTTATCCTTATTTCAGCCACATTACTCTGTGCATTCTTTTAACTTATTGTAAAGTTTGGGACTCTCGAGCAGATTACATCTCTAAGTGGCCATATTGTTACATAATTCCAGACACATTTTGGGGTCGATTCCGATCCGGTAAAATGCGCTCCGAATCGTCGTACGGAGCGTTTTTTCCCCGTACGAATTGTACCCGTAAACGTCCCGTACGTACGACGAAGTACGATCCGTACCAGGAGCCGAACTCCGTACGAGTCGTACAGGACTCCGTACGACTCAAATCTCCGTACGAGTCTCACTCGGAACCCGCTGTACACGACATCACTACTGTTCGCGGCTGGTTTTTACGACCCAGCAAGTACGATTCGTGTCGGGTACGCACCGTACGACCCTTTTCCTACGGGAGCCGAAAACAGTCGTAAACGCAGAGTTCGCCCCGAAACAGGTACGGAACGCCCCCCCCCCGGTACGGCACGTACCCCGCATGATCGCAGGGGTACGTGTCGTACCCCTGTGATCATGCGGGGTACGTGCCGTACACCCAGCGTACATGGGGTACGCACCGTACCCCATGTACGGTGGGTGTACGGCACGTACCCCATGTACGCTGGGTGTACGGCACGTACCCCGCATGATCACAGGGGTACGTGCCGTACCCCTGCGATCATGCGGGGTACGTGCCGTACGGTGTGTAGGTGATCGTGCGCTTTTCCGTACGAATCGACGTGTACCGTACGAATCGCGACCGGGTCGGACGATCGGGATCGGAATCGTCCGGTCGTACGGCGTCCGTACGAGTCGTACGGAAACGGCTCTGTATACGAATCGTACGGACGGGGATTTTACCGGATCGGAATCGACCCCTTTGTCTTACCAGCAGTATTGCATAATGCATAATCATTATTCCAATTTCATAAGGTTTTTTGTAGTTGTTCTTCCTTAGCAAAAAAGATGCAGTTTCACACTGATATGTTATGGTTCTAAAGCTTTTTCAAGCCTTTTCACTGTATGCAGACCCCTTTGTATGTATTGTGATCTAGTTTAACAAAGCTATAAACAGATTCATTATTGTTTCACATGGGGTGTATTCATTTAGTCAGAGAAGGATTTTTACCTAGGACACAGGACGTGGAAGGGGACTTAACGTAGGATGGGACTGTTTTAGTGGGAGCCTGATAACCACATGGATGCTAATGAAGATGTATTGCTTGAGGAGTTGAGTTTTTAGTTTCTTTTGGAAGTGGATGAGGCACCCTAGATCTGGACGTACATGGAGTTTACCAGATTCTCAGTGCGTAGCAGGAAAGTGCTGTCTTGTCTTCTCATTCCTGCACATTTTGGTGTCCAGTGTTGCTAGTGGTGCTACTGAGCCTTCAAAGATCTTGAGTTTACTTGACATCGATGGTACGGCACTCAAGTTTTTTGATTTGAACGTTGTCCAGTAGAGTTTAAAGAAGATCAAACCTTGATGATGATGCAATCCTTTAGGAAGTTGACGTCAGTCCCAGATAGACCCCCAAGCAGTTGTTTTTTATTAGGATATTGATGAAACCTAACGTCTTGTCAGCCAACAGGACTCTAGTGAGCACAATTAAAAGGGTTGGAACAGGAGCCAAGGTTAGTCCTTAAGGTAATACATCGGGGTACGTGGATGAGCTTCAATCAAGAGGAGCTCATCTAGAAGAGTAGGCATCTGTTTCTTGGGTAGATTGTGAAATGCTCTGAACAATACTGTTAAAGCCATTTTGTGTGAGGACGTTATTGAGCAGGGCTTGATGATCAATAGTGAAGACTGTTGAGGGTCGGAGAGAAGGAGGAGAAATAGGCTGCCTTAATCTGTTATCTGGAGTGCTTCATCAACCGCTTGAATGTTTATTAAATATTTTTTTTTCTATACCTTACTGCGACATGGGACCAATTTGGTGTCTTTGAGGAAAGTGTTGCTATTATTCTTTAATTGAAGCTGGTTTGTGACGGCTTTCTATATGATCTTGCCACAAATAATATATTGTGAGAGTTCACTTTAGAAAATGTATCAACACAAGTAGGACTAATCCAATTTTGAGTTACTTTGGTCTGATGCATTGGATGGATGACATGGTGATCACATTGAGATGCAGTCTGAAGCTTCTCTAGGGATGTATTTTACCATTGATACATGAGTGATGTCATCCCTCATACGAACTAGCTTTCAATAAGTCTTTAATGATCAGTAATGGAAAGTCCAATTCAGCGAAATGCACATTAGCATGAGAGGGGAGGCGATGGATGACGTTTTTGTGTTGTCGATGTGGTGTTGGATTTGGTTGATTGACACCTTTATAAAGTTGATGATGGCAGTGCACTTTTCCTTTTTAGGTTTCGCCTCGTCGAAAGCTGCGCCGCGCAGCTTTTCGGCGCAGGCGAAAACTTTTGTTTACTAGTATGTGGCTTATTCCTGCCTCTCTGTTCCATTGGCTAGCTCAATAAATGGAGGCTACCCATTGGAAGAGAGAGGCGTCCGTCTTTCAGCGAGGCGATTGGTGGGCGTTCCCGGCGATTTTTTTTCTCATCCTGCCCCTTTGACAACGTCATTGCGGTGGTGGGCGGTTCCTATTTTTTGGGGGGGGGGAAGGTTTGTTTTGGTCATTGCAGGCCGACCGCCACCGGAAGAATTCCAGGTGAGTGCTGCCTTCTGCTTTGCCTTTCTTGCCGTTCCCAACCCCCCTCCCGCTGTCCGTGCCTTTCCCGTCCCCCCTCCCGCTGTCCGTGCCTTTCCCGCCCCCCTCCCGCTGTCCGTGCCTTTCCTGCCCCCCTCCCGCTGTCCGTGCCTTTCCTGCCCCCCCTCCCGCTGTCCGTGCCTTTCCCGTCCCCCCTCCCGCTGTCCGTGCCTTTCCCGCCCCCCTCCCGCTGTCACTCGGTTTGCGGTCCCTAATCTCACTAAATGCGATTAAATATCAGAAATGTTCTTAGAAGTAATGAAAATGTCCCAAGTCTTCCCAAAGTCAGCAGAGACTGTGGTAGACGCACATATACTATTACTGTTAGAGCATGTCATTTAAACACCGACCCCTGTCTTCTAAAATGAATATGCAAAATGTTGCTGTTTGCTAACTTGCATAGATTTTGGTAACTAAGAGACTAAAGGAGAAGCAGGCCAGAGGTGCACTAATGTGAACACACCAGTTGTGTCCTGGGACTTGATGGCTTTGGGTTTGCAGCAGTAAGAGCTTTTCTGTTTGTAGTTCACTTCGAAGAGCGTATGCCAAAAGGGCATTGATAGTTTTCTTACCTAGAAACAGATGAGACTGTAAAACTAAGCACCACATCCCTGGCAGAGATGAACAATGTTTGCCGGTAGTAAGGTTGAGTGAGTAGCTTATAGCGGTGTCCATTTTGAAAGGCGTGTTCAGAGCAGGAATGACATAGTATGTAAAAGCAAAGCACAAGTAGGCAGTATCATCTGCCACACACACCACTGGATTTGATCTGCTCCATTTATGAACCGAGGATTTGCAACCATTGGGTACTCGCCAGCCGAAGGTTAAACTATGGTTGAGCACAACTCAGTTGAAATACGTCTTGCAAATAATCGCTGATTATTTTTATTATGTGAAGTCCACATCTAAATACAGTTGACGGGATTTCTGAGCTTTTACACTTTGTTGAATGTTCACACAAAGAATGTTTAAGAGTGTATCGAGGGTTCCATCTCGCCCGCTGCTGTCTGTCTGTCATTCCGCCAGCTCTGCCTGCGTCCAGCTTCGCGCCGCTAGCTGCTTCCTCATTATAAAAGGTTGCCCGCCTTTCTTCTGGGTCGGCTGCAGGGTGCCGCTCGGCTGATTCTGGCTCGTTCAGAAATCTGCAGGCTGTGCTTGTGTGTTGAGGCAGTGCCAGGTTTCCGCTTCCTGGCAGGTGGCGGTGATTCAATGTTCTTGCATGTGAAGCTTTTTGTAGGAGGGGGCGCAGAACGGAATCTGTGTCACGTGAACACAAGGGCACTTGTGCCACATTTTACGTGCATTTAACACAGCATTACCGGTTTGACAAGGGGAACAAATACATTCACGGAGGCCTTGCAGAGTGAGGAGAGGCAGGGGGCTTAGCATTTCTGTACCCCTCAATATTGGTGCTGTTTCGCTTGGAATGTGGGATGGCATACATTGCAATAATGTTCTATTATTTTTGGCCCATTTAAAAACACTGCAAAATTTGGAAGCGTCAACGATAACTGCCCATTGTGAAACGTGCCCTCTTCTGTAAAACAAACCATGGACATGTATAATAAATATTAACCATCATTTAAAACTGCGGGTTGTCAAAACTATTGTCCAGGGGGGGACTAGAAAGAAGCCATGACATTAAAAAATACACAAGGAGCGATTTAAGCGCATAGTTCAGAGAGTGACTGCAGAATGCTAGGGAGTGCTAGGGAGTGCAGAGTGACTAGGGAGTGCAGAGTGACTAGGGAGTGCAGAGTGCAAGGGAGTGCTAGGGAGTGCAGAGTGCAAGGGAGTGCAGAGTGCAAGGGAGTACAAAGGAGTGCGGGGGAGTGCAGAGTGACTAGGGAGTGCAGAGTGACTAGGGAGTGCTAGGGAGTGCAGAGTGACTAGGGAGGGCTAGGGAGTGCTAGGGAGTGCAGAGTGACTAGGGAGTGCTATGGAGTGCTAGGGACTGCAGAGTGACTGCAGAGGCTAATGGCAATGTAAATGACAATGCCATTTATTTATCTGTTTTCAAAACCAACACATAAATACAAATTTTGTCATTTACAATGCCAATAGCTCTAACTTTTCCAAAGGCGAAACCATTGCATTGTAAATGCTTGTTGTGTTCTAGATGTGGGTCAGGCATGGCTTTTCGCACAGTGCTTGCTTTGAAGAGTGTTCTGCTTTTATTTGAGGCTGTGCTGATGATGGGATCATAGCAGGCCGCTTTGTCTGATATAAGCTTCTTATCAGAAGATATGGAGAATGGTTAGAGTCATCATGTCTTCTAGTGGTGGTATTAAATGCCATTTCTTCTCCTGCATTCTGCTGGTAGATCTGCTTTGTGTGAGCACCTGATTGTATCATGGTGTGGCTGGTTTGACTTCGGAGATCTAGACTTCAGAGTGCTGTGAATGTGTAGTGCCTAGAGGGCACAGTTGAAGTTGGAGAACTGGAGCTCTATATTGGTGTCTGGGTCTAATGTAGCTGCTCTGAAGTTCAAGTTTGGGTAATGTGTTAATGGGGACGTTCTTAAATGGCTTTCGCTGGTTGAAGTCCATGACTAAATGCCAATTCAGTCCAGTTGTCATAGATATGACAGGTAGGATTTGTTTGGGAAGAGCAGGTGACGTTCAAAATGATGCCCTTGGCATGCATCTTTGGCAGGAGGAGCTGTTTGATGTTGGGGTGAGGAAGGCTTCCTTCATGGTGACTTCCACTTTAAAAGTAGAATTTTACGAAGAAAGAGAATAATTCTTTAGTTTGCTGTGGTGATGAGGTTGAACATATAGCAGTTGAAGGAAGGTTCATTCGAGGCAGATGGTAGATTAGTTGGAAGTTGCGGACAGTTGAACGTGGGAAGCTTGAATGACTGCTGCTGCTGGAGCGTGGAGGGCCACAATTATTGCTTTTTGACAACAATGCCTCAGAATTGAGATGGCTTCTGTGAGAAATTGGGTTGTTGGTTGACTGGGATGTGGGCCCTGCTTAAACAACACCCATATTCCGTTGCCGGTTGAACCACAAAAATCACTATATTAACCAATGCTTAACCCTGGGTAGCTTGGCACAAAAAATAGTCAGGCTTAACTTAGAGGCAATGCGTAAAGTATTTATGCAGCACACAAACCGTAATAAGGTGAAAACACTACACTAGAAAAATCACAAACCAATTTAGAAAAATAGAATACATTGTTATAAAGTTTTTGACACCAAAACGACAAAAAATCCAATCAGCAAAACTGGAGTTACTAATTTGTAAAGTTTTAAGTAAAATCTATGGCCTAAAAGATCAAAGAACCAACCGCGGACATCTAGTTGTACGAGACCAGGTCAATGTCAGAAGTTAAGGCTGATCGCAATGGAGCATAGTTTGGATAGAAGAAGTGAATTGGGCCCGGTCAGCCCTTACCTTCGGATTTAGAAAAATTCTTGAAGAAAAATGTCTGAGAAGGTAAAGTTAAGCGGGACAAGGCTGCATTAGGTATGCAAGGAGGGTTCTCTGTCATCAGATGGCCTTGGGTCAAAGCCAAAGTGTAGAATTCTATGTTCGGACTTAGTCGCCAAACTGGACGTTAAAAACTCCAGTGGGATGAAGTAGAAGGCTGCAGCTGAAAACAGTTCCCCAAGGATGGATACCCCTTTGGTGAAGGATTGCTGAAATGGATTTCCTGCGGAGGAGAAGAACATAGCGGGAGAAGCTGCAAAGTCTGGCAATGCACCTCAGGCAGATATGTGAGCTGGTTGGTCTTGGTCTCCTCCTGGTTCTCAGAGCTGTTTTTGGCCAGATTGTGTCTAAGTTCTCAGTTTTGGAAATTAGCCGTCTGAGCACCTTTAGGACCGCAACCAAGGGTCTAGGACTGGTGGTACACCTCTTGGGTTTTCAGAACTCACTCAGGCTGGGTCCAAATGCTGGTTTAAGAAGGTGGGAGCCTTTAATGTCCCTGTGGCTCTGAACAGGAGGCCAGCAAACTATCCCTTGGAGTCACTTCTGGTAGTCCTGGGAGCAATTGAAGATGCAGGGATCAACAGCAGGACTGGCCTCTAAGGGTTCAAGTCAGGCTCTCGGCAGTAAAGAAGTCCTTTCAGGTACAGCATCAGTGTGGCAGAATGCTCAGCAGGTCACTGCAGCAGGCAATCCCCTGACAGTCCTCCGCAGATCTAGTAGTGAACTTACGAGTAGTTCTGAAGGTCCTATTTTATACTCTAGTGCCCTTCTTCTGGAAGGTGGGAGAAGCTTTTGGAAAGGCTTTTTTGAAGTGCCTGGAATTTCCCGACTCCCCTGTCCTGGCCAACACTGGCTGTAGGTACAATGCAGGGTTGTTAGGCCTTTGTGTGAAGTCATAGCACAGGCTATTCAGATATAAGTGGGCTGTGCTCAGCTCCATCACCCCCATCCTGCCAGCAAATGTCCCATTGAGGCATATCTAATTCATCTATTGTGTGGCTGTCTGAGAGGAATTCACAAAGTCTGTCAGCTGCAACCTGTCATGTGACCCAAAAAAGGCTGCTAGCACAAAGGACTAAGGGCAGAAAAATGCCAACTTGCAAAAAATAGCATTTTTTAAATTGATTTTACCATTAAAGAGGGTTTATCATTAAAATATCATAGATATCAAACATGACATAACTACCAGCTCCCAATTGGATATTACAGTTTATTAAATGTAATAACTAATCCCCAACATTACCCTATGGGAGTGGTAGGCCTCATAGTAGAGAAAAGCGAATTTATGAGTTTTCACTACCAGAACATGTAAAACCTAAACGTACATGTACAGCCTTTTTTTTACACAGCACCCTGCCATATGGGATGCCCAGGGCCAACCTTAGGGGTGACTTATCTGTAAAAGAAAAGGGGAGAATACCACTCTACAAGGGACTTATAAGTAAATTAAATATACCAATGGGGTATTAATCAATTTAACTATGTTCAGGGGAGTGAGCACAAACTGTTTAGCACTGGTTAGCAATGATAAAGTGCACAGAGTCCTAAGGACAAGAAAACCTAATTCAGCCAAAAGTGAAAGGTAAAAGGAAAAACGTTTGGGCATGGCCCTGCAGAGAGGGCCAGGTCCAACAGCTTCCTTGTGGATTTTTATTGGCTATATAAGTAGGGGCACACTGTTAGGGAAAGCCAGGCGCCATGCATATCCCTAGGTTTTTGGCTTAATAGTTCTGGTCTCCAAAGTGCCCCTTATCTCTTTTTGACTGGCCTTGAATGTTCCCTTTTGCATCTGGACATGATTTAAGATGACTGTTTAAGTCACTCTCTAAATTGTATTGCCTCACACCTGGGAGCACAAGTTAATGAAGTGATTTTCCTCATTGTCTGGATTAAGACATTTATGAGTTCTGCCAGCAAGTAAGCTGGCTTCTAGGCTGTTAAGAGATCACATATCACTTTTTAAAAAAAATTCTGCTTCTGATTAAGCTAGAGTATACACAGTTAGTACTAAAGCTTTTGCCTCCTCAGGAAAGAAATCCAAGCGAGTTGATACAGCATAGAAAAATGTCTAGTCTCGTGATTGAAGTTGGAGCTTGTTAGAATTAGTGCTAGCACTTTCACTGTTGGTGGGATGCTGATCATTGGGAGAGTGGAGGTTGTTTGTGGTTGCTGTGGAATGCCTTTTTCAGAGTGCCAGTAAATAATTGATGCTGAATATGGGTGGATGTATATTGTTCTCTTAACTATTTTTAAGCACTTCGTGCTGCTCTAGTTCGCTTCAGCGCTTGTATTCAGGAGGCCCACAGATTTTGAAGCAATGTAGTTTTCGAGGGATTCTAGCTTGGGTTATTTTCAATTTTGATACAGAGAGGCCACTAGAGCGCGGCCGTTAGCAGCAAACAGGAGCTACGGCGAGGAGGAGAGGAGCGAGGGGTGTGGAAAAAGCAGAAGAATCGAGAAGCTCCGGTGGTCTGCAGCAGGTCTGCGGCGGGTCTGAGAGGGCCGTGGAGCACAGTCGTGCACCGTGGAGCCAGAAATGAGAGTGGTTCTCTGTGCGCCGCTCTGAGCTCCGAGGGGGTGCGACCCTGCATTGACCCCGGAGAGACCTTCTGTTTCTCGGCTCTGCATATCGCTCTGAGCTCTGAGCACCGAAGGGAGGGAGCAGTGAGCCGTGATTCCGGTGAGAAGCTTAAATTTAAATTTGATTTGAATGACTCTTGCTGTTCTGAACATTGACTCTGGCCGCTCTGAACATTAAGGTGGCCACACCAATCCAGCAGTGATCTCGGCGGCTGTGAGGTGGAAACTGTATGCAACTTCTGCGAGTGCGGCGAGTTTCGCTTTGCTTTGCTTTGCTTTGCTGCAGGTGGTATTGCAACCTGTATCACCTGTATCTGCAGAATCTCTGCCCCACAGTCTGAGAGTCTGAGGTCGAGTCAGAGAAACCACAGCACAAGATTTTAGGAAAATTATTTAGTTACTAACGCAGCTAAACCAATCAGCTAAGCAAAACAATACAAACTAATAATGAAATAACATACCCCCACAAGAGGACGTACCTTTGCTTTGCTACCGAGTTCGAGCCACGCGAGTCCAGTTTAAGCCGCTGGAAGCACGGAGCTCCGGCATTCCGTACTATCGGGTCGCCGGCTGCCTGTTGCTAGTACCACTACCAACCCCTACGGCTGCTGCTCCCGGTGCCTGTTAGTGCCTCCGTACTGCCACTGTGTCCCACTTTTTGCAGTTTGAGGGTTTGGCGGGCAGGCAGTGAGCAGACAGGCTGGGGTGGTAGAACGGGTTGCAGTGGGCTTGCGGGACTGTGAGACCAAGAGGGTCGCTGAGCTTGTGTGCGACTTACCGGTTCCATACGTAGCCGGCAGCGGTGGCAGAGTCAGGTTGCAATACCTGCCGTACAATCAGGGGGGAAGGAGCCATGGTCTCTGCTGGAAAGTGACAAGGAATTTTCTCTCTACCGTCAGACTTCCTGTATAGCACTATACAATATACAATAATCCAAACCAATATAATCCAAACATAAGTAATAAAACACAGGAAAACTAGGACTTGCAATCTTAAGTGGCCTATGAGCCAGAAACCTCTCTGGAAAAGCCTTGTAACCTGCATATGTTCTTTTGAAGCCTTTAAGGAAATAAATAAGGGGCTCCTACCAGCCTATAAGCTATTCGCTAGCATCATCTGACATCGTGTTGACCAAATTACTATTTAAAATGAAAACTGTTTTCTGGCTGCAACATCAGTGACAGGAATACTTTCTTTGCTGAACATTTGCTGATTACTTGTTGAGTATTTACCCAGGCCTAATATCTGCTGTTCAGTTGCATATGGGTGCATATGGTTGCATAAGGTATTGTTGAACGGTTGGTCTGTTTCTCAATTTCAATTTCTCTTCCTGTGAGTTTGATTGTTTCTTCATACTAAATCACATCATCGCCTTCAAAAACAATTCGTTCTGGAAAGGAGAGGGCGTCTGCTCTCCCAGCACTTAGATCCCGTAAATCGAAAGCTACAAGCATATTAAAAAAAGTCAAAGTACAACCTAAGGAGCTGAGTCAAACACTCATATCGCCAATAGCAAGAATGTTCGAAAAAAGTACAAAAATACCTCAAAAATTAGATTTTCTAAAGGATACAGCAGGAGTTTTGTTGTCAATACAAAGAGATCCAGCAATAGGAAATTTGCAGTCACCTATTACATCTATCAGCAATCAGAAAATCATGACTCAACAATTGGGGCTAAAACAAGGTTTTGAGGCAATATATAATACGGTCATTGAACCTAACAAACTGGTTAAATTAGTAAACCATACACCTATGAAAACTAATAACCAGGACCCACTCCATATAAAGGACATACAGGAAGGGGGTATTTTAGTGAACAGTATGGAAAAAACAAAAACTGAGGTCTCATATGTTGATCACTCTACGGATCCAGGTATAGTAACCATTTCATCTAGGATGCCAATAGAGGTTAACGTCGAAATAAGGAAAAACAATGCCCAAAGTATGGTACCTCAACATAGTGGATGACTCTCCGCGGAAAAGTCTACTTAGGAAAAAACAAATTGCTTCACCTACACTGGAAATACCCATGCTGCCATACAAGGATGAGAGCATAGGCCTTAAAACACTATATAGTGAACAGGGTACTCAAATACAAGAACCATCGAATTTCAAACCTATTAGACTACTGAATCAATCAGACAAAGTAAAATCAGACAAAGCAATATTGGGCATAGAAATGACACAACCTGTGGGAGTCAGAGCAAGACGTAACTCTGAACCAGTGCAATCAGTACAATATGACGACTATAATAGGATCCATTTAAAAAATATCCCCACCAACAATCAAAAACCACGGTTGAGTAATAGCATCAAAACCACTGATAACCAGGATTTGGGTTCTATTTGGGATATTTTTTATAAAACTTCAACACTTACTCTTGAAGCATTGTCACTTCAGTCCAACAAAATGGATATTCAAATTGACATATTAGGGACAATTGCAAAAGCGGTCGCGGGAATAGATCTCAAATTAGCGGACCTTAACTCATTGATAACCAGAGCTCAAGCAGATCAATCCACCTCTTACTTAGAATGTTCATGTGGGCCTATAATCAACAAACTAACAGCCATACCAGAAGTTATTAGTACAATACTAGAGGACGCTAAGGCAACTCTCAAAAGGGATCAAAGCGGGAAAAAAGAGGAAGATAACAAAGGTACAAGTTGTTTAACGGAAAATAAACACACCAAAAAGGATTATCTACCAGTCCAAAATGAGCAGGTAGTTAAATATCAATCATCCGTCACAACAACATTTAATACTCAAGAGAACACCAAAAAAACTGAAAGTGAGAAACTTAGTAATCAAGTAGTGGAAAATGATAAAGGCGATAATGACGACAAGGACAAAACTGATCCGGACCAGAATCCTTTTAAAATGTCAAAACGGTGCAAAAAAAAGTTACGTAAAGCACGAAATAAAGCAAAGTTACAGGATCGACTAGATCAAGGATCATTAGAGGAATCGTCGCAAAATAAACCCAATCAGGGAACTAAGGGAAAACAACCTTTAAGGGATACAACACTGCATATAGGTAATGACTCGCTAATAAAACCGAATGCAACAAGTACTAAGTATTATGATATCTTTGCACACCATGGAAAATATACGAACACGACTAATGACCTGGAAAATAAGATCGCCACAGATGAGAAACTTAAAAGTGGCACAGCCTATCCTGTAAGTGATACAAGTGATTTTGTTCCCGAAAAAGTCTCTAAAATTTGGAAAAACTCCACATCAAATAAATCTCCTGACCATAAGAATAGAATTAACTCTGACGAAAAAACACTTAAAGAGGGAACCCTGGTTGGCACCCTATTTAAATGTGACCACACAATCAGTTCAACCAAACAGGAAATAGGCAAGACACTGCCAGAAAGAAAGATTTCAGTTCCACCGAACGCTGATGTCATGGAACAACAAATAAATACACAAACCCTAAAGGAAGAATTAAGTATCAACCAACTTTCATCTACAAAACCGGTAAAACAAACATTGAAACAAACTATAAATAAAGTAACAGACAAAAAACAACTTCTATCCATCTAATTGGCGAAATCATTGGAAGCAATTAATTTAACAGAGGATGCGGCCGATCTAACAAAGGGAGACCAAATAGTAATAGTTAGAAGTGGTAATAACAAACGACTCATAAATATAGTCAAAAAGGAATTGAATTTAGATAATGAAAGTGATATGGAAAATCAGAGGAAAGAACAACTAATCTTTAAGCCAGTATATGAGTCCAGAGGACATCAAGATACGTTAAGTAGAGGTAACCTCCTGTGTCTATTTAAATCAGTTCCATCCCTGGCAAATCTTACGACTAAAGTAATAGACTGTTTCGGCTTCATACAAAATCCGGATGGATTACTGCCACTAACAGTACTAACAGTCACATCCCCTGCTGTAGCAGAACAAATTATGAAGGAAGAGGATCCTTTCCGCAGTTGGGGAATAATGATCAGTAAAATCAAGCCAAAACAATACCCCACACCACTTTTAAAAGCACAACATTTACCAAGCTCTGAGAAAGGAAAAAAGGGGCAATCATCATTCTCTGTGCTAAAAAACCCAATTTAACAAATAGATAGAGGAGTTGTAAATCAATCGGAAGATAATAGAGTAGACAATGAAAACGGGATAAATGATTCATGGATTAAAAGTGCCCTACATGGAAACAACATACAATGACAAGCAAACCAGGAAACACAAGATGAAAATTCATGTAATAATGAAAAGGCCATAACAATGCGCTCTTGGAACATTAATGGTATAGGTAATAAAATGGATAAAATAACTGATTCACTGAAGAATTATCAGATAATTCTCCTACAGGAGACCTGGGCTACAGCCCCGTTTAAAATCCATGGCTATAAAGGATACTATGAACCTGCTACTAAGCTAAGCAATTTAGAACGCCCTTCAGGAGGTCTAGCAATTTTTATATCAATTGATTTAAATGCGGAACATGTGGAACTAGTCACAAACAACTGTGATGTTCAATCAGTATTGCTAAAATATAGGATTCACGAACAAAAAAGATCATTAAAGTTGGTTAATATCTACATTCCACCTACATCTACTTCTAGGAGGACCATGTGTGCTACTCTTTCTGCCTATTTAGTAGAGCAAAGGATAGAGGACCCCTTTATGGATTTTATAATTACAGGTGATTTCAATCTGAATCTCTTAGTACCATTCATAAGAGATGAGGTGACGCTGTCACAAGACCACCAATGGTTAATTCCGGCCCAAGTATTGGAGCCCTCAGCTAAGCCAGGACAAAATCAAATAGGTATACATTTCCTGAAAGATATAGAAGCTTTGGGGCTACGGATACTAAATGGCAGATTTCCAACGGATTCGCCTCCATCATGGTCCTTCCATACCCATAGCAGTAAATCTCGTATCGACTATACCATGGTATCATTAAACATTTTTAACTACTGCACCTCGTACTATTTAAAGAAGGTCCTGGAGAGTGATCACAGTCAGCAAATTATCACCACATCATTTACAAATAGAGGACATCAAATTTATTTAACAACTCAAGGCCAAATCGGAACCACCAACTATTGGAAACTAAACTGGGAAACACAGTCACAAGACAAAAGATTGACTAGTGATCTGGCCTTAAAACGGGCTAGGGAATGTCTCGATGAAACAGCAGCTACATCTATAATTGATCAATGGGCTAGTTTCATTTCTAAACTACCTGCATATAATGGGAATTATAATAAACCTAGAGATAGCTGTGTGACTCAGGCATTAAAAAGGGTAACCCATATTAACCTTCCATATGCAGTACAGAAAATGAAACAAACCAGAAATCGACTTAGGAAAGAGTTGACTAACTTCCCAAATAAAGAAGAAATTAAAACCGCCCTAAAGGAGCTAAATCAAAACTTAAGGAAATTAATCTGGAATGAAAAAATGTCAGCTAATAATGTTCTTTGGACTCCAATTTTTTATGCTAGTAACCAAGGAAACTCAAGGGAGTTCTGGAAAATGATAAATAGCCTAACCAGGCCAGATAAAACCGTAGTCTCATCAGTATTAACCCCTTCGGTGCTCATGACGGACCGGTTCCGTCATGAGCGTCGGTTGGCCTGTGCTCATTACGGAACCGCTCCGTCATGAGCCCATTGGTTATTTAGAACCTTCACCACCGCAGCGGAATTCGCGCAGCACTGAAGGGGTTAACTGAGATGGAATGGGTGAATTTTTTGGGGCACCATCTAAACCCAAACTCTACAAAACACGGAACCGAAGAACATTGTTCAAGGAAGGAAATTCCATTTACAAGGCAAGAACTTGACCTTGAAATAATACGAGAATTTGATCTAGAAATAACTCAAGAACAAGTTGCCAAGCTAATAAAAAAACAGAAAGATGGAGCACCAGGGCCAAAACAGTATACCGTTTGCCCTATATAAAGAAGATCCGGAAGCATGGGCAGAACATCTTGTAAGGGTTTTCAAAGAAGTCGTTAGGAAAGGGGAGATACCGGAAAGCTGGAGAGGTGCTTTAATATCCCCCATATACAAAAAAGGAGATTGGGCGCTGCCAGAAAATTATTGTTTAATAACCTTACAGGATACCGATGCAAAAATATTCGCAGGTCAGCTTTTAACAACTTTATCTGACTGGGTAAAGACTAATAGCATTCTCCCGCCAAACCAAACCGGCTAGGAACTAGGAACAACTACCAACATCCTAGCCCTATCGGTTTTAATCGACAAAACAATTACAATTGGCCAATACTTATACTTTATTGATTTTAAGTCCGCTTTTGACTGTAAACAGAGAACGCCTATGGGGAAAGCTACATGCTCAAGGGATTCCCCCTTGCTAATATACCTAATCCGTCTTCTGCATACAAAAACTTGGGCTAGAGTACGTATCGTTAATGGTCACTCATTAACTAAAGAAATACCAACGCTGGGTGGAGTGAAACAAGGGTGTGTATTGGCTCCCTTATTATTTAATTTGTTTTTAGCTGACTTAACTGAGGCCTTAAACAACATAAATGCACACCCACCTAAGCTTGCTGATAAACATATATCTAATCTACTTTATGCAGATGACGTCATCCTTCTAAGTAACATAAAGGTGGGCCTGCAACGGTTAATAACATGCATACAGGAATATGCGATAGAAAACAAAATGGTAATAAATGAATCTAAATCCAAAGTTATGGTTGTTACAAAAAACTTAAGGAACAAGTACAATTCAAAATGGTTCTTGGGAAAGGAAAATTTGGAGCAAGTTAAAGCCTATAGATACCTAGGAGTTATATTTAACGATAATGGTAACTTTAACCCTCAGAAACTGGATATCACCAGGAAAGCAAATGCACTAACAGGTGCATTCTGGATAATTAAAAAATCTACTAGCAATTTAACTTACCGACCACTACTTAAGGTGATATCGGCGAAATTGCTACCTTCATTAACCTATGGAAGTGAGGCGTTAAACGGAAAAGATGCTATAATCATAAATAAAGCTGTCTCAAAAACTTTTCGGTCTCTCTTTCTTTTTACCAAAAAATGCCTCACAAGCCCAAGTCAGACTGAAATTCGGCTTGAATAACCAACTATATGCATGAAAGGGTCATACAATCAAAGTATGGAACACAGTAAAAAATGATAAGGAGAACTTAATTTGACAGCTCTTATGGAAAGAAATTGAGGGCAATACTAAATCTTCTGCCTGGAAATATCGGAACAAGGCTCTGGACGAATTTGGGGTCAGGGGTATTTGGACTACTACCATAAACCAGGAATCCTTTAAAAAAGAGGTGAATAAAACAACAGATCACCTATCATTGATAAGCGATAAAGAGACCTTTGTTAAAAGGAAACACACTTGGTCCATAATAAATAATTACAAAAAGAAGAGGCCTCAGCAGTACCTGGACAAACTATGGTCGTGGGTAAATAAAAATATATTCATGAAAGCACTATTCGGAATTTTGCCAGGAGAATCCCGTGCGCTACCTTGGAAAAAACTCGAAAATAACATATCATGTCGGTTGTGCAAAGCTGGAGAGGAAAACATTATACATCTTCCGTGCCTCTGTCCAGAACTAAAAAATGAAAGACTAACTTTATTAAAAAGGCTTTTTAATGAAACAGCGATAAGGACTTGTAGACAAGCACTGCTTCAGTGTCTTTGCCCGGATGATGTGCTCATTAATTCTGCTTTTACAAAAATTTTAAAAATTGCAGGGAAAAAATTAGAATGATATAATCTTAATCTTCAAACTGACTGTATTCTCTGCCAATCTTTTAAACATATGAACTAGCGTTATTTAAAAGAGTTTTTATAATGCGTGTGTATAATTTTAAAGGTTTACCGCTATTTAAAAATCATTTTTATTGAGGTATCTTAATTGAAATGTCCATAATTGTGTACTTATTCTTTGTAATGATTTTAAATAATCAATCAATAAATTATTACTACAGAGAGGCCAATGGGAATTGCACAGGTGGAGGGCCTGTATCTGATACTGGCAAGCCTCCAAACCTGAAACCATTTATGTTAATGATATTGACTCCTGTATCTACATCCATCCAAATATGATTGTCAGGGTCTCAGTTAATCTATCATATTTTTATTAAATTGCTGAGTCGTTGGATTGCCAAGCTCTTAAAATATCAACAGCAAATTATTAGTTATGCATGTCTAATATGTACACTCTTATTGAAGTTGAAAATAATAAGGTATTTCAGAATTTTTAACAACAGCTATCTCTTTATCTCTCTGAGATAATAAATAAACTTAATAAATAAAAATAATTAATAAAAAATAATTAAATAAAATAAACCTGCTGAGACCCAGGATTTGAAGAGACAGAGTTTAACCTGTGTTAATAGCACATGTATACTCTCCGATAATCACCTGTCTATTACCTGTCCACACTATAAGTCTGGGATCGTTTTATTCTACTTTATGACACTTGAAATGAGGCAGGCGAATGGCAGGTTTCCCTTCAACACTCTTGCGCAAGTTTTTGTAGAGACTCTAGCGAAGAGATCTTTAATCAATTAAATTACTCGGAGCATTTGTTCCTACAAAGGGACTTCAAGAGTCTCTTCAACATGACGAGTGACATAGCCAATTTATGAACGTCCCTCCCTGGAAAGTGTTGTTCTGCATTATACAATCTCCTCTGACAAAAGGGCTATTAGAAGCAGTATCTTGGATGTTGGTTTGGTGATCCTTTAATTTAAATTATCAATATGCTGTTTGCAATCATTCAGCCAGGGGGCCCAGGCTCCAAGACGTAATTGTATAAATGTTCAATTCTTTTTGAGGCAGCCTTCATGTGCTGTTTTAGGCTCACTCCAGTTGCCTCTAAGGCCAAACAGTAGCTATCCAGTGTTATAAAAGAGCTATAATTATGATTGGTAGATGCCAAGTATGTTCTTTTAGCTATGAAATGATCATCAGATATTAATGTCTTATAACACAAAAAACAACAATGTAGCCGATACATTGGGAAAATCCTCTCTAGGCAAAGCCCTTTGAGGAGTGGCAAGCACTACAGTTAATCTCTACAAACAGGAGGCAATACTATGGGCAGCACATACGTTCTATTTCTCAAATGCAGCATTATAAACGGGTCCGAAATTTGGTAATAATAGACATTCAAAAAGGAAGCCAGTGCTGGTTCCTGAAAAGTTCCACCTTCTTTCACTTGTAGGTGAATATTTTTGAAAAATGTATTGACTATATTACATACATAATTAATTTCATGAAAGATGGTAAGCAAGGCCTAGGCTGAATTCTGGAAAGACATACATGGTAGAGCAGGCATTTCAACTCTTGTCAACCATACAATGGTACTCCTTTCCATCGATTTCCTAGTCTTGTAAGGTGAGTTTGACAAGGTACATAGTGACAAGTAGTTAAAAGATCATGCTGGAATTTAGTGTCTTCGCTGATCTAGACAAATCAAAACTCATGCATCACTAATTCTTTTTTTTTAAAGGGGTTAGACAGAGTGTTATTTAGCATGTTTGTTTTAAACTTAGAGAGAGGAGTGCTGATATTCCTGTGCTACCAGAAGCCCATCCCCCAGTGCTGCATGATGATGAGGCAGTCATGTTTGCTCGCACTGAGTATAGTCTAGCCAAGCTGCTAAAAAGCTTTGGACATATTGCAAGGAGAATATAGTGTCGCTTAACCTGACCAACTGCAAAATCTTCGTAGTTGGCAACTACCAACACAAGAAGTAGAATGACCCTAAATGGCAAACATCTACAACATGTTCAGCAGGTTAGTGCTTTTGTCTGTCTGTGGGTTTCCTACACAAGCACCAGCAAATGTGGGGACCAGATTAAAACATCACAAAATGCCATGGACTGTTATGTATCGGTGTAGGCATATTTAACATGAAGGTTGGACAGGCTTGCCCGGGCGTAATGCCAAATCCATGGCACATAACATTTAATGTGGTGAAGCTCTGGGTTTTGGCAATGTGGCCTCAGTGAAAATACTTGAAAATTGATATTTAAAGCAGTTGCATTCTCTTACTCGTTTCAAATCCACCCTTTCCCTTTGGACAGAAATTGAGATACAGAGGATCAATTGTTATGCGATGCAGCTTCTATTCTTATATTGGTTCCAGTTATGAACTAATGCTCAATGTTTGCCCCCAACCAGGACAAGGTGAGGGAGGGAGTTATGGACAGAGCTGTGGCTTCACTCCCATACTTCAAACGCATCAGTAACCTTTGTTATTACTTAAAGGTCTCACAAATATGGCACCATCCTGATGGAATTTCTAAATCTGGAGGCTGAGAGGTAAGCGCCGAATTTTGAGACTGGGTGGAGATAGTCAGTTTTGACTCAGCCCTGGCCTTTAAGGTGCATAGGGCTTACTGTGAAATCCAATCGATCCCAGGCCAGAAATCCTCTCCGGATTGTATTTATTCCATTTATATGAGATTTGTGCTTGCTCATTTTAGAATGGAGTCCCCCCCCATACAAGAGTCCTAATCTTAAAGTGCAAGAAAGGGCCCGTCAGCCTTTCTTTGCCCAGGTACTGACTTTATTATTTGCCCGTTTCTGCTGTGCTGCTCTTTACACAAGCATTCGAGAGAGATGGCTTTGTTTACTGTTAAGGAAATATATCACACAAGCATAACATGCAATTATTTTCTTCATCTCCACTGAGCATCATACAGTCATATTCGCACTGCCAAAGTACATACATTCTACCTGCAATACCCAACTAAAATTCATGAAGTGCTTAATACCCCATTACATCTACTTACATGCATATTGTTTGACAAGCATGATCTGTGACACAGTATCATAGTTAATTTTCTGTTTCTTTTGAACTATGTAATAAAAGCTCAAGGCCTAACACATTTTGGTCATATGGCCGGTAAATTAGAGATCTATGCTATAAAAGATATGTCTAGTAAACTGTCTTAGGAGACTATGTGCCAGATGTATCAAAGGTTTTTACCCATTCTGTGCCTATGGGAAAATGTGTTCTTACATATGGCCCAAAATCTATTTGAGGACTATAAATTTTTTCGATAAAGTTCCAGGCACTGGTCATAGGGACGAGAATGCTGAAGATGACTTGGAGGTGTGGGCAGAAATGATTCGCCTTCTGGTAACTTATTCAGAAGATGCCCTTCCTCAGGCCAGTGAACAACTGAAGGGGCAACTGCAGTCAGGAGAAGGCTATTAACAAGGGTAGATAAGGGAGAATGGTAAAGGATATGAATACTCGAGGGCGTGTGTTCTGGAAGGCTACAGGCGTTGGTGATGTATGTGTGATTAATGATACCCTAGGACTTGTATGGAGCTTGATTTTACATCATATATGCGTAAAAATGTAAATAGTGACTAAAATACTGCATAGCTAGGTTGTTACATTCGTAGCTTTATCATTTTACAAAAATGAAAACATGAACACTAAACACTAGTGTTCATGTTTTCATTTTTGTAAAATGACAAATAAGGAAATTCTAAAAAAGATATATTCCAACACTGTTGAGACATTTCAGGATGCCTTGCGAGTGATGACAAAGTACATTTAATCTTTGAATATTACTCTGCAAAATGAATTCTGTGTTTGTTTCTATACTCTCTGGTGTATTTATGGTGTCTTTGTGTGGTTAATGTTTATCTAAAAAAAAGTACACTGTCGTCTTCCTTTTACCCTTTACCTTCTTTTCTCTGAAATCAGTTTTGTTTGATTGGCGAGCCAGATAGAGGAACGGGCTAAAGGAGCCTCTAAGGCAACTACTTCTATTTTTGTCTCTCCTAGTCTGTATCATTACCAAAAATCATATTTTCATCATTTCTGTGTTCATTGAACCAGCTAAGCAGAGAAAGAGGACTGAATGTGTCATGGCTGTACATGTTGCTTTCAAACAGTTTAAGAAGCCATTTCGATCCTCGCCAAATGTTAGTGCACATCATGTTGGCTGGTATCAAGAGACCATGGCAGGGCACCTCCCATTGGCTGGTATTAAGAGACCATTGGACGAAGGTCATTCAAATCGGACAGTGTGTATGTTGAATGTGGTGGGAGGCGCAGTCTGTATGTCTGGTGTATTCCATTCTTTTTTTTTTTTTTTTTTTTTTTTTTTTTTAAATAAACCTTTATTTTGAGTATGCAATAAAATACAAGGATGGGCCTACAACCACACGGGCCAGCCGCTAAAGAGGAGAAAATACACAATATACACTTCCGTAGCGGTAACGATCAATCGTCAATGCAATACTCCATATAATATACAGAACAAAAACAGATTTTGTTTTATAAAAAGAACAGACACACAAAAAAGGCGAAAGTGTACTACTGAAGGTCAGCCCAAAGGACGGGAGGGGACAGCAACAAAATGGAATCAAAGCTATAAGCTCCAAAGAGCCCGGATGGGGGGGGGGGACGGGGCACGAAGGAGAAAAAGAAGGGGGGGGGGGAGCCGGAAAACCAGCACAACCCCTATATGCAAGGTTCCAAGAACGCTCGCCTAAGGAGACCGGGAAAGCTCAATGTCATCCACAAGGGGAGGAGTACAGATGGCACCACGATATTCATTCCATTGACCCCACACCCTAGTCCATGCCCTGGGTCTGCCCCTAGCCACGTAGACAGTCTTCTCACGGAACATAGACCAATCCATGTTGTCTTCCCATTTCGATAGTTCAGGGGGCTTGGATGCCCCCCAAAGTTGAGCAATATCTCGCTTCGCAACCATATAACCCAAGGTGGCCCACCTAGTCTGGGCCACCGAGCAGTCAGTGGGCTCCCAAACATTCAAAAGACAACGACGAGGTTCCGGACACAAGGACACCCCTGTCACCACAGCCATAACCTCAAGCACAGCCGTCCAGTAAGCAACCACCATCGGGCATTCCCAAAGAATATGTAGGAAAGTCGCACTCAAACCACATCCACGCTTACACAACCCATCGGAAGAAAAACCCATCACAAGCAAACGAGGTCCCGTAACATACACCCGATGAAGGATCTTCAATTGGACCAAACGGAGACGAGCCGGGATAGCCACCTCTTTAGGAGAAGAGAGGGCCGACTGCCAATCCTCGTCATCAAGCTCCAAACCATCACGAACCCACGCCTCCCGAAGTCGGACCAACAGATCAGTCCGATTGTTGATCAGTTTCTTATAAATCAGGGAGATAGTGCTGTCAGGAAGATGTTCGTCAAGGACACGGTCTTCAAGGGGGGAAGAATCAGGCGGAATCTCACCAGGAGCAAATACAGCGGTCAAGGCGTGCCTAACCTGTAGGTATCGAAAGAATTCCCGACCACTCAAGCCATATTCAGCCTGGAGGGCCTGAAATGTTCGCACAGAGCCGTTGGAATACACATCTCCCACTTTAGAAATTCCAATCATGTCCCAGCGATCGAAACCCTTGGTAGACCAAAGACCGCCCAGACGTTCGGAAGCATAAAGCGGCGTGGCTAACGTCAAGCGATCCTCCCAGCCCAGGCTCCGAGTCGCGGCCCGCCACACCGCCAAAGCAATCGACGTAGGACCCACAAGATGGCGCCCAGCAGGGCGAGAGTAAAGCACTCTGTTAAAGTCACCTCCCGGAAGCTGAAGTCTATCCAACTCAAACGCCGGATTACTACCCGGCGAAAACATAACGTGGTTGATAGCGGACAAGTGTGAGGCCCAATAATACCTCTTAATATCGGGGAGTGCAATGCCACCGTCATACCAAGGAATGGAAAGCTTAGCAAGAGCAATACGCGGGCGTCCATCCCAGACAAGTTGTCTCTGAAGGGCCTCAATCTCCCGAAAATAGGACTGAGGGACAGGATCATAATAATTCTGGAGAGCGTAAAGAAACCGCGGTAACGACATCATCTTAAACAGGGCTGCCCGACCAAGGGGAGACAAGGGAAGCCTGCGCCAACGAGCAACGTCCAAACGCAGTCGAAGCAACGGAGGAAGGAGATTACGATCAAAGCGAAGAGACGAGTCCAGAGTAACGAAAACTCCCAAGTATTTGAAACCATCCCGGGCCACCTGAAGAGGGAGCCTGCTCGGTAATGGAGGCAAGACACCAGACAAAACATACACACAGGACTTGGTCCAATTGATTACGAGGCCCGAGTTAGCACCAAAGGACACAAGAACGTCAAATAAAACAGATAAAGACTTACGAGGGGAGGTAAGATACAAGAGGATATCGTCCGCATAGAGCGAGACTCGGTCTTCGAAGTCCGGGGCCCAGCGGATCCCTTTAAGGGACGGTTCCCACCGGAGCCAGGCCGCCAACGGCTCAAGGGCGAGCGCAAAAAGTAGCGGGGACAAGGGGCAACCCTGGCGGGTGCCCCTGCCCAGGGGGAAGGGAGCAGACACCCTACCATTCACAACAACCTGCGCCAAAGGTTCCGCATACAACAACTTAATCCAGCTAATAAACTCGCACCCGAAACCGAATTTCTCAAGAGTAGCCCATAAATAAGGCCACTCCACAGTATCAAAAGCCATGGAGGCATCCAAGGACGCCAAAATGGCCGGTTCAGTCAGTAGCCCCGCCCTCGCTATCACGCCGTGAAGACGACGTAGATTCAAAGCAGTGTTGCGATGCGGGATAAAACCAGATTGATCCGGATGAACTAAGTCCCCAAGAACCGATAGGAGTCGGGTCGCCAAAAGTTTCGCCAGAACCTTGGGTTCAACATTTAACAGGGAGATGGGTCTATATGAGGAACAAAGGTCGCGAGGTTTACCGTCTTTAGGGATGACGACTATCGTCGCCAAACGCTGATCATAGGGAAGGAGGTTACGCTCACGTGATTCCAAAAACATATCGCGGAGATGTGGCGCCATTTTATCAGGTCGCAACTTGTACAACTCAATAGGCAAACCATTTGGGCCCAACGCCTTGCCCGAACGGAGCGAACGAATGGCAGTAGCTATTTCATCAACCGTAAAGGGGGAGTCCAAAGCGATACGGTCCAAATCAGAGACACAGGGCAATGCAATATCACGCAAAAGGAGGCGAGAGTCAGCCACATCCCTCACAGACACAGGAGCATACACAACACGGAAATGTTCCGCAAAACGATCCACAATGGCGATCGGATCAATCACATTCTCACCACTCGCAGACTGAATCACAGGCACCACACGATTAGCTCTTTCTTTCTTGTCCAACCAAGCCAGGAGTTTACCCGCCTTATCACCAACATCATACAATCTGCCTTGTTGCTCACGAAACATCACTTTTGCAGCGTCAGTAACTAGGGATTTATATGCAAACTGTTTTAGACCCAGGGCATGAAGTTTCTCAGGCGTGACACCAGATCCCAACTCGTCCTCCAAGGCAGAAATTTCCCCCTCGAGGTCCACTACCTCCCTCTGCCCGGCTTTCTTAGCTTCAACAATCAAAGAAAGGGCCTGTCCACGAATCACAGTTTTGAAGGCTTCCCACAGGGACACCGCCGAAGGGACCGACCCCTCGTTTTCCAGGAAATAAGCATCTATGGACTTGAGCAAGAGGGCACGAGTCTCAGGGGAGGAGAGATACCATGGGTTAATGGGAGCCACTCGGCCCACTGCCTCTATCCCGACCTCAAAACGAAGCCAGAGCGGCGAGTGGTCAGAGATGCCCCTTGGCAAATGTATAATTTCACGGACCGCCGACGACTGGGCAGCGGGCATCAGGAAATAATCTAGCCGAGATAGGCTACCATGGGCACCAGAGTGAAAAGTGTATTGAAGCTGAGTAGGATGTAACAATCGCCAGCAGTCCACAAGGCCAAAAGTATCCAAAAACCCACCCAACCAACGCTGGGCATGCGGGGTATCCCTGGGGGGATGGCGATCGTGAAGGCCAGAAAGCACTGAATTAAAGTCACCGGCAAGAAAGAGTACACTATCAGGAAGGTCCAACAAGACACGGCCTAAATCAGTGAAAGTAGCAGTTTGCAAGCCTGGGGGGACATAAACATTAAAGAGGGACAGGGTGCGGCCCTCATATCTACCCACCAGAACAATATATCTCCCACGATCATCCCGAATCACCTCATCTATCGCCAGAGGGAGGGAGTTACGAACAAGGATACCCACACCCCTGGATCCTGAAGTAAACCCCGAGTGTGCCACAAGGCTGTAGCCCCATCTATTCATTGCAGTACATACATTCCCAATCAAATGGGTCTCTTGCAGGAAAACAATGTCCGGTGACAAACGTTTTATATATTTCAACACCACACTGCGCTTGATGCGATCTCCCAGGCCATTAACGTTCCAGGAAACAAATTTCAACCCCCTACCCCCCATCCCACCCACCCGAGCCAGGACCCCCCATCCAAGAGCTAGACATCAGAAACATCAGTAAAGACAGAAGCAATTCGCTTGAAAACAACACACAAAAAAATAAGAACTTCCCATCCCCCCTCCCCCAAACTGAAAGGAAACACCCCCCACCCTGCACCCCTGCAAAAAGCTAAAGAGCCACCCCAACCTGCAGTGTGCCTGTCGCCCCATAACCCCTAGTCTACACAAAGACCCCGGAGGAGGAAAGGTCTCCGTTCCACCCGCCCCCAGACTACAGTAAGAGCAAGAATCAACACACAAAAAATAAATAATCACATTGCAGAGGTACGCCGGCCACCACTCCTGGGAACGTATTCAAAACGAGACATCAGAGTCAAACAATCAGATCTCCACACCACCTTCGGCACCACCAGGGTGAGCGGCAGACTCAGTCTCAGGAGGACGGTCAGGCAAGGAGTCCAGCCAGTCATTAACAGCATCCGGTCTATCAAAGAACAGAGTACGCTCATTATACTCGACACGAAGTCTGGTGGGGAAAAGCATAGCATAGCGTAGACCCCGATCTCGAAGACGTTTCTTAGCACCACGAAACTCCATCCGTTGTCTTTGAACCTGTTGGGAGAAGTCCGGGTAGAAGTTCACTGTGGCATTCTCGAAGGCCACCGGGCCCTTCACCCGTGAGGCCTGCAGGATAGCGTCCCGATCCCTATAATGAAACAGTTTAGCCACAATAGGCCTTGGCGGAGCACCCGGCTTAACTTTGCCCCCCGGGACACGATGTGCGCGTTCAACCGTGAAAAATTTGGTAAGCCCGGAGGGGGCAAGATGGTTTAAAATCAGACCCTCAACCAGGAGATCAACAGAGTGGGGTTCAGGGTTTTCCGGTACACCAACCAGGCGAACATTGCAGCGACGTGCCCTGTTTTCAAAATCCTCCAGGCGTCGGGTCATGAAGTCGTTCACCCGGCGAAGATTCCCAACCTCTGTCTGGAGCTCCGAGACGTCTTTCGTGAGGCTAGATGATTTAATATCCAATGACTGCACCCTCTCATTCGTCTTGCCGAGATCAGCACGAATCAGATTCACCTCAATGGCCACGGTGTCAAGTTTGTGGGCCAAGGCCTCGTACTGAAGGCCGGTGGATTCCCTCACTCCCGAGATGGCGCCCATGATATCCTGTAGGGAAGGCTCCGCCGACTCTTCCAAAATTCGTTCAGACGCCGTACTGTGGCCAGGTAGGGCAGCTCCGGGGGACCCCTTAGATTGAGTAT
The DNA here is from genome assembly GCF_964261635.1 of Lissotriton helveticus. Taxonomy (NCBI): domain Eukaryota; kingdom Metazoa; phylum Chordata; class Amphibia; order Caudata; family Salamandridae; genus Lissotriton; species Lissotriton helveticus. The sequence goes on from NC_136061.1 coordinate 1,649,440,077, forward strand.
AACGGTCCATGACGTTCGTCTGAACCGGCGCTCCGCGCAGAGGTGTTTTCGTCTTGCGCGTTTCTCTGTCCCCTCTGCCCGCCATTTTGAAGATGCGTCACGGGACAAGCCACCAAGGTCGACGGGCCAAACACCCAAAACTCAGGATCAAAAGTACACCGAAAAGAAGGGCTCAACTCGGGAGGAGGCCACCAAACCAGCAAATAGACAAGAGGAAAGCCCCGTGTCCAAACTGTCTCCAAGCCTCAGCCAAGCGCGATACGCACACTCGTGGCACAGGTCGAGACAGAATCGAAACCGAAACTCAGGAAGGGGGTCTCACAAGGCCAGATCTCCTGCCGTTGTTGTTCAATTCCAGGACGGCCACAGATCTGCACCCCGTCCCGGGCGCACCTCAAGGGTGGAGCCCAAAAGTTCAGACCACCGTAGCTCAGGAGGACGAGATCCAAAGCAAATTCCGAAAAGTGCCAGGGTAATCAGCCAAACGTCCTCTACTTGAATTCTTACAAGAAATCAGGATCTAGTCAGGATAAATCGCCGGGAGCGGCGAGGGTCCGGAGAGCGCTGTGCTCAAGCGGCCATCACGGATGCCCGCCAAGCTCCTCCCCCCTTGTATTCCATTCTTAAAAATGGAATTGGACTAGGAGCAAGAGGTTACTTAAATCAAACAGTGTGTATGTTTAATGTGGTGAGGGGGGTTTCTGAATCTATGGTGTGTCCCAACCATTAAAAATATCATTCAAAAATACCATAGCCTAAAAATCGTCTCACAAAAATATTGAGCCTAATTCACAAACTGCACTTTTCAATAAGTATAAACTTTGAGTACGTTTACTATTTTTGGGATATTCACAAACTCCACTTTTGTAGTAAGTCCAGCATTACACATGGCCAACTACTGGCAACCTCCATTATTTTGTATTGGAGGGTGTTGCAGTACCAATAATTGTCCATCTGTAGTGCTAGACTTGCTATTGTTTTTTTTTTGTAGTAACTTACATTTGGAGTTTGTGACTACCAAAAAGTAGTAAACTTACTCAAAAGTGTAAGTTAACTTTGTGAAGCAGGCCCTCAGTATCCTAAATTCCACTGACAGAAATTCACCTCTGTAGAGACTATTTTAGAAAATGTACACCCAATATAGCAATATTTTTGTAAATGCTATTTAGGCCATGGTATTATGTCGGGCAATATTTTTGTCAACTATGTTCTGACAAAGAATCTATTTTAGTTTACTCTAATCTGAGCCAGGTCATGGTTTTGGTCCCTCAAATTCCTGAGTATGAAACAAGCTTTACTCTGTAGTCATTGTATGTAAGCTATTAAGCATAATGTACCAGATGTTTGAAGAAGGTAGGAGAATGGACACTGGAACAGATGCCATGTTTGTTTTTATTTATGGAGCCAGCGCTAATCATTTTGTCACAAGTTAACAAGTGCAGAGCAGTTAGGAACAAAGTTATTCCATGCATTCTGTTAATGATTCTTCGTAGGGCAAAGCGCATTCATCCTGGGGGCTTGTTTTAAATAGTGTGAACGTAGGTATAGTTATCATTGAAGCTTTACAATGTATGCATCTCCTCCACAGTACCATATATAAAAAATGACTTCAGAAGGCTTGGTAGACGAAGAGAACTGCACTATTAAGGGGATATAGTAGTATATTATTTATGAAAATATGCTGGGTTAGACTTTGGTCTTCCGATACAGACTGTGGGTTGATTCATTTTAGAGAACCTGTGCGGATGATGAACACATGGATAATATACATCAGAAAAAGAAATCTCTTTTAAAGTTCATAATAGGAAAACTGTTCATAGACTGCTGAACTTATGGTAGTCCTAGAATCATGGACATAAAATAAAATTGAGTGTTAGATTTCATGTTCCGGATCTAATGGTCAAGTGAACTTTTATGATTTTGCTGTCCAGTTGCATTCAATTTGTTTTTCGTTTATTTTCTTCTTTTCCTTAGAGAAGGACACGATGGATGTATGGTGCAATGGCAGAAATATGGAAACTGCGGTATGTGTAGATTACCTGCAAAAGCGTTTATACTAATTCAAACGTTATTAGGTTTAATTAGCAATGTACCCTGTTTGTATTCAATGAAGCATGAGATCAATAATGCATGAGAAAAGTGCGCTTAGAGTATTTACATTATTGACACGTATCCAAGTAGGCGAGGCGGATATGTATTGGTCCAGAGGCTTGTCTCCAGCTACTCAGGCAGAAACGTGCACCAGCGCAAAAGACTCCTGTTGTAAGATTTGAGAAGATTGTATTTGGTGTTCACTGACAATGCGGAGCACCCTATTACAATTGGATCCCATGATATTAGAGTTCATGTGGCAGTTACCTCACGCTGCATGAAAAGATCAGCTCAAGACTGCCTGTTGAGGATTTTCTGAAAGTGTTTGAGATTGTTCCAGGGGAATAGAGTGCATTTCTCACTCCGCCAATGTCTTCACCTAGGGAATTGATGTCTTTGCTGGATTTCAGCTATCTCAAGTGTTATACAACTTTGGCCAGTGAGACCGTGTGCCAGGAAGAGAGCAATACATTACTGTTATCATCGAGGCTTTAAGTAGCGTATGACCAGACAAAGTAGAAACTTAAGCCTTTACCTAAAAGTTAAGTTCCTGACACACCCTATAAGGACAGGAGCTCGCCTGGAGGATCACACAGCCCAAGCCCAGGTGACTGAAAAGTGCATGTAGGACCAAGTCAGGGACAGTGTCTGCTCAGTCAATTGTACTGTGTCCAAAGAACTGATGCATTTTGTCATCATGTGAGGGCTGAAGATGTGCCAGAGACTCTGGAGGACTTTGCCAGCTGGTGAGCCTGCATTTCTCTTTTTACCTGACTATCCTGTTGTGTGCACCTGCGACCATAACCCTAAGGTGGATGTAGAAGTGGCTTTGAAGAGGTCACTGAATCCTTGTTTGATATTATGAGGCATCTGTATTTCCTGTTTTTGAGTCGGAGAGAAAATCTAAATGTTCTCGTAATGTCCCTTTTTTGCCTTCTGTTTTGTCAGGCTGGTCACACGGAATGCAGAACTGTTGGGACCAACTTCCTACTACTTGTGGTTCTTCGTATATTGAAGTTAAAAGTTCTGTTGAAACCCTGACCGGAACTTTGGTTTCCACTACACAGAAAGCATTTCCACAACCACCCACTTCAAAGATGCAAGCATATTTGTGAACATCTTCTGGTGTGAACCACAATGTTCTAGCTCGTTCCCAAGCACCACATGGCAACCTTAAGTGCCACTGGGACCTGTTAAGAGTCACTGGCCATGCTTGTGTCTGCTACTGGAGGCAGGAGTTTCCAGTTCACCAGACACCTTTAACTAAAACATTTCCTAGTTGTTCCCTTGCCAGTGGTCACCTTTTGAAATTGGATTATCTCCACCACCGTAAATAGTTTTGTGCAGTGGGCCTTTGGGTACTAGTTCCACAGTATTATTTAGCCCCCTTTTCTACCTCAATGACCACGGCCAGAAATATAATATTCCGTTCAATACATTAGATACATTTGAATCACTTGTCTGCCACCTAAATTCTGTGACAAGAGCATATGGACCTCGATTCATGGGAAACACGAGAGCTGACAGATTCCTGACGTTTGCCCAGGATTCCTTGATGTCCAGCCCATGGGGAAAAAAATATCCTGAGCTTCAGTGTTTGGGTTTGTATCTAACTCGCAGAAAGAGCTAGAACAAGATTGTCCAACCTTTTTAAGTGGAGGGCTAAGTGACAGTTTGTTTGCATTAGAAGGTTCTCTCTTGCTTCAGCCTTTCTATTCGTGTAGAATTAGGAAAACTCATAGGGATCACTAGAGTGGATTCAAACATTGTCATGCAAAATGGCACCAACTGCCAAGATTGGATTTTGGTAAGTGATATCAGTCTCTTATCAGCCTTGAATCTTGCCAGTATTTGTCCGCAAATCTGTGTAAGGAGATGCTTTATGATGATGTGAGTGCCTAAGCATTCTGATATCATTAGATTCTCACGGACATGAACAGAAACAATTTTCATAACTTTGAGTGCGTATTTTAAATGTGAATCATTGAATGTTTAACGTTTGCTAATCAACCATGATCGCAGCAAAACTGACAAACTTCTTAAGACATGATTAAAAATGTTCTTTCTTGCACTGATTCGGGATCATATAGGTATGTTAAAACATACTTGTTGGGAATCAGGATTCAGTGTAAACAGCCATCTTGGAAATCATGTTCTTGCATCAGAAACGTGTAAGGTTTACCCCAATACATTTTCTGTTTTTTTCCTTCCTTAGGGCGAATTTGTAGAAGATGGCACAGAGACACATTTCAGCATTGGAAATCACGACTGTTGTATTAAAGCCGTTAGCAGCGGAAAACGAAGAGAAGGAATCATTCACACACTCATTGTGGATGACAAGGAGATTCCAGAAACCGCAGAATAGCTCTTTTTATGTAATTTCTAGGGGGGGGAAACTATTGTTAATATTTATTCGAATTAACGTACCTATAATTAGCCTTCACCTTCAATTCAGTTTTTTTTTATTTTCTAGATCAATGAGCCAATAAAATACCTTTTTTTAAATAATACAGTTTGATATTTCATTGGATTACATAGAGTATTGTCTAATGTGCATGTAAAAATGTATCGCATATAAACAATTAAGCTAGACATGGTACTTACATGTAACCACCTGTTTATAGTGTGTAGTGCTGTAAATGTAAATGCTCTGCATACCTACTTCTGCCATCTAGTGTTGGGCCCAGAAGTTTGCAAACTGTTTTTCTTCTAAAAACTTTGTGTCATAGAACCTGTTGTGGATCATCCGTTAATCCAGAATCTACCTGCACACGGGCTCCACCTCAGATTGCTATCCACTCCGCGGGTGAATACTGTAAGTGGACTGTTGTGTAGTGTTGAAGAGAGAGTGTGTTGTGTTTAGTAAATTGAATAAATGAAGAGGCATAGAAATATCTATGATCATCACTGAATTCCGGGAAAAGGGTAGGTACAAATTAATCTACAGCACTACATACTACGAACGGACAGTTACAAGGTAAGTAACATTTCTTTTCATAGCATATGTGGCTGTAAAGAGACATGCTTAGCATAGACTACAAAGCAGTCCCTCTCCAAAGTGGTGGCTTGCTAGCAGACCATGCAGATGTTTTCAATACCATCTGGCCAAGTAAAACTGGTTGACGTGCTAAAACATCCACACAGTAGTGCTTGGTAAAGGCATGCAGTTGACCAAGTAGGAGCCTTGCAGATATCCATCAGTGGGATGCTACCTAAAAGGTCAATGTGAATCCCTTTTTATGTGTAGAGTGTTCTTGGAGGCACAAGAAGAGTGAACTTGGCTTTAGCACAGAATGATTATTTTTAACTACCTACCTGGCAATGCCAGCTTTAGAGATGATGCACCCCTTAAGGGATTTGGTGGAGGCTACAATACGTTTAGCTCTTTTTTAACACCCAGAGTGTGAAATGCCCTGTCCGCTACAGATTCTGATTGTGGGGAAAAACAGGTAGCTCAATCGTTTGGTTCATATGGAATGATAAGACCACCTTGGGTGGACAATTTAGGGTTGGTACGAAGAACTACCCTGTCCTTATGAACCTGAATTTATGGTTCATGTATTGTAAAGGCTCAAAGTTCACTAATACATCTGAGGTAGGTGATTGCTACAAGAACTGAATATCACAAGTGTGCTGAGGCTCGAAGGGAAGGCCAGTAAGTTGTATGAGAACCACAAGGTCATAGACAGGCACAGGAGGTGTCTTTGGGGGATTTATCCTCCTTAGAACGACTATGAGAACTTTAGTTACAGGGACCCTAGAATTAGATGAATGCTGTTTGGTTTGAAGGTACATTGCAACTGCTGATAAGTATAAGTGTATGGAAGTGTAAGCGAGACCAGCCGTGCAAAGGGGTAGAAGGTAGGAAGCAAGCTCCTGCAAAAGGGCAGAAAAAAGATCTAATTGTTTCGAAATACAGTAGTGCATGAACATGTTCCACGTAGCTATCTAGCAGGTGCCGATTAGTGGGTTTTCTCCTCCCATAGGACAGCCATGAATTCCTCTGGGAGATTAACTTAACTCTAGGATCTCAAGTGCCGGATAAAGCTATTTGCACATCCCCGTTCTGTCGGCCCACCGGCGTTACCTGCGGTTCACGGTAGGCCACGAGCACTTTCAGTTTACCGTGCTGCCCTTCGGCCTTACCAGCGCCCCTCGGGTGTTCACGAAAGTGATGGTGGTGGTTGCAGCTCATCTGCACAGATCTGTGGGTCCAGTCTTCCCCTATCTCGATGACTGGTTGTTGAAGGTAGGCGCGTCCCGGACAGTCGTCTCCCACCTCCAGACTACGGCCGACATCCTGCATTTGCTGGGGTTCTCCATCCACATGCCAAAGTCGCACCTGATTCCCTCTAAGTAAGCTCCTCTTCATCGGAGCGATTCGGTTCTCGGTGCAGTTTCAGGTTTATCCTCCAGAGCAGCGAGTCCGGGATATTCAGGCTATGATTTCGATCTTTCAGCCTCTATCCCGGGTTTCGGTCAGGGTGAAGAGAAGAGGACTCTGGTTTCCTACGGAGTCCGGGCACCACATGAACCTGTTGAAGCTTTAGGAGATTTGCTTGCCAGTGAAAGCCTTTCTTCTCTTGATTAAGGGAAAGCTGGTACAGGTTTTCAGACAACACCACCGCAATGTGGTACTGCAACAAACCGGACGCTTTGTCATGAAGCTCTGCATCTCTGGACATGGCTGGAATGCCAGGGCAGACAAATTGAGCCTACGATGCCTCAGACCACGAATGGCGTCTCCACCTGGAGGTAGTGTGAGGCCTTTCAGCAGTGTGGAGGGCATTAGTTAGATCTGATTGCCACCACCGAGAACATGCAATGTCTGCAGTTTTGCGGGCTGGATTTTCCAAGGGGACTCTCGGTCGGAGACGCATTTCATCTCGAGTGAAGCTCCGGCCTCCAATACACCTTTCCGCCTACACCACTCCTGCCAAGAGTTCTCAAGAAGATCAGCAATGAATGGGCATGGGTTATTCTCTTGGCTCTAGATTGGGCATGGAGAGTCTGGTGATCCGAGCTGTCGAGCATGACCATTGACTCTCTAATCAGGCTGACTCTTCGAGAGAATCTTCTGCCGCAGCAACAGGGGAGGGTTTTGCACCCACACCTGCGCAACCTTCATCTTCATGCGTGGCAATTGAGCAGTGTCAGTTGACCGCTTTTAACCTTCCTCCTGAAGTCTGTTATGTTATTTTGGCAGCTAGGCATCCCTCTACTAAGTCGGTATACGCCTGCCATTGGGATAAGTTTGTGACATGATGTGATTCCAGAACATCGAACCCACTTTCTGTAGTTCTTCTGCTTGCTCTATCGTTGGCTTAGCAGGGCTCTGCTCTAGGCACAGTTGAAGGTTATCACTCTGCAATTTCGTCATTTTTGCAGTTGGTGGACCAGCCTTCTGTATTCAAGTCACTTGCTGTGGCTTGGTTTACTAAAGGCTTGCAGCACGTTTCCACCCCCAGGCCAGTCATGATGCCCCAGTGGGATCTACATCTTGTTCTCACCTTCTTGATGTGTTCACCCTTTGAGCCTCAGTACAGTTGCCCTTTTGGGGTACTGACCATTAGTACGGCCTTTCTAGTGGCTATAACATCGGCCAAGAGGGTCAGCAAATTGCAGGCTCCCTCTGTGCACTCTCTACCCGGACAAGCTGGTCTTTAGGACATGTGCCTCATTCCTCCTGAAGGATGTGACTCCCTTCAATGTAGGCCACAACGTTCCCCTGCCTAGCTTTGCTCTGTCTCATCCCTCCAAAGTGGAGGAGAGACTCCCCTGGACCCAAAAAGAGTGTTGTTGTACTCCAGCTTGATCTCACAAAAGAGTTCTGGGTGGATGATCAACTCTTTGTGGGGTACGTAGGAGCTAAGAAAGGGAATGCTGGGAGCCAAGCTCGCGAGCGTAATGGTCGCCTTGTAGCTCGGCTCCGTCAGCCCTCTGGCCTGACCCGCTTATCCTGTTGCATATCCTGCCCAGAGACTACATAATTCCGAAGAAATAGCAGCGCAACGTTTCGCTCATACTCACCGTTTGGCCTGGAGTCTCCGGCGTGCTGCGGTTTCGAAGTTGTGCCCCCCGAGGGGACCTGGGCCTTCGTGGTGTTGAGACCGGGGCCTCGCCTATCGGATCCGGCCTGGCGTTGTGGTGACCGTCGGCCCCGGCCGAGAGACTGCGCCACTGGTGAGAGCCGTTGTGAGAACATCCCGGTGACCCTGATCCGGGCCCGCCTTGGCGGCCGTGAGGCTGGTGCGGAGCGCGGTGCTCCGTGGACTGATCGTGTGAAGGGGTCCCCCCGCCGCTGCTCCGTCCATCGACCCTGGACCCTCGTCCTCGGACTCCGTTTGAGAGGAGCACCAGCGATACTGCAGACGGCCCCCCGCCTCGGGCGAATCTCCTTTTTCCACCGAGGCTGCCATTGCTGGGACCCCCCGGAAATCTGTAAAGGCCCACATTTGTGCACTGTTCTGAGAATCGCGGAGGGTGGTGAGGAGGCTGAATTCACAAAATGGCTGCCGACGACCTGTGCTGTGGGTCTCCTCGTGATGACGGACTTGGGTTGCTGGATTGCACGGGGGCCTGGACGTGTGTGCGTGAGCCTACGATTCGAGACGTTCTTGATGCCCTACGATCCTTACGCGCGGCCCTGGCCCCCGGTGCTCCGGGAGACTCGATTCGTTCCACCGCCATCTTGGGTGAACGCGCCTTCATGGTCCCCTCTTGTCTCAGTGATGCCACTGCCTCGCCTCCCTCGGCCGCTACGAGGGTTACTGTCGCTATCCATCGACGGGTCTGCTGGCCGGTGGATTTGGAACCTCCTGCTCTTCGATATTTGGAGTTTGGGGACTTGGATGTCGTGCGGAGATCCGATCCTCCCCGGGTGCCTGTGAACAATGGGGGACCGCTGCCTGTTTCTACCTTGATGAGGTCGTGTTTCTATTTTGCAGGGAAACCCCCACTTTTCCTAACGGCGAGACTGAACTCCTGTCTATTATTGCCCTTGTTGCTACTGTTGAGACATTTGAACTGCCTATTTGAACTTTTGCCCACTTGCTTATTGACTGCCTTCCCTGGCCTACGTTTTGCTCGTAATTTTTTTCATTTGTGTGCTTGCCTCGCATCATGTTGCTTACTTCACACTGTCCTGTGGTGGGTGGTAATTGTGGTTAGGAAGGGACTGGGGTGAGATGCACGGCTCCCGGTGGTTTATTGGTGTACAGATCTATGGCGAAGTTGCTCATATTTCTAGTGCTGTGGGAGATTCCCCTGTACGTTTTTTGGCGCTCGAGATTGTGTCGTTCTGGTTCACATGTAATATGATCGTATGGTTGGGTGGAGGGCTGTGGCCGACCGTATTTGTTTCTGCCCTTTTGCTCCTCCCTCCCATTTATTTCTTTTGTTTTCATGTTCTTTTTTGTCTCTATATTCTTCTTTTCTCTTGTCTCTACTACATTTCGGGTTCTGGTTTAGGGCGACAGGCGCGCTGTTAAGAGGGTAGGCCGTAGCCTTCTGCAGGGGTGCAGGGTGGGTTGGGTCTTATTTGATGTTTTATTTTCCTCAGTTCTACGGCCCTTTTGTATCTCTTTATTGGAGTGCCGCGTCTGTCCTTGCCTTCCGTGGTATGATTGGGGTGGGGTCTGTAATGTCGCTGTTCTTCTTTTTGTAGTTCTGCTGCTTTCCATTGCGACTCCCATGCCCTCCTCGTTGCTATATTTTCGCTCTTTTCTGTGTTCCTTGCTACGGTGCGCTTGTTTAGGCGCGGCATTCTTCTCTTTCAGTCTGTGTTTTCCTTTCCCTCTCTTCTTTCCTCTTCCCCCCCCCCCCCCCCCCCCCCCCTTTTTCCTTCTCTCCCAAGGTCAGTATGACGGGTTAGTCTTGGTGTTGTCGCTATTCCGGCCCCTTTGTTCTGTTTCCGATGTGCTACTGGGAGGTGGGGTTGCAAATTTGTTCTTAAATTATATACTGACTTGTGTTCATGGCCCCGTTTTTATGCCGATATATACAATGTTGACATTCCTGCATAGCTGCCCTTTAGCCTTTCTGTTACCAAAGGTTTGATTTGGGATTCCGGATTCCTTTATATTGTCGCCGAGCCTGTCATGCTCCTTATCGCCCTATTATAAAAAAAAAATAACCTTCTTTGCTCCTGTTTGCTGGCCGTTTGGATTCTCTCTCCTCCCCCCCCTTTTTAAGATTGTATTGCTTACGTTCCTCTATGATTGATTCTGTAACTTCATTCTGGACTTCTTGACTGCTTTCACATATTATGGCCGGCCAGTTTGGTTGTAGGCCCAGACTTGTATATCCTGTCTATACCAATAAAGGTTTCAAAAAAAAAGAAAAAAAAAAAAAAGAAAGGGAATGCTGTGCAGAAACGGACCATATCAAGGTGGATAGTGCTCTTCATCACGATTTGCTACACATTGGCCAAGAAGCAACCCCTTGAAGGTTTGCCTGCTTACTACACCAGAGCTAAGGCTGCAACAACTGCGTTAGCCCATGGAGTCCCTGTCCTGGACATATGTCAGGTAGCAAAGTGGGCTTCTTTGCACATGTTTATCAAACACTACTGTCTCGACATTCCTGTCCATTTCAACCGGCACTTCACCTGTTCGGTCCTGCAGGACTTTCTGGTTTAAATTGTATTCACAGACCCATCTGCAGGGAGGCATTCCTTGGGTATCTATTGTACGATAAGGAACCTGTGGATAGAAGTCTTTATCAGATGAACAAGTTACTTATCTTCAGTAACACATTATCTGGTAGAGACTATATCTAGCAGCAGACTCCGTACGACCCTCCCATCCTCCCCACTCCGCGAACTGATTGCAGTGTAAGGGACCCCCTTCTCTGGGCCTTAGTATTTCACACCAGTGGTCAGTTCTCATCTTGGCTGTGTACTCCTGGCATGGGAAGTCACAAAAGTAGAGGACGTCCGTGTGCCAGGGTGGTGCCTAGATAGGTACTGCTCACATCATTTCCGCCTACGCAGAGCTGAACAATGCCACCTACCTGTACGCAGAGCTCAAAAAACGTCTGGTACCAGTCTGATGCCTGAGGAATATTCTATAGTAAGGAATATGCCACTAGGTAGTCTCTAACTGATAAGGTTTAACCAAAGATAACTTGTTCGTCTCTTACCGCGGCCATGTTGGAGAAGAGGAGCGTGCTCATGTTCAGGGTCACGTCACCCCAAAATAACCAGTGAGAGCCTGTGTTCCATGCCCAATCATAATTCCATAACCCTTAGACACTCCCAAATCGTGTCTAGCAATGTGCCCATTGGCCACACATTCTCTCCGATACTGTTTGTATTTATTGTGCCCATCGGAAAAAGCCCTGTTTGGTGATGTAAGTCTGATGTAACAATTTCATTTGGACATACCTGAATCTAGCTCAGATAGCAACTTCTCTGGGATACCTACATGCCACCCCCCATTTGCCGTCCTTGAGTCTGCCCAGGTCGCTGTCCCAGTTTCCCCTCAGTGTCTGCAGGGGGATTGACTATTATTTAGGAGTATGGAGTAGATCTGAGATGCTGCATGCATGTCAAGGGGCCCCTAGCACCCTGTATTCTAACGGTTCTCTTCTACTATTTCTTGGGTCTGACCAATCCAGTGGGCCAGGGTCAACCTGACCTATAAGTAGCGTAGGAATGGGCCCTCGGTCAAGTTGTAGTGCCTCTATAGTTCCTCAATGGACAGCCACCCGTCTTACTCTTGACAACCCCAGTTTCAAGTTGCCCAATGTATCCCATTGTCTATATGCCATCACCAAGTGCATATCTGCTAGGGCAGTTGAGCCCCACATTGGTGTCCCTAGCGTCAGCTTATCTGTTCATCCCAATTTATGTACTGCCCTTCTATAGGTCCGGACCATGGTGGCCATTGGTGCTAGAATATCCACCGGTCTCTCGGTGCCATAGAACTGCCTAACATAGCCACAAGGGTCGATAACCTGTCTGCCAGGGAAGGTTCCATCTGGCCTGCAAAGGACCAACTGCTTACCACCAACGTTTGGTTCACTGAATAATACAGACGCAGAACAAGTAATGCTGTCCCCCCCCCCCCCATGGACTTTCTAGTTAAGAGTGGTAAACGCTATCCTCTGCATCCCCCATTCCAAATCAGGGATTTAATTTCGGCCTCCACCGATTTGAAGAAGTGATTGAGGACCTCAAACAGTGAGTTCTGCAGGTCATAGAATTTGGGTAGGGATATCATCTTGTATGGGGTGAACTTCCATAGCAGTGAGAGGGGGAGTTAATGCCAGTTCCCCTCGAAAGTCCACCAAAATAACACCCAAATGTATGTGGTAGAATCATTTGTAGCCTGTGGTCACATATACACCCAGGTAAGTGAACGACAGTCCTCCAAACTCAGCGGGCCTTGCACCCACCACTCGTTCTCCAGTTCGGGAGCAGATATGCAACTAATTTCTTCCAATTGATGTTAATACCTAAAAAATAACAAAAGACTCCAAGGATTTTGAGAATCCTTGGAAAAGACTGATCTGGGTCTGCAAGATGAGGTAGACTTTTTTTATATTTCTTTTTATTAAAACAAGGCATCAATAAACACATCGGTGCATAGTACAGAAGAGGATCGTTCACAGTGTCAACATACAATACAATAAATATTAGTTAGGGGGGGAACGAAACATCAATACCATAAATATTCACATATACGGGTCATGGGGGAAAGTGGGACATCAAAGACTACATTTGCAGGTGGCACACAAATATTCCCTCTGTAATTATTCCAAGGGCCCCAGACACTGTTCCACTTCCGAGGACGACCCCTTGCCAGGTAAACAGTTTTTTCACGGAACATACACCAATCCATACTTTCTATCCACCCCTCTATCGTTGGCGGCCTTTCAGAGCCCCACTGCTGTGCTATGTTTCGCTTAGCAATCATGGCCCCCAACGTGACCCATTGGGTTTGTGCAGTGTTTAGGTCCGTAGGCTCCCAAATATTCAGTAAGCATTTCCTAGCTTCCGGCAAGAGAGCCACACCTGTCACTTCCTGCATAACATCATGGACAGAGCCCCAGTAATTTACCATATACCGACAATCCCATATGATATGGAGAAACGTCCCCAATTGACCACATCCCCGCTTACATAGACCATCCTTCGTTTAACCCATTCTAATCAGACGTGGACCCGTGACATAAACTCTGTGGAGTATTTTCAGCTGGACAAGTCTCAGCCGTGCTGAAATCGCATCCTCCTTCGGAGAGGAGATTGCAGATTGACAGTCTTCATCATCAATTTCGAGACCATCTCAGGTCCACTTATTTCTCAAATCTACTAGAAGGTCCGCTCTATGATTTATCAGTTTTTTATAAATAAGAGAAATGGTGCTATCGGGCAAATGTCCGTCTAGGATGCGGTCCTCCAATGGGGATGCCTCCGGTATCTTCTCCCCCTCGGGGAAGATCGATCTATTGCATGACTAACCTGCGCATAACGAAAATACTCCGTCCCACTCAGCTTGTATTCAGTTTGTAATTCAGCAAATGACTTAATCTTCCCCTTCGCCCAGAGATCACCTACAGTAGTAATCCCTATCAGGTCCCATTTGTCGAAACCCTTCGTATTCCATAGCTTACCTATCTGCAAAGAGTGGGGTAGCCAAAGTCATGCGGTCCTTCCATCCAAGCGAACTAGTGACATCATGCCATATACGTACCGCCACCCTGGTCTGTCCCGTCAGAGTTTTCTCTACTGATCTGGTATACAGCGCTCTGCTATAACTACCACCAGGAAGTAGCCATCTGTCCATAATATAACCAGGATCTGTATCGGACCCGTAGGTACCATGATTTATCGCCCCCAATTGCGACGCCCAATAGTATCTCTTGATATCGGGGAGGGCGATCCCTCCATCATACCACGAGAGCATCAGCTTGGCTAATGCTATACGCGGCCTGCCGTCCCAGAGTAGTTTACGCTGCAAACCCTCCACTTCGCGAAAATAGCTAGCAGGTACCACATCTAGAGTGTTTTGGAGGGCATAAAGGAAACGGGGCAAGGACATCATTTTGAAAAGGGCCGCCCGTCCTAGCATCGAGAGCGGAAGTCTCTGCCACCCAGCTACATTACTTTTCAGACGGGCCAGTGGAGGGAGAAGGTTCTTTTCATACCAGATCGTAGGATCAATTGAAGTATAAACCCCAAGATATTTGAACCCTTCCTTTGCGATTCGAATGGGACAATTCCGAGGCAAAATGGGGGCATCCCATTTCGCCCAGTTTATGAATAATCCTGAATTTCTACCATAAGAGGCCAATACATCACAGAGCACAATAAGGGACTTCCTTGGAGAGGAAAGATAAAGTAAGATGTCGTCAGCATATAAAGAGATCCGATCTTCAAACTGCGGAGACCAACGAATACCCCTAATCGAGTTCTCCCAACGGAGCCAGGCCGCAAGAGGCTCGAGAGCCAACGAAAACAGAAGGGGAGAAAGCGGGCAGCCCTGCTTAGTGCCCCGCCCAAGACAAAATGGAGCCGAGACACGACCATTCACGACAACCTGCGCAAGAGGCTCAGTGTATAATAGGCGTACCCAGCTAATGAACTCCGGACCAAAACCAAATTTTGCCAGAACAGCACACAAATATGGCCATTCCACCGTGTCAAAAGCCATCGTCGCGTCAAGTGACGCAATGATTGCCGGCTCTCGCAAGGTATGCGCCCTCGCAAGAACCCCATGCAACCGCCTCCGGTTCAAAGCCGTATTTCTATGCGGAATAAATCCCGATTGGTCGGGATGTACTAGCTCACCAATGACTTAGATCAATCTATTGGACAGTATTTTAGCCAGTATCTTGGGTTCCAGCGTTCAACAATGAGATCGGCCTGTACGAAGCGCAGCTAGCTCTGGGCTCCCCTTCCTTATGTATCACCACTATCGATGCCAGTCTCTGATCCTGGGGGAGCACACCACACTCTCGGGACTCTAAAAACATATCTCTCAAATAGGGGGCGATTTTATCGGGTCGAAGCTTGTACAGTTCGATAGGGAGACCATTGGGACCCATCGCTTTTCCAGAATTCAAGGAGCGCACTGCCAAGGCTACCTCATCAGCGGTAAGCTTACCGTCCATGAGGTCACGATCTTCCGTAGACAGACAGCTTAATATCCCTCAACAATAGACACGAATCTTCCTCCGTTCTATCTGAGACTGAAGTGTAAATAATACGAAAGTATTCAGCAAAGCGGTCCACTATCCCTTGTGGGTCAGTTATACAAGTCCCATCCTTAGTCTCAATCTCTGGAACCACCCGATCTGCTCTATCCTTCCTATCTAACCAGGCAATCAATTTACTCGCCTTGTCCCCCACATCATAAAGACGCCCCTGCTGCTCTCGACTTAGGGCTCTTGCACTATCAGTGACCAATGTCCTATACTCAAGCTGCTTGAGTTGTAAAACATGCAATCAGGCACGGGTCACCTCCTGTTCCAATTCCAGTTCTATGTTGGCTATTTCCGACTCAATTCTCACTACGTCCTCCTCTTTCTGCTTTTTGACACCCGCGATCAGGGATAAAGCCTGACCCCCTGACCACAGTCTTAAAAGCCTCCCACAACGAAATCGACGAGGAAACCGATCCCTCATTATCTTGAAAATAATGCTCAAACGCTTGTAAAAAATCCTTGCGAATTTTAGGATTACGCAGATACCAGGGATTAATGGGGGTGACTCTACCACTTGAGCCAGAAGCCAAATCAAATCTAAGCCATAACGGCAAGTGATCCGAAATACCTCTGGCCAGATGCTGTACTTCAACAATATACGAAGCCTGGGCCGCAGGCACCAGACCATAGTCAATCCGAGAGAGACTACCATGAGCGCCAGAGTGAAAGGTGTACTGTTGCTGACTAGTATGAAATAATCCTCCGCTATCAACCAAGCCCAGTGCCTCCATAAAGTCCGGCAGCCATTTTTGAGCCCGCCTCACGTCCCGTGACGGATACCTGTCCAGGGTTCCAGAGACTACAGCGTTGAAATCTCCACCCAAGATCAATAATCCACTAGGAAGATCCAACACAATCTTCCCCAGCTCAAAAAAGGTCGTATTCTGCAGACTCGGAGGGACATAAATCGAAACCAGGGAGAGTGTGTGCCCCTACCAACTTCCCGAGACTGCAGCATAACGTCCCCTCTCATCTGCAACAACCGAATCAACTACAAACGGGAGAGAATTCTTAAAAAGTATCCCAACACCCCGGGACCCAGAAGTAAAACCCGCATGCACCACCAGCCGATAGCCTTTCCTATTCATCGCCTTACATACATTTCCAACCAAGTGAGTTTCCTGAAGTAGGACCACATCCGGGGAATGTCTTTTAAGGAATTGTATAACCACACTGCGCTTGATTTTATCCCCCAACCCATTAACGTTCCAACTCAATACCCTCAACCCCCTACCCCCATCATGAAACAGAAAGAAGACCCAACCCTCCTCCGAGCCCCGCACCATAAAAAAGCAATCTTGAAATATAATGCCTTGCGTAAACACAAACAAAACACAACAAATCAACATTTCCCCCCACCTCCCCCCAAACATCCCGTTACGCTACCCCCCTCCCTGCAACCCTGCTTACGACTATCAAGCCTCCTCAACTTGCAGTGTGCCTGTCGCCCGCCACATCTAGACTAAACTACAAAAAGTAAGTCCGAGGAGGAAAGAGACCTACCGATAGCCCATTGACCCCCCCTTATGTACTGTGCTAAGTCTGTGCTCCAAAACATTACAACAATGGACCAATCCCCAGCTCTCCCCAGGTCCCAGAACAACAGATCTCATTCTTGTTCTTGCGCACCCCCGTCTTCTTCTCCACTCTGTCTCTGGGGCTCTTGCTGGGCAGTTAAGGTGTCCAACCAATCTGCAACGATCTCCGGCCTTCTTTTCACCCCCATATACCTCAGTCTCTGCTTCTGGACTGCTTGCGTAAAGTCCAGAAAAAAACTGATGGACGAGTTTTCATACTTCAAGGGGCCCCCCAATCTGGACGCCTGGAGGATTACGTCTCTGTCCCTGAAATTCAATATTCTGGCTATCAAGGGCCGGAGCGGGCCACCAACACACGGTCTACCTCCAGGAATTCTGTGTGCCCGCTCGACGGTGAAGAACTTGCTCAGGCCTTTGGGTCCAAGGTGATTGATTATTAGACCCTCCACAAATAGATTGGCCGCTTGCCCCTCCGCTTTTTCCGGCACCCCAATGATAAGAATGTTATTCTTCCGGGCCCTCCCTTCAAAATCCTCCAGTCGCCGACAAACAAGTTCAATGGAGGCCGTCAGAGTCCGTACTTCAGATTGTAATTTAGTGACATCATCCGTAAGACTAGCCGTCTTAATGTCCAAAGACTTCACTCTCTCACTCGTCTTCGTGAGGTCCGTCCAAATCAAGTTAACCTCAATGGACACAGTGTCCAATTTATGAGCAAGGGTCTCCATCTTCTGTCCAAGCAAGGACTTGATCCCATCAATGGCGGCCATCACGTCTTGCAATGTCTGCTCCACTTCCAGGGCAGAGGCGTCCTTTACTCCTTTCTGTGACTTTCCCAGTCCACTTGGCGACCCCTTAGCATTTGCATGTCGGTCCATGTTGTTCGATTGAGTATACCTTCCCCCTCTAGTGGACTTCAATTGCCTTTTGTCCCCCTCCGGCTTGGTCGCCATTTTGGGACAATCCTATATTCGTCGTCTGATCCGGGGAGGCGGCACTTGGCAATCGTTGTTGGTGGACAATATCGAGTACCTTGCTTTCGACCCTTCAGGATAATTCGCCAATCATCCGTGGTTCCGCGGCCCATCAGTCAGTAGAGAGACCAGGTAGCGGTAGCCGTACGACACGGCACGCAGTCAAAAGTCTAGTTTTTGCGTCCGTAGGCCTCCACCCTTATAAAATGTCCACATTGCATGGCCCACTGACACCGACTGGGGAGTCCAACAATCAAGAAGTGCACCTCGGCCAGATCGCCAAGCGTTCCCGTCGAAATCGAAAGTGAAACCAAATGGGGCTGTGAGGCCAGACCGGCCACTTCCGGTACCCAACGCCGTTGTTGTCGAACTACGCCACGGGCACTATGCCAACCCAAGCTCCGGGCATCCGGGAGAAACAGGCCGCAAACTTTCCGACCCCACAACTCCGGTTTCTGGGGCGATTTCGGGATCCGGTTTTCAGCATTCAGTACTCCTTCGGTTCCACTGCAAGAAGCACTCCACAGCAGACAGGATTAATGACAGGATATATTCGGGGGCTACGGGGGTCTCGGGAGCCCCAAGCTCACGCGGCCATCTTGGATGCGCGCGAAGCTCCTTCAAGATACGGTAGACTTGATGAAATCACGTTGTCAAAGACTCAGTCCCATCGCAATCTCCTTAACAGTATGCCCATCTGTATCGAGCTCCCCAGTAGTTCCATTGCGAACAGCAGCAGAGACAGGACAGCCCTGACGGGTGCCTCAGCCCAGCTCTAATTCCTAGGATAGTGTGCCATTCATTCAGACTCTCACCCAAGGTTTATGGTAAAAGAGATGGAAGGATTTCCTCTTCCCGAGACGCTGACAAGGCTCTGTCAAATTGGAGCTTACTATGGACATTGGAATCTTACTGTTATATTTCTTTAAGATGCTGCCTGGAATGTCTCATCCCTGTGATGTGGTGGGGATTCTAGCCTGATGTCATCCCTGTGGCATCAGGGACAGTTGGTCCAGCTGTGTCTGGCAAGAGGCTGTTTGGGCTCTTTCTTCAATTGGAATAAATATACTTGAAGATACACTTACCTCAGAATTTGGTTGTGTAGTCTGAAATAAGACTGAGTTACAGGTCGTTTTTTCTGCCAGAATTTGGAAACCTTCTCCATAATCTTTAATTTTTCATAGTGACCCATTTTATTTCTTAACCTCGGATCTGTGGGCCCGATTCACAGAACTAACTTAAGACAAAATCCTAAACTTACTACCATTTTGGGATTCACAGAAGGCACTTACTCATTTCGGTATTCACTGAAGTTAGGAGTCCTAACTTTAGAACTCCTAAATGCCTTCTGTGAATACCAAAAGTCTTAAAGTAAGGATTTTTCTCAGTTTAGGAGTAGTAAAGTTAGGAGTCCTAACTTCAGGACTCCTAAATGCCTTCGGTGAAGACCGAAAGTCTTAAAGTTAGGATTTCTCTCAATTTAGGAGTAGTAAAGTCCTAACTTGACTACTTCCAAAAACCGCACAGTGCCTCCGCTCAACACATAGGCCCAAGTAGGGATTTGTGGAATGTGAAAGAACGACCCTAGATGTACAGACATGGTGACCACAGAAGCAGACCAGGGAAGGAAGAACCGACGCCAACAGCAGCCCGCCCCCAACAGCCACGCAGAAGCCAACAGGTCCCGGAATCTCCAGGAGGATCTCAGGGCCAAGGCCAAAACAGGGATCAATCAGGTCAAACCCTGCACAATAAAGGAGAGCCGGATGAACGGACCGCAGGCCCAAAAGCCACACCAACCCCATGAGACCGTAACTGCCAGGCCACAGCGTAAAAATTGAAACACTGCATGAAAACGTATCAACCACTGACAAGTTGACAGAACTAGCAGGACACGAACCCTCGTGCTGAGAGAGGCTGTGGCACCAGAGGCACAGAACATACCATTGTGCTATAGCTCCGTAGCAAGCAACCAAGGCTGGAAGTAGAAGACCTACGTACACAAAGCACAACTGACCATGCCATGATACAGAAAGACCAGCAGGCAATAACTACAAAGACAGCATGCTATACCAGAAGCACGCAGAAAGCCAATCCACCCAAAAAATAATGAGGGGGTTAGACCAGAAGCACAGGAAGTAGAGCGTCGAAGCCGAGACTCTAACCGGCAACCCCAGCCTCTGGGACAACCATACTAGCCACAAGGCAATCTCCCAGCTCCTATACACACACAAACAGTGCACAGAAGTAGGCCGACAGGAACAGGCCAGCAGAGTGGGAAAAAGAACCCCAAGAAAGGAGTAAGTAAAACAGACTCACGGCCGGAACCGGAGACTGAAACCCCCAAAAGGTGAGCATGTGTAACCCGATGCACAGCAATGGGACACAGGGCCCAAAAAACAATTAAAAAGCAATGGGCCGAAACGGGACAGCAACAAAACAAGCTGCATGCACTCATAAGAAACGAGAGCCCCCAACAGCGCTTGTCCACCCCTCGACAAAGTAAACCAGGGAAACAGACATGCAGCAGGAGAACCAAGTGGAGCGCATGTGTAAGTGCAAGATCCAACCAACTGGAAACACCGGAGGCCACAAGCATGAAAAGACAAGCACTCCACACAGTCTACAAGCCGCACAGATGAACGGGAAAACACGTGGCAACCCCCGGGACCGGGCAAGATGGCAACCGAGTAGCAACGCCGCAAGGATGCTCCGCTGGGTCTCCCTGCACCTGTCAGCTGTACACTGTCGAAATAGCTGGAAACAGGGGGGGGAGAGTCGGCGATCTAAGAAAGCGATGTAAATCTCCTGTAATTCCTTACTAAAAGATCGTGGATGCTGCAGTCAAGCAATGCCGGTAAAATATACACGAAAAGACGGACGGGCTGTACCCTGCCAGTGGCTACTCACGTTCTGCATTTCCAACGAGGACGCACAGACCGCTCCACACTCGTGGATTGGAGCTGCCCTGCGCTACCTTCTCTCAACGTGGAAAATCGGCACAGGAGGTTTCGAGTGTCTAAATCAACGTGAAACGAACTGCTCGAACTGTTTGAAGACAAATCACCTGCCTCAAAGGCTCCCGAAGAGAGGACCTGGTGCGGGAGCAGCGAGATCGGGACATTTTTTCAGCACGAAACAAGTAAGGATGGAGAGCAAAGGAATGAGCGCTAGGGCTCTTAAGTTAAAAGCTTTGTCTTCTGGACCTTTGCAACAAGGCGCGCTGTCGGGCACACGTGAAAAGAAAACGGAGCCTCTGAGCTCTAAAAGCGGTGGCAGCAATGGGAGCAAAATTGATATAGCAGATCCCATAACTAAAAACATGCAAGGAAAAGTTTGTTCGAATGCACCACAGATAACAAATGGGGGGAAAAAGCCAAACACTCGGGTCACAAGAGAACCAAACCCCTCGCAACCCCTCATCACTACCAGTTTCACAGCAGCGAAAGGAGGCGAAAGCACGGACCCCACCTTGAGAGCCTGTAATCAAGGGGCAAATAATCAGGCAGATATTATGAATTCACCCATACCAGTCATAATGCCAGTCATAATGGATAGCAAAACGCTGGATTTGGACCTGGCTACGAAGACTGTGTCCCTGGCAAACGACATACGGGACCAGGTACATAGTGCCCAAATAAGCACAGTCATCACTGCTTTAAGTGAAACCTCTCCGCTGCAAGACTCTGACAACCCTTCTTCACAATCAGCTATAGAAAGGGATGGTGCTCATGCTGATGACAATCCTAAAACGCCGAACAATCAGGACAAGTTCTTTTCTCTAACTGAAGAGTCAGATATGTCGGACATCAGCATATCTCTGTCGAGCGGAGAGGAAGGGAGGCGATGGCATAGTAGTCACGATTCTGACTCACGTCGAGGCAAACCAAGCACTAAAAGACGCCTTAAAAAAAAACTGGCAGAACTCTAACTCATAAAGAAAGCGATATGTCGGAGAAAGAAGGTACCAAAAAACACAGTCGATGGACAGAATGTAGAACAATGTCATACATTCACCCCAGTACAAGGATCTGGGCCTAAATCCATCGTTTTTTTGCACTCCACACCACCCTGGGTTAAACACTGCTATATGCAAATCAGCTCTGACCCTGTGCCTCATGGCAACAGTCCAGTCCGAACTACCAAGCCATGTCTTTCCCAGACCGGAATCAAGCATCCAAGGACCGGTTTCTGGCTATAAGCCTTCATTCAGCCTGGATAGCTTGACTCCAGTGGTGTGGAGAGCCTGGGACTCACGTCTGAGCATACCCAGTCCACTCGGGGTGAAAATTGCAAAAAACACAGTTGATGGACAGAATGTAGAACAATGTCATACATTCACCCCAGTACAAGGATCTGGGCCTAAATCCATCGTTTTTTTGCACTCCACACCACCCTGGGTTAGGCACTGGCTATATGCAAATCAGCTCTGACCCTGTGCCTCATGGCAACAGTCCAGTCCGAACTACCAAGCCATGTCTTTCCCAGACCGGAATCAAGCATCCAAGGACCGGTTTCTGGCTATCAGCCTTCATTCAGCCTGGATAGCTTGACTCCAGTGGTGTGGAGAGCCTGGGACTCACGTCTGAGCATACCCAGTCCACTCGTGGTGAAAATTGCAAAAAACACAGTTGATGGACAGAATGTAGAACAATGTCATACATTCACCCCAGTACAAGGATCTGGGCCTAAATCCATCGTTTTTTTGCACTCCACACCACCCTGGGTTAGACACTGGCTATATGCAAATCAGCTCTGACCCTGTGCCTCATGGCAACAATCCAGTCCGAACTACCAAGCCATGTCTTTCCCAGACCGGAATCAAGCATCCAAGGACCAAGGAGAAAGAAGGTACGGCGGAATTAAAATGGGATTATAGCAGCACCTCTTTGACCCTGCATGAGAATTCTGCGGCAGTCATGGACCAGGCAAAGGAGGGAGAAACTTCAGCCAATGGTCTCGCACTGCTGGATATTCTACAAACCATAAAGGGATTTCAAGAGGAAGTGAAAGCAGATAGCTGTAGATCTAGGCTAGCCGCAAAAAAGCTGCAAGGAGCCGTCAGGAAAGTCGGAAGAACTTGCTCCAAAATTGCAGATCGAATGGCCTCAGTGGAAGGGGGGACAGAACAACTAGAAAAGGACGTGGTTACACTTCAGGCACAGCATGAGGGTGTGGTGAAGGACCTCATGTGGAAGAAGGAGGAGCAAGAAAATCGCCAGCGGCGTAACAACCTCCGCTTTCTTGGAATACCAGAAGGAGTTGAGAAAGATGACCCTAGGAAATTTATGATCGCCTTGCTTAAAGGGGCTCTTCCAGAACTACAGGCTAGGGATTTGGAAAGGGAGATCCAGCGAGCCCACAGATTTCCTTGGTTTCCTGGGAAACGAGCAACAACCTCTCAGCACCCCCGGGCTATGTTGGTATTTTTTGGGAACTACTTACTCCGCCAAACTCTTTTTGACCTAGCAAGACCCACCAACAAACGATCCTGTGAGGGGGTATCTTTTTTTACAAGACCTGGTTTTGCACACGCCACTGTAGAGCGCAGATGGCGACTTCGGCAACTGTTTGAACCATTTCAGAAACTGGGTGCTGAGGTTTATCTACAAAATCCTGCTAGACTTAAAGTAGTATTTAAAGGGGCTATTCGTAGTTTTATTTCAGAAATTCAAGCACAGAAATATCTAGAGGAACTGTCTAGTTGAGGAACTGTCTAGACATAACTAAAATTGCTCAAACCCCTTTTTTTTCCTGCGTGGATCATGGCATGGGTATTCTGCAGTACGGGGATATTTTGAATTGAAAAGGTCATTAGAAGGGTTATGCAACTGAAAAGCTCCTTTACTAATGTTTGGTCTTTATAATATATAAAGTAATTCACAGAGTTGATGAGGGCTTGGGGACTTTTTTTTTTTGAGAAAGCAGGGAACCCAGCGGGGCCTGCGGGGCTCTGTGCATCGGATGCCATATTCCTGGCTCGGCCAGGTAACCTCAGAGGGAGGTGGGGGGTGGTAAGGGGGGGGGGGTCAGACAGAGTGTGTCAGTAAATCACATTAAGGTGTAAACAAGCTTGCTTTAGCAACTACGCTGGTGCTGCTATTCCTCAGATGCAAGAGGAGTTGTATGTAGATGAGGCAAACAAGAAAATGAGATGGGCCTGCTAAAACCTTTGTCAATGAATATATGTGGCCTAAATGATAGGAAAAAACAACAATTGGTAGCGGCTGGTTTGCAAACCTGGGGGGAAAATGTAGTTTGCTTACAAGAGACACATGTGAAAGGGTCCCAAATGCACATTTTAAAATTACTTGGATATAGATTGATTTGTGCTTCTACTCAAACTGCAAGAGTCCGGGGAGTCGCTATTCTCGCTAAGGGGAACAGGCTTGTTTTTAATCATTCTAAAACAGATAAATATGGCCGTTGGGTGATGACTGAATGTCAGTATGGAAAAGGACATACATTGACACTCTGTACCATTTATGGCTGTAACAGTGACGACCCGGAGGTTTTTGAGGTGGTTTCAAATGAACTTATGCATTGGCCCTTACCCCTTGTGGTTTGCGGAGACTTTAATATTAATCTCCCAACTAATTGGTCTTTGAATGATACATGGCAATACACGGGGAGCAAGCCCAAAGTATTCAGAGCACTGAGGGATTTTTGCAGTGTGTTGGTAGATGGTTGGCAGACAAATAAGCCCGACAACCCGGGCTTCACATTTTTCTCCAATCCGCACCTCACCCATGCAAGATTGGATTATGTTTTTATGTCAAACACAATTAAAACTAAGTGTAAGATGGAAAAACTCCCGCGAGTTCTTTCAGACCATAACCCATTAATTTGTTCTTTAGAAGCTGGAAATGATAGAGATCGGCCAACCTCCTGGTCTTTTGAGAAGTCTTTACTTCTAGATAATGATTATTGTAATCACATGAAGATTTGGATTCCTAACTTTTTAGCCATTAATTTAGGGAGCACCGCAGAGGGGATAGAATGGGATGCACTGAAGGCAGGGATACGTGGGGAGATGCTACAGTATTCCCTAAAGGCTAACAAACAGGCAAAGCTAGCCATGCATCAGTTGCAAGAAAACCTAAGGAATGCGGAGGAGAGGCTGGTGAGAGAGACAATGGGGTCTACCCGGGGAAGAAATGAGAGCATAGAAAAGCTAAAGAATCAAGTGGCAATTGATAAAGCTAAAATGATGGGTGTCTTTACAGATAAAGCTGTTAAAAAAAATGCTTTCTCAAAAAGAAACAATTTATGAGGTGGGTGAGCAGATTGGACACCAATTGGCGGTCCGTGCTAGACAACAGATAAACTCAAATCTGATTCGGGAGATTTTAGATCCGCAGGGAAAGCGCCTATCGGATCCAGAACAAATAAGACAGGCATTCTGGCAGTTTTATCAAAACTTATACACAAAGACTGTGGGGGGAAGCCAGGTAAAATGTGAGCGATATTTAGAAAATGTTACTCTAGAAAATGTTAAAGATGATGATGTAAACTCCTTAGAGGAACCCCCAACGATAGATGATTTATCAGCAATTATTAAAGATCTGCCAAAGGGAAAAGCAACAGGAATGGACGGCATCCCATCAGAGTTTTATGCTGTTTTTTTTAACCAAATTAAAGACACCCTATTTAGTGTTATTCTTCACATTTGTGAAGGGAGAACACCCCCAAAGTTGTGGTCCAGAGCAAAAATCGTTATCTTTCCCAAAAAAGGGAAACCCCCAGAGCAACTGGGCTCATACCGACCCATAACTCTTATTAATTCGGACTCTAAGATATATTCCAAAATGATGGCAAATAAACTTGCACCTATTCTGCATAAAGTGTATATCTCTTTTTATTGGTTAGTCACACCAATGGGAATTCACAGCCAGCCGACACGTGTTTCGTTATAGGTCTATACAAATCTAGACACTATAACTCTTCAGGGCTCAATGGCTGGTTCCTTATCTGTAAGGGCCCTAGTCCGGTGATAATTCCAACCCGGCAGGGTAACCTATTAGTAGGAGGATGGCGGCGTAGTAGTTCCGTTAAAGCAGTTCAAGTTACACTGTAAGATGGGACGCCACATTTCAGCCTATCTGTGCCATCAACCAATCCATGGTCCAAAGCGTGTAATCAAAGAAATTCTTCACAGACCACCACACGGGTACGTATGGTGTCCAAGTTCTGGGTAGAATCACCCTCGATGTAGCAGGCGTCCCCGACCCGGAAATACCCTGCCGGGTTGGAATTATCACCGGACTAGGGCCCTTACAGATAAGGATCCAGCCATTGAGCCCTGAAGAGTTATAGTGTCTAGATTTGTATAGACCTATAACGAAACACGTGTCGGCTGGCTGTGAATTCCCATTGGTGTGACTAACCAATAAAAAGAGATATACATCCAAGAACCTACGTTGGACTTTTGTTACTGTGAATCATATATAGTAGCATTCTACTTGTTTATACCTAATCTGTGTGCGCAGGATTTTGTTTCTTACGGCTTCATCCCTGGCAGATCAACCATTAATCATTTTCAACGGGTAATTACCTGGTTTGATTGCACGGAGGTTACAGGAGACCCTATGGCACTGATATTGCTTGATGCTGAGAAAGCATTTGATAGGGTCTCCTGGCCATTCCTCTGGGCTATCATGGCTAGGATAGGTATTCGGGAAGGTTTTATTCAGGCAATCTAAAAATTATACGTGAGCCCCAGGGCGGCTGTTATGGTAAACGGTGACCTAACAGATGAGCTATTGATTGCACGTGGAACATGGCAGGGCTGCCCCTGCTCACCACTGCTTTCTGCCATATATATAGACCCGTTTATCAGAAAGTTAGAAGGGAATGGTATAATCAAACCCATAATCTCTCAAAATTACGCCACAAAAACACTCGCTTATGCGGACGACATTGCAATTGTAACCTCTGAACCTAACACAGCCATGAGAGCCATTGAAGATGAGGCTTATCAGTTTGGTTTGGTATCTGGTTACACCCTTAATCAGGGAAAAACTCAGATTGTGCTGAACAAAAACACTGTAATGCAGGATCCTCGAGTTACAGAACAAGCTATGTATTTGGGAGTTAGCATCACATCTGAATTGGATAATTTGGTCGAAATAAATTTGAAACCTTTGGTGCCAATCATGCAAAAAGAGCTTCAACGATTAGACAATCTGCACCTCTCTATTATTGGAAGACTGAATATTATAAAAATGATATTTTTTCCTAAAATTTTATATCTCTTTAGGACAATTTGCCTAGAATTTTCACCCTCTTGGTTTAAAGCACTAGAACGGTTATTTTTAAATTTTGTTTGGGCATACTCTCAACCCAGACGAGCTTCGACATTTCTTACACTACAGAAAGACAGAGGAGGACTCACTAGCACTCCCTAACTTTAAAGCATACTATTGGGCGACAGTGCTACTATACAGCAGTGAGCTGTTACAGAACACCCGAGAAGTCAGAGGGAGGAAACAGCCCACACCTTCTATTTTTCAACTACTCCTAGGACAAGAGAACAGAGGGTATTTTTGGCAGCATCTATATGATAGCTATCATAAAAAAGAAAAATTTAAAACACTCCTGAGTAGATTCAAGGTATGGAAGACTGTAAAGAAATTGATGGGTTTAAGGGGATGGTCCTTCTACACGCCATTAGGAAACAACACAAGTCTCCCAGGAATTTTTAAAGACAACTACATGAACAGATGGTTGGATGCAGGGGTGATTCTAATAGGGTGTCTAGTTTCTCCTACAGGGATACTGTCTTTTGAGGAGTTGAAGAATAAATTTGGGCTGGCTTGGCAAGACTTTTTTAAATACCTGCAAATAAGGGATTTCCTAGCACACAAGGTGGGGGGTTGGGGGGGGGGGGGGGGGGGATTTAAGAATAACAAACTAGTGGAGGCCCTGACTCACGATAAAGAAAGCAGAATCGGAGAGATCTACACACTTATAAAACTTTACAGATGATATGGTTAAAACTTCCCAGAAGTGGCAAGAGAGAGTAGGGGGTTTCGGAAGCCGAATTTAACCATGCTGTCTCTATGTCACAAACGATCCTCCTTTCTACCAAATTACAATTTATAAGACTTTTTTTTATATTATACGCCTGATAGGATAGCTAAATGGGGGAGCGGAAAAAGCACATATTGTCCTCGGTGTGGGCTATTTAGCGCTGACACCGTACACATATTTTCAACATGTATAGGGTTAAAACCTCTTAAACAGGAAATCGAGAAATTTCTCACAACAGTACTGGGAAGACCGGTAGTGTTATCTAGTAACACTATTTTACTTAGGGCTGCAGAGCTTGATAAAGCCCCGGTAGGACATGAACTGATATTTATTGCTATGGCAGTATTTAGATTATATATTACCTCTGCGTGGCTGGATGCCGATCCCCCCTCCTTCAATCAATGGCTCTCTAGATTCCTGGCAAGCTCTAATATGGAAATGTCGATATATAGGCGAAAGGGCAGGAGGCGACGCAAAATTGGGCTAAAATCTGGTCTCCATTACTTGATTGGTATCAGTTGCAAGACAGGAACTGAAGCAAAACTATTGTATATTAGCATAATTTGTACTTCAAGCAGTTAGTTTTTTCCACGCAAGATATTCTATGATACTCTATTCTATTTTAATGTCATGTATGATATTGTTTATATATAATTGTCGTTCTGTCTGACCGGAGGGCAGGGGTTGGGGGGGGGGGGGAAATGCTGCGTGATGTAAAAATCTGAATAAAAACATTAAAAAAAAAAAAGAAACGAGAGCCCCCAACAGCACTTGTCCACCCCTCGACAAAGTAAACCAGGGAAACAGACATGCAGCCGGAGAACCAAGTGGAGCGCAAGCGTAAGTGCAAGATCCAACCAACTGGAAACACCGGAGGCCACAAGCATGAAAAGACAAGTACTCCACACAGTCCACAAGCAACACAGATGAACGGGAAAACACGCGACAACCCCCGGACCGGGACCCTCCGAGTCAACGGCATCAGCCCACAACAGAAACCGGGCCAGCAAGGTAAGCCCCCCAGCAGAGCCCGCCCACACAGGGTCACCACCAGAGCCTGCTAAAGCTGGGCAAAATCAACCCCAAGTCGAGGGGGAGAACCACAAAAAGCATACCGCAGCCCCGGGGAAGGTTGCGAGCGTCCCGTGACTTGAAGTACTTGTGACCTCTGTGAGCCGCCACTGGCGGCCCACATTAACTTTCATGCACCATGCAGTGACACCCTGTTTCAAATTTAGCAGAAGACCAAGGCAGGAGTGCATTCGGTGGGCAGGAGCGGCCGATGCCTGACTCAAGCGCATTCAGTGGAGCGTACAAAGGGAGCATACTCAAACACAAAGCACAACTGAGAACAGTTTCCCGCAGAGGGCACAACAAAGCAGTGCCATACAGCAGCCGTCGCAACGCCAGCATCGGGCCGCCAGGGCGGGCTGGAGCTCACAGCGAAGCCTGCAGCCGTAGGCACTCCGACAGAGCCCGTCAGTGCAAGGCTGAGAGACCGCAGAGCCCTAAACACAGAGCCCGCTACAGCAGGGCATAGGCTATGAAGGGGAAGAAACCACAGGAGCCTGCAACCATAAGAGCCCGCTAGAGCAGGGCGCCAAAACCAAAAGGTCAGTGCAGGGGCCAGAAGGTGTGGGAACCAGCGCCCGAGACCGCTCGAGCAGGGCCTCCACACCTGGGCCCTGCTGGAACAGGACCACGGCCCAACCTACCTGTTGAAACAAGCTCTGGAGAATCTGCAACGCAGAGCAAAAAAAACAGGCTGATGGGTTGGGCCGGCCCGCCTCTTATAGGTCAAGGGTGTAATGAATCGGCCATATTGGGAAGGGATGGGAGGCATGGAAGGCTGACTTTTTTGCTTTGGAGGGTTCTGGTGTGAAGCTGAAGCTCACTTTGTTAGTCATGTGGGCAGGAAGACTAACGAGGAGGTAATGTAACTGAGATGTTCAGCATTTAGAAATGATGCTGGCAAGTTCTCTCTTTACCTTTTCCTATATACTAGTTTCAATAATAAAAAGGATGCAACATGAAAATGTCTGGAGTTGCAAGATTGACCGAGATACATGAGATTGTCACATGTTGTAAATGGAGAGAGACATAGAAGAAATCTTAACATGGTTATGGAGGTCAGGAGGAGCACATGCACTCTATCTTCAGCACTTGTAGGAGGAAGAAAAAGTTGTTTCCTGGATCATGGCCCTTTAATGCTTTCAGGCTTGCAATGGGGTGAGTGGCAAGTTTCTGGACAGGACATGGACCCATGCATAAGGCCACGGGGCCCTGTGCTGTACAGTGCCAGAAGTTACAAGAAGCGAGCACAGGGGGGCATTTCTAAATACTGAGATCCAGCTACGCTGCTACCTCTAGATCTAGGAATACTGCTCGGGTCAGCTACTGAGCTGACAATGTTGTTAGTGGTTTAGTGGTAGAGCATGAGGACTGGGACATGTGGGGGCAGAAGATCCCCACACCAGTAGACCAGGCACCATTGCTTAGATGGCTATTCCTGGGACAGACTTGGGTTTTGGCCATGCCAAGGTAATATTAGTCTTCACTGATAGGCCGGTATTGCGGGCCATTTTTTGTCCTCCAGTTTTGGAGCACCCAACCTCCTCTGTTACTGCACAGTTAGCAGGTGGCGCTGACATAGTACATTGTGGCTGAGCCCACGATAGTCACCCCTGTCTCAGCCGCATCAATTGTGGGGTAGGTAGAGTTGAGACCTGTGTGATGTCATCATGAGTAATTACATTTAAATCCACAAATATACCAGCAGCAAACAGAAGGAAAATGTTACTTAACTGTGTAAGCAGCTGTTCGTGGCATGTAGTGCTGTCGATTCACATGCTGTGTATACTCTTGCGGGGAAACATCCTTTACAACGCAACTTTTACCACGCAGTGCCTTTACGACGCAACTTTTACAACGCAAACCATTACAACGCATTGCGCTGGGGGGCGCTTAGGATAGGGAATAGGTTTAATTTACTATCCAACACCTTCCCTACTATCCACGGGGACTGGAGTTGGAATAGTAAATTAAACTATTTACTATCCAGCGCCCCAAAGCACTATGCGTTGTAAAGGCATGCATTGTAAAAACAGCGTTGTAAAGGCATGCTATGTAAAAGCATGCGTTGTAATGTCATACATCCACTCTTGCCTTTTAGTGTTGGACATGGATGTGTGTAAGTTGGTTTTCTTCAAAGAAGTCTTCACGAGTTACGAGGTAGCGCGACTCCACCTCTTGGTAATGCGCAGAAGAACAGCAGGCCGGCACAGGCATGCACAGCCAGAAACAGACAACACCACGGAACGGTGCACCCAGGACAAGCCAGGCGCCAGCCAAAGACAGAGGCCAGGAAGGGCCTGGACATGCCCCAAGGGAGGGGCCCACACACACGGCCCACGAAGGAAGTGAAACCAGGCATAGCTATGACGCAAGGCTGTAGACAGTAGGCCAGACCAGGCTAACCACACCGCGACCTCGGAGAAGGACAGCCCGGGGCGCAACTTGAGCCATTCCAAAATCATCAGCAAGAGGATCGCACCTGTGACATACCATGACGCCACGGAGAGCAGAGGCCCGAAAGGCGACCACACCTCCCCAGCACATGGCAGAGCTATATAATACCTATCAGTACCCCACATAGGTCATGTCATGTCCCAACCCTCTTAGGAAAAACTTTCCGCAGCAGAGGACAAACAGAAAAGACTTGCGGAGAACCCTCAGACGGCTTGCCAATCAGCCAACAAGAATACACAGAAGGCCTAATCTCAGGGCCAACACAGCTTACCAAAAGCCAAAAGCCACAATGCAAAAAGGTGCCGACCAGCAGCCAAAAGCACCACAGTCCTAACAAAAGGACTCAAATGCATATTAATCACACAGAACACCTCCCAAAATCCAGACCAACTGACAGGTCACTGAGGGGGAGAAGGAGGAAGAGGAGGAGGTCGAAGCCCCGCTAGGAACCTCTGGATGGCCGAGTCCGGAGGGGCGTGGAATAAAAGAGCGCCATCAAAGGGAAGTTCTACAAAGCCGTTCCCAAACATTCTCCGGGAACACACTATCCCGAAGCCAGGCATGTCGACGAATGGTACGACCAAGCACCTCCAAAATGTCCAGAGCAGAGCGAAGAATAAATGTCACCAGCTCCCAGCCATCCAACACATGGTGCCGCAGATCAACACAGGCACACTCCTGAGAAACTGCAGACATAAGGGACTCCGCCGAATCCCACAAGCAAGAAGTGGCCCTAGCCAAAACACAAAGAGTGTTAAGGGCCCACAGAGCCGCGCTGATGGAGGCGAAAATATTGCGCCCCCAGGAATCCAGCCAGCGGGCCTCCCGTGACGGGGGAGACAACATCGACGGCAGGGAGGGAAAGGCAGTCTGCAAAAGAGGTAAAGACACACAGGATCACTTGGCACAGGATGGTGGCGGTGCAGATGGTGTTGGGGCACCGGGTCCCCCTTGACGAGATGGCCCCAAGCACCCAAAAGAGAAGAATGGAGCGAAGCAGCAGCTCCCTACCACCAGAGCCCTGATGGAGGACCTCCAGAAGATGATCCGTGTGGAAATGGGCAGCTGGGTCACCCACGTGCAAAATTCCCGCAGCCATGGAAACAGCGTGAGCGAAAGCAGCACTCGCCTCCGTAGGGTCCAGCGGTGGAGAAAGCAGCTCCTCTGTGGGCGACAGCTGCAAGCTAAGACGGCCGTCCCCCAGTCCAACTGGAGGAAGGAAAGGCCAAGTCCGGAAAGGAGGATTGGGGGCGAGGAGTGGGGAACCTGCGGTGCCTACGACGAAGACCGCGGCCACGGCGACGAGCGGTCCTTAGACGACGTCGGGGAAAATGCCACAACGTGGTGGCCGTCTCTAGTGAGGATGAAACCAGCAAGCGCCGAACCTCTGCAGAAGAGGAGACGTCCGAAGACGAGTCAACAACCTGACACCGGCCTGGCGCCGTAGAGTCCGCGACCGTAGGCAGGTCAACGTCGACCGGCGCCGAGGGAGACGCCTCAACGACCTCTGCCACAACGCGCGGTGCAGGAGGCCGAGGCTGGGTTGGAGCCGGGGCAGCTAAGGAACGACGCCGAAAACGCGTCGACTCGACCTCCAACGAGGCAGCCACCTGCGTGGACCCGAGGACACGCCCGACCCCTCGCCTGCCCCTGTGGCGCCGCTAGGGCCAGCAGCCGCCGGCACCTGAGCAGCGTCACCTCGGCCTAGGCCGCCGCTTGCCCAGAGGACCGAGGGGGACTCGGGACCACGCCCGAGCCCTGACAACCTCCTGCGACACCACAGGGACCCCCGCGGGGGTTTGTGGCGAGGCTGAGGCACAGGGCAGTTGTAGGATTCGTGAGAGTGGCCAGCACGCCATCTGCTTAGAGGCTTATAGTATGCGTGTCCCCTCCAAAGCGGATACCGGTGATATGAGGGTGGTCCCGGACTCTCTGAGCCAAAGGCTCCATGTAGAGTGCAAAAAGCAGTGGCGATAGAGGGCACCCCGTCTAGTGCCTCTACGGATAGAGAATGGCGCAGATGTGTGGTCATTCACTCAGACAGCGGTGGTGGGAGAGTGATAACAATTCAGAATCAAGTCAAATCATGAACATTTGTATAGCGCAACACATCACTGAAGAGTCTCATGGCGCTTGCAGACAGCTCTGATTAAATATTGGCTTCATTATCAAATAACCATGACTTCAGCTGTTCACGGAAACAGTTATGATCAGGAATGATACGCAGGTGGGAAGGGATTTTATTCCATGATGCCGGGCCAAGAAAGGAGAAAGATCGTCCTCCTTTTCTGGATGTGAATTCTCAGAGGGATAAGTAATGATGCATTGCATGATCTGAGTACCCGGCTAGACTGATACCACTGTAGTTTTTTGGACCAGTATTTTGGCCCCCTTCCATACATATGCTTATGTATCAGACAGAGGATCTTAAAAAGAATTCGCTTCTTTACTGGAAGACAATGTAGTGATCTTAGGCAAGGAATAGAGGAGGATCTGGGCGGAAGATCGAGAACCAGCCTGGCTGCAGTGTTCTGCACAATTTGGAGTCTTTTCAACAGGTTTTCCTTGATTGAGAACAGTAGGGCATTTCCATAGTCCATTCGGTTTATTATTAATCCCTGGACTAGTGGTTTCCTGGCCTCAATTGGGATCCATTTGAAAACCTTTCGTAGACTACGCATCACTCCAAAGCAAGTGCCTGTGATGTGGTTGATCGGACTATTCATAGACAATTGATTGTCCATATAAACACCTAGATTTCGTACTGTTGGTTTGGGGGTTGGATAGGGGCCGAGAATGGAAGGCCACCAGTCATGGGACCAATGCTCCTGGGCCCTTTACCAAAAAGCATGATCTCTGACTTTCCTCCATTCAATTGGATGCAGTTGGAACACATCCATCTGTCAATGTGAGACATGCATTGTTTAAAACGCTGCTTTGTTTCTGCAGGGTCTGGGCCAATGGTGACAAGAATCTGCGTGTCATCCGCATAGGATATGACATCAAAACTGTAGAATCTGATCACCTTGGCCTGTGGCGTCATGTACAAATTGAAGAGGGTCCGGCTCAAAATAGAGCCCTGTGGCACCCCCATCGCAACTGATCTCTCACCTGAAACAATTTTGCCCATTTGGACTGCGGTTACTCCATCAGCTAAATAGCTCTTGAGCCACTTAAGGGCGTTCCCCCTGACACCAAACTCCCATAGCCGGTGTTCTAAAATGCTATGGGAGGTAGTGTCAAAGGCAGCAGACAGGTCGAGCAGGACGAGAAAGGCTGACTGGTGTTTGTCTAGAGCCAGCCTGATGTTATCCATTACTTCGACCAAAGCTGTCTCAGTACTGTGTGCCGCCCTAAAACAAGACTGTGAAGGGTCAAGTAGTCCATGGCTCTCGAGGTGGGCAACTAGCTGTTGGTTTATTAGGGATTCCTACATTTTGCCAAAGTAGGGAAGCAGGGATATGGGACGATAGTTTAAAAGTAGTTTTGGGTCGGCTGTAGGCTTTTACTAAGATAGGTCTAACCCTGGCAGCTTTCCACATTTTAGGAAAAACAGCCTCCGAAAGAGACTTGTTAAATAGGCTTGTTAGACTTTCTAATAACACAGGTGCTAGTGGGAAAAAAACTTCGCAGGTACTGGGTCTGTTGGCGAACCTGATTTCATCTTCAGCATGACAGTAGTGACCGATTTTATGTCACATTTTACACATTCATTCAGAGTATAAAAGGGGTCAGAAGACAAACTGGGCACATGGTCAGAATAGGTGTTGTTATGTTGTGATGGAAAAGAATGATGGATGGCAGAGATTTTGTCTTCAAAGAATTTAGAAAGCGAGTCCATCCAGTCCTGAGAATTAGGGACCGATGGCTGGTTGGAAGGAGTTGTAAACTCTTTGAAGATTTGCTAAAGTTCTTTACTAGAATTTTCTGCCTGGTTTATCGGATTTAGAAAAAAATGTTTTTTTGCTGATTTAATATCATTCATATAAATGTGTTGAATGTTTTTGTAAATTTTGCGGTCGTTAATATTTTTGATTTTTCGGCATTTTCGTTACGCAGTTCGACACAAGAGCTTAGTGGTCTTTAATTGATCTGTGAACCAGGGAGCGATTCTGGGCTTGATTTTAATCTGGGTGAGGGGGGCTATTTGGTCCAGGGCAGTCAGAATGTGCGTCCTCATCTTGTCTTGGATACCAGCGCATAGCAGTGCCTGTTCGAGATATGGCCAGTGGACGCGGTCGAAGGCTTTCTCCGCATCTACTGTTAAAAGCATGTATGCTCCAGAAATGCGGGAAGCCTTTTCAATCAGGTGCATGATTCGTTTGGTGTTCTCGCTTGTTTGTCGCTGCAGTATCAATCCTGCCTGGTTAGGATCTACCAGCCCCTGCATGTGAGGGCCTAGTCTGTCGGCCAGGTTCCTGGTATATAGCTTCAGATCAATATTTAAGAGCAAAATTGGTCGGTAGGATCCGCAAGATCTTTTATCTTTCTGAGGCTTTGGGATAACGGCCACTGCCGCCTCTAGCATGGATGTAGGGATTGCTCCAGGCTCGGCAAAGGAGTTAAAGAGTCAGTGAGTAAGGGGGCCAGTGTAGCCCAGAATTGCTTGTAAAAGGCTGCGGTGTAACCGTCGGGGTCAGGCGATTTACCCAATTTCAAGCGGGCTATAGCAGCTATGACCTCTTCCACCCTGATCTCTCTCTCTATGTGGGCCGCCTGGTCAGGCGTTAAGCTGGGGAGGCGAGCGTGAGCTAGGTACGAATCGGTGTCCGCTGCCTCTAAGGGCTGCTCATCATAGAGCTGCGTGTAAAACTCGCGGAATGTCTTGGCTATGGCTGTGTCGTCTGTGTAAAGTGTTCATGAGCATCCCCTGATCTCCTGGACCCCTTCTCTTTGACGGACATCCCGTAGTTTGTGCGTGAGTAGTCGCCCACACTTATCCCCTCTCACATAGAAGGAATGTCGCAAGCGCATCGCAGCATATTCTGCCCTATCTCGATCCAGGGCAGCCAGTTGCATCCTGGCCGCGAATAATTGTCTCCAAGCCCGCGGGGCCCCGGTGCGTTGGTGCATCTGCTCCTGTTCTCGCGCTTTAAGGGTCAGTTCCTCCTTCTTCCGCTTGTGCTCTATATTGTCAGCTGTGGATATAGCTATTACTACACCCCTAATTACCGCCTTGAGGGCTTCCCATCTAGTGGGAGGACTGTATCTCAGTTATGGTTGTGTCGCAAATAATCGTCTAGCGCTCGCTGTTGTCGCGTGACCGTGTCTGGCCGATGTAGGAGTGTATCTCTGAATCGCCAGTGTCTAGTTGGGGGCTGCGCCTGCGGGAAGGCTAAGGTGATTATCACGGGGGAGTGGTCAGAGAGCGTCGCCACCAGTATGTCAGCTGAGAGCGTTATGTCTAGGATAGGTTTAGTGCCCAAAAAAAATCTAATCTGGCGTAGGTTTTATGTGCTTTGGAGTAAAATGAGTCTCTTGTGCCGGGATGAAAGTGTCGCCCCAAGTCTGGAAGGCCTAGGTCATGTGTATCTGGTCTGGGAAAGGGCACTGACCTGACTAGTGCGTAGCGCAGAGCGATCCATTTCATTATCGAATACCAAATTGAGATCACGCCCAATCAATATATGGTGGTCTTGAGTGGCCAACGCTTTTATCAATGCCTCACCCAGGAAGCGCTCCTGGCCGTCATTGGATGCGTAATTGGACCCCACTGTGAATGTGTGTCCCTCTGCGGTGAATTGGTATGTAGGAGCCTACCCCTTATTTCAGCCCCTTTTTGTGCCACCCTCCCCTGAAAACTGTTTGAAACTAATATGGCCACCCCAGCTTTCTTCGCGGGTCCGGAGGAGTGAAATTGGGTTGCGAAGGAGTGGGGACCGGAGTCTGTTTATGTTTGTGGGATTTATAAAGCGCGTGAACATCCTTGGGCATCTCAGCGCTGAAAGATAGAGGTAAAGACAGTCAACACTTAATCCAACGGGAAAAGCCAGGTCTTGAGCCTTCTTTTAAAAGCCAATTCATTTTCAATGAGACGGATCTCCGGATCTAGGCTGTTCCAAAGCATTGGAACCAGATGAGTGAAGGATCTTCCATCCCATCTGACTTTTTTGATTGCGACCGCTTTCATCAGAAATTTTGAGCTAGATCTGAGATGCCGATGTGGTGAATAGTGCGTGATCAGTTTTTGGATGAGGACAGAGCCTCTCCCATACATGGCCCTGTGAGCAAGACTCAGAGACTTGAATTTAATTCTGGCATGGATCGGGAGCCAATGCAATTTCCGCAGTCCTAACTTGGCTGATTGACGTCTGGAAATGCTCAGCAACATTCGAGCGGTGGCGTTCTGAACAACTTGTAATCTTTTTACGACATATTTGGGCGATCCCAGAAAGAGGGAGTTGCCATTGTCCACTCTCGATGTAACCAGGGCCTAAACTATGGTTCTCCTTGCATCCTCTGGGAGCAAAGACATGATTTTCCTAATCAGACTTAACATTCCAAAACAAGTCCCGGCCAGTTTATTAGCCTGGACCTCCATAGTTAAGTTCTGGTCCAGCCATACGCCTAGATCTTTAATAGCTGCCTTCGGGGGAGGCAAAGGCCCCCAGCTTGTTGGCCAGAAAATTTCAAATCGCGGATTAGTGTTATTACCCAGAATCATTAGTTCTGTTTTATCTCCGTTTTAACTTTAGCCTGCAATTTGACATCCATGATCCGATTTTTTCGAGGCAGGGGACAAGTTTTTTTTTTGGTTTCAAAAACCTTTATTGCAAATAAAGAAATGACATACAGTCTTAATTATTTCCCTTTGTCCCTTCTTTGCAGGTGTTCATTAATCCCAATGCCCCTCCCACCCCCCACTTTTCCCAACGTAACTCCCCCCCCTCCCAGCACACTTGGATTGGCAAAGTCTTTTCCATCTCCATTGTCTTTGAGTCCTTATTCAGGAGCCATCTTGTCAAGTGAGAAAATGTCTCTGGTCCTTTTCCCGGATTCCATAATGGCCGCCCCGCCCATTTCCACGTCTCCCTCCTTCAGTACCCTCCCACACTTGCTCACACGTTTCGCCAAATTCCAATCATTCGATTCCCGTCATCACTCCTCCTGCGTACTTCCATCAAGTCCCCCCCCCCTTCACTGCCCTGCCTTAGTAAATAGGATATCAAGGGGCCCCATATGTTCTTGAGTCGCGATTTCAGCGGAAGTTGCTCTGCATAGTCTAGCAGATATTCCTGCCACATGGACATGTCTTGGAGCCAGTCCTTAAAATTAAGGGCTCTGCCTCTACCCCATCTACAGGCAATCTGCCGCCACGCAATCAGGATACTGAGTGCTAAAAATTGTTTGTGTGGTGTTTGTACATCAGTCATTAATCCCAGCAAGGCCCCGAGGGGTGTAGGTGAAAGTGTTATGTCTATCATGTTGGCTAGTCCTGCGAATACTTCCTCCCAAAATACAGCTACGCTAGGGCATCCCCAGGCCAGATGCAGAAAGACCGCTTCTTCCTGCCTACATCTCAGACACCTGTCATCCTCTCTAAGGTGCATCCTATGCAGTCGTTCTGGGGTGCGGTATAGTCGGTGCAGGAACTTATAATGCACCAGCCGGAGCCTGCAGTTGCCAGATATAGCCTCCGATTGGAGGCAGGCCGCCTCCCACTGTTCATCTGTCAGCGGGCTATCTAGATCTGCATCCCACTCCCGGCGGGAGTAGGGAGACCACATGTACAGGGGCCTCGGGTTGCAACATCAAATGCAGGGACGTGAACGTCTCCGGTTCCTGCGGGAACTCCGGTGGGAGGGCTTTGATGCTTTGCCTGATGCGCGTGTACAGAAACACTTCCAT
The DNA here is from genome assembly GCF_964261635.1 of Lissotriton helveticus. Lineage (NCBI taxonomy): Eukaryota > Metazoa > Chordata > Amphibia > Caudata > Salamandridae > Lissotriton > Lissotriton helveticus. The sequence continues at coordinate 1,649,479,297 of NC_136061.1, forward strand.
GAAAGAGTGCGCTTGTTCCCCAAAGAATTGCTCTTTCGTGCGGAATTTCCCCCCAAGGTAAAGGTCTCCCCATGTCACCAATCCTAACCTGTCCAACATTCTTTGGCAGATTCTTTCGCTCGTGACCGGCACTAGTGGGCAGTGGTGATGGGGCACTCTGGGAGAGTACATCAGCTATACGCCCTCCGCTTTCGCTAGCCAATTCCACGCTTGGACTGTGAAGTCTACCGTGGAGGGGTCTACATTCCTCGTCTTAGTGGGTGTGTATACATATTCAGGCGTCGGGGTAGGAGACATGTACCCATCCTCCACTGCAAGATGAGGCATGTACGACGGTGGGTGAAACCAATATACTACAAAATGTGCTTGTGCACTACAGTAGTACTGCTCAAAGTTAGAGACATCAAACCCTCCCATACGATACGGCAACATGAGTATAGTTAATTTCAAACTAGCTTGCTTGCCCCCCCCAAATCAGACGTATCAACTGTGAGTGGAGCGAGTGGAAAAAGAATGCACCCGGATGGTACGGAATGTTTATGAATAAGTATAGGAATTTCAGAAGAATGTTCATTTTAATCAACGAAATCCTCCCCGCCATCGAGAGGGGTAGTCTGATCCACTTGGAGATGTTATCAGTCACTTTATCCATGGCTTGCCCGTAATTAAGCCTCATTAGAGCATCTTTGTCTCTGGTAACTTGGACGCCCAGATACTTGAAGTCGTTGATTCCCACGTTAGGGGGTAATTTAACTGGTGGGTCGAGTACAGTCAGTTAGGGGGAACACCGCTGATTTGCTCCAGTTTATTTGTACTCCAGCCACCACTCAGAACTTGGTGATTTCCCTCAGTATAGGATGGAGATTGTCTTGTGGCTTATGAACATACAGCGTTATGTCGTCCGCATAGAGTGACACAAGCAACTGCTGGGCCAGGTATATGAGGCTTCTGTGGTTATGGTGCTGTCGTAGCTTCGCAGCCAACGGTTCAATTGCCAGGGCAAATAAGACAGGAGAGAGTGGACAACCCTGCCTCGTGCCCCTAGCTATGGGGAAGTTTGCGGATCTGGAACCGTTAAGGAGAACTCTGGCGCAAGGCCGAGTGTATAATAGCCGGACCCAGTTGACAAAGGAAAAGGGCATCCCCATCTGGAGGAGTACTCCCATCAGGTAGTCCCATTCTACAGAGTCAAACGCTTTGGTGGTGGCCAAAAAGACCGCCACCGCCTCACTCTTGGGGTCAATATCCTGCAGTACTGCAAATCGTGTACGTAAATTGTGCGCTGTCGCCCGATGAGGCACAAAACCCGCCTGGTCCGGTAGTACTAATTTTTCTAGGAGTAGATTGAGCCGCATTGCTAAAACCTTAGCTAGTATTTTTGTGTCACTGTTAAGGAGTGATAAAGGTCTGTACGAGTCGCACAATACCGGCGATTTGCCAGGTTTCAGTAGTGACATTATCTGCGCTTCCCTCATTGTGGCAGGCAGACAGCCCTCCTCCAGAGCCTCGTAGAACACAGCTTTAAGTATAGGTGCTAGGGTGGAGACAAAGGTCTTGTAGAAGTCTATGGGAAGGCCATCAGACCCCGGTGCTTTTCCAGACGACATGGTGATTATGGCCAGGAACTTGCGCTGCGCGTCCCCGAGCCAAGCCAATGCAATATCTCCCAAATAGCCCTTGAGTTCTAATGGGGCGCCCCTCTGTGATGTGTAAAGCGGAGTGTAGAATTTCACCATGATGTCCATTTGTTCTGGGAGATCCCGCCGCACATGTCCCTGCTCGTCTTGCAGTTCCATTACATAGTTCTGGAACCTAGGGGGCCGTATCGCCTCCGTGAGTGCTCTGCCGGGCCTATCACCTTCCCCATACACCCTAGCCTTGTGGTGCTTCCCTCGAAACTTGCTCTCCCTGCCCGCTGCTTCCTCATAAACTGAAATTTTCTCCTTCAATTTAGCACGCAGTTCCCCCGCCTTCCCGCCAGCACCAATTTCCCTTTCTAGAGTTTTAAGTTCCACTTCCAATTTCTGCAGGTCTCGTCTAAGGTCACGTAGTATGCTCCCCCCTTTGGCAATGCACCATCCCTGGACTGTCACCTTAAAGGCCTACCATACCGTTGTCAGGCTACCCACCGAGGCAATGTTCCTAACAAAGAAATCTTTAATGTCCTGTTCCATTTCCGCTTTGAAAACTGCATCCTGCAAGTGACGCGGGTTCAGTCTCCAAGCCATGAAGGGGGAAAGATCCACCCGAGGGTTCAGTGCCACAAGTACCGGGGAGTGATCTGAGTACGTCCGAGCCAAGTGCAATGCTCTGCCTATCCAATGTACCATGCCCTTTGCGACCAGCACATAGTCTAGCCTAGCCCATGTGTTGTGCACGGAAGAGTGGTGTGTTCCTTCTCTTGTGGCAGGGTGAAGGTGTCGCCATGTATCCAGTAAGTAATCTGTCACTAGAATGTCCTGCAATGTGCTTTGTGCAGTAGTGTAGTGTGCAGCTACAGGATGTGATCGGTCCCGCTTAGGGTCCACGACTGTATTAAAGTCTCCCCCCCAAATCACATAGTTGATTCCCAGCGTGGTGAGCTTACCTCGTAAGACCTCGTCTATATTAGGGCCATAATAATTTGCTATCGCTACGTCCTGTGAGTTCATCCTCCCCCACAGCAAGCAGTACCGTCCCTCTGGATCAGCGTCCATTCCTCCCTGCACGAACCTCACCCCCCTCCTACCCAATATGGCCACCCCCCTGGAGTAGCTGGAGTAGGAAGCAAAGCATCTGTGAGAGGCCCATCGTGTGGCAAACGGTGATGTTCCGCCATTGGGGAGGTGAGTTTCCTGTAATAAGGCAATATGGACGTAATGGCGTTCTATGTAATTCAATACCTGCCTCCTCTTTCTAGGGTCATTGCGTCCCCTGACATTCCATGTCATTACATTCAGCTCAGTCTGAGTACTTATGATATTAGCCATTGTCTCTGCACAGTACAGTCATCCATTTTCTATGCTCAACTTGGCCCGCTCAATCCTCCTGTGTGCTCGTTCCCTCCCCCCCTACCGCCTCCCACACCAGCTCCCCCAACTTGCCAGGGATTACCCTCCCTTACCCTCCATTCATACATCTCAACAACCAACATCGACACTCCCTCCCATAGCTCAAATGCGAACTTCAAATCAGGGGAATGCCCTCCAAAGGAGGCCGCTAGGGGCTCCCACACTGCACTCCACCGTACTATTTCACCCATCAGGTCCCCCGAGTCCTCGGTGAACGTAACAATGGGACGACGGTAGGTGCTCAGGCGGGCAACTTTTAAAACAAAACATAAAAATACATCACTATCTCGGAGCAACGGTTAGGAGTTTCTACAGTTCAATTGTACACGCTGCCACGGGAGCATGTTGTCAGCCAGGGTCCGACAGGGGTGAGTGGGATCTGGATCGTCTTCTGGAGGCTTCTTCCCGTAGTTCAGCACTGCGGTCCCGTTTCAGATAGTCTTCGACCTGCTGGGGAGTATTGAAAAGGTGTTGGTTTCCTCTGTGGTTGATCTTCAGTCTCGCTGGGTAGAGCATGGCATACGAGATTTCTCTGCCCTGCAGTTTCTTCTTTACCGCCGCAAACTTTTGGCGGTCATCCTGCACAGCTTGTGTGAAGTCCGGGTAGAACGATAGGGTGGTGTTGTCATATCGCACTTCCCCCTTCTCTCGGGCCAGCCGTAGCAGTGTCCCTATCGCGATAATTCAAGAATCGCATGATCACAGGTCGGAGTGCAGCGCCGGGTGGGGGTCGCGCCACCAGGGATCTGTGCGCCCTCTCAATCGACATGTGCACGGAGAAAGAGTCTTTACCGAAGAGTTCCCCCAGCAATCGTTCCAGAAAGTCCTCCAGCCTCCCAGTATTGGTCGATTCGGCAAGGCCTAGTAGTCTCAGGTTGTTCCTTCAAGAGTGGGCCTCCAACTCCTCATTTTTATCGGCAAGGACTATCAGTAGCTTGTCCATCTGCAGCATGTGTTGTTTAGTGGTGCCCGCTCCGTCTTCCAGCGTCAACACTCTGTGTTCCGCTTCCTTTAGTCGTTTCTCGTGCTGATCTAGTTTCTCCACCACTCTATCCAAACGGGTATTCATGGCATCCATTTTGGAGTCTATAGAGGTGAGGCTCAGTTGCATGCCCACTAGGAGTGCCTTCCAGTCACCTTCGCGCGTTTCAGGGCGGTCTGAGTCCGTGCGGTCTTTGGAGCTGGAGCCGCCTGTCTTTTTGGCATCAAAAGACAAATTTGCCTGTTTGGGCTCGGTGCGCCCCATGGTGTGCCGCCAGTGGGTTTGCGTGGGTATATCTCGGGGGCTGCATAGGGGGGCCTCCCGTCACTTTCGCCTCCAGTCTCCGCCCGCAAATACAGCTCCGCAATTTCAGGCAGCACCCTCCTCAGTTTGTGTCACAATGGGGCAGCAATTCAGTAATTCCACTATACTTCTTCCCTTCACGCGGTGCAAGCGTGCCCCTTGCTCAATATTCAAGCGATGACTCTGCCTCACACCTCCAGTATTTAGAACATGGCAGTACCTCTTCAAATCAGTGCCCAGCAGCGTTGGGGTGGGCATCCACTGCCGGATAGCAAGCGCAGCAGCAAGTTCCCACAGCAGTCCCTGCGTCCCAATTCACGCGCCTCCCCTGACTCATGCAACTGATTTTGCCCCCAGGACTCACTCCGATGTCTAGGCCTCCGGTCGACTGCGGCGTTTCTCTTGTTACTCCCAGCGCTGCAATGTTCGGCTTTGCCCTTCCAGTGGCTGCACTCACCGCACTGTGTCTGCCGTCGAGGGTTCAGCCGTCCTGGGCCGGTTTTACTCGCTGTCCTCAGCGCACAGCAGTCCCGGTCAACCCGCGCTCAGGCCTATGCGTCCCCAGCCTCGCGTAGTTTGGGCCCGCCAGCTCCCGCTCCACAGCAGTCTCCACTCCTTCCCGCTGCCAGCAACCGCACCTTCCCGCTCCGTCTCTGAGCGTCGGATTTCCGCCAAAGTTTGTCCGCGGCAGCCCTAGTCAGTCCGCTGCCCCTCCGTGATGTTCCTGCTAGTTAGCCATAAGAGGATGGGGGTTATGTTTGAAATACCGCCCGGGTCGGCGGGAGCTGCACTACAGCGCGGCCATTAAGGTCAAGCGCCACCTAGCGCCCCCGAGGCAGGGGACAAGTTGACGGTGGTCTGACTTAAGAGAATCCAAGATTGAGAACACTAATTGCGTGTCATCAGCATATGACACGATGGAGATGCCGAACTCATGTATTAGATGAGCCAGAGGGCTGAGGTAGACATTAAATAACGTCGGGCTCAGAGATGATCCCTGTGGTGCTCCCCATGGTGCTTCAAGGAGGTCTGACTGGAATCCTGCCTCCATGCATTGGAAGTACCTATCGCTCAGAAATTATGCTATCCATTTCTTTGCAGTTCCTACTATTCCGACATTTTCCAGCCTCTGGTTCAGTCTGTGACAGTCCTTAGAGAGGAGATGTGTTCCCTGGAGGAGACAAATATCCGCCCGTGCTTTCAAGATAAGAGAGGAGTGCCCTCCACTTGATCAGATTATTAAGGCCCCTCACATTGAGTGAGAATCTTAAAGGAGGAAGGCGGCATTCAGACCTGGTAAGGGAGTGGGCGCTCCGTGGGAGTCCCTGCATGGCCAGAACTCTGGACTAGCTGAGGAAAAGCTATACACAGCAACGACCTTGCGGCTAAAAGGCGGGAACGCCCTGCGGGCCAGAAGAAACCTCATGCTGGAAAGAGGGTGAACAATACATAAAATAAAAGGAAACCCCAACTGTAAAAAGGAAAAAAGAAAGAAAAAAGAACCCCATGAGGTGCAACAGGCGCAATGGTTCAGTGTTCGAACACTGTCCGTCATCTAGGGATGAACAGAGAGGAAGTCTATTGGGCGATCGCGTGGCCATTGTCAGCTCTTCTACCTCCCCCTCCACCCCAAGCACATCAAAGAAAGGATACATCAAAATAACCAGGATTGGTCAGTCAGTAGATGCCTTTGCCAGGGCTCCCAGCAAGGCCTCTTGAACCGCTTGTTGTTCTATCTTGATCACTGCATGATCTGGTTGGCGAGCACGTTGCCGCCGCCTCTGCTGTCTCCACTGCGGTCTGCCATAATTGAACCCTTGGTCTGAGCGACCCCCATCGTTCGTGTCTTTCGGGAGAGTGATCCACAGGAGCTTGCTAGCTTCAGACAGAGAGCGGAGTTAGAATAGTTTGCTATCGTGTCATAACACTAGGCGAAACGGATGCCCTAGGAGTAGGGGATGTTGGTTAACGGAGGACTTCTGGGATAGGCCGGAAGGTTCTGCGTTTCTGGAGAGTGATTGCTGCAAGATCCTGATAAAGGGTGGGCGTCTGGTTGCGAAAGGAGATTTGTTTTAGGGAGCAAGCTTTGCGCAAGATCTCTTCTTTAGTATGGAAGTCCTGGACGCAAACCAGTATGTCAGCGGGGGGTGCTATTGCTGCTCTGGGAGGCCCACCCTGTGGGCGTGGTCAAACTTCAATGGAGTGTCCAGGGGGTTACCCAGGATGTGGCTGAACAGTTCTCGTACGTAGGCAAAAATTTCGCCACCTTCCTCATTAGTGCCTACCCCACGGATCCTGATGTTATGGCACCGGGAGCGATTCTCTAGGTCCTCCAAGTGAGACTGCACGTCCACTTGTTTTTCGTGAATGCAGAGTATCTCCTGCTGTAGAGCAGCCATCTCGGTGTCTCAGGAGTCACTTTTGTCTTCTAGAGACACCACTCTTTCCCCTATGTCATCCACATCCTTGCGGACATCTTTAAGCTCTGCTGTTAGGTAGCGCTTTACAGTTTGGAAGTGCTCGCGCAGAGTGGCAAATAGAGATTCCAAAAAGGCCGCGTCACAGGAGCCTCTGTCGATGTTGGGCTCAATTTATCTGGGTCGCCAGACCCCCCCACTTTGTTCTTAGGCTAACAGGTCCTTCAATGAGTTCTTTTCTTTGGTAGCAGACTTGTCCTTCCTACCCCTGGCTGATGTCATGGTCAGAGTCCCCTCTACTCCAGCTGTGTCGGCCACCGGAGAGATGGAACAGGGCCCGTTCAATATCGTTTCCAGCTGGCCGGTAGATCAGACTTGTCCCCTCAGTGCACAGACCTGGAGAGCTGGCAAGAGTCGTCACCAGCTGGTGCTAGGGATGTCCCGGGGCAGCCAGGAAGGGTTCCTGAGGGCCGTCCAAATGCCTGCGTTGTTGTGGCCAGGCGGAAGCTCAGTGTGCGGGGACAGAAGTGATGTCATGAGTGATGTAATATGTGACGTCATCAGCAGTGCATTGCACGCGCAAGTTATAGTGAGTCCAACTAACTATAACGTAGGAATTTCAATGGTTTTATGCGAGTAAAATTTCCTGGAAACTATAACTGGTGTGAAACCTATGGTTTTTTCAGTGAATTTAATAGGTTTTTTAAATGCTAATTCCTAACTATAACTGATGAGAAACCTATGGTTTTTTTCAGTGAATTTCATAGGTTTTTTAATAGCAAATCTCTATAGGTATGAAATGTAATATTTTTTATAATGAAGTTATACTATTTTTTTTTTAAGTTTACTTTTTTTTTTTGTGCCCCGGAGTGCTCCCGGTGCGCGTACCGATGCGCTCACCGGTGAGCGCAGTGTTACGGCGCGCCCCAGGGCGCGTACCGGTGAGCGTCCCGTTAGCGCTATTGCCGCGAACGAAAACAACATCGTGACGTATCGCGTAGCCGCGTGATGCGTCATATGACGCACAGCGTAAGCGCACCCGGAAGCACGTGAGCGCATACGATCGCGGAACGTCCTGACACGCTTACGCAACGTGCCCCCGGGCGCGCCCCGGGGCGCGTAGCGTAAGCGCGTCGGGTCATGTGATCTGAAAATAACACTTTTCATTGGTGCAGATCAGTTTTGGTTTCCAAATGATGAAAGCCCGGATCATGTGACTTGAAAATAACACTTTTCATTGGTCCAGTTTTGTTTTGTTTTTCAAATGATGAAAGCCCCCACCTTTTTTCCTTATTCTGACTTTGTCCTTTGACTGAGGAAGACCTGTTTGGAGATCTGTCCCTAATCTTTTCTACTTTAAAATGGCTACAGTAGCAGCAGCAGCTGGAGCATCTGCACCACCACCACCACCACCACCACCACCACCACCACCACGAGGACCACCACAACATTACATTGGTGGTCAAGAAGAAGAAGAAGAGGAGGAGGTGGAGGAGGAGGAGGAGGAGGAGGAGGGGGGAAGAAGGACATTCCTGCCAGAAGACAATACCCCATATAGGCCAAAGGAGCACATTGTATGGGAGTTTTTTTCCATCCCAGAGGGCAAGAAGAAAGTGAATGCGCCCAAGGTGACTTGCCGAATCTGTGGCTCAGAACTTTCAAGGGGGAACCCTAATAAAAATATTCATTTGGTAATTACACCATGATTCGGCATATGCAGCGCAAGCATCCCAACAACTACTCTGCTGCAGAGATCAGAGAACTGGCCAGTAACCCTCCCCAATCTTCACCCAGCACCTCCAAAAGAAAGCAACCCACTCCATCGGGACCAGAGACAAGAGAGGTGATGCCAATTATACAACCACGGTTTGGTGAATTCAGGGTCACTTGTATTTTTTGTGGTAAGACCATCAGCTATGGTGAGCAGAGCGTAAAGCTCATCGTCCTTGCTGGTGACAACCACAATTGCCCCAAAAAACCCTAATTTTTTCCTGATTTTTCTTTGCTCCAGTTGAGCCGTTTACAATTCCCTGTTTTTTGTTTCTCCCCATAAAAAATACAAAAAAAATATAAAACTGTTCAGAAAACCCAAAAAAAGTTAAAAAAAAATCAAAAAAACAATAAAAAAATATAAAACAACAAAAAGAATAAAAAAACAGTTCTTTTTAGAACTACCTCCAACTTATAAAAAAATGCTACATTTTTTTTAAAACTCTGTCATTCTTTTTTCCTTAGGGTACGCGCACCGGGCGCGCACCCAAAAAAATAGAAAAAAAAATAATGAAGGAGTGAGCATGAGGAAAGGAGACAGAGAGAGTGATGTTAAGAGAAAGAGAGCTAGAGGGAGCAACACAGAGGGACTGTGTATTACATAGTAAGACAGAGAGAAGGTGTAACAGGGTGTAAGTGAGAAAAGGAAAATGAATAAGGGAGCGAAAGAAGTAAAGAGAGAGGAAGAAAACTAAAGCAGAGGTACCGGGAGAATGTGAGTGGGTGTTGAAAGTAAAGAGAAGGACAGTAAAGGATGGGGAATGAGGGGTAGTGACGGAACCGGAGTAAAGGAACAACGGTGATGGAGGGTTAGAAAAGAGCAGTGAGTGTAAGTAAAGAGGGGTGAAAGAGGGTGGATAAAAGTGAATAAGGGTAAGACATGGGGAGTGACAGAGAGAAAACAGAGAGAGAGTAAGGGAAGGAGTGACTAAAAGGTAGTGAGTGAAGCAGCAAAGAAAGGTAAGTGAGAGAGTGTGGGTGAGTTGTAGGGAGTGAGCATGACGAGAGAGTATTGACAGAATGAGGGGACAGAGACAGCGACGATAAGAGAGACAGAGTGAGGGAACGGAAGCGAGGAACTGTGAGGACAGACAAAAAATTTTTTAAAATTGTTTTTTTTGGGCCTATATAGGCCTCCTAAGCCCCCCTCAGAAAACCTAGGGGGTCAGGGAGTGTCTACCGTGCCCCCTTTTACCCATTCCCGACGTTGTTTGTCCTCCATCTTGTGTCTCAAATCTACCGAAACACAAGATGGTGGACTCCCGTAGCGCTGCCGGTACGCGTACCGGGGTGCGCACTGGTAAGCGCTCCCAAAATTTTTTTAAAGTTAATTTACATAAAAACCTCTGTAGAGATGTTCACCAAATATAGAATAGGCCATACTACATACCAGTCCCTACCATATTCCCAAATTTGGTGGAATTCTATTGAGCCATTTGCCCTGTAGCCCTGTCTAAATATCCTGAGGTAAATTACATGACAAAAACACATATGAAGAGTTGGGATTTACAACCAATTAAAATGTTACTTTCATTTTCAACTATTTTTTCCTGACATTTGATTGGTTATGTACATGAATATAAATGAAAAATGAGAGGGAAACACGGCCATTTTGACTACACCTACCTGAGGTACATCTTGAAAGAATTTTCTCCATTTATCTTCATCACTTCTTAATAAGGTAAGTTGTTAATTTGTAAGGGGCACTTTAAGTTAATTTGTAAAAACGTTTTCTGATAGTTATTTACTGTCCCTCTGTTATAGTTATAGATTGAGATAGGCTTCTCTGTTATAGTTATGTATTGAGTTAGGCTTCTCTGATATAATTATGAAATTACTTAGGCTTCTTCACATACACTTTTTTGATATTTCTACTTCCTGCCTGATACCATACACTGCCCAAAGATAACTTCACTGTTAAAAACTCATAAGTACCTGTCTAAACTTAAACCCAACACTGCCCTAACTCTACTGATATATTTATTTTTAATGCAATTTACAGCAAGAAAATGGAAGGAGAAGCAAATATTTCTTTCGAAATAGTTCTTGAAAACAATCCTGAGGAAGACTTTGACTTTATGGATCAGTCTCTAGACGAAGAGTTAGTTAATTGTGTGGAAGAAATGGAATCATGGACTGAAAATGAGGACATTCCTGACGATATAATGTTGGAAGTGTTATTAAATTTTGAAAAATCAGAGCAATACATTTTTATTTCATAATTAAAAATTGTTCTAGACATTATTCTTTTTTATATGTAATTCATGAAATAGTACCAAAATGAATATAATATAAAGTGAGACTTATAGTATACTGTGCAACTTTTTTGTGTTACATAATAATTTTGCTCATAGTTACTTCCTTTCTCCCACTATATTATCTCCAATGTGTATTTGACATCTCTTTTTCATCTCCTGCCTCCATGTTGTTTCTGCTTTCCTGAGAGACTATGGTATAGATTCCATATACCACAATAACTTCTGTAACAACATGCAAGATATCTACAGAGGAGACGGTGTACATTGAATTTAAGACTCTGTATTGGTACCTACATGCTGGTACTTAAATCACCCACACAACACAACAACTCTATTCACAGCTACCCTACCTCTAAGCACTTTAAATTATTATTTTACTGTTTCACTGGGTTTTCCCCATGTGTGGGGGGGGGGGGGTGTGGGGGATGTGTGGGGTGGGTGTGTGTGTGTGTGGGGGGGTGGGGTGTGGGGGGTGTGTGGGTGGGGGTGTGGGTGTGTAAGGTGTGTGTGTGGGTGTGGGTGTGTGGGGTGTTTGGGTGTGGGTGGAGGTGTGGGTGTGTGAGGTGTGTGTGGGTGTGTGTGTGGGGTGTGTGCATGTGGATGTGTGTGGGATGTACTTGTAGGTACCTAAATCAGCCACAGAACCCAAAAGCTCTTTTCAGAGCTACCCTACCTCTGATCACTCAAAATGATTATTTTACACTAACTTTTTTCACTATTTTTCACCAAAGTACGCTCCCCGGTACGCTCCCCAGTGCGCGTACCGGGCGCTCCCCCCGCGAAAATCTAAAACATTTTTTTTTTGCCCCGCGGGGCCCTTTTATGGCCCCCACATCAAACCTAGGGGGTCAGGAGGGGTCTACCCTGCCCCCTTATGGTCATTTCCCCCTTTGTTTTTGCCACCTCTTGTGTCTCAATCCTACCGAGACACAAGATGGCGGCCGCTCCGGACTGTTTGGAATGTTGACAGACACCCGAGAGCCAATCAGCTTTACGCGCACGAACTCGCGGTACGCGCCTGGTGCGCTCCCCGGTGCGCGTACCGGGGCGCGCCTATAGATATATATATTTTTTTGAACTTAAATTACTCAAAATCCTCTGGAGCACATATCTTGAGACATAGCAAAGGCACATCGTGCTACCAGTCCCTACAATTTTGCCAAGTTTGGTGAAAATCCATTCAGCCGTTCGAGCTAAAAGTGAGTCCAACCGCCCTATGGAAATTACCATGGGGAAAACACGTTTTGGGACCCCCCTTTTATCTCGGCCCCCGCTTGACGAATCCCACCCAAACTTTCAGGGAAGGACCGGAGCGCCGTGAGGCAAATTTGAGGAAAATTTCAGGCAGATTCCTCAACCGGTGCCAAAGTTAATCCCAATAGAATGTTGCGATTTCCCTATGGAAAACAATCCTAACTATAACTACCTACTGGCGACCGCCAGTAGGTAATATATATATATATATATATATATATACATACATACATATATATATATATATATATCGATACATCTATATATATAGATATTTTTTCTAGGGCATGATGTACAAAACGTCTTTATGGATGCAAATAGGGCAATTCATGCAGTTTGTGACCGTAAAACCTTTTTAAAATAAGTACAAACTGTATTTTAGGAGTCAGGAAATTTCTAAAGACTACTAAAACAAGTTTGCGCCTCCACTATCACTTTTTGGAAGGGCCTTTTGCAAGTGTCCCTTTCAAGTAGCAATTCTTTAAGAGATTTATCAATGTGTTGCAACCGAAATATGGTTGCAAAGTTTTGAAAATGTACTAACTCCTGAGTTGAGGTGGTAAACCATTTACAAAAGAGAAAAGGTTCCCATGGAAAAAGTTGTTTGGGGACCGACCACTGCCAACTCTTAAATAAACTTTTTCTTTAAACGTAGCCCAATTTCCTATAAGGAAAAAGGGCTGCTTCAAAAAAACACAAACGTTTATTTAAATGTGAACACTGACATGGTGAGCTATTGTCCCCAGCAGGCCACTATCCCTGTATTGACATCCATTCTGTGAAAATTGCAATTTGCAACCTACCTCATTTAAATGCATTGCAGCCCCAGTGATTTGTACATAAGGGCCTTAAATTTGTATATCATTATAGTGTGATGTTCATTCATATATGTAAAGCTAATGTGGTATAGGGTTTTGTCTAAGCACAGCTTTACTGTGCATGTACGCACCATCTTATAGTGAAATAGGCAACACACAGGATGCCATGCTGTTTCTCAGGCAAAGAGTGCACTGATTTGCACCAGGAAGAATTATCGCTCCAAAGATATCTGGCCTAACGTGCTACCACAGCTGTCTTAGTTGAGGACGACACGCCCATTGTTATTAGGTATGCAATTGCTGTATTCTTCCACGTCTCACAATGGCATGCTTTTCAGCTGCTAACAATTTGCAGGGACCTTTTGTAGGAAGAAGAAATACAAATAATATTAGTGCTGTTCAAAATATTTGACATCTTTACTTTTCTATCACCATAATAAGTGTAAGGTTTGCTACCATTCTTCTGCATATTTCCGTGGTAGGTTTGCTCCTAATAAAAGCCACTAAAAGTACTAGTCCAAACATTTTGAGTGTGTGCTGATTCAGGGGAATGGGGAGAGGAAGCCAAAAATCTTACCAATACGTCTTTGGCCTATTTGTCAGTTCCCATTAAAGATCCTTTTTTAGGAAAGCTATGGAAGAGGATAACTGGACACCTGCCCATTTCCTCAGCATCCAATGGTAATTGGTATACCTGTATTGTCTGGAGGCAACACAAATGTACCAGATGGGGCCAAGATTTCTAGGCAACACAGTTAAAGGGTTCTGACTGAAGATGAAGTTAGCAACATTCAGCATGTGAGCCACTTTTCATAATCAAAGGGTAAAGATAACTTTAAAACAAATGAGATGGAGCAAGGAATTTATACAAAGAATGGGTTTACTGCCTTCAAAAGCAGAAGTAAAAGAAATGATATGCATATATGTAGACTGGTTAAGAAAATTTATAGCGAGAGCTACGTGTTTTCAAAGTGAATTAATTACCGGGGTTTACAGTCATTTATGATTTATTCCTGGCCGTTCTTCATATCTATAAAATATGATTCATCATAGGCGAGACATAGGTCCTATGGAAAAGTGTACAATGATAATGTGTAGCAGCATTTACTGGCAAGCTTGTCACACAATTGTTCCTTGTCCCAGGCTACTCCTGGACTTTAGGGCAAAGGCAAAAATTATAAACCGTGGAGTCAAATGTGTACATAATATTACAAAACAGGAGATTCCTACAAACATGAATGATGCGGTCCACTGGTTGGACACAGAAGATAACTGGGAGAAGGAACTCCTACGAGGCTCCCATGAAGGGAGAACACACGTCTTGTTGATGGGAGGACCGAGGGTGGCCCCGAATACACCCTACATTGTATGAAGGTGCTCAAATTGTGGGAAAGGGCGGACACCAAAGTGCTGCAGAGAGCACCAGATGCCCCGGGTACGCCACTATGGTCCCTCTAAACTTTTTTAAAAATAACAAAATCTAGGTCAGTGCAGAAATGGAGAGACGGGGGCTGTAACACACTAGAGGACCTATACCCAGCGGGACGATTTATTACACGAAACGACACCATGGAATCCTTCACTCCAGGAGTGGGACAATATCTGCAATATGCAAAGATGTAAGCAACTAAGTGGGACCTTTGGCCGACATTTAAGGACGCACCATGGGCCTCCGACACCCTGGTGACGCTGTTGAATTTGGCGGGGGACGCAGACAGATTTCTAATATAAACAAGGCCTTGCGAGCCAACAGTTCAACTGCGACACTCTCAGTCCAGACCAAATTGGAGGGTGCACTAGAGGACACCATGACCACAAAAGAATGTAAACGAGTACATGAGAGAGTGAAGGTGTTTAGTTCCAACGCCAGATTTACGTTATTACAATAGAATTATGTGCACCAGACTTACCTTTCTCCCTAAACAATACATACCATATACAATACCTGTGGTGATAGTTGCCCAAAGTGTGGGGGATTGAAGGCGGACTTTGACATGGTGTGGTCATGTGCAGCACTGACATCCTACTCGCAAATGGTGCTTAGAGACATAAATAGAGCCACTGGGTAGAATATACAGCTTACGATGAAGCAGGTACTGCTGGGGTTGATACCCTCTCCTACTCATAAAAACAAATCATTAGCAAGTTTATTTTACTTAGCCTTCTGTTGGCGAAGCACCACATAGCTATAAAATCGCTGGTATCGGATCCCCTGAAGCGCTCTGACTGGCTTAGAAAGGTTCCCGAGTGGGCGACAGCTGAGGAAACATGTCCGTAGTGATGAAAAATTGGGAGATGACCTGAGAGCATGGGCGGCCATGTCTGATTTTAAAAGAACCCCCAGATGATGCCCCCTTCAGAGGAGCCATTAGGGTGATATTCCTGGATGCCCCATTGTCTTCACCACAAGGTGAAGGGTGTTTAACCCTGGTGTGGGTTAAGTTATCCCTGAAACAACTTCACGGCCCGTCCAAATAAGGGTACCCCTTAGTACGTTTTTATGGGACCTGACTCGAGAGCAGCGGGGGGAGGTGGGTTTGTTGTGGATTTGTCTATCTGACTATATCGATGATTGCATTATGATTTTGAAATTGAAACCAATCCCTTATAAAGTTACATCTTGTATCCTATGAAACTTTAATAAAGATCATAAAAAAAACATAAAGCATCATAACAAGTAAATGTATTGTTGATTTAGAAAATATTTGTCTTATACCAAGTGGCCCTAAGTTTGTGTAAACAGCTGCTTCAAAGAAACGCTAAAAGGTGTTAGGAGTAACAAAAGGAACATTGAAGGAAGTTGCTAATCGTTTTAGCTGCATGCTTCTTTTTTAATTCATTATTAAACGCAAACAGAGAACACACAATGCGGACTTCTGTTGTCTGCCCCACCTTTCCCTCCACCCCCTCTCCGAATTATATAGACCGTGAATATAGAGTGCCAAAAGGTCTCCGGGGGGAGTAGGAGTCAAGCAAAAACTTTAGTATTCCAACAGAACTACATTTATCAGAGGGGTGTTCAACTGACATTCAAATCCCCATTTACCAAACCAACTGCTAAGAAGGGCAGAAGTCAATTAGTGGTTAATAAGTTTTATTTGATTGAACACTTTTGTGTATTACTGTTGCTCTTAGTAGCTTCACTGTTATAAAACACAACAAAGTTCAATTTAATTTTGAACTGTGATTTTGTATTTACATACACGTGAAAATGCTTTAGTGTGTGTCCATATATGTTTCTCTGTACTAACTTTATATAATGACTACAACTCGTTTCGAACAAAAATATGTATGAGAAAAAAAATAGCAGTTATGAAGAACACAAGCAATTTCTCTAAGAGTATCAAAATTATTGAAAGATGCACGGCTAATAAAAACTCTACAATTTGCAAGCTTTATCATGAATCCTATTATTGATCTTGCAGTAAAGATATATCAGATCTGAGCTGTAGATTTCGGTTTCTATCATATTATTTTACAAGTAAACAAGAACAGTGGAACGGCCTGGCTGCTGTTAAAAATTACATAGGTTTCTGGGGCTGTTGTCACATCTACAACACTGTCATGCAAATCCATGCAATCTTCGCCTACTGGAGGGGGCAGAATGTAAGACTCTTTGCCTTTGGTGAAGGAGCCTGTGATTACTTCAGCTTGGAAGATGTAAACATATTGATCCGGAACGGACATCTGCTTGTTAGTTGCTTGTAGACGTTTTAGAGATTTACTAAAATACATTCCAGCTCCGTAGCGTGGTTCTGTGAAAATATAAATGAAATATGAGTTAATTACTTTTTTTGTCTATTGAATGGAGTGCAAAATGCAGGTGTGTCAAAAGTGAGTCTCAATACGGGAAGGAGTTCGCCAGTGTTTCACTACTAATTAATACATGATGTATCCTCCAGGTTTCTATATTGTCTCAACAATATAAATGATCAAATACTACGACATCTTAGTCCTCCATACAGCGGGAGAGAGAGTTCCAAACCGAATCTCCAAGACACTATAGAACATTTAATCCAGTAGCATAATAAGAACAGAGCCATCAATTCCTGTGTTCGCATCATATAAGGACCACGTGGGAGCATCCAATTCTTAAAAAAAAGGCAAATCCATCATGGAATAGGGTAGAGGTTTGAAGGGTTCACTATCGGAGGCCACAGTAAATCTGCCAGAATTCGAACATTTTTCCAAGCTTTTTCTAGCAACCCTGACTCGCACTGCATACCTTCACTACCACCATACACAGGTGCATCCATCTCTGGGGAAGACAGATTCCCCAGAGTTGATCAATGTTTCGCCTGGCCATGCTCACATCCAAATAGCAGTAGTGTTGAATTTCCAAGAGGCAGACTCTCCCCACACTTCCAGCAATGCCGTCTTCTCAGAAATCTGGACCGAGGCCCCCCGGACTTCACTTAGACATTTCTTCACATTTTCCCAGAACACTTTAATAGTTGGACTCTGCCACAGAGTCCATCCTGCCAATCTATATTCCATTTGTTGTATACAATATTTACTAATTTCAATTCAATCAGTGTAAACCCTGACCGAATTGCCTCCTTCCTGGGAATTAACTTCGCCTTATCACAATTGTCTACACTTGTGGCCTCATTTATGGCAATCTGGCGTAGGGCAGCACAGCAAGGCACCTTGCTGTGCTGCCCTACACCAAAGCGAAAGGGCATGAATGCACTTTATTTAAGCAATGCGGTCCATTCCTGCCCTTTCTGCCTGTGCTGGCCCCGTTTTGGAAGCCCAGCGCCAACGCAGGCACCCTTGCACAATGATGCAAGGGTTCCATAGTTGTGGGCAGGATTGTTTTTGTGCAGGAAGAGGTCCCTTCATGCACAAAAACAATAGAGAAAGGTGCTTTCCTCATTCTATGCATACTGTAGAATGCAGCACGCCTGAAAAGAGAAAAAACACAAGGGGAAATCCAAATATTTCTTCTCGTTACGCCTTCCCTGGGGAGTAGTAA
Source organism: Lissotriton helveticus (assembly GCF_964261635.1). Taxonomy (NCBI): domain Eukaryota; kingdom Metazoa; phylum Chordata; class Amphibia; order Caudata; family Salamandridae; genus Lissotriton; species Lissotriton helveticus. Next base: position 1,649,497,127 of record NC_136061.1, read on the forward strand.
GGTTTTGGGCGCTTCGCCAGGTTTACACGATTAAGTAAATCTGGAGCAGAGTCAAAACCCATGAGTACTGCCTGGGAAAACCCACTATAATGCCCATAGAACACTTCCTTGGCGTAGAGTACAGCAATGCAGCAACTTTCACTGCCTTGCCTTTCTCCATATCTATGAGACCATTCAAAGGCACTTAAAGTGGCTATGTGTGGCCTCATCGATAAGGTTGAGAAGTTTCACCACCAGAGGTTTAGAAAAAGTGAAGCTTCGGCGGCACAAGCCTCTCATATATAAGCGCCAGAGCAACAGCCTATTACCATGTATCCCGCAATTTAATAAGCTTGTCTGGAGCTTCACTGAACATTGTTTTGAATAGCAATGATATAGCCTTGTTCACCAACAGTTGGTACAGCACTCTATTTGAATCTGGTAGTGCTTTGCCGATCGATCCTATTGCTTGCCAGCTTATTTGTGCAGGACATTTTTCAAGTGATTGAATATATTGTTGGTAAGGTCTAACCTGTAAGGGTTTTCAAGCAAATCTCACCCCACACATCATCCATTTTAGAGGTCCCAATCAAGTCAAACCTACAAAGTCCTTTCAGATCTCTTGGGTCACCCAGCAGAGCTCAGTCCCCAGAGTGAGGTCTCAAGAGTCATGATCTCTTTACATCCAGTAGTGGCAGTAGCGGCTGCTACCGAATGGGTGTGGAGGGCGGGAAGGGGGGTAGAGGGGAGGGGAATTAAAAATAAATGTAAAAAATCCCCCTTATCTTGATGCAGCCTGATGCCGCCTTTCGTCCGGCCTCTCGTCCTCGTCCTGGTTTCTGTGGAAGCAGGAAGCACTCAGGCTCCCCTGAGACAATCACAAAATGCTGCAATGCAGCGTTGTGATTGGTCTGAGGGCCATGGTGCGGCACTCAGACAGGGAATAGGACCCTGGGCATGTTCTCCACCCAGGCTGTAATGCAGCCTGGGTGTAGAAGATGCAAAGTGCGCATGAATGTTTGTCTGGCCTCAGAGGGCCAGACAAACATTCATGCGCACTTAGGAGGGTACCACCACTCCTCCCCCAGCCTCTAAACAGTCCAGCCCGCCCAGCCCCAGCCCAAACGGAGCCAATACATTTAAATAAAGTTATTATGATGTTAAGTTATTATAATTTTATTTTTCAATTTTTAATTTCTCGAGCAGTGGGCTGACCCTACTCCACTTTAGAGAAGGAGCCGTCAATGAGTAGTGGCCTTTCAAGCTCGTATTGATGCCCTGGTGGGGGCAGAGAGCTCAATGAGACCCTCCCACGAGCAGCGCTAGAACATCCTCTCGTCCCAGGGCTTATCTATAAATGGTCAAGGAAGGCTCTTGATGGGGACAGAACACCATGGCATTCAAAAGTACTAAGTAGAGAGCCCAATGATTCTCAAAGAGACATTGTGCCATCATACCTTCCTTTACTGAGGGAGGCCAGCAATATTCTATGGCTAACCCCATTCCTTAGTAGAATGCGAACCACAGAATAGCATTTCATAAACAATTTCTAGGGAACCCCTAAAAGAAGTATTCTGCTAACCTTCAAGAAATTAAGGAAGGGTAGTAATTTTACGGAGAGCCACGGTACTCAGCAGGGCGAGGGCAGAACCCACCTGTAGGGCACTTCCTCTGTGAGTTGGGCTAAGGCACTAACGACATTGTCAGCCATAATTACGTCACTAGGCATTCTGATAAAAATAAAAAAATAAAAAAAGCCCAAAGTATTCACTCAAAGTGGATACACGGTGTTAGGTAAGATGGTGTCCCTTCTCAAGGGGAAAATGAGAGTTTTCCACTTCATGCCAAAAACGAAATAACTGCCATAACTGTGTAAGGAGGTATCACGGTCAGCAAGGTACAACAGGAGTTAATCCACATATAAGGATATCCCCTCGTCCCATTACGAATGCCATTCAGTCCCCTATGTAGTGCATCTCACCAGACTGGATTTGTTGAGATGCTCGTTGGATATAGAGCTTTAAACTTAACGTTGAACTTGCAGTTTTTATATTACTGTGACATTTGTTTTCAATATATAATTTATACTCTCAATGAATATTAGAGAAAATCACAAAGAGAGAACAGAATTGTATTTTTTTTTTACCAGAGGCAAGTGATTCTGTCCATTTAGAGACTTTTCATAAAATAATGGACAAAAAGCATTTATCCATCTACTTACCAGAACCACTATCCAATGGACATAATTACAAGTATTCAATGGGTTACAGTTTTTATTAAACGTAGGTGGAGTTGTGCATCTGAAGCATCAATTAGACTCCCATAATTACATGAGAATAATTTAGCAGAAAATATAGTTGAACTTTTGATGGGTTACTCATCTGTGTTATATGCAATACTTTTAGTGCAATGGGTTCTCTCCGTCAATGCCTCCCGTGAATATCTGATACCTCATTAAAAAGTGTGCCACCGTGGCTGTAGACATCTTATACATTTTATTTGTTCCTTACACTGCTACCCTCAATCATTGCCCCACAGACCCCCAAACACTAGTTTTAAACAAGCATTGGCAAAACCAATACTTCTAAGCTGTACTGTGTAAGAGCTGTTTGCGAGCGATCTAGCGACAGCCGTCGTCAGCACAAGAAAGCTCAGTGAGTGCAGGTAGCAGGCTGCCAGGATCTGAGGTGAAGCCTCTGCCAGTATTGGAAAAGTGGCTTCTAATAATAGGAGAGAAGTGTTTGCTGTGTGTGCAGTAGGGAACTACTCTTCCACATCACCAATGCCATAATATAAAGTCAATGGCACATAGTAAACATCCACTAAATGCCATAGCCCTTCATCTGCTTCTAGCCTGACACTATTAAAATGAACACTGTCACAGCCAGTAGGCCTGGCGTTTGTTAAACATGTGAAAGCTCAACTTCAATGACTGTAGGATTTGTGCGTCTAGTTGTGTGTATTGGTGTGAGTGCTAATGGATGGGTGAATAATTAGAAAGTGCAAACAGATGAATAGATAAGTGACTGCATGAATGAGTGTGCATCCCAAAGTATGCCTGGTTTTTTATAAACATCTGAAAGCTCTACTTCAATGACTGTAGGATTTGTGCGTATGGTTGTGTGTATCGATGTGAGTGCTAATGGATGGGTGAATAATTAGAAAGTGCAAACAGATGAATAGATAAGTGACTGCATGAATGAGTGTGCATCCCAAAGTATGCCTGGTTTTTTATAAACATCTGAAAGCTCTACTTCAATGACTGTAGGATTTGTGCGTATGGTTGTGTGTATCGATGTGAGTGCTAATGGATGGGTGAATAATTAGAGTGCAAACAGATGAAAAGACAAGTGAGTTATGTTATGTTACGTTATATGGCAGTTATAAAGCGCGCGGCTACTCCCTGGAGTGTCCCGGCGCTAAAACAAAGACCACGCAACAACTAACAGAAAGAGAAACTCTGATTGCGAAAAAGTAATCCACGGGGATTACAGCTGAAACAGCCAGGTCTTTAATTTCCGCCTAAACAAGAGTAGGTCTTGTGCCTGTCTGAGACCTAGTGGCAGAGAGTTCCATAAACGAGAGGCTGCCACTTGAAAGGATCTGCCCCCGATCCTCGACAACCTGACCTTGGGAGTGAAGGTCAGAAGCTGAGCGGAAGACCTCAGAGTGTGCTGGGGAATGTAATGCTGAAATCTTTCATTGAGGTAAGGAGTCCCAATCTTATGGACGGCTTTAAAGACCAGCACCAATGATTTAAAAAGGATCCGTTTCTGGACCGGGAGCCAATGCAGAGAGACTAGCAGAGGGGTCCTGTGTGTCCTGGGACCTGCCAGAAAAATGGCTCTGGCTGCAGCGTTTTGGATCACTTGAAGACAGCCGACCTGGTACGCAGGAGGGCAAAGGTAGAGGGAGTTGACATAATCCAACCTGGAGATCACCAAGGCCTGTAGGACCGTCTTTCTATGCGAGACAGAAAGTAGGGGGAGGAAGTTTCGCAGCAGTCTCAACAACACAAAGCAGGTTCCGGAATCCAGTTTCACCCCTACATTTTAAGCCGTAGTCACTGGTGCTGAAGGGGGGGACATATCTTGCGGCCACTAATTAAGCCAGGCATCGCAGGGGCCGGAGCGGAGCAAAAGAAAATAATCTCAGATTTATCGGAGTTAAATTTCAATTGAATAATTCTGAGCCAGGACAAAACCTCGGAAAAACTATTTTTAATAGCATTGCTGTTGAACTCGGCCCCCTTCTCACTTGTGAACAGCAGTTGTGTATCGTCCACATATGAAATAATTTTCGCACTATGCTTCTCGGCTATGAGTGCGAGAGGGGCCATGTACAAATTAAACAGAGTAGGGTTCAAATTTGAGCCCTGAGGAACTCGGACGTTCATAGGCAGTATATCGGCGGTGAAAGGAGGGGACCAAATAGTTAGTTTGCGGTTTTTAAGAAAGGATGTGAACCAGCTCAATACAGTACCTCCGACACCATACTCCTCCAGTCTGCTAAGCAGTGTATTATGGGGTACGGTGTCGAAGACAGCAGAGAGGTCCAACAACACCAATTGTGCATTTCCTCCTTTATCCAATTGGGTTATAATAGCTTCATCAACTTCCAGTAGTGCAGTTTCTGTGCTGAAATTAGCCCTGAAACCGGACTGACTGGAATGAAGAAGATGATTGGCCTCCACGTATTCTGTGGTAATCATATTGACATATTTCTCCAAGACCTTAGAGAAAGAGAAGAAAGGCAGTAGAGAAATGGGCCTGTAATTACAGGCAGCAGCAGGATTTGCTGATAGTTTTTTCAGCAGCTGGAGTATTTTGGCATGTTTCCAGGACTGAGGCATAAGACCCCCCCGAACAGCAGTATTAAGAATGAAATTTACTACAGGATTGAGTACCTCTGCAGTCGATGATAGTATTTTAGCCGGGCAGGGGTCAGATGGTGAGCCAGATTTGAGGGACTTCATAATTGAGAGGGATGTTTCCTAATGAATAGCAGGGAACTGTCACCAAAATTGTTCAGTACATATTCAGTATCTCCATACATTCATACAATCTTACTGACTCTGGGTCAGAATTACTGTCCATGTGTATGTTGAAGTCCCCCAGAAGTAGACAATGGCTATATTTAGCTGCTATGAGGGAGATAACATGGCTAAGTGACTCTAAAAAAATTCCGGCTGGCCCCGGAGGACAATAAATAACTAGGCCAGCAATGGACTGTTGTGCTGAGATAGTAAGAAGAAAGCCCAAACTCTCAGCTCCTACTAACTCCAGAGTGGGTAACACAGCACAGTTAAAGGAACTCTGGTAAATCAAGGCTACCCCCCTCCTCTGCCTTCGACTCGATCTTTTCTCAGAATAAAGTAACCAGGGGGGATTGCACTAGCAATCGTAGGATTGGATGCTTCAGTCAGCCATGTCTCCGTTAGAATCAGCAAATCAGGAGTGGAATCTACTAAAAGGTCATGGATTTGAAGTTCGTGTTGTTTAACCGAGCGAGTATTTAATAGGAATGCCTTCACATAACCCCCAACACCATCCCGCATAGTGTTGTAAGTGCACATGTTAAGGTTAGTACTGTATTTCCTAAAATAAGGTTGGGGTCTCCACTCACAGTGATTGCAAGACAAGCGGTTATGTTTCCCCTGCACAAGAAAATGGGGTCTGCAACTCAATTCTTCCCAATGGTGTAGGGACTATCTATACTATAGGAGACATGTTTATCCTGACCAGATGGTATGCAAACAGCATTCCGGGCACCGGTCGCCTCCGGGACGCAGACGGGCTTGCCTTAGTGCATGAATGAGTGTGCATCCAGCAGCATTGCACTCAATCAATCATAGCATTTATAAAGCGCACTACATACCCGTGGGGGTCTCAAGGCGCTAGGGGGGAAGCTGCTACTGTTCGAAGAGCCAGGTCTTGAGAAGTCTCCTGAAGGTAAGAAGGTCTTCGGTCTACCGCAGGCAGATGGGGAGGGTGTTCCATTTCTTGGCGGCGAGGTGAAAGAATGCTCTGCCGCCGGCGGTCACTCTTTGGATGCGGGGGACGGTGGCGAGGGCGTGGTCTGCGGAGCGGAGCTGGCGGGTGGGAGTGTAGAGGCTGAGTCGGCTGTTGAGGTACGCTGGTCCGGTGTTGTGGAGTGCCTTGTGTGCGTGGGTGAGGAGTTTGAAGGTTATCCTGTTGTTGATGGGGAGCCAGTACAGGTCCCTCAAGTGGGCAGCAAGGGATGTCGAGGATCAGGCGTGCAGAGGCGTTCTGGGTGCGTTGGAGTCGTTTCAGGAGTTTGGCCATGGCTCCTGCGTTTCCGTAGTCCAGTCTACTGCTGACGAGGGCCTGGGTGACCGTCCTTCTTGTTTCAGTGGGAATCCACTTGAAGATCTTGCGAAGCATGTGGAGGGTGGTGAAGCAGGAGGAGGAGTCGGCGTTGACCTGCTTCATCATGGAAAAGGTGGAGTCGAGGATGATCCCGAGGTTGTGTGCGTGGTCGGTGGGTGTAGGGGGGGCTCCTAGTGCAGTCAGCCACCAGGAGTCGTCCCAGGCCGAGGGGGTGGATCCGAGGATGAGGAGCTCCGTCTTGTCCGAGTTCAGCTTCAGTTGGCTGTTTCTCATCCAGTCGGCGACGGCCTTCATTCCTTTGTGGAGGTTGTTTTTGGCGGTGTGGGGGTCTTTGGTGAGGAAGAGGATCAGCTGGGTGTCGTCAGCGTAGGAGATGTTGTTGAGGTCGTGCTGTCGTGCGACGTGGGCGAGCGGTGCCATGTAGACGTTGAACAACGTTGGGCTGAGGGATGAGCCTTGGGATACGCCGCAGATGATGGTGGTGGCTTCGGAGCAGAAGGGAGGAAGGCAGACGCTCTGTGTTCTGCCGAAGAGGAAGGAGGTAGTCCAGTCCAGGGTCTTCTCTTGGATTCCGGCGTCATAGAGGTGTGTTCGTAGTGTGCGGTGGCAGACCATGTCGAAGGCGGCTGTCAGGTCCAGGAGGATGAGGGCCGTGGTTTCTCCGTTGTCAAGCAGGGTTCTGATGTCATCATGGCAGCGATGAGGGCAGTTTCGGTGCTGTGGTTGCTGCGGAACCCAGACTGGGTCGTGTCTAGGATGCTGTTCTTCTCGAGGAAGCTGGTCAGTTGTTTGTTGACTGCCTTTTCGATGACCTTCGCCGGGAACAGGAGTAGGGAGATGGGTCGGAAGTTCTTGAGGTCTGCCTTGGGTTTCTTGAGTAAGGCGTTGATCTCTGCGTGCTTCCAGCTCTCTGGGATGGTCGCTGTCTCGAAGGAGATGTTGATGGTTTTCCGGAGATGAGCTGCGATGGTGCTGCTGGCTTTGTTGAAGATGTGGTGAGGGCAGGGGTCTTCCGGGCATCCGGAGTGGATGGTGTTCATGATCTTGATGGTGTCGTCGTCGTTGATGTTGGTCCAGGCGAGCAGGCGGTTGGTGCGACTGGTGGTCGTGGGAGTGGGGGGTCTATGCTGTTGCCGGGGTGGTGTCGGTGTGGAAGGTGTCGTGCATGTCTGCGATCTTTCGATGGAAGAAGCTGGCCAGCGAGTAATACAGGTCTTGTGACTGTGGGATGTCGTTGGTGTTGGACCTGGGGTTGGAGAGTTCCTTCACGATGTTGAAGAGCACTTTGCTGTTGTGTGCGTTGTTGTCTAGGGGGTCTTTGAAGGAGGTTCTTTTGGCAGATCTGAGGAGGTGGTGTTGTCTGTGGGTGGCGTTCTTGTGGGCTGTGTAGTTTTCCGGTGTTCGCTCACGGATCCAGTTTTTTTTTTAGTTTTTGGCAGGTTCTCTTGGAGGCCGGGAGGTCTTTGATGAACCAGCTGGCTCTCTTGCTGGTGTTGGTGTTGGAGGGCTTCTTGGGCGGGGCGAGGGTGTTGGAGCAGTCATTGATCCACTGTCTGAGGCTATGGGCTGCGGCGTCTTGGTCAGTCAGGTCTGTGGCTGGACTCTGGGCGAGGGCGGTGGTAAGCTGGTCCTCGTGACTTTGCTCCAGCAGCGGCGAGACATCTGCTGGGTGTGGTGGTGTGTGGTGGGTTTCTGGCAGGTGAAGTGGATGCAGCAGTGCTCGATCCAGTGGAGTTCGGTGGTGTGGTTGAAGAAGACATGGGAGCTTGCTGAGAAGATGGGGTCAAGCATGTGGCCGGAGGAGTGGGTTTTGTGACGAGTTGTCTGAGTCCGAGGTTGTCGATCAGGGTGGAGGAGTTGGAGTCGTTGTTGTTCTCGAGGTGGAAGTTCAGGTCCCCGAGGAGGATGTAGTCCGTTGAGGCGAGGGCGGGTGTGCTGTTGAAGTCGGTGATGGAGTCGCTAAACTGCGGTCATGGTCTGCGGGGTCTGTAGACGAGGGTTCCTCTGAGGGTGGTGTTGGGGTCGGTGTGGATCCGGAAGTGCAGGTGTTCGACGGTGCTGAGGGTGTCGTCGGCGTCTGTTGAGATTTTGAGAGTGTTCCTGTGGACGATGGCAATTCCTCCTCCTACTCAGTTGGTGCGGTCCTTGCGGGTGATCTTGTAGCCTTCCGGGATAGCTATGGCGATGTCGGGTGCCGAGGAGGGGTTCAGCCAGATCTCTGTCAGGAAGGCGACGTCTGGGGCGTTGGTGTCGAGTAGGTCCCAGAGTTTGACGGTGTGTTTGCGGGTGGAGCAGGATGCATCTGAGGAAGTTGGGTTCTTTGGTAGGAGGGTTGGCGAGCCGGATGCTGGTCAAGCTGCAGTTCCGGCAGCAGAAGGGTCCTTGAGTGCGCTTCGGTGCGGCCAGGCAGCAGGTGCGTGATCGTCCGGCCATGAGTGCGTGGAGGGTGCTGGAGTCGTAGCAGAGGCGGGTGTCCTGATGTTCGCGAGGGCCAGGAGTCCTGGCGCTGCGCACCGCCAGGCACGGACGGACGCAGACGGGCTTGCCTTAGGCGAGTCTGCCATATATGGGGAGGTGGGAGGGAGGAGCAGCTGGGAGGCAGGAGTGGGGTGGTGAATAGGCGAGTGGGGGGCGGGCTGCAGGAAGCCGCGACAGGTGAATGCGGGAGAACAGAAGGCAAGAAAGGAAAAAAGGCGGCAAAAAGGGGCACACAGCGCAGGAAAGTACGAAAGAGGCCCCAAATAACAAAAGGCAGCAAAAAATAAATAAAACGGGCAGCAGTCACAAAAACGGGGTCAGGCATGACACAGGGGGATCGAACTCAGGGAAGAGGAAGCAGCGGTCTTAGAGTCACGGACGCACAGGCGGTGCTGTGCGGTGTAGGGAGCGGCCTAACCTGCAAGCAGGGTCGATGGTCGCTGAGGGCTCAGCAGCATTCTGTCATCAATGGAACGACACCAGTACCGTGGCTCAGCCCTCTATGCTCTCAATCATTCCAAGAATAATACCGGACTTTGTACCCACAGAAACCCCTAGCCCCAGGAGCTTATGGTTAGTATCGGCACCACGCCTCACATATAAGTGCTTCACCAAGAAAACTGTCAGAGTAGATATCAGTTAGTAGCCAAAATGCAGTCTTAGGAATCAGGACACCTGGGTTTAGAGCCTGACTCATGTATTTGAACAAACTCTGTTATATTGGACAGGTCACCTTGCCACTCTGTGCTTCTCTTAGCTGCTAAAAATTAGAAATGCTTAGAAGCTTTTCAGTTTGCAATTGTGAGCGATTCAAGAAAATCAATTGTCGTATGTGATGCACTAACAAATGGACAATGTAAACATATTAACAGGTTTTGGGCTGTTTCGACCTGTCGAACATTTTCTTTTTACATATTTAGCAACTCCGTTAATATGGCCTGTCCTGGGAGAGGAGGAGCATTGGGTTCAACCAATATTGCACAATGCCAGTCTTGGAAATGAAGATCTTACACAGCGTAGGGAGTACAAACATCTCAAGATCATACAGTTTCAACTGATTAGACATCAAAACCACAGTGACAGCGTGCAAGATCACCAAAACTAATATCTGCTCCAGCAAGCAGAACTCGGCACTCTACAGACCCTACTAGCATCTAATCATGCTCTACTAACTTTATTAGCAGCTCGGCTGGTTGGGCAGCATGTTCTAGTGCTGCACAGTGCCGGGGAGAAGTGTTCGTTTTGAAGATCAGACAGTGTCAGTGGCAAACATACAGTCTCACCAGCAAAGAGAGACCGCACAATGCCACATATCCAAAACCACACAGTCATCTACACAGACACCAACACCACACAGAGCATACCGACATATCTTAGGGAGAGTGTGGAGAAGTGTGGATCAATGGTTAAAGCAGGCAGACCTTGATGCAGAGCTCTGGCCAGGGACCAGGGTTCGATTCCCGCCTCGGCGGGTCTCCGGCTCATTAATTCCCCTGACTGGATATTCTCGCCTCAGTGCCTGTTCTGATCATGGGTCCCACGCTGCAACTCTGGGCAATAGCTTGCTTAGTCTCCACAACGGCCCCAAAAGCGCTGGGATGCCTGGCTGCACCTGGGGGGTGCCCAGGAGTGGACATTTCCCAGGAAAGCCAGGAAGGGTTCCTAAGCGGTATACGGACAGCGCCGGGACACCTCCGGTGGAGGTAGCTGTGCGCTTTACAAATTCCGACATTTACATTTTAGGGCAGTCCTTGGGTTGAGAGGTGTCCAGCTCAACACCATTCACAGAATGCCATCTGCACTGACATCAGACCACACACAGTTCCAGAGTCACAGATCTCAAGATCTCACTGTGCCAGGCCTAGACCACAAGCTTCTAGTAGGTAGATATTAGGTTTATTGTTTTTATATGTGCAGATTTCTTTATTATATAGTCTACGAGGCTGCTTGTGGTTTACCCAACTTCACGGCAGGAGATGGAACAAGCTTTCTTTCACCGGCACACCTTGCAGATCACAAATAGGTAGCTGCTTCACATTGTTCTGAACAGGTAAAATAAACAATAAAACTGTTACCCTAGGCAGGCAGATTTTGCATCTTGGATTCCGAACAAATCAATCAATCAATCAGTGCATTTATAAAGCGCACTACTCACCCTTGAGGGTCTTTAGGCGCGGTGGGGTGGGGGGGGAGGGGGGAGAGGGGAGCTGCTACTGTTCGAAGAGCCAGGTCTTGCGAAGTCTCCTGAAGGTTGGGAGGTCTTCGGTCTGCCGCAGGCGGATGGGGAGGGTGTTCCAGGGCTTGACGGCGAGGAAGGAGAAGGATCTTCCGCCGATGGTCGTTCGTTGGATACGTGGGAGGCCTGCGGTCACTCTTTGGATGCAGGGGACGATGGAGAGGGCGCAGTCTGCGGAGCAGAGCTGGCGGGTGGGGGTGTAGAGGCTGAGTCGGCCGTTGAGGTAGGCTGGTCCGGTGTTGTGGAGGGCTTTGTATGCGTGGGTGAATAGCTTGAAGGTGATCCTCTTTTCGATGGGAAGCCAATGTAGGTATCTCAGGTGGGGGGTGATGTGGCTGCGGCGAGGGACGTTTAGGACCAGCCGGCGGAGGCGTTTTGAATGCGTTGCAGTCGTCGTAGGTGTTTGGCCTGGAGTCCTGTGTAGAGTGCGTTGCAGTAGTCTAGCCTGCTGCGGACGAGGGCCTGGGTCACTGTTCTTCTTGTTTCAGTGGGGATCCACTTGTAGATCCTGCAGAGCATGCAGAGGGTGTTGTAGCAGGAGGAGGCGACGGCGTTGAACTGCTTCCACATGGAGAGGGAGGAGTCGAGGATGAAACTCAGGTTGCGTGCGTGGTCGGTGGGTGTCGGTGCTGTTCCTAGCGTGGTCGGCCACCAGGAGTCGTCCCACTCAGAGGAGGTGGAGCCGATGATGTGTCCGAGTTAAGCTTCAGTCGGCTGTTCCTCATCCAATCTGCTTCAGCCTTCATTCCTTCATGGAGGTTGGTTTTGGCGGTGTGTGGGTCCCTGGTGAGGGAGAGGATTGGCTGGGTGTCGCCGGCGTAGGAGATGATGTTGAGATCGTGCTGGCGGGCGACCTGGGCCATGTAGATGTTAAACAGTGTCGGGCTGAGAGAAGAGCCCTGTGCTACGCCGCAAATGATGTTGGTGGCTTTGGAACGGAAGGGGGGGGGGGAACGGACGCTCTGGGTTTTGCGGAGAGGAAAGAAGTGGTCCAGTCCAGGGCTTTCTCTTGGATTCCGGCTTCTTGGAGGCAGACCGTGTCGAAGGCGGCTGACAGGTCCAGGAGGATGAGGGCTGATGTTTCGCCGTTGTCCAGGTGGGCCCTTATGTCGTCTGTGGCGGCGATGAGGGCTGTCTCGGTGCTGTGGTTTCTTCGGAATCCGGACTGGGATGGGTCCAGGGTGTTGTTGTCTTCAAGGTATTGGGTCAGTTGTGTATTGACGATTTTCTCAATGACCTTCGCCGAGAACGGGAGCAGGGAGATGGGTCGGAAGTTCTTGCGGTCCTTGGGGTCCGCCTTGGGTTTTTTGAAAAGGGCGTTGATCTCGGCGTGCTTCCTGTTTTCCTGGGAATGTGGATGTCTCGAAGGAGGTGTTGATCACTTTCTGAAGTTGGGGTGCGATGGCTGCGTCGGCTTTGTTGAATATGTGGTGGGGCAGGGGGCAGACGGTGATCAGATAATAAACTGACGAGTTAACAAGCAGTGGAGACGGCAGGGAGGGGTTCTTTGTGCACTGTATGTAACTGGGAAAGAATGTATATGCTCTACCAGTTTTATGTAAGACACTTCTACAGCCTCAAACAGATGCCTACACAACAACGGACCCAAATACCTCAACGACAGAATAAACTTCCACGTACCTAAAAGAGACTTCCGATCTGCCAACCTCCCACTAGCCGAAACCCTGCCCATCCAGAGAGCCAGAGCAGGCGGAAAATCTCTCTCTTACATTGCAACTAAAACTTGGAACGAGCTATCGACGGACATCAGACGCGTCCCCTCCCTGAACGACCCTCACAGGTGAATAGCGCACTTACAATTCTCTGATTGACTGAGGGGAAGGGTCCCATATCGACATTAGAGCGGACACTGCTCACTCCCACCTTTAATTTTGTGAAAAGGACAGCAGGGTTTTCTTTGGCTAGCCATTTAATTTTCTGTATAAATGACTTTCTAGGTCTAAGCAAGCAGGAGTGAGATCAAGGCTATTCCCTACATGTTCCGCTGAGACTCGCCGTGTGTCTCTAGACATTGCAACTGGCAGCAGGGCCCCTGTAAATATTGTCAGCAGTGCCCTTGCAACTTCCACTTTTAGCAAACATGCAGGGGTTGGAACCCTTCAGATATCAATGAGGCTGTCTCTTCAGATATCAGTTCTAGTGCCTATTCACATATCAGTGCTGCAGCACCTTCACATACAGCCCTCGGTCGCTCCAACAACCAGTGTCCATGCCCAGTGAGATGCTAGCACCATACCGTGTACCCCTAGACAGGTGTTGGTGCTTGAAAGCTTAGACTAGGACCCATTTATGTTTGCAGCCAAGGTACTGTCAGCTAGAGTAGCTAAAGAACTTAAAAGAGTTAAAGGCTCTGGCTGGGCTATGTGCTCTGGTTGTCGCCGCTGGACCATCCTCGGGTTAGCTTCACAAGTCACTGTTGTAGTCTATCCTCCAGCAGTGGCTGCTGTCACTGACCCAAGAGCTCTCCAATCAGTGTCACAGTTGCCCCACCGCAGACCCGAAGCGGTCAATGGTTTGAAGGAAGAGGTTGTCCAGGAAGGAGTTATCGAAACAGCAGGATCCTGGCCTCCGCAGCTTTCCACTGCACAGGGAGGATGTTGTCGGCCACCAGCAGCTCTTTGCAGAGGCCACCTTTTTGTGGCTCCCTGTCAGGGGCTAGACTGTTATATGTAGTCTTCGCCTCCAGGTGAGATGGAAAAGGATCATCCAGCTGAAAGCGGAGCTCGGTCACTCCCTCCAAGGCGGTCACTGCACCGGCTCCTCTTGGGGCTGAAGCATGGTCCGGACCCCGCCCCGGGGAGGAGGAGGAGGAGGAGGAAGGGAGCCTCCAGTTTATCATCTTTAATTAAAATATTGTGACAAGAAATGTCCCTTGTGGACAAGACCTCCGGTAAAGAGCCCCCCTGCGGGGCCCGTAAGGCATTGCAGCGCCGGCCCGAGGAGCTGCCCTATGATGAAGCATGACACCCCTTAGGGTGTGAAGGCCCTTACTCATTATAGGAGCCACTCCACTTCTTCCACTTCTGGACACCCGGCTATTGTTCGCCTTTCCTGACCCCCACACCCCCTCTCCCTCAGGAACAGCAAACTCTTGTTTTCGCAAATAAAATGAAACCAAAATATATCTTCTCAGTCAAAATACGTTGATATAAAAAACAGCTGACTAGTTAAATACATAATTTTAAAACAACTCCTTAATCGAGGCCATTTCTAATCTATGACAAATTGTTCCTCATTTTATGTTGTCATCTTTAAGAGAGTACCCATATATTTCATAACTTAACATACTGATTTGGTGCACAGACATAAAATCAAGTTTTTTATTTCGACCTACATTAATATCGAGTTTTAAATATCTTAGGGACAGAATATCGACATCAAAAATATCGGTGACCAGAATATCGAACCGAAGGTAAGAAATATTGTTTTAGTTAATATCGAAGTTAGTAATATCGATAGAAAAAATCTCTAAGTTAATGATATCGATGTTTATGTTAGGGTTGTGTATTTTAGTATGTATTTTATATGTATGTGTTCCACATGTTTAGTATTTTGCATTTTAGTACCATAGCGGATTGTGGGTTTATAGGGGAATAGGGTGGGAAGTAATTTAATTATAGTAAATTAATTCATAGTTTTTAAAATTATTAATTTTTTTTTTTATTACATTTTGCATTTTAGTTCTGTAGCGGGGTGTGGATTTATAGGGGAATAGGGTGGGAAGTAATTTATTTGTAATTAAGTAATTATTCATTTTTATTTATTGGTATTGTTAATTCATTTAAAGGTAATTAATTGGTAATTCATTGATTAATTGATAATTATATTCATTGTATTATTTTTTATTGGGGCAGGTTGTGGGTTTATAGAGGAATAGGGTGGGAAGTAAATTAATTATAATACATTAATTCATATTTTTTATTTTTGGAATTGATAGTTAATTTATTGTTTATTAATTATTAATTGGTGATTTATTTTTATTGACTGAGCTATATTAAAATAATTGTGTTAATTTAGTTTAGTAGCGGGTAGTGTGTTTCTAGGGGAATAGGGTGGGAAGTAATTTATTATAAGTACCAATAAATTAATATGTATTGGTATTGATAATTAATGTATTGTTAATAAATTATTAATTGGTAATTCTTTTTTATTGGTATTGATAATTAATGTATTGTTAATTAATTATTAATTGGTAATTCTTTTTTATTATTATTTATTGGTATTGATAATTAATGTGTTGTTAATTAATTATTAATAGGTAATACATTTTTATTAATTGACTAATTGATAATTATAATCATTGTGTTACATTTTAAGCAAAGTAGGGGGGGTGTTTATAGGGGAATAGGGTGGGTAGTAATTTAATGTTATTAAAGCAATTATTAATTTTTATTTATTGGTATTTATAATTAATTTATTGTTAACTTATTAATAAATCTTTATTTAACTAAACAAATATTTAATTGATAAGTATGTTATTTTTAACCCCTACGCTATCCAACACTTTCCCTACTGTTGCACTCTCTAGAGTGAGAATAGTAATTTTTACCCCCTATGGTATCCAACACTTTCCCTACTGTTGCCTGCTCTGGAGTTGGAATAGCAAATATAATCCCTACGCTATCCAACACTTTCCCTACTTTTGCACTCTTTGGAGTGGGAATAGTAATTTTTACCGCTACGTTATCCAACACTTTCCCTACTGTTGCACTCTCTGGAGTTGGAATAGTAATTTGTTACCTCCATTCTAGCTAACAATTTCCCTACTGTTGCACTCACTGGAGTTGGAATAGTAATTTTTACCCCATCTCTATTCAACACTTTCTCTACTGTTGCACTCTCTGGAGTTGGAATAGTAATTTTTACCCCTACTCTATTCAACACTTTCTCTTCTGTTGCACTTTCTGGAGTTGGAATAGCAATTATAACCCCTACGCTACCCAATATGTTCCTTACTGTTGCACTCACTGGAGTGGGAATCGTAATTTTTACCCCTACGCTATCCAACACTTTCCCCACTGTTGGACTCACTGGAGTGGGAATAGTAATTTTAACCTTTTCACTATCCAACACTTTCCCTACCACTTTCCCTACTGTTGCACTCACTGTAGTGGGAATCGTAATTTTTACCCCTACGCTATCCAACACTTTCCCCACTGTTGGACTCACTGGAGTGGGAATAGTAATTTTAACCTTTTCACTATCCAACACTTTCCCTACTGTTGCACTCTCTGGAGTGGCAATAGTAATTTTTACCCCTATGCTATCCAACACTTTCCCTACTGTTGCACTCTCTGGAGTGGAAATAGCAATTTTTACCCCTACGCTATCCAACACTTTCCCTACTGTTGCACTTTCTGGAGTTGGAATAGTAATTTTTACCCCTAAGCTATCCAACACTTTTCCTACCTTTGCACTCTTTGGAGTGGGAATAGTAATTTTTTCCCCTCCGCTACCCAATACTTTTCTGTATTGTTTTAGTTAATGTTGAGTATAATTTATTTTAAAAACATTAAAAATATTGTAGTTTTTCAATTTGTCATATTTGTTTGTATTTTTATTTATATTACTTTTGTATTTGTATATATGTATTTATAATTTATCAAATGTTTTTTAACAATTTATAAGTTACTAGCTTACCCGTCGCGCGTTGCTGCGATCTCCGAAGAAAGGAAATTCAAGGAAACTCGTTATGATAACATTCAATTTACATTGTGTCATTTTTATTATTCATTTTAATATGGAACACATTTCAAAGTGTCGTTTTAATTCTATTTATTTATTCGAGTGCTTGTGGATACACAATTTTTTGTTTTTTCCGTCTGGTGCGTACATCAGTATTCGAAAGATTATGAGGGCCCTGGGGGGCTGATATTTTTAAAAAAATGATGCCAGAAACCTTCGCGGGAGTGTACTCAACAACTTCCCAAAGTTTCATGGCGATCGGATGAAAGGTGTAGTAATACATAAAGGACAAACAGACATACTTTCGTTTTTATATATATAGATTAAAATAACTATTTATGAATATTATTGAGTAAGTATATATATATTATATTTTATATGTATACGTTTATTTATTTTAACATTATGGGGTCGATTCCGATCCTGGAAAAAAAACGTCAGTACGATTCGTATCCGGAGCCCTCTCCGTACGAATCGTAAACATGCCGTACGACCCGACGAGTACGATCCGGACCGGGGTATGAGGACGCGATTCGTACGGTCCACGTCAGGTAAGGGCGATTCGTACGGAATAGCACACAATCCCATACACACCGTACGGTCCGTACCCCCATGATCACAGGGGTACGGTGTGTACCCCTGCGATCATGGGGTGTACGCACCGTACCCCGCAATCGCAGGGTGTATGCACTGTACACCCAGCGAACATGGGGTACGGTGCGTACACCCCATGATCGAGAAAAAGCGTTGTACGGTGCGTACCCGACACGAATCATACTTGCTGGGTCGGAAAAACCAGCCACGAACCGTACAGATGTCGCGTACAGCGGGTTCCGAGGGAGGTTTGTACGGGGATTCGATTTGTTCGGTCTCTGTACGATTTGTACTGAGTCCAGCTCCTGGTACGAATCGTACTTCGTCGTACGTACGGGGGACGTTGCAGGGTACGATTTGTACGGGAAAAATGCTCCGTACAGCTATTCGGAGCGTTTTATCCCAAATAGGAATCGACCCCTATATGTATTAGTAATCATTTTTAAATATTTTCAACTATGTTTCATTTAATTATATGTATTATTTACTTCATTTGACTTTTTTGAACATTTTTAAAAAATATATATTTTTTACAACATATTTACGACATTGATATTTTTTTCTTGATATTTTAGTACTTACCACGATGTAGATAGGATGCCGATATTCGTGACTTCGATATTTTGTCACAATATTTTTGTACCTCAATATTGTTGTAGTCGATATTTTGTCGGTGATTCACTGATTTATTTGATTTTATCATGAAAACACAATTTGCCTGAGTGCTCTCTGTTCTGCAACCTTATTCTCAAAATAACTGCCTTAATAAGTTACTTTGAGCAAAATTGGATCGAACACAAGCCTAACATATAAGCAATTGTTTCAAGGTTAGAAGAACACAGGGTTTCATATAAAAAAAGTACGATTTTCAAAACCGAAAAGGAAAATGCTACTTTCCAGTATGCATCTGTTCTTGGCATGTAGAGCTGCAGAGTTACACACTGTTGCATAGATCGCCATCTAGTGTTGGGCCTGGATGTTTGCACTTGTTTTTGTCCTGAAAGTCTTTGGATGTCACGAGATAGGTGACTCCTCCTTTGGATCGCTTTGCGCATGGGCATCAGCTCCATCCTTAGATTGTTTTTCGCCAGCAGGGAAATGATGGAGCTTTGTAAGAAACAGGAAGGATGCCCATGTAAGCTGTATCTAATTAAGATAATACTGGAACAGATGAAGGTAACCTGGGAGGCTGGTGGGCGTGTGTAACTCTGCAGATCTACATTCCAAGAACAGATGCATTTTCCATTCGAGGCATATGAGCTGCAGATTACACACTGTTGCATAGATTATATAGCAGTACCCCCTCCTAGCGGCGACCACCAGTATCTGTTGCAGTAGTTTGAAGGAATATGCTACTTACCAGTATGCATCTGTTCTTGGCATGTAGGGCTGCTGACATTCATATCTGTGCATAGATCGCCGCCTAGTGTTGGGTCCGGATGATTGCACATTGTTGTCCTGGAAGAGTCTTCGAAGTATCACGAGATAGGTGGCTCCTCCCTCGGACTACAGTGCGCATGGGCATCCTCTCTATCCTGAGATTGTTTTTCGCCATTGTGGCAGAGATGGAGTATAGTACAGTAAGAGATTTCCATTCAAAGAGTGAATGCTACAGCTGCGACAGGCACCGGGGAGGCGGGTGGGCGATATGAATGTCAGCAGCCCTACATGCCAAGAACAGATGCATACTGGTAAGTAGCATATTCCGTTCGAGGCATGTGGGCTGCTGAATTCATATCTGTGCATAGAATGTATAGCAGTATCTCCCCTAGCGGTGGCTACCTGTGTCAGCTGCAGCAGTCTGGAAAAGAGTTTTGAGAACAGCCTGTCCTACAGCAGCTTGCTGTTTGGAATGTACATCTACACAATAGTGTTTGGTAAATGTATGTGTGGTTGACCATGTGGCTGCTCTACAAATTTCGTGTAAAGGAATATTTCCAAGGAAAGCCATGGATGCCCCTAGCTTGCAAGTGGAATGCGCCCTAGGGGGAACTGTTAAGGTGCGTTTTGCCTTTAAATAACATATCTGGATGCACTTAACGATCCATCTGGCTAAACCTGATTTTGAAATAGGGTTGCCTTTGTGTTGTGGTGAGAGAGCAACAAAAAACTGTTTTGTCTTTCGAAATGCCTTAGTTCTATCTATATAATATAGCAGAGCGCTCTTGACATCTAGAGTATGCAAGGCCCTTTCAGCTACTGTTTGTGGGTTTTGAAAGAACACTGGCAGTTCTATGGTTTGATTTATATGGAAATGGGATACCACCTTTGGTATGAATTTAGGGTTTGTTCTGAGAACTACTCTATTTGCATGTACTTGAATGAATGGCTCTTGAATAGTTGGGCTTGCAGCTCGCTATAAGGAAAGCCACCTTCCAAGGAAAAAAATTGTAGTTCGCATGAGTGTAGTGGTTCAAAAGGTGGTCCCATAAGTCTGGTTAAAACAATGTTCAAATTCCAGACTGGTGAAGGTGGGTGTCTTGGAGGAATTACGCGTTTAAGTCCTTCCATAAACGCTTTAATTGCTGGCACCCTAAATAGTGAAAGGTGTTGCCTGTTTTGAAGATATGCTGCTAACGCAGCTAAATGTATCCTGATGGATGAGTAGGCTAAATTGCAACGTTGTAGGTGCAAGAGATAGCATTTTCGCTTGTGGCAAACAGATCTATCTCCGGGTGTCCCCACTTTCGGAAGAATGGTTGGAGCACTTTGGAGTGAATTTCCCATTCGTGCATCTGCTGGCTGTGCCTGCTGAGCAGGTCGGCTACTTGATTGTCCTTGCCGGGGAGGTGCTCTGCCATGAGAAACATGTTCCTCTGAATGGCCCATTTCCACATTATTTGAGCTAGGTGCGACAGCTGTGGTGAGTGTGTTCCTCCCTGTTTTTGAATGTAATACATAGCAGTCATGTTGTCTGTCCGGATCAACACAGCTTTGTTGCATAAGTGTGTCTTGAACGCTTTTAGGGCTAGAAAGATCGCCATCAAGTCAGAAGGTTGATGTGCATCCTCTTTTGTTGTACAGTCCAGAGTCCCTGTACTGTGTAATTTAGGACATGGGCTCCCCATCCTAGCAGGGATGCGTCGCGGTTAACACTATTTGTGGGACAGGCTCTTGGAACAGTCGTCCTTTGCAAAGGTTTTGTGGATTCCACCAATGCAGAGAGTTGTATGCCCGACTGGTCACCAACACTAGGTCCTGTAATCGCCCCTGAGCCTGGTTCCACTGCCTTGCTAGGCACTCCTGGAGCGGACGCATGTGTAGCCTGGCATGAGGGACTATGAATATGCACGAGGCCATCATGCCTATTAGTTGCATAAACACTCGAGCTGGTAATGAGTGTTGAGGTCTGAACCTTTGGATCAACGTTTGCATTCCGTTGATCCGTGCTGCGTTGGGATATGCTTTTGCTGCTAGTGTATCTATTGTTGCTCCCAGGTACTGTTGGACGTGGGAGGGTTGCAGGTGCAACTTTGGGTAGTTTAGCGAGAAGCCTAAACTGTGCAGGAGATGGATGGTCTTTGACATGTGGTTGGCACATTGCTGGACTGATGGCGCGTGTATTAGCCAATCGTCCAGATATGGGTACACATGGATGTGTTGTCTCCTGAGATGTGCCGCCACTGTAGCTAGGCATTTGGTGAACACTCGTGGAGCTGTTGTGACACCAAATGGTAGGACTTTGAACTGGTAGTGCGGTCCTTGAATGGTAAACCTTAGATACTTTCTGTGAGCAGGGTGTATTGGTATATGAAAGTATGCGTCCTTGAGGTCTAGAGTTGCTAGGAAGTCTCCCTGGCGAAGCAATGGTAAGACCTGTTGGAGAGTGAGCATATGAAAGTGCTCTGACAAAATGTACAGGTTGAGGGGCCTGAGGTCCAATATTGGTCTGAAAGAACCTTCCTTCTTTGGAATAAGGAAGTATAGTGAGTATACTCCTGTTCCTTGATGTTGGAGTGGGACTGGTTCTATGGCCCTCTTTTGCAGCATACTGATGACCTCTTGCTGTAGTAGCGTTATATGTTCCTGTGACATTGAACGGTGCACCGGTGGTATGTTGGGTGGTGTTGAGGTGAGTTCTAGGCAATAGCCATGTTGGATAATTTGCCTGACCCACTTGTCTGTAGTGATATTTAACCAGACTGGCAGAAATTGTTGTAGTCTTCCCCGACCGGTGTTATATGGTCTGGGGGTAGTGCCAAGAAGCCACTGTTTGGTGCTAGTGGAGGATCTATTTGCATTGCCTCCACGACCTCTTCCTTTGGTATTATTTCCTCTGTATCCACCCCTGTTAGAGTTCTTGTTGTATGTGGATTGCGTGTTACTTTTGTAGGTGGAGGATTGCTGTGATGTATTACTTCCTGCTCCTCCTCTATAATTGGAGCGACGAAAGGAGCCTCTGTGTTGTTGGGACTGAAGGGCTCCCATGGACTTCGCCGTTTCAGCGTCCTTTTTCATTTTGTCCAGAATTGAGTCAACCGCTGGACCAAACAAAAAATCTGGGTTTATGGGCTGATTAAGAATAGTGGATTGGACTTCATTCTTAAAGCCTGATATGCTAAGCCATGCGTGTCGCCTAAGCAGTACGATTGTGTTGATAGATCTGGCAGCTGTGTCTGCCGCGTCTAGAGCACATTTAATTGAGGCATTTATGATAAGCTTTCCCTCCTATATAAGTTCATCTGCCTGATTCTTGTAAGGCTCAGGTAAGTGTTGGAGAAGTTCCTCTAAACTATCATAGTGTGCCCTGTCATATCTGGCCAGCAAGGCCTGTGTATTGGCTATTCTCCATGAGTTTGCTGCCTGAGCTGCTACTCTCTTGCCTGATTCCTCTAAAATCTTTGACTCCTTGTCAGGAGGAGGAGCCTCTCCAGTAGTCTGTGAATTTGCACGTTTTCGTGCGTTGGATACCACTAAGGAGTCTAGAGGTAGTTGTCCCTTGATGTATGTAGAGTCTATAGGTGCAGCCCTATATTTCTTTTCAATTCTAGGGTTTATGACACGTGCCCTAGCAGTGTCCTTAAAAATGTCATTTGCGTGCTTTAAGACGCCCTTCAACATGGGGAGTGTTTTGACATTTCTTTCCGATGTTGTTAATGTATCAAAAAGAAAGTCTTCTTCAATGGCATCAGAATGCATATCTACATTATGGTAGCTTGCTGCTCTATCTATTAGAGAGTTAAAAGCCACTGTATCTTCTGTGGGTGATAGCTTAGTTGGGTATACTGTAGGGTCTGTAATGGGCAGAGTCCCCTCAGTGTCTGGTTCACCTCCCCCACCCCATGGCTGTGAGTTGGGGTTTTCATATGGGTTTTGTGGATAACCAAACCCACATCTGCATCCTGATCTTCATCTGGGTTGTAGTCAGAGCGTGCAGGTGAGCCTGGGGCATATGGAGTAGTAGGCATAGCTGGAGAGATAGGTTCAAAAAGTATAGTAGAGGTAGCACAGTCTCTCTTTTTCTTGAGTGGAATTCTAGAAAAGTCTTCAGTAGGCAGAGGTCTTTTCTTTTTTGTGTAAACGATCACTTTCCCAGTTTTTGGGTCAATATATAGTTTTGACTGGTCTTCTGTGGAGGGGTCTGGATGGATAATCTCTTCTTCCAGAGTTTTTGGCCTTGGTGCCGTAGGTTTTGGTTTGACCTTTTTCGGTTCAATGCTTTTAATGGGTTCGACCGCTTTTGGTGATTGGATCGGTTTTTGAGGTTTTTCGACAGGTTTTGTCGGTTGGACGTCTTTTACAGGCTTCACCACCTTTTTCGGACCGAGCGGTTTCGTCGGTTCGGCAGTGTGTTTAGGTGGTATAGGTGTCTTCGGAGCCTGCGGCTTTGGCTCGATGCCCCTCTTTGGATCGATGGGCTTCGGCTCAACCGGTTTGCTTTGGTCCACCTTAGGTTTCACTTTCGGTTCGACGTTTGTCTTGGGCGTAGGCCTTTTTCTGTCGTCGATAGTTGAGCCAGATTTGCTCGATTCGACGTACTTTGTCTTGGAGGTCGAGTCGACGTGCTTTTGTTTGGGGGTTGATTAGACATGCTTTGGCCTCGAGGTTGACTCGACAGCTTTTGGCTTCGAGGTCGACTCGACGGCTTTTGTCTTTGGCTTCGAAGGTTGTATTGGAATTGTAGCCTTCGGGTCGGCGCCCTTCGGCTTAATCACCTTCGGTTCGACAACATTCGGTCCGAAGATGGTATTGTCGACGATTTTCGGTTTCGATGGAACCGGTGTCGTATGTCGTGTCTCAGAAGGCTCTTTTTGTATGTTCTTAGCCGGGCGGTATGGCAGGGCTATAGAACCAGTATGTTGATCTTGGCTAAGGCCTGCTGGCGATGCCTCGACCGGAGTCTCTGATATCGGTGTAGTGTCTATATGGGGCGGTGTATTCACGGTTCGCCCCTCGTAGTCATCGGAGTCGTCTTTGACAGCTACGATGTCTTGATCGTATTCCTCGAGATCGACCATTTGTTCTCCCTCGTCGAGGTATTATTCGGAGTCGTGGTCCGAGTATTGTTCTTCGTCTTGATCCGAGTCTTCGGCGTTAACTAGGTCTTCCTCATCGTCGAAGATATTGTCGGGCTCTGGTGCCGACCTCTGCATTTCTTGCCTCGCCGCCCGTCGATTCCGGATCGTCTTTTTTGCCCGAAACTGGGCACAGGCTAGGCAACTATCTTCATTGTGATCTGGAGATAGACATTTGTTGCACACTGGATGCTTATCTGTGTGCGGGAACTTTGAGTTGCACTGCGGGCAGTATTTGAATGGACTTCGTTCCATCGACGGTCGGTCCACGTGACGTCGAGAAGGCCTAACGGCTCGATTCGACGACCGGAGTGCAACAGATGTTGAAGAAGTGTATCGGTACCGAGCGCTTAACAATACCGACGGATCCGAAGGCCTTTTGGCCTTTAGAAAAGTTTTTGTTGATTCCGAACTTGGACTGCTGGAAAGTACATCCGAACTCAATGGCGGAAAAAAACAATCTGAGGATGGAGAGGATGCCCATGCGCACTGTAGTCGAGGGAGGAGCCACCTATCTCGTGATACTTCGAAGACTCTTCCAGGACAACAATGTGCAATCATCCGGACCCAACACTAAGCGGCGATCTATGCACAGATATGAATTCAGCAGCCCACATGCCTCAAACATAGTGTTTTGAGTACAGCCTGGCCCACAGTAGCTTGTTGTTTAGTTTGCACATCTACACAATAGTGTTTTGTGAATGTGTGCGGTGTAGACCATGTAACTGCTCTGCAGATATCATCTAAGGGAATGTTCCCTAAAAATGCCATTTAAGCCCCTATCTTTCTCGTAGAGTGGGCTTTAGGAGGAAAAGATAATGTACGTTTTGCTTTGTGGTAGCAAATTTCTATGCATTTGACAATCTACCTAGCTATCCCAGATTTTGATATAAGGTTGCCTATGTGTGGTGGTGAGAAAGACACAAAAAGTTGTTTGGTCTTATGAAAGGATTGTGTTCTCTTGATGTAGTAAAGCAAGCTCTTTTGACATCTAAGGTATGAAGAGCTCTTTCTGCGACTGTTTGTGGCTGCGAGAAAAATACGGGCAGTTCCATAGATTGATTGAGGTGGAAGGGAGAAATGACTTTAGGAAGGAATTTAGGATTAGTTCAGAGAACAACCTTATTATGATGCATTTGCAGAAAAGGTTCCTAAAAGGCTAGTGCTTGTAGTTCACTAACTCTTCATAGAGAAGTAATAGCTAATAGGAAAGCAACTTTCCATGTTAAGAATTGTAGCTCACATTTATGTAAAGGTTCAAAGGGAGGTCTCATTAGCCGTGTGAGAACAATGTTTGAATTCCACACAGGTGAAGTGATGCTCTGGGAGGAATTATTCTTTTGAGGCCTTCCATAAAGGCTTTTATGGCGGGTACTCTGAAAAAAGATAGATGCTGTCTATTTTGTAGATATGCTGCCATGGCAGCAAGATGCAGTCTAATAGACGTGTAGGCTAAATTACATCTTTGGAGGTGTAGTAAATAGCCTATGATGTGTTGGATAGACACATCTAGGTGATTGATGTTGTTGTTATGATAATATATTACAAAACTTTTCCACTTGGCTGCATAGCATGCCCCAGTGGTGGGAGGTCTAGCTTCTTTAATAACATTCTTACAGCCAGGGGTAAGGTTAAGGTAACTGAATTCTAGGACCCCTGGAGCCAGATCACAAGATTGAGCTGAGCTGGGTCCGGGTGTCTGATCTCTCCAATGTTCTGGGTTAAGAGGCGTGGAGATAGGTATAGCTTTTGGTGCAGCACTACAGAAAGTTCCAGCAATGTGGTGTACCACGGTTGTCTGGCCGAAGTTGGAGCAACTAGAATGAGGGTTAGAGAATGTTGCTGTAGTTTGCGCACCACTAATGGAATGAGTGGGAGAGGAGGAAAAGCGTATGCAAATCTGCCTGACCAGTTCATCCATATCGCATTGCCTTTGGACAGTGGGTGTCGATATCTGGCGGCGAAGCTTGGGCATTTGGCGTTTTCGTGGGTGGCGAAGAGGTCTATCTGAGGTTGTCCCCACATCTGAAAGAACGGTTGAAGAACTTGTGGGTGAAGTTCCCACTCGTGGATCTGTTGTGTCTGACGGCTCAACAGATCGGCTATGGTGTTTTGTACTCCTGGAACATGTTGGGCTAAGAAGAAAATGTTCTGAGGTATAGCCCACCTCCATATGTTCTGTGCTAGGTGAGAGAGTTGCAGAGAGTGTGTCCCGCCTTATTTTTGTATGTGTTACATGGCTGTCATGTTGTCCGTGCGGACTAAGACAGCCTTGCCTGATATTTGCTTTTGGAATACTTTTAAGGCTAGGAATACGGCTAGTAACTCCAGGTGGTTGATGTGAGGTAACTTTTGTTGTGGTGTCCACCTGCCCTGCATGGTGTCTTGCAGTAGGTGAGCTCCCCAGCCGGAGAGCGATGCGTCTGCAGTCATGACTATTTGAGGAACCGGCTCTAGGAACGGTCGCCCTTTGGAAAGGTTTTTAGTGTTCCACCACTGCAGAGAGCAGTGAGTACGACCATCCACCAACACTAGATCTGTTAACTGACCTTGAGCCTGGTTCCATTGGCGTGCTAAGCACTCTTGAAGGGGACGCATCTGGAGTCTTGCATGAGGCACTATGAATATGCAAGAGGCCATCATCCCTATGAGTTGCATGAACACTGGGGGTGGAAGAGAGTGTTCTGGTTGAAATTTTGTGAGA